>NC_141687.1:1699166690-1701901690 GCF_964263255.1 Lissotriton vulgaris
CACCCCCAGTACAGAGATCTGGGCCTAAATCCATACTTTTTTTGCTCACTGTGCTAGTCCAGTTTGGACCCAGTGATATGCAAATCAGTCTTGACCTTGCTCGCCATGGGGACAGTCCAGCCCAATCTACCAGGCCAGGTCATCTCTGAACCTGAAACAAGCATCCTGGGAACGGTAAAGTGGCCTTGGGTATGCCCAGATGTGAGTCCCTTGCTCTCTTTGCCACTGGATTCAAGCTAGTCTGGCTGATGAGGGGATGATACCCCACAACCGGTCCCACCCAGGATGCTTGTTTTCGGTTCAGGGAGGGAATGGCCTGGCTGTTCGAGTTCGACTGTTCCCATGAGGAGCAGGGTCAAGATTGATTTGCATATGGCTGCGCCCAAACTGGGGTGGCATAGTGAGCAAAAGAACAATGGATTAAACCCAGATCTCTTGACTGGGGTGAGTGTTGCTTCAGCACTCAATCCCTCTTCTTTTTGTGTTTTCTATGTTTGCCCTAAGAGACCAAGGTATGCCCATATGTGGGTCCCTTGCTTACTGTGCCACTGGATTCAAGCTAGTCCAGTCTAACCGATGAGGGGTGATACCTCAAAACCGATCCTAGGGTGCTTGATTCTGGGCCAGTGAGGACCTGGCCTGGCAGTTCGGACTGAACTGTTCTTACGAGGAGCAGGGTCAATATTGATTTGCATATAGCTGGATCCAAAGTAGGGTGGCAAGGTGAGCAAACGAATGATAAATTTAACCCAGATCTCTTGACTGTGGGTGAGTGTTTAAAAAGTTTTAGCACTCCAACCATCATCTTGTGGTGTTTGCTATGTTTGGCCTAAGTGGCCAAGGGTGTACCCAGACGTGGGTCCCTTACTTGCTGTGCCCCTGGATTCAAGCTAGCCTGGCTGATATGTGGTGATACCACGAAACCAGTCCCAGGATGCTTATTTTCGGTCCACGGAGGACCTGGCCTGGCTATTCGGGCTGGTCTGTTAGTATGAGTAGCCGGGTCAAGAATGATTTGCAAATGGCTGCATCTGAACTGGGGTGGCGAGGTAAGCTAAAGAGCGATCGATTAAACCAGGTCTCTTGACTGGGGGTGAGTTTTTTAAATGTTTTAGCACTCCGTCCATCATCTTGTTTTGTTTTCTATCTTTTGGGATTCAGCTTGAGCTAGTAGTTACCTATCAAAAAACAGTTTTCACTATAAATTGTCTAACAAGCATTCCACCATAAAGGTGGAAATGGGAACCACCGAAGTGGATGAGGTGCACCAGAGTTTCAATATAGGTTGGTGACAGAGCAGAATACTGAGAAACACCACTACACAGTTATGCGCATAGCTGATAAAAGAGGTTAGATGGAATATGAGCCTGCTGAAACAAAAGAAAGAGTATCCAATGGAAAGAAGTGCCACCAATTGCAATCTTTTTTTGAGATGATTGCAAACTGCAGGTTTTTTTTTTGCATTACCAAAGCCATGAACCAATCTAGAGGAAATAGGGCACAGAAACAGTCCTCCTTAGATAAAGAACATCCACAAGTATTACAAGGACAAATACAGTACTTGGTTTCAGAGAATAAAACAACTTAAAAGCAGTCTAGCTGCCTATTGTGATTGAAGTGACTGAACACAAAACGTAATAAACTTGGCTTCGTCATGCAAAAAAATGAAATACACTGAACATGAGAAGGCTCCGATCAATCAAGACCTTGTTCTTTTCAAAGATGGTATCACCAGAGTAGACATGCAAGTAGTATGAACTGTCCTGGGCTCTTTGAGTAGGTCACAAATCATAAGAGAAATTGCAGACCTAATCCGAGAGCAGGCGTGCCACGCTTAGATTGAGCGGTTAACCTGGTTTAAAACTAGCATGACGGGGGCGTGGCCAAGATGGCGGGGTGAGCGGACGCTTCCTCCCGCAGCTCCTCCAGCCCGACTAGGCTCGAGCCCTTTTCTTCAGCTTTTCTCCCCCCGCTGATGCTCAGCGTGTGAGAGGAGTGTGGCGGAGTACCTGGTGCACACGTTGATGTCGCTTTGACCATTATCGCTCCGGTGGAAGCACCTCAAAAGACCGATTGAAGATCGAGGGGCGACGGAGCGCCCGGGAGGCGGAGCGAATCGGAGTGCTGTCCAGGCGCCTCGGCTGGGCCTGGTGCTGAAAGTTGGCGATCCGGGTGGAGACCGTCCAGGCACTCAACGGAGGTTGAAGGAGAGCTACAGGCTGAGGGCCGGCTACGCGGAGGACTTTGGGCATGTGCTTTAGCACCCGGACTTGAGGCGGTGCCACCCTGCATGGCGAGAGCCCGGTCCCGTGATCGGAGGGCGATTGGCTTGAAGCCGGGGACAGATCAGTCGACTCTTCTACGTAACAGTGTGATATCGGCTGTGGAACTTTTCAGATTGCCTGGTTTCTGGAGCGCCCCGGTGGTGTCGCCAGGCTCGAACACTCTGCTTGGCCCCACCCAGCCGCCATTTTGTCCCCGAGGGGCCGGTGTCGTTGGCCTCCTCCGGAATCCTTTGCTGGCGGGTTTCTGCGCCCTCCGCCTTTGCAAGGCTAACTCCCTATGGAGCGTACTGACCGAGGCCCCCCCAGTGTAGTTTTCAGCTGTCGTCTCGACTGGGCGCCCACGGCTGGCAGTGCCCGGACTGACCCGCCATTTTGTCGTCTGTGACGCAGCACCCCGGTTCTGCTGGGAGCTCCCCACATCGAGTGCTTGCTGGTGGTTGGACATTCCCCGGGGCAGTTGGGCCTGTGCCCGCTCATCAACTAAAGCATCTACAATGACTGGAAGAGGTGGTTCGAGGAAGGGGGACCGCACCCTGCCGGATATGCTTGGCAGGGCCCAGCAACTGCGGGACAGAACACAGCCGTCGCCGGGGTCTTCCCGGGCCTCGGCGAACGCGTCTGGGGGAGAACCCCCGGTCACGAGATCCTTCATGGAAGAGCTGTTCAACTCCCTCAAAGAGGACTTCCAGACACTGAAGCGGGAAGTGGCCAGCGAGGTCCGTGAGGTCCGCAGAGAGGTGGAGGGCCTCGGTGAGCGAGTAGAGACGGTGGAGACGGCGGCCCAGCGCCGGGACGATGAGATTGTCCACTTACAAGAAGACGTTCTCCGTCTCCGGGAGCAGTGTGTTGAGCTCCAGGCCCACTCCGAGGACCTTGAGAACAGGTCACGGAGAAATAACATCCGAGTGCGTGGTGTGCCGTCTGCGGACGAAGGGGCTGACTTAGTGGGCTATCTGCAGGACCTGTTCCGGGAGATCCTGGGGGAAGCCGCAGACTTCCCTATCCGCATTGATAGAGCACACAGAGTTGGTCGACAGCGCCAGTCATCAGCGCCCCCACCGGACATCTTAGCTTTCCTGCCCGACTTCCCGCTGAAGGAGCGCATCATGTCTGAGGCCCGTAGGAAACAGCCCCTGACTTTCCGGGAGCGGCCTGTTGCGCTCTATCAGGACCTGTCCGCCATCACACTGCAGAAGCGCAGGTCCTTCAGGATTGCCACCAACTTTTTGCGAGAACAGGAGAGCCGTACTCCTGGGGGCATCCCTTCCGCCTGATCTTTCGATGGAACGGAGTGCTGCATCAACTACGCTCTTTGCAGGACATTTGCGGGGTTCTGGGGCTCACAGCTACGGAGGAGGAAGGAGCCACACCGTCATGGAGGCGATCAGAGAGAAGGAGCCGGCGAAGGTCGGCGAGGAGACGATCGACGGCGAGCGCTGGGCGTCCTGATTCCCCTACTATCAGGGCAGACATGGCCGGCGCTTTGAGGGCGGCAGCCAGGGACTTGGCCGACTCCAACGGCGTGGCCTTGACGGCCTAGACTCACTCCGGGGGGAGATGCACATAGCTTCTTCGATGCCAGGTTTGGGGCTGGGGGGGAGCGGACGGAGGTGAGTGGCTGGACGTCCACTTTTCTATTTTCTACGGACTTGCCCGTTTTGGGGCTTGACTGAGACAATGGGGTGTTTGAGTTGGCATTTGGCTAGTTGCCATGGGTGTGTTTTGGGTGGGTTTGGGTGTTGTTCTAGTGTTGGGGAAGTCCCGTCCGATGCTGTCCGTGTCCACGCTTGGCCTATTCTGACCTGTCCCGCGCTGCCGCCCCGCGCACCCCACCCGCTGGTTCCTTGCCAGCAACATAGCGTTCCTGATCCCTGGGAGGCATGTCATCCCTGAAGGTGGTGACCCTTAACGTTAAGGGACTGAATAATCCTGTTAAGCGCAGGGCGATTTTGTCTCTGCTTGAGGGGACGCAGGCTGACATTTGCCTTTTGCAGGAGACCCACTTGTTGTCCCGAGATTGCCATAGATTGCGCTCTGCTAAGTTCCCCACCCAGTTTTTCTCCTCTGCAACGACCAAGACCGCGGGGGTGGCCATTCTCATAGCGAGCTCCTTTAGGGGGGAGGTACTGTATAAGTATGCTGAGCAGAAGGGGAGGCTTCTTGCATATCGCCTCGCCTGGGGGGCATAGCGTTCACGGTTGGCTCCGTCTATAGCCCGAATGACCACCAGGAACGCTTCTTGGACTCGGTGCTGGTGGACGTCACTGCCTCTCCCGACCGACATGTCATTTTGGGGGGAGACCTTAATATTGTCTTTGATTCCGTATTGGATAGATCGGCGCAGCGGTCTCCGCAGACGGGAGAACTTTCCCAGGCTGTGAAGGCCCGGATTACGGACATGGACTTACACGATCTTTGGCGCTCCATGCACCCCACAGACAGGGACTACTCCTACTTTTTGCACGCGCACCGAACCTACGCTCGGTTGGACTATCTCCTGGTTAGTGGGCCGATGCGCGCTGCCGCCACGGCGGCAGACATTGGGGTCTTGACCCTGTCTGACCATGCGCCGGTCACTGGCGCGTTTGCATGGCCGGCGGCCTCCCCCTCCCGGGGGATGTGGCGCCTTAGGGACACTCTTTTACACAAAAAGACTGTAGTGAAACGTATTGAGGAGGTCATACAGGATTATCAGACACACAATAGTAACACCGACACTTCCCTAGCGACACAGTGGGCAGCATTGAAGGCGGTTCTCCGGGGGGAGTTCATCTCCATCTCCTCGGCCGAAAATAAGGAGCGGCAGCGGAAGAGGGATGAACTGACTGTTCAGGTTCGGGAGCTTGAGCAGGTCCACCGCCGTACGGGGGCTCCGAGGGTGTGGAGGCAGCTGAAGGCTGCAAGGAAGCTCCTGTCGGCGCTGGACCTGGATAGAGCGGAATACGCCGCCTTGCACTTGAAACATGCCTACTACACTAGGGGGGACAGATGCGGCAAGCTCCTGGCACACCGGCTCCGGGTCGCGCAACAGCGTAACGTAGTGAAGGGACTTGTGAGTACGGATGGGGTAGTCGTTTCCGGGGACGCAGAGGTGGCTGAAACTTTCCGCAGCTTCTATGAGGCGCTGTACGCTGAGGAGCCCTCCTCGCTGCGAGACGCCGAGGACTATTTGGAGTCGGTGGCCCTTCCGGCGCTGGATCCCGCTCAGGCGGAATATCTGGACCGGGACATTCACGTTGAGGAGGTGATTTCCGCTATAGCTCGGTTGAAGCATGGGAAGGCCCCGGGCCCCGACGGATACACGTCCCTGTTTTATAAGACTTTTTGCCCGGTTGTGGCCCCTGTCTTAACTCGGCTATTTAATTCCTTCTCCGACCCGGGAGCCATCCCACCGGATCTCCTGAGTGCGACGGTCTCGGTGATCCCGAAACCCGGGAAGGACCGGGCCTTATGCGGCTCGTATTGACCCCTTTCGCTCCTAAATGTCGACCTCAAGCTGTATACGGGGATTCTGGCGTCCAGACTGGCCCTGCACCTCCCCGGTCTGGTGGAGGCGGACCAGGCTGGCTTTGTACCCGGCAAGCAGACGGTTGACAATACCAAGCGGGTGGCGCATGTTCTAGAGAAGGCCTCGCGGATCCCGGGGGAGCGGATGCTGCTGTCAGTTGATGCGGAGAAGGCCTTTGATAGGGTTCATTGGCCGTATCTCGAGCTGGTTCTCAGGAAACTGGGAATTGGTGATAAATTCCGCGCTATGGTATTCAACTGCTATAAACATCCTTCAGCGTCGGTGCGAGTCAACGGGTGTAGCTCCCGTGGCTTCGCCATCGAACGCGGCACGAGGCAGGGCTGCCCCCTCTCTCCGCTCCTGTTTGCTCTCTACATGGAGCCGTTTGCCCAAAGGATCCGCCACAATCCGGATGCTATTGGGGTCAAGATGGGCCAGTATGTCCACACGGTCAGCCTCTATGCGGACGATGTCCTGCTGACCCTGGACGACCCTAGGAGGTCCTTACCCGCTTGCATCCAAGAGTTGGATGCCTTTGCACGTGTGGCCGGCTTCAAAATGAATATGAGCAAGTCGGTGGCTTTAGATGTGTCTTTGACTACGGATACTAGGAGGGATCTCCAGCGACTCTTCCCCATGCAGTGGTCTTCGTCCCTTGTGCTATACCTAGGGATTCTACTGGCGCCCACATTGCCGGGGATGGTGGCGGCCAATTACACTTCTCTCAGTAAGAAGATCAGGGAGGAGCTTGGCTGCTGGAATAAGGGTCTGCTGTCCTGGCTGGGACGAATCGCGGCGGTTAAGGTGACGGTGTTGCCCCAGATATTATATCTTTTTCGTGCCCTGCCTCTCCAGCCTCCAGTGGGCTGGATCCGACAAACGCAGGCCGACATCTCCCGCTTTGTCTGGCAAGGCCGCAAGCCGCGGATGAAGAGGGTCCTCTCCACGCTTGCCCCGGAAGCAGGGGGCCTTGGTATTCCGGACCTCCGTAAGTACTTTCAGGCGGCGCAGCTACGATACCTTGTAGAGTGGAGCAGGTGGGAGTCCGACAAACATTGGCTTTTTCAAGACCAGGCGGTGGCGGGCCGCACCTTACAGGAGGTTCCATTCTTACGCTGCGCTCATCGCCCCCCCAACCTTTACGCTTCTTTCGTTACGCGGGTCCCCTTGAGGGTGTGGGATGCAGTCTGCGAGGTTCGGGGCCTTACCACCTTCCCTTCACCGTTCACACCCATAGTGGGTAATCCGGACTTCTCCCCGGGGATGGAGCCGGGCGCTTTTTCCCATTGGACGACCGCGGGCTGCAGGGCGCTCTTCCAGGTCTACGGGCCGGAAGGTGTGGTTCTCTTTCAGCAGCTTCGGCAGGAATTCGGCCTGACGGAGTTGGATAGACTACGATACATGCAGGTTCGGCATTGGGCCCTCCAACCCCAGGTGCGAGACACCGCTGCTCGTCAAATTACACCGTATGAGCGGTGGCTGGTGACCCGAACCTCCGATGCTAAATTGATTACTGATCTCTACAAGCATCTACAACCCCCGCCGTTTCACTGTTATAACCCGGGGAGGGAGCGATGGCACAGGGAATTAGGTAGGACACTCAGCCACAAGGAATGGGACAAGATTGCATACCGGGCACGACACTCTGCGTATCTCCCTTCGGGAGTGATTCCAGCGCTATATAAGCACACAATTAATTAATTAATTAATACTGGCCTTACGGAGACCTTCACTAAGGTGTCCACGTACTGGTACTACACCCCGGAGAGACTGTATGAGATGCATAGGCACACTGACAAGGGGTAAGAAAAAGCATACCCTATGCACACACTTAGAATGCAAAAATTGGAAACAATGTCCATACGCAGTAATACAATATGATACAGAGAAACAACAATAAATTGCAAATTATGAGAATGAATAAGTATTTGTCAATAAAGAAGTCTTGGTCTCCTTGTTTTATTCAAACACAGCATGTGGACAACCAGCCGACACGTGTTTCATCGCGTCTCGCGAATCTTCAGGGCTCCAATGGTTGTGTTTAATCTTTACGGTCGCTATTCCGGTGATAATTCCGACCCGGAAGGGCCCAGGACCATTCAATGTTAATTGTGAAGTAAAGTACAATTGCTTGCAAGCGAATGCGCTTGTAATGGGTCGCCCAGGGGAAGGATATCGATGTCAGTCACTTTATATCTGTGCTTCTGGTATGTCACGAACGAAAGGAAATGTTCCGTAGCCTCGTCCGGACTTGGTGTCTCAAGGGCGTTGTTGCTTCTTTTCCTCTTCTCCCGGGTCTCCGTGTTATAAATATAAAGAAACACGTGTCGGCTGGTTGTCCACATGCTGTGTTTGAATAAAACAAGGAGACCAAGACTTCTTTATTGACAAATACTTATTCATTCTCATAATTTGCAATTTATTGTTGTTTCTCTGTATCATATTGTATTACTGCGTATGGACATTGTTTCCAATTTTTACATTCTAAGTGTGTGCATAGGGTATGCTTTTTCTTATAACTTTTGAGTAGTATAGCTAGCTTGCTTCTCCGTTGAGTGGTTATATGGTTGTCCACTCACCCAGTTGCACCACATTCCACTCAGTCCTACAGTGCTACCATACTGGCAGTGCGCCCATTCTCTGACACCCTAAAAATCATCCCTTCTTCTAACTCACTGACAAGGGGTGCTGGCGGGGTTGCGGGCAGGTGGGTACCCTCTCACACATTCTTTGGGATTGCCCCGTGCTGACCGCCTATTGGAAGGAGGTTTTGGATGAGGTGGATAAGCACTTTGAAATCGAGCTGCCACGCTTTCCGGCGTATGTTTTGCTGGGCCTCCCTAATTGCCAGTACTGATAACACCACAGTAACGAAAATTCAAACCACAGTACTTGAGAAAAGATTCAAGACTGGATGCTAATTGATAGCTTTTTATTCTTATTTATGATTTTATCACAAAGTACTTTTTTATTTTTCAAGGACAAACATATAAAAAACACTTCAATGACCAAACTCAAAACTACAGGTAATCATTCATCATATCACTCATATCACAACCAAACGATCAGCAATCATTCAGGGGGAGAAGGGGAACACTGAATAAAGGAACTACAAAATTTATCAAAACATACAATATTTACAATATGATACAATACTGTACATGGGACAAGAGAAGCCAAATGTCTGCAAAAAACACTTAAATAAATTCTTTCAATAATCAATCACTTTTAGCGTACATTCCTACAACTAAATGTTTGAAATAGTTCTTAGAATTTCTAAAAAAGGATAATGTACAAGGATTAGTGATAAGCAACAGTTGTTATGTCATTTTATGCTTATCGCTAGAGCAGACAATAAGATGGCTGAGGCCTACGCGTTTCGAATCCCAATGGTTTGTAGGGATTCTCTTCAGGGCCGTTCGCGTTCTCTACAAAAAATGAAGAAAGAAGATAAAGAAAAAGAAATTAGAAGAAACTCAGGATACAGAATTCACTTAATCACAAGATCAACATCAGTCACCTATGCTCAGTGACTACCTAGACTACCTCAGACTGCTGCTCATTTGAGCGATTGCAAACTGGCTGGGTTAGGAAAATTTAAGATCTTAAGAAAACAGCCGGGCGAGATCTCTGTCTAAATTGACAAAGCTTTTACTCACCTTCTGTGTTTTGAGAAGTTAAGTAATCTCAAGTGGGGATTTCGATGACACAGTCGAATCGTGGTTGACCTGTGCAATGAAATAAAATTATTTTCAGGGTGGAGAAGAAGAATATTAGATTTAAAGAACTGGGGATGTTGCGGGGGTCCCACCTGGTGAAAAGTATATATATATATATATCTCTCGGGAGCCGTGTCTATCAACGCTGTCAGGTTTTCATATTTGGACAAGTCTTAGAAAAAATGGAAGAATAGAACATTCTGTAAGTCCTTTCAAAAACACCTCCGTGGCCAAAAGACATCTTAAATTTAGTTCCTTACCAATAAGTGTTGTTTCTACAACGAAGGGTAGTAGCACTGGTCAGTGGAAAAATGTCAGTTAAAACGGGTAATCCATATGATGTTTATCTGAAAAAAACAGCGAACACCCGTGAGCGCCAGTGCGCATTGGTTTAGATGAAATGAGTTGAAAAAATGAGGCGGCAGCTTACCGGCGTTGCAAGTCAGCTACGTGTAGCCTCGGATAGATGAAGCACACGGCGATACTAGTTTCCTGATGCCTCGAAGCTGGAATGGAAATTACAGCGCGTGAGGATCGAGTACTTTACAGCGGCTGCAGGTGATAAAGGCGTGTAACGCGAACAAAGCGTTCGTTAGGGAAAACTTAGTCACGGCGTCTTTTCAACAATCAATTGACCTCTGTGCTTACCAGCAGATATTTCTACAGTGCCGTCAGCGGTGAATAATTAAACTAGAAAAAAGATACGGAAGCCAGAATTAGAAACTACTTCCAAGCGCTGGGGATGAATTTCGCGCATTTTCGGTTGCGAGTACTTACTTAATTAAATTGAGGCAAGATTTCAAACAAGGCAGCGTCCACGGCAGCACTACACACCGGCTCCTGCGCAGTAGCAGGCCGAAGTGCAACTGCTCTGCCTATATACATGGCTGATGAGCAGGGGGACCGCCCAATCAGGTGCAGGGTTACATGAGAAACCTGGACTGGATTCCAGGTAACTCATGGATCCGGGTGTCTCAGAAACACCAACAGTATAAGTATTAGCCAATATGTTACATTGCAGGGCATGGGGAAGAATATGATGCGGGTCATTTATAGCTTAAAGATTTCACTTAATTCGTTAAGTCCTGAGACTGCTGTATCGAACTTAACGATAAGGAAAGCCTCACGTTTAGATAGCGTCAAATTTAAATCGCCACCTCTCGGATTTCGCTCTATTTTTGAGATTACTGTCCACTTTAGGTCACTCACAGTATGCTGAAGTCGCGTCCAATGTTGCACAAGGGGGGCGTTTTCAACTTTCCTATTGATCCTGGATTTATGTTGCGAGATCCGTTGTCGGATCTCTTGATTGGTTTTGCCAATATATAGCAATTGACAAGGGCATATGATACCATACACCACATATTTGCTCTTGCAGTTGCTCATCGTGTCATGTTTCCATGACACTCCGTTATGCTGAAACAAGGATCCTTCCATAGTTGACTCACAACATAGGCAGTTTCCACATTTGTGGTGTCCAAGGATGGGCGGCATCCCCATCATTTGTCGTAACGTTTGAGGTTTGGTAATGGGCATGGCAGCCCGGACAATATGGTTTGCAATGTTATTTTCTTTCTTGAAGGCAAATAGTGGTTCATTTATTAAACTGGCATCGAGATTCTTGACTAAGTGCCAGTTCTGTTTGATCACCCTTTTTAGACGATTGGCATTGGGGCAGTAGGTAGTGACACATACTTGCTTTTCTAAGGCAGGTTTAGGTCTACGCTCTAGAAGTGTTTCGCGTGGGGTCCATTGTGCTCTCCTCATGCAATTTTTAACAAGTTTCTTTGGGTAACCCCTCTCACATAACTTGGATGTGAGGTTTTCTGAATGTTGTTCGAAATCTTTTTTATACGTGCAGTTCCTGCGAACTCTAAGGAACTGCCCATATGGGAGATTTTCTTTTAGATTTCTGGGGTGATTGCTGTTGAACATGAGTGACTTGTTTCGATCCGTAGGTTTAGTGTACAAGGTGGTCGCAAGCTTGCCATCGGAAGGAAAGACCTCCACGTCTAAAAACGCGATCCTGCTGGTGGATTCAGAAATGCTGAATTTAATATCAGCTGTTCTATCATTGAGCCATTGATAAAACTGTTTTAGCGTGTCACTATCACCTTTCCATGTCAAAAAAATATCGTCAATAAAACGAAGCCATGTTCCGATGTATTGAGAAAAAGGGTTGTTGGTGTATATGTATGCATTTTCATACATGGCCATAAACAGGACTGCCAATTCTGGGGCAAAAGGGCAGCCCATGGCTACCCCCTTGACTTGGAAATAACGCGAGAGAACGCGAACGGCCCTGAAGAGAATCCCTACAAACCATTGGGATTCGAAACGCGTAGGCCTCAGCCATCTTATTGTCTGCTCTAGCGATAAGCATAAAATGACATAACAACTGTTGCTTATCACTAATCCTTGTACATTATCCTTTTTTAGAAATTCTAAGAACTATTTCAAACATTTAGTTGTAGGAATGTACGCTAAAAGTGATTGATTATTGAAAGAATTTATTTAAGTGTTTTTTGCAGACATTTGGCTTCTCTTGTCCCATGTACAGTATTGTATCATATTGTAAATATTGTATGTTTTGATAAATTTTGTAGTTCCTTTATTCAGTGTTCCCCTTCTCCCCCTGAATGATTGCTGATCGTTTGGTTGTGATATGAGTGATATGATGAATGATTACCTGTAGTTTTGAGTTTGGTCATTGAAGTGTTTTTTATATGTTTGTCCTTGAAAAATAAAAAAGTACTTTGTGATAAAATCATAAATAAGAATAAAAAGCTATCAATTAGCATCCAGTCTTGAATCTTTTCTCAAGTACTGTGGTTTGAATTTTCGTTACTGTGGTGTTATCAGTACTGGCAATTTCTCTTTTGTTATGTTCTATGCAGGCTCAGCCATACTGATTAGAGCCAACCCTTAGTAGTTTATTGGGCCTCCCTAATGACCTAATGTACCCACTGAAGTCCCGCAGGGGTAGGCAGATCGCAATTGCGCTGGGGTCTGCGGTCCAGAATATCCTTATCCACTGGCGCACCACCACTGTCCCCTCCATTACGGGTTGGTTGCATAGACTTTGGCATGTGTTGGGAATTGAGAAGCTTTCGCTCACGGTAGCGGGAGAGATAGACCAATTTGAGGAGCTGTGGCAACCCTTCCTTGCGCTGCTAACCACCGAATTCAGGGAGCTCACCTGCCCGAGGTACCTCAGACTTCTGAGGCTGACGCCACCGGTGATCCCGGAGGAATAGAATGAGTGGGGGGCGGGTTTCTGGGGGGGGGGTTGCGGTTTTGGGGCGGGTAGTACTAGTAATGGGCCATTGGACGGGGGAGTTGGGGAGCTGTTTCTCTCTTTTTTGGGGGGGGTTCTGGGAGGGGTTGGGTTGTGCTTTGTTGGGTTGCTATTTGCTTTCTCTGCTTAGACTTGGGGTGTTGGTTATGCGCACAGGGGAGACACAGGTTGCATTTTATTTTTTCCTTTATCAATGCTTCTCCTTTGGACCAACGAACTGTTCCTCGGCAACGCTCCTGCCGTTGCGCCTTTTTTCTTTTATTATACTGTATGTAACCCTACCCTCCTACTCCCTCCCCCGTGTTCTTTTGTCTTAATAAAAATGCTTTAAACCTAAAACTAGCATGACAACTTTTACCAGTTGTCCAATAGAATACAATTTGAGAATATTGATCGGGGTATGTAAAAAGGAGCAGATAGTTCTTGCTTGGTAAAGGATTTCTAATCTTTATCTGAACACACTCTTCTTTCTGTGTGTCACTTAAATAGTTTACATCCATGGTAGAAGATTAGCTTTTTTTTGGTAATTGTCATCCCAAGTGTTCCAGCGCATATCATCGGCTGGATGCTCAGCTTTCAAAGCTTTCTTCGCTTTTTATTGCATTTTAATACTGCAACAGCTTGTGAGTAGCCTTATGAGGCCCGATCTGTTATAACTGTTTGACACAGACATTGGCAGTTTTATGCTTCTTATCGTAGCTCCTTCCCATGCAGAGGAGCAGCACATTTATGGGGTAACCAAAGCGCAGCACATGTAGTTCATTTTCCAAAAGTTTGTAAGATTGTGTTTCACTACTTGCTAGGTAAATAACAATAGCCCACGTTTCCCATTATAAAGTGATGCTTTACCTTTGCATTATTGTAAATCATTTATGGCTGTTTCATTAAGAATAAACACAAACATTTTAATGTTTGTGACCCGGCCTATATAATTGATTTAACAAGACGGTGGCACCAGTGGGTTACTTTACACGGCATGTAAATTTCTGCAGCATTTTGTCCATTCGACATGTGGATTATTACAATAAAATACATACCCTTGGGAAATTGTTTGAATCAACCACAAACTGAATCGAAACAGGAGAATAAAATGCAAAATATACAGGCGCATCCGGTGCAGGTAAGAGCAGTCGAGTGAGTGGGGGGGGAGAGTCGACATATGACAGGATAGGGAAAATAAAATAAATAAATAAAATGACTTAGTTTGCGCTCGCGGCATCAGCATTGCGGCGAGCGCGAGTTAAGTGGTTTTATTTATTTATTTTCCCTATGCCGTCATATGTCGACTGGGTTATGTTCTTTGGAATCGCAAGCACCATCGCTACTACTTACAAGCCACAGGTGAAAGCAGGTGCATTTTCTTTGCCTCAACCCTTGCTTTTTGTAAAACATATGTCGACTCCTCCCCGCCCCTGACCCACCCCAACCCACCCCAATCCATCGCTCTTACCTGTACCGGCCGCACCTGAAGAAATATTTGTTTACCTGGATAATCTGGACGAGATGGGGAGAAGCCTCGTTTCCCTTTCTCTTTGTCTCTGGAGCAAGCACCTTTGAATTCTCCTAGACACCAGTGTTCAGTATTCAGAGCACTTCTCACAGTTTCACATGTGCCACCAAATTCTTCTCGCCTAGGTCACTCGTATCCACACACTCTTCCCCCCAAGCATGCAGATCCCAGCCAGCAACAAAATAGCCAAGTTTGAGGGGCACGAGGTCACACAAGTGGCAGCAGCATGCTTAACAAGCATTAAGCATCAATAACAATGCCAGGACTAAGAATGTATGTGCCAGAATGCGCACAGCTCAAATCATGGTCTATGGACAAGAGGCTGAATAAAACCATTTGGAACAGAGGCACCTACTCTGAGAGGAACAGTTTAAGATAGGGCTGTCCAACATTGACCAGGAGGGCTGGGCTCATGCCACATTTTCACAGCAGTGTTAGCTATACCCATTTAGATTCATGGTATGCAAATATATATCCTCTGATTACTCTGAAAATCAGCATTAACCACTCCTAGTTTTTGAATTTTGCTGCACTTCTGATGATTCTCTTCTGGTGTGGAAGAGAAATGAGTGCATCTTTGCTATGTATTGGAAGTCAGAGACCCTCACAGTTGGAGGTGGGCATCACATCCCCTGTGTAATACCAGTCAAGGCTGGTGTTGGAAATAAGGTCCCATCCGTTCAGATGTGGGAGGACTCCTGCTCCATTTTTGACTTCCCAGGCGCTGCGCTTTAGAAGGACCCACACTGCTTTGGCAACATTTATCAAGACGTTTTTAAATTAAACTAGTTCTGCTGTTGTCATTAGTAAAAAGGCAGATTACATGGAAATGTTTTATATTTTCCTGGATTACCTGCTCTTAATACCTAGTAACAGATGATTCTTGAAGTCCAGAGGACTCACCCATTATGTTGTTTTTGACCCAAGCCTCGGATAGATTTCTTAACCAATTGGAGGCCAGGTGTGTCCAATCTCAGTCTAGGGTTTACGGATCTCTGCAAGATTATCCACATCACATTCATTTACATGCAATGAATCTAAAAGAAACTCGCTTACATACTCATTACATAACCTGAAAACCCAGCCCTCTGGGATCTGCATTGGGCACTCACTTTACTTGTCGGTGTCCTAATCACGTTGGTCTCTCTGCTGAAAATGATAAGGGCATGCCAAGTGAATTCAGTCACTGTGAATCCACTGACTGAAGGAAATCAGTGACCAACCAAGGCTATGTTTGTTCTGTGGGCACCCAAACGGGGTAGGAACTGTGCCTGCTGATTGGCTGGTACTAATGCATAGGGCAACACACACATGAAGAACCAGGGAGGTTTTGTCTTTCCTTCGCCGTTGAGCTGAGATACTAGGTAGTGAAAGTATCTTTTAAGCCACTACCTAATTGGCTGAAGCTCAAGAAGAAGCTTTCTGATGTGGTTTCTCCACTTAATAAAAAAGGATTCCATCCAGGTCAGGAAAACAAAGGGTGCTTTGTGCTTTTTTTAATTTGCGACCATGGTTTCTCAACTAAGGGGAAAATTATGCTCTTGGTAATACCACTGGTGTCAGATTCGAGCAATAGGAGTGCAAGTCCTCCACCGACAAACTTTGACACTTCAACGCCTTGCAGTGTATACTGCGTCTTGGTCAAAGCCACTGCTGACCATTGCTTGCTTCTGGAATGGACAGCTCTCAATATACCCTGGTAGACTGACTCTAGTGCTGCACTGGAAACCTACTAGCGTGGAGTTTATCCAACCACCAGAGGGTTGGGCAAATTAACCATAGAGAATGCATCGCCACTGAGTTCAGTCCTGTGATGGGACGCATTGCTACAGAAGCAGGGACAAGGGAAGAGGATGCCGAACAGAGTTAGGAGTAAGAAAGAAGGAAGAGGTAACAAAGACATAGGGACCAAGAAAGAAACAAACCAAGAGCACACAGAGTCCTGTGCAAAAGGAAAATAGCAAACTGATTTATGGGGTTAAACAGCTTCCACCACTTGTAAGAATTCGAAGAGGAGTAATGCACAAAGAGGAGAATGGCAGTGAAGGCCATGGTGTGGGATTGTCTAGCTCACAACCAGGGAATTTTGTGAGAACCATAAAGTACCAACATTGTATTGTAGCTTTGAAAGCCGTGATGGGAAAAGACCTGTTTGTTCTCCGTGATTCATACACTGATACGTTTGTGACTTTTTTGTCTGTTAAAGCAAGTCCGGCAGGAAGCTTGCTTATCTCTGCAAGTGACTCTTCTGGTCAGAATCCCCCTACATATTTTTTGTGGATCTTGCATCTCCACTCTGTAAGGGCTTCCTTTGTGGCTTGGTGGAACCCAAACCGTCTAACCTTCAAGTGGTAGAAACTGCTGAAATTCACAGTGTTTGTTACTTAACAGCACTGGGGTTTACAAAAGAAGGACAAATGAAGGAAAAGTGATGAAGTCCACACTAGACCCGGGCAATCCCAGCCTCCCCAATCACCCTCAATTAGCTCCTAAACCGCCCCTGCCTGTCACTTCATTCTGTTGTCAAGTAACACTGTAATTTAGCCTTTCATTCGGACAAGGAGACTGTATCTCCGGCAGGCAGAGAACTTCAGTGGGTCTGATAGCCCTATGCCTTGATCAGGAAATCAGGTGTTTATAAAAAAAAGTAATGGACGGAATTAATTAATTTCAGCCAATGGTAATTACTCAGGGCCGCACTCCAGTCCATTGTTATTTTACACACCTCTGTTTGGACCCAGCAGGTTTTTACCCTGTTATAGTGGGAACAATCCTTCTCGTACTGCCAGTCCACATCCTTCCTGAACTGAATCACAAGCAACCAAGTATTGGTTTCACTCTTATAAGGGCACATTAGCCAGGTATGGCAAAACCAGTCTGGGGTTACTTGTGGTCCCTTCTGGAGGGGGCCTCGCCTGGCAGTTCGGGAAGGACTGCTCCCATGAGTAGCAGAGTCGGCTCTGATTTGCATGATGCAGCCCCAAGTAATTACTAGTATCTGATATTAATTCAAGCATTCCATCCATCACTTTTTTGTATACTTTGGTGCAACGCTCTAAGTCGGACGGGTATGCCCAGATGTGCACCCCATGCACACCGTGCCACTGAAACGAAGCTATACCAGCTTATAAACCCTAACAAGGGCAATACGGGTCCTGATTTGTTTTTCTTCTGATTCAGGGAGGACCTGGCCTGATATTTCGAACAGGACAGTTCCCAGTGGAGCAGGATCAAGACTGATTTGTATATGGCTGGGATCAAAATGAGGTGGCATGGTGTGCAAATTAAAGATGAACTGAGATGCGGTCCGAGTACTTACCAGCGCTCGAGGTTACTTCAAGCATTCCATCCATCACTTTTTTGTATACTTCGGTGCAACGCCCTAAGTCGGACGGGTATGCCCAGATGTGCACCCCATGCACACTGTGCCACTGGAACTAAGCTATACCAGCTTATGAACCCTAACAAGGGCAAAACGGGTCCTGAGTTGCTTTTGTTCTGATTCAGGGAGGACCTGGCCTGGCATTTCGAACAGGACAGTTCCCAGTGGAGCAGGATCAAGACTGATTTGTATATGGCTGGGATCAAAATGAGGTGGCATGGTGTGCAAATTAAAGATGAACTGAGATGCGGTCCGAGTACTTACCAGCGCTTGAGGTTACTTCAAGCATTCCATCCATCACTTTTTTTGTGTACTTCAGTACGACGCCCTAGGTAGGACAAATATGCTTAGACTTGGGTCACATGCAATGAACTTTGTGCCACTGGAACCAATCTGTACCCGGCTGATTTTGTACCTGGCTGATGAGCCCTAATAAGGGCAAAACCATTTTGTGTTTGCTTGTGTTCAGGTTCATGGAGTGCTTGGCCTGGCAGTTTGGGCTAGACTGTTCCCATTGGAGCAGGATCAAGGCTTATTTTCGTCTGTTGAGTATAAACTGTCGTTGCTTGATGTGCGAAATAATGATGGACTGGGGTGGGGCCCTTGTAATTTCCAGTGGCTGAGATTAATCTGTGCATTCCGTCCATCCCTTTTTATGGGCTGGTTTGACAGCACAGCTGGTGCCATACAATGTGAGTACCACTAGAGAGGGGCATTGGCTCCACCCACACGGTGGAAACTAGGAGTACATGTTTTGATTGGGCAGAAGTTGTGTGCCTTCACACAAAAAATGTGCTTGCCCTCCACCAACTGGGCCTTTTTGTCTGTCTATCCAGCTGATGAGCTCAAACTTTTGGAGGCACACTCATGGCATTGTAATACTATGAACGTGTCTTTAATAGCTATCTAATGTATGGTGTTTGTCCTTCTCTGGCAACAGCACAAATGGGAGAAGGGCATTCATTAGCCTACATGGATTTTTAGGTCTGGCATGACAGTACAACTGTCACGTGTCCTTTTAACCTGCATCAATATTATTCTTCAGTTCTTTGCTTACACACAAATACATGTGCTTTTTACTTAGAATGCTTCACATTACCATACAATATTCATTAAAAGCCAGACCTATTGGCATTGACAGTGCTTGTTTGTATACTTCATTGAGGAGGAAAAAAAGCAGTAAACCAAAGAGGCCCATGTATGTATGGGCACTTCTTTGTCAAAAGGCCAATGATGCACCTATTACCACTTCCAAATCAACTGCATTGCTAAGTGCTATATGACACGGAGGAGGGGTGCGGCGATAAAACAGGCAGGTGGCAACTGCGGTCCCCGTTCACAGCGTCAAAGTGGCACATCTGTGCACTGGGCCCGTTAACTGAGCATAGTTGAGGGGGGGAGACTGGGGCGAGCGGGGCTGCCAGAGGCGCTGGCAGCCGTTCTCAGGAAACCGAGCCACACACACAATTACTGGTATTCACTAGGATTCGGCGGGGCGCGGCCCCCTCCCTCCCTTCCTGTTTCCTGAGCTACAGTTGCATTTCGGTTACAAACTGGCTGCAGAGTGAAGGCAGCGCCACAGAGAAATACTGAACTGTATCCCCGACCCACCTTGCACTGCAGGGGAGGGCCTCGGACCCCACTGCCCTCGCGCAATCCCCGCTTAATTTGAAAAGAAATATAATGAATTCCGCGTGCAGCATGTAATGTTCGACATAAATCACTCAATAACGACCATTTATTTGTACGTCGCGTGTGTGATGAATGACAGCTTGCACAGAACGGGTTGCCTCGGAGTTCTGATTTGTGTATCACGTGTCCCACGTGCGTTGTGTGGTGTCGTGGGAGTGCGGGTGGGCCACCCCAGGTGTGAGCTGATTTCTAACGTGTCTCCCCTCTTGGCCCTCTAGGCTCCTACAAAGTCCCTGTCAGCTGGAACGGGCCCTTTCTGGCGCGTGACTCCAAGTACCCGCTCATTGTCTTCTCCCACGGGCTGGGGGCCATCCGGTAAGAGCCGGGAGTGTTGGCTTTTTGAGAGGAGGGGGGGGGGGGGGGGGGAGATGGAGGGGCAAGAGTGGAGTTGTAATGCCCCACTGTGAGAAGTAGGACAGACCGCGTTCCCTTCTGTAATTGGTTAAATGCCCGGTGTTTGGAGTCTCTTCAAGGGAGCGTTGCCAGTTAGTGCGTACGGGGCTCCTAGAGAATGGTGGTTAGGTAGTGTTGTGGGGGAGGGGGGGGGGGGCTGGGGGGGTCTTTAGGGGGCGGGATCGAGTCAGGGTTTTCCAAAGAAAGTGGTTGGGGCGAGGTTAAGCATGTCTCCTCTGGAGTAGTGGGTGGAGTAGGGTTGGGACGGTCACCACGCGTCTCTGATACTCAGGGATAGTTAAGTAATATGGTTCCTTTATGGTAACGTGAGTGGGATAAAAGAGGGGTTCCACCAAGGAGAAGTGTGAGGGGTGGGTCAGATAGTGTCCACCAGGCAGTAGTGTGTGCGAAGGACAGGAAAATGCCCTCTCTAGGGAATGTTTTCACTATAAAGCAGTGTGTGTTGGTTTAGGGTATAAGCCACTGGGCGCTTGCAGGGGCACAGTTATGAGAGGCAGTCAGGGGTTAGGGTCAGGCGTCTCCACCATAGATCAGTGTCTGGGATGGATGTAATATTCTGTGTCTCTGCTACAGAAGTGTAGATCTGCGGAAGAAAGCAAGACATTAGAAAGGTGCACTACACAACACTGTCTCTCCATCAGTGTTGTTAAATGCCGGTAGGGCAGGGGAAGGGTCAGTAACATGACAGTGTGACTGACCCAAGCACTACCCACCTTTCAGAGAACTAGACGGGAGGAACAGTGAGTACAGAAGGGGCTGTGACATGCACATGAGGGGCACTCAAAAGAGGGGAGCTAGCAGAAGAGTGGGACAGACATGGGCATGAGGGCACTCATTAAAGAGGGGAGCTGGCAGAAGAGTGGGGTGGACACAGACGAGGCGGCAACAATGTGCACCCCCATACAGAGCAGGAAGAGCAAAGGAAGCAGCACCGCAAGCTTCCCTCATACGGGCAGTGGCTATGCAGGCTTTTCCGAAGCAAATGAGTGACATTCACTCGTAAACAGAAGAGGCACAGCTTTGGCAGAAGCATTGCAATGTCCATTCCCAAGCAGATCCGGTGCATTAAGGACAACAGCATGGAAAGCTTCCCTCTCACACAA
This sequence comes from Lissotriton vulgaris, assembly GCF_964263255.1. Classification (NCBI taxonomy): domain Eukaryota; kingdom Metazoa; phylum Chordata; class Amphibia; order Caudata; family Salamandridae; genus Lissotriton; species Lissotriton vulgaris. The sequence goes on from NC_141687.1 coordinate 1,699,187,602, forward strand.
CAGGCAACACCATCAGCAGCTGTGGAGCAAGCTTCTGTCATGTTAAGCCAACTCAGGCAGCAAGGTTCAAATGCATTACACAAAGAAAAGAACAACATTAGCAGTAATTTAAGCTTCACTCTCACACTTTCAAAAAAGGTAAGTACATGTAAGGGCAGTGTAAGGTTTCCTCACACGAACGGACCAAAAGCATAAGGTTCTCTCACACCCAGATGTGATGCAGCTAAAGAAACAAGAGTGTGAACTAACCCAACAAATAGGAGGACGGTATGAGCAACTTCAGGGTAGCCCCCAGCCACTGACAAATGGAAATCATATGTCTATCAGCGCAAGTTAGACAAGAAAACGGGTTGAAGATACTAAGTCCAAGTTAAACAATGGCTTTTTGGGTGGACACCTTTATGCTTACTTACACCAACAATCGCACGAGTCACCCTCACTTCGAAGAGACCACCCGCAGGAAAACATGAACTGTAACTTCCTAAGTTAGGGCTCTCTTAATTCCATGTAAACACATAACCATCCATGACTGCTAAAAACAATCTGCAACCATGAAACTATCCTCTCACGGAGGCTATACCCAGCACACTCAAGGTGTCAGTCCCCAGGCTCTTTCTCACCACAAGTGTTCTCTGGCACTTGACTCCCTGCCACCATACCACCGCTCGCCCTGTTGTGCCATTTACCCTTCACACCTATAAAGTTGCATTAAATGCTTTAATGGTTTCATAGGCGGAAAGGACCGAATGTAAAGTGTGACACCAGTGTAGGCGTCCCTCAAAAACAACAAATACATCTTTGCTGGAAGCAGTGGAGACTTCTCTTAAACCCAGAAGAGCGAAGTCTCACAGCCTCCCCTCTGTGAACCAGGTGTAGATTTCCCATGGACACTGGAGCCCCCTCACCCCAACCCTCCCTAGAGAGGCCAAAGTGAGAAGTCACCATGAACAGGCTGTTGCCCACACACCAGCCGGCCAGCCTCAAGAAATAGTGTACAGGATGACCCTGGACAGGCCACCACAGCAGGTGGCCTCAAATTGTATTGGAGTACAACCCCATTTCCTTTGGAACGTTAAACTTTATATGTAACTAGAAAGGAGGATGAAGAACTAAACAGCATGTTTGTTATAATTTCTTTCAACATATTTCCTCACTCTATCTCGGATGGAGCTCACAAAAATGCCCTACTTTTAACTCTCAGGCAAAAACTTGAGGGTAGTAGGTGCAGTGTGAGAGACAAATCAACATGACTGTTACATAAGAGAGTTGGTATACTAAAAGGTCTGAAGATCACTGAGTGAGGGGATCCCATATCAAGAGCAATGAATGATATAGGGTTGGGGTAGTCTCCTGTATAGATCTTGTAGGTGAACTATCCTGTAGGGGCCTTTACTCTGATATATAGATAGGGAAGTGGATGGAATCGGGTTGGTGGGGCAACAATATTGGGTATTATTTGGGTTGATTATTTTGCGGCATTATTAGAGTTTGGTGATTTACCTTCTAGGATAAGTGCATGGGATGGAGTTATGGGGGTCTTAATTGGACATTGTTAGTGTTATCATTGACAATCTCCTCTGGGTCTAGTATGGTCTTTCCTTTGGCGTGAAGCCAATACAGACTTAGACCGTTAGTGCACTTTTCCACTGGACTTGTACTGAGTCATCTTTTTGTGCCCCCAGGACAGTGTACTCTGCGGTCTGTATGGAGATGGCCTCCCATGGCTTCCTGGTGGCAGCCGTGGAGCACCGGTGAGTGAGGGGTGGGTTAAATGGAGATTGCCTCTGTGGTTTCTCTGGTATACTCAGATGCTCTGTGAATGTGATCGTTAATAGCAAACGTTTTACACTGTTTTTGGTCTGCACTGTCTCTGGGGATTTCTTGATCAGAAAGAAGACATTTTGGGAGCACGGTGAAGAAAACAGACAGAAGAGGTGTGAGAAAATCAAGAAAGGGAGGGTGTCTCTAGAATTCTTGTCCCAAAGAGACACTGTTGGTGATGGCGCAGGAGCAACACGCATATAGATAAGCAGGTGCAAGATGCAAAGGTTTTACTCCACTCCGAGGAAGCTACACTAGTCCCGGTGCCTATATTGCCCTTACTCTCAGAGATGCATCTTGTGTTGGGCAAAGCCCTGTCCCCAAAAATGTGTGGCTTTTTAAGGATCACATATCAGGAGGTTCTACTGTCACTTGCTGCTGGAAAGAAGTGAAGAAAAAGAGTTTCATCCCTCACTCTATGACGTAATTGGCTACTGGAGAGAAATAAAAGAGCTGCCTCTTTCGCTGTGTCAGGGAGTCTTAACTTCACTGGCTGACAGAAAGTCAGATGATACAATTACATAAAGCGAATGGGTGGATATGCTATCTTGATCTGCACATCACCATATGTACAAAAGGTCATGGGAGTTGCAATACATCACTCTTCAATCATTTAGTATTGGGTGCTGAAACGGTGCCAAATACTCATCCACCTAGAGTATTATACTTTTGGAACAACCAAGTAGTCCAAGTCCAAATCCACCTCATAAGCACTGTAGTACACCAAAGCGAAGTCACTATAAAAGTTATTGAAACAATTAAGTCGTTATTCATACAAAAATGTTCAATGTTGTTCTGTCCATTCAAAAAATGAGTTAAATCACACAGAGAACTCCACAAAGTGATCCAAATCCATCTTTATAGGCATATACTAACACGATCCTTTGGTGGTTATGGTAATAGTCTTCATCATTCTTTCGGTGTACGTTGGACGTAACCCTGATAGGTTTATCCCAAAAAATCTTATCTTCTTTCTGGGCTTGTGTTGTTATTCTTGGTGATGGTTCTTTTCACGAAGGGTTTTAGAGTTATTGGAGATGTAAATATTTTAATGTGATATAGGTGATTTTAGATATAAGTGTTGAAAATAATTAGATATCATTGGATGTTTTTGTATGTAATTTTTGCAGCCTTGAGGAAGCCATGCCGGGCGATACGCGCATCGGCTGCTGAGTGAATTTGGAATAAAGATTGATTAGTGGAATCTCTGAGTGGATTTGGATCACTTTGTGGAGTTCTCTGTGTGCTTTAACTCACTTTTTGAATGGACAGATCAATATTGAACATTTTTGTATGAATAACGACTTAATTGTCTCAATAACTTTTATAGTGACTTCGCTTTGGTGTGCCACAGTGCTTATGAGGTGGAGAAAGACAGATGATGTAACGCTGCCATGGAGACCTGACTTTACTTTTCTACTGGAGAGATGCGGAGAAAGGAGCCACTACTTGTAGGACACCCCGCGCCGCACAGCCACCAGCTGCTGCGTGTGCCCCCGCCTGACGCTACTCTCAGCCTCGCTGAGCCTCCCGCCCTCGGGCCCGCCCTCGGGCCACGCCCTCCGCTCGTTTTTCTCCGCATTCTGTGCCACTGTGTAGCTTTTTTCATCTTTTACTGTATTTCTGTGATTTATTGCTGTGTATCCGTGCTGGTCATTGTGTCCCCTGTGCTTGCATCCCCCCCTGTGCTGCTGTCCCCTGCACCCACCCGCCCTGCTCCCCGCTGCCGCTTCCCGCCGCCGGGGAGTGTAGACACGCCCCCTTCCTCCCAGCTCCCGCCTCCCAGCTGCCCCTCCCTCCCTGCACTTCGCCATAAATGGCGACCGCACGCGCAGCGTTGACGCGCAGCGGGCCCGCCGACTGTGCGCCGAAGCACCCGTCCGCGCCTGGACCGCGCCCAGCGCCAGACCCCCTGGCCCCCGAAGAAGCCAGCCCACCCGCCGGACCTACGCCACCACCGAACTCAACACACTCAACGCCGGCCGACTCCCAGGTTGCTACCTAGCCACCCCGAAACGCACCCACGGACCCTTCTGCTGCCACTCCTGCAAGTTCACCTGCATCCGGACCTGCACCACCCCAGCACTGACCAAGACCGAGACGAGCAACAGCAACAGCCACCTGAAATGCATCCTGCTCAACACCCGCTCCGTCCACAGACACACCGTCGAGCTCTGGAACCTGCTCGACACCACAGCCCCAGACGTTGCCTTCCTCACGGAAACATGGATGAACGCCTCTTCAGCACCCGACATCGCCATCGCCATCCCAGACGCCTACAAGATCATCCGGAGGGACCACATCAACCAGACTGGAGGAGGCATCGCCATCATCCACAATAACACCATCCGCATCACGACCAGCACCGACGACACCCTCGCACCCGCCGAGCACCTGCACTTCCAGGTCCACATCAACCCCAAGACCACCCTCAGAGGCATCCTCATCTACAGACCCCCGGGACCACGCACACAATTCAGCGAGGACATTGCCGACTTCGTCAGCCCGCAAGCCCTCCCCTCCGCGGACTACATCCTCCTCGGGGACCTCAACTTCCACCTGGAGAACAACAACGACCGCAACACCACCACCCTGCTGGACAACCTCGCAAACCTCGGACTCAAGCAACTGGTGACCACCCCCACCCACTACGCCGGACACACACTCGACCCCGTCTTCTCATCCAGCAAGGACATCGCCTTCAGCCACGCCACCGGACTCCACTGGACGGACCACAGCTGTGTCCGCTTCAGCTTCAAAAGGACCATGATCCACCACCACCAGCAACAGGTTGCACGCAGAAGCTGGAGCAAGATCACAGCCGACCAGCTCGCGACCTCCCTGAGCAAGAACCCACCCACCAGCGCAGCAAACCCCAGCCAAGCGGCCACCAACCTCACAAAGTGGATCAGCGACTCCACAGACGACCTCGCCCCTCTGAGGACCCCGCCTACCAGACCCGGCAGCAAGAAGGCCCCATGGTTCACCGACGAACTCAAGAGCTCCAAGAAGAACTGCCGAGCCCTCGAGAGAGCCTGGCGCAGAGTCCCAACACCGGACAACATGACTGCCCTCAAGCTCGCCACCCGAAAACACCACCAACTGATCCACGCCACCAAGAAAACTGCATTCAAGGAAAGACTGGACAACAACGCACCCAACAGCAAGGAACTCTTCAACATCGTTAAAGAGCTCTCCAACCCCAACGCCGGAAACAACGACATCACTCCGTCGCAAGACCTCTGTGACTCCCTCGCCTCCTTCTTCCACAACAAGATCGCGGACATACACAACAGCTTCAGCACTCAACCGACGCACACCACGACCGAACCACCGCCCCCACCACCACCCTCCGCGCCTGGACCCCGATCAGCACCGAAGACACCGTCCGCACGATGAACTCCATCCACTCTGGATCTCCGACCGACCCCTGCCCTCACCACGTCTTCAACAAGGCCGACGCTGTCATCGCACCCCACCTGCGGGACATCATCAACACCTCCTTCAACACCGCCACCTTCCCGGAGATCTGGAAGCACGCCAAACTCAGCGCTCTACTAAAAAAGCCATCAGCCGACCCCACCGACCTCAAGAACTACCGCCCCATCTCGCTGCTCCCGTTCCCTGCAAAAGTCATCGAGAAGACCGTCAACAAGCAGCTGGCCGCCTTCCTCGAGACGAACGGATCCCTCGACCTCTCGCAGTCTGGCTTTCGGGCCAACCACAGCACCGAGACCGCCCTGATCGCAGCCACCGATGACATCCAAGCCCTGCTTGACAACGGAGAAACAGCAGCCCTCATCCTCCTAGACCTCTCCGCGGCGTTCAACACTGTCTGCCACCGTACACTAGTGCAGCGACTCAGCAACGTCGGAATCCAGGAGAAGGCACTGGAATGGATCAGCTCCTTCCTCGCCGGAAGGACACAGAGAGTCCGCCTCCCCCCGTTCAGATCAGAAGCCACCGAAGTCATCGGCGGCGTTCCTCAAGGTTCCTCGCTCAGTCCGACCCTCTTCAATGTCTACATGAGCCCCCTCGCAGACATCGCACGCCAGCACAACCTCAACATCATCTCCTACGCCGACGACACCCAGCTGATCCTCTCCCTCACCAACGACCCCGCCACCGCCAGAGCCAACCTCCACGGAGGGATGAAAGAGGTAGCCGAATGGATGAAGAACAGCCGCCTGAAACTGAACTCGGACAAGACGGAAGTCCTCATCCTGGGATCTTCACCCTCCGCCTGGGACGACTCCTGGTGGCCCCCCGCCCTAGGCAACGCACCCAAACCAACAGACCACGCACGCAACCTGGGCTTCATCCTGGACTCCTCCCTCTCCATGACCAGACAGGTCAACCCCGTCTCCTCGTCATGCTTCAACATCCTGCGCATGCTACGTAAGATCTTCCGGTGGATCCCCACCGAGACCTGGAAGACGGTCACCCAGGCCCTCGTCACCAGCGGTCTGGACTACGGCAACTCCCTCTACGCCGGAACCACTGCCAAACTCCAGAAGAGACTCCAGCGGATCCAGAACGCCTCAGCACGTCTCATCCTGGACATCCCCCGTCGCAGCCACATCTCCGGACACCTGAGAGACCTGCACTGGCTCCCGGTCAACAAGAGAATCACCTTCCATCTCCTCACCCACGCACACAAAGCCCTACATAACCAAGGCCCAGGATACCTCAACAGCCGCCTCAACTTCTACGCTCCCAAACGCCTGCTTCGATCGACCGGCCACGCCCTCGCCGCCGTCCCCCGCATCCGAAGAACCACGACAGGGGGACGGTCCTTCTCCTACCTCGCCGCCAAGACTTGGAACTCCCTCCCGACCCACCTCCGCCTGACCCAGGACCACCTCACCTTCAGGAAGCAACTCAAGACCTGGCTGTTCGAGCAGTAGCGGACCCCCCTCCCCTAGCGCCTTGAGACCCTCTGGGTGAGTAGTGCGCTATATAAATGCTGTGATTGATTGATTGATTGAGCCAAGTCCTTCATTGTGTCTCACAGGAAGATCTATATTCATGTGCCGACCAGTGCTGTTGGATTATGTTGTAAATTCATACTTAGCTCTATATGGCTTCTTGGTGTCTTTAGTCCTTTCTTTGTGTTTCTATCTTCTTACCTAGCTGTGTTCTATCTGGTGTGTTGGAATTCTAGCCCTGGCAGTTGGTCTGGTCAGCTGTGAGGTTTTGTGCTCTGCTGTCTTATCTTATTCTTTGTAACTTTATAAATCCAACTTAACTACTGGAAGACGTGTCCTGCTGCCTACTTAATTTATGTACAACAGATTAAAACACAAATACTCATTGTTTGATAGCCAGCTTTGACCTCTCCATTATTCCCCAGTAACCCCAACTGATGTTCTTATCTTGGATCCCCCTTCAACTGCATTTTCGTTATGATCTAGCCTGATTCTTTGGGGATAATCTCTATCCTTGACTACTAGGTTACCATTTACAAAGGACATTAGAAAAAGGATCTCATCAAACTTCGAAGAGTCCAAATTCACATGGCCTGCTGGATATTCTGCACATGATGGTATAATTACCTCCTTCGCGTTTTTATGTCTGTCATGCCTGTAATTAGGAACTTAACAAAGAGGCTCATTTTATTTGCACTGTCAACCTCCCTTCTTTGTTTCCTTTTTCTCTTTGGAGTGGCACAGTTTGAAGCCCTGAATCTCCCCAAAGCAGTGAGGCACTTTCTACAAAGCAAACACATGGGTGACTGTCTGAAAAGTTTCAGCGCTCAGTCCATCTCCTTGTGTTTGCTTTGTTCGCCCTAAATTGGCAGGGTATGTCCAGACGTGGGTCCCTTGCTCACTTTGTCACTGGATTCAAGCTAGCTTGGCTGATGAGGGGTGTTACCCCAAAACCGGTTCCAGGATGATTGCTTCCGGTCTAGGGAAGACCAGGCTTGGCAGCTCGGGCTGGACTGTTCCCATGAGGCACAGGGTCAACACTGATTTGCATATGGCTGGTTCTGAACTGGGGTGGTAAAGTAAGCAAAAGAACGATGATGAATTCAACCCAGATCTGTGACTGGGGGTGAGTGTTTGAAAAGATTCATCGTTCCGTCCATCATCTCCTTGTGTTTGCACTTTTTACAAAAGTTGTTCAAACTTCTGTATATGACTCTTTAATGCAAAGCTGTTACTACTAGAGTGAGTGCGGTAATGACATGCACTGAGCCTTAAACTCAACTTCCATTACTGACAGTGAGTCCAGTTTAAAAACATATACCTGTTTGTAAAATGTAACAATTTAATGCTCTTTATAATGTTCCTAGAACGTTCACTGATTTTATGCAGACACATGCATAGGCATGAAAGCAAGATTGATAATTGTTTGCTTTCAAAATAAAATAAAATGATTGCAACATTATCTGCAACTTGCAAAAAGTGGCTTGCATAAGCAGCGAAGCAAGGTTGGTGACTGATGCTTTCAAAATAAAATGTATGCAAAAACAAACATTGCTGCTTGAAAAAAGTGCAAAACTATTGTTCAACTTTAAATAAATAAATACAATTTCTGTGAGGTGCGTCCTATAGAAAAAAGTGTTTCATGTATTCCAATGATTAAAAAAAAAAGATTAATAACGAGAAATCTGTGTAAGATCATTATTAGCAGCCTGTAAATACATTTGACCCTTATTCTTAAAGTCACAAAATTGCACCAGCAGGTACATGTCCATGCAATGATGCAGATTTACGACTGTCAAGATTTCACAAGAGTTTACAGAAGTGGCATAGAAACTGTACTCCTACCAAATCGTTGTGAACTCCATGTTCCCCTACGCAAATATTTATATATATTCCAAAAAGATGCAGAAAACTCTGGGTAGTTTCCAAGTTTAGGTGGAGAGCAGCTCCTGTATAGAGCACCGTACAGCAGTAAAGTGCTTTATACAGGAGCTGCTCTCTACCTCTACCTAAACTTCTTTTTTGCATAACTTATGCGGCACTCTATGCCTAAAGGGTATTGTTTTGTGTGTGTGTGTGTGTTTGTGTGTATATATATATATATATATATATATATATATATATATATATATATATATATATATATATATATATATATATATATATATATATATATATATATATATATATATATATATATATATATATATATATATATATATATATATATATATATATATATATATATATATATATATATATATATATATATATATATATATATATATATATATATATATATATATATATATATATATATATATATATATATATATATATATATATATATATATGTACGCTTTTATTCACATTTCTCCCACAGCCTGCTACGACGCGTTTCGGGCTTAACGAGCCCTTGATCACATGCTTTCTACCTCTACCTAAACTTCTTTTTTGCATAACTTATGCGGCCCTCTATGCCTGAAGGGTATTGTTTTGTGTGTGTGTGTGTATATATATATATATATATATATATATATATATACTAGCAGCCCGCCCCAGCATTGCCTGGGGTAGAAGGGGGCTGGGGGCTGCATTTCAGGTTTGCGTGCTCTCCCGCCCAGGCCCGCCACGACATTGTCTGTGTCCTGGACAATGTTGTGGCGGGCGGGGGCCGGGGCGGGAGAGCACGCAAACCTGAAATGCTGGCTTCCCCTACCCCGGCCTGCCCTGACATTCCCCAGCAGCCCGTGCCCCGCCCGGCCCAACCGTGGCTGCACCGGATTCTTACCTTGCCTCTGCTGCTCACACCGCCAGTCCATATTTCTCCGCTCCGCCGCTCTGCCACTCACCACCTGTCCGCCGCCACTCCTCCCCGCGCCATATCCGCCTCTCCGCTCCGCCGCTGGCCTCACTTCACCACTCCTCCCCTGCGCGCCATGTCCGCCACTCCTGGGACGCTGCTCCTCCCCTGCTCCTGACGTGACGACGCACAGTCGCGGCGGGCGCTACTTTGGGGGAACTACTTTTTGTAAAAATGTAACTTTTTATATAATGTTTATATTGTAAAGTTTTAAAGCCTATGACCATCTACACACCCTGCCGATTTCAACGGTGTATCGGGTGTGTAGATTGGCGCTGTGGTTCCCGAGTTTACCTTGCCTAAAGGTGCAAGTTCTCTCTTTATAATAGTATATATATATTAAACAAATCCTATTTTAGAGCCGCGTCTTTGATCATGCGCAGGAACCAAACAGGACACGGACCCAACATTTTGTGCTTCTTATTCTTTTATATTAGCCAAGTTGTCAAAGACTCGTTTCGCGGCCCAAACGCCGCTTGTTCAGTGCCCGGTAAGTATGTCAGGAGGCGTGCACAAATCCCAAAGAAATGAGTCCCGCTCTGTTATGATAGGTTGAGGCCCACTGACTCCCCCTCCAAGTGGAAACATCACCCTGATTGCTGACCACTGTGTGGCAATGGACCGCAGGTCCCAGAATGCATTGTTCCGGTACTGGGCGATGCTGGGGTAGGTCACAACCAAATTGCACAGGCGAGTCAGGGAAAATTGGACACGACCTATGTCCTGATGAGTCCTCGTAGAACAAAGCACCCCCTCGGGTCCCCACACCGCACCAACCTCCTGTCCGAGAGTCTGTTTGGCGAGGACACGACGACAAAGCATCTAGCCCAGTGTGAAGCACAGTGGCATCAACATCGCTTCTTTTCCTCTCGGGCGGTGAAGGTGAGCTCTGGATAATCCGATACCTCGGCACACAAGAAACGAGCAGTCGTAGCCGCCCACGCCAATGAGCACCAGAGCCAACTTTCAGTGCGGGGACTTCCAAAAGCGTGTCACTGGCAAACACGCTGAAGTACATGCCAAACACCTCCTTTACACGAAAGAAGTGGAAGCCACAACGGGGGAAAATATATATATATATATATATATATATATATATATATATATATATATATACATACATACATGCCTTGGCATAATATCAAACTACCATAATAAGAGGGGCTAGTACCAAAGCTCTGATATGAGAACACTGTCATACTTTGCTGGCTCATTGTATGCACCTAAAGGGACAAAATGATTTTTTTCTAGAACACGTGTATTTCTAAATCATCCTTTCCCTTGGGCAAGTAGATATTTTATAAATGTCCTCAGCCCTGTCACACCATAAGGTTTTATAGGAACAGCAGTTCTTGCTCACCTCGCTTGTTCTATCTCAATATGTAAAGGTGGTTCTGGGACCCATATAAGGTAATCTTTCGCTCTGCCACTCTCCACCTGAGCAATAGAATGCAGAGGTGAACTGGTAGGTTGCATCATGCTGGTCAAGAACATAGACTTATCAACCAAGTGTGGGCCCAGAGGTCACTCTATTGAAGGTAGCTCTTTAAATTCCCTTCACTGTCTGATAAGAAGCAAATGTATTGCATGTGATGACCTGTTCACCTAGAGAGCTGTCTAGCAGTATGCTGAAGAGCTCAAAGATGGTACTCTCAAAAACCATCACAGAGTTTAAGGTTTACTTTTGTGAAGAGTTGAATCACAGTACTGAACATTTTCAATTAATGATCTTGACTTTCAAAGGGAACCAGAAAATATAAAGTATGGAACCAAACAGTGAATGTATCTGATTTTCTATTGATAGGTGTCAGTGAAGGTAAAGCACTTCTGCATTACTGTACGCTAAGGCACCTCCTTATCCGGGACGGGGAGTTTGTGTTTTTTGACAATTTTAACATTTTACAATTTTGAGATTTGTTTGAGACTGTTGTAAATCTGTTATATGTGCTTTCTTGGCTCATAGCCAGGTGGTTAACAGTAGTTACATCTTTAGGTCTGTCAGTCTCATAAAACAGTGGTCAACATTTTTAAAAAAAAGTATTTTATTACGTTTTCTCATAGCACACATCACCCTTATTCAACAGGTCTATTTTTCGTTCATAGCATAGTATTGATTGCGGCGTACACCCCTCCACTTCACACATTTTAACCATATTTTCTCATACAGTTTGTATCATTTATCACAATGTGGGGCTCTTTAACACGTTCCCAGGAAGGAAAGTGGCCAGCATTGCTAAATGTGTGGCTAGCATCTTTGACAGCACAGTGACTATCAACATTGTTGCCATTATATTCAAATTATCAGCTTTACTAACAATGATTTATTTGAGCATGGCTGCCTGTGTTCTAGCACCTGCAATCACCTTCCCTATAAACCTGGCAATCCGCAAGTTCCTGCTTGCCCTCGTCTTGGTGCTGAGAAAAAAGCCTCTTTGCAGCGGGCGCCAAACCTGTGGTTCCCAGGCAAGCAGCCCACAGAGCTGGCTAGCTCAGATTCTCTGCCTTCCTGAGCATTGTTTGGAGACAAGTCAGTGCTTAATTTGAGACGTTGGTGGCCGGTGATCGGTACCGGCACTTGTGAACACCTGAACTTGTGCCAGTCTGTCACAAGGTGGCACTGTCTGGTTAATTTAGAGATTACAACAATAACCGGTAATTATTAAGTCAATATACATAAAAAAATGACTGTCAAGCGCCGCCCAAGCCATTCCTATAGCTGTAGGGCCCTGGGATAGTCTGAATTGTCGCTCTTGAAGGAGTGTGATGGTTAGTAGGTGTGTTGGTACTGCTGTTGGCAGCGCTGACAGGGGCACTGTGTGGTGCACTCTGCAGTGGCCTGCTGTAGAGGGCCCTGACACGTATTCTTTTTTTACAAATTAAGCACTGGCGCCCGTGACATCAATAATATCAGCCATGTTGACAGCATTAATAATTGTGGCATCAACATAAATAGTATTGTCAGCGTTGTGACAGCAGTGATGACAGCAACAGTGATATCAGCATCTTTAACAATTTTGCTAACATTAGCAACAGTGTTGTCAGGTATGTTAATGGTGAGATCATCGTTAACAGTATTATTACTGTATTGTCTGTTTTATAGGTATTGTCAGGATAATCAGCTTGATTGATTTTATCACCTCACTGTCCGCATTATTAGCTGTGTTTTCAGCATTACTAATAGTGTTCTCCTTTTATCCCAGAGATGGGTCTGCCTCTGCCACTTACTTCTGCCCCACACCCACAGGCGGGGATGAAGTCCCTGATGGATCTGCACAAGAGGAGTGGGTCCCTTTCCAAAAGCTGCAGCCGGGGAAAAAGGAATTTCATCTCCGAAACCCTCAGGTTTGTAAAAATAAAATGTAGTAAAAGTAGAGTAGGGTGTCCGTGCAGTATGCAAGATTGTCAAGGGGTAAGGCGCAGTATAATTTGTAAGTGGAGTGCCTGGAGTTGCCACATAGTAGGTAGGGTACAGGGGAAACATCTAGAGCAGCATTGGTTTAGACCAGTGATATTCAAAGTACGGTCTGGGGGCCGCATGCTGCCCTCTTGTCCTTTATATGTGGCCCCCCTGGGCAGCAGCAGCGCTGGGCTGCTGTTTACTTGACTCAGCACTAATATGGAAAAAATATGCAGCAAAGGTTAATTGAAGTTAGGGAAAGGAAGTAACTAGGTCCTTAACTTTAGGAACACCTTAATTTTTAAAGACAACTACTAGATATACATACTTTGCTTCACCTACTTCAACTTTAGACCCCCCGCTGGCATCAGAGCGGCCCTCGGTCACACCATAGACCAAACTTTACGGTTTCCGGGAAAATTTTTGTGAGTACCCATGGTTTAGACCATAGGTACTCGGAAAGATTTTCCCCGGGGCCAAAAGATTTGGTCAGGGATGTGACCGAGGGTCGCATTGATTCTAGCCAGGGTGGCGGTCTGCAATAAGGTGGGTGTAACGGGAGCGAAGCATATACATCTAGCAGCTTAATTGAACTGTGTGAAACCAGAAAACCTGGGTTTAATCCCGACTTCCCCACTTAAATAAATGTTGTGATTCTAACCGTTTTCTTTCACTTTCCCTACCTTTTCTTGATTATCACATATAAAAAGACATCAAAATGCATGACTTAAGGATTTGCTCTTTACAAATCCTTCTCTTGTGTTTGATTGAATAAACTATAATCTTGTTTATGTATAATTGGAACCCAGGTCACCCAAAGAGTGCATATAACAGACGTGCCTCTTGGTTCACTATTCACATTGTTGTCAGGGTGGGGGGAAATAATGTTTCCAAATTCATGTCTCAAAACTATCACTTTAAAAAACAATACTTCTCAATGCACTGATATAATATGATGTACTAAGGTGAAACGGTTCTGCATGTTAATGAAGTAGACTTTTTGAATTTTGAGGGGACTTCATATTTTTTACACTTTTGCTGCAAGATGTCTTTAAAAATCAAAGTGTTCCTAAAGTTAAACAGTGCAGGACAGCCTACTTACTTTCTTTAACTTCAATTACTCTTTAAATAAATGCATGTCTGTTTACTTAAGATCTCCTTGATGTTAGTGCAGAGTTGAGTAAAAAGCAGCCCAGTGTTGCTGTTGAGGAGGAGCCTGCATGCAAAGTTCAGGAGGGCCGCACTTTGACTATCACTGGTTTAGACCCTTGAAACATCTGCATGTATCACTATGACAACTAGTGGGGATATGGAACATCTGCACATGTCACAGAGGGGTGTTAAAGAAAGGAAATATGGAAGGCGTGGGCGAGTTTCTCAAAGTCAGGTGTGGAAAGGTGTGCATGGAATGCTTGTATGTGCCACTGGATTGAGGGGACAGATGCACATTTGAGTGGCTATAGTGTTTTGTGCTCACCGTGCCACAACAACCATAGGCAAAGTCCCGTGACCCTTATCGAACAGGAACAGCCCAGCCAGAACTGCCAGGTGGTGCCCTGCTCTGACCAGGAACACAAGTAATCCCAGACACTTTCACAGGTCATCTCTTTTTTCACTCACTGTCCCACCACTTGTAGACTTTCCCATCACTTGGCCCTTGCATAAATTATTTTGCTCTCATGTTTACTAAAATTTGGATTGTGGACAGGCATTGAGGTAATTGTCTTTTGGCTCATGTGTATTAAAGCATCATGATAGCTGTATTAGAACATGGTCAGGAACAGCCTTATGAGACTCCAGGAACTGGAGAGATACATTGTTTCTGTGCTCTAATTCACTTCTACGATCATGCATTTGATCCATTTTAGACGGTTGTATAAAAGAAGCACATATGGCTGAACCACTCATGCCTCTACAACACGGTCCCAACAAGGAATGCGTCTTAATCACGCATTCCCTTACCACGTAGGCCTTTACCACACATATCTTTACAATGAATTTTGTTGTAAAGGCATGTTTCCTAAAGGGAAATGTGTGGTAAATCATCACTACCCCAATCCCCCTTTCCTGCCCAAAGCCCTAAAATCCTATCCTCTTACCTCAACCCCCTCCGCCCTGAGCCCTAAAACCGACCCTACCCTGCTCTTAAAACTACCCTTTCCCCTCCCCCACCCAGAATCCTAAAACTCTGCCCCTACCAAAAACTGTGCCGACACCGGCCCCCTGCCCTAAGCCCTAAAACTTAGCCTGCACTGCCCTTAAAACTACCCCTAACCCTTTCCCCACCTTAGGGGGTAAAACCCACCCCCTTTAAAAATAAATACCCCGCCCTGAGCCCTAAAACTAACCCCCACTCCTAAAAACTCCCCCAACCCCAGCCCTAGCCCTTAAAACTACCCAGACCCCCCTAGCCCTAAAACCCTGCCCCCTTCCTAAGATTACATGACCCCTTACCTTCCCTGAGCCTTAAAACTGACCAACCCGGCCGCAGCCCCACTTACCTGTCTGCGTCTGAAGCTTCCTGTTCTGAAGCTTCCTCTTCCGATGCTTCCTCTTCCTTTCCCCACCCATCAGGACACTAGACCGCTATCTGACTTAACCAAGCATATCCATGGTTAAGGCAGATGCGTGGTTCAGGAAAGTATTGTTACACTTGCGGGGAAAAGGCACACATGACTCAGCCCTCATTGTAAAGGCCGTTTCCCATATTAGACTCTTAATTGTAGCTTTCCTTAATTTCTCGGACTGCATCTATTGTTTATGTCTTTATTTTACGGTTGTTTTCCGCCATCCATAAATGTTCTGTACAACAGTGGGTCCTATTGACAAAACAGCATAAGTGCAGGCGAAGATTTACATCTCTCTCTACGCCTAAATGTACTTTTTACGTTCTTTTCCTATTCACCTACATTCACAGTAGTACTCCTGGAAAGCTGTACCAGATGCAGGTGCATTCATGGAAATGTCATTTGACAATTCCACGGGCTCCTAACCACACTGTGTGGATTTCTCTGCATAGTGTAGAATTCTACACAGGGGAATGGAGCTCCCATTTCAATTGCATGTGTTTTTTCGCAGTGGGTTAAACAGTTTTCACCGGGGAGGGACCTCTTCCCTTATATCCCAAGCAAAACCATGGGCGATACACTCCCCTTCCCATTGAGAAACTGAGGTTATTTCCCATTTCTGTGGTGGAAAGAGATCGGATCAAAGTTTGGCAAAGGCGAAAAACGTACATGTTTGTGGCCGTTCTCAAACTTCCAACGCAAGCCATCCATTGGAACTCCCCCTTCCAACGCCTAGGAGTCTGCAATTTACTACTGCAAATTTCTCCGCACTAGTAGCTGAGAATTTTTCAGTAGTAAATGCATTTATGCATGCCAGGAATGCCTTAATGAATTCCTGACATGCATAAATTAGAATATTTTGGCCATGAACCTGTGTTAATGGCCATAAATTCCCATGTGAGTAGGCCTCAATATGTTTCTCACTCCACGGGTCTGGTGTCCCAAGTGTGTTTCATACCACTTGAACCTTAAGCTGGACCCATTTAGGTTCACTCTACTCCTGATGCTTACAGCACCCTCCCCTTTTACCCACATAAAACAGGTTAGTGCCGGTTGTGCCTTGGATTACTTTGTGGCTTGTGGGCTATGTTTCTGCTGAGTCCTCCGTCAGCCTCACAGTAGAGGACTTCTGTGGAAGATCTTTGCCTTCTGGCACCAGGTCCTGTGATAGGTGATCAGGATTAGCTGCAGCCCAGGGTGCTTCCCTGTTCAGCACTGCAGAAACTACGAAGGACCTGCTTGTCCTTCTGCCTGCCCACCTCTTATGACTTGTTGACACCCTGCTTTGTATCCTGGGCATCATATGGACTCTCAGCATTACATCATACCCAATCATCGCACATTCCACTTGAGAGAGGGACCCTTGGCTGCTGTAAGCGCCGCTCACAGACCAAGCCTTTCACCAGGGAATTATCACCACCAATTGTGCTACCGAGGCTGCTACCAATCTTGCCCTCCACCCGTCCTCTTCAGGGTTGTGTCCTGCTTTGGAGCGATCCGCCACTCTGGATGACTCTCTGATGCCACGCAGGCACCTGGCTGCCTCTGGTTCTCGTCCGTAGAGGGTCGCAACATTCATTCTTCCAGCCAGCCAGAATCTGCTGGAATGAAGGCTGCTCATGCAGTGTTTTTGCCTTCAGTCATAAAGTCACCAGAAAACTGAGAACAAGAACCGAGTGACTCTACCACCAGCTTTCCTTCCCAATCCGATCACAAATGTACTTATTTGGCCACCTTAAAGCAAGCGTTTGCCTGAATCCACATCAAAATTAAGTCCTTTAACTACAATTCACATGCTTACTCCAGCGTCCAACAATCGCATAGACGTTAATAATGTTGTAAAGAATTGTTATTATTTTAACCTAATATAGCTGGGCATTTCCTTCTTTATTTATTCTTGAATCTTGTGTGTGTGATATCCATTTGCTGAATGCTTTGAGATTGACAATATCTTTGAATGTGCTCTACCCCCCTTGGAAGGTAGAGAAATCACAAGAACATCCTCTTACACAGCATGTAGAGTTGTTACAGGAGGTGGTTACGAGCTGCTGCATGGAACCTATGGGTAAGTGACAGGTGTGAGAAGGTGGCCTGATATGCAGTGGTCACTATTCTAGTGCCCACTATGTATCAGTCCAGCAACCCTTATTGATGATTGGTTGTAAGTCAACCTTATAGACCAGCTATCCTAGTAGCATGGATACGAGCAGTCTAAGGCTAAAGACTCGAGAGGGCGTGTTAAGCCAGCCGTTTACCACACATATACCCCTTGAATACCCAGTGAAAGGACACCACACAAGTGTTATGAAAATAAACAGTTATTTATTAAAGATCACAACAGCCCTGTACTCTTTATGAGGACAGGGTACTAAGCACAAACCAAAACTCTTACAAAAATACTTAAGTTAGCACAGTATATACAAATGCCCGAGGGGCACGGAAAACCATATACTCTAAAAGTGGAATGTGAAATTCCTAGCAGGTAAGTACAGTACTAATAGCTTTTGGAATTGCTAGGACTTGACTAGGGAATCGTTAGATTACAACTAGGAGGCCTAGGGGACTCGGGTGCAGTGTGTGCACTCTCACGCGAGATGCGGACAAAAGTCTATGGTAGCTAGGAATTAGAAAGTTAGTGTTCTCGGGCGAACCCGACCTGGTAGGGAGAAAACGAAAGTAGATTCTGACCCTTGGATAGTGAGGCTATGCTGGGGCACCGAAATGCCGAAGTTACCTAGCCCAGGGGCTGCAGCTGCATAGGTCTGAAAAGACGTCGGGAATCCTCGTAGACGGACCAGGAGCCGGAAGAAAAGATGCTGGCCGGTGACCAGTGAAGAAAGTTCAGTCGGATCCAAGCCTGGATCTTGAAGATAGATGACACCTGAAAGCAGAGGGGACCAAGTTCGAGACTACTAGCCAGTAGTCAGTGGGCACCAGGAGGGCACCGGATGGTAGCCACCTCGACAAGGTGAGTGGGTGACGCTGTAGCTCGGAGATCTCACGGACCAGGAGGCGTTGTCGGCGACCAGGATGGAGGATCGAGCTGTCCCACGAAGATAGAAGCTGTCGGCGTCGCTGGACCCAGGATTGGGCAACAAAGCCTTGGCAAATTCAAGCCCACGCGGTGGACCTAAAATGGCGTCTGGAGTGGACCAGGAGGGTCCGGGGTGCCTCTCTTGAAAAAGGAAGCAAGGGCCAGCCTGGAGCAACCAGACCAGCAGAAGAGTTGTCGTCGGGCGTCGTTCGGAAGGCCACAAGCCAGCCGGCTAGTAGCCAAACAACGCGGTGCACAGCAAACAGCAGAAGGGCCCCGCGCCGATCGTGGAGATGCAGGGAGGCTGACCTTGGGTGCTGGAGCTGCGCTGGGTCGGGGCTTCTCGGACCCCAAAGCACTCACCAGTGGAGGACACGGTGGGCTTGCAGTAAAGATGTCGTGCAGTCTTGGCGATCGTCGGTCCCTCGAGGTCTCGTCGCACTCACGGTTCTCAGCTTGGCTGTAGAGGTGAGTAGAGGTCAGAGGTGCCAGGGAAGCCGGGTCTCGTCGAGCTGGGTCGTCGGATTCGTGATGAAGGACTTGCAGCAGACCGCAGTGTTCTTTAGGATGGTGCCTGCGGATGCAGGGTGACTACTCCTTAGCCACAAGGGAGAATCTTGAAGAAGAAATCGTGAAGTCCTTTCGAAGAAAGTGGTATCTTGATTCCAAAGATGATCTAATTTTAACAGGGGGCCCGCTCCCATCTTTATACTAAAAAAGGGGGCTGACCCGGTGACTAGGTCCTGCCTATGGGTGGGACTAGGTGGGGGGTGGTTACACCCCTCAGCCATGCCGGACTTCCCCAGGCCAGGGGCTGGTGTGCCCCTGGAACTGGTTCAGACCGGCCTATGCGTAGTGAGCACCGGGGTGCCACTCAGCAGTCACCTTCCTGTAAAGCCCTGCCTACCCAGGATACACAAAACCATGTCTGGGACGGTGCTAGCACCGCCCCTGACAGGAAACCCTTTGTCCAGGCTCCCCTCGCTGGAAGGACTCCCAGCTGCAGGGGGTCAGACTCGTGTCTGTGGTGGCAGCATCCATTTTGTGGAGCTGAGGCTTCAGTTAACTTTAACCGGGGTTCACAGTTACATACATGTCGTGTCCCTCTAGAAGGGTGGAATGCTAACCCCGTCGCCAGAATTGGCGAGGGGTTAGTATTCCAATTCGTATGACACCTTACTCGACATGTTTTGATAAAGCAATACCAAAGATAGCATTTAACCGCGAGGATTATAATGCACTTAAGAGTATATGGTATGCGATATCATGGAACAGCTATTAGGACTTGATTCCGCAAGCTGCAGACAGGCTCAGCTCATGCCAGAGCACCATCTCACACGATTCCAAGCACTCTGCCTTCAGGATTGTCAAGGCCTGCCATAGGAGTGACTGATAGGAATCTGTGTGTCCATTTTAGGGTTAGGTATAGGTATACTACACCTACAGCAAAGGGTGATTACACGACTTTGCCCCAGCTGTCAGGCAGCCAGTTGTGTCAAATTTAGGAGGCCAGCCAGGGGTGGCACAATACGTGCTGCAGCCCCTGGTAGCCCTGGGTACACCTATGCCCTGAGTTACAGAGTCTGATAAGGTGGCCCAGTACCAATTGGTAGATGCACCTAGGGTACATGAGGTAATTTAGAAAGAGAACAGCCAGGCTGTGGGTCTGATTGGCAGGCCCACAGCCAGAGAAAGTCGTAAACCAGTGAAACAAAAGCAAAAAATCTGGGTGATCATAGGATTGCAGACCCTACTCTCCTACATGACCCCCCCCCAAACTTTGGGACAATAAGCTAACCTTGACCAGGTGAGTCTTCTTGTTCTAAGTGGAAATATCTGGAGAGCCCATCGGCATTGCCATGATCAGTACCAGGTCTATGTTCCACTGTAAAGTCCATCCCCTGTAGGGAAATGGACCACCTAAGCAGTTTGGGGTTTTCACCCTTCATCTGATTTAGCCACAAGAGGGGCTTATGGTCGGTCTGAATCTTGAAGTGAGTGCCAAACAAGTATGGCCTCAGCTTCTTCAGGGCCCAAACCACAGCAAAGGCCTCCCTCTCAATAGCTGACCAATTCTTCTCTCTGGGGGTCAGCCTTCTGCTTATAAAAGCAATGGGCTGATCCTGACCATCAAAATTCAGTTGAGAAAGAACAGCTCCCACACCCAACTCAGAAGCATCTGTTTGGACAATGAATGGTTTGGAGTAGTCTGGACTCTTAAGGATAGGTGCTGTGCACATGGCCTGCTTTAGGTCATCGAATGCTTTTTGACAGCCTGCTGTCCACTGAACCTTTTTTGGCATTTTCTTACTTGTCAGTTCATTTAATGGTGTCACAATGGAACCATAGTTCCTGACAAATTTTCTGTAGTATCCAGTCAGGCCCAAGAAAGCTCGAACCTGAGTCTGGGTGGTTGGAGGAGCCCAGTCCCTGATTGACTGTATTTTGCTCTCCAGTGGCTGAACCTGGCCTCCACCTACAAGGTGGCCCAGGTATACAACCTGTGTCTGCCCTATCTGGCACTTGGTGGCCTTGATAGTGAGGCCTGCTGCTTGCAGAGCCTCTAACACTTTCCTCAGGTGGACCAGGTGATCCTCCCAGGTGGAGCTAAAGACAGCAATATCATCTAGATATGCTGCACAGAAGTCATCCAGCCCAGTAAGGACTTGATTCACCAACCTTTGGAAGGTGGCAGGCGCATTTTTCAGACCAAAGGGCATTACCACAAATTGATAATGCCCACCAGGGGTTGAAAATGCTGTTTTGGGTTTGGCATCCTCAGCTAACCTGATTTGCCAATACCCAGCTGTTAAGTCAAATGTACTTAAGTAGTTGGCAGAAGCCAATCTATCTATAAGTTCATCTGCCCTTGGTATTGGATGGGCATCAGTCTTAGTGACTGCATTGAGACCCCTGTAGTCTACGCAAAACCTCATCTCTCTCTTACCATCTTGGGTGTGAGGCTTTGGCACTAGAACTACTGGACTAGCCCAAGGGCTATCTGAGGGTTCAATGACTCCCAACTCCAACATTTTCTGCACTTCAGTTTTTATGCAGTCTCTAACATGATCAGGCTGCCTGTAGATTTTACTCTTGACTGGCAGGCTGTCACCAGTGTCAACCTCATGGGTGCACCAATTGGTCTGACTGGGTGTCAGAGAGAACATATGTCTGAAAGACTGAAGAACCTGTTTACAGTCTTTCTGCTGATGTTCAGAGAGGCTGCCACAAAAGACAACACCATCTACTGACCCATCATCAGGATTCTGAGTGAGCAGGTCTGGGAGAGGGTCACTCTCTTCCTCCTGTCCCTCATCTATGGCCATGAGCAAGCTCATGTCCTTCCTGTCGACATATGCTTTGAGCCTGTTGACATGGAGTACCCTGTGGGGACTCCTGGGAGTTCCAAGGTCTACCAGGTAGGTGACCTCTCCCTTCTGCTCAAGAATTGTGTGGGGCCCAGACCATTTGTCTTTGAGTGCTGCTGGGGCCACTGGCTCCAACACCCACACCTTCTGTCCAGGCTGATAAACAGTCAGGACAGCCTTTTGGTCATGCCAAGCTTTTTGAAGTTCTTGACTGGCCTTAAGGTTTTCTGATGCCTTCTCCATATACTCAGCCATCCTGGAGCGGAGACCAAGTACATAGTCCATTATGTTGGTTGCAGGCTTTTTGAGAGGTCTCTCCCATCCTTCCTTCACCAAACACAAGGGGCCTCTCACAGGATGCCCATACAAAAGTTCAAAAGGGCTGTAGCCAACCCCCTTTTGTGGGACCTCTCTGTAAGCAAACAGAAGGCAGGGCATCAGGACATCCCATCTACGCCTGAGTGTTTCAGGTAGTCCATGAATCATCCCTTTTAGGGTCCTGTTGAACCTTTCAACAAGCCCATTGCATTGTGGGTGATAGGGTGTAGTGAATTTGTAATTGACACCACACTCCTTCCACATAGCAGTTAAATAGCTTGACATGAAGTTTGCACCTCTGTCAGAGACAACCTCCTTAGGGAAGCCCACTCTGGAGAACACTCCAACTAGGGCCCTTGCCACCACAGGGGCTGTGGTGGTCCTAAGTGGAATAGCTTCAGGATACCTGGTGGCATGATCCACTACCACCAGTATAAACTTGTGCCCTGATGCTGTCTGGGGTTCCATTGGACCAACAATGTCAATCCCCACTCTTTCAAAGGGCACCCCCACCACAGGCATTGGTATAAGGGGGGCCTTTGTTGTGCCACCTGACTTACCACTGGCTTGGCAAGTGACACAGGAGCGACAAAACTCCTTGGTATCCTCATTCATGTGAGGCCAGTGAAAGTGTGAGACAAGCCTGTCCCAAGTCTTTGTCTGGCCTAAGTGTCCTGCTAAGGGAATCTCATGGGCCAAGGTAAGTAGGAAACCTCTCTGAGACAAGGGTACAACCAGCCTCCTGGTCATGCCAGGCTTGGGGTCTCTTGACTCAGTGTACAGGAGTCCATCTTCCCAGTATACCTTGTGGGTACCTGTGGCGTTCCCAGCAGCCTCAGCAGCAGCCTGCTGTCTGAGGGGTTCAAGAGAAGGGCAGCCTAACTGGTCCTTCCCCAGGTCTTCCCTTGAGGGTCCCCCTGAACCCAAGAATTCAACTTGATCAAGTTCAAACTCTCTAGGCTCAGTTTCCCTCAATTCCTGCAGGTCAGCCTCCTCTGAGACTTGATCCACAACCTGGGGCAAGGGGGAAGGCACAGCCTTAACCCTACTGCTCTTTTTCTTGGAAGGTGTCTGGTCCATTGTTCCAGGATCCAGCACCTGTTCAGTGGGGCATCTTCTGGCCTGTGACCTAGTCACAGCAAACACATGTGCTGGCAAACCTAACATTTCCAGATGAGTCCTCTGCTCCACTTCTGACCATTGTGATGACTCCAAATCATTGCCCAACAAACAATCCACTGGGAGGTCTGAACTAACTACAACCTTCTTTTGGCCAGTTACCCCTCCCCAGGAGAAAGCTACAATTGCCATACTATGATTGGTAGTGACATTGCTTGCATTGGTCACCAGGAATTCTGTACCTGGCATGATCTGTCCAGGGTCCACAAAGCTAGGTGTCACCATTGTGACACTGGCACAAGTGTCCCTATAGGCCTGAGCCATCTTTCCATTAATAAAAGGTGTCTGTCTGTATTTGCCCAAAGTATTGGGACTTATATCAGGGGACATATCCACATCCCCTGTACAAACAAGGACAGCCTGAGTGAGTGTACCAACTAAGTTGTCACACCCCTCAGAACCCAGGGTTAACCCTACTAAACCCTTGGGAGGTGCACTACCACTGCTGGCTGTACTAGGGGGCACAGGTGCCTTAGGGGCTGCAGTGGCAGGAGTCTGCCCTCCTCCTTTCTTGGTGCACTCACTAAACCAGTGAGTTTTACTTTTGCAGTATTGGCACCACCTTTTAGATTGGCCTTCTTTCTTCTTTTGGGGAGCCTGACCCCCACCCTCTTTGGGTTGTTGGGGACCTGTCGAAGACTTCTGGTCATTTTGTTCCCCTTTCGAATCCTTACCCTTCTGGTCTGCTTTCTTCTGACCACCTTGATTCTGGCCCTGGTTCTGTTTAACTCTTGTTCTAACCCATCTGTCTGCCTTCTTTCCCAATTCTTGGGGAGAGGTCAGATCTGAGTCAACAAGATGCTGATGCAACAACTGGTTCTGACAATTGTTTAAAATTTGCTCTCTCATCATCAAATTGTACAATCCTTTATAATCAGTAACCTTACTGCCCAGCAACCAGCCCTCAAAAGCCTTAGTGGCACAATCTACAAAGTCAGCCCAATCTTGAGACTGAGTTTTCTGGGTATCCCTGAACAGCACCCTGTACTGCTCAGTGGTTAGGCCAAACCCATCAACCAGTGCATTTTTCAAGACTTGGTAATCATTAGCATCCTCCACCCTTGTGGTGAGGAGCTTGTCTCTTCCTTTACCCTCAAAGGAGAGCCACAAGATAGCTGCCCACTGACTTGGGGGAACACCTTGCACAGTGCAGGCCCTCTCCAAAGCAGTAATCCATTTGTGGATGTCATCCCCTTGTTTAAAGGGGGGCACTATCTTACCAAGGTGTTTTGTATCAAAACTCCTTTCCCTATTGCTAGGTACAATGCTGCCACCAGTGGGGACTGTCCCACTCAATTGTTGCTCTCTAGCAAAGGCAAGCCTCTCTTTGGCCAGGGCAAGTTCTTCCCTTTCAATCCTCAGATTGGCTGCCTTTTCCTTAGCTTCATACATTCTCCTCTGGGGAGATGTCATTCCCCTTTGAGAGGAACGTTGAGAGCCATTGGTATGAAGGGATCTGATAGAGCCTCTTGATAGAGATCTATCTCGTCCATTCCCAATGTTAAGCTGACCTGAGAGTGGCCCCAAGGGTCCCCTAGTGCCCATCTCATGTCTGCTTAAGTTGGACCTGGTTAGTCTGCTGACTTCTACCTGTTCCTTTTCTGCCTCATCCCCTGATACCAAATCATCATCCTCATCATCAGCATCATCTGCTTCCTGAAGAGGATGGTCCTGGGCATCAAAGGGACCCTGTAAGGAGGGCATGTTGCCATCTGAATTAGAAGGGTCTGGGTTACCAGCCCTCCTTGCATCATGAGTCTCTAAGAGACCAATCAGAAAGGCAGTTGTGGGGTTAGACCCCTGCTTAATCTTCCTAGAGGTACACACTTGTCGTAACTCATGGAAGCTAAGCGCAGTATATCTTGAAGGGATGACCTGTGGAGGGTCAACTGACACAAGGGGAACCTCAGTGTTTCCTCCTTTGTCCGACATACTGTTTCTAGTGTGGTGTAAGTGATGCACCTACCTACACTATGTGTTTACCTACTGGTCCCTTGCTAGAGTTGTAGCCAAGGTGTGCTAAGCCTTGAGGAGCTACAACAGCTGGTTCAGTAGAACTCAGAGTATTCTAAGCTTTAGTTATATGTACCTAACAGTACTTATGTGATCTTTCAACAAGATATTCTTAGGATACGTGTGGTAAAACAACAGCAAGCTCAAATCCCACCGCTGCCACCAATGTGAGAAGGTGGCCTGATATGCAGTGGTCACTATTCTAGTGCCCACTATGTATCAGTCCAGCAACCCTTATTGATGATTGGTTGTAAGTCAACCTTATAGACCAGCTATCCTAGTAGCATGGATACGAGCAGTCTAAGGCTAAAGACTCGAGAGGGCGTGTTAAGCCAGCCGTTTACCACACATATACCCCTTGAATACCCAGTGAAAGGACACCACACAAGTGTTATGAAAATAAACAGTTATTTATTAAAGATCACAACAGCCCTGTACTCTTTATGAGGACAGGGTACTAAGCACAAACCAAAACTCTTACAAAAATACTTAAGTTAGCACAGTATATACAAATGCCCGAGGGGCACGGAAAACCATATACTCTAAAAGTGGAATGTGAAATTCCTAGCAGGTAAGTACAGTACTAATAGCTTTTGGAATTGCTAGGACTTGACTAGGGAATCGTTAGATTACAACTAGGAGGCCTAGGGGACTCGGGTGCAGTGTGTGCACTCTCACGCGAGATGCGGACAAAAGTCTATGGTAGCTAGGAATTAGAAAGTTAGTGTTCTCGGGCGAACCCGACCTGGTAGGGAGAAAACGAAAGTAGATTCTGACCCTTGGATAGTGAGGCTATGCTGGGGCACCGAAATGCCGAAGTTACCTAGCCCAGGGGCTGCAGCTGCATAGGTCTGAAAAGACGTCGGGAATCCTCGTAGACGGACCAGGAGCCGGAAGAAAAGATGCTGGCCGGTGACCAGTGAAGAAAGTTCAGTCGGATCCAAGCCTGGATCTTGAAGATAGATGACACCTGAAAGCAGAGGGGACCAAGTTCGAGACTACTAGCCAGTAGTCAGTGGGCACCAGGAGGGCACCGGATGGTAGCCACCTCGACAAGGTGAGTGGGTGACGCTGTAGCTCGGAGATCTCACGGACCAGGAGGCGTTGTCGGCGACCAGGATGGAGGATCGAGCTGTCCCACGAAGATAGAAGCTGTCGGCGTCGCTGGACCCAGGATTGGGCAACAAAGCCTTGGCAAATTCAAGCCCACGCGGTGGACCTAAAATGGCGTCTGGAGTGGACCAGGAGGGTCCGGGGTGCCTCTCTTGAAAAAGGAAGCAAGGGCCAGCCTGGAGCAACCAGACCAGCAGAAGAGTTGTCGTCGGGCGTCGTTCGGAAGGCCACAAGCCAGCCGGCTAGTAGCCAAACAACGCGGTGCACAGCAAACAGCAGAAGGGCCCCGCGCCGATCGTGGAGATGCAGGGAGGCTGACCTTGGGTGCTGGAGCTGCGCTGGGTCGGGGCTTCTCGGACCCCAAAGCACTCACCAGTGGAGGACACGGTGGGCTTGCAGTAAAGATGTCGTGCAGTCTTGGCGATCGTCGGTCCCTCGAGGTCTCGTCGCACTCACGGTTCTCAGCTTGGCTGTAGAGGTGAGTAGAGGTCAGAGGTGCCAGGGAAGCCGGGTCTCGTCGAGCTGGGTCGTCGGATTCGTGATGAAGGACTTGCAGCAGACCGCAGTGTTCTTTAGGATGGTGCCTGCGGATGCAGGGTGACTACTCCTTAGCCACAAGGGAGAATCTTGAAGAAGAAATCGTGAAGTCCTTTCGAAGAAAGTGGTATCTTGATTCCAAAGATGATCTAATTTTAACAGGGGGCCCGCTCCCATCTTTATACTAAAAAAGGGGGCTGACCCGGTGACTAGGTCCTGCCTATGGGTGGGACTAGGTGGGGGGTGGTTACACCCCTCAGCCATGCCGGACTTCCCCAGGCCAGGGGCTGGTGTGCCCCTGGAACTGGTTCAGACCGGCCTATGCGTAGTGAGCACCGGGGTGCCACTCAGCAGTCACCTTCCTGTAAAGCCCTGCCTACCCAGGATACACAAAACCATGTCTGGGACGGTGCTAGCACCGCCCCTGACAGGAAACCCTTTGTCCAGGCTCCCCTCGCTGGAAGGACTCCCAGCTGCAGGGGGTCAGACTCGTGTCTGTGGTGGCAGCATCCATTTTGTGGAGCTGAGGCTTCAGTTAACTTTAACCGGGGTTCACAGTTACATACATGTCGTGTCCCTCTAGAAGGGTGGAATGCTAACCCCGTCGCCAGAATTGGCGAGGGGTTAGTATTCCAATTCGTATGACACCTTACTCGACATGTTTTGATAAAGCAATACCAAAGATAGCATTTAACCGCGAGGATTATAATGCACTTAAGAGTATATGGTATGCGATATCATGGAACAGCTATTAGGACTTGATTCCGCAAGCTGCAGACAGGCTCAGCTCATGCCAGAGCACCATCTCACACGATTCCAAGCACTCTGCCTTCAGGATTGTCAAGGCCTGCCATAGGAGTGACTGATAGGAATCTGTGTGTCCATTTTAGGGTTAGGTATAGGTATACTACACCTACAGCAAAGGGTGATTACACGACTTTGCCCCAGCTGTCAGGCAGCCAGTTGTGTCAAATTTAGGAGGCCAGCCAGGGGTGGCACAATACGTGCTGCAGCCCCTGGTAGCCCTGGGTACACCTATGCCCTGAGTTACAGAGTCTGATAAGGTGGCCCAGTACCAATTGGTAGATGCACCTAGGGTACATGAGGTAATTTAGAAAGAGAACAGCCAGGCTGTGGGTCTGATTGGCAGGCCCACAGCCAGAGAAAGTCGTAAACCAGTGAAACAAAAGCAAAAAATCTGGGTGATCATAGGATTGCAGACCCGGCAGGGAAGGGCATACGGAGTAATGTGGCATATCTGGAGCTGGTGCAGTGGCAAAGTAGGGAAGGGGAATATGGAGTAATTTGACATATCTGGCGTAGTGGCATGGCATGGAAGGGGCATATGGAGTAATGTGGCATAGCTGGTGTAGTGGCCTAGTAGGGAAGGGGCATAGGGAGTGTCCATATGCGTCAGTATTGTACACATTATAGCTTTGGGGGCGGGGCTGAGGGGGATCTCGGGCATAGGTGTCATTGACTGAGTGCAAGGTGTCGCAGGTTGGCTGAAGTCACCCATTACAGCAGGGTCATCTGAAGAAGACAGTCATGCCGTTGCACTTTGTCATAACATTTCTATATTTGTTGCTTACAGCTTCATCAGAGAGCCAACGAGTGCATGCGAGCTCTCCAGCTGCTTGTGGAAATTAACAGTGGCACAAGAGTCACCAACATCCTGCAGCCCAGCTTGGACCTCTCGGTCTTGAAGGTATCTCAAATCGCATCATGCAGAATCTGCAAAATTAGATCAGCTAGAGTTAGGTGGAGCCAAGGACTTGTAAGGACAGGATGGGTGTGATATAGAACTTACAACACACAGAAACAGCAACTGGATGAGGGTCCGAGATGGGCACAGGTGTAGGAATAGGAGCTGAGTGGAAGCAGGGACTGCAAAGGGCATAGCAGTGGGGTGAACGGGGGACATGTAGTAGCAGAGACAAAAGTACTACACACAGAGACGTGTCTGAGGTTGCACAGAGACAGCAATGGCAATGATAAGCGTGAAAGGAACTGAGGGCGTGCAGGGGTTGAAGGTGCGAGCATGTTCAGATGGGATTAACAGGGGTATATCAGAAGGGGAATTGAAAAGTGTGGGTACAGCCGTAGTCAAAAATAGACTTTGTCAATGCAATCTGACCAGTTAAGTGAGCTAAACAGAAGCGTGCAGAGCTGATGGGGACCAGGAAGCAGATGGAGATTGATACAGCCATGTTTCCGAATGTGGGACATTTCTTATGAAATGTTTTGGAATTGAAAACAAACTTGTGTTGTCAATCATCTTCACAGGAAATGGTTGACTTGAGTAGAGTTTCCGTCATGGGTCATTCCTTTGGAGCAGCAACCGCTCTGCTGGCACTGGTTAAAGAACCCCGCTTCAGGTGAGCATTCTGAGGGCATTCGATGCAAGATTACCGAAAATGATCCCAATAAAGGTGAGAAGCTTGCTGGCCTAGGAAGTTTGCATGTGATGCCCTGACCCCCTTCCTGGTCTGCCCCTTCCAGTGCGCACCTCTCCATTGACTCTGATGAATCTACCCACAGAACATTATATCCTGTGTGGTTTTCCCAATATCAACAATGTCAGTTTTTTTCTTCCATTGAGTAACACTTTTTTTTTTGTTTAAGCCAAATGAAATATGTTTTTCAGTACTGGGTAGACTTTCCCATATTGCATGTGACTGTGGCCAATGAATACACAATCTCTGAAAAGCAGTTTCAATTACCTGGACCTCTGTCAATTTGTGAGTTAAACACCTTTGGCCTGTGCTTTTTTGGAGAGAGATTCTGTAAAGCTTCTCTTGTTTGACACAGAAAAGGGCAAGTCGTAGACGTTCTTTTGCACAGGTGGCTGTGCTCCTGCTATTCAAATTTCCAGATCCACTCTTGGGTAAGGGGAGCCCAGTTTTAAATAGAGTACCAAGAAGTCATGGCATTAAATTTCCTTACAAAGGCTAGTGGAGTTTTGCCTTTCTTGACCTTCTGTAACCCATGCAAAAGAAAAGGTAGGAAGACTGTAAAGGATCCTAGTTTTGTTAACGCGAGGTTATATTCAGTTTTAAAAAACTTGATAGCCACAAACAAGCCATCCTAAGGCACTAGCAAGACTAAACCCTCTTCGGTGATTCATCACCGAGAAATATTTAAAAAGAAATATATATATATTAGCATGGTGGCACATAATTATGTACATACATTATTAACATGTGTTGTGGGACAGATACATTACGATGAACGTATTTTTTGGGGTGGTGGGTAGGGGGTGTTTATATAGCGCAAACTTGACCCGATCCTGAGATTTAAGTACATATCACTGGAAGCCAGCAGAAACATTGCCACTGGCGTTCCCCAAACTGCAAACATCCTTATGAAATGTTCAATAAAAGGCACAGAATTCTCATCTTCCTGCACAGGGCCTGTTCAGTGCCTCTAAACAGCTTTCCTAAGAATTTCCTCCAGCTAAGCAACAGAAATGATTAAGGTGGCACAAAGGAACAATACGTAGAACGCCTAAGGTCTGGAAACTAAATTTTTGTCTGTATATTCCTCGACCTAGAAGTGATTGAGAAGATCAGTTTCCACATCCACGTGCTCCTAGGTCTTCTCTTCTGTACTTCCCAAACCTTTCAGATACGTCTCAAACGTTGGCACCTCTATTTCACCTTTGCAGGCTCACCTACACTTCCCCTTAAGTCAAAAGGCAAGGCATTCTTACTGTGTACTTCAGGTCCATCTACAGTAGTGCGCCAAGTGATTGTCTACAAGGGCCGTAAATGTGTCAGTAAATCAGGATATCCACATCAGCTCATAATGCATCAAATCTGAAAGGGAAAAATTTAGGTAGTCTGTGCTTATCCTGAAAATCTGGTATGGCCCTGAGTCTAGCGGATCAACAATAAAATATTGTGTTCTCTTTTTCTAGTATTAAAACATATCACAGTCCTTACTGGTGTAGCCATCTTCCTTTGCACCCATTTGCCGGTCCTGCATTCATAAATCCAGAATCAATTTACCACTTTCCCCGTGCCCGCTCACACATCAAACACCCCCGCCGGCCCTCCCACTGAGTGTTTTTGCCTTCTCAAAGCAAATGGAAAACGTCAGTGTTTTCCCCCCAAAATCAGGCAGAAATGCATATAAAAAGACTCTGTAATACTGGGTCCATGCAGTTATTCTGGGGGAAAAAAAGTTCTAACTAATGAAATTTGCTCAGTATCCCTTCACCAAATTACGGTCCCCTTATAATGAGGAAATTGATATAGCTTCTGTTCAATATTTCTCATTCAGGAATAAGAAGCTACTCTCTGTACTCTAAATAATGGTGTGTTATCTTGGTTTTGCCTGGTATAGCTATGTATCTCCTTTACAATCTGTTGAACTGCTCAGCAATAGCAATGTGCATCTCTTTCCAAAGGCCATGATCGGTCTGGGGACTGGACATGTTTGTTATGCAGTTCCATATCTTCTCAGAAGTGAGATGTTTCTCTACAGTATTTTTTGCTCTCAGAAGTAGGCAAGTGAAAGGTAGTTTGATACCGCTCTATCGTCTCTTGTAGGTGTGCAGTAGCTCTCGATGCATGGATGTTTCCTTTGGAACATGATCTCTACCCGAAAGTGAAAAAGCCAGCGTTGTTCATCAACACAGAAAAGTTCCAAACTGCCGACACTGTCACCAAAATGAGAAGACTTGGCGCCAACAACAGCAGAACAAAGATAATGACCATTCTGTGAGTATCGAGTGTGGCCCCCCCCGGCTGGATTACGAGGAAGGGAGCAGAAGTTAAGAGAGATTGTGGATTTATAACCACTCATTAAGTATCAGTGGGGCATCTCTCCACCACGTCTAAATCCACTAGTCGGATGGGATTCACCTGAGACTTCAGTGAGTGTTGGGTGCTCTCACCAGGTTTGATCGGACTGGGGGGTTGAGGTTTCCTTGACTATTTTTTGAGTATTGGGTCCCCTTCACCAGGGTTCAGTGGATGAGGAGAGGGGAGTTTCTTGAGCATCCTGTGGGTGTCAGATAATCCCATCACTCCAAAGCTCAAGTGGATTGGGAGTTCCATGAGTATTGGCTGCTTGCACGAGGTCCAGGTGCATCAGATGAATTGGTGGCCCAAAACTATGCTTTCCGTATTGGGTGCTTCATTTCAGTCTGAGAACACCAGGAGATAGTCAATTTGTGCTCATAATGTATCACAGGACAATAGATGTCTCTCCTAGTCTTTTCTCCAGGTCATTCAACAGTCATTCGTTACTTGGCACTGTCTGTGGTGGGTACTTATGTTGACCACTAGTTTTACACGCCTTAAATCTAATTACGCCCCAGTTGGCTACCCAAGTACTCACTTGTACTCCTGACTCTTCAGTGGTAGCTTGGTCGAGCAGTCAAGATGTACTCCAGGATAGTGTAGTAGCTCTGGGACTCCGATATAGTATGACACAGTAATCACAGACAGTTACATCAATGTCCATCCAGAGATGTTACTGAGGGAAGGAATTGCCCTTCATTTCCATGTAAGAAAGGCAGAGCGGATGTCCATTAAACCTAGGAAATCTGATGGCCATAGCACTTTTGGGGGATCGAGATATGAGCCCAAGTTTATTTAGCTTTCAGACGTTCTAACTGTGAGTGCTGCAAATACAGTGAAAATGATATGTTTCATACTGATCACAGTCATTGTTGGCTTTGAGCAGGTCTGTACCCTGTTCACTCACCCTCTTCCCCGCACCAAATGGATTCAAGCGACACAACTAGAAAGGATTTAGAGATATGAAACATACCCTTCCTGTGCCCCCCCCCCGCCTCCCTGACTATCCTTGATCTGTTGGCCTGTGCTACGAGCTGCATACCAAGGGTGCACCTTACTTTTCAGCTCGTTGTTCTCACTGCACCACTTGCCTCATGCACATCACTCTGGGGTCAATGTTGTTTTGCCAGAGCACATAACTGGTCACCTCCGTACCACAGGAGGTATGACTGGGAACTCGTACAGCCCCTGATGGGTAGACCCAACAGTTCTTACTGTGAATAATGTTCCCCGTTGGGGAGATTAACAAATGAATACTTCACAATTTTATTTTAGTTTACTTGTTGAGAAGGGAAATGCCGATGGCATGATTGGGATGCTAATGTGGGTGGTGGGTGGGGAAGAGATTGTTTGAGTGGGTTGTCACAGAGTTTTGGCAGTCATACCCGCTGCTAAACTGGTTTTATTTCATAATGCCACAAAACTGTCACCAGCCTCGCATCACGTTGAACGTAACAGCTCAGCTGTACCTCCGCTCCTACACAGTGACAGCAGCTGTTTAGGAAACCTTCACATTGATTACCTGGAATGTAAAGGAGCTCAATTACCCACAGAAGACAAGACCGGTACTGGCCCACCTGAATCGTCACAGAGCTCAGGTTGCGCTTCTTCAAGAAACGCATCTAAAGAAACCTTCTGAACATCTCATTGTAGCCCATTGTGCTGCACGCACTTGGTAACCTCCTCATACTCCACTTACTCCAGAGGAGTATGATGATTCTGGCAAAATAAAAAGAGGTCCCCTCTCATCTCACTCGGACCCTAATGGACGATCAGGGTAGCTATATTATTGTACAAGCCATTATCAGCGTTACCCCCATCTTCTTGGTAAATACAAATGGCCCGAATATGGATGACCCCAGTTTCTACGTGACCATTTGCAACAAGCTTCTCAAAATGCACAAGACTACCATTATGTGGGGGGGGGGGCTTAAATAACTATCTAGATCCCCTATGGGGCCGCTTGGCCACTACAGAATGGCAGGCGAAACACTCCTCTAAGGTATTGCATGATGGTATGGAGGAACAGGGCCTGGTAGACCTATGGCGACATAGGTATCCCGGGCGGAAGGAGGGGACCTATACAGCATCAATCCACAGCTCCTGGTTCCATTTGGACTATTGGTTAGCCACCAGAGATGTATTTGATTGGGTAACAGATATAACCACCTTCCTAAAAGATTATCCGACCATGCCCTGGTCCGCCTAGTACTGAAAATCCATACACATATCCCACATGCCAAATCTCTGGCGCTTCCAGGCAACTACCCTGCTGGACCCAGCGTTTTGTGAAGAAATGCGTACCTCCATTAATGCGTACTTCCCAGAAAATGTGGGTTCAGTGGCGGACGTGAGTACTCTTTGGGAAGCCTTCAAGCTTACGGTACCAAGTGTTTGTATAGACAGCAGGTTGCATATTGAAATCTCTCTGTACACAACTCCGTAACGTTGAAAGTACCTTGCATGATCTTGAGCGCAAGTATGAAACCTGCCTAGATCCTCTCATCCTTGCAGCTATCCCAGA
This sequence comes from Lissotriton vulgaris, assembly GCF_964263255.1. NCBI lineage: Eukaryota > Metazoa > Chordata > Amphibia > Caudata > Salamandridae > Lissotriton > Lissotriton vulgaris. The sequence goes on from NC_141687.1 coordinate 1,699,222,072, forward strand.
AAATGTTGCAACATACAATGAACTTGCAAACCATGAACTCTTACTTGTCTAAACCTCATGTGGCGAAGTCCTTTGGGGGCGGGGGGCGGAGGGGCTCCCGGGGCTCTGCTTTGCAGTCAAACTGAAAGCAATGGGGACCCACACATATGTCTTCAGAATTGTTACCTCAGACAGCATAGAACACTGACACCCCTGCTATCCTTGATAGTTTCACACAGTTCTATGCACAATTGTATGACTTACACACACATTTACTTGTGCAGAAGACACCGTGAATTACCTATTACCTAACTGACATTGCATTGGCCTGGCTACCAATGGGGCAAAGAGAATTCCTATCCCAACCGATCACAGAGAACAAAAAGAATCCATTACCCATCTCCCCAGCAGGAGAGTGCCAGTCTATATGGCAAGCGAATTCTATAAAGAATTAGCCTCTATCCTTGTGCCGCATCCCCTCGCCCTATATACGGAAGCCTATGGAAAACATATTCTACTGCCCTCTCTTCATGAGGCTCTGATTATTGTGCTAATAAAACCAGATAAGGCCCAGGAGAGTTGCAAATCATACTGACCACTGTTCCTAATAAATACGAATGTCAAATTCTTAGCCAAAATAATAGTGACCTGAATGCAACCCCTCTTACCTCATTTAGTATTACTGGATCAATCGGGATTCATTCCGGCCTGATCCACCACGTACTATCTGTGCACCAGTTTTGCATTGTTGCACCAGTTTAACCCGTCCTAGCCAGTTGCAGCGTTCCTTCTGGACGTAGCCAAAGTTTTTGATTCTATTGAATGGTCGCGTAGGCACACTATCCTACAGCACATGGGATCCCGAAGTATTTTTTGCACTGGAGCCAGCTGCTTTAGCCAGTCCAGTGTCCCGGGTGCGTATCAGTGGAGTGATTCAGACAAACTACCAATTCATAAGGGCACCCGTCCGGGGTATCCCCTATCACCGTTTTTATTCACACTCTCGCTTGAACCACCTGTGTGTATACTCCATCAATGCCATGCCAAATCTGCACTGAGATTCATGCAGCGTCTCTTGGACATATCACTGTTTATGGACGACATGGTCATGTATGTCCATGACACAACGACCAATCTAGCGCCCTGCCAGGACTCCCTCTAAGCCCTTGCTGAAAGAACTGCATTGGCTTCCCATACGGCAGCGCATCAACTTTAAGATCTGCTGCACGGTGCATAAATGCCTGTATGGAGCAAGTCCTAAGTACCTATCTCAGTCTCTGGAACTGTACCAGCCCAGCAGGTCTCTCCGCTCATGCAACCAAGCCCTGTTAAAACCCCCCCTCACAAAGAAAACCAGACAAGGAGACCGAGCTTTCTCCTCTGTTGGCCCTGCCCTCTGGAACAATCTTCCCATTGACCTAAGAACAACCATAAATCACCTGTCCTTCAGAAAGGCATTAAAAACCCTTCTCTACCAAGAAGCATTCCTATCCATATAACTTTCCAGGTTGCTCTACCTGACAACTCTTTAGCCGGCAAAGCGCGGAGATACCCTTACGGGATTGATTTCTGCGCTATAGAAGAAATTAAATTAAATTAAATTAAATAATACATGAATATATCCGATTTGGCTGATACTCTGGTCTCTGGATTAGAGGCCAGATGTACGACCATTCCAAATTGTGACTCGCAATTTGTGCTCAATTGCGAGTCGCAAATTGTGAGTCGCAATTTGGAATGTACAACAGTGTCAGAGACACTGATTGCGATTCCCAATGGGGTCGCAAAATGCGAGGCTCATGAATATTAATGAGCCACTCGCAATTTGCGACCATTGGGAATGGCTGGCCATCCCAGGGATGGTGACCTACTGGGCTCAGCAGTCCTTCATGTCTGGGACAGCTTGTCAATAAAGCAGTTTATGTTTTTTTAAATGCAGCCTTATTCCTTAAAGGAAAAAGGGATGCATTTTTTTTTTTTTTATGAAACCTTTTCGTTTCATTTTTTAAAGGCAGGTAGTGGTCCCTGTGACCACTGCCTCACCTTAGAAAATATTTTTAGAGCCAGTTACAAAGGGAAAGGGGTCCCCTGGGAATCCCTTCCCATTTGCAACTCCATTACCACCCTCTTGAAGAGGGCGGTAAATTGCGAGTGTTTTGCGTCCGCGATTGCGGGCGCAAAACATTCATAAATGGCTAGAGAGTCGCTATTAGGAAGGGAACGCCCCTTCCTAATAGCGAGTCGCAAAACACTATTTTCAGAGTCGCAAGTTTTTTGCGAGTCGCAAAATAGTGTTTGTAAATGGCAACGTAGGTTTTTGCCTGCTGAAACGGGTTGCAAACCCGTTTGCGCACTCGAAAACTGGTCATACATCTGGCCAAAGGCTTTTTAAGCACTAGTTTTGATTTATTCTTTACAAATTCATTACTCCAGTTCTACTTATTGGATTTTTGTCGTTTTGGTCTTTATTTTCTCATACAAATATTATCTCTTTTTCTTAACCTGTGTGGAGTTTGTTGGATCTTTTCATTGGGGAAGGGTGGGGGTGTGTGGGGTTGTGTTTTTCACAAATACTTTACACATTGCCTCTGCTCTGTGCCGTTATCTTTTAGTGTGTATCTAATGTACCCAGACTAGAGTGGTGGTTCCTGTTTGGGCAGGGTGCATACCTCTGCCAGCCAGACACCCCAGTTCTAACAGAGGTACAGAGGGCAAACTCCACAAACTGCTTAGACCTTAAAATCATTAGTGCTGCATTTATAGTTGTTGGAGACTTGAATGTAAAGTGTGTTCTTCTTTCTGCTGTTTCCAGAGGGTCTGTGCATCAGAGTCACACTGACTTCACATTTTTAGCTGGGCGTCTGATGAGCAAAGTCTTTGAGACTAGAGGCACCATTGATCCGTATCTAGGTCTGGAGATCACCAACAGGGCAGCCCTGACGTTTCTTCAGGAGCATCTCGGTAAGGGAATGACTATGATTGTATATTTTGTCTCAGATACCACAAACATGGAAACCAGCAAAGATTCAGTTGTCTATAAGTTTCCCAAAATCTACGGAATTATTTGGTTGAATGAAATTCTTTTTAAATATTTAACCAAATAACTGCAGAGGAATTTTGGGTAAATGTGAGCAAAACAAAGGAGGTAGCAAAGTACAGTGTTAGTGCCCTCAGATCCACCACCCCCCTTCCCACACTAGTTTGCTCCAGTGGTTTGCTAATCTGCACTAAATATGAAGTGGGCTGAGAATGGGAAAAGAAAAATAATTTGACCATCGGTCCTGCTGGTTTTGTGAGCTACTGGTCTTGTCTAAATGTTGTGGCAAAATATTATACCTGCAATATCTATTTCCAGTTGAAACTCTTTTCTTTATTTATGTTTGCCGTTTTTTAAAGCATTGTTGAATATCTTTCAGATACCTCAGGGTGCTGCAACTGTTTAAATGTGTGTACTGGCACATTTCTTAGTTCTTTCCTCCTTACGCATCTAAAATACACAAGTGGGCTTCTCAAGTTCGTAATGTACTCAGTGTGAAAGACCGGGGTTCCAATAATCTAGCAATGTTAGTTTTCCCCCTTACTTTCTTTGTTGTTTTGTTTCAGTGTTTATTTATGTATTTTAAAAATGTGTGAAAACATGTCATGAAAGACTAGGGCCTGACGTACATGCAGACATGCGCAAATGGGTCTAAACTGCGCACTGACTTTTTGCGACCTGCCTGATATTTTGCTATACTGATAGGTTATATTTATAAAAGCCTATTCACAGATTGTCACAAAAGAACCTGCCTAAAGAATATTAGTTCTGCTGATCACTATTTTCGATCACCTGTGCTTTGATAAAACTGATAATGGGTAGTGATGGTTTACTACATGACAGGACTCTAGGACACGGCCTCGCGTCTGGAGGCAGAAGGGGAATTATCAAGGAGCTCCATGAAGGAAATACTATTATTATTATCTGGGGTCATTACAGACAGTTTCAGGGCCGAACAGGTCTTTGTAGAGACTATACCCACACAATCCTCCCTGAAATCTTAGGGATTACCGTATTATTATTTATTTTAGAAGACAAGACAGCATCTTTGTGGATAATTCTTTGGAATTAGACATCAGTCACTCTGATAGCTAAGTGACTTGTACAGCCGTAGCATTAGATCAAAGCAATATATGGGACACCGAAACACGCGTTGCTGATCTGGGTCACCTATTTGATTCAGAACTTGACTTCAAGGATTGACTCTCCTGCCAGACCTGTTGACCCACGGGATCGTGACAACAGACCTTTATTTTTAGCCTTGAAGAAGTCATTTGTGTGACGAAACGCATGTTGGCTGTATCTTGGACCACAATACAAAATATTTATAACAAATCTGTGACTCTTGTCTTCTGAAGTTGAGAAATTTTCAGCAATATTGTGCATGACAACAGTAATATTGGTCTATGGACATTGAGTGCTTTGGTACATAATTTTTAACTGCTTTGATATGCACAAGGGACTGCATACCACCATCGACCCACTGTGCTCACATTCTCAAACAGGAAACATTTTTTTAAAGCATATCATGTCCCTTAGTAGAACAGATATTGCTTTAAAATAATCCCATTTGGGAGGACCTCCCGTAGCAACTGTCTGATACACCTCGAGTCCCCCGTTATGGTCCTCCGGCGAGAAGCTTTCCCCTGTGGACAGCATCCCCTCTGCAAATCGTATTGTCGTCTTGGGAGTCGGTGGCTGATTAATGGTTTGAGACTACAATTGAAGTCCCAGGTAATTGTCAAATGTCACTGCAGATTGCAATTAGCAGGGGGTGCCCCTTTTCTACCTCCTTATAATAGTAATTCAGAATGAGCCATAGAAACTATTTTTTTTAGTTGAAAACGCATTTTTTCTCACCAGAATTTATTAATTAGTGAAAAACCCTAATGTACGGTCGCAAACAATGATTATACAAATCATAGGATTTGGGATTGCAAAAGGCTTTGCACTTCGCACTTTTTGAATAGAAACCATAGAATATATGCCAGCTTTTTTGCAGAAGTCAACTTCGAAGGAGCAGAATAAGATCATGTTGAGTGGCCGTCGTTATCCCTTTACATCTCTTTCAGGCTGGCAGCGGCCTGTCTCTTTTTGACTCATTGCCAGGATAAGCCTGTGAAGGTGTCTGTCATGTGATCTATCGCCTTGTACGGTTTATCGCCTTCCAGGAATCATCAACAACACTCGTTATCCGGTCTGTGGGCACTGCTCCTGCTCTCATGGCAGCGCCAGCCACATTCTCTTCTTAAAATGAATGATAAGTGGGTTAAATCCATCTTTGACTTCACTTTGCTGACACTCTGGTTATTAACTAGGAGGTGGTGGCTTGGGCGTCGGACGGTGATGGCATTTGAGGCACTTCTGAGCTGCAAGCGTAGAAGATCTCTATGGGTAATATGGCTCTTTCCCACAAACTATGTCAGATCTTCCTATGTAAGCTAGTTTGTGAGGATTTTACCCCAGACATGTTATTGCCTTTATTTCTTTTTTTGAAACTTTTATTGAGTTTCAACTAAGAAAACAAAAACATAAGAGCGTAGGAGTCTCTGGGTTGGACCCTCTATGTAGGAGGAACCTCATCAATCAAATCAGATGAGCAGGGGCATAGCATCAGGGGGGCGTTTGGGGTGTTACACCCCATTAAAACAAGCATTTACAATGCAATGGTTTCGCCTTTGGAAAAGTTAGAGCTATTGGCATTGTAAATGACAAAATTTGTATTTATGTGTTGGTTTTGAAAACAGATAAATAAATGGCATTGTCATTTACATTGCCATTAGCCTCTGCAGTCACTCTGCAGTCCCTATCACTCCATAGCACTCCCTAGTTACTCTGCACTCCCTAGCACTCCCTAGTCACTCTGCACTCCCTAGCACTCCCTAGCCCTCCCTAGTCACTCTGCACTCCCTAGCACTCTGCACTTCCTAGTCACTCTGCACTCCCTAGTCACTCCCTTGCACTCTGCACTCCGTGGCACTCTGCACTCCCTTCTTGCACTCTGCACTCCCTTCTTGCACTCTGCACTCCCTTGCACTCTGCACTCCCTAGCAGTCCCTAGTCACTCTGCACTCCCTTGCACTCTGCACTCCCTAGAATCAGAGGTAGAGTGGTCACTGAAGAGGAAAAGAACAGGTGAAGGAAACCAAAGTGACTGTTCCTTGATTCCATCCCATTAGATGAAACGGCCTCTGCATTACTTACGATGAATGCTTGTATTGTGGCTTTCTGCTGATCCCTGGCATTGGCGTCTCTGCACTTCACTACTGGACCACATGACCCAATTTCATCCAAGTGAGTGTCAGTTGACTGCCACCGCCTATCCTTCAAGTTCCTGAGGCACGGGTCTGCTGCATTATCCAATGATCCTCTTGTGTCCATACAGGCTCAGTGGATGTCAAATGAGTCCTTCTAGTTTCTGCAGCAGGCTAAAGCGGTCAAGAACAGACGCATGAAGTTAGTACCGTGGCTTGGTAAACTATGATGAACTTGGCTTGCAGTATGTATGGTGTTGCAAATATTGGAGCTGCACATGTATTGAGCTGGTACTGCTCTTGATACATCCTATATTTTCTAAACTGCTAGTTTTCTGTTAGTTACTTTCTATTGCAGTAACCGAACATTTAATTTGAAACCCAACCATTTAAACCTAAACATCCATATTTTACTCATGACCTAAAAGAATGAGCGTCCATTCTCCGGGCTCTAACCGGGCCTGACTAGACGGTCCTCTCTTTTGTCGGACCGAGCACCGCCCCAAAGGTATCAAACTGTAATCTGAATTATAGCTTGTGATTTTGCTAGCAGAGACAGACACGCTCTAACACTGCACACTAAACGTCTTCTCTTGACCTGTAGATATAAGTAGGCCTGAATTGTAATGTTGATAGATTTTATTCTGCAATTTATATTTGGCACAAAGAAATAAACAGCTTTAGGCAAAACGAGGCTCAGTTTAGAGAAAGTAGTAGTATATCCGAGACAGCCCGTTCCTCTGGAGAGAGAGTGTGCTGTGTGTCTAGGTGAAGGGGGAGCAGAGCGCTGCAGAGTTCACCCAGCTGGCAGGTTGTAGGGAATTCCTGCCCTTAGCCTCGATGACATCATTCAGTGCAAGCGGTCCTCTCCTCTCTGCCAAAGTAATTAACTGCAGCGGGACTCCCACATTCTGCGGGACGTGCATTTGGCTGCTCCAAGCTCTAGCGGGTTCCCGCTGGCGTCAGTCCGGACCGGAGAGAGGGCCAGGGAGATGAAAAACTCTTTGCTTTCACGGCACACGGACAGCGGGAGGGGGGCGGGTGGATTATAGCTCGTGATTTTGCTAGCAGAGACAGACACGCTCTAACACTGCACACTAAACGTCTTCTCTTGACCTTTAGATATAAGTAGGCCTGAATTGTAATGTTGATAGAATTTATTCAGCAATTTATATTAGGCACAAATAAATAAACAGCTTTAGGCAAAACGAGGCTCAGTTTAGAGAAAGTAGTAGTATATCCGAGACAGCCCCTTCCTCTGGAGAGTGTGCTGTGAGTCTAGGTGAAGGGGGAGCAGAGCGCTGCAGAGTTCACCCAGCTGGCGGCTTGTAGGGAATTCCTGCCCTTAGCCTCGATGACATCATTCAGTGCAAGCGGTCCTCTCCTCTCTGCCAAAGTAATTAACTGCAGCGGGACTCCCACATTCTGCGGGACACAAACCCCGCCGCCGGCCGCATGACGTTGCGGAGGGAAGAAATCGCGGGAACGCCCACGAATCTGGTCCGGCCATGACGGACAGATCTCTGTTCCAATGGGTAGCCTCCATTTATGGAGCTAGCCAATGGAACAGAGAGGCGGTGACCAAGCCACATACTGTTCTCATTAGGTTTTCACCTTCGTGAAAAGCTGCGTGCGCAGCTTTCACTTAGGCGAAACCTAAAAAACTATTCTGTATTAAATTGGTGGGTACAAGTGCTTTTTGTCGGGTATTGTAAGGTGTCTGTCTTATTTCACCTGAAATGTTTACATATAGACAGACAAAAGGACACACACTCGGTCTCTTGTCTATGTTTCGAAGGTTGTACAAGTTGGTTAATTTGGAAAATATCGGGCCAGATGTATCAAGATTACGTTTTGCGAGTCTATAATAGCAAATTTTACTGATTCGCTATTATCGACTTGCAAAATGCAATGTATGTAGGTTTCTGCAAATATTTTGCGATTCCTACATATTCCTTAATAGCGAGTCGCAGATTGCGATTTGCTATTAAGGAATGCCTTCACATTCATTCGTATGGGCCTAGAGGCCCATAGAAATTAATGGGAATTGCATGCGCAATTTGCGAGTATCCAATAGGTACTCGCAAATTGCACATGCAATTTTAAGGGTGACTCATGTATGTGCGCCACATGGCACTTAGAAAAATGCAAAATTGTGCCTTTTTCTAAGAATTTGCAATTTACCACCAACTTAAAGTTGGTGGTAAATTGCGATCCCTTACATCAGGGTTGCAATTTAAAAATCGCTTCCTGCATTGCATTTAGAGAATCGCAAATTGCAATTCTCTAAATGCATTAGCAAAATAGGTAATCGCAAAAATTGCAATTCCCTATTTTGCGATTGCCTTTTGGGATAATACATCCCAAAAAGCTTTATCCCATTTGCAAGCGGGTAGATTCTGCGAATCGGCCTGTTTGTGAACGGGAAAACTCTTGATACATCCTGCCCATTGTGTTTTAAGTCCTCCTAACAATAGACATTCTGCCCTTAAGCTCACTCATGCCTGCTTCTCATATGATGTATTTTACCAATAAAGGCAGCGGGATTGTTGGGAAAACTGAAGCCCTCCTCCCACCTTACTGAACAAGCTGCGCCCTGCAGATGAGTTTCATAGAGTAAAGACATATGGAGCTTATGTATTTGCAACAAACAATGATGCAATCAACAAAGCAGCTGAATCATACCCCCAAAAATCAGCACAACGATGAGCAAAATGTCATAAATGTAGCCACAATAAAGCCCATACTTATAGCCCCAAAATCTACCTGAGCAAGTACTGGAACCTGTGATTGTTTCTATATCAAGTGGAGAAGTGTGGCTCAATGGTTAGAGCGGCAGACCCTGATGCAGAGGTCTGGCCCCGGACCAGGGTTCAATTCCCCGCCTCGGGGTTACATTACACCTGAAGAATCCGTGTTGTGCACGGTGCGGGCTCGAGGGGGCAGCCATGTTAACCAAATTCCATGAATCCGGATTGGTTTTCTGGTTGTGAATATTTGTAATTTGGGGCAGTCACACGTTCACACGTACATAGCGTTCTTAAATAGTTCACGGGGGAATGAATACCTGTTCTAAAGCAAGCCAAGTCTTGGTGGCTGCTTATGCACTATTCTGCACGAGGGCGGATGGGTTGCTTGTGAAAGGCGGTGCGGTGCAAAATGTCACTTTGCTCGAGCAGGGGGGAGCCGCTTAAATCCGTGTCCTGGCAGAGGGCCAGCGTGAGCGTGTTCTTGTCAAGAACGGCCGCCCTGCCCTTCAGCAAGTTAACCTAAACCGCCCCATCTTTTACATTCCTGTCAAAGTGTTCCACTTTGGGCTGAGGTTGTCTGAACAGCCCCTTGGCCTAAGAGTATTCCCTACACACTGATACAGGCGGGCGAGTCAGCAAATTAACAGGGAGACCCGAGCTAGAGCCGAGCCAAGGGTCTGTCATGAGCCGAGCCCTGAACATTTTTCCTCTGTAAATTATACCGAAAGCATCACGTAAAGAATGATAAAGTCTCTTCAAAGCTTTAAAAAAGTGTACGCATTAAAAAAGAAAGTGAGTTTTGGTGAAAGGAAAATCTTTGCCTAAGAGCACAGTTTAACCGTGGTAAACAGCTATTTATTTATCTAGGCTTTTCTGGTTTCACTTTGCACAAATCAGCCACTAAATTGGTATGTATTTGCCCTTCATCACGTTAAGGCTTTTTTTTTATCTGTTGTGCATTGTTGTGCAGTTTTTATATATGCTTGACCCGAAGCACCATCTACATTTCAGGTCACCCTCCTTTGTTTGCAGGCCCCTGTAGATTAAACGATGTGCCCCCGTTTACAGGACGTTAAACTGACGCCGAGACTCGAACCTGGTTGGTTTCCTAGTACCAAAGTGAACAGCTCCGGCTGTTAGGGCACTTCCTGGGTACATGGAGGCAGGGGCAGATGGCACATGAAAGCTCGGCTCGGTATTTTATTTATTTTATGCGCTTTTATATAGTGCGGAATTTACTCGAAGGTGTCAGAGCGCTTCACAATAGGAACAGTACTGATACATGAGGAGAAAATTACAAGTGAACAAATTACAAAAGCAAGCGTTAGGTTACATGCGGCAAAAGTGACAATCGTGAGCAAACAAATACAAGAGGTAGCAAAGGTACATTACAGGAGGAAAAAGTGACGTGTGCAGGTTATACAAGCGTATAAAGTACAAGTAGAGGTATAGTACTTAAAAAAATGGCAGACACTCAGACTCTCTCAACCATGCCATCAAGTGATTACGTCGCACATAAGCAAGCTAAAAACTTAGCAGCTACACCTATCTAACACAAAACATAATGGCTGAAATGCTCTGTAAGTACAGTATACATATTATTTTAGGCCTTGGCTAACATCACATTTAATGGTTGAAAAGCCCCTACAGTAAATATTATAAATAATTTAAGTAAACTTAAAAGGTCTTGGCTAACGCCCGATCTAAACAAATATAACCTGGAATGACTCATACTGAATGGGCTCGAGGAGGTTCCAACTGGACCTCGACCCGAGCCAGAGCCAGGCTAGGGGATGTCTCGAGCTTTCAGGTATCACCTCCTCTCAACACTGACAGACTACCACGCCTACTCTTTTCATAGTAGGGCAGGGGGCAGCTTGTTGGGAGGCCGTGTGGCCACCGAGTACGTAAACCAGAGCGGGTGTCTCCTTTAGCGCGAGGTTACTCTGAAATGTTAAAAATATCTCTTAGACGTCCGTTTCTCAGGTGTCAGCAGGGTGCAGTCTGTTGGAGACACTTCATTGTGTCTTTCCGGCTGCATTGACAGGAGTATCGCTTCTTGAGATGCGGTTGTCAATGGCTCCACTAGATGTCGGCTGTTCGTATTCTTTTGTAGTTCTTGTTTGAGCGGCAATTGATCGCTTGCACGTGTGTCCGTTGTTTTAGTTTTCTTCCGCGCGCCTGCATGCACTTCTATTTCTCGTTGTCTTATTCGGTCAAAGACAACACTGTCCTCCTGTCCTTGAACAGGCATCTCAGACAACACAGATGCACGTTTTCCTTCTGACTGATGATGAGGCCCTCTCTTCCCCAACGTGTTGGCCCCTCTGGGTATGGTGACTGGGTGGTCCTTTTCCGCCCAGCGGGTACAGTCACCTGCATCTGTGCTTCTTCTGTGTCCTTTTTGCGTAAGCCTTGCTGACCCCTTCAATGGTGACGGTGTGTTCTTCACATTATGGTGTTCCTGGGGCTGACATGGCATGTTGTCTTGTGGGGAGTTCAGACATTGCTGGTTGTTGGCCTGAGGTGTGTTGCTTTGGACAGGGAAGGCGGCCTTTGCTTCCACTGTATTTTCAAATGGTGGACACTGTGACCGTTGTCGGTACCAGGGCTCTGTTGATTTCAGTGATTGTCCGGACATGCTTTCTGAGTCGGTCAACGACGCACTCCTGGAGTCGACGTTATCGAGGAGATGCTCCTCTGGGTGCATCTTTTGAGTTATTGCTATGACGGGGCTGTTTGCTAGCCACGTATGTGCTTCCTTGGTTTGGTCTTGAGATGTTTGACTCTTCTCTGTTTTCTCCTGATCACGGATGGCTTGAGCGTATGCGTCTTGAGTTGTTCGAGGGTTGTTTGCTGGCCACGTGTTTACTTCCTTGGTTTGGTCTTGGAGTATTTGACTCTTCTCTGTTTTCTCCAGATCACAAATGGCTTGAGCATATGTATCTTGAGTTGTTCTAGTGTACGTGCGTATCGGTTTCTGGGGATGACGTGGCTTGTCCCCTCGCCGGTGTTTGGTCCTTTCTTCATAATTGTTGAGTCGACTGTCGTCGGTCTCCTCTGTGCAATCTGTGTCTCTGCCTGATGGTTCTCCGAAGTAGACTGTGTGGTCTGTGTCTCTGCTCGATGGTTCTCCGGAGTAGTATGTTGGTTTCCGAATAGGACGTGACTTGTCCCCTCGCCGGTGTTTGTAGTGTTTGTTAAGACCATTGAGTAGACTGTCTTCGGCCTCCTCTGTGTGGTCCGTGTCACTGCTTGACATGTCTCCAGAGTAGTGTGTTGGGTGGCTTCTCGGCGGTATGTCAAACCGGTTGTCACGGTTCCTGGTCGTCCAAGTCTTTCGCACACCCTTATCCGTTGTCCTTTGTGTTGGTGACTCAGGGAGTTCCCTGTCACTTCGTCTTTCATGATGTCTTACTTCTAGTCCGCTTTCGCCCTCCCTCTCTCGGGTTTTGTTTGACTCCCGGGCTTTCCTCGTGGACATGGGGAATGTCTCCTTTCTTCTCTTTTTTTTGATTCCTGCTTCCCTGTCACTTTGTCTCTCATGGTGTCTTGCTTCTAGTCCGATTCCTGCTTCCCTGTCACTTTGTCTCTCATGGTGTCTTGCTTCTAGTCCGATTCCTGCTTCCCTGTCACTTTGTCTCTCATGGTGTCTTGCTTCTAGTCCGCTTTCGCCCTCCCTCTCTCGGGTTTTGTTTGACTCCTGAGCTTTCCTCGCGGACATGGGGAGTGTCTCCTTTCTTCTCTTTTTGTTTCCTGCTTCTTGATGGAATTCTTTGGACGCTTCCCTCGCTGTGACCCGCTCTCCAATTTCGGCTCTCCTGATGATCTCTTTTAGCGAGAACCGCCCTTGAATGATCTTGCGCTTGGTGTCGGGTTTCGAACAGCCTTCAATCACCCGCAGTCGGATTGCATCTTCATTTGTGAAGGTGTCGAAGTGGCAACATGTCACTAGACGTTGCAGTCGGGTAATAAAGCTTGGTAAGGGTTCTAATGGTTCCTGCCGTGCTGCGTTGAAAGCAATGCGTGCATGATCCACGTCTTCCTTCGCATAAAAATGAGCGAGCAGCGTCTCTCTGAGTCCCCTATATGTCTCTGTGTCTTTTGCTAGAAATGTTTTGATTAGACGTCGGCCTTCGTGACCCACCAGCTGAAGCAGTAGTAGTCGACGTCTGCTATCCCTCCACTCACCGATCGTTGTGAGGAATTCGTCCACCGACTCCAGCCACTTGGACCATTCAGGACCTAAACAGTGAGCGCTGGTCTGTGCCACTGGAGGAGGTACTCCAATGCAGGGATTGGGTTTATGCGTGTCTTTCCTCATAGGCATGATGGTGTGGTACACAGGCTTCAGGTAGACGGACTTGATTTCTTGAGATCAGCTTGGTCGTCACTTGGTCGTTCGTGTTCGCTCACGATGGTGTAGTATGCAAGCTTCAGGTAAACGGACTTAATTTCTTGAGATCAGCTTGGTCGCCACTCAGCCGTTGGCGGTATGATTCTTTGTTTGTGGTTGTTGTGTTTGGTCGTTCGTGTTTGCTTGCACTGGTCTGTGTGCTCATTAGGGCTTGTTCTCTTGTATTTGCCAAGGCATGTTGTGGTTTCCTCTAGTCTTCACCACTGGTTGTTTCCTGCGGTCACTTGTGCTTGTTCACTCTACCGTTGTTTTTACTTGTGCTTGTTTCCTCATTCCATCTCTTGTGTCTACGCAGTCTTGTTTTATTACTTGTTTGTCGTGCATTCATCAATGCTTGTCGTGTGTGTGTCAGTCTTGTTTCGTCATTTGCATCTTGCTTATTTCCTTCTTGCACTTGCCTGTGCTTGTTTCTTTGTTAGGCCTCTTGGCTTTGCTTATGTTTTCTGTTGACTTCAAGTATTGTATTTTCGCTTATTTCTCTTCTTGCACTTGCCTGTGCTTGTTTCTTTGGTAGGCCTCTTGCCTTTGCTCGTGCTTTTCTGTTGACTTCAAGAATTGTATGTTCTCACACTTGTTGGCAGATTCTACAACTGCCTGACTCTACCATGGCCGACACGTACAGTCTAATGGGGGCCTATGGCTGGCGCCTGACTCTAAGATGGCCGCCGCTCGAGACAGACTCTGCTTGTATCTGCTCGAGATTTTTTCATGTAAATGCTGAGTTCAAAGTCTCTGATTTATTTATTTTTGCTGGCTCATTATGTGGGAGCGCAAATGCTCAGGACTCACCCCAAACCTCTCTGGTGCTGTCGGCAGGCAGTCTCGAGTCCGGTCTTCACTTTCTCTTTTCGCGCTCTTTCTGAGCATTGCGTCGGGACCCCTGCAGGCTCTCAGGTGTCAGGTCACCCTCTGAAGGCACACAGGCAAACGGGCAATCACCCTCTGGAGGCACACAGGTAAGCGGGCAATGCCTCCGCTGTGCTGATCAGCAGGTTTGGGGCACGGGTAGCACTTTCTTTAGAGCAGCGCTAATCTTCGCGTTTTGTGCAGCATACGCGCGCACTGCTGGATGTGATCTTGGTTCCGAGCCCCCGCAGGCTATGCCGACACAGGCTGCAGACTCACCGTGCTCGGCGGGCAGCTCCCTTCTTTTCTTCAGTTACTGGTCATTCAAGAAAGGCAGCATTCAGGCGCGGCGTGTGGGGCATTTCACCTTCGCGCTCCTCACGCGTTGCGCTGACACAGGCTGCAGGCTCTCTGTTTTCTTGGCCGTCTACGGGCGGCAGGGGTCTTAGGCAGTGTGGGGCTTCAGTTACTATCCCATCCTCGTCGCCAGTGTCATGCCTTCCCCTCAATCATTACAGGAGCCGGAGAGTATGGTTCCATACTTCTTTATTCATTCATGTTCTATTCTTAACTGCCCCTCGATCTCCTGTCCCTCCCATTCCTGTTCCTGGTTCCCGGCTCCGCCCCCCAACTACTAGACTGCATCACGACGTGACAGACGTGCGCAGGACTTTTGAGAGTTGCCTGATTCTCATGACGTCATCACCATCTCTGTGTCCCTGCAACGTTATGAGGGACTTCTTTTAAGTTGTTCCGTGAGCGGATAAAGGCTTTCTACGGATTGGAAGGCCTTTTTGTCGCGGCTAAAACGGATTTGCGACAGAAGCCGCGGCTAAGGTGTAAGGAACACAGCCGAGGTAATGTGCTTGATCAGGCAGACACTAAGCCGCACTGACAGGAACTGCCTCAGGAATTACTCTGCGAAGTCGTGAAGCCTGAACCTCCGATAAAGCCGCCTTTTCCCTTCTGCCCTTCAGGCCCTCGCCGAGAGGCCCATCGAAGTCGGCCACCAAGATGGCCGACTCGGGGTCACCAGTTATGCAGGAGCACCCCCATATCCCCCAACATACACACACATCCTACCCATGTCACAGCTCTCTCACCCCTCTTGGGGGAAACTTGTAATACCAATCGCTTCGATATCAGTAAAGCTGAGTCCTATATGACTGACCTGGTGTCACCTAACTTGTGATGAGCATCTTTTGTCTGAGGTATAATCGAGTTAGACACAGAGATGTAAAAAGGCAATTCCAGAATTTGAGCGTCTTTTGAACGTGTCCTTTGTTCATTAAAGCTTTTTGAGCTACCAAATCTGTAAATAATAAAAATATATATATATACAGACATACATATCGTTATCAACGAACAGAAGTATTTATGTTTTGTTCATTTTTTTGTGGATTATTTTATCTCCATAACATTTGTTGTTTCTTAGTAACTGTTCAAATATGATGCAATTCATATGAACAATATCTTACGGCACAACATGCTTTCGTGATTCATTAAATCGACATTTGCAACATGATTCCCTAGCAAAGCATTTGTTATTACTGTTAATTCTTTACTCCGTGCTCAATCCAAAATGCTTATTTGTGTGTTCGCTCGCTGTGTAAAGCGCATTGAGACCCTTTTCGCTTCATACATACTATTAAATACAAAGCACACCAGAGGAAGGGCAGTATAGCACAGCAGGTATGTGGCCCATTCCCACGCTCAGGCGTGCAGCAGCAAAAACTACGCAGGAGGCAGAACGTGCTTATTAATTTGAGTGGCACTAACTGTCCGTGCCCGGCAGTGTTGCCAGATATTGAGACCTATCCCAAGTCCAAAGCTGTCCAGGTTCAAGTCCAAAATTCAGCCCAGCGCAGACTAGTATAAGCCCAAAAACCAACCCAAAGATGCAACCTTTAAAGTGAGCAAAAACAGCCTCCAGGAAAGATTCTGACCATAAATCTAATTTCAGTTTAATATGCATTTAATGAGAAGAGTTTCAATGGGCACCTGTGCACTTCTGCAGTCGTCCAAATTCTATTAATAATTACACATTTTGAAGATTGATACCCTCTAGGACCTTCTAAGTGGCACTTCTATCACTACAAATCTGAACCTGGCACTGTATTTGTATTTGTATTTAATTTATTTATAAAGCGCTAACAATCATCCTGGGTAGGAGGTTTGGTGCTGAGAGGTACGATAACCGCATTGATTACTGATTACTCTAGTTTAGGGAAGAGTAGTGTCTTTAATTGTTTCCTAAATGATAGGAGACAGTCTGTCAGTCTGAGACTGGGAGGTAGTTCATTCCATTTGGTTGCAGCTAGATGAGAGAAAGCCCGCTCTCCCATCCTGACAGTCTTCACGCGGGTAATGTTTGCTCTTCCTAAAGTTCTGGAACGAAGGTTCCTTGATGGTCTATGGAATTTGACTTTATTGTGTAAAATGGTAGGGCCTGTATTGTAAAGTACCTTGTGTGTGATACACAGTAGTTTGAAGTTGGCTCTTTGTCGCATTGGGAGCCAATGTAGCTCTCGCATGCAACTTTTTGCCGAATCATATCTCTTCTTATTGCATACAGCCTTTGCAGCGGCATTTTGCACTATCTGCAGTTTGGAGAAGAGATAGTCTGCCATTCCAACAAACAGAGAGTTGCCGTAGTCCAGTCTGCTCATCAGCAGCGACTGGACCAGGGTCTTCCTACACTCAGTCGGAATCCAGGGGAAGACTCGTCTGAGCATTTTTAATAATGCAAAGCCTCTGCCACAGACAGTGGAGACATGTGATTTCATGGACAGAGCACTGTCCAATACCACACCCAAGTTTTTCGCTTTTATGGTGGGAGTTGGGGGCAAGCCCAGGTTACTTGGCCACCAGCTGTTGTCCCAGAGCTGGGGATTTTTGCCAAACAGGAGGATTTCTGACTTGTCTGCATTTAATCTCAGACAGTGCTCTTGCATCCAGTTGGCCAGTTCAGTCAGGCAATTTAGTAGTCGAGTTTTAGGATCATCTTTCTCGTCAATGGTGTCGTCAGCATAAGAGCACATTTCAACACCCCACTTTCTTCCAATGGCTGCCAATGAGGAAACAAATACATTAAACAAGGTTGGGCTTAATGAAGCCCCCTGAGGAACCCCGTATTTAATGTTTCGCGGGGGAGAAATAAATCACTGGTGAATGAACCCCCTTTCCTAATGATACACATAGAAGGAAACCACCCTGGGGTTAAAGTAATTCCAGCACAACTGGTTTGGCAAGCTGGCAGGGTCATCATAGTACGATCAGAGTCCAATTTCATCTAGTTAAAAGGTAAGAAGGCCAGGTCACTTACGCTGATGAGTCCCCTGCCCTCCACTCCAAAGTCCTTCAACATGAACACATAAACGGGCAATACATTTTATGCAGGACCTGTGTCGTTGCAGAAACAACTATACTCAAGCTTCCAGGCTTGGCAAGAAGCAGATGGGTTTATTTTATTTCTAAATGAAGGAAAGGGTATTGGAGTAGAAAGGAAAAAGATGCATTTTCCCAGAACCTATAGCGAAACCCTCTCCCCACTGTTTCAACTGTGATGTTCCCTCAACTCTGCTGACACTGTCATCGCTCCTCCTGTCCCACCCACTTCTTCTTTAGGACTGTCGTGCTTTCATACCATCAGTGACCTGAGCAATCTCATAAGGCTGTGCAGCTCCTTTATGGACAGGTCCTAAAACAGCCTTTAAAATGGATCCCTATATTCATGTTCTTAACTTTAAAGGCAAAAACATTTATTGCCTTCTCAACGAAGAATGGACAAACCCTGAGATAATCCATGTCAGCAAACCAGTCCCTGATTACATTTCACATACAGACTTTGGGCGATATCAGTTCTTGTAAACTACCTGGGATTTCACGGACTTCCACAGAGAAGGGGGACTGCTGCCGAATTGGGGCTTGGACTTAGCTTGCTGCCACTTAATCCGACGCGGTACTGCGAGGACCAGCTTGCTCAGCGGCTCGTCACCTGCCGCAGCTGGGGCCTCTTCCCGCTCCTCCCTTCTGGTGCATATAACGCCTCGCGGCCCCCGCTTCGCGGGCGCCGCTCGCAGGCTGAGACTTTGGGAGATATCAGTTCTTGTAACCTACCTCAGATTTCACAGACTTCAACGGAGAAGGGGGACTGCTGCCGAATTGGCAACGGTCCTGGACCTCAATGTAAATAAAGTGTAAATCAATCCTAAGTTAATTCTGCTAGAAAATTATGAGCATACAACTAATTATCAGCTCAAAGTAATGAATACAAAGATAAACAACAGTGCCAAGAAAAGGCTGCAACGGACTGAAATACTATAAATCAGTTTTTAATTCATTACTATATCCAAGTGGTTTGTCGACATCTGGGTGGATGTTAACATAAATTTGTACCAAAGGATCACAACAATATAATCAATATATCCATAAATAAAAGTGCCCCCGAATAGGGAACGTCCATAGATAGAAGTGATAAAGATTGATGTAGGTCTTCAAGAGAAAAAAGGAAGAAAAAAGGGAGAATCAGAAATGGTGACAAAATACATTATTCTGAGAACATATGGGCAGTCAATTACAAATCACTGTTCCACACTGTGTGTGTTTTCACCCAGCCTAAGTATAGTATATATATATATATATATATACAGTCTTTTTGGTTGGATATAAATTCCAAATTGGGCACATTAGGTAAGAAAACGAGGTCCAGGGTGAAACCAAAAAAGGTAAGCATCGACGTTTCGACTTGTCTTTGGGCTCAATGGGAAAATTACACCACAGCCGTGCAAGTCTTCATCAGGACAGAATGGAAAGGGGCACTTGCACCATAATTAGAATGATCCAGTAATCCCTAAAATAATTAAGGAAAATTATCAGCCGTTGTACTATTAATATAGTCTAATCACAAGAAACTCATAAGGGACAAAGCTTACTCCCATGGGAGAAACCTGAGAATTCTTCAACCGTATGCGGACTCTCAGAGTGAAACTGAACCTCAGTTTGAGCCAGTTTTTTATTTTATAGTGAATAAGATGACATAAATCATCACTACATACCTTTAAAAATATTTTCAAAGGTCCCATTGGTGTATCTACCCATGTTTCAATACTTTCACCGAGTACTAAGTATTTCAAAGGATCCCGGTGTAATAAGGCACATCAAAATCTGCGAACGCAGCATCGAAAAATATAATTAATAAATTGTATTATATGAGCCCTAACTTCGAAAGGTTGACTTATCTGGGCACACGACCCAACCATTCCTAACATGTACCTGATCGTTGTATAGACGAATAAAGGATACAAGCTTTCGTTGTGGCACCAGTTAGATTATGCGTTCAAAAGTGGGGTATCTGTGAAGATAAAGGGCATCAGTCAGCATATGACACCCGCTATGATCATAGGGAATGATGAGCGTAATATGCAAAAAGCCCTACCTTCGCCCCGTAGTCAACTCTCATGGTGCAATAGTCGGTATCTTGATGCTGAGTAATCACGGAATTGCCTATAATTTAATGATATCCATGTGTACCCACTCTATTATAACAAAAGGAACGTAACCGAGCAAAAACTGCTCCTACCTTGAAGAGCGGCGTCTCTATTCTTCACTGGGTCCCCGTAGAGTAATCGTGGAAGCGCCTGTGAATTTAATAGTATCCATGAATGCCCACTCAGTGTAATAACAGCAGCAGGAGATCGCAGCCGAGCGATGGTTCCTCCTACCTTATGGACCGGCGTCTCTATTGTTAGCAGGGTCCCCATGGAACTAACACGGCGTGCCCAACCGAAGAGAATGTAGGTGGATATATTCTCTTAATACTGTATTGAAGGGTTTATATGAACATGAGGAGATCAGGAGGCAAGTTTCTTTGTTAGATCTGTAATGACAACTGTATTATTTATAGACACTTAAGAGACATCTCTGTGCTTGATCTGTAATGACAATTGTATATTCATGTGTTTAATTTTAACCAGACTGCATTAATATGAGTTTTTTTCTGAATTTGTTGTACATATATATATACTTCTGATTGTGGCACTGTGCTTTTGTATATTCACCATGTTTTTAATATGAATTGTATTATATTCTGCACCTATCCCAATTACTAATATATATGCAAGTAGTGGCTTTTCTCTCTGGACACTTGAGAACACCACCTTGTGGAACAATTTCTTATATATTAACTTTTCGAAAGATAATATGTTCCACACTTTGATTTTTGGCCCCTCCGTGCCAATTGTCTAATTTGATTTGAATCTTTGACTGTAGAGCATGCCGTTAAATGATATGTTCAAATAGTGTTACAGACTGATCTAGTCTTTTTACTAGTTTCATCATGACGCGTCACGTTGACACACGCCAGACGCCCTCGTCGATTTCGATCCGATTACAAAAACACTCTTCGGTTGTGCACGCCGTGTTAGTTCCATGGGGACCCGGCTAACAATAGATACGCCGGTCCATAAGGTAGGAGAAATCATCGCTCGGCTGCGATCTCTTGCTGCTGTTATTACACTGAGTGGGCATTCATGGATACTATTAAATTCACAGGCACTTCCATGATTACTCTACGGGGACCCAGTGAAGAATAGAGACGCCGCTCCTCGAGGTAGGAGCAGTTTTTGCTCGGTTACGTTCCTTTTGTTATCAGTATAATAGAGTGGGTACTCATGGATATCATTAAATTATAGGCAATTCCATGATTACTCAGCATCAAGATACCGACTATTGCACCATGAGAGTCGACTACGGGGCGAAGGTAGGGCTTTTTGCATGTTCGAGGCATGTGGGCCTCTGAATTCATATCTGTGCATAGATCGCCGCCTAGTGTTGGGTCCGGATGATTGCACATTGTTGTCCTGGAAGAGTCTTCGAAGTATCACGAGATAGGTGGCTCCTCCCCTGGACTACAGTGCGCATGGGCATCGACTCCATCCCCAGATTGTTTTTTTCCGCCATTGGGTTCGGATGTGTTTCGGTTCCCTCTGTCGGAATCGATAGTTGTTTAACTTTCTTTACTTGAGACCAAAAGGTCTTTAGGACTCGCGTCGGTATTGTTTGTCGTTCGGGTTGGTTTATTCATCGGCTCCGATCACCTGCTGCCCTTCCGCGTGCTGTCGGAGCGGACGGGCCTACACGACGCTCCAGACTAATTCAACATGGAACGAAGTCCATTTAAGAGGTGCCCAGTGTGTGCCTCAAAGTACCCGCACATCGACGTGCACCCAGTGTGCAACAAGTGCTTGTCGCCGGACCACGACGAGGCCAAGTGTATGGCCTGCTCCAAGTTCCGGTCGAAGAAGACTCTCAAGCTACGTCGGGCCGCAAGACTGCAGGCCCAGAGATCGGCACCCCCACCAGCAAACATCTTTGAAGAAGATGTTGACGACGACACCATCCTGAATGTTTCGGACTCTAACCCGGCGTCGGAGGGCGAGGAAGACTACGACGCGGGAGACGAAGAGTTCGAGGAAGTCGTCGAGGAGGTAGGGGACGACGACGGGGCCATTGCCACCGTAGAGGATAGCTCGGAAGAGGAGCATCCTCATACTGACTCTGGGGCCAAACCCCATCATAAGGCCCAGGTCGAGGGATCGCCTTCGGGCCTTACCCAAGACCTCAATACTCGTCCCACGGCCCCACCTCCGGGCCCGGCCACGGACATTGGCGATGCGCCACTCCCGGTACAGAAACCGAAAGTGAAGCCATCGGGGTCAACACCATCTGTATCGAAACCGAAAGTGCAAGTCGCACTGGTTGGATCACAGGCTCCAGAGGCCTCGGCGCCGAAGAAATCCAAGATGGCCGCCGAGCTCAAAAGCCACGCCAAAATGGCCGATCCGAAGACCCCGTGTCGAAGCCGAAGGCGAAAACGCCCGATGCGGCTGCGTCGGCGCCGAAGCTGGTCGACGCTCTGAAGAGTCGCGTCGACGCCAAGAAGGTCGATGATCATAAGAAGGCCTCGAAGAAGCGTCAGGACGACCCCAAGTCTCTGGCTGCACCGATCCCAGTCGACAAAGCAAAGGGAGGTGCTGTGTCGGCTCCGAAGACTGCGGCTTTGGTCGCCGACCCGAATCCGGACTCGGAGGACTCGCTCGAGCCGGTCCGGCCCTCCCCCTCACTCACCAAGAAGGTCACGGAGTCCCTTCAGCGTATTCGGGAGGAGGCCGTGGCGCTCGAGCCGAAGGACACTGTGCCGCCTAAGCCTCCACAGAAACCGGCGAAGGCGCAGACGCCGATTCACTTCACGCTGCCGTCAAAAACGGCGCCGAAGGCTTTCGCTCCGAAACATGGGGCCGGGGTGCCCTTAAAGCTGGTTTCTACGCCGAAAGCATCCTTGGTAGTGCCGAAGCCACGGCACCAGCCACTAGCGGACGAGGAGCGTCGAGAGGTTGTCATCGACGCCAACACAGGCAAGCTCTCTCTCCTTAAAAGGAAGATCACCCCGGAGCCTGTGTTGGAGCATTTCCACATTCCCCTTAAAAAGAAGTTGGACTCTGCGGGTGCATCTGCCCCTATGGAGCCTGCATCTCCACAAGGTCTGGAGCTCTCACCCTCTCACTCTAACGCTGGGGAGGGTGACGGGGATGAGGAGGAGGAGTATACTTATCCAGCGTACTCGGACCCAGAGGATGTCAATGAGCCATGGTCTGCTGGGGGCGACCCTGAGGACCCTCAGTCAAGACACGAGCCGCAGCTTTTTGCTGCAAAAACTTCCCCAACAGAGGACTCTGCAGCCTTCAACGCTCTAATTGAAAGAGCTGCAGCCAATCATGATGTCGACCTCCATGCTGACCCAGTGGATGTCAATTTTCTTTTTGACACTTTCTCGGTGGCTGAAAAGACTGTCAAGACATTGCCAATGCTCAAAGGAGTGCTAAAGCATGCGCCAGAGGTTTTCAGGGAGCCCACCCGGGCAAGAGTCATCAATCCTCGTATTGACAAAAAATACAAGGCAGCGCCCACTGATCCAACGTACATCAAGGGACAGTTGCCACTGGACTCTTTGGTTGTCTCCAACGCACGTAAGCGGGCCAACTCACAGACCACGGGTGATGCTCCTCCCCCAGACAAAGAACCGAAGGTCTTTGAAGCTTCAGGGAAATGTATTGCTGCGCAGGCAGCTAATATGTGGCGTATTTCCAACACGCAAGCGCTACTTGCACGCTACGATAGGGCACACTATGACACCCTAGAAACCCTTCTACAGCACTTACCTGATCAGTACAACGAGGGAGCTGAGATGTTGATTCAGGAGGGGAAGCTTATCACCAATGCTTCAATTAAGTGCGCTCTGGACGTGGCTGATACCGCCTCGAGAGCTATAAACACTAGCGTGCTACTGCGTAGACATGCATGGCTTAGAATATCAGGCTTTAAACCAGACATTCAGACTACCATCTTAAACCAAACAGTTAATCCAGACCACCTGTTTGGGCCAGAAGTGGATGCCACCCTTGAAAAAATGAAAAAAGACACTGACACTGCTAAATCTATGGGTGCCCTACAGTCCCAGCAGTTTCGGGGTGGTTCCTTTCGCCGCTCCAATAACAGAGGCGCCTCAAGGGGTCAAGCGTCACAATCCACGCAATACTATAAAAGCAACACCCAATCCTCATACACCAACAAGGGTAGAGGTGGTTACCGGGGCAACAACGTCAAAGGCAGAGGACGTGGAAATAACAGCTCCAGGTCCTCCACCGCCAACAAACAGTGACGCTTTGTCACTGCCCCCCGACCACACAACACCAGTCGGGGGGAGACTCCAGCAGTTCCTGCCCGCGTGGAAGTCCATCACCACGGACAGGTGGGTCAAATCTCTTATCCAATACGGTTATTGTCTGGAACTCACTTCCACTCCACCAAACATACCTCCAAGAAACCGTCCTATGTCCGGCGAGCACTTGCACTTGTTGCAGCAGGAAGTCCAAGTCATGCTGCAAAAAGGGGCAATAGAGCTCGTTCCACTGCAAGAAAGGGGAACAGGGGTTTACTCTCTGTACTGTCTCATTCCCAAAAAGGACGGATCCCTCAGGCCCATTCTGGACCTCAGGCCCCTAAACTGGTACATTCTGTCAGAACATTTCCATATGCTCACGTTGCAGCAGGTTCTCCCGCTGCTTCGGCAAGGGGACTTCCTAGCTACTCTGGATCTCAAGGATGCATACTTTCATATTCCCCTGCATCCTTCACACAGGAAGTATCTACAGTTCACCATTCACAACCAGCACTACCAGTTCAAGGTTCTGCCTTTTGGGGTCACCACAGCGCCCAGGGTCTTTACGAAGTGCCTGGCGACGGTGGCGGCGCATCTAAGACGTCAAAACATTCACGTCTACCCCTATCGGGACGACTGGCTCATTCAGGCAAAGTCGGAACAGCAGTGCGCCAACCACGTGTCCCACACCATTCACCTCCTGCACAATCTGGGGTTCTCACTGAATTACCCGAAATCCCATCTCCAGCCCGCCCACATACGGCAGTATCTGGGTGCAACGATAAACACTCTGGCGGCCACTGCGCAGCCAAATTCAGTGAGAGTCGCCAGTATTCAGACGCTGATCCAAAGATTCAGACCTCAGCACTCGCTTCCAGCGAAAGTGTTCATGCAGTTGATAGGCATGATGGCCTCCTGCATCTCCATTGTCCCGCACGCGAGATTACATATGCGTCCGCTTCAGGAGTGCCTAGCACGTCAGTGGACTCAGGCTCACGGGCAACTAACAGACCTAGTGTTGGTGAGCGGTCGGGCATACAACTCTCTGCATTGGTGGAATCCACAAAACCTTTGCAAGGGCCGATCGTTCCAAGAGCCTGTGCCACAGATTATCCTGACGACGGACGCTTCTCTCCAGGGATGGGGAGCGCATGTACTCCACTACACAGTGCAGGGACTATGGACACTACAGCAAAGGAAGATGCACATCAATGTACTGGAACTGATGGCAATCTTCATGGCCTTAAAGGCATTCAAAGTACATCTGTGCAACAAGGTCGTGTTGATCCGGACGGACAACATGACGGCCATGTACTACATTCAGAAACAGGGGGGCACACACTCTCCGCAGCTGTCTCATCTGGCTCAGAGCATGTGTAAGTGGGCCATTCAGAGGAACATTTTCCTGATGGCAGAACATCTCCCAGGCAAAGACAATCAGATGGCGGACCTGCTCAGCAGGCACAGCCACCAAATGCACGAGTGGGAGATACATCCATCAGTACTCCAACCGTACTTCCAAAGGTGGGGTCATCCAGAGATAGACCTGTTCGCCACAAGGGAGAACGCAAAATGCCAAAGCTTCGCCGCCAGGTTCCCACACCCGCAATCGCAGGGCAATGCGATATGGATGAACTGGTCAGGCAGATTTGCGTACGCTTTTCCCCCAGCACCTCTGATACCGCTGGTGGCGCGCAAGCTCAGGCAGCACTCGATGACTCTCATCCTGGTTGCTCCAACGTGGGCTCGCCAACCATGGTACACCACGTTTCTGGAACTTTCCGTGGTACCGCATCAAAGGCTTCATCTCACACCCAGCCTTCTGACGCAGAGCCATGGCGACATTCAGCACCCAGATCCGCAACAGCTCAACCTGGCGATCTGGCTCCTGAAGTCCTAGAGTTTGGCTACCTCAATCTTCCCCCGGATTGCATGGACATCATTCGGGAGGCAAGAAAGCCCACTACTAGAGCATGTTATGCGGCTAAATGGAAGCGGTTTGTCATTTATTGTGCGAACCACGACATTAACCCGCTGGATGCTTCCATTCAGAACATCATCTGTTACCTGTTCCATCTGTACCAGTGCAATTTGGCGTATACTTCCATCCGCATTCACCTGTCTGCGATGGCCGCATACCTCCAGAATAGACAACACCTTTCACTTTTCAAAGTGCCTGCTATCAAAGCTTTTCTGGAAGGACTCAAAAGGGTCATTCCACCACGGACACCACCAGCTCCAGAATGGAACCTCAATGTGGTTCTTACAAGGCTGATGGGTCCTCCTTTTGAGCCACTACCCTCTTGCGAACTTCAGTTCCTGACTTGGAAAGTGGTTTTCTTAGTAGCAATTACATCGCTACGGAGGGTTAGTGAGTTGCAGGCCCTCACCTTCCAAGAGCCTTTTTTCCAAGTTCATGCTAACAGGGTAGTGCTCCGCACTAACCCTAAATTTCTACCCAAGGTTGTGTCTCAGTTCCACATAAACCAAACAATCGAGTTGCCGGTGTTTTTTCAAAATCCTGAGTCGCTGGCGGAGCGGATGCTCCACACCCTTGACGTTAAAAGGGCCCTAATGTATTACATTGACAGGACCAAGGATTTTAGAAAGACTAAGCAACTTTTCGTTGCCTTTGCATCACACCACAAAGGTAACGCTATTTCCAAGGCTGGTATTGCTAGGTGGATCGTGAAATGTATTCAGATCTGTTACGCAAAAGCTAAACGCACTCTTCCATTCCACCAAGAGCCCACTCCACCAGAAAGTTGGGGGCCTCTATGGCCTTCCTTGGGAACATTCCCTTAGAGGATATATGTAGAGCAGCCACATGGTCTACCACACATACATTTACTAAACATTACTGTGTAGACGTGCACTCTAAACAGCAGGCAGCTGTAGGTCAGGCTGTTCTCAAGACACTTTTCCAAACTGCTGCAGCTGGCACGGGCGGCCGCCGATAATGGAGGGACTGCTATGTATTCTATGCACAGATATGAATTCAGCAGCCCACATGCCTCGAACTGCAAATGCTACTTACCAGTATGCATCTGTTCTTGGCATGTAGGGCTGCTGACATTCATATCGCCCGCCCTCCTCCCCGGCGCCTGTAGCAGCTGCAGCATTCATATATATGCTCATAGCATGGTCATCACTCACGTAGTTCACTCCATCTCGGCCACAATGGCTAAAAACAATCTGGGGATGGAGTCGATGCCCATGCGCACTGTAGTCCAGGGGAGGAGCCACCTATCTCGTGATAATTCGAAGACTCTTCCAGGACAACAATGTGCAATCATCCGGACCCAACACTAGGCGGCGATCTATGCACAGATATGAATGTCAGCAGCCCTACATGCCAAGAACAGATGCATACTGGTAAGTAGCATTTGCAATTACGCTCATCATTCCCTACGATCATAGCGGATGTCATATGCCCATAATCTAACTGGTGCCACAACGAAAGCTTATATCCTTTATTCGTCTATACAACGATCAGGTACATGTCTGGAATGGTTGGGTCGTGTGCCCTGATAAGTCAACCTTTCGAAGTTAGGGCTCATATAATACAATTTATTAATTATATTTTTCGATACTGCCTTCGCAGATTTTGATGTGCCTTATTACACCGGGATCCTTTGAAATACTTAGTACCCCGTGAAAGTATTGAATCATTGGTAGAAACACCAATGGGACCTTTGAAAATATTTTAAAGGTATGTAGTGATGATTTATGTCATCTTATTCACTATAAAATAAAGAACTGTCTCTAACTGAGGTTCAATTTCACTCTGTAGGAGTAATTGGACATCATTCCCGATGTGAGAGAGTCCGCATACGGTTGAAGAATTCTCAGGTTTCTCCCATGGGGGTAAGCTTTGTCCCTTATGAGTTTCTTGTGATTAGACTATATTAATAGTGCAACGGCTGATATGTTTCCTTAATTATTTTAGGGATTACTGGATCATTCTAATTATGGTGCAAGTGTCCCTTTCCATTCTGTCCTGATGAAGACTTGCACGGCCGAGGTGTAATTTTCCCATTGAGCCCAAAGACGAGTCGAAACGTCGACGCTTACCTTGTTTGGTTTCACTCTGGACCTCGTTTTCTTACCTAATGTGCTCAATTTGGAATTTATATCCAACCAAAAAGACTGTATATATGAAGTATACTTAGGCCGGGTGAAAATACACACAGTGTGGGACAGTGATTTGTAATTGACTGCCCATATGTTCTCAGAATAATGTATTTATTTTTGTCACCATTTCTGATTCTTCCTTTTTTCTCTTGAAGACCTACATCAATCTTTATCACTTCTATCTATGCGCATTCCCTATTCGGGGGCACTTTTATTTATGGATATATTGATTATATTGTTGTGATCCTTTGGTACAAATTTATGTTAACATCCACACAGATGTCGACAAACCACTTGGATATAGTAATGAATTAAAAACTGCTTTATAGTATTTCAGTCCATTGCAGCCTTTTCTTAGCAATGTTGTTTATCTTTGTATTCATTACTTGGAGCTGATAATTAGTTGTATGCTCATAATTTTCTAGAAGAATTAACTTAGGATTGATTTACACTTTATTTACATTGAGGTCCAGGACCGTTGTCTTTTTCATATAATACGATACCCAGGTCCTTGACCAAATTGGGTTAACCCCATTTTTCTAAATTGCTGCCAAATTGGGGCTTGGACTTAGCTTGCTGCCACTTAATCTGACGCGGGACTGCGAGGACCAGCTTGCTCAGCGGCTCGTCACCTGCCGCAGCTGGGGCCTCTTCCCGCTCCTCCCTTCTGGTGCATATAACGCCTCGAGGCCCCCGCTTTGCGGGAGCCGCTCGCAGGCGGAGACTTTGGGCGATATCAGTTCTTGTAACCTACCTTGGATTTCACGGACTTCAACGGAGAAGGGGGACTGCGGCCGAATTGGGGCTTAGACTTAGCTTGCTGCCAATTAATCCGACGCAGGACTGCGAGGACCAGCTTGCTCAGCCGCAGCTGGGGCCTCTTCCCGCTTCCTCCCCTGTCTATTTAGTCACGCCCAATTCGCGGGACGCGTGCGGACGGTCTCCGGGCCAAGTGCGGGCCCGGTGGAGACCGGACCGGGCCACCCCTCTTGCCCTTCCCCGGAACCACTGTAGCCTGATACCTGTAAGTACCTTCTCTGGAGGGAACGCTTTCTTATTTATACTAAAGCACACAATTGTAACATGGCTGCACGGGAGTCTAGAAGTAAAGCACTTACTAATAAACTTACTGGAACACTGGATGATTTCATAATAAGAACTAATCTAGCAATCGACCAGGGTATTAAGCAATTGGAACTCAGGGTGTCGCAGGATCTTGCTATGGCCAAAAGATCCTCTTTGGGGCACTTTGCGAACGCCCGAACACCAGAGGTCACCAGGGATAAAAATATGGATAATCCACACATGGTCATTGTTCAAACCATTGCTCAAACTGATTCACCTAGACAGGATCTGGCTCAAACTCCTCAAAATACCCAATCGATCCATCAGGACTCTTCAGTGCGACTGGACACATCCACCCTGGGAAAAACCCCGGAGAGACCGATTACCTGCCAGTAACATGGTAACCGCACAGGTGCAATTCCTAAGAAGAAGCAGCCCATTGTAAAAAAGACTGGAGTAAGATCAGTTAAAAGCCACAGAAAACATGTAACTCCATCAAGCCCAAAGGACGTTGAGACGCAAAGCTTAGCTGTAGTACTCAACTCACCTATGCAGTTGGGAAACTTTGACGGAAAACTTGTGTCAGGCACAGGTTCTTCCAGGGAAGGACTATCGACATGGGAGGACTGCCTATGCACGAAAATAATTGCACATCTGAGTGCCATACTACGTCCACTGGAAAAGAGACTTGCCAGTATTGAAAGCCAACTATTTAACTTTGAACAAGTAACAGTGGCTACCCTAAATAGTTTGGTTAACAATGCACTAGTTCAGGGCAATAGGAATCTGTCAATAGAAGTAGGAGGGGTTGCGACGCATGAAAATCTTGCCTCATCTGTGACAAAACAAGTTGCCGTTAATCCCATTGAACCCACGGGGGGAGTATATGTATTACCAAATTTATCGGCTGGGGGGGTCTAGGGCTGACCAGCACACAGTGCCCAGTAGTATAGGAGGAGTACAGATTGACATTACCTCTCATGATTGGCGAGCCACTTTGGATGTAGGTATAAGTAGGAGAACTCAAACTGAACTCCAAGTGGACTTGCCACCTGAAGTCAGTCCCTATTTAATTATTCTCACAGGGGTGACAGAAATTAGAACACCGAATGTTGAATCATATTCAACCTTAAAAAATAAAGTTATTCATTGGCTTAATGCGTATAGACCCCTCCCTCAACACATGAGCACTGAAATATCTATGGCCCGAAGGGTGGGTTGGGTAGGGCGTACTCCTAAAACTCTAACTGGCGATTGTATATTGGTCAACTTCAGAGACCCATATATTACTGACTATATATGCAACTGGAAATCCGCTAGTGCAGGCACAAAGTAGAAGTCAGACCTCTCTCCTACTTCTATCCCAGTAAACAATTGAGAAACCCAGATAAGGGTTGGTCCCTTGTATCTCACCGTCGAGCGGCGAGGGGGAGGGAAGAACTGGGATGGCCACCAACCACTCATTCAGAATCAGATTCCATGCTACAATAGGTTTAGTGGCCTGGACCAGGTCGACTGATTCACTAAGGTCGACCAGGATATACAGGATGAGGACCAGACTAACTGTGTGGTTTTGAGGATGGCCAGACTCTGGTGGAGAAAGACGAGCTATGTAAGTTGCCAGGAGCCCAGAATCCCCCAACAGGGACCCTAGAAGTGGTAACACGCATGTTCTGGATAGGGCAGTTGATGACTACTCACCAGTATTGTCCCCACCTACCACCGGAGTTGATTATTTAACGGGGAGAGTTAATACCACAATGGATCGTACACGGTCCAGCCTAGGGAATTCAAAGTGTATGTCAATTCTATCATGGAATGTGGCATGCTTACCAAACAAATTGGCCTGCCCAGAGTGGGGCACCTTTGTGGACGGCAGTGATATATGTGTATTTCAAGAAACATGGGCTAGGGAGGATCAATATAGAATCGGTTTTGCAGCATATAATATTCCCGCACCGTGGGGAATCAAGGGACGCCCATCGGGGGGTCTCACCATTTGGGTTGGCCTACATTTGGGCTGCTCGGGCGAGAATATCCCGACCCACTCCGATGATATTCAGTGTGTTCTCTTGTCAAAACCTTTACAAACTTGCCATCGTAAATGTATATTCACGTCCGACAAGTGTGGCAAGCGAGTCAAAAACCATTGAAGAGTTAACCTTCTTCCTTGGCTCTCTTGGCAGGGACATACACTACTTGGTCGCCGGGGACCTGAATTGCCACTATGAGCCACTTAATGGTCTAAATGAGGGAGCCCTGATGGGTGAGGATGAACACTGGGGAATCCCGCCTTGCCAGTCCCCACATCCGAAGTCGTGGTCCCCTCTGGCCATTCAGATCATGACCCTAACTCTGAATAATTCTATCAGGGCTTGCAACGGTCGCATGCCATCTGACATCCCGTCCAAGTGCACCTTTAATAAAAGGGGCCATGAGTAAAGACTGGACTACATTATGGTGGAGGCATGCTTATGGCCGAAGGTCGTTGACTTCGAGGTACTGTCTAGGGTGGACAGTGATCACAATGCACTGAGCCGGAGGATAGAGTGCCCACGGTCCAAGGCAAATGGAAAGGAATCAGCCCTGGATGCAGTAGAAGGGTTGGCCATAACCAACAACAGGCACAGAATTAAGTGGAATAGACTGGTGGTACCTAAACTATATAGTGCAGTTGTACCTTTCTTCGAGAAGGTGGGCTCTTTAATTTCTCAGCCCGCGGTACCAGACTTTAACGATAACATGCAGTGTGTGCACCAGGATCTAGTAGCTTGCCTAGCAGAATTTCTTAATCCACCGGGCTCCAACAGGAGGCGTAGGGTGCCTGTTTCTTTCTTGGTACAACGCCTCTTGTAGGAAGGTAAAATCAGAGCTTATCGGGGCCCTTAAAGATGGGAGAGATAAAATAATTATTCGCTCCCTAAGATCACAATACAAAGAAATAATGAACCATGCTAGGAAGGAGTGGGATATGGACAAATGGTCTAATCTCTCCTCCTCATTAGACGCTAGAGATGCACGTAGATTCTGGGCTATAGTCAATACAGGGTCAGGAGAGCCTAGACCCGCAATTGAACCCAATATAGAGGCGGGGGTCTGGGAGCTCCATTTTAAATCCCTGTATGCAGTAGTTGCAGATGTAGAAAATCCACTGGTAGATATATCTAGACCGGGGGAAGACGATGAGCATGAATTCTCAGTCGAAGAAGTCTTCACTGCCATAGGGAAATTGGCCATGGGTAAGGCCCCTGGCCTAGACGGCTTCCCGGTGACTTATTCAGGGATCAACCGTTGATTTGGGCCCCTTACCTATGTACCCTTTTCAACACGATTTTGGGAGGTATGGAGATACCAGGTACTTGGTTGGGAGCGGAGATTGTCCCAATCTTTAAGAAGGGCTCTCCTCTGCTCCCAACCAATTACAGGCCCATTAGCCTCATAGACGTGCCTCAAAAAACCTTCTCTCGACTAATTTTGGATTGTTTGCAAGAGTGGATTGAGGACCATGATATCCTCAGGCCGGATTCAGAAAAAAAACATCTACTGTGGACCAGATCTTCTGTCTCATAATGCTATTCTGGAAGACGGCCATACTGGAGGGTGGCACCCTCTATATGGTCTTCTGGACCTTCGGTCCGCGTTTGACCTAGTACCTAGGGGCAAACTGTGGGCAGTGCTCCTGGGCATGGGAGTTCCAAACGCAATACTGGTGGTACTGATGAGGCTGCATACACAAAACTATGCACAGGTTAGATGTGGGAGGGATGGGGTGCTGTCGTCCCAGTTTCCAGGGGGGTCAGGCAGGGGTGCGTTTTGGCACCAACCCTGTTCTGCCTTTATGTGAATGGTGTCCTATCGCACTTGGATGCAGTTCCCAACAACGACGCACCCAGATTGGCAGGCAGGAGGGTGCCAGCGATAATGTTTGCCGATGATACCCTCCTGCTTTCCAAGTCCTCCATGGGGATCCAGCGTGTGTTGGATGGATTTATTGACTTTTGCTGTTGTCGTGGACTGGAAGTCAACGCCGATAAGACTAGATTTATGATTTTTAGTCCTCCGGCACTCACCCGACCAACACCGATCCTGGGCATGCTCAGATTGGAGAGGGTACAGACTTTTCAATACCTGGGGGTGACGATCAATGAAAATCTTTCCTGGGCTCCCCAACAGGTGAAATCTCAAATCAAACTTTCCCAACTAGTGGGTGGCATCCTTAAAATGACAAATACATCTACATTCAAGCCAGTGAGCCCCGCACTGGAGATCTACATGGTTAAGGCGAGGGCATCGGCCCTTTATGGTGGGGAACTTTGGGGGCACTTCTGAGGACCGGAAATTGTTAATGTGGAGAACACGTTTATGAGGCAGTTATTTGCACTCCCACAAAGCACTCCTCTCCTCCCACTGAGATTGGATTTAGGACTGAGTTTCATCCAGGATGAGCTAGCTCTGAAACCTTTAAGGTTTTGGCGCAGGTTACGGATAACCCCAGAACTGTCCAATTATAGGCTTGAATTAAAGGATGTGCTGTGCTATGGAAGAGCGGCAAAAATTCCCCGGCTTGCATTCGAGAAAAACGAACTAGGGAAAATGGGACTATTGGACCTCTGGCATGATCCAGAACGGGCATGCAGGGGACTTTCTGGCAAAATGCTTGCGAAGTCCTTCATGGATTACAAACAGAATACATGGCTGCATGACTCCAAAGCTGGCTCTTTGACAACAACCTTTTTAACACTCAAACACTCGTATGCCTTTGAGGAGTTATTGAATGTTATTTATCCAGTAGGAGCAAGGAAGCTTTACATCCAATGGAGGCATGGAACATTACCAATAGGGGCATTTGTAGGCAAGTAGTCGACTTCCACGAGCAAATCCTGTCCTGGATGTGGCGCTACCAAGGAGGATGAAGTGCACATGCTCTTCCTCTGCCCCGCTTACAGAAAGGCCAGAAAGCATTGGCTGGTACCCCTATGCAAGAATATGGGATTTGATAAATGCTCTGTTGCAATGAGAGTCTTTAAGACTGATACATCACCACACATAGTGTTTGCACTCTCTAAGTTCCTTTTAGCAATGTGGTCCAAAAGATGTTCCTTCATTACAGTGGTAACCAGGGGTGAATCTACACAGTGATTGCATAATTCGCTTGATAATTTGTTTTTATGAAATGATAATTTTATATTTTTTGCTCATGTACACTGTTTTTTACTGTAATCTTTTATGACTGAAAAAAACGTCGAAATAAAGATCCAATGAATGAATGATTACATTTTACATGCTTTACTTCATATGTATGAATATTTGTTTTTTCCAGAAGTTGTTTTTCAGTATTTTTATTTCAGGTGCAACATGTCACTTATATAGCACACAGTCGCCTCTTGGTGACTGGGTGAGTTCAGGTTATGGATGGGTATTTAGGATGGGCATGATTGAGAGATCCAAGGCTGAAAGCAGTACGAGTTTCCCACTGTGCCATCAAGCCGGTCTTTCTGGTGTTCAGACTAGATGCACGTGTAATCTTGGGCCTCTCTTCTGGGCGCACAGATTGATGGTCACATATATGCCAATTTCAAATGAAAAAAGTACTGCGCCTGTGCAGAAGAAAGCTGGTTCATGGCCTATTCTGCATGTTCATCTAAGCAACATGAGGCCAGAGCTGTAGGCCCCTTTCATCCCTACGCTTTTTGAAATCCTGCATGTGCATACCTAATGTCACTCCTTTCTTCTTCAGCACCAGTTTCCACTTTTTCCTTCTGTGCATATTTCCTTTAATCAGTGCAGGAAATGAGCAGGATCAGGCAGCTAGTATTGAGCTGAAGCAGGGCCAGCAACAGTGCAATACATTGAATTTGGCCCTGGCTAATTGTCTGATTAACTTTCATAGCAGCAATCTGTAGAGGGTAAGGAGGACTGTGTCTGTAGTAGTAATTATACCAATGATGTAAATACCACTTACTAATTTACTTTTTTATTTCATTTCTTTTATAGCTCGATTTCTCTAGAGTGTTTATATTACGCAAACATATTCTACAGAGACAATGAATCATACAATGAATCATACAAGTGTATTAATCAATGCATATAGGGTTTTTCATAAGGGTGGTAGGAGGTATAGGTACCACATAGCATCCATAACTGGTAGGCATTATTTGTGATGAGCAGCTGGTCTGGAGTAACAAAGTTGGGATCTAAAACATAAAGCTGTGGTTGCCTATGCTAATAAGACTTTTTACCACCTAAAATAACCCATTTTTTTTAACAACCAAGGGAATGACGAAAGATTAAAAAAAGTAAGGTTCTAATTCTATGCCTTGCCGTTTGCCTGAAGCTCTGTGATGCCAGTTCATAGCTCACTGAGCTATACTGGAAGGAATGTATCTTATTAACTTTAAGTAACGTCAGGAGTTCTTTGACAAAAGCAGTAACCCACTTAAGCGATTTACATCAAATACAAATCTGCATGTAACAAGTAGAGTTGCCTCCTGGTCTGATTTTTACTGACATGACTAGTGTTTTAAGGTCACAGGCGGTACACAATCGCCAAAAGCCAGAAAAGTTTCCTCTCATCCGTATATTCTTTAAACTGTAAATAGGGAAATGCTTTATCCTGTATTGATCTTCAAGGTTAGATTTGAATGAATATTTTCTAGTAAGAATTTATAGTGTAAATATTGAAAGTTTTGTCTTGAATGCTGAGGCACAGGGAGCATGGCAATAGACTGATGAGATATGCCTCATTGTTATCCCTGTTTTGAGTTACTTAATGTACAAATTCTACTGAACTGTACCCCATTGTCCTCTGTGACTTCCTCACCAACTTCCCTTTAGAAGACATAGATTTCATGTTTTTTGGCTTGTTCTTAGGGGCATATCAGCAAGGGCCGGCGATAATTATCGCTAAGCGCACTTAGCGCTAGGATAATTATCGCCGGTCAACTCTGAATTTTATCGCGGAGATAGCGTGCTATCAGCAACGCTTATCTCCAAAGCGATAAAGTTCAGAGTGCAAGCTGCCAACTGTGTGATTATTGCTGGAAATCCAGCGATAATCGCACACATTTTGGCGATATTTAGCTGATAGGGCTACACCTACTTAGCCATGATATCCACCTTCCATAGGATATCATGGCTAAGTCAGTTTCGAAGCAGGCGTAAGGAAAGTAGCGATAACAGAGGTTATCGCTACTTTTCTTGTTGCTATGCTTCTTTGCGTGAGGCTTGATTATAGGAGAAATGTCGCTTAGCTACATTTCTCCCATTATCCTGGGGAGGAACGCCCACTTTGCATCTCATTAGAGATGCAAAGCTGGGCGTTAAGGGAAAGGGCGAGGAAGCATGGATTCACGCGTTAGCTTGTCCTTGCTAATAGGGCGTTAGAATTATTGCCGCTTTTTGTCCGTAACAGTCGCTAAAGCAGCGATCATTTTAACTCCGGCCCTTGCTGATATGCCCCTTAGTCTGTTATTCTATGCTTTATCTCAGAAAAACGCTTTGCTACTCTGCGTCCTGAGCCTTGATACGCTAGAACAAAAACTTAAATATAACCTAATGGTCAAAATGCTAATCTTGCTATTTTAAGTTTCTTTTCTGGACAACTGAAAATAAGCACTACTTAGATTAGTGAAGATAAGTTTAAGTATTGCTGTCACAGACTGGTAAAAATGTCCTGCAATATTGCAAATGAACGGGTACAAAATAGGTGTTATGAGAAGGGACCTATACATGCTAAAAGAGTTTGGAAAGGCGTGGGCATGGCTTTTCTTAAGAGGGTGGCTAAGACAACGGATTCAGCTTCAAACTGCTGTCTCTCAATAGTTCAAGTTCAACTTCCGGAATTTGTATAGCGCACTACTCACCCAGAGGGTCTCAAGGCGCTTGAGGGACAGAGGGCGCAGTCTTGCGCTTCATACTCACCTGCCTCCTAGTGGCAGCTAGAAAGATGGGATAAAGCAGCAGAAAATGGAGAGCAGAACTCGTAAAGTTAGACTTACTATTATGGTAGGCATGTGTGCCGTAACCTCTTGTCCTGCCTCTCTATCCCACGACGAGTGAGCGTGCCTGGCAGCCCCTCCAAAACCACAGTTTGGCCAATTACAACAACAAGATGTTTTTTTACTAGGAATATTGAAGGTGGAGCCGGGTGGTATGGGGCAGGGGGGGGTGGCTGGAATGGGGCTGGGGGGTGGTGGCTGGTGGCCGGGTGGCGGCTGGTATGGGGCTAGGGGGTGGTGGCTGGTATGGGGCGGAGGGGTGGCAGCTGGTATGGGGCTGGGGGGTGGTGGTGGCTGGTGGCCGGGTGGCGGCTGGTATGGGGCTGTGGGGTGGTGGCTGGTATGGGGCTGGGGGGTGGTGGTGGCTGGTGGCTGGGTGGCGGCTGGTATGGGGCTGGGGGGTGGTGGTGGCACAGACGCTCCCTGCACAGACGCTCCCTGCACAAAACCCCTGCACAGACCCCCTGCAGAGACCTCCCTGCACAGACCTCCTGCACAGACCCTCCCTGCACAGACGCTACCTGCACAAACCCCCTGCAGAGACCCCCTGCAGAGACCTCC
The DNA here is from genome assembly GCF_964263255.1 of Lissotriton vulgaris. NCBI lineage: Eukaryota > Metazoa > Chordata > Amphibia > Caudata > Salamandridae > Lissotriton > Lissotriton vulgaris. Next base: position 1,699,259,830 of record NC_141687.1, read on the forward strand.
CTGCAGAGACCTCCCTGCACAGACCCTCCCTGCACAGACCTCCTGCACAGACCCTCCCTGCACAGACGCTCCCTGCAAAAACCCTCCTGCACAGACCCCCATTGCACAGATTCCCCCCTCCTTGCACAGACCCCCCCTGCCCTCACAGCGCCTCGACGCGCACTCACCTAGCTCCTTCGTGCAATGCTCCTGTCCAGGGTGTGGCGAATGCTCCTCTCGGCTGCTCTGTCCCACGGTGTGAGGCGGGACCGTCCCGGCCTTTTAAAGCCGTCCCTTGTGCTCGGATTTAGCGACCTTTCATGTCATCCCCTCGGCTTATGTCTGGATGAAGCGCCTCAGGCCTCCAGGGTGTCAGCGCCTCGAGCCCGGCCTCTGTGCGCTGGGACATGTCTGTGAGGCGGTGACGTACTTGTTGTCTGTCTGTGACCTGTGATTTATCTTACATGTTACATCCTTTTGTGGCAGTCTTTCTTATACTCAGGACCACTCGGCGCTGAGACCCTATTGCTATTTATGCGCTTTATACGTTGTTTTAACTTAACTGGAACTTTGCAATTTTGTTGCTGAAGTATTTTCCACATAATTATGGATTTTCTGCATTTGCCACATAAACCACCCCCTGCTGCTTATGCTACAGATTTGAACAAAAGAATAGTGTTTCTAGCTCAAAGGGGTCAAAACTTACTCCAAATGCACCTAGACGTCTCTCCTCGGTGGGTGCCCCATCCCAAAGGCTGACGGATGCTTATTGCTGAATGTGGGTCTTACATTGGCACTGATGAGGGGAAACCTTGGCCCACACACTTAGCATGTGCAAAGCTGATAAAATAATGAAGTGACACTATCACAAGAAGTGCTGCACGACGCCATATATTTTTGTTGCCGCACAATTTTGTCAACTCTGCCTCATAATGTCATCCCCTGCTGCATAATTCCAGCATCCTTGCTTATACAGTGTATAATGCTATTTTAAAATAATGACTTGCATGTTCACATTACGTTGTGTTACATGTTGGGACTTCATGGTACAAGTCATGATTCCGCACCGTGCCAATTGTGTGACTCTCGGGTCTCACGGACAACTGCTGCAATCACATTAAAAACAAGCATTGGCCGCGGTGCCGGGCAGTGAAATACAATAATAAAACCAGGTCCCCCTGGGCTCTCCCCGATGCCCAGCGCAAGAAAGCCTGCGTGATGGCGCTAGGATGCTTCCCGCGGCTGAAGATGGCCATCCTCACAAGCTGGCAGCCGGGCAGCAGCTGGCAAACTGGCGCGCTAAGGGGATGGGTGGGCTGTAATAGTGCAAAGGGTTCCACGGCTCTTATCTCCCTGCGTAGTTGCTGTCTCACCTTCTGGCTGGCTAAAACCGGAAGTTCGGGAGTGTCACGTCGTGGGGCGGGAATTCTGCCTTTTGCGGGAAGCCCGCGCCCACGGAGTGGCTGGCCCAGAGGAGCAGCGGTGACGCGGGGCTCCCAGGCCTGAGGGAAGCCCCGCGTGTGGTGATGCGGCGGTGAAAACACCAGGGGAGTGCGGAGCCTGGAGCAGCGCACCAACGCGACAAAAGAGCCCGGTGAGTGGAGGGGGGGATATGTGTGTGTGTGTGTGTGCACGTGTGTGTGTGTGCACGTGTGTGTGTGTGTGTGTGCGTGCGCGTGTGTGTGTGTGTGGTGGCTGAGGCTTGCAAGGGAGACAGGAGATGAACAGTGCGTGACTGTAAGTCACGTGGTGAACGCGCGCAACCCAATCCTTGCCTGCAGCCTGCGCATGCCTATCTCCCATCTCCTGTCTCCTTGAAAGCACAGCTGATAACTATAGGTCTCGCAGGCGAGACAGCGCTTCACGCTGTAATCGCCTGGTGCGAGACCTAAAAATGAATAACAGGCCTGCCCCACATGACCACACACTCTGGGGGCAGGCCTGCAGCATGAAGCAGGGCCATCATAAGTAGTGCTTTTGCACTATCAATGATTGACGGCACTACCAAACCCCAGTACTGCGGTACAGTGGCATGAGGAACTTTTTCTCTGGTAGCTCGCCAAATCCACATATTTTGTGCACAAACGGGCAAATAAAGGCTAAATTTGGGCAACCCATCAGGAGAGTTATTTCCTACACAGATGGGAAAAATACTGCCCATTTGTACGGCAAATAAGCCCAATCTGGCACCACTGGTGCCGGGGCCCCTCCCTCTTCTATTTCCCTACCTTTGAGCACTAATGTGGGTCAGGATCTTCCTGTGTGTGTGCGCCACTGCATCTGGCATTCTCCTGTGCCATACTACATCACTCCATACCTTCAACTAAGAACAACAACAAAAATCTGGAATTGTTAGGAGTGCTGTTCATCAAGAGTTCGCATATTTGTGGGTATTGGGAGTGGGACTTCCATTCAATCACATATATAGTCCTCAAGTTTCCTAGGCCTCATGAGAGCAGGTCTCAGTCGGTTACCTCGAGTTGTCAAAGGTGTGACAGGAGTTTCAACTACCTCTGGTGACTTGATTACTTCCAGGCTGGGTGGTTTCGACACTCACAGTGACGGGGTGGACTTGGCGGTACCCCCTGTCAGAGCTACGTCTCGGTCATCCTCTTCTTCTCCTGGCTGTGGTTTCAGCGTGATTTCCCCATTCGGCCCTGCAACGTCTGAGGCCTGCCACTTGGTAAAAGCGGATATGTTTCTCGTGACCCAGTCTGAGACGTTTTTGGGCATTATCATGGTACCCTTACTGACAACAACTTGGAAGGGCCGTGTTTCAAACGGAAGGTGGAACTTCACTCCGGGGCCAGTACCCAATCCCTTGGTCAATGTTCGACTTCTTTGATCTGTGGGCGTGGCTGGCTCTGTTATTCTGCATGACTCTCTGCTGTGTGGCTACAACGTCTACTGGCTAGGCGTCCAGACGGCAGAATGGGAAAAATGTTCTTCTTTATAAAGCTCCTGAACAGCACATCCACTGCCGCTCTTTGCGTGGTGCAGTGTGGAGTGTGCCTGTATGTACCTAGAGACCTCTGGAGGGCCACTTCAATATCTTCTTGCTGTTCCAGTGACTTTCGGCCAACGGGGTGTAATTTTCCAGTGGGTGATTGCAAGGGACTCAAGGTAGTGCTTCAACTCCTGGCCTTGAAAAGGGGGTCCATTGTTCCACTTCAAGGTGTTCGGAACTCCAAACATTTTAAATATCTTGCCAAGGCACCTCTTGTTGTACTCAAAAGTGATAGCTCGAAGTACTTCCAGTATTGGAAATTTCAGGGTGTCTGAGACAACAAGCATGTGGCATCCATCAGGTAATGCACTGAAGTCAATTCTGATTTCACGCCAGGGCCGTCACTCGGCAGTCTTTTGTGACAGGGGATGGCCAGTCTGCCAGCTTGCAGACTGACTGCCGCTCCTCGACGACACAAGCGCTGGCGGAGTTGCACTGGCTTCCAGCGACACAAAGGATTCTGTTCAAATCCTTATGTATAGTGTTCAAGGCACTTCATGGACAGGGGCCCAAATTGATCCAAGACAGATTCCAATAATATGAACCTACACGCAACCTTTGCTCATCCTTTGCTAGCCTTGCAAGGATTCCCAGGATAAAGAAAGCAACCCTGGGGGGAAGAGCTTTCGGCGTGGCAGCTGTCCGCCTTTGGAACCGTCTTCCTCTGGACATTAGGAGTAAACATAACCTAATGCTGTTCCGTAAGAGAGTCAAGACATGGCTCTTCCCCAAAGTTTGATCCTCTGACCTAGCCATGTAATCTTTCACATCAGCTTTATCTCCTTATGTCTCAGTGCCAGGATGTCCGCAGGGTTGCAGTGCGCTCTACAATTCCTAAAAATAGATAAATAAATACATTTCTGACTTGAGACTAGTGGCACTTGTTGACCATGTCATCAATTTCTGTGCCTAGTGTGAAGATTCAGACATTTCATCCCAGACAGGCCTATGTTATCATCCATGTCAGACGAAGGGCTTGAGGGCTTACCTCTGGTAGGCGGGGGTGCCATGAGAGAATGTCAACGGGATTGCCACAGCCTGGTTTGTATCCCACTTTGATACTTCTGCAGTTGCAGGGCCCATTACTCAATGCAGGGTGGCGGATGAGATCGATGCTTGCAAAGAGGGGTACCAGTAGTTTGTGATCGGTGTCTACTTGAAAGGAACGGACGTAGAGGTAAAAATGAAAATGGTGGTACCCCCACTTGATGGTGGGAGCCTCGTTTTGGATGTGGGCATATCATTTTTTGATGGCTCTGCTGCCAAACACCAAAGGTAGCTGAAGAGGCCACAGCACACCGAAGTAATTAAAAAGTAATCAGTCTGTAAATGTGAGTTATCAAGGTAAAGGGTATCGAGATGTTCACCTCCTGACCGTGAGGCGCTAGGAACTCAAATCATGCAGAAAATCTTACACAGTGTAAGATAAAAATCTCGAATCCTCCTGACGCGTGAATACGCGTTGTGGCAGTTAAATTCAAAATCAATAATCACATGTGTTCCTCTTTGAAAGAGTTTATTTTGAACCAATCTTCAGAATATTACTTTCGAGCGGAGCTCTTCATCAGGGGGAATGTCACCGAAAGCCTCACGGAGCGCGTTGTCTCCTCTCTGTCACGCTCCTGCCAGCCAGGAGCGTGACAGAGAGGAGACAACGCGCTCCGTGAGGCTTTCAGTGACACTCCCCCTGATGAAGAGCTCAGCTCGAAATGCATAGGGGATGCATTCATGACTGATGTGTACAAATATACCTAGTTGGAAATGTACCACTGTAACCATTCTCTTGGAATATATATATATTTGTGCAAACCATTCAGCATATGAAGTAATATTCTGAAGATTGGTTCAAAATAAACTCCTTCAAAGAGGAACACATGTGATTATTGATTTTGAATTTAACTGCCACAACGCGTATTCACGCGTCAGGAGGATTCAAGATTTTTATCTTACACTGTGTAAGATTTTCTGCATGAAACACCACAAGTACCCAGGAGTAATTTCCTCCACGCTGCATGAAGACGGCTCAAAAAACCCATTGGCACTGGTGTCGATGATGAGTTTGGAGTTATTTGCAGGATCAAAATATGCCGTCGCAGAGGAGCGCCTTGTTAATGGTTTGGCAGGCGTCTTCTTCTGGCATCCCCCACACCTATTGTATCGAGGCTTTCATGAGGCGCATCAGCGTAACTAATAGTGTCACCAAGTTGGGAATGAATTTCCCACAGTACATAGCAAGGCCAAAAAAGCTCCTGACCTCTGCCGTGGAGGATGACGTGGCCACCTCTACAATCTAAGTGTATTTGGAGGGCTCAACTTTGATGCCTGCATTGGAGACATATCCAAAGAACTCCATTTCTTAGTGAAAGAATTGGCATTTAGCTCAATTGAGAGGGAGGTTGGCTGTGTCAGTTCTTTTGAGGGTGGCATGCAGGCAGCGGTAATGGCTTTTAAGAGTGAGTGCATGGATAAGAATGTAATCACTGATGACTCCCTCTAAGCCTGCAAGAACCTCCCAGATTGCATCTTGGAACACTGCCGCCACTGGTGCTATACAAAAATTGAGTCTCTTGTAGCTGCCAAGGCCTACGTGGGTGGAGAACATCGTGATGTATGCGCTATCCTCATGGAGTTCATATCTAGCTTCGAGAACCATGAGGAGCCGTTGATATCAGCAATTAGGTCATCAGTTGTGGGGAATATGTGTTGCTCTCTCTTTATGGCTTGGTTGGGAAGGCTCATATCTATGTAAATGCGAATGAAACCGGGCTACTTAGGTTTGTTAGTGACCACCATGGGAGACACTCATTGGGTTGGGTCAGAGGCTTTTTCAGTGACTCCGGCGTCTTCCCGTTTCCAAAGTTCCGCTTCCACTGCAGGATGGAGGTAAAACGGGACCCTGCAGTGCCATAAGGCGGTGGAGTGAACCATCTGGTTTTTGTGGAGGGAGTTTGAAAGCCCTATTAAGCAGCCTAGGCCAGAGAATAGGTGAAAAAAGTCACAGAAGATGAGATCAACTTCGTTCACTAGGTACCTAACAGTCACAGCAAAGTTAATGAGGTGCAGGCGCTCAGCAGTGTCACAACTGAGGAGCATCTCGGAGTCTGATGAGGCAACAAAGAACTTCACTGGACTGGAGTACATGCCATTGGATATTAAAAACGTGAGAGCTCCTGCAAGCCGGATGGGCGTGCCGTAGACGAAGACACAGGCTTTCGTTGGCTGCAACATGGGTTGCGGGATCCGAGTGTTGAACTGTGCCAGGCTGGTGACTTTAACCTACCTCCTGTGTCAGTCAGTGTTGTCACAGGGATGTGATCTATTCTGACTTGGCAGGTTGGGCGGGCATGTCGCGCAGGTCATTCTGGGTGCAGGCTGCATGAGATCAAGAAGATTTCATCCTCCTCTTCCTCGATCTTGGCGTACTTGGGGCTGGGCTGACAGCTGCGCCATTTGAGCCTGAAGCTTGGTCATGTGTAATCGCTTTCACTCCTTGGCATCTGGGTGTGCCACAGCCTCGGAACGCGTGTGTTCCACACCTACCACAAAAAAATTAAGCAAAGTGATTGGGCCGAAGACACACAGAGCAGGTCTTGCCTCTGGCTGGGTAGATAGAAGGCGGATGCGGGGAAAGCCCACAATATCGACAGCGGTTTGTGGGGTTGTTCCTGCAGGGTTCAGGTTGTTGCAGTGTTATGTTATGTTAGTGATATTTGTAAAGCGCACTGTTGCCCAAGGGCGTCCTGGCACTATGAGTGAAGATCCCCATGAGTCAATGGTAAAGATTGCCTAAAACTTTATGAATTGAACAACCAGGTTTTTAGAGCTTTTCTAAAAACGAGCAGCTCTGTTGTACCTCTAAGAAAGAGTGGGAGGGCATTCCATGCCTTGACCGCGCCAACAAAGAAACTCCTGCCGCCCCAATTGGCTTTTTTTGCCAGTGGAATGCAGATCAGTTTGGCTTCTGATCTAGACAGGGCATACCATTTGGTATTTTGGATCAGATGTTTTGGACCCGTAGAGTATAATGCTTTGTGAGTAGTACACAAGGCTTTAAACAGAACTCGTTTCTTAACAGGCAGCCAGTGTAGTTTTTTAATTTCTGCCGAGATGGATTTGTATTTTGGAATGCCTGACAGCAGTCTAGCTGCTGCATTTTGTAGGAGTTGCAGTTTCCTTAGGAGACCTTCCTGCGCATTGACATATAAGCCATTTCAATAGTCCAACCAGGACAAAACTAAGGCTGTGACGACCGGTTCGAGGCATGTGGGCTGCTGAATTCATATCTGTGCATAGTCCGCCACCTAGTGTTGGGTCCGGATGATTGCACATTGTTGTCCTGGAAGAGTCTTCGAAGTATCACGAGATAGGTGGCTCCTCCCCTGGACTACAGTGCGCATGGGCATCGCCTCCATCCCCAGATTGTTTTTTTCCGCCATAGGGTTCGGATGTGTTTTCGGTTCCCTCCTTCGGAACCGATAGTTGTTCGATTTTACTTGAGACCAAAAGGTCTTTAGGCTGGGCGTCGGTATAGTTGCGTTCGGGTTTTTCTTACTGACTCTCAGCTCCAATCTCCTACTGCCCTTCCACGTGCTTCGACGCGGACGGGCCTACACTAACTCATTTGCGATGGAGCGGACTCCATTCAAGAAGTGTCCGCTATGTCACTCGAAATACTCGCACCTCGACGTGCACCCTGTGTGCAACACATGCTTGTCGCCGGATCACCGTGAAGACACCTGCATGGCTTGTTCAAAGTTTAGGAGTAAAAAAACTTTGAAGATTCGCCGGGCTAATCGACTCCAGGCACAGTTGTCGGCTTCGGCACCCACACCTGATGACGTCTTTCAGGAGTCGATTGAGGAGGAAGCCGGCGTGCAAGAGTCGGACTCTGGCCCCGCGTCCGAAGAAGAGGCCTACGACGCGGACGAGGAGGCCGGCGACGAAGTCTCCGGTGAGGTAGGGGACGACGAACTGATTTGTGCCGCCATGGGAGATAGCTCAGAGGAAGAGCATCCCCAAACGGACTCCGGGGTTTCCCCCCGTCATACGGCCCAGGTCGAGGGATCGCCTTCGGGCCTTACCCGAGATCTTACTACAAGTCCTACGTCCCCGCCCCCGGGCCCGGTCACGGACATTTCTGGCAAGAAACCGAAAGTGAAGCCAACCGGTCACGCACCCTCGGATGCGAAACCGAAACCGAAACTGGCGTTGGTAAAGAAGGTTCTGGAGGCGTCAACTTCCACGAAACCCAAAATGGCCGACTCGAAGAGCCACGCCAAGATGGCCGACCACAAAAGCCGCGCCAAAATGGCCGACCCGAGGTCCTCGGGGTCGGCGCCGAAGGTGAAGACTTCCGACGCGGCTGTGTCGGCACCGAGAGGGGTCGCGGACCCGAAGACGGCTTCGAAGAAGCGTCACGCCGACGGTGCGACGGGCCAAGAGGCGTCGGCACCGAAGAAGAGGCCTGCCGACGACCGGGCTCTCGGAGACGAAGAGACGCTCGAGACAGTTCAGCCCTCGGCATCCCTTACTAAGAAGGTGGGAGAATCCTTAAAGCGGATCCAACAGTCCACTGTGGTTCCCAGCCAGGACGCTGGCGTGCCAAGGCCCACGCCGAAGCCTGCCAAGGGACAAACGCCCATCCGTTTTACCCTTCCTCCCAAGTCGGCGCCGAAGGCCTTCGCGCCTAAGCAGAGCGGACATTCTCAACAAGCATTGACGCCGAAAGCTGCCTTGGTGGTATCGAAGCTTCGGCTCCAACCGCTCGCGGTGGAGGAACGTCGAGAGGTGACAATCGACGCCAACACCGGAAAATTGTCGCTCCTCAAGAGAAAGATTACCTCGGAGCCGCCATTGGAACCCTTTCGGATTCCATTAAAGAACAAAAAGTACTCTGCGGACTCTTCGGCTCTGACGGAACCTCTGTCCCCACAAGCCATGGAACGCTCGCCGGCCCATTCCCCAGTGCCTGAGGTGGAGGAGGAATACGACGAGTACACATATCCTGTGTACTCGGATCAGGACGAGGAGCAAGTGCCCTGGACAGCAGGAGGCGACACGGACGACCTGCAGTCGGGTCAGGACACTCAACTTTTCGCCACTAAGACGTCCCCGACGGAGGACTCGGCGGCGTTTAATGCATTAATAGAAAGAGCTGCAGCGAACCATGACGTCGAACTGCACTCAGACCCGGTGGATGCGGACTTCTTGGTCGACACCTTCTCGGTAGCCGAAAAGCAAGTCAAGACGCTACCTATGCTCCAAGGGGTGCTGAAGCATGCACAGGAGGTATTTAAGGAGCCCACCCGGGCGCGGGTGGTCAATCCTCGCATCGACAGGAAGTATAAGGCGGCGCCCACGGATCCCACGTATATTAAGGGACATTTGCCATTGGACTCCCTGGTGGTGTCCAACGCTCGAAAGAGGGCGAATTCGCAGACTACTGGTGATGCTCCTCCCCCAGACAAAGAGTCAAAGATCTTTGAGGCATCGGGCAAACGCATTGCTGCACAGGCAGCAAACATTTGGAGGATCTCTAACACCCAAGCCCTGCTTGCACGTTATGATAGGGCCCATTACGACACATTAGAGGCCATCCTACAACACTTGCCTGACCAATACAAGGAGGCGGGGGAGATGCTCATTCAGGAGGGTAAACTCATTACTAATGCATCCATCAAATGTGCCCTAGATGTAGCAGACACTGCCTCCAGGGCTATCAATACAAGCGTGTTACTCAGACGCCATGCCTGGCTTCGAATTTCTGGGTTCAAGCCCGACATACAAACCACATTACTGGGTCAGACGGTGAATCCTGACCATCTGTTCGGCCCTGAAGTAGATGCCTCCCTAGAAAAAATGAAAAAAGATACCGAAACTGCCAAGTCTATGGGGGCTTTACAAAGTCAGCAGTTTCGGGGTGGTTCTTTTCGCCGCTCCAATTCAAGAGGCACCTCAAGAGGCCAGGCACCCCAAACCACGCAATACTACAAGGGTAACACCCAGTCCTCGTATAACAACAACAAGGGCAGGGGTGGCTACAGAGGCAATAATATCAAGGGCAGAGGACGTGGAAACAATGCCTCCAGGTCCACCGCCTCCAACAAGCAGTGACGTCTTGTCACTTCCCCCCGATCACACAACACCTGTCGGGGGGAGACTACAGCAGTTCCTGCCGGCGTGGAGGTCCATCACCACGGACAGGTGGGTGAGGTCTCTTATTCAGTACGGGTACTGTCTAGAACTTACGTCCATTCCACCGGACATACCGCCAAGAGGCCGTGCTATGTCCGACGAGCACTTGACCTTGTTGCGGCAAGAAGTACTAATCATGCTGCAAAAAGGGGCGATAGAGCTCGTTCCATTGCAAGAACAAGGAACAGGGGTTTACTCCCTGTATTTTCTCATTCCCAAAAAGGACGGCTCACTCAGGCCGATCCTGGACCTCAGGCCCCTGAACTGGTACATCAACTCAGAGCACTTCCATATGCTCACGTTGCAGCAGGTGCTTCCCCTACTTCAACAGGGGGACTTCCTAGCGACGCTGGATCTGAAGGATGCCTATTTTCACATTCCCCTGCATCCTTCACACAGGAAGTATCTCAGATTCAAGATCTTAGACCAGCATTACCAGTTCAGGGTCCTGCCGTTCGGGGTCGCCACGGCACCAAGAGTTTTCACCAAGTGCCTAGCGACTGTAGCAGCGCATCTCCGTCGCCAGCACGTCCATGTCTTTCCATACCTCGACGACTGGCTTATTCAGGCAAAGACGGAACAGCAGTGCGTAGACCACGTGTCACGCACCATTCACCTCCTGCACGATCTGGGATTCTCTCTGAACTACCCCAAGTCCCATCTCCAGCCCGCCCACGTGCGTCAGTATCTGGGCGCGACAATCAACACTCTGGCGGCCACTGCGCAGCCGAGTTCAGTGAGAATCGCCGGTATCCAGGCGCTGATCCAACGATTCAGACCCCAGACCTCGCTTCCAGCGAGGGTGTTCATGCAGTTGATAGGCATGATGGCCTCCTGCATCTCCATTGTCCCGCACGCGAGACTACATATGCGTCCGCTTCAGGAGTGCCTGGCACGTCAGTGGACTCAGGCTCATGGGCAACTGACAGACCTAGTGTTGGTGAGCGGTCGGGCGTACAACTCTCTGCATTGGTGGAAGCCACAAAACCTTTGCAAGGGCCGACCATTCCAAGAGCCTGTCCCACAGATCATCCTGACAACGGACGCCTCTCTCCAGGGATGGGGAGCTCATGTACTCCATTACACAGTGCAGGGACTATGGACACTTCAGCAAAGGAAGATGCACATCAATGTGTTGGAACTGATGGCAATCTTCATGGCCTTAAAGGCGTTCAAAGTACATCTGTGCAACAAGGTCGTGTTGATCCGGACGGACAACATGACGGCCATGTACTACATCCAGAAGCAGGGGGGAACACACTCTCCACAGCTGTCTCATCTGGCTCAGAGCATGTGGAAGTGGGCCATTCAGAGAAACATATTCCTCATGGCAGAACATCTCCCAGGCAAGGACAACCAGATGGCGGATCTGCTCAGCAGACACAGCCATCAGATGCACGAGTGGGAGTTACATCCATCAGTACTCCAACCGTACTTCCAAAGGTGGGGTCATCCAGAGATAGACCTGTTCGCCACAAAGGAGAACGCAAAATGCCAAAGCTTCGCCGCCAGGTTCCCACACCCCCAATCACAGGGCAATGCGATGTGGATGAACTGGTCAGGCAGATTTGCGTACGCTTTTCCCCCAGCACCTCTGATACCGCTGGTGGCACGCAAGCTCAGGCAGCACTCGATGACTCTCATCCTGGTTGCTCCTACGTGGGCTCGCCGCATCAAAGGCTTCATCTCACTCCCAGCCTTCTGACGCAGAGCCATGGCGACATTCAGCACCCAGATCCGCAACAGCTCAACCTGGCGATCTGGCTCCTGAGGTCCTAGAGTTTGGCTACCTTAATCTTCCTCCCGATTGCATGGACATCATTCGGGAAGCGAGAAAGCCCACTACTAGAGCTTGTTATGCGGCTAAATGGAAGAGGTTTGTCGTCTACTGCGTGGAGCACAGCATTGACCCGCTAGACGCTTCCATTCAAAACATCATATGTTACCTCTTTCACCTGTATCGGTGTAATCTAGCTTACTCTTCCATCCGCATTCACCTGTCGGCTATGGCAGCATACCTCCAAAATAGGCAACACCTGTCACTCTTTAAGGTCCCTGCTATCAAGGCTTTTCTGGAAGGACTCAAGAGAGTCATTCCACCAAGGACTCCACCAGCACCGGAATGGAACCTCAATGTGGTTCTTACAAGGCTGATGGGTCCCCCCTTTGAGCCACTACACTCTTGCGAACTGCAGTTTCTGACCTGGAAGGTGGCTTTCTTAGTAGCAATCACATCGCTACGGAGGGTTAGCGAACTGCAGGCGCTCACCATCCAAGAACCTTTCTTCCAGGTCCATGCCAACAGGGTGGTGCTCCGCACTAACCCTAAATTCTTGCCCAAAGTGGTCTCACAGTTCCACATGAACCAAACTATTGAATTGCCGGTGTTCTTTCAAAACCCAGAGACGCTGGCGGAGCGGATGCTCCACACTCTTGATGTAAAAAGGGCCTTGATGTATTATGTGGACAGGACAAAAGATTTCCGCAAAACCAAACAACTTTTTGTTGCTTTTGCCACTCAACACAAGGGAAACGCAATCTCCAAAGCAGGAATAGCTAGATGGATAGTAAAGTGCATTCAGATCTGCTACGCTAAAGCAAAGCGCACTCTCACTATACCACCGAGGGCCCACTCCACTAGAAAGTTGGGGGCCTCTATGGCGTTCTTAGGTAACATTCCCTTAGAAGACATCTGTAGAGCAGCCACATGGTCTACCACTCATACTTTCACCAAGCACTACTGTGTAGACGTGCATTCAAAACAACAGGCAGCTGTTGGTCAGGCTGTTCTAAAAACGCTTTTTCAGACTGCTGCAGCTGGCACGGGCGGCCGCCGCTAATGGAGGGACTGCTATGTATTCTATGCACAGATATGAATTCAGCAGCCCACATGCCTCGAACTGCAAATGCTACTTACCAGTATGCATCTGTTCTTGGCATGTAGGGCTGCTGACATTCATATCGCCCACCCTCCTCCCCGGCGCCTGTAGCAGCTGCAGTATGTATTCATATACAAACATATGCTCATAGCATGGTCATCACTCACTTCTGCACTCCATCTCTGCCTATGGCTAAAAACAATCTGGGGATGGAGGCGATGCCCATGCGCACTGTAGTCCAGGGGAGGAGCCACCTATCTCGTGATACTTCGAAGACTCTTCCAGGACAACAATGTGCAATCATCCGGACCCAACACTAGGTGGCGGACTATGCACAGATATGAATGTCAGCAGCCCTACATGCCAAGAACAGATGCATACTGGTAAGTAGCATTTGCATTTTCTGACTTTCTAAGGGGAGATAGGGGAAACATCCTTTACAACGTAACTGGTACAACGCGGTACCGTTACGACGCAGCTTTAACAACGAAAGTCGTTGCAACGACTTTCGCTGGAGGGCGCTCTAGGATAGGGAATAGTTTAATTTACTATCCAACACCTTCCCTACTATCCACGGGGACTGGTGTTGGAATAGTAAATTAAACTATTCACTATCAGCGCCCCCCCCCCCGCCTTCCCCCCAACGGAAGTCGTTGTAACGACTTGCGTTGTTAAAACTGCGTTGTAAAGGGACGCGTTGTAACGGTACGCGTTGTACCGTCATACATCCGGATATTTTTTTACATGATTTTAGGATGTAAGAGGATGTTGAAACAACTGAGTTTACTTGGTCCTAATGGGTCAGTTTGTTGTCAATAATGAAGCCTACATTTTTCACTTTCCTAACTGTTGTTGGAAGAGGGCCAAGGGAATCTGGCCACCAGGCTGGGGTCCAAAATTGAGGGTTATTTCCGAAAAGAATCACCTCCGTTTTAGCAGAGTTGAGCTTTAAACAATTCTGGGCCATCCAGTCACCTACAGCTGTCATGCAGTCATGAAAACGCCTTGCTGGCTCCTCAGTTTCCTTTGGAAGCATAGAGACAACTATCTGAGTATCGTCAGCGTATGAGGTCAGCTTGAGTCCAAAGGAGCCGTTAAGGGGAGCAAGCTGGGAAACATAAACATTGAAAAGAGTGGGGCTCATGGATGACCCCTGTGGGACTCCATAGGGGAGAGAGAAGAACTTAGCAGAGAAATTGCCGAGCGTATCTGTCTGCACTCTGTCTGTTAGGAATGATTTAATCAGTTTCCATGCCATGCCTGTAACACCAATCTCCTGAAGCCGGTCCATCAATAATTCATGATGGACCGTGCAGGTGCCCTTTTGAGACTGTCAGCACTTTTTCTGCTTTGATAGTTCTTGAGGTTGCTCAGAGCTTATGGAAACTAGTTCAATCTGATCCGCTTGATCATTGGATAGTTTGTGGGAGCGGGCAAGCACAAAGACCTCATCAAAGGGCATGTTGGGCCTGCAGAGTATGTAGCGTCAAAGTGCGGTGGATCAGCAACCCTGTATAATCTGAATGCGCACTTCTTTCTGTGGATTGTCTTCTGTGCTAGTACTGGTGAGTTGTTTTAGGCGGGCATAAAATACGTCAATGAACTCACCCTCGTGCTGGTGGCTTGTCGTAGTTTGATTCTTTCAAAATCGGGGTTCATCTGGAGGTAAATTCGTTGGGATGGCTCAGTTGTAATCATCGTCTGCACCCATCTCGGGAGGTTGCGGTAGAGATTAAATATTTCTTCTCCAGAATATTGGGTGAGTAGCAAGCTTTTTTTTTGCCGTTGTTCTCCCTGGTATCTTTCAAGTAGTTATTCATCTCTGCAAACGAGGTGTGCTAACAGGGGTGGCAATCACTTGATTGCTGAGCTCGCTAAAGGGAGGCAGAGGATTGGACGTGCCACCAATGTTGTGGGCAGATTTGTGGCGCTGTGGTGATGGAGCGGCCTGTGCATTCGCCTGCCTACTTGTGCTCTTGCCTAGAGGTAGTAAGCTGCCAATGTCAAGAAGCTAGAGTTGTATGTGCACCAAGCAGGAGAGCGTGATCTTTATGCAAACGGGTATGATCAGTACAAGGCGGCACTCGCTTGCAGCACTGGGTAGAGAAGCAGAGGGCTTGGTACACCTCTGACGCTTGCTACTGCTCTTCTGGTGCCATTGCGGAAGTGAGGGAGGGGCCAAACCTCGCTAGAATATAGATCCAGGGTCACTTAGGCCAGCGTGGATGTTCAGCTGGCGTGCTCTGGGCGACCTTGTGCTGAAGGACTCAAAGTAGCAGGGGCATGGACTTTGCCCCTGTGAACAGCACAGTAGCTGGCAGAGGCTGGGAATGGGGTTGGTGCGAAAGCGGCTGGAAAGAGATGCAAAGACAGCTCAGGGTCGGCTCCCCCTCGTCGCCACTGTAGCACATCAGGTATGCTGCCTCCCCTTCCCCACTCAAGTGTATAGCAGCATAAACGACACAGGAGGCAGAACGTGCCTATTGACATGTGCCGTACTAACTGTGCACCCCAGGGTCTCACCTCTTTTATTCCTCACCCTAAACCCCTAACATTGGGTTAGGGCATATGTGCATGTGTACGTCACAGCGCCAGGCGGCCTTCCACGCCGTACTGCTGGCAGCACATAGTCAGTCAGTCAGTCAAAGAAGCTTTATTTCGATATGAATATATCTTCAAAAGCATCACAATACAGTTTTAAAATACATAAAAAGCCTTATTTAAAATACATATGAAGCATTATTTCATAAGAAAAACAGTTATACAAAAATCGACATACGAAATACAAATGGCGACAATAAATTACATAAAATAGCCATAAAATCTCAATTAAACAATGCAAGAGAGCCTTTTGGACCTGATCAACCAAGCCCATTTTAAAAACTTCGCCAAGCCACAGACAAGTAGGGGCCATGTATCCGATTTCAGAATGCGTAGGGCCTCACCACAATGTCTTGTACCTAGTTCTTTGCAGAGGGGTTTCAACCACCTAATGCGAGGGGCATTGTATGTGGGGCATATAAAAAGAAGATGAGGTACTGTCTCGATCATGGTCTCGCAGAATGGAATGGTCTGTGCTGGGGGCTTCCATCTGGCAGTCAATTCGTGGACAGGCAGCACTCCGATTCTAAATTTAAAATATAGAGCCCTATCTCTAGGTTTAGTGATGATATCAAGATAGGGCTCTCGGAATGCCACCTCCTTATGCAATAGGAATTCGACAGTAGAACTACCTACATTAGGGTTTAAGTTCCTCGAATCCCTTACCCATTTCCAATAAGAGTTTTTCAGGACAGACTTAGGGAGTGCGAACCTAGACTGCCAAATATTTCCAAGACCCACTTCTCCAAGTAACCATTTCACATCCCTTAACCATCTTATTCTGTGCCAGCCAGGCGTTGATAAAACCTCTTTTAGCCCCTCCGCATAACTCGCAAGTTCCGGAACTCTCCATAGGCGCGCCCAAAGGAGAAGAGGGCGTAGCCTTGCCCGATCCTTGATAGAGCGACAGCCCATATCAAGAAGTAGGGGAACAGAGGGGTTACTATAAGGGAGACCCATCAAGTCCTTCAAAAATTTGTGTTCTGAACAGGTTAACTCATCCACATTCTGCGCCCCCCAAAGCTGCGCCCCGTACAACGCCGGACTCACACCTCTTGCCTTATAGATATCCAGTACCGGGGCAATTGGTTTAAAGATAGAGGAACGCTGTTCTTTGAGCAGGGCCCCCACCACCCTTTTGTGATTTAACAACATTTTTTGAAGATGACAGTTCCACCTCATGGTGTCGGTGAGGCGGATTCCTAAATAGTCAAACTCCTTGACCCTTTCAAGACATACTGAGTTTAACACGGGAGGCCTGCCTATCTTCTTTGGCGGATTCAGGATCAGATATTTGGTCTTCCCCGTATTGATTTCTAACCCCCTCGCGTCGCAAAAAGATTGGAACCTATCGAGGAGGCTCTGCAGCCCAACCGGGGTCTTCGAAATCAGTAGGGTGTCATCTGCAAATAAGAGCGTAGGTATTCTTTTGCCCGCCAGGGATGGAGCATCTGCAGGGTATTGTAAAAGATGCTCCACCTCACCGTTAACGTATAAGGAAAACAGTGTGGGGGCTAAAACACAACCCTGGCGGAATATAGATCCAGGGTCACTTAGGCCAGCGTGGATGTTCAGCTGGCGTGCTCTGGCTCTGGGCGACCTTGTGCTGAAGGACTCAAAGTAGCAGGGGCATGGACTTTGCCCCTGTGAACAGCACAGCAGCTGGCAGAGGCTGAGAATGGGGTTGGTGCGAAGTCGGCTGGAAGGAGATGCAAAGACAGCTCAGGGTCGGCTCCCCCTCGTCGCCACTGTAGCACATCAGGTATGCAGCCTCCCCTTCCCCACTCAGGTGTATAGCAGCATAAACGACACAGGAGGCAGAACGTGCTTATTGACATGTGACGTAGTAACTGTGCACCCCAGGGCTCTCACCTCTTTTATTCCTCACCCTAAACCCCTAACATTGGGTCAGGGCATATGTGCATGTGTACGTCAGAGCACCAGGCGGCCTTCCACACCGTACTGCTGGCAGCACATATACAACAGAGAGAGGAGATTACATCCAGTGTAAGGAAGCGACCACAAACATACGAGAGAGCCACCCCATAGCAGAGAGGACAGTATAAAGAGCAGAGGGATTGATAGCACAGACGGTACATGGGAGCAGGGTACTGGGGGAGTACAGAGTAGAGAGGACAGGGTACACAGGACAGAGAGGTCCACACATCCACAGTGAGAAGGGCAGCACACAGAGAGCAACCCTACTGGAACCACCAACCTGTCACACCTTCCACACCAATAGAAATTCGCTCATGCCCATCCTATTATATCCCTTCAAGACCTCTTCTAGACGCCACCAACAGATATGCCCAATCTACAACGGTGCCTGTCTCCACTCGTTCTCCAAAATGGCTCCTTTGTAAGATTCACATCGCCTGTCATCCACTCATCATCCGCCTCATAAATACCGTGGCCTAAAGGTAGCCGTGTTATACAATAATTATTGACATTCTTGATTCTAGGCACATATTTGATGACAAATGAGTATTCCTTTAGTCAATACTGGCTGTGAAAGGCATTGTCTTTCGTGCAGCTTTAGTCAAGGATACATTTATCAGTGGCTTGTTGTTGGTGTACAACTCAAAATGATGTTCCAAAGTGTTGCACACCCTGCCAGAAACATACACCTTCTTTTCAATGGCAAAATAAAAACGCCCGCACCTCTCAACATCCGTGGTACAAATGTTACCATCTTCTCATGTGAATTACACACTTGCATTAGCACTATCACAGACCATAACTACTAGCATCATCAGTTACTACAATGTTCTTATCACTGAGATCAAAGGGTTTTAGAACTACCGCTTTGACAATAGATGTTTTAATACCTTGAAATACTCATGACACACACTTGCTCACTGATACTTTGCACCCTTCTTCATCAAAGAGCGCAAGACATAAACTTTGTTTGAGAAGTTTCTCTACAAACCTAGAGTAATTTTCCGCTAAGCCCTGGAAAGAACTCTATTGCTGTTTATCCTTAGGAGAAGGAGCTTTCTCAATGGCTTCCTCCACCTTCATTTTGTCTCACACCTTCCCATTACAACGTGTGTCCAAAATACCCAGGTCATCAACACCAAACTTACATTTCTCTACTCCCACAATAAAACCAGCTTGTTCCAATCTACTTAGCACACTTTCTAATATAGTATCATGCTGCTTTCTGTCAGGATCCAGATCAGAATGTTGTTTTGAAAGAACAAAACATTGTCAAATTCTTCAACAACCTTTTCCTTAATCTCTGAAACATGGCTGACGCTGAGGCTACACCGAACAGCATACGCACACATTGAAAAGCTCCCTTAGGTGTCACAAATGATGTTGAATGCTTTGACACCAATGCAGCTGCATGGAATGTTAGGCGCTCAACAAATCTTGGGATGTGAAACTTTGACAGCTTCCCAAACACCACAAACAGGTCAGTGTACAGGACATTCACACATGACAGAACACATGGCTGAGGGATGACAGTCCACGTGTAAGATGGGGGGGGATTGGCCCAGACAAAGCAGAAAGGACAGTGCAGACACAAGGAAGGGCAGCAGAAGAACAACAGAGAGGAATTCCGGCACACAGGGCTAGCGGACAGCACATACAGCATTGAAGAGAGCATTTTCAGGTCGAAGAAGATGGCTCACACAGAGTTAATAAACCCTAAACAGACAACAGAGAGGACAGGGCATGCAGAACAGAAAAGGCAACACACCCAGAATAAAAGAATATCACACACTGGCTAGGGATGATAACACAGAGAGAGCAGTGAGTACACAACAGACTGTTTAGGGAGGCTAGCACACCCAGAGCAAAGGGGACATCACAAAAAGAGAACAGGAGTCAGTACTGACAGAGATAGGGTGGCAGAAGAGAGAGCGCACAGGGAACAACACATGCAGAAAACAGAGCTGCACACACAGAGCTAAGGAAACCGCCGAAAGCCAGACATCAAACTCAGAGCAAATGGTTTTTTTTTCTTGGCTTATACATAGAGTTTTTACATATGAGCAGGTCAGGGGATTCCCACCTTCATATATTTACATGCACCGAGAGGGCTAGAGAGGCTGGTTCAATAAGTGATTTCAGAAAAGGGGAGCACAGATGAAGAGATACAGATCCCCTATGTCAGGAGATACGAAAACTGCCTGATGATCTGGAAATGTGCAGATCTTTCACTCAGGTATTTTGTTTTTTAATGGTGGCAGGCTACCTTCAACTACATCATAATGGGTAATAGGGAAACAGAAGAAGCCTGAACATCGGGGCAGTTACAACGGAAAGTCCTATAGTGAGACTGTAAATTAACAGCCTATTTAATACATGAAAGATACTTATACTGGAGAGCCAATTTTAGCGGTAAGTAACCTTTTCTGGTGCGTGTCTTCCTTTTCCAGTATGCTGAGCATCTTCAGACTTCCAATAGAGTTAGGAGGAGCACGCCCTAAAGGGCCATACAGTGTCGGGAAAGGAAAACAGTTCTGAGACTTATTGTACCATTATTCAGATGATGGCCCCTTGAATCCGAGGAGAGGTCTACAAATTACTTGAGCCTGGAAGAGGCTAGAGGACTTGTGCTTACTATTAGCTTCCATCATCCAAGAGCAAAGGTGAAGCAAGGCTTCTGACCATTTTTGAGAGCCACTGCGTGTTGTTATGCGTTTGCACTTGTTATGTTATTTTATGTTATTATGAGCTTGTAGAGCGCGTTATCACCCAGGGGTATCTAAGCGCTATCAGCGGACACACAACACCAGTAAGGACACAGAACCACCCGATCAGAGGGGCCCCCATGCCTCTACAAACAAAACTTGTCATTTGATATTAGCTGTTATTGGCTTTGCTAACCCAACCATGATCTCTCTGTCTTTATAGGTCTGCAGGAAGGTGCCCATCAGTGGGCGGACGTCGTTGATGGCTTTGCTGGACATGTTGTTCTTGGGGATCCTTTCTTGCAGTCTAGCCTTTAGTGGAGAGCGCTTCTATCAATAACTTCCCAGACCATGATACACTTGTTTTTTTTATGACTTCTTACTTGGGCTTTGTCTTCAGAATTAATTTTTAAAGTAATCACTGACCTGTGAACTTGGATGAGGCAATGAGAGCGAATGACTTTTGCCAAAATGCACCTATCTCCAAAACTGTAAACAAAGGAGTTAGTGGTGCTTGGATTTCCAATTTTAGGCCAAACCTCAGTTATTGCTCAGAGGACGGACCTCTATCTTTATCAGCAAATGTCTAAAGCCTTTGTAAGTCCTGTTCGAGGTACTCCACGAGTGATGGTCTAAACTCACTTAAAACAAGAACATCATTGAGAACTGAAGACATCCAAAGACTCGGGGTTGCATTGTGGTACAGTGACAAGCTGGTCTTTTCCTGTGGGTGAGCCGAAGCTTTACAAAAAAAGAAACTAAAGCAGTCTTTTCTTCATTACGTTTTTATTTTTTCAAAATATGACTATTTTCTTTAGCTATGTCTTATGGAAAAGCATAATGTATGCAAAATATCACATTTAAAAAAAATTGCTTCTAATCACAATACAAAGTCTGCAGCTTTTGCGCTTATATTCTGAAACAGACATTGCTGTGAGCTAAAACTGGGAAAAGCTTGGACTCTTCTGAGAGTTCTTGGGAGTCTATGCGCCAGACAGAGAAACAAATGCTATAGTGACTGCCAAGGCAATCATACTGTAAGAGGAACACATGTTATAGGACCTGAGCCGAGGAACTCACAACCTGAGTAATGTGTGCTTTAGTGACTTCCCGCCTGGGTGCACCGCAGGAGGAGCACGTGCTGTGGTGGCTTCCCATAGTGTAACACCCCATGTGAGTCTCATGGGCTGTGTCAAGAACTCAGGCTGATCCACAGGAGTAGGAACATGTGCAATATTGACTGCCACAGTGAGCACACTTTATTTGTACATAAAGTGTGCTCACTGTGGGCCAGTGCTATGTTGAAAGAGACACTTACAAATACAGTAAAAACACCTACATACCCTAGGGTGCACTATGGGTAGGGTACCTCCATGATTGACATGACCTCTCCTATACGGCTCTAGTACATAATAGGGCACGGGAATTGAAACTACCTTTAAGTCCCTAGTATATATTAGGGCATAGTGGTTTAGAGGCCAGCATCCCTTCCTGCACTTGCATGTGTGCACTGCTATAGCCTGAAGTCAATTTAAAAGCAGGCCTGTGTTGGAGGACTGCTTTTAAAATGCAAATTGTGCCCAATCTTGACTTTTGGGTTTGGGGCACTTACAAATTGATAACGTACAATGTTGGGCCATATTAGGTATCCCCAGGAGTTCCCCTAGGTGTCTCAATGGTTAGAGGTCAGGTATCCACAAGGAGGACCCTTATAAAATGAGTGTTATATGCCCTGGGATCCTTATATAGTCAATGGTATTGGAAAAGTTGGACAGTTAATTTTTCCATTGCAGATCCCCAGCCCATAGGTTACCGAATCAGGGCTGGCTGAGAACTTCGACGGACCCCGTGAAGAAAAGCTCTACCTTCTGACTTAGAAAAGTTTCTAAGTCAGAAGGTAAAAACTTTGACCGAGACCTGCTGCAAGGAGTAGCCCCGCAGGGCTTCATCGTGGTCGGCCTGAAACTTTGACTTTGAGCAGGTCCAGCTTGACCAGAAGTGCCAAAAGGGGATATACATTTCTATGTGCTATATCGTGCGAAATTATTAAAAAGTCATATTCCCGGTTCCCTACATTGGATTATTTTCATTTTAAAGAGAAAAATATTTTGTATTTTTATAAATTGGTGTTGGATTTTTATTGTGTGTTGTGTCTTAATTATTTACTGAATGCTTTACATACCTACATACCTACTCACAGCCAAGCTACCAAGGGTTGAGCATAAGAATAATTTTCGAAGACCGATACAGAGCTATATATTGAGGTAGTGTCTTTATTGCCAGGGACAGATATACATTTGCCCCTACTATTAACCCACTTTCCAACATCCAGACCAAGCACTCTTAAACAATACTGTCTACAAGTATGGATGACATGTGACTCCTACACCCTGTAGTTTTATTTAACATTTCCTTTACACAGATTTACACACCTATGATTGACTGCCTCTGTGTAGTGTGAATTATGTAAAGTGCTGACACCCTGCACTGGTATGAGTGGTGCTATATAACTAATTAAATGCATCTGAGAGAGTGGTTATGGAGACTTGAGCAGCACTATTAAAGGGTGGTACTGAGGGAATCGGTGGCGGAGCTGGGTTGTTGAATACCAAGGCTGTCTATCTGATTTCATCTCCTGCCTCCTTTAACCACCAACATACTCTCCCTCCACATTATCTCACTCTTCCAGGTTCTTTCTCATCTTTGCTTTCTCCTGGCCCTGGGCCTGGTTAGTCAGAGGCCAGGGTCAGGCATTGTGAGGTACCACCAGTACAAGACAGCAAAAATTAGTGAGTGCCCAGGGCACAGATGGTTTTGCAACACTAGAGAAGCACAAGCCCAGCATTTAAAACATAACACCATGGTTGGGGGTTTTCTTTAATAATCAGAATTGATTTCCATCCTAATGAACCCATTTTCCAACCTTAGGATAATGAAAGACTGGGTAAAAATCATAACGTTCTAATCTATACTTTGCAGTTTTCAGGCAGCTCTTTGATGACGGTTAACATCTCACTGTTCAATGTTAGGATTTTAACTTATAAACTGCAAATAGCAAAAGAATCTCTCAGACAAAAGCAGTAACTCACTGACCTATTTACATTATATGCATTTTGTGATCTGCCTGGTACACGTTCTTTGCAGCAGGCATATTAATCGCTGCTAGTGATATTTTCCTCCTGTGCTGGAATTTTCAAAAGTCCATTGATCATGACGAGCTGGGCTCGTCATCAGCCTGGTAGGAGGCTACTTCATGACGAGCCCAGCTCGTCATGAGCCTGGAAGGGGTTAACACATTGTGGCTTCCTTACAATGAGTCAAAACTTCCAGTAGTCAGACCTCTGATCTCTCTCAATAAAGATCAATAATCACCGAAGTTATCTTCACATTTTTATTGTTGCCTGAAAATTGCTGGAGACCAGGAATGCAGCAGCAGGTACTTTTCAAACCACAATGCACTTACAAACATGACGCCCTCACCCGAAGTCAGTGACCTTTTTTGCTTGGTGCATAAAGATGCAAGATTCATATACATGTTTTTTTAACATTTGGTCTGATTACTATGTGAATGTAAATAACAATAAAGCATACATGCAAACTGTGACTACATGCCTGCTTATCTCAATATTTCACTTCAAAACTATGCGACTGTATTTGTTTAACGGGTGGGGATTTGTATAGCGTCAATGGAAAGTCCACAAGGTTGTCCCTGTCCCCCCCAGAATTTTAGTGTCTTCTACGCCCCTGCAACCTATGCTAAAGTGAGTACCCAGGTCAGCGGGCTAGGCGAAGAGTGTATCCAGCTGCACTACCCTGGTAGAACATGTGAGTAATAGAGCCGAAACCCAACCAATGATGGTTCCGTCTAAATCTGCAAACAAGGTTACCTTCTGAAGAGAACATTATTGATTTCTATCAGTGATGCCAAAATTACAGTGCCTTAAAATGATTAAAATGCACCATATGATCATGAAGCCCGGCTACTTTTTTGTTGTTGTTGCGACAGCAACTACGGTGTCAGATTAGAACAAACTCCTTACTAGGTTTTATGTTCCACATGTCTCCGCTTTATATTCACGCATTTGCAATTCAGTCAGTCTCGCATTTGTGAAAGTTAGAGCTATTGGCGTTGTAAATAATGTTTCTTACTTTTGTTATCCAATATTACCTTTCTTTCTGAAATTAACACGTTTAATATTTCAAACAGTGCAACAATGGACAACTTTTCCTTTACAGTTGAGATTTGGTTAAGTGAATTGGGCAAAGTATCATTGGTTTTAGGCGCATGTGAAACGACTGGTAAAGCTTCAATGTTAACGTGATATCCTATACCTCTGTGAGCATCCGTTGAAGCCACGCAGTGACCCACCAGATTAGGCAGTTTTAACATTTCTACAGAGCGAAGCCTGGAGGAGTTGTACAAGCTCGATATTTCGTCTATTAGAGTAAGTGTGAGGGGAAAGGAGGTCGACAGTTTACAGCACCTGGACGCATTTATAGCGGCACTGTAATGCTAAACGCTGCTTCATAAAAGAAGGGTCTTCCGGCTCAACTCGACTTGCTGCCTAAACGTTTGTACCCGTTGCTATGGGTGAATCAGGGAGATGCCTCCGAGATGTTGTGCCTTGGTCCTGCAAACACAGTTCAAACCCCGACTTCGGTAGCAGCTAGAAAAAGCTGTATTTACAGATGTTTTGACAATGGAACATGGCTCCATAGCATGAGCACAATGTATGCAGTCCGGGGCTTTGGTTTGCCCCAATTGTACAACACTGGCCGAACGCTTGATGACAATTAATTGTTAAATAAAACCCAAGGCTGGATACCACATGTCCACATGATTTGCATATACAGCAAGCAGGTGGCTGGGTGATGCTCAATACAGAAGCAGTCCAAACTCAATGCAAGACTCTAAGCCCCAAGCACTCACCAAAAGACTCGTTTACAGGCTGGTACGCCTTAACCATGAAGAAATGGGTGCCACTATCCTGGGATCCTCAAACGCATGGCCAGCTTCATATTGTAGACACCATAGATTCCACCAACCACTTGCGCAGGACACTGCAGGAGAGAAGCAAATCATTGTTAGTGCAATGACTATCACAGATGGAATCAAAGGCAAGCAACTGAGGCGTTGGCCTAATGGCTAGGGCGGTGGACCTCGAATCTGGGGAACTGGGTTCGAGACTCGGCAATGACGCTGAACATCTGGTGAATCTGGGCAAATCACTTAACCTCCCTGTGCCTAACAAAAATGAATGTTTCCTCATATAATGCAACTAGTGCTATGTAAAGCAATCTGATACTCGATTCGGGTCAAGTTCGTGCTATATAAAACTCTGTAAAAATAAAAAGCCAGAAATGTTCCCTGAATTTCCACCAGGTAAGCCAGGCTCCATGAGCCTGGGCTGCGCAGTCAGGACACAGGCGTAGAGACACCTCCTGGCTTTGGGAATCATCTGGCCGCCACCTCTGTGGATCGCATCAATGTGCAGGGTCACATCGTGGACATCCAGCATGTTCTCCTCGCACAGAGCACCCTGCAATTAGAGGGGATGGCAGTGAGACATCCCGACTGTCTTCAGAGGCACACATAACGTCCTTCAGATGTCATGTGCAAGTATCCCAAGTTCTATTTCCCAAGGGGGAAACAGAAATAACTGAAGCTCAATCTAGAAGTGAAACGATGCATTAGAAATACGTGTCCAAGTAAAGCAATCACTGGCAAACCCAATAGGGCACACCTTGGAGATCTACTGGCTCTTTTAATGCCCTTTGCTCATGTTGCATATCATGATTAATCATTGGCTGTGTCACTGACTACCAGGGCATTTACTCATACCATGTGTGAGCTTCACGTGCCATTTAAAAAAATGTACCCACTCTTGATGTAGTGGTAAACGAATATGAAAATAAAATGGGCTTTTTCTTTCCAAAGTGAAAGCGCCACTGAAAAAAATGTTCTTTTAATGGGAGGGGACAAGATGCAACAGAGGAGTTGGTCAGGGTAGTGAATGGGATGTAAGGGAAAATAAGTGAGCAAGGGTGCAATGAAGGCAGGGAAAGAAACACAGGCGCAACAGCAAAAGAGAAGAGTGGGAGAGAAGCATGATGGAGGCAGCTGGAAAACATGCACTCATGGAGTGCTTATGCAAAAAGAAAAAGTAGTTTCCTAAAATTGAGCAGTTGAAGGACACAAGAAAATGGATGAGATTATAAGACCCTGTAAGTCAGAGCTTTATGCGACAAACATGTTGGGCGCTCCCTTTAAGGGGATTGGGGTAATTACAGTGAACATGCATGCCGCCTCTCCATCCACAAATGGAGGAGACGCAATGCGGACAACTGTTGTGGGTGTTAGGTGCGGTGGCACCTGATGTGAGAGGTGCAAAGTCATTGTGCTACAGAGTCAGTGGCACACAAAGTGAGAGGAGCAAAGTCTTTGTGCTACTGCAGGATTTCTGGCATGCTGTTTGTTGGTGAACGGGTGCAGCAGCCTCCCACGGCGGTGATTAGAGGTAGAGCTGCCGCTCACTTGGTATCAGCCTGCTGGTTTGCGAGACCACGGGCTCTTTGAAGCTCTCACATGTGTATCGGAGAGGCCATGGTGGAGCGAAGGGAGATGGTCGGGCAGAGCTGCGAATGCTGTGGGAGGAGGCGAGAGGAAGCGTTGCACCTGATAGTGCACAGTTCAGCCTTAGCATCACAAACAAACACGACTCCTGTCATGCCCCACCCCTGGAGCACATGTCAGCGCAAACAGGCAGCAGATCACTGGCGTGCTGTTGGGCAGGTGGCAGGGGACAGGGCAGATGTAGATAAAGAAAAGTAAACACATGCCCTTGAGGGAAACCACGTCTGGCTTTTGATCTCGATCTTCACCTGAACAGAAAATACGATAAAATGACAATTATGGCCCTGTTTACACAAAAGCTCAGAGGAGTGCGAACACAGAGCTTCTTTGTGTGAACTGCTCTTAGACACATGAAAAACCACTTCCATTAGCAGTTGCTATAATGGAACATGTAAAACGAACATGTAACAGGGACATTCCTCAATGGGAGGTTACAAAAGACTAAAAGGAGGGACTATAAAGCATATTCACCAAACAAAAACACGCATTTAGGAAGGACAGTAAAAGGAACCAATCAAAAAGGTGGACGGTGCTTCAAGCCCATAACCAGATACAGCATGTCTCAAAGAGACAGCACATGCGCTGCCTAGGAGAGACCTAAAAACGGGTCAGTGTGTCCTCACTGCAGTAGTGCAACCCACGTTCTAGATTAGATGATAGTTTGTTCTGACTGAGACAGTAGATCAATGTGTGTTCTCACTAAGAGTAGAATAATCTGTGCCCTGGCAGAAGGGCTAGATCAGAGTGTGCTGTATATCTAGTAGTAGATTAGTTCATGTACTACATGAAGCATTTGAATATTGTGCCCCCAGAAAAGGAGTAAGGCTCTGCCGCTTTACTGAGTAGGCCTTATTTTGAATTCAGCAGCTTAGCAAAGTTTTTGTTTTTCTAAAACGAACTTCAAAAGCAGGGTTTGTTATTGAAGAATGAAAAAGAAATTTCCTTTACAAGCTGAGAGCTTCCTCCCAGCATATGGAGGTAATCTCTTTGTGGTTTTACGTTTGAGACTGCCAGGCTTCCCCTGGTATGCTCAAATAGTAAAAATGTATGACGGAACAACTGCCTTCAACAGGGATGGCATTCTGTTGTACTTTGACTGACAGCTCATGGGAAGATGGCCGTCAGCCAAAGGTTTCCATCAGCAGAGCCTTTGGAGGCACCATCATCCGAAACAATGCATTTGACCTGACTCTAATAGAGCAGGGTTACCACAAGTTTGGTGTACTAGACATCCACTGCTTTTTGACTGATGTCCCACATCTACCAAACTCTAAATCAGGCCCAAAATATTCAAGGAGTAGGAGTCCAGAGATCTGCCCTTATGGGGAGTTAAAATCCACCAAACCACTAGCATTGGTGTAACAATGATGTATGAGTTGACCGTATTAACAATGCAGAACTCCTAGATGCAGGGTTTTCTTTTACAGGTTTGGTGCTGACGGGCCAGCAGTGCTCAGCTAAGTACATGGGAACTGAAAGTTTGATAGTTTAATCTCCTGTTTACTATTTGCATGAATTATCTTATGTGAGAGGGGTGCTGCAGAGAGACAACAGTGTAAAGTACGGATCCATAGGTCTTAATTTCAAGTTCAGGTCTAAATTCTGATCCCTGTGCTAGCACATGTCTACACAGGGATCAGAATCATGAGTTGTGTGATCATTATCACATCCTTGAAGTTTTCCCCTGATTGATAGATTCTGGCAGGTCAAACATGCCGACATGTATGGTGGGAGAAGGCCCATAAAAAGGCAAATTGTGGAATTCGGTGTGTTAAATATTGATTCCACATGTTATGCCTTATTTACAAGTTTATAATTCGGAATAGAAAGTATTTAACACGTGGTCGATATCTCCACCTGAAGTGATGGTATTTACCATGTGTAGTAAGTACCTCAACCTATGTGGCCTTACTTGTATTGAGGGCCATAGTCTAGCAGTTTCTCACTTCCTGGGTCACAAATGATATTGTATTTTTATTAGTCTGTAGTTACCCTTGTCTAAACATATAACAAGCCCGTCCCATTCTACTTGGGAAAATGCCTCTGACAGTGCTCAACTTCACCTGTAGCAGCTAAAATCTCAGGCTTTAAGTCAGCAGGGCAGCCATGCTCCTGGGAGACAGCTCAGCGTAGTGTCCACAGACGAGGGAGACATTTGGATGATATGGCTTTATTAGGCATTGGGCCCAGAGATGATAAACAAAGAGATGCTCACATTAGAAAAGATGGGAGAGGAAATAATATTCTTGCTAGGCACTGGGCCTGGCTTACATGGCTCTGAACGTGCAGAAAAGGTTATTTTTGGTACGATGGGCTGCTGTATGCACGAGCCTTAACATCCCGCCATAAAAAGGTTTGTGGTAATTAATAGGGTAATTTAGACCCTGGCGCAGGACCGTCCACCCTATTAAGATATCCTCACCTAATTGGCGGGATCTCTCTGCTGTAAAGGGAACCCAGCAATCTTCTGAATTGAGAAAATAAACTCCTGAAGTGGGAGTTTGTTGCTCCCTGTGTTGGGGGGGCATTAAAAAATGTCCATGTCCCATCGCGATCAAGGGTAGGGAAAATGGGTGGCAGGAGCCCCTGTCCCTAAACAACCATCACTTTAACCTGGAGGCTTTGTGGCAGATCCTTATTAGAGCCATTGGAGGGTCCACCGTTGTAAATCTGCCATCTCCCCTGGCTCATAATTGAGTGGGAAAAAGCATATTTGATGTGGCAAGTGGACCACCAATTTACAATGGCCCTCACACTCCACCATATTCTAAGTCTTTCAGAATAGAGCTTGGTGCTGTAGCCCGTGATACTTCTTTGCCAGGACATTTGGGTGCAGCCAAGATACATGAAAGACTGCTGCCCGACTCGATCTGGAAGGTATACTAAACAAAGGCAAAGGTTAATTTTCAAAGGAGGCTCCCCCTAGAAGAGGGAAGCATTTGGGGACAGGTTTGGAGAAATGTCTTCCGTGCTTGCTGGTGGAGTCCACCTAGGGAAGCCCAGGAGTTAGCCCCTCTACAGTGACAGCTCCAAGGTCCACCGGATCTAATAAAATGTGTCTAGAAAGGTGGGTTGAATAAGTGAGGAATTTAGAAGTTGATCAACCGCTGGTGGAAACTCCACTAGTTTAACAAACGCACTCCAATATGTTTAAAGTATACCAAGCGTTGAAAATAATAATCTAGTTCTTATTAAAAACTGATCACACAGAAAGATACTTCTTGTTCAAAACACCATTTCTTTGTGTTATTGATACTTTTAGACATTTATAGTTTCAACATGTTCATCTTGAACTACATATTACAGAATAGGAAAACATGAACTTGTTATTACAAAAACATGATAATCCTGTTGTGATTTACTCTACAAAAACGTTTTAAATGCAATTAACAACCATAGTTGAGGAAAAGGCCCAATGCATTTCGGGGGTTCCCTTCTTCAGGGGAACTGAAAAAATAAAACAATATAAGAACAATGTATTGGAAATAGGTAATTCATTAACAATAATGCATTTTCTTATTAGCAAAGACAGTTCATAAGGCCAACAACTGCTAATACACATAACTGCTAATCATATGTCTACATGTATGGACTAATTATTAAGGTCAAAGCTGAAGGAAAAAAACACCCAGTGAATGGAGCAATCAGGCGTGAAGTTAAACACAGGCAGGAAAGGTACCACCACCACGAGTGAATGGTGTTACTGACGTTGCTAATTTAGATGGACAGAAAGATGTACGAGAATAGAATCCATAACTACCACGGTTAAAAGACTACCTCACCGTGCCGTGATTGTCGTGAAACTATATTCATAAGCTGCCCTTTTATACTCACTTCTCAACTACTTGGTGATATAACGAAACTGCAGTTCCAACAAAAAGGTCTGACTGGTACTAATGTGTCCGCTAAAAGGACAAACGACAATAATATTTGTGTCAGTCAACAACGTGAAGAGAGACCATTAAACTGATTTCCCAACTAAACCATCTACTTCTTGAATACTTACTCGTTTGTTACATGTGTAACTGCAACCATTGAGCTTCCAAACAGGATGTTACTAGTATTTTACCACCTGTCTGATGACTATGTTCAAACAGATAGAAACGATATTTCATCTAATTGGTCACTACCCAATTGTGAACCAACTCAAGTGGAGAGAATTCTTATGGGTCCACTACCTGTGAATAAATTAAAAAGATATCATGCAAATATTTCCTTGGAATACAGATCCTGTCTATGCTGATATCATACTCTCTAGATAGACAAAATTTACATTCTGTACTTCAAGAAGTTATATCAGAACACTCAGCATGTCCTATCAACATAACTCAATGCATCCCAGCTATATAATGGTGTCGCATACACATCAAATAGAATCTTACTTAATCAAAATGCCTTAGAAGCCCCTAACTATTGAGCAGCATTGGCAACTGGAGGCTCACTTGACAGTAGAACTCAATAGAGCAATTGATCAACTGGCCATAGGGATAACTACTGGTTTGGGTGGGTTTCTAGTTGAGTGGTGTGCCTGCTTTAGGTCACACTTCACCCACCCAGTTGTTGAAGGTATACCACGTTGCAGGACAGCAGGGCACTTTGCCTCAATCAATGAGAGAAACAATTATCATAGTGTTACCAATGGCAAAGCTGGACCCGCTTAATGTTCAATCATATTGCCTGTTTCCACTTGTGAATGCGGTCTACAAAATTCTGAGTAAAGCATTGGCGAATAGGCTTTTGCCAGTGCTAACAGACATGGTGCATTTGGATCAAAAAAGGGATTTGTCCATTGGCAAAATATATTTCTTAATCTGAGGAGCTTGAATTATATTATGCGCAGGTCACTAATTAAAAGGACACTCATTGGATGGCCTTTCTTAATATTAATATAGAAAAAGTTTTTATACCTGTTACATGTGCTCCCATGACTGGGTACTGGGTTCCGAACTGGGTTGGGCTGTGGTATGAGGAACCCAAGACTAGGGCCAAACAGGAACTACATTTTATCCCATTCGTAAATGGAATGGGTGATACAACAAGGATGCCACCTGTCGTTGATGTTATTTGCCCTGACTGTGGAGCCTCTAGCATGTGTACTGAGACAGAAAGGACAGGGTTGAGGGATTAAATTAGACAAATAATGGCATGTTGTTTCCCTACATGACAACAACGACCTCTTGTATTAAAGTGGGGATTACCCACCAGTGATTGATGTGGCAAATACTGGATGAGTTCAGGGTGACGCCTGTGCTCGGAATTATTTGGTCATGGTCATGTCTCTTCCTGCTCCGTCTGTGTTTAGATGGGGCACGCTTGTGCTTCATTAGGGCACAAGTCCAGTGAGTGTTATAGAACACGGGCAATGTGGTATGGAGGGGAATGTGGGGTATAGCCAGAAATGTTTGGGCCCATGTCAGTCCTTTCACCTCCTCACTTAGGTAGTACCATGAGCTTGGCTGGCCTGCGTTGGCCCACAAATGTTTCTATTAGAGATAAAAATATTGAAGCGAAAGGAGGTCATGCATTACCCTCAGGTTTAGTATATTAGTCTTACAATGCTTTTATGCCTTTGTAAACGGAATTCGTTTTTTACTGGTTTCATTGTTTATTTTTATGGGATTGTACAGCTTGGATCATTGGACTTAGTCATGGAAACCATATCATGTGTATCAAGATTGTTTTAAAAGGATTTCAATCCAACTATTGATATGTATAGTGTGGGTGTAACCTCGTAAATTGGATAAAGAACTATTAAAAAAAACATTCCAAAGGACTACACCCTGCAAAAAACGTTAGGCCTGACGTAGGCTGTAGCGGACGGTACTCCATCCATAGAGGTTGGTTGATTGCTTTACTTCCACCCTCTTAACAGACTACCCCCATCCAAATTTAGAGATGACTGACAGCCCAGCGGTCATCTCTGTACCTTAAGAGGAACTGCCGTCACAGCAGTTTCATTTAAGAGACAAAAAGTTTAGGGGACGGCTGCCGTTGGTTTTGAAAAAACTTTCAAATTTTTTTGTTTTTCAGAAACTTTCAAAGTGGGAGATGTTTCTGAAAAACAAAAATCTGATGACCCCCACACCCAGGGAGTTTTCTTCCAAACCATAGGGTTCTTTGTTTTTATTTGTCACCCACCACAAGGTGTTGCATGTCAGTAACGGACAGAAACAAAGGATATAAACCACCTAACCTAAACAGGGTGGTTGTGTAATGCCCTTCATCCAACAGCCCGTATTCCGTTGGGCAACCGGAGGAAGCTTTCCATAAACAGTACCAGTGGCGGTTCTGTCAATGGAAAGCTGAACTCTAAATAAGGTGAACAGACAGAGTTTGGCAGACATAGTTAGCTGTAGCATGTGCTACAGAGTATTATGATTCCCAAACTCTAATCCATGTACTTATCATCATTGACAGCATTCTACATTGTGAGGCATGAGGGAACACATAAATGGGCTAATTTTGAGTGATTTGAACAGCTCCCCAGACTGCTGGGTGAGCACAGGCCCTCGCCCCCGCCCACCCTGTGAAGGTCCTCCCCTCAGAGATTCATGCCTGCCTGAGAGGCACCATTTGGCAAAATTGTATCCTGTAGTATGACTTTCACTTTCGGCAAAACTGAATGCATGCCAGACCGCCATGTTGTTGCAGGGCCTGTCGGTGGGTTTTATTTGTCTTTGAAGGAACAAACCTAAAACGTCAGTTTTGTTTCTGAAAAGCAAACACCGATGGCCTAGGCTTACAGTGAGTTTTCTAACTTCATAACAAAGTTCTGGTTCAAAGGATCTGCTCTAAATAGGGGTCATCCCGAACTAGTGCAGGCCGCCACCAAATATTGCCTGCCTGCAGAAACTCCACCAGTCAATCTGCTGTTCCCATCCTCTAAATGAGGCAGGTAACTGTAGGTTTGGTGTTGTACGAGGCAAACCCTTAATTAGACCCTTAGTCCTGACTTGTCAGCCTGAACATATCTTATGCAGGCAAATACATACTAACCTGTGACACTGACTAT
Source organism: Lissotriton vulgaris (assembly GCF_964263255.1). Classification (NCBI taxonomy): domain Eukaryota; kingdom Metazoa; phylum Chordata; class Amphibia; order Caudata; family Salamandridae; genus Lissotriton; species Lissotriton vulgaris. The sequence goes on from NC_141687.1 coordinate 1,699,293,779, forward strand.
GAGCAGTCCAGGACTTCTATGTGACACAACTTCAGAGCTGAAACTCCTAAAATGGTGGCTCATTCTCAGATCAAGAGTTAGCATAGACCTCTCAGGTGGTCTCCACAACGTTTGTATAAAGCATGTCTTGATCAAGTGCAAAGCATGATTCTGATGCTTCAAACATCCATCTATCCGTCAAACACAACTTGTGGAGAAAAGAGCAAAACCACAATGTATGGCTCAAACAAACTTGTCCTTATAGGAGTCCACCTAAAGGGAGCTGAGGTTGTGCAAAAGATGATGACTAGAAGGATATAAAAATAGCCGCCAGCAGGACATCCTGGCAAAGCAGTGTACCGTGTACAGGTCTAGTGCATTAAAAGCAGAAGTGTCTACTATCAGAGCATCAGAGAGAGCACACTCGCCTCCAGCCAGTGTTGTGAGTTATGGGAAGGGAGGTCCTCAGGCCAAGCCAGTTATAGCTGTTATGCCATAAGATGTGGAGGGTTAGATAAAATGGTCTCTTCCTGCCACATGTGAATGCTTCTATGCTGCCACAAAGCTCCCTTACCCAGATATGCCACTTATCATATTCAGTTTCCTTACTGGAAAAAAACTGAAAAGATGCAGCGAGGGGTGGGAAGGAGTTGCAAAGTGTTTTTAAAGATTGTGTTTCTTATCAAATATAACCGCACTACTTCTAGTGTTTCCGGAATTTCACGTTGATAGTTCCAACAGTCAGAAGCCTTTACAGGCATGGGCCACAAGTGAAAGAAGTGCCTCGATCTGTTCTTACTAATTGAGTGTTTTACTTTAAAGGGTTATGTGATTGATGAAGCTGGAACAGTTATCATCAGGTGGGACGCTGATATACAATTTCTTTTAAGGAATGAGTCATGGATCTCTTAAAATAAAGGATGTTCTCGTTAAGATCATTTTCTGTGAAACCAATGGATTGCTCCTGCGTCAGTGAGAAAGAGCCATGGAAAGGCTTGACTGGAAATCTTAATGTCCCAAAAAATGTGGGAAAAGTGGTACAGCCATCCTAAACACACGTCCTGCCACCAACATTCTGCCCTCTTCAGCACATTTAATAATTCAGTCCCACCACACCTAGAGATGGCCAAACCACAATACCAAAACATACCATTCCAGGACAATGGAAACCTGAGAACTGTGTGGAAGTCCCTCAGACAACGCCACAGGTCAACTCTATCGGCAAATTGACATGTAACGATTTCAAGGTGCTAGAGTGATCAAGTGAGGTGATGGTGCAGTGCTCAAGAACAACGCAAAGTAAATATGTGAAAACCATCAGAATCTTACTGTACAACATATTTCATAACAAAGAAGGAGATAATCAGACTGGTCCAATATCAGCAGATTTGTCATTTATAGACAGGCCAGAGCAAATTCTGTTTTTACGGGTAAATCTCTGTCTTGTATTGTAAATGTCATATGGTTATCAAAGACTAGGCTAAGGTTAGTCTTTGTCAAGTGCGGCTCTTCTGGGCGACGCTTGGTGGGTCTTCTTGGTTCGAAGAAAGTGCCAGAATGATAACAGAAAGTCCAGCAATGCTTCAGAAAATAATCCAGTAAGAAGGACAAAAATCTGAATTCCAGAAAAAACCTTCTTGCTGACCAGGCGAAGGATGAAGTGTAGGAAAAGAGATCAACAGGAACTGAAGATTACGTCGAAACCACAAAGTCCAGGGAGCAGGCAACTTTTCAGGAACAATAGCAGGACAACTGGACTTACTATGGAACTCCCGTAAATAGGGAAGAACAGGATATGACATAATCTAAAAAGATTCTACCATCTTGGACTGGGAAGGTATTTTTTTTAAAAAAATAAAAAGAACAGGAAAGGATGAATAATCAACATTTAAAAACTAAGGGGCTGATTTACATGCACCTTGCACCACTTTTGTGTCACTTTTACCATGGAAAAGTGACATAAAAGTGTCACAAGGGGCTTGTAAATCTGCCCCTAAGAATCTTGTATATAGTGCTTTAAATGGGCCGGTACTCGTCGGTATTGAGTACCGGCACTTCTTAGATTTATGATCGGTCTGAGTACCGGCGTTTCTCTACTGCCCTGGAGAGTACTGGTACTCATGAAAAGGTAGGCTCATTGACTGTTCTGCAGCCCCCATCTGAGCCCCAGTTGAGCTATTCAGCAGGGCCAATTTGAATAATGTCCAGGCGCTCACCATCACGCTGTGCTTGACAGAGCAGGGCCCATTCAGGCCCTGTGCTGTCAATCACATTCACACTATCCTATGCATTCGTGCAAGCACAGGAATCATGGCAGCGCCCTGGCAGTGGCCATCAGGCTATGGCCAGTCCAGCCCTGGCGGCAATTCAAAAATCCATGGTAGGTGAAGATGGCTTTTATCATACCCGAGTCTTTTGTGTGTCTGCTATGTTTGTGTGTATAATTAAACACACAAAGGGGGCATCAGTTCCTCTAGGAGAGTGAACCATAATCCAGTTCGCTCAATAGTATAAATGAAAGGAGAGAATGTTCTGAGTAATGTGGTTGTTTGCTCTGTAAGAAAACCAGAAGGAGGGGAGAGAGATGTAGGGTGGGTTGAATCTCCTCGGTGACCTAGTGCCCTCAGAAGACCCTACGAGCGCCCTGAGTCATCATTGGGCGTTGCTCCTCGTGTGGGTGGCGCTGCAGTCCCTCACGGGCCCCACAAGGGGACTCTTTAGCGGAGTTCTTTTGGTGGAGATGCCGCAGTTGTGCATGCGGGTCTGAGGGCCTAGTGAAAAAATATATATTAAGTGAGTGCAAATTTAAAATGACCAGACAGTACCCGTCAATTAATTTATTCAAGGGTCTGGTTAGCCAATTAAAAGAGGTGGACCCTGGAATGTCCCTATATAAACCAAATAATAGGGGGCGTCTGTGATACTAGACGTTTGTCTCAGGGTAAGAGTGTGGTTGTGGAGATAAAAATTAAAAAATATATATATATAAATAATATATATATATATACGCCCAATGATGACTCAGGGCGCTCGTTCGGTCTTCTGAGGGCACTAGGTCACCGAGGAGATTCAACCCACCCTACATCTCTCTCCCCTCCTTATGGTTTTCTTACAGAGCAAACAACCACATTACTCAGAACATTCTCTCCTTTCATTTATACTATTGAGCGAACTAGATTATGGTTCACTCTCCTAGAGGAACTGATGCCCCCTTTATGTGTTTAATCATTAGTCTTGGGAGCAAGGGCACTGGACCTCGACTATTTCCTTTTTGTTTTCTTATTTAAGCTTCCCGTCCCCCCACTTTTTGTGTATACACATGTTTGTGTGTATGTCTGTTTTTCTAAGAAAAGGGTGAAAGAAAGAGAGAGAGAATCAAGACACTCTCAGAAGGTATTTTAAAGAAAATGTGTGACACTGTACATATCTGCTCTGTGACAAAGATTCATAAATAACGTAAAAGGGAGGGGTGGTGGATGGGTGAGTGGATGAGTGAGTGAGCAAGGGTGGATGTATGGTTGGATGGATGAGTGAAACCATGCATGGGTGAAAGAGGGTGGATGATTGGATAAAAGGGCGGCTGATGGGTGGATAAGTGAAAGATTGGATGGATGAATAAAAGGTAAGGAGGATGGATGAAAGGGTGGATAATGGATGAGTGAAAGGAGGGAGTGAGTGAAAGGGTGGATGGAATAAAGGAGTGAAAGTGTTGATGGGTGGATGAGCGAAAGGATTGATGGATGAGGGAAAGGGTGGATAAAGAGATGGATGAGTGAAAGGATGAATGGATAGGTTTGGAGATGGATGGATAGGTTTGGATATGAAGGGTGGATTGACTAAATGGTGGAAAAACCTAATGATTGATGAAAGACTGAATAGATGATAGAATGTAAAGGTTAAATGGTGGACATCAGCAGGTAAATGGTAGGATAAAATTGATGATTGATGGAATTGACATGAGATATCTTTGGGGAGGGTCATCGTGATGTTCTTCATTTGCATGTTGCTATAAGAGCCTTGCTGCTAGTTGAGGGTATTTTCAATTTCTTCCTACTCGCGTGCTCAAAAATACATAGTATTGTGCCAAACAGCAATTAACAGTATGACATTAAGAAGGTGCAACTATTGCAAAAAAAAGGAAATGGTAACATTATCTCATTTCTCTTTAATTTTGTGTAATGAGTTAACCTGCTGTGTTTATATAAACACATTTCTCATGTTTTTGGTATGTGCTGCAACTAATATAGAAGTTGTTAAGTATCATCATGTCTTGCCCTCAGCCCCGCCCCTAGCCCCACCCTCTCACTACACCTCTAACTCATTTTAATGAGTACCTGCACTTATTTTTTCCCTTTTAAAGCACTGTTTGTATATATAAGCAACTCCAGAGAAGAAAAAAAACTCGTTCTGATAAGAAACGCTTTATTTCACGATGGCCACCAGCAAGGCCACCATTACTTCGTACCTAGGATATGCCACATGATCGGCCTCTAAGAGGGGCTATTGCGTGAAAGGGCGCTGGGCGAGCAGCTGAGGAGAGCTGCAGCGGGGCCCAAGGTAAGGAAGGTATTCCTCACAGTTTTCAGCATATACTCCAAACGTACTCTATGGAAAAACTGTTACTGCTTAAGAACGTCAAAATTCACATCATGGCCTCGATTATAAGGGCCTCAGTATTTGAGTTATCTATTGCTCTCAATAAATAACTAATCGTAGGCCATTGTTAGTTATCAAATGTGATAAAATACACTGGATAATGGTTTCCCCATTTTAGTGGGGTGTAGCATGTGGATTTTGGTGTTTTATGCATCAAAAATCGCATGTTAAAGGATTTACCAGACATTTACCTGGTAAATTTGGTACATTTGACCGACTGAAATTCATTGAGAGAGCAATCCGACGTTCAGATTTTACTAAAAACTCATATTTCCAAGACGCTTGCAATCAGTGGTTTACACGGTTGTAGCAGGTTTACGTCCTGGGACTTCTGAAAGCCAGGAGTAAGACCTCCAGAGGAAATAGGACCCTGTGACACAAATTAGTAAAGAATATTGGTACCTTGTGGGGATATAATTCACAAAAGACAGACTGTGGCACAGTCACTAAAGGTATGGATGTGCTTAAAAAGCTCAACAAACTATCTGAAAACTTGTCAATTGTGGCTATCAGGAACGCATATAATACTAAAATTATTAGAACAGAGGTCGGAATTATCAGTAATGTGAAGTTTACTGCAACAGGTCATGGGCAATACTTTTCACTTCCTTTAAATTCAGAAATCCGGGTATCATATTTTGACAGGTGCGATAATTATCATATCCGAGGCTAGGTAATTTGCAATTTAGATCCAAGTTGCTATGAGCAAAAGGTACATTGTAATTTGTGAATGCCATTAAAAGTGGCAATGTAGACATTGTTGCTTCACGTGATTCGGAAGGCTGACAGGAACATCCTTTCTTATTGCGAATCGCAATTACACGTTTCAATCAGGTAGATTCATCAAGCAAAATAGCGATCGCAATAGCTGCGAAACAGCGATTGCAATTTCCGCTCCCGCAATTCATCAACTACAAAAGCAGAAAATAGCGAATTCGCGAAATAAAGAATCGCAAAACCAATTGCCAACCCACATTGCGATTCCGTAACAGCGATTTCCCACATTTGCTGCGATTTATTTTGCGAAATCGCAATATATTTGCGATTTCGCTATATATTTGCGAATTCGCTATATATTTGCCAATTCACTAATTAAATCTCAATTGAAATTCATCATACATCGCAATTAGCGAAAATCCCAAAAATCGCTAATAAGGAGTCGCAATTTAGGGAGAAGCTAAACCAGGTGGTAACCATGAAGTCCAATAGGAAAAAAAAAATTGCTAACAAGACACAGGTGTAGGGTCAAACAAACACACTTAAGGAGACTCAGTAGGAGCATGAGGAAAATCACAATGCCAGGTCTCTACATCGTGGCAGGGCAGCTGAGGCTCCAGGCTGCAGCCCAGAACCGGCGCAGGATCCAGGAGCGCATTTACCGGCTGCTCATTACACTGCTGGGCCAGACTGAGGATCAGATCTACTCAAAATACAGGCTAAATGGGGCAATGATAATGAAGCTCATCAGAGACCTTGACCCCCTGCTGCAGCACCCAACACGGAGGACCAACGCCGTGCCCACCCATGTCCAGGTCTTGTGCTGCCTGCACCTCCTGGCGTCCGGAAGCTTCCAAGGGATAGTCACATATGCAGGGGGAATATCACAGAGTACCCTGTCACGCTGCCTACAGAGTTTCCTGGACGCCATGCTGAGCCGGATCCATCACTACATTTCCTTACCAACAACCCAACAAGACTTAACACAAACAAAACTGGACTTCTATCACACGCCCAGTTCACCCTTGTAATTGGCTGCATCGACTGCACCCACATCCACATCTGTCCACCCGCTGAGACCGAATACATGTACCGGAACCGCAAGTCATACCACTCACTCAACATCCAGATGGTCTGCAATGCAAAGACCATCATCACTGACATTGTGGCACAATACCCGTGGAGCACGCATGATTCATTCATCTTCCGGCACAGCGTCATACACACCCGCTAGGCCAGGGGTGATTTTGGCGAAGGACATCTCCTGGGTAAGTACACATGCCCACATACAGTATGTCAAGACGATGTTGCTGCGCATAACAGGCACTGACCCACTGCTCCTATCCTTCAGGTGACAGCGCCTACGGCCTCCGTGAATACCTCCTCACCCCATACCTCAACCCTGCTACACCACAGGAATGGCGTTACAATGCTGCGCACAAACACACAAGAAATGTTATTGAGCGGACTTTTGGCATATTAAAGAGTCGCTTCCGCATCCTCCACAAGACTGGTGGCGCCCTCAAATACCAGCCAGAGGTCTGCTGCCGCATTGATGCCGTGTGTGCCATACTCCACAATATTGCCACCAAGCGGAGGATACCTGTGGAGGTGTCTGGTAGTGAGTCTGAGGGGGACAACTGGCCACCTGCACATGTGCATCATGCATGTGGGGAGAATCCTGCTGAAGGACACAGGCGCCGTAACTACATCACAATGAACTACTTCTAGTGCACCTATACCCCTCACACAACACTGCATTCATGCATGCCACATGAATTATTGACATGAGGAAGTTTTGTGTTCAAAATAAAATTATTTTTTATGTTCTACAAGCTGTAGATGTGGTTTGATTCATCAAAAAAATTACTAATGTATTGCATCATACAGGCACTTGTGTCCATTGTGGCGTGCGTGGTTTCATCACCATGGCACTGCCGTAAATGTTTACTCAGTCACTGGCGCCTCCTGCCGGACGCACCTTGTCGCCTCGCCGACTCCACGTCAGGAGTGTCCGGCCAGGATGCAGCACTGAGCCTGGTACTGCGGCGCCTTTCAGGTTGCACCTGCACAGACAGGCTGCTCAGGCTCGATGTGCCCTCACTGGCATCATCACCCCCTCCCCCTTGCATGGTCATGGCCGCACACCCATTGATTTACAACTACTGTGGTAACCTGCTCCAAGGCCCTTGCTACATCTTGGCAGCATTGCACCATTTGTAGCTGCATGGCCAGCGACCAGCTGATTAATATTGCGTGCAGTTTTGTATAACTGCAGCTGCATGGCTGCCATGTGCTGTGCCTGCTTCCGGTGCACAGCTAGCATCCGGGACTCTATTCCGAGCCCTAGATTTTGGGCCAGTTGCTCCCTGTCTGGTCGTGTATTCACGGTGTGCTACTGCCTCAACCGGCCGCTTGCCTGGGACCGCACAGTGGCTGTGCGGCGTGTCTGCCTCCTGGGTGGTGGTGGGGTCTGATCCACTGGCATGCGTGACGCCTGGGGTGGTGGAACTGCTCCTGTGTCTGCAGGGGTGGCCCTGTGAATTTGTGAAGGTGCTGGTACTGGTGCAGGTGCAGGTGCGTGGGACGGTCCAGGTGCTGGGGCTGTCTGGCTATCTCCCTCCATCTCATCCGGAGTCTCCGCAATATGGAGTGCCTCGCTGTCTGTGGTCTCTGCATCTGCGGCACCTGTGATGTGAATGAATGCATGCATGATTAATGATATGATTCTGGCACCTGGGATGTAGCAACATGCATGCAGACTTGCATCCCCTGAATGGCTTTAGGGGTATGTTTCACTAGAATGTTCTGGATGTGTGTGGCTATCAGGGCACATTGTCACACTACAGGTCCCACAATGCAATTGGGCGTTTGTGATGGGCAGGGACTGCATTACTGGGTTTACCAAATGGCTGGCTATGGAGGCATGGGCATTGTTAGGGTACGGGGTCGCACTTGCATTGTTCTTACCTTGTGATTGGTGTGTGTCTCTGGAGGTGTCCAGCTGAGTGATCCCCACGCAGGCTGCAGAGTTGATGGTGTCCTCCACCAAGTCCTCCAGTGGTGTATTAGCCGCAACTGTGGACTCTCCTCCTCCCGTGGCCGCTCTCTCCCCCAGCCTCTCCACAATTCGTTCTTTGGCACGCACTCTGAGGTCATACCACCTCTTCTTGAGGTCATCAATTGACCGCTGGGTCACTTCTACGGCGTTGACCTTCGCCCTGATGCGCAGCCAGATGCCTCAGCCACGTTCCTGGAAAGCTTTCCAAAAAGCTTTTCATGGTCAGCAAGGACCCCCTCAATCAAGTACTCCAACTCTTGTTCTGAGAACTTGATTTTCCTCTTCCTGCCAGTTTCACTGCCTCCTGCTGATCATGGGAAATTGTGGTTGCAATGTGTGTCCTGTCTTGGGTCTGCAGGGTGTGGCTCCTGGAGCTCAGTGCTGTGCCTCCTCCTCAACCCCTAACATACTCGCAAGAACAGCTTATGCATCTATGTCCCAAAGCCTCCTGCCTTTGTCCAAGGGGACTGAGGTTGGATGCGCTTTTCAAAGTCTGCGACCTCTGCATCAATAGGAGTAAAGAGGCTCTGAATGCTCCCCCTCCCAGGGAACCATTACGGCTGGCTCTCCTGAATTGTAGATCCTTACCGAGACATTCCTTACATATCCACCACCTGATTTTAGATCACAAGTTAGATATACTGTTCCTGTCGGAAACTTGGACATCGGACAGTTCTGACTTCGACGTGGTGAACGCCCTTCCCCCCGGATTCTGCATCTTTTGTTTGCACAGACCGTTGGGTAGAGGGGGTGGGCTATCTATCATATATAAGGATACATTGGCATGTAGGGCCGATGAAGGGTCCATTTCGGACGCGGAAAGTTGCAGCTTTAAGATCCAACTGTCCCCCAACGACTCGTTGTCGGGGTTGCTGATCTACCGGCCTCCGGGCAATATCAAACAATTCGCAAATTCTCTGCTGGAAGAGGCCCCAATGCTGATAGCATCGGCACCCAATTTCCTCCTGTTCGGGGATCTGTATCTCCATTTCGATTCAACGGAGGATAAAGTAGCGAACGATCTAAGATCTGAACTTGGGCTGGGGAACATTATCCTACATAACCAGGAGCCCACTCATGTCAAGGGCCATTTATTGGACACGGTGTTTTCCAACATTCCCCTTCTCTCCACGTCGCCGCCCCTGCCTCTCCCGTGGACCGACCATTTCCTGATCCCTTTTCAAGTGGGTTTTGCCTCAGCTCCCCCACCCCCTTCGGCAGCCACAGCACGAGTACCAGTGAGGGTATGGTCGAAACTCCCTATCAATGATCTAACCTGCAAGTTGACACAGACCATCCCGGTACTTAGTAGGGACCCGTTAGAAGCCGACGATGCCTTTTGCGATTGGCTCGGTACGGCTTTAGATGCTGTACTTCCCCTGAAAATAGCTAATAGGAAGACTGGGGGCCCTAAATCATCATGGTTCACCCCCGAGTTAGGTCTCCTGAGGAAAATATGTAAAAAGAAAGAACGGGACTGGCGAAAAAACTGGGCAGTAAACACCAAAGAAGAGTACAGGGCAGCCATGAGAACTTATAAAGCGGCACGCAATTCCACCAAAGCGGCCTACCTTGAAGACAGGATAAAATCGTCAGCCAATTCCTCGAGTGAAACTTATAAAATTCTCAAAGAGCTGCTCAAAGTTCCAGTGCCCTCAGGATTCCCAGAGGGGAGCTCGGATCGCTGCAATCTTCTGGCCCAGTTTTTCGACCATAAAATCCAAAACATCATAGCCGGCCTCCCCAAGCCCCGACAGAGACTGGTCTCAGGGGAGATCTGCTTGGCCGCAGACAGAGCTGTGCTGGACAATTTTGTCCCGATTACCAGGGAAGCTTTTTGTAAAGAGCTGGCCGCGCAAAAAAGTGGCTCACCGATGGACCCCATGCCTATGCACATCCTAAAGCATTTTACGGATGTCATAGCGGGACCGGCAGTAGATTTACTTAATGCTTCCTCCGCCTCTGGCCAGGTCCCCCCCAGTTGGAAGCGGGCCATAGTAAAAGCCCTGTTGAAAAAAGCTGGGCTTGACCCCGCCGATTTTTCCAACTTTCGGCCAATCTCCTTACTGCCAGGGATGGGAAAAATCGCAGAGAAATGGGTCAACCGGCAGCTCTCGTCCTTCTTGGAAACCAACGAGCTGTTGCGACACTCCCAAACTGGCTTTCGGCCCGGTCAGGGCACTGACTCGGCGCTGATTGCTATGGTAGAAGAGGGCAGGTGCATCTTAGATTCAGGAGGATCAGCAGCTCTGGTCCTCCTGGATCTGAGTGCCGCATTTGACACGGTGGATCACAAGATCTTGATCCACCGGCTGGAAGAGCTGGGAGTAAGAGAGTTGGCGCTCACCTGGCTGACGTCTTTCTTGAGTGAGCGAACGTATCAAGTGTGCGAGGGCAATAGAAGATCAGTGCCCACCCCCCTTCAGTGTGGTGTCCCGCAGGGCTCATCGCTGAGCCCTACGCTGTTTAACGTCTATATGGCCCCACTGGAGGGGGAGGTTGCACCCTTTGGAGTGAAACTCGCAACGTATGCGGATGACACCCAATTGATTGTTTCGCTATCGCTCGCAGAGAGCCACGGAGAAAAGTTTGCCGCCTGCCTTACCAACATCATGGCATGGATGGCAGACTCGAGACTCAAGCTTAATGGCTCTAAAACAGAGGTGATGCTTCTGGGAAATCTCTGTACCTCCCTCTCCAAATGTATGTGGCCTTCTTGTCTAGGGGAGCCCCCGACCTCGAAAGAATCCATAAAAAGTCTTGGCGTCTGGTTAGAACCAGAACTGTCGATGCACACTCAGGCAAAAAAAACTGCAGGGAACTGTTACGGTCTGCTCCGTTTAATGCGGAAAGCCATGCCCCTTCTTCCCCCAGAATCCAGAAAATTACTAGTACAGGGCCTTATTCTGTCAAGACTGGATTACAACAACGCCCTCTTCCTAGCAGCGCCAGAGTACACCCTGAACGTGCTCCAGAGGGCACAGAATGCAGCCGCCAAACTGCTGACTAATATACCCAGAAGAGCATCAGCTAAACCGGCCTTGAAAGCGCTCCATTGGCTTCCCATAAGAGCGAGAGTGAAATTCAAAGCGCTCTGTACCGTGTTTAGAGTCCTCCAAGGGACAGGTCCTCCGATCCTAAAAGACCTGATCCGCCTCTACAAATCATCAAGAACGCTTCGCTCTGGCGAGGAGAACCTGGTGGTAATCCCGAGAGCAAAAAGAACAAGGACTGGGGGACGTCGTTTCTCAATAAATGCTGGCCAGCTGTGGAACTCCCTCCCAACAGCAATGAGGAAAGAACCCAGCTTGGCCAGATTTCGAAAAACTCTGAAAACTTTTCTTTTCCCCCATAACGACTAACATCTCAGGGTGTTGATCAGAGGAGTTCCGTCGGAGTGTACATTTAGCGCTGGGACGCTCAAGGGCAGCCATGCGCTTTAGAAATCTATTTTCATTTCATTTCATTTCATTTCAATCCAGCTCTGTGTTCCATATGAGTCATGGAGCTGCCTACTTCCTGGTTGTGATGTCATCATTGTGCTCAAAATGCGACTTCCCGTTTTTGCGGTCTCGCAATCTGCGAGATCGCTATTTGGGATTTGGGTAATTGCGGAAATCGCAATTTCGGTTTGGGAAGTAGGCGATTCTGCGAATTAATAGCGATTTAAGGAAAATCGCATACGGTGATTGCGGGCGATTGCGATTCGCAGTTTATTTTCCGATTTTGAAGATGCATCCCATTCTGTGAATTCTAAATAGCGATTCGGTATTTTTCGCTATTTGGAATTCGCAGAATTGTAACGCCGTTCCAGTGGTGTAGCAGGGTTGAGGTATGGGGTGAGGAGGTATTCACGGAGGCCGTCGGCGCTGTCACCTGAAGGATAGGAGCAGAGGGTCATTGCCTGTTATGCACAGCAACATGGTCTTGACATACTGTATGTGGGCATGTGTACTTACCTAGGAGATGTCCTTCGCCAAAATCACCCCTGGCCAAGCGGGTGTGTATGCCGCTGTGCTGGAATATGAACATATCATGCGTGCTCCCCTCGTATTGTGCCACATTGTCGGTGATGATGATCTTTGCATTGCAGACCATCTGGATGTTGAGTGAGTGGTATGACTTGCGGTTCCGGTACATGTATTCGGTCTCAGCGGGTGGACAGATGTGGATATGGGTGCAGTCGATGCAGCCAGTTACATGGGGGAACTGAGCGGTGTGATGGAAGTCCAGTTTTGTTTGTGTTAAGTCCTGTTGGGTTGTTGGTAAGGAAATGTAGTGGTGGATCCGGCTCAGCATGGCGTCCAGGAAACTCTGTAAGCAGCGTGACAGGGTACTCCCCCTGCATATGCGACTATCCCCTGGAAGCTTCCGGAGGCCAGGAGGTGCAAGCAGCACAGGACCTGGACATGGGTGGGCACGGCGTTGGTCCTCCGTTTTGGGTGCTGCATCAGGGGGTCATGGTCTCTGATGAGCTTCATTATCATTGCCCCATTTAGCTTGTATTTTGAGTAGATCTGCTACTCAGTCTGGCCCAGGAGTGTAATGCGCAGCCGGTAAATGCTCTCCTGGATCCTGCGTCGGTTCTGGGCTGCAGCCTGGAGCCTCAGCCGCCTTGACGCGATGTAGAGACCTGGTATTGTGATTTTCCTCATGCTCCTACTGAGTCTCCTTAAGTGTGTTTGTTTGACCTAACACCTATGTCTTGTTAGCAATTTTTTTTTCCTATTGGACTTTATGGTTACCACCTGGTTTAGCTTCTCCTTAAATTGCGACTCCTTATTAGAGATTTTTGGCATTTTCGCTAATTGCGATGTATGATGAATTTCAATTGCGATTTAATTAGCGAATTCGCAAATAGATAGCAAATTCGCAAATATGTAGCAAAATCGCAAATATATTGCGATTTCGCGAAAATGAATCACAGAAAATGTGGGAAATTGCTGTTACGGAATCGCAATGTGGGTTGGCAATTGGTTTTGCGATTCTTTATTTTGCGAATTTGCTATTTTCTGCTTTTGTAGTTAATGAATTGCGGGAGCGGAAATTGCAATCGCAATCGCTGTTTCGCAGCTATTGCGATCGCTATTTCGCTTGATGAATCTACCTGGCCACATATGAAAAATATTTAGCATTAAACACGTTATTACATTTTTTTTTAACTTCAGGTATTGTTTGAAGCTGGTGCTAACAAGGCGGAACGGTATTCTCAGGCTATCGCTAGGCACCCTTTTAGAAAATAAATGCTATAAGTTGTAGGCATCATTGTAAATTCATGAAAATGTACAGCACTATCTGAACCTCCCTTAGGTGCCTGACGTCAGATGCAATTATATGCACTTCAGAGTTGGCCGAGTTCCAGGGCTTGATGTTGTTCACTGCTGGGCGGGTATTTCCAGGAAGGGGAGGATATTATGCTGCTTGTGCAGGGAAGGTTATGAAACCATCTTGCGTGTTTTTTTATTGTAGGGCCATGAGGGATCAGTGAATCCAGTGCATGTTTCCGGTACTGAATGCTATAATCACTGGTACTAAACTGGGCGAAACTGCTCACGTTAATGAAAGATTGGATATAAAATATAATGAACATTTGTGAATGTGCATGTTCTGCAAATTATTTTAAGTGCGTTAGATTCTGCGTAATAAAGACGATTAACATTCATGGCGGCTGAATTTGTTACTTTTTGGTCAATGTTTGAAGTTTTGAAATATACAATCATGTGTTGTATGTGCTTTTGGGGAAATATATACTTAAAGAAAGTGGTTCTGGTGTTTTTTTCTTGTCGAAACTTTTTGGGGCACATTGGCACGTTGTTCTTTATTAATGGTTTGTTTGACGAAACCAAACTGGAAAACATATTTTTGAAGCGATGTTTTCCTTTTTTATTGTTCAGATGTGTTTTTGCTCTGTCTTAACCCTTCCTTTATAAGAGGATTCCCTTCTTAGCTCCTCCTCAGCACCCCCCCCCTTTCTTCAAAACCATTTGTCTTGTACCTTTCCACTTTACTCGTTTTTGTACTTTCGCTGCTTCTCCTAGCCCATTTGTTTTCATTCATCCTTTACATCCTCCCTGTTACTTCCACCTTTTACTCCTTTCTATTCTTTTACCTCCTCTTCCTTTAATATCCATATGTTTTCTCCCCTCCTGCTTTACTCCTTTAAAAAAAATGTGTTTATTATTTTCCCTACCCCTCTTTAAGTTTGCCCATCATATACCCTCTCCCCTGCTACTTATTCCTCTTTTACTTCCCCTTCATTTTTTTAATACTCATGCGTCTTGTACCTTCCCGCTATACTCCTGTTTAAAAAAAAAATGTTTTTACTTCCCCTACTCCTTTTACTTTTACCTTTCCTCATAGTTCAGGAGTATATAAAAAAAAGAACATGCAAGGATAAATAATCAACATTAAAAACTAAGAATCTTGTATATATCACCTCTAATCCTGTTCTGGTTTCGGAGTAGCGTGCTACTCACTGAAAAGCTTTTTCAGCATCTCTTCAGGGGTAGCAAGTGCTATATAAAGGCAAACCTTATACTCTCCTATCCCTACACTGTCCTTATCAATCCAAATAACAAACTAATATATCCACCGCTCAAATTAATTTCATATTTCACTATACTAATTCACCAGTAATCCTTTTTGGATTCTGGAGTAGTGGGCTACTCGCTGAAAAAGAGCTGCAACGCCTCGCCAGGGGTAGTAAGCGCTATATAAATGTGAATACAATTCAATATATAAACAACTCCTGAGAAGAAAGTAAAACACGTTCCCCTATCACTCCCTTCTTTCACTTGATAACATATGCTTTTTCCACGAAAAAATACTATTTTTGTGGGAAAGGCATTTCAGCATTTTGTCAAATCTCTAATATGTAGTTTTGTCTGCCTAATTTCGTCAGGGTGACTTTTCTCATATTGGAGAATGTTCAGAAAATAATTTAGAACAAATCGCTAAGTTCAACTGATTAAGCTAGTAATTGCAATGGGGGCTGGAAGCGCTTTCTCTTTTTTTTTTGTATTCCACTGAACTCTATCAAGCAGTAGCTTCATATTCAGAGAAACGGTACTCTATATGTCGTACCTGAACATTGAGTTTTAAGTATCGTGCTTGCAAAATATATATGAATAAACATAGATTTACTTAATGTCACATCTTAGCACATTGATGACCAATATAATGTCAAGGTAGGTAGAGCTGATGTTAAGAATTCTATTACATCTGTACTTGCCTAGATGTATTTTCTGTTACAATATTTTGGTAGTCGATATTTAGTATATTATATTTTGATATCACAATATTTTTGTACTTAATATTATGACCTATATCCGAATTAGGCTGGGGTGGTACCGTTTAATTTATTCCCTCCAATTTACCGTGAATGAGGTAGGAAAAGGTTATATTCACTTTACATGGTATATAGTTGAGCACCTTCCTAACCTGTTTGAATGAGCCACCCCTGTGTGCGGCCTTATGTAGAGCACATACATTAAGCTGAAGAAGGGGTTGTTTGAACTAAAAGCTTGGGGAGGAAAACCCCCCAAGACACAACATGTTTCCAATGTGGGGGAAGCATTCCCGTTGTTCCTCCCTAAACTGACAGCTGTAGCAATAGCTTGGTTTACTAGTGTGCAGTACTTGAGCGGATATGAACCCTGCAGTTAGATTGCTGGTTTATAGCGGTCCCACAACAACAGAAGCAACATCTGCAATATGCTTGTGTGTGAGAAAGTACTTGAGCGGAGCGAGGTTCCTTACCGATCTACAAGACCACAAGATCCAGATTCCTCTCCTCTGTCTTCACAGGGACGCGATCGGAACAACCCGGAAGTCCCGCCTTCGCGACCCGGAAGTGGACACTCGGGACCAATAATTGAGGAGCGAAACAACCGTAACGAGAAGAAAGAAGGCAGAAGAGAGACAACTAGGCAGTACGAAGACGCGGGACCCGGTTGGCGGAAAGAAGACGCGGGACGCGGTTGGCCGAGAGAAGACGCGGGACCCGGTTGGCAGAGAGAAGACGCGGGACCTGGTTTACAAAGAGACTACGCGGGACCCGATACCGAGAAGACCTGGACATCGGAGAATACTGAGGACGGAGAAGAAGCCTGGTCCGAAGACTGGTGGTGTCCGGAGGTGGCTGGGGAGCGGCCGTGACTCAGGAGAGTTACGGCGGAGCCAGGTTAGTGTCAGGGTCTCGGGAGTAGCTGGGAGAGGGTTGGAAAAGAGTGGGTGGAAATCCAGACAGACGCGTATAACAGAGGAGTGAATATAGTGGTATCTCTTTTGTGACTAAATACGCAGAGCACTTACTGTCGGATTGACTGTGTGTGGGCACCATTTCTTTTTCCAGTTGAGCACAGACCTTACCTTTACTAAGGAACTTATACACAAGGAAGTTATATACACCTATATTTTTCCGTTCTTCCTCTTCCTTTCTTTAACCTTGGCTTGCCGTATCCTTGGCTGTTGGAACTATTCTTGAGGCACCTTAACAAACCTAGTGCACCAAGGTGAGGTGATGGTAATACACCCTTAAAACAGTGCCAAACCATTCTGACGGCTCCTTTTTTCATTTCTTTATTCCCCTATGAGCTTTCGGGGTGAACACCACAGTCAAGGACAACCAGAAGGAAGGACAACACCCTTATCCTCAGACCATTCCAGTTCAAGGGATACCTAGGATGAAGAGGAAAAACATCCAATAACTATATCACAACAACCTACATCTGCTACTTCTGTTAATAAATCTTCTTTTTAACCTATACTTAAGCCTCCGCGCCTGTTCATCAAGCCTGCCCTCCCACAAGTGGTGTCAGAAGTGGGATCCAAAGGCGAGATGGAGGCTGCTCTAGCAAAGATGGCTGAAAATCAGGAACATCTGGGAAAGGTTATGGAACGCTTCTTGACTGTTGTCGAGGAAGATAGAGGAAAATTGCACCAAGTACTCGCTGGTCAAGAACAAACACAAGGGGCCGTTATGGACAAACTTACCACGGCCCTTGGCCAACAAAGAGGTGCTACAACCTTGCCCTCAGTAGTGTTACAACGATATGTAGCTGGAGAAGATCCGGATTTTTTCTTCAGTAATTTCGAACGCATGGCAAGTGCAGCCTCGTGGCCCGCAGATAAATGGGGACAGTATTTGGGGCCATTGTTATCAGGAGACCTGCAGGCCGCTTACCAAGCTGCCACCCTCTAGGGAACAGTTCCCTATGCTGAGATAAAAAAAATGCACTCGAAGAAGAGGACCCACAACATGTAGGTCCATATTTGTTTACTAAGAATGGATTATTGTATCGGAAAGGAGGCCGTGACCAAAAAGCTCAGTTGTTAGTACCAGAACCCTTTCGAGAAAAAGTATTGTATCTTGCACATAGTCACCTTTTAGGGGGTCATTTTGGGGCGGATAAAACTGAGAAAACCATTGTAGAAAATTTCTACTGGCCAGGGATATACCAGCAAGTAAAGAAATACTGTAGAGAATGTCCTATTTGTCAGCGACACAGTCGGTATCATCCGCCTCGAGCCCCGTTATTACCTCTTCCCATCATCAATGACCCTTTTAGTCGAGTGGGTATGGATATAATTGGTCCCCTGTTACCTTCTCGAAGTGGTTACAGATATGTACTGGTTATGGTTGATTACGCCAGTAGATTCTCTGAGGCTATACCACTCCGTCGTCCTGACACTACTAATATAGCCAAAGCTATGATTGGAGTCTTTTCTAGGGTAGGATTTCCCAAAGAGATCCTAACTGATCAGGGAACTCCTTTTGTCTCCAAACTGATGCAAAATATATGTAAACAATTGGGGATAAAACAAATCAGGACATCTGCATATCATCCACAAACGGATGGATTAGTGGAAAGATATAATGCCACTCTTAAGAAGCTGTTGGACTTAGAAACTAGAAGGTGGGAAGATATTCTTCCCTTGGCCCTCTTTGCCATCAGATGTAAAGAACAAAAAAGTACTGGTTATTCTCCCTTTGGGTTGCTCTATGGACATAAACCCCGCACTGTTGCGTGTTTATCTAGGTTCCTGATCGATACTGTGACCTTATGCCCCTATTCGGCTATAAATCCATTTATTCCCTATATTGGCATAACCGTTCAAGTGCGATTTTCTGAAAAGTCATCTCTGGCCTCACACGAACAGAGCCACATTCCAGCATGACTCTCTGCTACTTCCTTTGCGACCAATTAGTGCAATGACAGTGCAGCAGTCCCTATCTGATATTCCTAGATAACACTCCGAGTTCTTCAACAAGATAAAAACTTAGCAAACCTGGAAATCCCCGCTTGCTATGTTTTGATTAGTAATGGAACTCTAATGAGCAACTGATAACTATCACTTCCTAGTGACATCTTTAATTGACGTCTTATGTCCAGCAAACTTGCGTCAAACCCGGCACCTGTCAGGTATAAATATTACCAACGTTGCCTTAAGCAATGTTCGTTGCCTGTTGCTGATGCCAGCTGCCTGCATGACCCTGTGTTGGTAAATCTAGCACTCTGTCGCTGCAGCCTGCTATCCTGTGGTGGTGAAGCTGCTGATTACCATTATCGCCGCTACAGCGCGAACTATGGTGCAGTACGCTTAAGGAGCTGAACAGCCGTCCTCTGCGAAGACATCCAGCAGATTCCAGCTGCCCGCGGACGCTGTCCCCCCTCCTTCCTCGACGCGCTGAAGAGAAGCCGCTGCCTTTCTCGTGCAGAGAAATCCAGCTACAGCGTTTCCGGTTTACCCTCGCGGGTGACTGGGATATCGAGAGAGACCCCTGAAGGAGATACCAATCCTCCATCATTCTATTCAGAGGTATGGTGTTGACTAAACCCTTAGACGAGAATTCTTGAAACAAACCTTGGCAAAACCAACTTAACTTAAAGCTACTTACTTACTCCCCTTTCACGTGTTAGGCTTAGGTCAGGCACACTGGGGTAGGCTTAGTTAGAAGCACCAGTTGAGTATGTTAGCCTAATGTATATATGACTGTATATATGTTTTATTACTTTTAAACCATTGTATGGCTAAGAAACCATATCAATGCTTTTACAGTTCTATTACGCAATACTTATCTTACTGTACGTACTTTTTATAATAACAATTATTGCAATTGTGGCAATACATTTCTCTTGTACGAGAAGAAAGACTGTTCAATAAATGTTAACCCTTTATTGATACACGCCCGTCTCTCTATTCTCTACATCTCGTGAAAGTAAACTGCACTAGACTGACTGAGTGAAATCTATGTCTATTGTTTCGCACGACCCTAGAGATTGACTCTTGATCTGAGGAGCAAAGTTGTCATGTTGCACGGTTGTTGGAAAGCTGAATCCCTTCTTGTCTGTGCCAAGGAAGCTGATCACTTCCTATGCAGAGAAGAACGTTTCCAGTGACCTCTGAGCTAGTTGGTAACACAACCCAATTAAGTTTAGCATAGTCAGTGGAGGCCTGGAATATCCGCAGTTCCACGTCGATACTACTGTTTATGTTATTCCAATGCGCAGGGCCTAGTGGGAAACTAGGAACTACACTACATGGCGCCCAACCGTTTGGTAAGGCGATAAACTAACGCAAGACTTGTAGAGTAACTCAGTCGTGCATATTTCACACCCCTTTCTCCCGTAAATACTCCAATAGACGTCTGGAGTGGGTGAAAGGTTAAAATCCGCCCGAACTCAGTAGAAAGAGATTCCTATGTAAAGCTCTGGTTTATTCAACGTTGAAGGATACAGTGTTCCAAAATATTGTGCACCTAATCTTTGTCTCCTTGGAGACCTACTCTGCAAACCTCGCATTTTTACAATGCCAGAAAACGGAACCACTGGGGCCGCAACAGATGCGACTCAGCAAGGTCCCGAATACACAGACCCGGATGCAATAATCATCCCGGCACATTTAAGAAAATCTATAACTTCAAAACTTATAGTAAACGGACTGACACCTCAAGGTGGTACAGTAATTTTCGTGATAGAGGCTCACGAATATCGGCAGACAGAGGTATTCTATTCATGGATAAACTTTCCAGCGGTAAACGCTACAACAAAAGAGTTTCACTATTACAAAATAGAGAAACCTCCGGAAGAGTACGCTCCTTTCGAGGAGATTGAAATTCCACTTAAATTTCAAGAGCACCTGCTCTGGTTTAATGGCGCCCTAAAACACACTGATCAAATAACTAGGCTCGGTCCACTAGGTAGACCAGGAGCCACGTGGCCGGTTCTAGCCAGCTACACACCACATCCTGACATTGCAAAAATGTCTAAGGAAGAGCTGTTAGCACAGCTAAACACATTAATAAAAATACATAGGCAATTAGTCCAATATGTAATGCGGACTGCAACAGTCCAGCCAGCTGTTAATTCACACCAGCTGACCCCTCACCAGGGGAACACAAATAAAATTACACCACAGAACATACAGTCATGTCTTGGTAAAACACCCGTAAAACGGGAACAAATTCCTTTTTGGTTAGCACAGAAAATCACTCAAATAGAGGCAGTATTTCCTGATACTACCCCTATTGAGAAACACAGAATCTTGACCATCTGCCTTCCTATGGGGATCGCACCACACGTGGAGGACTGTGACACTTGGGGTACAGTCTTTGCTTCCATTTACACAAAAACACACGGTGTTCCGTCTATGGCGGTAATACCAGAAGTGCTAAAACAGATTCAAAATGAATTCGGTCCAGAGCCCGCTTTAAATCTAGGTATGAAATTACTGAAAGACTTCAAGCAGGTCACGACTATATTATTAGCCAACATTAGAGGAGAAGCAGCATCTGTGGCGATCCGCCAGAAGTTGAGGGAAACAGATATAAAAGATCCTGTTCAGCTTGCCAAAATCATAGAAAAATGCTATGAAGAATTAGGTAGAGACAGCTTGGGTGGAAAACCAGTTAAGCCCCAACTGCTCGAAAATCCTGAAAAATTATTTATTAAAAATAATTCAAACACTCCTAAAAAGAGCTGGGATGGAAATAAACAACCCACTCCCAAGGAAAAAGTTTTCCAGTCCAGAGGAAGGTCTCCTCGACGGAGAGAAAGAACTCCGACTCGAGAACGCCAGTCTCCCCAACGGGAGCCCTCTGAGAAAAGATATAACCTTAGAAATAGGGATAATCTGAAAAAACCTGATAGATATCAAAGTATTGATACACGTCCCTCTCGATCTTTTCCACAGAATTCGGAAAGAAGAGGACGGTCAGACCCAGGAGAGCACACCAAGTCCAAAGACAAGGAGCCTGCTCAAAATAAGAAATCTCAATTTCAGAAAAAGAAGGTAGCCAGTATTAGAGTAATCAACCATGCCGAGAATACTGAGGACACAGTTGAAAAACGGGGAGTGGGCATTGACAATGTTGGACAGTGCAGCAGAAATCAGTATAGCGCGCAAGATCTTGATGAGTCATCTGGAAACAGTGGACACGAATGAATACATTCAAGTTGAAACTGCCGACGCCAGGCTTAGCGAGCCCCATAAAATATACAAAATAACATTGCGTATAGAGGGTGATAAGACTAGGAAAATTAAGGGTCTATTTTGGGATAAGCTCTCAAAAGGCTATGATATTCTGTTAGCTGAAAAAGATTGGCCCCCAGAGTTTGTCAGGGAGTGCCCTCGTGGCGAAGAAGTGATTATGCCTGCCTTCTCGAATCACATACCGATTCACAAAAAATATACATATGCAAGGAAATGGGCAGTAGCCCAGGCACCTGCATTGTATAAAAATCATGTAGGATGGGATGAGGATTCACCACCTCACAAAATCCAATTAAAAAGTGAACCAACTGCCCAACGGCAGTATCCCATAAAGCAAGAAGCTAAAAAACAAGTCAGGGAGATCTTAGATCAACTTGAATACCAGGGGGTGATTGAAACATGCACCTCTCAAATGAACAATCCTTTGTTTCCTGTCTCCAAGCCAGACAATTCATATCGTCTAGTTTTGGACTACAGACACCTTAATACATGTTGCAAAACTTTTGCAGTACAAAACTCGCATAGTGCAGCCCTAATGAATAACATAGTTAGGAAAAAATACAAAACGACATTAGACATATCTAATGGTTTCTTTTGTCAAAACATTGCACCAGAAAGCAGATATTTGACCGCTTTCTCCGCATTTGGGTCGCAGAAAAAATTCTGTCGACTCCCACAGGGGTTCAAGAACAGCCCAGGACTATTCTCAGCTAGGGTAGCAGAGTTACTACAAATCTATGATGATGAAGCATTATCTTACGTAGATGATATTTATCTCACAGACGACGACTTGGATACTCACTTGAAAAGAGTGAACACCATTATACTTGGGTTCGCAGCAGAGGGTTACAAATTCAACTTTAAAAAGTCCCGAATTGCCCATCTGACAGTACTATTCTTAGGGTACGAATTATCAAGTGAAGGGAAAAGCCTAGCGGACAACTTCTTAGAGAAGTGCGCTGTACTCCAAGCTCCAAAAACGCTGAAGAATTTACAATCAATACTAGGTTTTCTGAATTTCGGAAGAACTTACATTCTAAATTACGCAGAGAGGGTTAAACCTCTCTACGAACTAATTAAACCTGATTTAAAACAAATCAATTGGACTCAAAAACACACAGAAATTTTGAGATCACTGCAAACAGACATGTTAGCAAAAACAAAATTAGATACACGTGACAACACACGTGATCTTGTAATCCGAGTCATCCCAGGAAGATGCGGATTCACGTACCTAACCTCTAATGAGGGAGAAAAAGTACCAATAGCTTACAAATCACATTTGTACACAAAGGCTGAAATAAAATTCAGTTCAACGGAGAAAATTCTAACTGCGGTTCAGACTGCTGTAGCGAAAGAAAGGCCCCCAGCACAAGGTAAACGAATAATAATCGTAACACCCATACCGGCTTTAGAAGCGGTAACTAAAGCAAGCATTCCTAATGCTAAAGCTTTGCATCCGAGATGGATTCAGTGGGTTAATTCTCTTGCTGCAACAGACGTAGTTTACGAATTTGATCCTAACTTAAAAACACAGGAATTTTTACATTATGAATATGAATGTCCTCTGCCAATTGAAATCCTGCCTCGCGAAGAATACGGAAGTATTATATATACTGACGGATCAGCACAACCCGCAGTTGGGGGTAAGCAAGCTTACAGTGCTGCGTGCGCGATTGTAAAAGGTCGCTGGCACAAAGGAAAATTCAGACCACTGGTCACTAAAACTCAATCTCTAGGAGATTGCTCGGCTCAACGAGCTGAATTAGTAGCATTTAAGATGGCGCTAGAAAATACCGATCGCGAATTCCCCACACTAATAGTGTGCGATTCTTTTTATTGCGTACAATCTTATAATGAATACTTGCAGACTTGGGTGGAAAACGGTTTCAAAGATGCAAAAGGTGGCACAATAAAGCATAAAATGCTTTGGGAACAGGTAGTTCTTTTACAGAAAGAACTACAAAAGACTCACGTGATACATACACTGAGTCATCAACGTGATGGCGTTCACGTTGCAGGGAATTCATTGGCTGATGAAGCCGCGAAGGCAGCTGTGCAAACGGCTTCCGTAGCTGCGATAACTCGGTCACAAACAAAAATAGACAGCGATATTCTACAAGCTGTCAGTACGTCAGTAAAAAATGATAAGAAAACACTCCCAAAAGGCTTTCCTAAAAAGTACTTGTACTTAACGGATACAAATAATGTTCCTTTTGCTCGAATCCCTGGAGTGGGGGATAGAGTAATTCCAAACAGGGAACACAGACTAGGACTAATCAAAGCGGCACACGAAGGGCTTGCTTCTGCACACGCTGGCGTTTCCGCAACAGTATCACTATTAAAACAGAGATATTGGTGGCCTCGCTTGAGAATACAAACTAATAAGTATGTATTAGAATGCGACATATGCCAAAGGATAAAAGTATCAACAGTGAAACGACCAGCGCAGACACCCCTTCTCATCTCGGATAAACCATTTGCATGCGTTTACCTGGACCACTGTGGTCCTCTACAAAGGGACGGTAACTATAGATATATCATGGTAGCAGTGGATTCCTGTACGAGGTTCATATGGATGTGGCCCCAGCGCTCGGCTGACGCTAGAACGGTTATAAAAGATTTGCGAGTCTTTATCGGCACATACGCAATTACCACGTTCCATTCTGACCAGGGTCCTGCTTTCAGCTCTCGAGCCTATAAGGAGGCCATGGCTAGCATGGGAATTGGGTTGCGGTATTCTTGTCCGCGCACCCCGAAGGGAACAGTGTGGTAGAAAGAAAAAACCGTGACATAAAGCAATCTATAACAGCGAAGGTATTAGGTTCAGGCGCTGGGTGGGTCAAACATTTAATAAGTGTCCAGACTAGTCTTAACAACATGCCAAGAAATTCTCTAAAAGGTTTCAGCCCATACGAACTATTGTTCGGAATTAGAATGCGAGTTCAGGACCTCGATAGTCAGATGTCAGTGGTACAAGAAGAAACAACGCACTTTGATGTAAAAGATCGTTTGGCTGTTTTACAGGAACTGAATGAAACAAGAAAATCATTAAGCAACATAAAGTTAAAGCAACAGCCAAGTACCACTGACGAGGCACCACCCGCAACAGCCCCAGCAAGGCCTGTCTGGATTCCAAAGATTGGGGATCTAGTCAGAGAAAAGATCGCGGTTAAGAAGGAATTTGGGCCTTCTTACAGAAAAGCAGTACCTGTCTTGGCAGTCACCGGAACAAGATCAGTTGTGCTACCGCCCCTTGCTGGTAAAAAGGAGAACAGAGTCGTGTCTATCGATCTGGTAAAACCACAAGCATGTGGCCTATAATAAACAGTAGGCCCAGTGGACTCCCAAGAAACAACAGAATACCCAAACTTGCAACAATCCAAGAGGTTCAAACTGAAAGACTAATCACATTCGATCAGCCTGCAGTGCACAATGAAGGACTATGCAATAATGCCATGGAACTCGTGCCTCTTGAAACACAGATTGAAACAGTTCGTCAAGAAACAACACCAGTCTACAATGATGTGGCATCAGAAAGTGCTACCGAGAGACAAATTGAAAGAACAATCCCATCAATTGACAGAACTGCCTCTGGTTATTTCATCAACTTCGACAACTTCTCTGAAGATTTAAATGACCCCGAAGTGATGCCAGAAACAAAAAAGTCTTTTAAAGAAAAAGCAACGGAACTCTTTCATCAACTGAAGGAAATCTACCTAATTTCCCCTTGGCTAGAGTTCTGGTTGGGTCTAGGTGTATTTTTCCTCTTGCTTTGGCTCATCATGGTACTGTGTTTGGGAAAATTCATTGAAGGAAAATATATTACAATGGACACAGCAAGTCAGAACATCAACCTAGTCCTGAAACCACACAGATCATCCCACGTGAAGAAAAGAGAACTGTCAACAGTAAATGTCACAGCAATTCCAATACCTGGTGGGGTAGTATGGGAGAAAACAGACTATGAGATCTATGGTCCGGTCGAAATCCTGAAGTATCCTCATCAACTAAAGGTTTCCTTAAGTGACTTTGTGACACCAAGTACATTCTCTGATGATTGGGACTTTAACAGTATTAATGACATGATGTCTGATTTAGTAATGTCGGCTAGATTCACAGATCATGATTATTTACAAGGTTCATCTAGTTATGAGCAGTTATTCTGTTACACCCACTATGGGGATCATTACTTGCATAAATCTGCACAGCCTAGAAATGTTTTTATGTATAATCAATGGGAACATTGTTCTACACCACCTAAAAGCAGTTCTAAAGCATTTTTTGAGAAATTCAAATACTTCTCAGGGTTTAACACCAGTGATGCAGAAACGTTTTATTACAAACTGTTAGATAAAACAGGTATGAAAACAATGCTGACAAATTCTAAATTGATATATTCAGAAGCATTTTATGACAAAATGATGACATTTGGTTTTGATTATTGGAAAAATAATATTGAAACGAAAACAATTTGGGGTACAAAAGATTGGCAGGTGCAAGGCATAGAAGCACTATTTAGAACCTGCATGATACCAGAACAAACGTTATTTTTAAATGACACAATACACCAAACATCTTGTCTTGGCCTAGCTAAGATCAAAGACCTTAAAACACCGTCTATTCCAAAGCCAATACCTGAGAATGCAACCACAGATATTGAGTTAGACGTGTCACAAATTTTACATTTCAACAGAACAAATCCTGATTGGAAAAAGTGGTTAATCTGGCCTACAGACACAAATAGCTGTCAAGATAGATTCCTGAATAAAACACAGGGGTTAAAAGTGACCAGATTAGACCCTAGATACTCCCAGAGACAACATCCAGGGATTATAACAACATACAGTGTAGGGAAACTCTGCCTAGAATGGCTAACTTCGTCCACACTGGCTGAAATTAAGCAACACTTGTCTTTACTAAAAGATGGTGCTGATTTGCGCGATTTCATTCTTGGACCACGCAAACAGCGTCAAAAGCGTTTCATAGCGACCAGCATCTATGCTGCTTACAATGAGGCTTGGAAAGTAAAGCAAATTGAAACTGCTGAAAAAATACGAGAAATTGATCGTATTAATTTGGAGAAATCACTTTCTGTGGTAGACAATGGGTTAACGACTCTGTCTTCCAGAATATATTCTTTGGACAATATTGTATCCTCTGCCTTTGATGTGATAGACAGAGATTTGCTAATGTTACAACATGGCCAATCTCAATTGTTGTATGCAAGCATTGTTCCCGAGCGGGCCTCCAGACATAGTTACTCCCCTCTGGCCTCGTCTGAATCTCTATTCTATACGAATTGATACATTAAGCAAAATGAAATCTGTACTTTTACAGACAACCGTGCCTATAACGTCATCTAAAGAGACGTATGATCTTCTAGTCGCAAGGACGGCTACTGAGGTTCATGACCTTTTATCAACAAATTGCCCCGTGCATTTCGTAGAAATGTTCAGCCAACTCCTTAACATGTCTAGTGCAACAAGCATCCCAGGCATATTTAAGACAGTCTTTACGGGACTGCTAACACCCTTCCAGGCAATTTTGGGAATCTTTCCTAATTTTGTGCACTCCATTTTTGGCGGCATACCATTATTTTTGGGACTCGTTGCAGGGATTCTATTTTTGACCCTCCTGCTACGTTATGGCAAGCCTCGGCTCAGACATAGCTCCCATGGGAATGGAAGAGACAATCCTAGCAATGCGCTACCGGGACAGGATAACTAACGTCCTCGGATTGGCCAGGCTGAGAGATCTAAACATGACCTGGTTCCTTTCATTCAGACCGATATGGCAAAATTGCATTTTACCTGTGCTACGGTGTATGCTTTGCGGCGATGAATGCGTGTTGGACATCTGTCTTTCACTTCCATCAGCAGTACCAATGGACGTCGATACTTTGCTCAGTCCAATAACGGCTCACGCATTGTGTTGTCCCCAGCGGCTACCAATCCTGATGACGGCATTCGTGGAGACTCCTGTACTACAGCCAAGTGGTAACAGTGGAGCGAGTGACAAAAGCAACATCATCCAGGTACAACGTTCTGTGAGCATTGCTGGTCCTGCCTTCGATGACAGCAATCATTCTCACACCTGCCAAGTTACAGCGCTATCTAATTTGGTTGAACTATCACCTGAATTTGTAGACCAATTCTTTGAGAGCCTGTCTGATACGATGTTCTCACCCACAGAGAAACAATAACTTTTTGAGAAGCTTTCCGACACACAGCGTTCCCATGAACTCTGAATTCGGCCTTCAGTTTTGATCAACAAAAACTGCCAAGAGCTTTGGAAATCTATTTTCTTTGAATTGGACAATTTTTCTAATATTGACCCTTTTTGGCACGAACAATTCTTTGCTTAACGTAAAAACTATTCTTAGAGAACAGAAGCTTCACACTTCTATTTCTAAAAACACATCTAGAGACATAACATCATTACACCAGCCTCTAGCACACATGTTATTACAATGCATTTTTATGTGATGATTTATCTCGCATTTCTTCTGTCAGAGATACTTCATGTGTAATTCCTTTTGCATAATCGTTCATTGATTTCATATGCGATAAATTTTGAATGATTACTATGCTTTAAAAAACGTACAATACCTAAATTCCATGTATTACAAGTACGCCTATTTCGAATGCATTTATGTATTTTGGGGTGGGCAATGTTACACATGCATCTAATTGCTTAGTTTTAGTAATGTGATGGACATTAACCCGTGGAGTGGGTGTTGCGTGTTTATCTAGGTTCCTGATCGATACTGTGACCTTATGCCCCTATTCGGCTATAAATCCATTTATTCCCTATATTGGCATAACCGTTCAAGTGCGATTTTCTGAAAAGTCATCTCTGGCCTCACACGAACAGAGCCACATTCCAGCATGACTCTCTGCTACTTCCTTTGCGACCAATTAGTGCAATGACAGTGCAGCAGTCCCTATCTGATATTCCTAGATAACACTCCGAGTTCTTCAACAAGATAAAAACTTAGCAAACCTGGAAATCCCCGCTTGCTATGTTTTGATTAGTAATGGAACTCTAATGAGCAACTGATAACTATCACTTCCTAGTGACATCTTTAATTGACGTCTTATGTCCAGCAAACTTGCGTCAAACCCGGCACCTGTCAGGTATAAATATTACCAACGTTGCCTTAAGCAATGTTCGTTGCCTGTTGCTGATACCAGCTGCCTGCATGACCCTGTGTTGGTAAATCTAGCACTCTGTCGCTGCAGCCTGCTATCCTGTGGTGGTGAAGCTGCTGATTACCATTATCGCCGCTACAGCGCGAACTATGGTGCAGTACGCTTAAGGAGCTGAACAGCCGTCCTCTGCGAAGACATCCAGCAGATTGCAGCTGCCCGCGGACGCTGTCCCCCCTCCTTCCTCGACGCGCTGAAGAGAAGCCGCTGCCTTTCTCGTGCAGAGAAATCCAGCTACAGCGTTTCCGGTTTACCCTCGCGGGTGACTGGGATATCGAGAGAGACCCCTGAAGGAGATACCAATCCTCCATCATTCTATTCAGAGGTATGGTGTTGACTAAACCCTTATACGAGAATTCTTGAAACAAACCTTGGCAAAACCAACTTAACTTAAAGCTACTTACTTACTCCCCTTTTACGTGTTAGGCTTAGGTCAGGCACACTGGGGTAGGCTTAGTTAGAAGCACCAGTTGAGTATGTTAGCCTAATGTATATATGACTGTATATATGTTTTATTACTTTTAAACCATTGTATGGCTAAGAAACCATATCAATGCTTTTACAGTTCTATTTCGCAATACTTATCTTACTGTACGTACTTTTTATAATAACAATTATTGCAATTGTGGCAATACATTTCTCTTGTACGAGAAGAAAGACTGTTCAATAAATGTTAACCCTTTATTGATACACGCCCGTCTCTCTATTCTCTACATCTCGTGAAAGTAAACTGCACTAGACTGACTGAGTGAAATCTATGTCTATTGTTTCGCACGACCCTAGAGATTGACTCTTGATCTGAGGAGCAAAGTTGTCATGTTGCACGGTTGTTGGAAAGCTGAATCCCTTCTTGTCTGTGCCAAGGAAGCTGATCACTTCCTATGCAGAGAAGAAAGTTTCCAGTGACCTCTGAGCTAGTTGGTAACACAACCCAATTAAGTTTAGCATAGTCAGTGGAGGCCTGGAATATCCGCAGTTCCACGTCGATACTACTGTTTATGTTATTCCAATGTGCAGGGCCTAGTGGGAAACTAGGAACTACACTACAGCACCCTCTTAGATATGGCCCGAGAACAGTGGGAAACTGAACGGGATCATACCAAACCCTTACCGGAATATGTGTCAAACTTAAAAACACATTTAGGACAAATACGAGAGATAGTCAGAAACAACTTAGAAGATGCACAAAATGCACAAAAGATGCAATATGACAAAGGGGCCAAACTGAGAACCTTCCAGGTGGGGGATCTTGTATTACTTATGATGTCATCATCAGACCAGAAACTGTTAGGACAGTGGCAGGGACCTTACACAATACTCCAACAAGTCACCCCTGTAACCTACTGCATAGAAGTAGACAGCAACAAGAGAATTTTGCAGATTTATCATGTGAATCTCCTAAAGAAATGGGAGGGACCGGCTCCAGTAGCTGTTCACAGCATAGACACCCCAGGGCCCCTGTTTCAACAGTGCATTGATCCAGAATTGTCTAAACCTTTACACGACAGGTTACTCGAGGTATTACAACCTCTTGATTTTGTCTTCTCCACTACCCCAGGGGTGACCAATCTTATTGAGCACGCCATAAGAACACCACCTGGTAAGCGAGTTAGACTAAGACCCTACCGTATACCTGAAGCAAGGCGATAAACAATTAGAGAGGAAGTACAAAAGATGTTACAGATGGGAATTATAGAACCATCTAAGAGCGAATGGAATTCTCCCATTGTACTTGTACCTAAGCCGGATGGGTCAATTAGATTTTGCATTGACTTTAGAGAGGTGAACAAGATCTCAGAGTTTGACACTTACCCACTCCCTCGAGTGGATGAAATGGTAGAAAGAATAGGGAAAGCCAAATACATCAGCACCCTAGATCTGTGTAAAGGCTACTGGCAGATACCTGTAAAAGAAGAGGACAAGGAAAAAACAGCCTTTTCCACACCCGACGGGTTGTACCAATTTAGAATGTTGCCTTTTGGTCTACATGGGGCCCCTGCAACATTCCAGAGAGCCATGAATACAATCCTAAGGCCCTATGATGATTTTGCTGGAGCCTACATAGATGATATTGTAATATACAGCGACACATGGGAACAACACTTAACCCATCTCACCACGATCCTGCAAACCTTAGGTACGCAGGGTTTAAAAATCAACCCAGCCAAAAGTCATTTGGCAGCACA
This sequence comes from Lissotriton vulgaris, assembly GCF_964263255.1. Lineage (NCBI taxonomy): Eukaryota > Metazoa > Chordata > Amphibia > Caudata > Salamandridae > Lissotriton > Lissotriton vulgaris. The sequence continues at coordinate 1,699,325,083 of NC_141687.1, forward strand.
AAGAGTCAAGTATCTAGGATACTTATTGGGGGAAGGGGTCATAAGACCACAGCCGTCGAAATTGTCGGCCATTTCCAACATACCATTTCCCAAAGCAAAAAAAGATTTGACAGCATTCCTGGGTTTACTAGGTTACTATAGAAGATTCATCCCTCAGTTTTCCCAGATGGCGGCTCCCCTGACTGACCTTCTACAGAAGAACTGTAAAACAGAACAGATGTTACAATACCCCTCTAGTCACTCTGTTCACAGATCATGCACCATTAGAATGGCTAAGTAGGAATAAAGGCCACAACGAGAGAGTGTTGAGATGGTTTCTATCCTTACAACCTTATAGATTTCACACTAGACATAGAAAAGGGTGAGAACAAGGGAATGCCGACTATCTGTCGAGATATCCACAAGAAACACAACCCCCTAGAAGAAAGACAGCAAGGGAAAGGGGATGTGAGAAAGTACCTGAGCGGAGCGAGGTTCCTTACCGATCTACAAGACCACAAGATCCAGATTCCTCTCCTCTGTCTTCACAGGGACGCGATCAGAACAACCCGGAAGTCCCTCCTTCGCGACCCGGAAGTGGACACTCGGGACCAATAATTGAAGAGCGGAACAACCGTAACGAGAAGGAAGAAGGCGGAAGAGAGTACGAAGACGCGGACCCGGTTGGCGGAAAGAAGACGCGGGACCCGACCTAAGGAAAGGAGAAGACGCGGGACCCGGTTGGCGGAGAGAAGACGCGGGACCTGGTTTACAAAGAGACTACGCAGGACCCGATACCGAGTAGACCTGGACATCGGAGAATACTGAGGACGGAGAAGAAGCCTGGTCCGAAGACAGGTGGTGTCCGGAGGTGGCTGGGGAGCGGCCGTGACTCAGGAGAGTTACGGCGGAGCCAGGTTAGTGTCAGGGTCTCGGGAGTAGCTGGGAGAGGGTTGGAAAAGAGTGGGTGGAAATCCAGACAGACGCGTATAACAGAGGGGTGAATATAGTGGTATCTCTTTTGTGACTAAATACGCAGAGCACTTACCTTCGGATTGACTGTGTGTGGGCACCATTTCTTTTTCCAGTTGAGCACAGACCTTACCTTTACTAAGGAACTTATACACAAGGAAGTTATATACACCTATATTTTTACGTTCTTCCTCTTCCTTTCTTTATCCTTGGCTTGCCGTATCCTTGGCTGTTGTAACTATTCTTGAGGCACCTTAACAAACCTAGTGCACCAAGGTGAGGTGATGGTAATACACCCTTAAAACAGTGCCAAACCATTCTGACGGCTCCTTTTTTCATTTCTTTATTCCTCTATGAGCTTCCGGGGTGAACACCACGGTCAAGGACAACCAGAAGGAAGGACAACACCTTTATCCTCAGACCATTCCAGTTCAAGGGATACCTCGGATGAAGAGGAAAAACATCCAATAACTATATCACAACAACCTACATCTGCTACTTTTGTTAATAAATCTTCTTTTCAACCTATACTTAAGCCTCCGCGCCTGTTCATCAAGCCTGCCCTCCCACATTGTGATAGAACACCTTAAAGGTAGACTTGGACTACCTTTCTGCTGCTGTACACGTATGTATCAGTATATTTATAACTTTACTCCTACTGTAAAAAAAAACAAAAAAAACGTTTGAACCTCTCCAGTGCACTACCCTATATCTCATCCTATACCTCTCTCATTATATCCTCTGTCTCCACTCTTTGATTCATCCCAAACCTCATTCTACTGCGATGATCTCATAAAATAACGCTTTCTAGACTGATCCCTTCTCTATCCCTCCGAAATAAGACCTCAAACCTCATTTTACTATTCAGAGCCTCCAAACAACCCTTTCTAAACGCTTCCCTCATGTATCCCTCCTTAGACTCATCTGAGACCTAATTTTTCTCCCTAATTCACTTCCAGAGACTCTACTGTCCTCCATCTCTCCTTTGCTCATCCCTCCATTCAATTTAACTAACGGACTCACATGTCCACTGCAAAAATTAATCAATATTACCCTAAACAAATTCAATACTAATCTTTTTTGGGCTCCGGAGAAGTGTGCTACTCGCTGAAAAACGCTTCGACACCTCGTCACGGGTAGTAAGTGCTTTATAATTACAATTACAGACAAGTTCTGGAGTAAAGGACCTTTCTGCTGCATGAATCTATGCCCATTAGCTCTTGCTAGTGTGTCAAGCTTGCCCTCTGAAAAGAATGCTGGTTGTTTAGTATTAGAATGATTACTCCCTGCCTAAAGCAGACAGTGCTAGAGGGTTACCAAAGGCAAGCACAGGTCAGGCAGCAGGTCACTGTACAGGAACTGAATGCGAACATTAAGCTTCTCTTGGTGGGACAGTCTCTCAAGGTGCCCTTTGCATTTCACAGTCACCAGCTCACAGCAGGCCACACTGTCTGTCGGCTGTACCTGTGTGTCACTGTAAGCCACACGTCCCATTAGTGGCGTCAGCGTGACACTTCAAAATTACACTGAGCAATGGTCGAGCCTTTTCCCTTCCAGACTACAATACTCTTTCATGATGACTGTGGCCTGCGAATGGTGCTATTCAGGGCTGGACTGGGAACTTAAACCAGCCCTGGCAATTCAGTCGGAACGGCCCTGGGGGAGTGAAGAGCACTGCTGCAAAACCTGCCCCCAGTAACGAAAACGGCCCCACACTTAAAAACAAACGTCACCCCACCCTTCTGGCCCACTGGTGCCCGCTACGACCAGTCTGGCCCTAGTGGTGTTTGTGGACTGCGTCAGTGCTGCACTGCCCCTTAGCATAGGCACTGGAAGTATGAGGGCGGGGGTGCTGCAGCACCCCCAGAAATAATCATGCCGTAGTTAAGAAGGTGAATGAGCAATAACCATGCCTTTACATTTTCTCACATTTGCTGCCTTGTTCAAAAGTCAAATGTCAGGCTATGTCATCTGACAAATGGCTGCTTATTCGGAAACTGGTGTATACTTGTATTTTCCTGACTGCAAAGTGAGAGGATTTTGTAAAAGTGGTCAAAGTGACAAGCCTGCTGGGGTACCGGAGGTGAAAGGAAAGGCTGTAGCATATCAGTTTTTTCTAACACACAACAATATTTAAATACCGTTAATTGAACTAAATACATATATTCCACATTATGCAAGCACAAATGAAGAAACATTTTTGTAATTCTGAAGTGTGATGGAATCAAAGATTTTAATTAAAATCGAAGCACTGAAACCCAATTTCTGCATAGTCTCATTTCTGGGCACATTAATGACCAATTCAACAGAAATTACAGTGTGCTACATCACCAGTGCTCAAAAATGCTCCACCAGCTCAATACCACACCCTAACCAATCTCCTGCTGAATAGGCATGGCACATTTACTGCACTTGTTTATTTTTGTGTGATGCTTGGATTTTTCACAATATCCACAACTTGAGTGTTGTAACCTTAATGGCAGCACCACCACTCTGAAAATATTTCCAGCTCCAATGCCTCTTCGTTGTGCCTGTGGACCCCAACCAGGATGCCCTGCCCGTTAGCTGTGCTGTTGACTGTGCCTTGCCTGCACTTCCTACAAGTGGTGTAGCGGTACCACTTTCAGGCCACAGAGGTCAATGGTGGGGTCTATTGCCTTCTGGGCTGTTCCCCCTAGTGGTACTTGTGGACCGCACCCAGACTGTACTGCCCTATATTAATGGTGCCCCTGGACCTCTCCCAGTCTGCAGTGCCCATTTGTGGGGCTTGTTCATGTTCAGGTCTTATGTCCTGATGTGGGATGCTGTTGACTGTGCCAACAGCTGATTTGTGATGCCTATGGGCAACTCCACGATTCAGAAAAGGGGGTGGTGATGAACAGAGTGTCTGAATTAAGCAGACCACTCTTACCCAGTCCAAAGATCAGGGCTTGATCCATCACCGTTATTTATCTCACTGCCCCATCCCAGCTCAGAACCTGGCTATATGCAAATCAGTCTGTCCCTGGCCCAGTGCATCATGGGAACAGGGCAGACTAAACTACCAAGCCAATTCTTCACCAGAAAGGAGACAAGCTACCGGGGACCGGTTTCTGGCATTTCAGCCGTCTTCGGCCCGGCTTGCTTGAATCCTGATGGAGCAGTGAGAAAGGGACTCATGTCTGAGTATACCCTGCCACACCTATAGTGGCCAAAAACGATTCAGAAAAGGGGGTGGTGATGAACAGAGTGTCTGAATTAAGCAGACCACTCTTACCCAGTCCAAAGATCAGGGCTTGATCCATCACCGTTATTTATCTCACTGCCCCATCCCAGCTCAGAACCTGGCTATATGCAACTCCAGGCAGTGCTGTCCAATGGCAGTGCCTGTTGGCTCACATGCTGCACTGTCCACTGGTGATGACTGTGGAACCCACCAATGCTTCCTTGCCCATTGTTGGTGCTGCTGCAGCGGGCATAACTGGAAATGGTGTCTGTTGCAGAATAGAACGTTGCGACCAATTGGAAATGAGAATTCAGCATGTTTAAAGAAAAAATAACCTATGAAATCAATGCACCTCAATGTCCTCCCATAAGGAGTTGTCCAATGCAGCTTCAATTATCTAAACATTTCTTCATAGCAATGCATCTAGCAGCAGTACTCCAACAGCTGAAATCTGTAAAAAACCTTTGTAATTGGTCAACTGTATTGCCTATGGCACAAGTCGGGGGAATGCACAGGTACACGTCATCCACCCACTATTTTCACAGGGTGTACGCGGTCTTCCCTGCCAAGAAGTTGGGCCCAGTGGTCGAAGTGGGGAAAAAAAGTAGGGGAACTGTAGGCGGAGAATCAGAGGGCGGGAATAACCTCAGGATTGGATCAGTGGGCGGAGTTAGAGGTGTGGCCGGGATGCGCAAAACCTCCCAATATTTAGTATTTGTGTGGCATTTCACTGACCAGTTACAGCTTATTATGTTCTGTAATTCAACCAATGGATACACATGATTATTTAACGATTAATATGAGCTATTGACATTAGAAACATATTCCACTTTGTGAATTTATTTTTATCAGAGAATGTCCCAAAAATGCTTAAAAGTGGAAGCACAAGCCATTTGTTTCCGAGCCATGGAGTTTCTGTTGTCCGCAATATACACAGAGATAATCAATTTTACGTGTGTAAATGACTGTATAGGAAATGTTACATAAGACAAAGGACTACAAGGTGTAGGAGTCACATGATAACCATACTAGTAGACAGTATAGCTTAATAGTGATTGGCCTGGAGAAACACAAACTCAGAATTTAAAACGTAATACCATCATTAGGGGTTCTCTTTAAAAATCATTATTGATTTGTATCAAAAAGAACACTTTTTGCAACATTAGGATAATCAAAGTCTTAGGGAAAAAACCATAACGCTCTAGTTTATACCTTGCAGTTTGTATGCAGCTCTTAGATGAAAGTTAGTAGCTCACTGTTCTTTGTTAGGATTTTAACTTATAAACTGCAAGTAGCAAAAGGATCTCACTGACAAAAGCAGTTACCCACTGACCTATTTACAATATGTGAACTTTGTGATGGGCTTGGTACATTTTTTTTGCAGCAGGCACATTAACCCTCTGCGCTATCTTTCCATGAGTCAAAACTTCCACTAGACAAATCTACGATCTCGCTCTAGGAAGAAGTTTATTCATCAGAGTTATCATGACATTTTTATTATTGCCGAAAATAGCTGGCGGCCAGGAAGGAGGCAGCAAGTGCTTTTAAAACCATAATATACTCCGCCCCCACTGAAAGTCAGCGCCTGTTGCGGTCACACCAGTCACACCGCCCTAGAGCCAGCTCTTCTTAGGAGTCCTGTGACCTCAGTGACAGAGTCACTGTTGCTCTAGGGTCTGCTCCTTCGTAGGTCTGCCTGCAAGACTGGAGGTGAACTTCAGTATGGATTGTGGTGGTCAGGCCTTCAAGGTGAACCCACACTTGCCACTGCTAGAGTCCACCTGATGGTGCTAACACACCAGGGCTTTTCTGGTGCCTTCTAGGGTCTGGCATGGGAATGTGCTCCCTCAGGAGAGTGGTCTGGGGGACTGTTCATGAAGGCTGAACCTGGTTCCCCAGTTCTTAAATTTAGCAGCTCTGTCCCTAGTGCTACATCTGCTCCCTCACTGAACACCATACTGCCCCACTGAGAGAAACTCATACTGCCTTCTGCTACAATCCAATTTGACCTGCTATAAATAATTGGATGCGACTCAATTCAAATTACACACTAGGCAAGAGCATTAAGCTGCCTAAAAGAAAAGGTAACAACATCCTGGAAAAAGCAAACACTCATAAGGAATGAAAGATTTAATAAAGCATGTAAAATGTAAGCAGGAACATGGTGAACTTAACGCTTTTACAGTCATTATTCAGAAATCAACAAGTATTTTTGCCTGAAAAGTTAAGGACATAACTACAGGGCCCAGAAAGGACCCCTTTCAATGTCCACTGCTTATATGCTTACAAAACGTAAGCAGTATGGTTTCAAAAGACCACATTTGTGAACACAAAGCCGCCATACACATTTTGTTTTCCAATCCACCCATCAACCAGGTATTGCAGTACCTCCAGGCAGGGCCAGTCCTAGGATTTTCGGGGCCCTGGGCAAAAGGGAATGTGGGAGGCCCCTGAAATCTACATAAGTGACACCTTCTGATCACGGGGAAGCTGCTTTGTGCAGACTCCACTTGGGCTGCAGCTCCTCCTCTCAGCCACCTCAAGCACCTCTTGTACAGCCCATTTCGAACTGACGGTGTGAGAATTGCATGGGGGCTGAGTTAAACTCGTGTGGGCTAAAGTGCTGACAATGGGCGCCCTGCCGAGTCTCTGAACTGACTGCCTGAGAGGTGTATCTTCCCCATGGCCTTCCCACACCATCCCTTAGAGGCCCTGGGAAGGGGGGCCCGTTTGTGAAGCATTTCTTTCACTCTGATCGGCAGACATACACGAGGAGAAGTGGGGTGTTAATTGAAAGACAAGAAAACAAAAGTAGCGCTTTACTGGCAAATTCTGTAAAGTGGCACTAATGTGTTGGGGTTTGAAAAAAATTATCTGGCCACTTTAAGAACACTCCATCTTGCTTTATTTAATTATTTTTCAGAGTTTGAACATTTTATTTCCGAGGCTGCACTTTGGAATAGAAAAATGTCAAAACGGTATTTCCAGCAAAAGTTGTTTTCTTTTTTGCATCCATTTCACAGGGGTACAAATGGACGACAGGAAGAGACGGTGAAAACCATTTCTTGATTCATGATTTTCGGTAAGTGCGAAGGAGTTAGACAGAACGAGAGGGGAATAGGAGTAAGAAAGAGGGGGCAGCTGCCAGCGGCAGAGCAGAAGGGACACCTTCCTTGTCTTGTCTGGGCAGGAAGTAAGAGACAGACACATTTTCCTTCTCTGCTCCCCGCCCGTCCACGAACAGAATATTTCTGACGTCCAGGGACGCATGTTCATAATAAAAAAGTAGGGGAACGGAATCTACAGAATTAAAGCAGTAGGGGCACGCCGTGCCCTGCTGTTCCCGCCCACTTCGACCACTGGTTGGGCCCCACAGAAATATGCTGAACGTGTCCTGGTGTAAGATACCGGGACACGTTCAGCAGCGCCTGTGCGTTGTCTGCTTTTAATTCCCCGCGGCAAAGTGCAGGCAGCGATAGGCCTTTTTTTCACCTCATGCTGGACCCAAGTTAAGAGGCCATCAGGCCTCCTTTTGTTGGAATATCCTGACTGGAGGGGGCCTGGAACCTCACACTTTAATGTAAATGTCACAGATGGCAAACAAAGGCACACAGCTTGTTTCCTCTTCACATGTACTTAAGAGATAATGTTTTTGCCTTTGTTCAGTCTCTGTATATAAGAGATGCATGCAGTGTAAGAATTTCAGATGTGTTGGTCTTTCCCAGTATTTACACAAATAACAAATTCAGTAGCACTATTTTATTTCTTTTATAACGCTACTCACCCCAATGCAGAGTATCAGAGCTCTTTATGTAACATACACATTATACATTGACAATAAATCATTGTGGGGAGACAACTAGTGCCGTCTGTATCTCCTCGGTGCCACGTATTTGGGGGTAGCTTGGCTGTACTGGCCTTTCCCCTTGTGCCCAGAGTTTTGGCGGTAGGAAGAGGGGGCTCCTTGGTCATCGGAATGTGGCGAGGCTGAACATCTATCCACTAAGGTTTTGTAATTCTCGAGTCTGACTCCATTTTGTTCTGTGCCACCATTTTGTGTTGCCCTCACGTAGGCCTGTGAAGGTAGCCTGGCGAACCAAGTGGCCTGGCCTTCTTAGTTCATGTATACATTAACTAGGTTTCTTTTTGACTTTGAAATGAACTGTAAGAAACTGACCTCTGCACCTGAAACTGACCTCGCAAAGCCAATTTCCCTGATCGATCTTGGTCTGAGATTGCCAATCAATGTTCAGGACATTGTTAACTTTTAGTTTCCTTGCACATACCTTATCTTGTTCAGCATCTGTTACTGTTTCTTTTTTATGTTTCTTCATTACATGGGTCATGCTTTCAATTATAGGTTTGTCCGGCTTGTGGAGATTGAATTTGGGACATTCCTAATAATTAACTTTTGGGTTGGGATACTGTAAATTGAGTTTTTGTTATGTGATACTTTGTTTGAAAATGTACCTTATTGGCTAGAAGTTTGTGCAGTGGGTGTACATTTATAATGTGAATATTGGGTATAAAAGGAGACGTCTCGCCTTAGTAAAATGAGCAGTCTCCTGAGAATTTACACTGTGATGTATTTCTAGGATCACTGTTACTAGCTGCAGCTAATAAACTTGGTCTCTGATGCCATCCAGAAGTATTCCGTGTCTCTGTATACCAAGACAGGTGAACTCGAAGATCTTAGGCGTGCCCCTGACGCCGCTGGGTTAAACCCCAGTTCTTCACCACCCCTCACCCCCCTTCACCCAAGATGGAGACATGTGTAAATTTTAGGTAGCCACCCACATGTTTAAGAGGCGAGTGGTATCACCGTGCCCAAGGTGTAGCGCCAATAAAGCTGATTTTAGTCACATGTTCTGGTCTTGTACGGGGCTGGGGTCCTACTGGGAGGATGTGGTGGCGGGTCTAAATCATGCAACAGGGCGAGCGATAGAAGCGGAGATAGGGACTTGTTTATTACTTTGGTTCCCACATACCCCCAGCACCAAGATTACTAGCAAGTTCTATGATCTAGGGTTGATAATGGCAAAACGGGAGCTTACCATGCACTGGAAGTCGAAAACCGGACCTAATTATTCGAGATGGAGAGCGAGTTTTCTACATTGGGCGGGGAGTGAAGGGACACTTCGCTTGCAACTAGCTAGACGCACTGCTAATGAAAAAACATTGGAGGCTGCAAGGGCTTGGGCAGCTTTGGTGGCAGAACTCCAAATTCCTACCAGGGATGATGAGGAGGAGGATGAGGGTGTGGAGTCAGATCAAGGGGAGAGAGTGAGGGTGGTGAGCCCATAAGACACCTAGAGAGGAATGGAGTACCAAATTGCAATGAGAGAGGGCCGTTCTGCATATTCCTAGGTTTAGTGGTACTAGCGGGATACTGCGGAGACACATGGAGCATACACTTTACCAATGGGACTTCCTGGTTGCCTTTACTTTCTTTTTCTATGTTCGATGGGTTAGGAGACAGGACGAACCAGTAACTATAGAATTGGGCTGGTTCAGCGGGGCACACTAACAGGGGGTGGGGGCAGAGGGGTGTTGCTTAGGACTGTTGGGATAGAAAGCGGTTTAGTGAATTTGAATGGCATACACAGTGTTTAATGGGCCATCTGCGTAATGGCTGTAAAAACGATGAATAATTGGTAAGGCATGCATTTTACAAGAAACAATAAAAAATTCTTTTAAAAAAAAAACAAAGAGGCGGATGGTTCCACAGGGTGACTGCGCTGCATCCAGGCAGCAAGCCCCAGTTCCGCGAATCATGGTTGGGAGTGGAGGTCCTCAGGGGCCTCTCCGTTACTGCAGTTTTCCCAGAGGATGCGTTCCCTGGCAGCGGGAAGGTGGGTTGCCGGGGAAGGGGGGGGGGGGGGCAGCGGTACGGACGTGCTCCCTTCTCTGTGCCGGGCTGTTGCTCCGGGCGGCAAGCACGTGGCGCATAACCCCCACCCTGTAGCAAATCCGTCACGATTTACGGCTCCATTGCAGCAGTCATGGGGATGACTCTCACAGCCTCATATGCGGGGGTAATATGACCACCTCACTCGCGAGGTAGTGGGCCCAGCTACAAGGCACCACATGGGGTCAGCCGATCAGGGTGATGAAGGCGCATGGATGTCTCCAGCGGGTAGCCCATCTGGGGGGAGAGCTGCCGACCCCGGTATCATTTGGGAAGTAGACAAGTAGCTCAGTGCTGATATGGCTGCATTAAACAGGGCGATCAATGCCAGGTCACCGCCGTATGTTAGCATATGACTTAGACTACGGCGGAGTGTGTCTGATGGCAGAAAATTATTAGCGCCTGCAATTCTTTAATTTGTAATTGAAATGACCCGCACTGCTGTAATAGGTTTAACAAGAGAGTGCTGGTTATTCTCTAGGTAGCACTGAGTGCAGGTGGGCTCGGCAGCGTGAGTGAGCGCCTCCGAGGGCTGGCGGTAGTTTGCGTCAGCTGTGCTCTGACAGACAGGCAACATGTTTCACTCGCATCGAGTGGTCCCTGGGGTAAAACTGCTCTCTCCTGTGCTGGCTGCAGTAGGTACAGTGCTCCGATGCTATCCCCCCTTTACGGGCGCCTGCTGCCTAGAAGCCGCATGGCTTGCAGGCCTCGACCCTCTCTTCATGCAAGGCTGGCAGAATCCACTGGACATGGCCTGACAGTGGGGCGTTTTATGTGGACACACGTACAGCATGCTGGCGCTGTTGGTACCTGCGGTGCCTGCTCGGGATTGTGTTTTAAGGTGGGGGGCTTGCCCCCTCAGTGTGTTGCATGTCCGTGAGGTAGGCCGGACATTTCCAGGGTGGCCGGGCAGAGGCACGCGGGGTGCATGTGTGCGAGCTGGCCCCCGTTGGGCTGATGGCTGTGTAGAGTGTTCCACCGGGTCCACACCCCAACTGCGACTCGTCATCCCAGTGCATAGGCACGCACGGAACATGAACAGAAACTGACTTTGCTTAACATCCATATCATAGTGTCGAGTGAGGGCTAGTGATTAATATCAACGTAAAGTCGTAATAATGAGAACATTTTGAGGATCCAGATTGACTCCATGTTAACTTGTGTGGGGCTCTGTTTGTGTGTGTGTGGGGCTCTCTGTGTGTGGGGGTGGGGCTCCTTGTGTGTGTTGGGCTCTGTGTGTGGGGCTCTGCTTGCGTGTGTGTGGGGCTCTGTTTGCGTGTGTGACTGTGTGTGTGGACTGTGTGTGTGTGACTGTGTGTGTGACTGTGTGTGTGTGACTGTGTGTGTGACTCTGTGTGTGTGACTGTGTGTGTGTGTGTGTGTGTGTGTGACTCTGTGTGTGTGTTTGACTGTGTGTGTGACTGTGACTGTGTGTGTGTGTGTGTGTGTGACTGTGTGTGTGTGTGTGACTGTGTGACTGTCTGTGTGTGTGTGTGACTGTGTGTGTGACTGTGTGTGTGTGTGTGTGTGTGTGTGACTCTGTGTGTGTGACTATCTACTATTCACTCTATACTACTCTGCACTAATCAACACTACTCACTAACTACTATTGCCTACTACTTACTCCTATACTTCTCTATTCAAGTATACTCTCTATTAATCAACTAGTCACTCTCTCCTAACACTTAATAGATGCTAATACTCTCTACTACTCTCTAATGCTTAACAATTGCAATTGTAAATGAAAATAACATCAATTTATCAGTTTAAAAAAAAAACAATAAATGGAAAAAATAACATTTGCAATACCAATAGCTCTAACTTTAACAAAGACGAGACCATTGCATTGTAAATGCTTGTTGACCCATCACAGCGGCAGAATGGTGAAGGCTGCTTGGAGCACCAGTGACAGCGAGAAGTGCTGAGCGCCAGCCAGCCCCTCCTATGTTTGCTGCCTGCTTCCACATCCGTTGAATCTGAACTGACAGTTGCACGGACAGAGCATCCTTTCACAGGCGCGTGCACACAGCAAGGAGAAGAGAGTTTAAATTGTGCATGGTGTGTAACTTTGGCCACCTTCCACGCACCAGTAAAAGCCTCTCAGCTTGATGACAACCAGAAGCAGTAAAAGCCCCTCACTCCCTTCTCAGCTGCATGAAGAGCTCACGGATTCAGTAAAAGCCGTCATACACATTTCATTAAGCAGACGCAATCTCCAGTCACCTTAATGCGTATTTTATTCCGCTCTGGACTGGCAGCGCTTTCCCTTTTTATTCCCACGCCCAGCCCTGTGTGTGCAGGCTCCATTCTGTCGGTATTCTTGAGTAATAACATTTTTATTAATTGTTTTCTCATTTTTGGCTGTGTTTTGTGCATTTCCCTCATCTGATGTCTGCCTGCATTCCTGATTCCGTGATGACGGCTTCTGTTTTGAGAGGGCTCTTGGCCTGAGGCCAGAGATGTGTTATTTTTGGTTGTACACTCACAGGCAGCCCACAGCCCAGCTGGTGAGGTTGCTGCTGTGTAGCTGCTTACATGATTTAGCCCTAATTATAATTTCAGGAGCTTTCTCTCTCCTCTACTTCTATCGCACTGCCAGGCACTGCACGCCAAGACAAGATAAGAGTTTCTCTCTGGCCTTTCATGCACAATTCAAAATGCTTCCCACAAAGGATCACCAAAAAAGACAACACTGCCAAGCACATGCTCCTCCGTGGTGCAGTGTGCTACCCATCCAAAAATTAGCGCTACATAAATGCTACAATATAATACAATAATTTTCATGGAGCTTGCAGTTCCACCTTAGAAGTTGTACACTCCTAGTCCTGATTGAAGCCTGCAGAGTCAATTAGACAGTCGCTGTGACAACAGGAGGTTGTCCTTCCACAACTGTAACAGACAACCATAGGTTTACCTGGTGCCTAGGGACCTCTCCAGCCTCATAGTTTTCACCTCGCTCACAAAGAAACCTGAGGGACTCAACATGTCTAAGTACCTGACATCAGGAACAACACTCACTAACTGGTAAACCTAAAAACTCTTAATCTCAAAATACCTTACCAAAGGAAACCTACTCAAAACTGGTAGACCTGTCAGCCTTGGGGTGGTCTTTCCCCAAAGTTTTTGCTTTACTCCTCCATTTTTACTGATTTCATTTATGTTGGCCATTGGACTTTGCGCTGTTAAACACTGCTAACCAGTCCTAAAGTGTGTGTGCTCACTCCCTAAAACATGGTTACATTGGCTTACGCACAATTGGCACATTTAATGTACTACATGTACACAGGGCTTGTAAATTAAATGCTACCATTGCTCACTTTGCCACTGGATTCAAGCTAGCCTGGCTGATATGGGGTGTTACCCCGAAACCGGTCCCAGGATGCTTGTTTCCGGTGCAGGTAAGACCTGGCTTAGCAGTTCGGGCTGAACTGCCCCATGAGGAAGAGGGTCAAGACTGATTTGCATATAGCTGGGTTTGAACTGGGGTGGCGAAGTGAGTTAAAGAATGATGGTGGATTCAACCCAGATCTGTGACTGGGGGTGAGTGTCTGAAAAGGTTCAGCTCTCCATCCATCATCTCCTTGTGTTTGCTTTGTTCGCCCTAAGTTGGCAGGGTATGCCCAGACATGGGTCCCTTGCTCACTTTGCCACTGGATACAAGCTAGCCTGGCTGATGAGGGGTGTTATCCCGAAAACGGTCCCAGGATGCTTGTTTCCGGTCCAGGTAAGACCTGGCTTGGCAGTTCGGGCTGGACTGCCCCATGAGGAACTGGGTCAAAACTGATTTGCATATGGCTGGGTTTGAACTAGGGTGGCGAAGTGAGTTAAAGAATGAGTATGGATTCAACCCAGATCTGTGACTGGGGGTGAGTGTCTGAAAAGTTTCAGCTTTCCGCCCATCATCTCCTTGTGTTTGCTTTGTTCACCCTAAGTTGGCAAGGGTATGCCCAGACATGGATCCCTTGCTCACTTTGCCACTGGATTCAAGTAGGCTTGAGGGGCTGAGGGGTGGTACCCCAAAACTGGTCCCAGGATGCTTGTGTCCGGTCCAGGCAAAACCTGGCTTGGCAGTTCAGGCTGGACTTTTGCCATGAGGAACATGATCAAGATTGATTTGCATATGGCTGTGTCTGAACTGGGGTGGAGAAGTGAGCTAAAGAATTATGATATTTTCAACCCAGATCTGTGGCTGAGGGTGAGTGTCTGAAAAGTTTCAGCACTCCGTCCATCATCTCCATATGTTTGCTTTGTTCACCCTAAGTTGGCAGGGTATTCCCAGACATGGATCCCTGGCTCACTTTGCCACTGGATTCAAGCTAGTTTGGCCGATGAGGGGTATTACCCCGAAACTGGTCCCAGGATGCTTGTTTCCAGTCCAGGTAAAACCTGGCTTGGCAGTTGGGGCTGGACTATTCCCATGAGGAACAGGGTCAAGACTTATTTGCATATAGTGTGTTTCCACTTACTCTTTGAAGTGCTGCATAAGTACTTGAAACACTGTGCCGCTATGTTAAGCCTAATTACCTAAGAAGGGTAAACCCAAAACTAGTCTCTGGGACCTGGGTAAAGGACAGTACGTAGGAACAATGGTCCCAGAAAGCAACAATACAGTGTACAAAATCAAAATATAAATTCAAGACAAAACCTGACACAAGGTATTTGTTGCACACAGTGTTTTGTTCACACTGGGCATCGATCTCTTAGTAACAGTATTTACACATTATTAGATGTGAAAGTGTCCCTAGGCGGGACCGTGATGAGGCGGGGGGTGGATTTCAGGGTGATAGTGATTCGGTGAGGATAGGGAAGTGATTGCAGGATAAAGTGTGAATCAAAAACAGTACATCACTTTAAAAACCTAAGGCTCATTCATCGAGCCTATTAATCAAAGTTTAACAGAAACCATACATAGCCATGGTTTTAAAAAGTAACACAGTATAGAATATCTGTTGTTCACGCTGGCTTAATGGTTCAATGTTGGCGTTTGAACCCCAGTAAAACAGTAGGCTGTTGTATCCCTTACCCGGGGGTCTCAACTGCTTCCTCTCATTGAGTGGGTTCTTCAATTAAGAATGGAGACCTTTGACATCCATAACTGTCCAGCAGCCAAACGTCCACTGGATATCCCAGTGTGATATCCCTTGTTGCCATATGTAATGTTGAGAACATGAAAAATCACTTTTGACTAATCAAAATGAGTATATGCCTCAAGGCGCTATCCCTTGAAGAAATCACATGACCCATATGAGAAGACTGGACTGGTGTCTGTTGTATCTCGTATCTTCCTGCTGCTCAGCTTGTATGCATGAGATGTGGAATGTTGGATGTTTGGAATGTGAGTGTGTTATGAATGTCAGTTGGATGAGGGCTGAGCAGCAGGACAGCTGCTCCTGATGGGGTTATCATCTTAACTTAACATCTTAATAAAGTAACATAAAGAACCTACTGTTCCAGCTTCCTTTTGATTACTTCATTTGGCGACATCTTTGGAGAATCTACGCGTGCAAAATTGAAGACAATGGAAACCTAAGGAGTACTGATAAAAAACAGAGAAATCCAAGCCTGAAGTGAAAAGGTACATGATGAAAAAGGGAAGCGGAATCAGGATATCTCGAGGTAATGGTTTCTTAATTTAAATGTGTGTGACACAGTCTGGCAAACTAACCCCATCAGTGACCTCTACATCGGTCGCCCTGAAACTGAAGTTTGCCAGATTCATCACTAAGTTGTGTGTTGTTTTCGGGGGCAGTAAATCGAGCCTCAGAGAAGAAAACATTTGGTATTTATAATTTTGCAGCTGCTGTGTTATTGTATGTGGATCGGGGGCGGTTAAATCGAGCCTCGGTGGAGAGTGACGAAAATCACAGCTCTACTGTTCATTTGAAACCAAGGGAGAAAGACGAGCCTCAGAGTGTGGTGTGAGAATATAGAGAGAGGAGGTTTAAAGTCTGCTGCTTTGCCGTTTACTTGTACACGCAGGCAAAAATCGAGCATCAGTGAGAAGTCTGCGCATTGATGTAAAAGAGTAAAAGATTGACTCTCGTTGACCTTTAATTAGTTTGAACTTCGGGGGCAGACGATCGAGCCTCGGTGCGGAATTGTGACTAATTCTTGGAAAAGCTATTTGCTATTCGTGTTGGAAGTAGAAGGATTTATTAGGAATATACCTTGTGGGGAGTGAAATTTTAAAAAAAAAGAAACGAAAAACGAGTGACTTATTTGGTGTGTGAGCCTAGGGATCTTGGGTGTTTAAACTTACTTGGCTCCAACTGCCAACTGCTGTGCTCTTTGTGCACGAGGAGATCCTTTCTCTGGGAGATTGTCTGTGTTTGATGACGTTTCGGAATTGTTGGGGCTCATGGTGGACAAGCTGCGTGTCCCACGTCCCACGTCACACGTTTTCCTCAAGCTGCAGCTCCTGGTGACTCATGCTGTTACGTTCTGACGAGGTTGGCAACCATTTGCATTTTTATAGCAACAATGAGGGTTGCTAAGTAACGCTCGGCTCGTGTGGAAACTTCTGTGTTTGAAAGAGATCGGGGGCAGAAATCGGGCCTCACAGTCTAGTATGAGCTTATGAAGAGTGAAGGATTTATGACTCTTGCTCTGCTGTTCATGTATTTTCGGGGGCAAAAATCGGGCCTCAGAGTCAAGTATGGGAACATTACCTGCCTCAGCGTTAATCAAGGATTAACATCTGTTAACCCGGTGCAGGATGAACTCTCAGTGTCTTAAAAGCATATTTATCGCAATCAACATGACTTTCTTCTGTGTTGACCATTTCTTTGTGGATATAACAGTGTGGACGCAGTTTTGAGCAGTGTCTGTAAAGTTCAACTGCACAATGGGGTATCGTAATTTGGGGTCCAAGAGCCAGCGTGGGGGACAACTCTTTTCATTATTGTGGTTTGGTTGTGTGTATTGTTTTCCTTGTGGTTCTGGTGTGTGAGAATGAGTTATGTAAGTGCCCATTCTGGTGTATGAATGAGTTATGTAAGTGCTCGTTCTGGTTATGATTGAGTTATGTAAGTGCTCGATCTGGTGTGTGAGAATGAGTTATGTAAGTGCTCGTTCTGGTGTATGAATGGGTTATGTAAGTGCCCATTCTGGTGTATGAATGAGTTATGTAAGTGCTCGTTCTGGTTATGATTGAGTTATGTAAGTGCTCGATCGGGTGTATGAATGGGTTATGTAAGTGCCCATTCTGGTGTATGAATGAGTTATGTAAGTGCTCGTTCTGGTTATGATTGAGTTATGTAAGTGCTCGATCTGGTGTGTGAGAATGAGTTATGTAAGTGCTCGTTCTGGTGTATGAATGGGTTATGTAAGTGCCCATTCTGGTGTATGAATGAGTTATGTAAGTGCTCGTTCTGGTGTGTGAGAATGAGTTATGTAAGTGCTCGATGTTTGTGTCTCGCACGTCAAGGTTGCGATTGGGATGTCTGTTAGGATGTTTGTTACCTCGCACGTCAGGGTTGCGATGGGGTGCTTGTGTCTCGCACGTCAAGGTTGCGATTGGGATGTCTGTTATGCATGAGTTTTGGGTGTTCATGTTCTTCCTGATGCATATATTGGTGTTGTGGTTTGTTCCTGTGTGTCTTTCTTGTCGTTCTGGTCTGGCCAACTAGTATGACTTGTGGCATATGGGTGAAGGATGTTGGTTTGCTGTCTTGTTTGGAAGTAATGTGATGCTTATGATGCTTGTTCAGATTGTCGTGTTTGTGTGTCAGTATAGATAGAGACAGGATGTGTCTTCTTGCGTGTTTTTGGTTGTATGGTGAGGGTTGTATGGTGAGGTTTGTGTGTTCTCATCGTTTTGTCAGTTGTTTTGCACATTTTATCTTACTTGTGCTGTATTTAAATTTTTGGAATTTACTGACCAATTGTTCTTGACTTGTTGTCGATGTTTTATTTGATTCCTTTTAATTTCCCAACGAAGGGAGATATGTTGTATCTCGTATCTTCCTGCTGCTCAGCTTGTATGCATGAGATGTGGAATGTTGGATGTTTGGAATGTGAGTGTGTTATGAATGTCAGTTGGATGAGGGCTGAGCAGCAGGACAGCTGCTCCTGATGGGGTTATCATCTTAACTTAACATCTTAATAAAGTAACATAAAGAACCTACTGTTCCAGCTTCCTTTTGATTACTTCAGTGTCTCACACCGACAACCAAGCAGTGTGGAGCATATGTAATATGACTCCCAGAAGGCCATAAAGACTTCCATAATGGCTTCCAAGCAACCCTCTTTGGAATGTGAGAAATGACCTGAGCACATTCCACGAAAGAATGTTCCAGGAGGACATAAAATTGTAATGCCTCAAGCCCTAATGAAGTACATCTTGCAAATAGCCCACCAAGGGCAGCAAGGGATAGAAAAACAAAGGCCTGGTTCAGCGATTAGGTCTAGTTCCCTTATCTTGATGACTCAAAATGCATACTATTCCAATTCACTGGAGTTTATAACCCACAAGAAGCCATAATCACAGAAGAAAAATGCCAAGATCCTTTCTCAAAAAATCAATATGAACTTCTGTATGTCCCCAGATGACTAATACTTCCTCCT
The DNA here is from genome assembly GCF_964263255.1 of Lissotriton vulgaris. Lineage (NCBI taxonomy): Eukaryota > Metazoa > Chordata > Amphibia > Caudata > Salamandridae > Lissotriton > Lissotriton vulgaris. The sequence goes on from NC_141687.1 coordinate 1,699,343,712, forward strand.
GGGGTGGATTCAGGTATCAAATACCCCATCAATGAACTGCATATGAAAGCGTAGCACCGGATATTGAAAAGATATTTTCCACTTATGGGATAAGTAAGATACAAATTGATTATGAAAAACGTTTTCAATGCATCGATATCAACAACCTGTTACACCACTTGAACATAAACCTAGATCACACCCAGATTGCTAAGTCAAATCAATCAATCAATCAATCAGGGTTTGTGGAGCGCACTACCCACCCATTAAGGTCTCAAGGTGCTGGGGAGGGGGTGTATGCAGCTCCGTTAGGGTCATTCGAAGAGCCAGGTCTTGAGGTCTTTCCTGAATTGGTGCAGTGTTGGGCTTCGCCGGAGTTGAAGGGGGAGGTCGTTCCAGGTCTTGGCTGTGAGGTAGGAGAAGGACCTTCCCCACCCTCTCTGCTCCTGTAATAGCATGGGACGGTGGCTAGGGCGAGGTCGGCTGAGCAGAGGATTCTCTTGGGGGTATGGAAGGAGAGTTGGTTGTTGAGGCATTGTGGTCCGATGTTGTGGAGGGCCTTGTAGGCATGTGTGAACTGCTTGAAAGTTATTCTTCTTTCGATGGATGTACCATGTTACAACGCATACTATTACAACTACCTACCGTTACAACGCGACCATTACAACGCATACCATTACAACGCATAGCGCTTTGAGGTGCTGGATAGTGGTAAGTATAATTTACTATTCTAACTCCAGTCCCCGTGGACCCTAGGGAAGGTGTTGGATAGTAAATTATACTTATTCCCTATCCTAGAGCGCCCCCCAGCGCAATGCGTTGTAATGGTATGTGTTGTAAAAGTCGCGTTGTAATGGTAGTGCGGAGTAAAAGATGCGTTGTAACGGGTGTATACCCTTTCGATGGGGAGCCAGTGTTGGTCACAGGGGTGTAGCGTGATGTAGTCGCGTGGGGGGATATCGCGGATTAGTTTGGCTGTGGTGTTCTGAACGGTCTGGAGTTTGCGGAGGAGTTTTTTGTTCCAGCATAGAAAGCGTTTACGTAATCAGTCTGCTGGTGATGAGGGCGTGAGTGACTGTTTTCCTGGAGTCGGGGGTATCCATTTGAATGTTGTGTGTAGTATGCGGAGGGTGTTGAAGCATGCGGAGGAGACGGCGTTGATCTGGCGATTCATAGGGGGTGATGAGTCTAGTATGATAACGAGGTTACGTGCATGATATGTCGGGGTGGGTGGGTTTCTGAGAGCGTGGAGCCACCATGTGTCGTCTCATGCCAAGGGGGTGGAGTCGAGGATGAGGATCTTTGTTTTCTCTGAGTTTAGTTTCAGGCAGCTGTTCTTCATCCTGGTTGCGACAGCTGTCATCCCTTCTTGGAAGTTGTGCCTGGTGATGTCGGGTTCCGTGGTGAGGGAGAGGATGAGTTGGGTGTAATCAACGTAGGGCTCGTCAATGGTTTCTGATGATGGTTGTGAGGGGGGTCATGTAGACATTGAAGAGGGTGAGGCTGAGGGAGGATTCTTGGGGAACTCCGCATCTGGTCTCTGTCGGTTCTGAAAGGAAGGGCGGGAGTCTTATTCTTTGTGTTCTGCCTGTGAGGAATAAGCGTGTCCAGTCTACGGCTTTTTCGGGGATGCCGGCATCGTGAAGTTTGGTGGCTAGTGTGCAGTGGAAAACGGTGTTGAAGGCTGCTGATAGGTCCAGGAGGATGAGGGCTGCCATTTGGCCTTGGTCGAGGAGGGTGTGGATATAATCTGTGGCGGCGAGGAGGGCGGTCTTGGTGCTGTGGTTGCTGCGGAATCCAGATTGGGAGTTGTCTAGGATTTTGTGGCTTCGATAAAGTATGCTAGCTGGGTGTTGACAGCCTTTTCGATGACCTTGGCTGAAAAAGGAAGCAGTGAGATGGGCCTGAAGTTCTTGAGGTCCGTCAGGTTTGCAGAGGGTTTCTTCAGGAGGGGGTTGACTTTGGCATGCTTCTAGTTGTCGGGAATGTGGCGGTCTCGAGGGAGCAGTTGATGGTTCAACGTACCTCGGGTGCGATGGCTTTGGCATCCCTGTGGAAGATGAGGTGCTCCAGAGTGGATGGTCTTCTGTCTTGAGTGGGGTCCAAGTGAGTAAGGTCTGTTGGGTGGCGTTGCTGATGGTGGGGGTTGAGGTAATGCAGAGGTCTTGGTCGTTAAAGTTATTGTAGAGTGTCTTTATCTTGAGGTGGAAGAAGGAGCTGAGTCTGTTTCAGAGGTCTTGGGAGGGGGTACATCTGATGTCTCGCTGTTGGGTTTGGCAAATTCCCGTATGATGGAGAAGAGTTTCTTTGAGTTGTGGGCATTGGCCAGGATTCTGTCTTGGAGGAACTTCTTCTTTGTGGATTTGATGAGTTGGTGGGGAGTTGTGGTAGCTGTTTTGTAGGCACTGCGTGTTATCAGAGTTTTGCTGTTTCTCCACGTCATTTCCAGACGTCTGCAGTAGCGCTTGGATTCTAGGAGTACCGTGATAAACCAGTTTGTTTTCTTGTTGCACGTCCTGTAGTCTTCTGTAGTGGGGCGAGTGTGTTGGTGCAGTTGGCGATTGATTGGTGAGGTTGCTTACCGCGGAGTTGGTGTCTGTCGTAGTTAGGGGTGGAGTGCAAGTTAAGGCGGAGGTGAGGTGTTCTTCGGAAACTTTGTACCAGTTACTGCGTGAGAGGCGGTGTGCATGCTTGAGTGCGGTGGCTTTTCTGAAGGAGAAGTGGATGCAGTGGTGGTCAGTCCAGAGGAGTTCCGTGGTGTGGCTGAAGAAGATGCTGTTTCCTCCTGCGAGGGCAGGGCGAGTGTGTGTTCTGCTGTGTGAGTGGGGGTGGAGACAAATAGCTTCAGTCCTATGTGGGTGAGGTTTTCTAGGAGGGCGGTGGTGTTGTTGTCGTCGTGGTTGTCCAGGTGGAAGTCAAATGGGGAAGTTGAACGATTCTTGCAAACATGTAACAACTGAATGTGTATTGAAGCGGAGCTTCAAACAAACCATTGAAAGGTTGGCACATTTACCGCAACGCCCCCAAGGGATCATAACAAGTGCACCACCCCATCCATGCTTTTTGGAGGCCTGTCAGGAACATGCAACATCACACACCAGAGTGGCCGCCCACAACCTCTACAGCAGCAGAAAATTATCTTTGCAGGTTGTACTTGAATGGCAGGGTGAGTGCCAACTGAGGAATTCAAGACCAAGATCACCATCCTGGGGAAAATCCATCTCCCTCGTGAAAGCTTCCCAGGGAAAGTGAGTTACTGCAAGAAAAGAGACCATGGTAACAATAGAAAGGGGGCGTTAACAGTGCAAGGAATGTCCCATTTTTTTAATGGCTTAAAGGGCAGTCACAAAATACTAGCTTCTCGTATTCTTCAACACCGTCATCCCCAGGCAAACATACAAAGTCAGAAACAGAAGGCAAACAAAAGTGCGGCCACTCTGATCCAAACAAAGACACACCAGACCCTCACTCAAACTGGTTCATCAAGAAGACGCATAGAAATTCTTAGACTCCGGTGTGGTAGAGCTGCAAAGAAGCCAAGAATGCTTTGAGTTGCACCCCCACCCACAGACATCAAGAGACTAGGTCCTCTGAAATATGATTGGCAGCCTCATGCGAACACTCTCTTTTCTTGTAAGTTCACATACATTTAATATTGATGCCACACAACACTTGTTAGTGCATAGTTACTTTTGTGGAGCGATGTTCTGGCCTTCATCTTGCACTGATGTAAGACCTACCCCATCGGCCACATGCATCAACCTATTTAGGAAGTGCAAACGGTGCAAATTGGTAAATTCGGCCGTTTGCGATTCCTAAATAGGTTTTTGGGATGCATCAAGCATTTTTTGGAAAATCGCTATTTTTAGCGAATTCCAAAAATGCGATTGCTTTTAAGGAATCGCACATTTGCGATTCCTTAAAAGCAATGCATGATTGCTTTTAAAATTGCGAATTCGCAAATAGGGGGTGCAAATTACCACGAGGGTGAACCTCGTGGTAATTTGCAAAAAAGTATTAAAAATGCTCATAATTGCATTTTACACACTGTCATGTTACAGACACACATGTCCTTAGGACATGTGTGTGTGAAACATGCACTTTAAAATACATTTCAGGGGTGCAGGGGGGGTCCTTTGGACCCCCCCTGCACCGATGGAATGCATTAACATTTTGCGAATCGCTAATTGAAATTCGCAAAATGTCAATGCCTTCGCATTCATTCCTATGGGCCTTTAGGCCCATAGGAATCAAAGGGAATTGCGAAATCGCAAATTAGAATTTGCATAATATTTGCGATTCGGTAAAAATTGCGATTTTTACTGAATCGCAAAAATTATGCGAATAAATTGTTGCATCCCGTTTTGCGATTCCTTATTTGCGATTCCCTAATTTTCGCAAATAAGGAATCGCAAAACCTTACATTGATGCATGTGGGGGCATATGTCTATGCATGGTTGTGCAAGACAGTAAATAGGATTGAGCACGCTTGAGTTCCTGCCTATAAATGCAGCAGCTCACCCATTGGGGTGTTCTGGTGTCCCTCATCCCTCTTTTCCACTTTCAATCTGAGAGTGTTGCTCAGAAGGCTAGTGAACAAGCATATACCGAGTGGGTATGACAGCTTAGTTGAGTTCTGGATGGCCAAGAACTCCATCCTCCATCCTTCATCCTTAGGCACTCATTGTGCCTAAGACTCATTAGCTGCAGATCCTGCGTGAAATACTCTTATTTGCTTCACTTACACCACAGAAGCAATTAAATCAGCTGATCACCCAAAAACCTACTGACTATGAGGACGATCTGCCAGAAAGAATGCTGGGCAGATTAAGCCCCGTGGACAAAACTAGGTAACATCTGAAAAGTTGATACAGCATCACAACAAATGGTGCTGCCAGCCAGCATATCATAGGAAATCAGTCGCCAGAGAGCTGCCCACAAACCTAAAAATAGCCACTTAAAGAGGAACTCCTTGAAGAAATTCAAATACATCCCAGTCATGCATATAAGAACTAGGATGATAAAACTAACAGCGGAACCCAGCTTCACATGTGCAGCGAGTCATGATGACACGAGTGAGACTCATAGAAAGTCAAACATCAGTCATAAAAGCTGCCATGGACTAGCTAACTAAATGACTACAATGCCTTTTGAAATGGCAACTTTCTCTCATTCTATCCTTCACCTCTCTATTTCTCTCTCTCTCATCCCCATCCCACTAGTAAGATTGTAATGAGCAACTTGTTAGGTTGCTAAGTGGCTGCTGATTTGTTAGGTGTTACATCTGGGTTTTTAGAGGATGGCTGGTGGGTGCTGGATGTCAGATGATGTTCTACACACTATCCCCCGTGCTCTCATACTATTAATATCAATCAATCAATCAATCACAGCATTTATATAGCGCACTACTCACCCGGAGGGTCTCAAGGCGCTAGGGGAGGGGGGGTCCGCTACTGCTCGAACAGCCAGGTCTTGAGCTGCTTCCTGAAGGCGAGGTGGTCCTGGGTCAGGCGGAGGTGGTTCGGGAGGGAGTTCCAAGTCTTGGCGGCCAGGTAGGAGAAGGACCTTCCTCCTGTGGTGGCTCTTCGGATGCGGGGGACGGCGGCGAGGGCGTGGCCGGTCGATCGAAGTTGGCGTGTGGGAGCGTAGAAGTTGAGGCGGCTGTTGAGGTATCCTGGTCCTTGGTTGTGTAGGGCCTTGTGTGCGTGGGTGAGGAGACGGAAGGTGATTCTCTTGTTGACCGGGAGCCAGGGCAGATCTCTCAGGTGTCCGGAGATGTGGCTCTCACGGGGGATGTCCAGGATGAGTCGTGCTGAGGCTTTCTGGATCCGCTGGAGTCTCTTCTGGAGTTTGGCGGTGGTTCCGGCGTAGAGGGAGTTGCCATAGTCCAGACGGCTGGTGACGAGGGCCTGGGTCCCCCGTGCTCTCACACTATTAACCATAGCACATTACTAAATTTGCACAGTACCAAGGGTCAAATATATATCTTGTTCACATCAACCACAGTGAGGTATGACATCCCCATCTTTAACTCCTTAGCTTTCAATAACTTTTTCTTTTTTGTATGTCGTTCTTGCATGTACCACCAACAGTTTTAAATCACAAATACATTTGGGCATCATTAACTGTCACGCAAAAGGGTTGTTGAGACAACCTCCTCGGTATACATATTACACAACAGTGTTTTATTTGTTTGTTTACAGATGTGCCCCTGACGAAGGGACCACGAGATCCCGAAATGCATTGGACTGATTCCCCACAAATCTGCTAAACTTGTTTACAACAGAACTATCGTTTACAACATTTATTGTGTACTGTAAATTGTTTTTTGCAAAATGCTGAACGCAGAAGTGGAGACTGTATCCACTTGAAATGTTTATGTACAAATGACCTGTAATTGAAGTTTATGTTCATGCATTTTTGTTTAAATGCCACAGGGTCAATACAAATATAAGCAAAGAATATTCATTGGTTAATCTTGTGCTTAAAAAGGTTTTGGTTGATAAATAGTTTTACTAATTTTGGCGATTGCCTCAGGAATAGTGCAACCCGCACAGGGATTCATTCCTGTCTATTACTAGTATCTTTTACCTGTGGGGTCACAACAGGCAGTGGGTACGCATCCTTCATCTAAATTACTAAATATTAGAGTAGATTAATTACATTGCTAACTAGGCAGTGCATCTCCTGACCCCATATTATTGTAGAGTAAGAGCTCCCACCTGGGTTGTTGAGAGGTGGCTGTTATTTTATAAGATGGTAGGTTTTAAGATGCTACTTCTTGAGATGTTGGAGAAAGTTAATATTCGCTATGTTTCGGATTGTAAGATGCTTGCCTTTAGACATGAGAACTTTGGGTTGTTAGCAGCAAGTGTTCGGTTTTGGTTATGGAAGGTGGATTGTGATTACTGGGGTGTTAGACACTGATTGTTATTTTGTTATGTATTGGTTGCTGCATTGTTAGTTGCAGCTTTATGTGTTCTGATGCTGGCAACTGCATTTTTCTTTACTGGGTGGGCTGATTTTGCTTGCAGAGTTCATAGGTGATGGTTGTTTGGGGTGCTACATGGAGGCATTTGCGTTGTTTGGTGCCATAGTATGATGTGCAGTGTGAAAACACAAGTACACACATGTAGTGAACAGTCTAGAGTAACGTGGCCAGACACAGGAGTGCAGAGTTTGGTCCAAACGCTTAACCTGTGATGTGGCAGGGATACATAAGAAAGAGTCACTTGAAATGTATCACTGATCCATAAGCCCCGCCCAGGCATTGCTAAAGCTGTTTACAGTAATCAGAAGAGACATGCCATCACCAGCAGTGGCACAGCGGGGGGACAGTAATCACACAGCTCTGCCTTGTCTGGAGACATCCCCCGCAGACATGTAGAAGTGTCATCTGTATAATTCATGAGTTACGGATGACATAGCTCAGCCAGCAAAAACCTCTCCTCAAGCTGCAGAGACTGGAGGTGGTTTTATGTAAGGAAGTAAAGCCTTTGTAGCTAGCTGTTTGTCATTGCCCATACTGTTTGGGGCCTGTCTGCAGACATCGTTTAGCTGCCTTTTGTCAAAAGGCCTCTTGTGGACCATACCAAAAACGTACAGTGGGCTTTGGGCCAGCCCGTTGTATACTTCCTATTCAACTGCTTTCCTCTTCTTGTGTTTGACACTGCTGGAGAATAGCTTGTTTGCCTTCCCTTTGATTGGATCACATATTCTACCTACTTTTTTCTTTTCATTTCTGCATTCCATGCAGGTGCAGGTGCTTTCTTGCACTCTCCCTCAGGTGCGAGTACTACCTCAAATCTGCGCTCCCCCATGCTTTACATGTTGCCCCCATTCCCCAGCATGTCCACTACTTCCCACACTCCTCCCTGTTGATTGTTATATTTTCTAAGTCTCCTAACCCTGAAGCTTCTCGCTGCTGTCCCACTACCTGTCCCTTCACTGTGCGACTTTATCTACTTTCTCTTTCCCCATCAACCCGTGTGGTTGTCGCTCAGCAGCATTCACATTGTAATCACCCGTACCCGCTCAACCGTTACTCCCACACACATGCACTGCGCTCACACACCTCTTGCCCGCATCTCCACTTGTTCTTTTTTAATTTGTTTTTTTTTACTTTTTAACATGGCTGCTCCTTTTGCAAACCTATTTTTTTATTGAGTGCTCGAAGACTAGAATCCGCTATCTTTGACTGGTAAATTTAGAAAATGCTGCGCACTTCATAATGCATATGCGTCATTGAACCTTTTATTGATAATACTACATTGCATCGACAAAAACTTTTATTTTTTATTTTTGCCAAAGCCGGACATCAATGGCAAAACCAATAGGTCTGCAACAGTAGCCACAAGGCAAGACCAATTGACTATGCCAACGACTTGTAATTTCTATTGGCTGCGGCTCTGCAGCCATCTTGACTTAGGAGCTCAGCTGCAGACCTTAAAAGAAGCTGGGTTTATAATACTTGCGAAAATTTAGGAACAGATATTTGTAGATATTTTGGCGCAGGTGTAACACTTACAGATACACTTTTGGAATTTTAAAAAAGTGTTAGTGTCCTTTGTCTTTGATTTAATATTTAAATAGAATTTCACTTCATCTATCAAACTTAACTGCTACGCCCAGGCATACCCGTTCCACTTAGGGCGACAAATACAAAAAAACAAATGATGGACGGATTGCTGAAGAATGTAAAAAACTCAACTCCAGAGATCTGGGCCTAAATCCATTGTTTTCTTGCTCACCGTGCCATTCAAGTTAGTACTCAGACATGTGCAAACAAGTCTGATGAGGGGTGATACCCTGAGACCGGTCCTAGGATGCTTCTTTGTGGTCCAGGGAGGACCTGGCCTCGCAGTTCGGGCTGATCAGTTCCCATGGGGAGCAGGGTCAAGGTTGATTTGCATATGGCTGGGTCCAACCTGGAATGGCGTGGTGAGCAAAATCACAATTAATTTAGGTACAGATCTTTGAACTGGGTTTAGGGTTTGACATTGTTCAGCATTCCTTCCATCATGCGTTCTTTTTGTATTTGTCACCCTAAGTGATACAGGTATGCCCAGACGTGGGTCCCGTGCTCACCATGACACTGGAGTCAAGCTGTCCTGGCTGATGAAGGGTGATAACTCGAAATTGGTCCTCAGATGCTTGTTTCTAGTCTGGGAGGACCTGGCCTGGCAGTTCGAGCTGGACTGTTGCTACAGGAAACAGGGTCGAAACTGATTTGCATATAGTTGGGTCCAAACTGGAATGGGGTGGTGAACAAAAAAACAATTGACATAAACCCTGATTTGCAACTGGGGCATCTGTTCTTTTTGCTTTTGGGAGCATCTCTTCTTTTTGCTATTGTCACCTAAGTGGGAAGGGTATGTCGAGATGTGGGTACCATGCTCTGGATTCAAAATTTCCAGGGTGATACCCCAAAACCGGTCCCGGGATGCTTGTTTCCAATCCAGGGAGGATATGGCCTGGCAATTCAGGCTGGACTGTTACCATGGGGAGCAGAGTTAAGACTGATTAGCATTAGGGTCCAAACTGGGGTACCATGGAGAGCAAAAAAACGATTAATAAAACCCTGATCTGTGACTGGGGGTGAATGTTTGATTTGTTCTCTACACTGGCCAGCATCTGTTCTTTTAGATAATTAGAAAAGCAGTGCACATGTATACCTGCCTATTTGCAGTACAAAAAATAATGCATTCCTACTCACTGCACCCATTCAACCTTCACTCCAGATTGGTCCAAGTCGTTCTTCAGCCTTTTCATCATCTTTTAATTTATCTGACTTGATGGTCACTGGCTTCTTACTTCGTACCTAACTTTGGTATGTACCCATCTGGTTTTTAGCACTTTCCAGATAGGTTGCCCCTCTGTAGTGTGGTCTCACTCATTAGTCACTACAAACCTATTCTATAAGTTTCCAACTTAGGATGGCATGTGTAGAAGATTGTTTACATGCATTTGATGCTTGTGTACCTGTGAATGGTACAATACATTGAGGGCACTGAGTTCCATTTTGGGGGACTCGGGCCTGCATGGTGAAACATGGGGAGGAGGCAGATAAATCCCCCAGGACAGACTAGTGTATTGCTGCATTCCTGTAAGCTGGGTGGGACACACACTAGAGAGGGGAGAGCCAGACCTCCCCTGTACTCTTTGATTCAGTGAGGGGTCACAGGGACTAGACCTGGACACATCTCAGGAAGAAGGTGGGACTGGTAGAATCATAAAGAGGGGGCCCGGGCTAGCCTTTTGATACACATATCACTATGGTTGACATCCAGTTGTGACCTCTAGTCACTCCCATTGCCTTTGTTTTGTAGCTGTCAGCTTCAGAGTCCTCCTGCTGTGACAAACTTCTTGTTAGAGGAAGAGAGAGCAGATGGGTGAAGCAGAACCCCAACATAAAACTTAAAAGACTTGAACCCTAAATCACATTTGGTGTCTAGTAATGAACTAAAGGAAGGGGAGATTGAGACTCCAAAAGATAGATATCTGCCAAGCAGCCAGACTGGCTGTGTAAGGAGGGGAAGCTCTGCAAAACTGCTGCCTTTCTCCAGGAGTGGGAGACAATGCCTGTTAGTCTCCCTGCTGGAAGAATGGATATCACCCAGAGAATCCAAGACCACATGCCCTGGAGCCTAGAGCACCTGCCTGCTTGCCAATATCAGTGTACCCTGACAGGAAGAGGAGAGTGTTGGAGGGAGCGAGGTCCAGTGGGCAGCCCGCGTTGAGTGGACTTCCTCGGCTAGGTGTGAGGAGACAGCTGCTGCACCAATGGCCAATGCGGTTGCTGCTCGTGTGCAGTGGGGACCCCCTGGCCCCACTGCTTTTAAGCAGTGTAACTAAAGGAAAAATAAAATGATAATAATTTAATGTTATCATTTTATTTGTTCCTGCTGCTTTGTGGCTGGGGCAGGCAGTGCTACTCTCAGAGCAGGGCAGGTGAGAAGTGGTTGCCCACTCCAAGTGCGCATGAATGCTTAGTCAGTCCTCTCGGGCCGGCAAAATAGTCATGCGCACTTTACATGTTCTGCATGCAGGCTGCATTACAGCCTGAAAGAAGAATATGCCCAGGCTCCCATTCTCTGGCTGAGCTCCGAACCTTGGTGCTCAGACCAATCCCAACGGAGTCTGGGTGCTTCCTGGTTCCTGTTCCAGCCGAGTCCTGATGCAGAGGAGAGACTTGAGAGACGCGGCGGCGACAAGGTAATTTTTTCTTACATTCCCCTCACCACCCTATATCTGCGCCGGCCGCCACTGCCTGCAGGTAAGACAAAGTTGGTGACCCCGTATGCCAGAGAAGGGTCGCTATGAATTGAGCGGCATGTTGCGCTGCACCAGTCGGCCTGGAGACTGTGTGTAGTGCCGAGCCACAGCTCTGTATGTCTGGACGAGCCACTATGAAAATACTATCATGTTGTATGGGCCGTAGCCTTGCGTGGTATTGGGCCACTACCCCATATGTCAGAAGGGTTCACCACCAAGGACTTCGCTGTGCCGATATTGTGAGGATACAGTGATCCCATATGCCAGAGGGAGTCACCGGGAGTATCAAGAACTGCAACCTGATCTGCAACCCCCACCAGAGAAGTGAGGATGCAGTGAAAGCACCTGCACACCATCACTGAGGCTATGGACCAGCATCAGGATCATTGTAACAACCCCCACTGGGAGATGGATCAGATATTTATCTCAAAAGAGGAACAGCAAGGAACCTCTGTTCGCTTCGGAAGAGTGACCGTGTTTGAGGAACACTGCACCCGCTGAGTGCAGCCAGTCGGGGCCACATACGGCAAACTCACCAGAACGCAGCTGCTGCAGCTCTATGCACCTGCATTTAGAGCACACTCAGGAACCCCAAATGCTTCATGCCTGCCGTCGCAAGTAAGACTGATTTTGGGCTTGTCGGCCCCAGGGGTACTTTTGGCTAATTAGCGTTTTGACGCTGAAACACTGTTGACTTTAAATTAGAGTCAAAGTGGACTCTTGTGACTCAGAATACTAATGGGGCGTGCTGTGGATGTTACCAATTGTGAATGGAGAATAATCACCTTCACTAGAGTGTTTAGGGAGTGGGACAGGGAATTGCTAGGGAAACACTAGTGCCCTGACATCTGGGGGGTGCTGTGTGATTGTTTTCAAATGCCTAATTTTTCCTTTGTGTTGGTTAGCAATAGAAATAACATATTTCTCTTCTTTATAAAATGGGAGTGTTTGACTGTGCAATGATTTATTGCTGCTGCTTTGCGCATTTTGAGTTGTGAGCCCATGTTTACTTTCCTGTATCTACCTCCCTCATTGAAGGAGCATTGGACTGCTCGACCATGTTACTACTGAGAGTCAAGAGCATAAAGGGTACTTGGACAAGTTGCTCGGGATCCATAGTAGGTCGGACACCGGGATATTAGGAGTAAAAGGTCTCAACCCCTAAGGTTGATCCCAGTAGCTTCTGCATCCTCTGTGGCACTCTGAACGAGGTACCAAGTGACCGTCTCATACATCAAAAGAGAGTGTTTGTATTACTAACAGGTTGTTTTTATCGTATTCCATAACTAAAATCTTGAAACACATCTTACTGTCACTTGAAGCAATTATACTCATTTTCTGAATCACACAAGGATGAAAGACTTAAGGTTAGATCTAGACTTTGGAGGATGGATGGCTCTCCGTCAGATTGATGGGGTAGGGTGTTGGGGTAAATCACTTCAATGCCTTGACAGGTATAACGTCCTTCAAATCTAGTGATGTCCGCCGGCCCCATGAACATCTCTTAACATTGGCAGGAACCGCTGTTATGGAGGTTCCTGTCAATGTTGTAAAAGTTTGACAGGCACCTTCGTTAAACAGAATGGCGTCCGTCACAATTTTAAATAGTTTTATTTTTTCAAAAACAAACTGGCAAAAAGGGGTTTGTTTTCGAAAAAGTAAAACTAATGATGACTCACACACCATTGATGCTTTCTAGCATGGTATAGTTGTCATTTTTAAAAATGTTTCTGTCCCTCACCGCCAGGTTTTACCTGTTGGTGACAAACAGCAAAAAAAGCCATAATACCTCCTTTTTCAACTGACGGATGGTCGGAGAGCTAACCTCTAAAAACCCGTACCCTTTCAGGCCATCGGAGGAGTATGTCAGCACTAGGATCAGAGTAGGCTCGGTCAGCTCTCAATCTGGTGGGTGGGCGATGAGTTTGACGGAGAGGGTACTCAGTTGCTGTTACCAAACTCTAAATCACTCCCTTAGTGGATCCAAGGGAGACTTTGATGGGATCATTGTTTGTTCACTGACTGAGGTAACAACACAACTCCTTGACATCAGGTACCTTATTTTTGAGTTCCGGGCTTTCACTTGCCCAGTCATTGTCATGTTGTTCAGAGGCAACTTGTGTGCACTAAATGAATACAGATTACAACACCAAAAATGCATTTGATTGTTGAAGGTCAACTGAAAACAGGAACATGGAATCCCCATCGACATGGAAGCATGTGGTAATCTACTGTTTTAGCGGGGTAGTCAGTCACCCTTAGAGAATAGTCAGACATTATCCCAGGCCACGTGCATACCAGAGTTAGAAATCTTGGGATACAGAGGTTTGGAGTGAAAAATATGGAGTTTGCTTCTTCTCACGTGGACATCAACTGTGGGAAAAGAACAAAGGAGATAGTTAAATGTCTGACATACTCCTGTGTGACTCCTCCCTCCCACACAAAGGCACCAATATTCCAGACCCATAAAACTATCACTGGCTGTGCCACTTTGTCGTTTGCCCAACATCTCCTAGCCAAGTGCATGAACCACCTATTTCTCTAATGCAATTTTTTGGTCTCGCCTGTAAACAGTTTTTTAGCTGACTCTTCTAAAAAAAAAAAAAGCTAATATGTACAATACTAATACCTGGAATGGACTTTGAATTAGCCCTTTGCTCATAATTGGTTGACTTTCATATTTTTCTCATGTGTTGGCTTCTTATTTGACAACTTTCCTGTCTCTTCTTGTGTTTCTCCTTCTCATCGAGCATATGTTCTTCACCATGCTTTTGATGGGATGACTCGCATGCTTCAACTACTTGCATTCAGGGAACTACTTTTTTAGGTTTCGTCTATCGAAGGCTGCGCTTGCGCTGTCTCGCTGGGGAGAACTAATGTTTTCCAGAGTGGGGCTTGAACCCGCCCCCTTCCCCATTGGCTGGCTTCCTAAACGGAGGCCAGCCATTGGAGGAGAGGGGAATCACTCCGTTCAAGCCCCGTCTTTTTGGGATTCGGGGGTGTGTTTTTTAGGTTCTTTCTCTTTTCTTCCCATTGGCTGGAATTTTACCTTCCAGCCAATGGGAAGAGGAGAGAACGAAAAACAGGCCCCCAAATCCTAAAATGACCGTGAGTTTCTCTGAGGCATTTCTGCTGGGCCTCGGAAAAACGTGGTGGTGTTTCCGGAGCTGTTACACTAGTTAAAAGTGACAATTGTGAGCAAACAATACATGAGGTAGCAAACAGTGCATTACAGGAGGAAAGAGTGACAAGTGTGCAGGCTCTCCTCCGTCCCACTCTCGACTCGCCTCCCCCCTTCCCTCTGCCACTCCCCGGGCCCCCACCCCTCCCTCCCTCTCCAGGGGCCATGCTGCCTTGGCTTGGGCATTTCTGAGAGGAGTGCACTCACAAGATCCATGCAACCGTCACCTGTGACACAAACGCTGAAATGGCTTCCATTTGTATTTTAATCAAAATCTCTGTCAATCATAAAATCGGGACAAACAATACAGAAAACTCCGCTGCCATCAGACATGCTCGCGCCGCCTCAATAAAGTGCAAAGTCGGGCAGGAATCCAAGCCTATGTAATTATTGTTATTAGCAGGCCCAGCGTAGTCAAATAAATGTCACGCGCAGCTACGCACAGACTGAGTAAGCTCACTGCATTTGAAAGCCTAAATTGGTTCATAAGCTGGGCACCCAATTATTGCAAAAGAGCAGTTGCTCTCAATTGTTGACACCACACGCAGTAAGTAAAAGCATTTATTCAGCCAAATGTTTAAAAAACGTGACCGAATCCTACCGGGGGAGGCAAATTCGGTTCGTTGTTAAATACAAGTGTCTAAAGACGACACCGGAAATTGGTCTGCCTGGGTGTAAGGCACCCGTTGCCAGGGCACCACACCATGCTTTTCTGCCCCCCCACCTCCCTGATCCTCGTTGTGCTCGCTTTTCTGCCCCCCACCCCCCTGATCCTCGTTGTGCTTACTTTTCTGCCCCCACACCCCCCTGTTCCTCGTTGTGCTCGCTTTTCTGCCCCCCACCCCCCCTGTTCCTCGTTGTGCTCGCTTTTCTGCCCCCCACCCCCTGCTTTTCTACCCCTCAATTTATTTATTTATTTATTTCCGGTATTTGTAGAGTGCGACACTCATCCCATGGGATATCACGGCGCTGTAAAACAAAGGAGACTGCTGAGGGCTGTGCTGGGGAATTAGTTTTTGGGAAAAAGGTGAGTTTTTAATTTTTGGCGGAATTGCAGGTAATTTATGGTGTGTCTGAGGTCTACAGGTAACTCATTCCACCTTTTGGCAGCCAAGTATGAGAAGGCGCGTCCGCCTGTCCTTGCCTTGTAAATGCGCTTGGATTTGGCCAGAGCCAAGTGATTCGATCTTAGATTCCTGTTGGGGATATAGAATTCAATTTTCTCTTGGAGGATCGTGGGACCCGTTTTATAAAGAGCTCTGCGCGCGTGGCAGAGTATTTTGAAAGTAGCCCTCTGGCGCATCGGTAGCCAGTGAAGTTTCTTGAGGCATGCGGACGCTGAGTCTCGCTTGCCTTTGTTACAGACCAGTTTGGCCGCCTGGTTTTGTAGGACCTGTAGGCGGGAGAACAGTTGTTCGTTCATCCCTTCGAATAGGGCATTGCCATAATCCAGGCGGCTGACTAAAAGGGCCTGAGTGACTGTACGTCGACAGTCCAGAGGTATCCAGGGGAAGATTTTTGCCAGGAGTTTGAGTATTGCGAAGCCTTTGCCCCAGAGTGATCGTATATGGTCCTTCATGGACAGGGCGTCGTCCATAATGATACCTAGATTTCTGGCTTGCTGTTTCGGGTGGGGGCTGACCCTGGTGATGGTGGCCACCATGTGGCGTTCCATGTAAGTTTGGCTCCTCCGAACAGTAGTATCTCCGATTTGCCGGCATTTAGTTTTAAGCAGTGGTTGCGCATCCATTCCGCCATTTCGGAGAGACAGCTATGTAGCTTTTTCTTTGTTGATTCCGACCCTTCATCCATTGTCACCATCAGTTGTGTGTCGTCGGCATAGGAACATATGCCGATGCCCCACTTTCTTCCAATGTCAGCCAGAGATGAAACGTAGACATTGAAGAAAGTGGGGCTCAGCGAGGCCCCCCTGTGGGACCCCACAGCCGATGGGATAGGGTTTTGAGTAGAACTGTCCCATGTGCACTGCTTGGGTACGATTGCTGAGGAATGATTTAATCCAGCTAAGAGCTGTGGATTGCACTCCTTTGCTCAGGAGGGTGTTTAGTAGGCAATCGTGTGATACCGTGTCAAATGCCGCTGACAGGTCGAGCAGTATCAGAGCCACAGATCCCCCTTGATCTGTGATGCATCTGACACTGTCCGACACTGCCAGCAACGTTGCCTCGGTGCTATTATTGGCTCTAAAGCCGGTCTGGGAGGGGTCCAGGAGTGAATTGTCTTCCAAATATCGGGACAATTGTGTGTTAACCAGTTTCTCCAAAGCCTTGGAGAGGTAAGGGAGCTGGGAAATTGGCCTGTAGTTCTCCGGATTGGAGATATCGGATCCGGCTTTTTTCAAAAGAGGAGTCACGGATGCGTGTTTCCAGGCTTCTGGAAAGGACGCAGTGATGAGTGATTGATTAAAAAGTTTGGTGATAAAAGGGCAGAGCGTTGGTGCAATTTTGGAAAACACAAAATGGGGACATGGGTCCGCAGCAGAGCCGGATTTAGTTGTCTTCAATACCGATAGTACCTCGTTTTCGGAGAATGGTTGAAAACTAGTTAGACGCGGAGGATTGCCTGCGTCTGATTGGTCATTGCATTTGTCTGGTTTTAGAGAGTGCTTGTCAGATATGTCGGGCAAGGTAGGGGTGTTTGAGGGGGCGAAGGTAGAGTAAATTTTGTTGATTTTATCAGCAAAGAAGGTGCTGATGCGTTCACAGGCCTCGGTTGAGGGGGTGAGGGTTTGTGAGGTGCTAGACGGGTTACTGAGCTCCTTTACTATCTTAAACAATTCTTTTGCGGAATTGTGGTTTTCATGGATTCGTTGAGTGAAGTATGCCTTTTTTGCGTCTCGGATGGCTAGGATATACTGTTTCCGCTTGGTGACATAGTTTGCTCTGGTTTCCGAATCTTTTGTTTGTCTCCATCGATGTTCGTTTTTTTGGCATTCCTTTTTAAGGCTCTTGAGGAGAGGGGTATACCATTTTTCCCTAGTAGTTTTTTTTTTCTTGATTCCCGCAGGGGGGCTAGTTTGTCTAGCGTTTGGCGAATTCCGGTGTCGAGAAGAGTGACATTGCTGCAGATGGAGGAGTCCTCCCGCAAGGTGACCTCTGTCTCAAGAAAGTAGTTTTGAAAATTAGAGTCATTGATTAGTCTCCAGGCTCTATTGGTAGTAAAGGGGGTGGATCTGGGCCTCGCTGGTTTGCCAAGGAGATTAAATGAGAAGGATAGCATGGAGTGGTCGGACCAAGACAGGGGGAGGATTTCCTTTATAGTGGTCGACTCAATATTAGTGAAAAGAAGATCCAGGGTATGCCCTGCTGAGTGCGTAGGGCCCTCAACCCACTGTTTAAGTTGTAGAATTTCCATGTCATATTTCAACTGGGAAGATCCGGGGGCATTAGTATTTTCGTAATGGACGTTGAAGTCACCGACGACCATGTAATTTTTATGTTTTAAACAAAATGGTAGCAGTTGGTTCAGTAGTTTGGCGCCTACACTGGCTTGTTGCCCTGGGGGGTTGTAGACAACTGCGCCAGCTAGTACGGTAAGTCCCTCACGGAGAATTTTAAATGGTAATATCTCGTGTTCGGGGTAGACAGTTGTCGTTTCTGAGAGACATGTTAGGTGGTCTCTGAAGATCACAGCGACTCCACCTCCTTTTTTTTTGCCTTGTCTGTTTTGCGTAATTATTTTATATTCAGGTGGAAGGGGATTGGCAAGATCTGGAGCGCTGGTATCAGATAGCCAGGTTTCGGTGATAAAAACCAGGTCAGGGGTCCTAGATGTCAACATGTCCCAGATATCCAGTGCATGTTTAGGTAGAGATCTAGCATTAAGGTATAGGCATTTCAAGTCCAGCTGATTGTTAGTGGAGATTGTGTAGTGATCAGTTGGGGATTGGCCCATGCTTGACCATCGACAAGAGCGACAGGAGATAGGTTTGGATACATGGGTGAGATCTAACACCCGTGGTGGCTTTGTTGAGGGCTAGTAGTTTACTACGAGTATAATAGATGGGTTTAGACATGGACGAGTTGGAGCCTGTAGGGGGTATAGCCCCTAGTCCCGGTCAGTCGCGGACGGGCGCAGACGGGCTTGCCTTAGGCGCGCCTTCGGCGCGCAAACGTCGCGACCGAGGATTACACATAATTTATGCTTTTCTGCCCCCCAACCCCCGCTTTGGAGGTGCAGGGACTGTATTCATATAAACTAATAATTTATTGCGGAAACTGCTCGTATGATGCTTGAGTCTCGCACTTTGAATGAAGCTCGTCATAGAACAGTCTTCAGCTCTGCCAGTTTTAGTGGGGCACCATTATAACGCTAATTTTGATCGCGCATATCTGTGAGTCTTCGCTTTTCGCTTTAATCTTACATTTTGATTTCGCATCCTTAGTCATAGTCACTTGTTTAGAGCAATGGATCCTGAAAATCAAAGGTATTTGTAAGAAAAAAACTCGGGCTCTTGATAAATGATAGAAGTATGTCTCTGCATGAGATTCCTCGTATGAAGTCTCTGTTTTGTGTGTGTGCCCCCACCCCCCTGTTGACTCGTTGTGCTCGCTTTTCTGCCCCCCACTCCCCTGTTGACTCGTTGTGCTCGCTTTTCTGCCCCCCACCCCCTGTTGCCTCGTTGTGCTCGCTTTTCTGCCCCCCACTCCCCTGTTCCTCGTTGTGCTCGCTTTTCTGCCCCCCGCCCCCTGTTGCCTCGATGAGCTCGCTTTTCTGCCCCCGTTCCCTCGTTGTGCTCGCTTTTCTGTCCCCCTGTTCCTCGTTGTGTGTGTGGCTCTGTGTGTGTTTGGGGGGCGTTGTGTGTGTGTGTGGGGGGCGTTGGGTGTGTGGGGGGGGGTCTGTGTGTGTGTGTGGGGCTCTGTTTGTGTGTGTGTGTGGAGCTCTGTGTGTGTGGGGGGGAGGCTCTGTGTGTGTGGGGCTCTGTGTGTGTGTGGCTCTGTGTGTGTGTGTGTCTGTGTGTGTGTGTGTGGCTCTGTGTGTGTGTGGGGGGGGTTCTGTGTGTGTGTGGGGGAGGACTCTGTGTGTGTGTGTGTGGGAGGCTCTGTGTGTGTGTGTGAGGGGGGGCTGTGTGTGTGTGGGGGGCTCTGTGTGTGTGTGGGGGGGGCTCTCTGTGGGTGCACATGCAATAGGTCTCGCATCTGCGAGAGATTAAGCTATTGGCATTGTAAATGACAATGCCATTTATTTATCTGTTTTCAAAACCAACACATAAATAAAAATGTTGTCATTTACAATGCAATAGCTCTAACTTTGGCAAAGGCGAGACCGTTGCATTGTAAATGCTTGTTTCTTTTCCTTTAAGAAGTGGTGTAGCAAGGGGGGTGGCTCACCTCGCTCTTAAAGGCATTTGTTGTGGGTGGCAAATGCAGGGACCCCCATCGGCGGCACATGGGCTAGCTACGCCACTGTCTTTAAGCACTCTAAGGCAGGATAGCTGTTTTTTTTTTTTGTTCTCTCCCCCATATGCTGCTTTCCCTCTAAAACCCCACCGAGGCTCTCCTTATAGCCTTTCTCTTCCCCTAGCTCATTTGTGTGTCCCCCGTCCAGCACAGCGTTTTTGTTGTATTTTTGAGGAGTTTATCGACCTGCCCCACAACTCCTCCTCAGCTCAACCACCCCTCCCTGCTCCACCAACCCTCCCTGCTGATTATGTTTTTTGGGAGGGACCAGAAGCTGAAATTTGTTGTAGTAGTGTTCATTTGTTTAGAACACGCTTCCACACAACTTTTGTTGTGCTATTTTTCATTTACTGCTCCAAAATAAGCGCTCTCATCTTGGAACTGAAAATTTAAAAATAAAAAAATGGCTACTGCAGAGTCATGATGTATGCATGCATGCTCATACATCAGCTGACGGTGACTACAATAAAGCATTCGTTTTTTTCATTTTTGTCTATGCTTTTCAGTATCGCAACAGGCCTTGGCAAATCAAATGGTAAGTTATTGGCTCTCAAAGGAGAGACCTATTGTCTTTGCTTATGCTTATTGTGGAGAGCGACACAGAGTAAGATGCAGACAGACACATATACATACATACTCTGTTTCTCTCTCGATCATTCTCTCTCTCTCGCTCTCTCTCTCTATCTCTCGCTTTTGGTCCTTTTTTTCATAAAGCCACATACTCCTCCCAAGGCATCATGGATTGAAGTCAGTGATATTTTTAATTTATTGTGGTTCCATTTATGTACCACTTCATACTTCTGATGAGGTGCTGAATCCCATTTCTGGACAGGTAGCACGCAACCCAGTGGGAGTGCTGTGGGTGCAAGAGTGTGTGTGTGTGTGCGTGTGTGTGTCATGTGACCTATCTGAGTTGTGTTTCAATGTTGTGCATGAGTACCATAGTTGTGCTCTTATTGTAGTTTTGTTACAGGCGCCTCAGTTTGTATTGGAGTGAGCAGAAGTCATACATAGGCCATGTAGGGGGCGTGGCTTGAGCGCCGCACAAGATGGCGGCTTGATGTCGGAGCTCCGCTGACCGAGCACCTGCGCCGGCCGTTATCTCCGCGTGTACCAGACAATTACGGACACCACACACAGATTTTGGTGTCGGAACATGAGGTGAGCAGGAGGATCTGTGCCGTTTTCCTCTACTCCAGCGACATGCGCTCCTTTCCACAGTGACGCGGTTCGCTATTTCGGCGGCCGCCATTTTCTTTCTTTCTGCCGCGATATTTCCTCGAGCGGCAACTGCCGCTTTTATGCCTCAGTGTCTCCTCTACAAGACTTTTTACTGTCAGCCTCTTGCCTCAATAGTCTGCACACATTGCAGAATGCCTCTCCAGCTGCAGCCTTCCTTTTTTATATTTTGGCGTGCAAGCGCCATTTACCTTCACTCTGCCTCAGCACTTCACGCTTCATCTTCCTGAATGGCGCCTCTTTCCACCGCAGTTCAACATGCGCAACACTTGCAAGTCTACCACAGAGTTTCTCACTGCTCATTGCCACTGCAGTAATCTTCCTCACGAACATTGATTCCATTACCATATTGACTTGCTGGATATACTGCGTATCCTCTTCATTGCTGTCCTTGTCCATGCGCTTGGATTTACTGTTTCTTGACTTACTGCGATATTCTATTGGCGCACAATATTTATTTATGGAAGTTCTCCTGTGGAGGAGCAGTGTGTTGTACAACTACCAATCTGCATAATTTGACATTATCTCAGCATTGTTGGGCGCATTTCCTGTACGCATTCAATAGTGCCACATCGCAGGGCGTATCCCTCGCATATTATTTATAAAATCTTTCTCCTGGGGTCTGTGGTGGCACTGATATTTTCCCCCCTGCCTTTTATGGGGAAACTGCGTACCCTCAAGCTTACTGCTTCTAAGACCAAACCACGTCATTCCTCAGATTCTGACTCCACGACTCAAAACATGGATGATCCTGTTTCCCTTAAGCCGGACGTAACCCCTGGGGCAATTCCTAAAGCTACTCCCTCAAGTAAGCTTTTGCAACCTGGTTCAACGAAACGTCTAAAAAAGGATCCTCCCTCCCCAGGCTCTTCGTCGCATTCGGCATCTATGGATCTTATTCTTGAGGAAATTCGTGCGCTCAAACCCTTCATGGCTGAGACCACTAAGACTTTGCAATTTCTTCACGACAAATGGTCTACTCTTGAATCGCGGGTTCTTCTGGTGGAACAATCCACGGAGTCTCTTCAAACCTCATGTTCTAAAATTTCGCTGCTGGAGAAGGATGTCTCTCTCCTGAGAAGGCAGACAGAGGAGTTGGAAAATCGTAATCGTAGAAATAACCTACGCCTTTATGGACTTCCTGAACTTACAGAAGGATCCAATCCAACTGCTTTTTTCCAAACCTTTTTACCGAAAATGTTGGATCTTCCTCCTTCCTCTTCACTTAACATTCAGCGTGCACATAGACTTGGTCCTAAAGTTTCCACCAAACCCCGCGGAGTCATCATGCTGTTCTTACAATATACTGACCTCCTTCAAGTACTTTCAGCAGCAAAAGCTAAAAAACAAGTTATACGGGAGGGTCACCGATTATATCTTTCTCAGGATGTAGCTAAAGTGACAGCTGATCGTCGGAAACAGTTCCTTGATTTGAGACTACGACTGCGAGCTCTCGGTGCCAGGTTTGGACTGCTTCACCCATGTCTCTTCAAGGTGACCTATAAAGATAAGACAACAACTTTCGAAGATCCACAAGTCCTTCAAGAGTTTCTTCGTCATCATGAGACCAACAGCATGGACACTGCAAGAGCTGTTTAAACACCCATGTTTCACCATGCTAGACTAACTTGTTTGCCTTTCTGTTACCCTACCGTATCTTGTTTTTGGTTCTTCTTCCCTGCTGACTATATCTTGCCCTCTGTCCTGACATCATTCCTGCCGTGAGGGCAACGGCTGATTACCTTGCTGGGAGAAGCGCCGTGAGGGGAACGGCCGAATAGCGCAACGCCACTGACACCGGGGACACAGAACCACAACCCCCAGGTGCCCCGGCGGCCGAGTCGCGTCCCTGACGCCACCTTCGCGCCTGGAGGCGCCTGTAAAGCGAGGAACACCTCTCGCCACGCGAGTCGCGCGCGGGAGTGCCCGGGGCTAAGCCCGGGCAAAGGGCGGGCCCTCTGTGGCCCTCAGAGGCACAAGGAGGACGGGACGGGCCACAACACTTGGCTCCATCACAGAGGCAGGTACAGAAAAATATCTAACCCCTTCTGCTTCCTATTGTCATTTGTCCCTGACCCGTCCAGTTTCTATTTTTGAGCTCTCGGTGTCCAAAAAATATGTCTTTCTGGGAAGACCTGAATGCCTTGTGTGGCACTAACTACGCCCCTATCATATCCACTCCACCCACATCTGGCAGGGACATTGACCTTATAAACAGCTCTCCCCAGGAACTACCTTTATTGCCTGTAATGATTCCCACCAAAGTTAACACGCTGCCCCAGGCCCTAATCACCAAAATGAACATTGAGGAGATTCCTGCTAATGTTGCTCAAACGTCCTGTAGCCCCTCATCACCCCCCGCTATTTCAACTGTTGTTACGCCACAGAAGGTGGGGGCCACATCAAATGACTTTGTTTCCCCCTTCCAATCGACCTTACTGGCCCACATTGAACGATTGCTGAATGCGGCCCTATCACCCCTGGTCACAAAAATTCAGGACCTGGGAGAAAGGTTGTCCAGCGTGGAAAAAATAGTACAAAGGATTAACTCACCAAATGCTAATACTGCTCATTCGCCTTCCACCAACCATGAGAACCCTAAGGCTATAGAACACAGAAAAGCACTACCATCAATCGATCCCTCTACCAGCAAACCCATCCCAAAAAGATGTAACTCTTTAATAGCACCTAGGATCCCTCATGAAAGAAGGCATCGAATCAACTTACCCCCTGAAGCGGCCCCCTATGTGACTGTTCTCTCTGGGGTGCCAGAGCTTAGTCAGGGCAAATTTGAAACAAATCAGGACCTTCTGCACAAAGTCATCTTCTGGCTCAACAACAATAGACCGCTGCCACCTGACCTACATGGCGGAATTGTAAGCGTCAGGAGGGTAGGATGGCTGGGCACGTTGCCCAAAAGCTGTCCAGGAGATCTGATTTTAATTAAATTCAAACATAGGAACATTGTCCCCTATCTAAGATTCTCTCAGCCCAGAACACGAGATGGCCCTATTTGTATTTGTGACCTGTTTGACTTTTATCCTGGCCCTAGAGTGTAGATCTATAAAACCCATTGAAAGGGGGTCCCTGCGTACCACGCGCTTTCATTCTAGAAGCTATCCTTTTTAACTGCACATTAGAAAAAGATATTTTAAATGTACCCCTAGAATGATACTGGTGATAACAATTGTCGTTTTTTAAATGCTGCTGTTTTTAATTGTTCCCTTAACAGTGTGTTCAACTATGCCTTAAGTAACTGATGAATTTTAAATTGAAATTCTATGTCCTCTTTTCTTCATCACTGTGTTTTTAAAATACTGCATAATAATGTTCGCTTATATGATATTTCTTTGTTAAATATCGAATAAAGCTTATTTTGAACTTTTGAACTATATCTTGCCCTAGTATTGTACAGTTTATGTATTTTGTATTTCATATGTCTCTTTAACATCCCTCTTAAATTTTGTCTTCTTACAGATCCTCTTCCCCTTTTCTTCACCCCGGTGTATTTATGCATCCCTTCAATTCGGTCCTCTGCTGGTTCCTCAGGTGTTCGGTGGCGTGAGTTTCCGTTGTCGATGTCGTCTTCTTCTGGCGTCGTCACCCCTCATTCTTCGTTCTGTATCTGTTGGTATGTTTCTACATTCTTCTCACATTTTTCTATTTTTTCTACTGGTCTCTTTTACTATCTTCTTTCTTTACTCTTTTCTCTCCCTTTTCCTTATTATATTCTCACTATTTTCTCTTGATTTATTTCTCTTACATACTCTATTTTTACATTCTTGCTACTACTCTCTTATCTTCTCGACTCACTTTTTTACTCCATCTTTTCTTTCATATCATTCTATTGTTGATTTATATTCCGTGTAGTTACTTGGAATGTTAAGGGGTTAAATAACCCCATTAAACGTCAACGAGTTCTAACGCATTTGACTAGGCTTAAAGCTGATGTAGCCCTCCTCCAAGAATCCCACCTTTTGGAAAAGGAGGCTATCAAACTCAAACGTTGCTGGGTGGGACATGTTTTTCACTCTCCTGCCTTGGGTAAGAAAAATGGTACTGTTATATTGTGTCATAAAAAGTTAACAGTTTCAGTTATATCTCAAGAATGTGATGTTAATGGTCGTTGGGTTCTTGTAAATCTTCTTATTGATAAAATACCTATAGTTATTTTCAATGTTTATGCTCCTACAGGGGTTGATAAATTGTTTTGGCCTGCTATTTCTGACAAACTTATTACACTTAATGAACAATATGTTATTTTCGGTGGTGATTGCAATCAAGCCCTAGACCCCTTTTTAGACAGGAATTCTAGAGTTAAGTTTGTTCCCTCCAAAATGAATTCCAAATTTACTACATCTATTCGAAATAACGCTTTAGTTGACATTTGGAGATTATGTAATCCTGACCTTAGAGAGTACACATTTTATTCCCCCACCCATCACTCCCAATCTTGTATTGATTACCTCTTTCTTAGCAAACCCCTAGCACAACTTGCCCTTCACTCAGACATCGGTTCCATCTTAATTTCAGACCACGCTCCCGTCTTTGTTGATATTGATCTTATTCCATTCTCTCCTCACTCAGGACGTTGGAGATTTAATAACTCTTTACTCCTTGACTCCAATTTCTGCTCTCAATTTACAGCTTTTACCACTGAATTTTTTTACACTTAATCATCTCCCTGAATCTTCCTTTGTCATGGTGTGGGATTCATTTAAAGCGGTTGCTAGGGGATTTATCATTAATTTCGTTTCTCAAAAGAAAAAGCAATCAATTTCTAAGTCAACTCAACTTTTAGATAAAATTAAAAAGTTAGAATATGCTTATTATAATTCTAACTCTGAATCTTCCCTTCGCGAGCTTATATCTGCCAAATTTGATTTTAATAAATTTACCACAAATGCAGCATCAAACTCTCTCCTAAATGCAACTCTCGCTATTATGGTGGTCAAAACAAAATGGGCAAACTTCTAGCCAATTATCTCAAGATACGAAAAGAAAGAACAAAAATTGAATCTCTGCAAGGTCCGGCTGGAGTTTCTCTGTTTAAAGACAAGGACATATTAACTCAATTTGTTTCCTTCTACCAAACTTTATACACTCTTGAATCTAGTCCTGATCCTATTGATCTTCTTGCTTATTTTCAAGACATCCCCTCCCCTCGCTCCTCTCATGTTGATTTTCAATCACTGGATTTGGATATTTCCCTCTCTGAAATTTCACATGCTGTTTCTGTCCTTCGTCGTGGTAAAGCGCCTGGGCCTGACGGTTTCACCATTGAATTCTACAATCACTTTTCCTCCCTAAACTACTCTTCTTATTCCAATCCTTTGTGGAATCCAGATCTTCCCAGGGAACTTTTCAAGAAGCATTAATTTGTTTAATTCCCAAACCAGACAAAGATCATACCTTATGTAAAAACTATCGCCCCATCTCCCTGGTAAACACGGATTATAAAATTTTCGCCAAAATTATAGCTCTTAGATTAGATCCTCTGTTACCAGAACTTATTGGCCCTGAACAATCAGGCTTTGTTAAAGGCCGTTTATCATCAGATAACTCTCGTGTTTTCTTTAACATTTTGAGTAGGGCCCCCTCCCTTTCTAGTCCATTAGCTGCCATCTCTCTTGACGCCGAGAAGGCTTTTGATAGAATAGGATGGGACTTTATGTTTCAAGCTCTTCGTTGGTTCGGTTTCTCACCTAAATTAATTTCTCTTATTTCTTTTCTTTATTCTAGTCCCCATGCTTCAATTTTTGCAAACGGTATGGCTTCCGATTATTTTCCCCTTCAAAGGGGTGTACGTCAATGATGCCCTATATCTCCTCTTTTGTTTATTTTAGCTTTAGAACCCTTTTTAACTAAGATTAGACTTGATGAAAATATTTCTGGTTTTCACTATGGCTCTCAACAGCAAGTTAAATTATCTGTATATGCGGATGATATTTTATTCTATTGTTCAGACCCTCAATCAACTTTACCTTCCTTTCTAAATCAAGTTTCCTCCTTCTCTAATGTTTCTGGTTACCGTCTTAATATTGATAAATGCGAAATCTTGCCCTTGAACCCTCTCTGTCAAAAACATCTCTTTGATACTTCTGGCTTTTCCTGGCAGCCCTCTAAGATTAAATATCTAGGTGTTTGGTTCGCTCCTCGTCTCTCAGACACTCTTAAGTTCAATTTCGAATCTCTTTCTAGTAAGCTTACTGCATCTATCAATCGTTGGAATCCTCTCTTCCTTTCCTGGTGGGGTCGTCTTGACTCCATCAAAATGATGCTAGCACCTCTAGTACTTTACTCCATTTCCATGATTCCCATTCGCATCCCAGACCATTACTTCAAGTCGATAGATTCTATTCTGCTAAAATTTCTGTGGAAAGGTAAGAAATCTCGAATAGCCCTTTCTGCTTTGAAAAAAGATAAATCCCTGGGTGGAGTCAAATTTCCTAGTTTTAAGTCTTATCATAACGCTTTTTCCTTAAAGCAAGCCTTGCGTTGGCTCTCTTCGGATCTTCCTTATTATCCCCCTCTTTGGCTAACGTTAGAATCTTCTTTCCTTCATCCTTTTGACTTTAGTGAGGTTCTTTCCTTTTCCTCTAATGTAACGTCTCTTCGTTCCCCCATTATCTCTCATTCCCACTCTCTTCTTCAACCTTACTTACTATCCTCTTACCCTTCTGCTTCCTCTACTCATACCCAACCTATTTTGCATAATAAACACCTCAAAATTCGTAATCGCTCATTATATTGGAAAACCTGGCATTCTCTTGGTTTAAAATGGATCTCTCAACTTCTTTCCGGTACTCAACCTCTTCCTTTCCAAGACCTCCAAACACAATTTTCGTTGCCATCTTCTTCTCGTACACAATATTTATCACTGATTCCTTCCCTTACCCAATACCTTTCTTCACTCCCTGCTACCAACTCTATCCCTATAACATATCTTTCGGTTTCTAATGCCCTCAATCAATCCCCTTCTGCTTCTTTTCTCTATAAGTCTATTCAATCTTCTACTGAGCGTACCAAATCTAGAGTTGAGTTGGAAACCACTAAATCGTCTGTGAACTCACCAGGAGAAGAATCGTGATCCCTGACAGCAGAGCCCTTCCAGGAGTAACAGCATCGCCGCCGACCTTGCCGCAGCTCCACAGTCGAGTACCTCCCCCCCCGCCGCAGCCTCGCAACACCTGTGCTGCCGCCGAGTGGGGGTGAGGGAAAGACTACACCTCCCAGCAGCCTCCGCGACCGGAAGTCGCGTCGAGGCGGAGCGCGCCAGGAGGCGCTTAAAAGCAGCCCTGTATTGCTAAAGCCCTGGGAAACCACTAAATCGTCTGTGAACTCACCAGGAGAAGAATCGTGATCCCTGACAGCAGAGCCCTTCCAGGAGTAACAGCATCGCCGCCGACCTTGCCGCAGCTCCACAGTCGAGTACCTCCCCCCCCGCCGCAGCCTCGCAACACCTGTGCTGCCGCCGAGTGGGGGTGAGGGAAAGACTACACCTCCCAGCAGCCTCCGCGACCGGAAGTCGCGTCGAGGCGGAGCGCGCCAGGAGGCGCTTAAAAACAGCCTACGACACCCGCGTCGCGGGAGCGCGCGGGGCAGCGCCGGGCGAAGCCCGGGCAAAGGGCGGGCCCTCTGTGGCCCTCCGAGGCACGGAAAGGCCAGGCAAGGCCACCCCCCTGAAAACTACAGCGTGGTTTAGAGGTACTGTTCCCGGTTTCGTATTGCTGGAGCTAACACCAGGTAACATCAGCCATTAATACAGTCAGCAGCTATTACCACAGAGCCTATAGTATTACCTGTTAAGACTAACTTGATACCCGGCTTAGGTCCAGTGGGGAGTGTGTATTTGTGACTTTGGTTAACACGAACTCAAAGCATGGGGAAAAAGCTGGTTCCACCCCCTACTGAGGCTGTGAATACTCTTGACTCATACCTAGTTCAAGTGGTAACCAGTATCAACAGTAAGCGAAGGCAATCCCTGGGCCTAAGCCAATCACCTGTGTTGCTTACAGATAGCCCTTCTACAAGCATTGTAAGCACTGCTATGTCCGATTCCCTGACAGGGAACGCACAACC
The DNA here is from genome assembly GCF_964263255.1 of Lissotriton vulgaris. Lineage (NCBI taxonomy): Eukaryota > Metazoa > Chordata > Amphibia > Caudata > Salamandridae > Lissotriton > Lissotriton vulgaris. The sequence continues at coordinate 1,699,372,887 of NC_141687.1, forward strand.
TAATCCAGCAGACTCTGACTCTATCTCTTCAGCCAATCACATCGAAGCCACCGAAGACTCTGAACCCGTTAGGGATAGAGAAGATCTCATCGATTTAGCCGATGATGCCTTTACAGAGACAAGCATCCAGACTGAAGCCATAGACGAGGGCCCTCAGCACCAGTCTCCACCTAATCGTGCTGTTAGAGCATGTAGGAAAACAGCTGCAAAACGAGGGGGGAAACAAACGGGAAGAAAGAAGCCTGCCACCCCTCCCTCCAGGCGGCCAGGCAAACTTATAGACCACGAGGTCGACCTTGAGTCTAAGCGCATCATCGATGATGATCTCTTCAACAGGATCCAAGACATGATGGACATCAAAATCAAGACCATCATCAAGCCCCTGATCGGGAAAGTGGATAAACTAACTGCTGAAGTTAGGAAGTTGGGTGGAGTTCATAGTAACTTGACCAAGGAGCTAGAGAATCTATCTTCCCTCGTGGCAGATTTAATATCTACGGACGAGGAGGCTCCTCCCACTGACAGTAACACGCAGTCTACTCAATCAGGGTTGTTACACCCACCCTTATCTCTAACATTACCCGTCCCGGATCAGAACGCTGCAACTGGGGTCCCTTATACCATCCCAATCGATGCAACTGTGGCAAGTCATCAAGAGGCCAGCCCAGTTCAATTCATAGCGGAAGCCTCACCGGTAGTCTTGGTACTAGCCAATGTTCCAGTTCTGTCACAAGACAAGTCAGAATCCAAACAGGATCTCAAAGATAAAGCCCTACATTGGCTTTCTAACAACATGTACATGGCGCAAGAAGGGTTTGATAAACTGGCAGGAGACATAGTCTCGACTAGGAGGGTACCCTGGATTGGCAGTAAGCAGAAAAAGTTCCAAGGTGATTGCGTTATCATAAATTTTACTAATGCCGAGGTTCTTCCTGAAATCTTGAACAATGTCTTCCCACCCCAGAAGCGTAACGGCTCTATAGTTCCACTGACTCTTAGATTTTTCAATAATGAGTCTCAATCCGCTACCTTGCCTAATACCAACAGGCTTAACAAGCATAGGAATAATAGTTGCTGGGGAGGTGCCACGGGCTCGCGTTATGTAAATGATCGGTTTCTGCCGGTAGCACAGCAAGTGTCAGGAAGACCCACTCACCCGTACGAGCGATTCATTCAGCCGGCTCACCCACAGGGGCTGGGAACAAACTGGTGGGGGAATGGAGTTCCAGGATACGATCATAGTGCACGAGGCTTTAGGCCTACACGGTGGCAGAGTATGGACCCGGCTCTGGGCCACCCAATCACTCCACATCCCCTGTGGAATATACCTCACGCAGGTCAGGCTCACTTAGCCACCCCATCTGCTTGGGGCCTCGCTACAGGTAACAGGTTTGGTCCCTTATCTGACCTCAATACTTGTGATTGACTTGAATCAAGAACTGACCAAAATAATGCTGGTTTGATGAATTCATTTGCGCGTAGCAAGGGCTTTAGTACCGATGATTCCCATAGCCCTCACACGTCCAACGTTGTCACTGAGCCCCAGCTACTTACTAGCTTAGGTCAGCAAACTATCATATTAGGGACCGAGGATGGCCCTAACTTGGGCATGTCTAAAGAGGCGACACAGCGCTGCTGCCACGCGAACATAAGCGGAGCCCCTTTAGCTCAAGCAATAGCGGAAGGAGATCCTGCGAGTGGCATCAACCATAGGAACAGTAATGAGGCATGTAAGATCATAAGTTGGAATGTGGCAGGCCTAAACACCAAGCGTCAGGACCCAGAATGGAGCAGCTTTATCTCAAAGTTCCATATCATCGCGTTTCAAGAAACTTGGGACACATCGAATAACATCTGGTGGGACGGGTATACTAGCTTCATAACACCTGCAGTCTCTAGTAGAATGGGTAGGGCCAAAGGTGGCCTGGTGCTCTTATTCGCCTTGGACCTTAAAGGAAGTTTCAGGCAGATTAGGTCCGAATCTGATAATATACTGATCGTCGAAAGAACCATCAACAAAACTAGTAGGACCTTATTCGTTAATTTCTATAATTCTGCTAATTGCGTCTACGACGGTCGTAATATTGCCAATTTAGATTGTATTTTAAATTCAGTCTTACAGAATATCTCATTCGCATCCGAGTCAATTTTACTAGGTGATTTTAATTTACATCTATGCAATTTAGCCTGCAAGGGAAGAGGAGCATGTGAAGATGATGATGCCGCTCCAGCAGTGCCTCACTTTGAACATTCGGCAGAGGGCCAGGAGCTTGAAGACCTACTTGCTAATTATAATCTTTACGAACCCAATTTCGGTCCGAGAATGCCGACTTTTATAGGCGGTCAGCATGGGTCTGTGATAGATTACATTTTTGTTTCCCTTGGCATTTTAACTTCTACCACTGCTTATAGTACGGTAGCAACCCACTTCAGTGATCATAACCCAGTATTACTTGAAGTGGAGTGGGGCAGTCAGATGGGTGCAGCACCATCAACTGTAAAACCAGCCCATCCCTTGAGGACCACAGATCAAGACAGAAGAGTAAAATGGGCGAAGGTGATCCCAGAAATTTTCTACAAAAAATGCTTCCCTAAGATTAAAACCCAAGTTGAGCTGTGTCAGAACCCAGATACTCAAGGGAGCCTCATGGTATCATCTTATGAGGATCTATGTGCACAGGTCTCCAACGAGCTTCTAGCTAAACCTTCTCAGGGAACTCAAGGCCATAAACGTTGGTTCGACTCTGCATGCTCGAAGGCTCACAGAGATTTGCTGGTGGCTCTAAAAATTGTTCCTAGAGTTAAAGAGGAAATCGTGAGATTAAGGAAAATTTACAAGACTGCAGTAAGGAGCCGCAAAGAATGCATTAAACGCGAAACTTGGGATGACCTTCTCTCAGCGGCGGTGTTGAAGGACAGCAGAAGATTTTGGTCAATCATCAAGCAGCCCCTTTTTTCGGAGGAAAATAATTTACCAATGGACTGCGTAATTACTGAGGAAAAATGGTTGTCTTTTTTCAAAAATGTATATGGGGGGAATGTAGCCGATGAGGACATCAGTAAGTGTCCACTGCCTAGTGGGCCCGTAAACCCTATTGTTTTTAATCCCCAAGAAGTAGAAAGGGCGCTTACGGAAACCACCAAACACAAGGCACCTGGTCCGGACGGAGTTCCGGCCGACTTTTTTATGTTTTCACCTAAAATGTGGTCGAGGGTGTTGTCCAACGTGTTCAACGCAGTTAACTATAATTCAGCGCCAGCCTCATGGGCCAAATCCACCATCGTTCCCATTTATAAAAACAAAGGTCAGCGGGACGACCCAGCATTTTACAGGCCTATATCCCTTTTGGACTCAACCGTAAAAATTCTGGGGAGAGTTCTTTTATTTAGGTTGAGGGAGAATGTTGAGGGATGTGGTGGGCTGTGCGAACTTCAATATGGCTTTAGAGAGAGTAAAGGTACGATTGAGCAATGTATCAACCTGTATCTGCTCATCTCTAAATACACAGTGGCTAAGGAGGGTTCAGTGTTTTTGGCCTTTATGGACCTCTCGTCTGCATTCGACCTTGTTAACAGGTCCAAATTATGGTCGATTCTGTTGGATCTGGGAATTGACGAAGCCCTGGTTATGTTCATGGCCTCATTGCACCAGGAGCTTTTTGCAGCTGTACGCGTGTCTAACAATGGTAGGTGTACCCCTTCATTTAGATCCCTGAAAGGGGTTAGGCAAGGCTGCATTCTGGCCCCCACGCTTTTTACCATCTATATTAATGGCCTGGGAGCGTACCTGCGGGGCAAGGGCACGGATGTTCCACGTGCAGGGGATACCCATATTCCGGCACTCCTGTACGCGGACGACGCCGTGTTGATCGCCCGCACGGGAGTTGGCCTGCAGGTCCTTCTTAATTCTTTTGGTTCCTTTATGGAAAATTTGGACCTAAAGGTCAACGCGTCCAAATCCCACACAATGGTAATGGGTCAAGAGTGCGTGAAGAGAAGACATAAATCTTTCTTTTGTAGTGGGATCCCTGTGTCTGAGGTAACCACATTTCCTTACCTGGGAGTGTTGTTCGATCAGAAAGGTACCTGGGGCCCACAGTTAAGCGCAAAGAGGCTGGCAGTCACTAGATCTGCCTCCGCACTCTTGGGTTTTGCAGGCAAACTTGGCGCCAGGCCCATGGAAGCGATGTTGAAGATCTATAAGAGCAAACCTGTTGCCATCGCCTCATATGGTTCTCCTCTGTGGGGTTACATTAACCTTGACCCCATCCAGAGAGTAGAAAATAGATTTATAAGATCTCTCCTCTCTGTCCCTCAATCAACCCCAACCTATTCCATCCACAAGGAGGTGGGGTTGCCATATCTGTCGGATCTTTTAAGTGCCGCACCACTGATCTTGTGGTTGAAAATGTGGCTAAATGCTGATCTACCATTAAACCACAAAATATTGAGGGATGTCCTATCCTTGGATCACTACAGTAAAATCCCTTGGCTGGCCTATTTAAGTAAATCCTTTATAGAACTGGGTCGACCAGAACTTTTCTGCTGCCCAGAGAAAATCATGGCCCAGGATATAGCTTACACAAAAAAAGCCTTTAAAGAAAGGAAGGAAGCATGCCGTGAGATAGCTGAGTTGCAGAAACCTGCAGTAAGGGCTCACTATCTACTTGTTAGCGATCCTTATTTGGCCCCCTACCTCCGTTTTGTAACAATCCCTTACCATAGGTTTTTATTAACTAAACTTAGGTTTAACCTTATTCCCTTTCACCTAGGTTCTTTTAATGGTTGGCAGAAGCCAGAATTAGCCGCTCCCTGCAGTTGCGATCATTTCTCAGTGCAGGACACAATGCATTTCGTCATGTTCTGTAGTTTTTATCATGAGCAGAGGAAAAAATATTTGCTCCCCATACTTAAATATGCAGGGTTCACACAGGTGCGCCCCGCGCTGCTCTTCCTACAGCTCATGACAAACCCACGTACAGCATTTAGTCTTGCAAATTTTTTAGTCGCCGCAACAAGGGTGAAAGCTGTTGGCCATTCTCCGCCTTAAGAGATTACTAACCGTAATGATTTTATATGTATTATCCTATACTCAAATGTATCTTTTTAAATTGTGTAAATAGTATTTATAATGTACACTGAGCTTGAAGCTTTTTTAGACGCTAGGAATTTTAAGTATACTCTGTATGTCATGTTTTATTGTTTTTGTTTCTTTGTATGACTTTGATTAAGTCGAATAAAGATATTCTGACTGACTGAGTTGAGTTGGCTTGGGAAAAAGATTTGTCTCAAATTTGGTCCTTCACTCTATGGGATAACATTTGGTCTAAGATTCACAGTACATCCAGAGCTGCTAACACTACCCAAACCTTATTTTTTGTTTATAACCGTACACTATTTACTCCATTAATTCTGTCATCATTCTCCTCAGACACTCCCTCCACTTGTTGGTCCTGTCCCTGCCCTTCGGCTGATTTGGTACATATGCTGTTCGATTGTCCTCCCATTTTTCATTTCTGGCAATTGGTATGGTCCCAATTTCAAAAGATTTTCAATTTTCATTTCTCCTTCTCCACTGTTCATATTTTTCTAGGTTCTCTTTCTCCTATTTTTACCGGTTCACCCCACAAACATAAATTACTTGACCTCTTGATAGCCATTGCCTTACACCATATTATGTCGCATTGGAAACAGGCTAAAGATGTTTCCTTTAATGCTTGGTGGAATGCAGTCTGTTTAATCATCGTCTAGACACTAATTTTGTTTCCCCCATTTCTCTAGCAATCAAACGTGATCTTTTATGGCTTCCCCTTACCGAGTATTTATCCAGAATTGTCAGAATCCCTCCCACTTCTCCAGTACGTAATGTTGAAGTCCAAAAACCACCGTGATTGCATTTTCTTAATTGCATGTAATGTTCTTTCATATCACTTATGTGTTTTATTATTCAGGTTGTACCTCAATTCCCCTATGTTCATGAGCATTATTGTATACCCTATTTTTCTGTATAGATATTTTAATCAGTTCTACCATTTTGTAAGAGAGATTTCTTGTTTTTCATAACTTATGACTGTTTCTTCATTTTCTGTCTTTGCTTCTTTATACTTTAATAAACTTCAAACTTAAAAAAAAAAATACATAGGCCATGTCAGAATTTTGATGATATTGTATGGGTGGATAGAAATTGGGTGTGGTCTGTGTGGGAAGTATTTTATTGTCATGCATGAATGGCAGAGACCCCTCAATCCATGTCACAATAATTTGTGTTTCCACCTACGCCTACCCAAGCAAACAGATCCAGTCACACGTGCCACTACCTACCATTTTTGAAGTGATCTTTATTATGTATTTTAAACCACAGCGAATATGGAACCTAGGAAAGTGCCCAGCAGACAGTGTGTCACCCTTGGGAGATGCAGTATGGCCCCACCTACATAGTATAGACACTGAAGTCCATCAGGTGTCGAAAAAGGGCAATCTCTGGGACTAGGGATTACATTACCATCCATAGTATCTGCTCTGATAAGTCCACCTTTGAGAAACAGAGGAGCAACCATTATACGACAAGCCACGTATGTGCCTGAGTAATCCTCACCCACCCCCCTTAGGAAAGGGCATTATACAGCCAGCCATGGTTGCTGCTCAAGAATCTACAGATTGGTAATTATACAGCCATAGTGGATACTCTGACCAATCTCTCCACAAGTGACAGGGACATAGGAAACACAACCCTTAAAGTCTGCTCTTCTGCCACATCCTAGAAAAATACCTCTGTTGTGTTTTTACTGAAAAGCTGCCGGTGGACAGGGAGCAACACAGCATGGTGGTTCTTGAGGAAAGATTCAGAATGAGAAAGAGTGCCAGAAAACACATGCACTCTGAAAAAAAGGGAAAAAAGTCCCTTACTTATGAGCTGTTGAAGGATATAAGTCAGACAGACAAGTGAATCATAAAGAGGTTATGCACCAGAGGAGGAACAAAAACAAGGAATAGGACACGTTACAACACAAACATTTACAACGTATGCCTTAACAACGCGGTTTTTACATCGCAACATCCATTACAATCCATGATTTTGCAATGTATGCCATCAGAATGCATTTTTAGAAACTACATTTGCAACGCATTCTATTACAACGCATACCATTACAATGCATACCATTACAACGCATAATTCTTTTATTGCAACAGTAGGGTAAGTGTTGGATAGTGTAGGGGTAAAAATTACTATTCCCACTGCAGTGAGTGCAACAGTAGGGTAAGTGTTGGATAGTGTAGGGGTAAAAATTACTATTCCCACTCCAGTGAGTGCCACAGTAGGGGAAGTGTTGAATAGTGATGGGTAAAAATTACTATTCCCCAGTACTTAACTTATAATGCGTTATAATGGCATGCGTTGTAGTGACATGCGTCGTAATGGTTGCGTTGTAATGGCATGCGATGTAATGGCAGTTGCGTTGTTATGACTGTGTTGTAGATGTAGTGCATTGTAATGCCTGCGTTTTAATGTTTGTTTCCCGACACAAGCGGAGGAAAGCAAGCCATCAAATAACAAACAAGTAAATGAGAGCGACAATAAAGCCAATCAATGGTAAGCAATAGGCAGGCAGACAGTTTGTGTAGTCTGGTAGGTGAAACCCAAAAAGTAAGACAAAATAAAATATGCTGAAGTCCAATAAATTGTTGAAAAATATGCACTCATGCAATGGTTTTTTTTAGAGTGTCATGCATCTTCAAGCCTGCTTCAATGCACTACTTGGTATTTGTATTCTGTGTTTTGCCATTTGTGTAGTATTATTGCATTACCGCTGTCTGGATGGTGATCTGGCCCACTAATGAGGGGTTTCATTTTAGCAGAATACTTCCTCCCTTCTCAAATATCTGTGTCTCTCGGTCTTCTCTATCTTTACCTGCCTGTCCTACGGGCTCTCTGTTCCAGTGTAAGTGCTTCTCCATACTAGTGGTTGTGTCTCCCTGTTCCACACTTGTATCAGGAAGTCGAGTATTAGACGTGTGATAAGAAGGCCCTGCAATCTCTACAATGACCCATCTGTATCCTGAGCCCATACTCCGTCCCCATCTTTGGCACACCCAAGCTGATCCGGGAGCCTATTCTCACTTGTGGGTTGTTGGCAGAGGTGGTAAAATTACAGTGTTTCGAGGCACTACGAAATATAAAGTGATCCAAGGGGAACAGATTGACTAGAGTCACACAGTTTGGAGAAATGGGAAGTAGACACTAAGGGGCATATTTACGAGTCCCTATCTCCATCACAACGTCACTCTCAGTGACGTTGTGATGGCGATTGGGGCCTCGCCTTATATACAAGGCAGCGTTAAGGCACTTAACATAGCTTAACGCTACCATGTAAATAAGGCACCCTTTCACGCTGTATTTAGCATGAAAGGGGTGGGCAATGGGTGTTGTGGTGGGCATTCCGCCGCAACACCCATTGATTTTGAGGCTGCCCCCTATTTGCAAGGGCAGCGTAAGTAGGAGGCAGCGCCAACATTAAGACCAGGGAAAACCTGGTCTTAAACAGGCGAAACAAGGAGAAATTAATAATTTCTCCTCGTTTATGCTGTTTCCATGTCTGCTGCCTTGTGCAGCACACATAGAAACAGCAAATTACCTAAGATTGTTTATGTGCAGGAAGGTTTCCCTTCCTGCACATAAACAATTTTGAAAAAAATGACGTTTTGCAACTTCTATGTGTGCTGCATTAAGCAGAAAACATAGAAGTTTCAAAACACCAATAATGATTGTTTATTGCAGGAAGGGAGACCTTCCTGCCTTTATTTCCCCCAATGCAGACACCCTTGCACTATGGTTCAAGGGTGTCTGCGTTGGCGCTAGGGGAAATGCAGGGGTGCGTCGCATTCCTGTGAATACGGCGCATCCCCTCGTTTTCAGAATGGAGAAGCGTGGCGTTAGCAATGTTTGCTTAACGCCACGCTTCTCCATTCTGTATGTAAATGTGCCCCTCAGGGCATGACCAGGGCATGGTGGTAAAGTTTTTTAAAAATTATATGTGGAAGCTTATTTTGTTCTAAGGAGCTTTTTGGTGGCCCTAAAACGGGCTCTGTTTTGTACGACATTCTGCCATAATTTGAGCATAATTGGAAATTAACACAAACTATGGAGTGGTGATTTCAATTTCTCTGTCCGAATAATTATGGTTGGCTTTGCTGCTCTTTGGTGTGCACAGACTGACAGTTGTTAGCCAGAACATGTACATGTTCCTATCTTCCTGATGCAGTTTGTATTAAATTGGCAGTTGAGAGCCCGAGGCAAGCGGAGCTCTGTCACAGCACCACAAGTCCACAGTGAATCATTTCCACTTCACTAATTGTCGAAAAAAAATACTTTTGTTGATGTGCGGGGCTGTTAACTGAATAGAATTTGTTTGTAATTTGATGGCCTACAATTGCTCTTAATATCAATCCTCTCACCCGGAAATCTCCCACATCCGTTGCCTTTCTCCAAGAGATCGCCACACAAGACCAACCCCTGAATTAAAGGCCTTGGCAAATAATTAATTGTCCCTTTTGAAAAATATATGATGTTTTTGTTTACTATATTGTTGTAATTAGTATCCAATGAATACTTTGCTAAAAAAAAAAAGGTTGGTATACAAAAATTTAATAATATTACATTTGTGCAGTGGGACAACAAAGTATTTACTCGTGCAAAAATAATGCGGTTTTCAACAGGAGGAAAGTAAAATAATGTTTTTTCTTCAGGATGTGTTAAGGGAAACAGTCATGCGAGCTAAAAGTGCAAACAAAAACGAAAGAGTTTCTCTACAATGAGCACTGTCAAAGCCAAGAGGCCCCCTAGAAGTGGAGCTTGAAGGAGGGGCAAGGCAGAAGTACGAATCAGCTCCACAGAGGTGGACGTGGGCGGTTATTCAGTCGGGGCTAGGCGGCAGAAGTGCCAGGGGCCCCTCGGAGTGAAGGATGCTGGCTTCTGGTCCAGATCCCGGTCAGGAGGGGCACTGTAGCATGGGTGTGTGCCTCCACTTCTTGGGAAAAAGGTGGTATGGATCTCCCAGTAACCCTACTATCTACTCTATTCCGACCATCTCCTCTGTCAGAACCAAGCATCCACCTAAACCCTCCCGAGCACCCTCGTATAAATACAATATCCTGATCACCCTTCAGAGCCCAAGTGCCCCCGTCACCAAAACAGTCTTGACAGAGATGCGCTGTCTGCTCCACAACTGCAGATCTGCAGTAAAACACAAACTTGAAATCTCCGATACAATCACCTTTCACAATATAGACATGCCCTTCCTCACAGAGACCTGGTTCAACGATACCTCTCACTCTATCTTTGATCTCCTATTACCCACAGGCTATTCTATACTTAGGAATGACAGAACTGACAGCGTTGGGGGAGGTGTTGCAGTCATCTTTAGAAACTCTCTTCAACTGAAGGTTTTTCCTATCAGCTCCTCCCACACTTTTGAATGCTTTTCTCTTGAGCTTCAATTGCACCACTGCTCACCCCTCAGATTCCATGTCATTTACCGCCCGCCTTGTAGCGGCCCTTCGTTTATGGAGGAACTCACTGACTTCATCAGCGACCAATACTCGCAAAGTGACAATCAGACCTTCGTGGGTGACTTCAATCTCCACTGGGGCTTACCGCAAGACTCTTCTGCGAACTCGCTGGCCACCTTCCTTTCTGCAAACGATCTTATCCAACACTGCACAGAGTCAACACACTCAAAGGGCTCAATCTTGGACCTTGTTATTTCTAAAGCAGGCATGCTTTCTATCGCTACCCCTATTCATGTAGACTGGTCTGACCACCTCCTCATCCCATTCTCTCTTCACCTATCACACTCTATAACTATTGGCCAACCTAACAGGGATACCTCCTGGTTCCGTGATGCTAAAAATATTGACGTTGGTTCCCTCTGTGAATCAGCTTTGCTATTACTTCCAAGGCTAGACCCGAACCTAGATGTTGACGAACTCACCTCCCAATGCCTCACAGTCCTTGCAGTCGAAATCATAATGTCGCTCCTCTCCAAAGCAAAAAGATAAGGCCCACTCCTTCGACACCCTGGTTCAACAAATCCCTCTATGAAGAAAGGAAGCAGCTAAGATTCCTGGAGAAACAATGGAGGCAAGCGCCCTCCACCGATAATTTGGCCACGCTTCGTTCAGCAAGATCGAAGTACCACAAGAACATCTTCCTTGGGAAAGCGTCGCACTTCAGAACCCTCCTTGACTCAGCCAAAAATAGACCCAAAAAACTATTCTACCTCATCAAGATTCCTAACTGCTCTCCCCAACATCCACGCTGGAGGATTCTACAAAAAAAGCAGCGGATTTTGCTATATTCTTTGAAGAAAAAGTGAAATCCCTTGTGCTCAGGTCGCTCATCCTACCCCTCCAGAGGAGCGCAAATCCTTAGCCATTTAGCAGAACTTTGACCCCATCTCTGAAGATGCCCTCCTCAATTGCATCCTCGAAACAAAGCCCTCCAACCATTCTCTTGACCCCATCCCCAGTGCCATTGCCATTGACTTCTATTCCCATTCTCTTTCCTATTGGACCACTCTGGTCAACCTCTCCCTCTGTGAAGGCTCCCTTCGTGTCTCCTTCAAAACTGGGCAGGTCACCCCTCTGCTGAAAAAACTCACTGCTAGATCGAAGCATCCTACCGACCAACCGATTGTTGAGGGCACTATACACCAACAGGAAACAGACTGCACTCACCGGACCAACAGCACACACATTTAAAATATGGCACGATGCACAAAGGGCCCTGGGATGGAAAGAGGTGCTGACACAGGCTACCCCTCTGTGGGAAACGCAACAACTGGGCACCCTAGCGAACACCAAGGGGTTCGATAAATGGGACCTCATAGAATTTCTAAAATAGATGATCTATGGGTGAAGGGTGCGGTAATACCATTTACAGACCTACAAGTGAAGTATGAAATGGCGGATTCAGAACAATACCGATACTTCCAGATAAAACACGCACTGCAGAGTGCAATCCACCCAGAGACCACGCTAGTGGAATCTTCCCCTCTGGAAGACAGGCTACTTACGGATTATATGGATAAAAAAGCCACCTCCCTCACATATAAAAAACTGATTAATAATCAACCAGACCCCATGATTGCATTAAAAGATAGATGACAAACGGACCTAGGGGACATAGAGGAATCGGATTGGATGGACGCACTAGCATCCGCCCGAGAGGCAGCGATTCCATCCCGGCTTAAACTCATCCAATTGAAAATACTTCACCGAGTATATTACCCACGCACCACATTACATAAGCTGGGACACACACCGGACCAACTTTGTTTGCGAGGCTGTGGCTAAATCGGAACGTTTTACCACATAATATGGGAATGCCCCAATATACAACACTACTGGGAAAGGGTACTGGCGGAAATTTCAGAGGTAGGTGGAGCAGTAGTCCCCTGTGACCCAAAATGTTGCCTCCTTAATATTTGGCTACCCACTGATCTCAACCTAGCCTTACAAAATTGGGCTACATTAGGGATGACTATTGCAAAGCAGAACTTAGCCAAGAATTGGGGTTCCGGGACATCACCCGCACGCTCACAATAGGAGCAAGACATGGACAATGCCATGGTAGCTGAAAGGGCCGTTTACACATACAGGGGTTGCCCAAAGAAATGGACCAGAAGATGGAATAAATGGAACAAATTCCGAGGAAATATTTGTGACCCTCCCTTGCAGATCCCATCATCTGAGGTCGTAACCATATTCCGGAATTACAGTATTGGGCAGAAGCTCGACTTACACAAAGTTTATATATGAATTAAGAGAAGAAAGGTATCACCCCCCCTTTAAAAACTGTATTGTAACAATAGCTACAACTACTCAATCAATATTATGTACCTCTGCAACATGTTCAACTTATTACGATGTATAAGATCCATGCTAAACTGTATATACTCATGCTACGACTAATTGTATGTAAAACTGAGATGACACAATAAAGGTTTTTGAAACTTTAAAAACACTGCTGATGCGAATGACCTCAACAACTTCTGCCCCATCACTAACCTACCCTTTCTTGCGAAGATCACAGAAAGATGTGTAGCGAAACAACTCCCTCGTCATATCAAGGACAATGATCTTCTTGACAATTGTCAGTCCGGCTTCATCCAAAACTGCGGCACTGAAACAGCCCTATTGCAAGTGGTTGATGACGTGCTGAGGATACTGGACTCGGGGGGTCCTGGTTTCTAATTCTCCTTGACCTTTCTGCAGCTTTTGACACTGTCAATCACGACACTCTCCTCAACACTCTGCAACAGAGAATGGGCATGGAGGACACTGTGCTTAAATGGTTTGCTTCCTTCCTCTCTGATAGATCCCAAACAATCAAAATAGCAAACAGTCTTTCATCTCCTTTGGCGGTAGGACATGGTGTTCCTCAAGGCTCTATACTTCCACCCACATTGTTCAATCTCTACCTAGAACCACTGGGAAATCTAAGTACATTTGGGATCCACTATCATCTCTACGCAGATGACACTCAATTCTACCTCAAGGTTGCCTCCACTCACGATCTCGCCATCCTAAGCTCAACTCTCGACTCCATTCAAAACTGGATGTCAACTCATCAACTGATTCTGAATCCCTCCAAAACTGAATTCCTCCTCACTTTCTCCTCCCCCGGTTCAATCATGGATGGATCAGATGAATCTACTTAACAATAAACCCATCATGGTCGACAGCGCAAAATCCCTTGGTGTCATACTCGACAAAAAACTCAATCTAATCCCCACATCAATTCCATTGCAAAGTCTGCTCGATACCAACTGCGTCTTCTTTGGGGAATTTGTCGCTTTTTACCGGAGCAAGACCTTAAAACCCTGGTGCAATCGCTGGTCCTCTCCAGACTGGACTACTGCAATTCTCTTCTTACTGGACTCCCCAAATCCCACCTGTCCCCCCTTAAATCTGTCCTCCACTCAGCAGCCCGTTTCATTTGTGGGGCCAAAAGAAGCGACCACATCACACCGTTGTTATCCACCCTTCGCTGGCTTCCCATAGAGGCTAGAGCTATCTACAAGACTGCCTGTATCACCCACAAAGCCTTGCACTCCCCCTCTCCACGCTACCTGGCGAATAAACTGAAACTCTCTGAAGGCTCTAGACCATCCCCTAATGCGGAAAATTTACTGCTTGAACCCCCCACTTTCAAGAAGGAAAGATCGATGGCCCAATACTTTTCAGGCAACGCAGTGAGAATCTCGAAATCACTTCTGCCTCAGCTACGGACCACCACCTCCTCCCTGGCCTTCAAAACGGACCTCAAAGTTCTCCTCCTCCAAAGACACCTCCAAATTTAATTCACGTCCTCTCTATTATCTGAAGGAAGACCTCCTATTATTGAAAATTCTATTCTCCATGAGTATAGAAGTGCCTTCCCAGTGTGTTCTTGTGGTTGGAGTGTTTACCATTTATTGCAGTATTATTTTTGTACCTGTGTTTGGTACCCTTTTGTAACTTGCACCAGTCACTTTTCACTTGTAACGCACTGTTTGCTACCTCTCACATTTTGTTTGCTTTAGATACTTGCACAAGTGCCACCATTGCCTACGTAACGTTTGTTCTTGTGCTGGAGTGTCTGCCATTTATTGCAGTATTATACCTCTACTTGTACTTTGTACGCTTTTGTAACCTGCACACATATCACTTTTTCCTCCTGTAATGTACCGATTTCTACCTCTTGTATTTTGGTTGCTCACTATTGTCACTTTTGTCTCATGTAACTTAACGTTTGCTTTTGTAATTTGTTCACTTGTAATTTTCTCCTCATGTATCATTACTGTTCCTAGTGTGAAGCGCTCTGACACCTTCGGGTAAAGTCCGCGCTATTAAAAATCGCATAAATAAATAAACCTCAAGAAAGGACTCAGAGCAAGAATGAGATGTTAGTGACCCAGGAGAATCGCACTTGGACTGTGAGGGAACCAAAATGACGGTGAAGCACAGAGCTGCTCTCAGTTCGACAGCGGTGGTGGTGCTCAAGATGGCTGGGCCCGGGCAAGTAAGCATGGAGCCCTACAGTAAAGAGAAAGTGAAGGAGCGAAGGACAGATTGCACTGTAAGGAAGGAAGAGTGAGAAAATAGTGAATTAGGATTTGGATGGCTAGGGATCGAGAGAGGAGGAGTTGGAGCAGAGACAGAGCGACTGCAGAGCACAAGTCAGGTCTGAAGTGTCAGTAAACAAACAGGAGTGAAGCTACAGTGGCCATCCGGGCTAGAATCTGATGAGCAGCCAGAATCAGAAGGGCCAAGGAGGGCTGATATTGGCAGTCCCAAGGAGCTGGACCGAGCCAGGTCGTGGTGTGACATCAGCCTAGAGGGAAAGCTGAGGAGAGAAGTGGGGCCAGGGACAAGAGGTTGGATATATTCAAATTATTGTATCGAAATGAAGGTAGAGTAGAGGGAATCAGCTAGATGCCATGGAGGACTGATCAATATTGATGCTTGGACAGCAGCATTTGTGATATACGCCAGTAACATTTGTGGAATTCACTTGAGAATAGCTTGGCTTTGTTCAAGTACACAAACATAGGGGTCCATTAGGATGGCGGACCGATCGCCACAGCCATGCAGGCGGTGGCGATTCGTCCGCCTTCCTTGCCCGTCCGCCACCTTTCTTCCCCCCGCCATATTGCAATGGCGGGGGAACAGTGGCGGAGGGGAATACCGTCCGCCGCTTTTCCGCCGCGGTTGCCTTGCGCCTGCGGTGGAAAAGGCCTGATTTGGTGGCGGTGTCTATCAGACACCGCCAGCCATATTAGGATGGCCTGGGAGGAATGCCTTTCTGTGGTGGCAATGCCGCCACGAAAAGTCATACGGTTCCTGCTTTGGGGGCCCGTTGCGGGCCCCAAGGGTGAAGGGGGCGTGGGGGGGTGCACATGGGGGGTACCTATGGTACCCCCCTACGTTTCACAGCACAACATGGCATGCACCGCGCGGTGCCTGTCATGTTGTGCTGTGAAAGGCACAACAAGCATTTTTCACATTGCGGCGGCCGGTGCTTTAAGCACCGTCCTCCGCAATGTGAAAAATGCGGGTTGCACCCGCCACTGTGGCGGGTGCATCCTAATTGGGGGCACGGTTCCTCCGCCCTTGTGGCGGACGGTCCCGGCCCCCGACAGGATGGCGGACGGACTTTGTCCATCCGCCATCCTAATGGACCCCATAATAAGGATGGCCAGGGTCAGCTTTGGGAGTCTGGCATGGATGAGGTACGATGGAGAATTTCAGTCTAGGAGAAACGTGAATCCAGCCAATTTATGGAGGGTGCTGTACAATGAGCTGTGGCTACAATACATTACCCCAACGAGGACCAAGTCAGGTATACACAGGACGAGCGGGTTGCCACTGCTGTACTCGCACATTGACATGGCAATAATAAAGTTCTGGAATTGTGAAACAAATACAGAAATAAATCTACATTTTTACAGCTGCTGGTTCATCCGGAACACTTTCAACTATTGGGCATTCATTTCGAGGGCCAGTTCTCTGTGGACAAGGCCATGCCGATGGGGTGCTCTTTGAAAGGTTTAGCATTTTTCTGGCATGGTTTGTGAGGCAGGTGGAAAGGTGAGAGCAAGTGTTGCACGACCCTTGATTTTATTTTCCATAGGCATGCATGACTGACAGGAGAATGCTAGCATTTGATGGACACATTTCAATTAGAGGCAGAAAACAGAGGGTACTGTTGGCCAAAGAAAAGACAGAGGGCTGAGCAGCCGACTGACGTTTTTAGGAATTGAGTTGATTCCTTAGATATGGTGTCATGATTGCCTGAAGACAAGCTAAATGGATTAAGGGTCATGTTAAAGAAACTGGTAGTGATAAAGAAGTGTGAGCTAAGGTTCATTCAACAAGTACTGAGACATTTGCATTTTGCCTGCAGTCATTTTTTGCAGGCAGCTACCATTTACTATAAAGGGCAATAGTGCAGCATCACAGGAAAAAGTGGGGAAAGACATGGAAATATAGTTGAATGCATTTTGGAGCAGGATAATGGTGTGACATTGTGGCTTCAGGATGACCCAATGAATTGGACTGTGGAGATCTTTCCTGATGTTTCAGGCAAGTGAGGTTTTGGATTGTATTGGAGAGGTGTGGTGTATAAAAACAAGGCCAGACAGATGAGGCATAGGAAAGTTTTGGGAATTCTTTCCAGTGGTGCTGACTGTGAGGTAGAAGGGTGATGAGTTGAAGGCTAAAAGACTGACGTTCAGAGTGGACAACAAAGCTGTGGTACACGTGATAAACACAATGTCAACTAAGGATGTGTATGTGCTTCAACTTATACAAGAACTGGTGCTCATGTGCTAGAAATGTCATATGTTATTCAGGGCAAGGCATATACCAGGGCTAGACAATGGGACGACTGATGCTGCATCATTCACAGTGGGTCAGTCACATGGTTTGACTCCAGAGCAGAGCTAAAAGCGACCCCAGTACTGCCAGAAATGTGGAGGATCTGTATGTGGGAGCAACATATTTGGCAGGGAAATTTCTGGCCAACTCAACAGAGAGAACATATAGGGAAAGGCATAGACCAGGGCTAGACAATGGGACGACTGATGCTGCATCATTCACAGTGTGTCGTTCACATGGTTTGACTACAGAGCAGAGCTAAAAGGGACCCCAGCACTGCCAGAAATGTGGAGGATCTGTATGTGGGAGCAACATATTTGGCTGAGAAATTGCTGGCCAACTCAACAGAGAGAACATATAGGGCAGCATAAATTGAATTTGTAGAGTCAGGAGCAAAAAGGTGATAACAGAGAGGTAAAGATAAAAGAAGATGGTACATTATGAGTTTTCTGATGAGCCAGGTGGGAAAAGGGTAGGCCATGATGACCATTGCAGGGAAGTTGGCTGGGATTACCTTTTATGAAAAGTGTTTTTGGGTTTATGCGCCTGAAAAGGGTGAACCGGGGACACTCATTTTGAAAAGATGGGCAGGGGAAAGGTTCACTAAGAACTGGGGTATCTTTATTACAATAACAATAAAATGGAAATAAACATATACACAGATCTGCGGGGTCTCTGTAACTAACAGGAACTGTAACACACCACTGAAAGAAAAGGGATTAGACATATAACAGGGACAATGTTATCTGCGGGGTCTCTGTAACTAACAGGAACTATAACACACCGCTGAAAGAAAAGGATTAGACATACAATATAAGGACAAGGTTAATATTTGAAAAGTAAGGAACCATATCACCTAGGGAGTGTGGGGTCTTGCTCTAGCTGTCATCTGGGCTCCTCTCTCGTCTGTGCCTTAGCTCGTCTTAGATCCTCTCCTGCACTCTTGGACACACATCTGCGCTGATCACTCTGCACTGGACTCCTCTCCCCCACGAACTCTCTCCACCTTCCAACTTCAGTCTAATGGTTTCTGCCGCTCTGATAATCGTTCGCTCCACTAGCTTCTTCACTCTATCTGATTGTCTCCATGTCAATGTCCAATTCACTCCAGCTGCTCCCACAGATTAATCCACGATATAACTTCAGTCTCTTCTAAAAGGCATTACTTCAGACTCCAGCTATTCACAACTCCTCCTGATAAGTAACTGCTTCTGACTGCTTCCTTCAGTTCCAGCTCACTGACTGTCTGTCTGTCTTCTCTCTGTTCCAAGCATCTTCTGTCTCTTCTCCTCCTGCAACTGCACTCCTCTCCTCTGCTCCAATTCAACATAAACTCTTTCTGATTCTCCACTCCTTCTGCAACTCCAGCTCAACTCTCTCCGCTCCTCCAACTTAACTAACTCCGCTCCTCCAACTCAACAAACTGACTCCGCCTCTGCACTTCACTATTATGGAATACTGTTTCCTCATGAAAAGTTCCAGCCATCAGCCTCCTCCCACCAGGTCCATGGACCAGGCTCCTTGCTCTAGACGCTCCCACAGTGATCAACTGCTTGTTTCGTCTAGAGACCTGAGCCCAGGGACACTTCTTGATTAGATTCAGCTCTGGCCGGTTCTCTCCGGTTCGCTTAGGACGAACAACAGCTCAAAACCAAAATATTACCTTTCCCCTTCAAGCATCTCAGCCCTGCAGGGACAGAAAGCAAAATGGAGTCTCTCTAGTTCTGGGCCTTGTAGGTCTAAGAAGGATGAAATAACCCTTAGCTCTGTCAGAGTACCTACACAAACCATACCAATGTGTAATATAAAGTCAGGACCACAGGATCCACCCTCTACTATAGGCAGGATAATGAAAGGACACATAATTATGTCAAAGCCAATAGGCAATAGATGGATTAGAGACAAGAATAAGGGATCTATCATCATATAAAGCAGCTATCCTCTTCTAGGTCTGGAAAAAGGGCTTAAACGGGCCAACACAAGGTAAGAATACAGATCCTAGGTGTGAGCAAGCTTAAAGTCTTCATCACTCCGAAATAGAGCCAAAAAACCCGTCAAGACAATCACCTTCTGTGAAGCACTGCAGGAGACAGCCCTCTCCACCTCTGCAGTCACCTCTCTGTGAAGCACTGCACGGGACAGCCCTCTCCACCACTGCAGTCACCTCTCTGTGAAGCACTGCACGGGACAGCCCTCTACACAACCTCAGCGTGAAGCACTGGACGAGACAGCCCTCTCCACCACTGCAGGATCACCTTCTGTGAAGCACTGCAGGAGACAGCCCTCTCCACCACTGCAGAGCCACCTCTCTGTGAAGCACTGCACGGGATAGCCCTCTCCACCACCCCAAGCACCTCTCCGTGAAGCACTGGACGAGACAGCCCTCTCCATCACTGTAGGGTCACCTGGGAAGCACTGCACAGGACAGTCCTCACCACCACAGCAGAGTCACCTCTCCGTAAAGCACTGCACGAGACAGCCCTCTCAACTACTACAGTCACCTCTCCTTGAAGCACTGCACGAGACAACCCTCTCTACCACTGCAGTTACCTCTCCTTGAAGCACTGCACGAGTCAGCTCTCTCTACCACTGTAGTCACCTCTCCTTGAAGCACTGCATGAGACAGCCCTCTCCACCACTGCCTTTACCTCTCTGCTGGGGACAGCACAGCCTGTCAAGGGATAAAACCCAGGACATCCTTCTGCCCACCTGACTGCTGAGCCCTTTTGGGATATCACCTGCAGTACCCCCTCTCCCACACATCGGACATGAGGAGCGCCGAGCACCGTCCGGGGGAACCTGCACACATGGACAGCACCTGAGACCCGCACTTTCAGTTGCCTTCTCTTTTCGTTTTGAACCTCGCTGCTTAGACAAATGCATACAAATGCATTTAGGAGCCCAACGGACAAGGAGTGGAAACATCTCTCCCACATCAGAGATGTGCCAAAAATGTGGCACATGCTTGGCTGAGCAAAGGTTTATCCGCACCTCCAGTGCCAATGTATTTGTTCACCATCTGCCCGGTAGCTGCTGTGTGTGAGTAAACTTACTGCAGCGTCGCTCCTCCCCGAGTAAATTTACAGTGAGAGAGAGATGTGTCCAGTGCTTTTATCGGCGTGGTCATGTAAAGTTATCATGTGTCTCTGTGTGTGTGTGTCTCTGTGTGTGTGTGGCTGTGTGTGTGTGTCTCTGTGTGTGTGTGGCTGTGTGTGGGTGTGTGTGTGTGTGTGTGGCTCTGTGTGTGTGTGGCTCTGTGTGTGTGTGTGGCTCTGTGTGTGTGTGGCTCTGTGTGGATAGCTTTTTTTGTAGGTGGCTCTATGTGTGGGTGGCTCTGTGTAGGTGGCTCTATGTGAATGACTGTGTGTGGGTGGCTCTGTATGTGTGTGTGGGTGGCTTTGTGTGGGTGGCTCTGTGTGGGTGGCTCTGTATGTGTGTGTGGGTGGCTTTGTGTGTGTGGCTCTGTGTGGGTGTAAATGCAATAGGTCATGTATTTGCGAGCGATTAAGCTATTGGTATTGTAAATGACAATGCCATTTATTTAACGATTAAGCTATTGGCAATGTAAATAACAATGCCATTTCTTTATGATTTAAAAAAAAACATTCATGAGCAATGTCAATAGCTCTACCTTTAATAATGCCGAGACCATTGCATTGTAAATGCTTGTTATAGGCTGATTTGAAATTCCGTTACCATTCAGATTATCGATTCCCCTCATGTCGGCCTCACTATTCTGTGCCTGTGCCCGTGAGCTCATTTCCCTATTTCCACTTCCTGTTATCATTTCATGCCTTCCTAATATAAAAGGCTGACTTCTATACTTCTTCAAGTGAATTACAGATCTGCCTCACTCCCTCCAGCACCCAGCCTCTCCGCATGAGTCACTACGGTAGTTATCATCGCTCTTTATTAGCGACACTGAATTATTGACGAAGATCACGGGCCCTCTGAGGCATTGTAATGATTCCTTTGTGGGCCCATTCCGCAGTCTGAGCTCGAAGGTGTTTTCTACCCGCTTCTTCCAAGTGAAGTGACTTAATGCGGGTGCCACCGTCACCCAGCACCCGCCCCCTCCCTCTCCCCCCCTCCCTCACCCTCCTATTCACGGGACTAATTAGAATCTGGGGGATAATGAAGGCCACTCCCCGCGCTCCTTCCTTGGGCTTGCTAAGGCGCGGCGCCATTATCTGTCCCAGCCTCGCAGTGTTTAACAACAAAGGGCATTTACAGTCTGGGTTTGTGTGGGTATAATCTCTCCTCGGCTCACTGTGTGCCACCGGCGCGAGATGAGTGCTCTGTGGTGGCAGATGAGACGACAGCCTTTGTGCCAGGGGCGGCTGCGACGACGCAGCTGTGGGCACCGCGGGGCTTCATTGGGCGGCACCGGGCTTCACAGGCCCTGATCCGGACGGAATCACTGCCAACTAGGCCTTAAAATCGGTGTGTGTGCTGAGAGCGGCGTACAAGAGGCCTCCTGTCATGTCCACGCGTACAAACGGCTCTCTCCCGGTCCCAACTCTGGGTCCCTGTATTGATTGAGCCCTTAAACCGCTGTACACAGTTTTACAGATTGAACCGATACAACCAGCATTCGCACATTTCATGTTGGCAGTCTGCCCAGAAGCCATCCGTCGGGGGCCTGCATAGACTTAAATCCACCTTGCGATTCCTCTACTCCACTACCAGACTTCCCCTGCCCTTTTATGACGCTCCTGCTGGTCTTAGCTTTCTCCCTTTGTTATGGGTTTCCCGTCTTTCTATTCCTCAGTCCTTCTACGCTGAGTGTTTTTCCATCTCATGCTCTCGGTAAATGGCCGATGTAGAAAAATAAGTGCCTGGTCTCCAAAAATGAGTGCAAGTGGCCCCCCTCCCTCCCCACTGGCTCAAATTAAGCACCGCCGGTGTGTCGGCAAACAATGCTCAATGGTGGGCATTCCACTCAGCAGTGCCCGTGGCTCGTCTGCAAAGCAGTACAGTTGGGTGCGGGTATTCGGGTAATATGTGGACTGACCTTATCTCCTGTCTGTGTGCACAAGCAATGCACAGTGCGCATATGGGCAGATGGTACCTACGACACTGTACAGGTTGGCATGGTGGGTATCTGTGCATGGCTGTTCACTAGATGTGTGCACCGCGCTCTATGCATATATATCTCAATGCGAGCTCGGGCACATCTTGTGGTGCCCGGTGTGGGCGATGCTCCACAGGAGGAGGTGGTTCGTGTGCGTCTGATTAGCTCCAGCTTAGCACAGGGGCTATGCGGGCAAACCTTCTGTCTCGTGGGCATATAAATACGCTCTCAAGATGGCAGACCGGCACAAAGGGCACTTGGGTAGATCTAGAAGTGGTTGCTGCCCTTCCAGTGGCACGGTGGGCACTCGGGCAGGGCTCTCACATGCGCAGAGACATCGACTGTCCTCCCTTGCTCACTCTCTCTCTCTCTCTCTCTCTGCACTCGCCTACCCCCTCCCCCCGTTTATCACAGGGGAGGACGGGCAGCCGAGGAGGAGCGCTGTGAGCTGGCATCGCGCTGGCAATGTATTTGAGATCGGCACAGAGCTGGAAATATCCCCCAAGCTGCGCCACATCTCCATTAACAACAAAACACAAAGGACCCGTCACGAGGTGGCAGAGGCGCCGTGGGCAGGCAGGGCTGCGGGTAGGCATGCCACGCGCTCCGCTGGCGTCAACACCAGACCTGCCTCGAGTCTGCAGCAGGGAGGAAGGTGGGCAGGGACAACCGATCGTGTCCACGAGTGCCTGTGGTTTAAGGCAGAACTTGTCACGGCCTGAGGAGGACTAGGCGAACGCAGATATGAGGGGCTGTCCCCAGAGCAGAAGATCACCTGTCTCACGTCAGGGCTTGAGCACTGGTGGCGCCCTGTGCGACAATGTTTATTGGCGTTCCCAATGACCCCCCTCAGCCAGGGATGCCCTTACTACCACCCTTTAACAGTGCCCCCTCAAGTCTCCAAGACCACTATCTCCTACATGCATTTCTTTTGTTTTATAGAGCAACTCATACCAGTGTAAGGTGTCAGAGCACTCTACATCACATACACATTACACAAAGACAATGAGTCATAAGTGTGTCAATCAGTGTATGGGAAATGTTACATCAGGCAGAGGAGTACAAGGTGTAGGAGTCACAAGTTATCCTTACTGGTAGACAGTATATTTTAAGAGTGCTCGGTCTGAAGAAGCACACACTCAGAATTTAAAAGGTAACTCCATGGTTGGAGGTTTGCTTGACTAATAAGAATTGATTTCTACCCCTGTGAACCCTTTTTGCAGCATTAGGATAATGAGACTGGGGTGCAAAAATCATAACGCTCATATCTATACCTTGCAGTTTGCATGCAGCTTTTTGATGATAGTTAATTGCTCACTGTTCTATATTAGGATTTAAATTTATGCAAGTAACAAAAGGGTCTCTCTGACAGAAGCAGTAATGCACTGGCCTATTTACATTGTATGCACTTTGTGATCTACATGGTACACCTACTTTGCATCAGATATTTTAACGTCCTGCGCTACTTTATGATGAGTCAAAACTTCCACTGAGCAAAACTCAGATTACTCTGGAGCACGTCCATCGGTCCCCAGAGTTATCTTGGCATTTATATGGTTGCCTGGAAATTGCTGGAGGAAAGGAACACAGCAGCAAGTGCTTCTAAAACTATATTGTAATTGAAAACATCCCCCCCTTAAAGTCAATGCCTAGTGCAGTGGCACCAATTGCACCTCCCTCGAGCTGGCCCTGCTTCAGGGGGTGGGGCTGTCACCAAGAAGCTGACATTGGTGCAGGGTGTAGTGTCCTGCTGGACACCTTCTAGTGTTCAGCATTTACGTCTTAACCAGCCACTCCTTTGAGGGCTGTCTCTACACCCACTGCACACACCCATCCAACACAGGTGTCACCAGTCAGGTGACCCTGCCAATGAAAGGGCCAGAGTGCACGTGCTCATGGGCAGGTACCAGCCTATACAAAGTGTCCATGTCCATCATTTCTAAGTATGTGGGCCTAGAGTCCACTGCATTACACAGGGAAAGAATTTCAGGTTTGTGTCAGATCATGAGAATGTGCACAGATTCTGCAGAGGGATGTGTGCCTTCCACCAAGTAATGGCCCTATCCGTAGACCAGAATGATGCCATGCTTGTGCCAGGCCAGGACTGCACACAAGGCACTAGTAGAGTGATTTCACGTTGGGGTGTGTGACTGCGACGTGGCCACAGTTGAATGATGCCAAGCAGTAGGGCTTTCACTGGGAAGTTTCAGAGTGTTAGGTTCACGTCAGAGTTGATGCTGTTGCGAGGCCGATGGAATGTGGGACTCATGGCAAAGAGTGATTTGTCATTACAAACCCCAAAGCACCATAATTGCTACACTGAAAACTGAGAAATTTGGTATCAAACTCCTCAGCACATTAAACCCACACTGATGCCAGTGTGGGATTTAATGAAAAATGCACTCAATAGGGCATCTTAGAGATGCCCCCTGAAAAACAACCAGCATCTGGTGGGTTCCCTGACTGGTACACACTAGCCTGCCACCACACAACATGTTTCTAGACCCCTTGGGTGGGAACCTTTTCTCTCTGAGCCCAGAAGCAAAGCCTTTCCTGGGTGGAGGGGTTCACACCTTCCCAGGCCAGGAAGAGATATCTGTGGCAAGGGAGCTTCAATGGCCTGGCAGCCTTTGTAGTACAACCCCCAGCCTCTCCTGCTGTCAGGAGCAGTCCCCCTTACTGTCTCCCCCTTTTCAGCAGGAAGACAGGCTGGAAAAATTAGCCAGCCAGAATGTGTGCCCACCTCTGCCAACCCCACCCCTCACGTGGAGGAGGCGAGGTGAAGCCCACTCGTCAGTGCCTGCCATCTCCCCAATCAGGATTAGGGATGGTTCTCACTCCCCCACTTGTGATGAACACACCAAGGGAGTAGTCACCCTAAGGTCAGTAGCCCGTTGGCTATAAGGTCAGTAGCCCTTTGGCTACTGACCTTGAGACCCCTTAAACTCCCCCTAAATACAGTATTTAGAGGGCAGCCCTGAACCAAGAAGTCAGACAAGAACCTACAAGAAGAAAAAAAGAAGAAGGACCGAACAGCCGTGCCAAAGCTAAGAAAAGGAGGATGCCCACTGACTTGTCCCCAGCCCTACCGGCCTGTCCCCACCTCAAACAACACACTCTAGCTCCCCATGGATCCACAGGTTTGCACCACTCTGCACCCGACGCCCACGGTCCGAATTAGAGTGGCCCAACACCAAGAGGAGGTCTCCCAGGAGATTCTGACTCAAGAGCCGGTGTCCCTGACCTGCTGCAACCCTCCAGCCGACGACTGCAGCCTCAAACCGGAAGGCCCCCCCAACCGTGACCAGGAGCTGGAAGAAGACCCGACCCTAAAAGGCACCCCTGCACCCGATGACCCACAGCTTTGGGTGGCCCAACAAACGGTGTCTAACCAACCAACCAACTTACCTCTCCAAGTTGTGGTCACACCCCGAAGACCTTCGTCCCCGAGCCTGAAGTGCTTTCTCAAACCTGAGACTCCCCATTGAAAGCTACAGGGCTTCCGATGCCTAAACAGCACTCTGCACACGACCTCCCCCCCGCCCCAAGGTCGAAACCATTTCATATCAAGTTACATAAAACAATTGTTATTGACAAGGTGAAATAGTGTCTCTGAAATTGTTTCAAAGCATTCTGTTCTCTATGAATAGTTCTACTGTAAGCAGATTACTTTGCCAAAAATGAAAAATACAAATTTGGAGAAAAAAATAAATCATAGGAAAAAGTTCCAAGTTTAGTCTTTGTTTGGAAAAATGAAGGCCAAATTCAGAGTCTCTCCGGAACACTCTGTGCCTAAATCAAAAGTCAGTGTTTGGGGATGGAGAAAACATGAAATCTTCTAATCCTGTAGACAAAAAGTCATCTACCGTTGTAGGTGAAAGTTGGATTACCTCGTTTAGAAGACTTACCGCACATAGATGAAAAGCATCGCCTTCAGCATTGGTCGCATCACAAATGTTGGTAGTGGATGGTACCTGCATGCCTGTTGTTTTCTCTCGTACCTCAGCAGTAGCGATTTGCGTCTGTGAGATCTCAATGAATGTTGTCATCAGGATTGGTAGCCGCTGGAGACAACACAGAGCATGGGCCGTTACCAGGTCCAGCAAAGTATCGATATCCGTAGGCAAGACTGATGTGAGTGTTAGACATATGTCTAGCACGCATTCTTCACCGCAAAGCAGGCAGCGTAGACCAGGTAAGATGCAATCTTGCCAGATTGGTCTGAATGACAGAAACCATGTGAAATTTAATTCTCGTAGAGGAGGTAAACCTAAAATTTGAACGATGCGCTCACGACACTTTATCTCGAATAGAGCTCTCTCTATGGTGCTTGGAGTGATGCTGGTGATTTGGCTTGCCATATCAGAGCAGTAGGAGCAAAAATAGGATCCCTGCAACGAGTCCAAAAACTAATGGCGGTCCGCTAAACACAGAGTGCACAAAGTTGGAACAGTCCTGAACACACGTTCTTAAATACATGTACAATACCACTCGTATCAGACATGTTTAAGATACCAACATTTCTGAGAAATGTATAGGGCAGTTGTATTCAAAAGGGCTTGCATCTTGGCAGAAGTCCTTGCAACCTGCAGATCATAGGTTTCTTTGTCCGAGGTCAGTGGCACAGTTTGTTGTAAAAGAATGGCTTTCATTCTGCTTAAAGAATCAATTCATATAGAAGAGATGTTCAGTGAAGGCCATAAAGGCGACTCCCTGGATGTCTTGGTTTGTGGAAACAATACTTGCATACAGCAAGTGACCCTGGCTGAAACAGTCACTAGATATGGGATACCTGGCAACATGCCACAATAGCTGTGATCATTCAACATGAGGTAACTTCCAATAGAAAGTAGTCCACAAATTGGATTAATCACTGCAGCTGGTGAGCCTTGCAGGTGACAGGATACGTTTGTGGTGGAACCATTGCAGGCCCGTATAAAGTAATACCCTGACAAAGGAGAGAACTGCTCAGTGCGTTTTCACAGTTTGTACAGCTAAGAAACACTTCACGTCCCCCACTCCAACATCTGTGTGTGTAAGGTAAATCCCAGGATGTCTTGATGTATTCTTTACCCTTCCTTTCATATTTGCCTGCTAGTATATTTTTAGGCAATACTGAAAATGGAAAATTGTAACAGGCAGAGTAATTTTCCCATGTTTGATACACGCAGTAGCTGGTTTTTCTGACACTGTGAATGGTAATTTTTCCAGTTTTTCAATGCACCGTATAGTCTGCTTCCCTATGTGCCAGTTTGATCTGTTTATCAGTGAGATTGAATTCTGAAAGCAGTGACGTAGTGTTGATTAAACGCCAAGGCACATAGCCTGCACACAAGTTTTCTAGCGTCCAGCCTAATAGCATGATAGAACGTAATTGAGAGTGACCATGTTGCAACATGACCAAGTCTTGTTCCATGATGTCTATGGCAGAAGACACAATGCTGTCCAGTGAATATAACCTGGACGGCAGAGTCGTTAACCCATTGTCTACTACAGAGAGAGATTTCTCTAAATGAATTCGATCAATTTCTAATATTCGTTTTTCAGTCTCTGCTTGGGTGCTCTTTCATATTTCATTATAAGCAGCGTAGATACCGGCATATATGAAATGTTTTTGACGGGGTTTTCTTGGTCCTAGCAAGAATTCCCTAAGGTCTGCGCCATCTTTAAGTAAAGATAAGTGTTGTTTTACATCCTCAAGTGTAAATTTCTGTAGCCAATCAAGGGATAGTTTCCCTACACTGTATGCTGTTACCACCCCAGGATGCTGTCTTTGAACATATCTTAGGTCTCGCCTATTGATAGTGAAACCCTGTGTTTTGTTCAGGAATTGATTTTGACAGTTGTTTGTGTCTGTGGGCCAGAGCAACCATTTTTTTCCATTCTGGATCTGATCTGTTGTGATGCAAAATATGATGTACGTCGACCTCCCCAGTGTACTGCTATTACTTGCAGGTATAGGTATGGTCGTTGTGTTCATGTCTTTGATCTTGGCTAACCCAAGGCAAGACGTTTGTTGTACAGTGTCATTCAAAAACATAATTTACTCAGGGATGATACAGGCTCTAAACAAAGCTTCTACCCCCTGCACTTGTGAATCGTTTGTACCCCAGACAGTTTTTGCCTCAATGTTGTCTTTCCAAAAGTCGAAACCTTGTCTAGACAGTTGGGCAATAAAGGCTGCACAATAAATCTGTTTCGTATTTGTTAGCATTTTTTTCATTCCTGTCTTGTTCATATTCTTAAAATAAAATGTTCAGCATTGGATAAATTGAACCCTGAAAGTTTTTGAGCTACCCTTTGGAGGTATAGGACAATGTTCCCATTGGTTATACATATATATATATATATTTCTTGGCATTGCAGATTTGGGCAAAAAAGGATGACCATAATGGTTATAACAATACATTTGATCATAGTCTGATGAACCCTCTAAATATTCATGATTTGTGAATACTGCAGACATTTCTAGATCAGACATCATATTATTAACAGTCTTGAACTCCCAATCATCAGAAAAGGTACTAGAGGTAATAAAGTCACTTAATGAAATCTTGAATAAGTGTGGAATCTTTAAAAGCTCCGACGGGCCAAAAATGTAATAATCAGTTCTGTCCCAAACTATACCATCTGGTATAGGATCGGCTGTGATGTTCACTGCTGACACGTCTCTTTGTTCCCAATGGGATTATTTATGTGGCTGGAGAAGTAAGTTCACTCTTTTACTTGCTCTGTCCATTTGAATATATCTTCCATTTATCAGCATACCCACAGTTATTATCAGGGCTAACCAAAGTAGAAAGAAGAATATTCCCAAAACAATACATAGTTCAATCCACGGTGAAACCAGATAAGTCTTTTTCACAAGATGAAAAAAGTCTGTTGCTTGTTCTTTGAAAGTTCTTTGTGCTGGTGTCATTTCAGGTTCGCTGGGATCCTCAGAAAATGTATCAAAGTTAATAAAATAGCCAGAGGCAGTTCTGTCAATGGTAGGAATTGCATCCGGATTTGTTGAAATCCCTGGAACCACTTGATCACGTGATTCTCCATTGTAGATAGGTGTATCAGGACGAACTGTTATTTGGGTTTCAAGAGGAACGAGTTCCATAGCTTTGTTGCTTAGTCCTTCTTTTCTCACTGTAGAATCTTCAAAGGTGATGAGTCTCTCAGTTTGAACCTCTTGGATTGTAGCTAGAGGATTGCGTCTGCTACATTGCTGGAGTCCACTTGGCCTACTGCTTAGTATCGGCCACATAGTGTGGTTTGATCCGGTCGATGGACACAAATCTTTTCTTCTTTTTACCAGCAAGGGGGCCGTAGTAGTACTGTTCTTGATCCGTGGATTGCTAGGACAAGTACTGGTTGTCTGTAAGAAGGCCCAAATTCCTTCTTGTCCGCAATCTTTTCTCTGACTAGATCACCAAGCTTTGGGATCCAGACAGGCCTTGCTGGGACGGTCAGTTTTCCCCCAGTGGTGGTAGGCTTCAGGAGCACATTGCTTTGTTTCGATCTTAGTTCATTTAAGTCCTGTAAAATAGCCAAACGATCTTTCATATCAAATTTCTTATTTTCCACCACTGTTCCATGACAATCAAGGTCCGGAACCAACATTCTTGTCCCAAGGACCTCATATGGAGTGACACCCCCTAGAGAACTTCTTGGCAAATTGTTTAATGCACGTTGGACCCCATAAAGATGTTTGACCCACCCATCACCTGAACCTAATACCCTAGCTGTTATAGACTTCTTTATGTCCCGTTTTTTTCTTTCTACAACAGAATTTCCCTCAGGATGGAATGGAGAAGAATACCACAATGCTATGCCCAAACTGGCCATGGCTTCTTAGTAAGCTCGAGAGCTAAACTCAGGGCCCTGGTCAGAGTGTAGTGTGCCAATTGCTTATGTGCCGATAAAGACTCGCAATTCTTTTAAAACAGTTCGGGAGTCAGTTGAGCGCTAAGGCCACATCCATAGGAACCTTGAACACGAATCCACTGCGACCATGATATATATATATTTTTTTTATTAAAAAGACCTTTATTCACAGAAGCGACCATGATATATTTATAGTTACCATCCCTTTGCAAGGGACGGCAGTGGTCCAGGGAAACACACGCTAATGGTTTATCTGAGATTAACAGGGGCATCTGCGCAGGGTGTTTCACAGAAGAGACTTGATCTTTTGGCATATTTCACAGTCCAGGACATGTTTCTGGTCTGTTTCCTAATGCCGGTACACCAGTATCGTTGTTTTAATAACAACACTGTGGCGGAAACACCTGCATGAGCAGAGGCGAGCCCTTCATGTGCTGCTGGGATTAGTCCTAATCTGTTTTCCATGTTTGTTATTACACAATCCCCCATTCCAGGGATTCGAGCAAACGGAACATTGTTCGCATCAATTATATATGAGTTTTTGAGTGGAAACTTTTAGGTTTTAGGTAACACTGCACTGCTGCCTTTGCTCGAAGCATTGACAGCCAGTATTATTTAATTGTCTGTTTTAGTTTTCGAACAAGTGATTGCAGCTACGGAAGCCTTTTGCACAGCCCACTTCGGGGCTTCTCATCAGCCAATGAATTCCCTTCAACGTGAACGCCATCACGTTGATGACTCAGCGTGTGTATCACATGAGTGTTTTGTAGTCCGTTTCGCAACTGAACTCCTTGTTCCCAAAGCATGTTCTGTTTGATTGTGCCACCTTTTGCATCTTTGAAACCATTTTGAAGCCAATTCTGTAAATATTCATTGTATGATTGAGCACAGTAAAAAGAATCGCACATATGAGTGTGGGGAATTCATGATCCATATTTTCAAGTACCATTTTGAATGCTTACAGTTCAGCTCGCTGAGCTGTAGAATCTCCTTCAGATTGTGTTTTTGAAACCATTGGTCTAAATTTGCCATCGCGCATACGACCTTTAACGATCGCGCACGCTGCACTGTAAGCTTGCTTACCCCCATAGCAGGTTGTGCAGATCCGTCAGTATAAATTATAAATTCGTACTGATCAAGAGGTAGAATTTCAGTTGGCAGAGGACATTCGTGTTCATATTGTATAAATGCTTGTGTTTTCAAATAAGGATCAAAAACATATTCAACATCAGTTGCAGCAAGAGAATTAACCCATTCTATCCATCTTGGATGTAAGGCTTTTGCATTCAGAAT
The DNA here is from genome assembly GCF_964263255.1 of Lissotriton vulgaris. Lineage (NCBI taxonomy): Eukaryota > Metazoa > Chordata > Amphibia > Caudata > Salamandridae > Lissotriton > Lissotriton vulgaris. The sequence continues at coordinate 1,699,404,547 of NC_141687.1, forward strand.
GCTAGCTTTTGTAACTGCCTCTAAGGCTGGTACAGGAGTTACGACCATAATGTGTTTCCCCTGTGCTAGGGCTCTTTCTTTTGCTACAGCAGTTTGAACTGCTGTTAGAATTTTTTTCGTTGATGTAAATTTCATTTCTGCTTGTGTATACAAATGTGATTTGTATGCAACTGGTACTTTTTCACCTGCGTTAAAAGTTAAGTAAGTGAATCCGCATTGACCCGGAATGATTCGGATCACTAAGTTGCATACGTTTACGCATATTTGTAACTGTTTTGTTGCTAACATGTCTGTTTGAAGTGAATGCAGGATATCTGTGTGTTCCAATGTGTAATTTTAAAATCAGGTTTGATTAATTCGTAGAGAGGTTTTAACGCTTTCTGCGTAGTTCAGAATATAAGTTGTTCCAAAATTCAGGAAACCTAAAATCGACTAAGTTTTTCAGCGTTTTTGGAGGTTGGAGCAGAGCACACTTTTCTAAAAAGTTGGCTGCCAGGCTTTTGCCTTCACTTGATAGTTCATATCCTAGAAAAAGGCCATTGCGATGGGCAATTCTTGATTTCTTGAAATTGAATTTATAACCCGCAGAGGCGAAGCCCAGTATAATGGTGTTCACCCTGTTCAAGTGCCTATTCAGGCCATCATCTGTCAGATAGATATCATCGACATATGACAATGCCTTGTCATCATACGTTTGTAGTAACTCTGTTACCCTGTCTGAAAATAACCCCAGACTATTCTTAAATCCTTGAGGGAGACAACAGAATTGATTATTGAGAAAGTGGTCAAATGCCTACTTTCAGGTGCAATGTTTTGACAAAAGAAACCATTTGAAATATCTAATGTGGTTTTATATTTTTTACACACAATGTTATTCATTAATGCTGTACTGTGTGCATTTTGCACTGAAAATGTTTTACAACAAGAGTTTAAGTGTCTGTAATCCAAAACTAGACGATATGCATTGTCTGGTTTGGAAACAAGAAACAAGGGATTGTTCATTGATGAGGTGCATGTTTCAATCACCCCTTGGTATTCAAGCAGATCTAAGACCTCCCTAACCTATTTTTAGCTTCTTGCTTAATTGGATACTGCCTTTGTGCAGTTGGTTGATTTTTTAACTGGATTGTGTGGTGAGGTGAGTGCTCATCCCATCCTACATGATTTTTAGGTCGAGCTATAAGATTCCGCAGGAATCTAATTGCGAGCCTAATGCCGCTGACCCACTGCTTTCACAAGCGGCGGATTCAGTGGATTTTGGCCAGTGCACGAGAGTCACGTGACTCCTCATGGACGAGCATGCCCGAGCCTTCCCAGTGCCAGCAGCATTTCTCCACGGCCGCCAGGCCACATCAAAGGTTTCCCCGGCACTGCCCCGCCCATCAATCACCCTCCCACGACAGCAGCTCTCCCCGCTCCGCCCCCTGCTCTCTGGTGCAAACGCTACTTCGCATATATTTTTTTCACATGAAGAAAACATTTGCTGATTGTTTTAGTCTTTGTATATGTTTGTCGTATTTCTGGTATATACATTCGAAAATCACTTTTTGGTAAGGTTTTGATATGTTTTTAAATATTTCGGTTCTCGCAAACTAAAAACACATTGTGTTTGTCCATTGAAGCATTGTATTCATTCTTACACGTGTTACCTCGACTTTATGCTGCGATCAGTAGTATAACACACTGACTTTTTGTTGAACTGTGCAGTTGTTTTTTAATCCGATTTGAGACCCGTCGTTTTAATTTGCAACACAACCTAAAGGCACATAAGGCCACAATCACCCGCAATGTAGCTGCGTGGAAATAGTGAATTTTTCCATTTGTTTCACAAAGCTGAATGTGAATTGATTTTTTTTAATGCGCAGTACATAGTATTTTTTCATTGTTTTCTCTGTTTCTTAGTATTAACTTTTTCACTTAAGTATATCCTCTGTGCAAATGCAGCCAAGTAATCTTTTCATGCGTAATGATCATAGGTTTCATGGCATTTTCATTGAATTTTAAGCCTAAATGAAAAAAAACATATTGCATTCCTTCTTTATCAAAGAAAGGCCAAGGTTAATGTAAAACAGTCAGCGCCTCAGACTCCACTGCCTTCTGGAAAGCCAGCACTCACCCTCACAACCCTCTCACCCTCACCCACTCACACCCTCACACCCCCTCACCCTCACACCCCCTCACCCTGACACACCCCCACACCCTCTCACCCTTGCACACCCTCTCACCCTCACACACCTTCTCACCCTCACACACCCTCACCCACCCTCACCCTCACACACACTCACCCACCCTCACCCACCCTCACCCTCACACACCCACTCACCCTCACAACCCTCTCACCCTCATCCACCCTCACCCTCACCCTCACACACCCACTCTCCCTCACAACCCTCTCACCCTCACTCACTCTCACCCACTCACACCCCCACAGCCTCACACACCCTCACCCTCAGACCCTCTCACACCCCCTCACTTTCACACACCCTCACTCTCACACCCCCTCACCCGCACACCCCCTCACACACACTCACGCTCACACACCCTCACTCACCCTCTCACCGTCAAACACCCTCTCACCCTCACACCCCCTCACCCTCACACCCCTTCACCCCTCACCATCAAAACCCCACACCCTCACCCTCACACACCCTCCCTCACACTCTCTCACCCTCACACACACTCTCTCACCCTCACACACCCTCTCACCCCCTCACTCCCCCTCACCTCACGCCTCACACTGCTGCACGCCACACACTGCTGCACACCTCACACTGCAGCATGCTGCACACTGCTGCACGCCTCACACTGCTGCATTACTCACACCGCTGCATGCTGCACACTGCTGCACGCCGCATACTGCTGCATGCCTCACACTGCTGCACGCTGCAAACTGCTGCATGCTGAACACTGCTGAACGACTCACACTGCTGCATGCCACACACTGCTGCACGCCTCACACTGCTGCACGCCTCACACTGCTGCACGCCTCACACTGCTGCATGCCTCACACTGCTGCTGGCCACACACTGCTGCTGGCCAAACACTGCTGCATACCACACACTGCTGCAAGCCGCACACTGCTGCACGCCACACACTGCTGCACGCCTCACACTGCTGCATGCCTCACACTGCTGCACGCTGCACACTGTTGCACGCTGCACATTGCTGCATTACTCACACTGCTGCATGCTGCACACTACTGCACGCCTCACACTGCTGCAGGCCACACACAGCTGCTGGCCAAACACTGCTGCATGCCACACACTGCTGCACGCCTCACACTGCTGCACGCCTTGCACTGCTGCACACTGCTGCATTACTCACACTGCTGCACGCCACACACTGCTGCACGCCACACACTGCTGCACGCCTCACACTGCTGCACACCTCACACTGCTGCACGCCTCACACTGCTGCACGCCTCACACTGCTGCACGCCTCACACTGCTGCACGCCTCAAACTGCTGCATTACTCACACTGCTGCATACTGCACACAGCTGCACGCCGCATACTACTGCACATCTCACACTGCTGCACGCTGCACACTGCTGAACGACTCACACTGCTGCACGCCTCACACTGCTGCATGCCTCACACTGCTGCACGTCACACACTGCTGCACGTCACACACTGCTGCACGCCTCACACTGCTGCACCCCTCACACTGCTGCATGCCTCGCACTGCTGCTGGCCACACACAGCTGCTGGCCAAACACTGCTGCATGCCACACACTGCTGCACGCCACACACTGCTGCACGCCTCACACTGCTGCACGCCTCACACTGCTGCATGCCTCACACTGCTACACACTGCACACTGCACACTGCTGCACGCTGCACATTGCTGCATTACTCACACTGCCGCATGCTGCACACTACCGCACGCCTCACACTGCCGCACGCCTCACACTGCTGCACGCCTCACACTGCTACATGCCTCACACTGCTGCACGCCTCACACTGTTTCAGTACTCACACTGCTGCACACCATTGACTGCTGCACGGCAAACACTGCTGCATGCCACACACTGCTACACACCACACACTGCTACACGTCACACACTGCTGTACGCCACACACTGCTGCACACCTCACACTGCTGCACGCCTCACACTGCTGAATGCCACACAACACCACCACATCACTCAGGGACACCACCATATCACTCTAGGACACCACCACATCACTATAGAACACCATCACATCACTATAGGACACCATCACATCACTATAGGACATCATCGCATCACTCTGGGACACCACCACATCACTCGGGGACACCACCACATCACTCTGGGACACCACCACACCACTCTGGGACACCATCACATCACTCTGGGACACCACCACATCACTCTGGGTCAACACCACATCACTCTGGGACACCACCACATCACTATAGGACACCATCACATCACTATAGGACACCATCACATCATTTTAGGACACCATCACATCACTATAGGACACCACCACATCACTCTGGGACACCACCACATCACTCTGGGACACCACCATATCACTCTGGGACACCACCACATCACTCTGGGACACCAGCACATCACTCTGGGACACCACCACATCACTCTGGGACACTACCACATCACTCTGGGACACCACCACATCACTTAAGGGCATCACTCGGGGGCACCACCACGTCACTCGGGGGCACCACCACATCACTCGGGGGGCACCACCACATCACTCCGGAACACCACCACATCACTGAGGAACACCACCACATCACTCAAGGACACCACCACATCACTCAGGGACACCACCACATCACTCAGGGGCACCACTTTTGGACACCACACATCACTAGGGGACACCACCACATCACTCGGGGACACCACCACATCACTCTGGGACACCACCACATCACTCTGGGACACCACCACATCACTCTAATACACCACCGCATCACCAGCCCAACCACATCATCAATTGCCACTGATGCTGCTTCTCCTTCAATGTTATATAATATTATTGTTGAGACCTGGCCGAAATTTTTCTGTAACTTCATACCTAAATTCAGAGCTAGCCCTGCCTCATATTCGTTTTGAATTTGTTTCAGGATGTCAAGTATTACGGCTATACATGGAATACCATGTGTTTTAGTGTAGATAGCAGCAAAGACTCTGCCCCAAGTGGTGCAGTCTTCCAGATGTGGTGTTATCTTCATTGGTAAACAGATTGTTAAAATTCTGTGTTTCTCATAAGGGCTGGTATTAGGAAATACCGCTTTGATTTGAGTCCTTTTTTGAGCTGTCCAGAATGGAATTTGTTCACGTTTTGTGGGCATTTTACCCATGACTGCATATAAAGTCTGTGGTGTGATTTTTAGCGCATTCCCCTGGTGAGAGGTTTGTCTTGGACTGGCTATTGTTGGTTGGACTGTGCAAGTCTGCATTACATATTGAACTAATTGTCTGTAAATTTTGATTAACTCTTTGATTTGAGTGAGTAATTCATCATTTGACATTTCTTCGATGTCAGGATGAGGTGTGTAGCCGGCTAAAATCGGACATGTTGCTCCTGGTCTACCTAGTGGACCAAGCCTGGTAATGTGATTTGAATGTTTTAGGGCGCCTTTAAACCAGTGATCATGCTCCAGGTATGTGAGTGGAATTTCAATATCCTCAAAAGGAATATATTCCTCAGGTGGTTCATCTTCTTTGTAGAAGTGAGACGTTTTGTTACTGGATTTGATTCAGGGAATACTATCCATGAGTAGAATACCTCTGTCTGGTGAGATTTGTGTGCCTCTATCACAAAAACTGCTCCAACACCTCTTGGTGTTAGCCCATGTTTTATAAGTTTTAGAGTGATGGCTCTCCTTAAATTTGGTGCGATGATTTTCGCATTCTCATCCGTTTCTGTAAAACCTGTATAATCAAAAGCTACTGCGACATTGTCCGGTACAGCTTCGGTGTTATTATCCCTGTTTAGGGACATTGTTTAATGAAAGTTACAGAGCAAGTTTCAAGGGACCAAAGATAAGGTGTACAATATTTTGGAACACTGTATCCTTCAACGTTGAACAAACCAAACAGCTAATACATAGGATTTTCATCCTACCCAGCTTTGGCGGATATTATCCTTATCCACTCCAAACGTCTTATGGAGTTTTATGAGTAGGGGTCTCTGAGAAAAGCACAACTGAATTACTTCAGTATCTAGTCGTTAAATGAGTGCCCTGCGCATTGGAATAATATACACTATAGTTTTGACATAGAACTGAGGTCAGTATGTCCCTATCGACAACATTAAACTGAAATACTTGTGTGTGCCAGCTAACTCAGAAGTCACTAGAAACTTCTCGAATGAACAAGAAGGGATTCGTTTCTGACAAACGCATAAACATGACAACGTTGTTTCCCTCAGAATTAGAACAATCTCAGAATTGTGGAAACAATAGATAACCGTTTGACTCAGTCAATCGTGCATGCTTTGTTTTTACAGAGTTACACTGAAATAGATAGACGGCGTTCCAATAAAAAAGGGGTTTATTGAACAGTTTTATTTCTCGTGCAAGAGATATGAACTGCTACAATCGTAAGACAAATGCGAAGTATAAAATGCACAGCGTTAGCAGTAAGATGAAATAATACTGCAATAGCATGGCTTGTAGCTATGACATATATTCATAAAAATACATAAATAACACAGGGTAAAATACTCATCTGGTGCTTCTAAAATAATCCTACCCAAGTGTGTCGGGCGGAAAGTGTGTCCAGGCAGGAATCCCTTATACCCCAGAAGAGAAGCTATGCCTCTACCTTTCTCAAAAGGTATTCCCCCGCTGTGTTATTGAAAACACGACAGCGAGGAATAAACCCCTTCGAAAAATGAAGAGACCAAGTCGGGAAATAGCCTAGAACCTTAGACAGAGCAAGGAGGAATGGGCTCTGAGTAGAAGGTGTTGTAATCACTGCAAAGGAGAGGAATACAAAACAGGAAATATTTAGATGATTAAGTAAACAATATTTAACAAGCTTAGTAATTTGTTTCCCCCCCACTGTGTGTTATACCATACTCACCTGCTGACATCCAGTAGAGAGTTAGAAACCTAAGGACTGGGTCTCTTGTACACAAAAAATATTGAAAGAACTGAAACGCTCAGAAGTTCTTTAAGCCCTTGGTAGAACTGTTCCAATAGAGAGCAAGAAACTTGTTTTTTGCATATACAGTTTAAGTTCTAGTTTTGTCGAACTTCACACTCTAAATACACTTGTAGCTCTGTTGTTTCCAGTAACCAGTAGTTTGATTCAGAGCTTCGTTCTGAATAAAGTTCACAAATCAAAAGCACCAAAAAAAGGTAGCGTTTACCCGTTTACTCCACGGGGAAACCAGGCAGGGAAGTTCGCTAAGATGTCCGAACACTCTTCTAGCGTTAAAGAGATATGCACTTTGAAAGTAACAAATGCCGGTATCCAAAGTTCAGGATATGCGTGCCGGAATCCAAAGTTTAAAATATGCGTGCCAAGTTCTGGAGTAGCAGCAGTTAAGTCACTGCGGCGTAGGAGGTCCAGGAATATGCGCCAAGTAAACAAGGTGCGGCAAGGCGCTGCAAGCAGGATAAGAATTCCAAGGAGCGGCTGTTACAGCACGGCCGCTTCGAACGTTGCAGGGGAGGTGTGCCGGAAAAGGCACGGCTCGGCAGGCAGAACACGAAGCAGAACACACTTGCGGTGTGCAAGTTCAAAATCCAGAGTAAAGGGGTTACCAAAGGACAATGGCAGAAAAAGTTTGTAATGGACGAGGCGAAGATGCAGGAATCACTAGGAGGGCAACAAAGTAACAATCCAGGACTGAGCAAGAAAGCCAAGCGCCGCCATTACGTCTCTAGGCGGTATAAGAACCTCCCCTGACAATCAGCTGACAACACAAAGCAGTATGGGATAGCACACAGTTCGAAACCCCCTTGCAAAGCATTATAGTACTTGTAGTGTAGCCCTGGTTCGAAGTCTAACAAAGTGTACCTAACTTAAGTGTAGTACGAGGGAAGAAGTAGGTGCTGTTTAGTTATAGTTTAGTTTAGCTATAGTTGCCAAGATTTGCCAAAAGTTCCTCTAGGTTCTAGTCTGTTCCATACCTTAGAATAAGCGAGGTTGGAATCTCTTTCCGGGGTCTCGTTCTCTAACACCCCGGAAGGGGAGTCAGAAACACTGGAGCTGGATTCTCTGCAAGGAGGATGACAGCATCTGGTCAGTGTGTCAGTTGGGGACTTGACTTCCTACCGAACTTGCCATGGCGAGCCACGTCGTGCAAGTAGGCAGCCGAACCGTGGACCGTGACTCGCCATGGCAAGTGAAGGTATATTTATACCTTGAAGGTGTTTAGGAATGCCAGTATTGACATAAAAGTCGGGCTTAAGAACTTCATGAATAAACCCCTAAGGAATAGATGTTCATGCATAATAAATAAGTTCTTGGAGAAATCAATATCCAAGCAAGGGGAAGTCCTAAAGGATTAAGAGTCTGGTTTTCCAAGAACTCCTTGTGACATAGATGAACGGAAGTAGGTGGCCATGCCTGTATTTGGTTAGCATGGAGAATGCCTAAATAAGGGCTGGATTTCTATGTCTAAATAAGGGCAATGTGAATTGTACCTTTATAAGGGCATACATCGGGAAATCTATATACGGAATCTAAATTGACACACAACACTGTACTCAGTGTCCTATTGGATATGGTATTGTGATATAACATATTGTTTTACTTTCCCAGGGCCTCTGGTTATTGTAGTTTCTTGGCTGCTGTGTTGTAATTAAGTTATATAAACGCAGGGGTTTTGTCCTACGTGACCAGGCAGGACACAATAAACTTTGAATAAAACGAAGGTGCCTGGTCTCGAGTTAAATGCTGTTGTTTAATTGTCAGCAATCATGGAGCTTCAAATTAATAAGAAAGCTCCTGTGTAATTTCACTTATTTTCAATATTCCTTTAAACATTTTTTAATTTTCAAAAATGCGAGGTTTTAACACAACCTGACAGAAATTATAAACATTTTGTGAAAACATTATAAACATTTTGTGCAAAACATTTTATACAAAACAAATACATCAATTTAGTACGATTTCCTCTTTTAAAGGTACACCAGAAACAGTTGTATTTCAGTCCTGCCTACTTATTTCTTTAGCGTTTTGGGACTGAATTTCACCATAGGCTTATTTTTTTATCAATTATGTCCAACAGCCTGGGACATTTATTTTATGCCATTGGTGAAAAAAGATGAATCACTCGGAAATGCCGACGCGTTTCCAAACCCGGTCCAATTGTTCGGGATTTTCCTCAGGGCAACCTGGGTACCTAATGAATTAAAAATAAAAATAAACTCTTTTTAGTGCCTTCTCCTGTTTGATTTCAACTAAAGTGGCGCTTTCTAGAACATAGGATTACCTTACTGTTCCAGCGCAGCGTTGTCTTGTATGTTCAGGATGAGAAGATTTTTTTACCTGTGTTTATAAAAAGAGACATTGAATTGTCTCTGTTTTCTTAACGGATGGCCATTTCGTGATCTCTTCAATAGGTAATGTTTACCACTTACTTGAAACAATGACTCATGCTGCAGCCCGATTCTGCTTTAACGAACGGTCTGAATTTGACGCCACTTCTGTTTGAGAGAATGAGCTAGTTTTATTTTCGTGTCGAACTTAGTTTAAGTAAACCTACAACTTATGTTTTTACTAAAGTGCTTACTTGATATGGCAGAGTTCCGTCACTCTTCTGAATTGCAGTGCATCTCCATTAGTGAGTTGGCAGCCGCGGAAAATGTATCCAGCTACAATAAATTACGAAACCATGTTTCAGTAAACCCATTTAAACGCGACCTCGGGTTCAAACACAAAAGGCTGATTACGGCTCACCTTCTTACTATTTGCTTAGTTCGACAACGCTCTCTCCTGCTGTTTGGCGTGCTGCTCTGATTATGCTAAAAGTATTCACGGAAGTCGTCATTAAAGTCACATGACTACACTTCTTTTATTGACTTCTGGGAATTGTAGTGCGTTTTAGAACGGGCTGCCATTTGGTCAGAGTGGTTCAATATTTTTTCCTGCCCTTGCGATTGTAGTATGTTAGAATCGCAGGGTGGATACAGATGGTGGTGTGCACAAAGGGGTCAGTGTATGTTTCTCTGAAGTTCAGAAAGTTCATTCATTCCATCAATCATGCAGTTGAACTTTAATATCAAATATGCTTCTCTTTGCAACAGTAATGTATCAACATCTCCTCCACGTATAGGGGTTTTAATTGCGGACAACACGATCCACTTGAATTCTTTTTCTGTATACCCACATTGTTGGAAATGATGCACCATTGGAGCTGTCAATATGTTTTGTTTTATTCTGGATCGATGCTGTGCTATTCTTTGATTGATTTGTTGAGTCGTTTTTCCGATGTACAATTTCGGGCAGGGGCAAATGATTGCATAGACCAAATTGCGACTTTTGCAATTCGTGAATTCCTTATGTGTCCACTTAATGGTGTTATGCAGAAATTCAATTCCTTCTACTGTGTTGGCACAGGACACGCATGTGCCACATTTATGATGACCTTCTATTGGTTTTAACCTCCATAAGGTACGTAGATCAGATTTGGCCTGACTTGCACCCAGGTCTGCCCGAACCAACTGCTGTCCTATGCTTTTATTCTTTTTGAGAGGAAAAAGTGGTTTTTCAAATGGTATGTCTAGCCCAGCTATCAGATGCCAATTTTTCATGATGATTGCTTTGAACCTGTTAGTGTATGGTCCGTAGGTCGTCACACACACTAACTTTTCCAAGGGTGCTTTTTGTTTTTTGGTCAACAATTCTTCCCTTGGCGTGTACCATGCTCTTTTAGTGGAATGTTTTAGCATTTGGCCTGGATAGCCTCTTGTTTTTAACTGGTTGCTTAACATTTCTGCGTGTGCTACAAAGTCCTCCTTTCTAGAACAATTCCTCCTGATCCTAAGCATTTGGCTATAGGGGAGGTTCGCTTTTAAAAGCATTCCACTAAAAGAGCATGGTACACGCCAAGGGAAGAATTGTTGACCAAAAAACCAAAAGCAATCATCTTGAAAAATTGGCATCTGATAGCTGGGCTAGACATACCATTTGAAAAAACACTTTTTGCTCTCAAAAAGAATAAAAGCATAGGACAGCAGTTGGTTCGGGCAGACCTGGGTGCAAGTCAGGCCAAATCTGATCTGCATACCTTATGGAGGTTAAAACCAAGAGAAGGTCATCATAAATGTGGCACATGAGTGTCCTGTGCCAACACAGTAGAAGGAATTGAATTTCTGCATAACACCATTAAGTGGACACATAAGGAATTCACGAATTGCAAAAGTCACAATTTGGTCTATGCAATCATTTGCCCCTGCCCGAAATTGTACATCGGAAAAACGACCCAACAAATCAATCAAAGAATAGCACAGCATCGATCCAGAATAAAACAAAACATATTGACAGCTCCAATGGTGCATCATTTCCAACAATGTGGGCATACGGAAAAAGAATTCAAGTGGACCGTGTTGTCCGCAATTAAAACCCCTATACATGGAGGAGATGTTGATACATTACTGTTGCAAAGAGAAGCATATTTGATATTAAAGTTCAACTGCATGATTGATGGAATGAATGAACTTTCTGAACTTCAGAGAAACATACACTGACCCCTTTGTGCACACCACCGGCATATCTGTATCCACCCTGCGATTCTAACATACTACAATCGCAAGGGCAGGAAAAAATATTGAACCACTCTGACCAAATGGTGGCCCGTTCTAAAACGCACTACTATTCCCAGAAGTCAATGAAAGAAGTGTAGTCACGTGACTTTAATGACGACTTCCGTGAATACTTTTAGCATAATCAGAGCAGCACGCCAAACAGCAGGAGAGAGCGATGTCGAACTAAGCAAACAGTAAGAAGGTGAGCCGTAATCAGTCTTTTGTGTTTGAACCCGGGGTCGCGTTTAAATGGGTTTACTGAAACATGATTTCGTAATTTATTGTAGCTGGATACATTTTCCGCGGCTGCCAACTCACTAATGGAGATGCACCGCAATACAGAAGAGTGACGCAACTCTGCCATATCAAGTAAGCACTTTAGTAAAAACATAAGTTGTAGGTTTACTTAAACTAAGTTCGACATGAAAATAAAACGAGGTCATTCTCTCAAACAGAAGTGGCGTCAAATTCAGACCGTTCGTTAAAGCAGAATCGGGCTGCAGCATGAGTCATTGTTTCAAGTAAGTGGTAAACATTACCTATTGAAGAGATCAAGAAATGACCATCCGTTAAGAAAACAGGGGCAATTCAATGTCTCTTTTTATAAACACAGGTAAAAAAATCTTCTCATCCTGAACATACAAGACAACGCTGCGCTGGAACAGTAAGGTAATCCTATGTTCTAGAAAGCGCCACTTTAGTTGAGATCAAACAGGAGAAGGCACTAAAAAGAGTTTATTTTTATTTTTAATTTATTAGGTACCCAGGTTGCCCTGAGGAAAAACCCGAACAATTGGACCGGGTTTGGAAACGCGTCGGCATTTCCAAGTGATTCATCTTTTTTCACTAATGGCATAAAATAAATGTCCCAGGCTGTTGGACATAATTGATTAAAAAATAAGCCTATGGTGAAATTCAGTCCCAAAACGCTGAAGAAATAAGTAGGCAGGACTGAAATACAACTGTTTCTGGTGTACCTTTAAAAGAGGAAATCGTACTAAATTGATGTATTTGTTTTGTAGAAAATGCTTTGCACAAAATGTTTATAATGTTTTCACAAAATGTTTATAATTTCTGTCAGGTTGTGGTAAAACCTCGCATTTTTGAAAATTTAAAAATGTTTAAAGGAATATTGAAAATAAGTGAAATTACACAGGAGCTTTCTTATTAATTTGAAGCTCCATGATTGCTGACAATTAAACAACAGCATTTAACTCGAGACCAGGCACCTTCGTTTTATTCAAAGTGTTGTAATTAAAGCATGAATAACATAGTAGGAGCCTCCGGTTTTGTAATAAAATTCTGCTGCTGATGGTTGTCTGAAAAAATGTAACAGTCCAGGTTGCCGCTCCACCTCCGGGCCGGATGATGAATGTAATGCCCCCTGTCATGTGACAGCCTCCAATGGTCTCTGATGCCACGGCTGGAATACACATACTAAAGATGCCCCTTTTCAGATAACTGATTCAGCCGTTCTCTCCTTGGGTCAGAAGACAGTGGTGAATGCCACCTGACTCATGATGGCCTCCAATGGTCTCCGCTCTGTAGTCACACAGGCGATCCGCTGCCTCACGTGGGAGGAAGGTCAGCAAGCCGTCTCAATCCAACAGCAGTCTGGATCACTAAAGAAAACTGCTCCTCCGGATTCCAGAGCGCCAACCCATCATTCTGTGGCCACTTGGACCTTGCTTCACCGTCAGAGTGGGCAAGTGGCCTCCACTTCCCCAGGAGATCTAAGGGTAAACTTCCATCTTCTTTGGCGCCTAGCTCCAAATCCTTGGATCTACCTTGAACTTGGCACATAGCTGGGATTGTATCATAGAGGAAGCATAGGTTGCATGAATCGTATACTGGTATATCTATGAGAGCCAGAAGAGGTTGAATCCTTACACCAGTTCATCAGACACAATTGATTACTTTACTTATCTGTCTGCTCATAAAGAAGGTGCAAGAACCAACTAGAACTCACAGGAAGGGTGGATGTGCACCTGTCGTGGTGCAAACCAGAAGAAACCCTGATCAAGAACCTCATTGCAGAGAGTCAAAGAACCTCTAGTACCAGACGGAGCATGGTGATAAGCCCTGTGTGGATGACATGTATGTTGCAGCTATCTGTATACCATGGTTATTCTTCAATATGTTAAAGGAATTATGGTTATACGGTATGTTATTGGGATGTGACGGCTCATACCTTCACACATACACTCAGAACATGGCACAAGTCTTAAGAAATAAGCAGGAGGATTAATCCTGCAGGCAAGGTGCAATTATGTCATGTAGAGTGGAAGCAAAGGAACGGATGTTACAGGAAGTGATGTCACAAACCTATTATACTCCTGACTTTGAGGGGAGTTGGAGTACTTAACAGTTAAAACTAAGATAAAACTTTGTTTTTGATGTTATAATTGAGGACAAACAAGTTACATTTCCCCTTTACTCAATTGAATGCTTTGTGACTCAAAAGGAGTGAATGATTCTGTAAATTTATAAATTTACATTTACTGAATCCTCCACATGTTTATAAATCTGTCAGGACTATAGGCGAGGATTATGCTTAACTCTCTTTGTTTATTTTTCCGACAGCACAACATAAACTTCACCATAACTTAAATTCCCAGGGACCTTTGCAAAGAAGAGTTAAAAGTCCTTAACCAGTTATAATGCTCTTATCCAATAAGGAGGCTACCTGACATCCTGTGCCCCTTCTTTCTTCGCTGCTCCAGCAACAGGTCGGTACTTTTTTTTGTTTGCCTGTTTCATTTTCTCTATGTGCCTTTTGGTCTATTTTTTTGTTATTTTAGGAAATTCTAACTTTTGTTTCCTTTCAAGTGGCAGTACGTACGCCATGAGGACATATTTCTCCTCCTCTGCTGCATGGTGCTATATATTGCTTAGCAGCAGTCATACCGTAGTAGCTCCAATCACTAGAAAGCGTATAGACTCAGTCTGCCCAAGCTCCACTCCGCACTTGGTGCCAAGCGTTACCTGCACCGCTCACAAAAGATGGAAAGAAGAGGGAATGGGTCCCGCAATTGCACCAGAGTTATACTTTCTAAGTAAATTTAAGATATTAAAATAGCAGCACACGAGCTGCTATTTAACTTTCGGGCGCAGTGTCCCAACCACAGAAATCCCATATCTGGTTCCCTTGCAACTTTCTACTATTGACACTGGTTTCGCTAGTGCTATCATTAGCGCCTGAAAGTGTCAGTGCAAGGGCATGATTCTGCATACATGAAAGAGGAGGAGATTCAATACATCCCTTAGGATGAGTCAATTTCTGAGGTGGTGTACACCTCCATATAAGGCGGTGTTGGACGTGATGGCACCCTTGAAGAAGAAGTTATTGCGGTTAGCATATTGCTGCACTGAACCCTTCAATTGGAGGACCGACTTAGTGTGCCCCTCTGGCCTTAGATTCTCCAAGGCTCCCCGACCCACGACCTACAAATGCTCTAATGAAATGCATGAAAAACAGAACCTGGATGGGGTGATTTGGACAGACTAAAAAGGAGTTACAATCTCTAAAGCCTGGGATTGGGCAGCCAAGATCCATGTGGGTTCAGACGGTTATATCTCCCGGGCTCCCAGGCAAAAAGGATCTTAGCTCAGATGAGGGCCCAGTTGGTGGGGAGGTCTCCCTGGGGGATTTGGAGAAGGTGCCACAGGTGACCAGCCCACCGTGCCTTAGATCAGTTAATAGGCAACCAGACAGGGAGGACAATTTGGGGAACCCACTGCCCTGTGCTAGACATGCCGATCACTCTAACTCAACTAAATGGACACCAGTGGACAAGGTTTCATCCTAAGTGGCAAGTAGATTTATAAAATGGTTAAAGAAGTACGCAACCATTTTAGGGCGAAAAGCCCTCGACCAACCCTAGAGGGTAATGTAGCATTGACCCTGGAGGTTGATGGTAAGATGACAATGGTTTTTGCCAAGAATGTTAGAGATCCAAAGAAGGCAATTGATCACTTCTGGCACCCATCACAGAATAAACTCCTGCACATTGCAGGTCCCCTGACAGAGTTTCAGTATATGACTGAAGAAGCTAGAGAGCCTGGATCCTTGATCTCTTCTGAAATTATATCAGGCTGGGCCCAGAGGACCATTATAATACTCAGGAATGCTAATTGTGTGATCTTCACAGAGTATCAATGCTCCTTGCTCATTAAAGTGGATCCAAAACTTGGAGACTTGGCATCCCCTGAGGCGGGATACGCAGCGCTTGGAGGTCTCTATGGGGACCTGTTCCTGAAAGAATTGTACTTATTTGTGACAACATTTACATCCCTCAACAGAGCATTGGCTTTCATCAAAAGGTTTTCTTTGGGGCCAGACCAGGCAGTGAGCGCTTGGCTGGCCTTTTTCTCAATCAAGCCAATCAACAAGCACAGTACAATAAAAAGCAGCAATGGCAAGACGAGACCCCCTTTGGCAGTCTCTTTCCCTCCAGGGGAGGCTGCCGAACAAGAGACACAAGGGGATCGGCACAGGTGTCTCGAACACAGGAAATTTCTATAGTGAGCGCTCACCCTTCTTCACATGTAAATTTCTACCTCTAGCTTTTTCTGAAGCAGAATTTTTCTTAAAAGGTCAAGACATAGCAGAACTGCTTACCAATGAAGCCCTTTCTATGGCAATGCTGCGCACATGGGGCTTCGTAAGCAACATTTTACTGGTGGAGAAGAAGGACATGGGGCAGCACTCAGTAATCAATAGTAAAAAATTCAGTGGATGGCTGGTTTATCACCATTTTGGGACATCCAGTAACAATGGAATTGGATAGTTTGTTTGGACCTAAAGGACAATTTCCTGACTATACAGGTTTTCCCACCGTACTGTACATTTCTTCTGTTCATCTGGAGACTTCAAGTGTTAAAGGTCGTCATACAGATGTACTTGAAAAATTTTAGGTCGAATCTTTGTTTTTCTTCAAAGGTCCATTTGCTTGTTTGATTCGGGTGATGCTTTAAAATTCGGAAATATAGCGTGCACTTGGGTTCTTATTAGCCCAGCATGAGAACGCGTATCTTTTCTGGTGCCATGGTATTTGTTGTTCGAGCGTTCTTGGAACGGATCAATTTAATTGAAAATTTTGTAAGCAGCTAAAGGCTTCGTGAATTCAAACGGCAACAATTTCCAAATTCTGTTTGAATTCACGAAGCCTTTAGCTGCTTACAAGATTTTTCAATTAAAGCAGCAAGTGCTTGCACCAAATGGCCCCTAAAGCCGTACAACAGACAATGTCAGAGACAAGACCCCCTCAATGACACAAGAAGAGCCACCTCCATCTCCCTCAAGTGTACCAGCACCTACCGTCTGCCCGAGTAATCCAAACAGTTGGTCAAAAAGGATGACTGAGGAAAAAGTGTTGCACATCAAAACAGATATCTACTCAAGTCTGTGCTCCGAATCATCCAACAGAGCACCTCACATTGAAAAACATCACAAAGCCAACCAATCGCACATTGACATAACAAACAATCTTTTGCTGCCAATGATTACTTATATGTTGGCAACTTTATGATTTATTTATTTTAGATTTCATGTCCAATACTTGTGGATTAACTTGGATATTGGACACCATTTCTTTTGCGTATGAAGGTGAATTGTTATAATTTATTATGAAACTCTTTACTTGGTGGAGTTGTGCACTAAAAGTGGGTCTCTAAACCTTGGTGTTTAGCTGTATCCTTTGATCTACCTTTCACTTCTAAGGTGTTGCTTTATTATGCCCTAATGGATGACTAATCCTCATTGGATAACTATATCCTTACTTATTCTTACTCCTCAGCTTAATTACTTTGGTTATAGCTTTTGGAAATATTATACTATTATATTTATAATGTGAAAAATGTGTTCTCTACAGCCCTGATGAAGTCAATGGCAAAGATGTTTGCTTGACGAAACACGTGTAGGCTGTTGTGGCTGCTCTATGGATACTGTTCATCTTTGAATTTTGCGAACTGGAATAAAGAACTATTGAACAAGAAGAACTGGAAGAACTTAATTTGAACAACACCTTTATTTTGGATTGCATGAGAACATTGATTGACTCTAATCTGACAATTACTTGTTTGAGAAAAGTATTTCTTTTTTGAATACTTGTATCATACATTACAATTATTGCTCAGGGAGGAAGAGTTTTTTCTAGTAATTCATATTCCCATTATGGGGATTGTGGGATAGCCTGGTAGCCTCTCCCTTTTTCCACCCTTAGTAGCACCTTAATATTATTATTTGTCCATTTGATTTACCCTATCATTGTGGTAGTGCGCCCTGTCTATCCCTGGCTACCAGTTGTTCTCTTAAAGGATACTTAATGTGGTCTTGGTGTACCTCCCCCTGGCGATGGGTAAAGAAGCACTGGTGGACCTGGGGAAAATACTGTCCGACCTTCCTATGGGCACACTAATAATGGTAGAAGACTTCAACATGACTACAGATGATAGTAGGGATAGATACCCACCCCGGCCAGCGTCCCGACCACACACACACATGGCAGAGTTTGCCACGGCCCTGGGTCTCGTTGATATATGGCGTACACTGCAGCCAGAAGGAGTTCTGTATACTTACTACTCCAATGGTCACAAAAGCTCCACCTGCATTGATTATTTGCTAAAACATTCGGGGTCCATAGTGCACTTTCAAAAACCCTGGCACTCCCGCGGGGCATCTCGGACCACACCCCAGTGAGAGTAGAACTTACACATTTCAAGCACCAACAACGTACTACACTGAGTCTTAGCCCCTGGTTGTTGACGACCCCCGATATCAAAGAAGAAATACTTGAGCAAATCACTAACTACTTTAAAGAAAATGCACTGATCAGTGGACTGTGCGCAGGTAGTGTGAGAGGCATTTAAAGTGGTGGTGAAAGGTCATGCTCTGGCCCTCAAAGTAGGGTGTACCAAAAAAAGACATCAACATCTGGTCCAAATTGAGGGTGAACTCCAGCAAGTATAGGACAAAAATAACCATACCCCCTCGGAGGAAGTCAGACACCGCTTGTTCCTTAAACAGGAGGAATATAAGATATAGGTCAGGGAACGGATGCAAGCCAAACTCCTCCACACTACACATAGACTGTATGAATTGGGGTGACAGAGCAGGTAAACTGTTAGCATGGTTGGACAGGAGGGAACAAGGTAAGCGTGGAGGCCCCAGCTGACTCTTGGGGACGGGTCTCTTATGACATATCCAAAGGACATTGCAAATGCATTTGCGGAACATCTGGAAAAAATGTATACCCCATCCACCTCATACACGACAGAGGACTCTTGCCAACTCCTCGCAGATAGTGACATTCCGACACTGTCTGACAGTGATAGGTAAACATTAGATGAAGATTTGACAGACCTCGAAATCCAACAAGCCATGAGTACGATTAATTCGGGAAAGGCAATGGGACCAAACGGGATTCCCATAGAATTCCTAAAATTAGCAGCCACACAGGTGATGCCCCATTTGCGGGCCATGTTCGAACAGAGCTATGAGAAGGGACTCTTACTAGAGGACCAATGACTAGCATCCATTGTCGTGATCCGAAAGCCGGGGAAAACCGCCGACAATTGCAGCTCCTACTGCCCAATCTCCCTGATTAATGCAGAAGCAAAGATCTTAGCAAAGATCTTAGCAAAAGTCCTAGCCCTACGCCTGGTAATGGTTATATCATCGCTAGTTCACCCCGATCAATCTGGCTTTATGCCAGGAAGAAACACAGCGCCGAGAATTAATCGAAGAAGAGGCATTGGTCCTATCACTAGACACCTCAATGGCGTTCGATTCCATCAAATGGCCATATGTATTCGAAGTTGTGAGACATATGGGCTTTGGCCCTAAATTTATGGGCTGGGCGAGACTATTGTGTACAGATATTCAGGGGCAAGTTCGGGTAAATAATTATACGTCCTGGACGTTCCCATTGAAAAGGGGAACTAGACAGAGCTGCACTCTCACCCCCCTTATCTTCTCACTGATGCTGGAGCTGCTGGCCTCCTGGGTCAGACGAGATGTTATGGTGAGAGGGCTGAAATGGGCGGAGGGACATGACAATAGAGTATCCATATATGCTGATGACATCTTGCTCTATCTTGCCTCCCACTACAGATCCCTCCATGGGGTATTAAATATATTTACGAACTTTGGGAAATACTCCGGTTAAGCCATAAATTGGAGTAAATCAATACTGTTCATTCTTAAGGGCCACGTTCCCTGACTCCCCATGGGCTGTACAGTGGAGATCACCACGGAAGGCTTCCGCTACTTGGGGATCTTTGTAACCCCAGACCCCCGACTCTTCTATGATCGCAATCTCGCTGCCCCCCTGGCTCGGCTGCGTGCCGATGTAAAACACTGGCGATCTCTACCCCTGTCCCTGGTGGGCCGGGCGGCCCTTTTTAAGACGCTAGCCCTTCCCCAGTTCCTATATATCCATTAAAATTGGCCCCACCGGGTCCCAGATGCGTACTTCTCAGGAGTGGAGAGTGAAATCCAGATGCTGCTATGGGATGGTTGTTCCCCTTGTATAGCTATGAACAAGCTGACAAAGGGGTGGTACAATGGGGGCATCGCCCTCCGAGATATTCGCCTCTAATATTGGGCATCACAGCTAATGGTGGTGAATCATTGGATCTACCGGTCCCCGGTGGACCCTGCTTACATGCTCGACAAGTACCAAATGGGAAGAGCGGGATATCTGGAGGCATTATATTGTAAGGCCCCGAAAGGACAGTATGTAGGTCCCACAGCCCAGACAGTGGCGATATTACACCAGGCAAATTCCCGTTTAGGCTGAGCAAGAACCCTCACCAAAGCTACTCCGGGTCTGGTGGCTCAGTGGACTAATGCATCCACTTCAGGGGCTGGTGTTCGACCTCATGGTCACAGGTTCAAATCCCGGAGGGTCCACTCAGCCTTTCATCCATTTGAGGTCGATCAAAATGAGTACCATTGAGGTGGGTAACAATATACATCTGTTATTTCAGTGCCAAGATACCCTGTTGCAGGGGTGAAGGTGCACTTTACAAATATACCTGTTATGTTATGTTATGTTATGTTATGTTATGTTATGTTATGTTATGGTATGTTATGTTATGTTATGTTATGGTGTACCCAAAGACTGGGAATTCTGGGTTGCCATCCCGGGTTCGATAAGTGGGACAGCATTGGGATCTCTACTGTAGGGGACCTGGTGAAGAGGGGTGCACTTCTCAAATTCGGAGACTTACAGAAGACATATGACTTGGCCCAAGGGGAGGTGTTTAGATACCTACAAATTAGACATGCCCTTACCATAGGCTAAGCTTCTCGATGAACCACTACTCACCAAGGCCATATCGCTAACATATAAAAAAAAACTATGCAACAATCTACCCGATACATTCCATAAACTCCAGGGAAAATGGCAGCTCGACTTGGGGCCCACTGATGACGAAGACTGGCAGGCGGCACTGATGTCACCCCGGAAGGCAGCAATAACCCTCTGGTACCGACTTATTCAACTAATAATTTTACATAGATCTTATTTGACTGGAATAACCCTGGTGAGGATAGGCTCCAGGACAAGTACACTCTGCCTGCAAGGCTGCCAACAAGACGCAACTTTTTATCACACAATATGGGGCTACCCAGGAGTGAAGCCGCTGTGGGAAGGGGCCACGGGTCACATTCAGGATGCCCTGGGGAAGGAACTCACCCTCACGCCTCGGCTTGGTCTGCTAAATATTTGGGAGCAAATTGATCTTACAGACATCGAACAGCAATTCACGACACTAGGCTACACCATAATTAAAAGGGAGATAGTGAGGAAAAGGGGGGTGGCGGACAAGCCTTCACTCAGAATGTGGGTCAGAGAATATGAAAAGTGCATGATAGCAGAAAAAGAAGTGTTCAAAGCAAGGGGGTGCCCTAAGAAATGGGACAAAAAGGGAGGCAAGTGGAATGCTTATCAAGGTGACCTGTGTGTTTCCCGTCAACAGAAATGGAACTGCAACGCACAGACATGCGACGATTGAATGAACCCTGATTGTAATGGCTACCTGTACCCGATGATTTCTATGTATCATGAGATGTACCTGATATCATTCATAATTGTAAGTGACTTATTAATGTTGAAACCAATAAAAAACCTTTTTTTAAAACATAAAATAAAAAATAAAAAAGAACTACAGATACCTGGGAATCCTTCTAGATGGCAAATGGTAATTTAACCCTCATGTACGCTCCATTAATAACAAGTGCACTAGCCTAATGCTCCCTCTCTCATCCATCGCCCTGAAGCTACAAGGCCCCAGCCGCAACCCGCTCCTCCAAGTGATAAAGGCAAAAATCAGTCCAACATTAACCTACGGGAGTGAAATCACCCTAGGAAGGGAATCTGGGACAGTGGAAAAATTGGTCACCAGAAGTCATAATGCCACTCTACGTCTTCCAAAGAGAGCATCACTGGCGCAAGTGATACTCGAGTATAACATCACAAAACAATACTGGGCCAGAGGCAACTGTTTTCTCAACTTCTGTCACAGGCTCAGACTGGCACCACTCGATTCCAATCATGGCTTAATATGGTGCGAACTTGAGCGATCTGACCAGATATCAGCATGTAGACAACATCTTGAGGATAAACTGAGGGAATTCTCACTATCCCAAGCTGTAGCAAAGACCTTTTCCAACAGGTCTTTAAAAAATTAACATCTCTCACCGCCAAAAAAATATCAAAACTGAAGGATCTGACAGCCTTATGCAAGATCTTCCACGCGTGGTCAGTCATAAATCCATACTCTTCAACCAAGCAGCAGGATTACATTATCTGCACTTATCCTAAATGGATTAAAGCTAGGCTTGTAGCTCTAAGACTAGGCAAGTGGAATTTTCATGCTCACCTGGGGCCGCCCAGCCACTCACGACACAAGCTGCCGCTTATGCGGACATGGAAAAGAAACCTTAATTCATGTTTTATGTTTATCCTAGTTACTGGAGCAAAGAAGACCTCTTCTCCGTGCAGACTTTATTCTGTTAGGAGTACATATTTGCCGACAGGAAGTAATCACCAGCCTGAATCCATAAAATCCACTACTAAACATTAAAACTGTTAAATTTCTCCAAATGGCAGCAATCAAACTGGATTCAGCCAACAGCACCAGTGCAGCAGCAATACACCCTTAAATGCTGTACTTATTGCCCCCTGTGCTCACCATCCTCAATCGCGCACGCGGGGTTGGCAGAACTGCCACAACAACAAGAAGTTCAGCACGTTGAGCCAGAGAACTATTTCTCAGTGGTTTGCACAAAGGGCGGGTCTATCCATAACTTTAAGTGTTCTTGCACACTGCCCTTACACTGTATGCACACCGCTGCCCAGAAGAGTTTTATATTAACCCAAACTGCTGTTTGACTTTCTTAGGTTGGCCGGCATCCACGTTTTTTTTTAGAATATCTATCTCCACTCCTTGCACTGATGTGCTATAAAATGCAATGTCCTGACTGCACCAAACCTTCCTTTGAATAAGATAACTTTTGCTCTCCATTTCAGTTGGATGTTTAACACCCAGGCCATCGCTATGCAAAATTTGCTCATGGCTGGCAACCCCTTTGCGCAAGGCTGGCCTCCTTTTATGCACAGTCTGCTCACTCTCTTTGCACTGATCCGCTTCAAAAGGCACTGTCCCCTGGCAAGAAACTCATGGCTAGGTAAGATCCAACTGCCCACCCTTACGGGTGATCAGACTGACTGCCTCGATAGGGAAATATCGGAGGTTGAAGTAAGTAAGATGATAGGTCAACTTAAGCATGGGAAGGCGGCAGGGCCAGACGGCCTCCCAGGGGAATTATACCGGGTATTATGTCCAGTGTTAGTAACAACATTGACTTCGTTATTCAATAATATCTTTATAAATGGGTCAGTGCCTCCCCAATCATGGAGTGAAGCAACCATAGTCCTTATACCGAAACCAGGCAAAGATCCAACTGAATGCGGGTCTTATCGGCCGATCTCGCTACTAAATAATGATTATAAAATCTTCACAGCAGTTTTATCAGCACGGCTGGCAAGCGAGATCGGCTCGATAATTCACGAAGACCAAAAGGGCTTTATCAGGGGACGTCAGTTGGCGGACCTAACTAGGGACTTGGTTGCGGCAATAGATATCGCCACTACGTTTTCTTTACCTTTGGCTACATTAACCCTAGATGCCACTAAGGCCTTTGATAGGGTCAATTGGTCCTATCTGGCGGCGGTATTAAGGAAGTTCCAGCTAGGCGAGAACTTCTGTCGAACCATCCAGCTCCTATACAGAGCTCCCACCGCCAAACTGCTAGTCAATGACACACTTACTGAGCCATTCAAGATTTCACGGGGAACTAGGCAGGGCTGCCCCCTTTCACCACTCCTGTTCAACCTTTACCTAGAGCCATTTGCGCAGACACTTAGAGAAGAACTTAATATTACCCCCTTTGAGTTTAGCGGATGGGTGAAGCGTCTGGGTATGTATGCAGATGACATCCTCATTTATACATCAGACCCTGCTCAGGCCTTTCCAATAGTTGTCAGGAGAGCAGAAGAATTCGGTCAGATCTCGGGGTACGAGATAAATGCGGGGAAAACCGAAATAATGGTTTGGAACATCAACAACACACAACTAGATATAACCTCCTCAATGCGCTATTTGGGAATTAAGATCACTCACGATGTTGGGAATATAGCTCAGGCCAATTTGGATCGGGTTTGCCGAGAATGTCGGGCGCTTTTAAAAGCATGGACCTTTCTCCCTTTGACGATCTATGGGAGAGTAAGCCTTATAAAAATGTCAATTTTACCAAAGCTCACATTTATATTTAACAGTATTCCTTTAGCCTTTGAACCAAAGCAAATTACGAAATGTCAACAGGACATTAATGCGTTCATTTGGAATTACAAGTCCACTCGGATAGCTTGGAAGAAACTGAGGAGGAGGAGGGAAAAGGGCGGGCTCTCCCTCCCAGACATACAATACTACGCTTGGGCCTTTCAGTTATCATTCTCCAGAATGTTACTGAAAACCCCAACAGATTCATCAGCAGGGAGAATGTTTAAGGCCATGTTAAATGGAACGGGCTTGCCACTGGACGGCTTTCTATTTAAATTCGGAGAACAGAAGTTTTTCAAAAAGGTGAGGCTGAAGGTCTTGCAGTCGATGGCCAGAGCCTGGACAAGGATTAAGAGGTCGGCAAGGCTGGCCTACTATTCAAATTTAGCTCCAATTTGGGGGTCTCCGGGGCTTCCCCCGTGTTTGGGTGACGACCTTTCGATACCACTAAGAGAGGGGGGGATACTGAGATGGGGAGACTTGATGGCTGGTGGGGTATTAACATCGTGGGACAATTTGTTTGAAAGGGTTGGCCCAAGGCTATCAAGGTTTAAATATATACAACTAGTAAGCTGGTCTAGAGAGCTCCTTCAAAATAATGCCCTAGTGGGGAGGTGTAGTGTGCTAGAACAACAGCTGGTGGAGAAACCTCAGGGGGGCAAAGAGGTTGCATTTTGGTATTGGGCAATCTTGGAGGAAGTGGACGGAGATTTTGACCTTCCCGATGAACTGTGGGCGGAGGACACGAACCTTCAAGGGGAAGAATGGTGGATAAGATCATTCACGCTTCTTTATAAAACTGTCAAGCCTGCATGGTTGAGGCGGAATCACCTGTTCACGGTACATAGAGCCTACTGGACACCACAAAAGCTGGCAAAATTCCAAGCTGGTAAATGTTGTAACAAGTGTAGTCTCCAAGGCGCATCGGATGTTCACATGTTCATGGACTGCCCTCCAATCAAGGCTTTTTGGGTAGAAGTCCTGCTTACATTGGGCTCGATACTCAAAGTATCTTTACCCTGCACATTAACACTGATAATCTCTGGGATGGATGATAATGTCACTGGCACAGCAAGGCCCTTGTTGTTTTATGCAATTTTACTCGCTCGGCGACAGATATGTAAATTTTGGGGCGATTCCAAGGCGCCAACACACGCCAGTTGGTTGTCATCTCTACTTGAAACATCAAAGGTAGATTTGGCTAGACCTTGTAGCAGTAATAACCTTACATTTTGGAACCTTTTGATTTCTTGGTGTTAGTGCACCGGGGTTTTTTTTTTTTTTTTTTTTCTTTTCCCCGGGTCCTATGATTATGTCTTTAAACTCCAGGGTCCACTGTGGCGGTTTCGAAAGATACGAGTTGGGCCTCGCGGTAGTTCCTACCTTGATGGAGTCTGGGATGGGTTTGGCAGGCCGCCATCCGCCACCAATGCCTCAGTAAACCCAGATATATTCTTCCGCCAAGTTGGTTCCCAAGGTCGTGGTGGCAGTGAGGTGCGCTCCATCCCTGGTCGCACGAATAGGTGGTTGGCTATACAGTCTTGGGTTAAGAGGTACAGGCAAATGAGGACAAAAAAAAAAGGCACTGTCTGGACTGCACCAGGCCAGTCTTCGAGCAAGAGAACTCTTGTTACATATTTCTGTTTAGCTGACTGTTATACATCTAGGCATGTGCTTGGTGAATTTTGCACATTGTTTAAAACACTTTTTGTGGAAAGCTGGTCTTATTTTATGCATTGTCTGTTGGTTTTAATCACTTTAACAAGACCAGTTCTTGCTTCTGTTCACCTCTTCAACAATGGGTCTGGGTTCTGTGTTGTGCCACATGCCTGTTACTTAAACCTATCTACAAAGACCCACCCGCTATGAGCTCTATGTGTTTCCTTTCACTTGGTAAGCAAAACTTATCTGTATTTCCTCCTTCGGTACCCAGCAATGTTTTTATCATATGGTTTTATCTGAAAGCTGCACTTGCTCATGCTTTTTACTGTTTGTAAAGGTTTTTATTAACCATACAATAAAATGTATTGACTTGACACTAACTAGCCTCATACTACAATTGGCAGCAAAAAGGACAATCTCATTCCTCGCACCAATATGTCAGGTATTGAGTACAACGGGAAAGCAGCAGTTCCAGAACTAAAGTGTATTATACCAAGTTTTAAGTTTACTTTATTTTGCATAATTACCAAAAACCACTGCAACACAAGTTAAAAAAAAAATGTAAAACGAATGTTCAGTATAATTTCATCAACTGTTGCCACCTTTTTTTAGAACTATGTTATAAGATTAATATTATCTTCAAGTAAAATCAGTTAAAACCCAAGATAGAAAAATACTGTACAGTTAAAAATCAGAGTTGACAGTACTGACGAAGTTGAAAGTTGTCAGTTCGCAAGGTAAAGTGCAGTGAAGTCACTAGTTTTTGGCTCCAGACGGACTTGCCCGTGGACCAGTGTTGTATAGTGCATGTTGTTCAATTGTTTGGGCCTGTTCCGAGTTTATTCAATAAAGTGCTGGAGGTCCGTCCTTGGTGTGGTCAAGAAAAACCTCTATCTGTATTATACCAGGTAAATACAGAGGCATATGCAATGAGTCCTGCATCCAAGCTTTCTGTAGTGTCCTGCCAGGACACAGTCTAGTTGTTTCCAAGTGTAACCCTACACTGAACACCCACCCACCACAGACGTCACTGGGTCAGGTGACGCTGTTAATAAAAGACCCCGAGCGCACGTGCTCGTGGCCAGAGTTACCACCCATAAGCCGGTGTCCTGTGTCTCACTCATTTCCATCATGCGGGCCTAGGGCCCCAAATCTTACACTTTCCAAGCATAAACTCATACATGCCAACCCTCTAGATTCAGACGGGAGAATACTGATTTAAAGACTAAAATCCCACTTCCCGATTCCTACATGCAGACACCTGATTGGGAAATGACAATCTGCTAGTTACCGGCCAGCATGTACATCGAAATGGTCTTGTCTGACTTGGGGTATGCACTGCCAGTGACCTGCTGCTGCAGCCCAGTTAACAATCATTTTGTCACGCTCTCTGCCTGCTGTAGCACTGACTCTGTGCTCCTGGCACGTGAGGGAAGAAAGAACAAGGTATACCTTGTCAGTTGGACATCCTGCAGCAGGACACTTGTAAGTACGGTTCCTAGAAGTGTGGCTCAATGGTTAGAGCGGCAGACCCTGAAGCAGAGGTCTAGCCCGGGACCAGGGTTCAATTGCCCGCCTCGGCGGGTCTTGGGCTCAAAAATTCCACGGACCTGATAATTCTCGCCTCGGTGCCTATTCTAATCATAGAGTCCCACTCTGCAACTCTGGGCAATAGCTTGCTTAATCTCCACAACGGCCCCCACAATGCTAAGGATGCCTGGCCTTCACCCTGGGGGTGCCCAGGAGTGGACGCCTCACAGGGAAAGCCAGAACGGGTTCCACAGCGGTATTCGTACAAGTGCCTTGAGACCCTTGCGGGTGAGTACAAGTATCAATTTTTTACTGTGCCAGTGGGGCAGATTTAATACATGACAACAGACCTGGTTCAGGCAGGAGACTCGATTTTTAGAGCCCCACTTAACTTTATTTTAGGTGACTACAGCCTAAAATTAATCCAAAAAACAAAAGGGGGGAGTAAATCCTTGATCAAATTGTATTATATCAAAACAGAGAACCCAGTAGTTGTACACCTGATAACTCTCCTGTGTCAGAAAAAACAATGGTTTTTTTTGTAAAACCCTCACCCACCAGGGTTACCCATTGGCGGTATGCTTCATCATTGGGTCTACCCCAATCTGATGTGGTCCACAGTAGGTTAGAGAGCGAGGATTTGCCTAGATGAGAGTGTGACAATAGGCCACCCTCTCCCCGGAGGAACCATGATGCACTATTAATGCACCCTCCCCTTGTTTCTCACAGTTTGCAAGCTGGGAGAAACAATGGGAAGAAAGAGGGTGGGGCGAGTGAGGAAAAATGCAGGAACATAACAGTGTACATACATGCCAACAGACAATTCAGGTGGGAGGATTTTTAAACAAAAAAAAAAAAAGACTTATTGTAGGTCTCCCTCCTAAACCTGCAAATTGTTTCAATGTACTTTAATGGGGAAAATTAAATCCCACTCATTTTTTTTAAATCTCCCTCTTTCTAGTTGTAAAATGTTGGCATGTATGTAGCACATATTCACATCCTTTACAACCTTGTCACCCGTACCCATTAAACATACCAGGGCAGCCAGAACAAAGACCAGCTAGCCTCATTTGAAATTTCCTTTTGAAATGCAGGTTATTAGTTCGATATATTGGAGGGTCCCTGCTAGAAACGATACAACTGTTTTATTTGTATTTTAGGTGAGCCTTCGTTTCACCTCTAAGACGTTGATCTGAGGAATATGCATCTGTGTATTGCCTCTATGTTGGGCTCAGAATCATGCCCTTGAGTTTTTTAGACGATCATTTTACACTATCCTCTGCATGAAATGATGTGGCCTGGCTGCACATGTTGGGCACTACATTTCCCAAAATTCGACTGAAGCGTCACTTGTTGATGGGGCGGCAGGCTCCACCCAGTCTCGCGCCCCCCTCGAGGAGGCACGCGCCGCGCCTTTCAGCCAATGGAGGTGGACAATGGGCTGTCACGTGCCGCTGTCTGTCGCTTTTGTTGGGTTCGGCCAGCTAGGGCGAGTCAGACAGAGCGGAGCAGCAGGTGAGTGTGGATCCCTGGTTTAATCGTGCGAGTGGATTATGGGGCGGTAACAGACAATAGGTAAATGTGGGGATTACCGTTAGAGGGCAGCGAGGGACCACAATGACGGAGCCACTATTATGTGAAAGGATGTGTGATTCTAGTAACTGTAATGGCATCTTGTGCAAATGTGCCAGAACTGCCGTTGGTTGACTTGGATCCATTTGCCGTGTTAATCCTCCGAAAGGCCTCCCGCAAGGGTAGTCGTTGCTTGTGTGTTAAATTACATTTTCGTAGGTAGATAAGGGAATGGGATCATTACGTGCTCGAGGTACGGCGTCCCGGCTTCTCAATACTTCGTGGTGTACCGATTAACATATTTATTTCTTTACTCTCCAGCCCCCATATCTGCCCCTTTTATAAATTATATACGTTTATTGTTTTACATGCCCCAGGCGCGCGCACTCCTCCGTTTGAATCCAGGGTAACCGCCTCGGTTCTCCGCGCGCTTCGCTTGGCAGACGGGCGAAGCGCCAGCCAATGGCGGACGACCGTCCCTGGTGTGGGCGTGTTCGGCCTCGCACGCGTTCGCTTTGTGTGGCTCGAGGAGCCTGCGCGCCCCACCCTCCATGCTGATTTCAGAACAACAAAGGGGGCGCGAGGCACTGGATGGAGCGCGCGTGCGCGCGGCTCCGAGCAAGCCCGTCCCCTCCAACGCTATTCACATGTTGGAGACGCGTGTGGACAATGGCGCGCTTTGTAATGGGACGCTAATCGCAACCCCGCCAAACCTAACGAAGAACCTAATGGCTAGCCATACAGGGTTGTGGAAAGGTTCACAGCAATTCAAGAATTTACAATGCACGCAATTTTGCCCAGGTTACTGATGTTTCACGGGTTTAGTATATTCGCTGGCAGCACGCATCTGGGTGAGCGCAAAATGTCAGTATTTTCGCAGCATATTTTTAGACGATACCAGTATGCCCACGACCCCTGCATGCTCTAGTGAGCTAGATTCCGAACCAATCTGCCCCCCATCATAGACACCATTAGGCATGGTTTCGCACATAGGAGTCTTCGTGCGCTGTTATTGTTAAGGGAGAATAAATACCATTTCAGCTTGTCACCCCCTGTCGGGTTCATATATACCCTTTCCAGGACTGTTTAAAGAAGCCGAGTTAACTGGCTGAACGTCCGTACTTGTTGTCTGACCACTTAGTCCGCTGCCTCCCTTTAGCCAAAGGCAGGGAAACGCCTGAAATTGGGGCGTTTGACGGCGGCAGTTTAATGGACAAATCACTTAAAACCCTCTTTATTACTGTTGGCCATTGAACACCCGAAGTGAATGGGGCACAATTGCGAGCGTTAGTGTAAACTAGTGCGAGTCTGGGCCACAACGCTGCTCAATTTCTTCAACGCTTCCTCCCTGGAATCGAAGGGTGTTTATATTACCAAACATACGGTCATCGAACTCCTTTTTATTGTCGTTCCGCAGATTAATATTTAGGGAGAGGTAGTCGTAACATTGTCAAAAGGGACGGCGGGTGTTCTGAAACCTTCTTGGATACACTTTGTTGTTTTGCACCCACGCCTCAGCCCTACAACAGCTTCACAATACAACTAGATTGCGCAACTCGCCAGCACGCTGCGTTGTTTGGCTTTGGAAAACATCACCCCCGCCTTCCTAGCACTGAAGATCAAAGTACTGGTCTCGATTGAAGAAAACATCAGTACCGAGAATACTATCAAAATTACGTCTTCAGCGGTTTCTTGAAGTTTAGAGATGGCTTAGCCACAGGTAGAGAGCACAGGGTCTTTAAATTACGAGCTACCAGGAAGGAAAAGGAGCGGCCGCCGTGGTTGCGGGGACCGAGGCAAATGTTGTCGGGTGAATAGGACCTGAAGGCTTGGTAAGGGATGTTGCTTCAGTGCTGGGAAAACGTTTTACTCGTGGAATCAATCAGTTGGGGATTAAAGATGTGGCTACAAAAGAGGGTAGAGTCATGAAAAGCTGCCTGACCGTCCACATGGTTCCATTATGGCACCACACCCCAACAGAGTATGCATGCATAAATAAATACACAACACAACTTTTGTTTGGGAAAAATATTGCTGCAGGTTTATTCCATACAAAGTATGCAATATGGTGGGTTATCTTGCGGGCGATCCAAGGGCAGGCAGCTGTTCCAACCTATGCTGCCCTGCACGCCTGATCAGCCAAGCACTGTGGAGAAACCAATCAGCACTACCCTTATGGGGGTGATCCCCATACTGTCACGTGACACACTGGTCCCTTATTTCTCACGCCCCTTTCACGGCGAAGCGTAGCAAGGCAAGCTCCTGGTTGTTCAGGTCCACAACCACCCTAAGGACTAACAGGGCGCCTATGTAATTACCCCAGGACTCCCCTGAGGCTCCTGGGATTTGATTCTGACACCCCTATTGTGCTCTTGCAGAGGTACCCTTATGTGCCCATATGCTTCCAGATCGCTCTAACTCCACCTGCAACAACAAAAAGCATTATAACTTTGTGTACTTCGCCTGCCAACCCCATGCCGGGTAAGTGGTAGGGTGGGAGACGGCGTGTCCGGCGCAAAGAGGATGCCAAGATGGCCGGGGGAGGCATAAATACCTCCTCTGCGTGCCAGAAGTGACACGTCTGGTAAGGGGACTCCTCCTGAAGTCCCACATTATAGTGGGGGTGGGGAAGTGCCCAAATGGCGCTAAAGGGTGGCCCCCTGCGGGGGCTGTGGGCAGCCGCATTTCTTCTTTCTTCGTTTTGAAGTAAATGTCTCCCACAAACAGTGGTGACAGCATGAATAAGTAAGGGACCTGCGATGCTGCGCGCAAGGGGGTGGGGTAGGGTACGGAGTAAGTGAGTGGATAAGCAAAATATTTTAACTTTTTGGTGGCTACATGTAAAACACGCAGATTAAATTATTTTAATATATATTATGAAACCTCAAATAAATAATGCATTGCACCCAATCCTGGTGGATGCAGTGGAGTCTTGTGACATGTTTTTTTTAGTGCTATAAAGTCTCAGTCTGTTTTAGAAAGCGCTGAACATGTTAATTATCCAACTCAATGACTTGCATCTTATTCAGCGCCAAGATGCCCTTCTGGGTAAACATGCGCTCTAAAAATTCATGTTTTGAACTTGCATTACACGCAGTATAAGAGGCTGCTCCAGAATGTGCAAAAAAGGTAAATGCCTCTGAATTGTAAAGACCTGGAAGTGCAGGGAGATGGAGTGGCGATCATGAAGCAGCATTTTGAATAATCTGTAGACTCCTAGGTATCCAGTAATTCCTACACATAGTCTCCCTCTTCTCCACCTAGCCCCGCCCCGGGTTTGAGACAATTGCTGGATGTGGCAAGGATGTTTTTAACGGGCACCTCAAATGAAGCTACACCTTGAATGCAGGCACTAAAGTATAGTTCCACTTATAGAGTTCTGGCCTATAAAGAGATGGGGGAGGGGGGGGGTTGATGTGAAACAAATATATCTTGATATATATTTTATTTTTTTCAGGGTCTTAAGATACTGGATTTATTTTAGACCTGTACCTGTTTTGACTGTTTTATCGTCATGGCCAGCTCTGGTGAGTAAAGAAATGCCACCACAAAAACCCTGTTACTCAACAGCTGTGCACTGTCACCAAAAGTTGAGGTACACTGGTGATGTCGCTTTATTTAAATGCATACAGTACATTATAGATAACACACTTTATCGTATTTTTAAATTAAAGTAAATCTCTTAACTCCAATTTGTGCCCGTACGTGTTCCTTAACAGTCTGAGATAATCCCATGTATATTAAACTGAATTCACAACCTTTCACAATTGTTTCTGGACATATAGTCAGGCTCTCCACCACATGACCAACTCATTGAAGATCTTATGTGCTCAATCTGTGATCTCCTGTAAAATTGTTTTGTAATTGTAGGTGGGTAGCTCACAACTTTAAGGAATAATCGTAGCACTTGTCAGGGTGAGTAAGCTCATTAAATGAACCTGAAATCCACCCCCTGAAAGCTATGGCACCGACCTGTCCAGTTTAATTTGGTGCAACAAGAAGTCTGTGTGGGGCGTCAAAATACAAAACAAACACCCCAAACCGAACTAGTAAAATAGTAAGGTGGAATAAAGTGAACAAAATCCGATTATGGGAACTGGAGATACTGATTTTGTGTTTGATAGAAATGGCACCAAATGATGGTGGAGTAGAACCTAGGTGCAATCTGAAGCTGAACACAATGGTGTGGGCTGGATACACTGAGGTTCGTCCTGATTTTACAATTTTGACTTTCTAGTCCCTTAAATGCGAGTCCACCACAGGGCACACTTCTAAATAGTTTAATGCAATCATTGTCGTACTTTTAATTCTCAGGTTTGCACGGTCATGCAGTTGACCACGTTATGCTAGAACTGGGTTGTTTGGTGGACCTCAGCATGCCATGGATGCCCAGGACCACGATAATGACTTGGATGCATCAGTCACATGCGTCCGTAGACACCGCAATATCTAAATGTTTTTTCTTTACATCCCTCAAGTGTTTTTGTGGTTCCAACTCGAGCCTTGCTGATGTGTTCCTCTGCTTAACTGCCACATGGGGGGATTGCCTCACGTTTAGTGATTTCAAAGGTGCTGCAATTGAGCCTCTGATGTTGTTCTGACCCTCTATTGGGCAGGACACTTCTCAATCGCATGCATGAGGGAACAAGCACGTTTTAATGCTGAAGGAGATCGTAGTGGGATAAATAGGCTTGCAAAAAGAACAGGAAATCTGTAGCCTGGCATTTCTCTTTACTAAACTGGTACAAAGAATTTAGTCTTTTAATCAGCGCAGCCTTTATTTTGAAAATTGCTTCTTCCTATGCGAGGATCTTTATGACTTCTTCCATGGTGTTTTATGAACAGCACTGTTTGTTTTCATTTCAGATATTCACGTAAAGGAACTAGATAAACGTGCATCAGGACAGTCATTTGAGGTTATTCTCACTGACAAGGCGGCAGCTGCTGCAAAGGCAGGCGGTGGTGCAGACCATCTGCTGTCCCCTCCAAAGAAAAAGGATCTTTCTCTGGAAGAAATTCAGAAAAAGTTGGAAGCTGCTGAAGAGAGGCGCAAGGTAACTGTGGAGGCTTTAAAGGAATTGTATCTTAGCAGTGCAACAGGTTTCATTAAAACACACCTCGCTTTTAAAATGCTTGACTGATTCCTTAATACATGGTCCTGGCGATTTGCACTTAAATGGGTTGTTGGAGTCACCAGTGGTGCTCATTGGCTTTAAATGTATTGGCATATCACCTCCCCTCCCTCCCCCCCCCCCCCTCCGTTTTTAAATTTGGGGAGTGTAATCAGCCTGAGCAACTAAAAAGAAGGGAATGAGGTGTTCTCTTACCTGCATCTTTGTTCTTGGGTGCTCTCAACGCTTAGCTGAGGTATTCTGCTTGTAGAGGTGCGCAACAATTCGGGGGCTCGATCAGACATGGTGTCTGGATTTACCTTGGTTTCACGGATTCCTCAGACCTCTGAATAGGTTTACATTTTCGGTGGCGTATGCCCTGCTTTGGAAGTGTAACTTCTTCCTAGTCGATACAGCCTAGAGTAGTGTAGACACGCAGGGCCACTGGTTGAAACCACCTGATAGTTCTGTCCTACTGGAGGTATTCGTTTTTATTGCAGGATTATAATTTGACACCAATAATAGACACTAGGCAGGGAATACAAGCATGTATATGGGGGAATGTTTACATGTGATGTGGAAAGGAAGGGGTCCTGCTTCAGGCTTGTCCTCGGACACTATATAATGGTGGGTAGTCCTTTAAGCACATCTACATTACATAGGTTCACGACTAGGAATTTATTAGTTACCATTGTCTGGATTTTTTTTCTTCATTCCCAGACACCTTTTCTTCAGACTAACCAATTTGTGTGGCAATTGGGCATATGTAGTCCTGCTTATGTTAATTTGTAAAATGACAGTGTGCCAAGGGGGCCATCGAGCGCGTTCCTGGGCCAGAAGTAGGACGTGGTTGCTACTTCCACTACTTTCTGGTACCCAAGAGGGGCAAAGGGGGCCTACGCCTTATCTTGGATCTGAGGAACGTCAACGGCTTCCTCCGGAAGGAGAAGTTCAAAATGCTGACACTGGCTCAGGTCTTGACTGCCCTAAACCCAGGAGACTGGATGGTAGCGTTGGACTTGCAGGACGCATATTTCCACATCCCCGTCCTGCCGGCCCACTGGCGTTACCTGCGGATCATGGTAGGCCTCGAGCACTTTCAGTTTACCGTGCTCCCCTTCAGCCTTACCAGCGCCCCACGGGTGTTCACGAAGGTGATGGTGGTGGTCGCAGCTCATCTGCGCAGGTTAGGGGTGTCAGTCTTCCCCTATCTAGACGACTGGTTGTTGAAGGCGGGCTCGCCCAGACAATCGTCAGCCACCTCCAGACTACGGTGGACCTCCTACACCAGCTGGGATTTTCCATCAATGTGCCTAAGTCACACCTGTGCCCCTCTCGGAAGCTCCTTTTCATCGGAGCGGTTCTCGACTCGGCGCAGTTTCGGGTTTACCCGCCCGAACAGCAGGTTCGGGATATGCAGGATCTGATTCCGATCTTCAGGCCGTTATCCCGAGTTTCGGTCATGTTGACGCTGCGGCTTCTGGGGCTGATGGCCTCCTGCATCCTTCTGGTGCATCACGCATGGTGGCGGATGCGGGCTCTGCAGTGGGACCTGAAGTTTCAGTGGGCCCAGCACCGGGGCAACCTGTCCGACCATGTCCTGATCTCTGAGGGCACTGCGAGACAGCTGCAGTGGTGGCTCACGGACCGCGATTGGGTCAACGGCAGATCCCTCTTCCCCCGCCCTTCCCCAACCGGAGCACGTAGTTGTGACGGACGCGTCCCTCCAGGGCTGGGGTGGCCACTTGGGAGAGGCGGAGATCAGAGGACTCTGGTCTCCGGTGGAGTCCCGGCTCCATATCAATCTGTTGGAGCTGCAGGCGATTCATCTGGCACTGAAAGCATTCCTCCTGTCTGTCCGCGGGAGCGCAGTGCAGGTGTTCACGGACAACACCACCGCCATGTGGTACTGCAACAAACAGGGCGGAGCACGTAGTTGTGACGGACGCGTCCCTCCAGGGCTGGGGTGGCCACGTGGGAGAGGCGGAGATCAGAGGACTCTGGTCTCCGGTGGAGTCCCGGCTCCATATCAATCTGTTGGAGCTGCAGGCGATTCGTCTGGCACTGAAAGCATTCCTCCTGTCTGTCCGCGGGAGCGCAGTGCAGGTGTTCACGGACAACACCACCGCCATGTGGTACTGCAACAAACAGGGCGGAGCACGTAGTTGTGACGGACGCGTCCCTCCAGGGCTGGGGTGGGAGAGGCGGAGATCAGAGGACTCTGGTCTCTGGTGGAGTCCCGGCTCCATATCAATCTGTTGGAGCTGCAGGCGATTCGTCTGGCACTGAAAGCATTCCTCCTGTCTGTCCGCGGGAGCGCAGTGCAGGTGTTCACGGACAACACCACCGCCATGTGGTACTGCAACAAACAGGGCGGAGTGGGGTCGTGGACCCTTTGCCAGGAGGCTCTGCGTCTCTGGCAATGGCTGGAACATCAGGGCGTGACTCTGGTGGTTCAACACCTTGCGGGTTCTCTGAACGCCAGGGTGGACTAACTCAGCTGTCGGTGCTCGATGGATCACGAATGGCGTGTGAACTCGGACGTGGCGCAAGGCCTCTTTCTGTGATGGGGAGAGCCTTGGTTGGATCTATTCGCCACCGAAGAGAACGCGCAATGTCATCAGTTATGCGCGTTGGAATTTCCAAGGTGCACTCGCTCGGAGACGCTTTTCGTCGCGAGTGGAGTTGCGGTCTGTTGTACACCTTTCCGCCTATACCACTTCTGCCCGGAGTGCTGAAGATCAAGCGCGACCGGGCCCAAGTCATCCTTGTGGCTCCGGACTGGGCACGAAGGTACTGGTATCCCGAGCTACTCAGTATGTCAGTCGATCCACCGGTTCGTCTGCCTCTTCAGGAGGACCTTCTGTCGCAGCGGACAGTCCTCCACACGAACCTGTCCAGTCTCCACCTCCATGCTTGGAGATTGAGCGGCGACAGTTGAGGCCATTCGACTTGCCTCCTGAAGTTTGCAATATCATTCTGGCAGCCAGGCGTCCCTCCAAAGTCGGTATACGCCTGCAGGTGGAACAGATATGTGGCATGGTGCACAGCAAAGGCTGTGGATCCCCCTCAATGCCCCTCTTTCTGAGGTTCTCCTCTTTCTTCTCTCTCTTGCCCAGCAGGGCCCTGCTCTGGGCACTGTCGAGGGCTATCTTTCATCCTTTCTGAGGCTGCCTGACCAACCTTCTTTGTTAAAGTCCCCTATCGATAATCGATTCCTGAAGGGCATCACTCATACCTTTCCTCCTGTTCCCTTCGTGATGCCTCAGTGGGACTTGAACCTG
The DNA here is from genome assembly GCF_964263255.1 of Lissotriton vulgaris. Lineage (NCBI taxonomy): Eukaryota > Metazoa > Chordata > Amphibia > Caudata > Salamandridae > Lissotriton > Lissotriton vulgaris. The sequence goes on from NC_141687.1 coordinate 1,699,442,275, forward strand.
GTTCTAACGTTTCTGATGTGCGCTCCCTTTGAGCCACTTCACAACTGTCCTCTTCGCCTTCTTTCTCTGAAGACTGCCTTCCTGGTAGCAATCACCTCTGCCAGGAGAATGAGTGAGCTCCAGGCTCTATCTTGTAAGCCTCCTTTCCTTTCAGTCCATCCGGACAAGGTTGTATTAAGGACTAGGCCCTCCTTCTTGCCTAAGGTAGTCACGGCCTTCACATTGGGCAATCCATCACATTGCCCACCTTCTTTCCGCCTCCGCACCCCTCGAGAGAGGAGGAGAGGCTCCACCGTCTGGACCCAAAACGTGCGCTCATTTTATCTGAATCGCACACAACAGTTCCGGGTGGATGATCAACTCTTTGTTGGGTACGCGGGCGCTAAGAAAGGGAAAGCGGTGCACAAGTGCACCATCTCTCGGTGGATTATCATGTGCATTCAGGCGTGTTACTCCTTGGCTAAGAAGAAAACCCCCTGTTGGGCTGAGGGCTCATTCCACTCGAGCCACGGCCACTACTACTGCCTTGGGCCGAGGTGTGCCCTTGCAGGACATTTGCCAGGCAGCTACGTGGGCCTCACTGCACACGTTTGCAAGGCACTATTGCCTGGACAGTCCAGTCCGGAGGGACGGCTACTTTGGCCGTTCCGTCCTCCAGGACTTTCTGGTGTGATTATTGGTTCGCAGACCGACCACCACGGGGATGGTATTGCTGGGGTATCTCTTCTAAGGTAAGGAATCTATCACGAACGTGTCTCTTTCAGATGCACAAGTTACTACTTGTGTAACGATATATCTGTAAGACGTTAGTGATAGATTCCTTACCGACCCACCCATCCTCCCCGTTCTGCGAACCGATATCTAGGGTTACGGTCATTCCCTTTCAGGGCCCTAGTTTTTTGGCACCAGTGTTGGTTTTTGTCATGGCTCTGCGCTTCTGGCGCGGAAAAGCTGTGGCTAAGAACTGACGTCAGCACGTGGAGGCGTCTAAGTACTCCGACTGACGCGGAGCCGCAGACGACGCCTACCGACGCGCCAGGGTACTGCTACGCAAAACTTTCCGGATCCAGTCTGACGCCTGGGGATATTCTAAGGTAAGGAATCTACCACTAACTAATGTCTCTTACAGATATATCGTTGCACAAGTAGTAACTTGTGCATTAGGCTTATCAGAGCTACCAAATTTCTTTTAAAAATGGGAAAGTGGCTATTGACTATTCTCTTTACATTTCTGAAGATCCTTTTTCACCTGCCCCTACACCACCTGACCCACATGATTACGACTACCATGTAGCACCATAAGATGTCCCACAGGATCCTGATCAATGAGATCATGATAATGTCCCGCAACCTGATAATGACCATGATTTGTATCCATCTAGACCTTCCCCGCCGGATGATAATATTGGGTACATTGAGTTCATTGGGCTGCAGAATACCTTGGGGTATAGCTCCACAAGGAGAGTCTGAGATTAACTAAGGGTCTCTAATATAAAATCCTCCTCCAAAGGGCGATCCAAACCATACCGATGTTAAAGGCCCTGCTTAAACATACTGAGGATATCGTTCAAGACCCTGTCAAAGCTAGGGTTATCACTTCCAGGGTAGAGAAGTACAGGAATGCACCTAATGACCCAGTGTACATCAGAGGCCAGTTACCTATCGACTCTTTGGTTTTTTCTGATGCTCGGAAGAGGGGTAACTCTCAAACGGGGGGGGGGAGGGGGTTCCCCGCATCCTGATAGTCCAAATTATTGAATGCTTCCAGTAAATGGATAGCATCACAAGTGGCTCCCTTAATTTCTAATTCCCGAAAGGACTGCTCTCAGGCCCATATTGGACCTCCAGAACTCGAGCTCCATATTCAATCAGACCATTTTCACATGGTGACAAAGTGCTTCCTCTCCTTCAGCACAGCGACTTTCTATCCACTCTGGATCTAAATGACACTTTCATATACCAATACACCCTGCCCACCGCAAGTATCTCCTGTTCTCCTGTTTGTGGTAGCAGGCCAACATTATCAATTCAAGGTCCTACCCTTAGGAGTGACGACTGCACCCAGGTGTTCACAAAATGCTTTGCAGTAGTCGCAGGTGTCTTGCATTTTCGTAGTTCCCGAAGCAAGACTTCAGATGTGTGCTAAGCATTCCTGCAGGGGACGTACGTGGACCCAGGGTCAGTTATCAGATCTAGTGTTGGTAGATGGCCGCACCAGTTCTCTGCAGTGGTGGAGCACACAACCTGTTAAAAGGACAGCCCTTCAGCGACCCGGTTCCACAGATTGCTCTGACAACCGACTCATCACTAACAGGTGGGGAGCACATCTCCAAAACCACAATTGAAGGCACATGGGCCCCCCAAAAACTTTCATATCAATCACCTAGAGCGCGTAACAAATTTTCTCGCTCTGGAAGCATTTCAAGTTTAGTTAGTACGCAAAACCTTACTAATTCGTACAGACATGACAGCCATGTACTGCATTTAAAAAACTGGGGATGGGGGCCCACTCCCTCCAACTGTCCCATCTCCAGATTTCCTGTGCTAGCTTGGTCATTCATCACATCTATCTCCTGGCAGAACACATACCATGAGTGGACAATCGGATGGGAGATCTGTTAAGTCACCAGAAACCACAGATCCACAAATGGGAACTACATGCTCCTCCCATTCTTCCAGATGTGGGGCTTCCCAAACAGACCTGTTTGCCACACATCTAAATGCAAAAATACCCAAACTACGCGTCCAGGTACCCACACATTGTCCAAAGGCAATGCACTATGGATGAATTGGTCAGGGATATTTCCTTACACTTTTCTGCACCTCCCACTCATTCCATAAGTGGTTTGGAACCTCTTTACGTCCCTGACGCTAATCCTAGTTGCTTCCACATGGGCATATCAACCATGGTTCATAACCCTATTTGAACCCTCAGTAGTTCCTCTTCAAACTATGACCTTCACCCAGAACCAAGGTGAGATAAGACATCCAGGTCCCAGTCAACTCCATCTAGTGATCTGGCACCTGAAGTCAGTTTGGCTATCTAAACCTACTGCCAGACTGTATGAATATCATCCGGAAGCCAGGCGTCCTACCTCAAGAGCATGCTATGCATCCAAGTGGAAGCTGTTTGTGATTTACTGTAACACTCCTATCAACCTGCTTCATGCTTCGGTACAAAACATTATATGCTATTTGTTACATCTACAACGTTCCAATTTAGTATACACATCTATCCGCTTGCATCTTGTGGCAATGGCCGCATCCCTCCAGAATAGACCGCATCTGGTCTCTTTTTGAGTACCTTTATTTATTTAGAAAGTTTTATATAGCGCGAACAAGATCTTCGCAGATATCAGAGCGCTTTACAGAGGAAGGGAGCATATATACACAGATACATCAATAGTGTTAAAAGTACAGTGTAGTGATATCATAAACAATCAAGTAATTCAATTTCAGTCATACAAAAATGCAAAGGGTTCGAACAGGTAATACAGATCAGTATCGAGTCTTTGAAGTTGATCCCCAGTAGTGGTTCAGGTGTATTTAGCCATGAGGATCGCTTTTACTTCTTTCTTGAAAAGTGTGATAGAGGGGATGAGTCTGGTTTCAGGGGGGAGTGAGTTCCAAATCCTGAGAGCCATTCCTGAGAGAGAACGTTTATAGGTTTTTTTCCTTGCGGAATCTTTTAGGCTTCAGCAAAAGATTGTTTGTGCCTCTAGTGATTCTGGAGCCTCCAGAAATCAGCTTCTGAGCGAGGTATCTAGGTGAGCTCAGGTGGACAGCCTTGTGCGTCAAACAAGCGATTTTCAGTTGTATTCTGGCTTCAAAAGGCAGCCAGTTCAGGGATTTGAAGTCAGGGGAAATGTGAGTTTTTTTTTGATCCAGTGATGAATCTCGCTGCGGCGTTTAAGGAGGCTCTTATGGGTGCTGTAGTAGCTAGGGGTAGACCGCAGAGGGCGGTGCTGCCATAGTCTATTCGAGGTATGACTAGTGATTGTACCGCAGTTTGGAAGTCTTTGGCTGGAAGGAAGGGTTTAAGTTTCCTAAGGGTGTTGATTTGGTAGTTCGCTCCCTTAGTTGCTTTGTTGTGTTCCTGCATGCTGAGATTGGTGTCAAGTGTTATGCCTAAAGATTTTGCTGAGTCCACGATGACCTATCATTAAAGCATTTATGGAGGGACTCAAAAGTTATTCCACCAAGGCGTCCATCTGCCCAGTGTTAAATCTCAATATTCTCACCAGACGGATTGGTCCACCCTTTGAACCATTGCGCAGATGTGAACGTAATTTTTTTTACATGGGAAGTGGCTCTTCTAGTTGCTATCACATCACTCAGTCTGTGAGATACAGGCATTAACCATAGAAGAACCTTTTTTGCAGATGCATCGAAACAAAGTTCTTTGGGTCAATCCTTAATTCCCTCCTAAGGTTATTTCTGCCTTTCACAGTAATCGATCAGTTGAGTTACTGTACTTCCCTCAACCAGATTCAGTGGCTGAATGTGCTCTGGACACTAGATATCAAGTGAGCATTGCTGTATTACATTGAAAGGACAACCTTTCCGTAACACCAATCACCGTTTTGTAGCCTTTGCTCCACCACACAAGGGCAATACCATATCAAAGTCGAGTATTGCAAGGTGGATTGCTGAGTGTATTCAGATGTTATGCAAAGGCTAAACTAACATTACCAGTTCTCCCTAGAGCAGACTACACGTAAACTGGGGTCTTCTATGGCATTCCTAGGGAATATACCCATAGACATATGCAAAGCTGCAACATGGTCTATGCCGAACACCTTCTCAAAACACTATTCAGTACATGTGTTGCACAACAAGCTAGAGTAGGCTAGGCAGTTTTACATAAGCTATTACAGACTACTCCAACAGCTACAGGTTAACCACCGCTTTGGGAGAACTGCTGTATAGTCTATGTACAAGCATTTGATCTACAGCTCCTATGCCTCTAAAAGAAAATGCTACTTAACTGTGTGCATCTGTTTTTGGCATGTAGTCTCATGCGCCCACCCACCTCCCCGGGTATATACCTATACTAGTTGCTCCAGCCAACACATGTTTTGTCGCTATGGGAATAGGACCTGCAACTTCCGCAGGGCTGTATCACTTTTGTAGACTGTTTTCTGCCTGAACTTCCTGCTGGTTTTACTCCGTCCCGGCCGTAATTGGTCTGGGATAAGATGAGATTCAGATTTCCCGTTCCTGCAGGTAGACTTACTTCGGCCAGACGTGGAGCAGAGGATGCATAATGTGATGGGGTGCTAACCAGCGCATTTATGAGCTGCTAATCACAGCTTCGTAAATTTTAGCAAGGAGGTAGTAGTGTCACAAAAATTTAAAGTCCGCAACATTCAAGAGAACTATGTTTCACAATTATTGCGTGTTGTAGATAAATGCAATCAGTATACAATTGGGTGCTCAAACTCAAAGCACCTACTACCTAATGGTGCTGTGTCGGTGCACATAAATGTTCAACCAGAAGAACTACTAGAGGTGAGAATCTATTTACAGCACTCCAACTTATTTTTTTAATTTCAGTTTTTATGTACGTATTGTACAGATAAAGAGATTTGTCCATTGTCACCAGTGAAATTCATGGGATATCATAACGAGCACACAGTATGGGGATAAACAGTGGTCCAATGTGGAATCAAGAAAGAGGTCCTCTTCACGGCTTGAAATGATTATTCTTCTTTATTCAAAATTCATTAAAAAAGTTTTTCCAGCATACAAATCGCCAACACGTGTTTCGTCTCCCACAGAGACTGTATCAAGGCACGGAATAAATAAAATAAGGAGTGAAGTAAACACGTAACTGGATTCACTCCAACAGGAAAATCAATATAATTCTCTATAGTAGTAACATCATTATTAATGTGCAGAAGTATCACGGGCGAGAGAAAATACATGAATAAAGGCTGCCAGCATCCACAATTAAGCTCGCAGCAAAGGTCAAAAGTCTAGCCTCCCGCCTCGTAGCCTGCAATCATTGCAGGCTACGAGGCGGGAGGCTAGACTTGCTGATACCTGGTAAGCGAATTGCAACTTATCAGGGTTGTGAACTCTGACCCCTCTAACTTCCGGGGAGTCAGATCAAATTTATATATAGGGTGACCTTTGCTGCGAGCTTAATTGTGGATGCTGGCAGCCTTTATTCATGTATTTTCTCTCGCCCGTGATACTTCTGCACATTAATAATGATGTTACTACTATTGAGAATTATATTGATTTTCCTGTTGGAGTGAATCCAGTTACGTGTTTACTTCACTCCTTATTTTATTTATTCCGTGCCTTGATAAAGTCTCTGTGGGAGACGAAACACGTGTTGGCGATTTGTATGCTGGAAACTTGTTTTTAATGAATTTTGAATAAAGAAGAATAATCAAAATTTCAAGCCGTGAAGAGGACCATTCTTGATTCCACATTGGACCACTGTTGATCCCCATACGGTGTGCTTGTTATGATATCCCATGAATTTCACTGGTGACAATGGACACATTTTTCTTTAGCTGTACAATACGTACATAAAAACTGAAATATTTAAAAATTATATTTTGGAGTGCTGTAAATAGATTCTCACCTCTCTAGCAATCACAGCTTCGTACTTCATGGGACCACTGACACGACACGGAATCAAAGTCGGTGTCAGACAAATTATAACCAGGAACAGGAAATCTGAATCTTATCCCAGCCCAATTACGGCTGGGACGGAAGCATAACCAGCAGGAACTTCTTTAGGCAGAAAACGGTCTACACAAGTGATACAGCCCTGAGGAAGTCACTGGTCCTATTCTCTTATCGACAAAACACGTTTTGGCTGGAGCAACTGGAATGAACATCAAACCAACTACCTCACACTACTATTGATAGTTTACTATAATTTGTTAGCACCATATGTGTATAGAGGCTGTGCGTGTGTGCTAGGGCTTGTTAGCATTTTGTCAGGGATCTTTATTGAGGGGTACTGGATGATTACCCCCCTCCCTGAGCCCCATAACTAAATAGTCAAGTACTGTCAAACAGACTGTTGGTAGTGAGCGCCACTACCACAGAGCCTAATCACCCCACACCGTATCCTGCTGCAGATTGAAATGGTGTTTTTGTTGTTTTTTGCATGTGAGGGAGTAGTACAATTTCACTCTACACTGGTTTAGAGTTGTATTGGACATAGTCTTAAAATCAATCAACTCGCCAATCTTCGTTGGGCTGTTTCAAGCGAACTGCCACCTTCTCTGGTTCTCCTAGCCTTGCAAAATCTACCCCCTTCCTACCTTAAGGGTCTATTTAAGCAGAACTCGGCTTCCCTTCAGCTTTACACATAAAAGGTGGCCTTACCAGCTTTCATCAGCGTATGGGTGGCGCTTGAACCTTGGATAACAGGATGGTCAGTGTATAGTACTGAATGCCAAAGAGCAGTCATTTGCAGTACGGTTATCTGCTCCCTAGTGAGAAGCGTTGTCTACAGCATTGTGATGATGACACTCTTACTATATTGAGTGAATTGCCTAGGCACTTGGGTCAACTGGATTATCCGTGTGGTAATGAGCAGCTCAAAATGACTTGCAGTTTGATTTTTGACTCCTGAATTGTTCAAGTGGGTCTCATTGGATGTTGTCCTGCATCACCAACAGGTTGGTAAACCGTGCCAAATATTGGGCGCAGAAAGGGGTACCAGTTAGGTCTGAAGGGCAAAGGGTGATATGTTTTTAAAGTGAGCCTGAACACTAGTGGATTAGTCTTTTCAATGCTCAGCCTTCGAAATTCTAAAACCGGTGATTGAAGTGCTGTTGGCTTAATGGAAAACAAATTGCAAAAAACATGAATGCAATGATACAACATAGCCGAGTAATCAGCTGTTCGTGTCATGTGTAGCTGTGTGTGTGTGTGTGTGTGTGTGTGTATATATATATATATATATATATATATATATATATATATATATATATATATATATAATTTCATTCATATTCTAGTTTTTGGCTCTAACGTCTGCAACTAGTGTTTTAAATATCTGGTTACATATCCTACAAGTGGTGAGGCTTTTAGGTCCTACCCATCTATTTCGGGACCCAAGAGAGCCGTTCACACCTTCTTTTTTTGGAGGGGGGTGGCGGTCTCAGTACAAGTACATTTCTTATAACTATTTTACATAGTGTGATCCCCACTTGCCTTTAATTTAGTTTAACTGGCATACCATTAAATTGCATCGTTTGGATCGTCAGTCTTCTGTGCAACAGCTGTAATGTCTGCATTCGACTCCTCATTTTTTCTTTCAGTCTCACGAAGCTGAAGTTTTGAAGCAACTTGCTGAGAAACGGGAACATGAGAAAGAAGTACTTCAGAAAGCAATAGAAGAAAACAACAACTTCAGCAAGATGGCAGAGGAGAAACTGACACACAAAATGGAAGCCAACAAAGAGAACCGAGAGGCACAAATGCAAGCTAAACTTGAACGTTTGCGAGAAAAGGTATGTAAAGATCAAACTTTGGTTTGCTGTAACGAGGAGCAATAAATGAGATTAGTACAAGGGGACGGGTCTCTTTAGAGGTCATCTTCTAGCAGAGTGACATTTTTTTTAAACAAACCGTGGATAGATTATTCTACTAATGTAGAGCCTTATCCCCATTTGTGAAAATAAACTGTGGTTTCATGGCGTTAACAAACCGTGCTTAAGTGTCTTGCATATAAAGATGAGTGGCAACTGGTGGTGTATGGTTAACATTTTGCAATTCTTGGTTTCAAGCCATACACAACAGTTAACTTGGTCGTGAGACTTTGAAATCCAGGTCCGGTGACTGTTGGATGAGGGCATAGAAATGTAGGCTTGCACAGAGAAGGCTGTTCTCTCGAGCCTGTTCTCGTATGAGACTTGGCAAGTCACTTGATTTGTGTTTGAAGCTGAAACATGACAAAAAAACTGCCAAATATTCCTGACCTACAACGTGATACTGGGGTGCAGTAGTGTTTGTGTTACAAAAGAGCGTGTGACCAAGTTACAGGTGGGGTTTTCCTTGTAGAAACTGAACTGCCAGAGAAGTGGCTTTAAGATGGATTCTATTGCAGCTTGAAGTTTGCTGTTGCGTTTTTTGCCCGCCGGCTTATTGGTGTGTAGTTAAAGTTGACTTTACTGGTGCCAGTGGCAAGTTGCTGAAAGCTCTTTCGGCTTCTGATCTCGTGGTAAATTCACCTGTCTGCTTTAAGGGTTTACAGCTCACTTGGGCACGTCTTTAAGAAATGTGTACTTGGTTATTTGAGTGAAAAATTCCCTGTAAATCTTATGTGCCAGTCCTTGCTTTTCTTGCAGGGTATATAAATTCGAGCTACGGAACAGTAAACCATGCACCTACTCCCACTAATTTAACCATAATGTTCTTAACCTCTTCGCCGCTAATGACAAGGGTAACTCGTCATGGACTTTCCATTGATTTCAATGGAAATTACATTAAAGCAGTGAAATAGCCTTAGCAGTAAAGGGGTTAAATAGCGCTCTTGGTGGATATCTTTCATGGGCTATCACCAACATCTATAATTTGAGCTGGCCACATGGCTGCCCTTTTCAATAACTGGATGCTTGCAACTTTGGTGAGCAGAGCCCCTATTTTACGGTCGCACCCTTACCTTGAAGCTCTGACCCATCTGCATGTCTGTGGCACATGGCCCTGTAATAAAAATAATACTTAATGTTCTGAATGGGTCAGTTGCAAAGGCAACCTACTTGGACTTTTCCTCCATTGGAAATAAATGTGTGACCAGACTTTTTCGCGTCTTCACCTCCCCCCTAAATCAATTTCAGCACTCTGAAGTAACCAAAAGGCTACATGATTTGCTTCATTGACTTTGTATATCTTGCTTTCTGGTCGTAGCGAAACCTAGCACATAGCCTACTGGCTATCAAAAATCTACTTGGCTGTAACTGGTTTATCTGATAATGAGGTCTTACTTTCCAGTGAGGTCTCTAGCCCCTGACTAATTGTTTGGTCCGAGTAAGTTTGCCAGCCTTTGCACTGAATGTTAATGTGTAGACCAACTTTTTTTCAAGATAAATGTGAACATTTGATCCATGGTTACATGCACTTTATAACTGTAACTTGTCTTGCAAACTTCAATCTTAATACAATTTAACTTCCCTTTTAGGATAAGAAACTGGAAGAAATTCGAAAAAGCAAGGAGATCAAAGATGTTCCAGAGAACTGAATGTTAAGTGGTGCACTCCAATATCCAAAGACTGTTCATTTTTTCTTTTTTCACCTGTCGGCCAGTGGTATATTTTTTTTCTTCCCAATTAGATGCTGTAATGTAGGGCTTGTAGTACAATTTGCACTTGTGCTGTGAAGCGCTAACTGGGGATCTAGCAGGTGTCGTCCTTCATGAAGTGTTCTTATGGCCTTGCTGATGTAGCTATATCTGCTTTTCATGTTCTACCTTTTTTCTACTTGTATATTTAGTACCAGCTTGGAACAATGGCAGCTCTGTAGAACATGTTTAAAAAGAATAGTGTTTTGTTAGTAATACATCTGTTGCGTGTCAGTTCACAAGATTGTATTGTAATTTTGTGTATTGACCTAATAAAAAAAAATAATGTTGGTTTCTGCTATTTTGTGAAAACAATTAGTCTAGATACTGTTACGGGCCTTCCATTTTCTGTGATGCTACAAGGAAAGTGTCACTTTTGTAGGCTAACGTGGGAATGTTTTGTATTTGCTACATAGATATTTGGGAGAATTTGTAAATGACTTCGATCTGATTCTTGACCAACTTGATTGATTTGCATGGATCTGTACCAGTGTTTCATGAGATCTACAAGAAATGTAGGACATTTGGGATTTCTGAGATATTGACCAATATGGCTGATCCTGCTTCTGGCGACTGTGCTGGTGGATACACCACCTTAAAACGTTTGGCTTGCTGGCGGTACATCCATCTCATGCTTCCTGGATCCTAGTCATTAACTGTTTCAGATTTTCTACTGTACTTGTAAGGACAATCTTCCATGCTGCTTCCTTGCTGTTCCTGTCTGGCATTTTCTCTTCATAAACGTCCTTTCTGAAGTTTTTCAGTCATCTTTTTTCTTCAGTGTGACAAAATATTTAAAACTGCAATTTGTGGTAAGTTTTTATCTACACGCCGACCTGATACGTAAAAGTTGCTCTGGGCAGCGAGCTTTAGCCAGGTGAGCTCAACTCAGAAAAGGGGTCTTAAGCAGCTTCCTGAAAAGTAGGAGGACCTGGCATTTACGTAAGTTGAACGTTAGTTTGTGCTAAAGAGAAGGGGCTAGGTGAGTAAATGCCCTGCCACCCATGCATGCTTTTTTAATTCTCTGGGTGCAGAGAAGTAGTTTAGATCCTGACCAAAGGGGCCTAGAGGCAACAAGTTTGGCAGGTGGGTAGGAGGGACCCAGGTCATTGAGAGCTTTAAGAACAGTGCAACAAATGTTTTCTCACAGGGAGCAAGTGGAGTTTATATAGAAGCGGCATAGAGGCCATTCTCGGTGGGGCATTAGCTACTAGGTTGGCTGCAGTATTCTGGACGACTAGCAATTTGTCCAAAGACGTCTCGTTGGCGAAAGCAAACCATGCATTGCAGTAGTCCAGTCAGCTCCGTACTAGAGCTTGCATCAGTAATTTTCGTGTGGAGGATGGCCAAAAAAGAAATGCTCTTCTTAGGAGCCAGAGTATGTGAAAACATGTCCCTGCGGTGTTGGTGGCATGTGCTTCGAGCAGAAGTCTTCTCACTTGGTTACTTTGGTGGTCTGGATCTAAATGTACCCATGGTAACTGAGTTCTGTCAGTGAATAAGTTTGCCAGCCATTTCAGTGCAGCCCCTTGAACCCAGATCTTTCGAGTAAGATTTGGTGCGAGATGGTGTCAAAAGGCACCAATAGGTCAAGCAGCACAAAGTGCTGCCTGACCCTTCCCCAGTAACATTCTGATGTTATCGGTCACCTCTATCAGGGCAGATTTGGCACTGTACTTGGCCCGGAAGCCTGACTGTAGAAACCTTGCACTGCCTAGATGTCGCCCAAAATCAGATAAGCACTTGTTGTGTTTTTTCAGTAGCTTACTCTAAGGGGGTGGGGGTGGAGAAATGGGGTGATAGACAATTCGTCAATAGGGGCTTTGAGGTTTTTCCGGATAGGAACAATTTGAGCTGATATCCGTTCGGGAGGGAGTGCCCTCCCTCCCTCAAGGAACTATTGAGGATGGTGCAAATAGTAGGGGCGAGTTTAGCGAGCCCGGGAGGTCATCTTTGCTAGGATCACATCTAAGGGGGACCCAGATTTAATCTTTGCTAAAAGATTCAACTTCAGGTGTAAGTCATGGAAAGTTCTCCAGTTGCGCAGCATTGGCAGAGGTTGCTGAGTGCTCTGTAGAGGGATTGTTATGGGTATCACCGGTAGCGATCATTTTAAGGTAGATTTAGTAAATTTTCTGGATGATATAGACCGCTACGCTGTCAAAGATTGAGAGGGAGCCTCTGGGGAAACATCATTTACTACGAAGGAATTACACCGCATAACGTTTACCACGCGTCCCTCACCACGAAAAGGTCTTTACCACGCGTATGCCTTCAACGTCCGTCTTTACCACGTGAGTGGTATTCCTTCGTGTCGTTCTGCCTGTACGATCTGGGGGGGGGGGGGGGGCAGGGGGGGTTGGGGGGTCTCCCCCCAAAAAACAAGCGGTTAACAATAAATAAATAAGAACTTAAAAAAACGCTCTACAATGCCTCAAAACGAACAAGGAAATAGCCTCACCAACAAGGAGACGTGTACGTCATAATTGAAGTCCTTTCACAGTTTTGATAGACGTGTTGACGCTTGTTTCCGTGGTCGGTGGAAGAAAGGGCTGATGGGGAAAGACGTACAGGGGTCAGATAAGAATCTAAACGTTATTAATTAAGGTATTATTTAAGCGCATTATGATAAAAATAAAATGTAAGGGAATCTGTTGTTTTTAATTGTTTGAAACATCGATCTTTTCCTTCGTACTGCATGTAGCCTATCAGCATCGTTATGTAAATTTAAATGAGACGTGAGATGTTTCGTAACGTTAATTTTGCGGAGTAAAAACATGCGTTGTCAAATGCTGCGTGGTGAAGACACATGCGAACTAAAGTTCGCGTGGTAATGCCATGCGTGGAACTTGTCTTCGTGGAAAAATCATATATTCAGCCTCTGCAGTGTCATATGCCTTCGGGTTAGTGAAGGACTTCAGGATTTGATGAGTCCAAGAGTTGTTACCGGCCTGCTCTAGTTATTTCTCTAATAGTTTTAGTTATTTCTCGATTAATAGTTTGTGTGCAGTTTTTACGTTTTATGATTAGGTCAGTGCGACTTGTATCTCTTTATCCTGTGCATTGTGTGAATGCCGCCATTTCTGTTCCAATTTCTTACATTGGCTTTTCAGTCTGAAGAGGAGGGAAGTACCAACTGGTTTGACAGTGTTTAGGAGGGTGGGTTTGTTTCGGAGGTGTTAAGTGATCAACGGTAGATTGTAAGATATAATTAAAGTGAGCTAGCTGTTCTACACTACCTGTCAGTGTCCAGGAGCAGAAAAGAGCCCGGAACTGACTTTATGCCATTCTCTATACCAGCGCGTGGCGTGGTTTTTAGGGGCAGGATGATTTCTAGGACTTTATATTTGGAAATCTACCAGAGGATGGTCTGACAAAGTTGAAGGGAGAGTTTCCCCCGGTTAGAATATTAAGAGGAACTGGTTAAAATTAGACCGGTGTGCCCTGCTGAGTGAGTGGGAGAGTGGTTAATCTTCAAGAGATAGTGTAGCCAAATCTGCCAAACCAGCTGTGGCGTCTATATTGGAAGAGTTTTCACTGTGGATATTAGTCACACAGGAGTAAAGTTTCTGGTTGGCATGACATGTTCGGAGATGAATTCCATTAGTTGGTGGGTGAAATCTAACATAGGGCGGGAGTTCTGTACACAAGGGCACCCTGCCAGCTATGTTGTGGGTGTAAGTAAAGTCTAAAAACTAGACCTTCTAGTGTGTCTGTACACATCCGATCTAGAATAGATTGCGATAGTACTTGTGTAATTGCTATTACCCCCTCCACCCTGTCGAGTTTTTGGATTCGATGGCCATCTGGGAGTGTCACGGCAGTTGGAGGAGGATTTGATCCAAGTTTCGGTCAAACCCATGGGGGTGTGATTCGAGGACAAAAGATCCCATATGTTGACTGTGTTTGGGGAAGGATTTGACATTGGCCAGAAAGCAGTTCCAACCTATGTTTGTTAGCTGGGTCTGGGCAGCACCTTGTGAAGTATTCACACTGGGCCTAGATCCCTTTGTCTGGTTTTGTGTGTAGTGCGTTACTGTCTTCTAGAGTGATTCTCTGAAACCTGCAATACCTGCATGCGAAAGGCCCTTCTAGATTAATGGAGGAAGAAAGGGCAGGGTGTAGTAGGTGCTCACAAGGGTTATATTTAATTTTCAGTAAATCACCTCGTGAGTATGTGCAGTGAGAACCCTTAGGATTGGCAAAATCTGGGGAGAAACTTGCAGGGGTTCTGGCTCCTGGCGACTGCCAGGTGCAGACCAGCTTGCTAGCCAGTAATCGGCTAAATAGGTAAACGGGCCACTAGACCGCTACCCTTTGTTTCCAGTATCAGCCGGAAGTGTCCCCAGGCCGCTTCCTTCAGCACAAACTCCCACCACACAAATGGGACAACCCGTGGTGGAACCAGTAGGAGCGCTCGTGGAGAGACTAAGGTAGGTTGTAGTGGGAGAAATGTAGAGATAAAAGAATAAAACACAGGTATGCCGTTTAAAAGCAAAGTGATAATGTGCTTTAAAATCAGGGTAGATGTGGCAGCAATACCGGGTTCATAGAGGAGCGCATGCTTATGTAGGTTTGTCTCAAGTGCGTCAAGCCAGTCATCGGGGAAACTGGCCACTAGACCGCTACCCTTCGTTTGCTTAAACAGCCGGAGTGCCCCCGGTCACCTCTGCCTCTCATTCTTTAAACTCCGAATAGGGGGCGGTTTCATATCACTTTTGAATTCTGAATCTTCAACTTCCCCTCTTAACACTTGAAAGCTGCTTTATGGTGCACTCGAATGTGAATTGTTCCCTTTAGTACCAAGCAGTACTCTAGACCTCCTTGAGGTTCTGAAGTAGGTCAGTCATCTTGGTGTTTGTCGAAGGGTTTTGTTGCACCGCCGTTTTTAAAGCAAATTACAAAGGCTTCAAAGTAATAGATTGTGGAGTATTGACCCGTCAACACTTGAATTCCAGCATGCTTGCTTCACAGCCTCTGTTTCAATGCTCTCTATTGGCCATAGTTGTGGGCGTCCGGTTGTCTGCATTTTGTTTTTCCTCTTACTGTATGCTTTTAAATGGTCTCTTCTCCCATGGTCAGACTACCTCCTTGACAAATTGTCTGTGTCCCTTTTCTGGACACAAGAGTATTATGACCAGAGAGCAGAACGATGGGTAGTAATGACACTGCAACCTTCAGAAATTTATAGTTCGACCCACATGTTGAAAACATGTACTTCATATGTTCGAGGCATGTGGGCTGCTGAATTCATATCTGTGCATAGTCCGCCACCTAGTGTTGGGTCCGGATGATTTCACATTGTTGTCCTGGAAGAGTCTTCGAAGTATCACGAGATAGGTGGCTCCTCCCCTGGACTACAGTGCGCATGGGCATCGCCTCCATCCCCAGATTGTTTTTTTCCGCCATTGGGTTCGGATGTGTTTCGGTTCCCTCTGTCGGAACCGTTGGTTGTTCAACTTATACTCGAGACCAAAAGGTCTTTAGGCTGGGCGTCGGTATAGTTGCGTTCGGGTTTCTTTCTGACTCTCAGCTCCGATCTCCTACTGCCCTTCCACGTGCTTTGGCGCGGACGGGCCTACACTACACCCTTTGCTATGGAGCGGACTCCATTCAAGAAGTGTCTGCTGTGTCATTCTAAATATTCACACCTCGATGTGCACCCCGTGTGCAATACCTGCTTGTCACCCGATCACCGCGAAGACACCTGCATGGCGTGTTCGAAGTTCCGAAGTAAGAAGACTCTGAAGATTCGCCGGGCAAATCGGCTACAGGCTCAATTGTCGGCTTCGGCACCCCCACCAGACGACATTTTCCAAGAATCTGTCGAGGGAGAAGACGACTAGCAAGGTTCGGACTCGAATCCCGCATCCGAGGGTGAGACCTACGACGCGGGTGAGGAGAACTTTGACAAAGTCACCGACGAGGTAGGGGACGACGATCAGGTTTTTGCCACGATGGGAGATAGCTCGGAGGAAGAGCATCCCCAATCAGACTCAGGGGTTATTCCCCTTCATACGGGCCAGGTCGAGGGATCGCCTTCGGGCCTTACCCGAGATCTAACTATAAGTCCTACGTCCCCGCCTTCGGGCCCGGTCACGGACATTTCTAAGCCATCACTTATCGTCAAGAAAACGAAAGTGAAGCCAACTGGTCTCACACCCTCGGATGCGAAACCGAAACTGAAAGTGGTGTTGGTGAAGAAGGTTCTGGAGGTGTCGACTTCCACAAAAACCAAAATGGCCGACTTGAAGAGCCACGCCAAAATGGCCGACTTGAAGAGCCACGCCAAGATGGCCGACCCGAAGCCCTCTGGGTCGGCGCCAAAGGTGAAGGCCTCCGACGCGGCTGCGTCGGCGCCGAAAGGGGTCGTGGACCCGAAGACGGCTCCGAAAAGGCGTCAAGACGACGGCGCGCATAGCCATGGGGCGTCGGCACCGAAAAAGAAGCCTACCGGAGATCAGGCTCTCGGAGAAGAGGGGTCGCTCGGGCCGGTTCAGCCCTCGGCATCCTTTTCAAAGAAGGTGGGGGAATCCCTCCAGCGGATCCGACAGTCCACTGTGGTTCCCGATCAGGACACTGTAGTGCCTCAACCCACGCCTAAGACTGCTAAACAGCAAACACCCATTCGTTTTACCCTTCCACCCAAGTCGGCGCCGAAGGCCTTCGCGCCTAAACAGGGCGGACACTCAAAGGAGGTATTGACGCCGAAAGCTGCCTTGGTGGTGTCGAAGCTTCGGCTCCAGCCGCTTGCGGAGGAAGAACGTCGTGAAGTACTCATCGACGCGAACACTGGGAAACTGTCGCTCCTCAAACGTAAGATTACGTCGGAGCCGGCGTTGGAACCTTTTAAGATCCCACTCAAGAACAAGAAGAACTCTGAGGACTCTCCGGTTCTGGTGGAGCCCGTGTCCCCACAGGCCTTGGAACACTCGCCGACGCACTCCCCCGTGGTTGATGCGGACGAGGAAGATGCCGAGTACGACTACCCTGCGTACTCGGATCCGGAGGAGGAGCATGTGCCTTGGGCCGCAGGAGGTGACACAGATGACCCGCAGTCGGGTCAGGACACTCAACTTTTCGCCGCCAAGACGTCCCCGACGGAGGACTCGGCGGCCTTCAATGCCTTAATAGAGAGAGCTGCGGCGAACCATGACGTCGAGCTGCACTCGGACCCCGTGGATGCGGACTTCTTATTCGACACCTTCTCGGTAGCCGAAAAGCAAGTCAAAACGCTACCGATGCTTAAAGGGGTGCTGAAACATGCGCCGGAGGTTTTCAAAGAGCCCACCCGGGCACGGGTGGTCAACCCTCGCATCGACAGAAAATATAAAGCGGCGCCCACGGATCCCACTTATATCAAGGGACACTTGCCATTGGACTCCTTGGTTGTTTCCAACGCTCGGCAAAGGGCGAATTCGCAGACTACTGGTGACGCTCCTCCCCTAGACAAAGAGTCGAAGATCTTTGAGGCCTCGGGCAAACGCATTGCTGCGCAGGCAGCAAACATCTGGAGAATATCTAACACTCAAGCCCTGCTTGCACGTTATGATAGGGCACATTATGACACATTAGAGGCCATTCTGCAACACTTGCCTGACCAATACAAGGAGGCGGGTGAGATGCTCATTCAGGAGGGTAAACTCATTACAAATGCATCCATCAAATGTGCCCTGGATGTGGCAGACACAGCCTCAAGAGCTATCAATACCAGTGTGTTACTTAGACGCCATGCCTGGCTCAGAATTTCGGGGTTTAAACCAGACATCCAAACCACGTTATTGGCTCAAACAGTGAATCCTGACCATTTGTTTGGCCCTGAGGTGGATGCCTCCCTGGAAAAAATGAAAAAGGATACCGAAACTGCCAAGTCAATGGGGGCATTACAAAGTCAGCAGTTTCGGGGTGGTTCCTTTCGCCGCTCAAATTCAAAAGGCACCACGAGGGGACAGGCATCCCAGTCCACACAATACTACAAGGGTAACACCCAACCCTCATATAACAACAAGGGTAGAGGGGGTTACAGAGGCAATAATATCAAAGGCAGAGGACGTGGAAACAATGGCTCCAGGTCCACCACCACCAACAAACAGTGACGTCTTGTCACTGCCCCCCGACCACACAACACCGGTCGGGGGGAGACTCCAGCAGTTCCTGCCAGCGTGGAAAGCCATCACCATGGACAGGTGGGTGAGGTCCCTTATCCAGTACAGGTACTGTCTAGAGCTTACATCCATTCCACCGGACATACCACCAAAAAGCCGTCCTATGTCCGGCGAGCACTTGACCTTGTTGCAGCAAGAAGTTCTCGTTATGCTGCAAAAAGGGGCGATAGAGCTCGTTCCATTGCAAGAGCGGGGAACAGGGGTTTACTCCCTGTACTTTTTGATCCCCAAAAAGGACGGATCACTCAGACCGATCCTGGACCTCAGGCCCCTGAACTGGTACATGCTCTCGGAGCACTTCCATATGCTCACGTTGCAGCATGTGCTTCCCCTGCTTCAGCAGGGGGATTTTCTGGCTAAGCTGGATCTGAAGGATGCTTATTTTCATATTCCCCTGCATCCTTCCCACAGGAAGTATCTCAGATTCACAATCTTAGACCAGCATTACCAGTTCAGGGTCCTGCCGTTCGGGGTCACCACAGCACCAAGGGTATTTACAAAATGCCTGGCGACTGTGGCGGCGCATCTCCGTCGCCAGCACGTCCACGTCTTTCCATACCTGGACGACTGGCTCATTCAAGCAAAAACAGAGCAGCAGTGCGTCGACCACGTGTCACGCACCATTCATCTCCTGCACGATCTGGGATTCTCTCTGAACTACCCAAAGTCCCATCTCCAGCCCGCCCACGTGCGACAGTATCTGGGCGCGACAATCAACACTCTGGCAGCCACTGCGCAGCCGAATTCAGTGAGAATCGCCAGTATCCAGGCGCTGATCCAACGATTCAGACCCCAACACTCGCTTCCCGCGAAGGTGTTCATGCAGTTGATAGGCATGATGGCCTCCTGCATCTCCATTGTCCCACACGCGAGACTATATATGCGCCTGCTTCAGGAGTGCCTTGCACGTCAGTGGACTCAGGCTTGTGGGCAACTGACAGACCTAGTGTTGGTGAGCGGTCGGGCATACAACTCTCTGCATTGGTGGAATCCACAAAACCTTTGCAAGGGCCGACCATTCCAAGAGCCTGTCCCACAGATTATCCTGACAACGGACGCCTCTCTCCAGGGATGGGGAGCGCATGTACTCCATTACACTGTGCAGGGACTGTGGACACTACAGCAAAGGAAGATGCACATCAATGTGTTGGAACTGATGGCAATCTTCATGGCCTTAAAGGCGTTCAAAGTACATCTGTGCAACAAGGTCGTGTTGATCCGGACGGACAACATGACGGCCATGTACTACATTCAGAAGCAGGGAGGCACACACTCTCCGCAGCTGTCTCATCTGGCTCAGAGCATGTGGAAGTGGGCCATTCAGAGGAACATCTTCCTCATGGCGGAGCATCTCCCGGGCAAGGACAATCAAATGGCAGATCTGCTCAGCAGGCACAGCCATCAGATGCACGAGTGGGAGATACATCCATCAGTACTCCAACCGTACTTCCAAAGGTGGGGTCATCCAGAGATAGACCTGTTCGCCACAAAGGAGAACGCAAAATGCCTAAGCTTCGCCGCCAGGTTCCCACACCCCCAATCACAGGGCAATGCGATTTGGATGAACTGGTCAGGCAGATTTGCGTACGCTTTTCCCCCAGCACCTCTGATACCGCTGGTGGCACGCAAGCTCAGGCAGCACTCGATGACTCTCATCCTGGTTGCTCCGACGTGGGCTCGCCAACCATGGTACACCACGTTTCTGGAACTCTCCGTGGTACCGCATCAAAGGCTTCATCTCACTCCCAGCCTTCTGACGCAGAGCCATGGCGACATTCAGCACCCAGATCCGCAACAGCTCAACCTGGCGATCTGGCTCCTGAAGTCCTAGAGTTTGGCTACCTTAATCTTCCTTCTGACTGCATGGACATCATTCGGGAGGCAAGGAAGCCCACTACTAGAGCTTGTTATGCGGCTAAATGGAAGAGGTTTGTCATCTACTGTGCTGACCACAACATTGACCCGCTAGACGCTTCCATTCAAAACATCATCTGCTACCTTTTTCACCTGTATAGATGTAATCTAGCGTACTCTTCCATCCGCATTCACCTGTCTGCTATGGCAGCATACCTTCAGAATAGGCAGCACCTGTCACTCTTTAAGGTCCCTGCTATCAAGGCCTTTCTGGAAGGACTCAAAAGGGTCATTCCACCAAGGACCCCACCAGCTCCGGAATGGAACCTCAATGTGGTTCTTACAAGGCTAATGGGTCCTCCCTTTGAGCCACTGCACTCCTGTGAGCTCCAGTTTCTAACTTGGAAGGGTGCGTTCTTAGTAGCTATTACATCGCTACGGAGGGTTAGCTAACTGCAGGCGCTCACCATCCAAGAACCTTTCTTCCAAGTACATGCTAACAGGGTGGTGCTCCGCACTAACCCTAAATTCTTACCCAAAGTGGTTTCACAATTCCACATAAACCAGACAATTGAATTGCCGGTGTTTTTCCAAAACCCAGAGACGCTGGCGGAGCGCATGCTCCATACCCTTGATGTGAAAAGGGCCTTGATGTACTATGTAGACAGGACAAAAGATTTCCGCAAAACCAAACAGCTTTTTGTTGCTTTTGCCACGCACCACAAGGGAAACGCTATCTCCAAAGCGGGGATTGCTAGGTGGATAGTTAAGTGCATCCAGATCTGTTACGCTAAAGCTAAGCGCACTCTCACTATCCCACCAAGGGCCCACTTCACCAGGAAGTTGGGGGCCTCTATGGCTTTTCTAGGTAACATTCCCTTAGAAGATATCTGTAGAGCAGCCACATGGTCTACCACACACACTTTCACTAAGCACTACTGTGTAGACGTGCATTCCAAACAGCAGGCAGCTGTTGGTCAGGCTGTTCTAAAAACGCTTTTTCAGACTGCTGCAGCTGGCACGGGCGGCCGCAGATAATGGAGGGACTGCTATGTATTCTATGCACAGATATGAATTCAGCAGCCCACATGCCTCGAACTGCAAATGCTACTTACCAGTATGCATCTGTTCTTGGCATATAGGGCTGCTGACATTCATATCGCCCACCCTCCTCCCCGGCGCCTGTAGCAGCTGCAGTATTTATTCATTAATACACATATGCTCATAGCATGGTCATCACTCACATTCTTCACTCCATCTCTGCCAATGGCTAAAAACAATCTGGGGATGGAGGCGATGCCCATGCGCACTGTAGTCCAGGGGAGGAGCCACCTATCTCGTGATACTTCGAAGACTCTTCCAGGACAACAATGTGCAATCATCCGGACCCAACACTAGGTGGCGGACTATGCACAGATATGAATGTCAGCAGCCCTACATGCCAAGAACAGATGCATACTGGTAAGTAGCATTTGCATTTCATTAGGCTGTAGTTTCCATCAAAAAGTACTTTACCTCCACACAGCTTCGATCCATCAATTTATCCAGCAAGCTGTGCTTGATCTTTGAGGGAGGCACAAGACATTGCAACAATGTAAGTGTTAGATGATTTCAACTTAAGAGGGTTTTCTCTAGCAGCAGCATAGATGGGAGGAGGGATGGACTTTTAGGTGTCTTAACAATGCAACTGTTGACCTTCCTTTTAGCCTAGACTAATTCTACAGTTCTTGGATTCCACACCAATGTATGCAATCCTTCACATTGACATTCAACATTCCTTTAAAGCCAAACGTCCCAGCATTGCCAATGCTTGTGAAAATACCCTAGCAACGAGCACCACTCCTGGTTTTGTTATAGGGTGTCAATATTGCAGCGCTGCTGCAAAACTAGCCCCCGCCCCCCCAGGGAAATGCCTGGTGCCAGCTACAGCCAGTCCAGCTCACAGCAGTTTGTGCTGCCTGCACAGCTTCCAAACGGGAGGTAACGTGTCACATTTAGGCCCGGGCAGGAACACCATTTTACATGCTCCTGTTAAAACTGGACATATTTCTTGAATATTCACACTTGAGACACTTTTTGTTTGCGTTATTGTACGGGTAATGTTTTATTAAACTTTGCTTACGCATTTTTGTAGGTGCATTATCAGAGCCTTGTACAATCTGTGCAAAATTAACATTATTTGATCTTTAATAGCTTTGTCTGGGTGAAATCCATGATTGCAGCCTGTCGGGGACTTCGGCATGGCAACATGGGTGATTTTAATTATATGAACACCACTTTTTGGGTAGTTAATGGAGCCTTTCGATGGCACGGTTTCCCATTCTGGAGTTCCAGCTCAGCTGGTTCCAGTTCCCTTTATACAAGGGATGAAGCCCAGCTCTTTGGTGGGCTGGCTCCCCTGGGGACACTCTCCCACTGGTAATGGAAGTTGGATCACCCTGCAGGGATTCTGACCGATTCACCCACACTAGAATAGGTAGTGCTAGGCAGGAGTGCAAAATATAACATTACTTATATGACCATATATACTCTAACCGCACAATGGTTGAATTGTCTTCCCCATTATTGTACTGTTGAGCACATTTGTTTCCTTCTATTGAATATTGCAGTTCACTTTTTTCCCCTTTAATCATAATGCTGAAGTAAATAATGAATCCGCGTGTACTTGTATATTTCTTTGAGTATGCATGAGTTAACTAAAGTATTTTTGATCATTTCTTTGGGGTTTTGAGACTTCACTTTCCACTTGTTCCCATGTCAGGTTAGGGGTTTAGATGGTGCACTGTGAGCTAACTGGGCTAAGGCAACATATCCTGATGGTGTGTAGAATCAGTCTTGCACAGTTTTGATGTAGTTTTGTTCAACAAACGCACACTTAATGAGAGCATAATCTGTCCGACAGTACGGCTTGCTCTTTTGCTGTGTGGTGACTTGAATGTGTTGATAGTGGGTGGGCTTGTGCACACATGACCAGCAATATTAATTAAATTAGCAGTAAGTTAAAAACATTGCAATATAATGTCATCATAGCTCTGTTACTACATTAAATGCAAAAACAAAGAAAACCATAAAATTTAAGTTCATATACATATTACTGAAGAGGCATTCTAGTAGTTACTATTATCACTTAACAGGTAAAATAATTTGGTACAGGGATACTAGGACGGGGTGAAAAGTCTTAAGTTTTGCAGCGCAAATCTTTCTGGATTCACTATGCTAGGCATTATTCTGCGGTCTAGTGGTCAGGTCTGGAATCTTAGTCTTCGGGGTTTTTTTTGTGTGTAGCCCAGGTGGGTGTTGACGTCCCACCATCGGGTGTACTTGTGACGTCTACACGCTTCCTGCGGAAGATCCGAACCTTTAGGCGCAATCTATAGATTCTTTTAACAGCTGTTGGGTCTGGATCGTCACGGAGAGGTTCCAGAGTTTTTTTTGAGAAAAGGAAAAAGCTGAAATATACCGAAAAAGTTTGGAGAATACATCCAGGAACAAGACCGCCGGCACGACGGAGGAGCACTTCGAATACTTCGATGCCAACGGAGAATGCACACAGGCGGCCCCCTGAGCGCAGGAATGGACAAGACTCCGTTCAAATTCTGCCACAATTGCCACCACAAATACGCGCAGAAGGACCAGCACCTGGTTAGCAACCTCTGCCCGCCGGTTGACCACGAAAGCAAGGATTGCAACGCCTGCTCCATCGCCACCCGAAGACTCGAAGGATTAGAGAGGCAGAGGATAGCCAACTACAGCATGCAAGGAAAAGGCCAACCTCCGTCGCCTTGGTACTTTGGCCTCTCCAGTGACAAAGAGTACAACCTCGCCGAGGGACCAGATGACTTCATGGTCGTAGAGACTAAGAAAACTACAAAAGAGGTAGGAGAGACGTCGATCCCTAAAACCCAGACACTCTCGAAAAACAGTAAGTCCAAGAAAGGAGCACTGGCACCGAAAATTGTGACTGCCGCAGCTGCATCCGGGGACTAACAGCCCAGCGAATGCTTCGAAAAGGACTCCCATGTGGCCAAAAAAACACACAAAGCCTAGGTTGTCGAAGCACGCCCCCAAAAAGGAGGATTCTACGCCGAAGGAAAAGTACCTGAAGGCTTCTTCGAAGTCTGCGTCAAAGATCGTCCGAAACACTCTGCCGAACAGGCTGCTGAGATGGAAAGGAAAAAGAAGGCTTGAGGCCGAAATGGATAACATCCAGCAAAGGAAAAGGGAATTCGATGAGCGGATGAGGTTCACCGTCCCGTCAAAGCCAATGACTCCTATCGTCTTAAGTCGGAGGAGTTAGATTCCAAAGAGCAGCCAAACTCCCTAGCCCCAGGAACACCAAGAGGAAGAAGGCCTATACTATTTTGAGGAAGGCGAAGACCAGTGCACGAGTTTGGACTCTGCCTCCTCGGTGGCGCAGGACCTGGTTTGATTGGCAGGACCACCTTGCCGAAAGCCCGGAAGAGGACGTGGGAGACGTACCCTTCGAGGCCTTCGCTGCCAGATGACATTGGGATCTACAACATGGTCATCAGCAAAGCGGCAACAGCTTATGGAATGAAACTGGAGGAAGAAAAACCAAAAGCCTGCTTCCTCCTTGAGACCCTGCTCTCCACTCGAACCAGGGGAGGGAGGCATTCAAAGAACCAGCAAGCTGCAGGTCTGTCACACCCAGGACTGAGAAAATAAAATCACTCTAAGTATCCTCCCTACATCCAGGGATCTGTCACAGCTGACTCAGTCATTGCAGCAACAGCCAGAAAAAGGGCAAACGTTCCTACAAACTCAGGTCTACCACCTGACCAAAAAGAGTAAGAGGATAGACCTCACTGGACGGAAAATAGAGGAATGCAGCAATACACTGGTGCATTGCCAACTCTAATGCCCTACTCAATAGGCATACCTACCAGCATTGGGATGAAGTCGCACAACTGCTCAAACACCTCCCTATACCAACAGAGGGCAACACCTGGTAGAGGAAGGCAAGAATATAGCCAACTTATGCCTGAAATACCTACCAGCATTGGGATGAGGTCGCACAACTGCTCAAACACCTCCCTATACCAACAGAGGGCAACACCTGGTAGAGGAAGGCAAGAATATAGCCAACTTATGCCTGAAATCAGCCCTGGATGCGGCACTCGTCCAGCAAGCTCATGATGATCTGGGTCACAGAGAAGGCATGCCCGGCTGAGAATATGCGGCTTCAAGCCGGAAGTACAGAATAACATCCTGAACACCCTTCAATGGTGAAACCCTGTTTGGAGCACCAGTGGATGAGAAACTCTCCCAACTCAAAAAGCAAAAGGAAACTGCAAGGTCCATGGGGGCCTTACAATTCAGAGGAATGAGGAGAGGCGCACCGACACGGAGGCCAAACTGAAGAGGAGGAAACCAGCCGGGAATGTCACATCAACTTCCACCAGGGCAACAACCAAGCACAGCAGGGCCAGCCAAAACAAACCTGGCAATACCAGCCTCAGGCCAGTCCTTTTGTGGGAGGGCGAATGGATGAGGGCAAACGGGGGGGGGGGGGGGGGGGGCATCAATCCACTTCAAAGTGACTCTGCACCACCAACCGTGCCTACTCACACGACACCTCTAGGAGCGGGGCACCACAAAGTCAACAAAAAAGTTACACGGATAAAAGATCAATGAACCTGTATCACCAGTATGAGGCAGACTAAAACACTTCCAGGAATGGAAGAAAATAACACACATGGATACTGAACATCATACATTTTGGATAGAACTGGAAAAGAAGCCACCAAACAGGAAACCGAAAAGAAAAACACACTTAGCAAAAGAACTAGCGTTACTATCAGGAAGCACAACTCCTCCATATGTCCTGCACTATCCAACCTAGTGCAGGACATATGGAGGTGGGCCATCCCACTCAAAATAGACCTAGCTATACACCTACCAGGGAAGGACAACGTGGAGGCAGACTGGCTCAGCAGACCGACATCAGCATCCCACGGGTGGGGGCTCAATACACCAGAACAAAGGCTATTCAAAAAGTTGGCGACTCCTACAATAGACCTGTTTGCAACACACCAGAATGTAAAATGCCGATACTTCGCATCCAGGCAACCAGTGGAACAATCTCAACCGAATGCCCTATGGATAAGCTGGTCAAAAACATTTGCCTACGCTTCCCCCTGATTCACAGGGTACTCAGCAAATGCAGAACCTGCAACACGATGCTGATTCTGGTGGCACCACAGTGAGCCAGGCAGTCATGGTTCTCACAAATAGTGGAGATGGCGCAGAGACCGACTCTCAAATTTGGGAAAAGAAAGGACTTACACTCCATGCAAAAGGGAGAGGTACTCCGCCCAGAGAGCCTCTTCCTAGCGGCATGGCTCCTGAAGACAGTTTGCACATCTGAAATTGCCGGAAAGCACACTGTGGGCTCTACGAGAGGCAAGAAGACCTACCACAAGGAGGTGCTATGTGGCAAAATGGAAAAGATTCACACAATGGTGTATCCAGGAGAAAATGCAGAAGATGACAAAGGAATCAACGGTGTTAATATATTTAACACACCTACTCAAAACAAACCGAAGTTCCACCTTGCTGAGGGCACACCTAGCAGCGATAGTAGCCTACACAAGAGGATAGACCGGAAAGAGATTCTTTACATCACCAGTAGTAAAAAAAATCCTGAAAGTGGCTAAAAGTATAGCACCACCCAAAAGGATGCTACAGGCAGGTCAAGCACTAACGGGGGTCTCAAGCCCCCTCTACCAGGGAAAAAGGGAGCAACAATAGCCTTCCTGGCTAACACACCCATTCAAGACATATGCCTGGCAGCAACATGGGATTCAGTGCACATGTTCAGTAAGCACTACTGTGTGGATATACAGATGAACAAGCAAGCACAATTGGGACAAAGTGCTTCAGCATATATTCAACAACCAATGCTCATCTTCCACCCAGCTGCCATAAACCTAACAAACTGCTACAAAGTATGCACAGCGTAGTGAATCAAGGAAGATTCACGCTGCAAATCTAAGTTTCTTACCTGTCGGTGTAGTTTTGCAGCTTGAAGATCTTTCTGGATTCACTAGCTAACTCACCCACCTCTGCCAGAAAGATGAGGCAGGAGAAGACGGTAGAAATACAAGAAATGAAATACAAACGGACACTTTAAGAGACATGGGGGTCGATTCTGATTCGGGGAAAAACTGCTCCGAATAGCTGTTCGGAGCGTTTTCCCATACGAATTGTACCCTGCAACGTCCCCCGTACGTACGACTAAGTACGATTCGTACCAGGAGCTGACACCGTACGAATCGTACAGAGACCGGACGAATCAAATCCCCGTACGAATCTCCTTTGGAACCTGCTGTTTGCAACATCTGTACGGTTCGTGGCTGGTTTTTCCGACCCAGCAAATACGATTAGTGTTGGGTACGCACCGTATGACCCTTTTTCTACGGGAGCTGAAAACAGATGTAAAAGCAGAGTTCGCCCCGAAACGGGTACGGAACGCCCCCCAGGTACGGTGCGTACACCCCATGATCGCAGGGGTATGGTGCGTACCCCTGCGATCATGGGGTGTACGCACCGTACCCCTGCGATCATGGGGTGTACACACCGTACCCCATGTTTGCTGGGTGTACGTTGCGTACACCCCATGATCGCAGGGGTATGGTGGGTACCCTGTGATCATAGGGTGTACAGACCATACGGTGTGTATGGGATTGTGTGCTTTTCCGTACGAACCGCCTTTCCTGACGTGGACCGTACGAATCACGTCCTCATACCCCGGTCCGGATCGTACTCGTCTGGTCGTACAGCATGTTTACGAATCGTATGTTTCACTGTGAAGGGTCCTTGTCGTATGGTTTCACCCTGGCAATTTGGATCCTTCGACGATTCGGACGGATTGACTCGATACGGATTGTACTATGCGATTCGGACGGACTTCTACGATTCGTACGGAGAGGGCTCCGGATATGAATCGGACGGATGCTTTTTTTCTCAAATCTGAATCGACCCCCAAAGTGAAAATTCATTTACTTTAAGAAAGGACTTGAAAACATTGCCAACGATTCATGAACAGAACACAAAAACAAAAAAAAAGAATCCGAAGGTGGGAGCTTCCGCAGGAACCGTGCTGACGTTACAGGAAGAACGCCACAAGGTGGGACGTCTATGCCCACCTGGACTACGAAAAGAAAGAAAAGACTACGATTCCGGATCCAACCACTAGACAGAGGAATAATGCACAGCATAGTGTATCCAGAAAGATCTTCAAGCTGCAAAACTACATCAGCAGGTAAAGTATTTGTTTTTTTTGGGGGGAGGGGGCGCAGAACTGGAAGAATGGGGGCAGGAGAGGGTAAAAACAGATTGTCCAAGAGTCTCGCATATTTTCCAGACCTTGCTAGCACTTGGATGTCTAGGGAAGTAAAGCAGAGGACCGATGCTGCATAACATGTACTGATGCCCCTTTTTAAATATAAGGGTTTTAAAAGAAGTATTCTGGGAGCGTTGAGGGCAGGACAGCAGCACAGAAGATGCAACCATGATTCAGACCTGTAGTTGCACAGTCTAGAGGCCCCTTCCTCACTTGTTGGAGCCCATCGGTTGAAGGCGGTGGAGCGCAAACCTAAGAGACGCATGAACATTATATTCTTCCGGGTCACAGCATTCAGACTTTCCAGGAGGTCAGATTGAGGTACCCCAGGGAGGTATAAGTTGTTTAAGGGAAGCAGGATAGTTATTATTTTTAGGACCTGGATGTCCATCTGGTAGGAAATTTGTCTGACATGCTTGTTGATAACCCTTTTCCAGACTGTGTATGGAGTAGTGTTTGCGGTTAGTAATGTTTCATTGATGTGTAGCGGTCTTATGGCCTTTTTCAATTTGACGGTTCCACAAATTCCCAGAGCTGGCAAGTCTTTTACCGGGCTATTAAGGGTGTTGTCTGCAGCATTTAATGTCCTTATAAAGTATTTCAGGGTATCTGCCTCACAGAAAATAGATTGTCTTTGAAGGCCCAGCTCCAGTCGTAGTCTTGCCCGGTGGATTTAATTCGGGAGATGGAAGATTTTTTTATAAATGGAAACCTGGGCGAGACTGGCAGAGCATGCGCCAGGAAAGACCTGATGCCCATAACTAAAGGCGGGGAGAAGAGTGGCTGTCGCCACCTTCAGAATTGGTTCGGCAGAAGGACTACTCGGGGGACTGGTTAAGTCGGGTCAGGCAGTATGCGATTGCTCAAGCTCTCTTTTTCAAGGCGGCCAAGTGGACTGATGATGGGGAAGACTCACTAAACCAGACCCCCAGGCAATGCTCCACGTTAAAACTTTTCTTTTTCTTGCAACAGCTGAAAATCGAGACCATGGTCTTATCCTGGTTAATTTTTAGAGCGTTAGCAGTATCATTTTTTTGGGGCGTGCTCAAGGCTCTTTGGAGGCTAGATTTTGACTGGTCCACTATAACAATATCCGCTTATTGCAGAATGTGCAGGTTCATTGTTGCGAGGCCCTGTTTTAGCGGAAGGATACTGCTTTTCTCCAGGAATCCAGCCAAATCGGCAGTGTAAAGGTTAAACAAGAGGGGAGCAAGAACGTATCCTTGCTTTAGGCCGTCTGAGGTTGGAATTTTTTCAGAGACGGTCGTTGGGCCAGTTCTGACTCGCACCCATGTGTTCTTATGCAAGGAGATAAGGGCAGTAACATTTTACCCATGGCCCAAGAAGGAAAACCAGTCCAACCAAATCCAAATGTCCCGAGTCTTTTACAACTGCCATAATCACTCGCCAACAAATGGGTTGTGGCAATGTTCATTAAATCATTCCAGCAGTAATCCACCTAGTGCTCGTAACAAAAACCTCCACCAGGCAAAAATGGGATCTCTGGCGTACAGCCAGCATTTGCGTTTCATCCTATAGAAGCATTGTTTCCAGCTTTGTTGTAAACTCATCAGAGTGCATTTAGTTCAACAGACCCCCCCCCCCCCCCCCCCACCCGCTTCATAGATGGGAGCTAAAGGTAGAGGAAATGATACCACAGAAATGAAACACTGGCTCTGAAGGTCTAAAAGGTATGCAGGAGGTTTTGCGTATGGTATGACATTGCACAGAATAACATCTCTGAAGTATTATACTATTCACAGGCACCCATACACCCAGCAAATGCATATAACAACCACGCACTGCTCAGCATACTAACCTGATGCAGGCTAAGGCTTATTTGAGCGTTCAGCAGTGGTACTTCACATGAGGACGCTTGTAGTTCTTGCTTGAGTGAAGCTGGTAAAAAGGCTGGTTCGCTTCTGACGAACATGGTATGCTGCCACCACCACCCTCAACTCAAGACAACGGTAGTAGCCTTGCATTGCTTTGAAGACGGCACTTAAGGCGTCCCTACTGCTCCAAATGAACACAGTCAGTGAGACATGGTGCACATACATGATTACTTTGACCCTGACTGCAAATATCGGCACCAGGGATCCATACCTCATTGCAATTGGGGGCATTTATGGCAGGGGTACATGTCTGTCACCATGTGAGTGACTTTCTGTCCCAGCAGATGCCCCTTCCACATCAGAACACCGCACCAAGCCCTAACCTGTAGAGGTTGGTGGTCAGGTCAATAACGCAGATGGGAAAGTATGTCAGCGTGTCTGAAGCTGGCATTGTTGTCCACTGCAAAGTTCTACCTTGCAAAGAAATAGTCCAGCTCAACAACTTGCGATTCTCTCCGTACTGTCAGCAATCCCTTCACTGTCTCAGGATCCGTTTCGTTTAATGTAACTCAGGACCCCTTGCTAATAATGGGAACTCCCAGGGCAGGGATGATATACTGTATGTAAAGACTCCAGGCATGCTATACTTACAAAATATGTGTCGTAAATATTAAGGGCAAGTAGGACAAAAATAGAATTACTTACTATATTAAAAGTAGTAACGTTAAAAACGTAACTATATATTTGATTCACAATCCACTGTCCTACACGTTTTTCACAATCGACTGTCCAACACAAAATCTGAAGCAGTAGGTCACCCAATTGATTTTCTTATCCAGTATGAGAATAGCGTCACAAATTAGATGTTATGTTTATAAAGCAACGCCTGTATTCTCAAAACATTAGTGGCTTAGATCATTGCTGATTCTTGGGATTGAGTTTGTTGTTTAGCGACCCATGTGCTTTCATCAGGAAAGACACAAATGGTACCATAAAGAGATCACAGGTTTGAAGACGGTGGATAGGAATAGATGGTTTAAAAAAACTCCAGTAGAAAAAAAACTACCTCTTTGTTGGGTGAAGATTAATGCCAACAGACTCAAAAACAGCTGTATTTAAATATGTGAAAAATAAGTTTCTTGAAAGATAGCGATAATTATAGAACAGAGCTCAGTCTCATCACCAAGTGGTTCTCAAACTGCAATGGCTGATAAATCCATATTATTGATTAATATTTTGGCAAAAAGTTAATGAGTCAATGGTGCGGATGATATTCACGTTGATGGTGTTGTTCATGGCGCCATCAGCAATGATCTATGCCACTAATGTTTTGAGAAATACAGTAGTTTTGTAAATATCTAATTTTTGCTCATACTTGATATAAAAAAATGAATTGATACGTGGACATATTGTTCAGATTACACATAGGACAGTTGATTGTAATTATTTAACTGTTGTTGGTTTCAATTTAATGCTTAACAATAAAATGTTATTCTTAGTTGTTACTTGACCTTTATATTTACAGACCTATATTTTGCAAGTGAAATATAGGCTGCCATGTGTCTTTACATACGCTATGATACGTTTGCACCAGAAGCTTTGTGCCAAACAATTAAGGACGGAACTTCGCAAGGCCCACACTATGGCAAGGCACTTGTTAATAGCTGCTGAGCTATGTTCTCTGGGTAGTAACCCCCTACTTAAAAAAGGCTACCTGAGTACCCGGTCATTCAGTTGAGCTACCTCCGCTCCAACTCCTTTCTCTTGTCATCAGTCTGTACAATGAAAGGCCTACTGTAGTCTGTGTACAGTGCAGTGCATAGTGCCATCTTTCTTTCTTTAAATGCTTTCTGACATGCCTCAATCTATTTCACTTTCCTGGGCTGCTTTTAAAAGTCAAATTGATCATTGGAGAAACTATATTCCCATAGTTTGCTACAAAGTTCCTTTAATAACTGGAGAGTTCTAAGAAGGTCCTCACCTCAGTCTGGGATGCGGGAACCTCCTACTTAAACACAGACTGAAATCTGGCATCCAACGGGGGAATCTTCCCATTGTTCACTTCATGCCCTAGGTATAGTAAAGAGGACTGCTCCACTTGACACGTTGTATCCTTGATGGTCAGTTTTTCAAGCCTGTATCGTAGCCAACACTTTCTAGGTGTCTCTGAACTTGCCACAAATTGGCGAACACCACAATGTCGCCAAGGCAGGCCTCACAGAACTCCAGCCCTGAGAGAACATGGTTCCCCAGAAGCTGAAAATTGACAGCATTCTTCAATTCTATAGGTGCCAAGGCAATCTGCCAGTACCCATTGGTCAGATACGAAGTGCTAAAGTACTTTGCAGCGCATAACCGATCCACAAGCTCGCCCGCTCTCTTGGGATTGGATGGGCCGTGGTCTTCTTTACCTCATTAAGGGCTCAGTAGGTCTCTGATTTCATGCTAGCACCACAGACTTAGATCTCCATGACCTCCCCCAGCATTTTGTCAAATTCGTTCAGACATTCTCTATATTCTGCCCTTTACTGGCAGACTGTTTCCCGTGTCTGTCATGCACACAGACGTGTCAACCCTGGAGCCAGCCAGAAAGGGAAACAGCCTTTACTGTGCGGGCTGAGCAATGTTTGCTGTGTCCCCGCAACCTAATCAGGTGCATTAACCACAACATATGTGTAGTTAGACAATGCATGATATAGCTGTCTGGAAAGGCGGGGAGACTGACTGGATGAATCAGAAGAGGACATTTCAGAATGTGAGGCAGACTGGTAAGTAGGGCTGGGCCCAGGTCAGATTTAAAGGGTTGTCGGGTTTAGGGCTCATGGTGGGGTGCGGTAATTTTTGGAAGGGGGCAGAGTTTCCAGTTTTATAAGTCAGAGATGGGGTTGTGGTAGTTTTAAGGGCTGGGTTTGGGGTGTGGTTTAAGTGTATTGGTAGGTGTTAGGGTGGGGGTCTGGGTAGTTTTAAGGGCTGGCGAGGGATGGGTTTTAAGCTTCAGACTAGGGGTAGTTTTAAAGTCTACAGGGCTATGTTTGAGGCCTCAGGGTGGGGGAGGTAGGTCAGGGTAGTTTTAAAAAATATTTATATAAAGGGGGCAGGGTTTTAGGCTCTGGTGCAGTAATTTTTGGAAGGGGGCTGAGTTTCTAGTTTTTCGGAAACTCAAGGCGGGGGAAGGAGTTTGGTAGTTTAAGGGGTGGAGTGGGGGTTAGGTGTGAGGGTAGGTTTTAGGGTTCTGGGTGAAGGGGGTAGTTTTAAGGACTGGGAAGGGTTTTAGACCTCTGGGTTGGGTAGTGTGTGTGTGTGTGTGTGTGTATATATATATATATATATATTTATATAGTATTAGCTGACTAAAAAGGAAATTTCTATTCTGAGTATTCACCCACTTGGGTAGAATTGTTGCACTAACACTTTATTTTCTGTATGTGCATGAAGTCGGTTGTATGACTAAATAACTACTGCCTGAACCACGACCTCCTAAACCACGAAAGTTTAAACAACAATCTATTCATTACAACTACTTTTTTTAGAACGACTTCCTGAACAACGAAAATCCTTTAATTACTCATTTGTGCGGGGAAAACCTCTCAAAATCCCTTAATAACGTGTTGCAAGAAGTGAGTGTTTATACGTCAAATTAAATACAAATGTAAAACTACTAATTTTAAAAATAATACTCCAAAAAATAATTATAAGTATTAAAAAAAATTCATTCAAAGAAATGACCTACCTTTGAATGTCAGAGAATTCCATGCTCGCTCTTCCAAGGTCGTACAACCGATAACGCCAGCCAGGGTGCAGACGAATCTATGCCAATGTCAACTTTTATTTCCAAACCTATTGCGGGTGACAAATGATTGTGATTGGGCAGAGATGAGTGACGTTTCACTCCAACAAAGCCCAATCGTAGTGATCGTAAGTGGATGGTAGGCGGAAGACAGCGGAGAGAAGTGACGTGGGCGTCAAATCGTTCTTTCGGCCTTCGTTGTTCAGCCCCACGTGAACACCCAAGTCGTGGTTCCGGCCTTCAATGTTGAGCAGTCTTCGTTGTTCTCTCCACGTTGTTTAGGTGAGTCGTTGCTCAAGCATCGTGGTTTAGGATGTTTCCCCATGAAGTCATTTTCATTCATCATGAAACAGTCTATTTTAGACACATGAGTTTACATTTGAATATTTGACCGGTTATTTAGGTTTTCATTTGTATTTTACATTTAAAGCATTAGTGTTAGATTCAAGTCTGATATGTGACATCGTTTAAATTAGCTCTGTAAAACCAAGCTTATCCAGTAAAAACGAACCATTATAAAATGGTGGCTGGGATAGTCTTGTACGAGGCAGCAATGTAGTCCTTTGTTTGTATCATGTATTTTTTGTGCACTATATCATGTGACATGAGTAAACACCTGGTTGACCCGTGACCAAGGAACTTGGTTGTCCCGAAACGCATCGGGCAGTGTTTGCCACAGCTTTGTGAAGAAAATAAAGCACGCTTAAATGAAAACTGGGGCTTGGCACAATCTTTTTTGAAAGAAAGAATTGAATGGTGCTTGGATTAAAAGGGTCGCGACCTGGCCGGCAGCCCACCACCACGAAGAGGCAGAGGGCATTGCGAGGAATGGTTTGAACTTTATATATATATATATATATATATATATACACACATACATACATACACACACACACACACTCTCTCTCTCTCTCGGAGATAGCTTAGGGCGGGAGGAAGGGTCGGGGTAGTGGCAGACTTAAAAACGCACATTCTCTTACCAAACATGCCTTTCCAACGAAAATGTGTGGTTCAGTCAAATTGGTTTGGGCTGCGTTGAAGAGGCATGCATAGTTTAACCATGCATGCCTCTGTCATACAACAAACCAGAAGAGGTTGGCAAACCGGCCCAACCCTCTTTCCACTCTCTGCTGCTCAGGCATTACATCAGGGGCTAGCTGAACCCTTTCCACAGTGTCATGCAGCACGTCAGGAATAGGCTCACAGTCTTACTCAAACTCTTACTTTGCCATGGCATATGCTTAAGCGGTAAGGCTTCAGCCTGGTGACACAGAACATCCTGTTTGGTTCTCTTTTAGCACCTGTGTCCACCAAGTAAGTGAACCTAAGAAATCTTCTAAACTTCAAATATTTATTTATTTATTTAAACTTATAAGGCACACAGCTACCCGCATTGGGTTTCCCGGCGCCAAGGGATAGACTGAAGAAGAAAAAACTACCAGGCATCAATAAGTGAAGCTACCAAAAGACTGTTCAAAATTATTGCTGGAAAAGCAAAGTTTTTAAGCCCTTGCGAAACCGAAGAAGATCTGTTTCCAACTTCAGCCTCACAGGCAGGGCATTCCAGGATTTGGTGCCCAAATGGGAAAACGAGCGGCCGCCCATCTTTACTAGTCTAAATCTAGGAACGATGAAATCTCCTTTTCCTGAGGATCTCAGACTGCGAATAGGTATGTAAGCATGAATGAGATTCTGTAGATACCTCGGAGCAGAGCCCTGTTTTATCTTGAAGATGTAACATAAGGCCTTGAATTTGATTCTATTCATTATTCTCAGCCAGTGCAGGTCAGTAAGGGCTTGAGAAGCACGTGTTTTCCGAGGAACATTGCGTAACAGCTGTGCGGCCGTGTTTTGAACAACCTGGAGTTTGTTTAAAGTTGTCAAATCGGCACCAAGATAAAGGACGTTCCCGTAGTCCAGGCGAGATATTACCAAAGCCTGGACTACCGTCCTTTGTGTAGAGGCAGGGAGCATCCACAAACTTTTTTGAAGCCATCTTAAGGTTGCAAAACTGATAGAAGCCACCTTAACGGCCTGTTGTTGCATTGTAAGCTTTTCGTCAATTAAGAATCTGAGATTGCGAACCTGGGTCACGGGTTGCGGGGTAGAACCCATACTCTCGGGCCAGTGTTGAGGGCCCCAGAGATCTTTATCTTTGCCCAGGATCACAATCTCGGTCTTATCTCCATTTAACTTAAGGAAATTCTCCTGCATCCACCTTGCCATTTGGGACAGGCCCTGCTTAAGAGCCGAAATATTATTACCTTCCCTGTTAGAAAGGGAGAAAATGATTTGTGTCATCGGCGTAAGAAAATAGTCAAACCGGCTTCCTCCACAATAGTGGCCAGGGGTCTAACACAGATGTTAAAAAGTAGTGGGCTAAGAATAGACCCCTGGGGAACGCCATACGCCGATGCACAAGTTTTTGAGGATGCTTTAGCCGAAAAAACCTGGAAGGTACGCTCACTTAAAAAAGAAGCAATCCAAGCCAGAGCTGAACCCCCAACTTCCAGAGATTGGAGAGATGTGAGAAGAATGGAATGGGACACGGTATCGAACGCTGCACTTAAATCCAAAAGTATAAGTGCAGATGTTTCCCCGCGATCGATACCGTGCCGTAAATTCTCAGTAACTCCCAAGAGTGTAGTCTCTGTGGAGTGGTGAGCTCTGAATCCAGATTGAGATGGATGTAGAAAGCCCGAACTCTCTAACAAGAGAGTTAGTTGTGAATTAATGTGCCTTTCTAGAATTTTCGAAAGAATAGGCAACAACGAAATGGGCCTGAAATTGGATAAGTTTGAAGCATTCGCTCCAGCCTTTTTCAGCAGAGGGACTACTGTCGCGTGTTTCCATTTCTGTGGAACACATGATTCCATCAGTGAGGCATTAAGGAGCTTCATCTCCACGCGACGAGAGTTCAGGTCAAGCTGTTTTAGAATTTTTGCCGGTAGAGGATCACAAGGAGAACCAGATTTGATGCTCTCAAGACAATGAGCGAAGGAGACCTCATCGAAGAGCGACCACTCGGAGAGTTTAATTATCGTGGGGGATTGGCAGTCTTGAACTGGCGCAAGCGTAGAGGATAACAGTGAATCGTAGATACGTTCCACCTTGGTGATGAAAAACTCAGCAATCCTGTTACATTGTGCTTCATTCAGAACAGGAGGGGCAGGAATAGAATCTGAACCTGTTAGTTTTTCCACAACAGAAAATAGTGTACGTGGACAATTCTGGGCATGTGTTATAGTGTTGGCAATGTAAGTAGCTCTAGCGATTTTACATTGTTTATGATAATCTCTAAGAGCAACCTTGTATGCTACTTTGCGAGAGGGAGAGTAAGAACGCCTCCATTGTCTCTCGAGTACCTTGCATTGAGATTTTGTAGTTTTTAAATTCTCAGAGAACCATGGTGCGGGATGACGGTGAGGCAGGGAATGCAAGGGTGCAAGGGGAACGAGTTTATTCACAGCAGTAGTCAACCATTTGGAGACTGCCGCCTCCGACACCAGAAAAGATTAATTGACATTTGGTGAAGTGTCAGATAAATGCCGGTTAAACTCCATCATATTAAGCTTACCCCAACAGCGTAATTTTCCTCCTGGATCAGTAGCATCAAATGCTATGTTCTTTGTACACAGGAGAGAAAATTTAACTGCCATGTGATCCGACCATTCCAAAGGACGAGCGGCCGGTTCACAATCATACGCAAGGTTCGACAGAACAGGGTACAACAAATGCCACGCAGAATGCGTAGATCCCAAGTTGCACAGTAAGATATTAAGAGCTTCTAGATCTGCTAAAAAGATTTTGCTAGTCATGCATAGAGGGTCTTCCAGATGTAAATTCAGATCCCCCAAGATAGTGAAATTGGCGGCCTTCAGGATCAATGGAGCAATAGTTTCAGAGAAGGTTGTGCCCATGTATTGGAATTCCCTGGAGGACGGTATATCAGTAAACCGGATAAGGTCATCTGGGCGCTGATAGCTAATTTAAATTGGGCAGCCCCACAGCCCTGTAGCGGAAACGCTTCAAATTTACAACTGTAATTAGATTTAAATATTATGGCAATACCGCCTCCCCTGCCAATATCTCTGTCTAAGCTTTACTACCAACACCTCCTGGCCGCCCTGATACCCAGTCAGTGTAGCTTTTTTGTCATACAGTTAACAAACTATGCAGCTCTAAAAGTGACCCAGACTCCTGCACCTGGTCTACTTCAGGAGCTTTGTCCTCTGCCCCTGCAGCTTAATTAACATCTATGCCACTACCTTCATGGACTTTGCCCTTTTCTGCAAACTTTCTTCTTCTGCTCCCTGCAAATTGGGGAATGATTCCCGTCTAACTCTGACACTGGTGTGCAGCCTGTGATCTGGTCAACACAGCTGATGTCTAAGCCATAAGGTTTCTGGTCCTGAAAAAAGCCAACGACTATCAAGTAATTGCCCTAGAGACATTCAGCTCCTTGCTTTTCCTTTACCCCAATGTCAACTGAATCTCAGCCCTCACAAGCGGATACTCCATATCCCGTCCACTGGTTACCAAACCTGCATCCTTGGTACAAGGAAGCATCTCCTCTGGCTTAAGGTACTTCCTCTCAACCACCATAGAGCAGAAGGCTCTGGTATCAGTGGGGGCAGGCTCTTTCCTTCCATTGATAGTAACTTCCTGCACAAATCCCATCATGTTAGAATTAATGATGTGCTTCAGAGCATCTGCGTACATCTCCCAGATCTCCATAGCTATTAGGTTGAGTGCATCCAGGCCCTCTCAGGGCCCTTCACACAGGTGTAACAAACTTGCTATCATTGCTACTGCTGGGTCAAGTCTTTTGCCCGAGAATCACCCTTGAAGTGTTTAATCTGGCAGCACTTGTAGCAACTCACCACCTTGGACTTGAAAGAACTTTGTCTTCCCTTCTCGTGATGCTTTTTCCCAGACTCCCCATTCCCATTTGGCTTGGGTCAACTTTGAGTCCTATGGGAAATACCCTGGCTCTTAGCCTGTGGTTTGGAACCAGTCTGCAGAGAGTTCCCCATTCCCTTTGGCTTAGGTCTCTATCCCCTTGTGAAACCTGTTAGCTGGCCTCTTGTCAACTCTGCAAGCTTCACTGAATCCCTCTCTGTCAGATCAGATGGATATTGTTTAAGTGGAGTAAAGTTCTGCTTCAGAATCTCTGTACTAATCTACAGGTTAAGGGACAAATCCCTTGGCCTCCATTCCTCTCACCTCATTCCAATCATGCAATATACCATGAAGTCAAGTCTTAAATGAAACATTATCCACTCTCTTGCTGTCCCGGAATCTTTTATTGCTGACATCTATTTATAGCCTCCTACATTCACTTGTAGAGAGTCTGGTCTGACACAGGTATCCCCCCAATAATGTCTATCTGATAGAGACTTCTAACTGAAAATGCCTTACCTTCTAATACCCCCTGGTGTCTGACTGGATCTGGAAAATTGAGTAGTACCCCTTCATGCCAGTAGGTGGTGGTGTTGGGCTCCGCATGGCGTCCACTCCAGAAGTGGCCTGCACGGTGCCTATATAGGCACTACCCAGTTCTTTTCTTTCCGCACTAGTCCGCGCAGCCCTGGAAAGAGTTCTACATCCAGACTTTTTTCACTGACCCTTTTTCTACGTCTTTTTTTTTCTTTCTCTTTTTGTTCTTCTCTTGATACCATGTCTTATTTGCATCAGGGTGTCCTTTAAGAAAGCTGGGTTTAAACCATGTGGCAGATGTCATCAACAGATGTCTGACAAACCCGTATTTGGTGTGCCTCTGGTGCTTTGAGCATGACCATGACGCCAACAAGTGCGTAGACTGCTGTGCCATACACCCCAAGTTTTTGAGGAGCGGTTCTACAAGCTCTTTGACGCTCGGTCGAGAGGAAGGTCCTGAGATCGTTTTCTTAGCTCATTGTTGAAGAAATCAGGTAAGTCTCTCAGGCACAAAGATCGTTAACTCCACGTCTGTCGAAGTCATCTGATGAGACCAGGGATTGGCAGTGTTTGAGGACTATCTCTGGGCCATTACTCCCATTCAATGAAGACATTACTGAAGTCATACTCTGGGCTTGGTCCAAGCTGTGCATACGGCAATTGCCCGCTGCCTTCACTCCGCCCCAGGGGACCCCAGTTTCCTCGCTTATCACCCACCCTGGAGAGCTTGATGGTCCAGGCCTGCATCTCCAGTGTTAACCTTGACGCATTCCCTACCACTTAGTAAACAAAAGGAATCCAACTCAGGGGAAGAGTGTTCAACAAATGGTGTTGAAGCACTTAGTGTTTTGTAAAATACCCCTCATACACCTAAAGGCCCCTTGGTGTCATGCTTCATCATCATTTATAAGTGAGTGGTGGGACGTGGTGAAGGCTAAAAAGTACCTGGCACGTGAGTATACTCGAAAAAAATGTATTCCTAACTCCGGCTCGTACCTCAGATGGCGCACACCTGAGGTCCTGTCCATAATCACGACAGATCAGATCTCCCACTGAACTTTTTTTTAATAGTACCAGCCGGAGTTAGGAATAATTTTTTTTCGAGTATACTCACGTGCCAGGTACTTTTTAGCCTTCACCACGTCCCACCACTCACTTATAAATACACCCTTAAAAACACATGCACCACATATAGTCAATAACTAAAAGTGCTCCCACGTAGCCGTAGGTCGTAGCACGCAGCATCCCGTTAGAGGGGTGCGAAGACCCCGATGATGAATCATGACACCAAGGGGCCTTTTGGTGTATGAGGGGTATTTTACAAAACATTAAGGGGCATATTATCAAGGGGGTTTATCTCCCCTTTTTTGGCTTTAAAAGCCAAGAAAGCGGAGATAAAATTATCTCCCTATTACCAAGCTGTCGCTAACACCAGTTAGCGACAGCTAGTAGGAGATAGCGACCATCTTGGGCCCCACTTTGCATGTCAGTGATATTTATCACTAATGAGATGCAAAGTGGGCGTGCCAAGATGTTAGAGACTGAAAACAGTCGCTAACATCGCTATCTCCTATTACCAACTTTTGGAGATATTCGCGCTAAGCGGGAATATCTCCAAAAGCTAACACCTGCCCTGAGCAGTTCTTAGCCATGTTATCCAATGGGAGGTGGATAACATGGCTAAGAGCATTTGCTCGATAATGCATGAATATCGCTGACTTTTCAGCGATATTCATGCATTTCGGCCGTTTTTTATCGCATTTGCGATAAACCTTGTTAATAGCAAGGTTTATCTGCGATAAAAATCGCCGATGTGCGGCGATAATTTTTGTCTCTAAACAAGTTAGAGACAAAAATTATCGCTAGTTGTTGGAAATATGCCCCTATGTGCTTCAACACCATTTGTTGAACACTCTTCCCCTGAGTTGGATTCCTTTTGTTTACTAAGTATTCTGTGAAGCAAGAATCCTTCTCCTTTTTTGCTCTACCTACCACGCCACCGGTAGGGTACCCAAAAGGCTTGATAGCTTTGGGAAGAGGATGTTCTCTTCCGGTCCTGCACTGCAGTCGGTGAACACTGCATGCCTCTTGGGCTGATACTCCCATACCATCTAGAATTCAGTTGCAGAAGTGCTGCCCATGGTCTCTAGGGAGGCACAAGCTATATCCCTCAAGCATTTGCTGATGGAAGGGATGCAGCCAAGCTCCCAAAACTATGTGGGCTGAGCACGACGACTCGCTGGGCAGACCAATTTCATCGTTGGTGGCCCTTAGTTGCCACACCTTGGTGAAAACCACTGGCTCTCAGAAGTCCAAGCTTTGCTTATGACATGCCTTTTGATGACTCGTGGTTGCTTGCTGTGAAGGGAGACACTTTAAGGATAACTGAGCTACGGCCAGGTAATTGGACCTTTCCATGGCCCCTAGCCAACCCCAGTCCGCCTTTTGCCCCTTTCATGGTCACAGAAGGGGCTTCAAACTGCATTTTTACATGCCCAGCCAGAACACCTTGCTATCTTTTCGTGGCCGAGTACTAGGGGTACTACAGATCCTGTGGAATAGTGTCACGAAATTGCAAAACCCAGCAGAAAGACGGAAGAAAATGACGAGGATGTAATTCCCCCTCATATTTCTTCTCTTCTCTAATCACAGACCACCACACACACTGCTTACCTCTGCCAAGACAGGCGTTCCAAGGAGGACGTCTCCCGTAACGAAAACGACTTCCTGAAAACCAAGCATACTCGCATCAGTTGCGAGAGCCAAGGACAGACTGATCTCTGAACACCGATGCCTTAAAAGGCAGACTTCCGGAAATAAATCGCGGCGTCCTGAGTGGTGAGGAACCTTCGAGAGAGGAAGACATTCAAGGGAAACCGGTCGGATAGAGTTTTTCGACTAGGAATCAAGGACGGAAGATACCACGCTCTCCAAATCGGAGAGGAGGAAGGAGCCAGAGAGTGGACTACACCCACGATGTCCTGCCACGCCCCTGGAGGAGCGTGGCTCTCCAAGGTACATGGCTGCTTTAGGGGGCTTCCTGGGGTGGAAAGATTCAAATACCAAAAAACTCTAATCCACGGAATGGGGGGTAGGTGAAGGGTTACGCTGGGTGTTGTTTTCCCCCCACTCCTCATAAAAAAATAATGAAGGGAAGAAAAGACCACATTACTTAACTGAATTATTGCCTGTCTGAGACAAACAATACACTGTAGAACCTAGGATAAAAAGAAACTGGTGAAACAATAATCCCTTTTCTGCGAAGAAAACTTAAACAAACACAATAAAGAATACAAAGACTCTATAATAGCAAACTCATTTTTGGTTATTCCCTCCAAAGTGTCGCAGACAGGCAGCCAGAGGTCGAGCCAGTCCACACCTCCCTGGCATCTGCAGCCTCCAAACCTCTTTAGTATGTCCTCCGATCATCATAAGCATCCATTGGACTGCAGATACACCATCACCTGCAGGATACACCATCACTTGGACCACTGGAGGTCAATAACATCAGGCCGTTGGGTTTTGCAGTTTCTTCAAAAGGGCTACTCTCTCCTATTTGTAACCATCCCCTCACCTATGCCACCTAGTTAAGACAAGGTGACAGATCACCACATCTCCTTGCTCTGTCAGGAGGTGTTAGCTCTCTTGGAGAATGGAGCTATAGAGAAGGTGCCGACATCAGAAGTAGGTTGTGGTTGCTATTCCCACAACTTTCTTGTGTCTAAGAAGGATGAAGGCCTTCGTCCGAATTTAGACCTGCTCCTTCTCAACCTCTTCCTGGAAAAGGAGAAATTCAAAATGGTCACGCAATTCCTGTCTGCCCTAGACCCAGGATACTGGATGGTATCAGGATGCCTATTTTCACATCCGCATCCTGCCTGCCCACTGGCATTACCTGCAGTTCATGGTAAGCCAAGACCACTTTGTGTTTGCTGTGCTTCCCTACAGCCTTACCAGCGCCCCAATGGTGTTCACAAAAGTGATGGAGGTGGTTGCAGCTCTTTTCCAGAGGTCAGGAATTCCAGTCTTTCCCGAACTCCACGATTGGTTGTTAAAGGCGAGCTTGCCCGAGGCAATGACCCCCCTTCAGACTACAGCAAACCTTCTGCAATCGCTATGGTTCACTATCAACGTGCCAAAGTCATGCCTGACTCCAGCTGCTCCCTTTCATCTGAGCTGTTCTGGACACAGTGCAGTTTCAGGCCTGTCCTCCCAAGCAGCAAGTCTGTGGGATTCAGGCTATGATACTGATGTTTTGGCCTCTTTCTTGGATTTCGGTGAAACTGACTGAGGCTGTTGGGCCTCGTGGTCTCTAGCAACCCTCTTGTGACAAATGCCTGTTGGCATATGAGGGCTCTGCAGTGGGACCTGAAGTTTCAATGGGCACGGCATCAGGAGAATGTCTCCGACTTGGGCCAGATCTCTGAAAGAACGGTAAAAGTCCTGCAGCGATGGCTAAGGAACTGCGATTGGGTCAGTGGCGGACCCCTACACCTTCCCCGACCAGAGCTGAATGTGTTGACAGATGTGTCACTTCTGGGCTGGGGTGGCCATCTGGGAGAGGTGGAGATCAGAGGACTCTGGTCCAGACTCCTCATCAATCTGTTGGAGCTCCGAGCGATCTAGCCTATATTGAAGGCCTTTCTTCCTTCAGTCGGGAGGCTAGTACAGATGTTCACTGACAACACCACTCTATGTGGTATTGCAACAAAAAGGGTAAGGTGGGGCCGTGGACACTTATGTCAAGAGGCATTGCCCCTCTGGACATAGCTGGAACATTAGGGCATATCCTAGGTGGTTCAAAAGCTGGCGGGCTCTTTGAACGTCAGGGCAGACTAACTCAGATGTCAGTACTTAGTAGATCACGAAGGGCATCTCCATCGGGAGGTGGCGCAAGGTGTCTTCTTAGAATGGGGAGAGCCTTGTTTGGATCTGTTTTCCTCCGCCAAGACGAGATCAATGGCAGCAGTTTTGAGCCCTGAAGCTTCCAAGGCCGCTCTCGCTTTGAGAGGCTTTCTGTGTCCAGTGGAGCTTAGATCTCCTGTATGCCTTTCTGCTAATACCACTCCTGCCCATATATTTCAAGAAGATCAAGAACGACCGAGTCCAAATCATTCTTGTGGCTCCAGATGGGGTATGGAGAGTCTGGTATTCTACTGTTCGAAGAGCCAGGTCTTGAGGAGTCTCCTGAAGGTTAGGAGGTCTTTGGTCTGC
Source organism: Lissotriton vulgaris (assembly GCF_964263255.1). Classification (NCBI taxonomy): domain Eukaryota; kingdom Metazoa; phylum Chordata; class Amphibia; order Caudata; family Salamandridae; genus Lissotriton; species Lissotriton vulgaris. Next base: position 1,699,487,246 of record NC_141687.1, read on the forward strand.
CGTAGGCGGATGGGGAGGGTGTTCCACGTCTTGGCGGCAAGGTGGGAGAATGATCTGCCGCCGGCGGTCACTCTTCGGATGCGGGGGACAGTGGCGAGGGCGCGGTCTGCAGAGCGGAGCTGGCAGGACGGGGTGTAGAGGCTGAGTCGGATGTTGAGGTACGCTGGTCCGGTGTCGTGGAGTGCCTTGTTTGCGTGGGTGAGGAGTTTGAAGGATATCCTCTTGTTGATGGGGAGCCAGTGCAGGTCTCTCAGGTGGGGTGTGATGTGGCTGCGGCGCGGGATGTCGAGGATCAGGCGTTCTGGATGCTTTGGTGCCGTTTCAGGAGTTTGGCTGGGGCTCCTGCGTAGAGTGTGTTGCCATAGTCCAGTCTACTGCTGATGAGGGCCTGGGTGACCGTCCTTCTAGTTGTGGTGTGGATCCACTTGAAGATGCTGTGAAGCATGCGGAGGGTGTTGAAGCATGAGGAGGAGACAGCGTTTACCTGTTTCATCATGGAGAGTGTGGAGTCGAAGATGCCCCCAAGTTTCGTGCGTGGTCGATGGGTGTAGGGGGTGCTCCTAATGCCGTCGACCACCATGAGTCATCCCAGGCTGAGGGGGTGGAACCAAGGATGAGGACCTTTGTCTTGTCTGAGTTCAACTTCAGACGGCTGTTCCTCATCCAGTCGGCGACGGCCTTCATTACTTCGTGGAGGTTGGTTTTGGCGGTGTGGGGGTCCTTGGTGAGCGAGAGGATCAGCTGGGTGTCATCAGTGTAGGAGATGATGTTTCGGTCGTGCCATTGGGTGATGTGGGCAAGCAGTGCCAGGTATACGTTGAACAACGTTGGGCTAAGGGATGATCCTTGGGGTACGCCGCAGATCTTGGTGGCTTTGGAGTGGAAAGGGGGAGGCGGACGCTCTGGGTTCTCCTGGAGAGGAAGGAGGTGGTCCAGTCCAGGGACTTCTCTTAGATTCCGGCGTCGTGGAGGCGTGCTTTTAGTGTGCGGTGGCAAACTGTGTCGAAAGCGGCTGACAGGTCCAGGATGATGAGGGCCGCGGGTTCTGCGTTGTCGAGCAGGATCCTGATGTCATCGGAGGCGGCGATGAGGGCAGTTTTGGTGCTGTGGTTGCTACGGAACCCGGACTGGGACGGGTCCAGGATGTTGTTCTCTTTGAGGAAGCTGGTCAGTTTTTTGTTGACAGCCTTTTTGATGACCTTCGCTGGGAACGGGAGCAGGGAGATGGGTCGGAAGTTTTTTAGGTCCTTTGGGTCCGCTTTGGGTTTCTTGAGTAAGGCGTTGATCTCTGCTCCAACGGATCCAGAACGCCTCAGCCAGACTCATCCTCGACATCCCCCAACGCAGCCACATCTCCGGACATCTGAGAGACCTGCACTGGCTCCCCGTCAACAAAAGAATCACCTTCCGTCTCCTCACCCACGCACACAAAGCCCTACACGACCAAGGCCCGAGCTACCTCAACAACCGCCTCAACTTCTACGCTCCCAAACGTCACCTCCGATCGACCAACCACGCTCTCGCCGCCGTCCCCCGCATCCGAAGAGCGACAACAGGAGGAAGGTCCTTCTCCTACCTGGCCGCCAAGACCTGGAACACCCTCCCTACCGACCTCCGCCTGACCCAAGACCACCTCTCCTTCAGGAAGAAGCTCAAGACCTGGCTGTTCGAGCAGTAGCAGCCCCCCCCCCCCCCTAGCACCTTGAGACCCTCTGGGTAAGTAGTGCGCTCTATAAATGCCTTGATTGATTGATTGATTGCTTGTTTACAGCTCTCCGGGAAGGTCGCTGTCTCGAAGGAGATGTTGATGGTTTTCCGGAGGTGGGGTGCGATGGTGCTGCTGGCTTTGTTGTAGATGTGGTGTGGGCAGGGGTCTTCTGGGGATCTAGAGTGGACAGTTTTCATGATCTTGATGGCGTTGTTGTCGTTGATGTTGGTCCAGGTGAGCAGGCGGTTGGTGCCGAAGTGATCGTGGGAGCGGGGGTGCCGGGGTGCTGACAGCGTCGAAGCTGTTGTGGATGTCTGCGATCTTGCGATAGAAGAAGGTGGCCAGTCATTCGCACAGGTCTTGTGATGGAGGGATGTCGTTGGTGTTGGAACTGGGGTTGGAGAGTTCCTACACCATGCTGAAGAGCTCTTTGCTGTTGTGTGCATTGTCTATGCGGTCTCTGAAGGTGGTCCTTTTGGCGGATATGATGAGTTGTTGGTGTCGACAGGTGGCGTTCCTGTGGGCTGTGCAGCTTTCCGCTGTTCTTTCGCGGGTTCAGGTTTTTTTCCAGTTTTCGGCAGGTTCGGTTGGAGGCCTGCAGGTCTTCGGTGAACCAGCTGGCTTTCTTGCTGGTCTGGGTTGCGGGTGGTGGGGTTGGTCGGGTCTGCGGGTGGGTACTGGGTGAGGGCGGTGGTTAGCTGGTCCTTGTGATCTTGACCCAGCTGTGGCGAGGCATCATCTGGGTGCGGTGGTGGGTTTCCGGAACATGAAGTGGATGCAGTGGTGGTCGGTCCAGTGGAGTTCGGTGGTGCGGTCGGAGAAATGGGTGCTTGCTGAGAAGATAGGGTCAAGCGCGTGGCCAGCGGAGTGAGTGGGTGTTGTCTGAGTTCGAGGTTGTCGATCAGGGTGGAGGTGTTGGGGTCATTGTTGTTCTCGATGTGGAAGTTCAGGTCCCTGAGGAGGATGTAGTCTGTGAAGGCGAGGGCGTGTGTGCTGATGAAGTCGGTGATGGGAGTCGCTGAACTGTGGTTGGGGTCTGGGGGGGTCTGTAGACGAGGGTGCTTCTGAGGGTGGTGGGGTCGGTGTGGATCTTGAAGTGCAGGTGTTCGGCAGTGCTGAGGGTATCGTCGGCAGCTGTCGATATTTTGAGGGTGTTTCTGTGGACGATTCCTCCACCTACTCTGTTGGTTGGTCCTTGCGAGTGATCTTGTAGACTTCTGGGATGGCTATGGCGATGTCGGGCGCCAAGGTGGGGGTCAGCCAAGTGTCCGTCAGGAAGGCGGCATTTGGGGCATTGGTGTGGCGAGTAGGTCCCAGAGTTCCTTGGCGTGTTTGCGGGCGGAGCGGGTGTTGAGCAGGATGCATCTGAGGAAGTTGGGTTCTTCGGTGGGTGGGTTGGCGGGCCAGATGCTGGTGAAGCTGCAGTTCCGGCAGGAGAAGGGTCCTTGGGTGCGCTTCAGGTTGGCCAGGCAGCAGGTGCGTGACCGTCCGGCGTTGCGTGCGTGGAGGTGGCTGGAGTAGTAGCGGTGGCATGCGTCGTGGTGAGTGCGGGGGCCAGATGTCCTGAAGCTGGGCGCGGTCCAGGCGTGGACGGGTGCAGATGGGCTAGCCTTAGGCACGCCTTAGGCGCAGCCTCCATATGAGGGGGAGTGGGAGGGAGGAGCAGCTGGGAGGCGGGAGCAGGGTGGCGAATGGGAGCTCAGGGAGGCAGGCCGCAGGGGACGCAGCGGCGGGAGAGAGCACGGGTGGGGACAAGCGGGAGATACAGAAGGCAAAGTGGGGCACAGAGGGGCACAAAAAAGTACAAAAAAGAACAACAACAACCATGCTAACCAAGCGGGTGGGGGCGAGACGGGATACACAAGGCAAAGTGGGGCACAGAGGAGCACAAAGTACAAGAGAAAAAAATGCTAATCACGCAGGCACAAACCAGATCGAGTGGCAGCAGCGGCTCAGGGCACACAGGAGGGCTGTGTGGTGGCGCGGGAGCGACCTGCCTGGTGACAGGATCTTCTTACCAGTTCCTGGTCGTGGTTAGGGGGGACTTCTGGATTTAGGCTGCAGGCGTTGGCTGGAGGCTTGAGGCAGGTCAGGGGTCATCGGATCTCTGGTCAGGATCGCCGGGGTGACCTCCTCGTGGTGTTTTTCCACTCGAGCTCGGGCCACGTTTGGCAGGTGCAGAGTGGGCTGGATTTGCAGTCTCTGGCTGCTGCCAAAGGTTGCAGTTGAACAAATCCGGTGTTCACGGGAGAAGCAGTCTTTGGAAGTGAAGGCAAGCAGGGCCTCCAGGGTTTTCGAGGTTGCTGGCTGCAGGACACACCAGGATTTTACAGGAGCAGGTTCGAGGGGGACAAGCCTGTAGGGCTGGGGCCAAGTCAGTAGGCATCTTCCTCTTGTTAGCTGGCTGCACGTCTGTTCGGTCCTACTTGTTGTTGCTGGATCTGAGGAAGCAAGGTTCAGGGTGCCCCCCTAAATACTAGATTTAGGGGCGTTACAGGTAGGTAGAGGGCAGGGACCAATGGGTCCCTTCCCTGGGGTGGGTACACCCCCTATTGTGCCACCCTCCAGTGGGAGGGGGGGGGCAGGAGCCTGTCCCTGGTTGGGTCACCCCATCCTCAAGATGGCGGCGACTCAGAGTTGTGCGTCACCTCGCCTCCCCCACCTGAGGGGTGGAGTTGGCAGAGGTGGGCACACCTCCCTCACTTGTTCTTCCCTCTGGTTCTCCCGCCCAAAGTGGGGGATAGAACCAGTGGGGACCAGTTGCTGAAAGCAAGAAGTGGCCTGGGGAAGCTCACAAAGGTGGCAATTCTTTGAAGCTTCCCCTTCGTGAACCCTGCCCATCCTGGGGGAGGAGACTTGGCACCTCGTCCCAGGATGTGCATTGTTCCAGGCCCCCGAGAGCAGCAGGCTCTCAACCCAGGGGTCCAGAAACATGTCTGTTGATGGCAGCCTAAGCAGCCACACAGTCGGGACACTAGAGGTGGGTTAGTTTTCAGGGGGCATCCCTCTGTGTGCATTTTTTCATTAAATCCCACACTGGCATGAGTGTGAGTTTAATGTGCTGAGAAGTTTGATACCAAACTTCTCAGTTTTCAGTGTAGCCATTATGGTGCTGTTGAGTTCTTAATGACAAACTCCCAGCACCATATACTCCTAATGGCAGCTCTGCACTTAAAATGTCAAAGAACACATGGACATGCTCATGCTGACTGAAAGAGCAGTATACAAACTAAGGGATAATCCTCGTAAATGGAACGGGGTCTGGCAGCCTTGGAATTCCTATAGGGGGGACATATGTGAGCCGCTGGATGAGGAAGATCTTGAGGGTTCCGATGACGAAGACGAACACTGATTGGGAATGGGGTTGGTTGATGGGCAACGCATATGGGAGTGGGTTGGTTTTGTGTAGGGAGTTTACTGAGGGGGGGATGGGGTGGGGTTTAGGGTATGGGAATGTATGATTGGTCCCTCCTATGACGACTATGATGCTAGATGCTATCGAAGCTATCTCAATGACATGCCGATGCATGTGTGCAGTTTTTCTAGGTTATGTTCACTGTTATATAAAAAAATACAAAACGCAAATTGTAACTTCTACGATGTAATTATACGTCCCGTACATCGGATCACCTTGAATACTGCCATCGCTACATGATCAGAAAGGACTGTCCAAAAATAACGTGCTGTTTCGCATATTCCTTATGTCATAGACAAGCCTTAAGAATGTAAGCTTTTATGTGACTGATGATGACGATACTATTTGCATTTTGCAACAAAAATAAAAATTAAAAAAAAAAAATGTCAAAGAACGGACTTAGACACTGTAGGGGTACAGGGCTCATGCACCTGTACCCTCACTACTGGTATAGTGTACCCGTCTAGAGGGGTGACTGATCTATGCCAGAGCAGTGCGTTGTAGGCATGTCACACAGGGATGTGTTATCAAAATTGGGTTTCAACCTGCACACCTAACTTCAATGTATATGCCAAGAAATGTTATCAATGTAAAAAGTTCAACAGTGTGTGCTGCTGTGGGATTTTCCTATGACCCTGTTAACAAAAGCTACAAAATGGGATACAGGAACATCCGTGCCCGCTCACAGAGTCCCTAAGGTTTCTATAGTACCATAAACAATTTCACCAAAAATCAAACTTAACACACACGTGGAGATTGAAAATGTCTTTTTCATTAGTATTTGTCTCAACAAACTTTGTTTTAAAAAGGGTTCACAAGGTGTTCAGTATATGATTGGCTGAAGTTTGTACGTTTTACAACAATGTAATTGGGCTACTAAATACTATTGGTTTTCAATGGAGTTAATGGTAATGCTTTAGTACTACTATTTTTTTACTGTTACCGTGGAACTCCCACCATGATGATGAAGAAGATCAAGCGTGCGAATCTATCAAAGATATTAATACTGGAGAACCACAGTGTACAGGTAAGTAACTTGTGTTTTACTTACCTTCAGTAACACCTTATCTGGTAGAGACTACCTTGCTGCAGATTCCATACTGACCCACCGATCCTCCCTACTCTGTGAACAGATTTCAGAGTAAAGTGTTACTTCCTTTTAATGGCCCTAGTTCTAACGCACCAGTGGTCAGTCTTCTTCGTGGCTCTGCGCTTTTTGCGTGGAAAAGAAAATGTCAGCGCAATGGGGGGGTGGGGGGGGGGGGGGGGGGACCTATATAGGCACAGTGCATATCACATCTGGCGTGGATGTCGCTATGCAGAGCCAAACTACGACACCTACGGGCGCACAAGACTACTGCTCACGAAAATTTTCCAGATCAAGAGTGACGTCTGGGGATTATTTTATGGTAAGGAATCTGCTGCTAGATAGAGACTCTACCAGATAAGGCTTTACTGAAGATAAGTCTCTTGCTTGTCCCTTCCAATGGCATGCTCCCTATTACAGCAGGGAGCTTAGACAACTCATTTGAAGCCTGCACCTTACAAGTAACCTCAAAGCTCACAAACAATTACAAGACATCTTGAGCTTCCACACACATGTACAAGATCTTTTGGAAACTTGGACGCACCGTTGCGTGAACTGGATGTGAAGTCCATTATTCTCAGAGGGAGTTGTCATTACTGCCATCCTAAGTTTTCCTCTCTCATGGGCTATCCTTTCCCTTACCAGCTCTTTCCTTTTCTTTCTGTTTCTCCTCCTCCTCTCTGTTTGTCCTCCTTTGTTCCCTGTATTTCTTCCCTGATTTGACCCTCTTGGTAGAGATCCTGGGCAGGGCTTGAGCTTGTTCTGGTTACTATGGCGACCCCTTCCTATCGACGACTTTCCCAGCCAGACTACGCACCTTGCCTTTTTCCCAGTGGCCCCACATGGCATAAAGAGTCACCTTACTTACTCCTCACAGGGCTATGGCACAATTAGCATGGCAGTACTGTTCACGACAGTCCCACATGGGATGGAGATTCACCAACTTGCCTCTGCACAGGGCTATGATCTGATCGGTACAGAAGCCGTCTCCTCGCACCTTCTTCAGATATCCAATAACGAGGATTTCCCACTTGACCTCGCTCCCTCCTCCTCCCCAAAGAACACATTGGTCTTGGTTGGCTGTAGTGTCCAAGGCTTCACGGCAGTTGGTCATGGTTTCCATGGGTGAGGGACTTCACCCATCTGGAAGACTGACAGACCTTAGCTTCTAGTCTTGGTCACAGGCAGCAATCTTGCAGCGCTTCTCCTCATACAGCCTGCTTGACAGTTGACTATTTTGAGGGCCTTGACCTGCCTTTCTTATAGTTCATCTCCAGACACCAAATGTAACTTCGGTTCTGAGTCTTTGAAGTTTGTGTTGGGGGTTTGCTTTCCTATTGAAGTGCCCTCTCTACACTGCCCTTCCTTCAGAAAGCAGTCTGGCACAGCAGGAGCAACTCCAAATATGATAGCCCCACAACACAGACCATGTGAGTGACTAGAGGTTCACACCTAGATGTCAGGTACAGTGATAGGAATATCAAAAGTTTGTCCCAGGGCCCCAGCCCTACGCCTTATAATTTTCTTATCAGCTCCATCTATCTCCTGCGGTATGCTCAGGCCCTTTTCCATGACCTCTCTATGAATCAAAAGCACCCTTTAAAATATACTGGGTAGCCTGGCTCTACATTCATCCAGTGTGGCCCACCCAGATCACAGGAATGCGGCAATGCACAAATCTGTTTGGGAGGATTCCTCTACCTCCTCATGCTCCTCAAGTCATCCCTGGGTCTCCCAAAATTGGAACCCAGAATCTTCCATGTATAGTACCATTCGCAAACACATACATATAACACACATGCACTTCATACTAACTTTAGGACAAGAGTGAGTTAAGCACACAGCAGTGAAACTTTACTTGAGTGAGCCTGTAGGCCTTAGCCCAGTGCGACAGGTAAAAAGTCCTTTTAACTTCTACTGATTACTACATGGTATGCTGCCTTTCACTTGTATGAGGGTAGCGCTTTGGGTGCTTTTCCCGGTCCAAAAAGACCGCAGCCTGCAAGACAGGCCTATGCCATGATGCACACACATCAGTGTTCACCCATGACAGCAAAAATCAGCACCAGGGAACCAGACATCATTACAGTTAGGGGCATTCTGGGCAGGGTTACACATCCATCACCATGCAAGTAACTTTTCTGTCCCAACAAAACACAATAACAACTTCAACTTTCCTGTCACTCTGTTATAAAACCACTCCTAATACTTTCAAACCTGCATCAGTAGTCAGTACTATCATCTTTGTCACATCAAACGTACTGAACGTTTGGCATTCGTAATCTCATTCTTGATAAAGTCACTGTCTTACCTCTATCCACTCAAACCCAACCCTCTTAATTTATTTATTTATTTAAGGTTTTTGTAGAGCGCGTAGTAACCCTTGAGCATCCCAGCGCTTGAACCTGAATTCCGGAGGGTACAGCAGCGGAAGGGGATAAGAATCAGGGAAAGAGAAGGGTTTTTAGAGCCTTCCTGAACTGAAGGAGGTTAGGTTCATGATCCTGAGATTTGCTGTTGGCTATGCACATGGAGTGCTGCCTGGCTGGGGTCTGGGCTGATGTGTGGCTGGGTGTGGTACAAAAGGGGGTGGTGATGGACGGAGCATCTGAATCAATCAAACACTCACACCCAGTCAAAAGATCTGGGTTTAATCCATCACCGTTCATTAGCCCAGTCTGCCACCCCAGTTTAGACATGGCTATATGCAAATCAGTCTGACCCTGTGCATCATGGAAACAGTCCAGCCTGAACTGCCAAGCCATGTCTTCCCTGGACCGGAAACAAGCTTCCGAGGACCGGTTTCTGGCATTCCAGCCGTCTTCAGCCCGGCTTGCTTGAATCCAGTGGTAAAGTGAGCAAGGGACGCACGTCTGAGCATACCCTGCCACACTTATGGCGGCCAAAAGCGGTACAAAAGGGGGTGATGACGGACGGAGCATCTGAATCAATCAAACACTCACACCCAGTCAAAAGATCTGGGTTTAATCCATCACCGTTCTTTAGCCCACTCTGCGACCCCAGTTCAGACATGACTATATGCAAATCAGTCTGAACCTGTGGCTCATGGGAACAGTCCAGCCTGAACTGCCAAGCCATGTCTTCCCTGGACCGGAAACAAGCTTCCGAGGACCGGTTTCTGGCATTCCAGCCGTCTTCAGCCTGGCTTGCTTGAATCCAGTGGCAAAGTGAGCAAGGGACTCACGTCTGAGCATACCCTGCCACACTTATGTTGGCCAAAAGCGGTACAAAAGGGGGTGGTGATGGACGGAGCATCTGAATCAATCAAACACTCACACCCAGTCAAAAGATCTGGGTTTAATCCATCACCGTTCTGTAGCCCACTCTGCCACCCCAGTTCAGTGTGGCTGGTTGTGGAACAGTCCTCATGATCAGGGCGGCTTCTCTTCTTGCATGAGCTACCTGCTCCGAGCGGTATATGGTATCACCTGGTGACCCACTAGCTGAAAATTAAAGTTCTGTTTGGCCCATGTCTGCAGATGATAGACCCTAGCGGTTCTTACCCTGTGCATTCATTGAGCACTCAGCTGTCTGAGTGCAGTCTTGCAGATGCGATGGAGAGGAGGCTGACCCAGGTGGGGTGGAAGCCTGCTGATGACACATAGGCCCCCAAGGAAGGATTTGTGGAGCTATACCTACTTTAACATTGTGGACTACTGCACCATCTAGATCCCAGCTAAACATATTGCTGTGCAGCAACAACATGCTTCATAAGGGACTGAGCATGAGGAGTAGCCAAGGTACAAGTGGAATCTTCAGCACTGGTGTGACTGTTTCATTCCCATTCATTGTTTTTACTGTTGGTCCTGGTGCAATCTCGATCCGTGGTTGAATCATTCAATGGAGAATGCTGACTGGGCTGGTGCGGTGTGGTCCAGTACTGAGAACAGTATGGACTGCTAAACTTTGGCCAGTGATCTGGGGGTCTGGTTCCTGCCTGCTAAGTGTTTGATAGCTGTATAGCGATGATGTTGTACAACAGAGCATACCAAAGTGAGTCCTGCTTGGCTGCTTCCTGGCAGCAACCTACATGACTGACATGCTGTAGTGTTTTGTGTGCCCTTGCCCTTATGGTCCATGGTTGCTAGCACTCATTGGCTTTTGATGTATCACTGTATTGCTTCTATGTAACAATGGGCAATCAGAGCCATAAGAAGTTACACTTTTGTTTGACCTTAGGCGCTCTGCCAATCAGCTGAAAGGACCAGGGCTCGCTAGAATAGGTGACTCCAGATCATGTGTTTCCAAGGAGGACCATGACATTAAGACTATCCTGCAGGGCACGAGGCAGAGTTTGCTTACAGTCATTGGCAACATCAACACTTTTAACATCACATGTCGAAACAGACAGCCAGAATAGATCCTGCTGAACTCCATAGCTCAGAGATTGAAAATCTGTCCTTTTTGTTTAGCATCGTATATAATACAATCTGATATGATCCCAACCTTCATGGACCAACATTGGACATCACTGCCAGAAAGGGCCTCTGTGGTGGAGCTAGTCTGGTAACATTGGCCCCTTTTAATATACATTGGCTATGAGCATGTGCGTTGTCGGATTCTCTCTCGTCGTAGTGATGCCTGGGGATGCAATTGGGCCACGTACAGGCCTTCAGACTCTATGTTAACCAGATTTTCATTTCTGTGAGGATGTTGTTTTTGATGCTATGAATGAATTCACATATGTCCAAAAAGCAACCAGCAGCTACTTGTAAAGTGTTCATTAGCTTTCACACTCATTTGTTTTTGGTATATATTTCTCTGAAACAGTGTGCATCTTTGAGTGCAGTGCAGCAAAGGGTGAGTGATGTTTGTGTGAATGCAGGTTGAGCAGTGTGCCTGTGTGAGTCCAGGGTGAGTTATGTGGAAGGGTCAATAATGGGTCTATGAGTGCAGGGTGAGTAGTGTGCCTATGTGAATGCAGGGGGAGTGATGTATCTGTGCTAGTCCAAAGAGACTTGTCTGGCTACACCCAGAGATGTGTACGTAAGCCATCTCTTTCTCAAATTTGCTTGAAAATGCACCATTAGCCCACTCTTTTAAAAAAAAATCCCTTCCGATCCCCTGTAGGTGGTTCCGGCTCGCTCGCTACGCAAGCTCGCCACAGTGCAGTATTTACACCTCACCACTTTCAAATGTCACCAGCCACCCCTGCTCACCCCCTTCACGAGTCAATACATCATCACAGAATCAATAGTGAAGAGTGATATATCTATGCACTCTAGGGAAAAATGTAAAACAATGTGTGTTGTTCACAGGGCCGTGCTTAGCGGTTCATGTACGTGACAGGAGACCCTCGAAGTGTCAATGTTCTGTAATCCTGCTGGAAAAGCCAGGGAGGTGTCCAGTGTGATAAAACTATCTACCAAGTGGCGTAACACAAGCCCCTGCAGTGCAGAGGGGTCCCTGAGCTGCAAGGGGCCCTATCAGAATAGTACTCTGGCCTGAGAGCTCTGGATTAAATGCGGAGCTCTGGCCCCTCCCTGTACCTTGCAGGGGTGGCCCCTCAAGTTTTTTACGCACGTGTATCTAACAGTGCTTCCCAAGCCCTCCCTGTACCTATTCCGCATTTAGCCTCTCCTAACAATTTTCCTTCACAGTTCACCCATTTTTAGGTCTTGCCTAGCATTGCAGCACGCATGCACTGCTCGCTCTGTGGGAGCTATAGTAATCAATATTTAAGAAGGGGACTTTAAGCCACGCCCTTGTTTTCAATTGGCTGGCGTCATAGTTTAGGGTAAACGCTAGCTTGTGATTGGGAATCAGGCTTTTTGGTTACCGCCCTGTCACTTTTTGAGAGGGTGTATTGGTTGCTTGTTTACTGTTTTCTGATTTGATTTTGTGCTTTTTTGTTACCGCCCTGTATTTTTTTACGTATGGCCCATCCGGACTGCTTCATACATTGGTGGTCACACACAGAAGGGCCGGAGGTGCGCTTTTCCTCTAGGGTTGTAAATGTTAGATCTTCATCTTTGTTTCTTGGTACAAGTTTTTTGGGTTTTATTTTATTTTCTGCAAGTCTTGCGTGAGTATAAAATAGATGGGGTTTGGCTGTAGGGCTTTCAGCGGCTACTGGTGACGCCTCCCATGGTGTCACTGCCCTTTTTAGGTGTCACCTAGCGTTGCAGCACGCATGCGCTGCTCGCTCTGGTGTTAGCCACGCAAATAAGAAATGACATGTCACCCTGACCCCTACTAACATATGACAATTTGACGCAAATGTTCTGAGTCGTGTTAACCTCTTTTTATGTGGGGTCAAACTTTACCCTGATTAACTCCTAATGTTCTTTGGCGGAACTGCCCGTCTCCACACGCTGCATGTAAAAATATGTTTTGTATATCTGTTGCGCCCACCAATTCGAGCTGCAACAGAGCGCTTATTGCAAGGTTAAGATCTAAGTGCTATGCCCGACAGGAGAGGAAGATTAGAGATGATTTACGAGCGGAAGGCATGGACCCTAAACTACCTAATGCTGCAGTTTTAGCTCGAGGGACACTGATTGATTTAAAGGCTTTTTATAGTATTGAATCGTTCAGGGGACTGTGTTACATACGCACACACACAAAAACACATGCGCACATATACATACACACACACAGACTCTCACACACATACATAAACACACACATACACATGCACACACATACAAACACTTCCTTTTGTTGCTCAACGCACTGAGACATCCATGGCTTAGGTACTAGAGGGATACAAAGAACAAAAGTTTCTCCATCACTCCTATCAAAGCCCAGTGGCAGGTATGTTTACTTGCAAATTATACGGTTTGACCTCTGCACATGCAACGGAGCGCTCATTGCAAGGTTGAGATCTAAGCACTATGCCCGATAGGAGAGGATGGTTGGAGATGGTTTACAAGAGGCCGCTGTGGACCCAAAACTATCTAATGCTGCAGTTTAAGCTCTAGGGACACTGATTTATTTAAAGGTTATTTATAACATAGAATCCTTCAGGGGACTGCGTTTGCAAAAAATTAAGCTATTACTATTGTAAATAATAATGCTTATGTTATAAAACAAAAACCATAACTAAAAGGCATTACCATTTACAATGTCAATGGCTTAAACTTGCATAAATGCGAGACCTATTGCATTGCAAATGCTTGTTTCATTCCCCTTCTCCACATGGTTATTTGGGCCCTCTTGCTGACTTCCAGTGTTGTGCAATTTCACACTTAGCCAGTATATATGCCAAGTCTTGAAATTTGCGTGTCACTTACATTTTAGGTGTATAGGGGAACCACCCAAGAAGGCAGTGGCTGGGGTAAAAGGGGACCTCCCTCTCATTGACAGTTGCGATCTCTCCCCAAAAAGTGCGCAGTGTAGGGCACGTACAGAACATATGCAGGATATGTGCTTCCCTCTCTTCGTATCTGGGAGAGGTAGCCTCAGCTATGTGAAAGTATCTTCTAATCCTCTCGGGGATAAGGGTAATCTGTGCGGCACATAGTAATTCATTAATTTGAAACCCTCATTCCTGTAGATTTTCGGCCCTTGTTCCAGAACCATGTCCCAGTCCGTGGCAGTGGTAGGAATTTCCAGATCCTCCTCCCATTGCATCCATAAGTGCTCCTGTGGACGCTGACAATTAGTGTGGCTTGCTTTGTAGAGGCAGGAAACAGTTTTAATCGTGCCCGCTGATAAGACCACATATTGGCAGCTCTTGAGTGCACATGGCTCAAAGGAGTCTGTGCCCTAGTGCTTCCTTAGTGGCGTGGTAATTGCTATGTGTAATAGAAATGGGCAATGTGGCCTAACGGTGGCCCTTCTGAGTGTCTAAAGTGGTCTCCCAGCTTTGTTACCCCCGCTTCAGCCCAAGTATCAATATCTCTCCAATATCCAACACGTGGCAGATGTTTTAATATGGAGAGAGGTAAGTCAGTGGAGTAGAGAATTTTATCACTCGTTTTCTGCAAGAATCTATGCCAGCAGCGAGTGCTCATTCAGAGCTCCCAAGTATCTCCAGTAGGGGATTGTTTTACTCTCGGCAACACCTTAGTGAGGTCCAAATTCGGCTCAGAATCCTGGCAGAATTTCTCCTGGTTGCCAGCGGATGGACCAGCCAGTTAAGCTGTGCTGCTATATAGTTCATCTCAAAGTCAGGGACTGTCAGTCCCCCAGTCGCAGTGGAGAGCTGCATCGTGCCCAGTGCTACTCGCCTACAGGCTGCCCCCCCCCCATATGAAGGTGGTAATTAAGGAATCCAGGTATCAAAACATTGCCTGCAGGACCCAGAACGGGAGCTTTCCAAAGAAGTAAAGGAGGTGCTGCAAGGCCACCATCTTCAGGAAGGCAACAGGGCCCACTACTGCCAATTCCATATCTCTTGCAGAGATCGGAAAAATGTAGCACCATCAGATGCCGCTACTTTTATTCGGACCGGAAATAGCATCGCATATGGAAGGCCCAGCTGCTGCAGCCTCATCTTAGTGCCTTGAAACGTGGCTCTCTGTTTTTGTACTTCTCAAGAGAAGTCTGGCAATATACGCACCACTGCGTTTTCAACTCTGAGACCTTTACTGCGGGCTTGCTCTAGGATGTAATCCCGGTCCTTGTAGTAGAGCAAGCGGGTTACCACTGGTCTTGGTGGGGTCCCCGGCAGCGGCGGCCTTGTCTTTACCCAATGGGTGCGTTCACGATCAAAATAATTGGGAGAGGCCCTCTAGTGCCACCTCCTCTTGCAACCACCGCTCAAGGTAGGTTATCGTGCTGGTTCCCTTAATTGTCTCAGGCAAGCCTATCACTCAAATATTGTTTCAGCGGGAGCGGTTTCCTGCATCTTACGCCCTGAGCTCCAGGGTAAAAATCTTGTTTTCCATGCTAGTCAGTCATTTCGTCGTCGAAGTGAGCATGGGTGAAATCTCTGTCAACGCTCTTTCATTAGTGTTAGTTCTCTCTGCCAGACGCTTATGGTCATCTCACAAGAGGCCCAGATTCTTTTTTGGTTTCCAATTCCGTTCAAGATGCTGTGATAGCCCGCAGGATGTCATGTAGTGAGGGATTTCCTTCTGTTTCCACTATCGGAGGTGCCCCCTCACTATTGGGCATTGGGCATGGGTTTACCCATGGCCCTCGTATTCGGTGTTCAACCAATAAGGTCAGGTTGCAACCTAGAAGCAACCACCAGCATTCAGGCTGTGTACACCCAGCAGCGCTAATAACAGGACTTGGTAGCGACAGTTATCCAGTTGTCATCGTGGGTGGATCAAACATCAAAGTTCCTTCAAAGCAGCGCCTCAAAAGCACGTCACCGGGATCAGCTCCAGGCAGCCCCTGGGTAGGTGTGGTCATCCATTAGGTGCTGTCTGCAGGTCCCAGTAAAGGTCCCCCTCACAGCAACCCACAGTTCACTCTATACTCTTGCTAGAACGTTCTTTCAGCTTGGTTGTCCCCTCAGCATGCAGCATTCATCAAGGCCTCAAACCCAGGAGTCAGCAGGCTCTGGAGGAGTTTACAGGCCACAGCTTATGTTTTTGGTCCAGAGATCGGCGGTCTGGTTTCTCCAGGGGCCCCAATCAGGCATCCAATTAAGGGGCCGCACAGCCATACAGTAGTCATCTGACTGGGGGCAAAGTCAGTGCAACCTTGGGCTATGCTTGTCACCCAGTCAGCAGTGCAGTCATTCGGTCCCCTTTAACCTCCTCCAAGCATGGAAATGTGGAATTTCTGTGACCCCAGTTCAATAATCAGCATCTCTTCTTAATTTAGCTTCCTAGACGCTTTGTCAGTCACTGCAAGGGGGCCCCTCTTTTGCACATAAAGGGCCCTCGCCCGCCTGCCGATTTGCAGACCCAGCAGGACTGGCTCTGCGCCACATTCACCGCTTCTGTCCCACGTTGACAGCAGGCAAAGTTTTGTTGCTTGGCCCCTCTTCGGGTGCCCCGGCTGGCTGGAAACCACTCATCTGCACCTGCATCTCCCTGTTCCCCCTCCGGTCGGGGTTCAGGGCAGCAGCACTCATCAATTAGGCAGGATAGCTGCCTGCCTCCGCGGCCCCCTGAATGGGGCACAGGTAATTGCAGCACTTGCACACTCCGACTCATGGGGCTGCCCCCCAGGCTCCTCCCTTGAACCACAGGGTTCAGCACCCCCCCTCCTATTTCTTTCATTCGTCCTCACTGGCTTCGCTGTTCTGGGCCGTTCTCTGCAAGGGTGGCATGGGGTCTCTCAGGTGGGGGGCTCCTCCCTCGAACCACGGGGTTCAGCACCCGCCTCCCATTTCTTTAATTCGCCCTCACTGGCTTCGCTGTTCTGGGCCATTCTCTGCAAGGGTGGCATGGGGTCTCCCAGGTGGGGGGCTGGAGGACACAGGTAATATCACCACTGGTCTTTCCTCTGTGCCAGGTCTCTGGGGGTCAGTGATACCGGGCTCACCACTGCCCTAGGGCTCTATAGTGCGAGGCCACCGCCATCTTGAATTGCGGCCTCGCAGTTTCCACTGGCAAAGTTAAAAATTTCGGGTCATCGGCTTTAGCAGGAATCAGCAGGAGCACAGTCAGTCTCCTCTGTACGTAGCGACACACTGGGTATTATGTGGGCCCCTAGGCTGGCGGGATCTTCCCAAGATGGCACTGGATGGGGATTGATCGAGTGGAGCTCCGAGCCAAGCTGCGCACTCCATCAGCGCTCGGCCACACACCTGAGTTTTAATCAATGTTCTGCCTGATAGTCAGTATGTACCACTCCCCTCTTAACTTTGCTGCGCAACCCATTTACATTTACTGACAATATGTTTAAACATGTGTGCTATCTCACTGTAATTGGGAGTTCAATTCAAATGATCTTTCATACCATTTTCTGCCTCTAAGTACTTATGAATGTAAGTCGGATGGTATGTTTCAGAAGTTTAAATCTGCCTGTAAAACTTTAACAAACCTGTGTTCATAATTTCCCCTTACTCCCCTCTGCTGACCATCCTGCCTATCTGGCCTAAAACTGCCTGCCTCTCCCATTCACAGGAAGCCTGCCACCCTCCCAAAACCAAGTTATTGCGAAAGCGTGGCCTAGAAATCCTACACTGTCATGCAGGTCACATATGGATTATATGTTGGTGCTATTCTTCTCCACCCTCCCATCCTGCATCCCCTCTACCACAATTGTCTCCACTGTAGTCTATGTATCTGATAATATGGGGATAAATGTTACTGTCTCACCTAAAGATGTGTAATGGTTTCTTACCCATCCATTACAGCAGGCTCTTACACAGTCTCCTCTCTCTTCTCTGATATCCCACTCCAATTTACCTTTCATTAACTATGGATTCAGGTCTGAATCTAGCATTGCCGGGATCAAAGGTCCCAGCTTTGTCCCCCATCAAGTTCTGGGTTCCTCTGGTGTAGCTTTTGATGTACAGTCAGTTTGTGTGTCATGGTTAATTGCGGGCCCTGCTCCAACATTTCTTACTCTTGTCTACCAATTCCTTCATGTATATTGTCTAGAGGCTTTCTTCCTTCTTGGGATTGTGGGCAAACCATCTGTGTTTTATATGTTCATTTTGCCACTCCTCTCCCTCCCTATAGCCAATCCCAAGCTTCCTCTGCCATTGAGAAGTTCCAGGTCTTGATCTCCACCATCACTTTTAGTTTCGCTAGGAACATCATCTTGTATTTGATCCCTCTGTCTCTCAGCTCCCTGTTAACATGTTTGAAACAGTGCCTTTATTTTTGGACCAGCAGTGTGAAGTCCAGGATGATCAACATGGCACTTTTTGGAGCAGTAGATGTCCCTACTTTCTGGCCACTTGGAGGACTGCATCCCTACATCTATAATGTAAACAAATGAGTTGTAATTGTTCTTGGGAGGGCTCCCCAGCCTCGGCAGAGGTACTGACACCCTATGGGCTCTCTCCAATGAACAAAATTTGGAAAGAACTTTTGGCTGGAGAGTTTTCGGTATCCAATGGTCTGCAACAAATTCTATGTTGGGGCCCTCAGTTCCCTCAGGAACACCTAATATTCTGATATTGTTCCTTCTGGATCTTCCCTAGGAATCCTCCAGCCTAGCCTGCGGTGTCTCATTCTTTCTCTTGAGTTTGGTAACTCCCTTATGAAGATTTCATTTTGATCTCCCCCTTAAGCATTGATATAGACGCTTCATTGTGCATTACTTTTTCACTGGCTTACACGTCACTCTTAGCAGGTTGGATTCTATATTTATAGTATCTATTGTGGTCTCTAAAGTGCCTTTTGTGTCCGGTACAACAACCATTATATCTCCTAGCGTGTATTCTGGTGTAGCGGTGGTGGATCGCACTTTCTTCCCTGCCTCTTCTGTACTTGGTCTCTACCTTAGGTAGGCGTATTTGTCTATCCTGTTTTGCTGTTGTGGCTTTGCCTTTTTTTCTTTCCCCATTGTAGTAGAGATTGTGGGCTCTTCTACTCCACTGTAGAAACACGCAGTATGCAGTATATTATTTCCAGCTCTCCCTCTTAGCCTGTGCAGTGTGCGTACTCCACTACTGAAGTGTCTCCATGCACATTTTCGTGTACCCCAGGTTGTGACTGCAATGTGAATCAGGCTGTTGTTTATAGTTAACGTAGGCTCAGTCAGCCAATTGCCTATTAACAAACTCAGAACCGATTAGGTGCCTAGGTATCTACTGGGGGCCTCTGTTGTTTAAGATCTAGTTAACACCCACCCACCCCAACCCAGCACAGCAAATTACATTGGCAGCTTTCTTCCCTGTAGCCTACCTCTACCCTGGTAGGAGATCCGCGTGGGTCCCAGACTACTATTAGTCCTTGGATCATTTCTGGTTCATGTAATCAGGCCTTCTCAGCGAATTGGACAAACAATACGGCCTACCTGGTTTCTGTCGTCTTTCTTATAGTTTCAAGCCTTTTCGATACTTTCTGGAATGATGGGGGGATCTGGAGCTTGCATAGGAGCTCTAAGTTTGCACAGCCATCTTCGCGATGAACGTTATTGGGGAAGGGCTGAAGTAGGTGCTTTGCAGTGACTTTAGCTGTGGCAAAAAATGTTGCGCCACCAGGGAGGGATGACTGGTATAAGGATCCGAAAGTTATGGCGGGCCACAAACAACTAGTTTACAAGATAAATGACCAACTGCCTATTTTTGTGAATATAGGTGTACATTGTTTGCTGAGGTTACCTGACCAATAAGAGGGATTAAACAGATACTGGGATGGGTGAGACCTAGAAATGGAAATGGTTGAATAAAAAGTAGAAGCTCCGAGATGAGAGGGGAGGAACAATGATCGGTATTGCTTCATTAAGAAATGCAGATGACTTACATATAGCAGAGGTAAGGATCTCTTAGAGTGGGATGTTAGATATGGAATTGGTTCTGAATTTTGTGTTTCATTCGGAGTATACTTGTTCTGCTACATTGAGTGGACCAATCATAGTTAATATGCTCAATGAGATTGAAGAGATTCTTATACAATTAGTTTGAGGAAAGAAACAATATTGGTAATAAATGAGAAAAATATATATTTTTAAATGTGCTAAAGGCAAGTCACCACCTCGGTCTCATACGATGGGCAACAAGAAGGATCTGAGCATCGACAGCAATGATTAATGTTCTTTCGTATGTCATTTGTTTTGCACTGTCTAATGTTGCTTTTCTTGTGTGTGTGATGCCATAATTGCTTAGTTCTTTGCTTTAGCCTCCAGCTGTGGTTTGGAAGCCCGATGGGGTGACCATACTACTGTTGAATGTGGTAGTTATGATATCTTGGGCTCTTGCTATAGACTCCATAATTTCTTCTCATAATTTAGAATTCGATAAGGTCATTTCTCATTATGTTCCCCTTCTCACTGGAGATGGAGTTTTTTATTTTGCCCCGCCTGTATTTAAAATTGAGCGGCCACCTGCACATAGTGGGATTTATGTGGTACTTTCCTCTTTGCAGGTGGAACAGAAACACTCCTTATTGGGGTTTGCATTGTCGGTGAGGAGTAATTTAACAATTTTGTGGTGGATCACATGCTACACATTTACTCTTCACACTATTGTATACATAATTGAGACTTAGAATAGTTTTTTTGCTAATTGACTTATCACCGTACTGTGCAGAAGCAGGCTTACAACATGGGTTGATATTTCAATTATTGACCTGAAATGGGTGTGGGATAAAAGATGCAAAGACAGTCAGGAAGGTCTTAGCCTAATTGAATAGACAGAAGGTAGGCATAGCTTTTCTGCATGAGTCACATTTCACTCCTTATAACCAAAAGGCTTAGACTGCTAAGATGGTTTATTTGCTGTCTGTTTGCTTCAAACAGCCTTCACGACAGAGGAGTTATTCCATGGGTTTTTCACTTTGTGCAACCAGGACAGCTCGTGATCCTAGAGAGAGGTACCTAGGTTTTCAGAGTATAGTGCAGGATTGTCTTTTAGTTCATCAAATATATGGTCCTAACTTTCAGTGTCCTCAATTCTATACTAATCTGTACTCGCTATATAAAAGTCTTGACCAGTGGACTATGATATTAGGTAAAGATTTAACCCTATTATTAATATTGATTTATACAGATGCAAAGCTGTTCCCAGGGAACCATTGTCTACCACCAGGGTCTTTCTACAGATAGTTGAACAGAATGACTTGGTTAAAATTTGGAGTTTAAGTCTTCATGTGAGTCTGAGTTTTACATTGTATTCATCCGTTCAAAATGACTTCTCGCTTGTCACACAAGATATTTACCAGTGGATGTGCAGTTGCTGTAACCACGCCCACACCTTTCTGATCATCATCTGGTTGTTTTACAGTTGGAGCTATCATTGTGTGTGGGTCTGCCTTTGTTGGTTGCTCTCGGAGACCTTGTTGGATTCCGTTTTAAAATATGAGGTGGGCGAGGCTGCAGTTGACTAATTGCATAACGAAGGCTGTGCCTATCTTTATAGTGTGTTGTGGGATGTGTTTAAAGCTTATATCAGAGGCACTTGTATTGCTAAGCACTCCGGCTTTCAAATTTAACCGTGGTTCTCTGGATCAGTTGGTGACAGAGATCTGAGGTTATAGTTACACCATCCCTCATACTACAGAAATTCAGAGAGTTTGCAGAACATGATGTCAAATTCCTGGCAAATATGCAGTGACCAGTGGTGGAGGAAAGGGGTCGGCCAGGAAGGATTTTGTTGAGCATTGTTGAAACCCACATGGGACACTGGTGACATTACAAGCATTACATCTGCTGATAAAGTTATGCTTTATGATAATCTTAGTACTTGGACCTAGTTCAGGGAATGCTATAATACCTTTATTCTTCACAGTTGAACTTCTGCAGTATTCAATTATCAGAAAAGTTTAACAGATTGGCGTTGACATGGTTCGAGACTGAGGGCACGGAACAGTGGCTGGTACAGATGGCTGTTAACAACACTTAAAAAAAAGCTTTTAGTGAGATGCAGGG
Source organism: Lissotriton vulgaris (assembly GCF_964263255.1). Lineage (NCBI taxonomy): Eukaryota > Metazoa > Chordata > Amphibia > Caudata > Salamandridae > Lissotriton > Lissotriton vulgaris. The sequence continues at coordinate 1,699,508,867 of NC_141687.1, forward strand.
TTGCCATTCCCCAGGGGCTGACAGTCTCTCTCTACTTATTTTCACAAAGAATACATTGATGTCTTGTCGCCACATACTCTAACCCTGTTTGTCAAAGCACACATCTTTAGCTTTCTACCACCATCCCTTCGAGAAGCGGTTAGCGTCAGCCTTTTGAACCCAAACAAACAGATTTTTTATTCTTGGCAAAGATTGTCGCCAATCATCACTTCCCATTTGTTCAGGTATGTTCTGCATGACCAAACTGGTTTTATTCCTACTGGTCCACTACATATGTCTGCACACATTTTCATTTCTGTGGACCTAGATGTAAAGGCTGCTGCAGTCTCTTTAGAAGGCGAAAGAGATAGTGGGTTTATGATGTCTGCTTTTGGGAGACTGGAAATCGGTAATGCACTACTGTCCTGGGTATATTTACTTTATGCTAAACTTCATTCCAGAGTAAGGATTAACAGGACCCTGTTGGACCCTCTCGACATTAAATGAGATGCCGGTCTGGCTTGCTTCTGTCCCCATTATTGCATTCTGTAGCCACGAAACCACTATCATGTGTAATACAAAAACATCACTTGCATTGGTGTATTTGATTGACTAGTCGATGTGTAACAATCTTTAAATGTGGATGATATTTTGTGCATTACAGACCTTGATGCCGATCTCCCCTCAAATCTACATGAAATCTTGCAGTTTGGGTGTTTTCTGGGCTTAGGGTAAATTGGGATAAGCTTTTGGGCAACACTAAAACTATGTACCCTGGAGCTTCACCTTAAATGTATAGAAGACTCGGTTTGATACTTGGGCATTAGGGTGCATCGTGTTGCTGCAAATGTATTTGAAGGTAATTGTGAGAATGTGCTGAGTTGATTGTCGGAGCATGTTGATTGTTGAATCAAACTCCCGCTCTCCGGACCCATAAGGCCTGAATACGAGTTTGGTGATCTATCAGACAGCCGAACCTGTGGTGGAGGTGCAATGGCGGTCGGGGACTTCCACCCCAGTGGTCCAACCACCATATTACTGTGGTCGGAATGTGAGTGGATCACCACAGCTGCCAGGGATCAGCGATCCCTGGCGCTGGTGAGTCAGTCTTGAGGCAGCAATACGCTTGGCCGTACCCCCTCCACAAATGTAAAGGTTTGTCAATTTTTATCAGTTTATTAGAATAAGGTTATGATACCTGGGAAGTACTGAAACCCTTCCTACAGGCCTTACATCTATGACATTTCTTAAACCTCACACTGCCACTAAGCCAATTCTCATTTTTTTCCATTTCAGGGCTATTAACCTCTAATTTGTTGGTCTCTCATAGTTTTAACTCTGTGAAATGCAATCAGGGGCCTGTCTTGTATACTGGACCCTATTACAGGATCGCTCTGGAGAAGATGACAGTGATTCTTCAAAATCGGTCTGACTTCTCGATCTTAAGTACTAAAATTCATGATCAGACGGATCACCTGACAAGCTTCCCTTCACTCTTGATTGGCTCTCATTCTAGCCCCCGGGACCACCTCATGGCTGAATCTCCGGTCCAGTAATCTACTGGCTAGCTCATCTTGGGCTTGATTCAATTGTTGGTAATTGCTGCAGTTTCTCCACATCCGTAAGTCCTCCGCATAAAGAATACTGGATTTCAATGTACTTGGATGAAAACTGCAGGCATGCAAAACAGTATTGCCTTATATCTCTCTCTCTCTCTCTCTCTGATAGCGCCTTGTGATCATACTCATTAAGTATGCAGAAATTGACAGAGAAAACACGTAGCGCGAAATTGACCTCATCAACAGTGAACTTGATGCCATGGATAATAAAGAAACAATGTATATGGCCTAGTGCGTGAAATCACTAGGACTCTGACATGCACTACAAACAAAGTATTTTACCTTTTTACCATTCAAATTTATTTATAACAATATCTCAAACCAAAAAATTATATCACATTTCTATATTGGACATTAATACATTCTTTCAAGCAAAAATCATTGCCATGGTACATAACAAATAATGTCAGCTAGTGTCAAAAACAACAGTGTATCATCGACCCATAAGAAAGGAAATGAAAAAAACCCAATGCATTTCGGGGCATGTATTGCCCCTTCGTCAGGGGTCTAGAAGAAAAAGAAAGATACAAACAAGGAGTACGTTATTCAATTGTTCTGAATATCTCATAGTCATTTATCCTTTAAATGCGTTTTAGTATCTTGGCTTACCTATTGAAAGTAAATGGATGTGTTACTTGTGAGCAGATTTACTTAACCAATGTTTTCATATTCTGTGAAAACAAACCACGAAGCATTATGTTTAGTTGCATATTTTAAAGAGGGGATTGCGTATTATCCTACTGTTTTAAGTTGTAAATTATTACCTGTCGTTATAGAAAAAATCGCATCTGAAAAACAAAGCGGTAAAACAATCTTAGCTGCTTGCTAAGCGAATACCTCTAGTGCAATAAATAATTGCAGAGAACTAATAGCAAAGGCTCACCTGTGCCTTACGTGGGTTTCACGAATATAACGGGGACCTGTTGCAAAATAAACGGCTTTAATTAGTAGCCTGCAACCTATTCAAATCCTCACTGTTTAGGTTCCGCAGAAGCACCCGTTTACCTGCGAGCCTAGTGGAGTTAACGTCGGTCTCGCCGAGGTGTCCGTTCCCGATGCTAAAATAAAGAAACGCCGGCTGTTAGAGCTGCTTTTCTGTCTTAACAGAATATGTTATAAACGAGCAAGCCATATATTCGGCTTACCTTACACTAATCAGCGTTCTGCGTGAAACAAAGTACTCGCCATCTCCTTCACCAAACGAGAACCGCGGTGGGTGTGATGGTCCTACGCCTGTTTTTACTAGCGTGTTGTTCTTAAAGGACGGACTAATTCCGCGTTGCAAATGCTTTTTTTTAAATGGACTTGGTAAACTTTATGTGTCTTGCATGTTATGCAGGACGAATCACGGTCACGGCTTTTTTTTAAATGGACTTGGTAAACTTTATGTGTCTTGCATGTTATGCAGGACGAGTCACGGTGGTTATGTCTATTTACACGAAAGGCGGCGAACATACCATTTATATGGCCTGAATTCTGGCTCTTTTATATTCCATCATGCTGAAAATGTTCAGCTCGTGAACAATAAGGCATGGAGTCTTTCATTATATGTCATTTATCTTTGTCCCTCAGGCTAATTATTTAACTTGAAATGATAAGATTTTGCCACTTGTATAACCATGACAGTAAGAAATTCCCGATTTACCGTGGCGTTCAATTGCGTGTATTGTTTATAAACTGCGTGTGACTCTGGGGTGTAAATGAGGGGTTATTTTAGGACGCTTCCCTATGATGAGTATTATTATTCGGGCATAAATCAGCTCAAAATTCCTAAAGTCAAAAATGTTAATATTTATAAATTCAAAAGCCATTGTTCTGTGCAATAAATGCTTGAATTCAAGCATGAAAAAACAAAATTTGTACATATTTCGATAGTCAAAAACAGCAATAACTAGATGAATCATTGAACTAGTACTGAAGAAAACCCTGCCTATATACAATCTACAACATTTATTCTGAATGAATTTCCAAACATGAATCCCTAGAATTCCATTCCATTAACATTTATAAACAGTTAGGCCATAAACCCTTGAGGATGTATGCGTGCATGAACCTAGTGTATAGTTCCCTAGTGAGAATTGTGATTGTTTTACAGGAAACATGCCATTTCTAATTTATCATTTAATCCAAATGGAATCATCGTCTGCAATTTCCGAATCCAATAGGTTTCTCTCTGAACTAGTATTTTTGCATTATCCATTCCGAGCCTTTGTGGCACTAGTTCTATGACTTGAAAGCGGACTTGAGCTATGTTGTGGTTTTTCTCTATCCAGTGTTGTGCCAAAGGGGATGTTAGGTTCTTCTTGCGTATACGGCTCTTGTGTTCTGAAAGTCTGATTTTCAGTTTTCTGTCGGTCTTGCCAATGTATAAGAGGCCACACGGGCATTTTATTGAATAAACAACATGTTCCGATTCACAGTTTGTGGTGTGTCTCAATGCTATTTTTTCTCCAGTGCGCGGATGTTGTACTGTGTTCCCAGTAATTACATTATTGCAGTTCTTGCAATTGTAGCACTTCATGGTGCCTTTGAAAGTTTGTTCTTGCTGTAATGGTGTTGATTTACACAGTAACTCTTTGAGATTTTGAGCTCTCTTGTACGCGAACAGCGGTCGTTCCTTGAAAAGTACACCAAAATCTTTTTCTGCCAACAGAATCTCCCATCTCTTTAATATTGTTCTCTTTATATCTCTGGATGCGGTCGAAAACTTGGACACAAAGACCATTCTGGTGTTGGGAGTTTTAGGTGTTTTAGTGAGGAGATCAGCTCTCGGAATAGTTTTGATTTTTTCCAGATGCGCTTCTAGCAATTTCTTGGGGTATCCTCTGTCAAGATATCTTAGTTTCTGTTCATCGAGACTTTTGTCACACTGTTCTGTATCAGATGATATACGCTTAATCCTCATGAATTGTGATGCTTGTAAATTGTTTATCAAATTCGCTGGGTGAAAACTACTATATAGTAATGCAGTATTTTTGTCCGTTTGCTTTTTAAACAATTTTGTATGAATGGATTCATCTTTAATTTCAACTACTACATCCAGGAATGGTAAAGCTGTACTGTTGATATTATGTGTGAACTGAATCCTTGGGTCTACAAGGTTCAAGCTTTTGATGACGTTGAGTAGGTCAATTACTGGACGTTTCCATATGATGAAGATGTCATCTATAAAGCGCTTATAATAGATGAGTCCTCGTTGCCAAGATGGATCTTCTAGAATATAGTCTAACTCGAATTTAGCCATATAGATATTGGCGTATATACAGGCCCCAGGAAAGCCCATTGCTGTGCCTGTCAGTTGAGTATTGACTATCAGTTTGACTATCGAAATATGTACAAATTTTGTTTTTTCATGCTTGAATTCAAGCATTTATTGCACAGAACAATGGCTTTTGAATTTATAAATATTAACATTTTTGACTTTAGGAATTTTGAGCTGATTTATGCCCGAATAATAATACTCATCATAGGGAAGCGTCCTAAAATAACCCCTCATTTACACCCCAGAGTCACACGCAGTTTATAAACAATACACGCAATTGAACGCCACGGTAAATCGGGAATTTCTTACTGTCATGGTTATACAAGTGGCAAAATCTTATCATTTCAAGTTAAATAATTAGCCTGAGGGACAAAGATAAATGACATATAATGAAAGACTCCATGCCTTATCGTTCACGAGCTGAACATTTTCAGCATGATGGAATATAAAAGAGCCAGAATTCAGGCCATATAAATGGTATGTTCGCCGCCTTTCGTGTAAATAGACATAACCACCGTGACTCGTCCTGCATAACATGCAAGACACATAAAGTTTACCAAGTCCATTTAAAAAAAAGCCGTGACCGTGATTCGTCCTGCATAACATGCAAGACACATAAAGTTTACCAAGTCCATTTAAAAAAAAGCATTTGCAACGCGGAATTAGTCCGTCCTTTAAGAACAACACGCTAGTAAAAACAGGCGTAGGACCATCACTCCCACCGCGGTTCTCGTTTGGTGAAGGAGATGGCGAGTACTTTGTTTCACGCAGAACGCTGATTAGTGTAAGGTAAGCCGAATATATGGCTTGCTCGTTTATAACATATTCTGTTAAGACAGAAAAGCAGCTCTAACAGCTGGCGTTTCTTTATTTTAGCATCGGGAACGGACACCTCGGCGAGACCGACGTTAACTCCACTAGGCTCGCAGGTAAACGGGTGCTTCTGCGGAACCTAAACAGTGAGGATTTGAATAGGTTGCAGGCTACTAATTAAAGCCGTTTATTTTGCAACAGGTCCCCGTTATATTCGTGAAACCCACGTAAGGCACAGGTGAGCCTTTGCTATTAGTTCTCTGCAATGATTTATTGCACTAGAGGTATTCGCTTAGCAAGCAGCTAAGATTGTTTTACCGCTTTGTTTTTCAGATGCGATTTTTTCTATAACGACAGGTAATAATTTACAACTTAAAACAGTAGGATAATACGCAATCCCCTTTTTAAAATATGCAACTAAACATAATGCTTCGTGGTTTGTTTTCACAGAATATGAAAACATTGGTTAAGTAAATCTACTCACAAGTAACACATCCATTTACTTTCAATAGGTAAGCCAAGATACTAAAACGCATTTAAAGGATAAATGACTATGAGATATTCAGAACAATTGAATAACGTACTCCTTGTTTGTATCTTTCTTTTTCTTCTAGACCCCTGACGAAAGGCCAATACATGCCCCGAAATGCATTGTTTTTTTTTCATTTCCTTTCTTATGGGTCGATGATACACTGTTGTTTTTGACACTAGCTGACATTATTTTGTTATGTACCATGGCAATGATTTTTACTTGAAAGAATGTATTAATGTCCAATATAGAAATGTGATATAATTTTTTGGTTTGAGATATTGTTATAAATAAATTTGAATGGTAAAAAGGTAAAATACTTTGTTTGTAGTGCATGTCAGAGTCCTAGTGATTTCACGCACTAGGCCATATACATTGATTCTTGAGTGGGCAGGCACTGATCTGACATAGCACACGTACCGTAATAACATTTTGATAACGTTGAAAAACCCGAGTGCAGCACCCTTCTTCATTCATATGGATAATAAAGAGGCAATTACAAAGGGAAGAGAAGAAATTGATAAGCGACTGAATAAACATGATGAAACAATAAAAGCCCGCAAAATCTTCAAATTCGCTCGAGACAAGATGGATTATCAGTGTGGGCAGATCTTCACTTTTGCCAGAAAATACGATTCCATCAGGACTCCGCGCATGAATAAACAGAGTCAGCAAGGACAGTCCCAACCACCACTAAGCAACAATGAGGGAGCAGAATCAACATCGCTATCTGATATAAGCTCCCTGGCTGAAAGTGGGACTGATTCGGACGATGGAGGAGTGGCAATTTACCCGGCAGAGTCAACCCAAATCCCGGTGAAGAGATGGATTTTTTAGTCTACGACAGGCGGCAGACCCTCAGGCCACGGCTACCGCAGAAAGAAAACACCGGCACAACAGAAGACGGCACGAAAGGAGGAAACGCAGGAAAGCCGAAACAAACGAACAGAAGAAGAGGCAATTGGAGAAAGAAATAAGCAGGGACACTAAAACCATCATCAATCTGAGCACCATTGATCTATCTGAGGTTGAAAAGCAAATCCTCACATTAGGCCTCACCTGCTGTCCCGAAAGTACTTTTGACTACAGTACTACCCGGATTGATGTGTTCAAGTTTATCCCAAAGCTCAAGTTGATTAAGTTTTTTAAACTCAAACAAACCAATACCATTGACACTAACACATCACAGGTTGTCCCAACCACTGATCCTGTGTTAACTTGAGCTGCCTTGCACACCTATACCTACCCAACAAGTCATCCAAGACGAAGGCATTGAAAGCACAATCAGACCGCGGTCTACGTTTAACCCTATTATGCCCAAGGATGCCATAGACATCTTTAATGACGTCATCATAGATGAGTTGAAGAAATTACACATCAAAACTATTGGACAAACTAGAACTCTCAACAAACAAAACTTGAAGTACAAAGAGTTGATGAAAAAGCTTCAGAGTAACAACGAGGTCATCATAAATAAAGCTGACAAGAGAGGGAACATTGTGTTGTGGCCACGTAATTTATACCTGGAAGAGGCTAATAGACACCTCAATGACACCTGGTGCTACAAACTTTCTAGCCACAAAGAAGTTACAGACACCAATAAAGACCTCAAACGTCATCTTAATGAGTTCAGAACCAGAGGACAACTGAGCAAGGATGAATTTACTTTCCTCAATGTCGAGTCACCGGTCCTACCTATTCTATACTTTCTGCCAAAAGTGCACAAAAATGTGACCCCTATCCCTGGCCGGCCTATCATCTCGGCCAGGAAGAGTATCTGTGAAAATTTTCAAATATGTGGATTTTTTCCTGCAAGATTTGGTGTCTAGTCAACAATCTTACTTAAGAGACACCAGTGACTTCTTATGTAAGGTCAAAGATATCCCCTGGCGCAAAGACTATTTACTCATCTCCTTGGACATCACATCGCTGTACACCAGCATCAAGCACACAGATGGATTGGCAGCCTGTAAATATTTCCTCAACCAAAGACCCATCAACCAACACAGACATAATGAATTCATTTTGTTCCTCATTGATTGGTGCCTGACACATAATTTCTTTATGTTCAACAAGAAGACATACCAACAACTCAGAGGTGTGGCCATGGGAGCCTGCTTCTCACCCAACTACACATGTTTACATGTTGGCTGGTGGGAGGAGTTGGTTCTCATGGTCAAACACCAGGCAGCCTATAGAGAGAACATTGTGTCGTGGCTACGGTATAATGATGACGTCTTTTTAATTTGGAGAGGGGAGGTAAGCAGTGCCGAACGTTTCATTGTTGAGATCAATAACAACGATCTCAACCTGGAATTCAATGCATGCATCAGCGCATCCTCCACTGAGTTCTTAGACGTCAACCTGTACATCGCCACCTGCACTTTGCATACCAAGTTACACCGTAAGGCCACCGCAGGGAATTCTACACTGCATGCCTCCAGCTTCCACCCTAGGCACCTCCTCACTAGCATTCCGTATGGGGAGATGCTGCGCTTATCCAGAATCTGCAGCACAAAGGAAGATCTCCTAGTCTGTCAGAAGGAAGCTGCAGAAAGATTCAAGGCACGTGGCTATTCCCCATCCATCATACGCAAAGCCATTGACAGAGTTAGCACCATACCGAGAGAAGCACTGCTCGAGGGACCAACTACTGTTGAGGTTCCCAGTGCGGCTGCCATACTCTCTGAACCCAGGGGCACGGTCACTCCCAGATTGATCATCACACACAATACAGAGGAAAGAGCCATAAGAGCCACTATCTACAAACATTGGGGGATCATCAAATCTGACCCTATGCTAGGGACCCTCATAGCACACAAACCAGACATCACATACAGGAGAGCCTTCTCTATGAAAGGTGCCTTGGTTAGGAAAAGCCCAGAGGTCTCCACCAAGCTTGACTGGTTATCCGAGGTTAAAGGGTTTGTTAAATGCTCGAGTTGTAGAGCGTGTAAATTTGGTAAGAACTTAACCAGAGTTGAGTCTGATTTTAAGAGACACTGCACTCAACATCAAACATAGACTCATATGTAGGACTGAATTCACAGTCTATATGCTCGAATGCAAGTGTGGGCTCCGCTATATCGGAAGCACCAAGCTCCAAGTCCACCTCCGCATTACAACACCTAAGAAGCATAGTCAACAACGACCCAACCTACCCTGTAGAGAGGCATTTTAAAAAGGTGCACAACAACAACTTAGTGCACCGACAGTACTCTGTAATTGACTGTGTTGCGTCACTCAAGCGTGGTGGTAATAGGGAGAAACTTCTTAGGCAGTTGGAAAGCGAGGGGCAGATTTATGTTGGGAATGCGCCACGTTTGCGTCACGCAACTGCGGCGTAAATGTGGCGCATCCCTACGACCCATTTACAATGTGATGCATCTAGGCAGATGCGTCACGTTGTAAAGCCCTGCCCAACTTGTGGGTGTTCCGGCGCAGGGTGGGCGTTCCAGGGCAGGTGCGCCTCGCAAAAGTGGCTGAGTGAAATCTATGAGATAGCACTCAGTCACTTTCAGGCCAATGCTGTGTCAAAACCCTGCGCCTGCATGAAGCAGGCGTAGGTCTTGACGCAGCATTGTAAAGATGGGACACCCCCAAGCCTTGCTGGAGCTGCGTCGCGCTTGTGACGCAACTCCAGCAATGCGCCACCTTTACGGCACAGATGCATCAAGCTTCTGTGCCGTTTTTGCCCCATGGTGCGCCACATTGTAAATGCGGCGCACCATGGGTGGCGGAGCAGCGGCGCAAAATAACTGGCGCATCCCTGGGGATGCGCCAGTTATCATAAATCTGCCCCCAGGTACATATTGGAATTCAACACTAAGGCACCGTCTGGCCTGAACACCACGGAGGACTTGCATCATTTCCTATGATACACAACTATAGGCACATTCCTTCATGTCATACTTCATTTCTGTAACCCCACACTTGTATGACATGATTTCCGCCTATGAACCTTTTAATTCCTATTAGTACTTTGTCTTTGTCACTATGTTTTTCTTTATCACTATGTTTTCCTTGACATGTTGCTTGACAATGTATAACTATTAATATTTTCGCAGTTTGGCTGTCTAACTGTGATCCTGCTTTTGGTTTCCTTTTGTTTGCTGCATCCACATAGATTATTATCGTCATCTATAGCACCGTTCTAACCCAGCCTCAGTGCCTTAGTAACATAAGTGTATTTACATCGTTATATGCGTCCGTTATATGGTCCACAAATCCAGTTGGGTTTTTGACCCATTTTGTATTAGCGTCATATTAAGGAAATTTTCCCTTCACGCTAATTAGCACCCCGTAGTTTGTTACACTTTGTTTGTCAGGCCGAGGCTCTACCTTATCTTTGCTACTAGATGTCCAATATTATGTCTTTTAGAACTGATGCACGATACCAGATGGTAGTCATCTTATCACTAAGATGCTTCTATGTTTTTACTCTTTAATAATTTCACAGGTAGCTTGGATTTACTCCACTACCTTTGAGTCTGGCCTCACTTTCACAAATCCCAGTGTGCATTAGCGCATTAAGAACTTACACGCCAGTCTAATTATGTATATACACTCACATTTCACCACCGACAAACTTCCCCTTATTTTCATTTATCACACGAAGATTGGCAGGCGTCTAACTAATCAGGTTTTTAACATGTTATGTGCAACTTCACATTTTGCCTATCTAGTGCATTTAGACTTGACACATATAGATATTTCGAGCTTCTGGTGAGCTGCATATTATACACAGCATTATGCTGTAATATTGTTTTAGCAGCCGCATTAGACATACAGTGTGACGGAAGCCTCTCGTCGGGTGTACTGCCTCCGCCGCGCGTTATATAATATGACATGTCCACACTGATAGACTTACTTTTAGCACTATGCTGCAATACTGATTATGCTGCTGAGTAGCCGCAAGACTCATACACTTTGGTAGATGCTGGTAGATGCCTGGTTTTACCTTGCTGCCGCCGCCACGCGCCACATTACATGACACGTCCACGCTTCTAAACATGTAGCAAATTTGTGACTCTCGTATATATACATACAAAGGGTTCCCTGCGATCATCAGTTCAGCGCATTGTACTGTTGTATTTAACTGTGGCAGAAAATTAGCAGCAATTCACTGACCTGTTTGGCATACTCATCCCATCTATGGCTATCACCGGCTTGGACCTGATTCTTGTCTTCTCCTGTCAGATACCTTCTGACAGTGGTGAGTTATTGGATACCGAGGCAGTATCCTCATTACTCCATAGTCATTTGGAATTTTGTAGTCGCTGTTTAGGTTGTCTTATTGGTGTGTGACGCTTTGTCACAGTTGAGGTTGTATCACATGGTCAGCTCAGTGATGGGCCGCGGGTAGCGGTCAGTAGTGTTTGCAGAATTGTCAGCATGTTTCCTCAGAGAGTCTCGTCTTTGTCCGTCTAGATCCTTCTGTTAGTGTTGAGGTTTGGGTGCCTGCCGCGGCGATTATGCCATCAGGCAGTGAGCGGGTTTTAGGTGCTTGCCGAGCCTATTATGCCATCAGGGCAGTAGTGAGTTTTGCGTATCTGCCGGCGTTTGCCTTCAGGCAGTGATGAGTTTTTGGATACTGCGTTGCTGTTTCAGTTTCGCAAGGTTAGGGCTTCAATGGGACGCGGGTAGCGGTCAAATGGGTTTGTAGAGATATCTGCAAGTTTCCTGATCAGTGGGTTTTCTTTTTGATCCAGTCCATTGTAGAACGTCCTGTTGAGTGTGAGGAGATGGTCGTCCAACATCTCGATGCCTAGGTCTCTGTGGAGGTCTACTGTTCGTGTGAACATGGAAGCACCTGCTGCAATCCGTAAGGCCTTACTCTGTAGTTTTTGTAGGTCCTTCCGAAGATGTGGGCGGCAGCCACTCCAAACTGGCGAAGCGTATGTCATAGTTGGTCGAATTATTGCAGTGATTACTCGCACCTTGCTCTGTATGGGCATCGACTTAGTCTTCAGGAGTGGGTATAATGCAGCCAGTTTGGATGCTGCTTTCTGGCAGGTCTTCTCGATGTGGTTTCTCCAGCTGAGTTTAGAGTCCAGAGTCACCCTCAGGTAGGAGCTGCTGTTTTCCCATTTGACCTCGTCTCCATTGAGGAGGATCTGTGGGTGTTTCCTGTTCTGCTTCCTGGTAAATAATGTTGCAGTGGTTTTGCCTGTGTTCAAGGTGATCTGTCAGTCGCTGTACCATTCGGAGAGTCTGCAGAGCGATGTCTCCAGGTTCTTAGCCACTTCTTTGTCGCTGAAGGATTGAGAGATGACTGCAACATCATCTGCGTAAAGGGCAAGATCAGTCTTCTTTAGGTCCGTGGGGATGTCGTTTGTGAATATGTTGAAGAGGAATGGTCCTAGGATTGATCCCTGAGGCACACCAGCAAGAATTGGGCGTGGATCTTTTACAACATATCAGTTGCAGTAAATCAGTGATGTCACACATGTTGCTTTACAACACGTAGTAAACCTGCAAGATCATTGTGATTAACCTAGTAAAAATACTGCCTTTTCTTCTCACTGTATCTAAATGCACCTTTCACCACTGTAAGCGCTATGTGACCAATGCCGTATGTCTGGCGGCCGAAAGGCATCATTTGGACAACTGATGCTGTGAATAAACACCACTAAGCACCACCGTTCCCTCTAGGCCGCGCGCGCAGCTCCCCCCAAGTCAGCGCGCACCACCTAGCGTGGAGCGAGCACAAAGGCCGTCGCTAGAGGGTTGCGCCGCTCGCTGCTTTTAAAACGCGAGCGGCGCAAACATGAGCACTTTTTCAGTGGTTGCGGTGGAGCTGGCGTGAGGAATGCAGGTAAGGAGGCGGGGGGCTGATGTTGATTATAGAGCTTGCGGCTGTGTGGGAGCGGGGCAGACTGTGGCCTTTTGTTTAAATATTGCTGTTAATCGGAGCCCCTTCACGGGCTCCGATTAACAGCAATACTTAAACAAAATGCCACAGTCTGCCCCGCGCTTTACTAACAAAAGCGTAGACACTTTCCAAACACAGCGTGTGCTCGCGCTGTGTTTGGAAAGAATCTACGCTTTTGTTAGTAAAGCGCGGGGCAGACTGTGGCATTTTGTTTAAGTATTGCTGTTAATCGGAGCCCGTGAAGGGGCTCTGATTATCAGCATTATTTAAACAAAAGGCCACAGGCGCTGGGGAACGAGCGGAACAGGAGGCAAGAGGGCATAAAGGCACGAGTGGGACACAGGCAGAGGCATAGCTGCCAAGGTTTCAGATCCCCGTGTGTGACTCTTTAATGTCACCGCTTGCTAGCGCTATTAATTTAAAGTAAATAGCTCAAGTAGGGTGAGAGTACACCCCAGCAGTCACTTAATTGGTTTGAGGCAAGCAGCTATTTGTACGGGCCGTCTAGCATCCGATTGTGGACTGGTGTGCCCTGGGCTGCTGAACCACTCTAGCAGCCGCCGCGGGGGTTCACCGGTGGGTTGCAAACACGGAACACTTACCAAGCCCATTTTGCTGAATGCAGAAAAGCAAGAACATCAATACAAATCGGTTAGGTGCGTGACTGTGGCGACTGTCACTCTCCTGAAACCGGCTCCAGGTTCATGCCCAAACCACCCCTGCGTCAATCGTTTTGGGTAGCTTGCAATGCCGCCTGCTGTCCAGGCTTTGCCTGTTGCTGCGAGTCCTGCGACTGTCACTCCGGCGACCTACACTGCACGTAATTATCCCTCATCCCGCCGCTCGGCAATAATTAATTTGACACTGCATGGGCCCTATTAAAATACCCACAATAGCAGCGCTGTGTGAGACGCCACGCCTGCCTTACTCACAAATTCCCCGCGGCACCATGGACAAATTATAAAACAGTCTGGGCCCTGCAGGCTGTCTCGGTAGTTGCTATTGGGCACTACCAGGGGTGCCCGTGACGTCAGGCTGTCTCGCTAAGAGCGGTGCTGCGCCACAAAATTTAAGATACATTGTAGCACAGCGTTAGTCGACGGGAGTGCCCCAAGCCTGAGGGAAGAGCGGAGGCAGTCACAGGTAGGGTGCTGGTAGCTGCCACACACCTATTTACTTCCAGCACACTACTGACAGTTGATACATCAGATATGCGTGACAATGCATTTCAGTGCGGTGATGCAGATCACCACACTGGAATGCGTTAATCTAACGCATGATGTGTGATACTTGGCAGGGCTGCAGAGGACAGAAAGGCACAAAAAAAAGAGTGGGACACAGACAGAGGACAGAAAGGCACAAAAAACGAGTGGGACACTGACAGAGGACAGAAAGGCACACAAAAACGAGTGGGACACAGACAGAGCACATAAAGGCACAAAATAACGAGTGGGACAGAGGGCAGAAAGTCACAAAAAACGAGTGGGACAGAGGACATAAATGTACAAAAAACGATTGGGACAGAGGGCAGAAAGACTGGGACAGAGGGCAGAAAGGCACAAAAAACGAGTGGGACAGAGAGCATAAAGGCACAAAAAACGATTGGGTCAGAGGGCAGAAAGACTGGGACAGAGGGCATAAAGGCACAAAAAACGAGTGGGACAGAGCATAAAAGCACAAAAACGAGTGGGACAGAGGGCAGAAAGGCACAGAAAAACGAGTGGAACAGAGGGCAGAAGGGCACAAAAACGAGTGGCACAGAGGGCAGACGGGCACAAAAAACTAATGGCATAGAGGCATAATACAGAAATATAGGGGCAGCTAAGAACAGAAGGCAGAGCGGGCAGAGAGGCCCGGGTGCAGCTAGGGAAACAGAAGGGAAAACTGGGCAGCGAGGAGTACAGAAGGAAAGACCGTGCAGAGAGAGCATGGGGATAGCGAGGGGAACAGAGGGAAGAAAACGGGGCATGGACCACGTACAGGCAGCGGGGAAGACAGACAACAGCAGTCAGAGGCACAATGAAAATACAGGCAATACAACAAATTTGCAAACTGCTCTTAAGACCCTTATTGTGGCTCTGTATGTGTGAAAATGCATCATCTTTTCACTTTTTAAAGTAAACGTTTTGAGTGCCATTTGGTGCCGCAGACACGCGCGGTTTGGTTCCTGGCGCACATAGCCATGGTTGCAGCGCACAGAGACCCTCCAGTGCCGCACACAGAGGAAAAAAATTAGAGGGAACATTGCTAAGCACTAAGGAGTCTGTTTCCTGGCTCTGCGCCGCTGCCCTGGATGGTCGCACTGCTGGGATATATATATATATATATATATATATATATATATATATATATATATATATATATATATATATATATATATATATACACATATATATATATATATATCCTGTTACCACTAAGGTGCGTTCAGTCACGAAAAGAGAGACGGACTCCTTGAATAGTTTCTGCTACTGCCGGCCGCAGTAACGTATTTATTTAGCCATAAATAAAGTGCAGAGTGCCAGACAAATTACGCGTTTCGGCCAACGAAGTGGCCTTGCTCACATAACAGCGTCGCATGGTTGTGACGTTTAAATGAAGCAGTGCAATGACCATGTGGTATAGTGACTACAAATACAATAGAAAGTGAAAAACTACTGTATATGTAAAACTACTAAAAAGGCTCAGATTGTTGAATACACAAATCGCTCCAAATGTATGTTGTCAGCATATGTTATCTCCCAATTGATGGACAAATGTGTAAAAATGTTTTCCCAGTACAAATACAATATATATATTAAAATATATACATATAGAGTGATCCTCAATTCATTACATGACTAAACATACTATGCAATTTAAGTCGCAGTCAGGAATTCATAATTTATATATATATATATATATATATATATATATATATATATATATATATATATATATATATATATATATATATATATATATATATATATATATATATATATATATACTTCCTCCATAAAATTGACAAAGTGAACTGGACCAATGATTTGGTAATGATGACACTTGACATTTCGAGCCTCTATACGAGTATTGATCATCTCCAAGGTGTTGAGGCAGTAAAATGGCACCTGGAGACACGGCCCATAACTCTGGCGGCACATAATCAGATGTTACTTGAGTTTATATTATTCTGCTTGAGTAATAACATTTTTCTGTTCCAGGATCAACTCTATAAACAGATCTGTGGTACCACGATGGGCACCTGCTTCACCCCCAGCTACGCGAATCTTTTCGTCGGCTGGTGGGAGGAGCAGGTGGCCTGGGCGGCAGATAGAGCCGCATGGACAGAGAGGGTAATATCCTGGTATAGATATATAGATGATCTTTTTATTGTTTTTAAAGGCTCTATAGAATGTGCCAGAGAATATGTTGAGGTACTGAATGAAAATAATCTTAACCTCAGATTTAGTGGAGATGTTAGCACAGAGACAGTGAATTTTTTGGACCTTAAAGTGTTCATAGCAGAGGGCAAGATGTGCACTGCATTGTACAGAAAAGAAACCGCCGGCAACTCTGTGCTCCACGCTAGGAGCTGCCATTCAGGGAAAACCATATCGAGTATACCCTATGGCGAGCTACTGAGGATTAAGAGGAACTGTACCAGACAGGAGGATTTTGAGCAAGCGGCCAATGAGAGTATGTTGAGGTTCAGAATGAGAGGGTACACCAAGGAGGTATTGCAGGAGGCCAAAATGAGAGTGGACAAGAAACCCAGATCAGACCTTATCTCAAATGTGAGTCAAGGATGTGTTAAGAAACAAGATAGTCACCTGAACAATATGAGGATGATTATGAATTACTCTGTGGACGCACGGGATATCAGAAGTAAGTGTGTAAAACATTGGCACATACTTAAGTCTGACCCGGTTATCGGTAAGGAGTTACTGAAGTCCCCTCTAATAATATTCAGGAGAGCGAGATCGCTAGGATCTATGATTGTTCAGAGCCACTGCAAGAAGATAGAAAGACCTCCACCATTTGGAAAATTAACTGGATTCTACCCCTGTCTTAAATGTAAGGCGTGCAAGAACAGTAAGAAAGTGACTAGTTACCGAATACCAGGGAGGAAGGAGCCTCAAAAGATTATTAGCCTTATGAATTGCAACACAAGCCATACGGTATACTGTCTTGTATGTCCGTGTGGCTTGCGTTACATTGGAAGCACCACTCACCCAACGAAGATCAGAATTTTAGAACACATGAGGGCCATACAGAATAAGGACCCCACTTATCCAGTTGCGAGGCACTTTGAAGTGTCTCACCAAAGCAATCGAGAACTCCTAAGCTTTTATTGCATGGACCAGGTACCAGCAGATATAAGGGGAGGGAACAGATTGCTTCAACTACGCAGGCTTGAGTCTCGACACATCATAGAGAATCAAACCAAGAGACCGGGAGGCCTGAATGCTGGGGAGGAGTTGGTGGTACATTTATGAAATGGACATTAACATTGTTGTTTTTTCCTGCACTGTATTGAATGTTTAATTTTTAACAAAATTATTAATTTTCAGATTCTCCTTAAATGTGAAGAGAAGGATATATGCATACTCACCTCTGCGGATGGTCTAGGAAGGTTAATGTTATTGACAAGTAGTCATCATTTGTGTTAGAAACGCCCATCCAGGGCTCAATGTTATTAGTGTTATTCACTAGAAACACACCACTTCAAAATGGTGGAGGTGTTTTCACACTGTATGTCCTTTTTTGATTTTATCACTGGAAGTATTTAAACCTTCCCTAAAGGTGGCGCCGGCCTCTAATTGACAAAGGCGGTTGCTGAAACGCGTCTTGAGAGAGAAAGTTTGAATAATAAAAATATCTGAATTGTCCCCCGTGAGTGCTGAGTGCTTTGTGCACAGGAGCTGAGTCTTGGACTGGCGAGGTACCGTCTCCTGCCGTAACAGCACCCGGTCGCGAGTGAAGGGGAGCAGACGGGTAGTGAGTTCAGATATATATATATATATATATTATACATATATATATATATATATATATATATATATATATATATATATATATATATATATATACACATATATATATATATATCCTTTCTAAGATTACACTCCTTCGAAATAATCATCTGGCACTCCGGGGTAAATTCTGACACTCGGTCTAATTTATTAAGATGAAGTTAAACATCAATGCGTTTCAGCAGACTCACGCTGCCTTGTTCACGATGGCTGAACACCATTTTTTTCTCAATAAAATACACAAACATTAGTGAACAACATTGACAAAGGACACAACACATTGCATTTACATCTCTACTGCTTGCAATCTGGCAGCCATTTTTTAACATGTTTGTTTTCTTACCAGAAAGCATGTTTTTTCAATACTTCTGTTACTTATTTTGAATTCCTTATCCACAGAATTCAAATAAAGTGACAATGCGCATTTATAAGACCAATAGCGAGCAACAAAAATTGATTTCTTATACTTTGCAGGAATTTTAATTCCTTGCTTTTTCTTTATCCAACATTTGTAAATATTTGTATCTTGGATTTAATCAGTGCATATCATATATTTAAATTGCAAGTGCAAACAAATTAATAGTAGCTCAATTTCAACAGTACACCCTGGCAAGTGCCTTCTTATATTGGGTGCAAAACTTGGCAAATTAAAGTGCAAGTGCAAATGTGCAGATTACGCAACATTTCTTCTTTCAAGTCATACCATTGTTTTGGGACTCCCAATTATTTCCCAACAAAGTGCAAATGCATAATAAATATTGTTAGACCTGTCAGCTTTTGGGTGGTCACCCCCTATGTTTTTTTCTCTCTTTCTGCCTCCCATTCTTTTTCCACCAATTCGTTTTTATGTAGTCTTAGGTCTCTGGGTGCCTCACCACTGCCAATCACTGCTGGGGCGCAGGTGCGCCTTCCTAAAATGGTGGGATGGGTGAGCTTCATAAAATGGACGCCTGCTAGAAATTACCTCAGAGCTCTGGTCCATAGGATAGCATTAGGGGTTTCCAGAACCTTCCTGTCCACTCTAGTGACCTGGGCCCAGGCTATATAAGGGAGGACACTGGACGACCATTTTGTCACACTGCTGGGCTGGCTGGAGTGCAGACTACAGCGTCAGGGGGATTGTGTCTCAGGCTAATTTCACTGCTCCTAGGGGCTGCGAGTTGATCTGAGGGCGCTGCCCTCCTTCCTGTTGATCTGGCCCTGTCTGAGAGAAGATCTGAGAGCACAACGCCCCAGTATGTCCATACATCAAGAAGATTAATTCATTTGGACAGTTGGTGAGAGTGACCTGGCCCAGCCCCGAGAACCTTGGAGGGTGGGCGCTGTATGCTAAAAGGGCAACGCTGAGCAAGGGACCTTGACAACAACTCCTGAAGTAAGGCTGGGTCTTAACCTTTGCCCTTGCTTCCTGTCTGGCCCTTGTCAGAAGCGTGCTGACCTTGCCTGCGAGTCTGCCGCCTAATTCTGCCAGCACTGCATCGTTCAGAGCCCCCCCTTTGCCCTCTCCGAAGCGCTGTGGTGCCGAGGCTGCAAAAAGTTTCACCGCCGCTGGCCTGGGTGCTGAGATGGGCCGAGCGTGAGGAAAAGGGGAGCGGCTTGAGGCTCTGAGGGAGATGCTGGGTGGGGTCGCTTGGCAACCGGACTCCCGCCTAGCACGTCTCCTCTCTGCCCGAACCGGAACTCCTCTGAGGAAGGCCGAATCAACCGTCAGCTTGACTCTTCAGAGAGACAGGAGAGAACGCGCGAGGAGGCCCACACGATTTGGGGCCTCTGAGGTGTCCGCGTCGCGGCTCGGCTGCTGCCTCTGCCTCGCCTCAGGCGAAGTGCCATAAGACCTGAGCGGGAAGTCGGGGGACGATCAGCCCGCAGACTCGTTCCGCAGGAAGGGTGACAGAGGCGCCAGACGGGTGCAGAGGTATCGGGGGACAACTCAATTGAGGGTGGTGCTAAAGGAAAGACGCTATTCAGGGAGGGGGGACTGTAATGACCGGGGTTGCCAAGAACTAAGCCTTGATCCTCTCTCTGGTAACAGCGTGACTGGCTTATATTAAGAGAGTGGGTTCCAGACCTCTCTTCTCCCTCTGAAGTAAAGCCTCCATAAGTACTTTCTTGTGCAGGAGCTAGGAAGAGACAGCGCACTCTGGATATGAAACCACTGTTGTTCTAATCTCAATGTATTTACCAGCTTGACTCAAATTGCAAAAACCTGCTAAATCAAAACTTAATGTATTTACATGCTTGCTCTAAAGGGATACATATATCTACCAAATCAGTATTTAATCTACTTACCTGACTGATTTAAACTGCAACATGTTCCTGTTGATTTATGGGTGATTTACTTACCTGCTGATTGCCTAGTAGAATGTATTTAAATACCTGGTGCTTTGACTACTGTGAGGAAATGCAATGTACTGTTTAATTAATACAGTTAATCCAAAAATGGAATGCCCAAAGTCCTAATTTTATTAACTAATGGAAACTTCATCCGAAAAATTTTAATGCAAGAAAAAGGTAAAGCCTCTCTATTTTCTATTTAACCGAGACGGTGTGGTGTAATTTTTGGTCGGTTTCCGCCGGAGTGTTGTAGAGTTTGCTGCGCAAGTACGTCACAATTGCCTTCTAGACTTAGCCTTCCCACTCTGTGCCATGCTACCCTAAGTGGACCGGTGGTCCCGGTTCCAACATTTGGTGCTCAGCGGTGGGATTGGATCTGTGCTTGCGTACACCCTACAGCAACTTAGTGTGCACCACGCACCTTACACATAATTTTTGTTCTTTCTCTGACTGGCAATTTTGTTTTCCTAAGAGTTAGTCTCTTCAATTGGCATTTTTGGTTTTTCCAAAATTCTCCCAGAAGTGGTGATTGTAGGTAGCTCCTATTTAACGCCTTTGTATCAAGTGTCCCATCAATTCCATGCAAATGTCTGAGGGCCTATCTGGCAAGATGGAGTTTGAGCTAGTTGAGATGGAAACTTACTCAGTGACGCAGCTTAGGGAATTTTTCCAGGAAAAAGTGGTGTTCTTTAAGCGTGGCGCAAAGAAGGTGAAACTTCAAACTAGCTTGAGAGCATGGGTAGCAGCCCACCCGCATGGGGAAAGGGACGAGGGAGGAATGGAGCCTAACACAACCGAAGAATTAGAACAACTGTTCCAAACTGAAGGCGGCAACCTGCTAGCAGGGCCTGGGACACCATATAGGGTGGGCAATAGTGTTTCGGGGAGGAGCCTGTCCTCAGTAGAGTTAGCGGACAGGAGGGAGAAGAGACAACAAAAAATTGGAGCTAGCACGGTTGGAGAAAGAGCGGGAGGAGAGGAGGTTTATCCATGAGCTTACTTTAAGGGAACTGGATCTTAAAGCCCTGCAGATAGGGACCCCCAGCTATCCCACTGGTGGCAGCATACCTAAGGAAGTTACCAGGGAGCCCAGACTCTACCTGCCCAAAGAACTACTAGCCAGTTTTAGCGTAGGGGACGACATTGGCAAGTGGTTGTCAGCCTATGAGGTCTCGTTGAGAGCCCATGGGGTTCCTGAAAGTCATTGGGGGGGTGGCCTGTATAAGCACATGCCCCAGGTGCGGAGGGATGCCCTTCTGGCTCTAGAACAGGAGGAACAGACCAATTACCCCACAATGAAGATTTCCTTAGTCAGGAAGTTTGGGCTAACCCCTGAAAAATACTGGCAAAAATTTCAGAACAGTCACAAGCTTCCCACGCAAAACTGTGTGGATTATTTGGACATCGCTGGTAAGGTGTTAGAGGGCTGGGTGCGGGGCAGTGAAGTTACTGATTACGAGGGGCTGTACAATTTGTTCCTCAGGGAGCGCCTCCTCGAGAAATGTTTTCCGGAGATGCGCCAACACCTGGTGGACTGCAAGTTAACTAGCCCTAGGAAGCTTGCAGAGGAGGCGGACACCTGGGCTAGTACCAGGGTGTCTTCTAAGGGATCTGGTGGAGACTCCCAGAAGGCTGGACAGGGTTCTTCCCAGAAGAAAGAGGGGGGAGATAAAAAGAAGGAGTTCTACAAGGGCCCCCAAAATAGCTCGCATGGGAAGGAATCAGGTTCCCCATCTAAATCTGGCCACCAAAAACCCATTTATCCTGACCGTAGTCAGCAGCCCAGAATTGTCTGGTGCTACGAGTGCGGCGAAGTTGGGCACTATAAAGGAGATCCCAAGTGTCCAAAGAGCGTGCACCCTTCCACTGGAGGAAAAACCCCTGGGGTGGCGAGTGTAGTGCTTGGGGAGGAGCTACCCTAGATAAGTTGGGGTGAGTGGGCAGGCTGACCCTAGTGTACCTGGGAGACAGCAAGATGGTTCCTAAGACCCATGTGCCCCCCAATACCACCAAGTATAGGCAGTGGGTCACCATCAATGGCCAGGGGAGGGGCTCTGAGGGACACAGGTGCCAGTATGACTATGGTAAGAAGACAGCTGGTGTCCCCAGAGCAGGTGATTCCCAACGTACTCCACCCAGTTGTGATGGCTGATAACAGAGTGGGTCACTACGAGTTGCGGTGAGCCCTGCAGTGCCAGTCGACTGTTTGTTGGGAAATGACCTTGAGCACAATGCCTGGAAAGAGGTAGAGTTCAAGACACATACGGAAATGCTGGGATCACCTGACTGGACCTCAGCGAACACGTAGTCCGTGACTGCCCGGAGGGGGAGTTCACAAGGGCTGGATCCTGGAACAAAGGCCCAGCCAGCTGCCAACAAGGGGAAGATGCGGGGACGGGGGAAACCTGCCCCGGCATCCACACCATGTGAGATGGATGGGGCACCTGAGGTGGTGGTGCCGGAGTCCACGGAGCGGGGTGTTGTCTCCCTGGAGGACTTACCTACTCCTGCGGAGTGGCAGGTGGAGGGAGGACCTACCAGGGAGGAGTTTTGTCAGGCGCAGAAGGAGTGCCCTACCCTTGAGGGCCTGAGGCGACGGGCCGAACCCCAGGCAGCAGGTAATGCTTCAGGGAACTTTCATATCTACTGAGAGAATAGCCTCCTCTACAGTGAGCCCAAGGCTCCGGAGCACGGTTTGTCCCGGGCCTTGGTAGTCGCCCAGCGTAACGAGCCTTCCTTTATGAGTTGGCTCACAAAATTCCTTTGGCAGGACACCTGGGCCAGGACAAGACCTTTGCCCGGCTTGTTCCACACTTTTATTGGCCTCAGATGAGGGTCGCTTCCGGCACTTTTTGTTGGACGTGTGTGTGCTGTCAAGCCAGAGGGAAAACAGGGGTTAAGCTGAAGGCGCCCCTGGAACCACTACCCGTCGTTAGCACCCCCTTTGAAAGGGTGGGCATCAACATTGTTGGGCCATTTGATCCTGGTTCTGGTGGATCATGCCACCCGGTACCCAGAGGCTATTCCTCTGAGGACCATCACTGCACCTGCGGTGGCCCGGGCCCTGATGGAGATTTTTACCCGAGTGGGTTTCCCCAAAGATGTTACGTCCGACAGGGGTGCCAACTTCATGTCGGCATACATGCATTCTATGTGGAAGGAGTCCGGAGCTACTTACAGGTTCTCCACCCCTTACCACCGCCACACCAATGGTCTGGTGGAAAGGTTTAACAAAACCCTGAAGGGCATGATCAGAAGTCTGCCTGAGAGCCTGTGGAGGAAATGGGACATACTCCTACCCTGCTTGTTGTTCTCCTACAGGGAACTGCCGCAGAAGGGGGTGGGCTTCAGCCCCTTCGAGCTTCTGTATGCACACCCTGTTAGAGGAACTCTCAGCCAGGTGAAAGACGGATTGGAAAAGACTCCCAGGAGGCTTCCCCAGGATGTGGTGAGCTACATGCTGGCCTTCCGTAGCCAAATGGCTAAGTTGTGGAAGCAAGCTTCTGACAACCTCGAAGCCAGCCAGGCAGTTATGAAAGAGTGGTATGACCACAATGCTCACCCCGTGGAGCTGGCGCCTGGACAGAAGGTGTGGGTCATGGAGCCTGGAGAGCTTAGTGCCCTCCAGGATCACTGGACATGCCCCTTTGAAGTGGTTGAGAAGAAGGGCAAGGTCACTTATTTAGTGGAGCTTAAGACTCCCAAGCAGCCCCATCGGGAGCTCCATGTCAACCGCCTCAAGCCCCACCATGAGAGGTCTGAAGTCACTTTGATGATGATGACTGATGGGGCAGAGGAAGAGGAAAGCGAGCCTCTCTCTGACCTGTGTGCGTCCCAGGAGAAGGATGGTTCAGTGGAAGGAGTGGTCCTCTCACCATCCCTGACCTCCGACCAGCAGAGGGACTGCCGCCAAATCTTGGAGCAGTACTCCTCGCTGTTCTCCCTTATCCCGGGGCGGACCGACCTGTGTACCCACAATGTGGACAAAGGGGACAGCCCACCTGTGACGTCCAAGTCCTACTGGCTGTCAGATAAGGTGAAGGCCAGCATCCACAGTAAGGTCACCAAGATGCTGGAGTTGGGAGTGATTGAACCTTCCGACAGCCCCTGGTCCAGTCCGGTGGTGCTGGTACCAAAAGCTGCCCCACCGGGCACCACACCGGAACTCAGGTTCTGTGTGGATTACAGGGGGCTGAACTCAGTGACAAAGACTGACGCTCATCTAAGCATGGGCGAATTTTGCGAATCTGGCGTTCGTGAATTTTGCGAATTTGCAAACTTGCAATCCGCAAAATCCGCGAATTCTCGCGAATTTGCGGATTTTTTTTTTGTGTTCGCAAGGATTTCTGCCAGTTCGCAACGATTTCTGACAGTTCGTGAGGGTTTTGTACCAGTTCGCAACTGCGAACTTACATGTCGGCTCGCAACGGTCACGATTATGTTGTTTCTACGTCTGGTTCATCATCACAGGTTCCCAGCACCCTCTGTTTCACCCCTGCAACCCTCTGTTTCACCCATGCCACCCTCTGGTACATCAATGCCACCCTCTGGTTCATCATCACTGTAGATTATGGGGGGAAAAGCAAGCACACCTGCCTGCTTCAACTGACATGAATTAATTTGGGGTTGATTTATTAATGTGTCACTGTTTTAAAATTCCAGTCTGGCACCTGCTTCCTTATCTGTAATTTGCTTTCTGTTGCAGTGCAATTTTTTTTCCAGGACCTTTGTGGCCTACTTGTAGCTATTCTATGAGCCTGCTGTGAGGGTCAGAGCAGGGTCATACAATTGTTGCAACTAGCAACTGAACTCTGGAGGGGCCCTTGTCAGGAAGCACTACAGGGAAGGTTACTAATGATGAGTTAGAACTTTTGAACCTGCTTTCACTTTTGCAAAACTCGTTTTTCTGCAGAACAGCATTACAGCAACTGTAATGCCCCACCAAGCTTATATGAGAAAGTTGATTTCTAATCCAAAAGTTATCCAAAGAAAATCAAAAGGCCTCAAATCCAAAAAAGTGCAGGCAAATGTCAACCTGAGGAGTTATTCTGATAAAAATCATAATTTTCAGAAGGTCTATGCTGCTTGCTAGTAGATTTCTTGTGCAGAATTGCAATTTTTGTAATTTCGCGAGTGCGAGATTGTTGCTGCCCGCCGCACCTACATGTTCGCAATTGCGAACTTACACCGCACGCCGCAAAATTGTATCACCAAGAAAATAAAATCCGCTGCGTGCGAATTTGCAGATTTTCGGTAAATTCGCGAGCGTTCGCGGATTGCGAATTTACCGAAAATCCACAAAATCCACTAGCGTAACGGATTTTCCGCCCATGCTTACGCTTATCCCATCCCAAGGGCGGATGAGCTCATTGACCGGCTGGGAGCTGCCCAATACCTGAGTACCTTCGACCTCACGTTGGGGTACTGGCAGATCTCTCTGACAGATGGGGCAAAGGAGAGGTCTGCCTTCTCCACCCCTGAGGGCCACTACCAGTTCCGAGTGATGCCCTTTGGGCTCAAGAACGCCCCTGCTACCTTCGAGCGGCTGGTGAACCAGGTCCTCTCCGGTTTGGAGGCCTCTTCTGCTGCCTACCTTGATGACATTGCTGCCTCAGCAGCAGCTGGGAGGACCATCTGTGTTACCTTAGGGAAGTACTTCAGGCCCTGCAGCAGGCAGGCTTGATGATCAAGGCCAGCAAGTCCCAGATCGGGCAGAGGTCGGTAGTGTTCCTAGGCCACTTGGTGAGTCGGGGTAAGGTGCAGCCCCTGCAGGCCAAGATTGAAACCATCATGGCCTGGGAACCCCCCAAGACACAGACTGAGGTCCGAGCTTTTCTGGGCCTCACAGGCTACTACCGCCGCTTTGTCAAGGGATATGGTACCATCGTGGCCCCCTTGACTGAGCTTACATCCAAGAAACACTCTCGACAGGACCGAGGCGTGCCAACGAGCCTTTGACACCTTAAAGCAGGCCATGTGCACGGCTCCTGTGCTCAGGGCCCCAGACTTTTACAAAGAATTCATCGTCCAAACAGAAGCGTCAGAACTTGGTATTGGGGCAGTGCTATCGCAACTCAACGAGCTGGGTCTGGACCAACCAGTGGTTTTCCTTTCCAGGATACTACTCCCCCGGGAACAGAGGTGAAGTGCGATAGAGCGGGAAGCCTTTGCGGTGGTTTGGGCCCTGAAGAAGTTGCGGCCATACCTGTTTGGTTCGCACTTCCTTCTTCAGACCGTCCACCAGCCCCTCCGGTGGCTTATGTAAATGAGGGGCGAGAATCCCAAGTTGCTAAGGTGGTCCATCTCCCTACAGGGAATGAACTTTATGGTGGAACACCGGCCTGGAGTGGACCACGCCAATGCTGACGGTCTCTCGAGGTTTTTCCGCCTTAGTGACGAGAACTCCCAAGGGATTGGGTAGCTCTCCCCACTTTCAGCTGGGGGAGACGCTTGTTAGACCTGTCAGCTTTTGGGTGGTCTCCCACTATTTTCTTTTCTCTCTTTCTGCCTCATATTTGTTTTCCACCAATTCTTTTTTGTGTGGCCTTAGGTCTCTGGGCGCCTCACCACTGCCAATCAGTGCTGAGGCGCAGGTGCGCCTTCCTAAAATGGTGGGATAAGTGAGCTTCATAAAATGGATGCCTGCTAGAAATTACCTCAGAGCTCTGGCCCATAGGATAGCATTAGGGGTTTCCAGAACCTTCCGGTCCACTCTAGTGACCTGGGCCCAGGCTATATAAGGGAGGACACTGGGTGGCCATTTTGTCACGCTGCTGGGCTGGCTGGAGTGCAGACTACAGCATCAGGGGGATTGTGTCTCAGGCTAATTTGACTGCTCCTAGGGGCTGCGAGTTGGTCTGAGGCTGCTGCCCTACTTCCTGTTGATCTGGCCCTGTCTGAGAGATCTGAGAGCACAACGCCCCAGTGTGTCCATACATCAAGAAGATTAATTCATTTGGACAATTGGTGAGAGTGACCTGGCCCAGCCCAGGGAACCTTGGAGGGTGGGCGCTGTATGCTAAAAGGGCAACGCTGAGCAAGGGATCTTTACTACTACTCCTGAAGTGAGGCTAAGTCTTAACCTTTGCCCTTGCCTACTGTTTGGCTCTTGTTAGAAGCGTGCTGACCTTGCCTGCGAGTCTGCCGCCTAATTCTGCCAGCTCTGCATCCCCCCTTTGCCCTCTCCGAAGCGCTGTGGTGCCGAGGTTGCCAAAAGTTCCACCAACGATGGCCTGGGTGCTGAGATGGGCCGAGCGTGAGGAAAAGGGGAGCGACGCGAGGCTCTGAGGGAGATGCTGGGCGGGGTCGCTTAGCAACCAGACTCCCGCCTAGCACGTCTCCTCTCTGTCCGAGCCGGAACTCCTCTGAGGAGTGGAAGCTGCTGCGGCCCTTCGGAAGGCTGCATCAACCGTCAGCTTAACTCTCCAGAGAGACAGGAGAGAACGCGCGAGGAGGCCCACACGCTTTGTGGCCTCTGAGGTGTCCGCGTCGCAGCTCAGCTGCGGCCCCTACGCCACCTCAGGCGAAGTGACATAAGACCTGGGCGGGAGGTGATCAGCCCGCAGACTCGTTCCACTGAAAGTTTGACAGAGGTGCCGGACGGGCGCAGAGGTATCGGGGACAACTCAATGGAGGGTGGTGCTGAAGGATAGACGCCATTCAGGGAGGGGGGACTGTAATGACCGGGGGGTGCCAAGAACTAAGCCCCTAAGTTGAACCTCTCTCTGGTAACAACGTGACTGGCTTATATTAAGAGAGTGGGTTCCAGACCTCTCTTCCCCCTCTGAAGTAAAACATCCATCAGTACTTTCTTGCGCAGGAGCTAGGAAGAGACAGCGCACTCTGGATATGAAACCACTGTTGTTCTAATCTCAATGTATTTACCAGCTTGACTCAAATTGATGCAAAAACCTGCTAAATCAAAACTTAATGTATTTACATGCTTGCTCTAAAGAGATACATATATCTACCAAATCAGTATTTAATGTACTTACCTGACTGATTTAAACTGCGACATGCTCCTGTTGATTTATGGGCGATTTACTTACCTGCTGATTGCCTAGTGGAATGTATTTAAATACCTGGTGCTTTGACTACTGTGAGGATATGCAATGTACTGTTTAATTAATACAGTTAATCCAAAAATGGAATGTTCAAAGTCCTAATTTTATTAACTAATGGAAACTTCATCCTTTTCTTTTCTTTTTTTTTAATGCAAGAAAAAGATAAAGCCTCTCTAGTTTCTATTTAACCGAGACGAGAGGTGTGGTGTAATTTTTGGTGTGTTTGCGCTGCGGTGTTGTAGAGTGTGCCGCGTAAGCACGTCACAATTGCCTTCTAGATTTAGCCTTCCCACTCTGTGTCATGCTACCCTAAGTGGGCCGGTGGTCCCGGTTACAACAAATATAGCCCATTAAAAAAAAGTCATTTTTTATATTTATAAAAAGAAAGCACTCGATGACGAGAAGAAGCTAAAAATAATAATAAAAATAATAATATTCTCAGTGATTAATATCATCACACCACCTTACAATTAAAGTGCTAGTGCTTATGTAAACAAGGCAATCCTACAATATAAACCTTTTTCTCCTCTATGTTTCCATCCTTCAATACAGTACAATGATTATTCAAAAGTGCAAATGCATAACAGCCAAAATGTAACCCAAAGACAAAAGTAGAGCAATTCATTGTGTTGTATATGCCACAATAAGTATAGACATTCACTACAATTAGAAAACAAAAATGATTAAAAACATGAAAGTAATGGTCTTACACGTGTGCAGATTCTCATTTTACATATCTTCTTCCTATTACTCAAGACAGGCAAGTATATAGATCCTCATCCACATTTAACCCATGTGGTTCCTGCAGTTAAACTCAAGGATAAAGTACGTTTCTAGTTCCCTGAAATCTTTTTCCCTGTTCCCCCTCTCCTTTTTCGAAATGTCTTGCAATTGGGTACGTTCTGTCTTGATTTACAATTGCTCTTCTATGCTGAAGGACTCGTTTGTATACAGGTATGGTTGTACTTCCTATATATATGTTAGGACAGGAGCACTGTAAAAAATACACAACAAAACTGGATCTACAGGTCAGAAAACTCCTGATGATGATGGTTTTATTTAAAGAAATTCTAAAATCAGTGTGATTCATGCCATGCTGGCACGCTTTGCATTTTGAACACTTTTTTTTTTTATTTCAAGAGGATTTTATTGAGAGAAATAATGATCCAAATAATATCCAAAACAAAATACCAAGATACGATACATTCCAATATGAGCAAAAATGTGAAAACATGGGCAATATTTGAACAATAACAAGCTCAATGTAAGTAAAATTGGAGAACAGGCACCTAAAATGAGGGTAATGAATTGAGCCAAAAGAGGAATACATTGTTCAGAACGTAGAACGTATCAGTCCGTAAGATGAGGACAGGGGCAGGGGGAGGTAAGAGGAACAACAGGAAGAAGGAAGGAGAGCAAGGAAAAAAGCAGCAGAAAGAAGGAACGGGAAGAGAGGACAGGAAAGAGGAAGAAAGAAAGAAGGAATCCCACAGGAACAACCCAATGTAATGCAACTACCAAACAAAAAATTAGGTAGACATAACAGCAGGAAATTGAGGGACTACACCATTCGCAGAGAGTTCCATATATTCATCCAGAGTTGCCCAAACCCCACTAGAGATGGAAGGTGACAGATGTGCTAGATCTACTGAAGTGTGAGCACTGCGTAAGAAGGAAACCCATGCCCACCAAGTGTGATAGGAGACAGACGAGAAAGACTTCCACTCCATAAGAATAACTTTGATCGCTACAGATAAAAGAAGGTCTAACAGTTGTAATTGTAATGGCTCAAGGGGAAGAGGCGTAGGAGCCGCCCAGGGGCCTAAAATAACTAAAGGAAAAGAGAGCTGGAGCTCAATTTCAAAGATAAGAGACAAATGTCGCTGAATAAGGTCCCAGAAAGATTTAAGTAAGGAACAATTATAGAACATATGAGGAAAATCACCTGCCTCCACGCCACAACTCCAACAGAGGTCATCCTCTTTAAGGTTGAGAGAATGAAGACGAACCGGAGTCCAGTGGAGTAGATTGATCGAGAAAAACTTGGACTGTATTAAGGAAGGAGCAATTTTGTTACGTAACGCTAATTTGCCAATGGATTGCCAAGCTTCGGAGGAGATATGGTCCGTAATATTGTGATCAAAATGACGCGACCATTTTTGCTGTGCAACCGTCTGATCAGGAAGCGAAGAAGAGGATAGAAACCTATAAATGTGGGAAGCAACATGACCCGCTTTGAGCCAGATAGAAAACAGAGAGATGGTGGACGAGGAGGGGTGAAGACGAGTTTTCGAGATCGCAACCTTGATTTTAAGAAAAGTATAGAAGTCTAGATTTGTTAGAGAGTGTTTGAGCGCTAAGTTAGAGAAAGGTAAGGGCTCACCAGACTCATTATACAGATGTTGTACAAGAGAGACACCCTTCATTGCCCAATACGACATGAGTGCGGGAGTGATATTGATTTTAATTTTGGAATTACGCCAAATGGAAGACCGTCTAGTCTTGTGCAGAGGAAATGCCATTTTCTTGTCCACTTTCTTAATTGCGATGATTGTATCAATGATGATAGATCGGGAGAATAGAATATGTAGAGTGGAAGTAGTACACAAAGAGGCAAGTGGTAAGGGAGCAGCTAAATCCTGTTCTATGAGTAGCCATAGAGGGATATGACGGGTTGGGGGAGAAAACCAGAGGGCACCTTGAGAGGCCAAAAAAGCAGTCTGGTATTTTTCCCAATCCGGGAAGTTACAACCACCCATATCACAGGGTCTACGTAAATATTTGTATGCCAACCGAGCACGTTTTCCGCTCCATAAAAATTTGGAGGTGATACCATCAATTTCCCGAAAAAAAGAGTCAGATAATTTAATCGGAATCATGGAAGAAACAAAATTGATAATCGGCGTGATCATCATTTTAAGGGTTTGTAAGCGCCCCCACCATGAAATATGTTTTGGAGACCAAGTATCCAGAAGACGACGAACTTTAGCCAGAGTTTGAGACTCATTATACGTAACCGTGGTATGTAGTGTCGAACAGAAATAAATGCCTAGATATTTAAGATGGGTAGCTTGCCATTTAAAGCCAGCCGAGCCCATATGCGCAGGAAAGCAGTAGGCATTTAAAGGGAACATTTCTGTCTTGTCTTTATTTAGGGTATATCCCGAAACTTTAGAAAATAAAGAAATGGTGTCAGAGATAGCAGGAATGGCTGATGCGATATCGTCCGAGAAAATGAGAACATCGTCTGCGTAGGCTGCAGTTTTTAGACAATGAGGGCCAAAAGAGAACCCTTTGATATCGGGGTGTAAATCAATCAGCCGAAGGAGAGGATCGATAGATAACAAAAACAAGAGAGGGGATAAAGGACAACCTTGTCTCGTTCCCTGGCAGAGATTAAAAAAAGAGGATGTGGAACCATTAACTCTAATATTAGCTTTAGGTTGGGAATACAAAGACATTACCATGTTAATAAATGATTCCCCGAGGTTATGTGCATGTAAAACAGCTCGAAGAAAAGGCCAAGAAACCTTATCGAAGGCCTTCTCCGCATCGAGGGCCAAGGCCGCGGCAGGTAATTGGGATCGCTTGGCCGCCCCAATAATATGGCAGAAAGTGCGAATATTATCTCTTGCTAGCCTACCTTTAACAAAACCAGTTTGGGAGGGATGGACTAAATGGGGAATAAAGGATTCTAGACGTTTCGCCAGGATTTTAGCAAAAATCTTCGCTTCCATATTGAGAAGCGAAATAGGGCGGAAATTCTTAGGGTCCGAATGGTCCTTCCCTTCTTTTGGGATCACCACTATGGTGGCTTCGGCAGCCGTACCAGAGACAGAACCATTACGAACAAAAGCGTCAAAGACAGCCTGCAACTTAGGAACAAGCAACGGGAGAAAGGTTTTATAAAATAAGATCGGATAACCATCAGGGCCTGGAGCTTTCCCCGAACGGGTGGCCTTGATAGCAGAAACTATTTCCTCAGGTGAGATAGGTTCATTTAGAGTGGAGCGATCTTCCTCTGATACTGATTGAATCGGAATTGATTTTAAAAAATCTTGGCATTTGTCAAAAGAGGCTTGGTTAGAGGGGGTATACAATTTGTTATAAAAATCACGAAAAACTTCAAGAATTTCCTCAGTTTGGAATTTTTTAGAGCCATTATGGTCCTTAATAGAAGAGATCTGAGAGGATCTAGAGGAGGAGTCTTGGAATTTTAATGTAGCAGCCAAAAGTTTGCCAGCCCGATTCTTTAAGAGTAATTTTTTGGACTTTTGTGCTTGGAAACCAATATGAGCTCTTTTAGTGACAATTGTATTATATTTGTATTTTAGAAGCTTAATTTGTTGTAGGATAGTCGGATCTTTAGTATGTCTAAAGGAAGCCTCCAAAGTCTTGATTTCAGATGATAAATCAGTAAGTTCTTTTTTAATCGCTAAATTGCGTTTGGACATGCATGCAATAACTTGGCCACGGAAAGTACATTTAAAAGAGTCCCAAAGAATTATTGGAGAAGATACAGACACCTCATTCTCACGGAAAAAAGTGTTTATATCCTTGGAAAATTCTTCCACTTGGGTAGAGTCATATAACACCTCCGTATTAAGTCTCCAGGAACGACCACGTGGTTTCGGAGCAAAGGACGAAAGCGTAAAAGTAACCGCAGCATGGTCGGAGATGACAATGGGATGTATAAGCGGGGAGGAAGAGGCTGCGACAAGAGAAGAGTGAACTAGGAGATAGTCAATGCGAGAAAATGAGGAATGAGGGGAGGAAAAGAAAGAAAAGTCACTACCAGTGGGATTATGGAGACGCCAAATATCATGCAAATTAGCAATGGAGCACATGTTAAGCATCTGTTTGTGTGCTTTAGGCGGACGAAACTGAAAAGCGGAATTCCTGTCCAATAAAGGGTCCATAGGTAAGTTAAAATCCCCACCCACAATAAGATTACCAGCATGTGGGGTATCATGCAGCTTTTTAGAAATGGATTTCCAAAAAGCAGGGTTATCAATATTCGGAGCATAGATATTCATAACAAACAGATCATGTTGTCCATCTGATAATTTAGATAGGAGCCATCGACCATCAGAGTCATGCTCAGAAGAGATCATCGATAAACCCGAATTTCTCGAAACCAACGTAACCACACCATTGCGTTTACCAGAAGCATCCGAACAAGACACATCCGACACCCATTCTTTCTTCAAAAATAGCGCTTCTCTACTAGTGATCTTAGATTCTTGAAATAGGACTAAGTCCGCTGAGAGAGATTTACAATAATCTAAGATTTTAGATCGTTTGACCGGATGATTTAAGCCCTTAACATTAAGGGATAAAACATTTAAACCTGGCATCTACCTGAAGGGGATACACTCGAAGACAACAATGATAACAGAGAAAAGACGAAGTACAAGAATATAGTAGACCAACCACAAAACAAAATAGATGTTACGGGAGCAACCATGTGGGAAAACCATGGAAAAAGAAAAGCCAGAAGGAGAGAAGAAAGATTAGAAAGGAGAGAGAAACGAGGCAGAGGGGGAGGTCTAAAAGAGACCCATAACATGCAAGGGAGAACGTGGAAAAGGCGAGTCGAAGACCCGTTCTAGGAGCAAACGTTGGTAAAGAAGAATAGCCCATTATGAAAAAAAACGACTGACAGTGAACTAAAAAGCAATAGAAAATTCATACACATAGAAATACATTTTATAATGAGATATTATATTGCTATTAGAAGAAAAATACCACTCAGATTAGATTAACATTACCCCATCAAGCGCAAGAGCATGGCTTAAATAACAATACCATAAAATGTAGGAAAAGCTGCATTATGTATGAAACATCTTAAATAACATATATCATTTTGTGAATAGAGGAACAAATAAGTGCTGAAATCGCATATGAATCAAACCAAAACACCTAATTCTAACTATACTATAAAATGGAGTGACATAAGAGGAAAGAAAGAAGGTGTATGAGAACAGCATGGAGACACGAGGAAGAAACCGAGAGGGAAGATGAAAACGAGCATAAAGAAAAAGGAGAAGTCTACACCACGATACTACAATGCTACATAGTATAATGCAAATATAATAAACAATGCTATCGAAAGGAGTAATAATACTTGATTAAAAGATAATAAATCTGCAACTAAGAACTCTAAAAAGTGCAGGTAACTAGTAAGTATAAACAGCAACAATATAAGTGAAACACACCGTAATAAAAATAGATAGGAGCAAGAAAAAAAGGAGTTGAAACAGAGGTACACACGAAATCAGAGAAGACGGGCAAAAGAAAGAAGAAGAAAAAATTGAAAGGATCTACAAGAAGTTTCTCGAAGAATAATGAAGAGAAAAAAGAAGGAGAGGACGGAAACTAGAAAGAAAGGAGAACTATCAGAGTAGTATAGAAAGAAGAACAGAGATAGGACATACGATAGCAGAGGAGAAGATCAACATGAAAACATGGCTGGAGAAAGAAGAGAAGGTAACCATGCAGAAAAAGACATAACCAGAAGTAAAGAGAACAATAAATCAGGTCCCTGAGGCCCCAGGAGTCTGCGTCGTTGCACGTTGAATCTCCATCTCTATCTCCTCCTGGTTGTCCAAGAACGTTGTCAAGTCTGCTGGTTCATCGAAGATTCTGGAACGCCCTTTATAAGTAATGCGAAACTTGGATGGACCAGAAAAGGAAAAAGAGATGCCCAAGTCAGTGAGACGTTTTCGAAGATTCAAGAAACCTTTTCGTCTTATGACCGTGTCTCTGGCAAAGTCTTGGGAAATGGATATGCGATGACCCTCCCAGTTGAGTTGTTTAATCTTGCGCATATGTGACAAAATCAGCTCAGTGTGTTGATGTCGTAAGGGCTTAAAAATGATTGCTCTTGGCTGGGTGGCTGCCTTAGAACGGAACGTTGGAACACGGTGTGCTCTTTCAATCTCAAAGTCTCTGTGGAAAGATAGTTGAAGTGTATCAGGAATCCAATGAGATAAGAATTCAATCATGGAGGAGGATGATTTCTCTGAGTCCTCCGGTAGGCCAAAAATACGCAGATTAGATCTCCTATTACGGTCCTCCTGCTCCGTGAGGTCTCTGCGTATCGCCGCCATAGACCGCTCCATCTGAGAAAGGGACCTGGATTGCTTTTGCATACCATCCTCTGCGGAACTTATCCGTGTTTCTGTTGCTGATACACGTAGAGATAGGGCTTTAAAATCATTCCTGATGGCAGATACTTCCACTTGTAGTAAGTCAGTGTTAGTTTTGGTTGACTGCGCAATATCATGAACCTCATTGAGGCGCGCCAATATGGTGTCCAATGTGGAAGTATTGTCCGCCTGAGGTGATTCAGGAGTCGGAGAGACTGACTTAAGTCGCTTCAAAGAAGTGCCCGGGTCTTTAGAGTCTTTGCTGTTCAAGGAGCGACTCATAATGACAGTGTTGTAGCAGGAGACTAACAAAAATGTCACAGGGATAGAGTATAGCACCAAAGTTGCGCAAAATATCCAGAAACAGTGAAAAAAGAGGCAATTCACGCTCCAAACACGCTATGCTAATCTAGCGGTTGAAAAATGAGCAAAAATAAACAGGAAGACACCTCAGGATATCGACATGAGCATCTCAATGAATCATGTAGAGAGAAAAAACTGCGAGCACTTTCAAACCCAGCCAAGCAGCAAAAAGTAACATTAGAAAGAAAGCATAAATGTTACCATTGTAGCCGTCGTGTGAAGAAACCCTTAGATATACACGAAAGACTGTTAAATTGTATCCGCGGCGGCGCCTCAGAGAGCAGATGACAGGAACGTCATACGCGGCAAAATGGCGGCCGCTCCTCAGGAATGCGAGCGCCTGCGAGGATGGAAGCAGAACGCATAATTCCGGTAATTGAAATCGCGGAAAAACAGCGTCGTGGAGATCAGCGCATGTTCCGCCGTAGGTGTGTGGTTTTTCCGCTTAAAAGGGCACGAAGAAACGGAGAAAAACGCTCAACGGGATCAACTCACCCCGGAGCTCAAGCGCAACACGCCATATCACAGCGGCGCGCAAGCCACGCCCCCCATTTTGAACACTTTTTAAAACCTGGTTTCTGTTGTAGCCATGTGAGGGCACCTCCCTTTCTTTCTTGAAATTCACTTCTGACAATCAAATCTTTTATAGACTTCGATCTTTTATATGTGATGTCTGGATGTCTTTTAATCTTAGATCCTAACGGTGTAGAGTCAAAATATCGAGTTTTTATTATCGACTGGACATAATATCGAGTAAAAAATATAGAATGGACATAATATCGACTAGACATAATATAGACTACCAAAATATCAACTAGAAAAATGTAATATCGAATAGAATGGACATAATATCGAATCAAAAATATAGAATGGACATAATATCGACTAGACATAATATAGACAACAAAAATATTGAATTTAAGGTAAGGTAATATTAATTTTTAATTTGTGTGTGATATAATTCTGTAGCGGGTTGTGGGTTTATAGGGGAATAGGGTGGGAAGTAATTTAATTATAATTAATTAAATATGTTAATTTATTCATTGGTATTTATTTAGAATTAATTGGTAATTAATTATGAATTGGTAAATATTTAAAATATAATTGGTAATTAATTTTAATTGATTAATTTATAAATATTTTAATTTTAGTAATTTATTTTCTGTAGTGGGTTGTGGGTTTATAGGGGAATAGGGTGAGAAGTCATTTAATTATAATTGATTAAATATGTTAATTTATTTATTGGTATTTATTTAGAATTAATTTTTAATTAATTATTAATTGGTAATTAATTAAAATATAATTGGTAATTAATTTTAATTGATTAATTTATAATTATTTAAATGTTAGTAATTTATTTTCTGTAGCGGGTTGTGAGTTTATAGGGGAATAGGGTGGGAAGTAATTTAATTATAATTAATTAAACATGTTAATTTATTTATTGGTATTTATTTAGAATTAATTGTTAATTAAGTATTAATTGGCAATTAATTAAAATATAATTGGTAATTCATTTTAATTGATTAATTGATAAATATGTTAATGTTAGTAATTTATTTTCTGTAGCGGGTTGTGGGTTTAGAGGGGAATAGGGTGGGAAGTAATTTAATTATAATTAATTAAATATGTAAAATTAATTATTGGTAAATATTTAGAATTAATTGTTAATTTATTATTAATTGTTAATTAAAATATAATTGGTAATTTATTGTAATCGATTAATTGATAAATATGTTAATTTTATTACATTACTTTCTGTAGTGGGCTGTGTGCTTATAGGTGAATAGCTTGGGAAGTAATTTATTGTAAGTAATTACTTTTTTAAAATATTTATTTTGGGTCTAATATTTATATATTTTTATATTGTACATTAATTTATTGATAATTTGTAAATATTTAGTATTAGTAGGTAATTTTAATTTATATTTAATTTTTGTTATTTTAATTGATTAATTAATATGTTTTATAAAATTGTAAAATATTATAATTTTTTTGTATTTGGTATTAATATTTATGTTATTTCTATTTATATATGAAGTATTTACTTTCCCTACTATTGCACTCACTGGAGTGGGAATAGTCATTTTTACCCCTACGCTATCAAATGCTTTCCCTATTGTTGCACTCTCTGGAGTCGGAATAGTAATTTTTACCCTTACGCTATCCAACGTTTTCCCTACTGTTGCACTCTCCGGAGTTGGAATAGTAATTTTTACCCCTACGCTATCCAACGCTTTCCCTACTGTTGCACTCTCTGGAGTGGGAATAGTAATTTTTACCCCTACGCTATCCAACGCTTTCACTACTGTTGCACTCACTGGAGTGGGAATAGTAATTTTTACCTCTACGCTATCCAACGCTTTCCCTACTGTTGCACTCACTGGAGTGGGAACAGTAATTTTTACTCCTGCGCTATCCAACGCTTTCCCTACTGTTGCACTCTCTGGAGTGGGAATAGTTATTTTTACCCCTACACTATCCAATACTTTACCTACTGTTGTGCTCTCTGGAGTGGGAATAGTAATTTTTATCCCTAAGCTATCCAGCGCTTTCCCTACTGTTGCACTCACTGGAGTGGGAATAGTAATTTTTACCCCTACGCTATCTAACGCTTTCCCTACTGTTGCACTCTCTGGAGTTGGAATAGTAATTTTTACCCCTACGTTATCCAACGCTTTCCCTACTGCTGCACTCTCTGGAGTAGGAATAGTAATTTTTACCCCTACTCTATCCAACGCTTTCCCTACTGTTGCACTCACTGGAGTGGCAATAGTAATTTTTACTTCTATGCTATCCAACGTTTTCCCTACTGTTGCTCTCTCTGGAGTGATAATAGTAATTTTTACCCTCTCACTTTTCAACGCTTGCCCTACTGTTGCACTCTCTGGAGTTGGAATAGTAATTTTTACCCCTACGCTATCCAATGCTTTCCCTACTGTTGCACTCACTGGAGTGGGAATAGTAATTTTTACCCTTACGCTATCCAACGCTTTCCCTACTTTTGCACTCTCTGGAGTTGGAATAGTAATTTTTACCCCTACGCTATCCAACGCTTTCCCTACTGTTGCACTCTCTGGAGTAGGAATAGTAATTTTTACCCCTACGCTATCCAACGCTTTCCCTACTGTTGCACTCACTGGAGTGGGAATAGTAATTTTTACCTCTACGCTATCCAACGCTTTCCCTACTGTTGCACTCACTGGAGTGGGAACAGTAATTTTTACTCCTGCGCTATCCAACGCTTTCCCTACTGTTGCACTCTCTGGAGTGGGTATAGTTATTTTTACCCCTACACTATCCAATGCTTTCCCTACTGTTGCGCTCTCTGGAGTGGGAATAGTAATTTTTATCCCTACGCTATCCAGCGCTTTCCCTACTGTTGCACTCACTGGAGTGGGAATAGTAATTTTTACCCCTGCGCTATCTAACGCTTTCCCTACTGTTGCACTCTCTGGAGTTGGAATAGTAATTTTTACCCCTACGCTATCCAACGCTTTCCCTACTGTTGCGCTCTCTGGAGTAGGAATAGTAATTTTTACCCCTACGCTATCCAAGGCTTTCCCTACTGTTGCACTCACTGGAGTGGGAATAGTAATTTTTACCTCTACGCTATCCAACGTTTTCCCTACTGTTGTTCTCTCTGGAGTGATAATAGTAATTTTTACCCTCTCACTATTCAACGCTTGCCCTACTGTTGCACTCTCTGGAGTTGGAAAATAATTGTTACCCCTACGCTATCCTACGCTTTCCCTACTGTTGCACTCACTGGAGTGGGAATAGTAATTTTTACCCCTACGCTATCCAACGCTTTTCCTACTGTTGCACTCTCTGGAGTGTGAATAGTAAATTTAATCCTCTCGCTATCCTACTTAAAAAATATTGTATATGTTTTGTTAATAATATGTGTATATATATATATATACATATATATATATATATATATATTAAAATAAACTAAAATTTATGTTACATTAATTATTTATTAATTTTAAGTTTATTTAAGTATTTTAAGTATGTTTAAATTAATTATATTTATTATTATGCATTTCCAGATCCACACCGACCCGAAGACCACCCTCAGAGGCACCCTGATCTACCGACCTCCGGGACCACGCACCCAATTCAGCGAGGACATCGCCGACTTCGTCAGCCCGCATGCCCTCCCCTCCGCCGACTACATCCTCCTGGGGGACCTCAACTTCCACCTGGAGAACAACAACGACTGCAACACCAGCACCCTGCTCGACAACCTCGCCAATCTTGGACTCAAGCAGCTGGTGTCCACCCCCACCCACCTCGCCGGACACACACTTGACGCTGTCTTCTCATCCAGCACAGACATCTCCTTCGGCCACGCCACAGAGCTTCAATGGACGGACCACAGCTGTGTCCACTTCACCTTCAAAAGAACGACGACCCACCACCACCAGCAACAGGTTGCCCGCAGAAGCTGGAACAAGATCACAGCCGACCAGCTCGCACCCTCCCTGAGCCAGCACCCTCCTGCCAGCTCAGCAAACCCCAGCCAGGCCGCCGACAACCTCACGAAGTGGATCAGCAACTGCGCAGACGAACTCGCCCCGCTGAGGACCCCGCCCAGCAGACCCGGCAGCAAGAAAGCCCCATGGTTCACCAACGAACTCAAGAGCTCCAAGAAGAACTGCCGAGCCCTCGAGAAAGTCTGGAGAAGGGAACCAACACCGGATAACATGACCACCTTCAAGCTTGCCACCCGGAAGCACCACCAGCTGATCCGCGCCGCCAAGAAAACCGCATTCAAGGACCGGCTGGACAACAACGCACACAACTGCAAGGAACTCTTCAACATCGTGAAAGAGCTATCCAACCCCAGCGCAGGAAACAACGACATCACCCCATCGCAAGACCTCTGCAACTCCCTCGCCTCATACTTCCACAACAAGATCGCGGACATACACAACAGCTTCAGCACCCAACCAACGCACACCGCAACCGAACCA
The DNA here is from genome assembly GCF_964263255.1 of Lissotriton vulgaris. Classification (NCBI taxonomy): domain Eukaryota; kingdom Metazoa; phylum Chordata; class Amphibia; order Caudata; family Salamandridae; genus Lissotriton; species Lissotriton vulgaris. The sequence continues at coordinate 1,699,549,848 of NC_141687.1, forward strand.
CCGCCCCCTACCACCACCCTCCGCGCATGGACTCCGATCAGCACGAAGACACCGTCCGCATGATGAACTCCGTCCACTCTGGATCTCCGACCGACCCCTGCCCTCACAACGTCTTCAACAAGGCCGACGCTGTCATCGCACCCCACCTGCGGGACATTATCAACACCTCCTTCGACACCGCCACCTTCCCTGAGAGCTGGAAGCACGCCGAACTCAGCGCTCTACTCAAGAAACCCACAGCGGACCCCACCGAACTCAAGAACTACCGCCCCATCTCGCTCCTCCCGTTTCCAGCCAAAGTCATCGAGAAGACCGTCAACAAGCAGCTGGCCGCCTTCCTTGAGACGAATGGATCCCTCGACCCCTCGCAGTCGGGCTTCCGAGCCAACCACAGCACGGAGACCGCCCTCATCGCCGCCACCGACGACATCCGAGCCCTGATGGACAACGGAGACACAGCGGCCCTCATCCTCCTAGAACCTCTCCGCGGCATTCGACACTGTCTGCCACCGCACCCTAGTACAGCGCCTCAGCTACGTCGGAATCCAGGAGAAGGCACTGGAATGGATCATCTCCTTTCTCGACGGAAGAACACAGAGAGTCCGCCTACCACCGTACAAGTCAGAGGCCACCGAAGTCATCTGCGGCGTCCCTCAAGGATCCTCCCTGAGCCCCACCCTCTTCAACGTCCACATGAGCCCCCTCGCGGCCATCGCACGCAAACACAACCTCAACATTATCTCCTACGCCGACGACACCCAGCTGATCCTCTCCCTGACCAACGACCCCGCCGCCGCCAGAGCCAATCTGCACGAAGGGATGAAAGATGTAGCCGAGTGGATGACGACCAGCCGCCTGAAACTGAACTCAGACAAGACGGAGGTCCTCATCCTGGGCTCTCCGCCCTCCGCCTGGGACGACTCCTGGTGGCCCCCCGCCCTGGGCACCGCACCCAAACCGACAGACCACGCACGTAACCTGGGCTTCATCCTGGACTCCTCCCTCTCCATGACCAGGCAAGTCAACGCCGTCTCCTCGGCGTGCTTCAACATCCTTCGCATGCTACGGAAGATCTTCTGGTGGATCCCCACCGAGACCAGGAAGACCGTCACCCAGGCCCTCGTCACCAGTCGACTGGACTACGGCAACGCCCCCTACGCCGGTACCACCGCCAAGCTCCAGAAGAGACTCCAGCGGATCCAGAACGCATCAGCCAGACTCATCCTCGACATCCCACGAACCAGCCACATCTCCGGACATCTGAGAGACCTGCATTGGCTCCCCGTCAACAAAAGAATCACCTTCCGCCTCCTCACCCACGCACACAAAGCCCTACACGACCAAGGCCCGAGCTACCTCAACAACCGAATCAACTTCTACGTTCCCAAACGCCACCTCCGATCAGCCAACCACGCCCTCGCCGCCGTCCCCCGCATCCGAAGAGCGACAACAGGAGGAAGGTCCTTCTCCTACCTGGCCGCCAAGACCTGGAACTCCCTCCCGACCGACCTGCGCCTGACCCAAGACCACCTCTCCTTCAGGAAGAAGCTGAAGACCTGGCTGTTCGAGCAGTAGCGGCACCCCTCTCCCCCCAGCGCCTTGAGACCCTACGGGTAAGTAGTGCGCTCTATAAATGTCTTTGATTGATTGATTGATTGATTATATTACTTTTAAATTACTTTTAAGAAATTTAGAAAATTCGATATTTTGACTATCTATATCTTTTCCTATCGATATTTTGGAGTCGATATTTTTGTACTTACCTGTTTGTAGATAGGAAGTCGATATTCTGTCATTCGATATTTTTACCTCGATATTTCTGTAACTCGATATTTCCACTGTCGATATTATGTCAGTGAACCGATCCTAACACTGGGTCATTTCTTATCAGATGCCAGTGTTTATTCAGAATAGACCTGATTTCTTTATGCTTAACATTAAATGTTGTTATGAATCTAGAATTGTCTTGATTTTTCTGTTCTTCTCTATGCTGTTCCCTTTGTTTGGTTCTATATGGCTCAAACTGAATTTTGTGTCTTTCTAGATTCCTCGCCTTGGTTGATGCCCCTTTTAAAACCTCAGACGAATACCCCCTTTGGCTAAATTTCTGTAATTTCTTTCTCTATTGCATTGTATTCCTCCTGGTTACTACACGCTCTTCTTGCTCTATAGTATTCCCCAAAGGGGATACTCCTGATTATTGCGGCAGGGTGAGCGCCTTCTGCATGGAGAACTGAGTTCCCAGCAGCAGCTTTGCGGAATACTGTTGTTTCCAGTTTCCCTCCTATTGGTTTTTACCCGGATGTCCAAAAAATCTATAGTAGTCCTACTATAGTGACCCACAAATTCTAGGTTCAGGGAATTCTGGTTCAGGTCCTTGATGAACAGTTCAATGTCTGTCTCCGTGCCCTGCCACAGCATAAAGACGTCATCAATAAACCGGACCTATAACAACACATGTTCAGACCAGTGTTCCAAGGGACTGCCCCCGAGCACTTGTTCCTCCCACCAGCCAAGATGTGAGTTCGCATAACTGGGGCGAAACAGGTGCCCATCGCAGTCCCCTGTTCCTGTAAATAAAGATCATCCCCCAAGAAAAAGATATATTTCGTCAGGCACCATTCCATTAATTCTAAAATCATTTTGTTGTGATTCAGAAATCGTACTGGTCTTCTGTTTAAAAAATATTCAGTTGCTCTGAGACCATCTACATGTCTTAAACTTGTGTATAAAGTAGAAATGTCAAGTGTTAGCAGTATCATGGTGTCTTCATTCAATCGTATATCAAAAATATATTTCAAAAAGTCTGTGGAGTCCTTAATATAGGAGGATAAAGATCTTACAATTGGATTTAAAAAGTAATCGATGTACCTCGATACATTTTCAACCAAACTTCCACAAGACGAGATGATCTTTCTCCCAGGTGGACTGGTGAGACTCTTGTGCACTTTTGGGAGTAAGTAGAGTACTGGAATCACTGGTTTCTCCCTTTTGATGAGTTTAAACTCATCCCAGCTTAGTAAACCTTCCTCTTTCCAGACATCCAACCTTGTAAAGAATTGTTCCTTCACTTTATCATACTCCTTTATCCTGATCCGGCTGTAGCAATCATGATTGTTTAATTGGCTGAGAGCTTCCTTCTTGTACAGTTCCCTGCCCCACAGTACGATATTCCCCCCCTTGTCTGAGGGTTTGATCAGCACTCCATCCTCTTTTTGTAGTTTGTTGACTGTTTTATGACAAAGCCCTTTTCTTGGATACATCTTCTTTTTGTTTTGATTTACAACAGAATATAGTTGTTTTAGATCCTGTTACATTTTTCCCAAAAATATCCAGGTTATCCCTTATTGTTTGGGGTAGAAATCTAGATGTTGGCCGGAATGGGGTATGATCCCCTCTTTCCATCCCTGTGGTTTAGATACTTATTGTTCCTCACTCCCAGGTAGACTGTCATCATTCAACAATGAGATCAATTTTGTCAAGGCAGGTGCATCATTGACATTCAAGAAGGCTTGATCGGTTAGGGATTCTGGTGCTCGTTCCTGAAATAGTCGGTTAGCGCCATGTTGGTTTTAATGCATTTTGGACAACTTGAGTTTGCGGGTAAAGCGGTATATGTCCATTCTGCTATTGGGATAATTATACTCATTATCGTCACAGAAAGACAGTTCTAATTTTAATAATGATTCTTCCTCTTCTGTTAATTTCACAGTACTCAAATTGATAATCATTGTATTGTCCACTATTTCTTGGTTTGTCTTTTCGTGTTGGAGCGCAGTGATGTTTTTGTTTGCCAATCTTGCGCTCCTCCTGTATCCCTAACCTCCTCTTCTTTGCTTCCTCTTCCTTGACTTTTTCCCCTCCCACACCCTCTTCACATTCGATAGTCGGTTTGTTGCTCCAGGAGCATAAAACGGAATTCCTCAGTTACAGCTAATCTTACATCCCTGGTTCCTCTGTTGCCTTGCTCTTCCTGTTCTTGTTCGGAGTCGTTGTCCGAACTGGCTTCACTTTGTGAGACAGCTTGCTGGTCCATCAGGTCACTATAAATCTTCTGCCTCCCTATATATTCTGGTAGCAGAACTTAAAAGGAAGGGAGTCTGTTGTTCCCCACCTTCCTGAGCCTGTAACCCCAGGGGCCGGCCCAATTACTGTGTCCCAGGGAACTTACACCCGGGATACAGTAGTTTCTCTGAATGCAGTAGCATAGACAGGGAAACATTTGTCTGCTCCCACCTACCGGAAGTATTTTAAAACTCCTGCTGGGTGTTCCCTGTTTGCAGGAACGCGGGCAGGGAAGGCATGTCTGCTCTCACACGGCGGGAGATTTAAAAATGCTCACACCAGGAGGGAGCAGACTTCTGTTTCCCTGCCTATGGAGGCCTGCTTGTGAGGGGTTGACCATGAATGAGGCCAATCCCAAAGCAGCGGACACGGTTTTATGTATGGTACTATAGCCCTAGACATTTCCTGAAAAAAAACAAAGATTACAATGGCATTATAGTTAGGGAAGAATATCAGTGGCAATGTAATGTTTTAAATTAAAAAAACACAGAAATTCGCTGTTTTTAGTTATCTCAAGTAACTAAAACTCATGCTCTAAGGTGACTATAACTCGAGCCTCACCATGCACTGATAATTACCCCACATATTACATCACTTAGGACATCTTCTATGACTTGATTGATAATATCGCTCTAGCATTTGAAATAACATCACTGAAGTGAAAACTACATTATGGTATGGAACAGGTACAGCACAGACAGACGTAGACGAACCTTCCAACATACACTGAGCTGAGATCATCCAGTGAGTACTATTACTCACTCTGCCAAAGTCAAGTGTATTACACCCCTTGCACTGGCCCTCACCTTTCCACAGACACCCTCAACCTGCTTTTAACCCACCATGTATCACCCTCAGAGGACCCAAGAGACACTTAGCTGTCCACCATACTCTTACCTAACCATAAGAAACCCTCAAACTCCACAGAGAATCCCTCAAAGACCTTTAGACAACCTCTTCTGCACTCAAAGTCGTTCCGCCACCATGTGTCTCTCACTGCCAGACACCATTGCCCATGAGACGGCCTCTATAGGCTCTTGCAGTTGATCACCTAATCTTGATGTATACCTTTGAAGACCCTCAGTTCTTTCCTGCTCACCCCCATATTCGCAGCCATCTGTACTAGCCCTCGGACCCTCACTGTCCACTAGCCCCTTTCCAGGCCTTCATAGAGCATGCGACTCTCCACCACCCTGCCCTCAGTTTCCACCCTAATGAGCCCCAGGCATCTGCATTCACTGTGTAGCTAGGAGTTTCACTAATCTGCAGCTTCTGGGGTCCATTTTTACTTCAATGCAAATGTAGGCGTTAAGCCCTGCCAAATAATTTACAGTACAGATTAAATATATGTAAGTACATACATATTTGCACATTTTTACATGTCCGGGTTACCACAGTCTTGCAGGTTAGTAGCAATGCTAATAATTGCAACAAGCACATAATTCACTGAACTATTGAATACTTGCATGGCTTGTTCTTCTGGCGTTAATATAATTAAAGCCAATGATTTGAAAAGTACCGAAAACATTTCTGGATATCTTGTCTACTATATGTGTAGTGATAGCTACATTGCTGTTTGCAGCAAAATTATAGCACAGGGGCATGGGCACAAAATGAACAACCAGAACATGAGTGGCTTTGGATTGAGGCAGTTGCATTGTTTGAGCATTTTTAGCGCACAATTTGCCCTTGCGTCAAAAATGTATTCAGGGACGCATTTCACACTGAGATTCTTGGTCACTCGAATTACCATTTATAACCAGTATTGCCACATATGTTTACTCCTATTACAAGTTAAACCCCTTGGAATAACTGTGCAAAAATTGAATTACTATGCAGTATTCCACATGGTATTCTCTTTCCAAGAGGTTTAATTCACACCTCTAGCACCATTGGGTACATGTGTGCAGAGCTTCTGTCTGGCTTTGGGAGGAAGGGAAGGGTTAGCGAGAGTTGGGTTGGAAGGGGAGTGTTTAATTGATTGCTCGCCCCTTGGCAGAGAAACAAAGTGGGTTTGGAGTAGACAACGAGGCTTGGCTGATGTAATTAATTGTACTTAATAATGGGGTACGGTACCAGAATATAATTGCCAGAATATCGTACAACATAAATGTTGTGACCCAAATGTTGTCCCATTCGAGTTAATAATGGAAAATCCACAAGCCTAATTATCTCCTTCATAACTGTGAATCTGGCTTCAGATCATGCTGCAGCACAGAGGCTGCTACCATACACATCTTAGATGAACCCCTCTGGTCCACAGAGGAATATCACCCCTCCGCCTGATACTGCTGCACCTCTCAGCAGCCTTCAAGACAGCCGACCAACCACTCTATCCACACCCTTCAGTCTCAATTGTGATTCAGTGGCAGTGTTCTTCACTGGTTCTCCTTCTGCCTTTTCAGTTGACACAAGTTCACATGGGAGCCTCCAGGTCCCAAAAGATCGTTATCACCTACAGAATCCCACAGGGTTCCATATAGGCTCTTGTCTTCTTCAACCTCTACATGGAGCACCGAAGGGTTCTACTCACAGAAAACAGCATCAGGATTCAGCAATATGCTGATGATGCGTAACTCCTCCTGAAAGTATTTTCTGCTGCAGACATCCAATGACTCAAACACTGCCAGAACCTTATCAAGTCTTTGATGTCCAGCACCTACCTATAGTTCAACCCAACCAAGACAAAATTCCTGTTATCTGCCAAGAGCAACAAACAAGAAATTGTACAAATATAACTCAATATAACTCAATGGCAGAAACCTTCACGGCTTCAAAACCCAACTTTCAGGGGGAGGGGAGGGAGGCAGTTGGGTGTTTGTGGAGATTTTTTTTGTATTGCCTTTCATATTCTCCTGTCTTCCATGAGTAAAGGGGTCAAAGTCAATTACTTTTGTATTGTAGATGCGCAGTCATCTCTGGGATTCAGAGATCTCCAACATATGTGTTATTTTGACAAATAAAATCTGTTAAAAAAAACAACTTTCAGAGAAAGCCAAATTCCTTACATTCACCTTGGACACCAACCTGCCCTCAAAGAATGCATTACCAAAACACACAACGATGGCCTGGTACCAGCTCTCTTTTATAAAGAACGTAAAACTGCTTCTTGCAGAAAGTGACGTCAGAACTGCTCTTCATGCCCTTATACAGTTTCATCTGGATGGTTTTAACCCCCTACTCTATGGCCTCCAAGACTTCACACTGACAGCCCTTTTGGGCATCTTACACATCACAGCGACCAAGGGAAAAAGAAATACAATCACATCACTTCAATAGAACTCCATTGGCTCCCTTTGTCGGCATGTACTATCTTCAAAACCAGCTGCATTATTATAAAGCCATCATGACTAGCACCCTCGATTATCTTGTGGACAGGCTCGCGTCTTGGGTGTGTCTTCACTCACCTGAGCCAGGCCACCCTCCGACATGAGATTAAGAAGTGTAAAACAGAAAAAACAAGGCAGCATGCCTTTTCCATCTATGCTCCCAGAATCTGGAACAACATCCAGATAGGAAAAATAAATGTTTCAATGCTGTCCCAATTTAGGAAAAAGTTGAAGACACACCACTTTAAAAAATACCATATTACAAAGCAGTGTTAATCTATTAACCAGCTACCACTTCAATCACTTGCTGACTGTCGGCTGCCTTTATTTCTGTTCATGGCTCAGCTGCCTATAGCATACAAATGCCACACTCATACAGACATACATCTACAATCAATGGGGTGATATTTTTGTAAATGATATAAAGAACACAATATCTATGTCAGACAATATTCTCATAGATGATGCTAGTCTGACTCACATTTAACACTTGAGTCTTCTTCACCATGGACAGTCTGGACGTATAGCATTGAGCATTCTACTGGTTGAATTCTAAAAGATATCAGAGATGTAAGCTACCAAACAAATCAAGTGCTTCGAGGATGCTTAAGGCTCTCCGATTTTTGTGATTATTTCTACTACACCAGATTAAATTGGCCACAAGTTTACCCTGTTCATTAAAATCTTTCTACAGAAAGGCACAGTTTTTGTAGCCCAGTTCAAGAAAATAAATAAATTAACATCTCATGCTTAGATGTTTGATTTGTTTGCATCCTATGTCCATGCATGTTTGATAATGAAACGAATTGAATGACACAAATTGTTGTTTACACCAAGAAAAACATGTGCGTGCTCATGATGCAGCACAAAAAAGGGCATTCAATCTTGATCTGAAAAAACTCGCAAATGCGTTTGCAAACTACAAAAGGGAGACATTAAATGAAAAAAGGTTACATTTGACATTTTACACTATTTGTAAACAAAACATGAAAATGCACATTGAGCTACACATCATCAAATAAAAAAGAGGGGAAATGCCATTGAAAATGTGTAGATAAATTTAACAGGCAATTGCACTCATTTTGCCAAGCCCTGCACTGAGCCCACTGGGCATGGTGTCGGCCGGTGCCAGAGGACTTGGATGAAAGTCCGGCACTCAGCAACTCTACCCCGTACCTGTTAGACACAAACATTAGAAGCTGCCTGGTGGCACAGGGTGCACTCATGGGCATGGACAGTGGCTGTGTCTGTTTGTTGTTACAAGGCTCGCTATTGGACAGTGTAATGAACTCATCGTTCTGTGTGGTCTAGAATGGAATAAGGTATGTTGGAGGAAGTGGATTCTGTGGGCTGCAGTTGCTGCCTGAGGTGAATGGCTGACGGTCAGTAAAGAGACTTATTACCACAACATCAGGCTCTGTTGTGTCTTTTCAGTGGTGACGAAATAGAATCAGAGAAGACCTGTGGTGGCCGGGGATCGACTGATTGGCAGAACATTTTGTCAAAGATTGTAAGGGTTGTGTCATTAGTGACAAGTCTCAGGCCACCGTTCCGTCTCCTGTTGTATCTGTGGAACCACCGTACATGCCTTGGAACAAATTGGTTTTGGATATTTCTGGACCATTTGCAGTGTTAGGTAGCACACCCAAATTTTCTTTGGTGCTTATTGATTATTTATTCAGGTGGTCTGAAGTAAAGATGGTTGAGTGCATCTCCACTTCTGTTCTGTTGGACTTCCTTAGCCAGAGAAGGACATCCCAAGGAATTGGACACCGATAATGGTACCCAATTTGTGTCTGTGGAAATGACTGAATTTCTGCAAAGGAATGGTATTCGCAACATCAGGACGTCTCTTCATCACCCCAGGAGTAATAGTTTGGTGGAGAGATTTCATTGTGTGGTAAAAGATCAGGTGCAGTTAGCCTTAGTGAATAATTTGAATTAGAAGAAGGTATTGAAGGACATGTTGTGGGCATACAGAACTACTCCACATAGTGTAACTGGAGTGTCCCCTTTCACCTTGATGAGAGGAAGAGTAGCTGGAACTAATTTGAACAGAGGTTGGATGGATCAGAAGATGGTGAACAGTGATGTTCTTGGAAAAGTGTTGGTTGTGCGGAAGGCTTTGTCTGGTAAAGCAGGTGAGAATACTCCTGAGAGGACCTTGTCAGTCAGGTCTGGTGTTTGGGTTCATATAAAAAGACCTGGTTTTGTGAGGAAGGGTTGTTCCAAATGTTATTCTCCCAAGAGGGTGGTTGGTGTTCACGATCATGTGATAGTGGTCGCTGATGGTAAAGTGTGGAGTAAGAGTATGGTTTCAGTTATTCTTGAAAATAAAACCTCTGTGGTGTGTGACAGATTGGGTGGTTGCCTGTATGCTATGTTCAAGGATGGTGGGTGTCAGCCTTATGGGTATCTTGTCAATGATGCCATTGTTCCAAGAGGGAATAGCAGTGGTACTTTGGCTGAGGGTACTGCCTGGAACAGGAAACCTCCAGCACGTTATAATGATTATGTCATGCATTGATTTTGTTGTGCTATTTTTCTGTACTTTGACCTTTTTGCCTAGTTTATGGGCTTCCTTCATTGCATTGTAATGTGTATGTACCATTCATTTTCTTTATTTCTTTGTTCTTCTTTTTCTCATCATTTCTTGTATAATTGTTTTTTGTGGTTGTTTCTAATGTTTCTTTATTGTGTAGAAGGGATATGCGTGGGGTCTAGAATGGAATAAGGAATGCTGGGGACAGTAAATTCTGTGGGCAGTTGCTGCCTGAGGTGAATGGCTGACAAGTCAGTAAGGAGACTTCTTACCACAACGTCAGGCTCCGTTGTGTCTTTTCACATTCCTTCCCCTCAGATCTCCCTGGTCTCGTCCTTTGGCTATGTCCAGCACTCTGTCAGATCAGAACCTGGTTTTCATTAAAATCATGCGCTCAGATCCCCACACCCATAGCATCTCCAGCAATGACATCAATGCCAGTAGTGAGGTGGTATATGACATCACCAGGGATGACAACAAAGGTGACACTTATGATGTCACCAGTGAGTCATGTGAGACTGTTAACAATGCATGGTGGAGTTATGTTTGCATGGTTGACCGCAATGGGTGAATTTCTGTGGTGCTGAGGATTCCCGTTGTAACCATAATAGCCCTTCAAGTGAAGTTTTTAGGGGATTTTCAATGGCTCTTGCAAACATTCTATTTTTTTCTTCTGAATAAATGACTCCACAAGCGTGCACAAATGCACGAGCCAGCATAAATAGCCAAATGGATTTTGAAGACAGGTCCGCCAAGTGTGCCCATTTCCTGCCTTAATTCAACCTTAGAGACTCTACTTTACAATGCCATTTACTTATTAGGGTCCTCAAGAGAGAGAGTCAGACTTTTGATTGAATGTCAGGGTGAGGTTGCAGAGGGGAGAGAGAGGGATGCAAAATATAAATAGGGAAGGATGTACAATATATATATACAATTTTGCATGTAGCAAACCACAAACCTAACTTTACATAGTGTTGTGTCCTGTAATGGTAGACACCAGGGGCCAGGATGTATTTTCAAGTCCTCTTTATTTAGTCTTATGTCCAAGTTACATCAGTCTTGAGTCCTGCCAGCACTGGTGTGGTACCAGCCCCACCAGGAGCAGCCTGCCTAGCTGTTCAGCCCATTTCTAACTGACAAGAAACATCCACTTAGACACCCAGGCATTCCACGCATCACAGGCACATCAATATTCCATAACAAACTCACACTCTGGCTGCGCAGCTAGGGGCAGCAGGACTGGAGTAAATGTAAATACAACTAAGTAGGGTATAATATATAGGACTCGCAATAACACCTCACCCCTACAAAGCAATGTTGGGTCTATTCTATTTTCACTATCGAAGGCTGTTGAATGCATTCATTTCACATTCTGAAATTAAAAATGAATTATGTGATTGTCTTGCTAGGGAGCGCTTCAACCTGAATCAATAATGAACAATCAGAACAATTTGTATCATATTGCATTTGTCTTTGGACATTTCTTAATAATAATCTTTATTCTGTATTGTTAGTTAAAACCTTTACAATATACAATGCAATAAAAACCAATCCATGTTATAAAAGCAGATGTCTTAAGTGGTATTCCGATTAATTAAAAGTAAATAAATATATAGATACAGAATCAATTTCCAATACTAGCAGCAGTCTAATTTCATCTAACTGCTGTAAGAAATGTCGGGAGATTACAAATAGCAGCTAATAGTTCACTGGACTGGGCCACCTGGGGGCCACCTAAGGGCCTAAACCTTTATATGTAAGATGGATACATTTTGACAATCAGATGTTTAGGGCCGTGTTTTATGGGTTACGTGGTGCTATAATGCTCTGCCGACAAGTTTGAACTCCCAGCCTATTCCACTCAGTCCGAAGACTTGTTTTAGGACTGTCAAACATGGCTGGGCAAATGCACAGGACATGCTCAAGGGACTCATCAAACTCGCCACAGCCTCTGCATTTGGTTTCTTGATTTCTTCCATTGGGCAGCGCCAGAGGGCTAGGTGCTTTAAAAAAAGTCACTCACCCAGTCTGAGGGCCATGAATCTTAGCTTGAAGTGATTGGAATATGTACAGGCCAGGTATGAGATGGAGAGGATGGCTGGCAAGAATTAATAACCACCCATGTATGCTTGCGTTTTGCTAAGATTCCTCTATCTGCATGGTAGGACCAGAGATGGCTATGTTTTTTATACTTTATTTAAATGCCAATTGACTTGGATTTGGATCCCACAATTCATTTTCTGACTTTAACTGCACACTATCATTTAAGAACAGATGATGTGATCCGGCTGGCCCACTAGAGTTGATGTCAAACCCGAATAGGGCCTCCATAGAGCCAGCGCTGGCCCTTCTCAGCTTGTGGAATAGATTAAGAAAGGCAACGGCACCTACCACTCGGTGGTCACAGGGACCAAGGGCCAGATGTAGGTGGCCGTTCGAGGCCATTTACCGAGTGGTAACGGCTGATTTTGGCCGTTACCGATCGGTAAATGGGTGACAGGTATGTAGGGGGCATTATTTTACCGAATCGGTAAAATTACCGATTCGGTAATTTTAACGATTCAGTAAAATAAAAATTCGGTAATTTTACCGATTCTGAGGCACCCAGATGTAGGTGGGACTCTTCAGAGTCCCAGAGGCCTTACTGAATCTGTATTTTTCCATCAAATCCAATTTGATGGTAAAATACCGATTCCGGTGTGGATGCACATGTGTGCATGCACACCTATGCCATGTGACAGTCAGACCTGCCCTTAGGGCATATATGCCTGCCACATGGCACCCGAGCCTGTTTTGGGGGTGCCAGAGGGTGTCAAAGTGACACCCCCTGCACCCTTGTGAAAATCGGTATTTGCCGATTCGGTAAATACCGAATCGGTAATGCCCATTCATTCCTATGGGCTTCAAAGCCCATAGGAATGAATGGGCATTACCGATTCGGTATTTACGGTATTTACCGAATCGGTAAATACCGAATTCTTCCGAATCGGTATTCCATTACATCTGGAATACCTACATCTCCACCCCTTAGATTTACCGATTTTTAATTACCGAATTGGTAAAATTAGGTAATTAAAAATCGGTAAATCTATTTTACCTACATCTGGCCCCAAGTTCCAATCTGATCTGAGTGGCAGATGAAGGCTTCAACAACTGCAGGACACTTTTATAGATCCTTGTTGTGTGTTTGTTCAATGTGTTACTGTCCTTGCCCAGAAGGATTCTGGAGCCGTAAGATAATGTAGGGGAGAGCTTGGCTCGCATGACTCCCAGCATTGGTGCTAGGCTTGGGCTTCATAATGTTTTTGAAAGTTTGGATACGGTTGCTTGGAGGGCCACAGTCTTAACTGCAATTTCCCTCTGGTGTTCAATAAAGGAGCCCTTGGCGTCGATGTGTACCCCCAGGTATTTATATGATTGTTCTGCTGTGATCTGGTGGATGTTATAAGTCCAGCTGCTCTCAATATCTTTTTCTGCCAAATGTAACTTCCTGTGTCTTCTTCTGATTAACCTCTACATTGCTAATAGATGTGTATATGTACAGCTGATTAAGCAACCTTTGCAACCCTACCCTCTTTAAGGCTGAAGAGAGCAAGGTCATTAGTGTATAGGAGGTTACAAATCTGAGCTCCACCGATTCTTGGCGAATGGCTGTTGACTGTGTGCAGTACCTGAGGAGGGTTCTCTATAAATACATTAAAAAGCAGAAGGACTAGCACACATCCCTGTATAACTCGCCATGATGTTGGGATTTTCATAGACTGGTGTGAACCACCCCCCAGCTGACCTCGAATCCAGGTATCAGTATGCAATTGGATTATTGGAGCCAAAAGGTTGGGGGGATTCCCCAATTTTTTAACTTAGCCCAGAGAGACCCTCTCAGCACTCAGTCAAATGTTGCATTAAAGTCCACAAAACAGCAATGTAACAGTGGAAGAGAGGTCTTTACCTTATCAGTCAAAATTGAGAGCTCGAAGGTTAGTAAGTGTGCCTGACTTCACTACAAACCCCGTTTGATTTTTTGGGATAGGCCAGTTCAGCTCCGCCTAATGTCTCAGACCCTCCAAAAGAAGGCTGGCAAAATACTAGGCCTCATTATCGAGTAATGCTATCAGCCTATAGTTGCTAGGGTCAGATCGAGTACGTCCCTTGTACATGGGGTGGATTATTGCTCCATGTCATGAGTCAGGTATACTTGAACTCTGCAAACAGTAATCGAAAAGACTTGTTAACTGACTTGCCCCAGAATATGGGGTCAACTTTAAAGAGGGCCTGTGGCAAACCATTAGGTCCTGGAGCCCCTTCAGACCGTGTCTTTGTTATTATTAGACAGACCCTCCAGCTTATCGCGATTTGCAAAAAAATCGCGAAGTCGGCCGATCTGTTGAAATGCCGCGATATTTGGGCTAAAGCCCGCGAAATTTACCGTTTCCGCCGTCTCCGCCGTTTTCCGCCCGTTTCCGCCTTAAAATGCGCACCCATTTTCCATTCCCCAGCCAGGATTTCGCGGCGAGAGAAGGAGCGAGAGGAGGTCGAGGACGGCGGCCGAGAGAGGGAGAAAACCAGCAAGAAGCGGCAGCGACACACACACGAAGACTCTTCCTCCTTCTCCAGGGAAGCGGACTCGGAGCAGGAGAACAGCCGGCCGGTGAACATAGACAGGAGGTACGTCCGTCCCTGCCAGGATCCCGTTAGCAGGGAACAAGAAGCTGTTCGGAAGTCATTTCCGACCCACAGAAATACTAAAATAAAAGATTAATGTCCCCCGAGGCCCACCGCGTCCCCCGTGTGCGGCGGCCTTCGGGGGACATTAATCTTTTATTTTTAGTATTTCTGTGGGTCGGAAATGACTTCATAACAGCTGTTTACCATACCTCTCAACCCTCCTGCGCCGAGAGCAGTGACACCCTTTCCTCTATCAAGGGCAAAATAAAACTCGGCACGGCATGTGGAAAAATGGGCGAGGCGTGAGGGAAAGCGCATAGCTGCCAAGGTTTCACATTGCCATGTGTGACATTTTCATAATTTCAGTATTATTATGAGTGACATTTCAACCAATATGAGTGACACTTTTTCACGAGCAAAATGAAGTAATGAAGACAAGGGAAACACATAAATATCACAAACTACATCCAGTCACGAATGAGAAACCCTACAACTTAAGGCAGATACGGGGTAGAAAGTCACAGGAAACTCACAACAAAACGTACACATGAATGGGGCATAAAGGTATGGGTGAATTGGCAATGACCATTACAAACACGGGCAGAAAGGCAAAAACTGAAAAAATGAGTGACCTTGTGTAATGTAACTTCTGCTTAGTGACACTTACCCCAACAATGCATAGTCGATGTCACTGCCCCCCTCATTCCACTTACAGAGTTTCACTCATGACTGGTGACAGACAGCACATTGCCCGCTCAGTGGTCTACTTCTCTTGGGTGTGATGCCCCCCAGCTCTTCTCTGCAAACGCCAACGACGCTGGTACTTGCCAGGGCTAGGTTGTGTCACTGCTCGCTGATTGTTAGCAAACACCAATAGATGGTCAAGGAGTATGGAGGACGGGCACATCTGCGAATAGCAATGGGTACCGCGGTTCAAGAGGAGAGGACTCGAGGAACTTTCATAGCAGCATTCTCACTTAGCTGCTGCGCTGGACTGCAGTGGCCGGGCAGCCAGGCTGCTGGTACCTGGCACCAATCCGCAGCGGCAGCGGGCCCCATTGACTTCAAATAGTGCGCAACAGCACAGTTTAATGACTTCGAGTCACGACCTCAATGAAAGCTTCCTGCCGAGTGTCTGGAAATACATACAGGCTGTCAAAAGATTTCAGCTGACCCGACTGGGCCATGCTGCAATGCATATCTTCACAACAGCCCTCTGTGGCAGAAGAGTAAAGACCTGGTGCGTACAAAAGCCATGTTCTTCCGCCTCCCTCGGAATGGCAGATATGACGACCTTCCGACGGGTGGCAGCTGGTTGTGTCACAGAGAGAGGGCTATCTGTTAAGTGAAGTGACCCCACTTGTAGCTATCAGTAAACGACGGTCTGGAGCATCTCCAAATCCTTACGCCACGGGGCCCTGGCCTAGTCACCAGGCAGAACGCGGTGCAAACTGCAGTAGTGTTCCCGCCTGCGCTACCTCAAGGTCAGCTCATTCCACACTTAAATGTACTGCACCCATTTGTGTCACTCTGCCGGCTGTTGTATTTGGTAGACCTGCCAAGTACCACGCATCTTCATTAACTCATCAGTTAATGACAATGCATGGTACTTGGCATTAACTCGTCAGTTAATGATGATGCGGCCTGGTCAACAAGGTTTAGCGGGGGGGGCAATCGATCTTTCATGACCCCAGCTCGCTCTTGCGGCCCCGCAGCGGCGGGCGGCCATGGCACGAGCGAAACTAGAGTCTCGCCTGCACTCTCTCAGATTCCCCCGCCGCTTCTGCCTACTTCCTAGTTCCTCCACACATCCGCCGGCACATCCAGATTATCCCGGCCACTCCACAGAGCTGAGAGCGCTCTAGTTAACTATTTGCGAACTCGGCTCAGCAACTAGCACCTCTCTCGGAGCAGCAGAGAGGCTGGTACAAACGCCGCTGGTGGCACGCCTGGCACTTGGCAAAAATGCGTGACAATGCATTTCAGTGCGGTGATGCGGATCACCGCACTGAAATGCGTGAGCGTCACACCTGTTGCGTGACGCTTGGCAGGACTGAAAGCGTCCAGTCCCCCCAAAACCCGGACCAGCTCAACGCACGTTGTACTGGAAAATTTTACAGAACCTCGTGTGAGAAAGACATTTAGCTGCACTAAGGTCAATGGGAGAATAACAATTCATGGGTTTGTTTAAAAGAAAGGCAGAACAATACTTTTATTACACAATAGTCACACTCGTCGTCCACCCCAAAAATACTCAAACAGACTTGCTTAAACCTTAGGCTGAGCAGTGTTGATCTTGATGGTTGGTATCAAGTGAAGTCCCGAATGAACACCCCTTACTTTAGCAAGACGGAATTTGGTTTACCTGTGAGCACTTGCTTTTGTAGATAATAGTGTGCGACAAACTTTTAGGGTGACCATCAGAAGACATTTGCAGAATCTACTTTTTGATGTTTGCGTTATTTACCCGTTTAATCTCTCACGTTGTCATGATCATGAGGTAACTTATGCTTACGATCACAGCCTAAACTTCTCGATATTTGGCTATAAATGCAGACCTGCCAGCTCACACGGCGTGACTGTGTGTCACACGATTTCGGTTCTCTTCGCACGGTCACCCGGTAAGTCGAAATCACATGGTGGCAGGCAAGAGGCGCTGAAACCTCTGAAGAATCCGGATTTTCAGCTCTTCTTTGGAGGCTGTAAACAGATGATGTCCATCAAGAGATGTGAAAACACCCCAGGACATTACCTGCAGGCCCAGCAACCTTTTTTTTTTTTTTTTTTTCTGTGGGGGCATACCCGTCCCACTCGCTCCGAGACCTGTCTCTGCCTCCAGCATGCCTAGTCTGAAACCTGTGCGGGCTCAGAAGAACTGAACGTACATGGCCAAGATTAACATGACCTTTAACTAAAACAAATGGGCTGAATTGTAAATAAACAAAATGTACATAGCTCCATGTTGTCAAATAACTCAAACAGTAAGATATCTGTGTTTGGTGTTGCAAAAAACCCAAAATAAAATGCCGCTAAATTCCGCTAAATTTCCATTTTTGTGCCGCTAAATTTTCATTTTTGTGCCGCTAAATTTGCCAATCCATGCCGCTATATCCTGGGGGGTCTGATTAGAACTAGCCTATCATATGTAAGGTGATTTTATGAATGAGAGGAGAGCTGATGATCCTGAGTTTGAGGCAGATGCTCCCTGAGTGTTGCTGATGGACTTGTTACTCTATTATTTGGAAGGTGGTTTTTCCGTCACTTGCATGAAAATGGCTGATGAGAAACCAGGCCCATTCTGGCGCTGTGATGTTTGCGCTTCCATTCATCTGTTTGTTTACAAGAGCCCAAAGATTTTTGAGTTGGACTCCTAATTGCTCATAGAAGAGTACACCAATACAGCTGGTAGTGATTTTGTTTCTCTGCATCACAAGCCCATCTATAGTTTTTTGTGCTGTTTTATAAAGCAGTGGTGGCCCCTGAATTCCTCCGAACGACAACATGTGAATGACAACTTAACAGACCAATTGGTGAAGAGGGCTATCTTGAGCCCCCCCCCCCTATGTATGTATGTTCATATGTTTTTTCTTTTTTGGGGAGGGTGGGGGGGGTGTATTTTTATTTATTGTGTGAGCCTGGCCAAAGAACTAAAATTCTGGAAGCGCCTGGAAACAACTGCCCACGGAAAAGTTAAGAAACTGCCTTTCTCTGAGGAGTTTATTAGCTAATTATTATATTTAAACAGTTTTTTTAATGTTTTCATGACAAGCCTTTGCTGAAGAGAACCTGTGGATCGATTTTCCGAGACAAAAGTTCACGCTCCAATAGTGAGTGATCTCTGTTTATTGCACAGTATTCAGAGTATATTCCGTCTGAGGAACCAGATGCCAAACGTAATCACAGATTTAATCCTTGCCAAACATTTCTATCAGCATTTGAGTGTTTAGTCAAAACGCGGCTTCATTTCCAAAATATACATTAGCCAAGACATCAAGATCTAACGATGGTATAGCCGAGGGGTTTGGAAGCTTTGAGTCGTTTATAGATGGTGGTCAAGCCGAAGTTACTGCTTCTGTTTAGAAAACTTTCTTGGTTATCCTAAATCCTACCGCTAGATGGCAAGATTATGCAAAGCATGTAAATACTTGGTGCAAAATATATTCTGGTTGTAGCTGTGTAGAATGCAGGGTATGATCCCAGAAGAGGTTTCAGGAGAAAACGTTGACAAATACCTGAAATGGAAGCCGAAAGCCAATACGAGAATGTAACAAAGCTGTACTATACGCACCAGTGAGCCAATAATAAAGCCAAATAGTAATACAAAAAAAAAAGAATACATAAAAGAATAAATATGTGTGTGTGTATGTTTATGTGTATATGTATGTGTATGTATATGTGTGTATGTACATATATATATGTATATGTGTATATATATTACCTACTGGCAGTCGCCAGTAGGTAGTTATAGTTAGAACCTAGTTTCCATAGAAAAGCATTTTTTGATTTGCTAATAACTTTGGTGCAAGTTGACGAATCTTCGCGAAATTCTCCACCAAAAAAAGTCTATCTAGGTCAGCTCCTATCCTGAAAGTTTGGGGGTGATTCGTCAAGTGGGGGCTGAGCAAAAAGGGGGGTCCCAAAAAGTGTTTTCTCCAAGTTCATTTCCATAGGAAACTTTAGCCAAGGCTACAGCCCGAACTGCTGAGCGGATTTACACCAAATTTGCCAAAAAAGGTAGTGCTTGGTTCGCAAAGCAACCTTTTAAAAAATGGTGTAAATCCGTTCAGTAGGTGCTGAGAAATTTGATGGATCCACGCACCTTCCCGACCACAAGCTTTATTCTAATTGGCTATCAATACTCCAAACCTGAAAGTGTTGGCAGCCATTTTGTGACTCGGTAAAACCCAGTCAGAAGAAAACAGAAAAACAAAGGCGAAAAAAAGAAAAGGGGGCAGGCTAGAAACACCTTGAACTCCTAGGCCTCCTCAGGGCATCCCAGGAGGTCCCCCAGGGCCAAAAAAAGCAAAAAGAAAAAAAAATCGGGTGAATTTGGCTGGGTGCGCGAATCCAGACGAAAAAGTTTTAAAAACGAAGCGCGGGCTCCCGCGCTTCGTTGTATTGAAGCCCTAGGTGGGCCAGGTTCCGGGGGCACTAAAAGAAAAATGTCTGCTCCAGGGACCGCCACCTTCCCGGGGCTTGATTTATGAGTTGCGGAGGGGCACGCAGCCCCGGAGACCGCCACCCCCGGGGATAATTTTTAAATGTGTGGGGGGACCCAGGCCCCGGGAACCGCCAACCCCAATAATTTATTAATTATTTGCGGGGGCACACGCCCCCCCCTGCTGCTCCGGGGACCGCCACCCCTCGGGACTTCAAAATGAATATAAAGCAACCTGTGTGGGAGGCCCAAGTTTCACCACATGCAACGGGGACCGCCACCACCCCGGGGCACTAAGCATGTAAATTCAGGGGTCTGTTATGGACCCCGAGCCCTGGGGACCACCACATTCCCGGGGTTTTAACTTGTAGGGAGGGGGGGCGCGGCCCCCCTCCTGGAGCCCTCGATGGCCCTGGGGACCTCCATCCCCCAGGGCCGGCTCCTGCAGTGTCCCGGTGTGCCCACCCCCGGGCCACTGCTGTTTGCTATGGCAGGGTGGGAGCCGTGCGGCTCCCGCCCTGTCATAGCAAACTGTGGTTGGATTTTGTAAGCGAGAGCAGGTATATATATATATCTCCTACAGCCAAGCCATATATATGACAGCCAAGTCAACACGTGTTTCGCGAGTGTCACGCATCTTCAGGGCTTCTAATATTGAAATTCAAATAAAAACTTCCATTGTTAGATTCTTCGTAGTATCTCAACCAAATCATTTCAAGTGAAACTTATCATCTTATCTCGGTGGTTGCCATGATCTGTTTCCTCTGACGTCTGAGGAAATAGATCATGGCAGCAGCCGAGATAAGATGGATTGGCTGTTGCATATATGTGTTTGAATGGAGAATAAAAAAAAAAAAATAACGTGCAGAAGCCTTTGAAATAAAGACTTTATACAGACTTCTATAGTGCTAATTGTGTCATACGGACTCTTCCCTGTAAGGATAACAGCAATCTGAGAAATAGAGTTGGGCTAAGTTTTTATTTTCCCAGTGTAAACATATATATATATATATATATATTCACTGAAAAAACAGTCAGTCCCCCGCCAACAATTATGGAAGAGCACGCTTGGTAGCCAACACGAGAACACGAAAGGAGAACCTGATAGGAGTCGGAGGACCCCCGTGGAAGACCTGGTGTCTCTGTGGTAAGCCGCCATTGCTCGAAACTGTTTTCTTAAGTCTGGCGGGTGAGAGGATTGTGCCGATAGTAAACGGGAGAAACGCAGCGCAACTGCAGCCTTTTCTCGAGTGCTCAGATTAATCTTTAAGACAGTATGGCGATGTCGGCAGAAACGCTCCGGAACAGAGAAACTATGGCAGTTGCTATATTTCAAGATTTACCTGAAATAAACAACAGTAATCGAATTACACCTAATACCAGCAAAGCTGCAATTGATTTAAAAACTATGCTTAAGAAACTGGAAAAGCTCTCATGGACAGAGTTAACTAAATGGTGGGAGAAGTGCTCTCTAGAGAAATATAAGGAAGTAGGACGTGTCCCAAGGAGTTTGAGGGTTCTCATAGCACCATCATTTGAGAACCCCAACCCCTTGATGTTAAAAGAATGGGCATCAAATAATCTCGAGGCATCAATGAATATGAACTGCATATTCATTAAATATGCTGAAATTGACCGCATATCAATCTTGAATGAAATAGAGGCACTGAATTAAGAAATAGAATTACAGGACAACAAAGATTTTATTATCAAATATAGAGGAGAGATGGAAACACGTCTGACAAAACATGAGGAAACTATAAGAATCAGAAAACAATACAAATTTGCGCGTGACAAACATGATTACAAAACAGGTAGAATTTTCACTTTCCCTCGCAAGTATGATAATGTAAAAAGACAAGCACAAGCACCTAAAAACCCTGCTAATATGGAACGCCGCATATCCACTGCTGTATTGTCTGACACAGATTTGAGCCCAGTAGCAAGCAGCACAGATTCGGAAGAAGGCGACGCTATTAGGGGCAATCAATCCACAGCACCCACACAATATTCACCCTCGGAAGAGTTGGGTTTTTTAGTGGAGGACAGACGGCAACAAGGGAAAAACGCGGCAGGAAGTACAGAAGTGCAAAAAAACAGAGAAAAATAAGGAACTCCAAAGTTCACAAAGCGAGGCAGGGGGAAAAAGTGGTAATGGAGCAACATAGAATCAGAGAGCCTGACAATACGGTGGTGAACCTTTCTGATGAAATTCTGACTAAGGCTGAAGTCCAACTCATAGCATTAGGTTTGTCATTTTGCCCAAAGAATTCTTTTGATTATGTTCAGACTCGAATTGATGTGTTTAACTTTATCAGGAAACTTAAGCTTAGGAAACAGTTTAAATTAACTAAAGCCCATTTGTTATCTGAAACCATCAATATTTCTATGCGACCTACCAGCAAATTAGTAGTGACTGACACTGAGAATTTGAAAACTTTTTTTGCTTTAACAACCAATGAAGAGACAAGAATGAATTCCACACAGCAAGAATTGGAAATCATGGGGGTAAAGAGCAACCTGCCATGTTGTAGTACTTTTAAACCACCCTCTACATTTATACCATTGATGGCAAAGGATGCCATAGACACTTTCTCTGATGATAGAGGATCTTAAAGCTTTGCAAAACATGTCGAACAGAAAGAAAAATAGGCACAGATATATGGAAAAACAATATTCCAAACTAATTAAGAAATTAAGAACTAATTCAAACCTTATTATAAATAAGGCTGGTAAAGGACGAAACATTGTTATCTGGCCACGTTTGTTGTACATGGAAGAAGCTCTAAGACATTTGAATGATACTTCCTGTTATCGCAAAGGGACTATGAGTGACATGAAAAACCTGAAAAAAACAGTCACCAAGGATTTGAATCAATGGAGGAGGGATGGTTTGTTAAGTAAACAAGAACATGGCTTTCTCGCCAATTATTTCCCTATTACACCAATTCTCTACTTCATACCAAAGATCCACAAACAATTATCTCCAATTCCAGGTCAACCAATTAATTTGGCCCAAAAAAGTCTAATGGAACTTATATCTAAGTATGTAGATTATTTCTTGCATGATGCGGTGGAAAATTTCCCTAGCTTTATCAAGGACACAGGCCATTTTTTATCAAAATTGTCCGGTGTGAATTGGGAAAATGACTATGTTTTGGTAGCCATGGATATTTGTGCACTGTATACCAGTATCCATCATAGAGATGGTCTTTCAGCAGTTAAATATTTTCTTGATCAACGTAGTATCGAATTTCGCCAGCACAATGAAATGCTACTTAGAATGATTGAACTCCGTCTGGAACATCATTATTTTATGTTTGATAAAACTATATACCAGCAGTTGAGGGGTGTGGCTATGGGGGCGTGTTTCTCCCCCACCTATGCATGTTTGCATGTAGGGTGGTGGAAGGAGCACGTCCTCATGGGTACCCACAAAAGTGTGTATGATTCTCATATTGTGCAATTTTTGCGTTTCATAGACGATATATGCATGATCTGGAAAGGTACTATTGAATCAGCTGAGGAATTTGTTAAACTCATTAATCTCAATTAACTGAATCTACAATTTACAGCTGACATCAGTAAAAGCTGAATTCAGTTTTTAGATGTAGAGATATATATTGATGATCAAGGTATACAAACTAAACGGTATCGCAAATCCACGGCAGGTAACTCCATACTGCATGCCAGTAGTGCAAACCCTGGTCACCTTATAAAAAGTATACCATATGGTGAATTTTTAAGAATGCATAGGATTTGTAGTTCACCTATGGATTTGGAGATTTGTCAAACAGAGGCATTGGAAAGATTTTTGGCTAGGGGGTATAATTTGCAGAATCTTAAAGAAGCAATGAATAAAGCAAATTGCCACTCTAGAGAGGAGTTCCTGATAACCACTAATTCTAGTAGTTCTAGAAGGGGCAAAGATGTTAGATCTGATCCTTCAATTTTGGAACTGATCAGACTCATTACTACCTACAATACAGAAGAAAGGAAGGTGAGGGCAATCGTTAAAAAACATTGGCCCATATTAAAGACAGATATTACATTGGCACAAGTACTTCCCCTCAACACTGTATTACCTCCAGAAGGGGACCATCAATGAGGGACGCATTGGTACGGTCCAGCCCTGAGGTAGTAACCAACAGTAATTGGTTGTCTGCCAGAACGGGATTTTATAAATTAATTTCATGCAGAGCATGCAAATTCGGGGTAAATACAAGTGAATACCAATCTATACTTCAATTGACTCCCAGTAAGATTCGTGGGTTATACACATGTCGTACAGACTATGTTGTATATGTATTAGAATGTACATGCAAAATGAGGTATGTTGTAAGCACGAAATTACAAGCGTATGTCCAAATTTTACAACACATAAGAGCAATTGTAAATTCAGATGACAACTACCCTGTAGCTCGTCATTTTAAGCTTGTGCATGCTAAGAGTTTGAAGGATATGAGTTATTTTATCATTGACTCTGAACCGAAAAACATCAGGGGAGGCCATAGAGAAAAACAGCTCAGACAACTGGAATCGAAATACATTTTAATGTTAGATTCTAGAATCCCTAATGGGCTCAATATGGCGGTAGACTTACATAATTGTTTGTAGAACATGCCTCTAAAAAATTAGTTCAAATAGATCAATAATTTCCATGCCTATTTTTCTACAGTGAAGAGCATGATTATGTATATAAATCAAATGTTTATAATATATGATTAATCTTAGGCCAAAACTGTTTACCATTTATTCTTGCACTTGCTAATTAACAGGTTTTCATTAATGGAGCATTTTAAGACCACGGTTTCTCTTATCAAATCAATTTTTTATACAAACATTTTTTTATCCTGGAATCTGTTGATATGACTGTTAATATCATGTATTTCTTTGATATTAGGCACTGATTTTGCACATTGTACATTTGTAAATTTTGCACTAGCACTTTTTTAGGAGTTAATTGTACTTTACAGGTATAACAGACATCTCTCTTTTTAGGTCTCGCCTGTCGATGCGCATGCGCATCGAGCTTGCGAGACTATGGGGGCTTATCCACTCTTGAACCAACTTGCAAGGAATCGTGGCGATTCCTTGCAGTGCACGAGAAATTTAAGCTCAATGCGCATGCGCATTGAGCTTAAAAGCGCGTGCACATGCCCCCAGCCGCCTGCCTTGCCTACTCTCTCTCTCACACCCTCCCCCAGCTCCGCCCCCTCACTTCTTGATTGCACGGCCGCTAGGCCGTGCCTCCCCTACTCTCCTCCCCCCTCCTCCTCCTACTCTCCCCGTTTTACCTGTATCTGCTACCGCTTTTAAAACTTATGAGACGCGGCAACCTCTTAAAATGAGATCGCGTCATTGGTGATCTCATTATTAATGTGAATGAGCCCTCCTCTGCCGGTTACTGTTTCTTAATACCTGAACCGTTTCCCAGCATTCTATAAACTACTACGGGCAAAACATCCTCTTAGGATAAGGACGCACTGTGATGAATATATCTCTAGAGTTTAAGAATGGACTATGAAGGTAAAGCATGCCACTAGAGTTTAGGCGTGTTGTTTATCATGCAGTCCACCCCTTCCCTCACATGAGACAGTCTACCCGAGTACACTGTCCCATCCAGGTCTCCTTACCTAGTCGCCCGTATTGCGTTACATCCGACACGTCCTCTCTCCCATCAGCGGAATGAGGACGGACGGAGACTTGTGCTATTTATAGGGATATCTCATCTCACTAATTATTTAATGGGCATCTATTAACTAATTTACTTTTAACCTTTACCCAACCAATGTCGGGCGCCATTTTAGTAGTTTTTAACAATCAAATGCTTATGTTCCCAGCTTTACCGCTGCATCGCGTCTTTACGCGCCATTTTTGTAGTTTTATGGGTTTTTGTATCTTATTCAGTTCCGCGCATATCGTCATTTATTTACACTCAGTGAGGATTTAAAATCTCCCTCACTTATCCCATAATATATATTGCATTTATTCCCTTTTTTTTTCTTTCGGCGGTGTTTACTTAAAAAAGGGGCAAACTGCCGTCTAATCACGGAATGGCTATATCTCCGCGATCGCCATTTTGGTAGTTTTAAGTTATATTCCGGAACTCGCCGGGCCATAAATCTCCCTGCTCAATTCGTCTCTATTCGAGGCATTCCGCTATACATCTCGCTACCATTAATTGTTATTTGTGGCAGATGTGTTGTATATATATTATGCAAACATCTTACCCATATCGCTATTGCAGTAACTTTTTGGCCAAATTATATTTTGTACAGGCATAGGATTAACATTGGTAACATCTCTTTGTAACCAGTACACCAATTATTTCAAACCCTTCATACGTTATATGGGATACTCCATTGTTTCCACAATATAAACATTCTACATGCCTCTCAATGTGTATTTAGGGATAACTCCTAAGCCCTCGTTGGAAGAGCTTAGAGTTCTGCTACGAGCGCACTGTTTCTCTCTCCTTCGTAGATAGAGAGAGCTGAAAATATGCAAGGCCCTCTCAGCGATGGTTACGGTTTACAACATTATCCTCTGTTTAATGGGAGCCAATGTAAAGGCTTCAAGTTTTACATAGTATTGTCTTTTGGGGCATACCAAAATAAGATAGGCCGCTGCATTTTGGACTAGTTGGAGTTTATTAAGAAGTCCTCTTGGTAGTCCAACTCACTCCCTCGCCCACCCTCACCCTCACACCCTCACTCATCCTCACCCCCTCATCCTCACACACCCTCACTCACCCTCACACCCTCACCCCCCTCACAACCCTCTCACCCTCACTCAGCCTCACACCCTCACCCTCACACACCCTCACCCTCACACACCCTCACCCTCACACCCTCACTCATCCTCACCCCTCATCCTCACTCACCCTCACACCCTCACCCCCTCACAACCCTCTCACCCTCACTCAGCCTCACACCCTCACACACCCTCACACACCCTCACCCCCCTCACCCCCCTCACCCTCGCACCCTCTCACCATCACCCCCCCTCACCCTCACACACCCTTACCCTCATCCCCTCACACACCCTCAGCCACCCTCACACCCTCACCCTCACACCCTCTAACCCTCACCCTCACCCCTCACACACCCTCACACACCCTCACTCACCCTCACACACTCTCACCCTCACACACCGTCACACACCCTAACCCTCACACCCCCTCACTCACCCTCACACACCCTCACACCTCCTCACCCTCACACCCCCTCACCCTCACACCCCCTCACCCTCACACCCCCTCACCCTCACACCCCTCATCCTCATACCACTCAGTGCTACTACACATATTGTGTTACAATAGATGTCACATTTGCGAAAGATAAAAATATTGGCATTGTAAATAACAAAGCTATTAATTTCGCTATTTTCAAAACAAGCACATAAATAAAAAATGTGTCCTTTACAATACCAATAGGTCAAACTTTCCTAATGCGAGACCTATTGCATTGCTGTGCTTCTCTCCCCTGCTGCACTCTCCTGCTCTCTAGAGATGTGGCCTAACGACCAGAGCTGCCATCTAAGTCACGTAAATACAAAACATGTTGCATTCCAAATGCTATAGGAGTCACATTCGTGAAAGTTATAACTATTGGCGTTGTAAATGACAAAGCTATCAATTTAGCTATTTTAAAAACCAACAAATAAATAAAATAATTGTCATTTACAAGACCAATAGCTCCAACTTTTCTAATGCGAGACCTATTGCATTTCCAATGCTTGTTTAATATTGAGGGTTCTATCAAATCTTTTTGGTTCCATCATTTATGGCAACTTGGCCATTATGTCAAAGATGTTAACAACAATATGAAATAACTCAGATTTTTTTACAGTTTTTAACTATATTGTTTGTCTTATGGAAATATTTTATCGTAGCTTTTATACTTGGTCTTAAAGCATATTTATATGACTTTTAGCTAGTATTTACGATTTACCATGTGAATTGGATCCAGGATTTCATTGTATTAAAATAGTATTTTGTCTGTTTTTACTTGTAAGGCAATCTAGCCTAACCAGGAAGTGTACGTATATATTCTGAGCACTATGTCCGGGGTGTCATGTGATCAAGGCTGCTTCCTTGCAGCCGAAACGCGTCATGCTGGCGAACACCATAACTGAATAAAGATTCTTGCACTGAATTGCTGACTTGGAGCATGTTTTTGTGGTCTGTACCTGTTTCTGGCGTCTGTGGATTCAGGACTTGTTCTGATATATATATATATATATATATATTACCTACTGGCGGTCGCCAGTAGGTATATATAGTTAGGATTTTTTCTCTATGGGATTTTTGAAAATTCTATGTCTAATAACTTTGGCGTTTGTGGACGGAATTGGCTGAAATTTTCAGGAAAATGGAACATTTTGTTTCTGAGCAGCCCCTGACAATTTGGGGGGGTTTCATCAAGGGGGGGCAGAGAAAAAAGGGGGGTCCCAAAACGCGTTTTTCCCATGTTAATTTCCATAGGGCGGTTGGCCTCACTTTTAGCTCGAACGGCTGAATGGATTTGCACGAAACTTGGCAAAATTGTAGGGACTGTTAGCCCGATGTGCCTTTGCTAGGTCTCAATATATGCGCTCCAGTGGATTTTGAGTAATTTAGGTTCAAAAAAAGATATATATCTGGGCGGAGCCTAACCACACATCTGATCTGATTGGCTGTCAGCACTTCATCCAAGAAGTGTTGGCAGCCATCTTGGGACCAATATACATGATAGCACCTCATTAAAAAGCATTGTAGTTAATAGAGGGTTTTAGGACTTTAGTTACATTATAAATCATTTGTTGATGGTACCATACTCGTTTTAGGAATTGTGGTGGGTTCTAAGGTGATTTTACCATGTGAAAAAACCTTCTGCTGTGATATCATGAATATTGTTTGAAAGAAAACTAACATCTCATGATTTTCCCACAGTGGTTTGGAAGGGGATCTATAAGCTAAACTGAAAGCATATTTTCTGTAAATTCACATTATCTTTCTCAGTCATGTGAAAATGAAGTCTGACATTCTCAGTAAAACATGTACATCCAACAAGGACAGAGACTGTCAGTTGATTCCTTTGTGTTCTACTGCAGCCTCCTAGAGTGTTCTAAAGAACAACTAGAGCGCTAACAGTCCTACTTATTACAAAGGTATGGCACACCTGAAGCCATCTTGATTGGAATAAAGTGGTAACTCTTAAAACATTTAATTTAAAAAGAAACAACATGAGGGGGTATATTTTGCCATAGAAAGTATGATTAGTGCTGCAGAATGAAAAATTAGGGCACATTTTGAGTGACTTCTCAAATCCTTTTCTATTTCATTAAAACATTCTGACATGCAGTCTCCCAAAATGGCCACCAGAGACAAAAGAGCCCAAATGTAGCCCAAATATCACCCAGATGTAGCCCAAGTACAGCCCAATGACAGAATGTCCCAGAGTGTTCTAAAGAACAACTAGAGCGCTAACAGTCCTACTTATTACAAAGGTATGGCACACCTGAAGCCATCTTGATTGGAATAAAGTGGTAACTCTTAAAACATTTAATTTAAAAAGAAACAACATGAGGGGGTATATTTTGCCATAGAAAGTATGATTAGTGCTGCAGAATGAAAAATTAGGGCACATTTTGAGTGACTTCTCAAATCCTTTTCTATTTCATTAAAACATTCTGATATGCAGTCTCCCAAAATGGCCACCAGAGACAAAAGAGCCCAAATGTAGCCCAAATATCACCCAGATGTAGCCCAAGTATAGCCCAATGACAGAATGTCTCAGAGTGTTCTAAAGAACAACTAGAGCGCTAACAGTCCTACTTATTACAAAGGTATAGCACACCTGGAGCCATCGTGATGGGAATAAAGTGGTAACTCTTAAAACAATTAATTTAAAATGGAACAAAATGAGGGGGTATATTATGCAATAGAAGGTATTATTAGTGCTGCAGAAAGAAAAATTAGGGCACATTTTGAGTGACTTTTCAAATCCTCTTCTATTTCATTAAAAAATTCTGACATGCAGTCTCCCAAAATGGCCATCAGAGACAAAAGAGCCCAAATGTAGCCCAAATATCACCTAGATGTAGCCCAAGTATAGCCCAATGACAGAATGTCCCAGAGTGTTCTAAAGAACAACTAGAGCGCTAACAGTCCTACTTATTACAAAGGTATGGCACACCAGAAGCCATCTTGATTGGAATAAAGTGGTAACTCTTAAAACATTTAATTTAAAATGGAACAAAATGAGGGGGTATATTTTGCCATATGAATTATGATTAGTGCTGCAGAAAGAAAAATTAGGGCACATTTTGAGTGACTTCTCAAACCCTCTTCAATTTCATTAAAAAATTCTGACATACAGTCTCCCAAGATGGCCACCAGAGACAAAAGAGCCTAAATGTAGCCCAAATATCACCCAGATGTACCCCAAGTATAGCCCAATGACAGAATGTCCCAGAGTGTTCTAAAGAACAACTAGAGCGCTAACAGTCTTACTTATGACAAAAGTATGGCACACCAGAAGCCATCTTGATTGGAATGAAGTGGTAAGTCTGAAAACACTCAATTTAAAAAGGAACAACATGAGGGGGTTAATTTTGCCATAGAAAGTATGATTAGTGCTTCAGAAAGAAAAATTAGGGATCATTTTGAGTGACTTCTCAAATCCTCTTCTATTTCATTAAAAAAATTCTGACATGCAGACTGAAACATGCACTTTGAATACCAGCAGCAGACGTCCCTGGTGAGCAGTAGCTTTACTACAGTGATCTAATGTGCAACTAGAGTGCTAACATTCAGAATTTATGGCAAATGTGTGACACATCTGAATGCCTTCTTGATGGAACCAAAGTAAACAAGCATTGAAAATGCAATAGATCTCGCCCTCGTTTAAGTTAAAGCCATTCTGTTTGTAATGAGGTGGCTTTTTAGCTTTGCTTTTATTAGTGTTTTTTCAACTTTCATGTAAATAACATGCATCTGTATGCATATAAGTATATGTATGCATGCATTTATGTTTGTATTTATATAGATATACAGATGATATATGTTTATATATGTATGTATATATATATATATTCACTGAAAAAACCATAGGCTATAGACCATATATAGTTAGGAATTAGCATTTACAAAACCTTGAAAATTCACTGAAAAAACCATAGGTTATAGACCATATATAGTTAGGAATTAGCATTTACAAAACCTTGAAAATTCACTGAAAAAACCATAGGTTATAGACCATATATAGTTAGGAATTAGCATTTACAAAACCTTGAAAATTCACTGAAAAAACCATAGGTTATAGACCATATATAGTTAGGAATTCGCATTTACAAAACATTATTTTACTCACACAAAACCATTGAAATTCCATATATAGTTAGTTGCACTAACTATATATCGCGCACCCGCAATCCACTGCTGATGATGTCACATATTACATCATTCATGACATGGTCAGTGACATCACTGATGACAT
The DNA here is from genome assembly GCF_964263255.1 of Lissotriton vulgaris. Taxonomy (NCBI): domain Eukaryota; kingdom Metazoa; phylum Chordata; class Amphibia; order Caudata; family Salamandridae; genus Lissotriton; species Lissotriton vulgaris. The sequence goes on from NC_141687.1 coordinate 1,699,581,090, forward strand.
CACTGATGACATCTCAAATGACATCACTGATGACATCACTGATGACAACATCCAGTGACTGTATGTTTCTGTAAAGTTAAAATATGTCTTACATATTGAAGAATGAGTGGATGTATAAGTGTCTGGATGAAGGATTTAGTAGGTGCATGACTGACTGTATGAGTGAGTGATTAAATGTGTCTCACTGAGTGCATGGGTTAGTGACTAAACTGTCTTAATTTGTGCATCATTATGTCTGTTGTTCTGTAAACTGTTGCATGTGTTGATAAGTAGCTATATGAGTAACTATATGGGTTATTGATTGGTTGCCCAAGTATTTGTATGGGAGACTGAGTGTGTGTGTGGGTGGCTGGGAGGTGTATGACTCTGTGCATAGATGTGTGAGCAGTTGATTCACTGGATGTATGGTTTCAAAAGTGCATGTGGAAACAGCTGTATGGGCGGTTGACTGTGTGCATGAGTGTATTGGTGAGTGAATGGATATCTCAGTGCTACATGTCAAAGTAAGTACATATGTAAAACACAGTACATGTGAGAGTTGACATATATAAATAACTGTGCATAAGAGCCAGTGAATGTGTGAGTGGCTGTATGGATCATTGTGAACTTGTATCAGGGATTGTATAAGAGAGTAAATATGTGTTAGTATATGTTTGAATAAGTAAAGTTTGTATAACTGTATAGTTGAGGAAATGGAGGTGTGATTGATTCTTTGCATGACTGACTAGTTGTGTGAGTAACTCCATGGATGAGTGACAGTCTGTGAGTGTCTGTTTACACTGATTGTATCTAAGGTTATATTAGAGTCTGAAGAGGTTCATCGTATTATCACATGAATGATATCATCAGTGATGTGATCAGTAATGTCAAATGAGATGTCATCAGTGATGTCATCAGTGATGTCATTTGAGATGTCATCAGTGATGTCATTTGAGATGTCATCAGTGATGTCATCAGTGATGTCACTGACCATGTCATGCATGAATGATGTAATATGTGACATCGTCAGCAGTGGATTGCGGGTGCGCGATATATAGTTAGTGCAACTAACTATATATGGAATTTCAATGGTTTTGTGTGAGTAAAATAATGTTTTGTAAATGCGAATTCCTAACTATATATGGTCTATAACCTATGGTTTTTTCAGTGAATATATATATATATATATATATATATATATATATATATATATATATATATATATATATATATATATATATATATATATATATATATATATATATATATTTTAACACTCCACCAATGCCGGTATGAGCACTGCAGCTGTCCCGAGCGGTCCAGGTCAGGTCACCGGCAGACCTCTGCATTCGCTCCAAATCACCTCTCGTTCTAAGAAGTTCAGCCAGACACTCAGAGCTTGCTTGCAATACCTTTATTTCAGCAAGTGAAAAGTCACGACGCGTTTCACCATTATGGATTCTTCACGCTCGCCAGACCACCACACGCGGCCATTTTTTAATTCCCAAAACACACCTTCAGTAAAAAAGTCATGTGACAAACAGTGTAAGCACGGAGGACATCTTGGTCTAGGCAGTTACTTCACTAAAACTGTGTAATACATCCATAATGTGTATCAAATGCATTGCGTATGGATATGCTTATTGACGCCCATATCATCATTCTTTTCCACATATTACAATTATGAATTATACAATTGTACATTTCACAAAAAGGAGGGATTTAATATTCCTAGAGACTTTCAAATCATTACACATAATTCAAATGAAGTAATAATCGATGACGAATTCATACAAAAATTATACTTTTTTAAGCAACAGCACCCATTACGAAATATCACGATCACGTACTACGTGATTGTGCAAGCTCAGTTGTCATTGGCCTTTACTCTCCCTCAATATGGAAACTGTAATACGATTGTTTGTAGCCTCTGTATTCCCATGTAATGCCCCAGTGGGCCAATCAACTACATTGGTTGGTTTCTCCGATCTTACTGTCACGCCCAAGTGGGCATTGAGATACAAATAGCATGATTATACAAATAGAACTCTTCTGGCCCAGATATACATTGGGTATATTGCAATGCCACAATCCTTATCTACTAAATTTGAACGGCCATAGTCCAATCATGTGTTCTTGTCACACGAATAGTCCTTGCCCAAGTGGGCGTTATGTTCCAAAGTAAGAACCTCAAACGAGTCTGTGCCATCAAGGTCATTTCATATGTGCTGCCACATAGTCCTCCAGTGCCATCTAAAAAGATTAAAATATTTAAAATCAAAACAGACGGCTGACACTATACCTTATATGCTACAGCATTTTATACATTTATCATTCATGAAGGTGTACAGATAATTCTTCACTCATATTTAACCCCTTCGGGGGCATGCATTGAAAATCGATGATATACTTAGATTCCAGTTTCCTTAATGATAACTCATAATTACCACCTCTCACACCCAGATCCACACAGTCAATTACCACCATGCACATCAAGGTCTCGTCCTGAATGTGACTGTCAAAGAAATGTCTAGCCACGGGATATTGCTTGTTGTGGGAGCGGATAGCCCGAAATGTTGTAGCACTCTTTTTTTGGCCTCATGTTTCGTGCTTCCCACATACCATTTGTTGCATGGACAAATCAGGACATAAACACTGTAGGGGGTGTTGCACGGATGTTTTTTACGAATGATGAATTCTCTGGTAGTTCCAGGTATAGTCAGGACTTTACAGTCCTTACTGTATTTGCATGCTTTACACCTCCTACAGCATTTGAATCCCCCAAGGGTTTTGTTATCCTTCCTGCCTTGTTTGGTAACATAATTCTGGCTTAATTCGACCCGTAATGTTTTCCTTTTCAGGACATAATCTGAGGATTCTCATTTAGATATCTTTTTAGAAGTTCATCTGTGTTGAGAACATGCCAATGTTTTTTTAAAAAAAATCCGACTTCATGTGATTGCCCTGAGAATATTGTAATGAATCTGGTAGTTTCTGACTCATCCTTTCTCTCTCTTGGATGCAACAATTCCTCCCTGGTTTTGGTACTTATTCGCTGTACAGCTTTGTCAATCACTTGTTTACTATAGCCTCTATTCAAGAAACGCTGACACATAATCTTTTCTTCCTCATCAAACCCATCCTGTGTACTGCAATTCCGTCTGGCGCGTAGTAATTCACCATAAGGAATGCTATACACCAAATTTCTTGGATGACAACTGGAGGCTCTCAGTATACTGTTGCCTGCTGTGCTTTTTCTGAATAATTTTGTAGTCAGTAAGTTGTTTTTAACTTCCACTTTGACATCCAAGAATTCCATACTTTGTTGACTGATATGCTCTGTTAGTTGTAAATTGAGGGAACTCTTATTGAGTTTGTCAATAAATTCCTTAGCTGAAATGGCATCACCATTCCAAATAAAAAAAATATTGTCAATGTACCGCAGCCACAGGGCTACGTTGTCAAATTCTGCCATATCCCTGACGACCTGCTCCTCCCACCAACCCATGAAAAGATTTGCATAGCTGGGGGCGAAGCAGGTCCCCATGGCAGTGCCCTGTGACTGACGTTACATGGCATCATCAAAATAAAAAAAATTATTGGTCAGACAAAATTCTATCATTGCCACAATCATTTGTGAGTGGTATAGCAGAGAAATAGACCTGGTCTTCAAAACATGTTTCACTGCCTCAAGACCTAGGCTGTGTTGGATACTGGTGTTGAGACTACTCACATCCAGAGTTACCGGAGTGAAGTTCGTCTCCCAATGAATTTCATTGATAATACTCAAAAATTGAGTTACTTGCATGAGAAAGTTTGGAGTGTTCCAGAGATATATATATATATATATGTATATATATATATATATATATATTATTCCAAGATGCCCATGCAATTCAGAGGCGCACTCCTCCAGCTGGTGAGTAACAACCCTTTTTATTTCACAAGGTAGAAATACAACTCTGGCTATTTCCGTCCATCTGCCTTACGCGTTTCAGAGCAAACGTGCTCTTTCATCAGAGGCAGTTTTTAAAAGGCACCATCGTTTCTGGATTCCACAGTTCCTTGCATTTCAATGATTAATAGGCTTCAGGTGTGCCTTTTCCGGTTCAGTCCGGTCACTTACATTTGTATGCATGCTGGGACTCGTGGTCTTTTACGTCCTGCTCTTTGCCTTCTGTGGTTTTGTGCTTTTTAAACCATGGCATGGACCAATTCTTTCCCTCCAGTGGGTCCCAGGGTTGTAGTTCTGCCTCAAAATGAAGAGCCAGCTGCGCCATCCATCCCCGAAATTTTCGGAAATAAGGGCCCCATACACGTTTCTCTGGGGTGGTGCGATCTCCAGCGACCATGGACAAGCCGCTCGTAAATTATTCCAAGATGCCCATGCAATTCAGAGGCGCACTCCTCCAGCTGGTGAGTAACAACCCTTTTTATTTCACAAGGTAGAAATACAACTCTGGCTATTTCCGTCCATCTGCCTTACGCGTTTCAGAGCAAACGTGCTCTTTCATCAGAGGCAGTTTTTAAAAGGCACCATCGTTTCTGGATTCCACAGTTCCTTGCATTTCAATGATTAATAGGCTTCAGGTGTGCCTTTTCCGGTTCAGTCCGGTCACTTACATTTGTATGCATGCTGGGACTCGTGGTCTTTTACGTCCTGCTCTTTGCCTTCTGTGGTTTTGTGCTTTTTAAACCATGGCATGGACCAATTCTTTCCCTCCAGTGGGTCCCAGGGTTGTAGTTCTGCCTCAAAATGAAGAGCCAGCTGCGCCATCCATCCCCGAAATTTTCGGAAATAAGGGCCCCATACACGTTTCTCTGGGGTGGTGCGATCTCCAGCGACCATGGACAAGCCGCTCGTAAATTATTCCAAGATGCCCATGCAATTCAGAGGCGCACTCCTCCAGCTGGTGAGTAACAACCCTTTTTATTTCACAAGGTAGAAATACAACTCTGGCTATTTCCGTCCATCTGCCTTACGCGTTTCAGAGCAAACGTGCTCTTTCATCAGAGGCAGTTTTTAAAAGGCACCATCGTTTCTGGATTCCACAGTTCCTTGCATTTCAATGATTAATAGGCTTCAGGTGTGCCTTTTCCGGTTCAGTCCGGTCACTTACATTTGTATGCATGCTGGGACTCGTGGTCTTTTACGTCCTGCTCTTTGCCTTCGGTGGTTTTGTGCTTTTTAAACCATGGCATGGACAACAGAACAAGTCCTGAATCCTCAGACGCCAGAAACAGGTACAGACCAGAAAAACGTGCTCCAAGTCAGCAATTCAGTGCAAGAATATATGTATATATATATATATATATATATATATATATATATATATATATATATATATATATATATATATATATATATATATATATATATATATATATATATTCACTGAAAAAACATAGGTTCAGGGACGTTATAGTTAGAAATTAGCATCTAGAAAACCATAGAAATTCACTGAAAAAACCATAGGTTTCAGGGACATTATAGTTAGTTGGACATTTCACTCGTACAAAACCAGAAAAATGTGGCCGTTATTGTTAGTTGAGCTAACTATAACTCGCACCCCCTGCAAAACAGGGTTTGTTATGACAGGGCGGGAGCTGTGCTCCCGCCCTGCCATAGCAAAAAGCAATGACCCAGGGGTGGGTACCCTGGTACATTGCAGTAGCTGGCCCTGGGGGGTGGTGGTCCCCAGGGCCATAAAGGGCTGCACGAGGGTGGCCGCATGGCCCCCCTCCAACATGTAAGTAACCACAGGGAGGTGGTGGCCCCCAGGGCTGGGGGGGCCCGCAAGGCCCCCACCCCTATTTAAATAAAGCTCCGGGGAGGTGGCGGTCTCCAGGGCTGCGGGGGGCCGCTAGCCCCGTGCATAAATTATAAAGCCCCAGGGAGGTGGGGGTTCCCGGGGCTGTGGGTGCCCCAAGGGCCCCGCACCATAATTTACAATTGTCCCCGGGACATGGCCCATCAGGGAGCTTTTTAACAAATGATGCGTGGGAGACCACACTTCATTTATTTTTATAATTTCGGCCGGATTCGCGCACCTATCAAGAATTCAATCAAGATTATTGTTAAAAAAATGCTTTTTGGGGCGTGGGGTCCTTGTGGGACCCTCTGAGCAGGCCTAGAGGGTTAGGGTGTTTCTACCATGCACCCTTTTCTTGTTTTTTACCTTGTTTTTAACCTTTTTCTTGTGACTCGGTTACCGAGTCACAAGATGTCTGACAACACATTCAGGTTTAGAGTGTTGGCAGCCAATCAGAGTGAAGCTCGTGCCCAGGAGGGTTCGCAAATCCTCTTTGCTGCTCAGATATATACATTTTTATTTTTTGAATTTCTCAGCAACTACTGAATGGATTTGCACCATTTAAAAAAGCACGCTTACTAAACCAAGACCTACCGTTTTGCCAAATTTGGTATAATTCCGTTCAGCAGTTCAAGCTGTAGATTGTTTCAAAATTCCAGTGGAAATTAACATGAAGAAAACTTTCAAGACAGGAGCTGACCTGAGTGAATGATTAGTTTTGAATATTTTACTAAGATTAGTCAAACGGCACCAAAGATATTGGCAAATCAAAAAACAACTTTCCTATGGAAACTAGGTCTTAACTATGACTACCTACTGGTGACCGTCAGTGGGATATATATATATATGCTACAAAAGAATAAGTCCCAGGGAATATGAGAACGTTATCGGAGAATTTTATGGAAGACTGGATCACTGGAAAGAGTCTGGTTTATTAAGCTGGGATGAACATAAATACATGAAACAAGATAATCCAGTGATTCCGGTTTTCTATAAGTTGCTTAAAATCCATAAAAACTCCACTAGTCCACCAGGGAGGCCCATCATTTCATCATGTGGCAGTCTCTTTGAGAAAGCATCAAGATATATAGACTATTTTTTTAATCCTATTGTCAGAACACTTTCGTCGTACATAAAAGATTCTACCGATTTTTTAAAATGTATTTTTGATATTTGTTGGGACCCTACAACTATGGTTCTATTGACATTGGGCATTTCTACTCTGTATACGAGTATAAGACATATTGATGGTTTGAAAGCTTGTGAGCACTATTTGAATAGAAGACCAATACGCCTTGCATCCCAAAATAGGATGATTCTTGAGATCATGGAATGGTGTTTATCCAAGAATATTTTTCTTTTTGGCAATGATCTCTATATTCAGGAGCGGGGTACCGCGATGGGCACCTGCTTTGCCCCCAGTTATGCCAACTTACATCTCGGCTACTGGGAGGAGCAGGTGCTCAGAGGGGGCCCACTTGATCATTGGTCGGAGCACATCCTTTTGTGGGTACGTTATATCAATGATGTCTTCGTGCTGTGGCAGGGCACGGAGGCATCAATCGGTATATTCATTGAGGAGATTAATCAGAATTCTTTAAATTTGGAATTTGTGGGGAACTTTAGTAAAGTTTCGATTGACTTCCTTTGATATTAGAATCACCCCTTTGAATAATAAGTTAGAAACAACTGTGTTCCGTAAACAAACTGCGGGTAATTCAATACTGCACGCTGAAAGTGCCCATCCAACTGCATTAATAAGGAGTATTCCGTTTGGGGAATACTATAGGGCCAGGCGTACATGTAGCAGTGATGAACAATTTAACACCATTGAAGAAGAAATGACTCAGAGATTCCTAGAAAGGGGATATAGCAAGACAATCCTCAAAGGTGCTTCTAGTAAAGCTAAGAAATTAACTAGACACTCCTTACTTTTTGAGCCCTCTAGATCTCGTAAATCGAATTTAAATCGACAAGATCGAGGCAGCTCAAGATTTATCACTACCTATAACACTAAACACAAGGAAGTTAGATCAATACTTAGAAAACATTGGTACCTAATCAGAAACGATCCAGTTTTGGGTTCCAAGGTGAAGAAAAATCCTGAGATCACCTATAGAAAATCTAAGTCACTAAAAGATCTAATTGTCCGTAGTGATTTTGTAGATAAGCGTAAGAGTAGTGCTGACTGGTTGAGGCCAAAACCCGGTTTTAAAAAGTGTTTTAAGTGTAAAGCATGCCAACATGGTATGAATCGCACAGATTTTAAAACAACTTTTAACAAAACCGTTAAAATAAAAAGTACCATCGCATGTAAAAGTGAATTTGTTGTGTATCTTTTACAATGTCCCTGTCCTAAGATTTACATCGGGAGTACAATTTTACCCGTACACCAACGGACTTTGCAGCATAGAAGAGCAATAGTCAACCAGGATAGGTCTTACCCTGTGGCCCGACACTTTGAACTCCACCATCAGAGTAACCCCGAAGGTCTGCGATACTCTTGTATTGCAGAAGTCCCAAAAAAGAAGAGTGGGGGAGATAGAAAGAGTGAGTTGAGGAGATTGGAGACTTACTTTATATTAGAATTTAATTGCAAGGATCCACAGGGCCTGAACGTGGATGAAGACCTATATACCTGTTTGAGTTGATACTGTGAATGTAATGAACTGTTTTCTAACCCTCGATTATTCCTGAACTGCATTTTAAGATTTTTTTATCATTGATTTTTCTTCGATGAAAATTTATTTTTGATTTTAATGGTCTAATTCTGAGCTCCTTCTTTCTACAATTTCGTGCATAGAGGTGGTTTTTGTCTTTTAAAGACATTGGCTCAGGGACAGTTTTATTGCAATGAAGAAATGCTGTTTTTGTTTTGTGATATGCACTGACACTTTGGAATAATATTTGCGGAGGTGCAATTTGAGTGAAATGTTTACATCTATGGAGTACTGTATTTGGAGCTAAAGCACTAGCACTTTTTACTGAGACTAAGACATTCCCCGATTGATTTATAGAAATATATTGTATGGGGATTGTTTACAGTTACTAAGTAATGTGAAAAACATAGAAATATTAGCACTTTATTCGAAACAATAAGCACTGTTCAAGCACTAGCACTTTCTATTTCCTTTTGTTTACAGTATAAAATTACTTGTTGACTAAAGCACTTGCACTTTATGATTTTAATAAGGTTGAATTGATTGACAGCATTATCATTAGCAATAGTCCCATAAGTTGGAGTGGCATAACTTGATCGTTAGAGCCAGGACAAATTTACATGAAACTTTACTGTGCTAAGTTAAATACACTGCGATGTTTTGACAACATGAGTGGTTAAAGATGAATTATTCCCGCCTCACAGGTAGGGTTCAATTCTGTTGAAATAGGCACTTGCCTCAGTTCAATTTTGTACTTTTGTATACTTGGGCTAATGTGTTTCTTTAAAAAGAAAAATGCACTTGCACAATTGTAAACTGTTCGTTTAAGAGATAATGCTGAAAGTGCCTCTTCTATATAGAACAGTTCTAATTATTCCCTTATGAATGTTTTGATAAGCGGGGATTTGAAATGTTGTACTCATCTTAACATCTATGTTAAAGACATTGGGAATGTGTTAAAATGGCCGCTGTATTTACATCAATAGTGTGTTTCACAGTGTTATTCAGTGAAACTTTCAGCCTCTCTGCCTTTCATGTGTTGTGTTGTGTTTACAGCAGCTGAACATCAAACTTTGTTTTATATGTATGTATGTGCACAAAACACGGTTGAATGCTGAAACTATACTCACGTTTCCCCGTTTACTTTCACTACAGGTACCTGTCGACCTAATTTGGGAGAGTATGAGACACAACACATGAAAGGCAGGGAGGCTGAAAGTTTCACCGAATAACACTGTTACAGTATGAATGAGTGACTCAAGGGTTATGCTTAACTGAAAGCAAACAAAGCGGCACAAGGACGAATCACCAGGGCTGGGGTATGAATTTAAAACACTCTAAATGACTGAAAAGTGTGGTACTCAGATAAGAGCACGCCCACTAGGGCTAGACAACCAACCCAAGACTGAATAGTCAGTGCACGACCCACGGACAGGCCTGTAAGCCCCTTTGGGCATGTAAAGTTAAAATTGGAAAGTGGCACAGTCTGCTAGTGCACCGAACGCTTGCCTGTCCTGGAGTCGGAGGTTCGAATCTCGTCTCTGGCCAAATTATTGTTATATAAACACTAAATACTGTTTTATGGTTAAAATGTTTAAAATGTTTAAAGTGAAATGAACTTTATTTATTTAATATATTTTATGAATTTCGGTGTAGCCTGCTGCAAAATAAGTTTGTGCTCATAGCTCCAGATACTTCATGACTGAGTAGTCTGTTGTTTATGTTTATGTAACTCACAGGTCACATGATTTACATTTAAATGTACTGTCACTTTGCACCAACACTCGTGGAAAGGGGCGACCATTCGGTCCCCCCGAACGTATGGCGGAGTACCACGATCCCCCCGGGAAGCCATCTTGGGCGGGAGGCGAGTCTCGGCTGGTATGCCCGAAGCGGCGTAGCCGGGGCGCGCCTTTTTCCCGCCCTGGAGTGGGCTGGCCTAGACACTGACGCGGCCGGCCACGCCCTTGGGGCAGGCAGGGGCGGGTTTACGCCCGCCCTGAAGACGGATAAAAGGAGCAACAAGCCAAGGAAGCATCCTCTTGTTCCTGTGCTCTGAAGCTGCACCACCTCGCTGTACGTGAGCTCGAGACGGAACGAAGAGCCAATTTTGAGCGTTGTAATCTTTATTGTTTGTTTTGCAGATACTCTGTCGGAGAATGCCCAAGAAGGCGGGAAAGCGAATGACTACCGACCAGATGCTGCGTGTTCTTATGAAAGAGGTGACCGACCTGAAGAGGCGAATGGCGGATAAAGACGAGGAAGGGGGGCCGAAACGTCCTTTGGCAGGAGCAGCTCCAGGAGGAAAAGGCAAGAGGCCCAGAAGGGGAGCAGCTGGGGGAGACATCCCTGTACCCCACTCGAGGCACCAACTCCCGTGCCGGAGGAAGGGAATCCGATTCCCGTGGTGGTCACCCCCGTGTCCGGGGAGGATATGCCGCCCGAGCTGGCAGCACAATTAGCAGCGTGGTTGGGTAAAGGTAGCAAGGGCGCCACGGCTGACGACGCGCAGGTGTTGATGAAGCAACTGCGTGAAACAAGGGAAGCGACGAAGGCACCATCGCCGGCTGCGGCAGTAGAGAAACCACCTGGGACAGGTCCAGTCGCAGATACAGCTTCCGGTTCAGGTAAGCGGCCATTGCCGATTGCGAGGGATGAGTCGGCACCCTCTCGGAGGGAAAAGTTGGGTCATCATGTCCCTCTGGCTATCAAAGAGAAGATATGGGCAGAGGAGTATATAAACATCTTCTCGTTGCTTACCGATCATTATGAGATGGAGCATGTTAAGGGCCAGAAGGAGCTCATGCATCCGAGTGTTTGGCGCGCAAAGATGGCCGCCTTTAAGGTAAATGAAAATATTGGCAATTGGGGCAAAGCATGGGGGATTTTTACATCCATCATGGGTGAACGTAGGCCCGATTTGCTGTCCGAATTGCCGATTTATCAGTCACGGATCATGGGGTATTCTGTATCACACGAGGACAATCAATGGTTCTGTTACGATAATATTTTCAGAAAAGCGAAGGAACATGATAAAAACTTAACTTGGGATTGTTATGATTCTGTGTCTTGGTCCAAAATGGAAGATACTGGTATGTTGAAGTTGCCATTGGTAGGGAGTAGCGTGGGTGAATCCTCCCGCCAATATGCTGGGACGCCCTTTCGATCAGGTACGAGTAACGACAACCACTCGAGGCCAATCGGCAACGCAGGAAAAAGGGGGATTTGTTGGAATTTTAACAGGGGTAAATGTACCAGGCCCCAGGGGTCATGCAAATTTAGGCACGAATGTGGTGGGTGTGGGCAATCATCCCATCCTGAGTCCATGTGCAGAGCCAAAACGGGTGATAACGGGGGTAGAGGAGGCGCCAAACAGGTCTGACATAGTCCGAGGGGCGCCTTTACCTACTCCGATTGATACCATGGCAATGATTCCCTGGCTCAGCGAATACCCGGATCACGCTTCCGCTGGGGTGTTGCGGAACGGGTTTTCATATGGTTTCCGCATCCCAGTGGGGGAGTTTCAGGGTATAGCGAAATGTAAAAACCAGATATCGGTCTTGCAGCATACGACCGTGGTACAGGAAAAGATCGGGAAAGAGGTTACTCGAGGTCGAGTCGCCGGTCCATTTAATGTGCCACCAGTTGCTAACTTTGTTTGTTCCCCTTTAGGGGTGGTCCCCAAGAAGGACCCGGGGGAGTTTCGGCTGATACATAATTTATCAGCCCCACGTGGTCTTTGCGTAAACGATGCGATAGACCCGGAAGTGTGTTCGGTGCGGTACGCATCCTTCGATGAGGCCGTAGCCATATTGAATCGCCTGGGGCCCGGTGCGCTGATGGCAAAATCAGATATTGAGTCAGCGTTCCGGTTGCTCCCGGTACATCCAGACGATCAGCGTCTCCTTGGTTTCATGTTTCAGGGTCACTATTACATGGATAGGTGTATGCCGATGGGGTGCTCTATATCTTGTGCCTATTTTGAAAAGTTCAGTTGTTTCCTGCAATGGGTCTTCACAAAGAAGACGGGGTTTCAACATGTGATGCATTATCTTGATGACTTTTTGTTTCTGGGGGCAGCCGGGGATCCGGAATGTGGACAGGCTTTGAATGAATTTTGTGTCTTGATGAATCATTTTGGCGTGCCATTGGCACCAGGTAAGACTGTGGGTCCCTCGACTTGCCTCGAGTTTCTGGGGATCGAGCTCGACTCCGAAGAAGGTTGTTTTCGTTTACCAGGTGACAAAGTGTTAAGATTCAGGGCATCCCTGCAAATGTGTATAAATGAGTCTAAGGTTAAGCTACATCAATTACAACAATTGGTGGGACAGTTGAATTTTGCCCTAAGAGTAATACCGATGGCCCGCCCCTTTTCCCGCTCGATCGCTCAAGCCATGGTCGGCCTGAAGGAGGGTCATCATCGCACAAGGCTCTCGGCAGAGGTTCGCCAGGACATGCGCATTTGGTTGGCATTTCTGGCGGATTTCAATGGTCGAATTGTCTGGAACAAACCGGCGGTGTCCTCTGAGGAGCTGGGGCTGTGGACAGATTCGGCAGGGAGCATTGGTTTTGGTGCCATATTCGGCACTCAGTGGTCGGCACAACAATGGCCGTCATGGTGGCATGATAGTGGACTGACAAGTAACATTGCTTTTCTGGAACTTTTCCCCATTCTGGTGGCCCTGAGAACTTGGCCCGAGGGGTTCAGAGATCACTCTGTGGTATTCTGGTCTGATAACATGACCGTGGTTGAGTGTATCAATAGCCAGGCAGCACGATGCAAATGGATTCTGAGATTGCTCAAGGAAATTGTATTACTGTGTATGCAATTGAATGTGCTATTTAAGGCAAGACATGTGCCGGGGGTGATGAACCAGGCGGCTGATGCGCTTTCTCGTTTTCGTATGCAGGCCTTCTGGGGTTTTCTGCCCACAGCGGACCCGGTGGCGGCACCCTTTCCCGAAGCTCTCTGGTCTCTCGGTGCCCCGAACTTCGTAACCTCGTGGGAGAGAGTTTAGCACCCAGTACGAGGAAGTCATATGAAGGGGCGTTCCGTTCCTATTGGGCCTTTTTGGGGGCTGCTAGAGGGGAGCTTTGGGGCCAGGAGGAGTTGGTAGTGAAATTCCTGCTGTCTTTACATCAGGCAGGCAAATCAGTGGCTACGGCCCAGAGGCATCGGGCCGCCATTTCCTTTGAGGCTAGGGCTCATGGGATCCAGGACCCGACAGCGTCTTTCGTTGTGCAAAAAGCGCTACGTGGGTGGCAACGCCTTGAGGGTCGCAGAGTAGATGAAAGGCGCCCGATAGGTTTGGATAGGTTGGCCCTGTTGTTATCCATACTCCCTGCAACGTGTTCATCCCAGTATGAAACAGTGTTATTCCGAGCCGCTTTTACGCTGGCATTCCATGGGGCTATGCGGGTAAGCGAACTAGTGACAAGGAACAAGCAGGACGTGATGGGGGGACTGTGCCGAGAGCACGTTCAGGTCAGAGGGGGGACAATGACTGTCTCGTTTGTCAGGTCCAAGACCGATCAGGGTGCGATGGGTGATTGCATAATCATACAAAGGATTCCCGGGTCCTCCATGTGCCCGGTGAGTTGTGTAGAGGAATATTTAGCACAAAGGGTGGCATCATGGGGGGGACCTTGTTGAGACACTCTGACGCCACCCCACTGACGAGGTTTCAGTTTCAGCGGGTGCTTGCGATGTCGATTACCGCTGCGGGCTTGAACCCGGGCGAGTTTGGGACCCATTCCTTTCGGATAGGGGCTGCTACAGAGGCTACAGCCAGGGGTCTGAATGTCGAACAAGTTAAACGTGTGGGGCGTTGGTCCTCCAATTGTTATAAAAGGTATGTGCGGGTGCACATGTTGTGAAGCTGTATGATGTACTCACGCTTCTTGTTTTTGTTTGGTTTCAGTTGCGCAAGCCTACGAGGCGGGGCGGACTATGCAGTCGACCCAACACCGGGCCAGCGGTCAGACTTCACCGGCTGTGAAAAAGGAGGTGTGGGTCGTGGGCCACTCATACGTGAGGCGTGCCGCGGACGTATTCAAAGCAGGTGACATGATTCACGTGGCTGGGGAATACGGGTACAGTGTGTCCTTCTACGGAAGGGGTGGACTCTGTATTGACCAGTTTCAGTCATTTTTCGAGGGTTTGCTAGGGCGGACGAGGTCACCGCCGTCTATAGTCATAGTACATCTTGGGGGCAATGACTTGGTCACCACTGGTAGACGGCTTCTTCTTGAGGCGATGCTTTCCACTGTAAGTTGGTTAGCGAGGAGAGTTCCAGGGTGCACAATTGCATGGTCCCATATGATCCCACGAAAAGTATGGCGGGGGGCTATTTCTGTTTCTGCTCTGAATCATTCAGTGAGAAAAATTAATAACAAAGTGATTAGATTGTTCCGTTCCAATACACTGCATTCTATTTCGCATGGTTGTATTACTGGTGACAGTATGTATTTGGGGGATGGTGTTCATTTGTCCCGGGTGGGGAACGAGTTACTCATAGGAGACTTGATAGCTTGGCTAAAGACTTTAAGACATGACCTTTAGGTAGGAGTGTTGTGGGGGGTCCGGATAGCCGGTCAACTATCCGGCCTGTGGCGGTAAGGTCATGATCGGTGAGCACTAATTGGAAGATCCCTATGAGTGGGCGTCACCCATTACGGATGGGAGCGCTCGGGGGAGGTGGCCATTGGCCCCTCAACGGGGAGGCGGTCCCTTCTAAGGAGTGGCCGCCGAAAGGAAAGGAAAGGCGGTCAAGGCCCCTTCCTGGGTAGGAGGGGCTACAGCCCCCTCCTGGAGAATTTCCCGGGGCCAGGACATCTGCGACGGCAGATGTGGTAAGTTGTGTGGGGTTTGGGGGGGGGGTCTACGCTACCTTCTAGATACCTCACACGAGTCCTCGGACGACCTTTAAGTGGCGTCGAGTTTATTGGGGCCCCCGTCAAGTCAAGGGAAATTGGTAGTTGCACTTGAGGTACACCTCTGTGCGGTCGCCCCTCACAAGTGAGGGGGATATTTCTGGTTTAGGGATCTTGACACCGGTTACGACCTTGCCGTTGGCCCTTAAACGTTAGGATGTACAATTTCAGAATTTCAAGTTAAATGTTTTGTAGGATGTTAGTTCGGCTAGGAGAACCTTTGTATTAGAGAATATGTTAAGGTTAGCCAAACATCGCAATGTCGTAATGAAATTGTACATAATATGAAACTGTTATTTTAATGTTTTTAATTTTGTTTCATATTTTAATAAATACGGCCGGGAGGGTCACTCCCTCCCGTCTTCCAAAAGTTCAGAACTGTTTCCGGTTTCCCATCCTTGGGGATTGTGTTGAGAGGGGGTGGCGGGTATCTCAGCCATATGGAAAGGGGCGACCATTCGGTCCCCCCGAACATATGGCGGAGTACCACGATCCCCCCGGGAAGCCATCTTGGGCGGGAGGCGAGTCTCGGCTGGTATGCCCGAAGCGGCGTAGCCGGGGCGCGCCTTTTTCCCGCCCTGGAGTGGGCTGGCCTAGACACTGACGCGGCCGGCCACGCCCTTGGGGCAGGCAGGGGCGGGTTTACGCCCGCCCTGAAGATGGATAAAAGGAGCAACAAGCCAAGGAAGCATCCTCTTGTTCCTGTGCTCTGAAGCTGCACCACCTCGCTGCACGTGAGCTCGAGACAGAACGAAGAGCCAATTTTGACCCACCCACCAGCCCCTGAGGACAGCAAGTGGTTTTGAATAAAGTTTGATGTGGTAACTCTAATTTTGTTTGCAGGTTCGGATTATTATCGTGATAACTTTGAATATGCAATAAAGAATGGTCAATTTGTGGTATGTTTTGCAAATAAAGTAATCCTGCTCTAGTGTTGATCAGTAAGCATACTTTTAATAAAGTTGTTGTTGTTACTATCTTTTAAGTAAATTAGTCATTTAGTTTAGAATTGTCGTATTTATTTTTGGTCGGGCGGTAAGGTCATGATCGGTGAGCACTAATTGGAAGATCCCTATGAGTGGGCGTCACCCATTACGGATGGGAGCGCTCGGGGGAGGTGGCCATTGGCCCCTCAACGGAGAGGCGGTCCCTTCTAAGGATGGGCCGCCGAAAGGAAAGGAAAGGCGGTCAAGGCCCCTTCCTGGGTAGGAGGGGCTACAGCCCCCTCCTGGAGAATTTCCCGGGGCCAGGACATCTGCGACGGCAGATGTGGTAAGTTGTGTGGGGTTTGGGGGGGGGTCTACGCTACCTTCTAGATACCTCACACGAGTCCTCGGACGACCTTTAAGTGGCGTCGAGTTTATTGGGGCCCCCGTCAAGTCAAGGGAAATTGGTAGTTGCACTTGAGGTACACCTCTGTGCGGTCGCCCCTCACAAGTGAGGGGGATATTTCTGGTTTAGGGATCTTGACACCGGTTACGACCTTGCCGTTGGCCCTTAAACGTTAGGATGTACAATTTCAGAATTTCAAGTTAAATGTTTTGTAGGATGTTAGTTCGGCTAGGAGAACCTTTGTATTAGAGAATATGTTAAGGTTAGCCAAACATCGCAATGTCGTAATGAAATTGTACATAATATGAAACTGTTATTTTAATGTTTTTAATTTTGTTTCATATTTTAATAAATACGTCCGGGAGGGTCACTCCCTCCCGTCTTCCAAAAGTTCAGAACTGTTTCCGGTTTCCCATCCTTGGGGATTGTGTTGAGAGGGGGTGGCGGGTATCTCAGCCATATGAACAAGGGAACATGTTTCCCGAAACGCGTCGAGTGCGTTTGTGAATTAAAACACTTTTGAACTGAACCGTGGCCTGGATATCGTTCTTGTGGGAAAGATAGAAGAACGACTGTCGAGTGGATATATATATATGTATATGTATATCCAAACACAGAATCCTGTCTGTTAAAGCAAACACATTTCTTCTTCAGAAATACGGCAATTCCTAGTGTGCAGGAAATCCAAACATTTTATTGTCAACGTCAGAGACCGTCTGGCACTCCATCATGAAACACTCCCCAATATTCCTTACGCGTTTCACGTTCTCCCTCAAGACTTGATCACAGGTAGGCAATCACATCAAACTACCAAGGGTCACGTGCTATTTAACATGGGCCTGACTACCTGATTGTTGTAGTCTACCAAATCCTGTGTCCTTGTTTGATGTACACACGTTCAAACTTTGTTTAAAAAAAGAGTTCATTAAACTGCAGGCCTGTAAAACATGTTAAATGTGCAAAATGTCATTTAGTGAGAAAAAAAGTGTACAAATAAAACAGTGTAATGAACTTGCTTTAAGCATTTTTGATTTCCGAGTTCTTGTCTGTATTTCCTAAACACCAGCAAGCAGACTGGAATACTCTTCTGGCATCCCTTGCCTGTCTCCTGTTGCAATTTCTTCTGGGCACAATCCCATTTTATTTGGTGGAAGGTGGCAGGCGGGTCAGGCTCCTTCCTCGTTAATCCAAACAAAGTTTCTTCGTTTGAGGAGCCCCAGACCCAAGCAGGGCGGCTTCATTGGACAGGAAAGAAGAATCCTGTCTATTAAAACAAACACATTTCTTCTTCAGAAATACTCAGTATAAATATACATATACGAACAGTTTTCTCTCCTCCGTTGGGCAACAAGCGGCACCACAGTCATGGGGAGTTTACTTATCTTTTCTTTATTTTGTTACCAACAGTTTATAGGACGGTTGGTGTGTCACAGCATGTGCCTTCAACAGGACCCTAGGATCCAAATGTCTAGATAGTCCAGTTAAAGAGCCCATTCAACAAAAGCCCATCATCACTTTTTATCAAAAAAAGAACTATTAGAACTTGTCTGGTGTTGTCAAATGTATCCGTTATTTTAAATCTCCCTCTTTGAGCATTACCGTAAAGTACATTAATATTTCAATTACATTTTCATTGCAGGAATCAATTTGACAGCAATTTGAATTAGGACAGACAGTTCCATTACAGACATGATAATTATATCTCATATGAGCATAGTAATCAATTGTAGAAGGAGTCACAATTTAAGTCCATGTAAAGTTCTCTCCATGAGTGTAAAGAAACAAAATAAATCATACTATTTGAGGAAGCATATTGAGCAGATTAAAGTTAATTTGCTTTCACTCCATTAACATATTATCATATTCCATTTGGGAGATTTATTGCAAGGAAAGTTCAAATAGTACTGTTTGCAGACATTTGGCTGCGCAGAACTGTTTATAAAATGCTAATGCCTGGGTTGTTAAACAAAGCATAGTAGGCAAATTAAAGTCAGTTCGCTTTTCCTTCTTTATCATTTTATCATATTTCATTTGGAAAATGTGTTGAGAGGAGAGTGCAAATAGTGTTGTTTGTAAACATTTGCTTGTGCAAAACTGTTCATAAAGTGCTAATGCATGATATGTTAAACGATGGCTGAAGAACAAATGGGGGACATGTTAGGAGGAAAGTGCAAATAGTGCTGTTTATAAACATTTGATTGTGCAAGGCTCTTCATAAATGACTAATGCCTGAGTTGTTAAAAGGATATACAAGTATTTATACAGGTAGGATTACAGAAAATGCTCCTTATTGGCACCTAAATGTGCAAGAGTCATTGCAAA
Source organism: Lissotriton vulgaris (assembly GCF_964263255.1). Lineage (NCBI taxonomy): Eukaryota > Metazoa > Chordata > Amphibia > Caudata > Salamandridae > Lissotriton > Lissotriton vulgaris. The sequence continues at coordinate 1,699,600,129 of NC_141687.1, forward strand.
GTGTCAGTGCATAGGATACAGGAATAAATGAAGTTCCCAATTTAAATGAAATTCCTATGATTAAGATTCATGGTCTTTTCTTTCAGTTTAGCAGAGGAAAACAAAATAGGGGTACCTCTGTAACCTCCCTTGTTGCCTAAGGTACAGAAACAATAATTCCTAGATTCAAAGCGTAATGTACTGTTTGAACACATCTGTACACGTAGAAAGTGCTAGTGCTGATAAAGTGCTTGCTTTGATAAGGCATTTACTATATATATATCTTGAAATATACTGTACATTGTATGATTCTTATTGGGAGGCTGACTTAATTCCCAAACAACTATAATATCAACATCTTCTTTTCTCAACAGAAATTGTCACATTGCCTATTAAAACTAGTAATCAAAGAACAACATGTAAACAGCCTCCCATCATTCAGATGAATGTTCTATAGAATGTTTCTATTACATATACCTGTAACATCTCCAGGAGAGTATTCACTCAATGTGTGCACAATTTAAAGGAATTTGAAACAATTATTAATCAATCAGTGAAAGTAAAAGAAGAAAAATCCCTACAAAAATGAAGGTGTCTTAGAAAGGTGTTAATGTAACGGATGATGCCAATCAAACATTCAGAATCAAATTGTTGTCTTGGACTTTTCTAAAATAATCCTATACAATGTTGCAATATAAAACTGCAATCCCTTTGATTAACACACTGGAAAATTGTGTTCATATTCATTCAGACAGAGAAACATTAAAATATTTCATAAGAGCCTGTGCAATTCGGCATCCAAGTTATGTCCCTGGAGAGTTTCTGTTCCCATCAAGTTGAATAATCATGACGCCATTCTCCTTAATGTTAACTTGTGATATCCTCTCCTGTCTCCTATTCTTACATGTTTAATCTCAAAGTATCTTACTTAACTCCTTACTGTTACCTTCACGCTCTTCCCAAAAGTAGAATTCTAAATTTAATTTTATTTACAGTACTTCCCACATACTGCTTGCCACACAGGCATTCTAAAACATAGACCACAAAATTTGTACTGCATGTGATGTGTTCCTTGATTTTTTTCATGCTTTTCATTGTATAGCTTATAAGTGGTTCTATTTATTCCATGTTCACATGCCCTCAACTTGGGACATTTACAGAAGTTAGGTTGATTGAGACAGTTTATATTGGTTGGTTTATCTTGTGGAAAATGGCTTTGTGTCAATAGATATCCTAGTGACGCAACCTTTCTGTAAGTTATAAGTGGGTGATTTGTGAGTACCTCCTTGAAAGTTTCATCTAGCTTCAGTATTTTCCAGTTCCTCTGAAATATCTGTTTAAGTTCTCAATGTTTGCTATTGAAGTTCATGATCATATGGATCTTCCTCGCTCATTTTGGATCTTATTTGCGTGGTTTTAACAGTTCATCTCTCGGTCGAATCCTGGCTTTTTCCATGGCATTTCAAAGTATTTCCGCTAGGTAGTCTCTTAATAGGAATCTCATTTCAATTTCTTGTATTTGTTCTTCAAAATCTTCCAGTTCAGAACACTTCTGTTTGGCCCTTAAGATTTCCCGAAAAGGGATGCTCCACATCAGATTCTTGAGATGTCCACTCTAAGCATGGTGAATACTATTACATGATGTGGATTTCTGATGTATGTTTGTGCATATTCTCATGTTCTTAATGAAGATCTTAATATCCACAAAAGTTATTCGTTCTGGACTAATATTAAGAGTGAAGCTTAGATTGTAGGTATTCGTATTCAGAGACAGAATGAACCATTTCAGGATTTTGATATCTCCCTCCCATTTTAAAAATAGATCATCTATAAACATGGTCCATAATTTCACATGTTCTAGTACATTCTGATTCTCCTCCATCCCGAATGCTTCCGCTTCTTAGAGTCCCATCAAAAGGTTAGCTTATGTTGCAGAAAATGAAGTCCCCATAGATGTGCCTTGTTTATGATCTCGCCTGAAGAAAGTATTTTCCAGCTGTAACACCATGTTCATGTTGAATAGAAGTGTTGAGCGAGATCACATATATCATAGCCATTATGTAGTTCCCCTCGCAGGGGATTTCCTGAACTTTATTCAAAAAGTCCATAGAATCTCACAAGTACGAAGGTAATGATGTTACAAATTGGGCAAAGAAGATATTTATGAATCTTGAAGCATTCTCCTATAGGGATCCAATGGAGCTAACGATCGGATTGACGGGGGGATTTTGTAGGCTCTTGTGCACTTTAGGTAAAAAGTAGATTGCGGGGGTGATCGAATGCTCAATTTTCAGATACCTATATTCTTCAAGGTCAATGAGGTTGAGGTTGTGCCATTCCAACAATTTTTGATGGTATTCTGTAGGTATAGCCCTTGTTGGAATTTTCTTTTAACTTTTCAAGCTGTATTTCTGCTTCTGCCATATATTTGGATCAATCCTGGGTCACGGTTTCCCTGCTTTTATCCGATGCTTTGATCACTATCTGTTGATCCTCTTTTAGTTCCTTCATGGCTACCTGTTCTCCCAAGGTCAAGTTCTGTCTATTTCTTGTCTGACTCCTATATGCCAGGCTGTTGATTTCTTCAATTACTATCTCCTAATCTTGTTTCCAGCAGGCAGCTGTGGGCAAAGTTATCATTGTAGCTTAAAACTTTATCTTCCCCCTTCCATGTTACAATTTCCATATCATTAAAGAAATTATCATCCAATATTTCCTGGGCTGGGGTTGTTGCTACATACCCCCTCTGATTCCTCTTCTAAAGCCACAAGTGTCTTTAAACCTTGTACATTTTTCATGGTGATCATTGATGCTTTGTCCTGGGCCGAGGACGTGTTAGAAAATGTTTCCTTAATTTGAGTTTGTGAGAAAATTTGTAAAGATCAATTCTTTAGTTTGCCACGCCCAATTCTGAGTTCGGGCAGAAAGAGAGCCCTTTATTTAATACCCTCATCTGCTCCTCACTGAGGGTTTTGGAGGAGAGATTGATGACTGAATTCTCCTTCATTAGCTTATTTTTAAGTTCTACTTTTCTTTTCGCCTCCTGGCATTGGCCTTCCTTCTTTCCCTGCCCCTCCTGGTTTTAATCTTCACCTGCCCCTTCTGGGGGTCGGTCTTCTTCCTCTTTATCGCTCTCTAGTGCTTATCCGAATTACCTGCAGCTCCCTGGAAAAATCTAGACTCATGGTGGTGGCATCTTCATCTGCTGGGATAGTCAATTTGATCTCTGTTTAATTTCCTCACTTTTCTTTTTTCAACTTCTGCTTAGTGTTTGTTAATTTTATTTTCCATTTGTTATAGTGCTGCTTTGATTTCCTCATTGGCAGTATATCTCTCTAATTTTTGCTCCAGTTAATCTTGACGTCAATTTGCTCAAGTTTCCTTTCTGCATGTAGGATGAGGGTCCATATTAATTTAAAGGAGCATTCATGTGTATTATTTTGCAAGCTCCTTATAAAGTGATCATCCAGGGGTCATATTACGCAGTGGTCATTGTTTGCGCTGGGCGCACCTTTTAAAAGGTGCACCTGGCTCAAACAATGACAATGTGCCCTATTACAATGTATGCGCTGCCCCCAGGGCAGCGCATTCATGTGAAAACACAGAACGGCTGCTGGCAGCTGCTCAATGTTTTCACAGTGCAAGCTGCACCCACCTGCACTTTTAAAGGGGATTAGAGATCCCCTTGCACCTGGGTGCAGTCAGTGACTGCACCCGCCTGCAAGGGGGGTCAAGCAGCCACCCGCATTTACAGTGTTCCCTGAGGTGGCAGCCCCCAGGGCTTAAGAAAAGCCTAGGAGGGAGCCCCATGAGCTCCCCACCTTGATTACCCACATGCCTCTGGGATTTGACCCCCCCAGGGGGCAAAACCCGTGGGAGCCTGCACGTCTTTTTTTTCTTTATTTTGCAGCGGATTCGCTGATCCACCCGCAAGTCCATTTCTGGGGTGTCAGGGTTTTCCTACACTGCCCCTCTATCTTTATTTTTTACTTTTCTGTCTGGAACTCGGCTTCATGCCGAGTCCCAAGATGGCTGCCAACACTTCTCAATTGAAGTGTTTGCAGCCAATCTCATTTGAGTAGGATCTGCGAGTACACTGCAAGGACTCGCGTCCCGAGATATTTATATTTTTAAAGTTTAATTTTCCAACACCATATCAAAACAACTATTCTTTCTTGACCAACATCCAGCTTTCTGCCAAATTTGGTGTCATTTCGTCCAGAAGTTCGAGCTGTAGTCGTGTTAAAAAATGAAAAATCCCCATAGACATAACATGGGGAAAACGCTTTTTGGGACCCCCTTTTTTCATGGCCTCCACTTGAGGATCACCCCAAAACTTTCAGCACAGCAGCTGAACTAAAAAGGGGACGTTTTATGAAACTTTTGTGGAGATATATCAAGCGGCGCCAAAGTTATTGGCAAAGCGAAAATTGCTTTTCTTATGGAAACTTTGGTCCTAACTATAACTACCTACTGGCGAGGCCCATTTTTTCCATGAGCCTTTACGCTCTTAAGGAGTTAAGAAATAAGTGTATATTGATTTTTTACAATTTTTTACGATCTTGCAGGATTGTGAATAATAAAAAGGAATAGATACATTCTCAACACACTATTGGTAGGAATGCATTGTGTGCTCTTTGTTATTGAGAGGCAGTGTGTAACAGATAAGTACTGTGATGAGTAAATACTTGCAAGACTATTGCAGGATTCTGAAAAGTCGAAAGGAGTAAGTGATCTCTGAATACACTGTAGAATGAACACTTGGAAGGATTATTAGTGGAGATGGTGTTTATCAGAGTCTACTATTTATGCCCATCGACTTGGTAGGAATTGTGATTAAAGTACAGTCGCTTCCCATCCCATACCTACTATGCACACCTATTATCAGGGAGAGGCGTGTTAGCAGAGAAAACAGTCCCTCTTGCTCATTACTATACACACCCACCAGCGGAGAGGCCAATCTCTCTCAACACACCCTACGATGCACACCTGTCATTTGAGAGAGGGGTCTGACAGGAGAGACAAGCCCCTCCCCACACACTACTTTGCACACCTGTCATCTGAAACAGAGGTCTGAAAGGAAAGGCCAGTTCATCCACACACCCTACAACTCACACCTGTCATTTGAGATAGAGGTCTCAGTAGAGAAGCCAGTCTCTTTCCATACACCCTACCACACACACCAATCATCTTAGAGAGAGGTCTGATTGGAGAGTCCAGTTCCTCCACACACCCTGCTATGCACACCCATGATTTGAGAGAGAGGTTTGACAGGAGAGGCCAGTACCTTCCCACACCCTACTATGCACACTCGTCATCCAAGAGAGGGGTCTCAGCGGAGAGGCCAGTCCCTACACACACCATACTATCCATACCATCCGCAAGAGAGGTTTGAAAGAAGACAGTAATTTCTCTTTACACTCTATTATGCTCACTCATCATTTTTTTTTTTTTTTTTTAATATATTTTTATTGCAGGAATTAGTGAATCGTTACAGTAGCGACCAGCTATGTATCATAAGCAGTATCAACAGTATAAGACCCACTGGCCCCCCACCGTCAATCCCGAACACAGCCATCCGGCCCACAACCCTGGGGTCGGGCGGCGAAATACAGAGGGGGATCAGTAGGATGTCTGAGCTGGTCCGGATGATACACTGACCGTCATCTGCTTTTCTAAACAAGCCTATAAACCCAAAAGAAAAGAAAAGAAAACCCCCACCCACAAAGAACCACTAAACAAAGAAACCCCACCCCACCCCACCACCAGCGCCAGGGAGTCACCTACACAGGATCTGCCTTGGGACCCACGGGGATAGCAATAGGATCATCAGTACAAACGTTTACCGGGACTCGGGGCGAGTCGCTTCTTCACTTTCAGAGTCGCTGGGGGCACAATAATCCCTGAGGGCCTGAACCAACATTTCCCATTCCAACGCGGCCTCCTGCGCCTTCTCATTACGCTGCCTCCAAGCTAGTTGATATCTCAGCGCGCTCTCCCCCGCCGCCCATTTCAAAAGCTCACTGTGCCATCTGCTGCCCGTTGGACCAACCCGTGCCTTCCAGTTCCTGGTCACCTCTCGCTTAGCCAGGAGGAGCCCCAGGTCGATAAATTTACTAGAAATTTTATTTCTGGGGGTGTGGGGGAACCAGTGCAGGAGCCCCACCGCCGCATCGAATGATAAGGCTCTCCCCGTCACCTCCACCAGGGTCGTCTCTACGTCCCTCCAGTAAGATGACAGACCTGGACAGGCCCATAACATATGTAGGAGGTCCGCTTCCGGAGCCGGACATCTAGGGCATGCCGCCGAGTTCGTGGCAAAATACCGCCTGATCTTCACCGGGGTCAGGTACGCTCTATGGAGAACGTAATAGTGTACCAACTGAAAACGGGCGTTGCGTGTGCCCTTCCAGGCTTGTCTCACCAGCTGGGACCAAGTCGTCTCCGGGATCTCCCTACCAATGTCCTCCTCCCAACGGTTTCTGAGAGTGGTGAGAGGAGCTAACCCTTCGTTAATCAACCTGCCGTAGAGGCAAGTGACCGCCTTCACCGTGCCCGCCGACATCATCACGTACTGGCACACCTGAGATAAGGGGGGTTCCTCCTGCCCATTTTTCCAGTGCGCCTGGATCGCTCTCATAATGGCCGAGTGTAGCAGAAAGTCACCACGGGGGATCTCGAAGCGGTCAATAAGATCCTGAAAGGACAAGAGCGCTCCGTCCTCGTACAGATCCCCAACCAGCTGTAAACCGGCATCCTCCCAGGCCGCCAAGCGTGACCAATCCCCTCCGTGGGGGAGGGCCGTCAACATCCCCAACGGTATTTCAGGCGCGTACGGGATCCTCAGTTGGCCCCGGGCGTGGGCCCGGTTCCAACACAGACGGATAGTCCGCTCCTCCATCGACAAGTCCCGAAGGGCCAATCGCTGTCGCAGCGCTATAAAGGATAGAACATGCCTGGCCATGCCCGTTCCCCTCCCGTCTTCCGGGCCCCGGAATTCCCTGGCGACCTCCTGGGTGAAGGTCTGGAGCTGCGCCGCCAGATAATACTTTTCAAAGTCCGGCACCGCGAGCCCCCCCTCGTCTTTCGGTCTCATCAGGGTCTTGAGGGCCACCCGCCGGCGGCCCGATCCCCAGAGGAATCCGACCACCATGGAGCGTAACAGTCGAAACGTGGCCGGTGGGACCCAGATCGGTAGAGTCCGGAAATAGTACAATAGCCGGGGAAGCGCCACCATTTTAAGCAGGGCGACCCGTCCCGCCACCGAAAGCGGCAGCGTGGCCCAAAAGGCCATGCAGCCTCGGAGTGCCCGAATGCTGCGGGCAATGTTCCCATCTAGGAGGTCAGGTTGGTCGTGATAAACAAATACCCCGAGGTACTTAAAGCAGTCGGGTTCCCACCTAATCTCCCTACTTAGGGCAGGGGCAAGAGTGCCCCTGCGTACCGGAAAAAGACAGGTCTTGGGCCAATTCACACGGAGACCCGAGACCTCCCCGAACTCTGTAAGCGCCCCCGCCGCTCCACGTAGAGCGTCGATCGGGTCCTCCAGGAAGAGCAACAGGTCGTCCGCATATAGTGAAACATAATGCGGGCCCGCAGGCGTCCACAAGCCCGTATAATGGGCTCCCGATCGAAGGTGCAGCGCGAGTGGCTCCACCGCCAGCGCAAAGAGAAGTGGGGACAGTGAACACCCCTGCCGCGTGCCTCGTTCTACCGGATACCGCGAGGAGACCAGCGGTCCCGCCCGGACCCTGGCCGACGCGGAGGCATATAGAACCGTGGTCCATCTGACAAAGCCCTCCCCTAGGCCGAATCTCCGCAGTACCGTGCAGAGGTAGTCCCACTCCAGGCTATCAAAAGCCTTCTCTAAGTCCACCGACAGGACGACCGGGGACGGGGCATCCACGAATGGTTCCCCCAGCAAACGGAACAACCTGCGGATATTCATAGTCGTGTTCCGTCGTGGGATGAAACCAGCTTGGTCCACATGCACCAGGGAACTCATGTGTCCCAGCAGCCTCGAGGCCAAGATGCTGCTCAGTATTTTGTAGTCCACCGTCAGCATCGATAGGGGACGGTAAGACCCCGGGTCGGACGAGTCGCGGCCTGGCTTAAGGAGAGGAACCACCAACGCCTCACACATCGAGCTCGGGAGTCGCCCCAGCCTCTTCGCCTCCCTGTAGACCACCAATAGTCGAGGGGCCAGGAGGTCAGCGTAAGCTGCATAAAACTCCACCGGCAGGCCATCTAGGCCCGGGGTCTTGTTTCTCGCCATCCGTTTGATGGCCCCACGGATCTCCCCCAGCTCAATGTCGGATCCCAGGGCTTTCGCCACTTCCTGCTCCACCGTGCGGAGCTCCAGTGGACGTAAATAATCCTCAAGTCGGTCTGGGTCTCGTGCGGAACGGCTACGGTATAAACATTCATAATAATGCCGGAAGCAGCTAAGAATCTCCGGTTGGGTGTGTACCTCGGTGCCGTCTGCCCGTCGCATACTTGTCGTCGATTGGGATTGGCGCGTAGGGTTCGCCAGCCACGCTAACAACGCGCTCGATCTGTCCCCCTCTGCGATGGATCGGACCGTGTAGGCCTTATAGTCAAAACAGCGGAGCCGTTCGACCTCTGCCGCCACCTTTTCCCTCGCCTCCGCCGTTGGTACTTGCAATTCCGGGTGCCCGGGGCGCCGAAGTTCGAGCTCACGGAGTTTCCGATCTGCTGCATCTAGGTCAGCTAGGATAACACGCCTCATGCCCACCTTCTTAGAGATACAGTAACCCCTCACCACTACCTTAAAAGCATCCCACTCTAACGCTCTGGTACTCGCGGTGCCGCCGTTGGACGCAAAGAATTCCACCACCTTGTCCCCAAGGTCCGCCCTGAAAACACTGTCCTCAAGGGTCTCGGGTTGCAGCTTCCAGGTGGGCACCGCCGGCCTCCCGGGGAACCAGCGAAGGTCCAGCAGGAGGGGGTTATGGTCCGATATGGTCCTGGATAAGTACTCGGATCGGACCGCCGCCGAGACCAATTCGGGCGACCCTAGAAAGCCATCTAGTCTGACATGTAACTCATGAAGGCTCGAGAAATACGAATAATCCCGAGCTGCGGGGTGATGCGCTCTCCAGATGTCCGTCAAACCCCAGCGAGTCTGCCAATCCTGACGACCCTTAGCTGTGCGACGAACCGGAGAATCGGGAAGTGGTGGATGCGAGCGATCAATGTCTACGTCCACTACGGAATTGAAGTCTCCGCCAAGCAGAAGGGGCCCGGAGAAGAAGTGGGCCAACGAGCCCGATAACCTGGAAAGGAAGGCAGTCTGGTCCATGTTAGGAGCATACACACAGCAAACGTTCAAATCCCTCCCTCCCAGTGTTCCCGAGATAGCCACGTATCGCCCCTCCGGATCTACCACTGTTCTCGTGACCTGGAAGGGGACCCCCGCCCTGATCCATATTAGCGCCCCTCTGGCATAAGCGGAGTACGAGGTGGAAAAGACCTGCCCCCGCCATCTACGCTGTAGCGCCGCCCCTTCCGCCTTGTTCAGATGAGTTTCCTGCAGCAGCGCCATTTGCACTCCCCTACGCACTAAATAAGCGTGGACCTTGTGGCGCCTGGACATAGTATGAAGCCCCCTTACGTTCCAAGTGACACATTTCAAATTAGCAACATCAGCCATTGTCCCATAACGTTCTCGCACAATCTCCCCATTCGGGTCCCCACAAAAAAAGGATATCATTCCTCCCAGCACTGATGGCGGCCATTTCCCCCAACCAAAACCAAACCACCCAAGAACGAACCAAACCCTCACCCACCCACCCCAGAACAGGACCCAAACTATACCATCTAGATCCCATCCAAACCTCGCCTTCCATCAACCCAGTAACCCCAACTAATCCCACGGTCGCCACCGTGGGAAGGCCTTAAGGGCCAGGTGCGGGCCGGGCGGAGGCAGTGGGCCCTCGACGCTTAGGCCACCAGGACCATTGCAAGCCCTAAACAGTGTCGACAACCTCTCCCGGGGCAGAAACAGGGGCACCCCCCCCCCCCGTTGTCAGCAGCTTATGGACGGCAACCGCCTCCCCCCTGCCGGGCCCCCACCCAAAATAAGGCAGCACACCCTGTTACCCTTGTCCGTCCAAAAGGTCCTCCACCGATTTCGGTGTGATCACCGGTGTATGGGCACTATCAGTCACTGAGTCCTCCGAGTCCGATGGTGCCACCTCTTCACCCAGGTTTTCCTCCTCCTCGATGGCTTCGTCCCGTGCACCCGACAACTCCGACAACACTTCCAGCACTCCCCTTCGCTCCGACGACGTCTCTGCAGTGGAGGGCCCTCCCGTGCGGCCGCGGCGATTCCTAATCCTCCTGGATCGCCGCCTCTGTTCCGGCTCATCTGCCTGTTGGGACGAGGAGCCGAAACCATCCTTCCCTGCCCTATAAAGCTCGAGCCATGCACAGACATCCTCCGGGGTGTCGAAGAACTGAGTTTTGTCGTCGACTATGATGCGGAGCCTTGCAGGGTAGAGAAGCGAGTACTGGATGCCCTCGCTCCTGAGCTCGCGCTTGACCGCCAGGAAGGAGAAACGCTTGCGTTGAGTCTCGTAGGTGTAATCCGGAAAGATGTTCACCTGACTGTTCGCTACTTTGAATGGACCATTACGCCTGGCGGCGTTGAGGATTAGATCCCTGTCCCTAAAGTGCAATAATCGCGCCACCACTGGCCTCGGGGGGCGTCCCTGTTGCGGCGGCCGCGCCGGGACTCTGTGGGCACGCTCCAGAGTGTAGAAGGAGGATAGCCCCTCCGGGGCCACCGTGTCACGGAGCCAGGCCTCCAAGTATGTCACCATGTCGCCATCTTCGATTTTTTCCGGGAGGCCCACGACACGGATGTTGTTCCGCCTGTTGCGACCTTCCGCATCCTCCGCCCTCTGCTCCAGGGACGCAATTCGGGACAGGGCATCCTTCATCGTCGCAGCCAAGGTTCGCTGCGCCGGCTCCAAGGTTTTTACCGAGCTCTCCACTTCTTTGACCCGGTCCGAAAGTTTGCCATGGTCCGCTCTGAGGAGACCTAGGCTCGTCGCCACCTGGGCAATGTCTTGTTGGAGGGCCGATCTCGTGGTCGTTATCGCCTCTAGGACGCGGTCGAACTGCCGTTGCATCGACGCGCCATCAGAACTCTTTGGGTCCCCAAGCTCCTCTTTGTCCTGGGCTTCCGAGTCCGAGGCGGTCGGGGTGGGCCCCTTGGCTCCTCTAGGTTTCCCCATGCCGCCGGGGGCACTCCGTGAAGGTCCCGGAGTAGGCGTCTCCGGGCGCAGGTGTCGACCACGACCCTCCCGGCTACTGGTCCTCAGATGGAGTACAGGAGACCTCCGTCTCCAGGGCCTGTGAAGACTTCTCCGCTTCAACTCACGCCACCGCCACGGCGTCCGAGGGCACCGATGAGGGGGTGGAGACAACCGTCGTCGTGCCAGGCAGGCACGCTCACCCGCTAGAGATCCAGGGTGAGGGTCTCCAACTCCACTGGACAATGTGTAGCGCCAAGGTGTTGCGCCTCCCATGGAAGTGGGCAGGCCGGGAAGACGTAGCTAAGTGCGGAGTCGCGAGACGGGCCACCGCCCGGATCACAGGGCGTCCGCTCCCGGGGTCTCCTATAACGTGGGCATCCGCCCGGCCACCCAACCGAGTGCAAACTCGTCGTGAGAAATCCGATCCAATAGACAACTAGTGCACAAAGCAGTCGGGGATGGCGAAGTCGGGCGCAAGTCGCCGCTCGCGACGCTCCTCCAAGTCAGTGGGTCCGGCCAGGGGGACAAAGAAGTCCGGGCGCCATGTTGGGTCGCACTCCGCGACTCCGCAAACTTCGGTTGCACTCCGGAGCAACCCTCGTCCGAACCCCACCAAGGTGCCCCGCAGCCTCCGATTTACAGGATAAATCCGGGCTCAGTCCCGGAGCCGAGCTCTCAGGCGACCATCGCCATCGGCGCCCAAGCCACGCCCCCCATTATGCTCACTCATCATGCAATAGAGAGTTGTCATTAGAGAGTGTAGTCCCTTCTATATACTACTATTTCCCTACAATATTGTTGTGGTCTCGCAAGAGTAGAATGCAAGCTTCCGGGAGGGAAGCTTGCTGCATAAGGCTCACTGATCACGCGAGCGTCTCGCGAGACCTGCATGGACAATTACTGGGCTTTCCAAAATTGTTTTATGATCATGCAAGAGTCTTATGAGATTGTATGGGGAGTAGAAAAAAGGGGAAAAAGGGCCAACATGAACCCATAGTTCACATTCTTTTTTCATTGTTGAAGAAATGCTGTGATGTGATTGGCGAGAAAGCAAAAGCAAAAGACAAATAATTGATGGACGGAATGCAGAACAAATCAAAATATTCACCCCCAGTCAAGAGATCTGGATTAAATCCATCATTCTTTTTCTCACCATGCCACCGCAGTTTAGACCTGAAAGGGTTTCGCCTCTGGATCGCTGAGAGTGCTGCCTTCCCTTGAACCCTCTCCTGCCTGTTTGCAGCGCTACGCCTCGCGGCCCCCGCTTCGCGGGGGCCGCTCGAAGGCAAAGACTTTTGCTGTCTGATTTGTCCCAGGATACCTGCTAGTGCATAGGAGCACCAACGCGACACCAGCGAGTTACCATCAACCTTACTGCTTGAGGCGGGACTGCGAGGACCAGCGTGCAGCGCGGCGCTGATCGGCCGCAGCTGGTCCTCTTCCCGCCCCCTCCACCGATAAAGTCCTTGCGGTGTGTGAGCAGCCTGGGTTTCGCCTCTGGATCGCTGAGAGTGCTGCCTTCCCTTGAGCCCTCTCCTGCCTGTTTGCAGCGCTACGCCTCGCGGCCCCCGCTTCGCGGGAGCCGCTCAAAGGCAAAGACTTTTGCTGTCTGATTTGTCCCAGGATACCTGCTAGTGCATAGGAGCACCAACGCGACACCAGCGAGTTACCATCAACCTTACTGCTTGAGGCGGGACTGCGAGGACCAGCGTGCAGCGCGGCGCTGATCGGCCGCAGCTGGTCCTCTTCCCGCCCCCTCCACCTGCTCTTCCTATAACATTGCTTAGAGAAACGCGCACGCAGGACGCGCGCGGGGCAACGGCCGGGGCGAAGACCGGGCAAAGAGCGGGCCGTTTAAGGCCGTTCAAGGACGGCAAAGGACGGCCCAGGCCCTGAATCCCTGTCTTTTCGCCCTGAAACCACCATCCAGGTAGGCCGATTTGTCGCTTACTCCTCTTTGAGGCCACATTCATTCAACACCTGGTCCAGTCTTACCAACGTCAACCATGCGTCACAAAACTAGAAGCTGTACCAAAAAAGCAACGGAGGTAGCACAAGTGACTGGCCCCATTGATCTCTTCATCTCACGGGTAAATGAGACAATTGACAAGAGCATCGTACTGCTGGAGAAAAGAGTCTCCTTGGACCTTATGAATGCCAAGCGCTCCTCTCTGGGCTCCCTTGCAAATGCAAACTCACCCTCCCAGCAAACCTTGAACAACCGCTCTCTACCCTTGCCCTCGTCCATCACAGGCACTGCTACAGTACCGAGTGCTGTTGATTTGTCAGTTACTCGTTCGGACTCGGACCCGTCCTTTGTGGATCTGGAGGCGACCCCAGACCTAGAAGCCTGCCGGACACCTAGAGAGACGGAGCCGGGCCTGGATGGGCAAACTGCTAAGTCGACACCTTCCGTGCCTAGCGACTCCGGGGGTAAGGCCATTACTATACCTATAAATGCAGCGCCCAAGTCTAAACCCAAGGATAAGCCTAAAGCTAAAGCCAGGAACCATAACTTGGTATCACCTACTCCACACTTGGCGTCTGGCATTCCTTGTTGTGTCGAAAATATGGTCACAGATCTCAAGCAGGATCTTGAGGCCACAATAGCAGCACAAATAAAACCGTTGATTTCTAAACTCGACAGACTAACGTCGCTCATTAATACAAAGTTGCCCAACAAGATCAACGAGCCTGGGTCTGTCCAGCAACAAGGGCCCAGAGAACCACCCCCCAATCCTCAACCTCCAGCCAAGTTCCCCAAGAATACAACCAACAAGGCGAAAATACCCTCATCCACCAAGGATCCACCTGCATCACACCTGCCCCATCCAGGGAACAACTCTGTTCAACCCCCACTCATCCCCACCCCAAAAGCGGTGAGTGATGCCTCGACCCCGCAGCAACCAGCCGCTGGTACTAAATCTTTCACTTCCCAAGCGAAGGACTCCAAAGGGAAACCCACGAACACCCCAGTTTCTCACTCTACAAATAACTCTGAAGCCCCTAAGCCTAAGCAGGCTCGCTACAAATCAATCAGCCTGCCACCAGAAGTCTCTCCTTTTGTGGTTGTGTTGACTGCCGTCCCCCCACTGAAGGAAGGAGTCAAAGAAACTTTTGTAGAGTTAAGAAACAAATGTGCCCAGTGGCTCCAACTACACAGACCCCTACCCAATAGTGTGAGTGGGGAAATTCTTGCTGTGCATAGAGGGGACTGGGTGGGTAGGAGTAAGAAAACAATATCAGGGGATGTAATTACTGTCAATTTTAGGGATATAGGGGCAGCGAGTTTCATCTGTAATACACCTAACAGTGGTCCTGCCACCCAAATTAAACCACTCCCCTTGTCTTACTTCCTCCCTAACCCGTCAAGATCCAATTTCCATTGGCCAATTATTCCAAATAATAGAGGGCCTGCACATCCCCCACAATATGCCCCTAACCACTGGCAGCAGCCGCCTAATTTTCCATCTTTATTTCCGCACCATGCTGGCCTCCAGTGGCAACAACCTTTCCATCCTTTACCACCTTTTTTCCAACCTGCTCAGCAGTGGCAACAATTCCCTCAGCCATCACTTTCTGCTAACCATCAATGGCAACAGCCATGGCAGGATCCATCTTCCTCCTTTGACCCCTCTTATTCACAGTTTGCCCACCCAAATAGGTACTGTGTACTAGATGAGGTCGATTGACTTACCCTCACGGGAGGCCTAGATACTAATTTCCCTCACAGTAATAACGTTACGGAGGATGTATTATTGGATACATCTCTCCCCACATACCCAGAGGTGTCACCATCTACACCAATTAGGGGCAGTGTAGATCCACCTAACCCTCAAATAGCTGTGATCCCAGATGGTGACCCACCATATGGTGAGTTAAAAATCCTTAGCTGGAATCTTGCTGGGATTTCTAGGAAATTAGGCCTCCCGGAGTGGAATGCCCTGGTTGATGCTCACAAAAGTTGTATATTTCAAGAGACATGGGCTACTGAACCACTGCATCGGGTTGGGTTTGTTACTTTCTTTACATCAGCAGTAAAACCCAAGGCAGGGAAGGGGCGCCCATCGGGGGGCTTATTATCTGGATAAGCATCCTGCTTAACTGCAGGATAATTATTAAGAAGGCAGGAACACCTGATGTCCTTGGTATTTCCCTACTGGGTTTACAGGGGGGAATAACTGTTGACCTCTATAATGTTTACATCAGAGGAACTAAAAATGGGTGCATTTCACCTACAATAATGGAGCTTGAGGCCCAACTAGGGGAGCAGAGTGGACTTGGTCATATTTTAGTAGCAGGGGATTTTAACTGCACATACGAGCCACTCCCCCTAGAAGGAATACCTGACTTAGGAGAAGAGGATAGTAGATGGGGTATCCCTACCCTCTCTATCCCACCCATCAAGCGCTGGACTCGCAGTGCAATCCATTTAAACGCACTCACACTAGAGTTTGGTTTAAGAGCAGCCAATGGCCGTACTCGATCTGATCTGCTGGGTGCTCCCACATTCAACAGAGTTGGTCACTCTACACGGATTGACTACATCCTGCTGGACAGGGGTCTCTGGAGTTTGGTTATCGACATGGTTGTTATTACTACCATAGAGAGTGACCATAACTCACTTTCCTTATCTTTAAAAAACTTTTGGCCCACTGAAGTGTTGCCAGTCCCATTAAGCTGCCCACAGGAGATTACTGTCTCCTCTTGTGGTAGGCGTCTAAAGTGGAGTAAGATTATGTGTAACACCGATAAATTATCCACCATAGATGAAGTGGTTAAAGGCACGCAAGCCGAAATTGGCTCTATTGATTTAACTAAATCAGCAGACAAGGCCACTACTATTTTTGAAGCTGCCATAAAAACCATAGGGGACCTCTTTTGGGTACAAGGGTCTTTAGGGAAACCGAAACCTCCATCTAATCCTAAAGGCAAACACGACTGGTACTCGGCAACATGCAGGAAGGCCAAATCACGTCTAATAGAGGCAGTTAAAGGGAAGTCCCCCCTATCAATTCAAATTGCCAGAAGAGAACACAAAAAGGCCCTGCGGCTAGCCAAAAGGGAGTGGGATGATGCCTACTGGCTAACCCTTAAGGAAGCAAGCATGAAAAAAGATTCCAAATGTTTCTGGGACACTATAAGGGCACGAAAAAGACCAGATAGTGACCTTATAACTTGTAACATTCCGGGGCAGTTGTGGGAGGCCCATTTTTCCAAACTTTATTCCTGCCAAAATGGCCCCAATGAGAGAGGGCTTGTCCAATCCTCTCCTCACATCAACTATATGCTTCTCCCTAGCGACTCTGACTTTACGTTAAAGGAAGTGGAATATGCAATAAACTCTATTATTCCACAAAAAGCTGCTGGACCAGATGGCATTCCCGGGGACCTGTTAAAATCCGATAGTGCTAAATGGGGCAAACTTATCCACTCCCTCCTTGTTGCCATCTGTAGGGGTGCCCCCATTCCCTCATCATGGAAGGGGGCGGAGGTGGTCCCCATTCACAAGAAAGGCCCAAGGGATGATCCATCTAACTATAGGCCGATTAGCTTGCTAGATATCAGCCAAAAAGTTGTCGGTAAAGTTCTTTTACTCAGAATTCTTAACTGGGTAGATGAAAACAAAATTCTCACCGATTTCCAGGCCGGTTTTAGAGTAGGTACTGGAACGATTGAGCAAGCATTTAGGCTTATGATGATTTACTGGAAGGTGGTAGTGATAGGCAAGGGCAGTCTTTATCTCGCATTCATCGATTTAAAGACTGCCTTTGACCTTGTCCCTAGGGACTCGTTATGCAAGGTTCTGGCTAACATGGGGCTGCCACAGTATTTACTATCCCTACTGGTCAGGCTCCATCAGGACAGCTTTGCCCAAATTAGGTGGGGCTCTGGAGGGGAGAAAACGGGCTGTATTCCGGTCGAGAGAGGGGTCCGCCAGGGATGTGTTCTGGCTCCCACCCTGTTTTCTTTGTACATCAATGGGGTGGTCGAGCATCTTCTTAAATTTCCATCTGACGAACCATCCCTGGCTGGTGAACGCATACCGACCCTCCTCTTCGCGGATGATACGCTCTTAATCTCCAAAACCCCAATGGGACTACAGAAACTCTTGGACAATTTCCAATCCTTTTGTACTGACCGAGGCCTGGTAATAAATACCAACAAAACAAAGTACCTGGTCCTCAATCCCCCCAAACAGCATGTGCGTCCCCCTATCCTAAACACTGAGCCCTTGGAAAGGGTAAAGGTTTTTGATTACCTTGGGATACGCCTTTCAGACAAAATGGATTGGACGCCCCATCTAGACAAGATGCTGCTGAACCATAAAAGGATCACAGGTGCCCTCCTAAGGGAGCAACGTTCCAGTTCATCTAAACCAATAGGAACAGTTCTCGAGATCTACACAGCCAAAGGTGTCAGCTCTGCCCTTTATGGAGCGGAACTTTGGGGCTTTGCATCTACCGAAGCTCTGCAAAGATCTGAGAATAATTTCTGTAGACAAATAATGTCCCTCCCACAAAGCACCCCACTTTTACCTTTATTCATGGACCTTGGCTGTACCCAGATCGGCGAAATTGCGAAATTCCGCCCTCTCCTATTATGGGCCCGTATTTGGCGGGTAGAAGAACTCAGTGGATATGCCAGAGGTCTTGAAGAAATAATGGCATCACCAAACTGGGATAGAATCAAATGGTTAAAAGACATGAAAATCCTATTGTCCAACCTGGGCCTACTCGAATCTTGGCTAAGCAGAACCTCACCCCCAAAACAAACACTCAAAAAGCTCTATCGGGATTGGATTTGCTCCCAAAGACACTCCAGCACGTCCCTTGGCAGGCTTACAGAGGACTTTTTGATGTTTAAAGACTGTCCCAGGCGGGAACCCTACCTGGACATAATTGGGAAACCTTTTGCCCGGGCTTTGTATTTTAGATTTAGAACGGGTACTTTGCCACAGAATACCTTTACCAAAACATGGAAATCCTGTACAGGCAAAACTGATTTGTGTCCATCATGCCTAGCTAACCCAGAGACATTAGCTCATTTTTTGTTTGTCTGCAAGGAATATGCTAATCCAAGAAGGGTGTGGTTGAAGAACCTATGCCGTCAGCTGGGAACCAGGAGCCATGATGTGGCAATCAGGATACTTGTCTCGGACAGCTATGTACCCTATGTGTGTGCCCTAGCCAAATTTTTATCTTGGGCCTGGGCTATCCGAGCCAGAAAGCTAAAACACTCTGTTTAATTCTTTTTTAAAGATTATTTATTCTAGTAATGTCTCAATTTCTTATCACCAACTGGCTATGTGTTACTGAGCTAACAAAACCTAGAGATTTTTTCTCTCGATTGGGCCAGGAATATAGAATTCCTCTTTTTTTATGAAAATGTAATAATGTAAACTGTAAATTTATTCTTATTTTACTGTCTTGCTTTTATGATAATGTATTTTTATCGAAATAAAGCTTTTTGACTTGACTTTGACTTGACTTGATTTGCATATGGCTGGGTCCAAACTGCGGTGGCGTAGTGGGCAAAAAAACGATGGATTTTACCCAGATCTTTTGACTGGGGGAGAATGTTTGCATTGTCAGCATTCTGTCCATCATTTGTTTGCTGTGATGTGATTGGCTGCACAGGCAGAGATAGGTAGGTTGTCCTTGGTGCTTTCAAAGAGAAGGAAGTCTGTTTGAGCTGTGCTCAGCAGGTGTGACTTAATTTAGAACTGAAAGTGACTTGTTTCTTAAACTGCATTTAGGAAAGAACTCCAAGTTCAGGTGTTTATTAATATACTTTATGAGCTTTGATGAGAAGTATTAGTAACTGCACTACTGTTGGTAAACTTATGCTACACAAGGTTTACAGAGTAAAAAGCTGTTTGCAGAGTTGTAGATCTCTCAATATAGCTTTTAATAAGTAGAGATCAGAATGGAGAGTGATATCAGCAAGTATTGCACGTTGCGTTAAAAAAAGAATTGTTAAATCTGTATGTAGTTGTTAAATAAAAGAGGCAGTGTTTCTCAAATTATACAATAAAGAATCTGGAATCTGTTAATGCAATGCCTAGTGTTTTTATGAACCTTGCTGTACATATACCTTACCTCTAGAAGATGCTTGAGGGGAGATATTGCTATTTCTAGAGTAAAACACTCTGCTCACTGTTAGGAAAGGTGTGTAAAAAGGAATGTTACTTTATACATTTTAATGGAACTATTGTTCATGGCACTTTGTAATTTAATTGTCAAAAACAAAATGTACTTCTTGAGGATGTGGTATTTTTCAGGAGAATGGAATAATAACTTAGTGGTACATTAAATATAAATGATTCTGTAAAAGAAAAGTACTATATCACACAATATATGGGGGAGGAAAATAAAACGTGTTAACTTTAGAAGAAGCAGGAAACAATAACTGTGTGGAAAGTGAGGAAAAAAACTTAGTTGAGAACTGATTATATTCCTACTGGCTGGTGGGACCTTTTTGGTCTTGCAGAAGTAAGTTTGTGCAGTTCTAGTTGCTTCTAATGAGAAAATGATCCGACTGAATAAGCAGCAAAAAAGCGGCCTTACTTAGGTAAGCAAGGTTGGAGTCGCTGCTCCGTGAACAGTAAGCAGGGGCGGATTGGCAATGCGGGCATTCGGGCATGGGCCGAAGGGCCGGTGTCTCCGTGCCCTCTGTGGGCCGGGTTTTTTCTCCCCTTTCCCAGCCACACAGTGAAGCTGCATTCATATCTCTGTCTCTGTCTCCGTGCTCACTGTGGACTTGGGAAGGGGAGAAAAAAAACCAGCCCACAGAGGGCACAGAGACAGAGAAATGAATGCAGCTTCACTGTGCGGCGGCAGCGATTATCCGCAGTGGCCTCTCCTTGACCCCCTGCCCTGCCAAGCAATCATGCTGATGGTGGGCTGGCGAGGGGTGATTGTATACAAGAATCGGCCTCCCAGGGGGGCAGGTGTTGCTCAGGCCTTAGAGCTATGTTCACCTCGGGCCCCCCTGGGGCTTACGCAGCCCAGAAACAGTGTTAGTGCTAACACCTCGTCCACAGCCCTTCACATTCAGGGCACAGTGGGCAAGGAAGAATGGGTCTCGCTGTGGGGGTCAGGTGATGTTTGTAACTTGCACCATCTTCACCTCAGCCTCACCCTGGCTAACGTGGATGACCCAGCAGCTGTGTATTGAGCTCCCCTACCAGGACATTGCCCTGAGGCCTGGAGGGCTGAGTAATTTGCTAATTGCAGGGGCCTTACTGCTGTTCATGTGCTCCTGAGCTGAAGGTCTGGGGAGGGTGGAGTAGGTTAGTAATGGCAGGGGCTTCCTTCTTATTAGGTGCTCCTTCGCAAATAATTTTGTGACAGAAAGGGGCCTTGCTGTTTTTTAGGTCTCGTGACCTATCAATGCGCATGCGCATTGAGCGGAAGCGAGATATAAAGGGGCTTAAACAGAGCTTACCGAGATCGGGCGATTCCATGAAGTGCCCGTGAAAAGCTCGCTCAATGCGCATGTGCATTGCCATAAAAAGCGCGTGCACAGACACCAGCCTCCCTCCCACAGTCATCCCCCAGCGTGCGCTGTGCCAACAAGCCTTTGAAGTGAAGCCTAGCTTCACTTCAAAGGTATCCGCTCCCCCGTCCCCTGCTTCACACGTCTCACGGCCGCCAGGCCATCTCGTATTTCTCCTCCCACGTTGGAGCTATATCTTTGGCGCTGCATGAGTTCTCTACCTCACTTTAAGTATCTCGGGCTGCCAAAACAGGCTGAACTCTCTAGCTATGTTAATTTATCATTAACTTTAATATAGCTCAGACTGTTGCGTCATTGACGTCAAAGCGCTTTCCATACATTGAGGCGTATTCGCAAGGAATCACATTTTACACATAGCTGTTTCCACGAAGTTTAGCAAATATATATAGTCAGAAGGCATGGGGCTGGCATGTGGGGTTTCCCAAAATCAACTACTTCAAACTTACCGAGGGCAGGACGCGTGTTTCAATGTAATTGTTGCTGCGCATTTTGTTGCCACAGGTCAGCTTGAATGTGCAAGACTGTGTTCCTCTGCAAATTTCAGGGTCTGTTGCTAATACCGCACTGTTAACTTTATTGCCTAGTTATGTAGGTTCCCACACATCCTTGTTCTTGCAAATCGCCGAGGACAGCCAAAGTAGTTGAAATCTTACTCCCGGGGGCAATTAGTTAAACTGCTTCCTTATCAGCTCGTTAAATCCAGGAAGTTCTGCCTCACTCGAGGAACAGTTGAGGCCGAGCCACTGACGCGCGGTACTTTAATCCTGCTAAAGACATTTCGTTGCTGAATCTTATGAAACAGATGGCGTTGTGTCATGTCCAAGTGTTGATCCAATGATTGGTTAGTTGACAGCAACAGAGTAGAAAAGAGCGGTATTACCTTATTCTTAAACGCATGCATTGGTACACAACAGCCTGGAACCAACCTGTAGGTTTCAATCTCACATAAACTGACTCAGGATTTCATCATTGATGGGCACTTTCAACAAATTGTATATATGAATACGTAGGATTAATCCTACGTATTCATATATACAATTTGTTGAAAGTGCCCATCAATGCTAGGTCCTTGTTGTTGAATTATATGTTGATTGGAGGGTGGCCTGGCATTGAGTTTCCCTCTGCAGCTCCTTGTTGAATTTTAGGATTTCATCATGCCAATGTTGATACATTTGAATGAGTGTTTTAATGTTTTTTGTAAAAGCACACAGATACTCAGAGGGAGTATTATACCACCTCTTTACATGTATTATTCTTGTCAGATAGGGAAGCTTGTAATAACGCTTGCCTGTATTTTTCTTTTTGCATTACAGATGTGACATCAATACTCTTCTGTAATAAAACAACGACATCGCTAGTCTACTGTATGTTGAGTTGTGAAGACTGCATTACAAGAAGTCAGGCATCCTACCCTCTCCCTACCTTATCTTTCAAGACCCTCAGGAGATCTGTGACCTTCAACCCACTCCCTGCCTGTGTTTCTACGTATTCCTATACATGTTATGCTGTATACATGGCACAAGGGCGTGCACAGAGTTACAGGAATCCCACCTGCAGCCCTATTCATCTAAATGGTCCTGAACTCTTTGGTGACTTTCAATATCCTTATGACAGAGTGTGGTCATTTTACCCATTTGATATTAATGTTCTTGTTATTACAATTGTTTGATGTTGGAGGCTCTCATGATAACAATATCATGGGAGAGGGGCACTAATGGCTGTTAAAGGCACTCTGACCTATCACTCCATGTGTTTGTATTTCTGTTTCTTCAAGTTTAATTGACACCCACCACCACTACATCCACCACCACATCCACCACAACCACCACCCCATCCACCACCACCACTGCATCCACCACCACCACCGCATCCACCATCACCACATCCACCGCATCCACCACCACATCCACCATCACCACCACATCCACCATCACATCCACCACCACCACCACATCCACCATCACATCCACCATCACCTCCACATCCACCATGACATCCACCGCCACATCCACCACCACATCCACCACCACTGCATCCACCACCACCGCATCCACCACCACCACCACACCCACCACCACCACCACACCCACCACCACTACATACACCACCACATCCACCACAACCACCACCCCATCCACCACCACCACCACCACCGCATCCACCACCGCCACCGCATCCACCATCACCACATCCACCGCATCCACCACCACCGCATCCACCGCATCCACCACCACATCCACCATCACCACCACGTCCACCATCACATCCACCACCACCACATCCACCATCACTTCCACCATCACCTCCACATCCACCATGACATCCACCGCCACATCCACCATCACATCCACCACATCCACCACCACCACCGGATCCACCACCACCGGATCCACCACCACCGCATCCACCACCACCGCATCCACCACCACCGCATCCACCACCCCCACACCCACCACCACCACATCCACTACAACCACCCCCCATCCACTGCTACCACCACCACCGCATCCACCACCACCACCGCATCCACCACATCCACCGCATCCACCACCACCACATCCACCACCACATCCACCATCACCACCACATCCACCACCACATCCACCATCACATCCACCATCACATCCACCACCACCACCACATCCACCACCACATCCACCACCACATCCACCATCACATCCACATCCACCATGACATCCACCACCACATCCACCACCACATCCACCACCACCACATCCACCACCGCCACATCCACCACCACCACCACATCCACCACCACCACATCCACCACCACTTCCACCACCACCGCATCCACCACCACATCCACCACCACATCCACCGCATCCACCACCACCACCACATCCACCACCACATCCACCACCACATCCACCACTTCCACTGCATCCACAACCACCACATCCACCACCGCATCCACCACCACCACCACATACACCACCACCACCACATCCACCACCACCACCACATCCACCACCGCATCCACCACCACCACCACATCCACCACCACATCCACCACCTCTTCCACCACCTCATCCACCACCGCATCCACCTCCACCACATCCACCACACCCACCACCATCACTTCCACCACCACATCCACCACCACTTTCACCACATCCACAAACACCACATCCACCACCACCACATCACCACCACATCCACCACCTCCACCACCACCACATCCACCACCACATCCACCCCCACATCCACCACCATCACCACCACATCCACCATCATCACCACCACAACATCCACCAAATCCACCACCACTATATCCCCCAGATCCACCACCACCACATCTATATGTGTGTGGCTCTGTGTGTGTGTAGGTGCAAATGCAATGTTCTTGGATTTTCGTCACAATAAAATACACTGAACATAATCTTCACAAAAGTTATTTACAAACGTTTAAGCTATTGCCATTATAAATTACAACAACTTTTATTTAAGTATTAATTATTTACAAAATTAAAAGCCATTGTTATTTGTAATATCAATACATCTAAGTCACGCAAATACAACACACATTGCATTACAAATGCTATAGGTGTCACATTTGCAAAAGTTAAAACTATTGACATTGTAACTGACAAAGCTATTAATTTTGCTACTTTCAAAACCAACACATAAATAAAAAAAGTGTCATTTACAATACCAATAGCTCAAACTTTCCAAATGCGAGACCTATTGCATTTACAATGCTTGTTTAGTTGCTCAGCATGTAGGCCATTGTCACCTTGGATTTAGGCCCAGATCCTTGTACTGGGGCGAATGTATGACATTGTTCTACATTCTGTCCATCAACTGTGTTTTTTGCACTTTTCACCCCGAGTGTGCTGGGTATACTCAGACGTGAGTCCCAGGCTCTCCACACCACTGGAGTCAAGCTATTCCGGCTGATGAAGGCTGATAGCCAGAAACCGGTCCTTGGATGCTTGATTCCGGTCTGGGAAAGACATGGCTTGGTAGTTCGGACTGGACTGTTCCCATGAGGCACAGGGTCAGAGCTGATTTGCATATAGCCAGTGTCTAACCCAGGGTGGTGTGGAGTGCAAAAAAATGATGGATTTAGGCCCAGATCCTTGTACTGGGGTGAATGTATGACATTGTTCTACATTCTGTCCATCAACTGTGTTTTTTGGTCATTGTCACCTTGGCCCTGTGTCCTGTGCAAGAAGAGTATCCTCTCACTTTCATTCCTTGTCTGTGCCAAACATCTTAAGGATTTTGGGGGCCCTGGGCCAAACATATTTTTGGGACCCTGTTCGGAACAGATTTGAGTTTATAATCCAATTTCTGCTCTTTGATGCCCTCTTTCGGCTGGTCACTGGACAGAGCACTACCATACTTATCCAAATTCTTAATGTATTTACATCTAATATTCAAGGACATTGACATGTGTTTTCAATATTACAACACAGTAGCAGCTCACTAAAATTACTGAAAATAATCTCAGTGACATCCTCCATTTCTCATTTGTGATGGCCTGTTTGATCTCAAAGACATTTTTTTATGGATGTTGCATGAAACATAAACACATTTTTCTGCAAAATCTATGTGATAGGTTCTTACTCATCGCCCATATAAAAAATAAATTTGAAAAAATGGTATTTAAAACAATCTGTTTAAGGAGTATGCATGGTCATTAGGGCAAGATTCTCTGCAGAACAGAGCTGGCTCTATCAGGGAGGTCCCTGAAAGTCTGGGTCCCTGGGCCAAAGCCCACATTGCCCATGCCTTAAAATGTCTCTGGTCAGTGCATAGGCATATGTGACCTGACGCCAGAGTTGCAGAGATCGGGATTCAAGTTTGAGTCCCAGCTTCTGCTCAACAACCTGTGATTCTGGGCAGATCACTTCATCGCCCAGGCCCTTAATAAAAAATCGGATCATGTGTACTGTAATTGGTACTCATAAATAGAACTGTTTTTTTTTGTATACGGACATCACCTGCTGATGTGAAATACATTTATGACTAGATTGTACAGATACATTTTCCAGCATTCTTTACACCCCAGACTGCCTTTTCCACGTTTGTGAATTCTTACTTTTGTTATTACGTGTTCTATTCCCAGAGATTCCAGTCTTACCCTTTCTCCTTCACTTTGTGCTAGATTTCTGATTCATGTGATGATTAGAGTCTAGGACATAGCTGGTTGGGAAAGAGTATCTAACAGCATTTTGCAGGGCGTTAAGACTGCAAGTAAGTATTCAGTTATCAGAACTGCAGTGCTCCTAATCTTTACCAATGTTACCTGCTCTGTAAGCTTTAAAAGGCTTAATTTACTAAATATTTCTCTACAAATTAGACCTCAAAGAGTAACCAAATGGTGTTCCATGAAAGGGCACGCCCCTTGATTGTGGGCCACGCCCCTTAATTTTGGGCCATGCCCCTTGAATGTGGGCCATTTCTTTCGTCAGTGCCCGGACCAAATTGTGATCCCAATCTGACCCTGACAGTAAGTATCTGGCAAGGCAGAGTATCTCACAGTTCAGAGGACATGGAAGCACCTAAAGAGATGTCCACTTTGGCAGTAAGTGCTAGTTGTGCCCGAGCTAGACTTTATAAATGCATGGATTATAAATTATGCTTCTTGCTACTTCCCCGGCTGAACTGCTTTTTACATAGTATGCACATGAGAAGATTTGCTGAGTATTTTACCACCCAGCCTGATATGGACAAAATTAGCAAACTGAAGTGTCTTTGGCAGGCCAAAGTGGCTGAGAGGTCAAGGGAAGAAAGTCTACCCACATCAAAACCCAGGAGACAAATGAAGGTAAAAGGATGGAGTCATTGCTGGCTGCTCATCAGTCACCTGAAAACATTATAAATCGGTGAATTTTTTTTTTTTTTTATTTGATAGTTGTTGATATAGTTTGTTAATGTAGTTGCAGTTGCGTAACTGGGGGTGAAGCAACTCCCCATCGCAGGGCCCTGGGTCTGTCTAAAATGTAGAATCTCAAAAAGGACAAAGTTATTATACAGACATAGCTTGATCTTATATAATATCATCTCTGTATGTAGTAAATACAAGAGCGATCTTGCTCTGAAAAAGTGGCGGCAGGCAGAGATGCCCAAATTATATAGAGCAGCGTTTCCCAAACTGTGGTCCGCGGACCCCCAGGAGTCCGTGACACATTCCCAAGGGGTCCGCAGGACTTGAGTGCCTAACATAAGTGGTGGGAATGTACTTGCCGCCTGGGCGGCAAGACTGCAATACAATCTGGCCCCCAGTCTCACAGCACATGAGAGGTGTGAATGTTGCTGGCGCCGGGGCGGAAAGACTGCAAGGAAATCTGGCCAATCACCCTTCAGCTACAGGTGCAAGCTGAAGGGTGATTGCCCTTATATTGTGTTATTCACTTCTGCCCATCACCCGACGCCGAGATTGAAGAGCATTGGAGGATGGAGCACGTTGAACGGGCAGGAGGGCTCTTCTTCTGGAACTGCATGTGTGTTTAATTTGTGTGTGCGTGTTTGTGTGTGTTTCCCTCGTTTTTTGTGCTCTTCTGCCCTCTGTTCCACTCGTTTTTTGTGCCCTTCTGCCCTCTATGCCACTCGTTTTTCCCTAGTTTTTTGGGCCTTTCTACCCTCTGTTCCACTCGTTTTTTATGCCCTTCTGCCCTCTGTGCCACTCGTTTCCCCCCCTTTTTTGTGCCTTTCTGCCCTCTGTTCCACTCATTTTTTGTGCCCTTCTGCCCTCTGTGCCACTCATTTCCCTCGTTTTTTTGTGCCTTTCTGCCCTCTGTTCCACTTGTTTTTCCTTCGTTTTATATGCCTTTCTGCCATCTGTTCCACTCGTGTTTTGGTGCCCTTCTGTCCTCCGTGCCACTCGTTTTTCGTACTTTTCTGCCCTCTGTTCCACTTGTTTTATGTGCCCTTTTGCCCTCCGTTCCACTCTTTTTTTGTGCCCTTCTGTGCCACTCGTTTTTTCCTTGTTTTTGTGCCCCTTTTGCCTTCTGTTCCACTTGTTTCCCCCGCCGCTGTACCCCCTGCGGCCCGCACCCTGACTGCCCACTTATCACGATAACTATAACTTATTATAGTCATTGTTGGATTGTAGTTGTTGCACTTTTAAATCTTTTCTTCTCAATTCAATAAAATATTTTTTTAATTAAAAGAGTTATTCATTTTAGAATAACAAATTCCCCCTGTCAAACTATACTAACAAGTAAACTCAACTTCTGAAAGTGTTCCCTTCCCAATGTGCACAGCCTTTGGCCAGCTTTAGTCAAGTAAGTATTTGTTTGGTGTGTATTTGTTTGTGTATTTTGTGCGAATTACTGTTTTAATTTTTTTAAATTGAAATTGTACAAATTGTTTGGGGGTACCCGGCTTCCAATAGTGATTCAGTGGGGGTCCTCAGGAGTCAAAAGTTTGGGAACCACTGATATAGAGTGCACCTGTACACGCTGGTGACATCTAGCCCAACCAATGTAGTTGTAGTTTTGTAATGTTGTTAATTTTGTTTTATAATAAAAAATCTTAAAGTTACTACTGATTTGTTTCCTTAATATTTGTTAAATATTTGAATATTATTAAAGTTTTGTACTGTTAACAAAAACTGGCAGCTCCATCTTCAGAGAGTGCGGAGGTGCTCCTACATGTATATATAACAATACAGTAAGTACTATGCACATCTTTTATGCTATGTCAAAATTAAAGTCCCAGCTGTGCCTCCATCCTCAAGATTTGCCGCTAGTGTGCAGGAGTGGGAAACCCATTAAATCCACTCCAAAACACTTTGAAGATATCAAAGAAAACACACACACTATAGGGAATACTTTCAGTGAGGTTTAATTAATAGACAGACATGAACATAACACGTTTCGAAAACCAAAGTTCTCTTGGTCATTAATAACACTCATAAGTGAAAGAAGAACATTTAAACAGACAAAGTGTCATCAACACAAATAAAGTGCCACAGATGTTTAAATCATTCACATAGCACCATCTTGAAAGGTAGCATGTTATGTTATGTTATGTTATGTTATGTTATGTTATGTTACATTTGATTTCTATAGCGCACGCTACTCCACTGGAGTGTCCCGGCGCTTTATATTGGCAGCTCATAAGACCAAAGAACATAACAGCTAAAAACATCCTAAAACAGCAGAGTGACATAAACTAAACGGTAAAAAGCCAAGTTTTCAGTCCCTTCCTGAACAACAGAAGATTAGCAATACTCCGTAAGGCCAGAGGCAGAGTGTTCCAAAGCTGTGGTGCCCTCACACTAAAGGAGCGCCCCTCAATACGTGCCCTCTTCACACGGGGAACCACCGCGAGAGCCAGAGATTCAGATCGCAGGGATCTGGCCGGTCGATAAAAAGCAAGCCTGCGCTGGAGATATTTAGCTCCCGAACCAAAAAGTGCTTTACGAGCCAGGGTCAGCGCCTTAAAAACTATCCGCTTCCGGATAGGCAGCCAATGGAGCGACTGCAAAAGGCCGGAGACTCTGGCTCGCCTGCGAAGGCCAAAAATTGCGCGCGCAGCAGAATTCTGCACAACCTGCAGCCGCTGCACAAGATAGTCCGGAAAACCCAGATAAAGGACGTTGGCATAGTCCAACCTGGAGCCGATCAAGGCTTGTACCGTGATCCTCCTGTGCTCTTCTGTGAGCAGAGGAAGAAACTTCCGGAGCATCTTAAGAATGCCGAAACATGTGCCCATAAGACCGAAGATCTGGGATCTCAGTGTCAGACCATTGTCGATTTTGACTCCCAGATTTTTTGCCAACTGGGATGCTTGTGCTGGGGGGAACATGTCAATCGGCCACCAAGCCTGCCAGTCAGGGTCTGAGGTACAGCCAAAGAACAGCACCTCCGACTTGTCAGAGTTACATTTAAGGCTGTTCTGCTGAAACCAGTTGAAGACAGCCCGAGACATTCCCGAATGCTCTCTCCATCGAAATCCTCACCTTTCCTACACGTGAAGAGGAGCTGGGTGTCATCAGCGTAAGAAACGATCTGGGCCCCAAAGAACTCCACCAGTGCCGCCAAAGGGGTCATAAAGATGTTAAAAAGAGTCGGGCTCAACACAGAGCCCTGTGGAACCCCGACTCCCAATGGCGGCATCTCAGCGGAGCTAGCGGGGGTCCAGACCGTTTGTCGGCGGCCGGCTAAAAAAGATGTAAACCAGCTGAGCACCGTCCCCTTCAGACCGATGTTATAAAGTCTGGCGAGGAGCCCCTCATGGGGGACGGTGTCAAAGGCCGCCGACAGATCAAGCATGACCAGCATGGCTTTGCCTCCAGAGTCCAGAACCTCCTTGATGGCCTCAGACACCTCCAGCAGCGCCGTCTCGGTACTCAAATTTGGGCGGAAGCCAGATTGAGTAGAGTGAAGCAGGTCATTGGTTTCTAAAAAAAACGGAGAGCATGCTGTGCACGTGCTTCTCCGTAATTTTAGCCAGCGCTGGAAGAAGCGATATAGGCCTATAATTGGCCAGCATCTCGGGGTCTAGGCCAGGCTTCTTAAGGAGGGGGATCACCATGTCCCATATAAAGCATATTGAAGTAAGCACAGTATAATATGAAAACAAAACAAATGTGTCAGCAGTTACCTACAATTGATGCGTCCTCAATCTGCATATTGTAAAGATAAACATTAACATTAACCCATAACTGAAAAACAATATTTAGTAAGTACTGGAATTCTGAGTGTCATGCCACATTGTGATCAATGCATCCAAGGAGTATAAAAATAATGTTACTGCTGACCATATTGCATAGAATGGCAAAATTCAAGGCTATTCAAGGTTAAACACCGAGGCGTGTCAAGTTACCCATGCAACTGCTAAATAGCAAATCAGAAAACAGCATTCAAATCGTCATGCTGATGGTTTTCAGAAGGAGAAAAAAATAAACGTTGCAAATCACAACCATATTCAGTGGAGAAGTCGAGGCTTGGGCTATATATACGTCCAAGGAAAGGTTAAATCGCCCAAGTAGGAAAATTATCAGATGCACAGGATTAGACCCACGCTATTCTTAACCCTTCTAGCCAACGTCTTAGTTACTGTTCAACAGTCTCTGGATAACGCCCCAGTCGGCAAACATCCAGTCTCAATAGTATAAAAGATGTATCTCTGAAAAACAACAGACAGACATACGTGTTGACTGACATATATAATTGTACCAGAATTGACAGCATGGAAATGGGCAATTGTTATAAAGAAAAGAAATTAAATTGATCAAAAATGGACCTCCAGCAAAGAATCGAAAAATATAATCAAAATAGTTCTTGCTTAACTTAAACAGACACCAATTTGACTCTGTGGTCTTCCCAAAAACCACCAGTGGAAAAATGATGATAAACAACAATTAAAACCATTATACTAGAGAATAAAAGATATAAGATGTAGAGGCTGAGATGGAAGTCAAGCAAAGATAATTAGTAAATACATTCTGGTACAGCAG
The DNA here is from genome assembly GCF_964263255.1 of Lissotriton vulgaris. Classification (NCBI taxonomy): domain Eukaryota; kingdom Metazoa; phylum Chordata; class Amphibia; order Caudata; family Salamandridae; genus Lissotriton; species Lissotriton vulgaris. The sequence goes on from NC_141687.1 coordinate 1,699,631,347, forward strand.
AAAAAGAAAGAAAGCAAACATCCTCATTACCCTAAATGTACTGCTAATCCCTCATCCTGGTGGAGCCCATGGTGTGTAGTGTGCTGAACCCATTTATGTAACGGGAGTCAAGCCTTTGGAGAGCAAGAACTCTAACTCCCCCCCCAACATTCAAGGGCATCTGATCGAATGCAAAGAACTGAAGCAGTGTAGCGTCACTAACATGACATTGTCTGAAATGCCGTGCAACAGGATACTGCTTATCGGTGCAGACAATCAACCTTGTATGTTCTAATATACATTTCTTCACCTTGTGAATAGTGCTCCCAATGTAATAAAGGTTGCATGGACATTTCCAAGCATACACACAAAACTCAGAATTGCATGATAACCCTTTCATGATCTTAAAATAATGTGCGGAGTGAAAGAAAGTATATTCACGCTTGATTTACAAGCTTTACAGTTTTTGCATACCCACTATCAGCTTTTTTGATCAAAGATCAGGTTTATGCAAAACATGTCTTTCAGGGATTTACTTTTTCTAAATGTGATTGTGGGATGGGTAGTCAGATATTTAGAAATGATGTCATTGGTGTGTAGCATGTGCCACTGTTTGTGTAATACCCCTCTAACTGCATTAGCTTGTTGGCTGATTGTAGTAATGGATCTAATGGGATCATTGCCACTCATGGTGGGGTCCCTAGTAGTAAGATGAGACTCTCTTTTGAGCTTTTCCACTTTTAAGTTAGCTGACTTCCGTATTTCGGGACTGTACCCCCTAATACGGGACCCATCTAACATGCGTTCCTTTTGTGCTTCAAATTCTGCATTGTTACAGCAGTTGCACTGGTGCATATGAGCTTCCCATAGGAGATACTATTGATAAAGTTCTTCGGTGGCAACTGGTTGCATGAAGTATGCTATTACCTGCCTTTCCTTTATGAAACAACTTGGTTTAAATCTCATCATTTGAGATCAGCAGTTTAAAATCTAAAACTTCCACAGTATTCCTGTCAATGGTACTGGTGAAGCTCAAATTCATACTTCTAGTATTACGTTCCTGTACAAATTGTATGGCAAGCTGTCTGGAACCATTCCAAATAACAAAGATGCCATAGATGTACTAGGCCCATAGCACTACAGGTTCATCCTAAAGATGGATATTATCCACGGCTTGCTCCTCCCACCAGCTTGGGTAGAGACATACATAACTGGGGGCAAAGCTACTCCCCATCGCAGTGCACTGGGTCTGTCTAAAATGTAGATTATCAAAAACAAGAAGTTATTATCCATACAGAACCTGATCATATCTAAGATCATCTTTGTATGTAGTAGATACGAGAGAGTTCTTACTCGCAAAAATTGGCGCCGGCAGAGATGCCCAAATCATGTGAAATACACTTGTACAAACTGATGATAACTAGCCCCGTCAATGAAGTTGTAGTTTTATAATGTTGTTAATTGTTTTGGTAATAAAAAGCTTAAAGTTACTGCTGATTTGTTTGCTTAATAGTTGGTATAGATTTGAATATTATTACAGTATTGAAATGTTGACTAAAACTGGCAACTCCATCTTCAGAGAGTGCCGAGGTGCTCCTACACGTATATATATCTGTAGGGTACTATGTGCATCTTTTATGCTATACATAATTGATAATGGACAAGCCAATTATTTGGATACCCAACTACTTTAACTTCTCATGCAAAAGTGACGTCTCACTAGAGAGATCAGTCCTTGTGCTGACTGTAGTATACAGAACTCTTATACAAGAGAGAGGTCAGTGCATCGTCATATTCTACTATGCACTGGTGGAGATGTGATAGTGAAGAGGGAAGTTCTTTTGCACATGTTACTATATATATGTTTGTGACTCTAGAGAGAAATTTCAGCAGAAAAGTCTGTCTCTGTGCACACCCTACTATGCCTCATTGTCCCCGTGGGGAGAGATATGGGTGAGAGGCAAGTGTGTCCCCACAATCAACTATCCACATCAATCAATCAAAACAAAGTTCTCAGCAGAGAGGATACTCTGCACATATATCTGCACATATATTACTCTGGGGAGATGTCTCAACTTACAGGGCGGTGTGTTTACACATCATAGTCTCTATCGTTGTTATACAAGACAGACTTCTCACCTTAGAGGTAATTTCATCCATACACCTTGCTTGAACATATGTCATCCAGGGGGAGCTGTGACATGAGAGGTAAGCTCATTTTCACAGCCTACATTGTACACCCATCATCCAAGATACAGGTCACAGGGGAGAGTCCAGTCTCTCCCCATACTGTACTATGAAGGCTTATCATGCAAGAGAGATCTGTCAGAAAAGAGGGCAGTTCCTCCACACAGTCTACTATGTGTACCTGTCAGCATGGGAAGAGGTATGAGCAGAGAGAAACTTTTTTGGTAAAGACTAAAGATACCTCTCATTCTGGTACGATGGGTTAGTGTACTTCTCTCTCCATTCCCAGACAGTACTGTATATCACTGTTGCTGTAGGGGAGAGGTGTCAGTACAAAGGCCATTGCTTGCCCACACCTTACTGCACATCCATGTTGTCCTGGAGATAGGTGTTCGTAGAGAAGACATTTTTTTTCTACTCACTAATGTACATGTCGGTGATGCTGAGGAGAGGTGTGACTGGACAGCCAAATCCATTCCCACACCATAATATATATGGTTTCTTTCCTGGGGAGAGGTATCAGTGTAGATGTCAAAACTTGTTATACTTACTATGGAACAGTGAGGTCTTACATGTGAGGTGAATACCTTCTCCACCCTCCAATCCTTACTACTGAGTATTGGAAAAGGTGTGAGTGGAATGGCAGTGTCTCTGTACACCCTACTCTACACACTAGTTACCTTCATTCCAGGTCTCACTGGAGACACCAGTCTCTCCCCATAGTCTACTATACACAGTTGTGAGGCTGTGAAGAGATGTCATTGAGATCCCAGTATCTCCTTACACCATACTGTTCACTGTTGCTATACTGTGAAAAGTTCATATTTGGAAGTCTACTTTTTCTCCAAACCCTACTAAGGAGTACCATAAAGCATAAGTACTGTAATAAAAGAAAGTGTGAATTCTTCCTCTAAAAACACATTTAACGGTCTTGCAAGAAACTCGCGGATCATAAATAAAATAGTGATTGAACATTTTCTAATAATAATAATAAATGGACTTAAGTAACTAAACGAGTATCACTGATTGCTATGTAGCAATGTTTATCTCATGCAGTTAAAAAATTGTTTTTTTAATGAATGTAAGGGATTTATTTTCCCCACAATTATATAATGGATGGCATTTCATTAAACTAAACACACTGTTACTATTCCGGTGTATATTATGCATACTACATCAGGATATATTCAGTGTAAATGCAAAACCCATTATAAAAAGTACTATCTCGCAAGAGGCTTGTAAGAGCACCAGGAATCACTGCACCTCGGACTACACCCAAGATATTGCCTCAATGTCTCTCACGAGAGTCTTGCAAGAGCTTTGGAGAAGGGAAACATAGTACAATCAACATAGATCATGAAACTATAGGACACCTATCAAAAGAGCTGCTTTTGTCAATATTTTTTAAAAACGATAACAAAATTGTGTTTTCAAACATTTTAATACTTTTTTGTATTTTAGTTTTTTTAAAGTGTACGACAAAAACATAGGACCTGTAGTGTTAAACAAACACCAACAGCATCTCCTTAAAAACAAAAAGGAGACAAACTTACAAAGAACTGTCAAAAAACAACAACTGCTGCCAAGATGGGCACTTGTGCTCTTAGACAAACTACTCCTGGGCAGACATGCTTGTCTCTGATGAAACAATGATCTGCTTACACAAGCAGCAAAATAGTGCTTTATTTAAAAGAAAAGCTGGACTATTGTCCGTTTGTGCACTTAAAACCTGTGCAAGCACCGTATCTCCTGGAGCAAATGATGTTGAAGCCCCTGTAGAGTTGTCTAGGTCTGCAGCCCAAGCCAACCCTGCCCGTGCAGGCCTTTGCAGATGCATAGACCTCAAGTGTCTCTACATTACTGTGGTACTCATGCTATATTGTTTATTTCTGCTCCCCCAGCTGAATTATTTGCTGAAAGATTTACAGGTAAAATACTCCACAGAAACTTTTTTGGCACCTGGCTCATTACAAAGACTTACCACACCAATGATTCCTTGGGTGGCTGATATGGCTGAGCTGGTGCCCCAGGCTGTTCATCTGAATCTGATGAATAGATCTTTCTGCTGAAAGGCAAACAGGATAGGAGAGTAAGCCCAATATGTCTGCTCACACCAAAGTTCAATTGTGAAATTAGGCAAAAAGGATAGAACCTACCTTAATGACCCCCCACCTAAAGAATCTCCCCCCTCTCACTCGAGAATACCTGTTATTTTGGGGACCAGCAGAATGCCTGAGCCTCCGAGCTCCCCGAGTCCTGCCTCCCAACTCACTAGTATTCAATTACTTCCCCCCCTATCGCCAAACCCAAACCCCTGACCAGCATGCTCGTCAACTGCCGTTCAGCTGTCCGACATGCAACTGAAATCTCAGAAACCATTCTTAACGAAGACACCAATATCGCCTTCCTCAATGAAACCTTTCTCAAAGACCATTCAACACCCATCATAGGCCTTATGACCCCTCCTGGCTACTCTATCCTCAGAAGAGATAGACCTGAAAAAATAGGGGGTGGCCTGGCAATCATTTTTAAAGAAGAACTTCAACTATCCCCTATTAATAACACTGACTACATAACCTTTGAATACTTAGGTGTCAAATTCAAAATAAAATGCTCCCCCTCTATATGAATGCATAACATCTATCATCCCCGGGGTGAACCCCTTCCCTTTGCAGAAGAATTCTCTGACCTCCTAACTAAATCATTACTTACCAGTTCCAAAAACCTTTTTCTAGGAGATCTCAACCTCCACTGGAATGAACCTAATGAGCCGGTAATCAACCTCATCAATAATCTCCTTGAGATTAGCGACCTCAAGCAACTTTGCCTGTACCCTACCCACGCCACAGGAGCTATTCTAGACGCAATCATCTCCAACCCAGATCTTACATCCCTATCCAACATCATCCCCATAGACTGGTCTGACCACCATCTCATTCTGTTCTCAATATCTCCCCCAGCCCCTTCTGCCCTTATAAAAATAAATAAAGCTACAATTGTAGCTAGAAATTTTAAACAAATCCCTCCTGGCGCACTGGAACATAAACTCCAATCCCAACTTAGGGCCCGATTAGGATCGCGGACGGACTTGAGTCCGTCCGCAACCCTTGAGGAGGAGGGAACGTCCGCAGGGGCTGCGGCGTTCCCTCCGAGCAGATTAGGAGGTGACCGCCAGGGTGGCGGTCACATCCACTATCTTTAACATTGCGGTGGGTGTAGCTTCAAGCTGCAACCGCCGCAAGGTTAAAAATGCATGCATTGCAATTGCATGCACAAAGCGGCAGGCACCGCGCGGTGCCTGCTGCTTTGTGCACGCAAATGCAGGGGCGTACCATAGGTACCCCCCAGGTGGCCCCCTTAACCCCCCCTTCACCCAGGGGGCCTGCAACGGGCCCCCGAAAGTGAAAGTCTGTATGCTTTTCCACGGCGGGAAAGCCGCAACGGAAAAGCATGTCTTTCCCACCATCCTAATATGGCTGGCGGTGTCTGATAGACACCGCCACCATATTAGAGCATTTCCGCCGCGGTCGGAAGGCGACCGCAGCGGAAAAGCGGCGGACGGACTTCTCGTCCCCCCAGCCATCCTAATCTGGCGGGGGACATTGAAGGCTCCGCTGCGGAGAATCCGCATCCTCCAGGCCGGCGGTGGCTTCCGCCGGCCCGGAGGATGCGGATTCTCTGCGATCCTAATCGGCCCCTTAGTCTCACTTCCCCCATCTTCAAATGTTAATGATCTCATTGAGCATTTTAACAAAACTGTAACGGAGGTGCTAGACCAACTTGCCCCACTGAAAACTAAAACATAAAAAAATGCCCCCTCTATATCATGGTTAACACTAGACCTTAATAAAGAAAGACGCTCGCTGAGACTAGCGGAAAGAACATGGAGACAACACCCCTCCCCATCCCATTTTGCCCTCCTTAGAACTGCAAGATCCTCTTACAAAAAACACATCTTTACAGAGAAAGCGTCATTCTTCCGTCTTCAACTCTCTCGTGCCAAAAACAGACCTAGAGAACTGTTCAACATTATTAGAAACCAAACCGCCCCGGCACCCCTTAACCCGATAGCCTCCACTAACAAATGCGAAGAAATTGCCAACTTTTTCTGTGAAAAATCGCATAAATAGACCACTCTTTCATCAATACTCTACCCTTGCTCACTCCTCAACCACCCCTGATTACCGCACCTCTTCCACCTCTCCCCTTGAAAATGTCCCTGATCCCCTCTCCCCCCTCCCTTCTCTTACCCCTCCGGAACCCATTTCCCTTCTGCTTAAAAATAACGCCTCATGGCATAATTCCACCCTGTATCTGAACAGGAGGTCTTCAACATTGTAGCCAAAATCAAACCTGCCTCCCACACCAAAGATCCTCTCCCTTCTACACTCAACCAAGATCTCAAACATGTCATTGTCCCCTACTGGACCAGCATCATCAACACCTCCCTCTCAACTGGGAGTGTGCCCTTCTCCCTTCAACTCGGGCAAATCAATCCCATCCCCAAAAGCCCAAAGCTGACCCCAACGACCCTAATAATCTCGGGCCCATCTCCAACCTCCCTCTACTCTCCAAAGTCCTGGAAAAATTTGCCCTCCTCCAACTGGACAAACACATTGACACATTCAACCTGCTTGACACCCTTCAATCTGGCTTCCGCAAAAGGTGCAGCAAGGAAACCGCACTTCTCAATATTGTTGATGATCTTCACCTAGCCCTGGACAAGGGCGAGACCTACCTACTTATCCTTTTTGACCTTTCTGCGGCATTTGATACTGTTTACCACCCAACCCTATTCAACACACTCAAAAATCGCTTCGGCCTCAGTGGCACTGTCCTTAATTGGTTCACCTCCTACTTTCAACATAGAGCCCAACAAATTAAAATTCAAAACTGCCTCTCTAGGCCAACCCCTGTCTCCCTTGGTGTCCCTTAAAGATCCATCCTTTCTCCTGCTCTCTTTAACCTCTTTATAGAACCCCTTACCCGGATACTCAAACAAGAAAAAATCAACTACCACCTATATGCTGACGACACCCAATTGTGCTATAAAATAAAATCCAATGCTGATATCCTGCACCTTAACACAGCCTTAACCAAGATCCAAACCTGGTTCCACAATAATCATCTGAAACTCAACCCTAACAAAACTGAGATCATCCTCTTCTCTCCCAAAAACAACCCTCTCCCCATCCAAACATGGATCGCCAACCTTAATGCGCTAAACTGCTCTCTCTCCCTCCCCGATTCGGTTAAATCACTCGGCATCACCATCAACAATAAACTCACTCTAAATTCCCATGTCAAGAACTCAGCAAAAAGTGCACTCTTCACTCTCCGGCATCTCAAAAAAATCAAACCTTTTATCCCAGCTGTAGACTTCAAATTAATTATCCAGTCGCTTGTTTTATCCAAAATAGACTATGGTAATGCCCTTCTCTCTGGCACCCCCATAATCCACCTGGCACCCATCAAATCTGTTCTCAACCTCGCCGCCAGGCTAATAACAAACTGTAAACGCTTGGACCACATCTCTCCTGCCCTCAAATCCCTCAAGTGGCTCCCCATTGAAGGCAGATCCTCATATAAAATTGCCTGTACTACTCACAAAGCCCTTTACCAGAAGGCCCCATCCTACCGCTCAACTAAACTTAAAAAAGCTGGCTGTGCCCGAACACTGAGAAGCACCAACACTCTTCTTCTCATACCCCCCTACTCAAAAAAGCTGCTTCGAAATCCCGCTCCTTCTCTGGTAAGGCCCCTACCATTTGGAATACCCTACCCAAAGACCTTCGATGCAACCCCTCTTACTCCAGATTCAAAAAAGACCTTAAAACTCATTTGCTCACAAAATTTTGGGGAAACAACATCCCGGATCTCCTTTCTGACTACCTCTCCTCCTCCCTCCTTAGACTACCCCTCCTTCCCCCATTCACCCCCCCATTTTTTCTCTTGTCGCCTCCCTCTCCCCCCCTTCTCTTTACCACTCACTACCTACTATGTCCTTTGAATCCTCCTTGACATACTATTACATTTACTATTTACAATAACATTCTGGTTCCTGCAACTTGATTTTCTATCTCTTCCTATAGGTACCTTTTATCACTATTGTTTTCCCTAAAGTATTCCCTGTATTTGTATTGGTTTAAACACCTGTATAACCCATTTCGACCAACTACCATATTGTTTTATTGTGTACTTCCATTGCTGATGTACAGCGCTCTGATACCCTCGGTTGGAGCTAGCGCTATATAAAACCTTCAAAATAAAATAAAATCCATATGAACCAATCACAATCTTTCCATAGGGTGTGGTTCCTCTCGCGGACCTTTTGCAAGATATCCGTTGGCGTCTTGCAAGATCGTAAAAATATGAGTGCTTTATATATTTCATGGAACAATCCATAACCAATTTTTCCAAGCTAATAATCAATATCTGCAATGTCTTAATTTGATCAGAATTACAAGAAAACACTGTTATTAACCTAATTCTAAATACATGATCTCGTGAGTAGTCCATACAGGGGACTGTGTGCTCAACTCCTGCGAGCATCTTGCAAGATTGTAAAAATATTAATGTTTTATATTTTCAATTAAACAAATCCTAATCAATTTTACTGCTATAATCAACATCTCTATTCTGTTACTTTGTTCACAATAACAGCAAAACACTGTTCTTAACTTAAACCCAAATGTACTATCTCACAAGAGTGTCACAAGTGCCAACCAGAAAGTACACCCCCATTGGAGTACAAGCATTGAATTGTGTGTTTGACTTCCACAAGCTTCTCGGGAGAGTCAGCACCGTTAAAAAAAATGTCATATTACACCATATTTTAATGACTTTCTTATTACAGATTAACATTAAATAATAACTGAACACATGAAAGAGAACCATTAACAGTAGATTTGAATAAAATATAGAACTGTAGTGATGAGTCACACACTTAAAAAAATTTATATAATGAAAGTTAATACTATACAATATTCAAAAAACAAATTATTCTCTTTCTAAATAATAGTTACAGCTTTAATGTAAAACACATCCAAAGGCTATAAAAAGTATGCTATTACATTATAATGAACTTGCTGGGAAAATATTTCAATATGAAAGTCAGAAGAGCTGAAGAGACAGGCAATCTCAACTCAGATATTGTTGTATTATTCTGTTTTATACTCAAACAACATTTTGCAAAGTGTGTACCCTTTCCTGTTAAGTTACACTACAAAAGCAATTCCCTTTTAAAATAATGTCGGCACACAGGATATATTATTTAGTTATTCTACCATGCATACACTTTTGTTTAAATGTACTTTTGAAAATCCTAGAAATTCACTGAAAACCCTAAAGGTCAAAGTAATGTTATAGTTAGGTGTGATGAAAAAAGATCTGTTTTTGTTTCTTTAACAACCTTAGAAATTCACTGAAAAAACTGAAAGGTTAAAGTAACGTTATAGTTAGCTAAATTTCTCAATGACAACATTAAAGGTTCGAACTAAAAAAAAAACCAGAAATTCAGCAGTTAAAGTTAACAGCGCGAACTATAACTTACGCCCCTGCCATGCACTGCTTACGACCTCACATGACCTCACTCATGACATGTTCTATGACAACATTTATGATATCACTGATAACATTAACCAAACCTTCTTTTCCCTCATATTATTCTATAAATTACTATGGCATTAGACAAAAGTAACTACAAAATAGCTCAGGAGAATATCAGCCATTACTACAGCCATCACCGTTGCAACTCAGTTAGGTGTTAAAAACAAGCATTATATGCAACACCAAGCCAATAGCATTCACATAGCTCACATTAAGAATCGACAACACATATATGGAAAACCCACAATCACTACAATCTTCAATGTCTATATAATTGTTGACAGAAAAACAAAATACTGAATGCCAGTTCAAAAACAAAATTGGCAACTACTTACAGCTTTAATCTGTATTATAACTGTGACACTCAAGGGGGCGTGGTTACGCGGCGCCTGAGATGGCGGCGTCGCGGTGAAGCTCCGGCACTGACCTTCGTCATTCCCGTGTTTCCAGGGGCATAATCGGCGTTTCAAACCAGGAAACCGCCGCACCGTAGCTCCAAGGATGAGGTGAACCCAGCGCCCTCAAGTATCTTCACTAAAGCGACTTTTTGTCATTAATTCCTGCCGCGAATCGGACCTCCCAGTCCCGGCCGCCATTTTGAAGCTCCGGCGCTAACCTCCGTCATTCCTGTGCTTCCACAGATATACTTGGTGTTTCTACCTAGGAAACCAGCACACCGCAGCTCCGGGGATGAGGTGAGCCAAGCACCCTTTTGCCTCTCATTTCTGCCGCGAATCGGACCTCTCGGTCCTAGCCGCGATTTTGATTCTCCTTTATACGTGATTTGAGTTTTTGAGGCGTAATGAATGTTATGTACTTACCAGTTCTTTTTCACTGTGCAGATGATTTTTCCTGCACCATCTCCTCACCTTGAGCACTGCTTTTCATATCCTATACTGCTACATGGTTTTTCCACTTTTCCTTCTTCAAATGTCATATCTCAACTGAATTGCCGCCATTTTGTCTATTTTCTCTCTCCCTCATGCTGCACATTTCTTCCTTTTTCATTTTTTGAATAACTGCTCGCTCACGGAATGACTTTTGGTGGCTTACGCACTGATTAATTAGTCCTTCTTTGCTTTCTCATAGGGAGACTTCTCACTTTGAAACTCTCTACTGCTACAAAAATACCTGCCTGCTTAGACTCCGTTTCTACCTTACAGGACATGGAAGATATTACTACGTCAAAACCTGAAATGACATCCGGGACAATTCCTAAATCCCATTATGGCAGTATATTTCCCACTAACTCAGCGTCAACTAAACGCCTCAAGAAAGATCCTCCCTCACCAGGTAATGCCTCCTCCTCCTCGTCTATGGACCTTATTTTGGAGGAGATACGAGCCCTTAAACCATTTTTGGAACTGACCACTAAGACCCTCCAAACTATGCAGGACAAATGGTAGTCCTTGGACTCTCGTGTTCTGATTATAGAGCAATCGACAGAGTCTCTTCAAACTTCCTGTTCTCGTATTCCATCCATGGAGGCCGACATACTTCAACTTAAAAGACAAGCGGAGGATTTGGAAAACAGAAATTGCAGAAACAACCTACGCTTGTATAGTCTTCCCGAACTTTCAGAGGGGTCAAATCCTACTGCCTTTTTCCAATCCTTTCTTCCAAAAATGTTGGACTCCCCTGCTCTTTCTTCCGTCATTATTCAAAGGGCTCATCGCCTCGGTCCCAAGATTTCCACCAAACCTCGAGGTGTTATCATGCTGTTTCTCCAATATACGGATCTTCTTCAGGTTCTCTCAGCTGCCAAGGTTAAGAAGCAAATTATGTGGGAAGGTCATCGTCTTTTCCTGTCACAAGATGTAGCTAAGGCAACCGCTGATCGTCTGAAGAAATTTCCGGACATGGGTCCCCAACTGAGAGCCCTCGGTGCCAGATATGGTCTCCTCCACCCATGTCTTTTCAAAGTTACTTACAAAGACAAGACTACCACATTTGAAGATCGGACAGCATTGCAAGAATTTCTTCGTCATCATGGAGCAAACGTTATGGACACCTCCAGGAATGTTTGATTGGACTCTATAACAATTTGATCTTGTTGATTCTGCTCATTCTTGTTATTTCTGTTCTCAGTGTTGTTTATCTCTTATCCTTTCCCATTATCCCTTGAATAGTAATGTCCTGACTTCTTATTTGTTCCTCTTTATATAATATTTTCTTCCTCTTTTTTCTTCCAGATGTCCTCTCCCTTCTCCTATCCCGATTGTGTCACATTGTCTTTGTGATTATTTGAAGTTCTTATGGCAGAGGTTTGGTGTCTGCTCTTGCTGTTGTCGTCATCGTCTCTTGACGCCGTCACCCCCATCATTTGTTCTCGTAAGTATGTTTTGCAGTCGTCTGTTTTGGACCTGTACTGTCTTCTTGTTCTTTATCTCTTTCTCTTCTTTTCGTCTTTCATTAATGATTTTACCTCCCTTACTTCTTTACTTTCATCTTTGTCTTTCCATTACTCCTCTTATCCCTGTTCTCTTTATTTTTTCAATTTATTTTCCTGGTTTCATTCTCTTTATTCTTACTTTGTTCTCTACATTTTCTCTTTTCAATTTTAAGTAAGCATATTATTGTTTCACACTTTTTCTTTGAATCACCTTCCGGGTTACTACTTGGAATGTTAAGGGTTTAAATAACCCGATTAAAAGGCAACGGGTGTTATCCCATCTTGCCAGGATTAAAACTGATGTTGCCCTTCTTCAAGAATCTCATCTCTCAGATTCAGAAGCTTTAAAACTCAAACGTTGTTGGGTGGGGCATGTATTTCACTCTCCTGCTGCGGGCAAGAAAAATGGTGCTGTGATGTTGTTTCATAAAAAGTTAAATGTTTCTACAGTTTCTCATGAGTGCGATGCCAATGGTCGTTGGGTAATTGTTAATTTACTTGTGGATAAAATTCCTATTGTTATTTTCAACGTGTATGCTCACACAGGTGTTGACAAAGTCTTTTGGCCTTCCATCTCTGACAAATTGGCAACACTTAATGATGATTATATTATTTTGGGTTGTGACTGTAATCAAATCTATGACCCTATCCTCAACAGAAACTCCAAGGCAAAATTCTCATCGTCTAAAATGCATTCCCAATTCACCAACGCCGTTCACCATAATGCATTAGTTGATAATTGGACATTATGTAATCCGGACCTTAGAGAATACAGTTTCTACTCCCCAGCCCATCATTCACAATCCCGCATTGATTATATATTTCTCAGTAAATCTTTAGCTCAACATGCCATACATTCTGACATTGGCTCCATTTTAATTTCAGACCACGCTCATGTCACTGTGGAAATTGATCTCATTCCCTTTTCCCCTCACTCAGGCAGATGGATGTCAAAGCCCAGCTCACCTGAGTTTCTGTTCAGTTCTGATGGAGGTTGAAGACAGTCCGACCCCACCCTAAAACTGCTTGTTCCAGCACACTAGTTTTAAAACAGTGCACTAAGAACCAGAAGCTCAAGGGAAGGGGGGAAGTGGATAAAATAAAAAAAGAGAAAGACAACACCGTTCTTGCGTTTCCACTGTAGAAGAACTGCTAAAATCTGCGGCCCTCTCTGACTTCTGTTGAAACTGGTGCCTAATGAAACATAAACAAAGAACAGATAAGTGCAGCCTATCCCTAAATGTGTTCCTGACTAAACCTTAATCTTATTAGAAATTCTCTTCTAAAAGTACCTTCTGGGATGTGCTTTCTATTACTGTAAAACTTCTGTAAAATCGCATTATTAGAATTACCAATGTCTATCATTCACCTTAATATAACTAATGCCTAAATTCTTAATAGCAAACTATCTTTTCACACATTTCCAGACTTTTTATAAAACAAATACTGTACTTTTACATCAAAATACAGCAGGTAATTTGTGCAAGTCCTTGATTTACTGTTTGCCTTGCTATCAATGGTTTCCTCTGTTCGATTCTTAAAAAAGTTCCATGTAAAACAATGTTTATTTCACAAAGTTCCACAAAGTATTCTTGTAACAAAGGGTTTGAACCACAAAGTTCGTGGGAGAAATCTTGTTCCAAATTGTCTTTACATGAATCCAGAAATCGCCGATAAAGTTCTTTCTGGTAATAAAAGGTTTTGCACTTACTTGTTGCTGAAAAGGGATACTGATCAGTCTAACCTTGACCTCTTTCTCTTTTGCAGGTCGATTGCAGTGGACAGAAGAGTGGCTGAGGCAAGAAGTAGCCGGAAACCAGAAGAAAGAAGAGCCAGAAGCCAGGCCCGTTGAAATCAATGAAGGTCTGGAGAGAGCAGGAGTGCCAGCGCTGAAGGATCTGTTCTCAGGTAAGTGGGAGGTAGACGAGCACAAGCACTGGGTGAGGCTCAGGGGCTGCCTTTTATAGACAGGGCTGGGTGTGGTTCGAAGAGCTGGGTGTGGTTCGAAGAACTGGGTGTGGTTCGAAGAACTGGGTGTGGTACTCACAAGCAGGTGTGCAGAGTTTCAGTTATTATGCTAATGAGTTGAATTAACACATGCCCTAGGGAGGAGTGTTCTAAATAAGCCTTGGTAAAAGCAAGGTCCAATGTGCAAACAAGACAGCAAAGTCCAAACTTGTGAATACATTGAGCAACATACACAGACGTATTAGGGAGGGGCTGAGATAACAAGAAAGGCTTTCAGTAGTATGTTTAAAGAGAGCTATTACAGAGACCACTGGTGCAATACTAAACCAAACCTCCGATACCTCCTATGTCATGGTATGTGATTCTTTCAAAGCGGCCTCTAGAGGTTTTATCATAAACTTTGTTTCACAGAAGAAAAAATTAATGGAAGCTAAATCTGCTTAGTTTCTCACAAAAATTAAACAACTTGAACTCACTTATCGCTCCTCTAATTCTGTATCCTCTCTCAAGGATCTCATCGACGCCAAAATCTCATTCAATAAATTTACCACTGACGCCGCCTCCAATCTTTTAATAAAGTGTAATTCACGTTATTATGGCGGTCAGAACAAAATGGGGAAATTGCTTGCCAACTATCTGAAGGTTCGGAAGGAACGTACCAAAATCGAATCTATCCGGTCTTCTTCTGGTGACTCTTTGTTCAAAGACAAAGATATTCTAAACGAATTTGTCAAATTTTACAAAACCCTTTATACTCCGGAAACCATTCCTACTTCAGCCGACCTTCTTTCCTATTTTCGATCTATTCCTCATCCTCCCTCTGCCCATGTGGACTTTGAAACTTTGGAACATGATATTTCACTTACAGAAATTTCCCAAGCTGTTTCGAAGTTATGTCATGGGAAAGCCCCTGGTCCTGATGGCTTCACCATTGAATTCTACAATCATTTAGCTTCTCTTCTTTTACCAAACCTTTTACTTTTGTTTCAATCTTTTCTTGACGCAGGTTTGTCTTGTGGCTCGTTTCAACAAGCTTTAATATGTTTGATCCCTGAGGAAGATAAAGACCATTCTTTTTGTAAGAACTACCGACCCATTTCCTTGGTTAACACCGATTACAAAATCCTGGCCAAGATTTTGGCTCTTAGAATGGATCCTTTCTTACCCGATTTAATCGGTCCTGAGTAATTCAGTTTTGTTAAAGGCCGTCTTTCTTCAGATAACTCACGAGTCTTTTTCGACATTCTCAGTAAGGCTTCTTCTCTAGACCTTCCTTTAGCTGCTATTTCTTTAGACGCTGAGAAAGCTTTTGACAGGATTAACTGGGATTTCATGTTCCATGCTCTTAAATGGGCGAGATTTCCACCCAAATTTATATCTATTATCTCCTTACTTTTTTCTGGCCCTCAAGCGTCAATCTTTGTTAACAGTACGATTTCAGATTATTTTGATCTTCAAACAGGAGTTCGACAAGGCTGTCCATTATCTCCTCTATTGTTTGTCTTGGCCCTGGAACCTTTTCTTACCAAAATTCAACAGGACAATTACATTTCTGGCTTTAAATATGGTCCCCAGCAAGTTAAACTCTCGGTTTACGCCGATGACATTCTTTTCTACTGTTCAGATACTCTTTCTTCTCTTCCCTCTTTTCTTCAACAAGTCTCTTCTTTCTCCGCTGTATCTGGTTATCGTCTTAACGCTGACAAATGTAAAATTCTGCCCCTAAATCCTCTCTGTCAAAGGCATCTCTTCGACCAATCTGATTTTTCGTGGCAACCATCCAAGATTAAATACTTAGGCGTTTGGTTTGCCCCCCTTTTGTCTGACACTCTTAAAATAAATTTTGATTGTATATCTAAAAAATTGGATGCTGCCATCGCTCGCTGGAATCCTCTCTTCTTGTCTTGGTGGGGGCGCCTCAACTCAATAAAAATGATGCTATCACCTCTTATACTTTATGCCATCTCCATGATTCCCATTCACATTCCTGACTATCATTTCAAAAAAATTGACTCTATTTTGCTAAAATTCTTATGGAGCGGTAAACTTTCTCGTATTGCTCTTGCTTCTTTACGAAAGGACAAATCTCAAGCTGGAGTCCGTTTCCCTGATTTCAGGGCCTATCATCATGCTTTTTCCTTACAGGCATCTCGTTGGCTTTCCACCGATCTCCCTTTTTATTCCCCTCTTTGGCTGAAAATTGAATCCTTTTTTACTTCTCCCTTTGATTTCCGTGAAATCCTATCTTTTACGTCTACTCTGACTTGTCTCCGTAATCATAATCTTTCTCACTCTCGTAAACTCCTTCTCCCTTTTCTGTCTTCTTCCTACCCTTCTCTTTCTTCAATACATGTTCAACCTATTTGGTATAATAAACAACTCAAACTCCGTAATCGCTCTTCTTTCTGGAAAACTTGGCACACCCATGGTCTAAGACGGCTTTCTCAACTCCTTTCTCACAACCATCCTCTTTTCGTATCTTCAATCTCAATTCTCCCTACCATCTAGTTCTCGTTCTCAATATAACTTACTACTCCCCGTTCTGACTCATTACCTCCAGTCCCTACCAAATTCTAGCGACATCCCTATTATCCATCAATCTATTTCCTCTGCATTAGATTCTTCTTCTTCTGCTTCCTTCTTTTATAAATCTTTTTACCTTTCCCTAGATAGACCTAAATCTAAGACTGAACTAGCTTGGGAACGAGATCTTTTACAAGAATGGCCGGTCCCCTTTTGGAATAAGATTTGGTCTAAAATACATAAAACCATAAGAGCTGCTAATACTACTCAAACCCTTTACTTCATTTACAATCGAACATTATTTACCTCATTAACTCTCTCCACTTTCTCCTCAGATACTGCCTCTACTTGTTGGTCTTGCCCTTGTCCATCTGCAGATTTGAAACATATGTTATTTGATTGTCCCCCTATATTTCAATTTTGGAAGCTGGTTTGGCTCCAAATCCAAAAGATTTTTCAATTTCAAGTCCCCTTCTCTCTCACTCACAGTTTTCTGGGTTCTTTATCTCCTACTCTCCGTCAATCTTATCAACATTAGATGCTCATAGATCTTTTGCTAGCTATTGCTTTTCACCTTATTACAACTAATTGGAAGCAAGCTACTAATGTTACATTTCGCGCTTGGTGGAATGCGGTTTGCGTTCATCACCGACTCGATTCCAATTATGTTACCCCCATCTCCCTAGCAATTAAAAGAGATCTCCTCTGGCTCCCTTTGGTAAATTACCTGTCCTAATCTGCTCCCTCAGTCTTTACCTCCAATGTTAGATCGGTTGAAGTACGAAAACCACCTTGATTATCCCATTGCCGTTTTCTTTCTTAATACTACTTATTGAATGCTTCTTATTATTGTTTTTGATTATATGCATAATCTAGTCAGTTCCTCAATATTGATATGCTTACGCTGTTTTTCTTTACGTATATCCCTTGATTGCATTTGTTATATATTCATTTGTAATATCCTAATTTCTTTATATTGGATAATCCGATGATTTATCATTTTATTTGTTTCTTCATTTCTGTTTATGCCCTATTCTTCTTTCATTTTTAATAAACTCAAACTTTAAAAAAAAATAACTGTGACACTCACTGAACCTATATTAAAAAATAAAGTTGATATCAGCAGAAACGTGGGTACTGTAAACAATGTTTATCTTCTCGGAGAGAGTTCATTCTATAACACACGGTTTGCAAACACTAAAACTCTCATGATTAATACACCACAAAGTATTTTTAAAAATCTACTGAGAACAGTATACACTTTATGCAGCAGTTGTCAAAAAACACTATTTGTTAACAAAATACCATAACCTGCATCCTTCATACTGTGGTGAAACCTTTACAGATAGCTCATCTTTTCCAACAAAACTAGGACATGTACATGTCTTAGTACCTAGTGCACATAGTCTTTAATGCTAAATATAAATTATCTAGTGACAAGACTCGCTATAATAACTCACGGTTCCTTACAAAAGTTGGTATTTTCTACGTATATATTTTTTTCTGTTGGAAACATTTTCTACACAATTAAAAGTTGTCTGGGGCATAATGAATACAAGTCAACTGTCAGTTTCACACAGAGTTACTCTTGAATGCAAACATGTATAACATCTTCAATACCTGTACACAGGTAAAGTGCATTAGAAACACATGCATTTTGTAAATACTTACATCCAAAAACTGGACACAAGCTGTACAGAATTACATAGAAAAGGAGAATGGTAGTTACCTACTACTATGTAAACTGTAAAAGAAACTTGCACACTTGGTGGATGATGTCATCAATGATATAATTTAAGATGTCATCAGTGATTTCATAAATGTTGTCAAGAACATGTCATGAGTAATGTCATATGTGAGGTCATAAGCAGTGAATGGCCGGGCTAGCGCTGCTAAATATAACTGTTGAATTTCTGTGTTTTATTTTGTTTAAAACGTTAACGTTAATGTTGTCACTAAGAAATTCAGCTAACTATAATGTTACTTTGACCTTTGGTGTTTTTTAGTGTATATATATATACATATATATATATATATATATACATATATATATATATATATATATATGTATATATATATATATATATATATATATATATATATATATATATATATATATATATATATAAAGAATTATGACGCTTGTGGGATTATAAAAGTTTCTTTCATAACGCGTTTCGACTGCCAAGCAGTCTTGCTCACTGGACAAAGTGAGCAACTCTGGTTTGGACTTGGCCCAAGGAGTCCTTCCACGACGACGCAACTTTCGTTCTGGAGCGGGCAGGATATGCTTGAGCAGCACCTCTGATATATATATATATATATATATATATGCAGAAATGGTCGCTTCAGCCACAACTTCCACTCGGACTTGTAAAAGGAAGACGAGGCATACCCAAATTCTGTGCTTCAGTTTATTTAAAAAACGCCACCATCTCTCACGACGCGTTTCGGCAGATCCCTGCCTTGATCACATGACAGCATTGTCGTGAAACATACACCCATTTAAAGTGCAAGTGCATTGATAGACATAGAAGACCAATATGTAAGTACTTGAGTCTTTCTTTCTTTTCCTTAACACATAGTTCTTTTTAAAATAAATGTAAAATACATTTTTTTTAAATTACATTTTTTTTATATACATTTTTTTTAAAAACGCAACAATTCCTGCTTAAATGCATGTACGTGTTATCTAGCATTATTCAAATTTCTTGCCCAGAATTGATAAGACAATTTATCTAGGTTGCTTGCATTTGTGCCCATCTTAGAACCATGTTATAGTTTTTGGATGGATAACTTGTGTTACTAAGAATTTATTCAATACTCATTCATTCTCTCCTATATTTCTCACGTTGTGTTTCCACAAAAAAAACATCTTATTTCACCATAATGGTGATTTTTATAAAGTGCATAACAGAAAGTGCTATAAAAATAAAACGTATCCCAACCCACTGTGTTAAACAATTTTTTGTATATTTTCTCTCTTTTTTATATTTTACTCGAAAAGCCTGAGGGCATACATATATAATTCATTTCGATTATCTTTTCCAACATCTATTCTTGTTACAGTATCGGGGGGACAGTCTATATGGATAAGTAGAATTCATAAGGCTCAGTGAATGATTCCCAAAATCAGCTAAAACATGTTATAAAACACCTTAAAATCCAATTCATTACTAAAACATCTTCCTAAAATCCATATAGAAAAATATGTAAATATGTTAAAATAGACTAATCTATTTCATATAAAATATTTTGCAAAATAAATAACAGAATATTATTTTCTTCAATAAATTTCCTAGTCAATAACAGAAAACATCGATGAATGACCACCATTGACCAATAATTTCATAAATATATACATCTTCATTTTCACAAGGTTTCTCATCTGCTTGAAAACCACTATATCCTCATTCAATCTATGCTGGTAGCTTTTCCTCTTGTAAAGCAAGATGAGCATGTTGACATGTACACATTTGCAGCTGAGGTTAGGAATTGCTAGTCCAAGTACGCGTACAGATCCTCACCCATATTCAGTCCATTCGGCTGCTTAGTGTCTAATAATAATATGTAGTGGGTCTCTAAGCGACGTAGCATTCCCTCTCTGTCACCACCTCTTTCCTGGATTGGAACAGTATCTATTAAATAATATTTCAGATCTTTAGCTCTGCCCGAATGAAATTCCTTGAAGTGACGGGCTACAGGGTAGCTAGGGTCATTATTGTTAATCGCCCTGATATGTTTTAGCACCCTTTTATGCCTAGGTAGCTTAGTGCTTCCTACATATTTCATATTGCAACTGCATTCTAGGATGTATACTACATATTCACTTTTACATGTTAAATATTGTTTGATCTGTTGGGGTTTTAAGCTGAAAGCGGTCATAAATGATGTTTTATTTGCGCCAAAAGTACATGCTTTACAGCTAGAACATTTTTAAAAAAAACTTGCGGGTAGTAAACCATTACTTGTTATCCTTACACTCAGGGCTACTTTTCACCAGGATATCCGCCATGGAGGTGGATTTCCTATAAGTTATAGCCGGATATTCTGGGAGTGTGTTACCAATTACAGGATCATCTTTAACAATGTGCCAATTACGTTGGATTATCTTATGTAATGACCTGTGTTGACGACTATAAGTGAGTATTAGTCTAGGGGCCTCATCCTCTATTGGTGTATTCGTTTGCTGACCAATTGCCGGAGCAATAGCTACCTCCAAAAGGTCTTCCCTAGTCCGCATCCTAGATTTCCTTATTGCTGTATCAATGGTTTTAACACCATATCCTCGATCCATGAATCGTAGTTTACTCTCCTGTTGATGTTTGATCAATTCTGCCTCGTTGCTGCGAATTCGGCGCAATCTAAGCATCTCCCCGTAGGGGATGCTGTCTATAAGATGTGCTGGATGCTTCATACTGTGGTGAAACCTTTACAGATAGCTCATCTTTTCCAACAAAACTAAACATGTACATGTCGTAGTACCTAGTGCACATAGTCTTTAATGCTAAATATAAATTATCAAGTGACAAGACTCGCTCTAATAACTCACGGTTCCTTACAAAACTTGGTATTTTCTACGTATATATTTTTTTCTGTTGGAAACGTTTTCTACACAATTAAAAGTTGTCTGGGGCATAATGAATACAAGTCAACTGTCAGTTTCACACAGAGTTACTCTTGAATGCAAACATGTATAACATCTTCAATACCTGTACACAGGTAAAGTGCATTAGAAACACATGCATTTTGTAAATACTTACATCCAAAAACTGGACCCAAGCTGTACAAAATTACATAGAAAAGGAGAATGGTAGTTACCTACCACTATGTAAACTATAAAAGAAACTTCCACACTTGGTGGATGATGTCATCAATGATATAATTTAAGATGTCATCAGTGATTTCATAAATGTTGTCAAGAACATGTCATGAGTAATGTCATATGTGAGGTCATAAGCAGTGAATGGCCAAGACCATATCGTCCTCTGGACAAGGTACATAGATGACATCTTTTGTATTTGGAAGGGAGATCAAGTGAAAGCAGATGAATTCCTCAAAGTACTCAAACTGAATAGCTACAATCACAATCTACAGTTCACTAGCCAGAGTAGTAAAGAAAAAATTGTTTTCTTGGACCTTGAAATTTTCATTGAGAATAATGCAATACACTGCAGACTCCACAGGAAAAAGACAGCTGGCAATAGTCTGTTACTCTCTCAAAGCTGTCACCCCAGAAATCTGGTTGCTAGTATCCCGTTTGGAGAACCTTTGCGTGCAAAACGCAATTGTAGCTCGACTGAGGACTATAATGAAGAGGAGGAAAGAATGTGCAACAGATTTAGAGATAGGGGGTATAAAGAAGACACCATTTTAGCGTCAGTGGAAAAAGTAAAGAATGTCAACAGGGACGAGCTTTTGAATAAATCTAAAGAAAGTAAGGAAACAGACAAAAAAGTCAGATTTATAACAACTTACCATAGCCAGGTTTGGAAGGTACGAAAAAGTTTAAATACATTCTGGGAAGTACTGAGAACAGATGAGGATCTTAATGAATATGTAGGACTATACCATCTGTAACTTTCAGACGCTGCAAGTCATTAAAAGATAGTCTGACAACTAGCTCAATAAAGGAGAGTAAGAAAAAGAACCCTGTTGAAGGTTTTTTTACTTGCATGAGGTGCAAGGCATGCAAGTACAGTCATAACTGTAAAACCGTAAAACTGAGGAAAGACAAGCCAGCCTTTAAAATTGCTAGACACTTTTCCTGTGAAACCGAGTTCGCAGTTTATGCGTTGAGATGCCCCTGTGATCTCTATTATATAGGGAGCACTGCCAAGAAAGTAAAATTACGAGTACTTGAACAACTAAGAGCAATTTCCAACTATGATAGGCAGTACCCCGTTGCTCGCCATTTCCATGAAGTCCAAAGCCAAAATCAAAATCTCCTCAAATTCTGTGTGTTAGATTCAGTGCCCCAAAGGGAAAGAGGGGGGAATCTCACTATCGAGTTGAGGAAACTTGAGTCCAAGATGATCATAAGGTTTAACACTATGATGCCTACAGGGTTAAACTTTGACGAAGAATTGGCAATTCATCTGAGATAAGAAGTTAATTATTTAATGATTATTTTTTTGTGTCTGAACCTTTGCATCTATTTGCTCTTTGATGATTTTTTTTTTCACAACACATTTTATTGATTGATCAGGTAAAGGCATATATACAGCTCTCCACAGTCAGGAGATCACTGCCAAATATCCACACATGTCTCAATATCTTGGAAACCCAATCAATAAAAAAGAACGACCCCCCCCCCATCTCCCCCCACCTCCCACAGCCACCCAACAACCCCTCTACCCACCCCTTATCCCTCCCTAACCCAGTGCACGTGATCACAGTAAGCCTCCTGTAACTGTTGGTATCATGCTAGGCACCATGCGCCTCCCTAGGCCTGAAGTCCATTGTCTAGATCCGGGCCATCGTCAGGTTCTGCTGGAGGCTCCAGAGTTAAACCCCTATAATCGGCCCACCTTTTCCAGATTTTGTAATGTTTTCGGGGGCATCCTCTGGCCTCGAACACTGGGGGCTCCAGCCCCATAAAATAGTCCAGTCCAGCCTTCCATGCGCTCAGGGGAGGGGGCTTGCACATTCTTCCATGCTCGTGCCAAGTTCCGCTTGGCCACAACCAGACCCAGTAACAAAAAGTGACGTTTGTAGACATTCCCTCCCACACCCTCCAGCACATGGAGAAGACCCAAGCGATAGGTACGGGGGTGATCCCATCCCAGTACCTCCGACAGACAGCTCCATACACCATTCCAGAACCTAGTCAAGCCAGCACAAGACCATACAGTATGCAACAGAGTACTCATCTCAGCTCCACATCGCAGGCACTCCGGGGACACAATCAGGTCCGCCTTCCACAGCCGCTCCCGTGTATAGTAAGCCCTATGCAGATATTTGAATTGGATTAATCGGAGTCGTACCGCGATAGCGGTCCCACGCGGGGACTCCAAGGCCTCCCTCCAATCATCCTCATCCAGGGGTCCGACATCCTTTTCCCAGGTTTCCTTTAATGGAAGTAGGGAAGAGGAACAGTGAGTGACTAGTGTTTGGTAGATACGGGACACCTTTTTATCCCATGAAATCTTTCGCTTCCACAGGGCTGAATTCCGGCAGCGACTCCAAACCAACTAGACTAGGCGCGAGCGCGTGATGAAACTGTAGGTACCTGAAAAATTGGGTCTTGGGCATATGGTATTCGTCCCTAAGCTCCTGGAATGACTTGAGAGTTACACCGGTCATAACGTTTCCAAGCGAAGAGATCCCGATAGAATCCCATCCGCCAAACCCCGCTAGCGAGGCCAGTGCGGGGAGCCGCCCGTTATTCCACAATGGGGTCTCTGCTGTCAATCTACCCCACCAGCCCATGCGACGCAGTGCTTGTCGCCAAACCGCAAAAACCACTTATTTGGCACATGGCAGCCGCCACTGGAGTCTGGCCGAGTATAAGATTGTGTGCAACGTATTGTCCCCCATCAGCGAGCGCTCTAGAGCGTATGCCGGGTCTCCTCCATCTTCGTACCACCATTCATTCAGTATTAGCAAATGGGAGGCCTGATAATATGACAGTAGGTCTGACGTAGCAAGGCCACCACAATATGTGGATAGGAAGCATGTACGCAGCGCCACCCTGGCGGCACCCCCAGCCCACAAGAAGCGGCCTAGGACAGAATTGACCTGCCGAAACCACTGAGGTGCGATCAGGTGCGGATGGTTCTGCAGCTGATATAAATGGTGCGGAAGTGCGACCATTTTAAAGATCGCAGACCTACCATATATGGTATCTTTGATGATTTTTTTAACTGATTGTTTTTAATTCACTAAGAGAGAGTTCCTTGGCACTAAATTAGAAACTATATGTTGTTTCCATTGCAGAAAGAACTATATGACAGATTTGAAGATCCGGAAAATGAAATATGTTTATGCTCACTGGAGCGGGACTTTATTTTCAAGTACATTAAATGTTGAAAGCCGACAGCAAATAGTATTACAAATTGCAATATGATACAGGTTATGTATGTTTATTAATTTTGAAGCCCACTGGGGCAGTACTCAAAACAAATCATGTTTATTTGTTCCTTGAAGCAGGCACAACAATGCAAAGTGAAGTGCTCACTGGGGCAAAACACTGTTTATAAATATCATGTGCACTGGTATTTCTTAACATCTAAATGTCTCATTATAATAACATTTTAGTTAAAATTCACGGAACTTCATTGATTAAGATTGCTTAAAGATTAACATTGGAGTCTTTTCACTGTTTCTATTGATTGAAGGCGGAACGAGTCTTTATCACTTCAAATGTAACAATGTATCGGCAAAACTCTACCCGTGAACAAGCTGTGATTGAAACAGCGAAACGCGTTGGGCACCCGTTGCAAAATTTAATAAAAAGCGTTTAACAACAGAGGCCGCGGCACCAGTGTGGATTTATTTGCATAAACTGGAGTTGGTTGGATATATATTGCACATGGTGTGTAAATAAATCTGTGAAAACCAACCTGTTGCTGTGCTGTGTCTTCATCTGCGGGAATCGTGGGTATAAGAAACTAAAGTAAAATTTAGCACGTGCACTGGAACGTGCACCACAGGCACTCTTGGAAGAAGTGAAGCGGTCGGAAAAGCAATTGAAAATCCAGTGAGGACGAGGTGGAAGACAAACGACCGACGTTTCTGCTGCAAGTGCCGGGGGCCCCGCAATACATGCGTTTGAAGATCCGCAGTGACTGAAGATTGCGGGAAGATTGGGAAGGCGAAGGACTCAAGGGTGAGTGAATCGGCTGGGGGTGTGTCAGTTTCGCTTTACTTTGCAGCGCGGCGGAGGCGGCGTTCAGGTCGGGTGGGACGACAGCCTCCCGTCGGCGAACTAGCCATCGGGAACGTTAGCCGGGGTGTAGCGGGAAAAAGAAAAGCAACACATCTAAGAACTGGTTCTTCTTTTCTCACGAACAAACTGTTCCTGCCCGCCTCACAATCCGCAACCCGGCAAACACCCGCGGAAAGCGGGACAAACCGGCATTAGAAAATCACCCGATGGGGGAGCCGAGAAGCTACATTGTAAACTTCGGTGAGATTCAACATCCCTTAAAGGGGCCGTGCAGCATATCAAGAGCCGAATGAACACAGGGTGTTCAGTAGGAGCAACAGACACTTGGGAGACCAGCAAACTCTGCCATAAGGGAGCTGATCATCCTTAAATTTGATAATAAAAGACACACCAGGCAATAATAACGATGCATCAATAAGAAGTTGATAAAGTCAACCCTGCACAGCTAAAAATGGCAGATAAATCCAGGAGTTGCCAATTAAGGGCGAGCGAGTTATTAAATGATGACAACCCCCCCCCACTGTAACCACAGAATCTAAAGGGGATGGAGGAGAAAAAACGAAGGAAAGAACGATTGCAAACATAGTTAGAAAGCTACAATTACAGGGAATCCAAGAAATAAATAAGTGGTGGGAAAAAACAACACTTGAAAAATACATTGAATATAAGAGAATTCAGCGAGGATTGAGGATCCTTATAATGCCAACCCTAAATGACTTGGATATGGATTTAATCAAACTATGGCAAACGGATACAAATGAATGCTCCTTCAAATTAATGAGAACTTTGATCATCCATGCCGAAAGGAAATTAGAGAAAATTACGAGTACAATAACGGCATTAGAATCTGAACTCGCAGACATCCCCACATCGGAAGAGAACAAAGAAATCATTGAGAACATGGAAAAGAAGGTGGCAAAACATGAAATGGAAGTGGAGAAATGGAAGGCCAACAAATTCACCAGAGACAGGTTGAATTATATGAACGGGCGAATTTACACATTCGCTCGTAAATATGACACCCTGAGAAGCCATGTGGCAATGGACAAGAACATGGACACAGTCACTGAACCAACAGAGGAGGTTGATAGCTCTGAAGTGAGCTCTGTCGAAGGAGAATCCACTAGTACACCACTGGATTTTCGCGGGGAAATACAGCTAGCACACATGGTGACGCGACAGAGAGGAAGATGCAGATCCAATGCGTGGGGAAGGGAACAACGACCACCAAAGAAACCCCCAACAAACCAAAAACCAGAAGGGGTGGAAAAAGAAGCAAAACCAAAAAGAGGCAAAGGAAAGCAAAAGTAGCTATAAGAAAGAAAATAACAATATCCAACAATATAGTCATAAATTTATCAAGTAAAGAATTGACGGATATACAGCTAAGCCTTTTAAATAGAGGTGTCTCCTATTGTCCCACGAAAAACTATGAATGTACCAAATGCACGCATTGATTTATATAAATTTTGCCACAAAGTAAAACTGAAAAAATACTTTGCTGAAAAGGACTCTAGAAAATCACATGTCCCTAAGATGAATAAAGCAACATCTACTGTCGCACAAAAAGATCTATCAGCCATGATAACTCTCGCATCAATAAAGGAGAGCCCCTCAACAAGTCAAGAAGACAACACAATATCTCCACAAATGGAAATCGAGTTCTGTGACACTCTGGGAATACCAACGAATTTTGGAGGCAATAGCGGATTAAAAAGAAACTCCAGATTTTGTCCGCAACTTCCACCGGGCAACAAAGTGGATTTGTTTCAAGAACTAATGGTTGAAGAAATCACGAAGATCGCTGATAAATCAGCCAGGGCAGTGAAGAAAAAACAAAATCTCTCACCTGAAGAGTATAAAGCCATGTCCGAATTGAAAAACTATGCAACAAGAATTATCAAATCATCTGATAAAGGTGGCAATCTCGTTGTACAAGATGTTTCCAGCTACATCGAGGAAGCAAATAGGCAACTAAAGAACCAAGAACACTATGAAAAATTGACAAAAAGCCCCATGGAGGAATGGACCAGGGAATATCACTCCATGTTGCTGTGCTGGAAAGAAAGAGGAATACTTGACTTCGAGGAATATTGCTATCTAAAAACTGACAACCCAATTGTTGCCACAATATACTTTTTACCAAAGGTGCACAAATCCCTTAAATGCCCTCCAGGAAGACCAATCGTAAGTTCGATAGGATCATTATTGGAATCCACATCAAGATTTATAGACATTTTCCTAATGAACTACGTGACAGCCTTACCATCTTTTCTGAGGGACACAATGTATTTCTTACAAAAAATCACTGAAAGTGAATGGAAACCAACATACTTAATGGCAACCATTGATGTTGCCTCTCTCTACACCTCAATTCGCCATGAGGAGGGTGTAAAGGCCGTCAAAAAGGCATTAGAAGCACGCTCCGTCAACCTGCTGGAACATACAGCGATGCTACTAGATATGCTTAACTACTGCCTGACACATAATGCTTTCCTGTTTCTGGGGGAAATGTATCTCAAAAAGCAAGGGACCGCAATGGGGACATCATTTGCACCCACCTGTGCGAACCTCCTGATGGGGGCATGGGAAAGCGAGGTAGTGAAAAAAGACAAAGAAAAACTGGAGGGGCCCAGAATAAAACTTTGGTGTCGTTTCATAGATGACCTGTTCATCGTATGGGAAGGAAATGAGAACTCACTAGAAACATTCATTGGATCCCTAGAAGACAATGATTACAATCTACACTTCACCTCAACAATCAGTTCTAGGAACTTGATTTTCCTAGACGTGGAAATATTTGAGAAGGATAACAAAATGTGCTCCAAGATCCACAGGAAACAAACTGCATGCAACAGCATCCTCCACGCGAATAGTGGACATCCTGTAAGATTGAAATGGAGCATTCCATACGGCCAAATGTTGCGAGCAAAAAGAAACTGCTCTGAACAGGAAGATCTGGTGGAGGAGCTAAATAAAATGAGCTCACGGTTCCTTGAAAGGGGATACCCTGAAGAAGTAATATCCTCCGCGAAAACCAGAATGCACATAAAAATAGAACTGATCTACTGGTTCCGAGGAACAAAAGGCCAGAAAACATCATGGATCCTGAAATCAACTATGAGAATGGAGTAACTAGATTAATCATGGATTTTGATAATCAGAGTACCGACATGAAAAAGGCACTACAAAAACATTGGCAAGTTTTACTCTTGGATGAAACCTTAAAAAAGACATTAACGGTGCACCCTAGCATTGCATAGCAAAAGACTTCATCCCTAAGGGACATCTTGACACAAAGTCATCTGGAACAAAAGGAAGGGAGCAAACAAACTTGGTTAACCACACCAGGATTCTGGAGATGCTATAAGTGCAAGGCCTGCGAGCACGGAGTGAACATCAAAGACTACAAGTTGCAGAACGGCAAAACAGAAAAAATCAAAGACCACATTACATGTGAATCGAAGTGTGTGGTCTATAAACTACAATGTCCATGTGACAAGTTTTACATCGGGAGCACAATAAATAAGTTGAAATTAAGAATACTTCAGCACTTAAGGGCAATTAAGAACAAGGACCCATGCTACCCGATGGCCACGCACTTTGCCAAACACCATCAGAGTAATCCCACCCTACTAAAGTATTCAGGAATCAAGTTAAGCAAAATCTCAGAAAGAGGTGGTGATCAAACTGAACAACTGAGAAGACTTGAATCCAGAATGATACTGAGTATGGGAACTGAGGTGCCTTTTGGGCACAATTTGGATGCCGAACTACATGTACATCTGTAGATATGAATTGAGGTGGTGTAATCATGAGACTGAATTTTCACAACAGAGGAGTTTAACTAATGTACATAATGAATATGATGAATTATGTAAATAGATGTGGATAACATTGGATACAGCGTATACACCGGAACGCAAACCACAATATCATTTAACCCTATTGCCGCTTTTGTACAGGATATATTAAGGGTAGTTAAACAAAGACAAACATAGAACTCAAGAGGGATTATTGGTATGTGGACTTAACTGATATAAGGTACTTTACAGATATCATGAATAACCAACCCTCCAACCCTAGCATGAAATTGCCATACAATCTGGAACCAACTGAATATGTACATACTTGCAGATACATGATTTTGATATCGGTTATGATTTATGAAAAAGTGTATATAGATCCGTGGGACTTGTAATATGGATATAAAAACTTGACAATATGTTTAGAAATAAGCTAACCCTTAAAAAGAGAATAGTACTTTACTGGAAATAGAATATATGATTAGAACTGTACAGGGGAAAAAGGGTATTATGATTTGAAAAGTATAGCACTGTAAATACTATATTGTGGTTTGTAAAGGTTTGCCTTAACATGAGTACTTTACGGTAATTTGAAAATGCAATATGGCTACAAGTATGTGCCGGCCTAGAAACACTGTGCAGGGTTGCTGGTCTAGATGATCATGGAAATGGAAGAGGGTACTTACACATAGCACTACTTTTAAATTAGGTCTAGACTCGAGGACACTATGGTCCAGTTGAAGGCAAGAAGCCGAAACGCGTAGACCGTCCGTTTTTGATGCACTTTATTTTGCACATGGTGTGTAAATAAATCTGTGAAAACCAATCTGTTGATGTGCCGTGTCTTCATCTGCGAGAATCGTGGGAAGAAGAAACTAAAGTAATATATATATATATATATATATATATATATATATATATATATATATATATATATATATATATATATATATATATATGAAAATCCAAAGGATTGCTTCACTGCAATAAATGCGCACTCAGGAATCCGATGTCAGCATAGAAGTTTATTTTACAGTTATCACGCTACGCGTTTCGAAACTCTCTGTGTCTTGATCACACGTGAACCACCCTGCAAAGTGTCGAGTATTATGCTCAAGAAAGGTAAACATGGAAAAGGTGACTTTACAATAGAACAGTACATTTCCTTGCTCAAATCAAACCGCCATTTTGTAATGGGGTAAATACCAGGTACATTATATTCTAGTACAAGGGACATGTAAAACACTCTACTATGCACATTCAAAAATAAAAGTCAAAAGGTAATGAGTGTTAAACAAAAATGAGCAACCTGCTGGTATATTATTACCTGGGTACATGTTACTGAATATTCGGAAATCTCGACTTTTCATATACATTATATCCCGATTGGTACAGAAAACCACCAAGTATTGAGAGAAGGTGCATATGATGGTTGTATCAGTTATAACAGCAGAATGTGACTTACAAGCGGTCTAGTGCCCGTAGTCTTAACAAAATATAATTAAGAATTATAATTTTGAGCCTCTTCCAAATTTATTGAAAGAGACGACATAATCCCTTCGGTCTAGTGCCTAAGAACTATGAACAGTTATATCTAGTTCATCATATTGGATGTAAATCACCATTACCATAGGGAGAGCATACTCACACCCACACAAACAGGTACGGAGTGCACATCTAAGTGAGAAAGGACGTTTCACTTTCGTACTGGTGAAGGTGTCTTTCATTCAATGTCAGAGGAGAGGGAAAGGTACAAAGACCGTGAAGTGATTTGTGACGGACGAGACTCCAAATTCCCATTACCTATGAAAAACACATAAACATACAGTTAAAATCTCTTCAATAAAATCTTGCTTATTCAGAGTAATAACAGTTTCATAGTTTCAAAGCACATCTGAGCATAATACTGTCCTTATAAGCTGTAAACCTTATAATTTTGTATATACATGACCATGAAGAAGGACTGATTACCAAAGGAATCAGAAAAAATGACAGAGGGATGTAATAATCAACATTAATCCTCATGAAGGTGAGTGGCTAGTTCCTCATCAAGGTTGTGACCCCCGGCAAACTTGGTTTCGAGCTCCATTATCCATTTTGACTCCTTCTTTCTAAGGACCAATTCTCGGTTACCACCCCTTCTACCTATGTTAACCTGTTCGATGGCATAATATTTCAGAAGGGAATTATTGGATTGGTGGAACTCTTTAAAATGACGCGCAATGGGGTATCTCTCATCGACATGTGTAATGGCTCTGAGGTGTTCCTGTACGCGTTTTTTGGCCGTGCAGGTAGTACTCCCTACATATCGGAGTTTGCAGGGACACTCCAAAACGTAGATCACAAAACTGGTGTTACAAGTCAGAAATTGTTTGATTGCCCTTACTTCCCTTTTGCCTGGGATATCGATGTTTTTCACCATCACACTGGATTTACAGGCTTTACAGTGGCCACATGGATAAAAGCCCTTGAGGCCCTGTATGTGTTGTCTCTTTTCTGTGATGTCTCCCTTCACTAAGATATCTCTTAGATTCCTTCCTCTTCTGTAGCTGATTTGTGGTCTGTCTTTAAGAAGGGGACCTACTATATTGTATTTGAGTGCTTCAGTTCTCCATTTGAGCGAGAATGGGTGTGCACTGAGGGCATGAAGTAAGCTGTTGCCAGCAGTGTCTTTCCTATGGAGTTTGGAAACAAGTCTACCATTGGTCACTTTGATTTCCGTATCCAGAAACTCAACACCAACAGAGCTAATGTTGTAGGTCAGATGGATGTTATAGTTGTTATTGTTGAGCTTCTCGATAAAACAGGAGTATTCCGTACGGGGAGCTTCTGAGGGCAAGGAGAAATTGCAGCAGTGATGAGGGTTTTGCAATTGAACAAGAAAAGATGCTAGAAAGGTTCAGGGAAAGAGGTTACCCGGAACATGTGCTGTCTAAAGCAGTTCTCAAAATAACACAAGTAGAGGGAACTGAAGCACTCAAACCTAAAGAAAAAGACCAAGATCCTAATAATGAAATTAGAGTTGTAACCACTTTCAATTGCAAATCAAGTAAAATTCAAAAAATACTTGCTGACAACTGGAACATCCTGAAGTCTGACAATATAGTAGGTCCCCTTCTTAAAGACAGACCACAAATCAGCTACAGAAGAGGAAGGAATCTAAGAGATATCTTAGTGAAGGGAGACATCACAGAAAAGAGACAACACATACAGGGCCTCAAGGGCTTTTATCCATGTGGCCACTGTAAAGCCTGTAAATCCAGTGTGATGGTGAAAAACATCGATATCCCAGGCAAAAGGGAAGTAAGGGCAATCAAACAATTTCTGACTTGTAACACCAGTTTTGTGATGTACGTTTTGGAGTGTCCCTGCAAACTCCGATACGTAGGGAGTACTACCTGCACGGCCAAAAAACGCGTACAGGAACACCTCAGAGCCATTACACATGTCGATGAGAGATACCCCATTGCGCGTCATTTTAAAGAGTTCCACCAATCCAATAATTCCCTCCTGAAATATTATGCCATCGAACAGGTTAACATAGGTAGAAGGGGTGGTAACCGAGAATTGGCCCTTAGAAAGAAGGAGTCAAAATGGATAATGGAGCTCGAAACCAAGTTTCCCGGGGGTCACAACCTTGATGAGGAACTAGCCACTCACCTTCATGAGGATTAATGTTGATTATTACATCTCTCTGTCATTTTTTCTGATTCCTTTGGTAATCAGTCCTTCTTCGTGGTCATGTATATACAAAATTATAAGGTTTACAGCTTATAAGGACAGTATTATGCTCAGATGTGCTTTGAAACTATGAAACTGTTATTACTCTGAATAAGCAAGATTTTATTGAAGAGATTTTAACTGTATGTTTATGTGTTTTTCATAGGTAATGGGAATTTGGAGTCTCGTCCGTCACAAATCACTTCACAGTCTTTGTACCTTTCCCTCTCCTCTGACATTGAATGAAAGACACCTTCACCAGTACGAAAGTGAAACGTCCTTTCTCACTTAAATGTGCACTCCGTACCTGTTTGTGTGGGTGTGAGTATGCTCTCCCTATGGTAATGGTGATTTACATCCAATATGATGAACTAGATATAACTGTTCATAGTTCTTAGGCACTAGACCGAAGGGATTATGTCGTCTCTTTCAATAAATTTGGAAGAGGCTCAAAATTATAATTCTTAATTATATTTTGTTAAGACTACGGGCACTAGACCGCTTGTAAGTCACATTCTGCTGTTATAACTGATACCACCATCATATGCACCTTCTCTCAATACTTGGTGGTTTTCTGTACCAATCGGGATATAATGTATATGAAAAGTCGAGATTTCCGAATATTCAGTAACATGTACCCAGGTAATAATATACCAGCAGATTGCTCATTTTTGTTTAACACTCATTACATTTTGACTTTTATTTTTGAATGTGCATAGTAGAGTGTTTTACATGTCCCTTGTACTAGAATATAATGTACCTGGTATTTACCCCATTACAAAATGGCGGTTTGATTTGAGCAAGGAAATGTACTGTTCTATTGTAAAGTCACCTTTTCCATGTTTACCTTTCTTGAGCGTAATACTCCACACTTTGCAGGGTGGTTCACGTGTGATCAAGACACAGAGAGTGTCGAAACGCGTAGCGTGATAACTGTAAAATAAACTTCTATGCTGACATCGGATTCCTGAGTGCGCATTTATTGCAGTGAAGCAATCCTTTGGATTTTCAAAATTAATCGGCCCTTGCGGTCCGCCGATTTCCGTGCGCCACCTGACCCGGGAGGAAGAATCCCAGCAGGACCCTGCTTTGTGCCTTTGGATATATATATATATATATATGTATGTATATATATATATATATATATATATATATATATATATATATATATATATATATATATATATATATATATATATATATATATATATATATATATATATATTCACAGAAAAAACCATAGGTTATACTCCATATATAGTTAGGAATTTGCATTTACAAAACCTTGAAAATTCAATGAAAAAACCATTGGTTTTAGGCCATATATAGTTAAGGATTTGCATTTAGAAAACCTTATTTTACTCGCATAAAACCATTGAAATTCCATATATAGTTATAAGCGCTAACTATATATCGCGCACCCGCAATCCACTGCTGATGATGTCACATATTACATCATTCATGACATGGTTAGTGACATCACTGATGACATCACTGATGACATCTCAAATGACATCACTGATGACATCACTGATTACAACATCCAGTGACTGTATGTTTCTGTAAAGTTAAAATAAGTCTTACATATTGAAGAATGCGTGGATGTATAAGTGTCTGGATGAAGGATTTAGTAGGTACAAGACTGACTGTATGAGTGAGTGATTAAATGTGTCTCACTGAGTGCATGGGTTAGTGAATAAACTGTTTTAATTTGTGCATCATTATATCTGTTGTTCTACAAACTGCTGCATATGTTGATCAGTAGCTATATGAGTAACTGTATGGGTTATTGATTGGTTGTCCAAGTATTTGTATGGGAAACTGAGTGTGTGTGTATGGGTGGCTGAGAGGTGTGTGACTCTGTACATAGATGTGTGAGTAGTTGATTCACTATATGTATAGATTCAAAACTGCATGTGGAAACAGCTGTATGGGCGGTTGACTGTGCATGAGTGTATTAGTGAGTGAATGGATATCTCAGTGCTACATGTCAAATTAAGTACATATGTAAAACACAGTACATGTGAGAGTTGACATCTATAAATAACTGTGCATAAGAGCTAGTGAATGTGTGAGTGGCTGTATGGATCATTGTGAACATGTATCAGAGATTGTATAAGAGAGTAAAGTAAATATGTGTTAGTATATGTTTGAATAAGTAAGGTGTGTATAACTGTATAGTTGAGAAAATGGAGGTGTGATTGATTTTTGGCATAACTGACTAGGTGTGTGAGTAACTCCATGGATGAGTGACTGTCTGTTTACACTGATTGTATCTAAGGTTATATTAGAGTCTGAAGAGGTTCATGGTATTATCACATGAATGATATCATCAGTGATGTGATCAGTCATGTCAAATGAGATGTTATCAGTGATGTCATCAGTGATGTCATTTGAGATGTCATCAGTGATGTCATCAGTGATGTCACTAACCATGTCATGAATGATGTAATATGTGACATCATCAGCAGTGGATTGCGGGTGCGCGATATATAGTTAGCGCTTATAACTATATATGGAATTTCAATGGTTTTATGCGAGTAAAATAAGGTTTTCTAAATGCAAATCCCTAACTATATATGGCCTAAAACCAATGGTTTTTTCATTGAATTTTCAAGGTTTTGTAAATGCAAATTCCTAACTATATATGGAGTATAACCTATGGTTTTTTCTGTGAATTTCAATGGTTTTTTAATAGCAAACATCAAAAGCTGTCAAATGTCAAGTACGTGATAGGTAAAAACGTTTTCGTGTTTATGCACGCTGATGTGCTTTGAACGCTGCCCCCCCCCCACTCCCCTCTTTTCTCTTAGTAGTACTCTCTCTTTGCAGATAGTGAACGGTAGTTAACGCAGACCTTTACCCCTGTTGTAATCCGTCGTACCTGCTTGTCTCTCCATTTGATTGATTATTATCCAAGCATTTACTGTTTTACAATTGGTTCTCTTTGGATCATTCTCTATTTACAAACAAGCACAAAGTCGCAATACTCTGTTTAGTCTTTGCAGATAGTGAAAAATCGTGTAAAAAAATAAAAGTAATCGAGCAAAATCAGTAGACCACTAATTCGATCTCTTTTTAACCTCGGTAAAATACAAACATTAGGAATAACCCTTCATGAGAAATATGAAAATAGTGAAATGAATTGAGCTCCACACCATGAGGGCTGCAAAACAGCTCGACTCCGCCACCCACACCGCCCAAAATAACGGCAAACCCTATGCAAATATTATAAATATACACAACACACCACCAAAGAAACAGAATAAAACATTTTATTAAATAACTATTTACATAACTATTTTATACTTTTTATTGCCCGATCCGGCTAGCTCAATCGATCGAGCATGAAACTCATGCACTGATAACAAGCGTTGAGAGTTTGTAGAATGATGGCTTCAGATTTTCCACATACGGTGTAGTGGCGCGAACTGGCAGGAGGCGTTTGGATTCTACCCCTTCTCCAAATAAGATTTTCATACGTGAATGTTCGTTCATGCTTTTTGTCCCTGAGTTGCTTCCATGTCACTGCCTTACATAAATGGCATAAGTCTTGGTTATTGAGTGCCATACTTCAGAGTTCTAAGCAGTTCTTGTAACACTGTTTAAACCTTATTTGCACCTGCTGCAGCTTCACTATTCAAAGTAAGTGGGGTCCATTTGTGGACCTGACTGCATTGGAAAACAATGTGATACGGTGCCTCCCTAAACCGCTTGACGGAGGCCCCCGAGGGGCGGTGAGATGGCGCGGACTGAGAGGGGGCGCTTGGCTCCTGCCCCCTCCCCAAGTCGTGTTGCCCTGGTGAGGCCTGAGATCGCCCCCGGCATAGGCGGCCGGCTCCCGGGGTCCGGCGGAATTTTTTCCCTTTTGAAGAATCTTTCATTCTGGACCTTGTCCCACAATCCGTTTCACCTGAAGACACGCTGTCGTAGGGCGCCCCTTTACCGTTTTAGTTGCCATTCCGCCCGCTTTTGGTACTCTGTGCCTCTTCCGCCATTCAGCTGTTTACCGCTCGCTCTTGCGACTACAACGTCTCGCTCACCATGTAGTTGAGTTGCTCCCGCTCTTAAGATTTGACCGAACTTTTTGGACTGCTGAAAGCGGTGGAATTCCGACCGCTGGTTGGTGGAGACATTTTGACTATATTCTGCACCTGCATTGTCGCGTAATGCGTCATATGACGCGACGCGTTAGCGCACACGGAAGTGCTCCGGTGCGCAAGGCGCAGCTTCCCGGAAACGATCCAGAGCGCGCCGCGCAGCGCGTAACGTAAGCATAACAGGTCATGTGACTTGTTAATAAAACTTTTCATTGGTTCATTTTACTTTTCTTTTCCTAATTATGTAAGACTAGGTCATGTGACCTAAAAATAACACTTTTCATTGGATTAAAACATTTTTTTTCCCCAAACGATGAAAGCCCCACCTTGTTTCTGGATGTTTCAGACTGAAGCTGGCGTCACCATGAGAGCACCACCATCTCGTAGCTCCGTCGTGGCCATTCCGCAAGCAATCATGGCAGCCGCTCCCCACCGGAAGCCTGCGGGAGTCGAGGGCCCCCAAGACTTTTGTACAATCTTCAAGGCTGAGGGGACGCTTTCGAGAATGGAACCCAAGCCCTGGCAGACAAGCGTCCGAGTTCCAAGGTGTCCCAGGGCCATTTTACTGGACCAGGCCCAAATCCGAAGAGCCGGCCGCCATTTTAAGAGTCCTGTGGCAGCCGCCTACCGCTGCACCGCAAGAGTGGGAACAACTCAACTACATGGTGAGCGAGACGCTGTAGCCGTAAGAGCGGGCTGTAAACAGCTGAATGGCGGATGAGGCACAGTGTAGCAAAAGCGGGCGGAATGGCGACTGAAACGATAAAGGGGCGCCCCACTACAGCAGACAAGCCTCCGCCATGTGCTTCAAAACTGCATATGTATCTCGTGATATCAAGGTTGGGCAACCAGTACAGAACAAGCAGTTACGAGTCCCATTTACACCGGCGCCATTTTGGGCACGGCCGGGCAGGTCCAGGATCTACTGAAACATAAAAAATGAGGCTGACGTCTCTGAAGCAGTTCACGAACAGCAGGACATAGCAAATAAACATGAACTCTCTAAAGCTGTTAACTCACTGTAGAACAAAACAAGTGAACCTGAAACCTCTGGAATAATTGTCGCTCAAAAGAACAACACACAAAACTCTGTAGAGCCTGAAGAAAAAAAAACAGAAGGGCACTGTAGTTTCAGACACACTTAACACTAATGACTAAACAAAGATATCGTCTGTTTATAAAGCAGTTATCATCTTGACAGAATTGACAAAGAAGTGTACAGACACCAATGCATCAGCATTCTCGGAGATAACATCTTAAGGAACAAAGAACGACCTGTTCACTCTTGACACCCCAGGTGCTGTGTATATTGCACTATAGTGCTGCATCGAGAAAACGGGCAACCCTATTGATGTGGATTTTTCATTATTGCTTATTGTAAAGAAATGGCGACTCCCCCCTTTAGCAGATTAGCTAAATGTTTGCGTAATTTAGGCATAAAAGTTATATTATTGTTGTTGTTGTTGTTATCGTTATAGTTCTGGTTAATTTCAAAAAATGGTTAAATATATTTACAGTTTTTGTTGCGTTCGTTATATTTAAATATTAATAAACTTTTAAAATGTAACTGTCTTGGAGTACTATATTTTTTTAAAAAATCGGGTGAATGGGGCCTTGAATCGGGTTACTGTCATGTGTGGGCTTTGCAAGTGTACTGCTACAAGATCGGACATTTCAAACTCAAATGCACGTTCTTTTTCTTACCTTTCCGAAGCATGGAGCGCAATAGCAGGCAGAGAAAGGGTGATGCACGTGTTGAACACTGCCTGGCCTGCAAATTGCTGCCAGTGCCCCCCCGCCCGCTCCTGAAAGAGGACACACACACACCGCCGCCCCGAGTACTTCACAAATCTTTAAAAGACCATGCGCTTGTTCAATGGGAAGTGGATAACATGGCTAAGAGCATTTGCTGACTAATGCATGAATATCGCTGACTTTTCAGCGATATTCATGCATTGCGGCCGTTTTTTATCGCATTTGCGATAAACCTTGCTAATAGCAAGGTTTATGTGCGATAAAATTCGCCGAAGTGCGCCGATAATTATTGTCTCTAAACAAGTTAGAGACAAAAATTACCGCTAGTTGTTGGAAATATGCCCCCGGGTTTTTCCTTGCAGGAATCGGGAAGCGAAAGACTAGCACTGAAATCAGTAGTCTCACACCCGAATCGGGAGGGTTGGCATGTCTGGATACTCTACAGCTGGAGCCATAAACTACATCCGCAGGGCTAGGTGATAGCCTAGGTCCGGCCTGGACAATCGGACACAGAGAAAGAGAAGTGTCAGAGGGTGCGGTAGTGAATAGGGTGAAAGGGAGGTGTCGAACGGGCACAGGGTGTGATTCTCAGAGAAGAGCAGCGCAGATGGGGGAAGTATATGGCCCATGCATGAGAGAGAGAGCGGGGGTGACCATTGCGTGGGGGAGATGCGTGCGAGGGTGGGGAGCCATGCTGAGAATCGACGGCGTGCAGAGAGAGGCCCTGGTCAAGGCATCTAAAATGGCTGCCGTGCACGACAAAATTGTGGCATTGGACAAAAACGCAAGATGGCGCAGACAATGTTTATCAATAAGGATTCATTTATAACAAAATATTTACTCGCAGTGACAAAATGGTGTTCAACACTTCCTGATTTCCATCGAATCGAACGTTAACAAACGTCACGCAGCAAAAAAAAAAAAAAAAAAAAGCTCACGCACAGAGCGGTTTTTAGCCATGTTATCCAATGGAAGGTGGATAACATGGCTAAGAGCATTTGCTAGATAATGCATGAATATCGCTGACTTTTCAGCGATATTCATGCATTGTGGCCGATGTGCGGCGATAATTTTTGTCTCTAAACAATAAAAACGAAGCACAAAATGGCGAATTCCCGTTTCGCTACCAGTTTGCGGCCCAGTTCGCGGCCCGTGAAGCGCTTCTACCGTGAAAAATCAATTTTTTTTTATTTTCCCCACGGGACCCTTTAATAACCCCAACAACATTCCTAGGGGGTCAAGAGGGGTATACCTTGCCCCCTTTCAATAAATTCCCCCTTCGTTTTTCACCTCTTCTTCTCTCTCGATCCTACCGAGAGATAAGATGGCGGCCGCTCCGGACTATTTAGAATGTTGACAGACACCGGAGAGCCAATCAGCTTTCTGTTATCCAATGGAAGGTGGATAACATGGCTAAGAGCATTTGCTGGATAATGCATGAATACCGCTGACTTTTCAACGATATTCATGCATTGTGGCCGATGTGCGGCGATAATTTTTGTCTCTAAACAATTAAAACGAAGCACAAAATGGCGAATTCCCGTTTCGCTACCAGTTTGCGGCCCAGTTCGCGGCCCGGGAAACGCTTCTACCGTGAAAAATAATTTTTTTTTTATTTTCCCCACGGGACCCTTTAATAACCCCAACAACAATCCTAGGGGGTCAAGAGGGGTATACCTTGCCCCCTTTCAATAAATTCCCCCTTCGTTTTTCACCTCTTCTTCTCTCTCGATCCTACCGAGAGATAAGATGGCGGCCGCTCCGGACTATTTAGAATGTTGACAGACACCGGAGAGCCAATCAGCTTTCTGTTATCCAATGGAAGGTGGATAACATGGCTAAGAGCATTTGCTGGATAATGCATGAATATCACTGACTTTTCAACGATATTCATGCATTGTGGCCGATGTGCGGCGATAATTTTTGTCTCTAAACAATTAAAACGAAGCACAAAATGGCGAATTCCCGTTTCGCTACCAGTTTGCGGCCCAGTTCGCAGCCCGGGAAACGCTTCTACCGTGAAAAATATTTTTTTTTTTATTTTCCCCACGGGACCCTTTAATAACCCCAACAACAATCCTAGGGGGTCAAGAGGGGTATACCTTGCACCCTTTCAATAAATTCCCCCTTCGTTTTTCACCTCTTCTCTCGATCCTACCGAGAGATAAGATGGCGGCCGCTCCGGACTGTTTAGAATGTTGACAGACACCGGAGAGCCAATCAGCTTTCTGCGCGCAAAGTTCCGTTTCGCGAAAAGTAAGCGGACCGGATCGCTGCCCGGAGCGCTGTTACAGATATATATCTTGTTTTGAACGTTAATTTCTCAAAAACTACTGGAGCACATATATTGAGACCTAGCAAAGGCACATCGGGCTAACAGTCCCTACAATTTTGCCAAGTTTCGTGCAAATCCATTCAGCCGTTCGAGCTAAAAGTGAGTCCAACCGCCCTATGGAAAAATGAATGGGAAAAACGCGTTTTGGGACCCCCCTTTTTTCTCAGCCCCCCCTTGACGAAACTCCACCAAATTTTCAGGGGCTGCTCAGAAACAAAATGTGCCATTTTCCTGAAAATTTCAGCCGATTCCGTCCTCAAACGCCAAAGTTATTAGACATAGAATTTTCAGAAATCCCATAGGGAATTAATCCTAACTATATATACCTACTGGCGATAGCCAGTAGGTAATATATATATATATATATATATATATATATACATATATACATATATATATATATATATATATATATATATATATATATATATATATATATATATATATATATATATATATATATATATATATATATATATATATATATATAAATATATATATATATATATGTGATCAAGGCCGTTTTTTGACGGCCGAAACGCGTCATGCCGATGGCGAGGGAAAAATAAAGCCACTTTTGATTTAACGTCTTGGTGTTGTGGAGATCTATACCTGAGGGATGTGTGTGGAGCCACATTGCAGGACCTTGTTTCTATATATATATATATATATATACATATATATATATATAAAACACCTACGGCAGTCGCCAGTACTTATAGTTAGGACCTACTTTCCATAGGAAAAGCATTTTATGACTTGCTTATAAGTTTGCCTCAGTTTGACAAATATTTACTACATTTTCCATTAAAAAGTGCCCTACTGTTTCTAGTAATGCATGGAAAGTTTCGGGGCGATACGTCAAGCTAGGCCGAGAGAAAAAGGGGGAGGGTAAAAAAAAGTGTATTTCCCATGTTAATTGCCATTGAGATTTTAGACACGACTATAGCCCAAACTGCTGGCCAGAATTACACCAAATTTGACAGAAAGCTAGCTCTTGGTCCACAAAAAGCCCTTTTTGTAATTTGTTGTAAATCCACTCAATAGCTTTCCAGATATAATGGAAAAACAATTATAGATATCTGGAGGCGCAGACCCTCCGTGAATCCAACAGATCTTGCCCTGAGATCTGATTGGCTGCCAACATTTCAACCAGGAAGTGTTGGCAGCTATTTTGGGACTCAGACTCAGCTGAGTCCCAAAACAAAAGAGAAAAAAAAGAGAAGGGGGCAAAGTAGTAGTACCCTGATCCCTAGGCCTGGTGGTGGGGTCCCCGAGGGACTCTGCCAAGGCCTGAAAGCATTTTGTTGGCATTATTGTGGAAAAAATCGCAAAGATTTGCGAATCCCTGTGAATTCTTTTTTCAAAAACAAGTGCAATCTCCTAGGTGGGCTAGGTCCAGGGGCTTATTTTTACATACAATATGGAAAGGGGGCCTATACAGCCTCCCCTCCCCATTTCCGATATGGGCCTGAGGAGGGGGGCTGTGCAGCACATTCTGTAGGCCTTTTATGGCCCCACGGACCACCACCCCGGGGTTGCTTGTAAAACAAGAGGAGGGGCCGAACGGACCCCTTCCTTACTTTCAAATTGCCCCAAGGACCATCACCTCCTGGCTGGTAAGCAGCATGCTGTGTGATTTTAATTATCCGATTTGACTCTGCTGAGTCAGGATTAATGACGTGTTGCTAATCTGCTTTTCTTTAAAACTTACTGTTGGAACTGGGGTCACTAGTACCCTAGGGTAGCATGGCACGAGCGGGAAGGCATCCGAAAGCACATGTGTTAAGCGATCATGCAGCACACACTCACACTGAGACAGAAACCTGGGCTTGCAATAAATGACTCCACTCCAGAGCTTGTATAAAAACAAGTGATTTGTATTAAGATAAATAATCAGGTAGATAGAGCAGGATCAGGGGAATCATAAATTCATTTAAAATACATGTGTCTCAAGACTTGCAATCAATATTGGATGAATAAATATCCGTTCCGCGGTAAATATTAAATATTGGATCAATAAATAGTTAAATACATTTTTTGTGGGACACAGGCCCGACCTACGCCTTGCTTCTTGGTCAGTACCTGAAAGGAATACATCTCAAAGTCATAAGAACAACACTGCATTAAGCATCAATATCCATTTCCTCAGGTAAACAAAGGGACAGTTCCATAACAGAAACATCTCCCCGCTGTAGGAATAAACAATTCATTAAGTGTAGTTCAAACATTTCCTTAAATATGAAACATTTCATTTGCCACAAAAGTATGTGGACGTAACTCTCCTCCTGTAATAGGAATTAAACATTTCATTAAGAATAATTATTCCATATAACAAGGTTGGGCATCCCTTTGGGAGAACTTCTCATTGGGCCCAGATAACCATTGCATTAGCCAGCACTAACTAGGAGAAAACATTGCAATCTAGGTAACCATCCCCTTGTGCAGGTTTAACTGTATCAGGGCTACACCAACATTCCATCAGGGAAGTAGAAATCCCTACATTGAGCAGGTGTAAGTAGATCTCTGTTATAGCAGGGGTATGAGACCCTTCCCTGGGCAGGAGTAAACATTGCCTCAAATGAGGACAACACCTTTCATTAGGCATAAAGTGTTTCTTTAGGCATCACACACCATCCC
Organism: Lissotriton vulgaris; assembly: GCF_964263255.1. Classification (NCBI taxonomy): domain Eukaryota; kingdom Metazoa; phylum Chordata; class Amphibia; order Caudata; family Salamandridae; genus Lissotriton; species Lissotriton vulgaris. The sequence goes on from NC_141687.1 coordinate 1,699,675,250, forward strand.
ATTACCTGATGCCTGAACAGGCAGGGCCTTCCCCCTATTAATCAGGAGCTTACAGGTAAAACATTTCCTGCAATAGAGATAATCAGTTTAGCAGAAGTAAAACACTTCACTGAGGGTAAAACATTTCATTAACCATTTCCTTAGGCAGGAATGAAACTCCCATGGCAGGAATAAAAACACGCCACTGCGGATAAACATCTCATTAGGCAGTGTAACTATATCCTTATAGCATTAACGTTCCCCTACTCAGCAATCAACAGTTAACAACTCTTCAAGGCAGAGATAACCATTTTTAACAGGCCAGCCTGAGCTTAGAAGACTTGGTTTATGCATGTAAAGCCTTTTAGTAAATGTAAACATTTCTTTAAAGCAAGGAGCACCTCACTCCATAACTGTGGGCATGTGCTCCACCTTTCAACCAACATGAATAAATGTTTCATTAGTCAGCAGGCACAGTTCATTATGCGGCTGTTGGCGTTTCCACCCCCAGGCCAGAATCAACATTCTAATTCCTACATTAAGCAGGCATAAACCTTTCAGCACCCAAGAGTAATCCTGTAAATAAGTAGAGGTTATAACACTGGGGCAGGGGTGTAATAAAACTTCTATAGTTCAGAATAATCCTGGTTCCAAGCAGGAATAACCACTTCAAAACTCTTCCCCAATCATAGGTAACATCCCCCTAATCAGGAGTAAACATTACAGGGAAGGAATCAGGCATAGGCATTTCATTAAGTAACTTATAAATAGAACATTACTCATTGCTAGAGAGCAACATCTCATTAAGCAAGCACAGGCCTTGCTTTAGACTAGTAAAACATTTCTGTTAATTAAGGTGAACATTTCAATAAGCAATTCAGTAAAGCATCCTCAATGAGCATTTTGCTATGCCTTGGACTCCCCTATGCAGGGCTAAGCCATCGCTGGTGAACTCAGTATGTCTTTAGGCCTACGCCGGAACCAGGGCCCAAACAGTTAATGAATGGCAAGCCTGTCCTCAGGCATAAACAGTAACTTAATGGCCTCCACGTCACTAGAGGCACATAGGGGCCAACAGGTGGGCACTTAAGGTAAAAAATACAGCGTTTCTCTGAGGCCTACAAGAGAGCGCTGGAGGCACAATTACAGCGCTTCCATGGGACATTCAAGAAAGCGCTTGGAGTGAAATTACAGCGCTTCCCTGGGCACTACCTCAGTTCCTCACATGACAGTGCTTGGCCACAGGCAATGCTGGGGACAGCGCTTCAGCAGGCAATCAGGTTTAGATAATAGCACCCTGCAGGTACAGCACTTCACAAGGCAGCAACCCCCTTCAGTACCTCAGCACTCTTCACAGGGACAGCAAAGGAGCGTTGGGGGAGCAGGGAGTCAGCGCTCCAGAAGGCAGCAACTTCTAGAGCCACAGAAGTTCTTGGTGACACAGCGCTTCAGGGGGATAGCGCTTTTCAGGATTCACAGCGCTACGATATAGCAGGCAATTCACAGCAAAGGTAGCGCTCGGCAGACAGTTCATTCCAGGTAGCGCTGCTGAAGGGCACCACAGAATATAGCGCTCCAGGCAGGAATCACGCCCAGGATTCTAGCGCTTCACAGACAGCACGGTGCAGGGCTATAGCGCTTTGGCCCACACGAGGTGGGGGCAAGACCAGCAGGTCTAATAACATTCAGTTCAGGGTGCTGCAGTTCAGGCAAATATAGCGCTTCAGAAGGCAGCAACCCCCTTCTTTACTTCAGCGCTCTTCGTAGGGTCAGCAAGGGTAGGGCTAGATTTACAGGACAGGTGACACCCCAGTAGCAGGTTAGCAAGGGAGACCCCAGGTGACATCAGGAAACGCAGGGTCAGTACCGCGCCAATACCTGTTTGCTTCTTCAAAAGTCCTGTGATGATTTAATTTCTTCTTAGCGCTTTAGGTTTCTTGCGCCCTTGTAAATAGAGGCTTAGTTTCTTCTTGGCGTGATGTTTCTTGCGCCCTTGTAAATAGAAGCTTAGTTTCTTGTTGGCGTGATGTTTCTTGCGCCCTTTGGTTTCTTGTTTCCTTGAAGGGGGTTAAGTTGGTGGCAGGTGTTAGATCTCCTCAGCCAATCCCCTCAAGTGGTCCCTGGGGGTTCCCTGCCGCGGGGCTAGGTCAGAGGGGGGGTACAGGATACCTCAACACTTGAAAGGCAGCTCCTAGGCCCTGTCTCTTCCAGTATCATAAGTCCCTGTCCTGACCCTCACTGCCTATCCTCCTGCGTAGGTTCTTCCCCAGGTCTTCCCCTCAGTCACGCTGACAGGAAAGTTTACCTTCCTTTCCTTATACAGTGCCAGTTGACAGTTGGCAGTGGCAGTTGGTGTCACCTCACCTGTTCCAGAAGGTTCCAGGGGGTTCTAGGAGGTTCCACCATTCTACCTGTGGGCAGGCTGGCAGGCTAAGTTGATACATTGTTTGGAGGGTTCCAGCCAGGCCCTGGCCACTAGAATGCACCCAATAAACCCAGCTGCAGCAGCAGTGGTCAGTGGCAGCCATGTTAGGGGTATAAGACACCTGTATTTTAACACTAGTTTTAAACTACACAGGGCATTCTCCACCACACAAGGCCTATACATTGTTGTTACCATGAGGGCATTCTGATTTAAAAGGGGAATAAAAGGCGAACATTTTTGGGGAAAGGGCCAAGTCTCACACTTACATTTCGATATCTTTTTTAATTCGTTCAGGGTAGCCTTCTACACTTTTCCTCTGACCTGTACTCTGCCTTCTGCTTCCCCGGTTCGCCGCAGCAGTTCCTGCCGATTGTGCGGAGGGTGGCAGCTCCTCACACCTGACCTACACAACGCTTCTGGTTGGGATGATAGCAATCCACTGTTCTTCTGACACTGGCTATAAAGTTAGCAGGCTGGGACAGATGCGCACCAGATAGCCGGCTGGTAAACTGCATGCTGTGTGATTTTAATCAGCCAATGTGACTCCACTGAGTCAAGATTTATGACGTGTTGCTAATGTGTTTTTTTTTTTAAACTTGCATTTCGATATCTGTTTTCATTCGTTTAGGGTAACCTTCGACACTTTCTCTCTTACCTGTACTCTGTCTTCTGCATCCCCGGTTCCCCATGGCGGTTCCTGCCAATTGCGCGGAGTGTAGCAGTTCCTCCAACCTGACCTACACAACGCTTATAGTTGGGTTGGTTTGCAGTCCAGTGTTCTTCTGACACTGGCTATAAAGTTAGCAGGTTGGGTCGAACGCGCAGCGAAAGTGCGCAGCAGGCGCGCCACCGCTGCACCAACGGCAAGCCCGTCTACGCCCATCCGTGCCTGGACTGCACCCAGTGCCAGGAGCCCTGGTAGTTTTAGCTCAGAAGCAGATGAACATCAGATATACAAGTAAGGAGCTACATGACCTTAAGGAATGCACCAAAGGGTGCCCTAGTTTTAATATGTCCTCTCTCTGGATGGGTAACAGGGCTAGTTGGTAAGTATGTGGCTATTCCCGGTTATCTCCCGGCCCACCACTAGATTCACACTTACCTCCGTCTAAATATCACTGCCTTTCTTCCCGCTATACCATTGTGCACTAGCGAATGCTCGATCCTTGGTCAAACATGCCACAGAAATGGCCATTTTTATTGATTTTCAGAAGCTTGACATCGTGTTTATTACTGAAACCTGAGCTAACTGCTCATCCACGCCTGAGCTTATAACCGCAGTCCCACCTGAATTTACTAACTTTAGACTTGATCAACCATTAAAAAGAGGAGGGGGACTTGGAATTATTTATAGGGATCAGATCAAAGCCACATTTGTCACTTCATCAAATGAAGACTGTGAAGCCCATTCTTACTGGTTTGAAGTAACCAAAAATAAATCCTTTAGAGGTCTACTTATTTATCACCCACCTGGCCTGAGAAATAGGTTTCTCACTTCCATTAGTTCACTACTGGAAGGTTTGATTTGTAACCCTGAACTAACTATTTTGGGAGACCTAAACGACCATCTTAACCAAATTGAAAAGACTCCAGAGTCCTGTTGGAGAATATGAATAACTTTGGGCTTACCCAGGTCATACAGACCATGACCCAAACTGCTGCCCACACACTAAATGCCATCTTTAGCAACAGTGATCTGGTCGCAAATTCAGAGGTCTTACCTCTCCATTGGTCCGACCACTCTACCATTGTCTTCGAGCTTAGAGACACCAAGGTAATCCCTACTACCAGCTCGCTAGATGGTCCTACCTTCTATAGAGCATGGAAGTGCATACATTTCAGTCAACTTCAAGCACAACTCTCGGAGGACTTACCCCCTCCCTCACCTGATCCTGAAACAGCTACTCAGGACTATTCGACCTGTCTTACTAGCGCCCTCTCACAATTTGCCCCTTGGAAATGTAATAAACATACGAAAACTAAGCCCTTGAAGCCCTGGTACTCAGAGGCGCTCCAACTAGAAAAACAAAAATAAGGACAACAGGAAAGAAGATGGAACCTTAAATATGAAACCCAGGAAATGGAAATTTATAAACACTCTCTGGCCAAATATAAAAGCCTACTGGTCAAAGAAAAAACAAGTTATTTTACAGCCAAATAGAACTGTCTAACAAGTCAACCAGGGAACTCTTTAAAGTTGTTAACAAACTCACTAAAGTCTCTGCAGCCAAAGGTTGTACCAGCCGTCAAACTTCCTGCAACAATATCGCCCATTATTTTAGGAACAAGGTGGAGCATATTTATAATATGTTCAGTGCACCGAGGAATCATCACCCTACGTTGCAGCAAACTTAAGTAAATAAGGCCTCTCACTCTGACATGACCAGTTTCAGTTCAGTCCCTACAACTCAGGTAGAACACCTTATTCTGACTTCCAAAATAGATCCCTGAATGATCCATGCCCTCTCTCGGTGCTCAAACAAATCCATGAGCCCATAGCAAAATGCCTAGTCAACATCTTCAACTCAATGTTTAGCATGGAAGAAGGCATGCATTCTTCCTCTTCTAAAAAGGTCTAACTAACGACCTATCTCCAGACTTCCTTTCCCGGCCAAGATCATTGAAAAAATCCTGAATTCTCAACTCACATAATTCATGAAGGAACATAATTTGTTATATCCAACTCAATTTAGCTTTAGATCAGAACACAGCACTGAGACAGCGCTGATCAAAGCCATGGACGAACTTAAAACTATTCTTGATGACTGAGAAAATGCACCTTTGGTCCTGTTGAACCTATCCACGGTATTTGATACGGTGGACCATTCAACACTACGCCATCGTCTTGAGACTATGTGCAGCCTTAGACCTACTTAGATAATTCTTAAACAATAGGGAAAATACTGTGACGCTAGGTAGGCTCAGAAACCTTCTCATTTTTGTGTGGAGTGCCGCAGGGGACTTCGCTAAGCCCCTCTCTATTCAACCTATATGTGAAAGAGCTTGCCCCACTGATTCAATCTCTTGATCTCTCGCTCACTGATGACACACAAATTGTGGACACAGTGGCAAATAAGGCCAATAATATGAGTTTTCAGCTTCACATTTGCATGAAAGAAATCTGCACCTGGATAAACAAGCATTGCCTTAAGCTTATTCAAAGAAAACTGAAGTGTTGTTCTTTGGAAAGAATCCTTGCTTTTGGTTTTCCGACTGTTGGCCACCAGAGATGGGTCCACATCTGACTCCTTCTCCCAATGTTATAAGCCTGGGAGTGATTCTGGACGACAAATTTAATTTCAGTTAAAAAGTTAATTCCATCATATTGTAAGAAGCGAGGGAGTCTTAATAAAGTTTAAATCTTCTTTATTCAAATGCCAGAAATTACCCACTGGTGCACAAGCTCAGGCGTCCCGTCAGATCAGCTCCAACCGCTTCTCTGGCATTCAAACCTAAACTCAACCCCAGTCAGTTCCACATTACATGGTATAGTTCTAAAATGATGTATAAACAATTCCAAATGATGTTACAATATTTGGTGACATAAAACATTCTAATTCTATCATAAACAGTGAAGAAAGACATATTTACGACACATATCCACTTCATATAATAAACTAAGAATCATCAGAAAGATTCTTCCTTATATTCCAATCAGCGCCAGAAAAACAATTATCTCCTCCCTCATTTGATCTAAAATAGACTACTGTAACGTCCTATACATTAATCTGCAGAAACAATACCTCAATAAACTGCATGTTCTGCAGAACTCAGCCGCCATAGTACTGCTAAATCTTCCAAAACATCAGTCTGTATCTCAGGCCATTAAAGAATTACACTGGTTTACAGTCAGCAATCGCATCCAATTTAAAACTCTCTGTCTTACTTTTAATGCCCTACATGGCATAGATCCAGACTTTTTTTGAAAAACCATCTCATGGTACACTACCAGGAACCTTGGATCTCTGGGCACCTATACAGTCACTCCATTTTGATTTAAGAAAATTAGATGCGGCGGCAGCAACTGCCACACAGGAGCTACCACACTGTGGAACACTCTGCCCCTCCATATCAGATCTGCATCTTTGCTACTGGCTTTTAGAAAGCTTCTCAAATCCTGGCTTTTTAACTTGTAAACTGTCTTCCACACCATGCTCTCATACTATGCCTAGCTATTAGTGCCAAGACACCCTCAAGTATACGTTGCGCTGTATAAATTATTTTAACATTTTAACATAACATCCCCAGGGCGAAGGGTATTTATCAAAGAGTGAGGGGGCGTACAATCCCTCTCCCGGTCCATATTGGGCCCCGGGGACCAACACCTCCTGAGGGCATGGCCAAAAATTCAACGGGGAGACGGGCCATGCGGCTTCCTTCCAGGGCAGTTTTCAGCCCCGGGAACCACCACCTCCCCAGGGCTAGGCCTGGAATAACAAAGGAAAGTGGGGGTCCGGCTTCCCTCCTGGAGCCATTAATGGACCTAGAGACCGCCACCCTATGTCCTAGGGTGCCCACCCCCAGGACATATCTGTTTGTTCTTGCTTGGCAGGAATTTTGACAGCTTCCACCAAGTAAAAGCAAACAGGAAGTGCGCTCCCAGAAGGAGGGAGCAGGAAAACTGCTCCCGCCTGTTGGGAGCAAACTTTTCATCTGTGTTCCTGCATTAAGTCTCCCCCATGTTATCAAACACTGCACACCGAGTGCCCTGGGTGGGCTCCAGGGTACCCAGCATCAAGAGGCTGGGCCCTGGGGTATGGAGTCCCCAGGGCCAATGTCGTTTCGGGAAGGTGCGCAACGCAACCTCCTTTCCCCATGAATGTACAAGTGGATTCTTACTTGTCCTGTCCTGGTGAAAGCTAAGTCAATGGTTCTCCCTTTAAATTACTAAGAGTATGCAACTGCACTAATCACCTGGAAGTGCTGCCCGTTTAGCCCCGCCCTGTACACCTAAGTAGTATGCAAAGGTCTTGCAGCCTTTTGCCAGGATGATGGTTAACTTAAGAAAATCCCCCCATCATGTTTCCTGCCGAGTTTGCTGATACGTTCTTGATCCGAGGAATATGAGGACATATCCTCCAAACAAAGAAGCACTTACTTCATATAGTTAAGAGGAAGGACCCTTGTTTGGTAGAAATGTACCTCATTGTAATCTCATTGTCTTCTCTATAGGAGGATTCATGTTATCACAGATTGTTGGATGAAGACACACAAGGAAACGTCACATCGACAAAATGCACACAAGGTTACTGGAGACATTTCCTCGTGGTACATTATGCAGCTGTAGTGTAGAATACACACTAGACATTTGTCCAATGACGTAGCACTTCCAAATGAGCCAGTAGAAAGTACTCCAGTTGGGTAGACATTTTGTGCAAAATTGTGGACTCTTGTTGGATAAAGGGGCAGGTGAGGTTCGGTTCTGGCCCAGTCACCCACACAGCTACAGACACACCCAGACAGATGCCCACTCACACACCCATTCTGCCACTCACACACTGTGTGCCTCATGGTAACAGTCTTTCCTAGACCTGAATCAAGCATCTCCACATCACTGGAGTCAAGCTATCCAGGCTGAAAAAGGCTGATAGCCAGAAACCAGTCCTTGGATGCTTGATTCCGGTCTAGGAAAGACATGGCTTGGTAGTTCGGGCTGGACTGTTCCATGAGGCACAGGGTCAAGGCTGATTTGCATATAGCCAGTGTCTGACCTAGGGTGGTGTGGAGTGCAAAAAAATGATGGATTTAGGCCCAGATCTTTTTACTGGGGTGAATGTAAGACATTGTTCTGCATTCTGTCCATCAACTGTGTTTTTTGCTAAAAGAAAGAAGACACATTTGTAAAGAAGACATACTGAGTCGAAACAAGACACTTCACAATATTACCAAATGTCCGGGTGTCAAGACGACAGGAGGGCAGCTCTGTCAGGCGGAGGGTCCAAGTCCTGCCCTCGGTAGTAGGCCCACCTCTTCCAAATGTTATAGTGCTTGCCAGGGCATCCAGCCCCATGCAGAAGTCCATGCCGTTTCTCCAGGCGGCCGGAGGCGGGGCTTGGGGCGCCTTCCAGGCTTTAGCAATGTCTCGGTTGGCTAACGTAAGGCCCAGAAGCAAAAAATGGCGCTTATACCTGTTACCCCCAATGCCCTCCATAACATGCAACAACGCTAGTTTGGGGTCCCGAGGAAACACCCAGGCCAACACTTCCGTAGGCACTGAACCCCCCCCCCCCCGAACCTCTGCAGTGCTGAACAACCCCAGGTAGTATGCAGGAGCGTGCATACCTCCAAGCTGTACCTAAGACACTCCGGGGAGCCCACCATAGGCGCTGCCGTGTGAAGTATGTGCGATGTAGATACTTAAATTGGATCAGGCGATTGGAAATTGCAGCAGTCCGCGGACCTGCCAGAACTTCATTCCAGTCCTCCTCTTCTAATTCCCCAACATCTTTCTCCCATGCAGTCCTAAGTTTAAGTAAGTCGGATGAGCAATGGGGGACCAGTGTCTGATAGATACGTGAGATTTTCTTGTCTGGCAACTCACCCATGAACAGTTTGGCCTCTAGTGGACTGAATTCGGGGAGGTGCTCTAGGGCAGTCAGGTATGGCGTTAGAGCATGGCGAAATTGAAGATATTTAAAAAACTGGAAGCGGGGCATTTCAAACTCGTCTTGCAAGTTCTGAAACGACTTCAGGGAACATCCTGTCATCACATCCCCCAGCGAAGAAATACCTATCGCGTCCCATCCTCGGAAGCCCATGAGCGCAGCCAGGTGGGGCAGTCGACCATTGTGCCAAAGAGGGGTTTCCTGGGTAAGCACGTTCCACCATCCCATTCTACGCAGCGCTTGCTTCCAGACATAAAACACCACTTGCATGGCTGAGGGAAGGCATTGCCGAAGCGCCGCCGAGTACATCAGTGTATGGACTGATGCTGAGCCCATAAGGAATCGTTCAACTGCATATGCAGGGTCACCCCTGTCCCCTTACCACCAGTCATTCAAGACCAGCAGATGTGCAGCCTGATAATAAGAGAGCACGTCAGACGTGGCCAATCCCCCGGTATATGTAGAGCGGAAGCAAATCCGCAATGCCACACGCGCAATCCCTCCCTCCCACAAAAACCCACACATCGCCGAGTTGACTTGCTGGAACGGCGGAATCGGTATGGATAGTTTTGTAGCTGATACAAGATGCGGGAGAGCGCTACCATCTTAAAGATGGCCGATCTGCCATATATAGTCAACGGCATACGGGACCACACCTTCATATCCTCACGCGTACGATCGCACACAGGGGTAAGATTGCGCTCCCGAGAAACCGCAGCCTCCTCTGACAGGTATACCCCCAAATATTGCACCCGGCCCGATTCTATCTGGAGGCCCGAGGCCCACTCCCCAATCCGCCCCCGCTCCCCGAGTACCCACAGCGTTGACTTAGCCGGGTTCATGTAGAGGCCGGAGGTTTCACCCAAAATTTGCAGAATGCGCAACAGCCGCGGTCCTGAACGTTCTAGATCCGTAAGAAAAAACAATACATTGTAAGCGTATAGCGCTATTTTATCAGCCAGGCCAGCGGACCACCGGAATCCCTTACGTTGGGCATCAATGCGTACCCACGCCGCGAGGGGCTCCATAGCAAGCGTGAACATGTAAGGGGACAGGGGGCAGCCCTTACGCGTCCCCCGTCGAACCAAAAAGGATCGGGAGATCGCTCCCCCAACACGCACGGAGGGCGTAAGATCAGTATAAAGTAGCCGCACTTACGCCAAAAAACAGGGGCCCAGATTGAGGCATGACAATAGGATGAACAAATATATCCAGCTCAGGGAATCAAAGGTGTGGTCCATATCAGCCCGAAATAGCGCAGCCTGCTCGGCCAGGTTCCTCCAAGCAGAGATCGCAGCATGAGCGCGCCGAATAATATGGCGAGTAGCCCTCTATGGCATGAAGCCTGCCTGATCCGGATGAACCAGATCCGCAATGTGAGGCTTAAGCCTATTGGCCAAAACCTTGGCCAGAACCTTAGCTTCCGTATTCAGCAGCGATATCAGGCGGTAGGACGCATGGCTCTCCGGGGCCCTGCCGGCTTCAAAAACACCACCACCTCCGCGTGTCGCCCATCCGCTGGGAGCACCCCCCCCTCGCGTGCCTCCTCTATCACCGGACAGAGCCGTGGACCCACTGCCCATAAAATCGCCGAAAAAATTCACAGGGGAAGCCATTTGGCCCCGGCGCCTTACCGGGGTTCAGCTCACCCAAAGCCTACTAATTTCATCGGCGGTCAGCGGACTGTCCAGCAAACCCTGCACTTCGTCCGATACCGTACGGGGGGGAAGGTCATCAATGAAGCGCTGGACCATATCAGCCGGCAAGCACTCCCGGGGCGCGTAGAGCTCCTCATAATATGCAGCTAAGCTATCCGCAATCGCCGGGGGCTCAAGTATGGGCCCTCCCCCAGGGTCTACAATTTGGGGCAGCGGTAGGGTGTGTAGTGTGCCCTGACAAAGGCGGTGTAGCATTTTGCACCCCACACTCCCAGCGACCACAGCCGTCCACCGCACACTCCCGGCGACCACAGCCTCCCTCCGGTCAGAGGATATGTGTGGGTGCCACGCAGGCTGGCAATTCAACTCCCCACTGCCGACCCGAAATCCACGGCACCGGCCAGGCACAGAAATCCAGGCCCCGGCTACTGCCTCCCGAGGGAGCACTAGGCCGCTCCCACACTTCGAGTCGTCCCGCAGCGCGCCAGGAGCCCCCACAGATCACAGGGGGCGCCAACAGATAGCGATGAGTCTCCGACAGCCTGATGACGAATTGCAGCACTCAGGGCAGGATATGAAGTAGGATATTTACAGGGCTGGCCGGAGCGAGCCTAAAACACAGCCGCCATCGCTGCCGGCCAAGCCACGCCTGCCATTTTTGTTGGTTTTGATATTGTGTTGGGTACGCCTGACACTCGTGAGGGTATCGTTCAGGGTCCATACCATCTGTGAGTTATCCCTTGGTTTCAAAGCACAACACAGGAGACACCTTGTCTTGCACATCAGTTAAAGCAATTCAAACTCTCTGAATTAGCCGTCCCCTGACAGTTCTCTTTTCACAAAAAGTAGGGTGAACGTCTTTTCTTGAATTAAAATAAAATGGCCACATTGAGCTCCTCAGATCCTGCCCACTTTGAGCATTCACTACGACCCCAGAAATCCCTCAGGGCTGCTTTCATGGGGATAGGGGAATGGTGTTTTACAAACTCAACGGTGCACCATCATAGACGGAGGTTAATCAAAGAGCAGATTACTGTGAAAATAAAAACAGCAAAATAATAAACTGTTCATCTTAAGCCCTTTTTTATGTCGAGCATTCGAGACCGCTTGTATATACTTTGTATATACTGATATGTGTATGTACTTTGTGGGCTCTGAAGAGAGATGGGAGCATGTTTTGTCTAGTGCCTGTTTTACTCATCTAAGGTAGTGCAGAGGTGGTAATATGCCTGCTGAAAAGAACATTTACCATGCATATAAAAGAGCAATATGTTATGTGCATAGTTCAGTGGGTACTGCTTTGTGTTCACTTCCCGAATGAAAGACCACTTGAATACATATGGCCTGGCAGTTCAGGCTGGACTGTTCACATTGGGCACAGGATCAAGACTGATTTGCAAATGGCTAGGTGCAACCTGGAATGGCATGGTGAGCAAAGAAACAATGGATTTAGGCCCAGATCTATGTACTGGGGTGAATGTATGATATTGTTCTGCATTCTGTCCACCAGTTGTTCTTTTTACTATAATATGATTGAGCAGCTAGCTGGCTGACATGAATATGAAGGAGCCTTTGTGGGTTTCAGTGAGTCTATATTCTCCTGAAGAGTCCCTTTCTCTTCTGAGCCCTGCTTAACACATGTGTACAGGAGGAGCCCTGTATTCATGACCTCAATGTTTGAGACAAAAAATAATCATGGATTTCTGAACAATGAGAGTAAAAGCATTAAGGTAACATGTTGTTCCTGATTATATTTCACACGCTTTACGTAAACCTGTATTCCCTATGAGTGTTTGCTTTTTCCTGAATTAAACCTCAAATAAACATGTTTATCCATTGTTTTAATTAAATAAAGTTATACGCTGTAACTGGTCAGTGAAATGCTAAACGTAATAAAAATGAAAAATTTCCTAGCTAACGTAACGGGAAGTTTCAATTCTATTAAGGACTAGGAGGCGAGGATTATGCAGTCCTTTCTTCTCTTTATTAAAACAGCAAATTCAAAGTAAACCAATCAGAAAACTTTACAGGAACTACAGGTCCCATGAGCACATGGGGCACAGTGTCCATAGCAACCGCAATCCAATCACGAGGGCATCCACTGTATAACTGGTCCTGACGTCCCTTCCGCTTCCTCTTCTTCTCTGTGAGGAAAGATCTCGGGAACATTCATCAATCCTTCTGGTCTTGTCCTAAACCCACACAAGACAAACCGGTATCCTGATCTTCTACTGTGTACGGAAGCATAGAAAGGCGAAACATATCAATTCAGTAACAGAGAGAACATTTTAAACATGTCATGGAGAACTTAATGTACATCAAATATATCGAGACGTTTCTGATCATAAACGCGATGTAGCCATCTAACCATCGCAAACCAGGATACAATAGTAGAAACACATCCAACCCACACTGTGATATGTTACTTACCGTACATACGGAGATTTCAAGTGGGTCGAGACCAGCAAGTCTCGGGAGGGATAATCCTCGCCTCATAGTTCTTAATAGAATTGAAACTTTCCGTTACGTTAGCTAGGAAGGAAATTTTTCATTCTATGTCAGGACGGAGGCGAGGATTATGCAGGTTTAAAGCCTATCCACCACCAATTCCGCTGCGCCATAAATGGGTTTGAAATCAAAAAAATTGAATGTGGATTCGGAGGACCAGTCCGCCGCAGCCATAATATCCTCCACGATTCAGAAAAGGGGGTGGTGATGAACAGAGTGTCTGAATTAAGCAGACCACTCTTACCCAGTCCAAAGATCAGGGCTTGATCCATCACCGTTATTTATCTCACTGCCCCATCCCAGCTCAGAACCTGGCTATATACAAATCAGTCTGTCCCTGGCCCAGTGCATCATGGGAACAGGGCAGACTAAACTACCAAGCCAATTCTTCACCAGAAAGGAGACAAGCTACCGGGGACCGGTTTCTGGCGTTTCAGCCGTCTTCGGCCCGGCTTGCTTGAATCCTGATGGAGCAGTGAGAAAGGGACTCATGTCTGAGTATACCCTGCCACACCTATAGTGGCCAAAAACGATTCAGAAAAGGGGGTGGTGATGAACAGAGTGTCTGAATTAAGCAGACCACTCTTACCCAGTCCAAAGATCAGGGCTTGGTCCATCACCGTTATTTATCTCACTGCCCCATCCCAGCTCAGAACCTGGCTATATGCAAATCAGTCTGTCCCTGGCCCAGTGCATCATGGGAACAGGGCAGACTAAACTACCAAGCCAATTCTTCACCAGAAAGGAGACAAGCTACCGGGGACCGGTTTCTGGCATTTCAGCCGTCTTCGGCCCGGCTTGCTTGAATCCTGATGGAGCAGTGAGAAAGGGACTCATGTCTGAGTATACCCTGCCACACCTATAGTGGCCAAAAACGATTCAGAAAAGGGGGTGGTGATGAACAGAGTGTCTGAATTAAGCAGACCACTCTTACCCAGTCCAAAGATCAGGGCTTGATCCATCACCGTTATTTATCTCACTGCCCCATCCCAGCTCAGAACCTGGCTATATGCAAATCAGTCTGTCCCTGGCCCAGTGCATCATGGGAACAGGGCAGACTAAACTACCAAGCCAATTTTTCACCAGAAAGGAGACAAGCTACCGGGGACCGGTTTCTGGCATTTCAGCCGTCTTCGGCCCGGCTTGCTTGAATCCTGATGGAGCAGTGAGAAAGGGACTCATGTCTGAGTATACCCTGCCACACCTATAGTGGCCAAAAACGATTCAGAAAAGGGGGTGGTGATGAACAGAGTGTCTGAATTGAGCAGACCACTCTTACCCAGTCCAAAGATCAGGGCTTGATCCATCACCGTTATTTATCTCACTGCCCCATCCCAGCTCAGAACCTGGCTATATGCAAATCAGTCTGTCCCTGGCCCAGTGCATCATGGGAACAGGGCAGACTAAACTACCAAGCCAATTCTTCACCAGAAAGGAGACAAGCTACCGGGGACCGGTTTCTGGCATTTCAGCCGTCTTCGGCCCGGCTTGCTTGAATCCTGATGGAGCAGTGAGAAAGGGACTCATGTCTGAGTATACCCTGCCACACCTATAGTGGCCAAAAACGATTCAGAAAAGGGGGTGGTGATGAACAGAGTGTCTGAATTAAGCAGACCACTCTTACCCAGTCCAAAGATCAGGGCTTGATCCATCACCGTTATTTATCTCACTGCCCCATCCCAGCTCAGAACCTGGCTATATGCAAATCAGTCTGTCCCTGGCCCAGTGCATCATGGGAACAGGGCAGACTAAACTACCAAGCCAATTCTTCACCAGAAAGGAGACAAGCTACCGGGGACCGGTTTCTGGCATTTCAGCCGTCTTCGGCCCGGCTTGCTTGAATCCTGATGGAGCAGTGAGAAAGGAACTCATGTCTGAGTATACCCTGCCACACCTATAGTGGCCAAAAACGATTCAGAAAAGGGGGTGGTGATGAACAGAGTGTCTGAATTAAGCAGACCACTCTTACCCAGTCCAAAGATCAGGGCTTGATCCATCACCGTTATTTATCTCACTGTCCCATCCCAGCTCAGAACCTGGCTATATGCAAATCAGTCTGTCCCTGGCCCAGTGCATCATGGGAACAGGGCAGACTAAACTACCAAGCCAATTCTTCACCAGAAAGGAGACAAGCTACCGGGGACCGGTTTCTGGCATTTCAGCCGTCTTCGGCCCGGCTTGCTTGAATCCTGATGGAGCAGTGAGAAAGGGACTCATGTCTGAGTATACCCTGCCACACCTATAGTGGCCAAAAACGATTCAGAAAAGGGGGTGGTGATGAACAGAGTGTCTGAATTAAGCAGACCACTCTTACCCAGTCCAAAGATCAGGGCTTGATCCATCACCGTTATTTATCTCACTGCCCCATCCCAGCTCAGAACCTGGCTATATGCAAATCAGTCTGTCCCTGGCCCAGTGCATCATGGGAACAGGGCAGACTAAACTACCAAGCCAATTCTTCACCAGAAAGGAGACAAGCTACCGGGGACCGGTTTCTGGCATTTCAGCCGTCTTCGGCCCGGCTTGCTTGAATCCTGATGGAGCAGTGAGAAAGGGACTCATGTCTGAGTATACCCTGCCACACCTATAGTGGCCAAAAACGATTCAGAAAAGGGGGTGGTGATGAACAGAGTGTCTGAATTAAGCAGACCACTCTTACCCAGTCCAAAGATCAGGGCTTGATCCATCACCGTTATTTATCTCACTGCCCCATCCCAGCTCAGAACCTGGCTATATGCAAATCAGTCTGTCCCTGGCCCAGTGCATCATGGGAACAGGGCAGACTAAACTACCAAGCCAATTCTTCACCAGAAAGGAGACAAGCTACCGGGGACCAATCCTCCAATCGGCCGCCCATCTGTACGCCCTTAGAAGCCATTGCACCCCTCGTGGAGTGGGCCCCGAATCTGGTCACATCCACTCCTGCCTCGGTCATGATCCAACGGACCCACCTGGCGATGGATGGAGAGGAAACCGCCTTAAAAGGCTTCTGCAATGCAATGAGTAGTTGACGCTCCCCAGGAGGTCGATATTCCATGGTCATGTCCTCATATGCCTTGAGGCACCTTACTACACAAAGTTTGGGTTGTTCCGGAAACATAGGATACGATACCGACCTGATATTGGTCTTGGTCCTCCTTGCCATCGTAAAGGTGACCCCATCCGGAGTGAATGCTCTTGCTGTGATGTCTAATGCCCTCACGTCCGAGACGCGCTTGCACAAAACCAAACATAGCAAGATCGCCAACTTGGCTGACAATTCCTTCCTGGAGAGATACCGGTTATCCCCCCATGAGCAGAGGAAATGCAGAACGATGTTGACATCCCACAGGAATTCATATCTGGGTTCCGGGGGCTTAGACAGTCTAGCACCTTTCATCAGTTTGCAAACCCAAGGGTGCTCCCCCGCCGGTTTCCCGTCAATGTGGGCATGTCCCGCCGAAATTGCGGATCTGAAGGAATTAATAGACCGGTAGGCCAATCCCGATTGAGCCAATTCGGCCAGAAAATTCAAGATGTGACTAGCGTCGGCCCCCACGGGATCGGTGTGTCTTCCCAGACACCAACGACGCCACCGCTGCCAAGCCGAGCGGTATCTCTTGACAGTTCCCGGAGCCCAGGCTCTACGAATGAGGTCCTCAGCGTCCGCCGAAAGGCGTCCGTCTTGCCAACGTCCCCTGAAATCCTCCATGCCATGAGGTGCAAGGTCTCCTTAATCACCAGAGGATGAGTTTCCCCCAGGGGGCCCGATAGCAATGAAGGGAACAAGGGCAGTCGAATCAGACAGTCCCATGACAGATCCAACAGAGAGGGAAACCACGCCTGAGCCCGCCAGAAGGGCGTCACCAGGATCATGAAAGCTTGTTGTCGGCGAACCTGAGCCGTCACCCGTGGAATCATGAGAATGGGGGGGAAAGCATATGCCTGCTCCTGCGCCCAATCCTGCAAGAACGCGTCGACCGCCGACACCTACGGATCCGGTCTCCAGCTCACGAACCTCGGGAGTTGTCGGTTGAGCCGAGATGCAAACAGGTCCATCGAGCATGGACCCCACCTGGCCATCAAAGCCTGGAAGACTGATTGCTCCAGTCGCCAATCACTGAAGTCCTGGAAATTCCTGGAGTGCCAGTCCGCAATCGAGTTCTGTCTGCCCAGAAGATACTCCGCCGACACCGAAATCTGTTTCTCCAGGCAGTAATGCCAGAAATCCTTCGCCAGGTTTGCCAAGGCCCGAGACAGAGGGCCGCCCAGGCGATTGATATATTGCACTGCTGACACATTGTCCATGTGCAGCAGAATACAGCATGACACTTGGTTCTGTGTCAGGGATCTCACCGCGAAGGAACCCGCCAGGAGTTCCAAACAGTTGATGTGAAGCTGAAGCTCCTCCTCCGACCATCTGCCTCCCATTGTTATGTTGCCGCAGCGTGCTCCCCAGCCCGACCTGCTGGCATCCGACTCGATGATCAGGTCCGGGCTGGATCCGAAGATCGCTCTCCCGTTCCACGCGCTCATGTGTTCTATACACCAACGCAACTCCGTTCTCGTCTCCTCCGTGAGGAAGATGAGTTCGGAGTACGTCAGCCCCTTCCTGAGGTGTTGTGCGTTCAGCCGTTGTAGGGCCCTGTAGTGGAGGGGACCTGGCAAGATCGCCTGAATCGAGGATGAAAGGAGACCCACGATTCGAGCTAGCTGCCAAAGAGAGATTCTGTTCTTCCGAAGGACATGGGAGAGCTCTTTGCGGATTTTGGTAACCTTCTGTTGAGGAAGGCTGAGGGAGGCTGACTCCGAATCTATCAGAAACCCCAAAAAGTAATCTGAGTCGACGGGCGTAGTTCGGACTTCTGGGCATTGATCACAAAACCCAAGTCCTGGAGTAGAGCAATAGTCATGTTCAAATCTAGCCTGAGACGATCCGGTGACTGATTCAAAATCAATATATCGTCGAGATATATGATCATCCGAACGCCCCTCTCGCGTAGGGTCTCCACCACCGGCAGAATGAGAACTCTATCCGAAAAACTTGGACCTTCTGGTGAACCCAAGGGTCTGAAGTCATTCTGCACCAGTTGTGGAAATGGTTCTGCAACCTCCCCCCCAAGACGGAAGGGGAAAAAAGGGTAACACTCACCGGATGGGCCACCTGGTGCGTTGGCTCCGCCACGGAAGCCTCTGCCGCGCCCGTCCCGACGCCTCTACTGGGATAGAACGATCCCTGTCGACCGTCCTTCCAGCCGTTGTTACGACGTTGCTGGTTCTTGTTATTGGGTCCTTGTTGATACTGGTGGCCGGAGGAGCGACCCCTACCTCTTCCGGCCCCAGCGAAAACCCGTACAGAAAAAATCTTTTTGATCGATGACTGTGCCTTATCCAAGGCGGAAAAAGTAGTGACGAACTTGTTTAATTCCTTAATAAAGGGTTCGCCAAACAACTTGCCCTGTGCAATAGGCCCTGCTTCTGAAGTGGCCAGATCCCCCAGCTTAGGGTCGATCTTAATGAGGAGTGACCTCCTCCGCTCCGCCGCCAATGTGCAGTTCGCATTGCTCAAGAAGCATAGGGCTCGTTGGGCCCAACCTGCCACGATCTCCGTGGACATCGCAGTCCCTGACTCTTTGGCCCTCTCGGCCAACTGGATGATCTGTGTCACGGGACCCATGGCGTCCAGGAGCTTATCCTGGCAGTTGCGCCAGGAGCGATCTATGCCCTTCTTAGGGTCCTTCATGAACTTTGCAAAGAACGCGCAGAGTTTCTCATCGATGTCCGGGGTGACCGCCACCCTGCCCTCGGACGAGGGCATTCACCCCGCATGCAGGTCCTAACCTCCTTTTCTAGGGGTTTGCAAACTTTACTCGCGACGTAATTCGCCACCTTGGGATCAGGGGTCCACTCCGACGACCTAGGGTGGTAAATCTTCGTCGGGTCAAACATATCAGAGGTTTTATCCTCGCCTTCCTGGGACCCGGATGAATGAGACGCCGGGCTCCAAGGCCGACCCGTGTACTCATCCTCATCCTCCGAGGAGGTCTCATCACCAGAAACACCCTCTCCCTCCACGGGGAAACCATCCTCCTGGTCCGACTCAGGGGCGACCTCGTCGCCATCCTCTCCGGGGTAAAATCTCTCCCAGCAGGGTACATGCTTTAGCGTCCGCGCACTCTTACGGAAGGAGTCCCTCAGACGATCGAACTCCTCCAGGTGCCCCGCGTGACGCTTCGTTGACTTTTTGCCACCACTTTGCCCACCTTTGGGGCCGTGGTCAACAGGCGCTGGACCCCCAAACGCCCCGGAGATGCTTTGGGCGAGGGTGTCCACTCTCTCCCTCAGCGGCGCTAGCACCGAGTCCAGGGCCTGCGAAAGCACGCGGCCAACCGCCGGCGGCAAGGGTTGAGATACACAAAGCTCCTCCGCCTCCTGAATGGAGGGAATTGATTGTTCTGACGTTTGCATTTTAAGAGGGTGAGAGCACGTAAACACCTCCAACCAAATGTAATGAGGTAGCCCCCTCGCCGGTGCTCAGGCAGCCAGGCCGCCGAAATTTAGGTGCGATACCTGTTTTTGGTCACCAGGTGGTGCTGCGCACTACAGCGCGATAAAAGTCACCGCAGTCGGTGTCAGGCGAGTGTTGGTGAGGCGGAAGAAACCTTTGCCTCAGTGCGCCCTACAATCGAGCAGAAGACCGCAATCGCAGTCTTGCCACAAGAAGCGGGCGCCCCACAGAACTGGAAAAGCGCAAGGCGTGCTCCACACGTTCCGCAATAGAGCGGCAGAGACGGCGCAGGCAGCGCCTGACGCGCGTCGAACTGCCGCGCACACAGCGCTGACAAGCGCACCGAACCAACCAGCGCTAACAAGCGCACCAAATTACAGAAGCAGAAAGTAATGCACAGGCCAAAACGCAAATAACAACAAAGCACAGTACGTCAGAAAGATAATGGAGATGACTTATCTGATGAGCAGAGAAGAAAGAGGAAGCGGAAGGGACGTCAGGACCAGTTATACAGTGGATGCCCTCGTGATTGGATGGCGGTTGCTATGGACACTGTGCCCCATGTGCTCATGGGAGCTGTAGTTCCTGTAAAGTTTTCTGATTGGTTTACTTACTTTGAATTTGCAGTTTTAATAAAGAGAAGAAAGGACTGCATAATCCTCGCGTCCATCCTGACATAGAATTGGTATGTTTTGCTAATTCTAGCCACACCCCTGACTCCACCCACTGATTCCATTTTTGGGTATTCCCGTCCCCTGATTCTCCACCCACAGTTCCCCTACTTTTTTTCCCCACTTCGACCACTGGTACAGACTAAGAACTCGTTAAAAGGCGCAATCTACCACAACTAGCGGTGTGGCGCTGCTGACTTTGGAACTGAGGAACCAGTTTTGCGTCGGCTCAAAATCCTGTGATTCTGGGCAAATCACTATGTCCCTGAGCCTGTAACTCGTACAATTGTTTCCGACAGCAGTACCTGCTATGCTATGGGCGGACTCCACAGCCTATTGGCCTCTCGGAATTTTGTATGGCGCCCTAAGATTGGCTGGGATACCAGGACATTCTCACGTTAGGAGCACTATCACACGCTACAGATTAGGTTCCGCCTGGGATTGGTTGTTACACGACCCGGAAGTACTTCAATTACGGCCAAATGAAATGTTTTGAATACGCGCGGCAACTGCCAAGCGATGTTCGACTGAATGTTACGAGTGGTTCCCTTGTTGCTGCGCGTAGGAGGGTGGTAATCATGAGCCGTGGGAATAGGAAGGAAAGTTAGCGACTACTATACACTGGCTTCATGTCGTCTAACCCCGAGGGGTTGGCTCCGGGGACTCGCCTACTCCGCTTGGAATCTCGAAGTGTTTGTTTCCCGCGGTTCTGTTCAGACTGGAAAGTGATATCTTATCCTTAGTTACCCGCTTGCTCTGCGAATGCTAAATTAGCTGTGCTAGAGAGGAGTCGAATTCACATGACCCACGCAGCACATTAAACGGTTGTGCTTTCCATTTTCTGATAAAGGATCTTCCTATCTAGTATGGACCAATGATGAAGACTAAAGGTAGCCGTGCAGTCGCTTCGCCGTCCGAGGCATGTGGGATTTGGCTAGACCCATCTGCAGGGAAGAAGAATGGCGTGCAGGTATGTACAGACTCCTTGCGCTGTATCACAATCAGACGAGACCATGCTGACGTAACAGGACTTTTTAGCGTTGGACTAGAACAACTAGGCTGGCTGCTAGTCATGTGTTCTGTTTGTAAATACAATTCAGTAAGGGCCTTGATTCTTACTGGATGGGCATTTTCTATTTGTTAGGGTACCCTTTGTGTCTGGAGAACAGCCAGACAGTGACATTTGAAACATAATTAACCCAAACTAATTCTGAAACCTTACGCAGTCTATCACAGTGCCCGGCAGGAAAACGTATGTTAAGTGGGATTTAAAAAGCAAGGGAGTGTTCCACTGAGTATTCAGAGATGCTGTGGACTTGACTGACAGCCAGCCTTACAGATGTAAGGAGGCATCACGTGAATTCTACACTTTCAGTTGGAAGAGCCTAGTGCATAGAAGTCTGCCTACTTGTTGAGGGAAGGTCTATCCCTGCAGGAATAAGGCTGTCCTGAAGAAGAAGCTCAGCACGTGTTGGTATGGGCGACACAAAAAAGCTGATCTAAAACCGCTAACGGGAAACTAGGAGCAACGTTTTATACAGAGTGGGGTATTTGACCTGTGAACGGCACCAAGGCTTTGAGATAATAAATGTCACGTGTCGCCTAGCAATCTGCTGTGAAATAAAGATAGCAGTGCTGGCAACAGCCGGGAAAAGCTCATTCTCCCTTTCCTTCTCTTCTCCTCTCCCCCCCTCTTCCTTTCTTTCTCTCTAGCTTTCTTTCTTCTCTATCCTTTCTCTCTCTCTCTCTCTCCTTCTTTCTCTCTCTCATTTGTTTCTTTCTCTTGCTTTCTTTCTCTCTTGCTTTGTCTCCCCTGCTTTCTCTTTCTTTCACCTTCTTTCACCTTCTTTCTTTCTCCTTCTCTTTCTTTCGCTCTCGCTTTCATTCTTTCTCTTTATTTCTGTCTCTCTCCACTTATATTTTGGCCCTCTGATTAAATGTGAGCTAACTGCTGCGCTTGAAATTATTTTGCATGCTGTCCGTGGCAGCCAGTCAGCCTTCTTTGATGGCTGAGGCGGGTCCTGTGTATCGCATGCATGAGGGGGTGGGGCTTATCAATATTGACACCGTAGTAGTACTTGTCATCGTCCATAGTCGGCACACTTGGGCCCAAGTGCGTATTTCGGGTTGGACTGCTGTCTTTGTCTGGCCAGCCCGAAATACGCACTAGAGGCCTCTCTGTCTCTCCAACTGTGCATTAGTGGGTGAATCAAAGCCGCAGCCACTGGTCTCCAGTAATGAGCGGTGAGGCTGCCTGTCCGAGCCAATCCTGGCACTGCTCTCCTCTGTAACAGGAGTAGCATCTGCATTGGCTTACAGACATGGTTAGGTTACTAGGACCTCAGGTGCATGTGAGCTAATCCTGGCACTGCTCTCCTCCTATGTAACAGTAGTAGCATCTGCATTGGCTTACAGACATGGTTAGGTTACTAGGAACTCAGGTGCAATGTGTGCATGTGAGCCAGCACGGGGGTGGAAGGAGGCTGTCTCTCTCTGACCGTGGGCACAAAGAGGGACTGGCATTGGTTATTCGTGGTACTCATTTGAAAAGAACTTCCACAGGTATGTTTCTAAAGTTTAATCATTAGTGAGTTGTTGACCGTGGAAAATTAAAATACACTTTTATTTCATTATACACGTGTATTCAGTCTGTAGTACACACTGTAATCTTTATTACCAGATTTGTACCGGAAGCATGCGCAGAGACACCGTGCTGTATCGGCAGCGGTGTTCAATGGCCAAACAGGAGCTGGTGTGTTAAGCAGGGAGTGAGTAGCAAATATGCCTTGCCTGTCCTCAGTTAAATGGCATAGCTGTAGCCTCCATTATAGAAAAAGAATCTTTACTGAGTTACAGACCCCATGCCTAAGAGGGGAGCAAGTGGATATGGGTAGTCCCAGTGGCAAGCATGTGTGTGCTGCATGAGTGAGTGAGTGTGTGTTTGTGAGCATGAAGGAACAGCTCATGATCTCTTAAAAAATGCACTACTGAAGAGGAGCCTCTGGGAAATATCGGTGCCGAGAAGTACAGTTTTAAAACACAAAGCAATTGCCTGAACATGGAGCAAAATAACATTTACCAAATACACGCTTCATGGACGAATCACGCGTAGAGAAATGCACACCACCAGTGGTGGGCCCTGCAACATCCATCATGCGTCCACTGGCAGGTATAAACCGTGACCACACACAACTAGAGGCATGCACTGTTGCAATAAGCATCCACCAGCAAGCTTGAAAATAGTAACACACTGCAGCGAAACTGCAACATATACAAATGGTTAACCTCGCTCACTGGCATTAAAAGTGCCCTTTTTGTGCTAGGCAGTAGGGCCTAAAACATGTAATATATCTTCAGTGATCAAATCTACATCTGGTATGACATTATCAGCCAGAGTTGCTGGCTTTGGAGATGGGGAACCAGGTTTGAGTCTGTGTCGGCACAACCTCCTGTGATCCCGGGCAAATCTCTTGGGGCCTGATTTAGATACCGGCAGACAGGTTACTCTGTCACAACGCAGAGAGCTATCCCTTCTGCCGAAATCTAAATCCCATACGATATTATGGGATTTAGATTTTGGCAGACAGGATATACTTATCAATATCTAGGGGTGTAGGGGGAAAGTACCTGGTAGAGCCGCCCTCCAATCAATCAACTCTCAATCACAAAGAGCCCTACCAAGTCAAAACGCAACAAAATCCTAGATCAAGGAGAGGTTCTGATATATCATCAATGATCTAGATACCCTTAATGTGTAACTTAACACTATACCCAAGGTCAAGATGCATAAACTTTTAAACAACAATATATACACATAAAATAGTCGCAGTTCGCATCAGGTTCACTTTATTCCACTCAATATTCTCATTTAACCCCTCTCGTCTGCCTTCCCTGAGAAAATCCACTTGGCCTCCTTCCTTGCTAGAATAATCTCCAGATTGTGGGTATCACCCACCACCTTCTTTAAGACGGTCCATTTTAAATCCTTCTGGTCATTTCCCTGTTCTGTGCAATGTTGTACTAACCGAGTGGTCAGTTTCTTGGCACTGATCGTGCTCAGATGTTCCTGTATGCGGACCTTAACTTTGCCTGTGGTTAATCCAATATAGTGTAGCCCACAACTGCACGTCAGTCTGTAAATTACGTGCGATGTATTGCAGTTACTGAACCGGTTTAGGAACAAGGTACTCCCATTATGCAATATCACGCTTTTGGTGGCTGATGTAAGACCACACACACAGCAACTGCCACAAGGATAGTGTCCCATAGGGATGGTGTTAGTCTGGGTGTTACCGGGACATCGAGTATGGACCAGTTTCGCGTAAATTTGACACCCTTTTAAAGGCAAAACGGGGGGCTGGCATCTTATTAGCCGCGGTGTCCATAAAAGACCAGTTTTTCTAATGATCTGTCTTATTTTGGTAGAGTGGATCGAACGTGGTGACCACAGGGAGACAGGTTTGCTTTCCTTTTACATTTCTCTCCAGAAGAGCTTCTCGCGGGGCATTCAATGCCACTGCAAATGTTTGTGGTGTATCATGACCAGAAGGATTCAAAATGGACCGTCTTAGAGAAGGTGGTGGGTGATACCCACAATCTGGAGATTATCCTAGCAATGAAGGAGGCCACATGGATCAGAGAAGGCAGACCGAGAGGGGTTAAATGAGAATATTGAGTGGAATAAAGTAAGCAGGAATTGAACCTGGTGCTAACAGCGACTAGTTTGCAGGAATCATTACTGTTTGTCCACCCATCAGACATATAGTACTCGGGGGCAGCAACCCTTGTTATATCTATAGCTCAAAACATCTTCACAAATCAGCACATCTGTAGGTGGCAGGGATTATCTTTAGCAAAGTGGTGACTTGTTCCCCTGGTAGCCAGTGTTATCATCTGCCCCTACTATATGATGTATCAGTTGCCCAGTGGCTCAGCTTAGGGCTTCCCAGACAATTTGGTGGGATTTCTGACAGACATGGGGCCCCTTTTGGATTGTGTTTGCATACCCATACTGGCGGTGTTTGTATCAGTTCAGGTTGGGCAGCCTTATTGCAGGTGTTGCAGTTTCTGTCTTGACATTATATGGAACAGGCAGGTTTGCCAGTACATCGAGCACTCAATTCAATTCAATAAACTTTATTCGGAAACATGTAAATCATGTCCATAAAAGTACATACATACAAAAACATGTTAAAATATTCGAGACAATCGCAATCCGCTAAGAAAGAAAATACAGTATGGTACATGTAACGAATCAAGTAACGCACTTAAAAAGATTTAGAATAAATAAGATGTTATAAAAAAGTTTATATTTGTTTTTTGTTTTTTTTTAAAAATCATGCTTTTCCTATAGCTGATGGCCCTAAGTAGATAACTGGCCGTATAAAAACAGATGTCAGGATGATGCAAGTTAAAAAGTAATTTCATTGCCGCTTTAACAGTTCTAGCTCCAAATTTGATAAATAAAGGTTTTAAAAAGAATTTACGACATTCACTATACAGGTTACAAATAAGTAGAAAGTGCTCTGTGCTTTGTTCTGAAATGTTGTCGCACCGACATGGACCTGTGGGGCGCGTTTTAATCTCAGGGAATGCAACCAATAGGTGGACCGTACCCATCCTCATCCTGGTGAGAACAAACCGGTGTTGCCCTTTAGTTACCTGGAGGAGGTAAGGATGTAGGCCCACAAATTCGTTCAAATGGTTATAACGTACACAGGTGGAAAGTTTGAGATCATCCGTGGCCCGTCTTTCTGCACAATGATTTAGGAAAATTAATTTCAGACTCTCCTTAGAGAGATCCGAAGCAGAACAGTGATCTAATGTAACGTTAAACCCGAACACATTAGAGAAGGATTCAATTATGTATTTAATCCATGGGATTTTGAGAAAATAGTCTAGACGTAGACAATCCTCAATGATGGCCCTATTAAATGAGGTTTCGTCTTTCATCCAGACCGAACGCCACAACATCAGAGGTCTCAATAATAATAGATCATTTAGATGACATAGTCCTAATTCTTTGTGGACCAAACTATTAGCAGTAGAGGTCGGGAGACACAATAATTTTTTCAGAAATATATTCTCTTCTACCTGTAGAGATTCTGCCCTGGAAACCCCCCATACCCCTGCTCCGTAGAGGGCAGCAGAGAGACACCTAGCTTCAAAAATCTTAAGCATTGCTTTAGGTCTTCTACTACCTAATTTACTTGCAAAAGCAAATATTCCATTGGCACTCCTGGTCATTTTGTCGCGCACCACCTTGTGCTCGATGTCCCAGCGGCCATTTTTGGAAAAGTTAACCCCCAGGTAGCAAAAATTTTCCACACACTGCACCTCTTGGCCATCGATGAGATACCTATAGGGCTTTTTAGTTTTGACTTTACTAGCTCCACACTCCATCACATATGTCTTACTCTTATTAATGACCAGCTTTCTCTTTTCAATAAAGGCCACAAATTTATCCATCAAAAGCTGTAGACCCCGGGGGGTCCTAGAGAGCAACACAGCGTCGTCCGCATAGAGTAACACGGGGATGGTACTTGTGTTTACTCTAGGGGCGTCCGCTGGTGCCTTCTTTAAGATCGAGTCTATTTCATTAATAAACAGAGTGAAAAGCAGGGGTGCCAAAACACACCCTTGTCTAATACCTCTCCTGACCCTGAATTTGTCTGTGCATTCGCCCGAAGGCCCATAACGGACACTCGAGCTAAGCCTCTCGTATAAACGGGCCAGAAAATATATGATTTCCCTAGGTGCTCCCATTTCTAGCAAGGTAGTCCATAGTATGGCGTGATCCACCAGGTCAAAAGCGCTGCTCAAATCAGCGAAACAGAGGTAGAGTGAACCATTTTTAGCTCGGGTGTATTTCCCTATCAGGAGTTCCAGGTTTAAGCATTGTTCAATGCAACCTCTTCCTTTCCTGAACCCGTATTGACAGTCTGTCATTATCTGATTAGACTCTGCCCACTCTTCTAATCGAACGAGGAGTACACGGCTCATAATCTTGACGGACGAATCCAGCAATGAGATTGGCCGGTAATTTTTAGCGTTTCCTCGGTCCCCTTTCTTATGAATCGGAACTATTATGGATTCAGACCAGGTGCACGGAAAAGTATAGCGAACAGCAGCGTTAAAAACTTTGACTAGTACTGGCCCCCAAGTCTCAGGTGCAAATTTGTACATATCAACTGGGACACCGTCGGGTCCCTGGGCCTTACCACCCTTACTAGCCCTGATACTACTTAGGACCTCCTGCAAGGTGATATCTAGGTTAAGTACTGGCCAAGAGCAACTTATCGGCAACGTTACCATGTTAGAGTTAAAAATACCAGAAAAGTGCTGTACCCACGATTCCTTACCCACGTTTGAGGTTAACACAGGAAGTTTATCATCTTTTAGAAGGGGGCTATTTATTACTGCCCAAAAAAGAGTACAATTGTTCGATACAGCCGCTAGATCCAGTCGCTCCCAAGCTTCCTCACGTAATTCAACTTTCCTTTGCTTAAGAGCTGAATTATAGTCGGATCTGAGCTTAGCTACAACTGTTTTGTCTCTAGGTTTAATGGATAATGCATTTTTTAGTGTCTTCAATGCCACAGTACAAGCATTATTAAACCATCCCCTTGCTTTGTTATTAAAATTTCCAGCCAACCTAGTAAACTTGCCACTAATAAAAACATTGATTTTCATAAAGTGAAGGATACAGGCCTCCAGGTTTGGTTTCTCATCAATAATTGATGTAATATCATTTAGGCAGCATGAGATAATGCAATTAGAAGTTACTTCTGCTCTATCCCCAGCCCACCTTATCCTAAATCCATTCGGCCTATGTACCTCAATGTTTATAATAGGGCTACTATCTGGGATTATACAAACTTTCCAAAACCTAGTTTCAATAACAAGACAGTTATGGTCACTAACCAAGTAATCAACAACCTTGACATCAGAGCTAAAATGAGCTAATTCGGAAGACATGCAAATAAAATCAATTACAGTGTTTGCCCCTCTCCCCACAAAGGTTGGCAAACTATCACCCTTCCCGTCCTGCTCAATCTCTAGGATCTCCAAATCATAGTCTAATAGGAAGGAGTTCAGAGTTTCTCCATATGTATTGTGTTGGAAATGCGTAGCTGGCTCTCCAACACGGTTCAAAGTACCACACAACTTTTGGTTAGAGAGAGGACAAACAGAAATGTTAAAATCTCCAACATATATGAACTCAAAAACTGTATTAGAAGCTTTCATCAATTGTTTGATTGCGATGTCTAATTCTAAAATGACCGTGTATCTGCTGGCATCAAAAACATTATTATACATATTAATCAACAGAATGTTTTTGTCTGCCTCATCAGCTAGCCACAGCAGTTGGGAATTGTTGCCCACAGTGATATGCTCCTTCACCCTAATTCGCATTTTCACAGAGATCAGAATTAGCAAACCACCTTTGGCCCTCCCTGAGGTAGTAGCCGTTGCTGGTAACTCGTATGCTACAAAACCATCAAGGCCCTTAAAATTTAGGCACCAGGTCTCTTGTAAACATAAGATATCAAATGTTCTAATAAGTTCTAACCACCCCAATACTTCTAGTTTAGAGACTAGTCCTGCAATATTCCAACTGGCAATAAGGCAAGTTGTTGATGCCCCCTCTGAGGTATTGCAAGATGGACCCACATACTTAGGCTGTATACTACCAGTAGTGTTTGGGGACTGATGTAAATCAAATCCTGCACCCACTTCAGCAAGCTCGTGTCTGACCTCTTGTCAATCGCAGTTATTAAGACCAGACAAGGCATCATATCTATTGTGTAATAGCGTGCTTGGTACTAGGGGGGATGCCCAGCGATTATGCATATTCAAATGGTTATCCCATCCTAGTGCTGGTGTTTTCGGTAGAGTTACATTTCGCTGTTCCCCATAGAAGAATTTTAATGTTAGGGGTACCACCGTACCTCTTCTACGCTGAGGTGGGAGAATATGTGTTAGGACATTAGGGAGTACATCGGGGTGGGCAAATGTTACACAGTCCCCTTTAAATCTTTTGGGGCGATTCCCTATCCAGGGAACACGTTTAGCTGCTTTGATATCGTGCGCCAGTTGCTGTGTCCCGCCAGGCGCTAACCTCATATTACCAGAGAGCCAGTGAAGGGCCTTACTACACAAGAAGCTGGATGACTCGGTAATACCGTCATCCAGCAGGGGTACATTAGCTAACACCAGAACGACGGGTGAGGCTTCCTCAATAAACTGCAGGGGGTCTGTTCCGTGGACTTGTGCTTGGGGTAAATTTTCTATCACCGGACGCCCTTCTGCAGTTGCAATGTTGTGATTAACTTTCGGGGCCGGCATATGGACTACATTAGTCGGCACACCAGATGGCCCTTCCCCGGCTTG
Source organism: Lissotriton vulgaris (assembly GCF_964263255.1). NCBI lineage: Eukaryota > Metazoa > Chordata > Amphibia > Caudata > Salamandridae > Lissotriton > Lissotriton vulgaris. The sequence goes on from NC_141687.1 coordinate 1,699,704,976, forward strand.
ATTAACCCTTTCGGTAGTATCTCTTATTGTTAGTAAAGTATTAAGACTACCTATTTCCTCCGTCAACTTTGTTTGCACACCTCCAAGTCTTTTTACTTCCGCCTGTAATTTATCTATTTTAGAGATCAGAGGTTTTACAATTTCAAAAAGTTTACCCTCTACAACCTCAAGCAGTTTAGTAAACATTTCATCATCTCCTCTGTTTCTTATAATCCCTTCCCCTACAGCCTTTTGTGGAGCTCTAGAGGGGCCTGGGGATAATGTTCTTTTCCTTTTCACTCTTGGCCTTTGACCGCCCTGTTTCCGTTGGTTCTTCACGCAGGCGCGCACCGGCCGTGGTGTATGCTCAATCAGTGGTAGATCATCCTCCACAGGACCAGATACAGTTTCTGGGTCTGAATCAATAACATTATCAGAGTCTACATCCAGAGTGACAGGAGATGCTAGCGTAATCAGTGGCTGGCTATCAGTCTCAATCATAGGTGATACATTTGGTGAGACCCTGTTTTCCACCAACACGAAGGGGCTGTCCTCAGCTGACAGAGGTAAAGTAGGGCTTAACCTGCGCAAGTCTGGTGACTGGCTTAGCCCAAGTGATTCCCTCCTTTGTTCATTTATTTTCTTTACTGTTTGCACAACATAATTATCCATAGTATTTGCGGGCAGAGCAGCAGGTTTCTTTTTAGTCGCCATTTATATATCACACAGTTCACAAACAACACAGCAACAAAGTCTTACTTATAGACGCGTCTCTGATGGTCCAGGGGGTTGTGCCCTGCCCCTGCCTCCTCGTGCCGATGAGGGCCGTAGAGGGCCCGCCCTTTGCCCGGGCTTCGCCCCGGGCGTCCCGCGGAGCGGACCTCTGCTCCGTTTTAAGCGCCTCCGGGCGCTGGTGTGAGGTCACTGGTGCGCGCCGCCGCTGAGGCTTCCGGGGACTGTGGTCCCGGGGCGGCGGCGCGATGGAATGCCTTAGTTGACTCTCTGGTGGTGGAAACGGCGTTCGTGGACCCCTTCGCTGCTCATAGGTAGGTCACAGGTAGTGGTCTGGCGTGGTCCCCACATCGAGCACTCAAATTGGGAATTGATCCCGTTCCAACATGGCCGCACCCATGTCGATCAAATCATTGAACGTGGTGGGCGGGGCCGCGTCCCTCGACTACTTCCATACCCGCCCTTGTTTTTCCGTTGCGGATCGTCTGAAGCGCCGGAGGGACGTGGCAGCAGTAAGGGTGTATGCGTGTTGAGGAGTGAACTGAAAAAGTTGGAAGTATGGCAGCTAGTTGCCGACTACCGGGGAGAAGCTTACGCCCATTTTACATGTGCTAGACATAGCATTAATAGCGCTGAACAGCGGCTGGCAAAACGGAATTGTAATGGGTGCACTCTTCCAGTATCTCACAGCAGTTGGGAGTATGGCAGGTTAACGGGTGCAGTTAGGGGCCGATTATCGGGTTGTAGTTGACTCTCGCTTTTCAAGACACAGTATTTTAACAGCACCGACTCTGCTAGGACGCAGCGCTGGGGGTATTAGGAGTTCATGAGCATTATTTTTGTGTTGCTTGCACCGTGGGATATTCTGGTGGTGCATGGTGGGACAATGTTCCTTAACTATGAGTAAAGTGGATAGAGACACACATGTCATTCTATATGCGCCCTATACAACTCCTTTGTCGTGTTGTCTCTATTTGGGTGACTCGATACATTGTGAGCACTGGGAGGACACGTGATCAGTAGACACGGGGTCCGCTACATGATTGCTGGTATGTGAAGTCCGGGCGATCATAAGGTAAATGACTGTCCTTGACTAATTCATTGTGTTGCATCCCTGTGTTTTAACATGCCTTGAATATACTAGAATCCTTCGGCTGAAGGGTTGTACATTGCGGTATGTTCATTGCTGCACCCTGGTTTTATATTTACACAGGTCCTTTAAAGTGAGAAGGTGTGAAGATTGAGAATAGTGCACCCCATCTCTTGCCCTGATGAAGTTGCTTAATTTGATGCAACGAAACATGTTGGCTTTAAACAAACTATGATGGTATACTATTAACCATTTTTAACTGGAGGGTTTTGCAGCACCAGAATAAAGGATAGATAGCAAACCTCACCATAATTTTATTGTTTCTTTGGAACCTATCTTCACGGTTCATTTCTTTTGGGGTCATGGTATCACTACATGTAAATGTACAATAAGTGTTGGTATTTGTCCACTGTTGGTCTATATGTCACTATTCTCATTTGTGCACATGTAAATGTCCTTGTGTATTTTCCTATTCTTAACCCAGAGAGAGTGACAGATGATGAGAAGTGGGTAAACCTGTGAATGTTAACCGGGAACACCCTCGGTTGGTACGACCGTGAGGCACTCTCTCTGTTTTCACTTCAATCTTTTCAATTTGGTGTAAGTGAAGAGTGGCCTATGTGTATATATTGTTGTTTAAAGGTTTATGCATCTTGACCTTGGGTATAGTGTTAAGTTACACATTGAGGGTATCTAGAGCATTGATGATATATCAGAACCCCCATTGATCTAGGATTTTGTTGCGTTTTGACTTGGTAGGGCTCTTTGTGATTGAGAGACAGGATATACGTCCCTGTTGTGATGGAGTAACCCATCCGCCAATATATCCAAATCAGGTCTTTAATCTCCCCGTGCCTAAAAATAAATTGTGTCCTTGTGTAACATAACTGGTGTTCATGAAAAGGGCACCAATACCTTCTTAAACCCTGGCAGTAACAGTTTATTTTGTTGTTGTTGCTAGGATGTAGGGCACCCGTAAGTGCGCAGTGCTAGTCGTGGCTCAGACTCACTAGAGTATTTAAATTACAGTGAATCACTACGTGGCAGTTTGAAGGCCACAGTGTATGAATATTGTTGTAGGCAAAAGAAGTCAAGATGTAGCCAGGTAGTAAGTTATAATCAGGTGATTTATTGAATCCAGTTATAGCTGATAAGTATGATGATAGATAGCTGATAGCCCCACCAGGAGCATCCTCCCTGCTGCTCAGCCTGCACACACCAACTGACATTCAGCACATCACCAGCCACCGATGCATTCCATGGCATCACCAAACAGTCCAACACTCATGCTGGCTGAGCAGTAGGGAAGATGTAACAAAGGGAAAGGAGAGGCGACAATTAAGTCGCAACAAATGTCAAGCGTCTGGGGCGGATTCGAGCCTCCAATTTGTTCACCTCTCTTACACCCTGTCATGAAAAGTGGCTTTTTTTTTTTATCTGCAAGGCAGTAGGACACCCGTCAGCGCACAGTGCTGAACTTGATTTAGACACACTAGACTAGAGTAACTATTTAAATTACAGTGAATGTCTGCATGGCGCTTTGAAGGCCACGGTGCTTGAATATCAAGACGCACTGCTCTGTGACTCACTAACATCAGACTGTGCGTGGCTGTGGTTGTGGTGGCAAAAACCGTGCAACTGTAGAGACAGATAGTGGAATGCTGGCTGGCAATGCTAATTAATTATGGTAGGGAATGAAAGAGATATTGTCTGAGAATTTGAAATGTGCTGCTTAATTATAAATGAGTTGATTAATTGAATTGGTGAGTGACTGACATCCCTGAAGCTAAGTTAGCTTCTGTGGCTGCCGTGTTTAATTCAAAATCTGCACAGTTGGACGCTGGTACACATGGGTTATTACTAATTATAATCAGCACTGCTGCCCGAACAGTTGAGTTCCAAAATGTCAGCACACTACCCTGCTGTTGAAAAGTGTTGTTTCCAATTAAACGAAAAATGGCAATGAGAACGGATGTAATGTTCTGAATGTCATGCTTGCTTCAATTTATTCACAGCTTATTACTTTCCACTACACAGTTTACCTTTTATACGGCCCGCATATTAGGTGTTCTGTCGCCGTGCTATTACAATTCTTAAAGTAAATTGCCAAAAATGACCAATGTAAACGATCAGAATCAGCAATATAGATAGAACCCCTCCGCCCAAGACCCCAAACACCATCTCTGTCATGATTACTAAATTTTAAAAGTTTTTCAAAAGAGAGAAGACCTGTTAACTTTTCCTCTTGTTTTGGCACTGCGGTTTATTTAATTTATGTGATCTGCTGCTTGCACGTTTGAACAATAAAACATGCAAAATTCACAATGGACTGTTTATCGAGAAGCATGTTTTTTCCTTCACCAACATAGTTTTTACAGCTAGTCCTGAAAGCCTGTATTTATGGTCTGACCAACGGGTTGTAGGTTAAATAATAAAACGGGTTTGCCAAAAGCAGGCTCTCTCGCCCCTTCCAAATGCAAGCAATAAATTCAAGCCATTTTTTCGGGGCATAATCAAAAACACTGCCTGCCTGGTAACAGAGCAGACTGCGCTGGTCTGTATTTTGCTATGCTGTAGGATCCTGTTTGGGAAAGGAAATCCCAGGAGGACCCAGTTGCCTTTGATCATGCACACTAGTGTGCTCTTGGGACTAGGCCAGGAAGTTAAAATATGTGCTGTACAGCTAGTTTGATCTGCAGCACACAGTGACCGAATGCATATGTCTATGTAACTTATAAGTTATATTAGTCACCAAACTCTATAGGGCATCGCTAATGATATGATACCTGGGGGTGCGACTGCACTGGAAAAATGGAATGCTGTGCTGCTAGAGCCGCTCTCTGAAGAGGACTGGTTAAATAGCTGCTGCCTGACAGGCCAACTGACTGCAAATGGCAATCTACGATTGGTGCATTTTAAATACTTGCATCAGTTATACTATACTCCCGCACAGCTGTATTAATTTGGGCTGCGAAAAACTGACGCCTGTAAACGATGTGGTGCACCCGGGCTAGTTTTTATGTCCTAAAATACTTGAATGTTGGGGCTCAGTTGTACACATTCTTTGCTTGATGATGGGAGAAAGTGTCCAATGTAACCTGGAGAGGTCTGCTGGGGATTGGGGCTAAAGTAAAAGCTTCCAATAAGAAATCTGTGTCCATAGCACTGTTGATGGCTAAACGCAGGATCTCTGCTGGGAGAGTAGGATAGTGCCTACAACCAGGCAGGCTGTGGTTGCAGGATCTGACTTATTGTCGTGACCAGCTCACATGCTATGTACAAGAACTACAGTCTGCATCCAAGCCACGGGACATTTGGGGGCCGCTTACGCCCTACCTGCTGTCACTTACAGATGTTTAATGACGTTACTGTACTTGTACCACTGCCATGCTTACCCTCTCCCTACGCAATGAAACCTGTTAATACCATGTCTATAACTCTCTGTCCTATTGATGATATGCTCTGCAACACTGTTATTTATGTACTGTGGTTATATATGACTTGTATACTGTACCAATGCCATGAATTGAAAATTATGAAATGTTACTTACTGTAATTTGAAAAGCAAAAAAAAACCTTGTTATATTCTTATATCGATATAACTTTATAAGTTAAATAAGATGCAGAAGTGGCATCTTGCTTGAAAGCAATTCTCGAACAGCTACCCTCCTCTTTGTGCCTTTTTTAATCATCATAATTACTAGCAACTGTTCCTGTAAGGAAACCAGTTTTATTGCGAAGCGCTCTGTCTGCTCTTTATAAACCTCACTTTTTCGGATTTGCTTTTGATCCAGCGGGCCAAAGAAAATTCAGTCTCAATGAACAACTCTACTCCATGATACTCGCCATTATTCATAAATTTATCACTAGGCACATAGATGTTGAGACATGAACTGATCAACTGAATCATATGACCTAATTAATCAAAACTTTTATATACATTTAATTAAGTAAAAATCGTAGGCAATGGATTAACTATTGGTAACTCAAACAAAACAAACAAGACCAGCTTGTCATTTCAAAATCTATTTTATTAACTTTATTTATCGAGCAAAGAGCATTTAAGAATTTTATTTCTTTATTAGCTTTTTATCGAGCAGCATTATTTTATTAGAAAGGCTCATTAAACTGCCAGTTTAAATCAAAATCAGCATGAAAAATGTTTAAACATTTAGGAACTTATTCCTAAACCCTATAACCCTAACTTAATTAAAGAAAACCCTAAAGGGAAAAAGTAAAGTTCAGAGTTTCTTACGTGAGTCAAAAGTCTGACAGCATCTCTGGAGCACAGGAACGAACCAACAGTGCTCTTTCCAAGGGGGCAATTTTATACCTTTTCTCTATCTAAAACTAACTAAAAGAATACAAAACAATGACCAACTCAAAGCATGATTGGTCAAGAAATGTCAGTCCATGAAGTCATTCGCCTTTCACATTGCAAGAACCACGTTCCTCAAGAGCGGCATTGTCCTTTGACTACGTGTGTCACAAGCTCTTCCGAGGCTTGCAACATTTTAATAAAATTGTTCGTTGCTTCCTCGTCCAAGCTTTTCCGCCGCTACACATCCTGTCCTTGACATTGAAAGTTTATTCAATGATTATCTTAATGCTCTGCGCAGCTTAGCTTCCGCGTGTGCTTTTCAAAGAATTATGAAGAACATTTTTTCTTTCATTCTCTGCTGCGCAAGGCCCAACTCGACAGGACTTCGGACATCCATTTTAGAAATAGGCCGCAGGCCTCTTTTACCATGGCTCTAGTATGCAAGGAAACACAAGACATCAATTAATTCAAGAAATGATAATTATTCTGTTACCCACCCCCTTGACTAATGTTAACCCATTAGTCTGTTACCTAGCTTTATGCATAAAAGACAAAACACTGTCGCATGAAACACACGACATAAACAAAAGCACATTTAAGAGAATGCACATGCTATTATTTAAAACAGCCGCAGTTAATGTTTGACAAAACAAAAGACAAAGTTAATATATTATTACAACGTGATGACAAACATGACAAGAGCACATATTATTAGACCCATATGTTCATGTAGATGCACATTATTCTAGGTTGAATTAATACGAAAACATGCAGCACTCATTAATTAATTAAAAATTATGGGAGTTTAAATCGGCGAACTGAATCTAAACTTATCTCTAAAGTCCGCTTCATCAACTCCCTCATCTGGTGATTTTTAAATCACCAAACAAAACCTAAAAATTCTCTCAAATTTTACTTTTAAAAATGTCATATAATGATCTCTCTCTGTGTTAGTAAATCTAAACTCCTGTTTCATCAGTTTGTCTGGAGCTCTCATATTGAGCCCTGCGAATTCATCCATTTCTATCTCCTTCTCCTGAGCTTTTCTGAGTTTGTATATCCTCTTCTTTTCCCTCACATGCTTTTTTCTCTTGTGAATCATGCAACTGATTTTTAACAAAAGTGTCACTATAACAATGATTATTACAGGGAAAAGCACTTTGCCAATGATTGAACTGCCAATTTCAGCAAACCACTCCCTGATTGCCCAAAATCTTTTAGCCAAACGTTCAGAAAAACTCACTTTCCATGGGTTCTATTTCTGAGTGAAATTCAGTGATATTCTTTATCAGTAATTCTATGTTCAGACTTTTATCTGGGATATACGTGCAGCAGTGCTGAACATGCAAAATCCCACAGACTCCTCCCTCTTTTGCTAGGAGAATGTCTAAAGCAAGCCTATTCTGCATAACCATGCTTCTGGTGGCAATGAGCTCAGTATTGACCAATTGAAAACCACTTGCAGTATCAGTGGATAATCTGTCAACAATTATGGGAACCTTTCTGATTTTGATTGCATTCAGAGTTATTCCCACCATAGGAATTATTGCACCAAATATGTCTCCCATGATCTCAGTGAAGCTTTCTCTTTTATACCTATTCAAATGTTTGCCAATTTCAAATGAACCTTCCCCATTTCTGTCCACATGGACAATTTTTGGAAAAACAAGACCAAGGTAACATGTACCATACCAATGGTCAGGGAGACTGAAATATGCTTTGTTCCCACAGACAAAATAAATTCCTTGGAAAATTGGGTCCTTACCACCTTTAAATCCCCAACCCCCTACAATTCGATAAGTGTCCTCACACTGGCTTGCACCAACAAAGTAATTGTCGTAAAGTGTGTTATCTCTTCTAATGCAGAATTTTCCACTAACTAGATCATCTATGTGAATAGCAGCAAATCTATTTTCACCATTAAGCTTCTCATCTTTGAGCTGCCAAAACTTGAATTTAGTCTGTTTCAGCATTTCATTCCTTTTGTAAATCGCCCTCCTCTACTCAACCAAATTAAGAAAAGATCTTTCTTCATCTCTCATTTTGCAGGTTAAATTATTTTTGTAAGCATACTCATATGTGAGTTCATTAGTTACAAGGAAGAATTCCCTCATCTGTTTGGCAGGCCTAACTTTGTTCAGACTATGTACAACCTTTAAGTTAGCGAATGTCTCATTGAAATCTGAGTAATAGTACTCCAGACAACCTGTTTGATAGAACAAGCTAGATCTAACACTGCATGTTATTCCATAAGTAAGAGGAAGCATATTATACTTTACCCCTTCAGAAACCGAAGTAGGAATCTTAACACTCATAACAATCTTTGACATCCATGACTCTAACATACTCAGATAAGAGTCTTGAAAAGGAATTAGTAGAAAAATCACCAACAGATCTGTCCTGGTGAATCTCTGGTTTGTGCTCAATAATCCTGTTAGTTTTGCCTGCAACATCATGAGCAGCTTGTTTAGATTCTGCTTTACTCGACATATTCACCTTATACTCCTCTTTGTCTATGCCAAGAGGAAAGATGACTGCTAAGATTAACCAAACTAGAATGATTAGAATCACACAAATGGAAGACATTTTACAACATCTCCTTAGGATAGCACACCTTGAATTGTCAGTATTAGGCATTTTTTTAATTTTTTTTACTTAAAACAAAAATTTTTAATTAGTATTTAATTGAAATAATACCCTCCCTTTTTAAATTTTTTTTTTTTAGTAACCCTCTAACAGCTTTTCTTCGACCATGCGTCCATAAAAGTGATTCCAGCTAACACAATTTCTTCGACCTTGTGTCACCTAACACAGTTTCTTCAACCTTATGCCAAAAATAAACCTCAACTCAAAGAAAGCTAAACCTAATTGTCGTCATTATTTTCTTCCAAGTCTTCCTGACTGCTACTGCTGACCTCAACCACTGGTGGGATGATTATATAGGCCCACTCTGGAGACTTGTATTTCTGATTTGGCTTCAATGGTCCTTTGCTCTTCCTGCTAATTACTTCAATTTTCTTTCCAACTTGCTCTTTTTTGTCTGATTCACTCTTCTGACTCGATTTCTCGTTAATCTGTTCTTTTGATTTCTTCACCAACTTGAACTTCAAGTCTTCTTTTGGCCAGACATCACCTTTTCTCAAGAGTTTCTTTTTAGGCTCGATTTCATTACATTCAGCTTTCCAAGCTCTTTTTCTGAATTTTCTTATTTCAGACTCTTCATCACTTTCATCCGAGCCAGTTTCAGAAATTTCAATACTGTATCTAGGAACTTCTTTACTCGGCAGCTTCACTCCTTTAGGAACAACATCTCTGTAGCTGGTACTTGGCAATTCGTCTTCTTCTTCTGGAATCACTTCTAACTTCCCAGTTCCAGAATTTTCGTTCCTGCTTTCAGAGCTTCCAATCTGCTTTTCAATACTCTCCTGATCTTGAATCTCTTCTGACAGTTTCTTTTTCAGTTCTTTTTTCTAGAACATCTTCATCATTTTCTGAATCAACAACGACAATTTCTAGATCTTTTTCATTTGATGCTTGACCCACATCAGAATTCTCCAGATGTCGACTTTCCTGTCGATCTTCAGAATCTGGATCTTCAAGTTCTTCTTCTGAGTCTGAATCAGTTGTTGTGTCGTCACTATCTTCATCAGGGTTATCAGGAGGTGGTACACAAATGGTGTGGCTTGCATGCACCCACCTCTTCAGACCTTTACATTTAACAGCATTTGTCGTGACAAGTATCACCTGTCTTGCTTTTTGCCACCTGGGTACTAAACAGTTCCTCCTCCTTTGTCCTGACCCAGTCTCCTGGCAATAGATCATGAGCCTTCTCCTTTTCTTTTGAAATCACATCTGTTCCCACCTGATGGAATACAGAATTTACCACGTCAGACAGCTGCTTACAGTAGTCTAAAATTGCACTATCATTTATTGTTAACAATTTTCCAACTGGAACAAAAGCCTGTCTCATTACTCTTCCCATGAGTATATCGTGAGGGCTAAGACCTGTTCTTTTATCTGGTGTGCTCCTCAAAGGCATCAAAACAAGTGGAAGTAGTGCAGTTTTATGTGCTTCGTTCTTCAACATTGGACTAGGCTTGGAAGATTGTGGTTAATACCCTTTATGGAATGAAAGAACTGATGTTATCCTTCAAGTCCACAGTGTGTTCGTTTTAATGTCAATATTTTTGAAATTCTGTTTTTACTTGTGCCATTAATCTGCTCTAAAACACCTGATGCTTCTGGTCTGTAAGCACAATGCAACTTTTGCTTTATGCCAAAGGCCTCACAAATTAATTTAAGCAGTCTGTTTTCAAAATGTGTGCCACAATCACTTTCAATAGTCACTGGAAATCCTATATCTAGGTTCAAGTTCAAAAAAATACTTTATTCAGTTAAAAATCAATAACCATAAAAGCAACAGATAAAAAATACATTTACAATGTTGAATAGTACAGCTGTTTGTAAAGGGAGAAGTTATCGCGGTTCATATAATCCATAGTATATACAGTATTAAATTTCATCTAGACAAATTGATTTCCGAAATTTAAAAACCTGTTTAAAAAACTCAGATAATGAAGCAACAGTAAAAACATTGTCCATTTTTTGCAATTCTAAAAACGCTGGGCGGCATCTATACAGGTTCATCTCTTTTAGGATAGGGACAATAAGTTTCCTACGGGGCAGAGTATAACATTTACAAAAGAATAAAACATGTATGTTAGATTGTACAGATAGTTCATCACAAGGGCATACAGGCATTTCATTGGACCAAGAGTTCATTTCAGGGAAAGTAAATAATCTAAAAACAATATTAAATCTGGAACGTGTTAAGAGAAATCTATCATAATTAGGCATATGTAGGGTTAGGTATGGCTGTAATTTGTCTCTGGTTAAAATTAACTGATGTGAAGAAACAGTATTTTTCTTAGTTTCTTCGAGCAGTCTTTTTTCTCTCAGATACTCCATACACAGTTTTTTCAGTGTTTTCCTAGGAATGTGTACCATAGTAGATGGATCATCGTAATATTGTAAGCGATCAATTTCCATCAGGAATGTTCTGATGTAATTTAACCATTCAAGTCCATTTACTTTTCCAAATTTTAGCACATCCTGTAATATTGCGTGATTTAATACACATTCATTTATAGTCCAAACTCTGTGCCACAGAAGAATGGGCTGTATTCTAATTATGTCTGAAATGTACGGCAAACCCAGCTCAGCATGGCAAATAAGTCGCTGTACTTTCTGGTATTGACAGGATATGCCGTAAAAATTTATTTTCAACTGTTTGGAGTGGTTTTATGTTGGAGTAACCCCAGAGCCCTGCTCTATACAATGCCACCGACACACACGTTGCATTATAAATAGTTAAAATGTCCCTAATCGTTTTTTCCCCAATTTTCTTATGAAACTCTTCAGTGCCATTATTGTTTTGGAGAACAGGAGCGTTCTTGCCTTCACCGCACTTGACCAAGAACCGGTCTCGTGGAACAAGATTCCAAGATAAGGGACGGTGGATGTTCTTTCTAGAGGGGCGTTATTTATATACATCGTTTTCATTTGCTTTTTAATGCGTGTGCCACAGTTCATTGAGAAAGTTTTGCTACAATTTATTTTTAAGTCCAGGCTGAGCATAAACTGGTTAAAAGAAGTTATCAGTTTTTGCAGTGCCATGGGGGTACGGGCCATTAAGACAGCGTCGTCTGCAAACAAGAGTGCAGGGATAAATCTTTTTCCAATCTTAGGCATATCCCCACACTCTTGCAACTGACAACTTTCAAGGCCATTTATGTAGATAAGGAATAAAAAGGGGGCCAGGACGCACCCCATGCGTACTCCGCGCCCTATTCCAAAAGGCCTACTGCATTCCCCCCTTTTCCATAACGTACAATAGCAGTTGCTCCTGAATATAACTCCCTTAAAAATTGAATTATCGGCTTTTGTACGCCCAGCCTTGACATCAGGTCCCATAATTTAGAATGAGACACACAGTCGAAAGTGGATGTAAGATCAACCAATGTAAAATACAAACGCTCCCTTTTTATCATAATATATTTCTGCTGGATCATAAATAAATTTAGACCCTGCTCCGTTGTTCCTATGCCCTTTTGAAATCCGAATTGTAGGTCGCTTATTAACCCAAACTCCTCTGCCCAGTTTTGTAATTTAGCTAAAATGACTCTACCAAGGATCTTTATTGATTAGTCAAGAAAGGATATTGGCCTAAAACAGGCACAATTTTGTCTGTCTCCCTTCTTGTAAATAGGTACAATGATTGATGTAAACCAAGATGGACTCAGTCCCCTTACAGGGCTGCATTAAAAAGTTGTACAAGCGTCTGGCACCAGATTTCACTATTCGCCTTGTACAAATCTGCCGGATCCCATCTGGGCCAGCCGCCTTACTGCCCTTGTGGCTTCCAGACTTGTTACGACCTCGGGTAAAGTTACCATCAATTTATGTTCCTTATCTCCTGACTCATCTACCGAGTTTAAACCTATATCTTGAACCTCATCTATGGACATGTAAAGAGTGGAAAAGTGTGCAACCCAGTCCTCCTCATTAATCGCGATTTCCAATCGAGCTTTAGTGTTTTCATAGGGTAGGGGAGCATTTACCACCCTCCAGAAGGCAGATATATCTTTAGTTTGTGAGGCTGCACATAGTTCTTCCCATACCACCCTTTTAATGGCATTCTTCCTATCTTTTAGTGCCTGATTATAACTTTTCCTTAGGTTTCTTATCTGGGCAATATCTCGTGGCACCTTGTGTATTGCATGTTTAAGTTCTGTAAGGGCCTTGGTGCAAGTCCTGTCAAACCATCTTGTGCCATTCTTGGACCCATTCTTTGACGCTAATGTCAAATTCTCTTTGATAGTGGATGCAATGATATTAAAGTGCTCTATTATGCTTTCACTATCAGAATCTTCGCCCAGACAAATTTTAAAACCATCGGCACAGGTATTTACCAACTTTTTAAAAAATTATTCCGGTTCCACCTTACTCCACTTGAGAGTATACCCGTTCTGTCTCCCTAGCGCCACATCTGGTGCAACCTGCGCTAGGGTCAGATCGTTTCGTCGTACCACAAAAAGGTTCTCAATCTCGAGTATTTGGGGTAAGTGGTCACTCATTGGGGCGTCCAAAATTTTAAAGCTACCTATCTTGTGACCGTAACCATTTGAGCAGAGGCTAAAGTCAATGGTAGTGGATGCTCCCCTCCCAATAAAAGTTGATACAAAAGGTGTTGGTTGCTGAGTCATTTCATTTACAAAACCCAAATCGTAATCAAACAATAATTCATTCAATAAGTCCCCAGTTTGAGTATGTTTAAAATGTGAGAGGTTAATGTCCTGCTCTAACATTAAACCACAAATGCCTTTTTGGCCTTTTGTACATAATGGACAACTAAAATCACCCCCCATAAAATCATTACTTCCTTCTCCTTGCTGTCTAGTTCACATTGTAAATCATTGGCTAACATTTTCAAAATATCCCGAGACATATTACCTGGGATATTGTTATAGAAATTTATAATTACAAGACACAGTCCAATTTTTGGTATCAATCGCTAATTTATGGTAAAAATCACAATTAGACTAAAAACGTAACTTCTCGTACATTAAACCATTCGAGAGGTACGTGGTTAGGCCACCCTTGGGTCTCCCATATGCGCCACCTACTGCTGGGGTACAGAATGTTTTGTAGCCATTTACATGTATGGGATCTATAGCCCAAGTTTCTTCAAAGGCCATAATGTCCAGGCCATTTGTAACAGTTTCCCAGGAAGGATTGGTAATTTTTGGTTTCAAACCTGCCACATTCCAAAACATCATGGTACGTACGTCTTTTGGTCCGTACCACCTTTATCTATTTCCCTCCCCTCATTTATAGATTTGTTGTTTCTGGGGGTATCAATATCTGCAGCGGTTTGCTTTCCATTATTCCTGGTATCTACTCCATTACATTTTTTATTCTCCCTCCACACGGTATTAATCACATTTGTGGTGTCATTTTTGTTCGGTGGCCTTTTTTCACTTTCCTTCCTTGTACTCATATCAAGGGGTGACTGGCTTCCACTACTATCCATTGGCTTACGAAGGGTGGATAGGGATAAGGGGGACTGTAGGGCCTCCTTGTGTTCTGGATGTCAGTCCACTGCCTCCAATTCGCTAAACCGATGGAAGCAGGGGATGGTAAATGGAACATATTGTGAACCCATCCATTCTGCATGTCTGTATCGGTCGGCGTAATGTGTTCTCCCTACCCTTCGCTGAATTGAAGTCCAGCCATTGTTTACCCCCTCTCCCCATGTATTTTGAATTGGATCCCCAAGCATTTCATGACCCCACCCTCCCCGAGGATAATTTGAACCCCTCATCCAGCTCCATCTATTATCCGTAGGCTGAGCTGGCATGTAGAAAAAAGAGTGGTCTTGCCACAATTGTGACTCCATTATTCTCTTTGCCCCAGACAAATATGGTCCACTGTTCTAGGATCTTCAAAGGATACCACCACACAGTCTCCTTGAATTCTCTTTTTTGTTTTTCCCACCCAAGGAACCCTCTGCACCATTAAGATGTTACTAGTTATGGTTGGTGGAAGGGGGTGGTTTGAATTTAACCAATGAAGCACCTTATTTTTAAGTGTCCAAAATGATTCCGTGGCCTGGGCAGCCAGTTCAGGAACCCCAGTTAGGATTACCACGTATGGACATGCATCTGGTGGTAAATTGATCCCTCTATGTTTTTCAGTCCTAACTTGTAAAAGTTTATCAGGACTGTGGGTGGGGGCATTTAAGGTGGCTGATTTGTTTGTGTTAGCCTCAGTGGTTGGAGTAGATTTAACCGAATTTTTACTTGTCACAGGAGGGCACGGGTTTAGCAGTGGTGTTTTGGGTGCTGGTTTTTTAACTTCAACTAAGGGCTTATTTATTATTTGTGATTTATTTACAGGCAGGGTTAAGTGGGCTACTTTTTTAGTCTGGGTCGAACGCAAGGCTTCTATATCCTTATCTAGGACATTTAGTTACGTTCCTATTACCTGGAGCTTATTTTCCAGAGGAGACAACATGGATTTAATAAGAGTCTTTAGTGTCGATATAAGCAGATCTTCCCTATCTATACTGATGGCTGTACTATTAGGTGTAGTGCTGTTATTAAAAATATCAGCCAGAGTGTCATCTAAGATGGAATCATCAATAGTCAAGGGCATTGTCCTAGGGCCAACTTCTTCTTTTCCTGTGTCCGCTTTGGAAGCTCCCCTCACTTGTTCTTTACTATTATCGGGTTTTTAGTGTGCCTATTCTTTGGAATTGCTCCCTCCCTTTTCCCTTGCGACTCAATATTGCTACTTTCCGCCTGGGAGTCAATTTGTGTGGTAATCAGGATGTTCCCCGATGGTACCAGGTATTGAGAATCACAGGGAATAGAATCCCAGAGTGCCGGCTGGGTGGACGTGTTGTTATGGACCTCTACATGTGTCTGCAAAGGGGTGGTATTGCTTACTGTATTTTCCGGGCTACGGGCCTCAGCAATGTGGCCCATAGACGACCTCTTTGCAGGTCCTGGGATACCATTCTCTCTAGAAGCACAATTCCCTGATCTATCAATTTGTTTGTACGTACTATAAAGTCATCAAGGGTTCCTGTCAGCTTTGTCCCTCCAGCTGCAGCTTACTTCTAGTTTCGCGAGCCATTGCACAGAAAGAGATTAATCTACAATAACAGTTTTATAATCAACCTCAAGTGATCGTAATGAACAAAATGAGCTAATCTGTGTATTAGAGATGAATGCTTACAAGTCCAAGATGATCCAGCGGAGAATTGAGCAGAGTTTCGGGCCCAGCCTCCTCCGGCCTCTGACGGCCACAGACGGCCCGCCCTTTGCCCGGGCTTAGCCCGACGCGTCCCACGTCGCGGGACAGTGATGGAATTATAAAGAGGCAGGCAGGGGCGTGGTCACAGCGGGAAGAGGCGGCAGGTGTGCGGCAAATGGCCTGCTGGGCCTCGCAGTCCCACAGCGTCAAGAGTTCAGACCCAGTATCCTATGAACGGCTCTCGCGAAGCGGAGGCCGTGAAAAGTATCTCCACACACCCTCAGCAATCCTCGTAGTCAGAAGTCAGAAGCACAGGGGTTTACCGGTCAGCCAGATGAGCAAAAAACTGCACCCGTATCTAGGTATGATCTCCCTTAAAAGCAGTTTTGCCACAGTAACTGAGTCATTGTGACGTGTTGGGAACGCTTCCACCCATCTTGAAAACAGACAGACAATAACAAGAACTTATCTCAACTTATGTGGTGGCATGTCAATGAAATCCATTTGTAATCTGGTAAAAGGGCCACCCTACCGTCCTATGGTTCCCATGCTTACAACTGTTTTTCTGTTTGGATTGATTTGTTGGCAGATCAAACAACGCTGGCAAAGTGACTCTGCAATAATCCAAAATTTTGGATTATACCAAGTTTCCCTGAACAGTCGAATCATTCTCTTCCTAAATGACCAGGACCATGGTACATCCGTGCCATGTCAGCAATCATGCAATTGGGCATAACAGGTCTGCCATCTTTGTAAACCCAAATTTCATCTTCCTCTCGCTGTCTGCAACCTTCTTTGAGCCATGTGTTTTTCTCCTCATCATTTGCCTCATCTTGTAAGTCTTTTACTCCCTGCCATGTTTCTACTATAGATATTAGCATGAGAGTTCATGACATGATCATTATCCTTTTCCCGATTAAGTGAAAGATTATTTTTCGCACAGTAACATGCAGTTTCATCAGCAAAGGCATTTCCTTTAGTTATATAGTCTTCTCCCTTTTTGTGCGCTCCACATTTGACAACGGCAATCTTTTCTGGTAACTGAATGCCATCAATCAATCTGTTGATCAATTTTGCATTCCTGATCGGAGTTCCCGCAGAGGTCAAATAACCCCTTTGAGACCAAAGCTGGCCATAGTCATGAACTACGCCATATCCATACTGACTATCAGTCACTATGGTAACCTTTTTCCCTTCTGCTTTTTCACAATGCACGAATTAAACCAACTAATTCTGCCACTTGTGCTAAACGAATTCCTTCAAGAGTTGAACCCTCAATTATTTCTGAAACTGTGCAAACTGAATATGCTGCTCTCAGAATGCCTTCATCTGTTCTTAAACAGGAGCCATCAACAAAGTAAACAATGTCTGACTCTGGTAGAGGCACATCTTTGATGTCTTTTCTGGGTTTAGTGCAGTATTCCAAAACATCCAAACACTCATGATCAATGTCATCAGTTTCATTGTCAATTTCAGAAACCACACTATCTGGTGAAAGTGTAGCGGGATTGAGATTAACACATCTTGCAATGGATACATTATCTGATCCCAGAATAACCTTTTCATATTTGGTCAATCTGTTACTTGACAGGTGCTGTGTTTTACTTCTGGTAAGAAGTGTTTCAACTGAATGAGGTACATACACTTTTACTGGAAACCCCATTATGAATACTTCACTTTGCTCAAGGCTTACACTTGTTGCGGCCACTGCTTTCAAGCAACCTGGCAATGCTTTTGCAACAGGATCAAGAACAGCTGAGAAGTATGCTATTGGCTTTCTCATGTTTCTGAATGAGAACTGATAATGCACAACCTTCCCTTTCACTGCAATACCGCTCAAATTCTTTGTCATAATCAGGCATCCCCAATGCTGGTGCTTCACACAGACTTTTTTTTAGTTTTTCAAAAGCGTCTAATTCTGTTTTTGTCAAAACAATCGGGTCTTTTATATCTGCCTTTGTCAACCTTTGCAGTGGTTTCGCAATTACTGAAAACCCACAAATCCATTGGCGACAATAACCAACCATTCCTAGAAACATCCTGATCTGTCTTTGTGGTGTTGGTGGTTGTATTGCTCGAATCATTTTTATTCTTTCAACTGTCACTTGTCTGATTCCTTTTGCAATTCTGTGACCAAGATATTTAACCTCTTGTTTGCAAAACTGTAATTTCGCAGGTGACACTTTATGTCCCTCATCTGCCAATCGATTCAGAAGTGTAATGGTGTCAGTTACACAATTTTCTCTTGTTTTTCCTGCAATAAGGAGATCTATGTACTGGACCAACGTTGACTCTCCAGGTAATTTTAAATCTTCCAAGGATTTCTTTAGCAACTGATTAAAGATAGATGGACTCTCAGTATACCCTTGAGGAATAAGACACCATGCTAATATGCGATCCTGGAACCGGAACGCAAACATTTGTTGGCTGTCTGGATGCAGTGGAACTGTAAAGAAGCCATTACATAGGTCAATGACCGTATACCATTCTGCATCATGCGGAATCTGATATAAAATTACTGCTGGATTTGGTACAATTGGACAGCAAGGAACAACTATTGTATTAACCTTTCTCAGGTCCTGAACTATCCTGTAAGTTCCGTTTGGCTTTTTGATTCCCATAATCGGTGAATTACATGGGCTGCTTTCAATCTCTCTCAAAACACCTTGCTTAATAAATTTTTCAATCATAGGAATGACACCCTCAATTGTTTCAGGTTACATTTTGTACTGGGGAATGTTTGGAAAATCTATCCCTTACTTCACAGAAATTTTTACTGGGTCCACATGTTTCATTAAATCCATTTCATCACCAGTTAAATCCCAAATTTTTGGATTAACTGCTTCTTTCAATTCTTCAGGTAGATTGTTTTTATCAAAAGCAGGGAACATTTTATTTTCTTCATCAACCATTAGCAGTGTCAATTTATACAGACCATCTTCTTCTAAAGTTTGAAGCTCATTACCCTCCGGCGAGCAATACGTTTTGCAATTCATCTTGCACAACAGATCACGACCTAAAAGATTAACAGGACTGCTGTTACAGACCACAAATCTGTGCTGGTCTTTGTAGTTTCCAATTTCTATATCAACTGGTTTTGTCAAATCTGTTTTTATTTGCTGATTAGCTATGCCAACTACCTGGATGGTTTCACCCGAGAGGAAGATTTTCAATTTCCACTGATCTAACAGTAGAACGGGTAGCACCAGTGTCCACAAGAAAAGTGATATCTTTGTTGTTCACTTTACCGTTTACAAATGGACATGACTGATCTACCTCAAGAGTGGCTCCAAACATACACTCTTCTTCCTGTCTCATGCACCGTCATGAGTAATCCTCTGAGTCACTGCTCTCATTTTCTTTCAGCCGAAATAGTTGAGAGACATTTGACACATTTACTTTTTGTGATCTTTTTACCTGTTCAGCTCCGCAGAAACCCGTCTCTGGACTGTATCTCTGTTTATTCATGCAATTTGGCAAGGGTGGCTGTGGCATTCGTCTCTGTTGATTCAATTGGCTCAGCTGATTCAATTGGCTCTGCTGATTCACTAACTGTCACTGTAGCTGTTGCTCCTGACTTATTTCATTTAACTGTCGCTGTAGCTGTTGCTGCTGATTTATCTCACTTTGCATCTGTGGATTTAATGATGAATTTTTAAAATTTCCGGGCGGATTTTTACATTCACGCTTCCAGTGTCCAATTTCGCCGCAATTAAAACAAGGTAACTTTTGTTTTAGCTCTTCAATGTTTATATTAAATTTAGGCTTTTTCACAAAATTCCCTTTGAACTTTGCTGGATTCTGCTGATAATTTTTATTTTCTACGGTTGCTATCTGTTGTTCAGCTACCTTCACTTGTGCCCACATTGCTTTCTCCTTGAGTTTTTTTTGTTTTGCATCTAACTCATCACTGCAATATTTTGCCTTCCTCAGGATATCATCGACTGAAAGTGATTGCCAGCCGACAATTCTGTTTCTAATCATTTCCCCAATTTCAGGTCTCAGGCCATAAACAAATCTGTAAATAAAGTGGCTCATGTCACTTTCACTTAATTTTTCATAGCCACTCTATTGTTTAAATACCAGGAGTAATCTTTCATAAAAGGAATGAACTGATTCTTTTGGTTCTTGGTTTGTCCTGTCTATTTTAACCCAATTTACTTCTTTAGCAGGAATCTTGTCTTTCAGCCAGACAATTACTTTGTCCTAGAAATCCATGACAACATCTGAAGGAGCACCTGTTACTTTGTCGAGGTGGTTCCTCTTTAGGCCAACTAATAGAAATTTTACATTCTGTCCAAAGATCCGATGGGACAACAATGTCAAAGAAACCATCAAGATCAATCCACAGAACTTTTGACACTTTGATGAATCTGTCTACCTAACGGTACCATTCTACTGGCTTTTCTCTCAGCGGAGGGAAATCATTTGTAAAGAGCAGAATGTCCTGTCTTGTCCATGGAACATGAACATAACCTCCACCAGCTAATTCCCTCATAGGAAATTCACCAAAAACTTCTCCTCTTTCTCTTTTCTTCTTCTTTTTTCTTTGTCCATTTAACTCTCCATTTACTTAATTCACCTAATCTTTTTAGAAACACAATTAGTTCTTTTACATGGGTTATTCTGCCTGTGGTATTTAGATTCTCAATATCTTTCTCAGAAAAATCCACTCTGTAATGTTTTTGCAATTGTTTCTGACGACTCAAGTCTATTTCTAATTCAGCAGCCACTTCTTCAAATTTTTCATATTTATTTTCAGTTTTCCACTGAATGCTCTTGCAAATGAATAACAGTTCATCATCCTGATATTGCTTCAAACAGTCAGTACCAATTGTGCCAATAATTAATTCTTCTAAATCTGCTTTTAATTTTGCAACATCAAGTTGTTTAGACTCAGGAACCTGTTGAGTAATCTGTGTTAAATCTGTTTTATTTGTGGTCTTTTCTAAAGAACCAGAATCTGCAGCTGATGGTGTGGCACCATCTGACAAACTTTGATATAAAGTTAAATTTGGCATTGTTTTATCTCGGTGAATTTCTGTTAATTCAGAATAAAAATTTTCAGCCACTTTTTGAATTTCTGTATTGAATGGATTCGTTATGACTGAATGTCTATTTTCACCTTGCTCAAAAACTGGAACAGGACCAATTGTAACTGTTACTGCTTCCATGCCTTTTGTTAATTGCTGAATTAATTTTCCCTTTGCTTTTAAATACTCTGAAATGTTTGGTATATTTTCAAGTAGCTCTGTCTTTTTGTCATTTTTCGGGAAATTATTTCTCGAATTCGAACTTTCTCTTGGAGTATTTGATTTACTTCTTAATCTCGCCCTTAACCTGGGTGAATTATCACCAATCTCTCTAGGAGGTGCACTAGGAGAAATTCCTGAAAGACTTCTCGGGGTAGAATGTGAACAACTTGGCTGATAAGGTGGAGGATTAATAAAAACTTCTTCTAAAACTGCATCATCTAATTCTTCATCAAGATGACCTTTTTTCTGGGAATTCTTTTGACCTGCTCTTTCAACAATCATTTCTAAAACCGAGTACAAACCATCATGCATGTCCCCTTTTCTCCAACGACGCACTGTATCTTGGTGGGTTTCCCGATTTATGCCTCTTGGTGTTCCCCAATTTTCTCGTTCAAGCTCCATCATTTCAATTTCCCATTCAACTAAAGCTTCAAATTGAGTGGGTCTGGGTTTTGGTGAAAGTCATCATTTTATCTCTTAGGTTTCTTAAAACTTTAACATTAAACGATCCATCTTCTGGCCAGGCTAAAACACCATCATTTTTGGTATATTGCATCCAATTTTCAAACCAGAGGACCGTATGATAACCATATTCTCCTTCCATATATGCTGCGGGTGTTTTGTACTTGTGAAGTACTTTTCCACCACGCGCTTCAATTTTCTTGTCCGGATTGAATACATTTTTAATTTTCTGAAACCATGAAGGCTTCTTTTCTTCTTTATTCCAATAATAACTCACGTTTTAAACTATTCCTTTTAATTTAAAAAAGATCGTAAGTTTTTCCTTGTTGTTCCGCTACTCTAGCCAATCCGTGCGCGAAACTCACCAACAAGCCAATTCGGTTAAGCCACGTCACTACCTCGCTCAACCAATGAGAATCCTGTTTTCAGAAAGGACCAATCGGCTAACAGCTCGTTTTGATCACGTGAACCAATCAGTGCGCTTGCTGTGACGTATGTTAACCAATCACAGTGCGAACCCTGTGACGTATACTGCTGCTGCAGCGAAGCTGCGCGTGTCAGCGTCACTCAGTAAACTCACCCCTCCTTTACAAAATATTTTCACAGCGCCATTTTGAAACCATCCTTTTCAATGGATTTCAGTTAATCACTACGGAAAAACAAACCATTTGTCTGTTTCGCTAAATAAAGTGATAGTTTTACCAGACATTCAAGATTTCACTCTCGTGAAATAGACGACGCTATTTTCACAAAACAGTTTTACGCATTCATACAGGAAAACCTATTCAAAAAAACCAATTACTTTTTTCGCAACGAGTTTTAAAACTGGCCCTTAGTCCCTATACTAAGAGCTACGATTTCATAGACCAACCTCACTATACATACAACCTGTCATACCTAAAAATCCCTAAACTTGTGTTGTACGTCCACAACACTTAGTGATATTTCAGTACCACTAATTAAAACAGAACAAATGAACTGTGTAACTTCACCTGTCACACTACTCTGCCGGCACATAGGTTTTTTCCAGCAGTGAGAAAAAATCCTATCAACAACATATAACAACTAGACAAAACTTAACATGTATTAAACATGTATCCTATGTAATTACCATATAACATGTCAGTTACCATAGTAACCGAACTCTGCTACCAGAGAATTGATCCAGTGGGCCAAAGAAAATTCAGTCTCAATGAACAACTCTACTCCATGACACTCGCAATTATTCATAAATTTATCACTAGGCCCATAGATGACTGAGACATGAACTGACCAACTGAATCATATGACCTAATTAATCAAAACTCTTTTATATGCATTTAATTACGTCAAAATCATAGGCAATGGATTAACTATTGGTAACTCAAACGAAACAAGCAAGACCAGCTTGTCATTTCAAAATCTATTTTATTAACTTTATTTATCGAGCAAAGAGCATTTAAGAATTTCATTTCTTTATTAGGTTTTTATCGAGCAGCATTATTTTATTAGAAAGGCACATTAGACTGTCAGTTTAAATCAAAATCAGCATGAAAAATGTTTAAACATTTAGGAACTTATTCCTAAACCCTAACTTAATTAAAAAAAACCCTAAAGGAAAAAGTAAATTTCAGAGTTTTTTACGTGAGTCAAAAGTCCGACAGCATCTCTGGAGCACTGGATCGAACCAACAGTGCTCTTTCTAAGGGGGCAATTTTATACCTTTTCTCTATCTAAAATTAACTAAAAGAATACAAAACAATGACCAACTCGAAGCATGATTGGTTCAGAAATGTCAGTCCATGAAGTCATTCGCCTTTCACATTGCAAGAACCACGTTCCTCAAGAGCGGCATTGTCCTTTGACTACGTGTGTCATAAGCTCTTCCGAGGCTTGCAACATTTAATAAAATTGTTCGTTGCTTCCTCATCCAAGCTTTTCCGCCGCTACACATCCTGTTCTTGACATTGAAAGTTTATTCAATGATTATCTTAATGCTTTGCGCAGCTTAGCTTCCGCGTGTGCTTTTCAAAGAATTATGAAGAAAATGTTTTCTTTCATTCTCTGCTGCGCACGGCCCAACTCGACAGGACTTCGGACATCCATTTTAGATATAGGCCACAGGCCTCTTTTACCATGGCTCTAGTATACAAGGAAACACAAGACCTCAATTAATTCAAGAAATGATAATTATTCTGTTACCCACCCCCTTGACTGATGTTAACCCAGCTTTATGCATAAAAGACAAACAAAACACTGTCATGAAACACACGACATAAACAAAAGCACATTTAAGAGAATGCACATGCTATTATTTAAAACAGCCGCAGTTAATGTTTGACAAAACAAAAGACAAAGTTAATATATTATTACAACGTGATGACAAACATGAAAAGAGCACATATTAGACCCATATGTTCATGTAGGTGCACATTATTCTAGGTTGAAGTAATACGAAAACATGCAGCACTCGTTAATGAATTAAAAATTATGGGAGTTTAAATCGGCGAACTGAATCTAAACTTATCTATAAAGTCCGCTTCATCACTTTAAAAGGCCCCTGTTCACACTTCTTTTGGTTTTTCTTCAACATTTTCCTGGGTAGATCCCCTTGAACCCTCCTTTTGATGGGCAGACTCACTCGCTGCGCAACATTCATCCCCAAAATTTACGCCTCACCATATCCAAATGTCACCAGCCGCCACTGAAACCAGGTTCTGTTAACTATCATATTCAGCCCCAACCCTCATCTGATGGATTATTCTCTATAAGCTCCTCTCTTAGGTCTGTGGATATTCTGTCCCATCAGTTCTGCAGAAACTAGGTAATCCACTCCACTCCAGTATCCTCCTTTTAAAAACCCATTACCCTGGTAGAATGTGTTGCAATGGTTTATCACACCTCATTCTCTGGCAGTAATGTAGATACTTCTTACTTCTCAGGTGGCCATTCCTGATAACATCCGAGAACTAGTTTATTCTGTTCCTACATCTAAACTGCAGTGGCCAACATATAGACACACTCTTCCGCTTTACAAGCTGCAAGTGTCATTGGAATCTGTTCTTGAATGGACGACAATACTGGGTAACTTTTTCTTTGAGAGACGCAGCCACTGAAAACTCATTGTGGGATTCTGGCTAGGCTGCCTTCTGATATGCGCAGAATATGTACATTTTTGGGGTATTAACTAGCCTTCAGTTCGGTAGTATAGGTTATCAAAAGCCATTCTCTTATTATTATTATTATTATTATTTTTATCAAATGGTCAGTTAGTCCAGTGTTTTTTTAACTGGGTTCGAGTATCGGCAATGACGCTAAACCTCCTGTGACTCTGGGCAAATCACTTAATCTCCCCGTGCCTAACAAAAAAAATGAATGTGTCCTCATGTAACGCAACTGGTGCTCATGTAAAGCACTCTGATACCCGATTCGGGTCAAGTTCGCGCTATATAAAACTATAAAAAAAAACCCATTATTGTCTGTACTTTAAAAAGCAATAGCATCAGAATTGGCCTAACAGTGCAGGATAATGCGTTGAGTAAATATCTACATCTTTAATCAGACCCCCCAGGATATAGCGGCATGGATTAGCAAATTTAGCGGCACAAAAATGGAAATTTAGCGGCAATTTTGCGGCATTTTATGTGGCCATTTTTCCTACAACAAACACAGATATCTTAGTGTTTTTAGTTACTTAACAACATGAAGCTATGTATATTTGGTTTCTTTACAATGTAGACACTTTGGGGCAGATTTACAAGCCCCTTGCGCTGCTTTTACGCCGCCGTTGCGTCACTTTTGTGACGCAGCGGCGGCGCAAAAGATGCACCATGGTGCAGGGTATTTACTACGTGACGCATCTCCCAGATGCGTCACGTTGCAAAGCCTTGCGCCAGAAGAGGCGTACCATTGCAGGTCAGTTTGTGTCTTGCAATAGCCTTAGAGCTTGGTGCCACTGTACCTGCTGCACTAATGATGGCTATACCCATCGCCCCTTTTATTAGTAAGCACGTTAAATAGAACAGTGTATTTTGAACACGACCTGATATCCCACCGGATGCCCGTTAGACAGACCTAAACACTAGAGAAAGAGCAGTCAAAACCGCCAAGTGGTCACTTGTTAAACAGTAGCGAACTGCATGTTGGTACTTGTAGTTTCGTTGCAAAATGTCAGCCTGCAAATCGTCTCAGATTTAAAAGCGGGGACTGATTGAAGTTGACACCCATGACATGGGGCCACTTGACGCCCGTGTTAAATTTCTCGCCTCTAGGATTTTTCCCATGGCTCACTCCCAGGGGGAAATGGTCTGCAATAGGTGAGCTCAACCCTCTGACTTCATCCCTTGTCCAGCGCGCCTCTGCAGATACCCCGTCCCGTGTGCGCCTCAGCTCTCTCGGCTGAGTGGTTCTGTCTGTTTATCTTGAGGGACAGACATCTCTGCACGGCGCTCCGTCTCCAAGCCAGCGAATAGGGTGACCAACTGGCATTGGTGCAAATTCAGGACGGCGAGTGTAAAAATTCAGGACAAAGGGTCAAAATTCAGTACACAAATTCAGGACAGGAGCTCAAAATTCAGGACAAAACTTCAGGACAATAGGTACGTTTTACAGACACATCAGAGGTCGCTCAATAGTATATAAGTAAGCCCAGCCATTTCCAAACATATTCAACCGTTTGCAAACCTATCCATCATGTATCCTTCCATCTATCATTTCACTCATCCATCCCTTCATCCATCCCCTCATCCATCCTTTCACTCATCTCCCTTATCCATCCACCCTTTCACCCTATCCATATGTACACTTATCCATCCACTCTTCATCCCATCCATCCATCCATTCACTCATCCATTCAGCCATTTACCCTTTCACCAATCCAGCCATCCTTTCACTTACTAATCCTTCCACCCATCCACTATTTTAGTCATCCATCCATCCTCCCTTTCTCTCTCATCGACCCTTTCACTTAGCCATCCTTCCTTCCATCCATCCTTTCACCCACCCATCATCCATCCATCTGTCCTTCCCCTCATCATCCGTCCTTCCCCTCATCATCCGTCCTTCCCCTCATCACCCATCCATCCTTCTCCTCATCCATCCATCCTTCCCCTCCCTCCATCCATCCTTCTCCTCATCCATCCTTCTCCTCATCCATCCATCCTTCCCATCCATCCATCCATCCTTCTCATCCATCCATCCTCCCCCTCCATCCATCCATCCCCTCATCCATCCATCCTTCCCCTCCATCCATCCATCCATCCATCCTTCACCTCATCCATCATCCTTCCCCTCATCCATCTTTCCCTTCATCCATCATCCAGCTACCCTTCCATTTCTTTATTTTCTTAAATTATAGACTGCATGTTTGAAGAACCGAGGTTTGCTTACAATTTAGTGACCGTAATTACGCTCTGTGAAGAGAACCACGTGCTGCCTCGGTGTAATCAGGGGTGTAATCTGGCCGAGTCTCGGATGTTTGGGGCCCTGGGTAGAAATGGAATGTGTGAGCCCCCCTCTAAATAGCAGGGACATGACACATTGCCTCGTACAGGAATTCACAGACGCAGGGCGCTTGCCGCCCCAGAGCTCGAGAGACAACCCTCCAACCTCACCTCTCCCCAGCCCCTCTTCCACCTGCTGGCGCGTGCTGCCCTCCTGGGACCCTGTGACCTCTGCGGCTGGCCCCTCTCGGGCTCTCCGTGGCTGGATAGCTGAACCTGTCTGCTCCTTAACAAGCACATGCGAGGTGGGATCAATGGGGCGCAGGCTAGCCACTGAAAGGTGCTTTTATCTGATAATTAGCATCAACTTGGAGACAAATTGATTGTTGGCTCGGGTAACAAGAGGGAAATGGCAGTCGCGGATTCCACCAGATATCGCTGCTCCTGAACCTGCAGCCCCTCCCTCTCAGTCACCTTCGAAGCACCTCTTAACAGGTCATCAAGGGCTGGAGGTGTGAGGGTTGCAATCCCGCTGTGCCTCTCCAATGCTGCTGATAAAGCAGACCACCCAGGATATAGCGAAAAATGCCGCGATTTCTACAAAAATGCCGATTTCGCGGGCATTTTTGTAAAAATCGCGGCATTTTTTAAAAAGTGCCGATTTCGCGGCAAATCGCGAAATCGCGATATCCTGGAGGGTCTGTTTAATGTGTATTTAATGGTTTTTATTTTTTTATATTTGCACAAATAATTACTTTATAGGGAAATCGCTTTGACATCAAATGGTGATTGCCTCACATGTAGTATTTCTCAGATACTAGCCCTAAACACACAAAGAGAAGGGTAGACTGCCCTTTTGCCATAGACGTTCACCAGATTCACGCAATGTTGTGTACTACTACCCTCCCTTCTCAAGCCTAAAGTGAGAATCTGAATGCGTGCCCCTTTTGGAATAAAAAAAAAAAAAGGCATACAGCAGATTTTCACACTGCAGAGTTCACGGTAGGGTAACCATGTAACAGACGTATATGGCAAGCAGATTTATAGTCAGTTGTACTTAAACCACTTAATTTGTTCTCCGCAGAATGACACCGGTGTAGCAGTGCAGTATATAAAGCAGGTTTTTATCATCTTTTTGGCAATAAAAAAATCATACAAAAGCCATATCCTGCCAACCTGCTTTCGAATACAATTCAAGTGCAAACAATACCACAATTGCAAGACTTGAATGCATTTTCTTGTTGCTGAGCTCGCCACCCATGCAGAACCTAGCAAAAGCATTCAACTCTCCCAGGGATCCCCGGAGCATGCTGCTCTTAAACCTTAAATGCATTTAGAGAAGCAATGATGCTCCTAAGAAGACCATTTCTGTTGACATAACTGTAGTGTCTTGTAATAAAAGAAACGCTGGACCTCTTTTGGCTCCCACTGTACACCTGTGACGTAAGCGTTGGCGGGTTGAGTTGAAAACAGGCTCTGAATGTGGAGGTCTGACTTACACGCAGCAGAATAAAGACATGTACTACTATTCTCCATGTGTGGTTTGGTTATTGGGGTGTAGCGGGGCAGGTAGGATGCTACAATAACTGTATTCAAATCTACTCCTTTAAAAAAAGCTCTACTTAAATTAACTGATATCAGTAAAAGAGGTTGGTCACACACACGTTATCAGCATGAACCCTAGTGAAAGAATAGCGCATGAGTTTTGCTTTACAATGCAATCTTGAATGCTTCCAAATCATTCTTACTTGTATCCAATAGGGCTTGCATGAGCGTTGCATGCATGTCTTAAAAAAATGCATGTGCCTATTTCCTCCACTGGAATTCCACCGTCCGCTTCCAATTCTGCCATTGCCCTCTTCTGTTGCTGGCTCTGCCTTTATCCATCGCCTACTGTTCAGATGTATGTGGCAGCAATCCAGGGTGTATGTGTGAAGGTATGCTTTAATTTTCAGCTCATTCGGCACTTGGTTCTGCTGTTCTCAGATTAATACCTTAGATAGCAGACCGAAATGAAGCAACAGATTACAAGCACTTTAAATAAATTGTGCATAGCATGCTAGATCAGTTGCATGGAAATGGAAGTGGTGGTATTCAATACCTTAAGTGAATTTCAGCAAGTGGTGAAGCACACACTTCCTCCCCAAGGAAAGGTCATAGAGGTTTCCCCAACGCACAAGAAAACATTTACAACACAATTTTCATATACATTTGCTAAAAAGCATTGGGCTCTTAAAGAGCTCTCATGAAAAATTCCAGGCTTGGGAGAGAAAGCAACTGCTGGGTATATGAAGAGATTCTTTACGCTTTGATTTTTAGCTGGAACTCATTTAGAATCCCAACACTGCTAAATGGCAGGTTTGCTGAGTACGAAGACTCCCTGGTCTCTTTCCCACCTTATGTCTCCTTCCACCATCCTACAGTTCCTGTGCTTTCTATCACTCTTACAGTTTTTTCATCCCTCCTTTCACCTTTTGTCCCTGTTTTCATGCCTTTCTATTCCTCCTTTCGCACTTTTCTACCTTTTTCTTGTTCATAATCAAAGAGGATTAGAAATAAGCCCTAGTCCTCAAAAACTAGTGCTGATACACTCCATATTATAAACGAGGTGGGTCTAACGATACATATACACAATGCAATCATAGGAAGCAATTTCAGGATGTTTATAGAAAGTGAATACACTATGCCGTAGGGGGTGGGCAGCCATATTAAAGAATGTTCCAAAGGCACTTGACCTTCATCAGGACGGCTCCTAAGTTCCCCAATTAACAAGTACATGGGCTAAACGTGTATATTCCTGTTTCAAAATGTATTGAACATCATCAAGGTGACTCATCATTCCCCCCCCCCCTCCCCCCCCCCCCAAAATAAAAAAAAGATATATTCAGGCAATACGTGTATATGTGCATCTGAACTTCCCTTTTTCATATATCCCTCAGTCATATTAGTAGTGGTATTGCGCCGAAAAAGGGAAATATAAAAAGGGAACTGGTCACGTAAGACCCATGAATATAACGCAATCCCAAACGAACAGGTGCGCACTTTCAGGAAAATAATTTTAAAAAACAACTCTTGAAGGTGTTAAACATTATCAAAACGACCATGAGTCAGCTCCTTTATCATATGGTAATAGTTATGGTGGCGATACTTGGACAAATGCTGTCGGGCCAAGCTAAATGGTATAACGGCTACTCGTAAGAAGTAGTGTAACTCCTCCTCAGTGTTGTGTTCTCTCGCTATGCTGCGTAGGCGGCATATCCATGTGGCCTCCTTTCGTCTTAAGGCCAATTCCTGATTCTCCCTGCGCCCCCCACCCGCTGGGATCAGATGGAACGTGATCAATCCCAAGGAACCATATTTTGTTGTTGTCCCTATGTTGTTCTCTCATGTGGTAGATGATTGGATACTTCATGTCATTATTTCTTATAGCACGTGTGTGTTCCTGTATGTGCATCTTAAGAGGTCAACTGTGCTTCCTGCATAGGTCTTATTGCATCCACATCCGACAATATAGACAACAAACTTGGTCTTGCATTTAATATGATGTCTAATGTCCTATTCCTGGCTCATATTTTAGCTAAACCTTTTGGTTTTATTATTGCCAAACTGGCAGATATTGCATTCATTATTAGTTTAAAACCCCTGTACTATGGGAGGTAGCCATGTCCTCCTTTTGGTGGTCGTACAAAGCTTGGACAAAGCCAGTTACATATTTTGTTTTACCTCTCCAGTAGTTAATCTTAGGCGTTTTGGTTATATGTTCTTTAAGTCCAGGAATCTCAGTCAATAATCCTCAGTGCTTCCTTAAGATTCTATATAGCTTATCACTTTGTGTAGTGAACAGGGTAACAAAGGAACGGTGATCAAGCGTGTTCTTTTAGGTCGAGGGGCCTATAAGCTGCGCAAAAGCGCAGCTTCCGGTCTCGAGATTTAATGTTTCTTAGTAGGGCTTTAGAACCCGCCTCCCTGCCCTGTCTCTCCTCCATTGGCTGGCTTCCTAAACGGAGGCCAGCCATTGGAGGAGAGATGCGTCACTCCGATTTAGCCCCGTCTTTTTAGGATTCGGGGGCGTAAGTTTTGCGGTTCTTTAGCTTATGACGTCGTCCGTCACTCAGGACAGCAAAACACGCCCCCGAATCCGAAAAATTTCGGAAGCTTGTGGCCACCATTTTTTTTTTTTTTGCATGGACTGGAGCCAGGCTGCACCCTCAGCCGGACCTCGGTGAATACAGTACATGCCATTAATGTTCGTATCCTCTTTAAAACGCTGTCTGAGGTATGCCCCTCCCTATAATCTCCACCAAAGGCCCGCCCGGTTACGAGCCTTCGAAGCAGCTGGAGTGTGAATAAGGACGTTTAAAAACATCCCTCCACAGCCAATGTGTAAGCGAAAATCATTCGCAGCATCATCACCTCCGAGGCTGCCACGCCGCGATTAATTGGCATCACCGAAACACCTCACAGATGAAAATCTGTTTTGACACTACGCGCTCTTTTCACACAGCTTCGAGAGGGTGTCATGTTGGACCTCGAGCAAGAGCCGCGCGTTCCAGCAGTCTTTGCTCCGCAGCAAGCACCCTAATAGCTGTGAGCGTAAGGTCCCTTAGCAGTTGCAATCCCCATTTCAGCAGAGCGTCATTTGCATACTTCTCCCTATTGTCAGCATGACATAATGTGCAGTCTGAGAAGTATAATTAAACCACGAAAGTCCAGGCTGTGCGGCAACTCTCAGCAGAATAAAGTACTCCACACACGTCTCCTTTGAAGTAACTTGGGAAATAATGCCTCCCATAGCCGCCGTCACCGAGCAGAAGTGGGCGGCGCTGCTGTGTTTGTGCAAGGCTGGAATCCATCTATGTAATACCGAACGTTGTGATTGTGATTTCATTTGATGTTCTCACGGTAGTGCCTAGAACTGCAGCGGAAGGTCTAGTGCGCTACTCGGCTTGGAGTAACACCTGGGATTTATGGACATGTAGCACTTGTGTGTCACAGATTTTCGTGACCTTGTCTAGTTTCAGTCTTAGGTTAAGAACACTTGTTTTCGCCTGCCTTCAGCAGCGGACCATGTTGCCTAGAATCTGAAAGATGGATGCAGTCTGCTACGTAACTTCCAGGGTAATGATGGGTGACCGTTGCATGAGTACCGTCAAAAAGATGCTCTAC
This sequence comes from Lissotriton vulgaris, assembly GCF_964263255.1. Classification (NCBI taxonomy): domain Eukaryota; kingdom Metazoa; phylum Chordata; class Amphibia; order Caudata; family Salamandridae; genus Lissotriton; species Lissotriton vulgaris. The sequence goes on from NC_141687.1 coordinate 1,699,737,220, forward strand.
CGAATTTTGCAGTTGCGATGTGCAGTTTTGTTTTTAACACTTCCTATGCTTGGGTGATTTGTGTATATTTTTTGAACTGTGTGTGTGCCTGTGATGAAGTAGTATACTTATTAAACTGATCCGCTCACTACCAGTCTTATTTGTACTATGTATTGCAGCTAAATATTACCTCTGATTCCATGCAAGTGGAAACCTTTTTTTCGTTAGCTTTTAATTTAATTGCACAAAGCATGAGCAGCCTAATCCATATTTACTCTGTTATTAGTGGTGTCATTCATCTTAAAATAAATAATACAAAAAATGCTACTTCATCTGGACAGGAAAAACAGAGTATTTTCCCTTTGATTTAGTGATTGTTTATTTAATTTGGATCATAGCTTGATGTGGTGTATTTTGGAGATATGACGCAAATGTCACTCAGTGGCTGCCTTAAATACTGTCTTAAACATCTTCTATTGAAACCGGTTGTTAACGGCGGTACATCAGGCTTGAGGAAATTGGCTACCTTTTAGGACTTATCTTCTGTCACTGCAGTAAAAATGCAAGTTAGTTGTCGGGATTAGAACAATGTAAATTATGTCATCTGTAACGAGATAGCTATATCTTTTAGTAATTTTAGAAAAAGCAGTTGAGTTGCAGGAAGTGTGTGATATCATTTTTTCCCTTCAGCGCTGTATTTGACAGAATCTGAACTTGTTCTGGACAGTACCATTCTCACCATTGTAGTATGCAGAGTGTCAAGGACAATATCCTGGGCTACTGTGTCAGCAACTAATTTCCTTTAATGAATTGATATAGTGCATAGTCGGCAATCTTGTGTCATAGTTTCTGTACTGTGTCTAGTTCCAAAGCCAGTCTGGTGATTCCATAGGTGGTGGTTTTCTATGTAGCATTCTTCTGGAGTTCCTATTCAACTTTAGTGAGTGTAGTAGTCGGGAAGACAGTTTTCTTCATCTCCATATTATACAATGTACTGGTTGCCTTTAATCATTTGACTTTAGAGACTTTGTCTTTTTTTTTTATGTATGGGTGTCCCCAGATTATCCATAATTCTACAATAGGACCGGAAGTGAGGCTTTATCTTTCTCTTTTGTCACATTAATAAACAGGCGGCTCACTGTATCAAATTTAAACTACAGTATCCAAAACACATGAGATCCTCAGTTGTGTGACTTAAAAAGCCATTCAGCAACAATAAAAGTTCATATCCATCATTGGCCTAGCCATCATGGCCTCATTCTTTGCTGTTGCGCAGGTCGAGTTGGGCCTCTCCCAAATTCTCTATTTAGCTGCCACATAATTGTACTGTTTTTACTGCTTGATATGTTAATGTTGCTTATATTTCGCTAATTAGCTTGTAGGTGCTCTTTTTAGCAGTGCTCCTGGGTTACGAAGTCTATTTTTCCCATCATATCTTATTCATTCTTCTCACAGGTTTAGAGGCCTTGAGCGCAAATAGTTGGTAGTGGGCTCAGTGTGCATCCGTGTGTGTGGCTCTGTGTGTATGTGTCTGTGTGTGTATGTGGCTCTGTGTGTGTGTGTGTGTGTGTGTGTGTGTGTGTGTGTGTGTGTGTGTGTCTGTGTCAGCCTCGGTTTCTAAATCCCTGTTTGATATACGAGATATTAGCAGAAAAAGTATTATTGGAGCTACAATTGTTTATTCATCCCTGCTTCCTCCTTATGTCTCTGTTTTTATGCCTTTCTATTCCTCCTTCTTTCTCACTTTTGTACCTTTTTCTTATTCATAGTCCAAGCTGACTACAACTAAGCCCCAGACCTCAAAAACGAGCGCCCCTACACTCCATATTGCAAACAGTTTAAACTCTGGTCAGAGTTGGAGAAAACTGGTCAAAATTGCAAAATCCCCAACTGGGAGAGACTGTTTCTTAGTGTGTAAGCATCTACGAGGGAGACCAGTTATGATACTGCTTTTGAATCTTTTGGCCCAGCTTGACTTTCTTTTCGTTTAGAAAATTCCATTTCTGATTGTACCGTGCAGTTAAAAACCTGTGGTACTGCACTATTAATGTCTCCAGTAAGATATTTTTGCAACTTGAAGTTCTGTGGTAAAGCCTGTTCTACGATTAGTCGACTGTTTACAAATCGAACCAGCATTTACAATGTAACGGTCTATTGGTATTGTAAATGACAAACCTTTTATTTATGGGTTGGTTTTGAAAACAGATAATGGCATTGTCATTTACAATGCCAGTAGCTTTAGCTCTCGCAAATGCGAGACATATTGTATTTGAACACAGCCACACACAGCCACACAAAAACACACAGAGCCACATACACACCCACACATACACTGCGGCTCAATGGGCAGGTTTTCTTTTTAAATAACAGTCTTGGTCCCTGTTGCTTGGTGGGCCCTCTGACGTATCAACTTTAAAGTATATAGAACCAAGCACTAGAATAAAGCATCCGAAAGCAGGGCGTGGGATGCAGTGGCCTGACAGAGGAGGCTGCTCGGAAGCCTTCAGCCTCGGGAGGAAACTGCACTGGGAGGAAGTCACCGGGGCTCCTGCGGTGCCTCCACTTGGATGTCAGCGCGCTCTAGGGTGGGGGCTTCTCAGTGCTTCCTCCAAACTCCAGAGCTGCTTGGTATGACAGCAAGGGGCAAGGGTTTTGGCAGGAACCCGAAGACCCCTTCCGGGACACTCTGGGTGCTAGCAGAACACAGGAGAGATACTTGGCAGTGCCTGTGTGCAGACCAGCCCCAGGGACTCAGCATCACTGCTACGAACAAAGGTTGGCATCACCCTGAAACCACCGCCCTGCATCCCATCCCCAGCCCTGACCGCCACAAGTGCCCTAAATGCAGTGTGTGAGGATGACCCACGAAGGGTTGTGCTCCCTGCCATGGGTGATGTACCAGTACCGCTATCCCACAACCTCCCCGCAGCCCCCAGGGAATGGAAAGGAGCCCTCCCCAATCCGTCCCAGGACGATGCCCGGTGAAGCGTGACTCTCTACCCAGTGCGCAGGGGAGTGGCCCTGCCTGTACCCCACCCTGCAGCTTCCCCGCATGAGACTCCCCCGGATGACCGAGGTCGGCACCACCTCTGAGACCCTCAGCCGCGTGCCCGGCTTGCTGTGCCCCTTGGTTCGGCCCCCCCACTCCCCAGGGGGAGGGGGACAGTGGCTGGACCGGGGGTCTCAGTGGAGGCCAAATGATCGGCGGGAGATAAGGGGAGCAAAGGCAGGGAAAGAGAACGGACGGGCCCACCAAGCATTGGGGCTGGGCCAGCTCAGCCATAAATTTAAGGTAGGAATGTGGTAGGGAGATAAGGGCTATTTAAGGGTGGGCACAGGGCACAAGGCCTTCTTTCTCCGGGGAATTTTGGCAGGAGAAGACCCACCCACCCACCCACCCACCCTTGGAGGGACAGGAATTGAAGGGGGGGGGATAGACAAAGGGGGTGAGATTTGTCGCAGAGGCATATGGGGCTTACAAGAGATCCTGTGGTTTCGGAAGAAGGGACAACAGGCGGTACTTACAAAGCGATCCAAGAAGAATACAAAAAGCAGGTGGCGCAGCGGGCTCAGACTACAAATGGGGCAGGCAGGACCCAGGGGGTCACTGGCAAGCTCCCCGAGCTCCCTGTGTTCAGGTGAACCGGAAGTAAACAATTAATTGCGCAACTCGGGCGGGGACAAACGCCAACCCGGAAGGGAATGTGTGGAATTGCCCGGAGAGAAAGGAAAAGGTGTGTCCCAGGGAGGGGGTTACCTTGGCAAGGATAGCTGCACTGAATGTAGGGCACAGTGCAGAGGCATTGGTGGTTAAGGACGGGGACAAGTCACTTTGGAAAAGAGAGCTGCACTGAATGTAGGGCACAGTGCAGAGCTGGTTGTGTAAGAACGCACAGTCGCCAGACAGAAATAATGGCGTGTAAAGGATCGCTTGTAAGTGATAATGCCTAATAAACTGCGGCCTTAATTCTTCCATAAAACAAACTGGTGTGGTCTGAATTTATTGGGATTCGGGCGGTGCGACCATGTGGGGGGTGCCTCTGCTGAGGCGCTTGGTGAACTTCCTGACTTCTCACATGGTGCTGGCCGGGCTGGGCGAGTCTGGGGCCGCTGGGGGCTCTCGGGCTCGCGCTGCCTCCGTTGCTGTCTGCTCTTTGGCTCCGGCTGAGCAGGGGGCGGGAGGCGGTGGAGCTCCGGGGGGATAGGGCGAGGTCACGAGGGAGGTAGCTTGCATCGCTCAGGCAGAGCCCGCAGCAGGACCAGCATGGCGCGGGCAGCGGCATCCTCGTGGCCAGTACGCTCACAGCACTCTGGACAGGGATGGCTGCACACCGGACATCTGTGGCAGGGGGCATGTCCGAGCGGGAACCCAGGGCACAGACTCTGCTGTGCCAGCCTAGCATCCCTGCCGCCATGCACAAGCTTCCTGTGGTTATCGGCACGTAGGTAGAAAAAAAACACACAGCCTAGACAGGAGACGAAACTGCACCACAAACAACAATACAATTAAATTAAAAAGCGCCTGACTTCCTGCTGGCGTAAAAGCTTTCTTATCTTCTTTATGGGGCCACATCTGTTGGCCCCATAAAGAAGATAAGAAAGCTTTTACACCAGCAGGAGGTTAAGGAGCTTAAAGAGAAAGAAATAAGTCATGGCGACCTCTTCTCCAATGGCTGGCCACTGTTTAGGAGGCCAGCCAATGGAGAAGAGGGGCGGGGCTTTACCCTTGCTAGTAACTCACTCTAAAACATAAAATTTCGCGAGCTCGACTGTGCGTGTGCGCATTACGCCACGCAAGACCGAATGATAGTGGCAATGCGAGCGCTCCATGCACATTAGAACATCGTTCATGTTCTGTAGGATATTTCTGTTAGTATAGCACTGGTGAAATTTACATGTGCCACAGATGTTTCCTTTATAGACAGTATTGATAAACTGCATTGGTTCGCACCTCTTAAGAACAACATTATGTCAAATTTAAGCACTCCTGAAGGGGCCTTGCAAGGAAAAATAATTCACTCTACAAATGTAGTTGAATACAATACCATAGTCTGATTGGGGATCAGAAAGAGAGTAGGAGTCTGAGTCGATGTCTTGGTCCTGAAGCAGTATAGACTCCTCCGCACCTTCAGAGATGGTAAAAAACTCTGATGGTTCCTTGTCTGTATCTGACGCTATGCCTGACCCCAATTTGAAGTCAGTTGCACACTGCCCATCATTTAGATGCTGCCGAGCGATGGTAGTCTCCTTACCCAAGCTGGACGTAACTGTCTCGAGGGGGGTTGTGCATGCCTGGGGATGCACTGGAACTGGAACTGATTCAAGAGAGTTAGGCTCGACAGGCTCGACAGAAGAAACAGAAGGAACATCACTGTGGAGTGTGTGCGTAGCCTGTGTTGGTTGAGGTACTGGTGTGGATGCAGGCCTTACCTCCTTATGAATCGATGCCAACCCTTGCTGAGAAAATACCAGCCCCGCTGATGTAGGTGCTATTTGCATTGTGGATTTTAATGGTATTGGTGGCATTGCCTCTGTGCCAGGTGGCCCCCCATCCATTTGGGCCTGTGTATCTGATTGTCGCTGTGCGGTGGTATCAGCTGCCTCTTCAGCCTCTTCAGCCTCAGTCGCCTCAGAAGGGGTCGGATCTACCGATTTTCTGGCCTCTGTTGCCTCCGTCGGTTTTGAGCGTTGTGAAGCCTCAGGGACTTCAATGGGAACCACTGTACCGGGCTCCACAGCAAACACTGCCTGGGGAGAGAGCAGCGAATCAGGGCCGGCGGGAACTGCGGGAGCGGCAGCAATCACCGTCCCGCTCTTTGCGTGGTGAACAGGGGAGGAAGAAACAGCTGCTCCGGCGGGTAGTTTTCACAACAGGTCCACCACAGACGGCCCGGGCCCCGGTGTAACGGGAGTCTTTGCCAACTTGGACTGACCTCGCTCTCTCTTGTGCGGTTGACTCAGAAATCTGTACAAACACGGATGCAAGCTCACAAGATAGTGATCCGGACGTAGTTATGGGCAGACACAGGAGGCACACAGTGCTAAAAAAGAAAAAAGGCCACCTTGGTGCTAGTGGTCGCCCTAGGGCCCAATCTCCTCATACTAGCATGCAGGATCCTCCCTCCAGACCCCATAGCGATAGTTCCCCTTTTTTTGATCAGCAAAATGCCACCTTGACATCTGTCATGGACACAGTGCTTCAGGCAATTGCCTCCCATAGGGAACAGACGTCAAAAGATGGGCGCAGGGCTCAACAAGCACTTCATAAAGTCCAGGGAGTTGTACGCAAACTCTCTAAGTCAGTGGCTGCATCAAATGCAAGAATGACCGACATGGAGGACCGCATAGTGGTAAATGAGGCTGAAGCCACAGCTGTAAAGGAACAAGTAGATGCTCATGATGCTGAATTAAAAGACGTCAGGTGGAAACTGGAGGAAATGGAAAATCGCATGCGACGCAACAACCTCCGAGTACTTGGTGTTCCGGAAAAAATTGAGGGTGAAAATGTGCGTATGTTTGTAATCCAGCTTTTCAAGGATACGCTCCCTGAACTTTCCACCTGGAACTGGGAGCTAGAGGTGCAACGCGCCCACAGAACTCCATTTACTTTAAGGGCCACAAAGGAACAGTCTAAATATCCAAGGGCTATCTTAGTGTACTTTGGAAATTTCCTCCTCCGCCAAGCTATTGCCGAGAAAGCAAGACCAGATGCTCATCGGACAAGAGGTGAAATTTCCTATTTTGTTAGACCCGACTTCTGCCACACCACGGTGGAGCGGAGGTGGCGGCTTCGTCAACTGATTAAGCCTTTCTTGGAGAAAAAGGCCCAGGTGTACCTGAATAACCCGGCAACTCTGAAAGTCATCTATAAGGGCCACGCTAAGTTTTTCACTTCAGAAATCAAAGCAAAAGACTTTCTTGACAGCATGAACTAGAGATGTACTTTTTCACTATAACGTTGGGCCTTACTGCCTTAAAAAGAGGGGGGACTAGAGGGAACTAGAGGGAACAAGAGGGAAACAGCACACCTAGTCAAGGCTATGAATTAGATAACGTCTTTGTGAGATAGCCACCAATTAGTTACTAAATATTCTTAAAAAAAAAAAAGAAGAAAAAGGTGGGGAAAAAAAAGGAAATCCCTAGGGTGCTAGCATGTGGGCTATCTAAGTCCTATCTAAGTCCTCTAACTAAACGATAACCAAAATATACATAGAACTGATGTTTATCACATTCTCCAGACAGGATTTTTTTAGCTCTCTATATAAAAGTTCTATAATGGGTCACACTGTTTGCTCTCTTAGTTCTCTGGCTCTATCTTACTCACTACTGCTTTTTTTTCTTTCTCTCCTTTTTTTTCTCTATTCTATTCTCATCATGTATTTTCTCCTATCTTATGCCCTCTAAAAGGACTTTATAAGATATAAGTCTATATGGGTGACACTGGGTAGCGATGTCTCTCCATCACAACAGACTCTAGCTAGAGTCTAAATGCCTCACTGGGGGAGAGGCGGGGGGGGGGGGGGTGGGGGAGGGCAGTCAAGGGGTGGGAGGGGGAAAGGGGGTGGGGGAAAATGCAAAAAAATGTACAAATTCATTCGCAAATTCATTCGCAAAGTAAAGTATATGCAAACATTATTTGTGGATTACAACAAATATGGCAGAGAAACAAGAGACATTATAATTTTTGACGCTAGCTACAGCTCATTTGGTCGATATATGGAAACCAGGTTGAACGTATTTTTTTTTTAATGGGGAGAGTGAGTTTATGTTCATGGAACGTGGCAGGTTTAAACGATAAAAGTAAAAGGGCTCAACTATTTCAACTAACACGCCAGAATCCAGTAGACATACTTTGCCTGCAAGAAACTCATATTGTAACTGCTGATAGGGAATTACTTAAATTACCTGGATATAATCTGCTGGTAGCCACAACCCAATCCTCTAAAACTAGAGGGATAGCTATTTTAGCTAAACCTATTATGGGCCCCCCGACTCGCAGATTAGCGGATAAGAATGGCAGATGGGCGATAGCTCAACTAGAATGCGGTCTTACAATATGCGCAATCTATGGCTCAAATATGGATGATCCCACCATCTTCCAAGAGTTAGAGATAGAACTGGCCTCCTGGACAGGCTCCTTAATTTTTTGTGGGGATTTCAACATAGCTATAGGCGTATTCATCAATAACAGTTTCACTCTGAATTATAAAGGACGCAAACCAAAGGTATTTAGCGCACTTAGGCAATTAATGGAAACCCATAACTTGCTAGATATGTGGGTTCAGTCAGGCAAAAAGACGGACGGTCATACATTCTTTTCTTACCCCCACAATATATATTCCCGGATCGACTACATCATGTCATCGTTAGAGGGCTTGGTAATGATTGATATGATCAAGTCCCCTAAAACAATTTCGGACCACAATGCGCTCACCTTTGTCTTTGATCTCCCCGAATTGGTTAAACCAAAGTGTAATTGGACCTTTGACAGAAGACTCTTGATTAATCAGGAATTCATAACACATATGAAAAATTGGGCACAGGGCTTTTTCGATTGTAACCGCTTTAGCGCGTCACGAGTAACGGTCTGGGACTGTTTTAAAGCGGCAATAAGGGGAGAAACTATCTCATTTGTCGCCAATAAAAAGAAGCGGGAAGACAATATTAATACACAGTTCATGGAGGAACTTTCTGATCTTGAGACACTCCATGCCACTCAGATAGGCCAGGGGGTCCCAACATCTGAAACCTCTAAAAAAAATACTGATATTAAAAAATGAAATTAATAACACCTTGATCCAAAAAGCAGCCGAAACCTATCAAGCTAATAAAAATAAGCTATATGAATCAGGGGAGAATGTAGGCAAACACCTAGCATTACGAACACGCCAAAAACAATCACAAGGCAATATAAAGATGATTGAATATGAAGCCAAGGAATATACATCCAAGCAGGATATCCTAAACATATTTCAAAAATATTATAAGAAATTGTATCATAGCGATCTGACAAATTCGGACTCGGACATCACGTCATTTTTGAACAACTGGCTCCCAGACCAAGACATAAATACTAGGATAGATGACAGGATTAAAATAATACTCGAGAGAGAAATTACCTATTCTGAGGTAGAGATTGCCTTATCCGAACTTTCCAATGGTAAGGCGGCAGGCCCCGACAAAATCCCCCTAGAACTGTATAAAATCCTAGGTAAACAAATAATTCCGTTATTGTTAGATCTCTTTCTTGGAGTGCAGTATCATTCCGCCCCACCAGACTCCTGGAAACTAACGAATATTATAATTTTTCACAAAAAAGGTAAACCATCTCGGCTTCCATCATCTTACAGACCGATATCCCTGATAAACTCTGACTCAAAGCTCTACTCAAAAATACTAGCCAACCGACTGAACGGGGTTATCAAACATCTCGTATCCCCCTGGCAGCACGGATTTATACCCGGAAAGGGCACTACAGATCATACCCGGAGAGCCACTACCCTTTTTGATATCATGGGAACTACGGGGGGCGAGATGGCGATGATTCTCCTCGATGCCGAAAAGGCTTTTGATCGAGTAGCATGGCAGTTTCTCTGGAACATATTAGAACGAAAGAATTTTGGATACAAATTCATCAGAGCCATCAAAGCCTTATATATCGATCCTAGTGCAAAAATCTCTATATGTGGCAATGAGTCAGAGCTTATCAAGGTACATAGAGGTACAAGACAGGGATGCCCATGCTCCCCGATCCTGTTCGCACTATACATAGACCCCCTTATTCAGAAACTACTTTTGACCCCTTTAATACAGCCTATTAAAATAGGGCCATATTCCACCAAAGTCATGGCATATGCGGATGACATTGCCGTTGTAACTAACAACCCCACGGTGGCAATCCTGGAAATCGAATCAATTACCCAGGCATTTGGCACATATTCAGGATATTCGTTAAATAGGGACAAAACCATGGTGTTAGCTACTGATAATATCCATTATGAAAGTGCTCTCAAAGTTGAAGAAGCTACATACTTAGGCATACGCCTTACTACTAAAGTGGAGAGAATTATCCATTTGAACTACACTCCCCTCACTGATAAAATTAAAATAGACCTCAAAAGAATAGACAACTTACATCTATCTATAATTGGGAGGGCTAACTATATTAAAATGAATATCTTCCCGAGGGTCCTCTACCTTTTTAGAGCGATCCCGTTGCTAGCTGGAGATAACTTCATCAAGACTATTGAGTCTGCTATATCTAAATTTATATGGAGCTACGGAAAGATAAGAAGATCCCTCCGCTTAATGTCGCTTCCACAGGATAGAGGGGGACTAGCTATCCCCAATCTAAAATTATACCTCTGGGCAACACTGATGCAATCTATGGATCCCCTGCTTACGGATAAAAAAACTAATACCTATACGCCCCCAGACCTATATATTCCATCGATCTATGAACTTAGTCTCGGTGATAAGTGTAAAGGGCTCTTTTTAAGACAGGTAGAGCCTTCATACTATAAAAAAATCAAATTGAAGACAGTCTTAGACGCATGGGTGGGTTGGAAAGCAATCTCTAAATACCTATCAATTCCCAATTTTACAAGATATACTCCTCTTTGGCATAGTAAGATCATCCCCCCATCCCTTAATGATGCTACCTCGCAGAGGTGGGAACATCTAGGTATCAATACAGTTGGCGACATATTAGGACATAATATCCCTATATCTTTTGAATATTTTCAAGAAAAATATTGTGTCCCTACGCAAGATTTTCTTAAATATTTTCAAATACTGTCATGTATCCGCAATGCTTTTCCAATAATAATACGAGACAGACTCCCACTTCTTGAAGCTATTGGTAAGAAAACGACAAGAATAGGGACTCTGTATCAGATTCTTATGGGTAATCTCCCTGATGATATCGAAAAAACAGAACAATCTTGGGCTGTAAAACTGGCAAATCCTAATGTTGATATCGATCTCTCACTAGCGCTATCCACAAAATACTTTATAGCCTCAAATTTAAGAGCACAATATTATAAAACAGTATACAACCTATACTATGCACCCGCAAAATTATTTGGTTGGGGTCTTCGGGCCGACGACAACTGCCCAAGATGCAAACAGCCACTGGCCAATCTACTTCACATGTTCTCAGAATGTTCGGAGTTGAGGCGGTTAAAGACCATGATGTTGGAGTTCTGGGCTCAGGTCTTTGGACGTCAGATAAGGGACTCACTAACTCTCTGTATACTAGGCCACGATGACTCACTGGGTCATAATAAAGAGGAGCAAGCGGTAGTTTTTCTGGGGTATGCTGTACTTCGTATCATTTTGGCAGCTCGCTGGAAAGACGTAGACCCCCCTACTTTTCATATGTGGCTTAGTCGCTTTCTTGCAATCTATAAACAAGAAATCGCAATATATGCTACTAGGGGGAGAAAAATGAAAGCAATAGGAGCACAGATTTGGGACCCGATTACAAGATGGTACACAAATGAGGTTCGCCAATTAGGTTCTGCCGATGATTAATGGACATCTCTTTTGTTTCTCAGATTCCTGATCGTTTAATCTGCTTATATTTTTCTGTTGTCATTTTTTATTTTTATTTTTCATTTTTTTTCTCTTTCCTCTCTGGTGTTATTATCCCACTTGATATTGTATAAATTGTTCTGTTAATTAAGCTATGTGATCATCTGCTGTACCTACTTCTGTTTCTTTTTGAATCTTATGTATTAACTATGAATTTGTCAATAAAAAAAAAATAAATAAATAAAAAAAAAAAAAAGAATACAATACCATAGTCTATTAAAAATGGAAAAACCTAAAGAGTTCAGAACCTTTCTAAGCAGATTTGCCTTGATTCTTTCATAATATGCACCCTGAAATATAGGGAACCCGTAAGATGTCAGAGGGGACATAGAAGCAGTATTCATTTCCTCGTGAGGACTTCATACGCTTAAAAAGAGGAGAACGCGCCTTGTATATGTGCACATATTTCACATGTATATACGCAATCACCACCCCCAAATGCTACTTTATACAGCATCTGTGTAGTTGAGCTTTTCTGGTTAGACCCAGACACCTAGTGTTTTGTTTTTTAGATATAAAGATGTATTGGTATTGCACATTAATAGCATGAAGCAAGCACTAATATTTGCATCACTAGGATACCCTCTGGTATAAGCCCTGTAAAAAAACTACAAATCAAAATATGCGTTTAACAAAGCTTCTAATATTGCTTTGTTATTGCACATTACCACTTAAAATAGCATAAAAATCCTAAACTTTTTCAGTGGTGAATGCATACTTTTTCATACATATAACTGTAGAAAATACTAGTTGCAATCTTGCATTCAAGAAACTTAGTTAAGGTGGACAATTACAGAAAAATCGTTTAAAAAAAATACACAATTACAGGCTGAAATGGCAAACATAAATGCCATTAATCTGGGCACCGTAATACTAAATAACTACATAGGCAGATGTCCTTGTGACTTTGGGCACCAATGCTTGTCACTGACAGTACCATAATTCAGTGCTATGGTACTCCAGTTATTGACCTAGGATGGATAAAGACTCAGTATGATTTGTCTGGGGTTGAACCTGTGACACACAGGCTATATACATTTCAACTGCCAAAAGAACAATTGATGGACAGAATGCTGCACAATGTCAAATGTTCCCACCAGTACAGAGATCTGGGCCTAAGTCCATCATTTTTTGCTCCCCATGCCATTCCAGTACAGACCCAGCCACATGCAAATTAGTCTTGCCCCTGTTCCCTATGGGAACAGTCCAGCTCGAACTGCCAGGCCAGTTCCTCCCTGGACTGGAAACCTGCATCCTGGCACCGGTTTTGGGGCATCGCCTCTAATCATTCAGGCTAGCTTTACTCCAGTGACATGGAGAGCATGTGACCCACATACACGTCCCACTTGGGGTGATAAATGCAAAAAGGACAATTGAGGGACAGAATGCTGTACAATGTCAAACATTCCCCCAGTACAGAGATCTGGGCTTAAATCCATTGTTTTTTTTGCTCCCCATGCCATTCCAGTTCAGACCCAGCCATATGCTAATTAGTCTTGATCCTGTTCCCGAGGGGAACAGGCCAGTGCAAACTGCCAGGCCTAGTCCTCCCTGGACTGGAAACAAGCATCCTGGGACTGCTTTCGGGGCATCACCCATCAGCAGCCAGGTTAGCTTGAGTCCAGTGGCATGGAGAGCACAGGGCCCACGTCCTGGCATACCCATCCCGCTTGGGGTGACAAATGCAAAAAGAACAATTGATGGACAGAATGCTGCACAATGTCAAACATTCCCCCAGTACAGAGATCTAAGCTTAAATCCATAGTTTTTTTTGCTCCCCATGCCATTCCAGTTCAGACCCAACCATATGACAATCAGCCGTGACCCTGTTCCCTATGGAAACAGTCCAGCCCAAACTGCCAGGCCAGGTCCTCGCCTGGACTGGAAACAAGCAGCAGTTTAAGCTTGGCTATTCCCATGAGGCACATGGTCAGGACTGATTTGCATATGGCTGGGTCTACACTAGGGTGGTATGGTGAGCAAAAAAACGATGGATTTAACCCAGATCTATTGACTCAGGGTGAATGTTTGATTTGTTCTGCATTCCGTCCATCATCTGTGTGGCTTTTGCTTTCTCGCCCTAAGTGTGCCAGGTATGACGAGACGTGGGTCCCGGTCTCACTGTGTTACTGGATTCAAGCTAGCCTGGCTGATGAGGGTTGATGCCTCGAAACTGGTCCCAGGATGCTTGTTTCTGGTCCAGGGAGGACCTTGCTTGGCAGTTTCATGCTGGGTAGTTCCAATGAGGCACAGAGTCTAGACTAATTTGCATATGACTGGGTCTAAACTGGGGTGGTATGGTGAGGAAAAAAACAATGGTTTTAACCCAGATCTATTGACTCTGGGTGAATGTTTGATTTGCTCTGCATTCCATCCATCATCTGTAAGGCTTTTGCTTTCTCGCCCTAAGTGCTCCAGGTATGCCGAGACGTGGGTCCCGGTCTCACTGTGACACTGGATTCAAGCCAGCCTGGATGATGCCTCGAAACTGGTCCCAGGATTCTTATTTCTGGTCCAGGGAGGACCTGGCTTGGCAGTTTCAGGCTGGGTAGTTCCCATGAGGCACAGAGTCTAGACTAATTTGCATATGGCTGGGTCTAAACTGGGGTGGCATGGTTGAGCAAAAAGACAATGGATTTAATCCAGATCTATTGACAGGTGGTGAATGTTTGATGTTCTCCGCATTCACTATCGGAATGTAATTTGTGTTAAATCACATAATAAAAAAGGGGGGCTGGAGGCACCCAGGTTAGACCTATATTGCTAAGCTGTACAACTTCAACACGCGGCTAAATGGTTTGACGAGGGGGACAACTGGGAGAAGTGCCTACTCAGCGTTCAAGTGCAGCCAGAGAATCTACCAATTATTCTGATGGAAGGGGCTGGAGCAAGTGCAGAGTTTTGCAGCTTGAATCTTTCTGGATTCACTATGCTGTGCATATTCCACGGTCTTGTGTTTGGGTCCGGATTCGTAGTCTTTTCTTTTTTTTTTTTTTTTTTTTTTTTTTTTTTTTGTAGCCCTTGTGGGCGTCGGCGTCACACCTCCTCGGGTGCATTTCCGGTGACGTCGGCATGCTTCCTGCGGAAGCTCCCACTCTTGGGCGCCATCATCAGATTCTTTTTTCCGCGGTCGGGTCTGGATCGTTCCCGTTGGGCTCCAGACATTTTTGGAGAAAGTACTGAAAAGAGTGGAAGTTGGAGGATATATTGGAAGAAGACTAAAGAAGACTTCACAGAACATTGACGAAGAGGAAAGAAGGTGAAAACCTCGACGATCGTCGACGTCCACGCGGTCAGGGAGGCCTGAACGCACGAGGATGGACAACACGCCTTTCAAGTTCTGCCCGAACTGCAGACACAAGTACGCGCAGAAAGACCAGCACCCGGTTTGCAACCTTTGCCTACCGGTAGAACACAGAAGCGAGGACTGCAACGCCTGCGCCGTCTTCGCCCAGAAGACCCTTCGTGTGAGGAAGAGACCGAGGGTAGCACACGCCGCCCTCGAAGGAAAATCCCCGACGCCATCGCTGTACGAGCTGGGGATGTCCTCAGAGGAGGAGGACAACGCTGCCGCCGAAGACGACAGCTACACGGTCGTAGACACCGATTACAAGAAGACACCTGATAAGGTAGGAGACTCGACGTCCCACAAGAACACGAGAGACTCTGAGTCTCGAAAGTACGAGGCCAAGAGCCTGAAGGCGCCGACGCAGCGACATCTGCCGTCCGCGACCACAAGCAGGCCCAGCGGTTCCTCGGAGAAGGAGTCCCTGGCGCCGAAAGCTGTTGACCAGCAGAAAGCGTCGAAGATCGTCGCCGAAAGGGACCGATCGACGTCGAGGGAGAAAGACCCTAAAGCCTCGGCACCGTCCAAGGACCCGAAAGCCAGTTCGACGTCCAAGCCGTTGACTCCGAAAATCTCGCCGCCGAACCAGGCGACGAAGAGAGGGGCCGAACGTTCCGAAGCCGAAAACGCGGCCGAGGTGGAAAGGAAAAGACGTCGGCTCGAAGCCGAGATGGCAAGCCTCTTGCAGCGGAGAAAGGAGGTCGCCGCCGAGATGAGTGCCTTCACGATTCCACACAAGACCAAGCACGCTGTGCTAGATCTGGTCGAGGAGGAAGAGGAACATGTCGACGACCATGTGCCTAGCGACGAGATGGTCGACGACCGGGAAGCTGAAGAGAATCCCTACGAGGATTACAGCTATGAGGACGAAGAGGGCAGTAGGTTGGACGCCGAGTCGGTCACCTCTGACCCTCGCGAGGAGGATTACCTAGACGTAGACACCGAGAGCCCGGAAGAGGCTGTCGACTCATACCCCTCGAGACCCTCGCCGCCGGACGACATCGGGGCATACAACTCGGCGATACAATCGACCGCAACTGCATTCAAGTTAAAGCTCGACGAAGAAAAGCAGAAAGCAGACTTCCTGCTAGAGACATTGCTCCCAACACAAACAAGAAGCCAGTTCCTTCCAATGCTCGAGAGCGTCTTGGCTCAGGGAAAGGAAGCGTTCAAAGAGCCCGCAACATGCAAGGCGGTAACTCCCAGAACAGAGAAAAAATACAAACACTCCTCGAAGGACCCAGCCTACATTCGAGGTGAGGTCTCCGCTGACTCCATTATCACGGCCACAGCTAGGAAGAGGGCGAGCGTATCCACTACCTCGGGCCCACCACCTGATAAGGAGAGCAAGAGGATGGATCTGGTGGGGAGAAGGATCGAACGAAATGCCGCGACCCACTGGCGCATGGCTAATTCCAACGCCCTGTTAAACAGGCACATGTACCAGATCATGGAGGGGCTGGGGCAGTTGGTGAAGGACCTACCCCAAGATGCCAGGCAGAAGGCCGAAAAATTGATCGAAGAAGGGAAAAACGCGGCAAATTCTTGCCTTAAGACGGCCCTGGACGGAGCGGACACCGCCAGCAGGCTCATGATGATGGGTGTCACGGAAAGGAGACACGCCTGGCTCAGGATCTCAGGGTTCAAACCCGAGGTACAACACAGTATCCTGAACACACCGTTCAACGGCGAAACACTTTTCGGAGCAAAAGTTGACGACAAACTATGCCAACTCAAAAAAGATAACGAGACGGCAAGATCCATGGGGGCATTGCAGTTCAGAGGCAACAGAAGAGGCACCCCGGCACGGAGGCCCGGCGGGAGAGGTGGAAACCAGCCAGGTACATCGCACCAGGCCTTCCAGCAGACGCACCAGGCAGACTCGCAGGCTCATCAAGGTCACCAGAAGCAGTCCTGGCAATACCAGCCAAGAGGTCAGTCCTTTCGAGTGAGAAATGGCCGTGGCCAGAATAGAAGAGGGGGGCAGCAGCCCACCTCAAAGTTACTTCAGACACCTCCGGGTGCCCGACCACAGAAAAGATCCCAGGGGGCACCACGTACGAAGGGGTCAGGACAATCTAGAGACCTACGACCACATGACACCAGTGGGAGGAAGATTAAAGTTCTATCTCCAAGAATGGAGAGAAATAACATCAGACAAATGGATCCTAAACATCATCCAATTCGGATACTGCTTGGAGTTGGAAAGAAAGCCAACAAACAGAAAGCCAAGGGGGAAGCCACCAGAAAGAGAACAGCTGGCGAGGCTTCAGGAAGAAGTGCAAGAACTTCTACAAAAACAGGCCATAGAAAGAGTTCCCTTCAGGGAAAGGAACAAGGGAATATACTCAACGTACTTCCTAGTACCAAAGGTCGACGACAAGATGAGACCCATCCTAGACCTAAGGTTCCTCAACAAATTCATAAGAACACAAAAGTTCAAAATGACCTCCCTACAGGAGGTGCTGCCGCAATTGCAGGTCGGAGACTTCATGGTCACGATAGACCTCAAGGACGCCTACCTACACATACCGATGAACGAGAAGCACAAGCATATGCTCAGGTTCTCAATCGGAGGAGGCAACTACCAGTTCACAACGCTGGCCTTCGGACTGAAATCAGCACCACGGGTATTCACGAAGTGCCTCGCGGCAGTCGCAGCGCACCTACGAAGACAGGGGATACACGTATACCCTTACCTGGACGACTGGCTGGTGAAAGCAAACTCGTACCAGAAGTGCAAGCAGCATGCACATGCAGTGACGAGCACGCTCATAAACCTGGGGTTCTCCGTCCATTGGAAGAAATCATCAATGGAGCCGGAGCAAGTGAAGATCTTCCTGGGGGCAGAGATCAACACCTTACAGGGCAAAGTGTTTCCCAGCGAGAAGAGAGCAAGGGCACTGGCCAAGGAAACTCGCCTCTACCGGAAGGGACAAGCTCGGACAGTGAGGACTGCGAGCAAGATCATGGGGATGATGGCATCGTGCATCCACCTAGTGCGGAATGTGCGGCTCCACATGAGACCCATGCAAGAATGGCTCCAGGAACAATGGTCACAGGCTTTGGGCAGTTGGGAGGATCTTGTGGTGGTGACGCACGCAGTGCAGAAGGAGATGGCATGGTGGACCTTGGAGAACTTAACAAGGGGACAGCCTCTAACACTCCCAACTCCGACAGTGACCATCACCACGGACGCATCCCTGAAGGGATGGGGCGCTCACATGGAGGAGCTCAAAGTGAGGGGTCTTTGGACGCCAGCAGATGCGACAAAGCACATCAATTACCTCGAATTGAAAACAATCTTCCTTGCACTGAAAGCCTTCCAGACAAGACTGTACAGGCAAAGGGTGTTGCTACAGACAGACAACACCACGGCGATGTTCTACATCAACAAACAGGGTGGAACACAGTCAACAACGCTTTCGACGCTGGCGCAGGAGATATGGAGGTGGGCCATCCCTCTCCAGATAGACCTGCTAGCCATACACCTACCAGGGAAGGAGAACATTCAGGCAGACTGGCTGAGCAGACAGACCTCGGCATCCCACGAATGGGAGCTCAATGCTCAGGAGACAAGGAGGCTGTTCAACAGGTGGGGAACGCCATCAGTGGACCTGTTTGCCACACGCCAGAATGCGAAATGCCGAAACTTCGCATCCAGACAACACGAAGAAGGGTCCCTTGGGAATGCCCTATGGATAGATTGGTCCGGGAAATTTGCGTACGCTTTTCCCCGATACCACTGATACACAGAGTACTGAGCAAGTGCAGAGCGAGCACCATGACCCTGATACTGGTCGCGCCGCAGTGGGCGAGGCAGACCTGGTACTCGCAGATCATGGAGATGGCGCAGTGTGCACCCCACAGATTCGGCAATAGAAAAGACCTGCTCTCCATGCAGAACGGAGAGGTGCTGCACCCAGAACCAGAGAGCATGAGCCTAGTAGCATGGCTCCTGAGGACATAGAGTTCGCACATTTGA
The DNA here is from genome assembly GCF_964263255.1 of Lissotriton vulgaris. NCBI lineage: Eukaryota > Metazoa > Chordata > Amphibia > Caudata > Salamandridae > Lissotriton > Lissotriton vulgaris. Next base: position 1,699,756,125 of record NC_141687.1, read on the forward strand.
GACTGCCCGAGGGCACCCTCAGGGTCCTTCGGGAGGCACGAAGGCCCAGCACAAGGAAGTGCTATGTCGCAAAGTGGAAAAGATTCACGATGTGGTGCAGGAGGGAAAGACTCCACTATAAAATGAAAAAGGACTCCACGGTACTGAAGTACCTGACACACTTACTGGAGAAAAACCTCAGCTCGTCCTCCTTGAGAGTTCACCTGGCGGCTATAGTGGCATACACAAGGGGTGAGATGGGCAGAAGCTTCTTCACATCACAAGTTGTAAAGAGGTTCCTGGAAGGAGCAAAAAGGATTGCACCACCGAAGCGGGTACCACCACCGGCATGGAACTTAAACGTGGTCTTGACGGAACTCATGAAGGAGCCCTTCGAGCCACTTCACAAGGCCTCCTTGAAGATGCTAACTATGAAAACTGCTTTCCTGGTTGCAATAACGTCCTTACGCAGAGTGAGCAAGCTGCAAGCGCTAACGCTACAGGAGCCCTACTTACAAATACACAATGACAGGGTGGTGATGAGGACCGACCCACACTTCATGCCGAAGGTGGTGTCCAAGTTCCACATGAACCAGTCCATACAGATACCGAGTTTTTTCCAAAAACCAACCACTAACGCAGAGCGAGCTCTTCACACCCTGGACGCCAGAAGGGCAGTCATGCATTACATTGAAAGGACAAAAGGACACAGGAAAACGAAACAGTTCTTTGTGTCGTTCGCCAACAGTTACATGGGCAAGGCAGTGACTAAGACCACTATTGCACGATGGATCGCGCAAACAATCCAACTCTGCCACAAAAGGGCAGGAGAAGAACTGGCAGAGGGGGCACGCACCCACTCCACTAGAAAAAAGGGGGCTACAATAGCCTTTCTGAACAATACACCCATACAAGACATATGCCTGGCGGCAACATGGACTTCGGTGCACACATTCACGAAACACTATTGCGTGGATGTTCAGATGAACAAGGAAGCACAAGTCGGACAAAGTGCTCCAGCATATATTCAGAAACCAGAGCTCATCTTCCACCCAGCCGCCACGGAAATGAGAAACTGCTACGAAATCGATGCACAGCATAGTGAATCCAGAAAGATTCACGCTGCAAAACGAATAGTTTCTTACCTGTCGGTGTAGTTTTGCAGCTTGAAGATCTTTCTGGATTCACTAGCGAACCCACCCACCTCCGCCAGAAAGATGAGGCTGGAGAGAGAGGAGGTGGTCAGAAAAAAAAAAAAAGGAAAATAGGAGGAGAAGAAGTAAGAAAATATAAGGACAAGTGGTAAAGAAATTATCACCTGAATAGAACATTGCCATTGCTTCGTAAAAGAAAGAAACACGGAAAAAAGAATCCGAAGATGGCGCCCAAGAGTGGGAGCTTCCGCAGGAAGCATGCCGACGTCACCGGAAATGCACCCGAGGAGGTGTGACGCCGACGCCCACAAGGGCTACAAAAAAAAAAAAAAAAGAAAAGACTATGAATCCGGACCCAACCACAAGACCGCGGAATATGCACAGCATAGTGAATCCAGAAAGATCTTCAAGCTGCAAAACTACACCGACAGGTAAGAAACTATTCGTTACCATCTGTCGTTAAACAAACTGCATTATTATGGCAGAAGTTTGTGGAACGAGTACCTGGGCACGCACCGTTTCACTGTGAGTTGAACATTTGGGAATTGGTCCCAATTCGCACTAATGATGCATTGCGACTGAACCAAGTTTTTGAATTCACATTTCGGAGACCAATGTTGGATCCCCACTATATCTTGACTTTTTGGCTGTCCACCCCTCCCTTCATAGTCCTGAGGAAGACCCACAGTGACGCTTACCATTCCGCGCCGTGTCCAGGTTCGAAACGTCAACACTTTCCCATCACACGTCTCTACACAGTTATCTTGACCAATAGTCAATCAGTATTGGGTCTTACATTACATGTGTTAAATAACGACAGGACAGAAATTCAACAATTCTTTTAATTTATATCACAAATGTATTGTTTTGTAAATAGTGTACTGTCCACTTCACCAGTCACCACATGTCACCTTCTCACAATAGTCACCTGTGTATTTTAGCAATTTACTTGTATTTGTGACAGCTATTTAATATTCCATACTTGTTGAAATATGAGTAAATCAACTCTCCCTGTGTTTTCCTGGTGTGTTCTCAATTGATTTCGTTTTTTCATTCACTGTTTAAAAGAAAGTGTGAAACGCCTTTTCTCTTGTATTGAATACATTTATCACAGCAATTCTATTGACCAACAGAACCAAATGTTTTCTAGATTACATGCGGCAGTGGACACAGGCTGTTATTTTTTTTTTAAAACAGATTTTATTGAGGTTTTAAGCATTAACAGACAGCATTTTCAGATTGTCCCCAAATGCATGTTGCTCGCTTTGTCCTATGTGTCAATGCAGACAGAATAGAATATTGCGTCACCCTTCTGCGAGTCAGTTGCACTCCTGGTAATCTCAGTGTGCAGTGCCCAGCCGTTTTGGTGACAGGTGTCATTACGTCACCACCTAGCAGCACATTTCCTCAGGGCACCAGCCGTTTAATCCTCAAGCATGATAGACCTAGACTCGTTGCCCTTCAATAGATCCAGTAACCGAACATCCAACTCTTTCCCCCCCCCCCCCCCCTCAACATACTCACACCCGACCTTCCCCCTCCCACCCTCCCCCCTCAGACATGCAGCTTCTCCAGCACTATGTGTACCGCTCAGAATGTATTCCACCCTCTCCAATGAAGCCCTGTGTCAGTGGTCTAATCGTCCTCCGAAGGAAAGCGCCCGATCATGAGACCACACCGCCCGCCTACTTGGTCATTGCACTGCCCACACCCTGGGTCCTGCACGATCTACATGGTAGGTAAGTTCAGGGGGATCCATCCTCGTCGTCAGTCGGGTCCTTAAGTAGGTCTGTCAGTGCTACCCAGGCTCTGGCTGTGACCCATAGCTTGTCATTGTCAGATCTTCGAGCTAGTTGGAGTTGGAGCGTCCCCTCATAGTCCGCCCACTTAAGGAATTCTCTGAGCCAACGCCCCACATTAGGGCCTGCAGCCGCTTTCCAATGACTGGTGATCTCGCGCTTGGCTAGAACCAGCCGATCCAAAAACCTGCTGGAAGTTTTGTTGCGGGCAGCGTGGGCGAACCAGTGCAGCAGGCATACAGCCGGGGTACTTTGCAGGTCCCTCTCTGTTACCTCAGTCAATTTGGTCAATATTCCTCCCCAGTAGTCCCGGAGCGTAGGGCAATCCCAGAAATATGTGTATGTATCCTGCATCCTCCAGTCTGCATCGTGGACAGGCGGCATGGGAGTTGAAGAACTCATTGAGTTTGGAAGGAGTGAGGTATGCTCGATGGAACACATAGAATTGGATGAGTTGGAATCTGGCGTTCCGAAGACATTTCCACGCTCTTTCTATCAACATTTCCCAAGGCTTAGGCTCGATGGGGATTCCCAGGTCTGTCTCCCACTTGGCGCGCAATCTCTCCAGCGGGGTCCTCAAGCCCGGTGTCAATCTGCGGTACAGGCACGTGACCGCCTTAACCCTGCCCGCAGAGGTGACTACATATTGGCAAGGGGGGAAAGCACGCGGTTCCTCCAGTCCACCCTTCCAGTGTTTGCGCACCGCAGCCGTCAAGGCCGCGTGCAAGAGAAAGTCCTGCGCCAGCAGTTCATGCCTGTCTACCAGTTCTTGAAACGGTAGGAGTGCACCTTCTTTGTATAGGTCCCAGAGGGTGGAGATCACAACTCTTCCCACTCATGTAGCCGCTGCCGATTTCCCCCCCCCCCCCCCCCCCCCCCCCCATTGGGAACTCCATGCAGAGCCCTATCGGGATCTCAGGTGAGTACGCCAAACCACGTTTCTGGCGTCGTAGGGCCCTCTACCAGCAGAGCTTCATGACCCAGAGGTCCCCGAGGACCTCTCCAGCCCGCATGGGGAGGCATAAAAGGATCCGCGTTCAATGGTGCATCTCTGTGTCCCAACCTCTCTGAGCTATGTCCAGACTTAATCTCCCCACTAATCTTTGGGTAAGCCATTGAAATTGGGCCGCATGGTAGTAGGCTTAAAATCAGGCGCTCCAAGACCTCCCTCCCGTCTGGGGCGCATCAGGGTAGATAGTGCCACCCTGCGCCTTCCCGATCCCCATAGGAAGCCCGAGATCATGGAATTGACCTGGGCAAAGTACCTCCCTGGTATCCAGAGTGGCAGAGTCACAAAGTAATAGAGCAATCGGGGGAGGGTTATCATTGTCAGAAGTGCCACTCGCCCTGCGACCGATAAGGGTAATGACCCCCAGAATTCCAGGTTACTCTTGGTGCTGCGCAGGGCCCGGCCTATGTTACCTTCAAAGAGATCAGCTGCCCCATGGTAAATCCGCACCCCCAAGTACGGTAAGCAGTGACCCTCCCATCTCACATCCAGCCCTTCGGGGGGAGCACCTTGGTCACCCCGCACCGGAAATAGACAGGTCTTAGCCCAGTTAACCCTGAGTCCCGCCTCCTCCCCCAGTCTCTCCAGCAGTTCCCGAGCTCCACGGAGCGCACCATCGTTATCGGCAAGGAACATCAGTAAGTCGGCCGCATATAAGGCAATGTGATGCACTCGACCATGCACTTCCAGGCCCCTGTAGTGCTCTCCGCATGCGCCGCTAGGGGCTCCATTGCCAGGGCAAACAGGAGGGAAGATAGAGGGCAGACCTGTCTCGTCCCTCTACCCACCGTACACGCCTCCGAGATCACCCCTCCCGTCCGAACTCTGGCCGTCGAATTTGTGTATAGGATCTGTGTCCATGCTACGAACCCCTCACACAGGCCCAATGCCCTCAGGACCCAAAGCAAGTATGGACACTCTAGGCTATCAAAGGCCTTTTCGATGTCAACTGATAGCACACATGCCTCCTCACCCCCGGCCCCTGATGCCTGTAGCAATTGGCACAGTCTCTAATATTCACCGCCGTATTCCGGGTGGGGATGAAACCGGAATGGTCCTCCTGCACCAGGGTCGTCATGGTGGACACAGGCTGTTATATAAAGCTATGAGGGCAGACTCTGGATCCCTAGCTCCTAAGGTATGGGACGCATGGAACGAAGATCTACAGGCTCCATTACTGGAAAAAGCTAGGTCAGGGCTTGTTCATTAACACGTAAAGTATCCTGCAAAACGTGCCTAAAATTGGTAAATTATAACTTTCTGCAGCGGGTGTACATAACCCCTGTGAGGCTCCATCGCATAGATTTGACCCGTCTCCACAACTGTCCTAGATGTAATAGGACCCAGGCAGGATTTGCACAGTGCGAGCTGTACTTTTCCGCATGGGAGTGTCCTGAGGTTTGACAGTATTGGGAGAGGGTGGTAGCGAGTGCGCAAAGGGGTGGGGTTACCAGTGGAGGTCAAGCCAGAGCACTGCCTCTTGGGGCTGATCTCAAAGCCGAAGGAATGGAAAATGGCTTATAAATTGCTTCAATTAACCTTGGTACTGGCCAAACGAAGGGTAGTTATATGCTGGATGAGCGCTCGAGTCCCGACATCAGAGAGTTGGATAAGGGATGTAGGGGAATGGTCTCTCGCGGAGGAATTGCATATGAAACTGTAGAAAGGACGAGAAATTAGCCGAAGACTTTGTGCTCTGGAGAGAATTATGCAGGGAACTTCTAAACCAAATGAGAATGAGCAGAATGATACCTCTGATAGCAATAGCAAAATGTCAAGTTGAGTCTTGTGTGAAATTGTAAATGTCAAAGATATTACAAACTTTGTAGTATATAATCACGTATTATAGATGTCATGGGAATCTGGCGCTCTTAGGAATGGTCTGTTTTTAACAACAAATTATGACCGTAATCAACCGCCCTGTATTTGTTTGATAAAATGGAAAAATAAAGTTGTTAAAAAAAAAAGTGTTAGAAGAGCGTGTGTCCTGCTTGCAACAGCATGCAGGACAAAGATATTTGAGAAAAAAAGTGCTCAGAGGCTGTAATTCAAGCCTAAGCCTTTTGACCAATGAACAGCCGCAGATTACAGTGGACTATGACACAAGCCAATGAAAAATATGGGCGGAGATTCAGGTCTGTACCTTAATACAGCATGCATCCAGGATCAGCGCATGTACTTCCCAGGCTTGGCCTAAAACAAGACAGCAGGCGTTTTCCATCTGAATACATAGTCTCTGGAACAACATCCCTGTAATCACCAGGATTGCCAATGCTGCTCCAGTATAGGAAAAGGTTGAAGAGACTTCTTTGAAGAAAACGACATCACAGTGCAGTAACAGTACACTTCTTCTCCCAAACTTGGCTACCTTTTCCATCACTCAGTCTAATGTATTCTTTCCCTGCAACCTGTACAGCAATCAACTGCCTTTGGCCAGGTTTGTGCTGTACAGATTCCACATACATGCGGGGGCCACGATCAGGTAATCACTAGGGATGGGCGTAGTTCACGAAGTAGCGCTACGCGTAGCTAAGCAAAGTGCACTTCGCAAGCTACGCGTAGCACTACGCGAACTGCGTAGTAGCATGTTCGCACTGTGCAAGATGCCGTTTTCAATGACTGCACAGTGCGGACCAGTATCCGGCACTGTGCAATCATTGAAAACGGCATCTTGCACAGTGTGAGCTGTACTTTTCTGCTGCTCGAATAGATATTTACTCGAGCTGCAGCTTTCTCAACGCGGAGTGGTAGTTTCTAGTCGCGAGCATGCCCGACTACTCGCAATGAAAAACCTGACCTCCATGCGTTGAGAATCTCGCCATGAGGTTTATTTTCCATGCTCGCGATCAGCAACTTGATGTTGCTGATTGCGAACAAGGAAAAAGTCTCACGAGGATGTAATTTTGCTTGCTCGCGGTCGCCAACTTGACGTTGAGGACCGCGAGCAAGCAAAAAATTACCGCTGCACTACTCTACGCATGTTTGCACTGTGCTACGTGCAGTTTGCGTAGTGTGGAGTTGTGCAAACTTCGCAAACTACACGAGCATCGCATAGTGCTTTTCCCAGGGTTAGTCATCACCAGCTAAGAGCCCGGAAGCACAATCTGAAACAGACCTAATGAACGAGAACAATCCGAAACAGACATAATGAACGTGTTTTTTTCCCTTGTACTTTGTTAATGTGAGAGACACATCTGGTGATATCATGTTGCCCCGATTGCTTGTCACCACAGCAGCCCAGTGACTTGACAGTGTGGTCCTCGACAAGACCTATGGAAGGGAGCAGGCTTCCTTCATTGAAAAGTACTTTCAGTTTACTTTCTTTTCTAGGCCGTAACCTGTGAGAGAAAGAGAGTGTTTTGGTGTGACATACAAGTCCCCGTAGGGCTCACTTTCTGAATGAACCACTGGTTGTATGTATGAGTCTGAAAAGTAGACTTTCTGGTCAGTGCTCGATTTTCAAAAAGTAAGTTCCATGGCTTTTCTCAGAAGGTCACTGCAGCCTACACGCATCAGCGCTTCCAATGACTGTGCCAACATAACACCTAACCATCGCACATTTACAACTGTGATAATTCTGACTATTTCAGACTACACAAAGCTATAATAATGACGTGAGAGGCTGGTATTATTTTCAATGCAATTTGACTTAATAAACACATTTGTTGTGCTCATCTCAAAATTAAACAGGCAGCACCACCATGTGGTTGTCTGTCACCGGAGCCGGTGTTGACAATTAAGTGTGGGTGCCCAGCACCAGAAACCAATGGCTGAAATGAAGCACTGTTTCTGGTGAATTCAACCAGGGCACTCTGGTTTACATGCTCCAAAAATGTGAAACCATAGACTTCAGACCTGAGTCTTTGCTCAAGAAACCTTAAGTGAGTTGATCGTTTTCAAACGTAGGGGTTCCTACGTTGTCGGCCAGTGGTTTTGCCTACGTGCTGACCAACTTACTGTATCAGTCTTTGTTGATGTCTGTGGACGCCAGGAAGGAAGCCGTTAAACCAAATGCAATTGTACAGCCAATACAATTTTAGGAACGTGATGCCAAGTTATGGCTCTATGTTTAAAGCAACATGGTACCACTTGCATGCTATGGTAAAAATCAGTGTGTATTCCAGTGCACAAAATATGAAACCAAAGCTTGCTATACCAAAGTATCTGAATTAATAACTTGTTTTTTATGCAGTGCTTCATTCAGCAGTTCTGCCATTTGTTAGTGCTGTTGATAATCGGTGTTAGGCAGTTAAGTGAACATCTGTTTGCTACCCTATGACGGACAGAAGGCTGAGATAGCCTTGCTGGGATTAGAATTCAAGACCTGCAGATGTCTATGTGATTTTTACTCATATTGCAGCAAATTGTACACTAGTCTGGCTACTTCATGCGATTCTTAATCGCTGGCCAGGTTGAAATGTGGGTGTTTCTTTGGGCAGTGGCTGTAGAATTGTAAATGTCGGTCTTCCAGGAGCTTGGACCCAAAGAAAATCCCCACATCACTTCCTGTCCAGCCATTACAGTGCGGTACCCAGGGCAGTCTTCTGAACAGTTATACGATTTTTAAAGTCTACTTTTATTTGTGGTGATGGTTGCATGACTCTAGAAATGACTTTGTGCCCTTTGGTCTTCCCACCATGTAGGTGTGGAGACATGAGCTTTGGTCTTAGTCACTAGCACGCTTTGCGGTGCATGTCCACTACGGATATTGGGCACTGCCAGAGTGAAATCCTTACTGCTTCCTGGGAGCCTCTTGACTGGCAGCGAAGTATGTCTGTGTGAGTTTCCATTTAAAGTAGGCACTTAACACTCCCCCCATCAGTCCTTAGTAGATGGTGGTTGACCCAGGAGTTTTAGCTTGTTGCATATCTTCGACATTGCTGTTAATGGGCACGTCTGATCTCCCTAGAAGCTATGCATTCCAGTTCCCAGTAGTGCTAGAAGGAACCCCACCACCTCCATCATGTGATGTTCTATGCTGCTTTTGGGTAAAGAAATAATAGATCCAGACTGAGCAATGGTTAATTTGGTTTATAGGAGGTACATTTTCAACAGGGATGTCAAGATCACTGAACTGCTCTGGATGTTAAACGGTAACCATGCAGGTCTCTAAACGCCTAAGTAATGGCATGTATTTCTAGTTGGTAGGCAGAGCCAGAATACTTTGAAGACAAACCATTGGGAATTCTCAGAATTGCACACTACTGGTGGGTTACCCAATGAAGCACATCCTTCTGTGTCTTTCTTGCCTGTGCTAGAGACATGCAGGTTGCAAACATGTTACTCTTGTATGCTTGTTTGACTTATGCTTGTTTGCATCATAATTACCTGACCAAACAACTTCATAGATAACCAGTGCTGCTTCCCCAGCCTTTGAGGTTTATCGTGTAACGTAGATCTATTTCTGGTCTTGTTTTTTCATTTCAGGCTTTACTCTGTCGACCTTCTTTGAAGCTGAGTAACCCGTTTCCAAGACGGTCTTCCAGTGCAGTAATGGAATATAATTTCACTCAGACAAGATCCCCACAGCCCTGCACACTACAGACTACCATATCGTCTTTTTTCAGAACTACACCCCCAGGTACCTTTTGAGGAGCAGACATTTAATGTGGGGATGTGTTCCTTCTATCTGATTCTGCACCATCTGTTAATACATGTTCGAGTCCCCAGCAGCTTGTACTTGAGGGCACCAAATGATGCGTTTATTTAGTTAAATCTTTCTCATCCAGAATCACTGGACATGCTGGCCCTTTTAGGCCCGACCCCAGTGGAAAAAGTGAAATACAGTACCTGTTAAAGTCAGGACCAACTTAAGGGGTTTGACAACACATTGCTTCTTAGATGATACGAATGGCGATGAGATGTAGAGGCTGATCTGTTAACTTATTACTCTTGTGAAACCCTCTAAACAAGCATTCCTGATGCCAAAACCTGGGCACAATTTGATACCCTAGGGGCTAAATCCAGTCAACATTCCAAGTTTCAACAAAAAATATTCATGCAGTAAACGTAAATGCAGTGAGTCTTGAGTATGCGCGCTTTGGTTAAGGAGGGCTCTCTAGGGTTTTCATTAAGTACAAATGCATTAATGTAACACTTCTAGGCACTGATCATGCATCAAACTAACATTCTCAACCACTATACATTACACTTTAAACTTGGGACTTTGTCCACATCATAGTAGACCATGAAACACCTACTTGTCTCATCATGATTTTGAGCATTGTTAGAGTGACCATTACCAGGAGGCCTTTTCTGTGGTCCCGAGTGGGAATCTTCTCTGTATCTTTTGCTAGTTTGTGGAGTAGCTTCTTAAGTCTGATGGGCTGCTAACAGTAATTACCTGGCCCATCGGAAATGAGATATCCACAGGAACACTGTGGTCCTCTTTACATTAACATGGAGATTTTGTCTGCTGAAAACAACCAAAATGCCGGTGTACAGGTAGAGTGAAGAATGAGGAATTTGTAGTAGAAGTAGAATTGTATCTGGAAATACTGATCCCTCTCCCCCATAAATTCTAATTTCCTAGTTGACCCTCAGGGCTCAACTTGTAATGGGCCAGATATTTCCCACCCTTAGTTACTTATACATCTTGTGGTGGGGGAAATGTGTCTCAATCCCTGGGCCACTTTTAATGAAGAACTTGGTGTTTTAGGATTGTGTGTTCAAGGCTAGTTAGCACCATCACTGCTATTGATATTTTCCTCCGGTGCTGAATTCTTTGAAAGTCCATTGTTCATGACGAGCTGGGCTCGTCATCAGCGTGCGAGGAGGCTACGCCATGACGAGCCCAGCTCGTCATGAGCGTGGAAGGGGTTAAGATCATGAGATTCATTTTAGTTTCACATGTGTAAGCAGACTTTTTTAGTAATCTTTCATGAAAGTTTTCAGTTTTGGCTCCGGCATATGCTTACACCTCAGTGGTACTCCCAGAGGTGCTTACCTGCAATAGTAATTCAGGAGTAAAGCATATGTACTCCACTTGCTGTACCCAAGATGGTACATCACACTGCATGATGATGTGTGTATATGTGTATATATATATATGGCTGAACACGAACTGACGGTGACTGTCTTCCCTGCGTCTCCTGTTTGCAGCTGCTCCCAAAAGAAATGATTAAAATTTTTCAATCCTGTGGCTTCTTCCGCCGAAGGCTAAAACTTTACGTATATATATATATATATTTCCCACAGTGGGTCCATATGTTTTTCCAACAACCCAATGTCCTTTACAATATTAATACCCTCCAGTGGGCCTTGGGAAACGATGTCCAGTTTCAATCCATTTCACTCCCGTGCCGCGACCGGGCTGCCTTTCCATTGCAGCCCGCAGACCTGTGTTCAGTAAGCCAGGCGGTGCAATCATTCGCGGCCGAGGCCACCGCGTTATCACATCCTCCAAGTTTGCCCCAGAGCTGAAGGACGCCACTCCTGCGGGAGAGAGTTCACAGAACTTTATTTAAAAACCAGCACATCCAGTCTCAAAACATTTTTTAGTCCCGGACGCGTTTTAGTGAACATCACCTTAATGATAGGGCGGGGCAAAGAGTCAAACCATGGCTGAACTGCAAACGTATTCTTCCGCTTTTATGCATTCTCCAGTGAATGACATGCTGGGGTTAGTAGTTCCAATATTTCCCACAGTGGGTCCATGCGTTTTTCCAACAACCCCAATGTCCCTTACAATGTTTATACACTGGAGGTTCTAAACATTGGGTTAACTTGGCCCCCTTAGTCACAGAGTGTTGTTCGTATCCCTTCCAATTTGGAGCTCGGGATGCAATTTGGAGCTCTGGATAGCCAGGCTTAGTCACCTATACTGCAACCTCCGGACCGCATCTGAAGTTAGGTCTCTGTACATATACTATGTAATCATTATTAGCGTATGTACTAATGCATGCCTTATTATTGCAGCATTTAAAATAATCTTTCATTTAAAATAATCTTTGTTTTATAGATATTTCACTTGAGCACGTTTAGGAGTGGCGAACAAAGGGCTGGTCCATGCGTCGTCCTGAAGAAGAGCTTGGTGAAGCTCAAAACATGTTGACAGAAACTGCTAGGCACACCTAACTCATTGTCGGTAGGATCCCTAGTGCCCCGTTTTTAATGTACCCCCCTGGAGCAAGAATAAATCCTTTGTAGCTCACTAGGTAGGTAGTTTTAACCCACTTAAATAATACCACTCCACTTCACAACAAACTTTGCACCACACATAGTCCATCACTTAAAGTGCTTCTACGTAGTTCGCAAGTCGCAGCACGCCCCAGTCCGTAGAGGGCTGGGATGGCCCCAATGATGAAGCATGTCACCGTAGGGAAACCCTGGTGAGTGAGGGGACACAAAGAAAAATACTTTTCTTTCTTCTACAAATCATAGCGATTCCAACTCCAGTGAGTGTTGTGAATACGATTGACTGATAAGCTAGGCTCCTTGGTTCCAAGGGTTTTATGTTTACATCTATTAGATGAGCAGGTGTGGGGGGCAGGGGGTAGGTAATACAAGTGAAATTGGTCTTTTGGCTGAGATGCATGCTCTGGTCAAGTGTGTAACGATTGAAGGGGGATTTTGAGCTAAGTATGGGAGTTATTTTAGGGAATTATCTTTTTGCTACTGGCTTAATTGTTCTCATTAAAGTCTTACCTTTGCATGCGCCTTTAAATTAATTTGTTTCCTCTTATACCCCCACCCCTCGATAGCTGTGCCCTTAGTTGGATCTGCTGAAGGTAACATCAGCATTTCTCACCTAATCTATCCTTTAACCATCCAACCTTTACTTATTTGCATATTGTACGCAATCTTTATTCCATTAGATGCTTGTGCCTCGGTTAAGCCCCAGCACCTGCTTTATCTCAAGGTTTATCATGTAATGCATAAAGTCCTTTGTGGCTCTTCAGTGTCTCTTCTCCTGTTGTTGCCTGTGTACTAGCTTCTTTTCCACTTTGAAAAAGGCACTGTGTTTCACCGAGCTTGTAAAGATGTAAATGGGTGTGGGGTGGGGGAGAGGACAGGGATAAGTGTGTTAGAAAATACCATTATACTGTATCAAATGTCTGTACATGGCTAACAAATATCATTCAAGTGGGTCATCAGAAATGTCAGTGAGTAACTCGCTTTCTATATCTTTCAGCACAAATGCTTGCTAACCAGACAGACGTCCAGGCTTCAGCAAACGTCAGTCACAAAAGAAAGCGAGCAGAAGATGAGCTGGAGTCTTCCAATAAGATGCGTGGAACATTGGGATCTTTTTCAACCCAGCAGCCAGTAGATGACTCATTAAGTGTAACACCTCACTGGAGACAAAAATGCGACCCACTGACAGAGGCTATTCAGAGAATCCCCAATGGTAGTTCTGTCCGTGACTTGCCTTCCAAGTATCCGCAAACCAGGCTCTCCAACGACTCACCCATTGAGATAGAGTCCAATGAAATGCAGTCCTTGGTGTATTCTCAAATTCCTGAGTCACAGGACTTGTTTGATCCGGAGTCACAATTTCCTACTCTGCTTCCTAATTCTCACAGGCGTTTGCCACGGAATCCAGATGCGCACATTGAGTCCCCTAAATTAGATGTAGACATTCTTGTCAAGCAAACCAACCAAGACTGCGAACATCCATTGTTGCAGACTCTCAGCCCAGATAACCATGCACCCACACTCCCACCACAAGGCTCCTCTTGTGTGGAAGGTTCGCAAACACAAATAGACTTCACCCAAGATTCTGAGGGTAATGTGGTCCTTGCTCATAGGGCTGCGCATGGCCAGTGGAGTAGTCGGCAGAGTAACAGAAGAGAGTGTTCCGTGTCATGGGGTACGTCTGGAATAAGAACGAACAAAGAAAACCTGGACACTACGCCCCACAATAATTCTTTAGAAAATATTTGTGCAGAAACCAAAGCAAATCTGCTGTATTGGAAACCATCTAAAAACTCATCAAATATAGAAAATATCAATCCTGTTAAAATGAGGGCATCAAAAGAAAATGTAAAGTTAAAATGTGTGCCGGGTGAGAACACTATTCACAAAGCCAAACACTTGCTGCATTATGGTTGTGAAGGCACTAGACCATCCTTGGAAGGAATTTTTAATGAGTGTGAAGGTTCAGATGTATGCTCTTCGAAAAACATTGGAAATACCGTTCTGTCAACCAGGTGCTTCAGCAACCAAGATTATAGCCAGGGATGTGTTCCAAACAAGACTCTAAAGGACCTCGTGAATACAAAAGCACAGAACACCCCAGGACATGGTGATGTTGCGAAGGGCAACTTCAGGCCTCCTGATATGTCCTTCCGGTTGGGAAACTCTCCCGTGGCTTCTCAACCTCTGGCTAGCCTGCTCTTCACACAGGATTCAGAAGGAAATGCCGTGATAAAGCACTGGTGATTCAGTTAAGCTATTTTTCAATAGGTGGTTATGCTTTTGTTTGACCTTTTTAGGAGTAGCTGCATGGAAGAAACTGTCTGAAAGTGAGTTGTTCCATTTTTTTAATAGTCTTTGAGTGTGTGATCTGACATATTACTTTGCGGATGAATTGAAACTGTTGCGGATGACATTCTACAATAAAAATACTTTTAGCAATGTGAGTTTTCGGTGTAAATCCTAATTGCATCAAAGGCCGAAAATACAAAGGAAAAGGTTTTGCATTGCCAGCCAACTACCAAAGCACCCCATTGATGCCAGTGGTAGTGCCCCCATGGAGATTGAGTTTCATTACAGTCGTGCTCAAGTGGAGCAGGACCAGGCTGTGTCCGGGCACCCTTTAGTAGTTCTGTTTTCAGAATTACTGTTTTCACTCCAGTTTACAGAGCCTGCAGAAGAACAGTAGCGCTGAGAAGAAATAGTGTGAAGGCGGTATAAGAAGACCAGATGCCATCTATTCTTCAAAGAGGGAAGTGTAGAGTTTAGAAGTTTATTTTGATTTAGAGAGTGATTGAGAAAGATTTCCGAAAATGTTTGTTTCCCAAATGGGGGTTAATTTGGTCTTAGAATTGTGTCTGTGTCCTGGAAGTATATATTTCTGCTACATGAGGCCCTATAAGAAACTATCATTTTTTTCTTACATGGGGATGTATTAACTGAATCTGGACTAATCAAAAAAAATTCTGCATCTGATATCTAAGCAGGTGATCATTCTTGATCCAGGCTGAGGTCTTTTCGCATCATGACAACATTTTGATATAAACAATCGAATGCCCATGGTTGTTGGTGCCACCACTGGGCATTCTTTGGTATTTTGCCTCTGCTCTCTAATATCGTGCAAGGTCCTGCATACAGTTTCTGATGGATACATCTGCCAGTGGATTCCTCACCTTGTGAATATCCCCTGCGCCTGCAGTGTTCAGAAAATGTTTTGTTGCAGCACCTCTGTATACAGTTGCACCCTTTTGCAGAGTTCCTAAGCCTCTACGTCTTGGAACTATGTACTCCTGACTTATTGCTGTTCTCCATTGCCTATTTCGCTAACTAAGTGAAATCTATTTGGTAGGGTTAGCAATCTCAAGGGCATTTCTACAGGACCTAAATATACAGTTTTTTTTCTTTTAATCTAAAATCACACACAGAAATCTATAAAAATTCTAGCCTGAAGAATTTAGATTGTGATCTGTTCATCTGTGGCAGAATCTAGAGATCGAAAGTTCCTAGTTTCAGTGTGAATCCAGTGACTCTCCTTCTAATATCCCTTGTTTCCAAATGTTTAAAGAATTGCAATGTGCTGCAGGCATGCCTTCAAAGCGTCTACAAAATGATTTTGCTCACATGAATCTGTTTTGCTTGCTTACATATGCACCATCTGTTAATAACTAAAAGTCCACCTCCCTATTTTTCATTTTCACCACGTATGTAGCAGTGTATTGCTTTTTTGTGTTTTCTCAGTGATTTAGCAACTAATTGGATACCTTAAGTAGTTCTCAGCGGAAGATCTACATAAGCTTGTTTAGTTTTCGGGGAAATAACCATCCGATAGGTTCTTACTTATTTTGCACTGGAATTCTTGCAAGGAAGCTGTGAAACATTTTCCAGTCTGTCAAAGAAGTAATCAGTACTGCGAGACTCCACACCTCGTAAAGGGATATCCAAATTAGGGATGGGCGGGGGATTCAGTAGCTGGGTGCAAACACTGGGTAGGCAACTGTAGTTGGTCCTGGTCAGAAGCTTACCTCCCCTGAAATAGTCTCTGCACCACTTGTTTAGGAGGATGCTGCTCTGGGCTAATATATCTACCATTTGGATGACTATCCCCTGTACTAATTATCAGTCATTTAGGCACTCCACTCCCTGAGAGACAGAGGTGCAGTTTTGTCCGGATGACCAGGTGCATCACAAAGTTTGAATCAGAATCATAGACTTATACCACTGTAAGGAAATGCCACTTTTTGCATGATCACCCCTTAAGTTTTAAACTGATGCTGCTGGTTTTTGACTCCGAGTGCACTGAGGCCTGCTAGCCAGACTTTAGTGCCTGTGTTCTAACCCTTCACAAAGTGTATGTTGAATTGGCTACGCCCAATCAGCAGGGGCTGACTTCTTCCCTAGTATATGGTACCAAGGGGACACAGGGCATGAAAGACTGTGTCCCCACAGGGCTGTAGCACAGGTTATATCCACCCTGGGTGGTACAAAGTACAAAATGGCTCCCTGCCTTCCACTTCAGCATTGAAGAGCAGTTTTAATCTGCCATATAAACCAATGGTTAAGAATATATGCAAGTTGCAGCTGGCCTTTGGAGCTCTGAAGCTGGGAGCTATATATTATTAAACAGAGCATATGCTTTGTAATCTTTCCTGACAGCAACAATTACAAATTGTCATTTTGCTGTAAAAAAGTTAGTAGCCCTATTTGCTAAAAATCTTTCCTGACAGCAACACTTGCAAATTGTAATTTTGCTGTGGAAAAGTTAGTAGTCCTATTGGCTAACATCAGCTGACCCTCTCAGCCAAGCTAACGTCTGAGTGGGACTACTAAAATGGGTACTTTAAGATATCAAATTAATCATGGCAATAAGCCCGACATAATGCCCATTTTTTTATGTCACCTTTAAGGAAAAACAACTTTTAGAAAGTTGCCACTGTGTGTAGCCCAGTTTGTCCAATGGCTTCACACATGTGCTGACCACCAGACAAATTTCTGCTCTACTAGGATTGGTGTGAACGACTCCCAGGCTATGGAGCAGTGGTAGCCTGCTACAGAGGAAGGTGTTACCTCCCCCTCGCAGGAAGCCACAATGGGTGTTGCCCCCAAAGGCAAGCTTCTAAGGCGAAGCCGCCTTTTGTGGGCAAATGGCAACCAGACTCTTGAGCGTTTCCCTTTGTCAGGTAGTCGGGCTGGTGGTGGGAACAGAGAAGGGAGACAAGTGCCCAAACCAGTTTTCCCGTGGATGTGCAGGCGACCTCTAGAGTGGGCTACCAAGCTCCTAAAATCCACAGATGGGTTCCGACATCTTGAGAGTGGGCAGAATAGTGAACTCTGGGATTGTTAAATGTAATTCATAGCCGGAAGTCATCAAAGGGCGGAAAGGATACTGGTAGCCCGTTGGCTAGTGACTTCATCATCCACTCCCCACCCTGTGCACTTTCTAGGGTTAAATATGGCACCCCTGAACCTCAGAGCATGACAGAACTGAGGAAAGGACCAAAAAAGACTGCCCTGCTGACCCCAGGACCTGGAAAAGAGAGGCTGCCCTGTCTGCTGGTCTGCACATGATCCACCGTGGGCTAGCAAAGAGAGAACTATGCCTGTAGCTCCTGGCTTGAGGAATAGTTGCTCCCAAGCCCAAAGAAGTGACTCCAAGGGTCAGCCGAGTTGACCCCTTAGAATCAGCACCAGGGTGATCAAAACTGAAGCAGCTCAACTTAGCAAGTCAGTTGCCACTTCTGGAGGATTGCCACTGGGCATTCCAAGAAACCGATTCTCGACAGCCAAAAGTTGCGCCTGAGCTTGCCGGACCCTGAAGTGTTATTAGAGTTCAGATTGTTCGCTCAAGAGGGACATGAGCTTCCACAAAAGGATACCATTTGACCCACAGTTACCACAGCTGGCCCTGTACTGGCTCAAAGAGGACTTCGAGGGACCCCGACCTCTGTGGCCAAAGTTACCCCACCTAACCCGTGAACCGAGGAGTAGCTGCAAGGATACCCCCGTCAACACCACACAGCACCCAGAGCATCCTCCATCTCCCTCAGCATAAGGACTACTCATTTAAAGTCTTAAGGCGGTTGTGATGTAAAGTTCAGAACTGGACTTGAGGACACTTTGGTGACCAGGCAACTGTCCAAATACTCCTTAGTGGCCCCCCTGACTGATTTAGTTAAAGTCGGCCGGAGTAGCCAAGCACAACTCTTTCAAACTTTTTAAAAGTTTCCAAACTTAACGGTTACCAAAGCTTGTTTGCGGTTATGACTGAAAGAACATTTTCTTTAAAAATCTGTATCTCCGGAACCCTCTGGTGGTTTTGCTCATATTGGTCTCTAAGCAGTCCTAAAATGATGATCTATTTTTTGAAAATGGTGTCGGATTTCTTTCGTATTGTGAGTTTCTGATTTGGAGTTCGGTCCTTCTAAATGCTTTTCACTAGCTCCTTTGTTTAACCTTGCTACTCGAAGCCAAGCCTCCTGAGGATGAGCTAAAGGTTTTGCAATCAGCCTGACTGGACCCACGACAGTTTTTGCGAGAGTGTTACATTGTATGTTCGCACAACCATACCGTATAATTAACGCTCCCTGTTTTCTGTTTTTACTGATTTTTACAGATAAATACAGACAGGAAAACATTTATTTTCTTGTCTGTTTTTATTTTTTAATGTGGATAAAAACGGAAATTGGGGGCTTTTTGAGTGAATCTAAATACACTTTGCCATGACTGCCAGGCCAATAACTGTGGACTGATAGGTAAGGGGGTTAAAAAGAAAGGAATTTAAGTAAAGAGGCTTAAATAACAGTAGATATGCACAAGGCTGATACTGAAATGTGCATAGGGTGGAAACCTCGTATGTTAAAACGTGCAGGGATGCTTATAAAGCTTTGCCAAAGGCCAGAAGATCTCAAAATAGGGACAGTATTAAAAATGCATGGATGGTGTACAAAAAAGTGCAAGAGGATGCTGAACGGTCCTGGAATGAAGAGCACTGGAGGGAGCTGTATTATGCTAGCAGAGAAAGGAATATGATCACTTTTTGGGATCTGGTAAAATGGGGCAAGGGGCACCCTAGGGGACAACCTACCAACTATGTTCCCCCTGATCTTTGGGTGTCGCATTTTAAGACCCAGTTTACGCTACCGGTTCCCAATATTGTGTTGGACCAAGACCCTTTGATCATCCCTAAATATATTTCACCGCTATACTTCAGCAAAGAAGACGTTGAAAGATCACTGAACACCATCCCAAAGGGTAGAGCGCCCGGGTTGGATCAGGTACCAGCCGATTAGTTTCTACATGATAAGGGAGTGTGGGTGCCATACATACAGTCCCTAGCCAATGCCATTGCCAATGGTTCACCCGTACGCGATACCTGGAAGGGCGCAGAGATAATCCCGGTCTTTAAGAAGGGGGATCGCTCTGATCCACGAAATTATAGGCCGATTAGCTTATTAGATTGCATCCAGTAGGTAATAGCTAGATTTGTTTTGATTAGCATCTAAGCATGGATTGAAGAGGAAGGCATTCTGACATCTCTACAGGTAGGGTTCCGTACTCATACGAGTACCATAGATCAAGTTTTTAGATTTGTTTTAATTTATTGGCGGGTGGTAATATTGAGTGGAGGCATGCTCTTCGCGGCATTTGTCGACCTTACGTTGGCCTTTGATTTAGTACCACGTGAAAAAATGTGGAGTGTGTTTGCAGGTCAGGGTATGCCATTGGATGCACTGGCCTTTTTAATCAAACTCCTGGAAGCCGACTTCGCCCAAGTTCGCTAGGGACAGCATGGGAATCTTACAGACAGGTTTCCGATCTGTCGGGGGGTACACTAAGGATGTGTATTGGCACCAACCCTCTTTTCACTGTACATCAACAGGGTGATTAAGTACTTTGAGAACCATCTTACCGATGATCCCAAAATGGATGGTAACTGATCCCTCTGCTAATGTTTGCAGATGATACCTTGTTAATCTCAAAAACCCAGCAAGGCCTTCAGAAAGCCATAGAGCGTTTTGAGGTATTCTGCAAGGATTAAGGTCTTTCCATCAATGTGAGTAAAACCAAGTTTATGGTGCTTTATAAGCACAAGCTTGTAAGAGGGAGGGTGGTTATGAATGGTGCTCTGTTAGAGCAGACTCAAATCTTCTCATACCTTGGTATTAACCTGGGCTCAAAATTAGATTGGAAACCCCACATTAACCAGCTGGTTACCAAAACATGCACAACTCACAGGAGCTCTAATAAAGGAGCTTCACTCCTCATCATCCCAACCCATTGCCCCCGCGCTGAAAATGTATGGTTCCAAGATTAGCGTGTCTGTTCTTTATGGGGCAGAGTTGTGGGGGTTTAGTAATCTATCATCACTGAGTGCCCAAAATAAGTTCTTGAGGGGTATAACTGGTCTTCCATCTTCAACGCCATTATTGCCCCTTTATTATGATTTGGGATGCCATCGCCTCGAGGATATAGCTCGCTACAGACCAGTTGCTTACTGGAGGAGACTGTGGGTAACTCCAGAGCTCTCCCAGTATGCCCGGGCATTCCTCTAAGTTAGAGATGCTGATAGTACCTACAAAATCCCCTGTATGAGTGAGGCTAGGGCAGTTTATAGTGCCATGGGCTTGAGTTCTTTGTGAGAGAACCCTACTGCTAATTCTTTCCCGCCGAGAAAGGCACTCAAAGAGTTGTATTGGACAATGGTTACTAAGAGAAGGTTTAGTAATTGTATAGGCCCATCACTCTCAAGAGACTTTATGGAGTTCAAACATGAAGCTGCCTATGAAGGATACTGGGACTTTATTATGCCTCCAGGAGACAGGAAACGGTACCACCGATTTAGGGTGGGAACGCTTCCTGTAAAGTACTTTATTGCAAAATGGTATAGTAATAACCCAAGTTGTCCGTTCTGTCCAACTCAGCGGGAAAGTATTGCACACACTCTGTTTATTTGTCCAGAGTACAAGTTTCCCAGGCACACGTGGATAAAGCCTATCTGTCTTCAGATGGGCATTACCACTGGTTCCGAGGCCCTTAGGATACTAAAAACTGATTGTTCTGAACCTGTGGCCATTGCTGTCGCCAAATTTTTACATTGGATGTGGGTTATTTGTGTACGTAAATTAAGCCCACATTAAGATTGGCGTTTTAATAAAACATTAATAATTGTAATAGTTATAACCTATTCTGTGATGCTAAATGTACCTGGATTCTTTTTAACGTCTTTAATAGCAATGTTATTATGGATGTTTTTAAACTAAATTATTTTGTAATGGACGGAATGACTTGGCAATTAAATCTCCTAGTTTTACAATGTATTGATATGAAATAATGGAATGTTCACGCCCTTTTAATATATTTGTCTTGAATGATGTATATGTCGAAATAAAAACTTTAAGAAAGAAATGTGCATATTTTCATATAAGTGCATTGATTTGTCTTCAGCAGATGTACATATCACTGAAACCTGGCAGGTATTCAAGCATGGCTGCATATTTATTGGGTAAATACATGGAAATTTACCCTTTTCAGCTTTATTTTTTTCACAAAACCCTTAATAAATATGGATAAATACAGATAAAGTTGGCGAAAAATAAATATGGGTAAATACAGACGGAAATGTAAAAAAAATATGTACCATAAAACCGGGAGCCCTTTCGTTAGAACAGATTTTTACATATAAATACAAACAAAAAACATGTTTTCCTATGTTTGTATTTATATTTAAAAATGGGAAAATACTAGCACATTTTGCGGCGCTGCTGTGTTCCAGCAGTTGCCCGGTCACGCCCTCTTCCTGACTTGCAGAAATCTGTGACTGTTCTTTGCTCTCCTCTTTGGTTCGTTCCCCTGTGATGGATCCAAAAAGAAGAGGAAACCCTTTTGCTGCAATGTCTTTTTCTGACATTTTTCTATTCCAAAATGCAGCCTCAGGAGGAGAGAAAAAAGGTTTTGAAATACGAACAATAAATCCATAACTAAATAAAACAAGACGGAGTAGTCACAAAGTGGCCAGATTGGTTTTATTAACACCCAAACATATTAGCGTCACCTAACAGAGTTTGCCTGTGAAGCGCTACTTTTCTTATCTTTTCCTTAGCTGTTCAAACAAAAACCCACATTGATATCTGAATAATGAGTGTAAAAGCTTTAAGTTGTATTCCCTTTGAGTGTTTGTTTTTCTCAGAACGTTAACTTTTTTTTCAGGCAGCATATTACTCTATAGTCTAGTGCATAATTTGAATTGAGTTGCTTCCAGGTTTTCATAGCTGTCACAATTGGGTTGTAGCTGAAGGCAGTGTGAGTTTCTCTCAGTGGGGCAGTATGGTATTCAGTGTGGGAGAAGATGTGGCACTCTGTGCCGATGACAGAAACTGTAAGGCTCTGAGACAAATGGCTTGTGATAGTACTTTAAAGCGTATTTGGGAAATTCTGCGAATGGCAAAGTTTTCAGATGAATGTATTGTGTTGACCAATAACAACCAAGTTCATGTGTGCATTGTCAATTTAAATAAATGTGGAAAAATACTAGCTGCAGCGTTGTCTTTTGCTTGTGGCAAAGATAAATGAGGATAAATACAGATAAAATGGTAACAAAAACAATATGGATAAATACAGATGAAAATGGCAAAAAAAGAAATGCCATAAAACCGGGAGCACTACGTGTAATTTATTCAAACCTTCATCGCTTCATAACTAAAAGTCCAACTCCCCTTTTTTTATTTTCACCACACATGAAATAGGGCATTTTTTTTTTTTACTCAGTGACCTAGCAACATATTGGATACAGTAAGTAGTTCTCAGCAGAAGACCTATATAAACTCCTTTTGTTCTTGGGAAGTAACCATAAAGTAGGTTCTTCCTTATTTTGCACTAGAATTCTTGCAAGGAAACTATGAAACATTTTCCAGTCTGTCATCAGTACTACAAGACTCTGCACTTCATTAACAGATGCCCAAAGTAGGGGATGGGGGGGGTATGTTTCCTGAAAGAGTATGCAACAAACTTCTTAAACAGCTATAATTCTATTAGTACATAATTCTAACACAAAGGTAGTCGGTTACGCTACAAATGTCAACTCATTTCGACTTCTAAATGTGGGTCAAGTAGCTTTTATTTGGCCAATTTGAAATTTAAAAGCGGCTGTTACCATGCTTTTCTATTTTTTTTCATGGATTTATGTAGATTATGTAATCTGTATGTTTGAGTCCTTTTCACGGGTTCAACTACTGCACCTAAATTAGTGATCTTTATCCTGTGGTGCAGACCGTGTTAGTACATTTCCCCTAGTGTAGGCAATTTGAATTGCCTTTTAAATTTCACTGACATTCCTGGGTAACGGGCAATTCAAATTTCAAAGATCACTAATTTAGGTGCAGTAGTTGAACATCCAGAATGCCTTGGCAAACCAATCTATATATAAACAGCAAAGAGTGACACCAACTTTTTTACCACTTTGAAAAAGACGAAAGTCGAAACGCGCTGGTGGCGTTTGATGGAAGGTTCTTCAATACAAGAAAAAATTGTCAATTCCTGGGAGTGTGGTGAAACTTTGTTTGAACATTCAATCGTTGGGTAAAGGTCTGCCCTAAGCACCAGTAGCCAGCACGCCTTGAGACCGCTTTGTTTGAACACACACACACACACACATATATATATATATATATATATCAGACTCCCCAGGATATAGCGGCATGGATTCGCAAATTTAGCGGCACAAATATGGAAATTTAGCGGCACAAATATGGAAATTTAGCGGCACTTTATTTTACTCCTAAGCATTCATTTTCAGCCTTCAATCCATGGAAACTGTTTTAGCAGAGTATTCCACTTTGATTAGGCAATCTGGAATATGGAATAGAGGAAGCAGCCCACAGGTTAAGGCTGTTATCCCTTAGAATTGCAATTCTTCATCTGCCAGTTGGGCTTAACAGAAGTGTGAGGTCTAAAATTTTGTGTCACATTTTGTGATGTCAATTCCTGTGATGCGACGGGACATGTCGCGCTCAATGATGTCACTCAATGTGATGTCACGCGCTATGCTGCCTAACCTGGTTAGACCCCCCACTTCTGTTTTTTAGGACCTGTGCCCTCCTAAGAAGTGAAATGAAGACAAAACAAGACAACAGGCCTCCTCCATCAGTGTACCCAGAATCGGGGAGAACATCCCTGTCCATCAGGGCCGCCCCAGCGCGGATGCAATGCAGGAATTGAGTGACAGGCACTCACCCACACCTGACCCCCCCCCCCCCCCCCCCCCCCCCCTGCATGTCTGGTTTCTGCCCCCAAAGCTCTCCTGCCTGGGATCCGAGGGGCAGGCGCAGAGTGCAAATGATGCGGAAATGAGTCCTGTTCCTAGGGAGGGCCGTGCCAGGGCTTAGAAGCCCCGCTGCGAGTCTAGACTGCGGACGGGCCCCCCCCCCCCGTGCAACTTACGACACCCACGAGGCGCTTCACAGGTCGTAACCAGGGGGCTTCCTGGAAAGGATAAAAAGAATGCGACCCCCCCCCCCCCTTCCAGCCATAAAAGAAAAATATGCCCCTAATGGGAGGACCCAGGTGGTTGGCTTCTCGTGCAATGACACACACTGACCCCAAAACCACCGCAAGCCCCTGACACCTGCCAGTCTCAGAATTACTGAAGGGTCTGTCTAGCATACACTCACTCTTGGCACAGCAGTCCTACGAGGACTCCAGCTTCCCCCTGACTTTTTCAGTAGTATTATTGCTACATGCCTGTCCCGGGTCCATCCTGTGTTTCTATTTCACTGCCTACTGGTGACAGATTGACACCAAATTGTCCTCCGTTTTTGCCTGCTATCCAAGTAGCTTTGCTGCCCTGCGCAGTCCCCAACTTTCTGGAAAACTTTTACTAGTTTTGACACATCTCTTCACTTGGGAGCTTGATCTAAGCCTGACGACTTTAGTGGGGTCAAGCAGCCGACTCTTGTGAGCTTATCCTTTCTATGGGTTGGGATTCGAGTGCATGCCCTGGAATTAGTTGAATAGAGGTCTGGAGTGAGGAGGAAACATGGGCACTCCCTGCCTCCTCTCTTCTTGAAAGTCTTCAGAAAGACAGAGTTGGACTACATGGGCCCTCTTCAATAACAGGAATTCAAGATGCTGGTCCTCCGTGGATAATGGGAAGCCCCATGCCTGAGACAAAATCTACAAACTCCTTTAGAAGGACATCTGTGAATCAGTGGGTTCTAAATGTAATCAAAATCCTATGGCTCCACCTTGAAACCAGACAAAACTGCCTTTTACACAGCCTCAGCAAAGGCTTTAGTAATTACTACCAAATGACGCCCACAATAAAGGCACTCGACTCCTTCTTGCCAGCGCGCAAAATGAAGACGAGCTACGAAGCTAAAACATAAGGCAACAAGCCTCCATTTATAAATCCAGAATCTAAAACTACATCCCTATATCCATCAGGACCCCTGCCCCAACCCTTTTGCCCATTGGAAAAGAGGTGAAGATATTACTCTTTACAGAACACTATATAATGGCCCTTTCCCTCTTTGTCACCTGCCAGAGCCGAGCATAACAGGCGGGGGCGTGAAAAACAAAGCCTCATTAACAAGTGAAAGGTCTTTTAATGACCTGCCAAGTACTCGGGTGCGGCTGGCAGCTCAAAAACTGACTGTGTGTGTCCCGGGAAGTTGCTGACACACACGAGTGGGGATGGGGTTGGGGGGGGGGGGAATTGGGGGGGCGGCGCACAGCCAATAAAAGGCATTGTTTGTTTTGCTGTCTCCCGGTGGAGACACTTTTTTGTAAATATTGCGGCCAATATGGTTATCGCGGCCATCGCAGTAATTTGCCGATTTCGCGATTTTTTTCGTGAATCGCGAAATCGCAACAAACTGAGGGTCATAGAGGCCTTTCTCAATCTAGTTTGGCGCCATAGATTGTGTATGTTAAAAAGCCCTTCCCACTGGACCTCCCACTGGACTTTGCAATGGGCATAGAAAACACATTTAAGTGTGACCAAACGTCCCATAGCCCAACAAAATGCAAGTGTGTATGGCAGTACAATACAGCTGTATGATTGCAAAATGTCAGACAGAAAATAACGTAATGCAAAAATCACGAAATATATACACTTGACTGAGAGCTTGTCTAGTAAGAACAGACAGTTTAGAAAAACATTTTATGCATGGGATTGCGTCACAGTGGGAAAAATGAAAGCAAATAAAATCTGCAACCAAATACTAGTCCTGTAAAGTCTGTACACTTAAAATGTGTTAAGTGTTAAAAATCCACGCTGCCGAGCGGAACTGATAGTTCAAAATTGTCAGGCATCTGTGTCCACGCAGGCTCAGATGAGCCGATAATGTTATTGCAGTTCATTGCGTCTTAGGCCCTCAGCTGCATAAAATACACTTGTCGGAAAGATTGCCTGCCAAACTGCCATGATTTGTAGTGACAGGAGTCAAAGGGTTTCCACCTCGGGGTCACATGTTCCTACATCAATTGTATTTCGGAATCAATGCCAAATGTCGAACTTGTGCAACAATCTCCTTGGAACTACCGATCCCATAATGCCACACATTGGCCTGTTACTGCTTGCAGGTGCGGGTCAACCAGTGTTAATATAGCTGAATCGGGCTGCTAAATAGAAGAATGACACTGGGGCAAAGTTAAATACCTGGCAGCAAGGATGTAAATATAATCAGACATCACCTCAGGGTTGGGGGCGACCTCATGGCAAAAAGGATGTTTGCGCCGTAACCACCTCACCGCATCACCTGTAGTATCAGCGGTGCCCAGTCACCGGAAAGCGCCAGTATTTCGGGAGAGTCATTTCTTGAGGCAGGAACACCGGATCCCATGCTGGCAACTGCGAAGGCTGCCCCGCTCTGGGACCACCGTCTCTCACCACAGTCATCCACAGTCCGCTGCCTGGCTGCATATCCGAGGACTCTGCCAATAGCACTCACGTACTCCTCCCAATGTCCGGTCAGAAAAGGCAGAGTCACAAGCGACTGGTGTCCCATGGAAAGCATGACGACCGCTCATGCTGCAATTAATGAACAGAAAATCCAGCTCCCGTGAAGCAAAACTCCGTGTATATATATATATATATTACCTACTGGCGGTCGCCAGTAGGTAGTTATAGTTAGGACCTAGTTTCCATAGGAAATCCTCAACATTCTATTTGGAATAACTTTGGCCCTGGTTGAAGAATCTTAGCGAATTTCTCAAAGAAGATGGCTCGGTCCGCTGCGCTCCTTCCCTAAAAGTTTGGGGGGGATTGGTCAAGTGGGGGCTGAGATAAAAGGGGGGTCCCAAAACGTGTTTTCTCCATGTTATTTTCCGTAGGACCTTTAGACTCGGCTACAGGTCGAACGGGTGAATGGATTTATAAGAAATTTGGCAAAACTGTACAGTCCGGCTCGCAGATTACGCTTTTTTTGGAATGGTGTAAATCCGTTCAGTAGTTGCTGAGGAAATTAAAGTTAAAGTCAATTATATATCTATACGCGCGCACACCCAAACGGCTGCGCGCGCGAGCGGAATTTTGTTGCGTGACGTCTGTTAACGTTCGATTCGAAGGAAATCAGGAAGTGTTGACCGTCATTTTGTCATTGCGAGTAAATATATTGTTGATTTCAAAGGGTTGGAATATGGAAAGGGGAGAAGGTAGAGATTGTTTTGCTGCGTAGGTTTTCTCAGGGTGTGCAGTAAGGCCCTTAAACGCGAAAATATATATATTTTTTTAAAAATGTTGCGTGGTGCGCGCACTCGGTTGCGCACACCTTTTTACAAGAGTGTGAAAATGGAGATAAATCAGAAGTTTGAGTGCTTAGATATAAGGTGGCTCTGAAAAGAGCCATTGTGTTAATTGAGTGTTTTCTGCATTTATAAGTAAGTACCGATGCAGAGCCTGATGTTGCAGAGGAAGATTCTGTTTCCCTCATTCGTAAAATGAACTCCGTCTCTCCTATAGACGTCTTGCATGTGGTATCGCAAGTTGTTGTGGTAAATAGAACCCATGCTATAATCTCTGAGGAACGCAGAAACAGAATTATTTACATGTCTCCTTGCTTTCTCAAATTGTGCACAATGGTGATTGGACCAATTCCATTTCTGTCTTTGGCATATATTGGAATATACCAAGGCAGATCGAGGAAAAAGTGTCATCAATTGTGAAAGGTGTCTTTTAGAAGCATTTCCAGACCTACCCCAGTGATTGTGCCTGGATCGTTCCCACCACAGTGCACAATTATAAGGTTTGGTTCTGGGAGATGCATAAAAGTTTTCACCAATGGAATCAATTGGTGACAATTCAATCCTCTTTTGGAAATCCATGTTATGTGTACATTTGGTAAGCTGAGGTTGCAAATTCGTCTGCTTACTGCATATTTTTCACTCCAGTGAATATAACTGTGTCCTATTAGCCAGACCTTCATTTTCAAGGGATTTGTAGTCGTCCTCCGATCGGTTCTGGAAGTGGAATGGTAGTTAGAAGTTGAAATTCTAAATAAAGAAAAAGGAAGAGGCTGGGTGTGGTTTAAAAAATAAAAATGATTGGTTGATTGTAAGAAGTGGAGATTGAACAGTACCTTGCATGTTAATGTTTATGTTAAACGAAAAGTACTATTGGGTGTGAAAAAAAAAAGACATGTAACAGAGCTGTGGATTGGCAGGTGTTTCTGGAGGGAAAACAGTGTTGTTACTTTGCTGTAGAACGTTGAGATATGAACTTTTGACCTGTGCCTTCAGCCAGGTGCAGAATGAGGTGTTACCATGGATACAGCCAGAGATGGCAGTGGGTGATGGGTGAGTTTTATGTGACATTGAAAATATTGTGAGGGAGAACCAACTGAAATGTAATTGCTTACGTTACGCGCTCCGCATTGCTTACGGGAAGCTGCGCTTCGCGCACCGGAGCACTTCCGGGTGCGCTAACGCGGTGTGTCATATGACGGATTACGCAAGAACGCGATACGTCGTTGGGGGCTCCACCGGAACTGATCGAATTGGTAGTCTACAGTGTTTCTGGATGTTTCAGACTGAAGCTGGCGTCAGCATGAGAGCACCTCGTGGCTACGTCGTGGCTATTCCGCGAGCAATCATGGCAGTCGTTCCCCACCGGAAGTCTGCAGGAGTCGGGGGCCTCGGTGACTCTTGTAGAATCTTCAAGGCTGACGGGACGCTTTTGGGAATGGGGCTCATGCCCTAGCAGTCAAGCGTCCGAGTTCCAGGGTTGCCCAGAGCCATCCTTGCAGGCCAGGCCCAAGTCTGTGGAGCTGACCGCCATTTCCTGAGCTCCGTGGCAGCCGCCTGTCGCTGTATCGGAAGAGTGGGTGCAATTCAGCCGGATGGCGTGTGAGACGGTGTAAATGTGATGGTTGGACCAGGGCACCGCAGGACGTGTCTTCAGGTCAAACGGATTGTGGGACAAGGTCCAGAATGGAAGAGGCATTAAAAGGCAAAAAGTTCCGCCTGACCCCGGGAGCCGGCCGCCTATGTCGTGGGCGATCTCAGGCCATACCAGGGGAACAAGACTTGGGGAGGGGGCAGGAGCTAAGCGCCCCCTCCGAGTCCGCGTTTCTTGGACCCTGAAGTATGGCACTCAACATTCAGAACTTATGACATTTGTGCAAGGCAGGGACATCGAAGCCTCTCAGGGACCAAGTATATCCAGAGTCCTTCCTACAGAAGGTGGTGGGGGTGGCGGCATTAGCAAGGCATCCCCCCACACAACTTGTCGGACCCTGAAGTATGGCTCTCAACATCCAGAACTTATGACATTTGTGCAAGGCAGGGATATCCAGAGTCCTTCCTACAGAAGGTGGTGGGGGTGGCGGCATTAGCAAGGTATCCCCCCCACACAACTTGTCGGACATGACCTCTGGATGTACTGGGTGTTCAATTTCAGAATTGAAACTACTAAGAAGCAATTAGAAGTGTTTTCATGTTGCAGTAGGTTCCATGTAAATAGTTATTTAATACAACGTTTTATCCTGTTACTTTGCTGGTGTGTTGTATATATTTATAATATTTGCATAGTGTTTGTCGTTATTTTGGGCGGGGTGGGTGGCGGAGCCGGGCTGTCTTGCAGCCATCATGGCGTCGAGCTCGGTTCCTCTCTCTATATTCATGTTTTTTCTAACGATTTATATGTTATAGTTTGCTAGCACGATACAGCGGATAGTCCGCATTTTATATATATGTCCTTTTTAAAAACTAAATAGAGTATTGCGACTTTATACTTATTTGTGAACAGAGAATGACCCAAAGAGAACCAATTTTGAACAATCATAGGCTATTGGCAGTGGGCAGAGAGGCCATGACACAGAAAATGGCTGTTACTTATGTGCATGATGGGGCCTAAAAGGGACTAGATGGCTTGGCCACTGTTTCGCGACTTTCACTTTACTTTTAACAATGGCTGTGGTGAACATAAATGAACGCCGCTTATGTATACCTAATTGTAGTCATTTTCCACAAAAAAGCTTTTGATATTTGCTATTAAAAAACAAAGAAAAACACTGAAAAAACCATAGGTTATAGACCATATATAGTTAAATATCTGAAGTCCATCTCTGCACTGCATGGAGATACAGGTCGTCGATCAGAAGATGTGCTGGCCACCTCTAATGGTAATAGCGTGGCCAGGGCTCTTGTCGTTGCCTCTGCAAATTGCAGAGGGTGCTCTTGTTTGACATGCCGCACCATGGTATGTATGGAAAAGAAATATTTTTTTGCTGGATTTCTTCTTAAGAGAACCAAGTCACATATCGTGCAGGTTACTTTGGTGCATTCACTTTC
The DNA here is from genome assembly GCF_964263255.1 of Lissotriton vulgaris. Lineage (NCBI taxonomy): Eukaryota > Metazoa > Chordata > Amphibia > Caudata > Salamandridae > Lissotriton > Lissotriton vulgaris. The sequence goes on from NC_141687.1 coordinate 1,699,786,982, forward strand.
TTTTGATCTTCAGGATAAGTGAAAAATTGCCAGATGAAAGATTTATTTTTTCTTATTAAAGGTAGTCGATCATTTTGGTCAGATTCGGAAGATGAATGAGATGCGGTAGCCATTTCACCAAAGTCTTCCAAAAGATGTAGGACGTTGTTGTCTCCTGAGAGTAGAAAAGATAGTGAGGGGAAGTGGGTGGAGTGCTGCGTGTAAATTCCAGAATTGAAACTATTAAGAACCAATTGAAAGTGTTGTTTTCATGTTGCAGTAGGCTGCCATGTAAATAGTTATTAAATAAAACGTTTTACCCTGTTACTTTGCTGGTGTGTTGTGTATCTTTATAATATTTGTCGTTATTTTGGGTGGGGTGGACGGCGGAGCCGAGCTGTCTTGCAGCCATCATGGCGTTGAGCTCGGTTTCTCTCACTAGTTTCATATTTCTCATGAGGGGTTGTTCCTAATTTTTCTATTTTAGCGAGGTCAAAAAAAGATCTCATCAGTGGCCTACTGATTTTGCTCGATTCCTTTTGTTTTTTCTAACGATTTATATGTTATAGTTTGCTAGCACGATACAGCGGCTAGTCTGGATTTTATATATATATGTCTTTTTTATTAGGGGTGTCTTCCGGTGGAGTCGGACGATCTACCTCTAATAAACGGTCCGGGTTGAACCAACTACCATCATGATTTTGTATATCTTCTGAGCTGGATTTAAGCGCACAATTGTTAAAGTATGAAACGTTTTATATTTCTAAAAAAAATACCAAGGTGTGTACATCCGGTAACGCACGAAAGTTTAAAAAGACATTCGGCTCCATTTACTGAAAAGTTTCATAAGAATAAAAAAGAAGTCTAGGTACAGTCTCTTTGACGTACTATAAGTTCTTTGAGGGGTGTTTGAAGAATTTCAATAAGTTCAAATCGCAACGTTTTCACGAAATATATAGGCCTGTGCGCACACCGGGTCGCGCACGAAAGTTTAGTAAGGCTATTTTTATTTACAGACAAATTTTAATGTGTTTAAAAAAAGGCAAGGTACAGACTTTCGAATTCTGTATTGCTTTACAAGGAGTCTCTATGGAACTTGAACAGTGAAGAAAATGGCTTGTTTTCGAAAAAAATATTGCCAGAACTTTATTGCCAAAAGTATAGGTTGCATACACGACATTTTTCTGAATTAGCATTTTAAAAACCAATGAAATTCACAGAAAAAACCATAGGTTTTACACACGTTATAGTTAGGAAGTAGCATTTAAAAAACCTATGAAATTCACTGAAGAAACCATAGGTTTGACACATGTTATAGTTAGCTGGAAATTTTACTGACATAAAACCAATGAAATTCCACGTTATAGTTAGTTGGACTCACTATAACTTGCGCGTGCAATGCACTGCTGATGACGTCACATATTACATCACTCATGACATGGTCAGTGACATCACTCATGACATCACTGATGACACCATCCAGTGAATATGTGTCTTTCTGAAAAATAAATATTAGTGAGTAATGTTTAAATATTTAAATATATATATTAGTGTTTCACTTTGTGTATAAGTGGCTACATGCGTATGTATATGGGTTATTAGATGTTTCTCTTAGTATCAGTATGAGTGTCTATATGGTTTGGTGGGGGTATTACTTAGCACATAGTGTCAGGATCCCTCCTTTCAGCAAGCCTAATTCAGATTCAATGTGCTTAAAGACAAGAAAATGGCGCGCCAGCCGAGACTTCACTTGGTCCGAGCTGTGGAATGCGCGGAATGCTAGGTTAGCAGTCTAGCCTTCCCAGCGCGAGATCGAGAGTCCAGGTGCAGCGCGCGTTCATTTGGAACTGCGCACTTCACCGAGGAATCCAGTCACAGTGGTCGCGTTAGAGTGTGTCTTCGGAAAATAAGCTAAGAAATGATTTCAGCCAGTGAAGAGTTTTTTCAACATTCATTGCCTTGACCTTGGGTTCACGCAGTCCAGAGTTTACAGAGTGTTCAAGCAGAGTTCGTGTTTTCAGAAAAGAAACCGGAGCCTTTTAAACAGTGTGTCAGAGAAGAATCTTTCCAAGCAGAGAATTCCTGTCATTTATTCACGGAAGCTGAAGGAGAGAGACTCATTCGAAGTAGCAGAGAAACATAGAGCTAAGTGGAATTTTTCCTGTATTCTGTGCAAGTTCATGAGACTGTGTAAATATTGTATTTCAACTTCATCAATGCATGGAAAGATTAATGAACATTAACTGAGTGAATCAAACTCACCAGTGCTGAATTTCGTCCTTTTAACCAGTGCAAGACAAAGACTTCACGTTATCTAGAAAAGAATAGGGACAGTGTTAGAGAGGTTGTTTGAGTACTGTGAAAGAATTTACAAGCAGAAGAATAGGAAACTTACCTGGAGAGTTGAATGAAGTTAATTCATCTATTCAGGAGAAGGTCTCTGTACAAGAAGAAAACCATATAAGGACAACATTTTAGACTACACTGGTAGGTGGGGAAAACAAGCAGCATTATATAGAGCAAACACAGAGCAGTGAGCAGAAAGTAATAACCCTAATGTCATTTGCAGAAGTAGGAGGAAGAGCTGTCATCTGAAAATCCAGATTAGGCAGATCATTCACCAAGCTACACTTCAGTATAGAAGAGCGGCAGGTCGTTACTGATTCCTGGGTAGGTGTTCTTAGAAACAGTAATAGGAAGACCAGAGTAGCTCAGGTACAGTGATTTATTATCTTGTATGTGTTTAGTATTCCTAGGGTTCTTTGAGAAGCTGATTTGCAAGCTGATTGAAGATTCCACGGAACTCCAGAGGATCAGGACCAGTCTCTTCACCTGTTTTATTTATTTCGTTATTTTATCCAATTTTCCCCTTCCCTCTATCTAATCAGTTAGAGTCAAGATATATTCTGATTCTGATTGGTTGGAAGAGGGAGTCGGAAAGCTAGCATCTTCTGTTCCTGTGCAAGTCTTCGAGAGGAAAAGTTGGTAAGAAAGTGGACTCTGACAGAGTGAAGTGCCCACGTTGTAAACTTGCACCCGAACAGAATGGTTGAGGGAATTAATTTGCAGACATTGGGGGCGGTTTTAGATACTATACAAAAGGAGTTAGTAGCGGTAAAAGAAGAAAACCAAAGGTTGAGACAAGAGGTGATTAATTCCAGAAAAGAAACCGCAGAGTTAGCGCAGCAAGTTGGGCCATCACTTTTAAGAAATAGGGAGACTCCCATAACATCTACAGGGGAAACTAGCAAATCAACCACACAGGTCATACATTCCTTGTCCCCAGTCATACCCCTAGCGGCACCAGAGAGATTTAATGGGGATCCCCAGAAAGCACAGGTGTTCATCACACAATGTTCCTTGCACTTTATGTGTCGCCCTTCTATCTTCCCTGACGCACAATCTAAAGTGGCATTTATCTTATCATATTTGAGTGGGGATGCGGCCGCATGGTCTATGCCTTTGGTATCAAGAGATGACCCTCTTCTGCAGAATTATGACGAGTTTAAAAAAGAATTTTTGCGAATATTTGACCGAAGAAGAATCTCGCAGGCAGTGGACAATGAGTTGTTAGATTTGAAACAGGGCAATAGAGACTTAGTAGCGTATTTGGCCCAATTTAACAAGTTAATTATGGAGACTGATTGGCCCGAAAGTAAAAGAACTGCAATATTCTATCGTGGCCTACGAGATGAATTAAAAGATGGGCTGGCACAAATACCTAATCGACCCACAGAGATATCTGCCCTAATAGACCTAGTATTGGAATTGGATTTCCGTCAAGGGGAACGGAAGGGAGAAAGACGACGTGAGTTTCGAAGCACAGTACCCCGTTTTGATAGAGCAAGGTTTGAACCAGGAAAAGGTACAGAAGGAGGTAACAGCTCAGAACCCATGCAAATCGGAACAATAAGTGGACCGCTTACTAAGGAAGAAAAGGAGAAAAGACGAGCCAGCAATTTATGCATGTATTGCGGCTCAAGCGGACATTTTGTGAGGAATTGTCCAAAGAAACCCAAAGGATCTTATAAGCCGAAGGAAAACTAGCTGCACCACCTGTAGAAGGAGTTGTACAGGTGGATGCGAGTCAAGAACCAACTCCACAAGAACACCAATTGGCTAACACCCTACAGTCGTCTTCTCCACATCTCATATTATCAACGACCATCAAATTCCGTCAAGAAGTGCGAGAAGGCATAACAGTTATGGTGGATTCAGGGGCAACTGGAAACTTTTGTGATCTGAAATTCGCAAGTAAGATTGGATTGAGAGCCATAGCCAAAGACAAGAGTGAATCAGTCAGAGCCATTGATGGGACGAATTTGTCTTCAGGCCCTATAGTAAGTCACACGGAATTGGTGCAGTTAATTCGAGAGGATGGCCATCAAGAAGACATTCATTTTAATTTGATCGACGCCCCTCAGTTTCAGTTGATTCTTGGGCTTCCTTGGCTCACTGAGCATAATCCAACGATAGATTGGGCTGCCAGAACCATAGAAATGACTTCAGATTACTGTAGGAACAACTGTTTCGGAAACCAAATAGAAAACCATCGGGAGAATCCGGCCCAAGCCTTATGTTCAGCTGATGCAACGGTGTGCGTAATCAATACCCAGACGATACCCCCGGAATATCAAGATTTTAAAGATGTGTTTGATGAGCAGGAAGCGGAACAGTTACCACCGCATCGTGTCTATGATTGTAAAATAGACCTTGAACCAGGGGCAAATATGCCGTGCAGTCGGGTTTATGCTCTGACTGAGAAGGAGCATGCTCATTTAAAAGAGTACCTCAACAAGTATTTAGCAAATGGATTCATTCGTCCTTCTCAATCCCCAGTCTCCTCGCCTCTATTCTTCGTGCCGAAGAAGGAAGAAGGCGAGTTGAGGACTTGCATAGACTATCGCGCAATCAACCGAATAACCAAGAAGAATAGATATCCACTTCCTCTCATTTCCGTCTTGTTAGACCAGGTGAAGGGGGCACGAATATTCACGAAGTTGGATCTAAGAGGGGCATACCATCTCATCCGAGTAAGGGCTGGGGATGAATGGAAAACGGCGTTTAGAACCCGTTTTGGACTGTTCGAGTATCAGGTGATGCCCTATGGGTTGTGCAACGCCCCTGCTGCCTTTCAGCATTTCATCAACGATGTTCTCAGTGAATACATAGATCAATGTGCAATAGTTTATATTGACGATATCTTGATTTACTCTGTCGATGTACAAGAACATCGGAACCAAGTACAAAAGATTCTACAAAAGTTGAGAGAAAACAGGTTATTTGTCAAGCTGGAAAAATGTGCTTTCAATGTCACGGAAGTTGAGTTCCTGGGTTTTGTAATTTCGCAGTCGGGAATTCACATGGACAAGCGGAAAATTCAGGCAGTGTTGGAATGGAAGTCCCCAACCAGTGTAAAAGAAGTACAAGCATTCATTGGTTTTGCAAACTTCTATCGTCGGTTCATTAGTGAGTTCTCCTGCCGAATCCTTCCTCTCACTAGGCTGTTGAGGAAAGGGGTACAATTTGAATGGTCAGAGGAAGCAGAATTAGCGTTCAAGGCCTTAAAGGATGAATTTACTTCAGCTCCGATCCTTCTTCATGCAGACCCATCTGAGCCCTTCTATGTTGAAACGGACGCTTCTGATCTGGCTGTAGGAGGTGTACTTTCTCAAAGGAACAAGGAAACTGGTCAACTACACCCCGTGGCCTATCGTTCACGGAAATTGACTCCAGCAGAAATCAACTATACAATAACCGAGAAGGAACTATTAGCAATAAAAGACGCCTTCAAGGAGTGGAGACACTACTTAATGGGAGCTCATCATGTAGTTACAGTTTACACCGACCATCGTAATTTGAAATTTTTAAAATCAGCCAGGACCTTGACGCCTCGGCAACTTCGCTGGTCATTGTATTTCGCCGACTACGACTTTGTCATTACCTACAGACCTGGAGCTCAGAATGGAAAAGCGGACGCCTTGTCCCGAATGGGTACAGGAGAAGGAAAAGAGGAAATTAAGACACAAGCAATCATTCCCAATTCAAAAATCTTCGGCGCAGTAGATTCTTTGAGTGTTAAGGAACAAATTCTCCAGGTCATGTCGCCTGAGAAAATGCTGGAGTGGGTGCAGCAAGGAGATGGGAGAGAAGTCATTGATGGTTTACCTTATCAGACTGAAGCCTTATACTTACCCACTTCTACACTACAGAGACAAGCGATGAATGAATGCCATGATCATCTGTTGGCAGGTCACAAGGGAGAATTGAAGACTGTGGACTTAGTTAAAAGAAAGTATTGGTGGCCACACATGAATAAGGACATTGAGCAATATGTAAAGACATGTGAGATTTGTGCGCAGGGAAAATCAGAACGGCAAGCACCTAAGGGTTTATTACAACCTTTGCCTAACACTCCTTCCCCCTGGCACACAGTCACTCTAGATTTGATAACTGATCTTCCCACTTGTCAAGGGTTTAACACCATCTTAGTGGTAGTGGATACATACACCAAAATGGCACATTTTGTAGCATTGAAAGGAACTCCAACTGCTAGGCAGTTAGCAGCTCAATTTACTGCTCAGGTGGTGAGATTACATGGAATTCCTGAGGTCATGATATCGGACCGAGGAACGCAATTGTGTCTCATTTCTGGAAGGCCTTTATGAAGAGACTTGGGGTTGAGACACGTTTTTCCACAAGTTTCCACCCAGAGACTGATGGACAAACAGAACGAGTGAACCAGGAAGTGGAGCAGTATTTAAGGTTATTCACGTTGAAGCAGGGTGGGGAATGGTTGGACTATTTATGGACTGCAGAATTTGCCTATAATAACGCAAAGAATGTGTCCACGGGTTATTCACCATTCTATTTGAATTATGGCAAACACCCGAATTCCACAGTGCAAGATGTTCACATCTCTGTCCCGGCAGTTCAGGATTTAGTAACTCACTTACAGCAGATACATTAAGAGGCATCCAAGAATTTAGAGCAGGCAAAAAGCAGGTACAAGAAGTATGCTGACAAAAAGAGAAGAGATACCCCAGATTTAAAAGTAGGTGATGAGGTTTGGTTAAATACTAAGAATCTTCGATTAAAAGGCAGTAGAAAGTTTCAGCCTAGATTCATAGGACCATATCCTATTGCAGAACAGATCAATCCAGTAACCTTTAAACTAACTTTGCCCACAAAACTAAAAATTCATCCAGTTTTCCATGTTTCCTTATTAAAGAAATCAGTTGAGGGGTTGCGGAAAGAAGGAATTCCACCTCCCATTCAGTTAGAAAATGGATTAGAATTTGAGGTCAAGGAAATTGTGGATTCAAAACGAGTAAGAGGAAGACTGTACTATCTAGTGGACTGGAAAGGCTATGGGCCAGAGGAAAGGTCTTGGGAGTTGGAGTCGGATGTTCATGCTCCTAGGTTGGTGTGCCTCTTTCACCAAAGAAATCCTACCAAACCTAGACCGGGAGGACCCTCCTTGGTGGGGGGTACTGTCAGGATCCCTCCTTTCAGCAAGCCTAATGCAGATTCAATGTGCTTAAAGACAAGAAAATGGCGCGCCAGCCGAGACTTCACTTGGTCCGAGCTGTGGAATGCGCGGAATGCTAGGTTAGCAGTCTAGCCTTCCCAGCGCGAGATCGAGAGTCCAGGTGCAGCGCGCGTTCCTTTGGAACTGCGCACTTCACCGAGGAATCCAGTCACAGTGGTCGCGTTAGAGTGTGTCTTCGGAAAATAAGCTAAGAAATGATTTCAGCCAGTGAAGAGTTTTTTCAACATTCATTGCCTTGACCTTGGGTTCACGCAGTCCAGAGTTTACAGAGTGTTCAAGCAGAGTTCGTGTTTTCAGAAAAGAAACCGGAGCCTTTTAAACAGCGTGTCAGAGAAGAATCTTTCCAAGCAGAGAATTCCTGTCATTTATTCACGGAAGCTGAAGGAGAGAGACTCATTCGAAGTAGCAGAGAAACATAGAGCTAAGTGGAATTTTTCCTGTATTCTGTGCAAGTTCATGAGACTGTGTAAATATTGTATTTCAACTTCATCAATGCATGGAAAGATTAATGAACATTAACTGAGTGAATCAAACTCACCAGTGCTGAATTTCGTCCTTTTAACCAGTGCAAGACAAAGACTTCACGTTATCTAGAAAAGAATAGGGACAGTGTTAGAGAGGTTGTTTGAGTACTGTGAAAGAATTTACAAGCAGAAGAATAGGAAACTTACCTGGAGAGTTGAATGAAGTTAATTCATCTATTCAGGAGAAGGTCTCTGTACAAGAAGAAAACAATATAAGGACAACATTTTAGACTACACTGGTAGGTGGGGAAAACAAGCAGCATTATATAGAGCAAACACAGAGCAGTGAGCAGAAAGTAATAGCCCTAATGTCATTTGCAGAAGTAGGAGGAAGAGCTGTCATCTGAAAATCCAGATTAGGCAGATCATTCACCAAGCTACACTTCAGTATAGAAGAGCGGCAGGTCGTTACTGATTCCTGGGTAGGTGTTCTTAGAAACAGTAATAGGAAGACCAGAGTAGCTCAGGTACAGTGATTTATTATCTTGTATGTGTTTAGTATTCCTAGGGTTCTTTGAGAAGCTGATTTGCAAGCTGATTGAAGATTCCACGGAACTCCAGAGGATCAGGACCAGTCTCTTCTCTGTTTTATTTATTTCGTTATTTTATCCAATTTTCCCCTTCCCTCTATCTAATCAGTTAGAGTCAAGATATATTCTGATTCTGATTGGTTGGAAGAGGGAGTCGGAAAGCTAGCATCTTCTGTTCCTGTGCAAGTCTTCGAGAGGAAAAGTTGGTAAGAAAGTGGACTCTGACACATAGATGCATGAGTGACTGACTCTGTATGTGTTTTGAAGACAGCATATGTGCAGGACTGTATGGGTGGATGAGTGTGTATATGTGTTTGTTAGTGAGTGAATGACTGTCTCACTAGTGTCTTTATCAGTAACGACATATGTTTTAATCTAGTATATGTGAATATTGATGTATATAAGTGAGTATATGTGAGAGTAAGAGATTGAATGAGTTCCTGTTTAAATAAGTATGTGTTTCTATAAGTGATTGTTTAAGAGAATAAATATGTGTAATTTTCAATAGAAGTAAGGTGGAAGTGTGTGTATAAGTCTATATTCAAATAAATGGATGTTCAAAAGTTTATTTGCACGTGTGAGTATGTCTGTGAGTAACTTTTCGATGATTGTCGGTGTGTAACAGGATGTATAGGTGTATCATTTCATATGATGAGTGAGTATATGTATGAGTGGATGTGTATATAGATGGTGGAATTACTTGTTGTAACTGATATGGGTATCTGCATTTTTTTTTTTTTAATTTCAGTTTCTATTTTTGAATATGTGTTTCAAGGATTACATTACAGTGAAAGGAGGTCTGTCACTATGTCACAAGGATGGTGTCATGAGTGATGTCATGAGTGATGTCACTGACCATGTCATGAGTGATGTAATATGTGACGTCATCAGCAGTGCATTGCACGCGCAAGTTATAGTGAGTCCAACTAACTATAACGTGGAATTTCATTGGTTTTATGTCAGTAAAATTTCCAGCTAACTATAACATGTGTCAAACCTATGGTTTTTTCAGTGAATTTCATAGGTTTTTTAAATGCTACTTCCTAACTATAACGTGTGTAAAACCTATGGTTTTTTCTGTGAATATATAGATATAGATATAGATATAGATACACATACACTCACCCAGATTGGGTATGAAGAAAATCTATTTATGTAGTCCATAAGAAACTGAGCTTAGGTTATTTGTACACTAAATTTGTGGGTACACATTTTATTGTGTGATGCAGAGGGCATTTTGCAAAATGCCTTCTTTTTTGCACAGTTTCTTGCATTTGGAAGCCAGAAATGCAGCGAAATTGAATTTGTAATAACAAATGTTCTATTATGCTCTCACACGTCTGTTGATAAAAATAGTAGCCCACTTATGTGGATTTGCCTACCGCCGGGCCCAAAACAAAACCTGAGAAACTCTCATTTCATCCAGCAAAATTAACACTATTTTTACAATCTGGGTAGATGCAGATTATGGGCCTTGGCTTTTGGGGAACTGACCATGCCTAAGCAATTTCTGGAAACCTGGGGTGTCCAGGCGTGTGTGTGTGGCTCGCAGAAAGATTTTTTTTCAACCAGAGTCCGTTGTAAACTTCAAACACACAAGTCTCAGAGGGGACAGTTCCAGAATTCGTGGGAATCCACATCTTTCCTACCACACAGCATTCCGACAAGTCTTGCGATAAAAATAGTACCCACTTGTGTCAGTGGGCCTAGTGCAGTGCCACAAATTGAAATGGACACATCAGATTTTCTACTCAAAACCAACCTGACACCCAGCGGAGTCCAGGGTGGTGTAACTTCGTAGATCCCCCATTGTCTTACTCACAATGCCATGGAAGCCTAAAACTGTACCTTGAATTGTACATTTTTGTGATTTGAACTTCCGTAGTCTGTAGCGATCCGCAAAATTCCTGCCACCCAATGTTACCCCGCATGACTTGATTACAACTATACCAGGCTCAGGAAGATGTCTTTTATGTGCCCCTAGTGCTCTCACTGCCCTAAATCCAGCTCCATACAGTTTGTAGATGGAGGGGGGGGGGGGGTCTGAGTAATACATATGGCTTACACTCTTCAAACTGTGAGCATAGCTACCTTTGAAACTAAGGTAAAAATGCTGAGGAAGACTGTCCTAAGTTCCCTAAAGAGCATGTCCAAACTACTAAGGGTGGTAGGTTTTGGCAAACCGAGTACTTGACAACAAGGTGTGTGACCCGTCCTCTGTTATCTACAGCAATGTGACTGTATAATTCACATGTCAAACGACGAACAGATCTACCACGTTCTAACAGAGAATAAACATGGCAAACAGACTACAAATATGACCCGTATGTGTAGTATTATGTGCAGTGTTCTTTGTGTCTCATACCATAACAATCTGCTTTCTACCTATGCATTATTCCTATGTAAACATTCTTAGGCTTCGCCTTTCCTACCTTTTCATATCTTTTTCTACTTCAGAGTTCTGGCTAATACTGTATACTTGTCAAGTGAACCTTTACTAATGCCTGCTGTGGCAGCCACCCGAGGCTCAGGAAGACGTCTCTTTCTTGCTCATTTGGCGCACTTGCTGTGCTAAATCCAACTCTACAGTTTTTGGATGTAAGTTGGGGGAGTGTCTGAGGATGCCTTCAGGACTTGGCTGTTGTTAGTTGAATTGTGTGAGAATATTTGCCTTTGATTCTAAGGTAAACAAGTTGGGGAAACTATCTTAAATTCCTCGCAGAGCATTTCAAAGACTACTAAGACCTTTAGGTCTTGCTGCACCAGATACTCTGTGACAACGGTGTATGTTCTGTCTATTATGTGGCATGCTGTGACTGTAATGCAAATGTCATATGATGAATAAAACATTTACTACGTTTTGACAGTGGACAAACCTGTTGATTTTCTCAACAAGAGGAAATAATTTGAAAGGCTGCTTGCCTAGTGAAAGAGTGGCCCATGAAAGGTATACATCCATGCACAGTATATACTATCATTAGAGCAGGCCCACTGCAGTCCGTTTCCCAATACTTCACTTTTGTGTACTACAAAGTGAAGCACATTGGAAAACAATACTGGCTGAGGTGGGCACTGGGGACAATAATACCGACTCCTACTTCTTGCCTTGCTTAGGGCAGACGCTGCAACAATGACCAGGTGAAGTCTTTCTCTATTGTAGGAATGTGGTTGCCAAATAGCTGATCTTGCAGGATTCTGCACAGCAGAAGAAGTAGAGGCTACTGCTTCTGCTGCAGTAAAACCTTCACTTATGGCCAAATGAAAGTCAAGGGAAGACATTTGTCTTCCTGTGGTGGTCTGATGATAAACAACATATGCATTTTAAGTTGCCAGCTAGATCAGGTGGGCAAACAACTTCTTGTACCATGTATGAGTTTTATGACTTGTGTAATATGACTGAGGTCCTTGGTCATTCTTATCCATCCCACCCATATACTTGTTGTAACCATGTACACGAATGGACTTGTGAACTGCTGCCAACTGACTCCAAATTGTGATGGGCTCTCCTCATGGATTGCAGTGAGCATGTATACATCCTGCCTATCTGAAAATTCGACTGTGTGCTGTTTGTTGGATCTCAGTGCAGTGGTCTGGTGTTTTTTGAATTGATTACAAACAAGCTCCTGCGTAAACCTTTGCAGTGACGTCAAACTGTATCGTATGCCACTGTGCAAGCTTCTTTTGGCTGCCTGAACAACACTACTACATAGAGGTTGTTTATATAAAGGATATAACCTTTATGAAGGAGTGATTTGACAAGTTTCCATACAATCTTGGCAGTGATTCCTTCTATGGAAGGGCAGTCTGTAGGGTTTAGAGTGGAGCCCTTCCCTGTATACACTCTCCGACTGTATGCATGACCAGCAGAGCTCTCACACAGCATGTACATCGTGAGGTCATAACAAGATCTTTTGCTTGGCTTGTACTACTTGAACAGCAGCTGCCCTTTATACAAGACCTTGGAATTATCAACCGCTATATTCTTTGCAGAAGTATAAATCTCTGGAAGCCTGGCAGACAAATGTTCCAAGTCAGGCTGAATTTTGAACCGGTCATGGTCTGGATGGTCCCAGAGCAAGAATGAGAATTATGATTCAAATGCAGGATGTGCTGCAATATCAAAAACCTATCTCTCCTCATGACTTGTATGAAGCTATATTGGGATGTTGCCCAAACAGGTGAGTAGATTAGTAGGACTCTATGCTTAGTATGTGGTAACAGCAATGACCATGGTCTGGAATTTTTTTTATAGTCAATACTGAGTGTGTTTAAATTTGGGCATGTGATTTTAATTTGCAGGCATGGGGAGTTCCTAATGCAAAGCCATGTGGCCTCAAATATAGATGAGGAATCTGATCATTTTAGCCACCATGCTTATAGGGAAGCACTCAATCAGATGATGGCCAAATATGATTTTCATCTCCTTAGAGGAGCTAGTGGCGCAAATGAGACCTATAATCCAACTTTTATAGGCAGAATTCTATGATTGATCATGTATTTGTTTCTGCCTCTGTAAGGCACTTGTGTGGCAACCTTGCTGTGGTACCCTCGCTGCTTACCGACCATAACCTTCTAAAACTACCTTTTTTCTGGGTTAAAAATATGGATGTTTTTAACTTAGCTAATCATATAAAATCGGTCAGGACAAATTGGGTTACAATTAAATGGCCAGGTGTTGATCCCTCCTTGACAATGAGGAAAATAGCCAACTAAAGTGAAATTGCACACTGTCTTGAGGAGGAAATCATTCCACTAGTGCTGACCGAGAAGTTTGTTATTATTACCAAATCGATTAATTCTATTTTAACAAAGACCCCTGGACCACCAGGCAGCAAAAAGAAGGGGTGGTTTGACGGTGTATGCACTAAAGCCCTAAGGGGCTTGAAGTATGCCCTGTCTCAATCTCCATGTGACCTATCTAATATTCAATCCTTACTGCATTAATATCAGGCAGTCATAGCGGCCCCTAAAAGGACACTTAAGGAAGAGGCTTGGGAAAATGTGGCCATTGCAGCAAAAACTCGAAATAACAAACGTTTTTGGGAGACGGTAAATGCCCCATTTCTGAAGAATGACAACATTACAGACTTCTGCTAGTTTGCCTCAGTGGGCGTAACATTTTCCAGAAATTTTTGATAGCAATAGGGAGATGATCATGTGGCAGGATAGGTTGTAAGATGGGGGACGTAACCTCCCCCTGAACATTACAAATGAGGAAATCATCCAGGCTATCCATGCGAGTGCAGGGGGGCTGGCCCCATGTCAGGATGGTGTCCCGGTAGATGTTTTCAAAACTGCGCCTACTCTATGGGGACCCAAGCTAAATAGACTGTTTAACATAGCTGCTGCAGATATAATCCCCAAGACCTGGGGTGAATCAATTATGATTCCCATATTTAAAAAGGGGAATAAAGAAGACCCTAGAAATTATTGCCCAATTTCACTCATAGACACCGCCATGAAAGTAATACGTAGGGTTCTCCTTTTAAGACTCGAAGAATGGGCAACGGAATACTCCGTTTTGACACCAGTCCAATACGGGTTTAGAAAACGCTTAGGGACTGTCAAACAATGTCCTAACCTCATACTGCATATTGGTAAATATACTAGAGCAAAGGCAGGATCCTTATATCTCTGCTTTGCCGAACTAAGCAGTGCATTTGATTTAGTGGACCACGGTTTGTTGGGGTCAACCCTGACAGAGATGGGAGCTCCCAGGGCTATTATTGGGCTCCTCTCCCGCTTGTACGAAAATTATCCACCCAGGTTCGTTTTGGTCCCCAGGGAGAATGTACACCTAATTTTAAGATGGGACGGGGGATTCAACAAGATTGCGTATTAGCAGCAATTTTATACTCTTCATTTTTAAATGGGATTGATAATCACTTGCAGGCAATACAGGCCGACCTCCCTATGGTGGCAGGTCGTCAGACATCTGTTTTACTATAGGCGGACACCACTGTACTTGTTGCAAGAACCCCAATAGGCCTACAGAGACTGATGGACGCATTTTCTGACTTCATGTCACAGAGGAAAATGGTGATAAATCTAAAACATACACTATGATTTGTGGGCCTAAACCCAAACCCCCTAAAATCTTTTATATTGAAAAAAACTCCTGTAAAGATTGTGAATTCCTTTTGTTATTTAGGTATTGTCTTTTCGGACACTGGCTCTTGGACTCAACCCATTTCATATACCAGAGCCAAAATGAGCAGGGCAACTCGGGGTATTTTTAAATTTTCTTCCAAACTGGGGAGTCGGCCAATGAGATAGTGGCCCTATTTAAGGCTAAAGGCACAAGTATAGCACTTTCTGATGGATACATCTGCCAGGGGATTCCTCACCTTGTAAATATCCCCTGCGTCAGCAGCATTAAGACATTTTTTGTAGCTCTCCACGCTGACGAGGATGACGTCGTAGAACCATGGCTCCGCTCGTGACCCACGTTGACATCACTGGAGCCATAAAGGAGCCTCAGCGGCGTGATGACGTCAGTTCCCTTTTTTCCGCGCCATCGTCACTAACGGTTTTTCTAGGACTCTCCGAAGTTTCTCCTGCTACTTTGTGTTTCTGGCTGTATTCCTGTGCTGCTTCTTGTTTCCTTTCAAGGATGTCGTCGAGGAAGTCCGGGTTTAAGCCTTGCAGGGAGTGCGGAGGACAAATGTCCATTACAGATCCACATGAAGACTACGTTTGGTGTCTGTTGTCAGATCACGAGGAATGCGCCTGTTGCAGGAAAATGATTCCGAAGGCCTTAAAAGAAAGAGAATTAACTCCACATCAAGACTAAATCTGTAGTCTTAATAGCATAGATGATACTAGCCCACAACCTCAATTTTTTTTTTTACAATAAGTGCCAAAGAACCAATGAAACCGAAGAAAGTCCAATTGGGACGATTAATTTAATATACCATATAACAATGTTTGAATATCAATGTATCTATGTACATGTATTTACACAAATCATAAGGCAAAATACACTTTTATAAAAAGAGAGAACGTGCACAGAGAAAGATAAAGTAAGTGCTCAAGTGAATGATCAAGAAGATCAGAAAACAGTGTAGATGATTTATATACAAAGAAATAATGAGCCTGTCCTAGGTAATGCTTGTAAAAAATACTTCTTTTTTACTAGCTAAATGCTATATACAATTCCTTGGTCCTTCAATTGCACCATTGGCAATAGGGCGGCCAGGAAGAAGGGGGTAGGGGGTGGACAAGGGACAGGGATCAGTAGGTACAGGCTCCCAAGGGGGAATGTCGTCGACGTTTCGACCCAACCATGTAGTGGGTGGTTCAAGTCCTCAACAACGGGTCTTCATCAGGACGGAGTAATAGGGGAATATCTCTCAGAGTGCACGTCAATTAAAAACAATCGTTGGGCACCTGTAATGATAAATGAATAGCAGGGCTAAGTATCACTCTATAATATCAAATGAGTCCACTAATGGCCTTTGTGGAAAAGCACTCACCCTTCCGTGATGCCTTGGCAAGACAAAGTGCGTCGATTGGTCCGCACCCACAATAAGAAAGTTTCCAAAGTTATACTGCAAGAACAAAAAGAAGAGGAGGTAGCCATTAGTGCTACACAGCTATTCTCCCTTTTTAATGACTACAAAACAATGAGAGTTGCTTATATTTGCGGAAATTGGTAAGGTCCATTTAGTGATTGCCGATTTTTTAATAATTCAATATCTCAGTCAATTTGTAGGATTACTATTAGAATCTAAAATTACTTATATACATATCGGGGTCCTCGTCTTGGAGGTCTATACCCTATCTAAAAATTGCGTAAAGACTGTTTTCAATAATCTCGCAGTGGTCACTTACCCAATGCGTTTGTTCACTGATGATTTTCAAAATTATTTATCAAGACAATCTGACACCGAGGGTCAATTCCGTTTGTTCACTGGTGTTGTTCAAAGTTATTTATCAAGCGAATCAGACATCCAGTGCTGTAAAGGAGATAAGACAAAATATGTCTTCGTTAGGCAGGGGAGCAGCTGCGAAGAAACAGGTTCGTTTCAACCAGGAAGCTCACGGGGAGATCAGGACGAGACGACAGCATTACCAGTGGTGAATGTTGCCTGTGAGAGCCCAATAATAAATCTATCATCATATATTCTGAAATCAGCTGAGTTGAATATATTGGAGAAGGGTCTCTCGTTTGTCCCCACTAATCTACCCAATACATTTGGTCTGAAAACAGAGTTGCATCAGTTTTTCCGCAAAGTCAGATTGAAGCACTACTTTAACAAAGTCCCTTTTCAACCTACTTTTACCAGCACGGGCTTACGACCACCATCAACTTTCACCCCAACATCTCAAATGGTATCGCATAAAATCCTAGCCTTTGAACAGGTGGTGATGCGTGACGTGAACCTAGTACTAAAAGAAAAAAAAGTACATCAAATACAATATCAGTAAACAGGAACGTCAGGCCCTTGACTCCCTTAAACAGAATACTGACATTGTCATAAAACCCGCGGACAAGGGTGGTGCCATCGTTGTCCAAGGGAGAGAGGAGTATAAAACAGAGACCCTTTCACAACTAGGAGTGGTTGGGAACTACAAAAAACTAAGATCGGATCCAACAAAAGAGATAGCATCTAATATTAAATCAATCACAGACAAAGGACTTAAAGAGGGATATCTATCCAAACATGAATACAATTTCTTGAACAGCACACACCCTAGACTCCCTACGATTTACACGCTCCCGAAGGTGCATAAGAGGCTAAATAACCCCCCAGGCAGACCCATAGTGTCTGGTTGTGGGTCTATTTTAGAACCCTTATGCAAATTCATTGATATCTTCTTGAAACCAGCGGCTGAGGGTACGATGTCCTATGTGAGAGACACCATGCAAGCGATACAATTAGTGGATGGCTATATTTTCAATCGAGTAGGTATTGGTATACAAGGGAACCCAAAGGAATTGGCCGAGGACCATGGGTTGGATTACTTATTTTAATTTAACAAAGGTCCTAGGTTTGGAATAATATTTAGAGAAATAATTTACACAGGCTCAAAATAAAGACTGTGTTTTTCCTTCTTCAGTGTCCAGCCGGACCTAGAAGCGTTTATTTTGGAAAATATTTTAAGTATAAGCAGAGTATGGCGAGGCAAGTCGCACATTGATAACTGGGCACAAGCCTGTACCTAGTCAGAGAAAGACAATACAAGGGAAAGAACAAACAGTTTACAGGCAAACAAGGAGAGCAGGGTGGCTTATAATGCAATGCAAATAAATTTTTGAATAAGCTCAAACCCACAGTAACTGCCGTGACACATACAAATCATAAAACGAACAGTACTGCACAAACAGTCGACAAACGTTTCGATCCCTATCTCCAATAATATAGTGGGATCATCTTCAGGACTACAATTGACTTTGCCTAATTTGTTGAGTAAGCCTGTGGGGTTTAAACAGGAAAAAGGGAAAGAAGATTTCTGCATCAATTCATTACAGAGTGAGTGATAAAAAACAGGTCAGTTACCACTCATACCATGCAAAAATGCAACACGTGCACATGCAGTTGCTTGTTTCCAAAGGGCACAGGTGGCTATGTGCTCGTATTTGGAGTGAGGATCATCGAGTGAAAAAATAGGACATGCCGCATTCGTTTATCTTGAAGTGGTGCTCAGTGGTAGCGGGTGTTTAGTAAAAAATTGACCGTAGTGGGGAAGTGTTGGCAGACACATCGCAGTGAGGTGAATGAGGTCCTAATATAAATTACTGGTTACCGCGAGCGAGGCAGGATAGGTCGGCCGTGGGTTGAGACAATTCCGGGGTAATCAGGTTCCGATATGGTATATGCCTATATAACGAAATTTTGGTCATAAAAAGTATGCGTGACGGGTGACCGAGATACAAAAGATAAATGAAATATAGTTACCGGGTCGCAATATAGCGTTGTCATAGAGGGAGAGTAGGTATCGGCCCAATATGGTCAGGTTGATTAAGACCTAAAAGGATGATATATAATTTTTAGAACTTGGGGAGTGAAGCCGAGGTGGCGACTTACGTGCAGTGAAAAGTTAAAACATTACCGTTAAAGCCTAGCAACTAGCATAGGCTTGACGTAAAACTGCAATTGAAGGTTTTTTTTGTGTTCCTGTGAATGAAACATAAGAAATTGGACATTGCAGGTGGGTGAGAGTGAAAAATAAGACGGCGGGTGCAGGCAGGTGGTTACCGTAATCGTGGTGTGAATTCCACGTAGGGCGCTCGATGGCGTCGGCCTTCTCCGTGCGAGCCTACAAGGGAAAATATGGAAGGCGCACATGAGGTGTGTAGGGCTGGGCTAGGTCCTCAAGGGAGCCTGGGACATGTAGCGGTGCGGAACTTACCGTGATCCGCTCGTAGTGGGGCCGCAATGGGGTTCCCGTTCTGTAGCTCGATGGCCTGGTGTTCAGCGTCTGCATGCAGCGGCGCCTAATGTTATCCGTCAAGTGAATGGTGGGAAGTGAGGACGGACTAGATCGAGAGTGAGCATTGGTAACGATGTTGGGCGCCATCTTGGAGTAGGCAATCCAACAATTGAATAGAGGTGAACCCATATGAGCCCAAATGGTGAAAGGGAACGCGTATAGTGATATGCTCGTGCCAGAGTGCGGTTTCCTAATAAAAACGGTCTTAAAATGATTATGAACAACTGACATTTCAAAAAAATGTTACATTAAAGTACAGACAATTATGTATGCATATATGCTCATGCAAAGGAAGAACTTTCAGTGTCCAGTTTATATTAGGCTGGTCCAGTCCTCTGTTCTGTTTAGGCCATCCTGGATGGAGTTGAACTGTATAATGGACTTCAGTTCTTCTTTATTGAGTAACTGTCCCATGTTGCCACCTCTTGGTGGGAGTCTCAGTACTTTCAGGACAGTCCATTTTAAATCACCGTCAGAATGTTTTAAGGCTGCAAAATGTTCCACCAAGGGTGCGTTTGGGGCACCGCACCGAATACGGCTCCTATGTTGTCCAATTCGAATTTTTACCTTTTGGCTAGTCTGTCCAATATATACTTTTTGGCATGGGCATATGATTAAATAAATGACATTGCAGGTGTTACAATTGGAAAAAGAACGACATTGTATGGTGACATTGTTGAAAGTGAAACTTTTTCCTTCTATCGTGTTATCACAATTGTTACATCCACCACATTTTGCATGTCCAACAATGGGGGACAGACCCCATACATTATCAAGTGTAATTGGAGGTAAAGAATTGGGTAAAGCAGCCCTCACAAGGTGCTCTCTAAGATTTTTACTCTTTTTGAAGGCAAAGACTGGTTTTTCGATGGAAAGGACACCTGTGTTTAATATCGGCCAATGTTTGAGGATAGTCTTTCTCAGTTGATTGGAGATTGGTGAGAAAGTGGATACACACGGTATGCGCTTGGAATCAGTCTTTTCTTACACCAAAAGAAAAGACTGATTCCAAGAGCATACCGTGTGTATCCACTTTCTCACCAATCTCCAATCAACTGAGAAAGACTATCCTCAAACATTGGCCGATATTAAACACAGGTGTCCTTTCCATCGAAAAACCAGTCTTTGCCTTCAAAAAGAGTAAAAATCTTAGAGACCACCTTGTGAGGGCTGCTTTACCCAATTCTTTACCTCCAATTACACTTGATAATGTATGGGGTCTGTCCCCCATTGTTGGACATGCAAAATGTGGTGGATGTAACAATTGTGATAACACGATAGAAGGAAAAAGTTTCACTTTCAACAATGTCACCATACAATGTCGTTCTTTTTCCAATTGTAACACCTGCAATGTCATTTATTTAATCATATGCCCATGCCAAAAAGTATATATTGGACAGACTAGCCAAAAGGTAAAAATTCGAATTGGACAACATAGGAGCCGTATTCGGTGCGGTGCCCCAAACGCACCCTTGGTGGAACATTTTGGAGCCTTAAAACATTCTGACGGTGATTTAAAATGGACTGTCCTGAAAGTACTGAGACTCCCACCAAGAGGTGGCAACATGGGACAGTTACTCAATAAAGAAGAACTGAAGTCCATTATACAGTTCAACTCCATCCAGGATGGCCTAAACAGAACAGAGGACTGGACCAGCCTAATATAAACTGGACACTGAAAGTTCTTCCTTTGCATGAGCATATATGCATACATAATTGTCTGTACTTTAATGTAACATTTTTTTGAAATGTCAGTTGTTCATAATCATTTTAAGACCGTTTTTATTAGGAAACCGCACTCTGGCACGAGCATATCACTATACGCGTTCCCTTTCACCATTTGGGCTCATATGGGTTCACCTCTATTCAATTGTTGGATTGCCTACTCCAAGATGGCGCCCAACATCGTTACCAATGCTCACTCTCGATCTAGTCCGTCCTCACTTCCCACCATTCACTTGACGGATAACATTAGGCGCCGCTGCATGCAGACGCTGAACACCAGGCCATCGAGCTACAGAACGGGAACCCCATTGCGGCCCCACTACGAGCGGATCACGGTAAGTTCCGCACCGCTACATGTCCCAGGCTCCCTTGAGGACCTAGCCCAGCCCTACACACCTCATGTGCGCCTTCCATATTTTCCCTTGTAGGCTCGCACGGAGAAGGCCGACGCCATCGAGCGCCCTACGTGGAATTCACACCACGATTACGGTAACCACCTGCCTGCACCCGCCGTCTTATTTTTCACTCTCACCCACCTGCAATGTCCAATTTCTTATGTTTCATTCACAGGAACACAAAAAAAACCTTCAATTGCAGTTTTACGTCAAGCCTATGCTAGTTGCTAGGCTTTAACGGTAATGTTTTAACTTTTCACTGCACGTAAGTCGCCACCTCGGCTTCACTCCCCAAGTTCTAAAAATTATATATCATCCTTTTAGGTCTTAATCAACCTGACCATATTGGGCCGATACCTACTCTCCCTCTATGACAACGCTATATTGCGACCCGGTAACTATATTTCATTTATCTTTTGTATCTCGGTCACCCGTCACGCATACTTTTTATGACCAAAATATCGTTATATAGGCATATACCATATCGGAACCTGATTACCCCGGAATTGTCTCAACCCACGGCCGACCTATCCTGCCTCGCTCGCGGTAACCAGTAATTTATATTAGGACCTCATTCACCTCACTGCGATGTGTCTGCCAACACTTCCCCACTACGGTCAATTTTTTACTAAACACCCGCTACCACTGAGCACCACTTCAAGATAAACGAATGCGGCATGTCCTATTTTTTCACTCGATGATCCTCACTCCAAATACGAGCACATAGCCACCTGTGCCCTTTGGAAACAAGCAACTGCATGTGCACGTGTTGCATTTTTGCATGGTATGAGTGGTAACTGACCTGTTTTTTATCACTCACTCTGTAATGAATTGATGCAGAAATCTTCTTTCCCTTTTTCCTGTTTAAACCCCACAGGCTTACTCAACAAATCAGGCAAAGTCAATTGTAGTCCTGAAGATGATCCCACTATATTATTGGAGATAGGGATCGAAACGTTCGTCGACTGTTTGTGCAGTACTGTTCGTTTTATGATTTGTATGTGTCATGGCAGTTACTGTGGGTTTGAGCTTATTCAAAAATTTATTTGCATTGCATTATAAGCCACCCTGCTCTCCTTGTTTGCCTGTAAACTGTTTGTTCTTTCCCTTGTATTGTCTTTCTCTGACTAGGTACAGGCTTGTGCCCAGTTATCAATGTGCGACTTGCCTCGCCATACTCTGCTTATACTTAAAATATTTTCCAAAATAAACGCTTCTAGGTCCGGCTGGACACTGAAGAAGGAAAAACACAGTATTTATTTTGAGCCTGTGTAAATTATTTCTCTAAATATTATTCCAAACCTAGGACCTTTGTTAAATTAAAATATATATTTTCAATCGAAACATAAACTTCTTGGCCACGATGGACGTTACATCACTTTACACGAACATACCACAGTCAGCAGCTATTGAAGTGATTAGAGAGGTTTTGGAAGAACGCCCCAGACCATGTCAGGTACCTACTCAATTCATTTTAGATCTACTTGAGATTGCTATGCGAAAGAATTTCTTTTATTTTGAGGGAGATTACTATGTGCAGACACGCGGAGTAGCCATGGGGGCAAGTTTTGCGCCGGACCTGGCTATACTCTTTATGGACGCATATGAAAGGGAATTCATATATAGTGACACAAACCCATACTTCACAAACATCAGGACATGGCGTCGATATATCGATGATGTCCTGATGATTTGGGAAGGCGATGAAAAAACCTTGATGGAATTCCACGAATGGCTAAACCTACGCTCCAAGGATATACAGTTTACCTTGGAATTTAGTAAAAAGAAAATTAATTTTCTCGATATTAGTATAGTGGAGGATGAGGGATTGTTACATACTACCCTCTATAGAAAATCCAGTGAGAGGAATACCCTGCTTCGGTACAATAGCCATCATCCACGCAATCTCAGGGACAATCTACCGTTTGGTCAATTCCTGAGATTGCGCCGGAATTGCACCCATAAGGAGGATTTCTTCAATGAATCCATGTCACTTATGGAGCGCCTGTTGGAGAGAGGCTATCCACAACGACTGTTGAAAAAGGCAAGAAAAAAGGCCTGGTTCTGTCACAGAGAATTCCTGTTGGAACCAAAAACTAAAACCAATAACAGTGATGAAAGGATAACATGTGTCACCACATTCAATACAAAAAGCACTGAAATCAAGAAGATTATGAATACGCATTGGCACCTGGTGGCTGACGACGTAGGGATCACGACCCCACCGATGTTTGCCTTCAAGAAGGGAAGAAGTGTGAGGGACTATGTAGTCCAATCATTGTTACCCAATATATCCAGGGATGCCCAGTCCACGTTATGGAACACGCCACCTGTATTAGGCCACCACAAATGTGGATCGTGCAAAGCATGTCAACTAGCAGAAGAACTAAAATCATGCACTCACAATAACTACACGCATGTAATGAAACAACATACCAACTGTAATTCAACTGGAGTTATATATGTGATTGCATGCCCCTGTGACTTTTGGTATATAGGTCAAACTGTCCAAAAAGTTAAAACCAGAATCCTACAGCACTGCAGCAGGATCCGCTGTAGAGTCCAAGGAGCCCCGTTGGTTGAACATTTTACAAAATTTGATCACTCACCTGAAAGTCAGAAATGGTGGGTATTAGAGAAGGTCACTGTTAATGTGAGAGGAGGCAATTTTTCAAACTGTCTAAATGTTCGGGAGTGTAAATGGATGCACACTTTTGATACTGTGAACAAGGGCCTCAATGAATATGAGGAAATAACAAGACAGATGGCAACACTCTATAATGGTTGAATCCTCTTTGCTAATTGTGTGACTTGCCTTGCTGTAATCACTAACCAAGAGTTGCACCCAGGAATCCTTCTATTGTGTAATATACAGATTGTAAATGTTTTAAAATACATGCATTATGTATCTGTTATAACTGTTCATATATGTCAACAGTTTGAATATTTGCAATGTTTATTTGTGATATTGGACCGGTTTTGTTTGATGTATACCAGTCACATTACTCTGTCCTTTATTTCATCTAACTAACACACACATGTGGACGTGCAGGGTGCACTACAGGCGCCAATCTTCCAGTCATGCGTGGGAGTATGTTCCAGCATCGGCCCGCCTGATTTACCAGTCACACGCTCCAGTGAGACATCCCGTTTTTCTTAAAGATACAATCGTACTGAAGTAATGAGTACATCCAGGATTATTTCACTGGTAATTGTTTGAATGTGGAGATATTTACGTAAACAAAAGAATCTCCTACTGGGTATGCTTAATCCTCTGTGATTAGGGCGAAATACCGCTAGACTGTTTTCACAACTCGATAATGGCCGATCTCCTAGCAACCATCGGGACGCCATGACGTAGGCGCGTTGGTTGCTTGGTTACGAATACAAGCACGTCGCATTCGATTCTGCTTCCGCATTCCAAAACGCGATTCCATGTGGGAAGCTGTGCGCCACTAAGCGGAGCTACAGAGAGAAGAGAGAAATAATACCCTTCGCTCCTACAGAAGACACGGGGTATGTAAAACGTAGCAACTGTGTATTTTAACCGAGGGCTCTAAGCTGTTTTTGTTCTAAGTCACTCCGGCAACGCCCTAACGAAGACATATTTTGTCTTATCTCCTTTACAGCACTGGGTGTCTGATTTGCTTGATAAATAACTTTGAACAACACCAGTGAACAAACGCATTGACACTTGGTGTCAGATTGGCTTGATAAATAATTTTGAAAAACATCAGTGAACAAACGCATTGGGTAAGTGACCACTGCGAGATTATTGAAAACAGTCTTTACGCAATTTTTAGATAGGGTATAGACCTCCAAGACGAGGACCCCGATATGTATGTAAGTAATTTTAGATTCTAATAGTAATCCTACAAATTGACTGAGATATTGAATTATTAAAAAATCGGCAATCACTAAATGGACCTTGCCAATTTCCGCATATATAAGCAACTCTCATTGTTTTGTAGTCATTAAAAAGGGAGAATAGCTGTGTAGCACTAATGGCTACCTCCTCTTCTTTTTGTTCTTGCAGTATAACTTTGGATACTTTCTTATTGTGGGTGCGGACCAATCGACGCACTTTGTCTTGCCAAGGCACCACGGAAGGGTGAGTGCTTTTCCACAAAGGCCATTAGTGGACTCATTTGATATTATAGAGTGATACTTAGCCCCGCTATTCATTTATCATTACAGGTGCCCAACGATTGTTTTTAATTGACGTGCACTCTGAGAGATATTCCCCTATTACTCCGTCCTGATGAAGACCCGTTGTTGAGGACTTGAACCACCCACTACATGGTTGGGTCGAAACGTCGACGACATTCCCCCTTGGGAGCCTGTACCTACTGATCCCTGTCCCTACTGATCCCTGTCCCTTGTCCACCCCCTACCCCCTTCTTCCTGGCCGCCCTATTGCCAATGGTGCAATTGAAGGACCAAGGAATTGTATATAGCATTTAGCTAGTAAAAAAGAAGTATTTTTTACAAGCATTACCTAGGACAGGCTCATTATTTCTTTGTATATAAATCATCTACACTGTTTTCTGATCTTCTTGATCATTCACTTGAGCACTTACTTTATCTTTCTCTGTGCACGTTCTCTCTTTTTATAAAAGTGTATTTTGCCTTATGATTTGTGTAAATACATGTACATAGATACATTGATTTTCAAACATTGTTATATGGTATATTAAAATAATCGTCCCAATTGGACTTTCTTCGGTTTCATTGGTTCTTTGGCACTTATTGTAAAAAAAATTTGAGGTTGTGGGCTAGTATCATCTATGCTATTAAGACTACAGATTTAGTCTTGATGTGGAGTTAATTAACTTGACCGAATGTTATGATTATTCTTATTGGTAAAATTATGTCGAGGACCAATTGTTGTCTATACTGCTGAATACCCAGGTCCTTGGACTATATTGGGTCAACCCCTGTTCTATAACAGTTAAAAGAAAGAGAAGCAAAGCTCTTCATGGCAAAAATGAGAAAAGAAAAAAGAGGAAGAAGGTCGAGGTCACGCTCCAGGTCGAGGTCGGGCTCGAAATCGACGTCGAGGCATGCTTCAAGAGCCAAGAAACATAAAAAGAAGAAGAGGCACTCTTCGAAGCGCCATTATGATAGAGAAGCGGTGCCGAAGTCTACTTCTCCAGTCCATTGACGCCGTAAGGACTTCGTGTCTCCTTCTCCCTCGAATCCAGCTTCTCCGGTGAGATCAGCTTCGCCTGCGGCTTCTCCTGTTCGATCTCCCATGCTGGATCCATCACAGACTTTGGAGCATTCTCCGGCTCCGGTAGAAGAGGTTGCTGTGCCGGATGAGCAGGCGACTCCATCGGATCTGCTGTTGGCGCCGGCTGGCTCGAACACGGTAACGCCTGCATCGGAGTCTGTCCCTGGGGCCTATCCTCCTTTTCCAAGCCCGGGTCAAGATCCTTCGCATTATCTAAATGCGATGTATGGAGTATTCCATAGAGCTATGTACCCCTCTGGAGCAACTTCGGGTCCCATGGTCCATTAGCGTTTAATCTGGGGGTTCCTCAGTCGTATGCCCTGGCTCCCTTCATACCTTTTCTTCTTGCGGCGCTGTCTTGGCATTTCCCGGCGCTGAGGACGTCAACTCAGTTTCCATCCTCTCCGGTGCCGTCAGCTCGACCGGCGCAAGCTGTGCCGACTAATCCGTGTACGACACCGGCTCCAGGTCCTTCGGAGTCGTCTTGGCTCCAGCGGCGTCGGTGCTTAGAATAAGATCTAGGAGAGAAGCCCAGAAGGTTTTGGAGGAGCAGAGATTTTGCCTGGAGGAAATGGAGGAAGGTGAGGTTGAGGACTCTGATGACTGTTTTATGGAATTAAAAGAGGCAAGTGGCCTTGATATATGTCTCCTGAGTGGGAGCTTTCGCCTGTATCTGAAGCTCCATCAAAGGATGTGGTCCCCTACCATACAGTAATTAAAAAGGCAGCAGAACTTTTGGACCTTCAGCTTCCTTCTGTTGAATTTAAATCTAATATTCTGACGGACGTTCTCCACTCTCCTACTTCTGTTGTAGAACCTCTGCTACCATTTAATGAGGCAATTACTGAGCCTGTATTGGTGGTCTGGCGCAAACCATTCTCGGCTCCAGCAGTTAACAAAGCTATTGCCAGGAGATACAGGGTGGCTCCATTGGATCCTGAATTTTTATCATCAGATCCCTCTCCTGAGAGTCTAGTAGTCCAGGCTACCTGTTCAAATACGTTTTCTGGTTCCTTTCCACAGGTTCCGGCTGACCGAGTCAAAGAAGCTCGACCAGTCTGCTAAAAAGGTGTTTCCTTCGGCTAGCATGGTCCTTAAGTCAACTAATGCCACCTGTCTTTTGGGTGGCTATATCCTTGCCCTAATGGACTCGGCAATACAACTTGCCCCAAAATTGTCCGAAGATGACAGGGAAGGTTTTAATGAGGTGTTATAGGAATTCAAGCGGCTGTTCGTCAGGTGATTCAGAGTGATTTGGACACGGCGGACTCTGTCGCCAGGATCATGGGATCTTCTGTGGCTACAAGAAGTGCCTGGCTTAAATCTTCAGAGTTCTCCCCAGATGTACAGGCAACACTTTTGGATCTACCTTTTGATGGCTCTGGTCTCTTTTGCAAGAAAGCGGATGCGGCCCTGGAAAGATTTAAAGATAGTAAAGCAACACCCAAATCTCTAGGCCTTCAGGTTCAGCCTTGGGGTTCAACGTTTAGGAGGTACAGAGGTTTTGGGAGATTATCCTTTTGCTCCTACAAACAACCTCAGCAGCAGCAACAGCAGCAGCAAAATACCTTGTATAGATCCTACAGGGGCAAGAATAGAGGTCGCCCTTGAGGTAGTCAGCCCTCCTCCTCCCCTCCTATTACCACAACAAAGCAGTCCTAGATCCACCATTCTGGATCATGTCCGTCCTGTAGGGGGTCGGCTTACTAATTTTCTACAAGATTGGGAATCGGTCACTACAGACCTTTTGGGTTCTCAATCTTGTGGAGAATGGGTATGCTCTTCCCTTTCGAGAATTCCCTCCAAATTACCCTCCTTGCCAAGGGGTTTGCTCAGAGGACCACCTTCTTCTCCTGCAGGAGGAAGTTCTAACTTTGTTGAAAAAAGGCACGATAGAGGTGGTTCCGGAGCAGGAAAGGGGTCAGGGTTGCTACTCCCGATATTTGCTGATACCCAAGAAGGATGGCAGGTTACGTCCAATCCTGGATCTCAGGATCTTGAATCTCTTTCTGAAGCAGGAAAAGTTCAAGATGCTCCCCCAAGCGGTTCTTCAAGCGCTGCAACAGGAGGATTCGATGGTGTCGATCGACTTGCAGGACGCGTATTTTCATATCCTGAAGTCGTACAGGAAGTATCTCAGTTTCACGGTAGGGTCGCAACATTATCAGTTTGCGGTCCTCCCGTTTGGACTTACTACTGCACCTCCAGTCTTCACCAAGGTGATGGCAGTGGTAGCAGCCCATCTCAGAAGGTGGGGGATTCCGGTTTTCCCCTATCTGGACAACTGGCTGATCAAAACAGAGCTGCTAGAGAAGGTGCCTCATCATCTGCAAGTGACAACACAGCTGTTGTACAGATTGGGTTTTTCGATAAACGTGCCCAGGTCTCACCTGGTGCCCTCTCAGCGCAACCTGTTTATAGGGGCGGTACTGGACACTACTGTCTGTCGAGCATTCCCTCGTCCTCAAAGGATTCTCGACATTCAGGAAATGATTCCTTTGTTTTGCAATGGAGCGGTGCATTCTGTTGGTCAATCATGCACGCTAGCACATGAGGGCGCTCCAGTGGTGCCTCCGCAGGCCGTGGTATCAGCACAACGGGGAACTCGGGGAGTCTGTGAGGATCTCCGGATCTGTCTTGGTGGAGCGTGGAAGGCAATCTGTCTCAGGGAAAGCCCTTCCATCTACCTCCATCGGTGCCACAGTGATAACGGATGCATCCACTCTAGGGTGGGGTGCTCATCTGGGGGACCTGGAGATCAAGGGTCTTTGGTCTTTAGAGGAAAGGTTGCTTCACATCAGCCTGGAGTTACGGGCAATACGTTTGGCGCTCAAGGCCTTCCTCCCTTCCCTTCGCAGTCAGTCGGTTCAAGTCCTAACGGACAACACTACCGCGATGTGGTATGTCAACAAACAGGGAGGAGTAGGGTCGCATTGTCTTTGCAGAGAGGCTCTGCGTCTCTGGTCCTGGGTTGAGGACCATCAGATTTGTCTGATGGCAAATCATCTGGCCGGAGTGCTAAACGTGCATGCAGACAGTCTCAGTCGGCAGTTCTCAGCCGACCACAAGTGGAGGCTTCATCCGGAGGTGGTCTGTCACGTCTTCTGGAATTTGGGGGACTCCTCGGTGGACTGGTTTGCCACTTACGAGAACGCTCACTGCCCGTCATTCTGCAGTCTCCCGTATCCGATGCAGGGAGCTTTTCAGTTTAGTTGGGACTCACAACTCCTTTACGCTTTTCCTCCCATACCCTTGATTCCTCGGGTTCTGAGGAAGATTCGCCAAGACCGGGCCAAAGTCATTTTGATCGCCCTGGATTGGCCAAGAAGGGTGTGGTACACAGATCTTATCCACCTCTCCTCGTGCCCTCTGCTCTGTCTCCCTCTCAACTTACACCTTCATGCCTGGAGATTGAACGGGGCAACCTGAATTCTTTTTCTCTTCCTTCTGACGTGCTGGACGTTATTTTGTCCGCCAGATGTTTCTCCACCAAGTCTATCTATTCCTATAGGTGGTCCAAATGTGTCCATTGGTGTGGGTAGAAGTCTATTGACCCTTTAAGGGCTTGCTTATCCAGCATTTTTCAGTTTGCTCTATCCCTGGCCCAGCAGGGTTTTGCTGTGGCTACTGTGAAAGGCTATTTATCGGCTTTGTCAGATTTCCTTTGCTTGCCGGATCAGCCATCCTTGTTTAAGTCACCTATTGTTTTACGTTTTATTAAGGGCCTTACCAACAAATTTCCACCCACTCCATTTATTGTGCCTCAATGGTACTTAAATCTTGTCTTAACCTACTTGATGGGTTCTCCCTTTGAGCCCTTGCACAAGTGTCCCTTGAGACTACTGTCTTTTAAGACCTTTTTTCTTGTTGCCATTACATCGGCAAGGAGGGTAAGTTAGCTTCAAACTCGGAGTTCAGAACCCCTGTTCTTGACCATTCATGCTAATAGAATGGTACTCAGGACCAGAGCTGCTTTTCTGCCGAAGGTGGTAACTCCCTTTCATCTGGGGTAGTCCATTACCCTTCCTACCTTCTATCCTCCCCCTCACCCTTCCAAGGAGGAGGTGAGGCTTCACCGCCTGGACCCTAAGAGGGCGGTGAGTTTTTACCTTGATAGGACTAAAGACTATTGAGTGGATGACCAGCTCTTCGTGGGCTTTGCTAGCTGCAGTAAAGGCAGAGCACAAGCGCACCCTTTCCAGATGGATTATCTTGTGCATCAAGATCTGTTACTCTTTGGCTGGTAAGGAACCTCCAGAAGGTATAAGAGTTCATTCTACTAAAGCAAAATCTTCTACATCTCCCTTATCTAGGGGTGTTCCTGTAGAGGACATTTGTAGAGCGGCAACTTGGGCCTCCCTCCACACTTTCGCGAAGCATTACCGCTTAGACTCCGAAGTGAGGAGGAGCGGACACTTTGCGCGTTCTTTTCTCCAAGATTTTCTGGTATGGAAGGGTGGACACCCTCCTCTGAGAGTGGGGACTGCTGTGGGACTCTATTCACAAGGTGAGGAATCCACTGGCAGATGTATCCATCAGAAGACCAAGTTACTTACCTTCGGTAATGCTTTTTCTGGTGGATACAGTATCTGCCTGTGGATTCCTCACTGACCCACCCGCCTCCCCGTTGTCCACCTTTGTTATACCCACTATGTTGATATTGTCTAATTTATTTTCAATGGAAGTATATTACAGTAATGTTTTCACACTGTGTGTGTTGGTTGAATTCTGTGTACTATGTATACTGTATATATTTATGTCGGTCCGTCCGTGTGCCACGAAGGCAAGGAAAAATAGGGCGGAACTGACGTCATCACGCCAACAAGGCTCCTTTATGTATCCAGTGACGTCAGCAGGGTCGCGAGTGGAGCCATGGTTCTACGTCGCCGTCCTAGTCTGCGTGGAGAGCTACCAAAAATTTCCGAATGCTGCTGGCGCAGGGGATATTCACATGGTGAGGAATCCACAGGCAGATACTGTATCCACCCGAAAAAGCCTTACTGAAGGTAAGTAACTTGTTTGTTTGGGGCACGGCTATGGGGTCACTCAAATATTAATGTCCTGCAAATCTAAGAAAACTTGTTCTTGATACGGTTGCTTTATTTACCGTCATCTGCAGCCAACCCCATTGCTCACAATGAGGTGAGTCTCCAGTTTTTAGAAGATTTCCTATTGGCCCGACCTTTACCACTGTGGGATTCAATATGGAAAAAAGGTGAAACATGTTTTACGCAATCAATTATTTTAGATTGTCTTAAACTGCAAATTGCACTTAAAATTCCATGGCTGCTATACGTTAATACTGTTCTAGAAAAGATATATAAAACATCAGTATGGTCAGAAACTCTCAAAACCTTGATCTGCTCTAAGTAAGAAATGAGAGATACCTTTTTACAAAACAGAATAGATCTAAGGTTATTGACTGAAAAGAACAAGCCTATTATGTCTCAGTATATATCATAGAGCAGCGATATGAGCACGAATAAATATTTGTCATATGTGACATATGCACAGCATCGTTAAGCACTAACGAGATTTAGATGTGACATTGTTCATTTTCTTGAAGCCTTTCCTACTATGCAGTTTCATCCGCCTGCAGATTTTTTTATGCCCATGTGACAATCTAAGCAAACGGAGCACGTTGCATTTTATGTTGCTTTGTAAATTTTATAAGAATCTTAGATGCTTTTATTTAAAGCCACTATTTATTACTTGTAACAATAGGTCCTCTAAAGAGGCTATGAAATTCTTGATAAGATTAGGTGACCCTCTGATTTGTTAGAGGGTGGCCTTGTACATTCTGAAAGCAATAAATAAGCGGGAAACTATAAGATATAGGAATATTGCATTGATTTGGTCCTAATACAATTTCAGTTTTTATGTATGATTATTTTATGTGTAATAATTAAGAATTGCCTCATTAATGTATAAATATGAACGTCATGGTCAATACATATGTATATGTTGCAATGTTCTTATAATATGATTGTATGTGTTCTATTTTTATTATGACTGTTCTTTTATGGCTATCTCTAGATAGTCGAATAAAGATTTAATAAGATAAGGTATGTGCACTATCCCAATGTTGAGCGTAAGACTCAGAAATGTTTTCGAATCCCTAAGTGAAGTGGGAGTCCACTGTTGGGCCAGAAAGTGAGGCCCAGGAATGCTGTCATGCTCCCTCTGAAACTATTTGGCATGCAATTTCCTCAAGGAAGTCAACATCCAGAAAGAGATAGATGTAGTCAATAGGCAAACACTGGATATAGGCATGACTTTACATCCAGCGTGGGCAGTGAATGAGGGAATTTGGGACTGGAATAGATTGGGAGGGGAATGCAAGGGAGCACTCTTTTTTTTGTCCTTGCTACCGCATGTGTGTTATCACAGGTTGTGCTACCCTGCCACTGTCTTTCCGCTGCACAGTTTGTGTTTGCAAAGATATATCACAACTGCCATGACCATGTTTCTAAGAATAACAGGAAAACAATCCATCAGATGGAACTCCACTGCATGCAAAAATGTTTTTGGGATTCTACTCCATTTCCTCCCTCTGATGCCGTCTTGAGTATGTGATCCTGCCTTTTTTTTTATAACTTGTTAAGACCTGGACAGAAACATAAAGTAGCCATTAGCAAACCAGTTAACAACCATTTGCAGGTGCTCACATGAAATGGATTCAGGCGTTTTATCTCCGAAGGAACAGACATAACACATCAAGCTCCTAAAGTTAAGAAGAGTGCATCTAACCCTGAGACTTTTCTTTGAACCTTCAACCAGACCTAAATCCTTCGCCACACGTATAATACACAAACAATGCATTATCTGAACAAACAGGGAGGGCCAACATCCAGAACTTTGCCCAGAAAACAAATCATGAAATTACTAGTATCCAGAATCTTAGGGTTACTGCTGTTAATCTGCCGGGATTGCAAAGTGGACACTCAAAGCAGAACCATTCAAGAGCGTATTAATGGGTCTTAAACAACTCCGCTTTGAAAGACCTCAAGCACACTTAGTCAAAAAGCATCAGCATCAGGCAAAAAGTGGGGGGCAACCTGGAAAAAAGGGCACTTTTCTACAAGTCGTGAATGCTCAGCCATCAGTTTTGCTTGAGCATTTAAGTGTTTGGAGTCACTTGCAGTTTATTTGATATCAGTGATTTGAATACCTGTTTTGGAGCAACAGAAGCTCAACTACCAGACTTTGGAATATTTAGGCTCTTTGTCAGAAACCTGTTTCCTTTATTCAATGGCTCTACAGATAGCTCCACTATTAAAGTAGCTTGGTTATTCAGTAGTTGTAGTCCTTTAATGCTCTGAGTGTAAATATTTATTGATTTGATCTAGTGCAGTTGACTTTCAGCTAGCAATACCCTATGATTATTTCTGGCACCACCCAAAAGACTGAATTCTGTGATCACAAACTACTCCATAGTGTGCCACCCAAGATCATCACAAACAGGGCAGAATTAGATCTGTGGGTAAACTATTGGAACACTATGGATATGGAATGTTTCAAACCTTGGATATTCAGTGAAAACTAGAGTAGCCGGGTTTACATGTTCCACTCAGAGGAGGGTAAAGTGCAACCTCCCTCTAGGATATGTATTAAGCCCCTAGTAATAGGTCTAACCGGGCGTGGTGGTGGAATTATGATAATTGGTCTGTGAAGTAGGGTGTCTACTTCGAGATAAGGAGACACAGCCCTTAGGAATGTGTACAGTAAAGTGAGAGACAGGGGTTGGAATACCTGTGAAAGCTTGACCGGATAAGGTGAAGCAGGAGGAGGGTGATGGGTGGAAAAGGAATATATGAAGAAATCCCGCAATCCAAAATCCGGCATATCATGACTCCGCATTTATTACAACGCGGAGCCATTACTCCGCAATACTATCACTCCTCAATCTTTTACCCTGCATATAACTTTACCACGCATGCCTTTACAACGCAAAGGCATGTGTGGTGAAGTTATATGTGGGGTAAACTTAGTAAATGTACTTACCACACATATATATATATATATATATATATATATATATATATATATATATATTACCCAAGTTTGCCCTGCAAGCAAGTCCGGACTCAAAAAACCAGTAAGTTGCGCAACAACTTTATTTTCAGATGAAGCATGCCTTTTAGTCCGGATTCTCCCTTCAACTGCCTGACCCGTTTCAAAGATGCCAATCTCCTTTTTCAAAGGCGTGCGAAGTTCCAATCCTTTTTCCTCACAGTGCCGCTTTCATGCTCTAGTCGTTAATCAAGCCTCCTGTGTGCTCATGCACGGCTTCCTTTTATTGTTCAATTAAGCCCCAATATCGTGCAAGGCATTGCGGTACTTGTAGTTTTAATGTTTTTTACCCTCCATTGGGTTTAAATGCAACTTCGAGTTTTAAAGAGGGAAGCAGCCCTCCAGTGGGCTTAGGGCTTAAAGACCCGCTTCCATCAAGTTTAAATACCAGTTTTTCCCTTGTAGGTCCGGTATGGTTCCAAACCAGGGCCCCATCTTTTCTTGGTGGTGCGTCGACTTCACAGCTGGACCTGCCGTGTGACATATTACCCAAGTTTGCCCTGCAAGCAAGTCCGCACTCAAATCAATCAATCAATCAAAGACATTTATAGAGCGCACTACATACCCGTAGGGTCTCAAGGCGCTGGGGGTAGGGGGGTGCCGCTACTGCTCGAACAGCCAGGTCTTCAGCTTCTTCCTGAAGGAGAGGTGGTCTTGGACCAGGCGCAGGTCGGTCGGGAGGGAGTTCCAGGTCTTGGCGGCCAGGTAGGAGAAGGACCTTCCTCCTGTAGTCGCTCTTCGGATGCGGGGGACGGCGGCGAGGGCGTGGTTGGCTGATCGGAGGTGGCGTTTGGGAGCGTAGAAGTTGATTCGGTTGTTGAGGTAGCTCGGGCCTTGGTCGTGTAGGGCTTTGTGTGCGTGGGTGAGGAGGCGGAAGGTGATTCTTTTGTTGACGGGGAGCCAGTGTAGGTCTCTCAGATGTCCGGAGATGTGGCTGGTTCGTGGGATGTCGAGGATGAGTCTGGCTGAGGCGTTCTGGATCCGCTGGAGTCTCTTCTGGAGCTTGGCGGTGGTACCGGCGTAGAGGGCGTTGCCGTAGTCCAGTCGGCTAGTGACGAGGGCCTGGGTGACGGTCTTCCTGGTC
This sequence comes from Lissotriton vulgaris, assembly GCF_964263255.1. Lineage (NCBI taxonomy): Eukaryota > Metazoa > Chordata > Amphibia > Caudata > Salamandridae > Lissotriton > Lissotriton vulgaris. Next base: position 1,699,822,514 of record NC_141687.1, read on the forward strand.
TCGGTGGGGATCCACCAGAAGATCTTCCGTAGCATGCGTAGGATGTTGAAGCACGCCGAGGAGACGTTGTTGACTTGCCTGGTCATGGAGAGGGAGGAGTCCAGGATGAAGCCCAGGTTGCGTGCATGGTCTGTCGGTTTGGGTGCGGTGCCCAGGGCGGGAGGCCACCAGGAGTCGTCCCAGGCGGAGGGAGAAGAGCCCAGGATGAGGACCTCCGTCTTGTCTGTCAGTAAGTTGCGCAACAACTTTATTTTCAGATGAAGCAAGCCTTTTAGTCCGGATTCTCCCTTAAACTGCCTGACTCGTTTCAAAGATACCAATCTCCTTTTTCAAAGGTGTGCGAAGTTCCAATCCTTTCTCCTCACAGTGCCGCTTTCATGCTCTGGTCGTTAATCAAGCCTCCTGTGCGCTCATGCACGGCTTCCTTTTATTGTTCAATTAAGCCCCAATATCGTGCAAGGCATTGCAGTACTTGTAGTTTTAATGTTTATACATAGATGTATCTATATACATATATATACATATATATACCTAATAATGCATATGTATATAAATATATATATATATATTACATTTATATTTTTTTACAAATATTTTTTACATATATATATATATATACACATATATATATTATTTTTAAAATTACTCTTTTCACCCTAAAAACTAATACCACCCTGCTCCCTTAAAATACCCCAGCACCTCAAAATCCTAACCCACCCTTACTCCTTAAAATACCCCAGCACCCTTAAACACTAACCCAGCCTGACCCTAGAAATACCCCTGTACCCCAAAACCTAGCACTGAACCCTAAAAATACCACTGTACCCCAAAACTCAAACCTAGCCCGAACCCTAAAATTACCCCTGTACCCCAAAACCTAGCCCTGAACCCTAAAAATACCCCTGTACCCCAAAACTTACCCCTGAACCCTAAAAATACCCCTGTACCCCAAAACCCAAACCTAGCCCTGAACCCTAAAAATACCCCTGTACCCCAAAATACCCCATAAGCCTAGAAATACCCCTGTACCCCAAAACCCAAACCTAAACCTGAACCCTTAAATACCCCTGTACCCCATAACCCAAACCCACCCTTAAAATACCCCTGAACCCCTAAAGCATATACTCCAACACCCCCAAACTAAAACCATATACTTACCTTACACTTAAATATTAAAAACATATGCTTTTACCATTCATGCTTTTACAACAAATTTCGTTGTAAAAGCATGCGTGGTAAAAGCATATAAGATATAATGGCATGCGTTGTAATATTTTGCGGAGTAAAGGTCCATGCGTTGTAATGGTATGAGGAGTGAAGGTATGCAGAGTGAAATTTGCGGAGTGAAGGTGTTTTACCGTGGAAAAGAGCAGGCTTTCTAGTCAAAGCAGGGAGTTCACCCTTCATCTGAACGCCCTAGGGGTGTGGAGATAAAAATACCAAAAGAGGTCAGGGTTGCCTGTGAAGGCGGCGGAGTTTTGGGAGCTCAAATCATTGGCAAGGGCCCTGTCTTTTCAGTTAGTTTCAAATAGGATAGAAGTACCAAAGCAGTGGTGGATAACACGGGTAGGAAATAACCTGCACGAAACTAATACACAATTAGAGCCTCAAGTTCATTTAAATTTTCTGCAAATCAAACATTTTATTCCTATTTCTCACAAAATACCCCTTGGCACAACAAAATACAACCTTGCAGTGTTATTACACCAGGTTGCGTAATTCAGTGGGGAACATATGTCCACAGTAGCTTGTTTACCATGAGCTCTTTGTCTCAACTCTGAGAACGTCTCGAGCCCTCATATCGAAGTGACTTGGCTGACAGAACATTGTTGCTCAGGAGTAAAAATATGGCTGTTGTTAGATCTGGGGTCTCTAGTTGGCAGAGGTAAGTACCAGTGTCCAAATAGGGACCCATTCTTCTAATCGGGGTAAGGAGGAAACACTTCAGATAACCCCTGCTCAACCCCTTGGAAGCTTGGCACGAGCACTCAGGCTTATCGAAGGCAATGTGCAAAGTATTTGTACCAACACTCACAGTAACACAGTGAAAATAAAATAAACTGACTCCACAACAGTTTAGAAAAATAAAGGTATTTAATCTAAACTACACAAGACCAAAACGACAAACATCCAACATACACAGTTCAAGAATATGGTTTCAAATGAGTTCTGAAGGTTGTGTTAAAATAATCCACAGTTGCGTCACGTTTTAGCCAACAGTACCTTTAGATGCGACAAAAGTTCCAAGTGAAAGCTGTAGCGTTGAAAAGCAAGTCATGCGTCACTCCTGAGACCCTGGGGAGACGATGCAACAACCCTGCTGGACGTAGCGGGCGTGTTACGGTGACTCCGGTCTGTATGGGGAGGGATGCGATACCTTGCGTGGATTCCGGTGCACAGGTTTCGGTGGAAGCGGCTCGCAAAAGGTACGTTGCAACGATGTGCGGTTCAGTGGCGATCTTCTCCTCTCGCGGCCCCTCGATGCGATGGCTCTGCGACGACTATCGCAGCGACGTGATGCGGTCCGCAAGCAAGCGGTGCGACGATCTCACCCAGTGACGACAGGCTCTGCAACGATACTCGCAGCAATGGTAATCTTTCCGCACTGGACTGGTGCGTCCCACAAACGAAGGATGCGTCGACTCTGACAGCGGCAACAGGCGCTGCGACGAGATAGGCCTTCGTATCGGCGGAAATTTCCTCGCACTTACGGGGATGCGCTCCGCAAGCGAGCGATGCGTTAAAACTTGCAGAAAGTCTTTAAAATCTTGGTTTCCAGCTTCCCAACACAGATACAACTCCCAGAGGCACCACAACTGGCCCAAGCACTCTAGGAAGGACAGAATTCTCAGCAGAGTTCAGGGAAGCTGGGGGTGAAGTCCTTTTGTTCCTGGGACTTCTTAACAGGGAGCCAGCTCTTCTTCAGGCCCTTGGAGATTTCTTCAAGCAAGGGGACACAGCACAAAGCAAAGTCCTTCCCCTCTCCTTGGCTGCAAAGCGACCGCAGGACAGTCTTCCAGCTTTCTCCTTGGCAGAGGTTCCTTCTAGATTCCAGAATGATCTAATTTTCTGTAATCTGGGGTCCTGTACTTATACCCCTAAAAGTCTTTGTTCCCTTTGTGCAGGAGGGTTCTCAGCCCGGACTGAACCAGTTCTGTGTGTTCCTTGAGCACTTTGTTTTCCTGTCCTCTACTTTCCTTTCAGAGAGAAGGGCAGGGTCGTCAGCCGCCCAGCAGGAGGTGGAGCCAGCATTGTGGAAGGCAGACACAGCCCTATTCAGGCTCAGGTGCTGCCCCCTCCAACCACTCTAGATGCAGATGGAGCTATAGAGCCCAGGGATGGCCCACCTAGCCTCTGGGAGCCACCCAGCCCCTGCCACTCACAAACCAGACAGTCAATTCACAAACAAACCAAGGTACACAGGAAGGTCAGCCAGTTACAACAAGGAGCTAAGGGGATCAGGAACAGGTCGTCCCCCTCTCACCGTAACATATACAACACAAGACCTGTTCCTATGGTGAGTGCACATCTCCTGATCATAGCCAACCAATAATGTTATTTAATTGGACAAGCGGCTACGGCATCTAGCCATCTTGTGTTCCTGGATCAGGGTCACCCTTTTTAGAACATTAATTAAAACGATGCGCTGTTTCCTCTGTGACTCCCTTCTCACTCTACTCTCCCCCAAGAACTATCTGGAGTGAAAGGTGAGTAGGATAAATGAAGTAGAAAAAGTGAGAAACGGAGTGGTGGAGCCTCACTGGAGTAACACCGTGGGGGCTAGCAGGATGGTACTCGCCTGCTGCCTAGGTTCTCATCATCAGCATCCACCACTCCAACGAAAGAAGTGATAGTGTATAAAGAAAGATAATGAAAAAGTGAAGGTGCTGGGGAAACAGTGCATGCCTGTACACCAAGCGTGGTGTACTGCAGGTTTGGACCCAAAGCGCGGAAAGGCGTGTCAACTGGCACACTAATCCTGTGATTATAAAACCGAGCTGGATCACACTAGCCAAATGTCCTTTATTCTGTGCTGTGTGCCTGCCCCATTTAAAACGCTGACATGTTTTGTTGCCTATTGGAAACTTACGGCAACTTCTTCAGGGCCTGGGTCTGTCACTCCACCCTGCACCAAATAATATAAATATGCCGTTTCTCAGCGCTCCAAAGGCATACCTATACCTCGAGAGTGGGTGTGCCTCTGTCACTGTTTTACAGAATTTTGCCCTCGTGCTGCAGCTGTCAGCCGGGACCTTGCGATTTGTAGAGCGTTGTCTCAGCACCGTTGACACAGGAAGGTCAGACAAGAGAACAATGCAAAAACAACAATTGATGGACAGAATGCAGAACAATGTCATACATTCACCCCAGTACAGAGATCTGGGCCTAAATCCATCGTTTATTTGCACTCCACACCACCCCAGTTCAGACATGGCCATATGCAAATCAGCCTTGACCCTGTACCTCATGGGAACAGTCCAGTCCGAACTGCCAAGCCATGTCTTTCCTGGATCTCAAAAGCTTCCCTTCAATTGAACTCCACCCCTGTTCCCTGGGTAGTAGCCTCCTACTAATGAAAGCTACAGGTTGGTCCCAGCCCTCGTTGTTGATCTGTGAGAGTACTGCTCCCACACCATGCTCTGAAGCGTCTGTCTGCACTGCAAACTCACTGGAGAAATCAGGTGCCTTGAGCACCGGTGCTGTGCACATGGCAGTTTTCAGGGCATCAAAAGCAGTTTGACAGGCTTCGGTCCAATTCACTCTCTTTGGCTGCTTCCTTGAAGTCAGCTATGTCAATGGGGCAACGATGGTGCCATACCCCTTGACAAATCGTCTGTAATACCCGGTGAGACCTAAAAAGGCTCTCACCTCTGTTTGGGTCTTGGGGGGGGCTCCTAAGCCAGAATGGTATCAATCTTCTCCTGTAGGGGTGCCACCTGGCCGCTCCCCACCTGGTGCCCCAAATACACCACAGATCCCTGCCCTATCTGGCACTTGCTGGCCTTGATAGTGAGGCCTGCCTTTTGCAGCGCCTTCAACACTTCACAGAGGTGTTGCAAGTGTTCCTCCCACGTGGAGCTGAACACAGCAATGTCATCCAGGTATGTGGAGCTGAATTCCTCCAGCCCGGTCAGTACCTGGTTGACCAGTCTCTGGAATGTGGCAGGGGGGTTCTTCAACCCAAAGGGCATGACTTGGAGCTGGAAGTGCCCCTCTGGCGTTGAGAACGCAGACCTCTCTTTGGCCCCCTCAGTTAAGTTAATCTGCCAGTACCCAGAAGTTAGATCAAACGTACTGGGCAGCTCCCAACCGATACACGAGCTCATCAGCTCTGGGGATGGGGTGTGCGTCAGTCTTGGTGACCGCATTGAGCCCAGGGTAGTCCACACAAAACCGGAGTTCTGGAGTGGCACCGGGCACAGCAGCTTTTGGCACTAAGACCACTGGGCAAGCCCAGGGGCTGCTGGAGGGCTCAATTACCCCTAGCGCCAACATCTTGGAAACCTCTTCCTTGATGCTGGCCCTGGCCTTGTCAGCTACCCTGTAAAATTTCTGTTTCACAGGCAGACTATCTCCAGTGTCCACATCATGGACGCACCAATTGGTGACACCTGGTGTCAGGGAGGCAAACTGACCCAACACTTGGCGACAGTCCCTCTGCTGTTCTGGGGTCAGGGTGGGTGAGAGGACCACACATCCACTGACACATCCTGCTCCTTGGCTGCCAGGAGGTCAGGAAGAGGGTCACATTCCTCTTCCATTCCAGCATCTGTAGCCAGGAGCATTGTCCTTTCTGACCTCTCAAAGTGGGGTTTGAGGCGGTTCACATGCAAGACTCTCAGGGGCTGCCTGGGAGTCTTCAAGTTAACCAGGTAGGTGACTTCGCTCTTGCACTCCACCACCTCATATGGCCCAGTCCACTTGTCCTGGAGCGCACAAGGCTCCACTGGCGCCATCACCTACACTTTCTGGCCAGGTTGAAATTCGACCAGAGTGGTATTCTGGTCGTACCATCTTTTCATTTCTTCCTGGCTAGCTTCTAGGTTCTCCTGAGCGAGCTTCCTGAAGCGTTGTCTGGTTGCGGAAGGCCAGCACATAGCTGACACATCCTGGGGGGTTTTCCCACTGGATTTCTCCCACCCCTCCTTCACCAGTGTGAGAGGTCCTCTAACAGGGTGGCCATACAGAAGTTCAAAGGGACTGAACCCTAAGGACTTCTGAGGCACCTCCCTGTAGGCAAACGGGCATGGTAGAAAGACGTCCTACTTCCGTTTCATGGGCTCCGCTAGGCCCATAATCATACCTTTCAGGGTGCGGTTGAACCTTTCAACCAACCCATTTCCTTGAGGGTGGTAAGGAGTGGTGAACTTATAAGTTACCCCACACTCCTCCCACAGAGACTTCATGTACCTAGAGATGAAGTTGGTACCCCGGTCGGAGACCACCTCTCTGGGGAATCCCACACGGGAAAAAATCCCCATCAATGCATGGCCCACCACAGGGGCTGTGACTGACTGTCCTGAGAGGGACAGCTTCCGGGTACCGGGTGGCATGGTCCACCAAGACCAGGATGAACCTGTTACCTAAGGCTGTCTTATGGTTCAGTGGCCCCACAATATTGATGCCCACCCGCTCGAAAGGGGTGCTCACCACAGGAAAGGGTTGGAGGGGTGGCTTGCACTTCCCTCCGCTCTTGCCACTGGCCTGACATGTTTGGCAAGATCTACAAAATGTACCAACGTGCTTCTTCATCTGGGGCCAGAAGAAGTGGGTGACAAACCTTTGGAAGGTCTTGTCTTGCCCCAGATGTCCTGCGAGAGGCACGTCATGAGCCAGACCCATTAGGAAGTTCCTGAAGTGCTCGGGTACCACCAGCACACGGGCTGCACCGGGCTCAGCGAACTTCGGCTCACTATACAACAACTCACCCACCCAGTAAATGAGATGATCCTTGGACTCTCCACCTGCTGCCTGGTCTGCAGCCTGTTGCCGCACACCAATGAGGGAAGGGCACTCTTTCTGCGCCTTGCAGAATTCTTCCCTGGAGGGGCCACCTTCTTGCTGCCAATGGGTCAGCTCAGGTACGTCCCCCAGTTCAGCCACTTGCTCCCCGGTAGTCTCCAGGGCATCCCCCTCAGGTTCTGCTCCTTCCTGGGCCGTGGGAACAGCTGTGGTGGGTTTCCCACGCCCCCTGCCGCCTCCTCTCGTGGCAGGCCCCTGGGCCACTGTTTCAGGCTCCGGTTCTGCTGAATCACCCTTAGTGGCTGCCATAGCCCGCATGGTCACGCAGATCCATGCAGGCAAACCCAACATCTCCAGATGAGTCTGGTGTTCCACATCCTTCCATGAGGAACTCTCTAGGTCATTACCTAGCAGACAGTCTACAGGCAAGGCTTCACTTACAACAACTTCCAAGAGACCAGAGACCCCCCCCCCTCCACTCAAAGGGAACACGTGCCACTTTGTAGAGGCGCACTGAGCTGTCAGCTGCAACTACTGGGTGGAGTACATTGGGGATGACCTGCTCTTCAGACACCCACTGACACTTCACGGATGTCACGCTGGCTCCTGTGTCTCAGAGCCTCTAACTCTCTCCCATTGATGGTCACCTTCTGCCCGTATTTCTTAGTGTTAAGGGGCAGAGAGGTATCCTGGACCATCTCTTGGTCGCCTAGAGAGACAAGGGTCATGACTGCTAATCTCTCCCCCCCCACTGGAAATCAAATCCCCTACCAAAGCTACACTTGCTAACCCTGGGTCAGGAGCACCAGTGGGTGCTGGAGATTTCTTAGGGCACTTATTGATAACATGTCCCACCTCATTGCAGTGTAGGTTGCAGGTAGGGGGACCTCTGTTATCCCTTCTGACCCTAGGGGGCCATGGCTGTTTGGGTTTGGGGGGAACTATTTTGGGGCCCTTGAGAGAACTCCTTTTGGTTACCCTTGTCCCCCCCCCACTCTTCTGCTGGGGACCCTGCCCACCTTTGGCTGTGGTACCCACAATTCCTCTGTGGACCCTGGTACTGGTCCAGCGGTCCGCCTTCTTTGCAAGCTCAATGGGGTCTGTCAGCTAGCTGTCTAAAAGATGCTGGCGCAGCTCTGGAACACAAAGACTACTCAAGTGCTCCCAACTAATTAAATGCAACAACCCCTTATAATCAGTTACTTTGCTGCTCTTCATCCAACCTTCCAGTGCACGTGAGTACAAATTCACACACTCCATCAAAGTCTCAGACTCTTTCTTCTTAGAGTTTCTAAACTGCAGTCTGAACTGCTCTGGAGTAAGTCCATACCTGGGACATAGGGCCTCCTTCATATTGGGGTAGGTCATGGTACCTGCTAACTCCAAGGGCTCTAGAACACTCCTCCTAGAAGCATTAAAATGTTTCTACAGGCCCGCCCCCAATGCTGTTCAGGCAATTTTATAAGAAGTAAACTAGGCATAGATATCCTCACTCCTATCATAATTCTGTACCAAATCCTTGGGAATATATACTTTACCCCCTGGCACTGGCTGTGCGCTAACACCATTTGAACTGGAACCCACCTGCTTTGCCTTGATATCCAGTTCCCTCATGCTCAACTTATGAGCCAAAAGCAATTTCTTTTCCTCCAGGGCACAGGCATTTTTGCTCTCCTCTGCCGCCCTTTCTCTCTCCTCCGCCGTCCTTTCTCTCTCCTCCGCCGCTCTTTCTCGCTCCTCCGCCGCTCTTTCTCTATCTTTTTCCATTTCCAATTGCTTCATCTTTAACCTCATGACTTCCAAGTCATAGTCTCTTAATCTTTGATTCTCTTCTAACTCTTCTGGGGGCAGACCCCTGCTGGAATGGTTGCTGCTAGGCCTTGAGCCTGGATTGCCCACTGGCAATTCATGTGGTTGAAACCCCTCCCTTCCATTTGCATCATTTCCTTGTTTGGCCTCCCACCATGCCTTCAAGATTCTCTGCAACCTCATCCTTCCTGTAGTTGCTTTTTATGGGGCACTCAAACTTGTGGCAGAATTGCTAAAGCTCTGCAACTTTGTAGGAATACAAATCCTCAATGACAAACTCCAATTCTGCTTCTACACTGGGTGCCTTTCCTTTCACAGACATGATGCTTTTAAGAGTTATTCAAAAATAGAACCAAAAACAATACTCAACCGTAGTATGCAGTGGTGTAGTGGTCTGCACTCACTAGTGATTTACACCAGTCACTGTGGGTCAAGTACAAATACAAGTTCAAAATCCCACCTCTGGCCAACAATGTTAGATCTGATTGTCTCTAGTTGGCAGAGGTAGGTACCAGTGTCCAAATAGGGACCCTTGCTTCTAGTCAGGGTAAGGAAGAAACACTCTTCAGATAACCCCTGCTCACCCCCTTGGTAGCTTGGCACACGCAGTCAGGCTTATCGAAGGCAATGTGCAAAGTATTTGTACCAACACTCATAGTAACACAGTGATAACACCACAAACTGACTCCACAACAGTTTAGAAAAATAAAGGTATTTAATCTAAACTACACAAGACCAAAACGACAAACATCCAACATACACAGGATATGGTTTCAAATGAGTGCTTAAGGTTGTGTTAAAATAATCCACAGTTGCGTCACGTTTTAGCCAACAGTACCTTTAGATGCGACAAAAGTTCCAAGTGAAAGCTGTAGCTTGGAAAAGCAAGCGATGCGTCACTCCTGAGACCCTGGGGAGGTGATGCGACAACCCCGCTGGACGTATCGGTGGAGTTGCGGTGACTCCGGTCTTTATGGGGAGGGATGCGATACCTTGCGTGGATTCCGGTGCACAGGTTTCGGTGTAAGCGGCTCTCAAAAGGTACGATGTGATGATCTTCGGGGCGGCGACGATCTCCGGTGCGGCGACGTACACAGCTCAGCGGCGATCTTCTCCTCCCGCGGCCCCTCGATGCGATGGCTCTGCAACGACTCTCGCAGCGACGTGATGCGGTCCGCAAGCAAGTGGTGCGACGATCTAACCCAGAGACGACAGGCTCTGCGACGATACTCAATCAATCAATCAATCAATCATAGACATTTATAGAGCGCTCTACTTACCCGGAGGGTCTCAAGGCGCTAGGGGGGGGGGGGGTGCTGCTACTACCCGAACAGCCAGGTCTTGAGCTTCTTCCTGAAGGCGAGGTGGTCTTGGGTCAGGCGCCGGTCGGTCGGGAGGGAGTTCCAGGTCTTGGCGGCCAGGTAGGAGAAGGACCTTCCTCCTGTTGTCGCTCTTCGGATGCGGGGGACGGCGGCGAGGGCGTGACTGGCTGATCGGAGGTGTCGTTTGGGAGCGTAGAAGTTGATGCGGTTGTTGAGGTAGCTCGGGCCTTGATCGTGAAGGGCTTTGTGTGCCTGGGTGAGGAGACGGAAGGTGATTCTCTTGTTGACCGGGAGCCAGTGCAGGTCTCTTAGGTGTCCGGAGATGTGGCTGTGTCGTGGGACGTCGAGGATGAGTCTGGCTGAGGCGTTCTGGATCCGTTGGAGTCTCTTCTGGAGCTTGGCGGTTGTTCCGGCGTAGAGGGCGTTGCCATAGTCCAGTCGGCTGGTGACAGTCTTCCTGGTCTCGGTGGGGATCCACCGAAGATCTTCCGTAGCATGCGCAGGATGTTGAAGCACGACGAGGAGACGGCGTTGACTTGCCTGGTCATGGAGAGGGAGGAGTCCAGGATGAAGCCCAGGTTGCGTGCGTGGTCTGTCGGTTTGGGTGCGGTTCCCAGGGCGGGGGGCCACCAGGAGTCGTCCCAGGCGGACGGCGAGGATCCCAGGATGAGGACTTCCGTCTTGTCCGAGTTCAGCTTCAGGCGGCTGGTCGACATCCACTCGGCTACCTCTTTCATTCCTTCGTGAAGGTTGGCTCTGGCGGCGGCGGGGTCGTTGGTCAGGGAGAGGATGAGCTGGGTATCGTCGGCGTAGGAGATGATGTTCAGGTTGTGTTGGCGTGCGATGGCCGCGAGGGGGCTCATGTAGACGTTGAAGAGGGTTGGGCTCAGCGAGGATCCTTGGGGTACGCCGCAGAGGACTTCGGTGGCCTTTGATGTGTACGGTGGCAGGCGGACTCTCTGGGTCCTTCCGTCGAGGAAGGAGATGATCCATTCCAGTGCCTTTTCCTGGATTCCGACGTTGTAGAGGCGCTGCACTAGGGTGCGGTGGCAGACGGTGTCGAAGGCCGCGGAGAGGTCTAGGAGGATGAGGGCCGCTGTTTCTCCGTTGTCCATCAGGGTTCGGATGTCATCTGTGGCAGCGATGAGGGCGGTCTCGGTGCTGTGGTTGGCTCGGAAGCCAGACTGTGAGGGGTCGAGGGATCCGTTCGTCTCGAGGAAGGCGGCCAGTTGCTTGTTGACGGTCTTCTCGATGACTTTGGCCGGAAACGGGAGGAGCGAGATGGGGCGGTAATTCTTGAGTTCGGTGGGGTTCGCTGTAGGTTTCTTGAGTAGAGCGCTGAGTTCGGCGTGCTTCCATCTCTCAGGGAAGGTGGCGGTGGTGAAGGAGGTGTTGATGATGTCCCGCAGGTGGGGTGCGATGACAGCGTCGGCCTTGTTGAAGACGTGGTGAGGGCAGGGGTCGGTCGGAGATCCGGAGTGGATGGAGTTCATCGTGCGGACGGTGTCTTCGGTGCTGATCGGGGTCCAGGCGCGGAGGGTGGTGGTGGGAGACGTTGGTTCGGTCGTGTCGGACGTGGCGTTCGTCGGTTGGGTGTTGAAGCTGTTGTGTATGTCCGCGATCTTGTTGTGGAAGTAGGAGGCGAGGGAGTTGCAGAGTTCTTGCGATGGGGTGATGTCGTTGTTTCCGGCGTTGGGGTTGGAGAGCTCTTTCACGATGTTGAAGAGTTCCTTGCTGTTGTGTGCGTTGTTGTCCAGCCGGTCCTTGAATGCAGTTTTCTTGGTGGCGCGGATCAGTTGGTGGTGCTTCCGGGTGGCAAGCTTGAGGGTGGTTATGTTGTCCGGTGTTGGCTCCCTTCTCCAGGCTTTCTCAAGGGCTCTGCAGTTCTTCTTGGAGCTCTTGAGTTCGTCGGTGAACCATGGGGCCTTCTTGCTGCCGGGTCTGCTGGGCGGGGTCCTCAGTGGGGCGAGTTCATCCGCGCAGTTGCTGATCCACTTCGTGAGGTTGTCGGCGGCCTGGCTGGGGTTCGCTGAGCTGGCGGGAGGGTGCTGGCTCAGGGAAGTGGCGAGCTGGTCGGCTGTGATCTTGCTCCAGCTTCTGCGGGCAACCTGTTGCTGGTGGTGCTGGATCGTCCTTCTTCTGAAGGTGAAGTGGACGCAGCTGTGGTCCGTCCAGTGGAGTCCAGTGGCGTGGCTGAAGGCGATGTCTTTGCTGGATGAGAAGACGGCGTCGAGTGTGTGTCCGGCGAGGTGGGTGGGGGTGGACACCAGCTGCTTGAGTCCGAGGTTGGCGAGGTTGTCGAGCAGGGTGGTGGTGTTGCGGTCGTTGTTGTTCTCCAGGTGGAAGTTGATGTCCCCCAGGAGGATGTAGTCAGCGGAGGAGAGGGCATGCGGGCTGACGAAGTCGGCGATGTCCTCGCTGAATTGTGTGCGTGGTCCCGGGGGTCGGTAGATCAGGGTGCCTCTGAGGGTGGTCTTCGGGTCGGTGTGGATCTGGAAGTGTAGGTGTTCGGCGGTAGTCAGGATGTCGTCGGTGTTGGTCGTGATGCGGATGGTGTCCCTGTGGATGATGGCGATGCCTCCTCCTATCTGGTTGGCGGTGCGGTCCCTCCGGGTGATCTTGTAGCCCTCTGGGATGGCGATGGCGATGTCGGGCGCTGAAGAGGCGTTCATCCAAGTTTCCGTTAGGAAGGCAACGTCAGGAGCTGTGGTGTCGAGGAGGTTCCAGAGTTTGATGGCGTGTCTGTGGACGGAGCTGGTGTTGAGCAGGATGCACTTGAGGTGGTTGCTGCTGTTGGTCGGCTTGGCGGGTGCTGGTGCGGGGCAGGTCCGGATGCAGGTGAACTTGCAGGCGGTGCAGCAGAAGGGTCCGTGGGAGCGTCTCGGGGTGGCACGGTAGCATCCCGGGACTCGTCCGTCGTTGAGTGCGTTGAGGGTGGCGGCGTCGTACGTCCGGCGGGTGGGCTGGGATCTGCGGGGGCCAGGGGTCCTGGCACTGGGCGCGGTCCAGGCACGGACGGGCGCAGAGGGGCTTACCTTTGGCGCACCTTCGGCGCTCAGTCGGCGCTCCCGCTGCGCGCGTCCGCTGCGCGGTCGCTGAGGGAGCGTCATAAGAAGGGAGCCAGGAGGCGGGTCAGCAGGGAGGCGGGGAGTGCGTGGTCCAATCGGCAGGCGGGGTCGCGGCAAAACCGGCGCAAAAAACCAGGCGGGCGGCCCTGCGGCGGCTGGGGCTCCGGACTGGATCGGCGTCAGCAGGCAGCAGGCAGGCAGCAGGTACGAGGCAGGCAGCAGGCGGGGAGTGTGGGGGCAACCAGGCTGAGGGCACAGTGGTCGCAGACATACAGACACAGACATAGTAATCTTCCCGCACCGGACTGGTGCGTCCCGCAAACGAAGGATGCAACGACTGGCAGCGGCAACAGGTGCTGCGACGATCTCGGCCTTCGTAGCGACGGGAATTTCCTCGCACTGACGGGGATACGCTCCGCAAACAAGCGATGCATTAAAACTTGCAGAAAGTATTTAAAATCTTGGTCTCAAGCTTTCCAACACCGATACAACTTCCAGAGACACCACAACTGGCCCAAGCACTCTAGGAAGGACAGAACTCTCTCAGCAGAGTTCAGGGAACCTGGATGTGATGTCCTTTTGTTCCTGGGACTTCTTAACAGGGAGCCAGCTCTTCTTCAGGCCTCTTCTTCAGGCCCTTGGAGATTCCTTTAAGCAAGGGGACACAGCACAAAGCAAAGTTCTTCCCCTCTCCTTGGAAGCAAAGCAACTGCATGTCAGTCCAGCAAAGCAACATCAGGACAGTCTTTCTTCTTCAGTCTTCCAGCTTTCTCCTTGGCGTAGTTTCCGTCTTGATTCCAGGATTATCTAATTTTCTGTAGTCTGGGGTCCTGTACCTATACCCCTAAAAGTCTTTGTTCCCTTTGTGCAGGAGGGCCCTGAGCCCGGTCTGAACCAGTTGTGTGTGTTCCTTGAGCACTTCATTTTCCTGGCCTCTCCTTTCCTTTCAGAGAGAGGGGCTGGGTCATCAACTGCCCAGCAGGAGGTGGAGCCAGCATTGTGGAAGGCAGGCACAGCCCTATTCAGGCCCAGGTGCTACCCCCTCCCACCACTCTAGATGCAGATGGAGCTATTCAGCCCAGGGATGGCCCACTCAGCCTCTGGGAGCCACCCAGGCCCTGTCACTCACAAACCAGACAGTCAAATCACAAACAGTCCAAGGTACACAGGAAGGTCAGACAAGAGAACAGCCACGTTCTAAAAGTGCTGGTCTCAAACACAGGATTTAAAAACCACCTTTCCTAAAAGATGTGTTATTAAATTCTGAGTTCAGGTATACCAGACTTTTATGTCCTACCTTGCTCCTATGGTAAGATATGCAGGTAGCCACTGTAGCCAGCATTCCCCATGATAGCCTATGGGCAAGATAGCCTTCCAATAGTGAAAAACGAAAATGGCTGTAATTCACTACCAGGGCATGTCACCTTCACTAGTACATGCTCTACCTTTCACATACACTGCACCCTACCCAAGGCTGTACCTTGGCCCTTCTATAGGGGGGACTAATCTGTACAGAAAGGCAAGGGTTAGGCCTGGCCAGTGGGGACACTGACCAGGTGGACATGGCAGTTCACAGACTGCACACAGGCACTGCAGTGGCAGGCCTGAGACACCATTTTTGAGCTACTCATGTGGGTGGCACAATCAGTGCTGCAGGCCCACTAGTAGCATTTGTATCACCAGCCCTGGCACACTCAGTGCACTTTACTAGGGACTCCTAGGTGATACAAATATGCCAATCATGGATAACCAATTACAATAACAATTTACACAGGGAGCACTTGTACTTTGACACTGATCAGCAGTGGCAAAGTGCTCAAAGCATCTAAACCAGCAAAACGAAATCCAGAACAGCGTCAAAAATATAGGAGGCAGAGGCAAAAAGACAGGGGAAACCACACCAAAGATGCCAGGTCTAACAGCTGTGGAGAAAATAAAGCGTATTTCTTCCACGTCTCTCCCTACAGTTCCTCTCTAAGGTTTAAACAAAAGCCAAGTGGGTAAAGAAAGCAGTTAGTACATCATTACATTGAGACAATAAATCTGCTGTTCTTATGACACCTGGGAATAACCTTGTATTTTAGCTTTTGTGTAGCTCTTCATACCGCAAAAAAAAAAACTTCAAGGTGCTAAATAAATAACCAATTCAGCCTTTTAGCCTGTGGCTATGCTATAATTTGTGCTTGCAGGGGCAGCATCTTCATCCAGTCACCAGATTTACCAAAATACACAGACGGGTTGCAAGTGAGGCAATGAAGTCCTAACAGAAAAGTGTCAATGGCCAGGCCGGCTTCTGCATGCTGTGCTGCAAATGTAACCATTGTATTGCATTTTAAGAACCTCTTTGAAAGGAATAAGTTATATTTGCTCACTGAAGGACATACAAAAACATTCTTTCTTTTTCTTACCCTCTATATGGCTTGTCCATTAAGGCACAGTTTTGCATGCTAATGAATTATCATGGGAAATAAAATATATTTATTCACTTAACGGCATAAGAAAGTGCTTATTTTCCCTTTCCTTTTCCACCATGTAGTCTGGTGGTGATATCTACAAAACTATGTTTTAAACACCACATTTTTAGCACTTTACCCAGTCATTACAGGTCCCAAAACAACAACCTCTTAAGTTTGTTTCACACCCTTTGAAATGGCAAGGGCTTAAGCTGATCTGATCTCTAGCCCTGCAGCAAGTAGGTGACATGGTTTTAAACTTTCTATTTTATTAATTACCCGGACTGGTTACTAGCGACTTAAATTGATTCACCTGACCAAATACCTTCGATATATATATATATATATATATGTCCAAAAGAGTTGCCCAGAGGTTGAAGCCGCACACCGCTGAAAGTTAGGTATCAAACCTTTATTTATCAAGCACATTGTTTGCCCTCCAGTTGTTTAATCCTTTGGCCTGACTTGCTTCGATGCTTTTATGCACCTCTTCAGAGGCCGGCACAGGGAAAGATTCTTTCGCCACTCCACTCCTTCTGCAATGCTTCATTACTTTCAATTAGCCTCCAGTGTGCTGTGATGTCAGGTTTCCTTTGAACACTGCATGCTGGGGAATAGAGTTTCTTTTAGGCACTTTAACGCTCCAGTGGGTCCCTTCCCCATGCCTCAATTTAGGATATATTAAAATAGCCCTCCAGTGGGCCCCAAACGGTATACAGTGTGCTTTATTCATGAAACTTCCAGCGCCGATGCAGATGGGACGTTAACCCCCTTGCCGGTCCTGTCTTCGGTTAATCGGAGGTGCGTCGCTTCCACGGTCGGAGCCGCCGTGTAAACATGTCCAAAAGAGTTGCCCAGAGGTTGAAGCCGCACACCGCTGAAAGTTAGGTATCAAACCTTTATTTATGAAGCACATTGTTTCCCCTCCAGTTGTTTAATCCTTTGGCCTGACGCGTTTCAATGCTTTTGTGCATCTCTTCAGAGGCCGGCACAAGGAAAGATTCTTTTGCCACTCCACTCCTTCTGCAATGCTTTATTTATTTCAATTAGCCTCCGGTGTGCTGTGATGTCACGTTTCCTTTGAACACTGCATCCTGGGGAATGGAGTTTTTTTTTAGGCACTTTTAACCCTCCAGTGGGTCCCGTCCCCATGCCTCAATTTAGGATATATTAAAATAGCCCTCCAGTGGGCCCCAGACGGTATACAGTGTGCTTTATTCATGAAACTTCCAGCGCCGATGCAGACGGGACGTTATCCCCCTGCCTGTACTGTCTTCGGTTAATCGGAGGTGCGTCGCTTCCACGGCCGGAGCCGCTGTGTAAACATGTCCAAAAGAGTTGCCCAGAGGTTGAAGCCACACACCGCTGAAAGTTAGGTATCAAACCTTTATTTATGCAGCACATTGTTTCCCCTCCAGTTGTTTAATCCTTTGGCCTGACGCGTTTCGATGCTTTTGTGCATCTCTTCAGAGGCCGGCACAAGGAAAGATTCTTTCGCCACTCCACTCCTTCTGCAATGCTTCATTTATTTCAATTAGCCTCAGGTGTGCTGTGATGTCGCGCATCTTTTGAAAACTGCATGCTGGGGGAATGGAGTTTCTTTTAGGCACTTTTAACCCTCCAGTGGGTCCCGTCTCCGTGACTCAATTTAGGATATATTAAAATAGCCCTCCAGTGGGCCCCAGACGGTATACAGTGTGCTTTATTCATGAAACTTCCAGCGCCAATGCAGACGGGACGTTACCCCCCTGCCGGTCCTGTCTTCGGTTAATCAGAGGTGCGTCGCTTCCACTGCCGGTGCCGCCATGTAAACATGTCCAAAAGAGTTGCCCAGAGGTTGAAGCCGCACACCGCTGAAAGTTAGGTATCAAACCTTTATTTATCAAGCACATTGTTTCCCCTCCAGTTGTTTAATCCTTTGGCCTGAAGCGTTTCGATGCTTTTGTGCATCTCTTCAGAGGCCGGCAGAGGGAAAGATTCTTTCGCCACTCCACTCCTTCTGCAATGCTTTATTTATTTCAATTAGCCTCCGGTGTGCTGTGATTTCACGTTTCCTTTGAACACTGAATCCTGGGGAATGGAGTTTCTTTTAGGCACTTTTAACCCTCCAGTGGGTCCCGTCCCCATGCCTCAATTTAGGATATATTAAAATAGCCCTCCAGTGGGCCCCAGATGGTATATAGTGTGCTTTATTCATGAAACTTCCAGTTCCGATGCAGACGGGATGTTACCCCCCTGCCGGTCCTGTCTTTGGTCAATCGGAGGTGCGTCGCTTCCACGGCCGGAGCCGCCATGTAACATGTCCAAAAGAGTTGCCCAGAGGTTGAAGCCGCACACCGCTGAAAGTTAGGTATCAAAGCTTTATTTATCAAGCACATTGGCGCTGGACGTTTCATGAATAAAGCACACTGTATACCGTCTGGGGCCCAATGGAGGGCTATTTTAATATATCCTAAATTGAGGCATGGGGACAAGACCCACTGGAGGGTTAAAAGTGCCTAAAAGAAACTCCATTCCCCAGCATGCAGTGTTCAAAGGAAATGTGACATCACAGCACACCGGAGGCTAATTGAAATAAAAGAAGCATTGCAGAAGGAGTGGAGTGGCGAAAGAATCTTTCCCTGTGCCAGCCTCTGAAGAGATGCACAAAAGCAGCGAAACGCGTCAGGTCAAAGAATTAAACAACTGGGGGGTAAACAATGTGCTTGATAAATAAAGCTTTGATACCTAACTTTCAGCGGTGTGCGGCTTAAACCTCTGGGCTACTCTTTTGGACATGTTTATACGGCTGCTCCGGCTATGGAAGCGACGCACCTCCAATTAACCGAAGACAGAACCGGCAGGGGGGTAACGTCCTGTCTGCATCGGCGCTGGAAGTTTCATGAATAAAGCACACTGTATACCGTCTGGGGCCCACTGGAGGTCTATTTTTATATATCCTAAATTGAGGCATGGGGACAGGACCCACTGGAGGGTTAAAAGTGCCTAAAAGAAACTCCATTCCCCAGCATGCAGTGTTCAAAGGAAACGTGACATCACAGCACACCGGAGGCTAATTGAAATAAATGAAGCATTGCAGAAGGAGTGGAGTGGCGAAAGAATCTTTCCCTGTGCCGGCCTCTGAAGAGATGCACAAAACCATCGAAACGCGTCAGGCCAAAGAATTAAACAACTGGAGGGGAAACAATGTGCTTGATAAATAAAGGTTTGATGCCTAACTTTCAGCGGTGTGCGGCTTCAACCTCTGGGTAACTCCTTTGGACATATATATATATATATATAATGATCCACAAAAAAATTCTCTACTCTATCCTTTCCCTACAATGCACTTCATTTAAATGGTTTTATGAAATGGTATACATATATTTCATTTTTAGAATCGTTTTACTCTTATACATGTACTGTTCGGCATTTTATTCTAATGCATTAATACAAAGTATCTAACTGCTACACCCCTTTGACAGTTTTATTTGAAAACCAATTTTAAATCGTTTTTTTTCTTTTATTAATGAATGTACAAGTCGAAATGGTTTTAATTAACTGCCACAAATAATACTTGACTCTTGCTAAATGAATAAAGATGTACCAGAAATAAAGGTGTTCGGAAACTGGTGCACGCCAAAGGCAATAGTTCTGACTAGGATTTTACTGACTCAGCAGCCCCAGACTGTTTGGCATTCCATATGTCCTCTTACCGCATTACCAGTGCTTTAAATGGCCTGGTACCGAGTACCAGCACTTTTTAGGTCTCGCCTGAGCCAGCGTATGCACTGCGCTGGCGAGACATTTGGGAGTGAACTTTTCAAAGTGCTACCACGATGGCGACAAGCTTGTGGTTACGCGCACCGAGCTCGCGCACAGCCGCCATCTGGCTTTCAAGCATAGGCGCCAGCTCGCGGGCACCCTTACAGCCCGTGATCACTTTTGCGGCTGCGTCACTTTCACGGCTAATGCACCACTCTCACTCAACAGTCCCCCTGGGGCACAAGCAGGCATCCACTTCGGCCTGCTGCTCGCAAGCGCGCACCACTTTTTAATGCAGGTGATCAAAAACCATCAGCAGTTAATTGATCATGCCTTCTTCAAGATGTTGTTTCATTAATACACTGTCAATTTACATTTAAATCACCTACTCTCTGCATTTGTATAAGTAAAACACTGTTTTTCTTCGCAGTACACGAAGAGTTTCAAGGCGGACTTTTAGTCCTTGCTGGAGTACACCAGAAGTTACATTCATGCCTGACACCCCCTGTTGGTTAAACTCATCATTTGCATTTTACTCGCTCAGGGGCGGCTGGTGACTTTTGAAAGTAGTGGGGCGTAAAAGTTGGGGCTGAGTGTTACATCGGAACCAAGCAAAGCAAGCAAGCCCGATCAACAAAAGGGGATTTGGGGGTTGTCCCCTCTGTGAAAATGTTTAAAAAGAGTGCACTTCAATACAAAATTATTTTACATGCAATTAGGCATGGGGTCACAAATTTAAAAAAGTTCTAGCAACTGCCTCCTTAAACTGACCGACTTGTGTGCACAACTGTATCTTTTATAATGTGTATATGTAATTGTGATTGTGTGTAGGTTGCATTGCCGCTTCTTTTACTGAGACAATTCTGTGACCATTCTGTGTGTGTGAACCTTGCACTGCTGTGGTAGTATTGTACATGTAGAGTGTATGAAGAATGAGCTGCTGTACTGTACCTGCTATGTGTGTGTGTAAAGCTTGTGCAGTTGTTGCCTGACTGTACATGTCATATGTAAGTGATTGAGAGAGCGTGTGAAGCTTGTTCTGCTATTGCTGTACTGTACCTGATGTGTGTGTGTGTCTCTGTATGTTTGTGAAAGCACGTGTATGTGCAGCACTGCTTTTGCCAGAGGGTGCCTGCCAGTCATATGTGTGTGTGTGTGTTAGTGTGTTAAGCTTGTGCTACTGTTGCCTGACCGGCTGCTGTTCTGTGTGGGAGAGCAGAATGAAATGGTGAAGC
Organism: Lissotriton vulgaris; assembly: GCF_964263255.1. Taxonomy (NCBI): domain Eukaryota; kingdom Metazoa; phylum Chordata; class Amphibia; order Caudata; family Salamandridae; genus Lissotriton; species Lissotriton vulgaris. Next base: position 1,699,843,108 of record NC_141687.1, read on the forward strand.
TCCTGCTTGTTAGCGTAATATCGAATCTCGAGAACAGTGTTTACACTGCACAAACACTAAAACTGCTGCTGGCCACGGACACTGCTATCTGCTTTACTCACCAAAACACGGGGTGGTAGTGTGTGCAGCAGCGCCTACTAGTGCCTAGAGGACCTGCCCTCCGAGGTGGGACATTGCAAGTCCACAGTGAACCGGGCAGCTCTTCAAACCTGCCGTTACCTCTTACCTGGCGACGGGCTGCTCTCGTGTATCACGCTCCCTGGGCAGGCTTTTGTTCCTGTCATGCAAACTACCTGGTAATCACCCCCTGCCTCACTTAAATAAACCAAGCACTCATCTGGCCCAAGCATTTTTAGTGCCCTGGAGATTAAGGATAGTTGACCGGAAGGCCTAGGCAGCAGTCGCGGCTCACGGAGGAAGGAGGGGGGGAGGAGGAGGGGAAGGAGGGGGGGAGGAGGAGGAGGGAGGGGTGGGTGGGTGGGTGCGGTCGCGCGGGGGTGGGTACCAGGGAATGAAATAATATGAAGTAAAACAAGCTTACCTTACAGCCGGACCGGTCCGAGCCATCTCTGCTCCCCTGGCTTGGCGCCTGCACGAACAGCTTGGAGTGGACCGCCAGCCCCTCTCAGCCAATCCTTGGCTTGGGGCACAGGTTTTCTCTTCGCCCGCAGCATGCCCATTAGGTGACCGAGGGGCTCCTAATGGGCATGCGCAAACAGGTGAAACACAAGTGCGCATGAGTGGGCACGGTGCAAAAATTCGCCCTCCGTCCCCACTCATGCGCACTTGTGTTGCTGCCTGCTGGACCTGGTGACAATCATGTCAGTCATCATGACGCCAGACCGCCCACTCCCATCAGACTCTGAGGGGGTGGGCGGTCTGACGTCATGATGACTGACATGATTGTCAGTTCTCCCTCGGCGTCTTTGAACTTAAGCTACGCCCCCACACCCCAATGGACACACCGCGCCTGTCTGACTGCTGGTGAAATGCACTTTGAATAATTCACCAGTGGAGAGAAAAACATATTATGTCTCCTCTCTTCGTTGTTTTATATTTAATGCGTTTGGCTTAGGGTTGAATCTGCTCCTAGCTGCTGTGTTTACAACAGTGCTTGCTTGCGTTGTCAGTGGATGTAAAACCGTGCCCTGCATGGCAACTCTTTCTAAAGATCCTTCAACACTCACCTGGTGCCAGCTAACACAAAGCAATATTTGGTACTTATTTTACACTGCACTTAGTTTGTTGGGCATTCCTGGAACATAGGGGCTACGGTTGTGGTTGACTTTCGCTGTTTTTGGCGTACACACACAAGCCTTATAACTGACCGATACATACATATACAGACAGAAACACAGACATAAATGGTCCCCCAAACACACACAGGCACACTATGAGTGGATGCACACGTACACAAACATACGTGCACAAATACACATATGCAAATACCTTTACACAGATCAAAGCGCCTGCAGGGACAAAACACACACACACAAATGCGCACACTCGAAATTGCAAAACTGGACTTTGAAATTACCAGTACTGTTTGATTTCTCTGCAGCGTTTTAATGCAGACTGTTGAACAACAAGCACTGGCGTTGCCAATAGGTCTCGCAGTAGGAAGGTTGGAGCTATTGGTTTTGTAAATGACAAAGCCCTTTATGTATTTAAAATGATAACCAAAGTGAAAGGCATTGTTATTTGCAATTGTAATGGCTCCAACTGTCGTACTGCGAGACCTATTGGCGACGTGAGTGGTTTTTCGTGTGTGAGTGGCGTTGTGTGTGTGAGTGGCGTTGTGTGTGTGAGTGGCGTTGCGTGTGTGAGTGGCGTTGCGTGTGTGAGTGGCGTTGCGTGTGTGAGTGGCGTTGCGTGTGTGAGTGGCGTTGCGTGTGTGAGTGGCGTTGCGTGTGTGAGTGGCGTTGCATGTGTGAGTGGCGTTGCATGTGTGAGTGGCGTTGCATGTGTGAGTGGCGTTGCATGTGTGCGTAGTTGAGTGGCGTTGCGTAGTTGAGTGGCGTTGCGTGGTTGAGTGGCGTTGCATGTGTGAGTGGCGTTGCATGTGTGAGTGGCGTTGCGTGGTTGAGTGGCGTTGCGTGGTTGAGTGGCGTTGCATGGTTGAGTGGCGTTGCATGTGTGAGTGGCGTTGCATGTGTGAGTGGCGTTGCATGTGTGACTGGCGTTGCATGTGTGAGTGGCGTTGCATGTGTGCGTAGTTGAGTGGCGTTGCGTAGTTGAGTGGCGTTGCGTAGTTGAGTGGCGTTGCGTAGTTGAGTGGCGTTGCGTAGTTGAGTGGCGTTGCGTAGTTGCGTGGTGTTGCGTTGTTGCGTTGCGTGGCGTTGCGTGGCGTTGCGTAGTTGCGTGGCGTTGCGTAGTTGCGTGGCGTTGCATGTGTGAGTGGCGTTGCGTAGTTGCGTGGCGTTGCGTAGTTGCGTGGCGTTGCGTAGTTGCGTGGCGTTGCGGCGTTGCGTAGTTGCGCGGCGTTGCGTAGTTGAGTGGCGTTGCGTAGTTGAGTGGCGTTGCGTAGTTGAGTGGCGTTGCGTAGTTGAGTGGGTTGTGTGGCGTTGCGTTGTTGCGTGGCGTTGCGTAGTTGCATGGCGTTGCGTAGTTGCGCGGCGTTGCGTAGTTGAGCGGCGTTGCGTGTAGTTGCGTGGCGTTGCGTAGTTGCGTGGCGTTGCGTAGTTGCATGGCGTTGCGTAGTTGCGTGGCGTTGCGTAGTTGCGTGGCGTTGCGTAGTTGCATGGCGTTGCGTAGTTGAGTGGCGTTGCGTAGTTGAGTGGCGTTGCGTAGTTGAGTGGCGTTGCGTAGTTGCGCGGCGTTGCGTAGTTGAGTGGCGTTGCGTAGTTGAGTGGCGTTGCGTAGTTGAGTGGTGTTGCGTAGTTGCGTGGCGTTGTGGCGTTGCGTAGTTGCGTGGCGTTGCGTAGTTGCGTGGCGTTGCGTAGTTGCGTGGCGTTGCGTAGTTGCGTGGCGTTGCGTAGTTGCGTGGCGTTGCGTAGTTGCGCGGCGTTGCGTAGTTGCGCGGCGTTGCGTAGTTGAGTGGCGTTGCGTAGTTGAGTGGCGTTGCGTAGTTGAGTGGCGTTGCGTAGTTGAGTGGCGTTGCGTAGTTGAGTGGCGTTGCGTAGTTGCGTGGCGTTGCGTAGTTGAGTGGCGTTGCGTAGTTGAGTGGCGTTGCGTGGCGTTGCGTGGTTGAGTGGCGTTGCGTGGTTGAGTGGCGTTGCGTGGTTGAGTGGCGTTGCGTGGTTGAGTGGCGTTGCGTGGTTGAGTGGCGTTGCGTGGTTGAGTGGCGTTGCATGTGTCAGAGGCTAAATGTAGCACAGGGAGACCTCCAGTGGTAAGACAATCAAAAACAACTTAGAAAACATTTCACAGTATGAAAAGATCAAACTCATGAACAAGCGTGATACACCTCAGCTAAAAATCATGATAAATAACAACACACATTAGAAGTGAAACTGCAAGTACAGAAGGACCAGCTTTGCTTGTTTAAAACTCCCACTTCAGGCAGATGAGTGTAATGTGTAAAGCGTCTTGTGCACATGAGCAGATCGGAGTCTGGAAGCAAATACAAAGAAGAGGAATGACTGAGGCGCATTGGTGTGAAGCACATCAAAGGGCTTCTCCTCCCCTAATTAGCCGTTCCGGGGAAACTGAAAGTACGGCCGGCCTGCGGCTGGCCATGAATAATTAGGGGAGGAGAAGCCCTTTGATGTGCTGGGCTGGCTGGCCCTGAATGCGCGTGCATGTTATCACGTGGTTCACGGGCACTGCATGAAAACCGCGGGGCTGAAAGCCCTTTGGTTTGAAGCTGTTTTCGCCACATGAATTCTCGCTCCGCTCGATGCGCTTGCGCACATCGATAGGTCGCGAGACCTAAAAAGGCTAACTTTTTATTATTAAAAGCATTAGTCCAGTCACTGAGCCCCTTTCTCTTCGCTGCATCCCATCTCATGGTGACGACCTCTCCCTCAGCACAGTCGCTTTGGACCTCAGCCGCCCCCCAGGGGTGGTCCAGGGCGGCAGACTGCACACAGTGCATGGGCGCCTGTACGTTTAGAAGAGAAGTCTGCATTCCCAGACTGCGACCCCTCAAAAAGATCAACGTAGCTCGTGGCGTTCTCATAATCCGTGTGCTGCGTATTCAAAACGCTGCTGTCCAGGAAATAGTGCTGTCCGAGGAGCGTGCACCAGACTGTGCTAGCTCTAGACAAGGGCTCGTGCAAAACACGAGCTGACCACATTTACATGATTAGACCTGAAAGAGCTTCTTTTAAACCAGCTTAATTTCTGGTGTGAACCTCGCATGGCCATACATAATTGTAAAGCTTGTGGTAAAATAGTCCAACATTTATAGCGCATTTGCGAGTGATAAGCTTACATTTTCATGGTAAAAGGACAGTGCCTTCGAGAGTGAGGCTATGCTTCTAAGACCGACCTATATGGCCCAGTTCTTCATTCGCGTTAAGACCGCTGCGATTCATGCATTCATAATCATTGACGGCCAGCTTAGAATTAATTAGAAAATGACATCTTATTTTGATCGGTATTCTAGACAGAACGTCTGTTGAATGAGAATGCGTGCATGAGTTTAAAAAAAAGAAACTGAAGGGCCTGTGGAGCATTACCTTCACTTCAAATTGTATCTAGTGCTTCATACTGCACTTTTGCAGTGTCTAGGCGCTGAAAATAGCAGGATCTATTATTGCTCGGTTAAATGACACCAATTAATTTACTTCGGAAATGTGAAAGGCTGCGTTGGCCTTGACGAAATTCGAAAGCATAATCTGTAGCTAAATGTACATTTATTTCAGCGGCTAAAGTTCAACACGCTGAGTCATCGCGTCGACTTTCAAACACACATTAGTTTCAGAGCAATTTAACAAAATATAACCGATACTTCCCTTTCTAAATAAGTCATTGCTTCCCAAAATCGTTTAAAACTAACATTTTGGTGCATTTGCCCAAAAACTTGAACAACCCAATTAGTAACCGCTAAAGCAGCTAAAGATCAACATTTTGGTTTTGGTTACAGAAATATTGCACATTATCCAATTCATAAATAGACAATCCCAAATATCCTCAAAATGTATAACACACATTTAGATCAATTTTAAGCAAACACATCACTTTGGCTAAGCCATCGAAACACTTACAATTCCAGACGCTAAAAGACAGCAAATGGTTGACCACAGATGCCAGTAGTTGTTCATGACCACAGGATTAAACAAGCATTGGCATAGCCAATAGGTCTCGCTTTTGGGACGTTATAAGTATTTATTTATGCAGCATAATATCCTTTGTACAACAACATCAACTGTTGCATGGCTAAACACGCATAAGGTCCCAAAAGCAAGACCTATTTGGCTATGCTAATGCTTGTTTATTTTGAGAGGGAGAGTACCGGCACTTCTCAAGAGTGACGTGATACTTTTAAACTTTTAATTGGAGAGTACTGGCACTTCTCTTAAACAAGCAGGTACTCTGGTGCAAGGTACCTGCACTTCTGTTTTTCCTTTTCAAGCTCTGAGCATTACTCTAAAGCAGGGCTCGAGTCGGGGTACCACGCAGGTGGACAGCGTCCCCCCACTTATTTTACCGGGAGCTCGATAACTATAAACTGCAACTGAGTGCAAGCCACGTTTCGTGACGTCACTTCCTGTTGTGACGTCAGCGTCCCCCCACTTCTTTTCTTTAGGACTTGTCCCCTGCTCTAAAGAACAACATCATCCTTTCTCCTCGTCAGAGGTGCTGCTTCGCCTGGTTTTATGTCACAGAATCCCCTTGAGGCCATTGTAATTAGAAATATCACACAGTCTGTCACTGTCAGTTCTTCCTCTTATTGCCTGGGGATGAGAGAATGTACCTGGAGGCACAGAGAAATGCTAAAAAGGAAAGATGGGCCCCACGTTGAAAGAAATCCTGGCCTACGGTTTCCTAAGGCTTATACTGCTGGACCGGAAGTCTGGCAGTTGCTTATCTGAGTTACGAAAGTGTGACAAAGCTCTAACCACAAGCTGTCTCAGCTGGACACACGGATGGGGCTTGATCCCTTTTCGCACTACATGCTACAATCGGACTCTCTTTTGACAGTTTGAGATTGGAAATAAAAAAAGTGTACCATCTAAGACTCCAATTAGAAGCCTTGACCAGCACACGTCATCGTGCGTTATTTTCTGCTCAAAAGTCCGTTTCTAGATATATGGTGGCCGGTGGATTAGCAGCCAAGAAGCCAAAGCGGTATGGATATTGCCTCGGTGAGGAGTTCGCCTTATATTTTCCGGCTAATATTGCTAACATGCTAGATATGGGCGCTGTCCTTCTGGACTCTCACACAATAGGTTTGCACAGGGAGTGCCATGGAGCAAATACTGTGCAGCTCTAGACTTACCCTTGTCTCTTTGTTGTACCTGGTGACCCAGCGAACAAACCTAGTATGATACTTAGTGCATCTGCAGGATGTCTTCAATAGCAGGGTGATATATAAGATAATGCAATCCTCCCCTTCGCCCAACCTTCCTTTCCTTCCCATCCATAAATTACACAGTTAATGCTAAATATATTTACAATATACCAGGGAGGTTGTGAGCGGCGAAAGGGTGGGAGAGTAGTAAGTCAAGTTACCTAAAGTACGCTTCAATTTGCAATTGGCGTGCAAGAGGTAGCTACCGTCTGACAAGTGCCCATGATTCACTTCCTTTAGGAAGTGTCGTATAATTTATGCATAGACGCCCTTTTTCTCAATTTACTGAGATGGGTAAATAGTGTGAAGTAAACTGCCTTTTTTCCACCTTGTATTGACCTGTAAAGAACGGAAAAGGCTGTAACGTTTTATTGCTGTGCGACATTTGTAAATAGTTTGGCTGGCACACCGTCTAAAGAGAGAAAGGACAATTGTTCATTAAGGAGGACAAGTTTTAAGTGGAAGCATACAAATTGTCCTTGTTGTTATTACAGCTGAAAGCATATCTGGAGGGGCCAACATGGAAAGCTCAATATGCTACAGAGGCCTGAGAACCAGGGCTTTGTTTATTATACATTACAAGCCACCAACCTGCTAAGATAATAATAATAATAATCCACATTTGTAAAGCGGTCTCTAGGAGCTGGGGGCCGTCAGGAAGATTATACAAGCTATTGCCCAGAGTCACTTGGTGCTGGGCTAATCTGTCGCCGGCCCCGGGGATCGAACCGTGATCCCCAGATTCAGGAGTCAGTCACCCTGGCCGCGGCGCCACACCTCTCCCATAATAGCTTCCAATTAAAAGCATTGCTGCATACAGGCGGGTAGCTGGGCTTGGGTAGCATTTGCCAAGCATGCGTTCAGGAAGCTTCTTGCATGCATGGTGGACTGTTTTTAAACACTTTTAGTGTTTTTTTCCATATATAACAAAGTTACAGCTAATGGTCCTGTTTAGGAGGTCAGGATATTCAGTGTACAACAATGTCATACATCAACATATGAAACATTTTGTGTGTTGTCAGTTTACGGTAGAAAACTCAGAACCGCTGAGTCCCAAATGTAATCCACCCCACCTAGATCTCCACTGGAAGGCAGCATGAGGCATACTTGCTAGTGCATCTATTTGTTCAGACGGTCATGAGTGTCGAATAATAACACTCTTTTGAAAGGACTTCTTGTCTGTGGTGATGTAGCCCTTCTGTGGGCTGTGGTTCATTCCTGCTGGTCATGTGTGCGTGGAAGGAGCTGCTTATGTTTTTTGCTCTTGTAGTGTTCGATAGTGTATGGGGTAGTGGGTGTTCTGCATTGGAGTGTTTGGGATTGACTGTGAATCTTTGTTATGGCGCTCACTCTGTGTATTCGGGGAGGGGGGCTAAAGTCATTGTTCTGTTTTGTTTGAAAAATGCAGGTCAATGCCTCCCAACTGTCTGAGATCGGTTTTGTGTGCAGGCCTCGGCGCTCTTCCCTAAGTAGTGCTCTTGCCTCCATTCTACCCCAGTGGAGGACATCTTTACTCCAAGCCTGTACCGTAGGGAAGCTGTCAGTCTCCAGTTTGTAGTAATGCCACTCTGATTCCAAGGTGAAGAACGGGGTAAACGTTGCATTTTGGAACAAGTTGCCCACAAAGCTTAAGTTCACGTCCTCCGATTGGTTGAGTTCCTGATGTGTAACAAAATGCCCCTGTGTTAGTGCGAGCCCCTTCAACGGGAGAGCTGGTGCATAAGGCTTAATGTGTTTCCTATACTCTATGCTATGCTGTAGGTGCGTTCTAGCTAGGCGAACTAAGAGTGGGCTGTGTTTGGGATCCTTTACCGAAGTTATCATCAGAGCCTGTACACTTCTTTCTTCAATTGAGAGGGGTGAATCCAGTTTTGTGCATTTGTCGATCGGCATTGGCCATTCCACTGGCCAATGTAGCTGTGCTTCTATGTAGTATTCCCTAAAGTCAGGGGCATCCATACCCCCTTTATCTGTTAGGAGTTTCCACTTGGCCAATGCCACCCATCCCATCCCCATATTAGTGAACCAATCACAGTGTCTAGGCTGTTGGAATATTGCATTCGGGAGACAAAACTGCATATTTTCCAAAGTAGTAGAGCAGACTTGGCAGTATAGCCCTCTTGGCCACCGCAATACTAGCTGCCACTGAAAGTGGGAGCCCCGACCAAAATACCACCTAGGTTGTAGAGTTCTGATCACTCTTCCGATGTTTACGTCTATCAGATCATTTTTAGGATAGTGAATATGGATCCCAAAATAACGGAATGTTCAGTGCTACAAGGCCAGCGTCCGATACAACAGCGTGACCTCTTGTTGGGGTTGCAACGTCACGAGAAGGTATACACAGGATTTAGCTAAATTTACCTAAAGGCCTGACACGTTAAATAATTGTTCCATGATATCGGCAAAGAGGTAAAGGTTGTTCATGATGTCTTCGACACACAGTAACATGTCGTCTTTATAAAGTGAAATTACATGAGTCGAGAGTCGTGCCCTTAAAGGGAATGCCCCATCCCATTCCTGCCCTCCTGAGTTTGATTGCTAATGGCTCTATTACCTTTTTTTTTTAATACATTTTTTATTCACAACACGAGAGAGAAAAATACAAATTTGCAAAACAAAAACAGACAGGGGAGAGAAAAGACAGAATAGCAGAATGACAGTTAAAGCAGTTACAGTACATCTTAATATGATAAATGAAATTTGCCCCGACATATATACCAACATTTTGTAAAAGAAAAACATTCAAATAATAAAAGAACCCCAGATTTTATCACATTTTATTAATGAGCGAGTACCTTTTAGCTTAGCCAAGGCATATTCCATGGAATAAATCTCATTAACCAATGACCACCATTCCATTATATGTGGAGGATTAGGGGAGATCCAGGCGCATGCAACAACTAATTTAGCACATGAAAGTACAATAGTGACAACTGCCTGCTGGGGGATAGTGATGGAGTGTATATCAAGTAGCACCGAAGATGCCGTAAGAGGAGGAGAGCTGGACAGTTTTAACTTCATTATCTTATCTAGGGCTGACCAGAACTCGGATAGCATGGGGCAGGAAAACAACATATGTACCAGGTCCGCTGCAATAAGACTACATTTAGGACATTTAGTTCGATCACTAAACGTATTATTCATAGCCCACTTTGAGATCTTTTCTGGTGTATGGTAGAGCATACAAGTAGTTTTAAATTGTTGAAGCGTTACACTTGAAGATTGGACTAGGTTGCTAATATTACGAAGGGATAAAGTGATCATAGTAGGAGTTATAGTAAGCCCCAACTTATTACTCAATTTTTCTGCTAATTTGGAACAGTCACTAATTTTGTAAGAATTGAGACACCCATAACCTTTATTAATTAAAGATTCATTCTTGAGCGAATAAAAACAATCCCAGATATCAGAGCCCGATATTTCACGTATTTGCATTTTGCAAATAAGAAAGTCATGAATTTTGAATATATTTGAACCTTATTGAATCAGAGACTTTATATAAGATTTTAAGCATCTCAAAACTCGAAAAACCATGAATGCCATATAAATCCCCCAATGTCTTTATACCATGTGCAAGCCAAATATTTGTCGTACCATCACTAAAGTCCAGGGTTGCCCCATAACAAAAGTTTTGGATGAAAAAAAGAGGCTTTGCAATAAGCGAGAATATTGAACCAGATCTTAACGGTATCCCTGGCGGTCTTAAATTCAACCCTTTTGAAATATTTGGGGTCATTAACTCTTAACAAGAACATGTTAGAATCAGAACTTAACATAAAAATATGAAAATAAAGTTTATTGTCTGTATTAAGTAAGGACCGTAAGCGACCTAGAAAGGTTGCCCAAAAGTATAATTTAAAATCAGTAAAGTTAAGCCCACCATTATCTGATGAACCTTTAAATAGCACCATGGACCGACGCGCTTTACGATGTCCCCAAATAAAACAGCTAAATTTTCCGTCCAATTAAAAAAAAAAAAGATTACTAAGTGATAAGGGGATGGACCGGAATAAATAAAGAAATTTAGGGAGTATTTTCATTTTAATCAAATTAATCCTGCCAATAATGTTTAAAGGGAGTGTATGCCATATTTTAAGTGACAAAATGGTGTCTTTAACTAAAACGTCATAGTTAATTGTGATTATATCCCTAGTTTTAGATGAAATTTTAACCCCCAAGTAGGTGGCAGTCTCACACAGCCCCAATATTGCAACCGAAGGTTTATAATTAACAATTATTTGAGTTTTATTTAAATTTAATTTGTATCCGGAAACATCTCCAAATCTGCAAGCCTCAGTAGATATTCCATGTAAAGCCTTTGCGACATCAGTGGTGTAGATGGCAACATCATCGGCATATGCCGTTAATTTCAATAAATGAGGGCTCAAACTAAAAGGAATAATACAAGATCGTGATTGCAAAGCATGAAGGAATGGTTCCATCGAAAGGGCAAACAACAGGGTTGACAAGGGACACCCCTGGCGGGTGCCCCGAGATATAGAAAAAGAAGCGGACATCAAACCTGCGTAACTTATTCTCGCAGTAGGGTTATCGTATAGGGATCGGGTCCATCTTAAAAATTGACCCTTAAACCCAAAGGTAGTCATTACCGACCAGAGGTAATCCCACCCCACTCGGTCAAAAGCCTTTTCAGCATCCAGTAAAATCATACCGAGTGGGGAGGAATCTGTCTTTGCTATGTCTAAGGCAGTTATGGCCATGTTAATGTGAGCTGTAGTATCCCTACCTATTACAAACCTGTGCTGCTGTGGATTGACTATTTTAAGTATAAATGGGGCCAATCGTGTGGCCAGGACTTTAGCAAATACCTTGGCGTCTGTGTTTAAAAGCGAAATGGGACGATATGACCCGCATTCGTCAGCCGGCTTGCCCTTTTAAAAAAAAAATATTTTTTTTTTACCGTATTCCAAGAACTCAGGGCTTTCCCATTGTCGCTAATAGAACAGATAACTTAATGAGAGGTAGTAACTCATCAATACAGATTTTATAAACCTCTACAGGTAAAGTATCTTCCCCAGCAGCTTTTCTGGATGGTAGGGAAAAAATTGCTTTCCGGATCTCTACCAGACTAATTTGTTCGGACAGCAGGTCAAGCCCGGGAAGATCTACCTTTTCTAAGATATTACTATCCACTTAATCCAGAATATTAGCCGAGGTGGGATGGTTTTCCGGAGTGTATAGTTTCCTATAAAACTCTGCGAATTTTTCTAATATCTGTAGCGGTTGGTCATATATGATATTATTAGGGCCCTTTAAACTTTTAATCAGAGTGTTAGCTCTCTCATCCGCAACTTTAAAAGCCAAGATTTCTCAATTTTGTCTCCACTCTCATATTGGGAGATATGAAATTTGTGTAATTTTAAACTACTTTTTTCCCTAAATGTTGTTTTTAGGGTGGCTTTTAGGTGACCTAGCTTTAATCCCAGTCCACCACATTAGGAGAGCTTAAACGTAAAGCTTCGACCAACAGAAGTTCAAGCGAAAGAATATTATTAGTGAGAGTTTTATTCATTTTACGACGCTCAGAGTTCTGTCTAAAAAGATATTGCTGAGTAAACCCCTGGATACTAGCTTTGCATGCATCCCAGACAATAATACATGAAGTGGAATTGAGGTTAATTTTAATGAAATCTATAAGATGTAATTTGAGCTGGGAAATAAACGCTGTATTAGTAAATAAGTGCCTGGACAAAGAAAATATCATAGGGCCTGTATGGGTTTGTACTATATTAAACAGGAGCAGAATGGGATTGTGATCTGAGGTAATTCTTGGGCATAGCTCGATGGAGCCAGTGTTCACAACATTAACAGAAGCCCAGGCCATGTCGATGCGAGAACATAGTTTATGAGGGGCAGATTAATAAATATAACCCGCCAGATTTGGGTGGATACTGCGCCAGACATCTCTGATATTATGAATGCGTCCTAAGTCTAGAATAGCAGCGCGGGATCTGTGCATCCGTTGAAAGGCACCGCGCCTGGTGGTATCTAGTTGGTAATCCATTATACAATTAAAATCGCCCATAATGACAACATCTCCCTCCCACTCCAAAAGTTCCATATTCAATTGATTAAAAAAAATAAATCGTCTGAATTTGGGCCATAAACAACACAAAAAACAAATTTACATTTATCAATTATTAACTGAACAATTGCCCATCGTCCCCTTTTTTTTTTAAAACCATTTTTATTATTTTATCAAGAAACCATAGGGCATACAATGATCTTACGATATGCAGGTAGTGATCAACATAAGAGACATGCAGATTGAGAATGTAGCTAAAAAGTGTATATACAATCATGATAATAGAAGCACACAGAATAGAGTTGTGGCTTCATTTTTACCCCCATCTCCCTTACTCCGAAAACATCGTCACTGTCCAACAATGGCGGTTCGCACAAAAAACCCCTGTATTCGTTCCATGCGCCCCACAGTGGGACCCATTTCCGTGGACATTTCCGGCTCAGGTACACAGCCCTCTCCGCTATCATTGCAAGGTCTAAATTGCTGCACCAATCTTTAAGCGCGAGCACTACTGGAGATCCCCAGAATTTGACCAGGTTCTTTTTAGCATACATTATGCCCAGTGTCATCCAATCTTGTGCGGAGTGCGTTAAATCATTCGGTTCCCACATGTTCAATAAGCAGCACCTGGGATCCGGAGTCACCGAAACCTTTACCACCTGTGACATAGTCCTCATAACCTTAGACCAGTATGGGGCCACTAGAGGGCAGTCCCAGATGGTGTGAAAGAACGACCCCTTCTCCCCACAACCCCTTAAACAGTATTTATGTGGGGCTCTCCCAATCGCGTATAAAGTAGTTCTGGTAAAATAGACACGGTGTAATATTTTCAGTTGGACAAGCCTAAGTCTAGAGGGTATAGCCACTTCCCGGGGGGAGGAAAGAGTGGACTGCCATTCCGCCTCATCTAACTCTCCCACCTCAGTAGCCCATGAATTTTTAAGTTTCGAAGTGGGGTCGGGGGGATTATTAATTATCTTGCGATATACAAAAGAGGTCTCTTTTTTGGGCATGTGTTCCGTGAGAAGCCTATCCTCAAGTGGAGTGAACTCGGGCACTTCCAGGTAACGAAAGCGCTCCGTGGGAGCTAGATCATACTGGGCCTGAAGTTGCTCAAATGTTAGAATGTTGCCCTGCTTCCATAGATCCCCGACAGTTGAGATCCCAATCAGGTCCCACGCTCCAAATCCTTTGGTATTTCGCAGGCTGCCCAACCGACAAGACAACCAAAGCGGTGTCATTTGAGTAATTTTGTCTGTACATTTAAGACGGGCCTGGGCCACGTACCATAGTTTGACTGTGTGTGCTGTTGGCCAATCAGGGCTGAGGGACCTCTCTTGTCATAAAGTGCGCCAAGTACGCCCGCCTACTCCAGATCGTATCTATCCGCCTGAAATGCTGGTTCTCCCTGAGGGGCGTGCAGCCAGTCATTTATGAACTTTAGTTGGGCCGCCCAGTAGTATAATTGGATATCTGGGAGTGCAACCCCTCCATCATACCAACTCCTGATCAATTTCTGACGAGATATATGTGCCGGTTTGTTGCCACAAAGGAGGCCTGAGATCATAGCCTCTATTGACTTAAAGTATTTTGGGGCAATAATGTAAGGGGTATTCTCGAGGACGTACAACAATCTGGGCAATGTCATCATTTTGTACAAAGCCGCTTTACCCAGAAGGGTCAGGGGCAGGGAGTGCCAATGTTTAACGTCTGCCCGAAAGCGATCAAGCGGGGGTTCCAGATTATAACGGAAGAAGTCGTTTTGATTGGGCGTTACCCAGATCCCTAAATACTTAGGGTTTGTCAGTGATTTTCAAGGGGCAGTCCATCGGAAGCCGAGGCGGAGGGCCCTTGAGGATAAACAGGACCGACTTAGACCAATTGATATTATATCCTGAAACCCGCCCGAAAATTTCAAAAATGTTAAGGAGCACAATAATGGAGTGCCTGGGCATGGTCAAATACAGAAGGATATCATCCGCATACAATGATATGCGGTCTTCCCACGTTGCTGTCCATTTAAGGCCCCTGACCATAGGGTCCCATCGGATCCAAGCAGCCAGTGGCTCCAAAACTAGTGCAAAGAGCAAGGGAGATAGTGGGCATCCCTGGCGTGTGCCACGGCTCAGTGAAAAATTCCTGGAAATATGCCCGTTGGCCACCACGTGAGCCAATGGCTTAGCATAGAGCAACTCCACCCACGCACAAAACCTAGGTCCAAAGCCGAGGTGTCGGAGGACCGAGAATAGATATGGGCATTCCACCATATCAAACGCCATCCGAGCGTCCAAGGACAAGATAACTGCGGGTTCGGGGAGACTCGGCATCTGCGCCAACACTGCGTGTATCCGGCACAAATTAAGCGCGGTACTCCTATTGGGCATGAACCCAGATTGGTCCGGGTGTTTCAGTGTGTCAAGATGAAGAGTCAGTCAATTCGCAATCAGTTTGGCCAGGATCTTGGCCTCTGCGTTAAGTAGGGATATCGGACGATAGACGTACATTCGTCCGGTTGTTTGCCCGGCTTAGATATTGCAATTATAGTAGCTATTCTTTGATCAAGTGGCAGCTCTCCCCTACTCAAACTGTCCTTGAACATTTCTTGGAGATATGGAACATTTAAATCAGAGACACCTTTATAAAGTTCGATAGGGATCCCGTTGGGTCCCATGGCCTTGCCCGATTGTAGTGAGTGGATTGCCGCCAAAACCTCGTCCCCCGTAAAGTCAGATTCCATCAGCAGTGCTTCCTCATCCGATAAGGCGGGCATTTTTATGTCTTTAATGTAGGTCTGTGCCTCCTCCGTTGTTATGTGTGAGGTAGACGTATAGACCCGTTCGTAGTAGTCAGCTAAAGTGTCTGTGATGTCTGACGGAGACGTGACTATGTCGTCTTTCGGGGTCCGAAGTTGCACAATTGTCCTTTGTGCCTTTTCTTTCTTTTCTAGCCATGCCAGAAGTCTGCCCGTCTTATCCCCCTGTTCGTAAATAGTGTGCCTAGTAGTTTGAAGTCGCAGCTTAACTTGCGTCTTCTCAAGTTCAAGTAGCTCTCATTGCTTGAGGTGTAGACTATGGGCTGTATCCACTGTGGGGTCAGTTTCATGTAGCTTCTGAAGCTCTAGTAGTTCTGCCTCAAGTGCCTCCAGGCCGCCCCACATCGCCCGCCTGCGCCCCGTGATGGAAGAAATTGCTTGCCACCGCAACGCCGTTTTGAAGGCCTCCCACAGGACACTGGGGGACTGCACTGAACCCAAATTCTCCTGAAAGTATTGCCTTGTGACTGTAACAATATCCTTTCTAATCGCAGGAATCTGTAAATAACCGGGGGAAATGGGAAAAATGTGTTTACGCACTTTGACGTGGGGGGTATAGGTTAGACTGACCGGTAAGTGATCTGAGATACCCCTTGGCCGTATCTCTGTGTCAGTCAAGCAGGGAAGACTGTCTGCGGAGACCAAGAAATAGTCGATACGTGAAAGGCTACCATGCGCCTCTGATTGAAACGTATATCCACATTCCGAGGGGTGATTGTATCGCCATCCATCTATAAGGCCCATGGCATCTAGGAATCCATTCAAACGTAAGTTACCCGCCCCTACTATTCTGCCTGGATGGCGGTCCAGTTCTCGATTCACTACCGCATTGAAGTCACCCCCCATTATAAGTTCACTCTCTGGTAAATTCAGTAAGAATGCGCTAAGAGCTGGGAAGGTCACCGAGTGGAGGGCAAGTGGAGCATACACTGAAACAATATTAAACCGCTTTCCCTCCCATTGACAAGTTACGGCAGCAAATCTCCCAAGGGCCTCTTCCCACACCTGATGCACTATCATGGGGAATCGTTTCCACACTAGGATGCCAACCCCTCTGGGGCCTGTGGAGAATTCTGAATGCGATATCATTTTGTATCCCCATCGATCTAGGGCCTTACAAGTCGATCCCACCAGGTGTGTTTCTTGTAGCAGTGCTATAGCCGGTGCTGTACGCCTTATGTATTGTAGTACCAACCCCCGTTTGATCTTGTCCCCCAGCCCACGTACATTCCATGTAAGTATTTTCATAGGGGACACCGGGGTCAGGGAGGGGGTACTAGCAGAGTCTTCAGTGCTCGCCAACTCCGGGTCCGCCATCACTATTACTACAGTTTTCCAAATCATTCTCATCATTGCACATCCCACTGACCATAACAAGTGATCGCAGCCCACAACTAAAACTTGGAACGAAACTCGGAAAACCCTCACATTCCCACCCCGCAATGTTCAAACATACTGAATACCATACCCACAAACCCCAAGAACCTCCCTCCCCTCTCCCATTCGCCCCCTCCCTGCTCCCCTGCCTGAGGATATAAAACGACCCACCCCCCAAAGTGGCAGAGTGCCTTTACCCCTCCGACCCATGCTTAAATGCTAAGGGGGAACCGAGCCCCCTGTCCACTGGCGGTCTGTATTGTCTGCAATAAGTCACAGCCAAAAATCTGAGAGATGCCCCTGATAAACATCATAACATGTCTAGGTGATCAATGAATCAAACATATTACACCCCATTAAAACTACAGATCTGCCCCCCACCTATAGATCCTGTATGAGCAAGTTTGTTCGTTTCCACCCCTCCCACTCCACTTACATGCAGCCGTGCTGACATGTCCTGCAGTCAATTGGGAAGCTGATTCACTCTTGTTCGTCGAGGCCACTCAGCTCCGCTGCAGCTTTCTCTACCGTTTTGTCTGGACCATCACTGTTCCGTCGTCATGCTCTGTCTCGACGATTACCCCTCAGGCCTTCAACAATAGTCCAGCCCTCCAGCCTTCCCAGGCCGCGTCCGGTGAATCGAAAAAACAGGGTTTGCCATCCCACTCCACTCTTAACCTGGCTGGGAAGAGCATCGCATATTTCATGTCTTTGCTGCGCAACTCTCGTTTGACTGCTTGGAAACTCCTCCTCTGCACCTGGACTCTGGCCGTGAAATCAGGGAAAAATGACACCTCATAATTATCAATTTTTAGTGGAGGGCCGGATCTGGAACATTGCAGAATACTGTCCCTGTCTCTGAAGTTGAAAACCCTAGCAATGATCGGCCGCGGCGGGGCCCCAGGCTTGGGCCGACCGCCCGGCACCCTGTGCGCCAGCTCTATGGAAAAGTAGCTGGATAGCGTCTTGGGCTTTAGGTGGTTAGTAATTAGGTCCACCACATAGAGATCAGCCGCGGGCCCTTTCGTTTTCTCTGGAACGCCCAAGATCCGGACGTTATTGCGGCGGGCTTTCCCTTCATAATCGTCCAGCTGTTGCGCCATTCCTCCATTTGCCGTTGAAGTTCCGAAGTGTCATCCCGCAGTGCTGTCGTTGCTATCTTGAGCTCCTGTACTTTCTTGTTCATCTGTTTGAAGTCCGCTCGAAGCAGGGAAACTTCCACTGTGACTGAGTCAAAGATGTACGCATTCCACCGATCGTCGCCAAGACATCTCGAAGCGTGGGTTCCTGTTCGGCCGGTCGAGTCTCCTCCGGCGCACCCTTGTCCGACCTCGGGGAGTCGCCTTTACCTCCTCCCTTGGACCACGCAAATTTCAACAGCTGTCTCTGGGCATTGCTTCTGGAGCCTTTTCCCCCGTGGCCATTCTCAGGGCTGTCGAGCGCCAACTCACGTCCTTTTAATCGGTAAGTAAAATTCTCGGTCTTGGCCTCTAATATCTTGCAGCCACTGAGAAAAACTTCGAGTGAGGGGGCACAACCAGGTCAGTACAAACCAGGTCAGTACAGAGTCTTGCAGGGCGTCTAGACAGGTCTCACTAGTAGTCTAGTTCAGGCAGCAGCCAGCAAAATGTTTCACAGGGTCCGGCCCCAAACTACTAAAGTCCTGAGCGGGGAGGGAGAAATCAGCACGATGCGTCCCACGGCCGAACGCCGCGCAGCAGGGGGAAGAGCGCGATCACAAGGGGCCCTTCTAGAGACCCACGGGGCCCTCCACAGGGACCCAAAGCCTCATGGGCGTCGGCACAGTCCAGCTCCTCCCCAGCCTGATGGCGGAAATCAGGGGTCATGTCCAGCCCCTTCTGCGCCACTGGAAACGGTTCCCTGAGTCACCAAAGTCCGCCCGGCCCCAAAGCTCACTGCAGGAGAATCAGGAAAAAGTTTTTAGGGGTCCAGGCCACAGCATCGTCACTGTTGGTGCCTTCAGTCAACCCCCATCAGCAGGATTCTATGGCTGGCCTATCGTCTATGAGTGCGGGCCCCCCCCTTACCGTCCTCTCATCAGCTGGGGTCGCAATGAAGCAGCGGCGCTCCAGCTGCAGTCTCTCCTCTCCCAGGGGCCGCACAGGATCAGCAGGCCCAGAAGCTGGGGCCTCGATTTTGGAGGCACCGCGGTCTGGGGCCTCCGCGCTCCACTGCTCGCCAACAGGGGGGGGAGGGGCCGCCACCGCCGGTCACAGCACTCCACTCGCTTCTGCCGCTCTCTGCGGCCCGCCGCCGTCACTCCCACACAGACGCCTTCCAGCATGGAGCGCCACGACCGGTCCGCTCGCCTCAACGGACCGCGCCTTAAGCCAACACCTCCCTTCTCCAGCCGCCTCCTCGGGCACCGCCGTCGCGGTATTTCGTCAACTCGGGGGCTAAATCGTCCGGTGCTTGATTGTAGTCAGGCAGGGGGGCCCTCGGGGCAACTAGTCTCTCTCTATCGTTCGTTGCTGACGGGATATGTTGGCTGCGGCATGATTTTAGCGCCGTGGGCAGGGGAGAGCTCGATTAAGAAGCAGCCATTTCTCCGGCTGCTAGCCACGCCACCCCCCCCCCCCCCCCCTATAGTCCACTTTTATCACAAACTGTTTTGCAAATTTCTACTCTGAGACGTCTATCTTTAAGAATGGCAACCCCCCTAATAGAGGCGTTAAAAGTTGAACAAATAATAACCTCATAGCCTAGTTGTCCCAATAGCTTTCTATCCTTATAAGCAATATGGGTCTCGGATAAAAAAACGAAATGTGGGTCATACAGTAATAATTCTTCTCGGACCAGGCGTCTTTTATTCTTGTTGTTAAGACCTGCAACGTTCCAAGCCAGACATCTTAGCCGTAGCATTTAAAGAAATTCAAGTAACTCTTATCATTCTGCAAAAATAGAACGAGTAACCCTCTCCCAACCACCAGATGTCCTTCTCGAGTTGCTTTTTTCAAAAGAGAAACCCCCCACCAAACCACCCCCTGAGAAACCCACCCCCACTCCCTCGCCTCCCTCGGGAGGGAACACCCCTCGGTGTTCTGCTGCCACTGGATTAGCAGCTAGCAACAGGGAGCAGCAAGAGGCTCACCCTGCCACCTTGCCCAGACGTACGTAAACAAAAAAAACAAAAAAAGGAAAGAAAGTATCATAATAGAATCGATGAATGAATGTGTCTGAAATAAAAATAATAATTGAGTAATAAATCTAAACTTTCCTCTCCTCTAAGTTAAGCGAATGTGGAAAGTACCCTCTCGGCCTCCCTTTCGTCGGTGAAAAAGTAAGTGCGACCACCCTTAATCACTTTTAAGCAAGCAGGCTCCTGTAAGAACACTTACCCCCCCAAAAGATTTAAACGGATCGATAAGCTTGCAAAGCTTCCACCGGCTATCCATGGTGGCCTTGCTAATGTCAGACCAAACAAAAAAAGACAAATTTTCAGTTGTGACAGGAGAAATTGGCCTTGCTTTTAAAGAAACAACCTGTCTCAATAAAAAGTTCCCGAAGTAAATAAGAAAAGGACGAGGAAATCTACTTTCCTTGTTCTTTTAAACAAGAGGTAGCCTATGTACTCTCTGAAGTTGGGAGTCCCAGTCCCAGTCGGCTTTCTGGAATAGATTCACAACAAATGCCCTGGGAGCCGCTCCCTCAGCCCCTTCAGGGATACCAAAAAGTCTCAGATTTAAACATCTGACGATTTTCTAAGTCTTCAACTTTCAGCAGCAAGGACGTAATCTGGGCATCATGTAGGCTCACAGTATCTTCTGTACGGACTGACCCTTCTTCGTTGTTAGCCACCCAATGTTGTATTTTCTCCAATTCCTGTGACATCTCCCCATCTTGAGAGTAATGTCTTGCAAAGAATTCTGCAGCTTGCTATTATCATCTCACAACTGCAAAAAGTGTTCCTGCGCTTCCTGCCGGTGGCTGGATAAAGTCTGTAAAATAATATCAAGAGACAAGCTGATAGTCTCTTATTTTATTTTATTTATTTATTTTAGAGGTTTTATATAGCGCTGGCTGGACCCGGGGGCATCAGAGCGCTTTACATATTGTGAGCCAGAAGGTAAAAACACCGGGACACAAAAACATAGCAGTATTATATATACACAACAAATATATCAACATATGGGGGACTTTAGGAGGATAAATATGGGAAGACAAAAAACACTAACTGTGGAGTAAGTGGTAATAATAATTACATAGGCACAAAAAATTAAGAAGAGCGCTGGGAAGATAGGGAGAAAGGAAAGGGAGGATAGTGGTCAGTTAGGTTGATAAGGAAAGAGAGGGTAGGTCAATACATTGGATGGGGTTTGGGAGGGATGATGAGGGCTGAGGGTTGACGACGGAAGGTGGGTGTGAGGGAATGCGAGGGTGGTAGACAGAGAGGGGGGAGGTGATGAGAGGAAGGGTGGGCAAGGCAGGTCGCAGGGGGGCAGACGCATCTACGGTCGGACAGAGGTGGCCAGTAAAGGGGAACAGATAGGGATTAGGGTCCCCAGTATTTATTGAGAAGATGTAGTTTGAGTTCCTTTTTGAAGATAAAATAGGAAGGATTGCATCAAATTTTAGTAGGCAGGGCATTCCAAATGCAGGGAGCATTGCCGGAAAAGGATCGAGACTGAGTGGATTTCTTTTTCATAAGGGGGGGGATAAGAAGGAAGGAGTTAGTGCTTCTCAAGGATCGGGAGCAGCCGGCTTTACTAAGTTTGTTAGTGAGGTAGGATGGTGTGTTCTGATGGAGAGTTTTGTGTGTAATGCAGGCCGTTTTGTAAGAGGACCTACCTTCAATGGGGAGCCATTTAAGGGTTTTGAGGGCAGGGGAAATGTGGTCGAATCATTTGCAGTCTGTGATAAGCCTCGCAGCAAGGTAGAGAACAGATTTTAGGGGTGCTACGTGGATCTTGGGAATTCCAATAAGAATGGCATTGCCGTAGTCAATTCGTGAGAGTACAAGGGATTGGACTGCTAGTTTAAAATCATCGATAGGGATGAAGGGCTTGATTTTCTTCAGGTGGCGGAGAGTGAAGAGGGCCCCTTTGGCAGAATTGTTGATGTGGACCTTGAGGGTGAGGAGGTTGTCAAGGGAGATCCCTAGTGATTTGACTGAGTAGGACAGGGATAAGGAGCAATTGAGGGCATTAAGGTCTTTGATCCAGTTCTGAATGGGGAGCTGATTGTTTTTTGGGGAAAAATAATTATTTCATTTTTTTTGGGGTTGAGTTTGAGGTGGTTCATGTGGAACCAGGCTTGAATCTTGATAGGAGCATTGTTGAGGTGAAGGATGTCAGCATGAGTTTTAATCTTATAGTAGAGTTGGGTGTCGTCGGCATAGAGATGGTAGTTGATCCTGGCTTGTTTGAGAATGAGTGTTAAAGGTTCCATGAAGAGGTTAAAGAGAGAGGGAGAGAGGATAGAACCTTGCGGAACTCCTAAGGAGATGGTGGTAGGCTTAGATAGGCAGTTCTGGATTTTGATTTGTTGAGTGCTGTGTTGAAGGTAAGAGACAAACCATTTGTATGTCATACCATTTAGGCCAAATCTATCTCTAAGAATATTAAGTAGAGCAGAGTGATTAACAGTATCAAACGCTGCAGAGAGATCTAGGAGGATCAGAAGGCTAGATTCGTTATTGTCGAGTGAGTGGTGGATGTCGTCTACAATGTTAAGCATGGCAGTTCCCGTACTGCAGCCTCTCCTAAAGCCAGATTGGAAGGGGTCAAGTAAGTTAAAGTGTTCAATGTGTCTGTCTAGTTGGAGAAGGACGCATTTTTCGAAGGCTAGTTACTGTTTCTGGGCCAGAGATAGTTGGCCCAGAAACAGTAGTTGGAGAGTCAGATGTCACAAGAGCTGATGAAGCTAATGGAGCAGGGGGGATTAATAAAGTTGAACAGGAAGCAAGATTTGTATCATCTGGAATTGCTTTGTTTAAAAATGCCATGTCAGTAGGGGGATCATAACAGAGCAGATGGAGGCAGATTCAGAGGAGGATACTGAAGAGATAATATTTGTGGCGGACAGCTGTGGTATACCATTGATGGAGGACGGACCGTCTGGTGAAGCCGAGGAGTCTCGAGTGGAATCATGGTCTGATGGACTGGTGCCAGAAAGTCGCAAAGCCATATTTTTCACCAGCCCTTTAGCCTGTATCGATTTCCTTAGGGGGCCTTTCTCCACCAGAAGAGTCTTTCTAGTGGGATGGGCAGCGATTAAAGATGGTGCCTTTCCTATACCAAGAGCTTTCCCTTTCTTATTCTTGGTTTTTGACTTTAATTTAGCTTTCTCTCTTCTGTCAGTCAAAAATTTAGCGTTATCTAGCTTGGAACCAGTATCCACTAAATCCTCGTATTCCTCATTGGAACCATCTTCGCCCGCCACTTCTTCTCCCACTACTTGCGAGCAATCGTTAAGTGTATCTGCTGCCTCAGAAATTGCAGTTGGTGGCTGATCAAGTACCCCCGTAATAGGAGAATTCAAGGAACTGCCACTTCCTGGGAAAGTACTCTCGGACCGAGGCCCTTCCTTTAACCCAAGTTTCAAGCATCCCTGGTTCAGCTGCCTGAGTAATTTTAGAGCTGCTGTCTTCTCCCAAATTGCCAGTGCCAACCAGGGAAGCGGCTTGCTCGTTGTGTATCACTATATCCTTGTCTCCACCCTCAGCCATTGCTATTGTTTTAGCCAGGACATCTGCATCAGTTCCCTCCCATCCTTTATTGCATTTAGTAATCCAGCTTTTATAGGTAGAAATCCCAGACACAACAAGCACAGGTGGTCGGAGCACTTGCTTACCTGAGGGTGGTCCCCCTGGGGAAGAGGTCGTCACGTTGGCTGTGGCTGCGGCTGCCATTAGTGAAGGGAGCATGGGAATTAACGCTGTAGCATTAGTCGCATGGGGGGCAGTGCCGTCGCCATCATCGCTGCCGCCACCTCCACAATGGCGTTCTTATTTGCGCGTGTTGCTCTAGGTACGTTTTTGGGAGCCATCAGAATCCGGGGGGGCCAGGGTAAGCCCTCCACAGCCTGAGTCGGTAGCAAGACCGGTCGGGACCAAATACTGCGCCAGCCGAGCGCAGAACCGTTGACCCACCAAAGGATTGTATGCTGGGTGACCCGCAGGGGAATCTGGAACAGCCGCTGCATCCGTCACCAAAATCCACGTAGGCAGCTGAATGCAAAACCGAGGGCTCCTCTGGCTCTGGCTCCAAGTGATAAGTAGGGTTAAAACAACTCCAAATGACCGCAGGTGAGCAGGTTGCAGACTATGTTCCTCTGTGCGGCCGCCGAAGTTGCGGGCACCACAGCTCTCCCCCATGCCTCGAAGAAAGTTCCTACTTCCCCGCATTCAGCATTCGGCATTCAATAGGCATTCAACAGAGCCACGGGAATCCGGACCACAATTTTCAGCTGGAAGCCGTAGCCGAGACACACTGCATTCCTCTCCGCATTCCACTCCGGGTAACAAAGAAGCAATTCCGGAGTTTTACTTTTCTGCAATCCTCCTGCTGCAGCCCACAGCCCGTAGGTCACAGTTCACCGCTGTTCACCGAATTTCTAGTCGACATTGGCCATCCGGGAGCGCAGAGGGACACATTCCTCCAGCCTGGATAGGATACACTGCGATTCCCCTAGCTAAGGTAGGTGAGGAGCCTCAAACTAGCTGCTGCTGCTCCGCGGCGTCCTCAGTCCGCCATCTTGCTATCGTCGCTAATGGCTCTATTACCATCGCAAAAACTATGGGCGATAGAAGGCAACCTTGCCTAGTAACTCACTCTATGGTACAAGAGGCAGATATTTGCTCCCCGTTTTCACTCTTGCGGTGGGTGACATGTATAGTAGCTTAATCCAGGCAATGTATGAGGCGCCCAAGCCAAAGTCTTTTAGCACAGCGTAGATGTATTCCCAGCTAATATTGCCTAATGCTTGTTCCAGTTCAAGCGCAAGACCGAGTATGGCCAACCATCTTAGCTGCCTCTATTAGCTGATATAACCTTTGAGGATGAGTGTAGTTCTTCTACAGGGCACAAACCCATGTGGATCAATATGGATATGTTCCAGGAGGTGTGGTAGTAGTCTGTCTGCTAAAATTTTACTGAGAATGTTGTAGTCTATATTCAGTAAGGAAAGTGGGAGATATGAGGCCATATCACATGGATCTCTATTAGGCTTAAGTAGTGTAGTGACCACTGCTTCTCTGGAGGGGTGGAGGCACTGTTTCTCTTAGCTGTGCGATACTTTGCAAGGAGTTTAGGTACCAGCGTAGAGTGATACGTTGCATAGTAATCTACTGGGAGCCCATCTAATCCTGGTGTTCCCCCCCGCCCCCCAAGGCAATGATTTAATGGCCTGTCTAATTTCTTTAAAAAAATATATATATATAATTCTTTTTAACAGTCATCGACATAAGAGACACAGTATAGAGGCATCCTCATCGTAATACACTGTGAGGACAATAAGACACGTTTTACAACAATAGCCTTTGGGTATGCATTACGGATAGGGAGAATCATCCTGATCTATACTGAGTGGTAGGCTGCATAGCTCCACCCGGTGCGAATTCCATAAGCTCCAGATTCGGGTCCATTTCTTAGGGCACCCCCGGGCAGTGTAGACCGTCTTTTCTCTGTGCATGCACCAATCAAGGTCTTTTTTCCAATCCTCCACTTTTGGTGACTGCGTCGCTCCCCATAGCTGAGCTATGTTTCTCTTTGCCAGCATTAACCCCAGTGTGGCCCACTGCGTGTGATAGGTATTGAGATCAGTAAGTTCTCATATATTTAGGAGACATCTACGCACCTCTGGGAGAAGGCGAGCATTTAGTACTTTACTTATCACGTCATGTATTTTACGCCATAAGGGTTGTATATGCTCGCATTCCCACATTATGCGTATAAATGTGCATGTTTGGCAGCACCATCTCCTACATTCTCCACCCTCAGCCCTGCCCATCTGCACAAGTTGTGGTCCTGTCACATATACTCTATGGTGAATTTTGAGCTGTACTAATCTAAGCTGTGCCGATATTGCTACCACTCGCAGGGAGGATACCGCCTCCTGCCATTTTTCATCATTTAGTTTAATGCCGTTTCGAACCCACTTTTCTCTCAATGACTGGAGGGGATCTGTCATGTTATTGATCAATTTCTTGTACATTAATGATATAGTTTTTTCGGGTATGTGACCGTCCAACACTCTATCTTCTAATGGAGAGGATTCGGGAGGGGAATATCCTTTCATGAGGTAGGTCTTTAGTGCATGGCGGACTAGCGTATAACGGAAGTTATCCATATCAGCTAACTGGTATTGATGCTGTAAAGTGTCAAATGCCTTAACTGCTCCCTTCTCCCAAATATCTTTGATTTGTGTGATCTCAATAAGGTCCCACTTTTCAAAGCTCTTCGATCTCCATAAGTGACCCAGCTTTTTAGAGCTCCACAAGGGAGTAGCTAAAGTTAGCCTGTTTTCCCACCCAAGGGGTTTAGTGGCCATATGCCAGACCTGAACTGAGAGTTTTGTAGGTCCCATCAGTGGGTATCAATCAGTTTTGGAATATAGCGCGCTATTATAGTTGCCTCCCGGGAGAAGCCATCTGTCCATTGCATATCCAGGATTGTCAGGGTGACTGTAGGTACCATGATTAATAGCTGCAAGGTGTGCCGCCCAGTAGTATTTCTTGATGTCCGGGAGGCTAATGCCCCCATCATACCAGTTTAACGTATGCTTGGCTAGGGTAATGCGTGGTTTCCCATCCCAAAATATGTCTCTCTGGAGGCCTTCCAATACCCTAAAATACATCATCGGTACGGAGTCTGACGAGTTTTGCAGGGCGTACAGAAAACGAGGCAAAGACATCATTTTAAAAATAGCTGCTTTGCGCAAGAGGGGAAGTGCTTTCCAACTAGTTATGTCTCATTTTAATTTTTGTAGTGGCGGGAGGAGGTTGCGTTCATACCGGAGCGAGCGGTCTAATAAAATAAATATGCCCCGGTACTTGAAGCCCACTGTATTGACCTGAATGGGGCAGTTTCTTAGTGGGGACGGAGGGTCCCCCGTAGGAACATACGCTCCAGTTGACGGGGAACCCAGACTATCCACTAAATACCAAAGGCCAAAGGCAAGCCCGTCTGCGCCCGTCCGCGGACGGCAGGGGACAGGGGCCACCCCCCCTGGTCTCCCTCCTAGGACTCAATATAGCTCCGCTGCCCTCCTCAAACTAAAACCCCCCGCGGAAGCTTGCTGCCATCACCGCCACCACCCACTGGACCTTTTCACCTCCTGCCAACACTGTGATACTAGGCTCAACTCCGCCCGGTACAAACCGGAACAGCAAAGCTACATCCTACTCCTCCTAAATTGCAGATCCCTGCCCAAACATAGCGCAGAAATCTTCCTGTTAATAGACGAGCGGACTCCTGACGCCGTCTTACTAACCGAGACCTGGTTAACCCCAGAATGCGATCCAGACGTGATACAAGCACTACCCCCTGGTTACCAGATCGCTCGCAGGGACCGCACACGGGGAAAGGGAGGAGGTCTTGCAATCATCCATAAATCCCTATATCAGTGCCACTGTACTCCGGACCCTATCCCAGATTGCGAAAGCATGTCTTTCTGCCTTAAACTCACCCCCAACGACAGTCTAACAGGGATACTCGTGTATCGGCCCACTGAACCACTTCCACTCCTCACTACCTTCGCAAGCGGCCGAATCTGCCATGTCCTCCTCCAACTTCACGGTAGTGGGCGATTTTAATATTCACTTTGACAACTGTACTGACAACACCGCAAATTTTTTTTTTTTTTAAATACATCATTTATTGAATTCACAGGATGAAAGACAACTAAATTGTTACATCATGCATTTGTCCACATCTCAAGGATGTCTGTCGTAGTTGCGGGACATATCACAATTTGCAGTAGTACAGTGTTGTATACAGCTTAACATTGATGCAATACAAATGTTCCTGCCTTGTCAGTGCAGTAATCAAGATGACATCAAAAGGTGAATAACAAGGGATAGAAACAAAACCTAAAAGGAGACGTAAGATGGGGGTGTGGTCATCGAACGTGAGGACGTGGTGTGTGGTTCGGAGCAAGGATCTGCCAATGCATTGCGGGTTCATGGTTGCCTTTGGGTGGTGACTGCGGGCTATCTCTTGGTGTCGGGGAGGGCCGAGGGCCGGTGGCAGGAGGTGTGTTGCATGCTCGGGGTGTTAGGTGGGGCATCACCGCGGTGCTCACGGTGTGGCATTGTCGGTAGGTGCATCAGTGGTGTCCTGTGGTTGGTTACGTGTATCCCTGTCGGGGGCGTCAGGGTCGCGGTCCGTGTTCTCTGTCTCGGTCAGCACCTCTTGGCATTCCTTGTGTAAGGAGCCCAGCATCTCGTCCCACAGTGTTGCGATCGGGAACTTCCGCAATCCCACGGTTTCCTCATTGTGTACGGTGATGCTTTCTGCTTTCGCCCAATTGTCCAAGGAGGTGCGCCAGTGTTCCGTTAGGGGTGGGGGGGGGTTGTTTCCAGTGTTTCGTGATCAGCCGTTTGGCCGTGAGGAGGCCAAGGTCCCAGAAACGAGAGAGGACTTTATTATGCTTGGTCCGCTTGTATACGCCCAGTATACATGCTTCCCATGTGTGTGGTACCTGCATGGCGGTGCAGCGCTCCAATGTCGGCAGCACTGTCAGCCAATATGTCTGAATTTGTGGGCATCGCCATGGCATATGTAGTAAGTCCGCGCCCTCCAGTGTACATCTCGGGCAGCCAGCTGTGGCGCCCGGGAAGTACAGATTAATTTTGTCTGGCGAGAGATACGCACGATGCAGTATGTAGAACTGGATCAGCTTAAAGCGCGCATTTCGTGGGATGTTCTTGGGGCCCGACAGTATCATCGTCCATTCTCCATATGTCCAGTCCTTCCACCTGTCAGCCGCCCATTTGTCTCGCAGGGGCTGTAAGGTATGTTGTGTGTGTGACAACAGTGCTTGGGTCAGCCAGTGTACTACATGTGTACCGTTCCCCATGACGTGTAGGTGCTGTATCAGTTGATGTGTGGGTGGTTCCTCTGCGATGCTCCCCCATCGTTGCGTGTATGCCATGACTATGGAGGCATGCTGTAAAAACTGCCCCGCTGGAAGACCAGTGTCGCTGGCCAGTGTCACGAAAGGTATCAGGTCTGCCATGGTGTCCACTCCTGTGCGTGTCCAGTGTTCGAGTGCTGCTTCCGTGACAACAGATGTGGTTTTGGGGTGCCCAGGAGTGGCAACGCAGGGGCGTATGGTTTAGTGTGTTTAGTTAGTTTTAAGCTCCTGGTGTAGCATGTGACAGCTACGGCTGCATGTAGTTGTGAAGTTCTCCTCGTGGGCGCCAGGGGGTGGAAGAGGGAATGTATTTGTACACAGCATATCTGTGGCCGTGGCTGTATCCTCTAGGTTCCTACCCGCGAGCCAGGCTGTTACCCACTGTAATTGTGCTGCCAGGTAATAGAGTTCTAGATTCGGCACTGCGAGGCCTCCGTCGCCGACCGGGGTGTAAAGTTTCCGCAGGGCCACTCTGGGTCTTCCAGTATTCCATATCAGGTCTCTGACCATGGTTTCCAGCTCTTTGAAAGTGCAGACCTGGACATATGCTGGGATGTTAGCAAAATAATATAGGAGTCTGGGCAAGACGATCATTTTCGTCAATGTCACTCTACTCTGTGGAGAAGTGTGGCTCAGGGGTTAGAGGCGGCAGACCCGGAAGCTGAGATCGGCCCTGGACCAGGGTTCAATTCCCCGCCTCCACGGGGCTTGGGCTCAATAATTCCACGGACTCGATAATTCTCGCTCCGGTGCCTACTCGACTCACGGGTTCACACTCTGCGACTCTGGGCAATAGCTTGCTTAATCTCCACAACGGCCTCTCGCGGCGGGATGCCTGGCTTTCACCTTGTGGATACCCTGCCGGGGTTATCTCACAGGGGAATACCAGGACGGGTTCCCTAAGCAAGCGCTTAGATGCCTGCGATGTGGGTGATATGCGCTATATAAATACATTTACATTTACATTTACTCGGCACATTGAGTGGAAGTGTCTTCCAAAAGGAGATCTGGGATCTTATGGACGTTATGGCGCGTGTCAGGTTGCCATCTAGGATGTCCGGGGGTGTTCTGTATATGTATATGCCTAGATACTTGAACGTGGTGTGGTGCCATGGTAGCCACTCACCGTGGATCGCGATCTCAGGGTCAGGAGTGTCCGGAGCGAATGCATACGCCCCCGATTTGGCCCAGTTGACTTTAAGGCCTGACATGGACTCGAAGGATCGGAAGATTTCTGACAGCTCCTGCGGTATGCAGGTGAGGTCTTTGATATACAAGAGTAAGTCGTCTGCGTACAGCGACACTATGTGTACACCGTCCGCCATTGGGATGACCCAGTGTGCGCCTCTGGCGCGCAATACCTCGGCAAGGGGTTCTATTGCCAGTGAGAATAGTAGTGGGGATAGTGGGCAGCCCTGTCTGGTGCCGCGTCGGACTCTGATGGAGTTAGACATCAATTTGCCGGTGCGGACTCGTACTTCTGGGCGGTCGTATAGCAGTCCGACTAGTTTAATATAGTCGTCTCCTAATTCGAATTTGCGCAACACTGATAGCAAGTAAGGCCATTCGACCAAATCAAATGCCTTCTCAAGGTCTAGAACCAGGCAACCCGAGCGCGGCCACTCCTGCACTGCGTAGGTCTGTACGCGGAACTGCCTCCGTATATTGTGGGAGGTGCACCTAGCGGGCACAAAGCCGTTCTGGTCATTGTGCACCAAGGCAGGCACTAGGGCTGCCAGGCGTCTGGCCAGGGTCGACGCCAAGATCTTGTAGTCTGTGTTCAGCAGCGCCAGTGGCCTATATGATCCAAGGAGCATGCCATCTCGGCCTGGTTTAAGGAGAGACACCAGCGTCGCCTCATTCATTGACTTGGGCAGAGCTGAGTCTTCCAGCGCCGCCGAATACACCCTGAGTAAATCCGGGATCAGGATATCGGAGCAGGTTTTGTAATACTCCACCGGTAACCCATCTGGGCCGGGGGCTTTACCATTTTAGAGAGCGAAGATGGACTCTCGCAGCTCATCTGCCACCAACGGGGCTCCCAGGTCGTCACGCTGGTCGTCTGTTAGGACAGGTAGTGTGATTTCGTCCAGGTATGTCGTGATGGATGATTGTGCGGTCAGCAGCCGGGACTCATACAGCGCACTGTAGTGCGCTACAAAGGCCTTGTGTATTTTCGCCTGGGTGTATACTACTGGGCCATTGGCCGGGCGAATCGCTGTCACGGGCGACGTGCGCTCTTCACGTTGTATCAGCGAGGCCAATAATTTGCCAGGTTTATCCCCAGTGTGATGTGTGCGGGCTGAGTGGGCTGTGTAGTTAATGTGTTTCAACCGATCAATCAATCTATCTTGTTCCGCCCGTGCTTCCAGTATGTTAGTGTTGTCGTCAGTGGCCGCTGTCTGCTAAGCTTGTAGCAAAGTCGACTCCAAGCGTCGGAGGTCAGTTTCCAGCTGGCGTCGGGAGTGGGCTTGGGTGCCTAGACAGTGCCCTCTGAGGACCACTTTAAACGCGTCCAATTCTATTTGTGGTGTCGATGCCGTGCCTGCGTTGTCCTCAAAATATTGCGCTGTTTGTGTGTTTATGGAGCTCCGAAACGGGCCATCCAGCAGTAGATCAGGCTGTAGCCTCCATGTGGGTATCGGGGGTCGTGGTTGCTCCCATGTCAGGTCTAGTATATGCGGGTGGTGATCGGAGTGTGTGCGGCCCATGTAACAAGTGTCAGTGATGTGTGGTAGGATCTCGCTGGACACCATATACCTATCGAGGCGCACATGTAGGGCGTGAGCCCCTGAATAATATGAGTAGTGTCTAGTGTGTGGGTTGTGGCTACGCCATGCGTCGTGTAAATCCCATTGTGTGGACCATGCCTGAAGCGCATTTGCAGTATTTTGTGCCTGTGAGTTGGGTGGTGGAGGATGTGAGCGGTCCAGGGCGAGATTCAGCGTGCTGTTGTAGTCTCCGCCGAGTACCCAGGGGACTCCATGCCAGGGGGCCAGTGTGTTTGACATCTGTGCGAGGAAGTCCGCTAGCCTAGTATTGGGTGCGTACACTGAGACCAGTACCATCGGGTTACCGTCAAGTTTGCCGTGAATCGCGACGTATCTCCCCTCGGGATCTATGTGTGTGTCTATCGTCGTCCAGGGAACGCCCGGTCTGACCCACACCAGTGTACCTTTAGCATAAGATGAGAAACCTGTGGCATACAACTGCCCGCGCCATCTGCGTCTCAGTGTGGGTATTTCCGTAGTGTTAAGGTGTGTCTCTTGGAGAAGGGCGATTTGAAGTGGTGGCGTTTGAGGTATGAGTAAATCTGATATCGGCGTGTTGGCATGTGTATACCTCTCACATTCCACGTACACATCTTAACGGTAGACATCACAGGTTGTAGCGATTCCCACCACCCAGATCCCTCTTCTCCTCCCCGGGCACCCCATGTTCGCTATCGGGTAGGCGTCACCCACAATCGTGCAGATACATATAAGTGCACACCACATCAGTAAGAGCGAGGGGGGGGGGGGAGGAACATGGCTAACGGAACATGAAGCCATTGAACAGTATGAACATTTGAAATACCAAAAGGTCGGATGCGAACCGTGCTCCCGTCCATACTCTCTAGGAGAGCAACAAAGTCTAAGTTTAAGGGGGTGGATGTGCTATGGGCACAGTGTCAATAGTTGCAAGTCAATAGAATCGTTGTGTGAGGGCTTGCCTCTATCCCGGAGTGGCGTGCCAGTCTGTCGCCCATGCAAGCAGGGGACCCCATTAGTACATGTAGGAAATACCATACTTTACGTGTCTGGAGCCATCTGTAGCCAGGCGAAGTGTCTCTGGAGCTATGCATCGGCTAGGCGTGGGTTTCCAATGTCTCTCTTGGTCTCTTGTCCGCCAGGGGGGTTATTCAGTGTTTGCTGGCCACTCTTCCGACTGTGAGGTGCAAGGGTGTTGGTTGTTGTTTCGTGCGTTTTCCGCTGTCGCAGCGCTGCGTTTCCGTCCGTGCGTGTCATCAAGTCCGGTCCGTTGTGGCTTCCCTTGGTAATGTCTCTAAGGAGTGCTGATGTCCTGGCGCAGTTAGCCTATATAGTCCGCCGTTTGTGGAGGGACGTCCGGTCGGTTCCCTGACGCTTGGAAGTCCGGTAGGCCATAAATGGCTTCGTCGTCGCTGGGGAGTTCCTGCATGCTGCCACTCGCTGCTTCGCTCTGTGCAGGGGATCTGCTGAGCTCCATGACCAGGCGGAGGGCGTCTTGTTTCTCCTGCCTCGCGGCATCCGCCGGGGGGGGGGGAGTCTTCGCCGCACCATGTGCGTCGGTCCGTGTCCGTAGGCGGGGTCTGCGTTTCCTTCTGTTGCCTCCGAATTGCCTCCGGGGTGCCGGACCCATGGTTGTTCTGGGGTCCGTGTCCACACCGCTGTCTAGCCATGCTTCCACGTCCGATGGTTCTGTGAAGAAGTGAGTGCGCTCCCCCGCCACTACTCTCAATTTCGCAGGGAACAGCAGGGAGTATTGCAGTCCTAGTTGCCTTAGGCGTTTTTTCACCTCTAGGAAGGAGTGCCGTTGCCGCTGTACTTGTACCGTGTAGTCCGGGAAGAACATCACGGTCGCGTTTTCAATCCGGACCTCGTGGAGTTTGCGCGTTTCTCGCAGAATGGAATCTCTGTCCCGATGATTCAATATGCGGAGCAGCATGGGTCTTGGGTTGGAACCCGTCGCCAGGGGCTTGGTGGGAACTCTATGAGCTCGTTCTATCACGAAGTGAGGGGATAGTGACCCCTCCGGTAGTATGTCTTTCAGCCACCGTTCCATGCGTTCCTCTGGGGTCCTCCCTTCCCATTTCTCCGGAACCCCGACCAAGCGCACGTTGTTCCTTCGTGCCCTACCGTCCGCATCTTCGGCCCTGTCTTCAAGGAATTCCACCCTGTTCAGTTATTCCTGGATCTGCTTGTGCGACTGGTCGGCTTGAGGTTTAAGTACCTGTACGTCGCTCTCCAGAGTCGTGGTGCGCTCCGATAACTTTTTATGGTCCACCCTCAGGTGCGTCAGGTCTATGACCACGCTATCAATTTTCGTGGCCAGGGATGTGCGAGTCAATTGTATGGATTCCTCCAATCTCTCCATGGCCGCCAGCATGGTGTCCAGCTTTGTCGTTGTTTGGTCGGGGTCGGAACCTTTCCCGGACTTGTCCATCTTGTGCTTTGAGTTGGAGCCGCCGGTACCGGTTCGGGTTCTGGGCCCGTTAGACATCTGTCGCTGTGCTTCGCCTCCGCCTCAGCTGCGCGGCCTGTGCCAGGAGGACTAGTCGGCGTGATTGGCAGTTGGGCCGCCGAGTTTTTGGGGGCATGCGGTAGCAGGCTGGTGTGCGGCCTCCAGGAGCGTTGCTGGCGTGGTTGTGGGTTGCGCGGGTTTCCACGCCGTCCGAGCGGCGCCGTGGGCTACAGGGTCTCTATGCGTCCCGGGATGCAGTCGTCTGTGCGCCCTTACCGCTCTCTGCCGGTGAGTGGGTGTCCTGGCTCCTGTCGTAGGCCTCCGGGTCTATTCAGTGATGGGGCCCACAGGGCGGACCGGTTCTGCTGCTTAATTCGACTCTGTTCACCTCCCACGGGGAGCAGCGCCTATATGTCCGGCCTTTTGGGGCTGGGGGCGAATGTTCAGGCTCTTTCGGCTAGTGCCGGTGATTTTCCACGAACGGCGGATCTGCTCCGGCTCCCTCCGCCCCAGGTCCGTGTTCTCCCAGTCAGCGCCGGTCCGCCACGTGCCGTCGCCCGGGGGCCTTGTGTCTCGGCGGGTGGCATGTTGTGGGTGGGTTTCCCAGCCAGGCCGGGCCAGGTCCTGGGCGCCGCTCACCTTCCTGTGCGTTGTGCGCAGGCTCTGTAAGTGGGCCGCTTATTCGGGCCTGGTGCGTCTGGTGGAGCCCCTGCCTGTCCTGGGCTCCCGCCGATGCTGGATGCGACGTGAGCGGCTCTGGCGCCGCGGAGTGCTCGGTGCGGCGTGGATGCGCCGATCTCCGCCAAAGTCGGCAGGGTGCCGAAGGGTGATGTCCCGCTGCCGCGCCGTCGGCTTTCGGCTGGCCAAAATTCATACTGTCCGGATAATTACACCGGGAAGGGGAGCTCGGAGCGGAGCTCTACCCCAAGTGGCCATTCACGTTGCGTGCCTAGCCACGCCCCCCTGACAGCACCGCTAATGAGCTAGTCTCTAGCCTGGCCGCTATCCAACTGGAGCAACTAATCCGGTCCCCCACTCACGACAAAGGTCACTTGCTTGACCCTGTCTTTAGAAACTGTCCCAACCTCTCAGTTGGCACCATCACACACCTCCCCTGGACTGCTCACTTTCTTATCCCCCTCACTTGGTCCACCCACAAAGTCACTCCCCATAGCCCCACCCCACGAAAAATGAGAAACTGGTCTAAGCTCCCTCCAGAGCAGTGGTCGAACTTACTGGCCGCCTCAAAGCCCCCGCTCTCCCAGAACCCCATATTCGACAGTGGGAAATTCAACAAATGGATCGAGGACTCCATCAACTCTATTCTCCCCAGCAGGAAAACCGTGGAGGAGCTACGTCAGCAAGCAAGATGGCTGCTTAGTTTGCCGTCTGTTCCAGCGGTGAAGCCGGGGCCTGGAGTACTTTCACAGCCGGGCTGTAGTGCTACAACATCGGCCAGGAGACTCAGGCTGGGCCTGGTCGACCAGAGTGGAGGCTTTGTTTCAGCCCGGATTTAGTGGCGATCGTCTTCAGTGCTCAGTATCGACGGAGGAGTGAGTCTGCGTGCTGCCGGTTGCGGGTGGGGGCCCCCGTCCCGCGGCCCCGGTTTGCTCCCGCCGGGGTTCGGGGTCACTGGCCTGCGGCCTTAACTGGGTTGACCGTGGTTGCGAACAAAGACTGGTCACCCTTCGCAATTGCACGTTCGAGAACCTGTCTATCCCCCCGTGGGTGCCGGAATCACCCGGGGAGGTGATAGTGATTGATACCGAACACGTGATTATGGATCGAACGGTGCATGAGCCATCGCTGCGGTTAATACTGGCAGAACTTTGGGCATTCCGCTCACATGTGGATACTTTGCTGAGCAAGTTGGACTCGCGCCTATCTGAAATTCTCCTGGTGGAACCGGGCCCGGCCTTATTGTTGAAACGGGATTCTGCAGCCATTCAAAACGCTGCCATTTTGACTCCGGGCGAGGACCCCGTGAAGAAACGAGTAATGGAATCATCGGATGGTGCCCTGGTGGACGGTGCTCCCAAGGATGGCATGGTATCGCTGAACTTTTCACCACCGCCGGCTTTGGAGATATTGTCAGGCGTTCCCCTCCCAGAGACTTTTGTCTGTGACTTTTCATCTCTTTTGTGGTCATCTTCTCCTTTCCTGGCGACGCTACGACTCCTGTTCAAGACACATTGGGACTGTTCATCTCGGAGGGAGAGTTCATCTGCATCTACGGTTCTTGAGGACTCACTGCCTGCTGGTAGCCATGGGCTGATATCTGCTGACTCTTTTCTTCTCTATTGCTTCTTTGTGTGCCTCTGGGTCTCGCTGGAAGGGGTTTGTGTTTTTGTTCGGAAGGGCCAAGGTTAAGATCGGCTGGATCGGGATGGGTTGGCATGGCTTTTACAAGTGTTGGACCTGCAACTGTTTGCTCTAAGAAGCTGGGCGGTGTCTCACGGTACCCTCTAATTTCTCTACATTGCTGTCATAAGGTTATCTTTTACTGATAGGGGGTGGCTGTTTCAGGCGGGGGGTCTAAAGGGGCTGGGAGCCCACATGGATATGCCCTCCTCCGCTCTTCTTTTTCCTACCTTTGGGGTTTTAGTTGTTAGGGGCGACAGGCACGCTGCTAGTGGGGTCAGGCTGTAGCCATTTGCAGGGGTGCAGGGTGGGGGGATGAAGGGGGGGGGGGGTATTTTGCCTTTTTTTATTTTCTATGGCCTTCCTTCTTTCTCTTTCTCCTTGTAGGGTCAGTATAACTACAAATCATTAGGATTCTTATCGTATGCTTGTACTTCGTGCTTTAGCTTTTATGATATCTTGATTTGTGGGCGGGCAGGCCTCGAGTATTGGCGCAACATGGAAATGTATATTGTGTGTTCTTTTGTATCGACCTATATGCTCTGGCGCCAAATCTCCATTATAGTGGTCATTATATGTATATCCTGTTTTTTACCCTGCCCCCCGCTTCTTCTGTTTGATTGTATGGCACCTGATCCTCTCTTATATAATCTAAAATGAAACCTCTGTCTTATCCTGAACTCCGACTATGCATTCCAATACAAGCTTTACTCTGAATCGCTGCCGGACCTTTGGGTTGTCAGCTGATGAGCTGTGTCGTATTGTGATATTAACAAATTTTTATTTGTCTAGCGGCCGGCCCCCGCAGTTGTAGGCCCATGCTTGTATTTCTACTGAATGCTACAATAAAGGTTTAAAAAAAAAAAAGAGCACGAGAAACTGCCCCCTGGTACTCGGAAGAGCTCAGGGTGAAAAAACATCAGTGCAGAAAGTTTCAAAGGAAATGGCGCCTGGAATATGCCACCACTGACAAAATCAGATATAGGGAAGCCATAAGGGCGTACAAACTTGAAATTACCAAAGCCCAATCCACTTACTATAAAGAGAAAATCATGTCAGCTAGATCCAAGCCTAGAGAAATTTACCAAATAGTCAAAAGCCTCTCCAAAATTTCCCCCCTTGTAGTCCCAGCCGATAATCCCACGGCTCGCTGCAATGACCTAGCCGATTTTTTCCATCAAAAAATTAACAAGATATATTTATCCTTCATAGCCTCCGCCCCCGAGCTCAGCGCCAGTGAGCCCCAGCCTCCGACAGCAACAGAACACCCCCTGCGAGTAACCCTGAGCAACTTCCCACTATTAGACTTAGAATCACTCAAACCCCTCGCGCAACAGATAAAATCAGGCTCCCCTTCCGACCGATGACCATGGTTAGCCAAGTCATCCTCCCCACTCTCATGGAGCTACTGAACAGCTCCATACAAAAGGGAGTTGTACCTCCTACCTGGAAACAGGAGATGGTGAAAGCACTACTGAAAAAGCCCAATCTCAATCCGAATGACCCTAACAACTACCGTCCCATCTCCCTGTTACCCTGGGCAAGCAAGATTCTGGAGAAACATATCAATCTCCACCTTACAAAATTGCTTGAAGAAAACCTTCTACTGGACTCCACCCAAACAGGATTCCGCCCCAAACATGGCATGGAAACGGCTCTTCTAGCCGTGACGGAAGAATCTAGGAGGATCTTGGACCCAGGAGGATCAGTGGCAGTTGTCCTCCTCGATCTGAGCGCCGCGTTTGACACGGTGTGCCACAAAACTCTGCTGCACCGACTATCCGATCTGGGAGTCTCCGGAGACGCTCTTGCCTGGTTAGGATCCTTTTTGAGCGGAAGGACCTTCCAGGTCTTCGACGGTGACTCCTGTTCCACCAGAAGACCTCTGGACTGTGGGGTACCGCAGGGCTCTTCCTTAAGCCCCACGCTGTTCAATGTGTACATGAGACCGCTGGCTGAGGTCGTCCGTCAATATGGTATCAAGATCATCTTGTGTGTGGACGACACTCAGCTTGTGGTCTCCCAGGCACAGAAGAACAGCGGGCACCCGCAAGTCAACCTGGCTGCCTGTATGGAAGATGTCAGGAGATGGATGATGTCATCCTCATTAAAACTTAACGGTGACAAAACCGAGATCATGCTTCTCGGTCCCCCCTCTCTCACCACCATCGACCAGCTATTGCCCTCCAGCTTAGGCCCACCTCCAACCCCGAAGGAGGACTTCAAAAGTCTAGGAGTCTGGCTTGACAAATCTCTCACCCTCAACACCCAGGCAACTAAAACCTCAGCAATCTGCTTCGGATCATTCGGATGCTAAGAAAAATCCTACCAATCCTGCCCTTTGAAGCCAAGCAAGTTGTCATTCAGGGCCTCATCCAGTCCCGGCTTGACTTTAACAACGCCCTCTACCTGGGGGTCCCTGAATAGTGCTGCAAAAACTTCAGCGGACCCAGAACTGCGCAGCACGTACCCTACTCCAGATTCCTCGCAGAGAATCGGCCAAAGCAGGGATCCGGTCACTCCACTGGCTCCCTGTTAGGGAAAGAATAAAATTCAAGGCCCTGTGCATATCCCATCAAGCCTTCCATAGAGCCGGCCCCGAGATCAACCATTTACTTCTCATCCCCTACTGCCCCGGCAAAAGACTCCGATCAACAAACGCATTTCTTGCCGCAGTTCCCCGAATCAAAAGGTCCAGAGCAGGAGGCAGGTCCTTCACGTTCAATGCCGCCAAACTCTGGAACTCTCTTCCCCTTCCCTTAAGATCCAACCCCATCCTCTCGTCCTTCCGTAAAGATCTAAAAACATTCCTTTTCAGAAACTAATTGACCCCACTCCCCTCAGAGTACTACGTCCTCTATTCAGCGCTTGGACGCCCTCGGGCAGCAGCCGCGCTCTACAAATCCCCTTTCATTCATTCATTCATTCATTCAATACAGCCAGTATGTCTAAAACGGCTATTAGTGACCTCCTGGGGGTAGCCAGGTATAATAGTATATCATCCGCGTGAAGCGAAATATGGTCGTCCCAATCCGGGGACCAACACAGGCCCTGCACCACTGTATCTCTTCGAATCCACTCTGTCAGGGGTTCTAAGCCTAACCCCATCTAATTTCTTGTTCTGTTATGGACGCCCCTAGGTCATCCCGCTGGGCATAGTTTGTTTGAGGAAGGGGCACACCTGAGACAAAATATGCAGTAGCATGGTAACACAGCAAAGGGGTATTGGATTAGACCAGCACTCGGCAAGCCTTCCTTGGCGGCGCGCGGACCTTGCAGACACTGTCATGTGTTTTTTTGTTTGTTTTTAAAGTGTCAGCAAACACCGCCGGTTGCAGCAGTGCGGACTCAGAGACTACTCTATGGGGGCCAGGCGATTCCAGCATAGTCAGAGTGGAGATACAGGGGCACTAAAAAGAGGTGAAATACAACAAAGCCTCATTAAAAAGTAAATGGTCTTTTAAAGAACTGTGAAGTACTCTGTACGGCTGTGTGTGTGTGCCCAGGAAGCTGTCTCTGCCCGGGCTGATACACACGCAGGGTGAGGTGACAGAGGGTGACAGCAGGGAGTGAGAGCCGGGTGCGGTGACGGAGGGCAGCAGAGAGTGAGCGCCGGGTGAGGTGACGGAGGGCAGCAGGGAGTGAGAGCCGGGTGAGGTGAGACAGATAGAGGCAGAAATAGATAGAGACAGAGACAGATTGAGACATATAGAGCCAGAGCCAGATAGAGACAGAGTCAGATAGAGACAGGGCCAGATGGAGGCAGAGACAGATAGAGGCAGAGACAGATAGAGGCAGAGACAGATGATGGCAGGGACAGATAGAGGCAGGGACAATTATAGGCAGGGACAATTAGAGGCAGGGACAGATAGAGGCAGGGACAGATAGAGGCAGGGACAGATAGAGACAGGGGCAGACATAACTAGATAGAGGCAGAGACAGGGACGGACTGGCAGAGACAGATAGAGGCAGATACAGATAGAGGTAGAGACTGACAGCAACAGAGAGAGAGACAGAGAGGCAGGGACAGATAGAGGCAGAGACAGAGAGAGATAGAGACAGGGACAGACAGATAGAGGCAGAGACAGGGGCAGACAGATGGAGGCAGAGACTGACAGAGAGACACAGAGGGAGACAGACAGACAGATGGAGATAGGGATAGGGTCAGACAGATAGAGGCAGAGACAGACAGAGAGACGGAGAGGGAGACAGAGGGAGAGAGACAGAGACAGACAGAGACAGATAGAGGCAGGGACAGACATGCAGAGACTGAGAGATGGAGGGTGGGATGGT
The DNA here is from genome assembly GCF_964263255.1 of Lissotriton vulgaris. Lineage (NCBI taxonomy): Eukaryota > Metazoa > Chordata > Amphibia > Caudata > Salamandridae > Lissotriton > Lissotriton vulgaris. Next base: position 1,699,883,755 of record NC_141687.1, read on the forward strand.
GAATGAGAGAGGGAGGGAGGGAGGGAGGGAGAGGGAGACAGAGGGTGACAGAGGGAGGGAGTCAGAGGGAGAGGAAGACGGAGAGAGGGGGAGACAGGCAGAGGGAGGGAAATGGAGGGAGGGAGACAGAGGGAGGGAGACAGAGAGAGAGGGAGACAGAGAGAGGAGGATGCAGAGGGAAACAGCGGGAGAGAGTCAGGGGGAGACAGAGGGAGGGAGGAGACAGAGAGAGGGAGACAGAGAGAGAGAGGGACAGAGAGAGGGAGACAGATGGAGGGAGACAGAGGGAGGGAGACAGACGGAGGGAGACAGAGAGAGAGGGAGACAGAGAGAGAGACAGAGAGAGGGAGACAGAGGGAGGAAGACAGAGGGGGAAAGACAGAGGGAGAGGGAGGGAAAGAGACAGAGGGAGACGAACGGAGGGAGACAGACAGACAGAGGGAGGAAGGGAGACAGGGTGACAAAGCGAGGGAGACAGATGGCGATAAACAGAGGATGATAGAGGGAGGGAGACAGAGGGTGACAGAGGGAGACAGACAGAAGGAGACAGACAGAGGGAGGAGGGAGACAGCTGGAGGGAGAGAGACAGAGGTACACAGAGAGAGAGAGAGTGAGGGAGGGAGACAGACAGAAAGGGAGGGAGACAGAGAGAGAGGAAGACAGAAAGTGAGTGAGAGAGGGAGACCGAGAGATAGATAGAGAGAGGGAGGGAGGAAGACAGAGAGAGAGAGGGAAGGAGACAGAGAGAGAGAGAGAGAGAGTGTATGCCGGGTCTGGTGGCTCAGTGGACGAAGGTGTCCGCTGCAGGGGCCTGTTTTCAACCTCGTGGTCAGTCCTGCCCCCCTCCCCCACTGACCCCGCCCCCACCGGTGCGGCCCTCGGCCACAAACCACACTGTAAATTTGGCCTCCAATTCGCTGAAATTCTCCAATTTGGAAAGTTTGTGAGTACCCATGGACTAGACCCTAGCTAGTAATCCCTAAGGGCTGAATTCATTCCCTTCCATTTTATTTTATTTTTATTAAGTGTTTTATAGAGCTCTCCAATGATGTTGTCAACTGTTGGAGTCAGGTGGCGCTCGCGCTTGATAGCGAGGTTTGGGATCCTCATGTCCACACAGATGCGGACGGCATCCGGCTGCTTCGGCTTCTTGGCGATGACGATAAACGACACCCACGGGTGGGGCCGCGCACTCGCTCGATGATACCGGCATGTTCCAGGAGGCGCAGCGCTGCTTCAACTTTGGGTCGAAGATAGAAGGCAATCCTCCAGTGGCGGAGTGTGACTGGGGCGACTGACTTGTTGATGTGAAGGCGGATAGCGGGGCCTTTCAGGCATCCGATCCCATCAAAGAGGTCTCCGAATCCTTGTAGCAGTTTGTCTAGGTCATTGGCACGGACTGTGAGCGCAAAGTGAATGAGGCTGAGGTCTTGCGCTGTCTTGCAACTCAGCAGGAACCCTGATCCTTCTTGCGAGACATATACTTTGGCTTGCTGGTGGGATGCGTCATGGGAGAGACCAGCCTGGAACACTTTGCACAGCCAAAGTGGCCGTCTGGTGCCGTAGGCGTAGACCTGCACTCTGGTGGGGCGAAGTGCTGGAGGGTTCGGCAGGGTCCGATACACGCTGACTGCCATGAGATTGATAGTGGCCCCTGTGTCGATGAGGGCTGCGACAGCTTGGTCTTGCAGCTTGACAGTGCACATGGGTGCGGCAGGCTGAGCGGCCGAGAGGGTGTTCAGCATTCGGTCCACGGGACGGTGGCGGCATCAGCTTCGTCGTCGTCCATGTCGCTGCTGGCTGGACTGTCTGGGGACGGTTCGATTGCCCGTACTCTCCTGGGCGGGCCACTTTGTCTCTTCCTCGGTGTGGACCTGCACACTTTTGAAAACTGGTTCACCTTCCTACAGGCACTGCAGGTTTTGCCTTGTGCAGGGCAGGCTCCGTCGTGAGGTGTAGGGCCACCACTCCATCCGCATGGGCGGTTGCGAGATGACTGGGCGGGCTTGGCATTCGCTTGTCGAGGGGTCCTGAGGCGTGGCTCTTGGGGATCGGTCCGGATGGCACACACTGGTTCTGTCTTGACGGTAACGGCGGGCTTAGGGTCCATATGCGCAGCACTGGCCTTCGACAGCTCTTTGGAGCGGCCGAGCGTAAGGATGTCCCTCATCGGCATATTGTTCTCTTGCAGGACAAGCTCTCGAAGCTTGGAGGACGCACAGCCTTGAATGAATTGGGCGCAAACCTCATTGTCTTCATTCGGGAGGGTGCACGTACTCGCCAGTTCCTTCAATCTGGCATAGAATACGTCTACTGACTCCTCTGGGAGTTGGCGAGCTTGGCGAAGCAAGAACTGCTCATAGTCGGGCTGGCAAAGGGCTCAAAGTAGGCAGTTATGGTGTCGCACATCGTGACGTAGTTTCTGGGCGGGCCACCTTCTCTGATCCGTTACGATATCTTGTGGATGTCCGCACCGCCAAGTTGGAGCAGCATGGATCGTCGTCGCGAACCGCGATCTCAGCCGCCTCGAAGAAGTTCTCAAGGCGCTCAACCCACTCTCTCCAGCGGGCTGCATGGGATGGCGGGGTCCTGTGACTGCAAAAGGCTCCATCGGGGGCACAGTAGCCATGGCGTCGGACAGTCAGGCGGGACCAAACCGGTGGAGACGACACAGCCACTCGTGGCTCGCAGGAGCAGGTCCAGAATCAGCAGGGCCCGAGAGTGCAGCTGGCCGGAGGCCCAGAAAGCCGGACCGCCTCGGGCGGGAACGCTGGGTTCAGGCCGGTATGGGCGAGGGGCCGCAGTGTGGTAGCGCTTCCTAGGTGTGGGATACCGCTAGGCCCAAATGTCACAGGTACCAAAGGGGGACAGAGCTCCACATCCCCAGGCAAAGTCCAGACCACTAGTGGCAGATGAGAGGCCCCAGGGAGGCAAACGCAGCTGTGAGCCACAGTGATGGCGAGCAGGGCGTGGGTTGTGCAGACTGGGGGCCCCAGGGCATAGTGCGCGTCTTGGAAACGCACTCACCATCGAAAGGCAGGCAGGCGAGGAGGTCCGGGACACCGTCGGGGCTAATGACTTGCGCGCGCATGCGCGGTCGGCCCAGTGCAGAGCAGAGGCAGCTCCGGGACACACGCTGCTGGGCGCTGCACCAAGACAGGCGCAGAGGGCCGCAGCAGCAGGCGTGCAGGCAACAGGTATGATGCGGGCACCCACGTGGCAGTGGGCCCCGACTGAAACACAGCAGAGCTACGGGTGCCGAGGCTGGGCACCAGAGGTAAAGCGGGTCGTGGGGGAAACGCGGCTGGAGCGCTCCCGGGAAGACGTGCCGATGGCAGGCACGGAGGCGGCAGTGAAGGTCGGTGGGGTGGTCAGACCACCTCGTCGCCAGTGTAGTGTCCTGGGCCGGGGGCCCTGAATAATTAGACATGGCACACATGTGTTCACTTAGTGGCCAGCTTCATACTGAAAACCACGCCCAGCTCCCTGGGCTATTTATTATACTGCTCACGTACTGGCCGAGGGGACGCTGGGCCAGCTTACTGGAGGCACGCCCTCGGGGTCTTTCGCGCCTGCCCCCCTCACACTAATTGCGAGGTGGGCTCGTCCGCTTGCGGACAACATTACACTAGTGTTGTCCTCCATTATTTTAGGATGCATCTCATCTTTCCAGTGGGAAAGGCTGAATGCGATTGAGAAAGGAACAGTAACAGAGTTGACTAGGCTTCTATAGCAATGGATACGTCTTCTTGGATACTCTCCATGGGGTCATATTCTTTGATTTCTTGGTTTCTGTTGACTACTCCCACGTATGTTTTCCTTTTAGAGATTAGATACTCCCCATTTTCATTAATTTGGCCATAACTGTTACTCTCAGCTTCTTGTCTTACCCACAGGAAAGCACAGAGATGTCCATGAATTCAGGCACGTTTTCTTTTTATTTTATTTACTGAGCTGGAAAGGTACCAACCAGCCTCCTTTGTCACTGTGAAGCTGCTGGAAAATCGAGTGGCTGGTTCAATCTCTTTGCGTGCCTGCCTTGGCGTGCTTCTAAGGGACAATATAATGTTGTATAAGGAATATGTTTCTCCTTTTATTATTTATATAACTCATTATTTGTAATGTAATAAGTCAAAGACAGAACTCCCTTATTCTATGTACAGGTTTTTTGTGTGTGTGTGTTCTATCAAGAGTGTTTATCTTTGCCACGCAAAGTGCTGTATCTACAGCTGTGTCATCTGTAGAATCGTGAGATTTTTAGGTCGAGGACCATAAGGCTGCGCTTGTGCAGTCTTCGGTGAGAGATTTCATGTTTTTAGGTATGGGGGCTTGAACCCGCCTCTCTCCTCAATTGGCTGGCTTCCTAAACGGAGGCCAGCCATTGGAGGAGAGGGGCGTCACTCCGTTTAAGCCCAGTCTCTTTCGGATTCGGGGGCGTGTTTTTTCGTTCTTTGTACCTGTGACGTCATTCGTCACTCAGAACGCAAAAAACACGCCCCCGATTTCGAAAATTTCGGACGTTTGCGGCTGCCACTTTTTTTTTGTTGTTGTCAGGAACAGCCTCGTAAAGCACTCCGTTTGCATTGGTACCCGGGCTCCCTAATTGGATAGAATGGTTGCAAGGGCTTTGGATATAGACTGTCTTTTATGGAGCATGTTGGGTGCTGTGTCACAGTACTTTGCTTTGTACCTCAAGCAGGGAGTTGGCTTGGTAAGAGTTCTGTAGATACACCAGGAATGATTAATGCATACTTTGGAAATGCCATACATTGATTGCTCCTAGGTAGGCGCTTGAATTGACCAGCACCGCTTCTTGCCGCAACTCACTCCCCACCGCTTCCCCTACACTGCACACCACTTTTAAACTGCTAAATGCAGGATGGCCGCAGGGACCCGTTTCTCCGGACCCCGTTCCTGCGCAGCCTGGTTTGCACCTCTGCTGGAGGAGCTGCACGCCTTCCCGTGTAACAGAACAGCCCGTCTCTGCAGCACAGCAGCTGCCCGTCCTGTTGGAGCCGAGCCGTGGCCGGCTGCCAGCCTGTCCCATTGGAGCAGCGCTGGCCGACAGCCAGGGCCTGTGCAGGCGTTGAGCGGTGAGTCATGTGGCGCGAATACTGTTCCAAGGGTGCAGGCTTCGGCGCTATTTATTGCCTCTGTCCGTACAGCACTGCGCTACGGAGGGCGCTCGAAAGATGACACAACGGTGCACCTGTTAGGATGGGTGCTCAGTATACCCCCGACCCAGCCAGGTGTTGCTGTTTCCCCATCTTCGAAGTACTCATTCGCTGCTAAACATGGCATTTGCTTCGCATTAGCTTCTTTCCAGCACGTTATAGTAAGACTCAACACCACGCGTTTTGAATGCATTGCTTTTACATTGTAATCTCCACATACCTGGCACGGACGGCCGTCGCGACTGATAACTGAACTATACCATCCTTCCGTCTTTAGGTAGCAGTACTACTACTCAGCGTGTTCATGGGAGGGGCGGGGGGATGGAGGGCCAGCATCTGCGTCTCTGTGATATACACTTGTTGCACTTTTCCTCCTTTAAATTATATTTAAAATCATTGACTACGCATTTGGCACTGTTTTCTCGAGCTTGCTTTTCACGAGAGAACGTCTCAGAAATGGATCCGGTCTGTTCTAACTACATTGCTAGGCTCCTGTCGCCGGCCTTTCCAGGGCAGGACCGGCTTTAGGGTAGTTTGAGGACGCTGACCTGGAAGGTGAAGGGGGTGTGTTTACCAAAGCAGCAGCTGCAGAGTTCCTTGTGCCAAGGACCATTCGTTTCAGGGTATTTTAATTACCTATTATAGTATCTTCAAACCCTCTCAAAGTTGCAATAACACAAACGATCCAGTCGACTCATGCAAAACCACACTCTTGAAAAAGCAGCCCACATCAATGTATTAACCTTCAGGCTCTTTGATTCATCGGAACTGGCACGAGCTACTGGGTCACCCATTCTGCAGCATTAAAAACCAACTACATAACGGATTGGATCCTCGCCTGTTTAATGTTAAAACCATTCTGAAGAAGAGAGGCTAAAGACCAATATGGTGGTTGATGACTGCTGGCAACGATGGAAGCTTAGCTGCTGGCAATGATGCCTCCTTTAAAGGTTAGCTAAACAAGGGTCCACAGATGATCCTGAAGTGCCACCGGTGTTTGTAAGCTTTGTGAAGTTATCCGTGGAATGGACATTGAAGGAAAGTTTTCTAAGTTGATGTATCTGTTAAAAGGTTAAGGAGATAAGTGAGTTGAGCTACTTGTCCTCTTTGGTATCTGTTAAAATGCAAGAATGCCTGGTAGACAGGTCATGTGGAAAACCAGTTGTAGATTTATTTGTCAGGTTACAGGATCAAATATAAGTTACAGGATGGTAGTAAGATCCATCATGTTTAGACTGAGTCAAGCGGTCTGCTTAGCATCTGCATCAACAAGAGAGGCTACTCATGAAGGCATTTCGCCACTAGCTATCTCTCCATAGATAGTGTAGGTCTCTCAGTGTATTTCCATAGGAGCAGAGTCATGCCTCGCAGCACTTTCTACATTTGTGTAGAAGCATCAGAGCTGGGCGAGGAGCATGACTGGGCATATGCAAGCGATTAAGCTATTGGGCATATGCAAGCGATTAAGCTATTGGCAATATAAATGACAATGCCATTTATTTATGATTTAAAAAAAAAAAAAAAAATGTCATGAGCAATGCCAATAGCTCTACCTTTAATAATGCCGAGACTATTGCATTGTAAATGCTTGTTCTGAATGCATTTGTTACTGAAAGCTCACGTTGTGAAGTAGAGGTTTAATTTGCAATTGTTTAAAAAAATGCGGGCCAGATGTCCGTGCTGTTTCTTCTATACCCCCCCCCCCCCCCCCCCCCCCCCCCACACACACCCCCCACACACACACAGCGCCCTGTGTACTGGCTCAATTTCTGTTGGGCTCGCCTGCCACTTCACGTCCGAATGGGTTTTAAACTTTTTTGATGAGGTTGTATTATCATCACTGCTCCCGGTGGACGTTGTTTCCTGCCTATCCGTAACTAAAGTAATACGCGTAAGTAAACGAATTAGTCATAAAAGGGATGTGTGCTTCGCCCGTTGATTTCCAGTCAACGTTAAACCCGACTTGAACTTGCTACTTAATTGCACCGTTTATCTTGGAAGGCCAAGAGCCACAAGAGTGCTTCCTTCACATAGAATTTTTGTATTGTAACATGGGCATCTCGAACACGAGCCGTTACCAATAAAACTGTATTTAGGGTCCGATTGGGGCAAGTTTAAGGAAGATACTCAGGCTGTCGGATACAGGGGCGCATGCAATTAGGGAAGATATAACACACTGCGTCGCATGTTGTTTCTGTTCCGCCTGTAGCCAGTCCAGTCTCCAGGCTTCGCTCGCTAACTGCTCGCCTTAAATGCATGTTAATATTGCCAGCTGACTTATTAGGGCTTCTCCTATTATCTTCCTCCACTCTTGCATCACTAAGAGGACCTTATCCATCAATCTCGGGATTCTGGGTCCTGAGCTACAGACACACCCACCTCAAGCTCCCTGTCACTTTCTTGTTGCTGTCCTTTGTCTTCGTCATTGACATAAAAAAAAGACTACAGCAAAAGCCGCCACCTTAATTGAGCTCTATTATATCTGTGCTGGGATGGCGGCCATCTTGAAACAGACTGTTCATCTATCCCCAGTTTACAGCGACGCCGACAGTTGAACGTTTGGGACGAAAACATCAATTGATATATGTATATGTGTGTAAGAAATTGACAGACATTACACGGCTGACTGTGCCTGAGAATCTCTCGTCATGAGTTATACTGGCAGTGCCGAGCCTCGATTTTATAAACAAGAAGGTAAGACTCTTTTCCCTTGAAAGGCACATTCGGGGTTGTGATTCAGAAGCTGAGCCTTTCTCCCTCGGGAGGGAGATGAATAAACGAAAGAGCCTGTTTTATAGTGAGACTGTTAAACATCCTGAGGCACACCTTTTAACATTGATAGTTTTAAAGAGGAGACTTTACCCCCCAAGGAAGGAGCCAAGGCGGAAGAAACTCCTCCAGATTTCAAGACTCTTGAGAGACTCTTTAGCAGAAGTGACGCTTTCTTCTATTTCTGGCCAGCTCAATAAACTATAGGTTCTGATTAACGGATTTGTTTCCTTAATGAACGTGCTGGACCTGTCGGCCAACTTCACAAAATCATACGTTTTTGGCAGTTGCCCCACTGGCGACTTGGACGAAGACTTTTAAGGCAGGAACCCACATTTTAGCTATATAGCTGACTTAGTGGCAGTAAAGCCCTTGCTGTGTTGGGTGAAGATTTGGTGTAGCAATTAGGCCGAGTTCAACCACTGGATTATTTTCGATTGCCTATCACTAGACCATGCACTCAAATTTTCCTGGTTGCGGTATGTTAAGGAGTCCCTCAAGGCCCTAGGTAGGGCAGATATTTTCCTTAAACATAACTCAGTGAAGCCTCAGGACCTGACCATAGTAAAGGAGTTGTTTTTTAAACATACCATGATTCACTCTGAAAATATCAAGCTTATCAAGCAGCTGTGAGATGGCACGTTCTGCTAAAATCAGTGCAGCGCATGGAAAAAATATCTATCTACTCTTACAAGTGCTTCTGATAGATTGTAAGTAACTAATTTTAGAGTTAACCAGCTCCATCATCTTCTGGCATCCCCACAGGATACCATACATTTTGTCCTCTTATGTAAATATTTTACCCACCGTAAGAGATTGTTTCTTAGGCCCCTTTTAAAAACTATGAGATTTAGAGAAGCCTGTGTTGCCCTTATGTATCTGCAGCTTTTGCCCAACAACCATACCCTCTTCGTTTTCACAAATTTCTTGAGAGCATCATTTAGAGCCAGAAATTCCAGATGCAATTGACGGCTATTTGGATTTTGCACAATATTCTTTAGGAATTTTAATTGTATTGATGATATGTTTTATATATGTTTTTCTCTTTTATGGTAGTGACCAGTGTTTTAAATGGGCTGGCACTCACTGGTATTGAGTACCAGCACTTCTTAGATTTATCAATCTGAGTACAGACACTTCTCTACTGCCGAGGAGAGTACCAGTACTCATGAAAAGGTAGGCTCCTTGGCTGTGAGTGCTGGTGAGCAGGAGTGGAAGGTGTATCTGGCAGCCACGGTGCCACTTCTGCAGCCCCGATCTGAACCCCAGCTGAGAAATTCAGCAGGGCTCATTTGAATAATGTCCGGGTGCTCACCATCACGCTGTGTTTGACAGGGCAGGGTCCGTTCAGGCCCTGTGCTGTAAATCACATTCACACTATCCTGTGCATTTGTGCGAACACCAGAATCATGGCAGTCTCCCGGCAGTGGCAATCACGCTACGGCCAGTCTGGCTCCGGTGGCAATTAAAAAAGCCATTGTAGGTGAGGAATATAACATGGCTTTTATCATATCTGAGTCTTTTGTGTGTCTGCTTAACCACATCGGTGCTCATGACCAGCTGAGCTCGTCATGAGGCACAGTGGTGCTGTGTTCATGACGAGCTGAGCTCGTCATGACCATTGCGCCTCGCCCACGCGGAGATAATTCCCTTGCTGTGCTGGGCGTTCTAAGAAACGGGCATGGTCATGATGAGCTCAGCTTGTCATGAGCACAGCGCCACCGTGCTGCGTGACGAGCTGAGTTCGTCACGAGCACCGCGGCGCTGCACGCGCTCACTCTACCCCCCAGCACAGCGGGGGAATTAGCCCCATGGGGAAGGGGTTACGTTTGTGTGTTTGCCTGCATTTGTATGGCTTTTTTTGTAAGAAAAAAGTGAGAGAAAGAGAGAGAGAATCAAGACACTCTCAGGAGGTATTTTAAAGAAAATGGGTGGCACTTTTTGTGTACATGTCTGCTCGGCGACAAAGATTCATAAATAACGTAAAAGGGAGGGTGGGTGAGTGAGTGGCTGGATGAGTGAGCAAAGGTGGATGTACAGATGGATAGATGAATAGAAGGATGGATAAGTGAAATCATGGATGGATGGGTGAAAGAGGGTGGATTATTGGATAAAAGGGCAGATGATGGGTGGATAAGTGAAAGATTGGATGGATGAATGAAAGGGAGGATGGATGTAAGGGTGGATGATGGATGAGTGAAAGGAGGGATTGAGCGAAAGGGTGGATGGAATAAAAGAGTGAAAGGGTTGATGGATAGATGAGCGAAATTATTGATGGATGAGCGAAAGGGTGGATAAAGAGATGGATGAGTGAAAAGATGCATGGATATGTTTGGAGATGGATGGATGGATGGTTAGGTTTGGATGTGAAGGGTGGACAGACAGAATGGTGAAAAACTGAATGATGGATGAAAGACTGAATAGACAACATAATGTAAAGGTTAAATAGAGGACATCAGCAGGTAAATGGTAGGATGAATGGATAGATCGATGGAAGAGACAAGAGATATCTTCTTGGGAGTGTCATGATGATATGCTTGGTGCCATAAGAGCTTTGGTTCGAAGTGGGGGAATTTTCAGTTTCTTCCTACTCACATGCTCAAAAATATATAGTATTGTGTCAAACAACAGCAATTAACAGTATGGCACTAAGAAGGTACAGCTATTGCAAAAAAAGGAAATGTTAACATATTGTCGCATTTCTCTTTCATTTTCTATAATGAGTTAATCTGCTTTGTTTATATAAACACGTTTCTCATGTGTTTTGCTATGTGCTGCAACTAATATAGAAGTTGTTAAGTATCATCATGTCTTAGTCTCGCCCCCTCACTACACATCTAGCTCATTTTAATGAGTACCTGCACTTACTTTTTCCCAGTTAAAGCACTGGTAGTGACTACTCCCGCATAAAGATTATTATTATTATAACAGGTGAATTTCAGTGTTTATTTGGATTAAAATGTTACGATTTAACTGACATTTTCACCTAAATATAAAATCCCTTTAACATTTGTTTTTTTCCAATGAATGAAAAATATATAAATATATATATAATTATTTTTGGGAGACAGATAGAGTACTACACAGCCAGAGCTTTAAGTGGGCCGGATCTCACTGGGTCTGAGCACTGGCAGTTTTTTTAAGGAGGCCTCGAAACGGGTTCTGTTTTGTGCCGTGGCCCAGGAGGTTCGTTTTTTTGTGCGTTATAGGGGAAGGGAAATCCTTTAAAGGGAGTCATTTTCTCTCTGGATTTCTCTTCTCTTTTCGGAACTAAGGAGCAGCAACATTGTCGTGGTGTCACCAGGGCTTTATTTGAAAGCTTTGTCAATATTATATACAAGCCACAGTTGCTGCTTATTTATCGTATGCAACTAACAACCATTGACAAAGCCAATAGTCCAGACTTGTAAGTATGATGTTACTTGTTTTATCATATATCTGGATGCAATGACAGAAACAACAAAATACCAGTCAGGCGGCACACTATGCTACGCACAAACTTTTAGCTTACGTGTTTTTAAGCCATGCCCTTAATTACATTGGCCACGCCCCCTGAGACCCCCCAATTTTTTTATCCCACTTAAAGCCCTGTACACATCCTTAATGACTTACGATTGTTAAAGGAGATGCAAGGATGAGCGTGATCCACAACATTAAACTGGATCCCCATAAGTTAGACATGCAGGGTTCAAGGCTTTTTTTTTTTTTTTACAACGTTAGATCCACTCCGCAAAATCTAGAAATCAGTCTTCCATAGTATGACAACTCGCTTCTCACAAGTCTGCTATACAGAGAACGGCCCTGCAAATCAGGAGACTACTGATGTTCTCATGGGGGAGACTGACTGCTGTAATGTGGTCTAAAGCTGCTCCTGCGAAACATGCTGCATGCATCACATGAAAGGCCCTTCACACATCTAGCCCAGAGTGTCCGATAATGCTGAAACTGCCCTTCTAGAATCCCCTTTAAAAAGGAACGATCTATGTCTCAATCCTTCTCAGAGAATGCAACCACGGTCTGAACTTCTATACCTCCAAGTCTGCACATAATCACCTCATGGGTAATCTTTAAATCCGAACTAAAATCCCTTCTATTCGAAAAACATCTTAGCTCATTTCTATTCACCCACCTCATCTATGTGAACAATGTTCCATAACTGATACATGGCCCGCAAGAAGGATCGCCTCTCTACTACAGTATGTATGATCTAGCTCCCGCCTAGCAATGCACATGCTTCCGTCCATTCCGACGCTAAATAATTCTGATTCTGTAATCAATGTACAAGATGTAACATAAAGCGCACGAACATTTTGGAATATCCATACTCACACTCTGTGCCCTGGGACCTTCAGTTCCGCTAAGAGATATTATTTAGTACCTTCCTAGCCTAGCACCTGTGTCCTATTTCTTACTATATGACAGTTACATCCAATCAAATATAAGCCCTTATGTGTGCAGCACCCCTTGTTATAACTGTCATTTGCTAGCCCCAATCTTTTAATGAGAGGGCCATCGCCTTCTAGAAGAGCTACCCCTGTTTCCTTTTATCTTTGTATATTTAAAAACTCTCTCCCTGTTTTTACTTATCATGTATATCTGTGAAAAATCGCCCAGGACATGGGGCATGTTTTATGCTTTTACGCTGATTCAATATGTTGATGTTTATCACCTGGTGGTAAGTTCCACCCTTTTACGATTTTAACAAATCAAATAAAAGTATTTATGTTTTTGTTGTTATATGAGGGGATTTATGTAATGCTACAGTGCAATTGTAAAGCATCCTAACACCTTTGGGTAATTTCCGTGCTATATAAAACTGCGTAAATAAATATTTGCAGCGCTCCAGACCTCCTTATCAAAAAAGCTTCCCAAACTGCGCCTCAGGTGCGAGACACAGCGTTGAACTGTGCAGAGCACCTCACGTCTACTGTGTGAGCAACACGAATCTGAGCCTCCACCTTACACACAGGCACTCACTTGCGATACCCGGGACACTGACTGAAAAGCGTGAGACACAACATAACCTCCGTCGTGGAACGGCCTGCCTTGCTGTGAAATGCTCTCAGCGAACCAAGCGAGGTTGAGACTGCACCAACGTTGTTGTTGCAAACATTATCCATTCAAAAGCGTGAGACTCGCTCCCTGACAGGCAAAGGGAGACAGTATACACTCCAGGATCATGGACTAGACAAGCAGGGAGTGTGAAATCGCCTTACAGAGTGAGACAGGCTGACGTGTGCACGGGCGAGACATGTGTCCGCTCAAACCCAGATCAGTATACTTTTAAGTCTTAAGCCGGCGGCGACCTCTGTCTCCCCTAGCAGTCCTCTATCGACGTCGCCGCCCCTGTGAAGTGTCCCGGGAAACCCCGCGCGGAGGCCCGTCCATGAGGAGGAGGAGGTGGGTGAGCTGCGCGCGCCATTTCATTCTCTGTTCAAAGCGGAGGCGAGGGATTGGCAGCGGAGGCCGCGGGCGGCGGACAGAGCGGAGGCCGGAGCGCGCAGAGCCCCGCACCAAGCGCACGGCCCCGGCCTGCCCTGCCTAGGAGGCTGGTGAGTATCGGAGCACTCCCCCGGGGGCGGCGGGCATCAGTGGCGGGCTCTCGGCCCTCGCACCCCCCTGCCGGAGGCCAGCATCACCACTCCGGTGTAATGTGCAGCTTTCCTCTGTCTGACACTGCCCTTCGCGAGTGTGGCCCTTAGCCATGGTCTGCTCCCTGTCTTATTTGGAGTTAGGGTCCCGCATCTCTGCACGCGGATTGAGTTGGCCCTGTCTCTCCGCCTACAATTTGAATTCTCTTTTAAAGAGATCACACAGCAAAACCCACTCTTGGCGTGTTTACTACATTTGCTACGTTGGATGTGATTTACAATTCAGCTGAAATATTCTCATGTTTGAATATACACTGTTGAAAGAGTAATGTATGTTGAAAAGGGTAAAATGAACAGATTCCCGCTATCTGCACCAATTCATATGCTGAATGTAAGAATTAGTAGAGTGTATCTGTATTAATTAGCACGTTTATTTAATGTATCAGATTTCCTCAAATTCTTAAATAAGACATCGCTGTAGCGCATCATCTGCTCATTGTCCATCTTCTCCTTAGTTCTGACTCAGCCTCCACCCTCCATTCATCTTTGTTAGAACCATCGTGTACCAGCCCACCTCTTTAAACGTCATTCTGGCTCTATCCAACCAGCACCTTCTCTCAGCTGTACTGTACAGCCAAAACCCACCAATAAAACAATATTCAACCTGTAATTCGGCAGCACTACCCTATCGAGCAGCCAGTCTCCCCTTTCGCTTTATTGCTGGTGGTCTTTTTAAACTTCCTGAGTTATGAACGTCATTATCTCTAAGGTTTAAATAATTGTATAAATCTTGGTGTTTAATAAACATTTACTCCATTGACAATGATGCACATCTCTAATGAGAAATATTAATTATATTCGGTGCATTTCTTTATATTCACATTTTGGTCCAAAATGATGATAGTGTATTACAAGTTATTGTAGTGATTTTGCTTACTTTTTAGTGTCGTTTGAAAGACTGGAAACTGATACGTTTTCAAAGTATAGGTTAACCCCTATACAATGTGTAAGACTGGTAGCATCCTGTGCAAAAAATCATAATTGTTTAAGTGTAATTATGTGTTTACTGTTTTGATTAGTATTTTATCTGTCCCATGAAAGCTGGGTTTGGATATCCTTTATCAATTTACACTGAACAAGGCATGCTAGACGTGCATAACATCAGTTTGTGTTTGATATCATACATAATCAGGGTTTGTAAAGCGCACTACTCATCCGTTAGGGTCTCAAGGCGCTATGGGAGAATGTGAAGCTCTTTTGGGGTCATCTGAAGAGCCAGGTCTTGAGGTCCTTCCTAAACAGGAGCAGTGTGGGGCTTTGGTGGAAGACGAGGTTGTTCCGTGTGTTACATGTGAGGTAGGAGAAGGACAAAACGTATCGAATACTGAGATCGAGGTAGATTGTTTTAATTGTCCCTTCAGAAATCAAAGAAATGTCACTATAATTGGTGCAGAACATCTTTTACTCAATGAATATCCCTGATATTACCATGGCGCTATTGGTCAATGTCGCTTAGGTGCTTCTTATTTGTTTGTTTGCAGTTAGAGTGGTTTTGTTGTGCGCTCTAGCAGATTCTTAGGTGCGTAGCCATAAATTCAGGACCACAGTGATGGTGTAGATCTGCACCCCAAACCACAGAAGGTGTTGCTAATGGCATGCCACCGCCCCTTCTACCCTCAATTTGTGTATGCAGCGGTGCAGCCAATGACCACTGGACTGCCGCCGGGATTACAATGTCTGTTGCTTTCCAACATGGAAAGCCTGTCAGAAAGCGTCTTTGGGCGCCCCTAGTAGGGCCCCATTCTCCCTCCGGTCTCTGGTTGGGGGCTGAGGGTACACCTTTGGTTCCCCCCATAAAATCCCTGGTCCATGTGGCAGGCACCACTACGGCTGCAGCACAAGCTCCCATAGAGAAATGGTGCAGTCACATTGTAATTGCGGTGTTGGGACCGCCGACCGGAGGTTGGTTGGTGTCTGAACCGCAGCGGTGTGGGTCAGAGACAACCCTGACCGACATCGTAATCAAGCCCTTAGCTTTCATGTACTTAACCTATAAAATGATTTCACTGTGTAGTCCTCGGCATATATTTTTTCCCACGTTCACTTTTTTACTCGTCATCGCATATGAGAGCACCTTCAAATGTGAGTTCAGCATGTCTTGTGTACAAAAAACTTTTATTTAATTGCCTAAACTGTTTAATAAAAATTTAGGCCACATAAAGGGTGCATGTGACCCATGATATTGTTTTTAGTTCACTGAGAGCATTGGTATCGAGGCAGGGGCAATAGTGCTACTCGGTTCCTGTGTAAAAACTCTCACTCTTAATAAATATATTAATAAAGCATGTTGTAGTGCATTGTCATTTACAGACAGCGCAAGTGCCACTGAAATGCCCATACATGTTCCTGTTAACGTGAAATTTTGCTGATGACTATATATCGTACAAACAATATGTGGAAATCAGGTTTCAGAAAATATGTATCCCCAAGTGTTCTGGGTTTTTTTTTTTTGATCCTATTAAAATATGTTTTCATCACACTTCACAATTATAAAGTGCTTTCCGAACTATTCTCTGAAATATTTGTGCAGTTAATTTACACGCTATTTGAAGGTTGTGTGTTAGAAACAATTATAAAGTGCTTTCCGAACTATTCTCTGAAATATTCGTGCAGTTAATGTACACGCTATTTGAAGGTTGTGTGTTAGAAAAATGAACTAACAGCCTTTCATTTGGCACTCTGTAAAACAATCACTAGCCAGGCAAGGGGCCTTCAGCAAGTGCTGTCATCGACTGCGGAGCGTCCCAGAGGGATCGTTGGCTAATCTTTCCTGGATGGAGATAAACCTGACAAGGGGAAAAAGTCAATTTGCTGAATACCTATAGGAAAGCATAGAGAATCTTGGCATCCTAGACTTTTGACACCTGAATACACCTTCAAGAAAACTATGAACAAATGCCTACAGCAGAAAAGCCTCCCTGGGGCTAAAGCTACATTAGAGAGAAAATATGAGCGGTACCCCTTAACGAAAATCAAGGGAAGTAGGGTTAACCAACCAATGCAAAAAGGAGAGATTCCCTTGAACAGAAATAAAATTTGTAAAACTTTAGGGACGAAAACAATTACAAGATTCACGTATATAAAAAAGACCACAATTTATTGATCATACAGTAATCAAAAAAGTGGACGGTTAGAAGACCACTTGACACATATTAATAAACCAACTGATAAAAACTCACTTTTACATTATTCCAGCAACCATCCAAAGGCACAAAGGGACAATGTGCCCTTTGGTGAATTTCTAAGATTAAGGCGAAACTGTTCCAATCTGGAAGACTTCTACCGACACTCAGATAACATAAAGAAAAAACTTAAGGAGAGAGGTTATCCCCATAAACTAAATAAACACTCCTTCAAACGAGCAAGGTTCTATGACTGTGACGGCTTACTAGACCAGAACAAAACTCGCAAAAAAAATGATTTAGACAGAATAGTATTTGTGACCCAATTCTCGCACTTGAGCAACCAGATCAAAAATATAGTCAACATAAATTGGTGCATACTTAATTTTAACACTGAGAACCAACTTAACAAACCCCTGTTCTCATTTCGGAGAAATAAAACACTCCGTAATTGCCTGGTACACCCCTACAGGCCGCCCGCGGAAAGACGCATTCTTCAGTATAATTCTCGACTGGGATATCCTTGTTGATACACTGTATTGTTGTGTGCATAACATTGGTGTCAGAAATAGTTTGAATATACGCTTAGTATTGTACGAGTTTAATATCTTACTGTTTTCTGTCTTCATGTATCAATTTTGCTGGTCAATATTGAATGTCAGTTTTTTTTAGTTATTTTCATTGTTTTAAAAATCTGTGTCAAGTGGTCTTCTAACCGTCCACTTTTTTAATTACTGTATGAACAATAAATTGTGGTCTTTTTTATATACGTGAATCTTGTAATTGTTTTTGTCCCTAAAGTTTTACAAATGTTATTTCTGTTCAAGGGAATCTCTCCTTTTTGCATTGGCTATTGACAAAACAATCGCATGGGTGGTTAGTAATCAACTTTTATAACCTCAGCAAGGATTAACCCTACTTCGAAGGCAGCACTGTTGCTGGCTATCAAGAAGGAACTGATAAAGATGTGATTTGGGTGCATTCATACACTATTTCGCTCCCAGGTGGCAGAAGGAGGCAAAACCAGAAGATGCCCTATGTCGCTTGTGTTGTCGGGCAAAAGAACAGTTTATGATTATTCTCTGTATGCCACACCTGCTAGTAAAGCGGAGGTCACTCCTGCGTAAGGAGTTCTTAGCCTTAGATGTCAGAACTTGTAGGACTGCGGTTATAGAGGCGTTAAATCCCCAGAACTTCACGTTGAACATTCGACTAGTGCAATTTTTAGCAAACCAAAATCCTAAATTGAACACTGTCAATGGTTTAGAAAGGGACTTGTAGAACGTTTCAAATGTGTGCTGGGTTACTAGGGACAGAACAAGAGAATTATCCATCCTTATCCCAGAGCTGATGTAAAGTACCAATTTAAGGGTTTCGCCAACCGACAACTGGGAAATTCTTCCCTCAATCTTTTCACAGTTTGATGTTTAGCACTGAGCAGTTTAAACATGGGGTGAAAAATGTATTTATTTATAAACTTGTTTGAACAGGAAGTGCGTCCCTCATTCTGTCACAGGATCGATTTTTTTAACAAAGCAAAATGGAGTATTTATGGGAAAGGATTAATTATTTATCATGCTCTGTTGCACAGCCATTGCTATTTTGCAATGTTGTGACGATGTTTGCACTATGCACATTGATAACGTTTTGCACGCATAATTTTACCTGGTTGATTTGAGATGAGCCGTCTTAATATGCTCAAATTGTTTCTCTTTGCACAGTTGCGCCAAGTTTGCTTTAGGCACTGTGATAATGTTTTGCACACATGACTTTATCAGGTTAATAGGGGATGTTGAACAATCCTAAAATGCTTGCACTGTTTACGCCCCTTGGCACAGTAAGCCCTCAAATATCTGCATGTTCTACTGCCCGTATGACCCTTTGTGAGCTCAGGATTATATATACTCTTATGCTTTTCACAAAGTACTATTTGCATGATCTTCCTTTGCACATTTAAAGGGTATAGAGAGGCCCATGATTTTAAATCTGTAAAAATCTCCACTGTGTTACTACCCCCACTGTTTGAACAATGTACTCATCAAGTGGGACTCATTGGCTGAAGCGGAGACTCGCTGATTGTTAGCCTATGCATCCTTGTATGATATGTTTTTAGATATCGGTACTATGCACCTTTGTGTGAACCATTGGTGCTTAGATAGCCCGAAGCAGAGATTTACTGATTTTAATTGTATTATATTGATCAAGTTGTGGATTTTTGTATGTTTATGGTTTTTATTAACTAATAAACTAAATATGACCGACTCACTCTGTAGCCAGCACAATCGTCGCTGTTCATTTTACAAAACCATCTAACTTTAAACTCTATGAAAAACAAAAAAGCAAACGCCGATCTTCAGGATAAAATATGCAGCAGTTTGGAAGATATGAAGGTGACGTTTGACCTTTGTCTTTGAACACCGAACAAATATGAAAAGATAAAAATATGATTTAAAGGCATCATTATTGCTCGTTATCTCTATGAATGATCAGAATACAAGTTCTTTGGCAGCCTAACCTCTCGCAAGAATGGGACAGTAGACCGCCAAAATAGCTTGTTTTGATACAATCTGAATCTCCATAATGAGTAGGCGAGTAGATTTTACGAGGCCTGCTGTAGGGGGGTATGTTATGTTCTATGGGCAATGTATTTAATTTATTAGCGGTATGCCAATGGATATATACATTGTATTACATTGTTTGAGTAAAGATCTCGTAATTTGTTGCCTTGTATAGTACAGGCTGACCATTTCAGAATTGTGAGATTGCAAAATTTTCCGAAAAACAGATCTTCTGATAGAAAGATTGCAAATCTGTCATTTGTTTAATTTAAGTAAAAAAAAAGTATGGTTGGAACACTTGACTGGTTGTAGTTCCGATCATTTTCAGATAAATGATCAGAAGTGTCACGTGTTGTGCATTTGAAACGTGGGGCGGAGTGACATTCACTTTTGTCAGGCAGTGGGTTTCTGTTTCAGGTGTTTAATGAGAAAAGTGTATAAGTGCAGGGACCCAATTGTTTATCTTTCTTAATCCCCAGTACACCTGATAGGTACTTTTTTTTCACCACTAGGCCGTGCACAATCCTTTCTTGTTCAGGCTTGAAAAGGGGGCAGTTACTTAGGAGTTATGTGCCTTTCAACCAGGAATGTCTAATAACTTCAACTTAAATTGTTCACCACATATTGCTCAGCCACAAACCTAGGTCCTTGAATTTGCCATTCTCAATCAAAAACACTGATTTGTCCCACTGAGCTGCAATAAAATTGTAATTTATCAGTAGAACGTTTGCTCCAATCCCCCTTTCCGCTTCCCAGCCTGGTCAACTTGTTGTCTCTGGCCTCTCCTCCCTGCCCTCAATCGTGCGAGTCCATGTCCCTGACATCTGCCTCACCAGTTTTCTAATGAACAACTAGATTGCTGACATTCTACGTTTATTACGAAAGTGTGGCACACTTAAAGTCATTTTGTTGTAATCAGAACTGTAATATCTAAAGCATTTCCTTTAGAAATGATAAACAGGAGGGGGTTTCTCTCCCATACAAATTATGGTTTGTGCTCTAAAAAACTAAAACGAGGACACTCTGGTGTGGAATTTAATAAAATATCTACTTTTCCATGGGGCAGGTTGCTTCATAAATCTACTTGTCCTGAAACAAAACCCACTTGTTTGTTTGGTGCCATGAAGTGCAGCATCAAATTATGGCAGGTGTCTCATTATAGAAGAGCTCTGATATAGCCTCTCTGATTATGCCAGGGCTCATAATAGTAGTATTTGAATACTTGCAATCCCCTTAAATGGCCTGAGGTTGCTTTAATTTGTTATCCATCCTCATAAAAAAAAGTACAATAAAAGTATATATGGGTTGTCTGTCGTCCCTGATCATTGGCCAGTTCACACGTTGTTCACTTCTTACTTCCTTCTCACCACAGCAAGGGTCCACATGAGAGCACACATCTGTGTGACAGCTTTTTTTGTTGTGTACATTCACCTAAAAAGTAGCCCACTTGAGTGTCAAGGCTGGTAAGCCATTCTCTGCTAATATTTCCCTTTTCCCTTCCATTGAGTGATTATGTCGCAGCCTACCAGACCTGTCTGGTTTGCTAAAGACATCGTGGGGCCATTCAGAAAGTTGACCTAGACATGTATTCTGCACTTTGCTTGCCATTGGTGTTGTGGTTTGTCACTCAAGTTTTCTTGATTTCCATTTGCTTCCTTTATTTGTTTTAGGCTGTGCCTTTACATGCCCAAACCTTATACACCGTATCCTTCCAAGTGCTCTAGTTCTGTAAATAAGCCTGTAAATCTTGTTCTTCTCTTGTCACATTTGCTGTGCATTCAATGACGAGGTCAAATGTCAGGCGCTGTCTTCTGAGGGATCTTGTTTACTTTTCTTTCTCTGACTTCAAAGAAAGGAATTTATGTGACAATTTTGCTGGATACTGGGGGTAAGAGTTTTTTTGTTTTCTAGCACACAACATTTGAATGTGCTTTCTAAGCGTTTCAGTATATTTCCGAATTAGGAACACAAAGCAAATTTCTTTAGTTCTGAAATGTGTTGGAAACAAATACTTAATGTGATCAAACCAAATCATTAGACTAAATGATATTTCCACACATTTTCGTCTGTGAGCTCATTGTATTATTAGTTAAACTGTAGGTCTATGCAGATGTGATGGGCAACATTTGTTCCCTCAGTGTATGGAAACAAACGAGTATATTTTCCATTCATGGAGGGAACCAATAATGCTGGTCTGGTCAGAAACGAAACTGAGATCCATCTTGTGATCGAAGAAGTGCCTTTGGTGATAAACTTCATCTGGTTAATTGTGTAATGACCCTGGGACCTCTGGCTTGCATGGAGGGACATTCTAACCAAATTCCCATTTATATGGATGCATAAACTCTACACAAGCGAGGATTGATTTGGCATTTGAAGACTGACTGAACAGCGGGGTACACTTATCTTAAAACTGCTTTCCACACATTCTCAGGTGGAGTCATTTACCTCTTGTGGTCACACAGTCCACGCACCCTCATCAAATTATTTCTTAACATGAAAATAAACCTAAACCAATTGTAACTAGATACAAACTATAACTACAAACACAATGGCAGTAACTAAATACTGTTAAATAATACAGACCAGGCACTTCACTATTAGACCTGTGGTTGCTTCCAAAAGCTCTTTTGAGTATGATGCATTGAAAATGTGCATAGCCTTGGAAGGTAAGTTTCAATTCGATTAAGGGCACGGAGGCGAGGATTATGCTTTTCTTTCTTCGCTTTATTTCCAAAATTCATCAGCCACAGCGAAAACACAAACTACATTTCCCATGAACCAGGGAACCATCATTCTGATGCCAACCATGAAACAGAACTGCAAATGTAAAACAATACAGACCATGCAGTTCACTATTAGACCTGCAGTTGCTTCCAAAACTCTTTTGAGTGTGATACAATCTGAAACATGTGGGCACACACAGCCCAGGATTAGAAGGACAATAAGTATAGTGCATACAACTCTCCTTATTCATACCTCTTTGCAAACAGACTCCACATCTCTTATGGGGATTTTTTTGGGGGGGAGGGGCGTGAGAGGCATTAAAATGGGAAAGTGTTGGTCTTTCAATACAGCCACATCCTCTACCACTACAACTCTAGAAACACTTGCCTGTAACACTACAACAAGGCTGTATATCACAGACTTCCAAAACTGAACAAGAGCCATCCTTGACGCTGGAGAACACTCCTTGAACACAACAGAAGCATAAAAAGTTAACCCCTTCAGCGCGGCACGAATTTTCGCGCTGTGCTGAAGGTTCTAAGGTTCTAACGGGTTCATGACGGAACGGTTCCGTCATCAGCACAGCTCAACCGACGCTCATGACGGAACCGTTCTGTCATCAGCACCGAAGGGGTTAAGTTGAATAGATGGGTGGCCAACTTCTTATACCAAATGTATGTCTTACAAACAGAAGTGTAAGGTTCCAACCGCTGATCTACTCCATCTACACTACCAAACTGCGTATTGTAGTCTAAAATGCACAGGTTTTTGCACCTCAGCAACCTGACCCCAAACGGTCACAGGTGAAGTACTTTCATCATAGATAAGTCGGCATGTAGATATCCCTCCTTCCACAAATTTCACAGCTAGCAGCTCAAAACTACGCAAGACACTGCACTGTCCCCTCCGAAGCTTTTTGCAAACACGCTCTTTTAGCCTTTGTGGTTAGAGCGGATTGTGCCAAAAGCAAGAGTGGCTACTTTGAAAAATTATGTAAACAATTGCACAGTGGTGTAGAAGTGATCTAGGTACAAATGGTGACCTTTGTTAAAAAGTCCTCTAGTAAGTTCCGACACCAGTTTCTCTGAAATGCCCAACGTGGACAGACATTGTGAAAGATTCGTGGACCCTTCAAGATGAGCCCTTGGAACAACTTGGTGTTGGGGAAGTAATGAACTTTTCCCTGGTCCTCTCCCCTCATCTCACTTTGGGGGGCACGTTAATTTATAGGCCCCCAGGACATGCAGGAGCGTTTCTGGCAGCACTGCTTGAGTCTATGGTACCGCGAGCTCTGAGATTCCCCCATTTTTTATTGCTAGGTGATTTTAATATCCATGCTGAGGTAGCGGCTCTCCCTGAATGCAAAGCTCTGTGTGATTTCTTTGACCTGGCACATCTCTCCCAGTGGGTCTCTTTACCTACCCACTCGGGGGGGGGTCACACTTTGGATGTGATTTGCTCTAACTTTCCCCTCCAGGTGGAAGCCCCTCAAGCTCTGACGTGGTCGGATCATCAGCTGATCAGATTTGCGTGGTCAGCTCTGAAAACTACCACTAGGGGGGCCAAAACCATCTGTGCCAAGAAAATTAACATAAAGACTTTGGGTGCCACCCTGACCGAGTGTAGGCCCGTGTTAGGCTCTGATCTTGCTAAAGCGGTGCAGAACTTTGGAGAATGGGTGGAAGCGGGGGTGACTGCGTCATCTAAAGGGCGGAGCAGTGGTAGAGCTCGCTCCACCCCTTCTAAACCTTGGTTCTCCCCTGAACTGCGCATTCACAAGTTGGCCTGTAAAAAGCTTGAACGGGCCTGGCGTCCATCCTATTGCCCCCTAGCTAAGGCTGCTTTACGGAGGGAGCAGAGAATCTACTATGCCAGCATTAAAACAGCTAAGGGTGAATATTTTGCCAACCGGATCGAAAGGGCTAACAATAGCAGTCGCGAGATCGTTGCGATTGTTAATAGTTTTCTTTCCCCCTGTGCTGAGCAGCGGACGGTTCCAGCTTCGGGAGCATGGTGTGAGAGCTTGTCTGGGTTCTTTGAGCAAAAAATAGCGGCTATTCAGTCGAGTCTTAGCTCCAGCCACTTTTCGGATGGCTCTCTCCATCTTTCCCCTCCTCTAGGGTGTTCATCTCCCCGGATAGTGGAGCTCACTCCTCCCACAGCTACCGACACACTGGCCGTGATTAAATCCTTGAAATCAGGATCACCTTCTGATCCGTGTCCGGCGCGGGTGCTGGCATGTGTAGCTGAAGTGGTGGTGCAGGAAGTGACGCATATCGTCAGCCTTTCATTTAAATCAGCCACAGTACCTGCCGAGTGGAAACAAGCTAAGCTCCTACCCCTGCTGAAAAAGGTTGGAGCGGACCCTGATGTGCTGGGCAATTACCGGCCAATTTCCCTGCTCCCGGCTACGGCAAAAATTGGCGAAAAACGGGCTTTCCGGCAGCTTAACGAGTTTGTGGAATCATCTGGGGCTCTCCATCCTGCTCAATCTGGTTTCCGTGCTGCGCACAGCACGGAATCTGCTTTGGTGGAGATCTCTGAGGCAGTTAGGGAGTGTCTGGACTGTGGCGGCAGAGCAGCTCTAATTTTATTGGACCTTTCTGCCACATTCGACACAGTGCCGCACCAACGCCTCCTCGCTCGACTTGCTGACATTGGGGTCGCAGGCCTTGCTTTGGACTGGCTGCGCTCCTTTCTCTCGTCTCGATCTCAACCGGTTTGGCTCCCTCCTTTTTCATCTTAGGCTAAGCCCCTCACGACTGGGGTCCCTCAGGGCTCCACTTTGAGCCCTCTTCTCTTTAATGTATATCTGACCCCCCTGATAGAGCTTGCCGAACAACTGGGGGCCAAAATAATCGCCTATGCTGATGACACGCAGCTGTTGCTCACCTGGCCCAGTGCTGTCTTAGATACCGAGCGGATTCAGATTTGTCTATCCTCTGTTTTCAATTGGTTAGCCTCCGCTCAACTGAAGTGCAACGAGGATAAGACGGAAATACTGCTCTACGGTCAATTCCCCCCTAACTTTAGAGAATCACTCTGGCCGGTGGGTTTCCCGATGCCCTGTTCAGTCAATGTCCTCGCTAAGAACCTAGGGGTCTGGTTTGGGGAAGACCTCCGGTTTGAGGGGCATATCAAGAAGCTGACAGGAGGCTGCTTCGGGACTCTTAGGGCGTTGCAGAAGTTTTTCCTTTATCTGCCTGCCTCAGCAAGAGAGTCAGTAGCGAGAGCTTTAATTCTCTCGCGCCTCGACTATGCCAATGGTTTGCTGAGGGGATCCCCGGCTTACATGGTGAGACGTCTCCAGGTGATTCAAAACGCGACCGCCAGACTGTTGGGTAATATTTCTAGCCGGGTTAGCGTAAGGGATCACCTGAAGAGTCTGCACTGGCTGCCAGTTTCTCAAAGGATTACTTTTAAAATTTTGACACTGGCCCACAAAGCTATCAATGGACAAGGACCCGCCTACTTGATGAAACGATTTAGTCGCTACTCTCCCAAGCGACTTTTGCGCTCTGCCGCTCAACATCTGCTGCTGGTACCGCGCTTCCGGCTTTCCCGGCTGGGAGGGCAATCAGTGGCGGTGAAGGCCGCTTTGGCCTGGAATGAGCTCCCTCTATCCTTGCGAGCTACTGTGAATTTTATTTCTTTTAAAAAAGCGTTGAAAACCCATCTGTTTCGGCAAGCCTTTTAGTTTTCTTTTCTTTGTAGTGTTGGCTGTGTAATCTGTTTCTTCATCTTCGCGCCAGGATACTCCGGCAGTAATTGAGAGCGTTATAAAACAGCATAACATAACATGGGGAGGGGTGGGTGAAAAGTTCCTACCAGTGTACACCCCGAAATTATAGACATAACCTGTCCTACTCTGAGACAACATATACTTCTTAATTCCTTAACGTGCCTTCTTGCTAGGAATGTACTGCCTAAAAACCAAACAGCCCTTGTACAGGACCAAAGACTCAACAGCTATTTCTTTCCCTGGAGTATAGATCTCTGAAAATTGATCTACAAAGTGATCAAGGACAGGCCGAATCTTAAAAAGGCAGTCACATTCAGGGCGATCTCGTGGCAACGTCAGGGGTTTGGGGGCTGGCCTGCAGCCGATGGAGACGGACCCGAGCTGAGGAGCTCCAACCTCTGTCTTCCCACAGATACTTATCCTGACCCCCAGCTGCGACCACGGGAACAGACACTGACTCCCCGCGATTGTGAAACGGGGCTGTTGGTTCTGTCGGAGGCCGGCAGGACCGCGACAGCTGAATTGAGCCGCGGATCGGCGCTCCTGATTCCCGGGTGCCTGCAAGCAAGATGACGACCGGCCGGAGATAAGTGCTGCTGCCCCAGCGTGACGGAGGTCGAGGGCACCTGCCCCCCGGCGTGGAGTACTTGGCGGACCCCTGCCGAATGTGCGCTGTCCTGAAGGTGCGGTCTGTTGGTGGGGGGGCCCTCCTGTTGTTGTGGAGAACGGAGGCGGGCACGAGCTGCGGAGCTCTGATCACGGGATCCCTGCCGACATTGGCTCAGAGTTTCTCCACGTCGGACTACGTCCCTGAGACCCAGGTCCCGGAGCGTTGATGGTGAAAGAGCTGTGGAGGCCGGGCGGTGAGCTGTTTAGGGTATTCCAGCGCCGGGTGGCCGAGCACAAGATGGCGGCCGCGCTGAGAAGGCTGAGACGGCCCCCTACGACCTGGTGCTGGTGACTGCCCGTGGGGAGCAAAATCGCCTCTGCTGAAGCCAGGCGAGCAGAACACCATGTTGGAGGTGAGAGAGACTGGAGCAACTGAGGTGGGTAGTGCCCCCTGTGAACTGAGTGGAGATTGAGGCCCTGTGGGGTCTGTGGAGCATCTCCCTGAATCTGATCAAGGGACCTGGGACGCCCACTATGTGATTGGTGTGGGAGCATACCCAAGGGGACAGCCCGGAGATTGGCTGGGGAGACGCACCTGGTTCTCTTTCCCCCCCCCCCCTCTCTTGTCCCCCCCTACCCTGCACTGGGAGTGTGGGTCAGTTGTGAGGTTGAGGCAGTGTGGTGCAGTAAACGATTGGACAGTGGAGGGAGCGTCACCTTTTCTGGTAAACTGACTGTCAGTGGAGATATATCGCGAGGAGCCGCAAGGCTTGACTGCAGCGGAGGATTCATGGGATGAAGAGTGTGAGTACAACGACGTCTGTGGAATTATTTGGATATTATGACTGGGTGCTCCGACAGCAGTGCCTAGAGATCCACTCATCAAGGGGTGGCGTTCTGGCCTGGGTTGGGTCACGGACTGCATCGTCACCTGTTGGTTCATCCTCCCGAGAGGAATAGCTGGGTGGCGTGGGGAATCTTACTGCTCCAGGTCTTGGAGAACTTGTGCAACCGGGCTGTGAGGCATACTGAGCAGTGGGAGCAAACTATACTAGCGTACACACAGCCTGTTTGACATGGGTAAGTCACGTGGCCGCCAAGGGGGAGCCACCCCTCCCCCGGAGCAGGACGGTGGAATGGCGGAACAGCAGAAGCAGGGTGGGGTTGACCGACCTCTGGAAGGCCTGATGCAGCAGCAGGTGGATCAGATCTTCTCTGCCATCACGGACACGAAGGCAACACTACAACAGGACATTGCGCAGGTATCGCTGGGACTGGGTCTCCTGCGGGCAGATCATGGGAAATTGGCCAATCGTGTGCAGTAAACTGAGGCTGCCCTGAAGATCTTGGCGCCAGCGCAGAAGGCTATGGATGTTCAGATGGGGGGGGATTACCCGCAGACTCCAAATACTGGAACGAAGGGCTGAGGATGCCGAAGGGTTTAACAGGCGAAATAACATAAGGGTGGTGGGCCTTCTGGAAGGAGTGGAGGGGGACAACATAGCAGATTATCTGGAGCAGTTTCTGCGTACGGAGGTGGCCCCAAAGGACTTGACGCCATTTTACACTCTGGAGAGGGCGCATAGGGTGCCGGCGTGTCCGCTGACTCCTGGGAGACCGCCCAGGCCGTTGTTGGCACGTCTCCTTCATTATAAGGACAGGGACCTTCTGCTCCAGAGGGCGCGCACTGCGGGCCCCTACAAAGTCGAGATTAGTAAGTTATCCCTGTTCCCAGGTTATACTTTGGAGGTGCAACGCCATCCAGCTTCATTTCAGGCGGTTAAGAAGGCCCTCCGGGACGAAGGCATCCAGTACTCATTAATGTTCCCTGCACGCCTGCGGGTGGTGTTGGATGGCAAAACATTCTTCCATGATGACCCGGATGAAGCATGGAACTGGTTGGAGACCTACAGGGCGGGAACAGATGGTCAGGGTCTGGCTTTGCAACGCCGTTGGAGGGGGCAGCTTTTATACCACATATTCTGCTTTTGCTAGGGGTGCGCCTGTCTGAGTGAGGGCGGGGGTCCCCTTCCAGCCGACCCAACAGATAGTGGACCCTGAGGGGCGGTTTGTGGCTGTCCAGGGGAGGATGGATGGGAGAGATGTGACGATATGTAGTGTGTACGCCCCTAATGTGGACCAGAAGGCTTATTTCACCCAGTTGTCAGGAAAGCTGGCGTCAATTCTGATACAGTCACGGATAGGTCACATCTGCCACTGCCCCGGGCACCTGTCCATAAGCTCTCTAGGTTTCGGCGAGACTGGCAAGCAGAGTGGGGCTTAATTGATACTTGGAGAGCACAGCATCTGGGCGAACAGGACTGTTCATATTATTCTGCATTACATTTAGCATTGCTCGGAGCGGTTGGACAGCATTCGGGGTTGAAGGTGAACTGGGTTAAAGACCTGTTTATTACCGGTGGAGCAGAATCTCCTACATGTGGCGGGCATCCGCTGGGAACCCCGATGTCTACCTTATTTAGGCACCAACGTTTATCACACCCCGGAGGATTTACTGGAATGTAATTTAGGCCGGGCAATGAGAGCTCTCTGGGGGGGGGGGGGTAATTCATTGTCGGTAGCAGGCCGGGTGGCACTCCTGAAAATGGTGGCTCTCCCGCGTTTATTGTATTCTTTTCGGACGTTGCCGATCTGGGTGCCGGGCTCCGTTTTTCGGCAGCTCTGCTCTATGGCAGTGGGTTATATGGGGAGTGGGAAAAGGGCGAGTAGCTATGGCTACAATGCTATGTCCGAGAGCTGTCTGTGGTAATTGCCCCATAAAGATAAGAGAACTTTTACGCCAAAAGGAAGTCAGACGAGTCCGTCTAAGCGGGACGGCTCCAAAAGAGAACAAGCATTTGCAATGCAATAGGTCTCGCATTAGTAAAGTTTGAGCTATTGGTATTGTAAATGACACATTTTTTATTAATGTTTTGTATTTGAAAATAGCAAAATTAATAGCTTTGTCATTTACAATGCCAATAGTTTTAACTTTCAAAAATGTGACCCCTATATCATTTGTAGTGCAATATGTGTTGTATTTACGTGACTTACATGTTATTGATATTACAAATAAAAATGGCTTTTAATTTTTTTAAATAATTAAAACTTAAATAGTTATTGTTATTTATGAAATATTGTAAGAGTTTCGTGGCAGCACTTCAATGCATCATTGGCAATCGCCGCAAAAAAGCAGAAGAGAGAATTATTAGTGAAAGGAAGTAGTGCTGTAGAAGACAGCACGCAACCGATCATCTCGCCACCATCCAGTGGTCCTAATGTCTGCAAGCTTAACACCTGGAAGGGGAAGCAGGCGCCAACAGGAGCCAGAAGCACCTCGCAACCATACACTAAATAGCTTCCCCTGCATGCGTGCCGTGCCGCGAATGTTAGAAAAGCAAATAAATAGAAAAGGAAGGTGGCGGTCACCATGTTTGAAGGTATAGCCGAGGTAAAAGCTGCACAGCCGGCAATGATGTAAAGGCGGCGGCCGCCTTTCTTTTCTATTTAATTGCGCCATTGTTAAAGTGCGGCTTTTTACCGATGTTGAAAAGAAAAACAAAGTAAAAAAAAAAATTATTATTTAAAGTAAAAGCGTGACGTTTCAGTGCTTTAAAAAAATTAATTTAAGGCGCACGACGCTTGCTAAAAAAAGGCCGTTGCCGGATAGCATGTCCTGCCTGCAAAGGTATGTCATTTAAAGAAAACAAGCTGCACCCAGCCCTGGACGCCCGCCTTCGCGGGTCACTCTGGGCTTTTCTCTGCTGTACAGTTCCTGCACTCGCAGCAGTCACAACACCAAGCGAGGGAATAGGCTCCCATTGTTAAAGTGCGGCTTTTTACCGATGTTGAAAAGAAAAACAAAGTAAAAAAAATAAATTATTATTTAAAGTAAAAGCGTGACGTTTCAGTGCTTTAAAAAAATACATTTGTTAAGGCGCACGACGCTTGCTAAAAAAAGGCCGTTGCCGGATAGCATGTCCTGCCTGCAAAGGTATGTCATTTAAAGAAAACAAGCTGCACCCAGCCCTGGACGCCCGCCTTCGCGGGTCACTCTGGGCTTTTCTCTGCTGTACAGTTCCTGCACTCGCAGCAGTCACAACACCAAGCGAGGGAATAGGCTCCTTACGATGCCTTTGATGGGTGTGGAAATCGGGTGCCAGCTCTCTGCCCTGCTGTCACTGCCTGCCTGGCACCACTGTCGCCTCCACCGTTCACAGCATGGCACCACTCAACTCAGCCCTGGAGGTCCCTGCCTCAACCGCCCCAGTTGCCAATCACCCCCACTGCGGCCGTTGCCTCGAGGTTGCAACGCGGACAGCCACAAAGACCACGAAAAGGGCGGGTCGGCATTCCTCTCCTGTATCGATTGTCCAGCAGAGGTCCAATGGCTCCTATGGGTGGCAGCAAGCACAGCCCACATGTCGGAATCCTATCAAGATGGTCCCCATTGTAAAGGCATGCCATCAATACAGTCGGAGTTAATAACAAGTAAAATAACTTCACCACGCAGCACCTTCTTTGTTGCGCAACCCGTGGGTTAAGAGCCACCTGGGCTCTACCGCGTCATGTCGCGTTGCCAACTGCATGGCCTCTTGTTCGCTGCGGTCCCGTGACCACGCGCGTACAGTCTCCTCTTCCCAGATTCCTGTGCGCGCTCTTATCAGCCGTGGTGGTCGCTGTGACTGCGACAGACTCCCTCCTGCGGAAAGAAGCTGCCCGAGGAGATTACCTGCCGAGAGAAGCTTCCAAAGTTACATCCGGGCAGCGCCGAGTTCTTCGCTCCTTCCACAGCCCGAGTGAGTGGGTGGACGGTCACCGCGTCCCAACAGCCCCGGTGAGTGGGGGGGGAACGCCTGGTGTCTGCGCGCGGCTGTATGTGTGCCCCGAGTGTGTGTAGTATGTGTGTGCCTGCCTGTGTGTGTTATTATGTGTGTTTGCGCACCTCAGGGAATCTGAGGCAGGGGATGGGCACGGCGCCGGCCTGGACCTGCGCATTCAGACATCAATCAACGCACGTGTCCGACCCCTGTCTCAGATTCCCAGGAGACAGGCAACAATAGTTGTCGAGCTAGATGCATGCTTCGCATGTGTACTCTAGCTCGACCTAAAAAAGTACGTCAAGGAAAGCTTTTCCAAGACTGGTCACTGTTTAGCATACCAGGTGACGCCAACCAATGGGAAAGATGGGCGTGATTTAAAGCCCGCTAGTGAAAGCTCCTCAAAATCATTAGATCTCGCCAGAGAGACTGCGCAGACTAAGCAGGTGAAACATAAAAATCCCTTGTGTGAAATGGCTGCTGCCTGGGCCTAAAAACATATGGCCGATCTGCCTCCAAAGGGGGCACATACGTTCACAATTATCACCCCATAAAGGGCAGCGATCCTTGCCCAATGGGCCGCCCCCTAACAACAACATTAAAAAATCCCTGATGTTCAATGGCTTTTGTTCCCCCTTGGGGGCAGATGGGCCTAAAAACATAAGGCTGCTCTGCCCCCAACTGGGGACAGAACGGCCAAAATCCCCCACATAAAGGGGAGCAGCCCTTGCCCAAGGGGCCACACCCCAACATAAAAAAAGAAAAACAAAACCCTGGTAGGGCACACAAAATTCTAAATAATCAGCCGATCTGGCTCCCAGGGGGGGCTGAAACGGGCAAAAGAATTGCTAACATGAAACTGATGGAAAAAAAATCCCTGGTGTCTTTTGGGCATTCCTGCTGCACGTTTGCCTGGGACCAAAAACGCAGGCGACTCCCTTGCAAAACAAGTTATTTTGTGCAATTTTGTCTCCACAGTACGCTTTAGGCTGTTTCCTGTCTTGGGCACTAGGCCTAACTACACAAGTGAGGTACTATTTTTATCGGGATACTTGAGAAAATGCTGGATAGGTGGAAGTTTGTGGCTCCCTGCAGATTCCAGAACTTTCCACCACAGAAAGTAACAAAATTGTGTTTGTAAAAAAAAAAGTTTGGGCTTTGCGAAAGATTTTGGGTAAAGGAACCTGGTGAGAGCCACACAAGTCACCCCATCCTGGCTTCACCTGGGTGTCTGGTTTTCA
This sequence comes from Lissotriton vulgaris, assembly GCF_964263255.1. Lineage (NCBI taxonomy): Eukaryota > Metazoa > Chordata > Amphibia > Caudata > Salamandridae > Lissotriton > Lissotriton vulgaris. Next base: position 1,699,916,168 of record NC_141687.1, read on the forward strand.
AAATTGTTCTGGTTTGCTAGGTTTCCCTAGATGCCGGCTGAGCTAGGGACCCAAATCCACAGCTAAGCCTTTTACGAAAAAAGGGTCAGTTTTAACCGGAAGAATGTGATGTGTCCACGTTGTGTTTTGGAATGTTTCCTGTCCTGGGAGTCTCAGGGGAACTCAATAGTAGAACAAGTGGTATTACCAATTGGCTTTCCTTGCATTTCTTCCTTCCAAATGTAACACAATGTGTAAAAAAAGTTATTTTGAAAAATGTCCACTAATTCACATGCTTGTATGTGATCCAGCGGTGCACCAACAACATATATCCCAACACTATATTCTCCTGGGTCCATCAAACATATACTCACAATACCTGGTAAACCGCTGGGGACATTACGTTTTATGAGTTGATCAATACCTAAAATTTTGTTAATTTCACTTATCAATAAGTTCTTTCCATTTGGCCGATGGACCAAATTAGTTGGAACTAGTTTATGGTGATGATGCACATAATCCCTACTTTACTAATGAATTTTATTTGCAGAAATAAACAGACTCAAAGTTTTAAAACCTCTATCTAAATTTATATGTGAGTGAACCATTCAAATGCATTATAAAGAAGATTAAATCAATCAAATCACTTTCATAGATTCTATGCAATGAAGGTACTCAGAAAGATAGGATAGAGGCAGCAGCACAATCGGAAATATATGAATGTTACCAAAGATGTGGTGAAAACTACCCCCCCTGACCAAAGGGCTGGAAAAGGGTCTCCTGGGAAAGAACAGGCGACAAAGGCTTCAGGACCGGAATCAGGACAGGATAGTGGACTTCTCTAGAATTGCCGAACATGTCGCACCCCTCTCTGACACTCTTTTCTCCTCGAGATTCTTCTGCGATCTTCTTCTAATCACTTGCTTAAGATAGGTAATTTTCTATTTGAATCTTCTTCTGCATTTCACAGCATCCGCATCAGCAAACTCCATCAGCATCTCCCCAATCGGCATTCTTTCAGGATCTCTCTCTTTCCCAACTAACTAAACTACCTCAATTATACCTTTTGGGATTCATGTACCACCCCTTAAAGTTGCAATATCGTAAAAATACGAATTCTAATTGGTCAGGCAAGGGGCGTTGGTTCATCACACCATGATGGCATAGCACTTTTCTTTGTTCATAAACCCACCCCTTATTATTAATTAATTTTATTAGTTTCTCATACAGATTTTATTCAATCTGCAACAATATTTCTACGATGTCCATATGACTTCCTTCATTGCCCTTCTGAGTTCCCAGGGTCTAGCAGTTGGTGCCCTTGGATGCAGTCCAATCATGGGATCATCTCTCCAGGGCAAATATCGTTCAGTCAAGCGTAGGCGGCTTTCACTCAAACACTCGAGTCCTGGTTAGGAGGCCCTAAATACGAACTAATGAAAAGGTCAAAGAGAGAAAATATTAATTTAAAAAATAAATGGTTTCACTGTATACCACACACCACTACTCCATTATCCTTTATTTATTATTACTTTTCCCTGCTTTCGCTTTTAGTAAATAAAGCATTCCTAAACAGCGAAGCAGGTGACAAGCATGTGGGTCTTAAAGACGACATATTAGTGCATTCTGCTCATGCGCAAGAAATTCCCTCCAAGCTGTTAAACGTCACATTGTGTAGATGCAATTGACACATGCACAGTAAAGTTTTCTCTGTTGGAGCCGCATTTAGTCCGCTTTTCGTATTAATTGTTAATAAACACATAGGCAAGCTTCTCTATTCCCATTGTTGATGGAAAGTGCAATGATTATTCATAATACACTATAGTATTTCATATTAACAAGTTAAACGAGGGAATTGAGTTCACGCAAGGGTCTTAGAAACGAGCCCTTGCTCCATCATGTGTGTACACACAATTGCAGAGATTGTGCAAATAGCCACTGCTTCTAATCTCTATATTTTCTTCCCATTTCAGAAATATAAATGTTTCCTTGGTACAACTTTTTAATATTGATATTTTACCAAATTAATTACTATATACGCTGTACACAATGACAACTATTGCAAGAAGCAGCTCAGTTATTGGCTCTGGGTAAGCTGAATTAGAGTTGGCTGAGTTGAGTTCTTCAAGGTAAGAACTCCAGAGGTCTTATTTTATGGGATTCTGAGGCATTTTTCCCTAGAACCGTAGCTATCCGAAATTATTTCCCAATGGCTTTTAGCATCATTCCTTGAGGCTGCCTCTTTCTGCTGGACCCAGTTATGATCTTCCTTTTTCTTTCCTTAGGAAAAGTTTTTTTCTGGGATCTTTTCCTCTAATAAGTTAATTATTTTACTTCGAGAAAAACTTTGGATTGGGGACTCAGAAATGTATATATTTCCTGTTTTAAAAATATTTAGCGATTTGGGTATGGTCTCCACCGAGATGGTGAATGATTGGCTTTACAGGTAGAAACCAGTGTATTTATGAAACTAGCCTGAAAGACCCATGGGTCTAGCAGTGGAGACTGCTGAATTCCTGTTAGTGTTACTGAGAATACCAATAGGCTGATCGCCTATTGGTATTCTCAGTGTCTTTTTAATTTTAAAGATGTTTTAATATTCCAGTGAATTGTACAATTTTTACTTTTTTTTTTTTTTTAAACCTAGAAATGTATTTTTAAAATTCCATGGGCTTTCTTCTGTTATGGTCACGTGGATTTTACAGGAGTTCAACATATGATCGCTGTGAGTTTTCTAGAACTTCCATATGAGACCGCATATCGAAGGTGTCCGCTGAAACAATTATATATTGGACCCCCCCGGAAGGCCATTTATGTGTAGCTTTTGCTTGGATATCATCTCCTATTCTCCCATTAGTAATATTAGATCTGTTTCTCAAGCCTTCTAGTACAATCAGGCCTCTTTTATCTACCTGACTGTTATTTGGAAACATAGCTGGGGTAATTTTTAGAGCTTCCTCTTTCGAGGCAATTGAGAACAGACTTGCACTAAGAGTAGAGACTTTGGCGTTCAAATCGCAAACCAAAACTAGTTGTGTACAATCCTCTCTTGACATAGTAGTGGAAATAAAAATACTTCAGGAGGCAAGTGTGGGATTGAATCTGGGGGTATGTCAGTGGTTACAATTAAGTGGAGAAGTGTGGCTCACTGGTTAGAGCAGGCAGACCCTGAAGCAGAGGTCAGACCCGGGACCAGGGTTCAATTCCCGACGCGGCAGGGTCTTGAGCTCAAATGTCCACGGACTCGATAATTCTCGCTTCGGTGCCTGACCTAATCATGGGTTCACACTCTCAACTCTGGGCATTAAGCTTGCTTAATCTCCACAACGCCCCCCCGCGGCGGGATGCCTGGCTTTCACCTTGGGGATGCCCTGTAGGGGCTATCTCACAGTGAAAAGCCAGGACTGGTTCCCAAGGCAAGCGCCGAGATACCTCCTCAGGTGATCGAGCGCTATATAAGAACATACAAAAAAAAAAAAAAGTATGCTACTACTTTCATGATTCTTCTTAAGATCTGTCCTGACTGCCTGAATTAAGTTGGAAACATGAGAAAAGTCTTTGTAGACCCACCTAAAGTTGGTTCTGAGCAATATGGCTAGGCCCTCGTTTGCATGTCCACTATTCCCTGTGAGAGCAGGCTGGCTCAACACAGTACAGTCTTCCATAGTCCAGTTCAGTTCTTTACCACCCACGAGTCAAACTATATCCGCTTTCTGTTCTTTCAGAAAGACCAATTTATTTTTTATCAGTGTGTTGAGTTCCAGGAGATACATTTGATATCCTTACTAGGAGCAATTCTTTTTTTTTTTTTTTTTTTTTAAACCTTTTTTCTTTATTGGAAGACAAGCATCAAACAGTAGTGTCAGAAATACAAAGCATATGAATATTTAGTGACAGTGCAATGCAGCAGCGCGCATAGAATGTCCAGGTGTCAAGTCCAGTTGGGGAACAAGGTAGGCAGGGATGGGGTCACGATATAAGCAAATACATGAGGGGCAACACCGCCGCACAGAACATATAAGTACATCAATAATGCGGACACCAAACATACATCCCCATAGAAAAAAGAATAGCAACAGCACAGTGGGAGCACACCCACAGTTCAACAGTCCTTGAGTGGAGGCATTTCACGCATCATAACAGGAGCAGGCAATGAGTCCCCGCCACCTTCACAATGATCATACAGTGTGACCTAATCAAGTAAATAAGCAGTAGGAAAACAAGACCTCCCCGGTCCCTGTGTCATATGGCGTGTGGTAGAGAGCAGTGTAGTCCCATCAACCGGAACCCTGTCAACCTACCCCAACCCGATCTTCACTGTCCGAATCAGAATCCTGCAAGGCCCTGGTAAGTAGGTATACCTGCAGTGGGCTCCAAAAGTCCTTAGGCCTACAGCGCATAGGCATCATTTCTGCGTACACATTAAATTGGTCCTGACAATAAAGGACATCCTTCAGCCAGTCCCCGAACCGCGGTACCCTGCCCCATCCCCAACAACAGGCCACTCGCCGTTTCGCTAACAATAAGGTCACATCCACAAATCTACGGTAGAGTGCCGGCACCTCCTTGGTATAACCTAGCAATAGGACCATAGGGTCGAACAATACTCCATCCTCAGTCATGACCTGAAGGGCGTCATGAACCTGCACCCAGTACTCTGAAATGGCCCCACACTCCCATGCCAAGTGCAGGAAGTCAGCACCTGGCGCATGACAACGAGCACATCTATCGTCTTCCGCTAACCGGAACCTGAGTTTCCTAGCTGGAGTGTAATAGTATCGTTGTATGAATTTATAGTGTATGATTTTAAGACGGCAACTAGAGGAGATATTGGCTGTCACACCACAACAGTATGCCCATTGTTCATCAGAGATAGAAATTCCGAGCTCAACATTCCACTGTTCACGCACCCGACTAGGCGACGTAATACGCTGTTTCCTGATGGCACCATACAACTTAGACACCAAATGACGCCCATCGGAGAGTAACAGAACGTGAAGTGGCAAAGCCACACCCGGCTCCCTAGGGAACTCAGGCAGCAGCGACCTCAGGCCTGGCCGCAGCCGGACATAATAGAACATTTCCAGTGGGGAGTATACTCCACCCCCAAAAAATTGCTCAAGGATACGGAAGTTGCCCTCACAGAAAAGGTCCCCCCAAGTAAGTATCACAAGACTTTTGCACAGGCGTTGGAATCCCGCCTCCTGCAACAAGGACAAAGCAGGGTGATACACCAGAGGTAACGCAGGCGAGTAGAGAAATGCAAGATCCAGCGCCTTTGCGATTCGTTTCCAGGCATCAATCGTACACGTCACCGTCGTCTGGTGAGTGTCTATGTCCCCAACATTCCCCAGCACCATGCCCTCCAATGGGAGAGGATGAGCAACCCACTGTTCAGCAGCTACCTGAGGCATAAACGGTGTGGGGCGCATCCAGTGATACGCATAGTGCGCCTGGGCGCTAACATAGTAAAGTTCGAAATCAGGGATGTCAAAGCCCCCGTTGACATAAGGCAGCGTCAATGTAGACCACGCCACCCGCGGCTGTTTGCCCCCCCCAAAACAGACGAATCAGCTCCGAACAGAGACGCGTGAAAAAATACGCCCCAGGGTGGTATGGAACATTCTGAAATAAGTATAGGAAGCGGGGCAACACCACCATTTTGATCAGAGACGCCCTACCCGCCATGGACAGAGGCAAAGACATCCATCTCGTGATGTTATCCGCTAGTTTAGTGATAGCGACGCCATAATTAAGCCTGATCGTCTCCTCCTTGTGCAAGGCCACAACAACACCAAGGTACCGTAGTTCCGAATCACACCATTCCAGGGGGTAGTCAAGTGGGAAGCGCTGAACGGCTGCAGTGAGCGGAAAAAATTGGGATTTCTGCCAGTTTATAAGACCAATAGCTCAATTTCCTAATGCGAGCCCTATTGCATTTCCAATGCTTGTTGTTCCTGTAGTTTTCCACCCCGTATGAGCATTTTGCCTTTATTCTAGCTTACCTGTACTTCAAAAGTTTATAAAGTGCTTGTATATGAATCACAGGCCTTGCAGCTGAATTCTCTATCTAGAAGTCATGTCAATTCATCATTTTGAATACAAGTTTTCGGAGCTACGGCAAAGTGTTTTACAAATATAATAGTTCTAATAAAACTGCAGAGTCAGCGCTTACAATGTTTGCTACTTTCTTTAAACTGCTCAAAGTAATTTAAACCATCAGCAGAAGTATCTGTACTCGTATCGGTTCTATTTTATCTTAATATGACTATAGCATCTGCCAGTAGTTGGGCCTACGGTATAGAGGAAAAATTGAAATGGGCAACTTGTATACGTGCTTTCAAAAGTCATTTTTCTTCATTTTGAATCCCTTTACCAATCTACCTAATTTGGAGTGAATAACGGGATTTAGTAGACCTATGGCTCTGCCAAATTAAGTGCAAACTTTCAAAGTTTCTTACTCATACCAAATGCTTTTGATTGGTACTAATAAACTATAGACCCAATATTACATTGTCTCCTTTGTAGTTAAGTCCACTCTTATTACATTTTGTTTTTTGGTTGGTCAAAATCTGCCCCAAATTTGGAAAACGCTTGGACAATATCAAATCTGATTATTTATTCCAAATGTTTTGTATAATATAATTGATTTTTGTTTTGTTGCTGAAAAAAAGCTATTCAAAGTTTCTCCCTGAAGGGAAAAAAACACTAGTCAAAGTTGTTCCCCGCCCCAAAAAAGATAAGATAAGATAAGATAAGATGCCCACGGGCCTTCGTTTCGCGCTTTATAAATGCCAAAATAAATAAATAAATAAATAAAGTGAATGTGTTTTGCAACTCTGATGAAAGAGAATTCCAAAGATATGTGCCTTGCCAAAAGAAGTGTTTTGCCTTAACTGATGCAGTTGAATGCAAGCGTAACAGGAGTTCGAAAGAGGAGTGAATGTTGATCCCATTGCGATATTTTTTAATTTGAGAAGCCATAAGTCATAGGTCGATGCAAATAGATTTGATGCATAATTAGTTTCCTTAAACAGTCTGACTTCTGTAGCAAACCTATAGATTTGTCAGGTGTGGTTTGGATGTGTTTAAGTTTACTCGTACATTTGTTGGCAAGTCCTACTAAGACAGAATTATAGAAGTACAAGTAGGAGTACTATACACTTAAGAATACAGGCCTCTCATCTTAAAATACTTATGGTGAGAGTATGCTTTGGAAACTGGGTAAATCATTAATGTATATGTAATGAGTGTGCCCACATTTCTCGCTACCTCCTACTGGACAGGGACCTTTCAAGGTTGGTCAGTGTTCCAAAACTGAATGGAACATTTGGTGAAAAAGCAGAATATCTAAATGAAGATGTTTGAGACAATGACGTTCAAAGCGGAATGAAGAAGCATGATCTGAATGTACTTGCTTTTGACAAAATAAGTGCATTGTCTGTATGGCGGGAAAAGATAAGCCTCCACTAAGCAGCGCCTGAGCCAGTTGTGCTAAGTTGCATTGCAAAGAGGATGAAGAATCCTGAGGGGTGCCCAAAGGATGCTTCTTTGTGTGGAAATTTTCGCTGGTTAAATGCTGACGTGTTAAGGACGACCAATTAACATCCAAGGATACCAGCAGGTCATCCTCAATACTAAAAAAAACCAAAGTGGTTCAGTTTTTAACAGCAGAATTGTTTTTCCTTTTGAAAATGAAAGTTGAAACATGATGCTCCTTCCTGGAAATGTTCGTGTTGATCAGCAAAGTGTGGGGGCCATGGAAAATGCGTTCTCCCTATGCAATTTTCCGTATGTAAATTGAACAGTGATGCCGTGAAAATGGCTGAATGGAATTACACCTAATTTGGCAGAAAGTTAGATCTTGGTCCAGAAAGCGTGATTTGGTGTAAAACCATTCAGTAGTTTTTGAGACTGCTGAGGATCGGGGGATTTAACGGAATAAAAGATATGGTGTAGATAACTGCCACCACAGCAACAAAGATGAGGTGCCATTTCAGGACTCTGGGACTCTGTCTCCTGCCCTGAAAAAAAAATACATAAACAAATAGAGGGGGTAGGGTTTAACTTTTTCTAATGTGTTTTCGTTATACTTTTTCATAGTACAGTACAGTAACACCCCTCCTTTCCCCCCTCCACTCTGGGGTGGGGGGTGGGTTGTACCTAACCAACCATAGGAGAACAGGAGGTCTACAAGCACATTGTTAATTGTAAGCACCGTACTACTAACAGTATTCCTACCCACTAGTGAGACACTTCTATCTATACCGTACATCTCTATGATCCAATCCAGGTATATATCTAGGCGAAAAGACTGAAATAATAAGATAACAAACTATACAAACTGCGGGTTCTCATCAGGCCACCTACCAAGGCATCAAATCAGAACAGTGGTTGAAGAACTGAGGTGGGGCCTCCTCAGGTGAAACACATTCATACCCCATGAGTGTCTCATATTCTCACTGTTTGCCGCAGCCTCATACACAGAGGGCAGATCGCCATGGCCGGGCAATCCCATTTGTTACCTTTGGACCATCCCTAGGTCATCATCCCAGTGTCACTCCCAGAGTTTGAGCCCTCTCTTGCGAGTGGCTGTCACCCCGCCCCCAGAGTTCTCCAAGGCATCAAAACCTCTGTCCATAGGGTGATAACTGTCTTCTCCTCACACCACACCCCTGTGCCTGTTCCCGTGGCTAGGCCTGGTCCTCCAATCCATCCCCCTCCTTAACATCGGCCTCCCACCTGGCCATCAATGGCCCATTGCACGGAAGTCGCCTGCTTGTTTTTTTTTTTTTTAAAATCTTTTTATTAGCAGAATATATGAAAGCGATAATTACAGGCTAGACAAATTTGTAGTCTTTACAATCCTTATGTGTACATAGTCGCCGTTGCTGTTCGGTGTCTAGTCATTTTCAGTTTTTTGAATTCCAGAACCTTCCCATTACAACTCCCCCCTCCCATTCCCCCCCTCCCCCCTCCCCCCTGGCACTTACATATGTCATATTCAAACATTCATGGTTCCTGTCCCACTCTACATATATACATTACTTGTCATGAACCTGCTACCGCCTTACAGAGGACTATATCTAATTCTTATCGTATGTTGTATTCGTCCCGTGCCCCTAGAGGTATTCGCATCATTCGTAGCATGGTTGGGTCCTAGCCAGTGTGAGGGTATTATAACCCACGCGTGCATCGTCATCCTGTAGTCTTCAGCAACAGAATGGTCAGACGCATCGCCGTCGCCTGTCTCAAAGGACCCCAGTAACGCATTCCAGTCTAATGAAATGAAGGTCTTCCTGAGTCCCCTACGCTCTTCGCGCTGCATTATTGAGCCCTCAGTCTTCCCCCACCTAATGACCTCCACCCTCCATATCTCAGGATCTGGTGGCCTAGGCGATTTCCACTTCATTGTTATGGTGCGTTTTGCGAGAAGCAAGGCTAGATCAATGAAACGTGTACCTATGCTCTTCTTTCGTTTTGTAGGGCCTAACCCCAATATAGTGTACTCCAGTGCGGTGTATGGTTTGGAGGGAACCAGTCTGGCCAGGTCGTCATGTACTGTCGTCCAGAAGTATCCCAGTTTTGGGCACTTCCATAACATATGTTTCAGCCGCGCCTCCTCTGCGCCGCACCGGGGGCATGTGTCAGCCGTGTTGGGGAACATTGTGTGTAGGCGATGGGGTGTCCGATACGCCCTATGTATAATCATAAGTTGTATGAATTTGAATTTCGGGTTTCTGGATACCTTCTTAAGGAATTTAAGGATACGATCCCATTCTTTATCTCTGACTGGTCTCCCTATATCGTGCTCCCATTTGTCCCGCAGTGGGCGCAGTGAGACTGCCCTGCCCTCTCTTATACCGTGTGTTATCCATTTCGTTAGGTGGCTGCCCGACCCCATTAGGTATTGCATTGTGAGTAGTGGGTTTGTGGGTGGTTCTGTGCCGTCCGGCGCCCATACCTGTGCAATATATCATCGCACCCCAGCGTGCAATAGGAATAGTCCTCCCGATGTGTCGTGTGCATTCCGGAAGTCCTCAAATGTCATTACCCTGCCGTCAGCGAACAGGTCCCCAACCTGAGATATTCCCGCATCATGCCACTCCGTAAGCAGTTGATTCGAGAGTGGTCTCAGTCCCACTGGGAGTCCTAGTAGTGGTATCGTGGGGGCATAGGAGGACGTGCGAGACATATATTTCACCGCCTTCCTCCAGTAGTCAATCGCTAGTCGGAGCAGGGGGGGTGCCGACCTCTGGACCTCCGCTTTTGACAATAACAGGGTGTGAACTCTCCCCCCTGTTCCATTCCGCCTCTGACATGCCTATTTCGTGCAAGTTACGTCCCGCCAGCCAATAGGCCAACCATTGCAGTTGACCGGCAAAGTTGTATGCTTGTAGATCCGGGACCCCCATACTGCCTGCTTCAGTGGGGAGCTGTAGTTTAAGTAGGCTAATGCATCGTCTCCCGGAACCCCATACCAGCTCTGTTAGTAGGGTATTTAAAATTTTGAACATGGATGCGGGGACCATAAGTGGCAAACTTGTGAAATAGTACAGGAGGCGGGGCAGTACCACCATCTTAGAGATGGTCACTCTGCCCGTCACCGATAGCGGCAGTGCAGTCCAAAATGGCACCTGTGCTTTCAGCGCTGTTAGTGCTCTCCCTAAATTGCCATCCAGCATATCCCCTGCTTCTTTGCATACCTGTATCCCAAGGTAGCGGAAGGTGGTCTCCGCCACCTGGGAAGTATGTGGTGGGAAGGGCAGTTGGGTTTCCGCCCCAGTGGCAGAGAAATAGAACCCGTAGGATTTGGGTTTACTAATAGTGAGCCCCGATAATAAGCGGAAGCTTTCGAAGATGTCAGGGACTGGGTCCAATTCCCCCCTCCAGGTCTCTAAAATACAGTATGATATAGTCTGCATACGCCGATACCACATGGGTCACCCCATTTCTGTTTATACCCCTATGTTGTGCCAAGCCACGAAGCTTGCATAGCAATGCCTCCAATGCCAATATGAACAGTAGCGGGGACAGTGGACATCCCTGCCTTGTGCCCTTCGCTATGTCTAATTGCGCCGAAATGCATTTATTCGTACGGACCCGGGCTGTTGGGCGGGAGTATAGTAACTGGACCCATGCAATATATTCGGGTGGTATTCCGAATCTTGCAAACGCTGCAAACATGTAGTCCCATCTGAGGGAATCAAATGCCTGCTTCAGGTCCAGGGAAACACAACCCTCCGTACCGGATGGCGATGTCCCGCTGAGCATGAGTTGACTGAGCCGTCTAAGATTCATGGCAGTGCTCCTACCCGGTACAAAGCCGCACTGATCCGGGTGTATCAGTTGCGGTGTATATACTGGGCCAGTCTCGTCGCCAGGATTTTACTCCATATTTTATAATCTGTGTTTAATAGAGACAGGGGCCTGTAGTTTGCTAGGAGTAAGCCGTCCCTGCCCGGCTTTAGTAGGGACACTATTAGAGCCTGAAGCGATGACTGTGGAAGGCCCCGTGTTTGCAGCGCCTCCTGGTATACCACAAGGAGGCGCGGCGCCAGGAGGTCAATAAAGGTTCCATAAAATTCCGCTGGAAGGCCATCCGTGCCTGGGGCCTTTTTCGGCAGGAGCGCGCGTATAGCCTGTCGTATCTCTGCCACCGTGATAGGGCGTGATAAATCCTTACTCTGTCGGTCCTCAAGTCGTTTGCCACTTGTGTAGTGATCTTGGGGGAGAGCTGTATGCTATCAGCCGAGCCCGACACCTCCGTTTGCGTGCCAGAGCGACTGTCCGCAGCTGATTCGCCTCTTGCATCGTGTGCCGCCAATGCAGCCTCCGTCAGTTGACCGAACTCCGTCGTCCTCCCATTTCTGTCCGGCGTTGCCCTTCCACTGGCCGTAGATCCTTTCGCGTGTTCCTCACTCATGTCCGTCTGACGCCGCTCCCCCTGTTGTGAAGACCCTTCGTCCTGGTCCTCATCGAACGGGTCCTGTGTGTTTGGCGGCGTCAGTGTTACTTCCATCCACTCTGCCGCTTCTTCGGGTGTGTAAAAGAAATAAGACTTGTTGTCTTACAATATTTTAAGATGAGCCGGAGACAGTAGGGCATACTTCAGGTTTCTGTCCCGCAGCTTGCGCTTCACCCCCAGGAATGTTGATCTGGCTCTCTGAACTGCCGGGGTGAAGTCCGGGTACACTGAGACGGTCTTGTCTTCATATCGCCGTGGCGCCTTTTCTCTGCCCACTCTCAGTACTGAATCTCTGTCTTTATAATGCAAAAGACGTGCAATCAGCGGGCGTGGTGGTGCTCCCGGTCTAGGTGGCCTCGCCGGCATCCTGTGTACCCGCTCCACACTGTACATCGGAGTAAGATCTTGTGGGCCCACAATCTTCTTTGGCCAGTCCTCGACGAATTGTATGGGGTTCTTCCCCTCACTGTGCTCCGGAATTTCCAAAATGTTGTTTCGGCGCACACACCCTTCCGTGTCGTCCATCTTGTCCCAGAGCAGTTTGATCTACCTCTGTTTTCTAGTTTCGTGGAGTGTTCTGTGTGCTGTGGAATTAGATCATCCAGCGCAATCTTGTGTTCAGAGACCTTTTCTGCCAGTTTGTTGTGATCCGCCCTGAGTAGCGACAAACCTGTCGCCATATTGTCCATGCGCAGTTCCAGTGCCTCCCTGGATGCCTTTATTTCGGCCAGTATAAGGTCTAGTTTAGCGTCATGTGTATTCTTGCCTGTTGGCGGTATGATTTCCATGTTGGAGGAGGCCAGTGGGTCATCCGATCCGGTAGATTGAATGTCTGCGTTGGTGCCGTGGTCTTGTACCTTAGCCTTATTCCTACCCATGGCCCTCGTCTGCAGGGCGGCGGTTGCAGCGTTCCTCTCTTGTGCCCGGTGACTGGGTATATGCAGTTATCCTGTGGTTGTCGTGTATTCAGCAAGCACGGTCATTTCCCAGACGCTTGCACACATGCATGGGTAGTGGCTTCACAGGGCGTCAGGGCTGCGTCTTTCACAAGCGTCGGGCTGCACCAGTACTCACGATTGATAAACCGCTGGGGTGCCGTCGACGGCCTTGTAGTGAACTGGCGCCTTCCAACAAACCTATTATTCGTCAAACTCCGCACCCCGTGCACTCGGCGTGGCCGGGAGTCGCACAGATAGCAAGGGTGAAGCTGGTTTCTTCCCGTATCGCCTCGGGGCGTTGCCTCGTACACAGTTCCGTAGAGTCGTAGGTCTCGTCTATCGTGTGGGCCCCACCTCACAGGCCGCACCCGGCACTGCACAGTGGCTCCGTACCTTGAATGTGCTGCAATCGATAGTCTCTGCTCCACACCTACGTCCTCATCCCCCTTATATGGAGTTGCTTTATAGTTGCGGAGATAAGGCGGTGGGTGCGGCCCGCCAAAATGGCGCCCAACAGTCCGCCCGTCCGTTGAGACGCGTGTCTTAAGTTGAAAGGGCACTAGGCTATGCGGCAGGTCTCGCAGGTCGGATCCGCCGCAGCCCGGCCTCCAGACCCGTGTTCGGTGTGTCAGGCGTGTTCGCTTCAGGTCCCAGTGCTCCAGGCGCCACGTCCGGGGAACTCCAGGATTCCGCCCCTGTCGGCCCAGGGGACTCCCACACTCCGCTCTGTGGTCACTGCCAGTGCTCAGTTGGCGACGGCTCTGTTTCAGACCCTTCCGAGTCGTGTGCACATCACATCGCGCTACTCCGTGCGGTCACGTTCCGTGCGCCTCCAAACAGCAGGTCTCTCCGCTGCCGGCTTGCCGCTTTATTTTAGAGCGCCACCTTCCGCCCAGGATCTAGGCCTCACATGCGCCGGTCGCCGAGCCCGCTCACCGGTGGTTGTTGAGGCCAGCAGTCGGTTGCCGGGGGTTCACCTTGTCTTCGGTGTTGGGCAGGGATTAAATGGGCGATCGGGGAGCACGGGAAAAACAGGATATTTAGCTTATATTACGGGCAGTGGACGGAGCTACTCTAAAGCACGTTCGCCATGCTCGGCTCGCGGCCACGCCCCTCGCCTGCTTGGTTATTATAAAGGCATGGTCTATGAAGGGATTCCTCACTTTGCGGGAAAGCTGGCGAGGGAAGGACCCTGTCAGGCACGCCTCTAAAGTACATGGGATAACCTGATCCATTGTCGCACCTATGCACTGTACTACGGATGTCCAGAACATCGTAGCAGACTCTCAGGATCTTGTCATATGGGGAAATTCTCCTCCATCAGTGCACAGTGGGGAACAACATTTGCACCACCCCATCCCCTAATATGTCAGCTTCTTGGGGGTGATATAGGCCTGCTGAAGGTAGTTCAACTGGATCACCTTAAACTAGGTATTCAGGAGATTATTTGCAGGTATGCTAACTTCATACCCATTCCCTGTCAGACACCTGGCTGCCCAAAACACAATTTCACGGTCTTATGCCGAAGAACAGACAGAGTTTCGGTAAGCAATATTCCAGGGTTGGAATGCTCTTTTGAGTTTGTCCAAACCTACTAACTTGCATGTTTTAGAGGTTTTCACCAACTTTTCTCTAATCTTCTCCCATACTGAGAAAGTTGTACATTTACTCCTTGATAAGGGTAGAAGTAAACTTCTTCCACGGTTGAAAACAAGTGGTTGGAGGGAAAGTGCCCTTGTAAACCCTAAACAGATTTTCGCATGGGCAGATCTACACATGCTTATTTGATTGTGCTAAAATGGAGTTCATAAACATTTTCTAGGAGTATGATTTCTTGGCCCACTTCTGTAAATTCTTGTGAATGAATGAAAGCCATAAATCTGCATAATGCAAAAGCATATACAATGTATGCACCTTTGTGATTTTCTTTAACACCTTCGCTGCTAGGTGTTTTCCCCTCCTGTGCTGAAGAATGCAGGATGCCAGTGTTTCATGACGAGCTCAGCTCGTCATCAGCACAGCTCAACCGTGCATCATGACGAGCTGAGCTCGTCATGAGCATGGAACGGGTTAAGAATTGGGCATCTCATTATGTCTGGTGTTAACTTTTTATTAAAACAGAAGATGATCTTGGTTATCTTTTTCTCCATCTGTCTGCTAGATTCACTGTGACAGTATTCTGCTCTTTTACAGGGAGTATATTGGCACACAAATATTTGTTTAGTTCCGGGAATTACTGTCGCAATGTGTGCTATTTTTAGAGCAAAAATTTATTTTTGCTTTTTTCCATTGTTTGTTATAATAGTGAGCACCTGGCAGCTCCCACAACAGTTTCATAAAAGCAAAACAAGAAGTGAGTTGAGAAAATCAAAAGGCTGACCAATGATGTCGTACCTATTGGCTTTGCCAATGTTTGCCTATTTGCATGTTTCCAAAAATCTTGTTGAAACTGGTTACACTGATTTTCCATTATGAATATTTATTGGGAATACTAGCACGTATTAACACATTTGGTTAAATTATGCTTCGAAGAAATGGTAACTAACATTTTAGCAAAACCTTTTTCCTAGTTGCAGTTGTGAACATTTTATTTTGAAAGCAGAAAATCAATTTTGCTTTCAAGCTTTTGCAAATATTTGCATCTAATCAGAGTATTCTGGGAGCATTATATGTACCCTCAGATTGGTGAACCTTGCAAACGTGTGCACATTTTTATACGGAAGTCACTGTCTGTAGTACAGTCCGAGCTTACAGCATTACCTTAGAGCTCTCACCCTAATAATAAAACTTTGAAATAATGAACCATAAATAGAAGTTTGAACATCATAGCACATAGGCACAAATATTACTTTAATAGCAGACAATGCCGTTCCATGATCCTTAATGTGTTGATGTGAACTGCCAGCCAAAGGGTTTGTGGGTGGGGGGCGTCTGGCAATAGGAATTCCACACTCCTGGGGCGAGCTGAGGAGCATCCCCACCAATGGAAGAGTGGGGGTATACAACAGATACCATACCACCAGGTCCGAGACGTCAACTCCTTGAGTAAACTGCCCTCCCCTTCATGGCATACGCCACAAAAGCCGGGCCAAGAGGATTCCCTGGTTTGAAAACAGTTTCAGGCGTCCCAGTTCAGTCAGATTCACGCTGTCCAGCCAGAGCGTGATTCAGTGCAGCATGGCCGGCAATTAACAGAGCCCTGAACCTCCCTCCAAAATAGGTTGGTGATGTGTGTCCATTGACACGGTCACACCCACATCCCAGATAAGTTCCCTCAACAAGTACAATTGGCGGAACCATGATGTGGGCACCCAGGTGGGGAAGTCATTGTATTAGTAGACTGGCAGCGTGATCATACCACTTAAAGCAATCTGGGCCATAATGGGGAGCCTCCGTTTATGTCAGGCCACACAACTCTTCAGGGAGTGTACCACTACTCTCAGGTTGCCCTCATGTAGATCTTCTATAGCTTGATAGACTTGTATCCCTAAGTTTTGAAACGTCGAGGGTTCCTAAGCTGTTTCCAGCCATAAGGATCTGCTGTCTGACTGCCCCAGGTAGAACACACGTCTTCGCCATATTCACTTGAGGTCTGGATACCCCATTAAAGTTGAGTAAAATCTGTCAAAAGAAAGGGACGCCTGCATCCATTTCGACCACATACAAAAGTAGATCATCAGCACAGTGTGCTCAGTGCCCACCACCTGGATACCCTCCGTCCTACATAGCTCTCCCAGTAGTTCAATAGCCGTAGTTCACAATAGCCAGGACAGTGGGCACCCCTGCCTCGCTCCTTGGCACACATAAGAGCCCGACTCCATTCTGCCCCCGTGGACCTGTCTCGTGAACAGTAGTCTAACCCATGCCTTTCAATAGTTTCCCATCCACATCAGGTCTAGAACGTCCTGAAGGTAGGCCTAGTATCAATAACCGTTTCAAATGCCTTTTCCAGGTCTAAAGCAATGAAGCCTGCGCTATGAGCAACTCCGTATACTCTGGGGGCGAAGTATACTAGTATAAACAGAGCAGATTGAGGGAAGTGTTCTTCTGAGGAATAAATCCATATTGGTCCAGGTTGACCAGCGCCTGCGTGTGAAAATCCATGTTGAAAATGACAGATGGCCAAACTGGTGTTGTGGGTGCCCCCCCCCCTGCGTAGCTACCTTCGGGGGCGTATGACCAGTAAATCTCTCGTTTTAGCTGGCAGTACCCACTATTCCAGGGGTAAAACTCTGCCACAAGGCAATCTGGTCTTCCCACCGCTGGAACCCACTTCTAGAGCAGCGTGACGACGAACAGTCACTCAAACTTGAGCATAATGTAAACTGTATATCTGTGAACCACAAAATATCAGATGTCGCTAAATTGATTACCTCTTAACAGCTGGTAAAATTCCTGTAATTATTACAATTTGGTTTTGCGAATCTGGATTCTCTGGTGTACATTCAGCAGAACAGAAGGAAATTCCAACCTTTGAGACAACTTTTCTCTATAATCCTTCTTAACAACTACGATCTATATGATGCATCGGGCCTTGAAGCTGATTTAGCAACCTTGGCAAGCTCAACTAATAATAAAAAATAATTGGCAGGCTCAACTAGTAATGCAAACTAATTTTTTAAAAAGTTATTAAAAATGCATGCATTTTTAATCCAAGAGTATTTGGATCATCTTTCATCTTTGACGATCCAAATATTTTGCTTCTGCGCACCATGGCTGACATCATGGGGCACTGCCATTTGCATTCCTGCAATGCTTGTGATAGCTTTTTCTATGATCATATGCACTTCCTTGCCAATTGGCCAGTACCTTATATTATCCCAAAAATATTTTTCCTTTCTATTTTTTTGTAGTTGATTTGTCGGTCGTTGTGCCTGAATGTACAGTAATTTTAAGCAAATAGTACCTTTTCATTAACTTGAAATTGGTATTGCAAGCATGCACGTGGCTGCCAAGTTCAGGCAATATCAATAAATGTTGTATGCAGAATAGGCCCGAAGCCATTGATGATCAGACAGTCTTCCTCATCAACCAGTTTATAGTCCGTACTGCAGTATAGGTTATATTGCATACAATTTGGCATGTATCCCTTAATGGCTGTTTGTGGTTGATGCAACAGTACTAACCATATTCTACACTTCTCTCTCTCTCTCTCTCTCCTTTTTTTTTTTTTTTTTTTTTTTTTTTAATTTTCCACATTTTGTGCTGAATTTGGAGGAATGTTTAGGGGAGAGGAGAATTGAACACCTGTTGGAAAAGTACTCTCTAGAAATTTCCTTTAAGTCAGAAAGCTGAAGAAAAATCTACCTATTTGTAAGTCACATGGAGATCCATTAACCACAGACACCGCTTTGCAAACTCCGTAATTGTGGGCTGAATATTCCCACATTGGAGGGTATAAGAAAATCACAGAAGGAGACTCTAGAATAACAACGCGAGTCCTGGCCCCCTATCACCCGGATGGAAGTAGTGCTCTGCACCCTAGAAATAGTTATACACACTGTACCACATATTTTCTTCTCGAGCAACTGCACCACATATAAGAAACTCTACTCGGGCAGCATTGTAAAAGGAACTACCTACCCCCAGGAGACGATGCCAAACAAGAAACCAGAACGTCCCAAGATTGCGGATCAAAAAGTGTAGGAAGGAAAAAACAAAATAAAGACTTCCTTAATCTGGGCACCCAGTTCACAAAACACCATCTCTATTGACAGTAGGGCTGCTCCAGGCCTCCATGTTTTTTTTTAGTTTTTCAACAAAGGAAATACAGAGAAATTACATTGCAGCAAAGGCACATGTTTAGAATACAGTTTAATGTGGGTATGTTCGGTGGGTACAGATTCGAGGTGAGGGGACCCACTGTAAACTCAATCTCATGACGGCAAGAAGAAAGGGCAATGAAACCCTTCCGTTGCCCACATCCCTGTTTTACAATGTGCATATTTGCGAATAACTGGAGTAGGGCGCCTCCCTCGTACATAATTCTGACACATCTACTCAGAAACCCCACCGTCAGAGCTGTTTCGTTCCAACAACAGGACCCCGTTAGATGACACCTGTGAGTCCGGTGCTCCCTCTGTTTGTTCCCCATTTGTATCCGTATCTCCCTTCTCATCCCTTCCATCCTGGTCCTCCCCTTCGGCCTGTTTCCTACTGCTTTCCCAAGTGCATCCAACATACTAGACCACAACTCAAGGTCCCTTTACGCATGTTTGTCTGTACGCACTCTCCTAACTCTACCCTTCTCATCCACCGTCGTTTAGTGAGAGCTGGGGGGCACAAGACTGGCCCATTGTATAGTTATATGACGGCGTGCCAGAACAGGCCCAGCGGGGCAAATTCATATCCAATCCCCCCCCTCCCTTTTTTTGGGAAGGGGCAGTGGCCCCAGCAGACTGTCTAATTGTAATTTTCACTGCTGCCCATGTCACTCCATACATTTCCCCGCTTACGAGGCGAGTTGTTTGCAATTCCGCATGACAGAAGTCAGCAGGCGTCGTCCCACATCTAATAAATCCTGGAGATCTCGCAGGGTACGCCCTAAGCAGTCAGGCTGGGCTCAGGCATGGTAGAGAAAATAAATGTGCACTAGTTTGAAACTAGCATTGCTTGCTGCCTTGCTCTCGCTCTACGCCATTCAGTGTCTTAGTGGTGATACCAATTCCCTGTCCCATGCCCTCAGTTGAGCTGTGCGCCTTCAAGGATACATTTGATCGGAGATAAATCCTTTTAAGGGGCCGGGGCCCAGGATTTCCCAGAGTACTTGAGACTGCTTTGCTTCCCCAGGTAAAGTGGGCCAAATCTCATGGACTGTGCTTGAAATGCTAGCATATTGCAGATACTATTGGTCATCGACCCCTGTAGTGCGTTCCCATATCCACCCAAGTCCTAAAATGCCATCAAATACTGGTCTCCCGCCATCCGACACCCCCGCCCATTATCCAACCTGTGATATTCCTAGAATCGCGAATATACAGGAAAGGGTAAAAAATTGTAAATTGATACTTGTATAGCGCACTACTCACCCGCAAGGGTCTCAAGGCGCTTGTACGAATACCGCTGTGGAACCCATCCTGGCTTTCCCTGTGAGGCGTCCACTCCTGGGCACCCCCAAGGTGGAGGCCAGGCATCCTTAGCGTTGTGGGGGCCGTTGTGGAGATTAAGCAAGCTATTGCCCAGAGTTGCAGAGTGGGACTCCATGATTGGAATAGGCACTGAGGCGAGAATTATCAGGTCCGTGGAATTTTGAGCCCAAGACCCGCCGAGGCGGGGAATTGAACCCTGGTCCCGGGCTAGACCTCTGCATCCGGGTCTGCCGCTCTAATCATTGAGCCACACTTCTCCAGGGTGTGACCGCTAAAGTGATAGAAGCGGGGCGTGTAGTGATCTCTTAACTAAAGATTTCCCCATCGTCAACTTTGTGAGCATAGATATTTATTGGGCACACTTAATGACAATCCAATATCCATGCAACAGTATGTACCGCCCCTCCACGCCTGCCTCCTCAACTGGAAGGAAACTCTGATGGCTACCTATATTGACACCACGGTAGTGTATGATGAATAGGTGGCGGAATACAGCTATCCCTACCATTTCTTTTATCAAGCTTTTATGCTTCAGTCTCCTTGATGTGTCTCTTGGTGAAAAACTATGCATACTCTCATTCGTGCAAGGTAGCTGTGCGTCTGGTATTGCTTCACAAAGGAAATAAGCCCCTTTACATTCCAGGACGTTTCCCTAATCCCCTCCCTTCCCCCCTTTGCTATGTTACTCAAGTGTTTGAGTACTGTGGGATCCTCAACGGATGTTACCTTATTAAACACTGAGAAGGCAGATGGTCAAGTTAGGATGTAACGGTCACCGTTCCACTCCAGCGTCCCAATGTCCCTCCTCTCCTGTGTGTGTGCCTGCACACAACGCTTACTCAGTATTAACAAATGACCTATGGGTCTATAATAATAAATTAAAACCAATATACAAATCTGAATAATGCCGATAGATAAAATTGAAAAGGGGCATGTATGTGCCCCTTGAAATTAGCTGCAGATAAAATTGAAAGGGAGCGTGTCCGGGCCCATCAAAATGACCTGGCCCTGTGCAACTGTCCCAATGTTACTATCTATGTAATCGGAAGTCAGGACACACCGTTCGAGGAAAGCGGACCCGTATTAAACAAGCTCATAGGCACATATTGGAGGCGTGGATGTCCCCATTTGGCACATTAAGTCCCTCCCAGTTCAATATCCCCATGCGAGGCACATTTCTATCTCTTACCAACTGGTGAAGGTGCAGGTCCATGCCCACATCGCTCAAATACCACTCCTTTGCTCCTTTTAGACCCCAGCATCGAGCCACCCATTTCCTCCGGTATCTGAGACGGCACTGGAGGACTCTGCAGATGAAACTGTCTCAACCAGTGTACTGGCCCCCTCCCTCTTCTGCTGTTGTTGAGCGTCCAAGGATATGGTGTCATTCGTCCTCACTATCACTCTTGAACCTGACTGAGTTTGCCGTCTGTGCCTGCTCCATTTCTGCTGTTGTGTTCCCATTGTCACCTGATTCCTAGACATTTCACCTTCATGTTCCGGGGTTGTATATTGAATTTGGTCACCACCTGGCCGTCATGAATTGTTTTCAACTTGGTGGGGTATAGTATCATATATTGTAATTCCATGGGCAACACTTATGTTTTACACCTCGGAGCAACTGTCTGTGCAGCTCAACATCATTGGTGTAGGCAAGGAAAATTCAGACTGTGACCTTTCTGAATTTCAGGTCCATTTCAGGTCCCCCTGTTTGCAGACTGTCTGTAGAATTTCATCCCAGTCCCTGTAGTTCAGAAACTTGGCAATGATTGTTTGGAGGAGGAGGAGGCTTGGGGGCGGAGTCTGGGATCTATGCGTTCTTTCCACTGCGAACATTTATTCAGTCTTCCAAGAAAACTGCGGGTCCGACTTTCTCTTCTCCCACAAATTGGAGATTGAAAGTACTCGATCCTGCATCCTCCATCCTGGCCTCCATTTTGTTTGAAATTCCTTCAAGGGTACTCACTGTCTTCTTTAACTTGAAGACTTCTTCTTTAAGTTCGGTCTCATAGCTCTCTGTTTCCGTTGACCCTTCCTTCACCTTGCACAGGTCAGCTCTGAACAGTTTCACGTTGATCGCTATTGCTCCAACTTTCGCCCGAACGGCTGGGCTTGATGCCTCGACTGCCAATATCAGAGTTCCTGTTGGTTCCTGCCAATTGGGGGTGGCACCCCATCCTCTAGCCACTGCTCATTGGTGGGGCTATGTATTGGTCCATTTCCGTCAGCTGCGTGGTCCTTTTTGCCTTATCTTTGCCCATGTTGGTGTGCAATGTGCTCGTAGGTCCTTACCACAAAATAGCTTACCAGTCTCTGACCCCAGAACTTGTTTCTACCTAATAGTGGGCAATCGAGAGCTGGTTGCAGTTGTAGTAAGGGTCCCTAAAGTACCCTGTAGCAGGTTACATCAGAGAGGTTGGCACCATACCTGTAACTAAACAGTATGGGGTCAATCTGCAGGAAGTCATTCAAACAGTGTTTGTATTGTAATGGGGAATCTTAAATACGCCAACTGTTGCTATGCACAGAACGACCCAGAACACACCTCTTAATTCTGTAGTTGCTGATAGTGAAGGTCAGTCCTGACAGAAGCAACAGTAGTATTGCTTATGTTGAGTGGGAGAGCTAACATCCAGGGAACACTTCTGGTCTATGTACTCTGCTTGAAAGCAAACTGTTTTTCTCGTGGGGCGGTTGACGGGGCAGATAATCCAGAAGGAGTGATCAGAGGAGTTGGCCTAAAGGCTAGTGCGGTCGACCTTGAATCTGGGGAACTGAGTTCGAGTCTCGGCAATGACGCTTAACATCCTGTGATTCTGGGCACATCACTTAATCTCCCCGTGCCTAACTAAAATTAATATGTCCTCATGTAACGTAACTGGTGCTATGTAAATCGCTCTGATACCCGATTCGGGTCAAGTTCGCGCTATATATTTCTCATGTCTCAAGTGTGGTAGCATCAACCCCTGCTTGTCTACTGGGTTCTCCTCCGAGCCAGGGCCTGCTGCTGCTGTTGTGTGGCCTGTGGGCCTGATACGCTGTGTGCTACCAGCTCTCATCCTACTTCAAATTGCGGGTGGGGTGTGGGAGGGCAGCACTCCAATTACTCTAGCAGAACAGCAATGCCTTCAGTCAGGGTGTGGGGCTGCAGACCCCGCAAGTACTCTTCAGTTTCCTCACAACTTTGTGCTGACCTATTCCCGTCGCAGGCTGCCTCGGGTGCACTTCCCTGCAGGCTGCCGTGCTCTGTCTTCTTTGCTGCGCCAGCTGGGGCCATCCGAAGCCTCATTGTCTGTAGGCCTGACAACTGCCAGCTGCAATCCCCTTTACTCTCCCAGTCTGCAGCCCGCCATCTCCTGTCCTGCAGGCTGCTGCCCCCAACTCCATAGGCCCTGGTACTGTCCCATCAGGGCAGTCCGTTCCTGGGGCCTTTGCGCCTGCCCCGTGCCACCGCCTAGCTTTGCAGCTGCGTCTGCGACAGAGCTCCGTCCTGTCCAGGCGACTTCCTTGCAGTGGGAAACAGCACAGCTGTTCTCGGAGGAGGGGAGGGGAGATTCGCATCCAGGCCCTCTCCCTGTCCAGTACAACTTCTTAGTGGTTATTCAGGGTACCCTCAGGCCTCCGAAGCAGCCTCTCGCCACCCCACTATGCCAGAGATGTCCAAATCGGCCTCCATAGCTGGCACCAGGTGCCCCACTCCTCATACGTGCATCAATGTCACTTCCCGGCCAGGAGCCCCAATCGTGCTCGGCAAATGGGCGTTATTCTGGGGCACAGGAGCAGCAGGATGCTGCAGGATTAAATTTTTGGGTCTAGTGCGAGAGCTCAGTGCTGCTGCTTGGCCATCTTGTTGGCCAAACTTCACAATCCTCCTTGTTCTAAATAAACTGAGGAATCCTCTCCGAGGAGCCTCTTCTAAAGTAGTACTTCCCCAGGCGCTCGTGTGCTCTTAAGCAGGGCTTTTTCCCTGCTACATTGGTGTTACAAAGATATCGGATGTTTTGTATGTACATACAAAAAGTGATCGGTAAAAGGATAAGAATTATTGGCTGGAAACATCTGAAATTCCAGAAGGCAGCCACTCTGCTTCCTTTGCCTTTTCAACCTCCAAAATTGGTAACAAGTGTT
Organism: Lissotriton vulgaris; assembly: GCF_964263255.1. Taxonomy (NCBI): domain Eukaryota; kingdom Metazoa; phylum Chordata; class Amphibia; order Caudata; family Salamandridae; genus Lissotriton; species Lissotriton vulgaris. The sequence continues at coordinate 1,699,940,269 of NC_141687.1, forward strand.
GCTTTCAGGTCTCGCCTAGGCAGCGCATGCGCTCAGTCTCTTCGAGACATGCTGTATCTACAATATGGGCTTAAAGCACCGCCCGTCTTTTTCATTGGTTCCTCTTACGATTCTATGTAAATGCCGGTGTGTTTGGTGAATAAGCTTAGTAGTCCCTCCTTTTGGACTTCTGTATCCTCCCATGTGGGCTGCCCCCGTTACATTTGCGGTCACTCTTCAGGTTATTGAGACCACTTTTATTTACTTATTTTCCACATTTTGTGCCCACTTGATGCAAAGTTTGCTGCTGCTTAATTTGCTATGCTTGATTTTTCTTCACGGCAGCTATGCTCTCTTGTTTTATTTACTTTGGGAGCCGTGTTTTGGTTACATTGGGCCACTTTATTTACCGTGTCACCACTGGGCTTGTTTAGAACTTGTGTGGAGTAGGTATGTGAAATTTTTCAGAAATTCTCACGCAAATACTACAAACTTAGTAATCCCAAGCTACAAAAGAAAACAGAAGGGATGAAACCCATTTCCTGCTGAAAATCAGATTGCTGCAATGGGAAGTAAATGAGGATGCATCTGTTTTGTGAAGCTATATGACACATCTGCACAGAAAAATTGTTAAAGCAAAGTCAGCACTCTACTTAGTTCTTTTTTAGAACTAGGAGTAGCCGCATGTAATCCCCACCAACTCAGAAATTAAAAAAGGGACAACTATGACAGCGCCCTGTGGGCAGTTAATATCACAAGAAGTTGTAGGAACTGGTCCAATGGCAGACTTCTTTAAAGCCACAAATGGGCTGTAATTTGATCATGTTGCTGTATGTTCTTTCAAACACCTTGCATTCCATGTTTAACTTCACCAAGTGTAATTAGCTTTGTGTACTGAGATTTTTTTCGAATGTGCTAAAGATAGTCAATTAAAAAAAAAACATTTTATTCAGGATGTACTTTCTTGGCAGCATATTTCTTTCACTGTTGCTCTGAATGTGAAAGCAAAAGGTAGACCCGTCCCAAGATGGTGACACTTGTCCGCCGTCTTTGTGTACTGTACTCTGCATGTCTGTCTGCCCAGGCTTGGCAAGGTGGTGAAACAGTGAGAGCAGAATTAGATTCTGGGTTTAGGGTATTACTGGAGAGCAAGGAACCCGCACTCGTTGCACAGACAAAGTGGCGGATCCCCTGCCGGACTCTGCACTAGGGTCCTGCCCGAGGATCGTTTGATGAAAGGAAGCTTGAGACAAGGTGCTCTGCTCCTTTGTATGGGAATGCGTTTTCTTTTTTCATATACAAATAAATCCTACATTAACTGTGACGTATCCCCTTATCATTTCCTGTCCTATGCACACCCTTACTAGTATTTAGTCTACAGATAGTGTGTATTGTTTCTTTGCTCAACATATTTAACTGTCTAGTGGCCCTATGCGATTAGGGTGACCTTTAGCCAGCCCTGGTTTTTCACTTAACAGCACTAAGCAACTTGTGACTTAAATGCTCACATTTTGTAATTGGACATTTTGAAAACGCTGTTGGCTAATAAATCGGGGCTGACTGAGGTTGAGGCACTTGACGGACATATAGTTTTCACTCAGCGCCTCACCCTTCAACCCTACCCTCGCTGAGAGACTAGCCCCCCAAGTCTATTTGAGTACTAGAAGTGTGCTCTTTCATTCTCTCAATAGCAGTTAGTTTGCTTATGTCACACCACAGCCTTTCTGCTGTAGCCAGTCTCTGAGCTGTAAACTCAGTGCATATATTGTCTTTTCAGCAAGCTTGAATACTCTCGGACCTCGAGGAATTCTGAGCTCTAAGCTGCCTACGGTCAGCACTTGGTGTCTGAGCGAGGCCCTTCACTAAATTTTTCTCACCTTCGAGTGAGTGCACATGATATTCAAATTAAATGTTCAACAGTTTACTCTACCAATCCTATTGTGATCTTTTGTTGAAGTTTTTATATAGCGCAAACTCGCCCTTTCTTGAGAATGTAATGTTGAACCCCCACTCTGTTTGCTGCTAATGTTTTAACTTTCACTCTTTCATCACCTGTATCTTTACTGAGATCAAGTTGCTCTGGCCTCACACTTGAAAGTGGATGGCGATGTTTAAAGCGCTCCAGTGCGCATGGGTGAATGCCCGTAATTCCGGGTTGGTTTTTAGTAATTTTTTGCGAGGTCAGTTTTTGTTGATCGTAGCAAAGGGTTTATTCATACGCCCCAGATTATTGGGGCATACATTTGGAAATTTTGCGGCACAACAATGGAAATTTAGCTGCATTATTGCAGCACTTTATTTTACTCGTAATCCTTCTTTTTCAGCCTTAATTCAAAGGAAACTATTGTAGCAGAGTATTCCACTTTGAGGTAGGCATGTTTAAGGTGCCTGCAGCTCTACGGAAGCACAGCTCTAATCCTAACCTCGTGAGAGGGGGCCCTATTTCTCCCTGGAATATTTTAGTGCCCATATATGCATTCCTGCAGGGGCATTGCTACCTCCTGGACCCATTAAGCGTGACACCTCTTCACCAGGTTATAGGAAACAGTGGAACCTAGCTTATTCAACATATATACAATGTAGTATAGAAACACAATGGAGACTATACAAACCAAGGTATCCTGACCCAGCCGGGACAGGAATTTATTCTCAAAAAACAATGCAAAGTATACAATACAATAATAACAAGGCACACGCCTGTGCCGTACTGACAGAGAAAGGGAAAATTAGATGTAGGGTAAGAAAAAGGGTGTTTTTCAGGCAAGGAAGAAGAGCAAAGGCAGGGCACTGCAGAAAATTCAAGGATCACTGGCAGTATCACCTGGAGTGGAATGTACACAAGCTTTTTAAACAATAATGTGAGTGTCAACCCACTCTTGGGTGTCGACGTTTCGATCCCTATAGCTCTAAAAGATGCGTGGGATCATCATCAGGACTTATATAATAACAAAACATGCCTGAATGAGACAAGCCAAGCGGTTGAGAGTCCGCGTGGTTTAAAGTGAGGTTCAGTAGTAATGGTATTTCAGCGGTTTAAAACTCCAGCGCCCGTCTATTTATTGGACCGGGTGGCCGCACTTTCAATAGCATGCGGCAGCTTGAATCAGAAGTTTACGGGCATCAGTGGCTCTATAGTTCGGACGTCAGGGTTGCGTCCAGTTTGCGAACAACACAATTGTGGCTTGCCTCGCCCTGGGTTTCACGAATGTGGGGATAGAGCGTCAGTCATGTTGAGAATGCGCCTCTCCCAGGGGTGCTCGGTCAATGCCGGTTACGCTGTAACCGGCATTGACCGAGCATGTTTTGTTATTATACTCCAGGTGATACTGCCAGTGATCCTTGAATTTTCTGCAGTGCCCTGCCTTTGCTCTTCTTCCTTGCCTGAAAAACACCCTTTTTCTTACCCTACATCTAATTTTCCCTTTCTCTGTCAGTACGGCACAGGCGTGTGCCTTGTTATTATTGTATTGTATACTTTGCATTGTTTTTTGAGAATAAATTCCTGTCCCGGCTGGGTCAGGATACCTTGGTTTGTATAGTCTCCATTGTGTTTCTATACTACATTGTATATATGTTGAATAAGCTAGGTTCCACTGTTTCCTATAACGAAGTTATACCCATGGTTCTTAGCTATCCGTTGGGTTCCCCTTGTCTTTGTAAAACCTCTTCACCAGGTGCCCTAGTGCTCAGGATGGTAGTTGGTGGAGATGTATTGCCTGCTGCAAAGAATGTGTGCCATGGAGCTGGCAGAACTAAGTGTGAGTGAACTATTAGCGCTATAAAAATCAAATTTATGTCAGAGAGGGGCTATGGAGATATGAGCGGCCCTGTTGGAGGGCAGTAGCATGGCTTAATTTGAGCCAGTGGTTTCCGGTGCTCTGCACTGTCACCTAATTGTTAACATCTGCACTTATGACAGTCTGCCACATACTGGTGATGTATTTCTGCTTTCAAGATGAACACAGCTATATTGTTTATTCATTCAATATTCTGTAAAAGGGGCTAATACTAGCCGTCCAAGCCAATCCTATAGATCTGGGGTCAGTAAAAAACTGAACAGTGTCACTTGTTGAGTATGATGTTTGGTAGTTGTGTTGGTTCTGACATCGGAGGAGCTGACAGGTGTACTGATGGTGCAAGCTGCAGTGGCCATCTGACGAGGGCCCTCACACTAATCTTTTTTTTTTTTTTACAAACTAAGCACTGGGTGGTAGTGAAGAAATTCGTGCAGAAGGAGGTCAATGAGGGGCGCCCAAAAAACTGTGGGTACAGGGCGCCCACCAGCGCTAAAGCCAGCCCTGGAATTAGTCACTGTTATGTAAAATACCGTTGCTAGAAAACACTCCGTGCCAAGATCGTTGTGCAGACCAGGTTCAGCCCTGGCAGTGGCGACACAGACTTCCATATATATTTTCGAGGTGAGTAAATCGAGCACCGTACGGCTGGGTAAGAACATAGTGTCGGGTGAGATGACATTGTTCATTGACCTTCATAATTTGAACGGGTTTTATTTGCCTCCTTTGAATGACCTGGTCTCGGTCATTGGTAATGCATAATTTGTTAGCGCAGTGTACTCGGAATTGGACTATTACCTGGCCAGATTGCATCCTTCCTTTAATAGCTATCTTTTTAGCATTTGTGGGTGTTGTGTCAGTGGCTTCAATTTTTTACAGTAATTATTAAGGATTTTTATGGAGAATGTCAGATGCGGTAGGAAGAAATCAGAAAGATGGATGTGGAAGAGATGGCTAATATTTACGTCTGATCTTGCGTCTTTTGTGAACATTTATTTTGTTTGTGTTTGTTTGTTTCATGAAACGGAAGATGCGCAGTGGCTTTTGGTAATATGTTAGAGGAATGAAAGGCGGAGTGTTAGGTGCACGTGGAATGTTGTGGGAGTGCTGGGATTCTAGGTGAGAATGTTGGTGTTCTTGAGGGAATCGTGATTTGTGCGCATTCAAATGAAGAAATGGCTATTTGGATAGTGAATCTTTTATTTCAGCCCCTATTTGCAATTGTTTCCTCCTAATCAGTGTTCTTCCACACGCACAGTTTTCTGCCATTTCCAGGTCTCTAAAAATACATGATTATTTTATATCCTGGCAGATAAACCTATGTGCGTAGCCTGTTTGCTTGAATAGATTTGATTAAAGATTTTCAGAACACAAACATTTAGTTTCAGTTTTCAGAAGTGCAAAATCTATGAAGAGCTGTTGTTGTAAGGAAAACTGTTATTTTCTTGCTCTAAACCCAGTTTTTCTCAGGAGTACTCGTATTGCACTATGCTTATCAAAACTCTATTTGTACAAGTAAAGAGCACTTTCGGAAGACGAAAGGCAACCACTGCCCGACATTTTTAAAGACTCGCATCTTCTACAGCACATGGACACATATCCCTTAATGCCGCAGGAATAAGCAGGCAGCTATTACTGCGTCGCGTAGTGACGTGGACGTGTACAGCCAGTAAGATGTCACTTTTTTTTTTTATTCCTGCAAAGACTTTTTTCGCTGCCAAAAAGGTCATCACGCTCTTCAGCCGATTTAACTATTATTTTGCGAATCACGAAATGCTGGAAGGTCTGTTTAATATAGGAGGAATATATTGGTTTATGTGGAAGTTTGAGATACTTTTGATAACAATAGATCCTTAACCACAGCATAAAAACAGCAAGCATTAGGTGCATCATTATATTTTGTTTATTTTGTGCCATTAACATTTATTAAATGTTTAACTGTGCTTGGAACTACAGCACAATTTAACAAAGTGAAAATTACTTTCCTACTATCCTTTGCAGCAAGGCCCTTCAAGAAGATTTGAAGAGGCAAAGACTAAGTCAGGAATCAGCAGACAGATGAGACAGCAAACCGACTACAACGACAATCTCCCAGTAGACAGAATTGCAACCACCAAGCTCCTAGAACAGCCTAACCCCTCCCACTAGGCACCTCAATTATGATATGAAAACCCAAAAGCCCAACCCACACTTGTATCTTAAGAAGGGTTATTCTACACTTGATTGGTTAAGGAGGTGGGTGTACTGTCACACCACTCTCAACATGATCAACTCACAAATTGTCCCATTGTATTATTTATTCCACAAGGTCTCCCATCCCAGGAAATATATTTGAAACCACTGCCAAAAAGTTATCTTCCTTCTTTGCCGGTTATGTAGCAAACTTTGTAACATATGTGCCGCTCGTGCAGCATCTCCTCTGCTTGATGAATCAAATCGTGTTTCATGCAAAGTTCTTGGCAGGCCCTCAGAATTCTTGAAGGACAAATCTGTCCATCTTCCTCTTCGCTTTCAAGCTCCCAATTTTCGGTCATTTATTCTTTTCATTCCATTAACCCTTAATCCCAAGAAATCATGCTTCTATGGAGAACAAACACAGGCATTATTATTCACTTATAATGTCTTTTCACTACACACCAACCCAATTCTGCATCTATCCATGCACAACCCATGTTAATTATTATTTTTTCTAGCAAACATTAATCGCGTGCATTAAAAGCTGCATTAGTCTTTTATTTTCGTTTTGTCAAGGAGCCTTTGCGGCCTAGTTCAGTACTTCAGTGAACGCTTGCGCAGTAGCATTTACCCTCACGTTAGTAACATTCAGTAAAGGTGTGCAGTGAAAACGCGGTAAAACAACTGAGGGTCCAATCCGAGCAGTTTTATTCCACGAAAACCCTGTTCCTTCAAGAGCTTTACACAATCACCAGTTACATTACAAAAGGACACCGCTATTTTTTGGTAGGCGCAAGGTGATTGTGTCTACTACTATCCTTTGGCTCTGCAGGCGCGCACCTGGCATTCTACTGACTCTGCCCCTGCCCTGCAGGCCTTTTAAAGTTGTGCCTGGTATGTGATTGTCGCTGCCTATATGCCAGACACCAGAAACTTACAAATGTTACTGATTCTGCTCCAGGCCTCTCCCGGCGTCAGTCCATCTCTAACTATTAATATAAGCATTAACCACTTCACTACCAACGCAGCACCAATGTAGTACTGCTTCAGCATCAGTGCAGCACCACCTCAACGCAGCATCATCTTAGCATAGCACTAACTTAGCAAACATCCGCACCAGCGCATTACTGCCATTTCAGCACCATCTGAGCATTCCTCAGCACCACCTGAGTATCATTTAGCATCACCTGGAATGTATTCCTTATCCCCTACTGTCCGTCTGCTGTTTTCATTAGAATTTAGGAACTATTTCCTTGACTCAATTCTCCCTTTTATTTATGTTCAACCCGCAAATAACAAACAAACACTAACAAGCAAGCATTTCATCAGGCAGAAAGAAGTTGCCACTTTGTAAGGACCAAAAATGTAGAAAACCTTTTTTTAATAATGTTCAGTTGAACACAATGTGTTCTAGGTGATATTTAAAGTTACTAATGCTTCTACATTTTTATTATGACTTATCAACATGCTGCACAGCAGCCATAATATTCTACAACATTGCTGGCAAGCATTAGCAAAGCCAATAGCTCTGACTAAACACTTATAAGGTCGAGACCTATTGGCGATGCCAATTCTTTTCCCTGTTTGTTCATAAACTAAGAGTTAAAAAAAATGTATAATCTTCCAACACAACGTAGAGACCTGCTGCTAAGGAGTGACTCTAAACTAGAACGGCTGCCCATATAACTATAATAATTCTCTTCTGTCTCTTTTCTTCCTTCCATCCTTCCAAGAACCAAAGGAATTTCAACATAGTTTCCTGCTTTCCAACTGGCCAGGGTGCAATATAAAGTCCTCCATTGCCTTGCTGAAGGGTTATTGAGAAAAGTCTATTCTTTCTCATCCACCCCAATGCTCCCCAACCAGCACTTCTCAGAGTGCTTTGCCTAGCACAAGCTCTGCATAAAAGGGTATGATCCAATAAGGCCAACTCCTATGGGGAGGGATCAGTACAATATAATGCAAATTAATAAACTCCACGTAGCCATCAATACATATCAACTTTCATAACTCAACATCCACTTGAATCCTGTGTGATTGAGAATTTCCCATGTTTTATTTTATGCAATTGTTTTTATAAAAAAATTTCATTTCATCTCCATCTCTTCGTCTGCATGACAAAAACATTACCAATATGTACAAAATGTAATGCACTTAGCAAAAATCAATACTACATACACCTAAGTCAATATAGGAAAAGAAATTATAATAAATCAAACCTCTTTTCACATAAACATGCAAGACAATTTTTTGACAAGTTTTAAAATCTCATAAGATTCGTGAGAATATACAACTTCCAAACAGTTTAACTGCATCTAATGTATTATCCCCCTTGGGGATGAAGGTGCATCTTTATGGTTCTTTCTCTATTTTGACATGACCAATTACTTACTTTTTTTAGTCGCTTATACAACCATCCAGTATCCGCACATGATACACTTGATTTATATGAAGAGAAGGTTCTCAGTCTTCTTCCTCAGAATAAATGCCAATGCGTTTCGACTTCTATACTTGCAGGGGATGCCTTGGCTTTTATCGCAAGGTCATTGTCAGGGCACAACATTCAGTTTGGACAACCATGTGAACAAGCATTTGCAATGCAATAGGTCTCTCATTTACAAGAGTTTACGCTATTGGCATTGTAAATGACCATGCCTTTTATTTATCTGTTATAAAAACCAACACATATATAAAAGGCTTTGTAATTTACAATGCCAATAGCTTAAACGCTCGCAAATGCGAGACCTATTGCATTTCAAATGCTTGTTTTCTTTCTTTTCCTGTACTTTGAGGTGACTTAGCCGATCTGCAGTTCATTACAAACCTTTTAATAAAAGATAGTGATCCCACACCCTTCTAAAAAAAAAAAAAAAAAAAGCCTTTTGCTTGCTGTTTGAAAGTGGGTTATTGGTAGGGGCAAATGTAGGTCTGCCACTGACTATAAGGCCAGTAACACATGATAGGACACAGCATAGGTCTTAGAAATGTATTCCTATGCTCAACCCTTGGTAACGTGGCAGCGAGCAGACTGGCTTAACTTCAAAGATAGGTATGTAAAGCATTTAAAAACCGCATTTCAGTAAATAATTCACACAACACAAAATAAAAATCTAACCCCAATTTATAAAAATAAGTAATATTTTGATCTTTTAATCACATAAAAACAAAACAAAATCCACTGTAGGGAACCAGAGATATGAATTTTTCAAGATTAGTCACTTTCTAGTGCTTAGAAACCAACAGTGCCCCTTTTAATCATTTCGTTTTCTCTGTCGGGGACACACCTTTATAAATTGTTCTGAAGAATTTTCTCCTCACTGTGGTGGGCCGCTGTTAGATTTGGGGGTCTCTAGTTGGCACAGGTAGGTACTTGTGACAAATAGGGACCCTCTCCGCTAGTCAGGGAAAGGGGATTACACACCTAAAATAACCCCTGCTCACCCTCTAGGTTGCATGGCGCGAGCAGTCAAGGCTTATTTGAGAGGCGTTGTAAGTTAAGCAGTTGTGACCACATACCGTAACCCAGTGACAAGACTACAAATGGACACCACACAGGTTTTATATAAAAAAATAAGTAGACTTTATAAAGAGTTACCATAAGAACATAAACAACAAAAATACACACTATGATTACTTTAGGATGGTAGATGAAGCTTAGTTCAGTTCAGTTCTTAGATGCAACACTCTGCGTCAATGTACCTTAGGTTGCGTAGCTCTTCCATGACAAGCAATGTCGCATCGATGGGAAATGCGGCTAAGTCAGGTTCAAAAAAATTGAGACGTGAAGATCTTCCAGATGCGGCACGCTTCTCGGGGATGCGAGAAGTTCTCGGTTCGATGCGTGGACTACAGCGGCGACATCCAAGGTGCGACTGCAGCAGCTCCAGTGGCGACGCTCTTCTGCCACGATGCGTGAAGCTTCCACTCGATGCGACAACTACAGCGGCGACATTCAAGATGCGGCAGCAGCTCAGACGGTGGCGCGCTTCTCGGGGATGTGAGGTGCTCTTGATTGGTGCAATGCGACCGTTCCAGCGGCGACACTCCCTTCTGCAGAGTTGAGACGGCAGGCACAGCGAAGCGCTCTGACCTCGTTGCGAGATTCTTCTCCTGATGCGGTGCATTGCGACCGCTCCAGCGGCGACACCCTCCTTCTTCAGAGTTGCAACGGTAGCAACAGCGACACGCTTCCTCTTCGTTGCGGCACGCTTCTCTTTGATGCGGTGCAGTGCGACAGTTCCAGTGGCGACACCCTCCTTTCTCCGGAGTTGCGACTGTAGGCACGCTTCTTCTCATTGAGTCGCGCTTCCAGCTTCTTGCGACACACAGTTCCTCAGAAGGCCCAAAACAGCAGCAGGCACTTCCAAAAGAACTCTGGGGAGCTGGGGGGTGAAGTCTGTTGTCCCTGAGACTTCAGCAGGAGACACGCTCTTTTCCAAGCACTTGGAGATCCTTCACAAGTTGAAAGCAAAGTTACAAAGTTCCTTTCTCCTTCCTTTGGCAGTAAGGCAACCAGCAGTAAGGCAACCACTGCAGGCCAATCCCCCAAGCAGCAGTTCAGCTTGGGAATAGTCTCTCCTCAGTTTCTTCAGGTTCCTCTCCTCCAGTAAAGGTTTCTTCTTGTAGTCCAACAAGTGATCTAATTTCTTGGGAGCAGGGACCCAATATTTATACCCCCAAAATCCTTTGTTCTCTAAGGGGAGAGGGGCCTGTGCCTAGTCCAAACCAGTTCCTGAGCACTCTGTTTACCAGACTTCTCCATTCCTTTCACAGTGCAGGGCATGCACATCAGACGCCCCACAGGAGGTGGAGCCACCATTGTGGAATGCAAGTACAGTCCTGGAGCACTCTGTTTACAGGACTCCTTCTCTTCTTTCAGTATGCAGGGCAGAGACATCAGCTTCTCCCCAGGGGGTGGAGCCAGCATTTTGGAAGGCAGGTACAACCCTATTCAAGGTTCAGGTGAACTCCTCCCTCCCATCTAGATGCAGATCTCTCGATTCACCACTGAGTGACTCAGCCTGTCTCAGGGAATTCCCCAGCCCTGTCACTCACAAAAACCAGACATAGGAATACACAAACTAGCAGAGGCAGGGTTGAATGGTTAGACAAGCAAATGCCTACTTTCTAAAAGAGGTATTTGCAAACACAGAATATTAAAATAAACTTTAATAAAATATGTATTTTATTATTCTGAGTTCAGGCATACTAAACTCTAATTTCTACCATGTTCTCTGAGCCTGTTAGAATTGTTACATTTTATAATCCTAACAGCCCATTCTGGCCTATGGAGAACAGGTAGCTTTGCTGTAGTGAAAAACGAAAATGGCTGTAGTTCACTATTAGGTCATGCCACATACATCAGGGCTTGCCCTACCTTATACTTACAATGCACCCCGCCTTTGGGCCTACCATAGGGGTGACTGATATGAAGAAAACTGAAGGTTTAGGGACTGGGAAGTGGGTGCACGTGCCCAGTCAGCATGACATTACCAGACTGCATGCAGGCTCTGCAATGGCAGACCTTAGACACATTTTACAAGGCTGCTTCTGTGGGTGGCACAACCAGTGCTGCAGGCCCACCAGCAGCATTTGGATTACACGCGCTGGCACACTCAGTGCACTAGACTAGGGTCTGACAAGTAAACCAAAATAGCCAAACATGGAATCATTAATCCATACATCAATTTACAAAAGGGAGCACTTGCACTGTGGCACTGAATAGCAGTGGCACAGTGCCCAAAGCATCTAACACCAGCAAAAATACATGAGGCAACAGCAAAAATGGAAGGGAGACCCACGTCAATGGTGCCAGGTCTAACAGCTGCCTTCTTCAGGAGCGGGGTCCAGTTAGAACACCTTCCTGGAGTTCTGCTTGCGGGTCCCAAAGTATCCAACACACAATCCCAGGTTCTGGAATCTCCAAGAGGGTCCTTGAAAGTGTGAAACTTCAATTCCGCAATCCACTTGAACAAAACCCTTACAAATCCACTGGTACTCTGGGCTTTGAATTCTTTGTGGGGCTGTCCAGGTGAGCTCTGTTAACCTGTAGTTTGCAGGGAGGTCCACTCTTGTCTGTTGGCAGCAAGGTAATGCACAGGGCTGCATTTTCACTTGGTGCAGTCTTTAGAGGTCAGGCCTTAGAGTTCCTTGCACAGCAAAATCTTTTCAGCAGGGCACTTTTTGCTTCAGTAAGTTTCAAGCAGCTGATCTGGAGGGCTCTGACCCTCTCAGATACTTTTTCAAAATTCTCTGGGTCAAGCACCAGGTCCCTAATGACCAATGAGAGCTGGGCAACTCCTCATAGTTATGACCACATCCTTTAGAGTGTTGCATTAGTTTTTCCCAGAGTGCATCATTCTTCCAATCCATAATGGATAATTTTCCAGCAAGAAGGTAAGAGCTGACGAAGCACACCCCTGGGATGGTTTTGAGCAGCTTTTTAATACAATGTGTAAAATTTCACTTTACCCAGGCATATAAAAACTAATTTTATAAGGGCGTAACTCATAGATAACTGACCCACCACCCCTGGGATACCTAGGGGTGACCCTGGGGTCCCTAATATGCAAAATATGGTAGTTTTTTATTTTATTTTTAAGGGCCCTAAACCCAAAGTCGAGTTTGGGCTCAATTTAAGATTTAAAAGCTTTCCTGGCAACCAGTGCTGCTTTTAAACTGACCCCAGGCTTCAGCACTGCACACATGTTGGTGCAGAAAATCTGCTGGCCTCTAAATTGCCATGGAGACTTCTAGGTAGTTTCAATCCCCTGCCCTATTACATCCTAGGGGCTTATGGGGTAGGTCATGCCAATTATAGAGGCACCCCACCATACCATACCATAGTGTACCCTAGTGTATGTTGGGTGTCTTAACTGTATTCTAATGTGTTCCTTTTAGCTTGGCATTGGGCCTGGTTAAACGGAGCCCAGGGTCAGTCGGGCACAGGATGACTTTGCAACACTTGCCTAACACAAACTGAACAACTAGACTAATTTAAATAATTACTTTGGTTGAGATGTCATGTAAACAGTTGAGAATTTTTTCAAGTGCCCTTATGCTTGTTAATGGGCACTTTACAAATATAGATGGTGGAGTCATCCACGCTCTGTAAATGGCGATTTTTGAGTGTCTACCTAATAATGTGCCATGCCATGAAAGATCCACGGTTACTGATGCCTCGCCATGCTCCTATAGCGCCCTGGGCGTATAGAAATTTCCTGTCCACGCTACTGCTGGAGAAAACATATGAAGCAACAGCCGCAGCCTTTTCACAAGCCAGTCTGAAGCTGGCTACATCAAAGATCAAGTTGTCCAGGTGTACCAACGAGAAGAGCTTGTCTTTTAAAAATGTGCCACTGTGCCTTGTGCTGTATCCGACTCTGGGTGGCGCTGGCACCTTTTTTTTATCCTAAAGCCCTTTTCTCCATCACGTCTGCGGTTTCAATTCACCTCTTTCTTGTGCCGGTTTTAATCTTTCAGTAATCACATGCGATGTTTAATGAATAAACACAAAAAGGCTGTTACCCCAAGAGGATGAAAGCTGTTAGTTCCATTGTTAATCAAAGCTCACTTTTCAAAACACTGCATGACTGCAAGTCTGCAATGAAAATAGCGCAGAACCGTGGCAGTGTGCATTGTCTCAATAACGAACGAAAAATGTTAAGGGTGGGTGTGCTGGAAGGGGGTCTCGGAACGGGAACTGAAGATAAACGGCCAAAATAATGCAGATAGTTATTTTGACCGGATGCTCATAAGAGCTAGATCTGCCGACTTTGGTAATTGTAATCAGGATTCGAGCCTCCACGTAGGCTGTCTCCCTACCTTAAAAAAAATACAAAAAACTGGCGAGCTACCAGGAGATGACAAAAAGAAAAAGTAGTGCACAGAAACAAAACAAATGGCCACTACTGTTAGGATGCAAGTAGCAGGGCCAGTCGCCAGGGCGTTGTCAAAACAGCCAGGAGGCTGGACTAATGTACAGTATTAACCAAAGAGAGCAATGGAACGTGTGCAGTCCAATCAAGCAACCAAGGAAAAAGGGTGTGTTCCAACACCTGAGAAGGATTCCTTCATGCCTCTCAGTGCAAGCGCTGATTCTAGGCTCGACCTAAAAATGAGAATGGAATTGGATAATGGTCTATTTATAGAAGCTGTTTTCAATTATATCTGCTGTCCTTTCTGGTGCATTTTTTTTTACCCCTTATAGTATGTATAGTACAGTATATGTTGCTCACACGAGCGTTTGTGAAAATTTTGCATGTATGAGTAATAATGAATACGTGCAAATGCCCAGATTTAAGGATTACTGTATTTCCTAGTGCAGTCCCTTATATACCGTAAAGTTTTATAGACCAGTGTTTATTAGTGTCACAATCATTTGGGAGAGTTTTGCATGAATAGGTAAAAAGTGATGAATACATTCAAATGGCCAGTTTTAAGGTTTACAGTCCGCTTAATAACTAGCGTCCAGTGATTTTTATGTAATGCAGACATTTTAAATAAACCTGGTATCAATTATATTTGATGAGGCTCACCACGGTTGCACGAAGCTTAGCATTTGTAATCCGAACAGCTTTATTTTTGTATATACTTCAGTGCATGCTCTTCACTGTTAAAGGAGAAACATAGACAAGAAGTGGAACCGGGGCAAACGTTAACGTTGTGTTTAAATGAACAAGTGGCTTGATACTACTCTAGGCAAAATGCTCTGCTTTAGAGACTTGCATGCAAGTTTTTTTTTTCTGCAGGCGAAGTTGTAACCATTCTGGTTCCCCTGACTTCGGGAGCTTAAAGCGGCTGGTCCCACTGATGGGAAAACAACTTATCCATCAAAACCGGGGCCCTCATTTACCATAAAGCACCAATGTTTTTCAGAGGCAGGTCTATGCTATTTTATTATGTAGTGCAATTGGCATGCCGGGTAATATCGCTCTTGGTGGGGAATTCCCAACCCACCGCCCTTCTCTTTAAGGTATGTCTGAGTGTGGGCCATAGGAACTTTCTTTACACTTCATATAAAGTGCCCCATGAGATGTTGCCATTTAGCCCTTACAGCAGGGTGGGGAGAAGGGGGGAGGTGGGGGGGGGGGGGGGGGTTGCAGCGGTTAAGTTTGCATAGCATGTAAAATCTGGAAGAGTTGGGCCATTTAAACCATTGCTAGTCTACCTAACCAGGATAGCATGTATCTTTTCCAGGTCCAGAGTTCAGCCCTAGCAGTGGCTGGGAGGGTAGATTAGTTCTCCCGGGATGTGCGCTCAGTCGTAGGGAAGATTTGTAGTCCCAGATATGTCACTCCACTTGTCGCCCAGGCAAAAGGAAACCGTCACCAGTCGTATGTGATCAGTCCTGGGGATAGTTAGGCTAGGGGCCTGCGTTTTCTGTAGGTTAATCTTAAAACTGGACACTAGGCCAAAGTCTACTATTTAATGCAAAGGGGGATGGCGGGGTAAGGTAAGGAGGCGAATGGTTGTGTTAAGATAAGCATAACATCGTCCGCATGTAGCGATATTTTATACTCCCCGTCTCCCATGCTGCTTCCCGTGATAGTGCCATGCAAGATCGTTTTGCAAAGGGCTCCATTTATAGTGCAAAAAGTAAGGGAGACTGGAGATACCGTTAACCCGTACCTTGTCCTCTGGTGCGGTATAATTACAGCCCTCCAATGCTGAAATCTCTCCCCCAGTCCAAATCTAGTAAGCACCAGGTGCAGGGAGGGTCAATGTAGACCGACCAAGGTATTTTTTGCATCAACCAGCAAAAATAGGGCAGGCCTTTGGGAGTGCTGGGTTTTATCAAGTAGGTGACAAAGTCGCTAGGTGCCATCATTACAGCCCTTCTCTTGAATAGACACGGATTGATCGGGATCTACGAAGCTCTGCATGTAAGGTGGTAGACGAGAGGCCAGTATGCTAGCAAACTTTTTATAGCTGGACATATTACCGTCAAATAGGCCGATATGAGGCGTACCGCTTACTGCGTAGGATATCTGCCTGGTTTTGGTATACCTACAATTGTGGCCATTTGCATGGAGGGGGTAAGACTCCAGGTGCCAATGAATGAATTGTAGAGATGTGTGAGTAGTGAGGTAAGGGTGGATGGAAATGCAGTATAAAAATTCAGAGTTGAAGCAGTCTTTCCCGATAGCTTCACCTGTAGGGAGCTTTTGGATAACCTGGAGTACTTCCTCAGGGGGTATGTTGGACGCATTCAAGTCTGAGAGCGGAGTCCCCTGAGCCATCACTACTTAGTCTGCCACAGCAGCTTTATTAAGATTCTCTGCGGTGTATAGTTTGTAATAAATACGTTAAAACAATCCAGCTATGAGTTTGTCGGTCTTTAGTCTCGCCCCCTGCGTTCCCTCAATCTCTTGAGACCCGTCTGTGGGTAGTATGAGCCCGGAGCTGGTGCGCCAGAAGTTTCCCGGCTTTATTACCCCTTCTAATAATATCGTTGTCTAGTGCTTAAGAGCGAAGATTCTGCCCGCGCTGCTGTAAGTTGACTTCTACCTTGGAGAGAAACCGGTATGCAGGTGTACTCCCTCTTGTTATTTAACCGTTCCTTCGAACTGCTCCCGTTTAGCCTTTGTTACTGTTCAGCTTGACCACTATAACAATAAATTGCCCTTGAATCATCGCACAGCAGGGGAACTGGCGTAGCGTCATAATTGGACTCCAGAAAAGCCTGCATTTATTTCTGAATCTCTAACATTAGTCATATGCGAGTAGTTTGTGGATTCACCGCCATACCGGTTGATGAGGTCATCCCCCCCCTCTCTCCGGAAGACTCAGTGTGAAGGTGGGAATGATCCGATGCTATCTCAACCTCCTCAGTTGCCAGGGTGAGACAAGGAGATGCCTGAAAAAGATACATCCGGACATATGTCTGGTGTGTTGCAAAGAAAAAGGTGTACTTCCTGGTGGAGGGATTACACTGGCGCCATACTTCCACCAACCCCATGCTAGCCTTCTTTAAATGGCTCTTTCAGCAGTACAGCCAAAATCTTTCTTTTAGAAAATGTTTTTTTCTTTTCTTAGATGTGGTTTCTTTCAGAAATAATAAAACGTTAGTTTCACTAGTGAAGCCTTTACTTGTGTGAACCACTGTTTAGTGTTGTCTGTTCCATATCAATGCTTTTAATCTTATAGCTTTATAGTCCGCTGTCGAGGGCTATATCAGTTGTTAAAGTCTGTAAACTACAGTAACAGACCTGAGCTGCAGACAAGGATCTAGAACAACCGATCTAGCTCAAGGCAGAATGGCTATCCAAGTATTAGAACATTCCACCCACAGAGGGTTTAAAGTTCATTTTCAAAATGGAAATACAAAGGAAAATATCCTGGAGTAGAGGCAGTGCCAGGCATTTCTAACCACGAGCCCCTTAAAAAAAACTTGAGAGAAGCCCCTAACATTCTGCTGTTTTAATAATGCATGTTAAATAGCCTCCCCTGTCGCCTGTCCCAATTTTAAGAACAGTCCCCATTGTGATCTCTGACACACAGTGGGTGTTGCCTGACTCCGGAATGAGCTTTGATTTCTAGATCAGAGCCTCAGCCCTATTTTGAGGGGCTAGGACTCTGGGAGGAATGTGATAAATAGCTGGACCATGATGACTACCAGCCATGCTTAGAATACCCTAATATGGTCTTGGCTGAGTAATTGTGTGAAGCGAGTGGACTGGATACCTCTTCAGATACTGGTATGCTTTTTCCCCTTACTGTCTGTGGTTACAGAGGAGGGAGCTTCATACGCAATGGTGTTGCGGAGATCTGCTGTGGTCCTTGACATTCAGTTGCCCTCAGTGACATTCAAGACCAACATATTGACAGTGGTGTGGAACCCCGACTAAACAACAACTTAATTTTAATTATGCCCTCACTGACGTCCTGTTGGGGGACCTGGTTCAAATTCAAAACAGGGGCTCTTGTGAATGAAACAATTGTCCACCGCCATCGCAGCTGGCAGGGGGATCCAAATTTCCTCATCCTACCTGGAGAGCCTGGTGGTCCAAGCCTAGAATTCCCAGGGCAAATACCTACAGCTCACCTGGGCATGAAATACAAAAGGCTGGGCTCTTTGGGGACACATTTTTTTTCTTCTGCCTGCCTAGCATTGCAGCCTGTGAAAACTGCATGCCTTTTGGGTTGCACAAGTGCTGCACAGGGCCCGGTAGAGGCCCGGACGATACTCTGACTGTTGCCGACAGGAGACATGCAGCAAAGTTCACAATTTGTTGGCAACTGTACATGACGGACTCACTGAGGAGAGCGGTTTCGGCTACGGTGTCCCTGAGACACCACACCTGATTCAGGACAACTAGTTTTTGGAAGCTGTCCAAGCTTCCCTTATGGACATGCCTTTCGATGGCACCCATCTCTTTGGAGACCTCGCAGAGACTGCACTGGAATGCTTTTAGGACTCCCAGGCTATGGCAAAGTCCTTGGCCCTCTTGGCTCCCCCACACCGCCATCAGTCTGCATTTCGTTTCTCTCGTGGCTATGGAAGGGGCTTCAAACTGCTCTAGTACCCTGCCAGCCACTGAGCTGCGCATGCTCCCTAATCTCTTTACGTGAACAAGGGCATGCTACCCACAGACCCTGGTCAGGTAGCCATCAGTCATCTCTGTCCAACCCCCTCAGGCAGCTGCAGCCTCAGAGCGTTTCTAGTCTCCCTTTTATCTTTGATTTGCTCTGCATTCTGTCCATCTGTGTGTCTTTTGCTTTCTCGCCCAAAGTGCGCCGAGTATGCCCAGACGCGGGTCCCAGGCTCACTGTCACTGGATTCAAGCTAGCCTGGCTGATGAGGGGGTGATCACCTGAAACTGGTCCCAGGATGCTTGTTTCCAGTCTAGGGAGATCCTGGCTTGGCAGTTTGGGCTGGACTGTTCTCATGAGGCACAGGGTCAGACTGATTTGCATATGGCCATGTCTGAACTGGGGTGGTGGAGTGAGCTAAAGAATGATGGATTAAACCCAAATCAGTTGACTGGGGGTGAGTGTTGGATTTGCTCAAACGCTCCATCCATCATCCCCTTTTTGGTATTGCTTTGTTTGCCCTAAGTTGGCAGGGTATGCCCAGACATGGGTCCCTTGCCCACTTTGCCACTGGATTCAAGATAACCTGGCTGATGAGGGTTATGAACCCGAAACCGGTCCCAGGATGCTTGTTTCCGGTCCAGGAAGACATGGCTTGGCAGTTCAGGCTTGACTGTTCCCATGAGGCACAGGGTCAGACTGATTTGCATATGGCCATGTCCGAACTGGGGTGGTGGAGTGAGCTAAAGAATGATGATGAATAAAACCCAGATCAGTTAACTGGGGGTGAGTGTTTGATGTGCTCAAACGCTCTGTCCATCATCCCCGTTGGTATTGCCATCTCACGAATGGCTGATGGAGGATAATTTGTCCTTGCTACATGAGGAAGTCTTGGCTCTCTTGGCCAAAAAGGACAAGGGCCTATCCTAGACCTCAAAGCAGTCAACTTCTTCCTCAAGAAGTATGCTCACACTAGCTCAGGTATTGGCTGCCCTGGACCCAGGGTACTGAATGGTAAAGTTGGATTTGCAGGGCGCCTATTTTCATATTCCCATCCTGCCTGCCTGCTAGCATCATCTGCTGTTTACGGTAGGCAGCAATCCTTTTCAGTTTAGTGGCTTTACGAGCGCCCCAGTGTTCAAAAAGGTGATGCATTTGTTGCAGCTCATCTGCTGGGATCAGGGGTGCCAGTCTTCCCCTGTCTAGACGACTGGCTGTTGAAGGCGGGCTATTCCCTTGCTGTCGTCTCTCACCTTCGGACTACGGCAAAGCTTTTGCAATCACTAGTGGAGAAGTGTGGCTCCATGATTAGAGCGGCAGACCCTGAAGCAGAGGTCTAGCCCGCGACCATGGCTCAATTCCCCGCCTCGGCGGGTCTTGGGCTCAAAAATTCCACGGACCTGATAATTCTCGCCTCGGTGCCTATTCCAATCATGGAGTCCCACTCTGCAACTCTGGGCAATAGCTTGCTTAATCTCCACAACGGCCACCACAACGCTAAGGATGCCTGGCCTCCACCTTGGGGGTGCCCAGGAGTGGACGCCTCGCAGGGAAAGCCAGGATGTGTTCCACAGAGGTATTCGTACAAGCGCTTTGAGACCCTTGCGGGTGAGTAGTGCGCTATACAAGTATCAATTTACAATTTTACTAGTATTCACTAGTAACGTGTCTAAGACACACAGACTCTCTCTCAGAACCTTCTTTTGCCAGCTGTTCTGGACACAGTACAGTTTCAAGCTTATCCTCCAGAGTGGCAAGTTCAGGATATTCAGCATATGATACTGATGTTTCATCCTCTAGACTGGGTTTTGGTGAGACTGACTGTGAGGCTGCTGGCCCTCATGACTTCCTGCGGGCTCAGCTTTAGGGGAATCTGTCAGACATGGTCCAGATCCCAGAAGGAACTGCAAAGAACCTGCAATGGTGGCTAACAAACCGCAATTGGGTTTGAGGCAGACCCCTCGCTTTTCCACAACTAGATCTCACATTAGTGACCAATGCATTACTCCTGGAATGATGGAGCCGCCTGGAAGAGTTGGAGGTCCGAGGGCTCTGCGCTCTGACTGAATCTGGACTCCACATCAACCTGTTGTAGCTCAGAGATCTGATTGGCATTGAAAGCTTTTCTACTATCCATCAAGGGAAAGCTAGTCTAAGTGTTTGGATAAGACCACTGCCATGTTGTACTGCAACAAACCGGGCAGGTGGGGTCGTGTACCAGTAAAGGGTCCCTGCTTCTCTGGACATGGCTGGAATAGCAGGTCATTGCCCTTGTAGTTTAACACCTAGCAGGTTCCCTGAAAACAAAGGCGGGCAAACTTCCCCGTCGGTGTCTAATGGACCATGAATGGCAATTCCACCTGGAGGTGCACAAGGTCTCTTTCAACAGTGGGGAGAGCCTTGGTTAGATCTGTTCACCTCTGGCAAGGATACAGTATTTCATCAGTTTTGCACTCTGAAGTTTCCAAGGCGCTCTGGATGCTTTTCGTCTTGAGTTGAGCTCCGGCCTCCTGTGTGCCTTTCCGACCATCCCACTCCTGCCCAGAGTTCTCAATGAGATCACAAACAACTGGGCTAAAGTCATCCTTTTCGTTCCGTACTGAGCACAGAGAGTCTGGTATCCTGAGGTTCTACACAGGAGCATTGATCTCCAATCAGGCTACACTTTCGGGAGGATCTTCTGTTGCAGCAGGGGAGGGTCTTCCACCTTAACCTGTTTACTCTCCACCTTCAGTGTGGAGATTGAGCAGTGGAAGTTAGTAGTTTTTTACCTTAATCCCGAAGTCTCATGTTATTCTGCCAGACAGGCATCCTTCCACAAAGACGGTATATGCCTGAGTCTGATACAATTTGTGGTATTGTGTGCAGAAAAGTCAATTGATCCCCTTTCTACCGCTCTCTGAAGTTCTTCTTTTTGCCCTTTCTTTTGCCCAGCAGGGCTCTGCACTGGAAACCCTCAAGGCCTATCTTTCTGGTTGGACTGCCTTTGTGTGGCTGCCTGACCAACCCTCCTTTTTGAAGTCCCCTATTGTACATACATTTTTGCACGGTTTTGTGCACACTTTCCCCCCTTCACCATTCATTATTCCTCAGTGAGACCTTAATTTGTTTCTGAAATCTTTGTGTGCTCTTTTGAGCCTTTACACAACTGTTCACTCGGGCTCCTCACACTTGAAGCAGCCTTCCTGGTGGCGATTACATCTGCTCGTAGAGTGAGATGCTGGGGATTCCTTACCGACCCACCCATACTCCCCGCTCTGCAGACAGATTTCTAGGATCAGGGCTGATCTCTTTCGATTGTCCATTGCGCTTGTGGTGTGGAAAGTTGTGAAAAGTAACTGAAGTCAGCTTGCCTGGGTGGCACCTCTATAGGTGCCGTGGATGTCACGGCGCGGATGCCACTGCCACGCGGAATTGATCTCTGCCATCTACAGGCACGCAGGGGTACTGCTCACGAGAAGTCTTCCAGCTTCAGTCTGACGCCTGGGGAAATTCAAAGGTAAGGAATCCGCAGCTAGTCAGTCTTTGCCAGATAAGGCATTACCGACGGTCAGAGAATTGTTCATATATTTATTTCAGATGCTAAAACGAACTGCTCGCTCAATGTAGTTCTTTCATATGGCAAAATCACTACCTTTCGAGTTGTCACACTATGTTTGGCATTTCTCCTGATCTAAATGTTCTTTGGTGATGGTCTTCCTCCTCTAAATTTACTTGCATCACTCTGAGAGGGTGTCAGCCTGGAACTCTTTATACACCAGCTAGATGTGCAGTCCATCCCTTTTTTCTTGTTAGTCCTTTCCTTGACGATTCTTATGAAAAGTTTGTGCTGTCATTCTTGATATGCTCTTTTTTGAGCTGGGTAGTGGTGATTCTATGGTCCATGCGTGCGGATTCTTTTGATTGAGGAGGCTAATGGCAGCATTCGAGACTCAATCAAACCTTTGTTTCCATCTGCAAAGGCATTTTGAGGTTTGATGTGTAATTGCACATGGTCCATTCATGACAATCCTAGTATATTCTGTACATGTTCTGATGGGTTTTGGTTCAGACTTATTTAGCCACTGTCTTCTTTGGCTTTGAATTGCCTTATGACAATTGTCAGTCATATCTTAAATGACCCCACAGGAGTATTTTAGACTCGCTTTTAATTTACTGTATGACTATCCTTCAACCCAAATTGGAATGCTAAATTGGATTTTTATATCGAGAAAGTACATTCACTCTTCACTCTTCGCTCCCCTTTTCAGTTTTCCTGCAGCTCCCATGAACTGTCTGACTGACATTACAGGGATACATCCTCTAATTTCCTTTCTTGATTGTATCGAAAGCAATAACTTACTTTTGCGAAAGAAACCAAGCTGCACTAGTTTTTTGTTATATTTCCACCAAGCAGTGGGAAAGTCTTTCAACCGAAAGATGTGTAAGTAATTTTCAAACGCCCTAGTAGTGATCCTTAAACACCAAAATAATACATTACCAGCTCGATAAATAAAACACACACTGCCACCTAACCGATAATAGGACTAAATACTTGTAACCCCAGAATCGGAAAGACACGGCAGTGCAAAAGTGCTACAACGCCACACCAATGGCTTTATAAATGCCCATAACTATAATTTTTGTGCCGTTGCCTTTCAGGTTTTTTGTTGCTGTTAGGAAGGCAATCGCTGTTAAATCAAATGACAGCAATTGTGAGTTATACTTTTTAGACCTAATCAACTGCCTTTTCCTCTTACAGAAATGCTAATATTTTAGTGAAATACAGTACTTATGAAATTTCTTCTCCCAAATTTCTTTTCTGCTGTGCCTAGTGATGAAAACGGATTTTTTTTTTGTCCACATTCGATTTCAGATCTGTTAATTGTCAGATTTGTTAATGTGACGGTTTCCTTAAAATACAATAATTCTTTTACTTAATGCTTTTACAGTTTTGTTCCCGTTAAATTGCAGACCAGATTCCACGCCCAGTTTTTCATCCACCATTGCTCCTATGCACCCAGGACCAATGCTATCTCCACCCGTAGAAGCGCGTAAAGTATGTCACCTGTGCTCAAAGTTGCCTGCAGTTCTATCTGAGGCCCTCTGCCGAGGACTCAATCCATGCTAAATGTTTCATCTCTTCTCTCCCGACCACTGCTTTGAGTGGGATGTGAAAGGTATTTTAGGGAGATTTCTGTGAAAGAGGCATGACCCAAAAAGCATAACTGGAATCCAGTTGTGGACTTGTAATTGTTTTTATATAGCACTAACTACTCCAGGTGAGGCATCAAAGCACTTTTTGGCGAGTAGCACACCACTCTGGAACCCAAAAGGGATTAGTGGTGTATTAGTATAGGGAAATATTAATTAATATGCGCATTGGACATGTGAGTGTTAGTTCGAGTGAAAAGGCTAATGATGGATTAGAAGAGGAGGACGAGTCTAGAAAGGTTTTATTGGGAGATCATAGTAGTAAAATGGAGACTAGGATGAGTCTAAGGAGGGATACTTCATGGAAGAATTTAGAAAAGGTTGTTTGGGAGATCTTGGAAGTAAAAGGAGGTTTGGGGTGATGCAAAGGAGGGATGGAGGAGGGAAGAGACTAGAAGGGGTTATTTTTTTGATCATAGTTGTAGTATGAAGTTTGGGATGAGACCAGTTTTTGTATTTTTTACAGTAGGGGTAAAGTAATAAATGTATAGATTCAGAAGTACCTGGAGGTATACATGTATAAGGAAGGTAACGTGTCAATATTTAAGCTGTATTTCATAAACCATCTATCTAGATGCACAAATATAATCAATTTAAATGCTTATATAACATTTTGTACACATTTTAATTTGTGTTGAAGTATAGTAGTTATCTAGGGAAGAGCCTACTCTTGAGTAGTCTTCTAAAGATAAGCTAGTTATTCGTGGATCTTGTCCGCACTAATGCAATACATTCAATGGGTGGTACGGGCACTACTCGGGAGCAAACAGGTGCTCTTAACTAGTGAGCACCTGCACTTCTAAATTTCCATTTGAAGAACTGGCTAAACTCAATTATGATGTGCAGGTAATTTCTGGCCCATCAGAATTAATGAGCCATACTCTTAAAGGAAGTCCTAGTTGCTGTGTTGTGTAATAACTAGCTAATACTTCTCAGTAGTGCCTAAACACATGAATTAATATCCTGCTCTTCTCACAGCGTGTCACCTGACCAATATTTGGGTGCCTCCAATTTTCTGCTGTTGCATGTAGACCTCACACACAACAATATACACCAAGTTGACTTTGCCAGTGCTTGTTGGCTATATCAGACACACGAGTATCAGCAGTGAATAATTTGAAATAAAAATGTTTTAATTAAAGTATCGGACTGTAAACTAAACATTACTAAGTTCTGTGGAATGAGCGAATGCTTTTTGGAGTGTCTCTTCTCACCTTCAAATTACTTTCCTTCATAGTCTGACTCCAACATGTATGCCCTTCATCTTCGCCTCTTTATGAAATCTTCCATCTGCATTTCTCTCGTTAGTTATCTCCTTCCTCTTCCTCGCTCTTTAGTGTCTCCTTCTGCAAGTACTTCCTTACGTCAACTCTCCTTCATCACACCCTCTTTTTCACAACCTCACCCTCTGCATTTTTGTTACTATGGTACTGTCCATATTTTAAACATCTGTATATTTACACACTTGGGCACCACTCAGTATTTGCAATTTACACATTTTGACCATCACTTGTGCGCTGTGCAGTAAGGATTTAAAAGCGCATTGTGTGAACATCTTTATAAGCCCACTATCTAGGCGCAGTGAGAAACTCTCTATGCCTCTGCCTCAAGTCCACTACACTCAATTGTATTCTGCCATGATGACCAAATGCGCCTAGAGGCGACAGTTCACAGTATGCGCTAGACAAGTGTACTATGGTGTGTGGAAAAAACTATAAACTCATCAGGTCAAGAATTGCAAGATGAATTTAAACATGGAATGTAAACAGAGGCTGCATTGCTGACCTGGATTATCGTAAGGATTTTTATGGTCATTGATGAGAATTAGAGCTCTGGTTTTCCCTGTAAAGTTGGAAGGCACGAACATCGACCCGTGCTCCCTCCCACCCCCTGCAAGGGCACGATTTAAAATCTTTTTCATTAACTGCCTGGTCTGTGACCTAGCAGTGCCTGCCCCACTTAAAGCACTCCTCCCGGTTGTGGCAGAGTTGCTTTGTCATGCATGTGAGAAACTACACACTCCAAGGGGCCAGGGTGCCACCAAACTATAACTTAAACATAATTCCCCTTAGAAACAATATACAAACCAACTCAGGCACTTGGATACCTCAAAGCATTCAAATTGCATCCAAAATCACTTATTCCTTATAAACGAGTACCATAACACATTCTGAAAAATACACAATTTTAAAACTGTCCTTACCATACAGATTTTTTGTAATTGTTTTAAGATTCCATTAAAACAGTTAAAAACACATATCCCATACCAATTGAATTTAAAACTAGATGTATGCTTTTACTGGGGCTACCAGCTAACTTGTTTGTCTTTTTTCAATGTTTGTGGAAAGCCTTTGTTGGCAATGTACTCAGTTTAGCTTTATAACTTTTTTTGTGTGCCCACCCCAGCCCAGTTGACTACAATGGGCAAGCAATAATGTCCTCTAGAAAGGAAACTGGTTGGCATTTAGTCTTGGAAGTTTATTTAAAGAAAAAGAATGCTCTATTCAAAGGTGAAGTATCCTTTGTGTGTGCTGTAACCTCCAATTCACCTTTTGCTTAGTGGTTTTTACATATTCTGTTTTTGGATTACAGGGTTCTAAATTATCAGGTTTTTTAAGGTTGGGAGCCGAAAGTAGGTTAATAGATTCGGATCATCTATAGTGTAATATGCCATCAACTCTTTTGGGCTGAAGTCTGTGAAAAGAAAGTTTGCTGGAGCAGATCATTCCATGGTGTTTCAATCCCACCCGCTAGTACGTTCCTTGAATTTAGGGACTGATAGAAATACTGAGAAAGATGAATGAGCACATGAGAGATTTTCTGTAAAATGTGGTCTAATACATAAAGCCCTGTACCTGGAGCAGTTCAAAGCAAACCATCTAAGTCACATGACCCTCATATCTTCTCCTTCAACATTTCTTCCCTCTTTCTCACTCGATTTGAATTCTTCATCCAGCTACCACAGACGCCTCCTTCTAAGTCAGAAACCAAGATGTATTATGATGGGACTTCTTTCCGTAGTGCCCCATGTATGGTTGTATTGTATTTGGTAGTCTGAATTTGGGGCAGGTAGGATTCATAATCAAATGCACAGAGGGCACAGGATTATTGCTTGCAAGTAATCTAATCAGAATTATACATTTCTGTTTCAAGAGGACTTGTGGTCCCTACCCGAAACTCACAATGCATCTGGCCAAAATTCCACCTTTGATAGTTTCACCTGCTCACTCACCACCTTCCCCGCCATTGACACCCAAAATCCAGTCAGACATCTGGGTCAGACAGAGTGGCCAAGCACTGGATCCATCAAGCTGCAAGCAACATGTTTGATTCTAGTGACTAGAGTCGATTGCTACAGCATGGGAAAACCCACTTTCAGTAATGTTTTTTCGATTTATGATGGAGGTAACATCTTGGAAGCGTGCATTATTGAGACCACACTTTCCCAATTTTAAGCTAAGTGCAATTCTAAATGGCTGTGTTTGGACATTGAGTTTTCAGTCTCTGATTGCTTCTGACCACAAAGTATCCACCTATTCGGCCAAGCAAGCCTGTAAAATAAAATAAAAAGAGAAAGTTGGTGGGTGCATTATAAAATTCAGTCAAATGAGTGTACTCTGGAAGGGAAGACAATCTGGAATTCTTAGCAGAACAGTCTCTTGAAATGCTCTTTGGATGGCAGGGGGGGCTCCGATGTTGCGGAAAAACTAGCCTTACGGGCTACAGGAAAAAGGCTACACCAAAGATACCACTACATCAAGATCTGAAGATCGCCTCCTCCCGGGGTTTGACCTCATAGTCTACCATGGAGACCACCAAGCACTGCTCACAAAGGAGCTGGGTAACTGGGAAGCTCGAAACTGTGACCAGGAGGCCTTGAAAGTCTGCTTTGGGCACTGTCCCATTGACTGCTTAGCGCAGAGAGCTCACCTTCGTTCTGGAAAACCCTTGAGCCAAGTCTCTGAGCCATGACTCCTAGCCATGACTTCTCAACCCTGAGGTGGTAGAGTCTGCATTGATGCAAAAACAACAGTTGATGGACAGAATGCAAAACAATGTCATACATTCACCCCAGTACAGAGATCTGGGCCAAAATCCATAGTTTTTTTGCTCACCATGCCATTCCAATTTGAACCCAGCCATAGGCAAATCAGTCTTGACCTGTGCCCCATGGGAACAGTCCAGCCCGAACTGCCAAGCCAGGTCCTCCCTGGATTGGAAACCAGCATCCTAGGACCGGTTTCGGGCTTTCAGCCCTCATCAGCCTGGATAGCTTGATTCCAGTGGCATGGGGACCACGGAACTCACGTCTGAGCATACCCGTCCCATTCGGGGTGACCAATGCAAAAACAGTTGTTGGACAGAATGCAGAACAATGTCATACATTCACCCCAGAACAGAGATCTGGGCCTAAATCCATCGTTTTTTTTTGCTCACCATGCCATTCCAGTTTGAACCCAGCCATATGCAGATCATTTGACTGGGGGTGAGTGTTTGATTTGCTTAAGCGTCCCGTCCATCATCCCCTTTGGTATTGCTTTGTTTGCCCTATGTTGGCAGGGTTTGTCCAGACGTGGGTCCCTTGCTCACTCTGCCACTGGATTCAAGATAGCCTGGCTGATGAGGGTTATGAACCCGAAACTGGACCCAGGATGCTTGTTTCCGGTCCTGAGAAGACATGGCTTGGCAGTTATTGCTGGACTGTTCCCATGAGGCACAGGGTCAGACTGATTTGCATATGGCCATGTCTGAACTGCGGTGGTGGAGTGAGCAAAAGAATGATGATGGATTAAACCCATATCAGTTGACTCGGGGTGAGTGTTTGATTTGCTCAAGCGCTCCGTCCATAATCCCCTTTGGTATTGCAGAGTCTGCATTGAGGCTGGCTGTAAGACAACACTCTACTCCAACCTCGACTGTGAGCAAAACACCCTGGGCCATCTAGATTCCAGAGGTGCCTGAGATCTGACAACTTAAGCTTTACATTCACCCACCCACTGGGAAGTATCTGACTTCACAGCTCTATCAGGAGGCTACCCCTACGCTCCTCAAAAAAACTAGAGACTCATTTCTAAGTAGGCTGTTTTAGAGAAACTAACATTTATTTCCTGTTGGAGAGTAGGATCTGCTTCCTATGGCTACCCCCACCTTTTGCTTTATTTCACTGGTTTTTCGACTTTAGTCTGGCTGTGGCCCTGCTAATCAGGACCACAGCTTAGCTGTTCTCTCTAAATTGATTCCATGTACATTAGGTACATACCAGATTGGTTACTGAGTTACCTTGTGAGCCCCTAGTATATGGAACCTTCGGTACAAAGGGCATAGGTACACCAGAGGCCTACCAGGGGCTGAAGCATGTATTATGCCACTCATGGGAAGCCTTGCAAAATGGCACCACAGGTCTGCACTTGCAGCCTGGGTAGGGTGGTGTAGGTACCCTTTACTGGGTCATAGTATACCTATATCCACCATTTAAAACAGACATATATTAACCTATAAGTCACTCCTATGGCAGGCCTTGACAATCCTGAAGGCAGAGTGCTTGGTTTTGTGTGAGCGGGTGCCCTAGCATGAGCCGAGCCCCTCTGCAGCTTTCGGAATCCCTTCCTTACAGCTGCTCTGTGATATGGCCATACCATATACTCTTAAGTACATTATAATCCTTGCGGTTAATGCTGACTTTGGTTTGCTTTATCAAAACATGTCATGTTTGGTGTCAAACACTTTGGAATACTACCCCCTCCCCCCCAGGCCCCCCCCTCCCCCCAGTTCTGGCGGCAAGGGTAGCATTCCACCCTTCTAGATGGAGAAGACATGTACACATTGGTATACCCGGTTAAAGTTTTACAGAGCCTCAGCATCACAAAATGGATGCTGCTGCAACAGACACGAGTCTGACCTCCTGCTGCCGGACGAAACTCCGTCAGGAGAGGCCTGGACAATAGGTTTCCTGTCCAGGGAGGTGCCAGTACCTCCCCAGACAGGCTTTAGTGTATTGGGGCAGGGTGGTTTGCATTCAGTGAATGCTTTTGAGACACTACATGGGGCACACAAGGTGCTCCTGCATTTCCCAGTTCAAACTGGTTGCTGGGGCACTTAGTCCCCAGCTCTGGTGCGAAACTGGACAAAGGGGAAGGGGTGTAACCACCCCCTATCCAGGTCCTCCCATAGGTGGGACCCTGGAGTTAGTCCATTCCCTAAACTTTGTATAAGTATAGGAACCCAGTCCCTAGAACGTTAAATTACCCTGGACGAAACTCTGAAGACGAAATCCTGGACCTTTGACATTCCATATCGACTGAAAGACAGAAGAAATCTCCCTTGGTGTCAAGGAGTGACCTCCCTGTCTAAACGGGCACCTAAGAGCATCTTGCCGGTCTGCATTTTCGAGGCTCCCGCCGTATCCCGAAAAATCTACGACACAGGACACTGACTTCTAGACATCTGAGGCCGACACGAGATCCCAGCAAAGCTGAGACCCGTAGCTGAAACGAGAGACGTGGGACCGGAACTCCTGGACATCCTGCAATTTTGCAACTGCACCTACTTTCCGAAGTTGTGCATTGGATTATTTGTTGCCCTTGCCCGAGCACCTTTTGCATCGAAGCTGAGAGGCCTACACTCCACGAGTGTCCCGAGAGTCCACTTTCTTCACCGCAGCTCGAGGCTCCTTCGCGATCCCTAGTCCGTTGGCTAGTGGGTCCCCACGAAGGACAATCCTTTGTTTCTTGAGCTTTCCTGGTTGCTTCAGACATGCTCTGACTCCCCTCCTATGGGTGAGTCCCTCAGTTCTTGCTGGTCTGAACCAAAGCCAATCTTGTCATCTTGCGTGGGTTGCTGTTGCCAAGGCTTTTTGGGTCCAATCCGGATACCAACGCTGCAGCTCTCGACATCCTTCGTGGGTCAGCTCGAATCCAGCTCCTGGTAGTCGTCGACGCCTCCTGGTCCTCGTGGCTGAAGAGTCAAGCTTCACCTACTTCACGTTAAAGCACCCGACATCGGCTGGCATCTTCCTGTCGCCATCCTAGTCACTGGCTAGTGACCCAGACTCTGTGCTCTCCTCTTTCAGGTTCTTCGGATCTCCGATCCACCCTTGAATCCACCCGGAAACTTTTCCTCTGGTCGCCTGCAGCACTTCTTCGCAGCTCTCCATTGGAATCGACGACGAAACCAGACACCTAAAGACACCTATGCACCCGGTTTCCCTGGGTGAGGTAACACGAGTACTCTGTTGCTCCCGTGGGTCTGGACTCTCGAAGTGCTGTAGTCAAAAAGGGTTCCATCGTAGTTCACTCCCAAGTGTCCTTAATCTTTAAAATGATAACTTGCTTTTCCTCCATAAAAGTCAATAGTGATTCGCGGCTGTGTTTAGACACTGCATGCGTTCCCCGTGGGTCTCCTGCGTCCCTACCTTGGGTGGTTCCTGGTTGCCCCAGCAGTTCTACAGACCCTAGGACTCACTTCTTTCCCTCACGTGGTTCTTATACCACTATTTTAGTATATGGTTTGTGAGGCCCCTAGGGCATAACGTATACTGTGCTATTTACTGTGTGTTATTTACAGATCTTGTGTTGTACTTTGGCCTCCAGCCTTATAAATAGAGGGGTTGTGTTTAAAATAAATATATATATATTTGATATATACTGTGTGTGCTTTCATTTGATCATTCAAGAGAAATTTAGACTGGTAAAACAAGCTGCTTTACATTCCTTCAAGACTTAGCCTGAAGGCTGATCACCACAGCTACCACTAGGATAGCTTTCTATAAAGGTTGTCTTAAACCTGCCATCAATGAGGGTCGTTTGGACTGGTGCAAGGTGCCCACTAGAATAGTGGACATCATATGCTAGGCCAACTTCTCACATTTCCTTCCCCCAAAAAGTGCAGGCAGCAAGACATCAGCCCTAGCTCCACCTCCTTCACTGATACTCATTGCCGCCCACCACCACAGTCTCCACAGAAGTTGGTCCACACACATTTTCTCCCCCTTGACCTTTATTTTCCACGACTCCTACTTTGAACCAATCCCACCAAATAACAGCAGGGCTCCAAAAGCGACCATCACGATTCCCCTGCCTAGCAAGGCAGCTGCCTTCCACACTAGCATTTAAAGAGCGACGGATCACTACAAGATTGGTGCTCCATGTCGTGGAGGAGGACAACTTTTTAATTGAACTTATCTAAAACCAAGTAGTCTGTGCAATTCTTGCTAATCAGGAGTATCTCTCACTATGCGTCAGAAAACGTAATTGCTGGTTAAATTCATGATAGGAACACCCACAATCGAAGGTACAAGCCAGTCTTGAATGACTCGATCTACATATGGGGTTATGTACATTCATTTTCCGCACAGCTTTAAAGAGATAATTCGCACAGGGTACAGGATATTCCAAGGAACAGAAATGAACAATCTTGCCTTCAGATGTCTTCTTCAGTTGTGACCTACAGATATGTGCGGACTTCTGCTTAAGATGTGCAGCATACAGCTGCATGGTCATGCCCGGTGGAAGGAGGAAATATCGATCATTTGTGATTTAGTTGGTGACGTCGTGTGTAATAAAGTCCTATCTTGTAACTTGCAAAATTGTGTAACGTAATCAGCATTTCATTGTGGAAGAGCATTGGAGTTGTTGTTTTGATAATAAACAACAGCAATACACGTTATTAACCACTTTTGGGGGTTTAAATTCTAGCAATAACATTCCATGAATCGAAGTTTCTACATGGAAGTTGGAAGGCTTTTTTTAGTCTGCCTATGTAAATTTTTCTGCATTGGAAACTAGAACGCCATACTACCAAATTCCTTTTCCAGTGATGCTCCTCATTCATCCCATCCAGTAGTGTTAAGTGAATATGCTTAATTTTCTTAAAACTTTAATGTCTCACCGGGATTGAATTACTTTGGTATTCTTATGTCTACTGACCTATGTGCATTACTGGAAGGACTATGTGTATGACATAATGCACTTGAGCATAGTTTTCTTTTAGCTGATACATTTTATATTTTGATATCTGGAAAAGTACTAAAACTCTGCGCGGTCTCTGCTAATTAATGGCAAAATGTTTTTTCTAAAAACAGCTGTCCTTGAATTACTAATCCCTCACATTTCTAATCCCTCCTCGAAGTTAGTGTACCAAGTATTCTTTTTTGTTGAGCATTCTCCATAACGAATTGCATTTCTATGGTAGATGCACTAAGTGTTTGTGGTTTAGGCTTGTAGGTTTCTTGGACTACCCTCTCTGCAGGGGTAGATTTGCGTTTCTCACGGATTTAGGGGACCTAATCTCCCTAGACAAAATAACTGCAGAAAAAGCATTGTTCACCTTGCTTAAATTAAAGTGTGATGTAACTATACAATGTTTCAGTTTTTACAATGTTGGATAATGATGAATTGCATGAACATTTTTTTTTTTGCTCGTCAGAAAAGAAGTATGTTTTGTGATGTCTTTTATAAGTTTTATGCTTCCAAATGTTTAAAGCTCCACGTTGTTCTATGATTTGCTTTACAGCCACTCATTTCTGCAGAATGTGCAAAGGAAACTACATTGCCCTTTGGTGAGCCCTTCAAAGAGAAAAGCTTGATATTTCCATTTGATCCTTTTTTTATTCGAAATCACAAGAGCGACTGAGCAGATAATACATTTTTTACGGGCCCAAAACACCAAAAGGCTACATTTATTGGGGTATATTTTTTACTCTGCATTTCATCATACTGATTGTTCAAAAGATGTTACTAATTTTCATTTTGATTGCTTTGAAGTGCAGAGAAAGATGACAGCAAGCAAAGAACACTAGATCCCATATATGCAGGGGTGCATGTAGACCTTCTATAGCAGTGATTGCAATAGATATTATTAAAAAAGTTCTGTTGGCTGAAAGTAGCTAAGCTGTGGTCTGTTGCTGTTTCTGCTGTCAAAGTGAGGTGTGATCCTTAAATATGGACTTCAGTACACAAGGCCCTATTTGTGCTGCTGGCCATGCGCTACCTCATCATCCGTTTTATGCCAAATGTACATGAATATCCTTAATCAAACCTATCCATGTACGCTTCATAGTTATTAGACTGCTTTTTCATTACAATGGCTGTATAAAAATTCTGATGCAGGTGATCAGCATGCTTGTGAATTGGTTTAAATCATGCATTGTTGGACCAAGCAATTTCTGCCATAATGTAATGGAGCTCCTGAATTTCTTCCAGCAGCATAATAAAATGGCTAATGAGGTGAATGGTAATGCGGTACAAATAACAGAAGAGGACGAACCCATGGATACCTCTTGCAGTGTAACTCTAGCAGAAAACACAGAACACTACCAGTCACTGATAGAGGCCGGCCTCTCTGAGAAGGTGGCCGAGAGGCTTGATGAAATATTTCAGACAGGTATAATATGCATTTTTTGTTTCTGACTGGTTGTGAAAGTAAGGGGTAAACATTCAAAATTTATAGATTTAAAGTTTTATAAATGAACTTTATGATTTTGGTCTTAGGATCCGAACATTTCGTTTTAATTAGTTTGTATGAAGGTGAATTGGGTATGACACAGAATGTGTCACATTAAAGCAACTTGCATTTCTAATATGAAACCCTACTTGGATCAGAACAATGCATTGATTTGTCTGCAAGACTTTCTCAAGTATAAATGTATAGTCCCATTTTATTTCCATTCAATTAAGCCAAACTCCTGTATACCTTTAATGTTTCTCCAGTTGATTTAAAAGTATTGTGTTGGATATATGTGCACACTCACAATGAATGTCAACTGGGCGCCTTTCATGGAGTATAGAGTTTTCTCAACTGCCATTATTCTGCTCCCCCGTAGTCTTTTCTTAAGGGTGCCCAGGTTTAGCCCGACACAAGAATTAACATTTTTGCAGAATGGATAAAGATCCCAACCCCAAGTTTTAAAATGTATTTTGAAATCCCCTGAATTAAGTAGACTTTTGCCTTTACACAAGGGCAAAACGTGAGTTTTCGCCATACTGAAGCCCATCCTATTGACACTGGTAGAGTTTTGAGGAGTTAATCGGTTATAAAATTGGAAGTAAATTAACTTGTGTGTGGCTGGTGCCAGCTGCCAAATAGTTCTAGACGTTGTTTTTGTACCGTAATTCACCTGTTCAGATTAGCGCTTGATGTTCTCTACAGTGTTTTATTGCCTAAGTAAGCAGTCCCCTCATGCAAGTCGGCAATACTGAGATGTTGCACATTTGGCTATCCCATGTGATTGGTAGTCATGGTTAGTGCTGAACAAGTAGCATTTCAAATTTCAGAACTATGCGAAGGAACTGTTTCGAATTTTAGTTACAGTGGGTGAAGAAATGGGAAAAGGCATCTTCTGTGGGTAAAATTGACTCTCAAACTATTCACTTCATCCAGTAAAATGAGTTAAGTTGTTTTAACAGCCCTTAATTTAACTTTACGCGAGTTCCTTTGTTGACCAAAATAATACTGTTTATTTTTCAAATCCCTTTCTTTCTGTATACCCCCACTTGTTGTGTTACGCTACCAATAGACATTCTCATAGTATAGTACATTGTAGATGGAAAGCTGCAGTTGTGCTGTACTACCAACAGAGGACTTCACTGTATATAGTACAAGTTAGGAAAGTTGCAGTTGTGCTATACTACTAAAAGATGTCCTCACAGTAGAGTTCAATGGCGATAAAAAGCTGTAGTTTAATTATACTAGCAATAGGGGTCCTCGCAGTATAGTACAATGGACATTTTAAGCTGCAGTTGTGCAATACTACCAATAGAGGTCCTCAGTCAGTAAGACGCTTCTTTCAGAGAACACTGTGTGCTAATTTGAACAGGTGAATCTCTGAACAAAAAACAAGTTGGAGAACTATTTGGCCGCTAGTAAAAGTGCATTATAGCCTAGCTGCAGCTTTCCATCTCCAGTGGTAGTAATTCTCTCAACAGTTGAAGAAGAAATGGGAAGGGGCTCCGTCTGAGTATTAAAATAGAAATATTTTAAATCTAATTTTATGGAGTATCACAAATTGCTGTTAAACTACCCACCCTCACCCCCAGACCGTCCGTTAGCCCAGTAAAATAATTAACATTTTATTTTAACAGTACTTACTATAACTTTACGTTCCTTGGTTGACAAATTTATTTTTTTAAGTCCCTTTTTGTTTCTTCGTAACTCAACTAAAACATTAGTACAACTTGAAACGGTCTTAATCAAATCAAGTGACTAAAAATGCATCTGAATAGTATTTTATAGACCCATGTCCATTTAGCATTGATCTTATTACATTGCAGCATCGAAATGGAAACTACTGAAAGTTCTGTTTTCATTATATGAAAACATAAATATTCCAGACCAGCAAATTTCATGTGCACGACGCCCCCCTTCAACCCCCCCCTTCCACACGTGACTGTTACTCTTGTATAACCAACCTTTTTCATTGTTTCCATCGCCCAGTAAGGACATTTACCCTTTATCAGAGTGCCTATTCAGGTCTCTGTTTCTGATGTAAGGCATTTCATTTTCTATTTGGCGGTTGGGATTACATTTAGTTCCTCACTCTTCCCCACTTGGCATCATGAAGAGCCACATGCGTTTTTACATTAGTCTTGTTACATTAGACTTGTTCTCATGCTGTCTGGTATTGCCTTTGGTTTTATATTCCTCCAAAGCAGCTGTCCATGTTAATAGGAGTGAAATGCAGCCAGAAGGATATAAGTGAGTTTGTTATATACCCTCGGAGATTAACTTAATAGGAATGTCTGCAGAGCGACCTACTAAGGCTAAGAAAGCTGTATGGTGACAGCATAAGACTACATTCTCCATTCTAAGGCTTTCGAGGAACGTTGGACATTTTTGGTGCATCAAGGATCTAAATATATGGGGTTACAGGCACTTGGTCGAAATACTTCAAACTAACTGCTTATGAGCTCACAGTACAGAGATGTAATGCTTTCAAAGTAAAGAGCACACAGAGGCAGTCTATTGAATTATATTTGCTTTTGCTCATATACCCTTTCATTAGTTTCCTGATACCATTTTGGTGCTACAGGAATTTTAAACCTTGCACCTTTCTACGGCCATGAGCCATCTTTAATGCTAGCGAAACCTGAGGTAGTTGGACTTTTTCAAAGTCTCAAAGGCACTAAACTTCAAGGCCAAGAAGTACGAAAAGATGGGGATGCTTCTCGGCATCCTGTGTGTACATGTCCAATGGTGGTTTCTGTTGTAATCCCCTGCTTACAAGCATTTCAACTCACAAAAAAACAGATGCAAACTGATGGCCAGGCAATCTTGGCACAGTAACCAATGGAAGTGCTGTCATTTAAGGGCGTACTATGGGTTGCAGAAGCAACTCTATGTGCACATGTTGGGACTGTTTTTCATTTCTTTTATCTCTGATTGTTTGACAAGTATAATTATTTGTTTCACAATTTCTTTACACAGATTTTGCCAGGAACCAAGGCGGTGGTTTGGGATGTCATTACATACGATCTCATTCAGGACTTATAGTGTGTTGCCAACATAATAATTTAAGGAAATGTGGAGTACAAATTTGTTTTTGCTGCTTAATTGATTTTAAATGGTCTATTGATCTTCTCACACTACTTCTGTAATACTCTCAAAGATAAAAAATACAGTTTAGTATTTCAAGCTTTTCTGCCCTGTCTCCTGACCAGTCAAGTCAGTTGTTTGAAAGGTCAACCAAGATGCACTTAAGGAGTATTTTGCCAGCAATTTCCTGCTGCCTTCAAGGACCAGATGTAAAATATTTCACCTCGGTATGAAGAAAATTGTGAGGTTATTGGGCAGCTTGGTTCAGTTGACCCGTCTTTTGGTTTTTTGTTAAAAAAAATTCTCTACCCACTTACCTACCATCTTTTTTTCCATCTCTTTGTTCCTCCCAACACAATAAAGGTGGGGCTGCTTAGATGTGTACCATGTTAGGGAAGATAAGTCTTTCATTCTGGTGTGTGTTGTCTTATTCAAGGTCTTTGGGCAGTGAGTTTGTGCGCCCACTTCCCCTGTAAAGTCACTGTTTCAGAAGTACAGTAGTCCTTTCCTGTTGTCTATATTGAAGTCTGTTCCTTTTGTAAATGCAAGCTTCCCCAGGGGAGTTGTAGGGCAGTAGAAAAGATAAACCATTATATTCTATCTTCAGATTCAGACTTCAGTATCTCTGCCTCACTCGGACATTTCTCCGACACTTCTCATGTGGCTTTTCCAGACATCAGCTTAAAGTTATTTTATTTTACTGAATTTTATATTACGCAAACTTGACCCGAAGGTATCTGGTATCGAATCGCTTTACATAGCACTA
This sequence comes from Lissotriton vulgaris, assembly GCF_964263255.1. Classification (NCBI taxonomy): domain Eukaryota; kingdom Metazoa; phylum Chordata; class Amphibia; order Caudata; family Salamandridae; genus Lissotriton; species Lissotriton vulgaris. The sequence goes on from NC_141687.1 coordinate 1,699,978,237, forward strand.
GTTGCGTTACATGAGGACACAATAATTTTTGTTGGGCACGGGGAGATTAAGTGATTTGCCCAGAATCACAGGATGTTCAGTCATTTTCGAGACTCAAACCCAGTTCCCCTGATTCGAGGTCGACCGCCTTAGTCGTTAGGCCAACTCCTCTCTTTTAAGACTCTTCTACTCTCCAGGGCTCATAGCAGCCCCCTTGCACAAGTAGCACAACTTCTTTCTCAGATTGCAATACTTCTTTATAAATTTTGCCTACAACACTTAATTTTGCTTAAGCACATGTGGAAACACCAATTCATAATAGTTCCATGTTGGTCTCACTTAAACGGGTCCATAGACGTCCGACCAGTCCACCTACTATAATCCTTTTCACAGTTTCTGTATATCGCGGAATGACTGAAGATAGTTGGTGACCTACTACATGCAACAGAGTCCTCACTGACTATGTTCTGCTCCTTTCCTTAACAAGTCTACATATTTGTCCCCATTTTTGGCATATTTGAAAGAGTGATCGCCCCCTTTTTAGGTCAAGCCTTCAAGAGATCACTGCTATCTGGTTGCAAAACAAGTGTTGTGGGCTTACCACGAACGTATAGGGGCTTGAAGCCCACGTATTGCTTACCACTGGTTCCCTTTCCTGCCACTCGTTTGTCTCCTCTTTATTCTTGTCCTAGGTTTTGAATCCTAACATTTGTGCCTACCATGGAGCACAGTCTTTTTACCATCTCTTTTGATTGGCGGGACTCAGTGCTTCCCCTTTTTGCTTTTCAAGCACTGCTTTTTTTTCTTTTTGGTTAAGCACTCCACAAGAGTTGCATGTGTTTTCCTGCTGACTTCCTTGTGTACTTTCTTCCCCCTCATGTCGGTGTTTGTCACCTCCATGCTTCTCTCCACCCCCTCCTGACTGCGCTTTCTGCCATGCCGTTGTTCATTGCTTTCTTGTCGGTGTGCTTCTCCACCCTCCCCCTCATTTTGCTTTTATCTATTGCTTCTACTCCCCAACCCTGCTCTGTTGCTCTTATACATTTGTGCTTCCCTTTTTTAAAAAAATTCAACTCAGATTAGCAAAAAAAGAAAATATGCAGCCACAAATATTTGGCGGTGTGTACATGTGTGGAGTGCACTCTTACACAATAGGGCGAGGCTGCCAGGTGATGTACTTTTTGTTGTTGTTTTGTTTAGCCATACTGCACATCATTGAGGATGCTGTACAATATGTCTAAAAAAACATTGACCTAACCTATAAGGGTCAAAGGCGAGACCCATTGGTGTTCACAATGCTGGTTACCTTTACTGGGAAGTGCGTGGTGAGTTGGTGCGTCTGTTGGTTTCAGCTGGCTGAACCCCCTACAAAATCCTATTGAGGATGCCATCCAAGGCCTTAAGCTGCACCATGATTCTTATCCCAGGAGTGATTCATCGGTCTGCCACCTGTGTATCCTCAGACATTACCTCTCTGAGTAATGTAGACACTCCTTGTTTTTTCTTTTCTTGTATTGACAAACTGAGGATCACCACCATCACCTGTTACGTGCTGTCACGATGCACCATCATGCCCCCCCCTTGTCATAACACCACAAATCTTAAATGCCAATGCACAGAGCCCTACCTTAACGTTATTTCTTAGACACCTAGCTGTGCAACATTGCAACACCCCACAACTCGGTTTATTTTATTAGTTCAAATGTAACTAAGCAATTAGAAAGTTAATTTGGATCTCATTACAACACGCTCATTCCAGTGCTTTACCCAGTAGGCCTGTACCACCACTGTTAGCATGAGTTGGTATATGGTTAAACCTTAAGTCAAGGTTACGGTTTAAAAAGTAAATTAAACCATATTTTTCGGTATTGATCTTTAAGAAGCTTTGCATTTCTGCTCCACATTTGTCCCCAGACAAGGAGATAATGCTTCCTAAAAATTATTTGGGAAATAGTGAGTTTCTAGAACGTTCTGAAGTATTTTCGCTTGCAGTTTCCTTTAGCCAGTGCAGACTGCCACAAATCGGTATGCCTCATTATTACGGTCTTCATGGGCGAGGAGGGGTGCACAGAGATTAGCCATAAGTGCAGTTTAAAGCCATTTATGTATTAAACTTGATACCAATGCCGAAACGGTTTATCCTTTTTTAATTTTCTTTAAAAACATCCCACTTTAGTGGATTGCAAAATAGTGTATTGTTTTAATTTTCTTTCCTTGCCTGCTGATCACCCGCTCTTCACCACGATATGGTTACTATCGGATCACTTTCTTTTCCTATTAAGCTCACCCATTCTCATATATGCTTAATAAGAACATTCACATGTCTTCTGACTCCCAGTCGAGTACATACTTGTGCTTAGCAGCAAAAATTTACATTTTAGTTCTCCTTTTAATAGTTACCATAACTGTTGTAATCTCTTAAATGAAAACCTGTACATGTGTTTTAATTCCCAAATGTATTCACACAAATACATACTTGGAGCCCATAGCTGTGCCGAGCAAAAGATTTCACATTTTTTAACCGATTTCAGATTTATTATTGAGAAACGAAATGGTAACCATGGTGATCTTCAGTTTAAGCAAGCCAGTGAAGTTTTGAGTTGGTGTTCCAGATCCAACGACTTCGCATGTTGAAACATACGAACAAACATGACCGTGCTTTTGAGTAAGCAGTTATTTGTTCACCCTGTTGAAACTGGAACATGACAGATGTGTAGTTAACCGAACATGCACTGCAGTCTTAAAAATGGTGTCGGTACTTGTAAGGTGAATGGCTTCCAAAAGTGCAGACTGAATGAGAATTATGTGAACACGTTGTGCTCTAGGATTCCACCTCATATACTTCACAGTTTCTTTAGCATGAGGCATAAAATACCAGATCCATACAGCATAGTTTAATTGGAAACAGTTACAAAATCAGCACTCCGATCATCTGTGTTATCAAACAGTGGGCATATTTAAAGGAGACAAATTGGGCTAGCTGAAAATACATAAGTATATAAAAACCATCCTTTCAATCAATCAATCAAAGCATTTATATAGCGCACTACTCACCCAGAGGGTCTCAAGGCGCTGGGGGAGGGGGGTCCGCTACTGCTCGAACAGCCAGGTCTTGAGTTGCAAAGAACCCTAAGCAACCTTTTCTTAGCACAAGAGAACTTAAGACCACTATTTCATCTCGGAGTTCATGCCTGGGATTGTTTCAGGCACGTCAAACTGGCAGTTCTCCATTTCCAAAGACATCTTACTTAAGGGAGATTTCTGGCCTGTTAATGGCTTGGCAGGCATACGATTTCTCGTGCCTCCCATTCTGAATTTTCGTCCTCTCCTTGGACATTCACAACATTATTGCGGGCAGTAATATAGGTCCTCTGAACTACAGGTTTAAGCCATAGGGATCATCTAGTATGCATGTTGCAAGCAGAGGAAAAACCGAACAGAGACTCTTTTTGGACATTATATTACCAAAACCCTATCTTTCAGCGTGTACAATTTGATATCCAAATGAGAAGTGCAGTTCTTTGGGTTTTGGTTTTTATAAAACTAAGATTGTGCCTTTCTAGGTAGAAGCTGGGGAAATAAGGTAGAGATCAGACTAACATGGACAGATTCTCAGTGAGGAACCAGAACGATATTAGGCTTTTCAACATTTCATCCGGTCCATGTTCCCGAGCCTTAGAGACTGATATCTATGATCTTTTGAAGAGTTTCTTATTTCAGTTAAATACGAATTTTCTGGACTTGCTGGAGTTCTGTTTTGTAATAAGTATCTGGCTCCCGGCCAAATTCACTGCTGCATCCTACTTGGCAACACTTTCCTATAAAAATCACCAAGAACAAACACATCAGTAGAGCGGATCATAGATTTCTGGGATTTTTTTTCTCTGAAAGATGGGTCTAATTCAAGGTAGATTATCTCCCAAGTGAAGCAAATGTAATGACCCTTCATTGATTTACAGCAAATGGAGGTTGGATCATGAGCTGGCTAGGGTTCTATATAGCAAGTAAAGGACTTTTCCTTGGGATCTGTAAGTCACACCAACATTCAAGTTCTGGTTTTCTTCAGCTAAAGGCCAAACCCAGAGACCTGTGAAATGGATGGTTTCATGCAGGATTTTAAATATCATTAATGTATTCCCACTATTCCAGTTGATGGGCATATGGTAAAACAATAGGTATCCTTTGGTGGACTTTAAGTGTGTTTCTGGTTGTTGAGCTTTTCTTGAATTGTCTCTCTCGTATCTGTTAATACTGATTTATCTGTTAGGCTATCCACGTTCTTTGGTAATGAAGGATCTGCATTTCTCTCCATGGAGGATTCTGAGGAAAATTTACCCTCACTGAGACTTCAAGAGAGCCAGCTTAATTAAATATCAATGAGTTTTATACCAGTTCTATTTATTTAATAGCTAAATGTTTGCTTGCCCTAGATGGGGTTGCCGTGTTTTTGAAAGTGGTTGTATCCTGTTTTGGAAGATATAGTGCCTGTATTAAAAATTTTGGTCAGGGTAGGTGATGAATGTAAGCAGGAAAATTATTCTGGAGATGACACTTAAACTGTGTTTCATAGTTTGCAGAAGAGTTTTTGATGTTAGGGCATTGGACTGAAAGATAGTTTCTAATTAAAAGTGTAAGAGGCATTCTTGGTATGGTACTGAAGAGCCTTAACATTGCATATATATATTTTTTTACCACGAGAGTCTTAAGATCTCTATTAAATTTGAAGTAATTTATTCCTCTGGGAACCTACCCTACCCCCCCCGCCCCCCCGAACAGTGGATAAACCCAGTGAGTGGTACATATCAATTTGGAGACCATTCATTAGACTGAGCTCATTTACCATTTTATATCATTCCAGCAGATTCACTCCATTGGAAAATATTACTTCAAGTCCATATTATGCGAAGGCACTGATCGTTATCAGTAAATTTTGAAAGAACATAATTCTGACCTTTTGGTTCTGACATGATTTTTTGTTTCTTTCCTAGTTAATTTGGAAAATGATAGTTTTGTTAATGGTACTTGTGGCACGGATTATCCCGCCTAGTAAATATTTTAGAACTAGTAATAATGCTTTGATTTTCACTTTGAAGGCCAACTCCAAAAATTATATGTATTGCGTTAACCTCTCTGGTTCAAAGATGTAGCAACTTGATTTAAGAAGAGTCCTAGTGGTGGAGCTCGAAATCTTAATGTTCAAAGTTAATTTGGATTGTTCACAGTTGATGCAGAGGATTACTGATAAAGACCACCCATAAAGGAAACCCTTGTTGAAGGGGAGGAGAGGCTTTTTATAATTGTAGGCCAAAGTTAATTGGATGTAACGGGTCATATGTTTGTTGCTTTGACTGCCTTTCTTCCCCTTTGGTTCTGGCAAATTCAATTTTGTTAAAAGCTGCTGTCTAGTAAATTAAATGTGAAAAGGTTAATTCTCACCACCATCTCCTTGATAGAATAGTGACTTTACATCCATGAGTAGGGAAGTCCACAATCAAGGAGTCCGTTGTTTCTCACCTGTCCTCACTCCATCTCGTCTTGTTCATTACTATAAATCCTTTATTTTGCAACAACTGGGCGTGTTTGTTCACAAAAAAAATCTGAAAAATCACATTTCAAGTCACTGGATATCTGGGACACTTTTCCATACGAATTATCCTGTTTTAAGTAAATGTTTATGTATGCTCTCAATTGAGAATCAAAACCTTGTACTTCATGAAGGTTTACAACTGAATGTTCCAAACATTGCAACACTTATGTATTTAGAATACTAAACTAAACTCTGTATTTGTTACATGTTTGTACTGTTTGGCTGTTCCCAGGATGCATGTTGTTGTGTGCATCATTGATTGCCGCTGAGATGTGTGTGTGTGTGTATTTTCCCCCCATAGAATTATTGTAAAATAGAAGCCCTCCTTTTGTTCCAGATTTGGTGACCTTTGAAGACCTTGATGAACGAGCTATAGATGCTCTTAGGGAGTTTAACGAAGACGGGGCTTTGGCTGTGCTGCAGCAATTTCAAGAAAGCGACCTATCGCATGTTCAGGTATGAATTCAGAAATCAAGATTTTATAACCGGTGTTCTTGGTTTGTTGACAACTTTTTTCCTACATAACAATCTTTATTATAATTAACATTGAGTTGCTCAAACAGAGGGAATGAATTAATGTGTTCCTTATTTTTCTCCACAATTGGTCTCAGTTTTAAGTGTTTTTACATTGAACTACAAACAAAACAGCGACCATTTGTTTTGAAAGTTTATTTTTGGATCTGTCATCCAGTGCCTGTATGCGGTCATGGGTGACAAGAAGTGCTCTACAAATCTACTGATTGATTGACAGTTACTTGTGTCATTGCTTGTTTTTATTTTCCTTTCCTTGTGCATGCATCACTCTGCACAAAGTCTAGTGTAAGATAGTTGGTGCACCAAAAAGTATTTGGTCTGAACTAATTTTTGTGTTTGTATAGTTGCAGACTAATTTTATTAATTTTCCAGAATAAAAGTGCATTTTTATGTGGAGTTATGAAAACCTACAGGCAGCGAGAGAAGCAAGGAAACAAAGTTCAAGATTCCACTAAGGGACCAGATGAATCAAAGATCAAAGTAAGTTTCTTAGCATAATGGTCTTCAGTGCATAGGAAAAAATCTTCAATTAAAAAAAGATTGTCTCTTCTATGACTTTAGAGTTGCCTTTAAACTGTCCCTTCATGTTGGCATCCTTATTGAAAGACTTGAAAAACTTTGGACTGATACTGTTGGTACAAAAGGAGACATTTTTGGTATGTTATGTCTATTTTGGGTTCTGGCAGGCTTATTTCTTAGCTTTAGTCTTTAATGTACATTTTTAATGATTTGCTACCACAATAGATTGTGGCGTACATTTCCTTATTAAATTCAGCAACTGGTCTCTATTTTGCCCACACTGAAAATGGTGTTGATTTGCTTCCAAAATACTTTTTAGATTTACGCAATGAGAAAGTTGCTAGCTAGTTAGCCTGTCTCGTAAACACAAGATTATTTGTTTGCAAAACGTGTAAATCAACCACTGGTGGAAGGGGGACGTAATGGAGAGGTTCCTCTCAACTCCACTGGCCATCCTGTTTGTATCCTGAATCACAAAGGGGATATAGTAAGTACATATATCTATAACCTAGTTACAATTTCCTGAGTGCCAAAACATTTGTTTAGAAGGCTGGGAAACCTTACCCGCAGTCCTGTGGCATGCTTTATCATTAGCAGCCAGTAATCTCCATGGAGTTAGTAAATGGGGATATTTAAATGACCTCCTGAGCATCCCAGACATGCCAGTTATTTTCTTGATTCCAAAGATGTGTATATTATTCCCACATGAACTCCTTGGTTCAAAAGATTAATGACTGTAGAATTTGGAGTCTTTTCATATTTGTGAGTTATCTTTTTAATGCCAATAACCTATTAGGATCCCAGGTGGGGAAGAGTAATATTACATGCTTTTCAAATCGGATGCCTCTTAAAGCATGCACATTGTCTCAAGCACATGAGTCTCATTGTGTTTGTGTATGAAAAGCAAACTGAACCTCTTCACTTTAAATCCTGTTTGGCACACTCTTATTGCTATCTTTAAGTGCTGACAATTGGTAAAGATCCAAGTAGGATATGCTGCATGAAAAGTAAGCTTTCTCCCTAGTAGAATTATCTCCAAATGAAATTATGCTGGTTTTTGAAGCCCTGCCTAAGTGAGGATTCAACTAGAACTTCAGAAGCTTTACTTCGGTCTGACAGTTGGGCAGATGGATACATCTGCTATTCAACAGACATGATTTTATATCCACTGCTAGAACTTCCCTTAGTCTTACGGAGCACTAGGACCATGAGCCTTCTTCAAAAGGCAGCTGCTAAGTTTGGCAGCCAACAATAAATGTAATCATCTTTCTGTTGACTTCTCCACGCACTGCTTTTGGTTCCAGGACAGTCCTAAACAAGCAGCCTAAACCCATTCAATAGGCTAAGATGCCAAAATTCCATAGGATTTTTCATTTAAAATAAAGTAATTTTATCTATTTCTGTAAAAAGGGACATGCACTCCTATAGTGTACTAACATAGCCTTTTATTTTCAAAGAAAGGCAAGTAATAGCAGGCAATTGGCCCATAGGCTGCATAGATAAAAACACATTAATAAACTAGCTCAGTGCCTTTAAGACCTCCCTGCTCCCATCATGCACCACAGGCGACAAATCAGTTCTTTTTTCCAGCTCCTGTGAGGATCCTGGAACATTGAGCTTGTCAATTTCTGATTGTTCTACTCAGATTGGTTTCTTGATATTTTTTTCTATCTTAATTTGATGTTTTTTGACTGCTGGTAACTTTATTAGTAGTTTTTTGACAATTTTGAGAACTTTTTCTGTCAGAAATGCCAGCATTGTTCAATAAATGTTCCTCCTGTGGGAAGAAGATGGCAAAGTCTGACCCACATTCTGTCTGTATTGTGTGTTTACCATCCTTGCACAATCCAGAGAAGTGTTGTTGTTGTTGCCAGCAATTTTCTAAGAAAACACTTCGAGACAGAGAAAAGATAAAGCTTCATGCCTTGTTGGAGAGAGGAAAAAGATTTTTAAAAAATGGGCTTGCGAGCAGCCATGCTTTTAAAGAGCCCTTCTCGTGTAAAAACACACAGATCAGAGAATAAACAGCGTCTTTCTTCTTCTCAAGCATCAAAAAGGAAGCAGATACTGGACTGTTCCCCTTCAGCTCACGGTCGATGTCAGAAAAATATACACTGCATCCGAAGAAGTCTAGGGACAGACAGATCACCGTCGAGGCAACATGCAAGTCTACATCGAGACACGTTGCATCTGGCTCGGAGTATGTCAGACCAGAGAAGCGTAAGTCTATGCCATAGGCTGTTTACTTCTTCTAAGCCACCACACACCATCTCTCTTCATTGGCAAGTGGTTTGGTGCTGAGGAATTCCCCCTGGTGCTGGAGTGCACTGCAACAGCCTCTCCAACTAAAAAATGCTTCTGTTTGGCACACATTAGCTCACAGTGATCGTACCACCATGCTTACCATCTCTGTGTAAGCTGGGATGAGATTTCTTCATATATTTAGGTCCAATGCAGGCATAGCTTGTCGAGGAGAGATAATCGGTTGGGTCAGATTCCCTCACTTAGAACCTCCCAGCGCAAATCCCTCTCACAGCCTCTGAAACCTCAAGAGAGAGCTGTGCCAGGGACTCAGAGAAATGTGGTCTTCTCACTGGCCACCTGTCTACGATCGGATCTTTGACTTTTGCTCCTAATTTACACAGGGCAGTCTCATCTTAATTATTTTATGAAATTATTGCCAGTGTGGCCCGCACGCCCCCATACATACAAAGGGAAACCAATAGGTGCAGAGTAGGCTCATTTGATTTCAGCCTTGGCCAGTGTGGATTTTTAATCAACCACAGAATGCCTTCTGCGATTTGTACTTGAAAATGAAGGCTCAGAATTTCAGCATGAAAAATGAATGTGGCTAAGCTTCACCTTAGGTTGTCTGACAACCGGTGTCTCACATGACATCTGACCACTTTGTAGATTAAAGACTATTCATACTTCAGCTATCAAAATGGTTCATGGTTTAAACTTAAATCATGAGGAAAAAGAATGAAGTGCAACAACTATAATGCAAAATTTCCGATTTTTTTGCCGCCATATCCTTGGGGTCTGTCTGTTTTATATAATATATATAAATATAGTTTTGTTTGGCTGCTTGCCACAGATGGTAATCAAGGGACAGCTTTCAACTTATGTAATTATTCTTTTCAAGTAAACTCCATGTTTTTTTAATGAGTTTGAGGCTGTTGTCAGATTGTCTATCAATGTTTGTAATACATAGGTAATTTTAATACTGGTGGATTTGCTCCTCCCAAAACTTTGTTTTCTTCTTCTGGTATGCAGTGTCTCTTTCCAGAAGCGGTTTTAAAAATGTTGCATACCCTATTCTTTATGCTTCAGTGCTTTTGTTGCACAAAATTCAGTCTCATAAAACCCCATACTTCTCAGAAAACTGTGAAATATGGAAAAATACACCTGCTTACCTATGAAATATGGGACACCCAGACCACTCTTCAGAGCTTCACCATTGTGCGTCTACTAGGATTAAGCAGAAGGAAGGGCCAAATTATGCAGCTGAGCGATCTAAATTATGCATCAAAAAAGAAAATTATTCAAAACGTTATGTGGTATTTTTTACTAGTTTAGCTACAAACATTTTTTGAAAAAGCTGTTAATTATCTCGATTTTCTGTCAAATAGGATACATCCATAATTGTGGTGAACTTTGCAGTCAAAGAATCACACAAATCAGTTGTCCTAATTATTGTCCATTGTTTTTTCAATTTATTCGTGAAGGATAAATATCGATTTCCAAATAGCAGCAGTGCAATAGAAGAACCAGCACTGAAACCCCTTGCAGATTATGTTCCGTAAGCGGACTGCTTGCGTGCTACAACAGACAGCACTACTGCAACAAGGAAGTGCTATCATGAACATTGCCATAGGCAAGGCCAAATATAACCTAAGATACAAGTCTGGAGCACAGGACAGTTCAATGTACAAAGTCATGACTAGAAGTGAAAAATTCCTTTAACTTGTTTTTAAATTTGACATGGAAATGTTATAGTTCTGGCTGTACAAAATTCAATCTCAGCAGTATTTAATGCGCTTCATATAAAGAGAATAGAAATGTTAACAGTATGTCGTACAGTACAAACACAGCTTTCACAACACTTGGTCAAATCCAAACAGTCAACCAGATTGATGTTGGTTGACACCTTAATTGCTTCAGTAGGTGGTAAGAGTTCAGCATATCTAGTATGTTCAAGAATCGACTTTTTCCACACCTATATATTAATTTTAAGTCGATGAGAGAGCACAGCTTTGAAAAGGTTCTCCAGCATTCAAACTTTCATACATTCACATGATTGAATCACACTCTGTTGTCATGCTGGGAATTTCAGACAATCTAGCAATAATCCGGGTTAAAGTGGCCATGGGCTTCAACAACCGTGTTTTGGTTAGTAGCACTTCCACCTAATTTGAAACCATCGGCATTTCAACCAATGAGGTTGAAGTGCTAGCTCTCCTGCTCCCCCTAGAAATCACCATAGCTCTGATTCCTACCACACTTTGTGTGTGAGGAAATCCCCAAGGAAAGCTATGTTCTAACCTGTCGGTCATCTTATCTTGTTAATTGTTCTAGTCTACTCTGGGACTGGACCAGCCCTACCATGAGCTTTCAGAGAAGTGTAAGTTGTTTTTAGGATGAGTCCTCTCCCTGGGACAGGGAGACCTTTTCTCTGTCACCAACTGTCATCAAGACTGACAGATTGAAGACATCTGTTCCATCCATATTCTGCCTGTGTACAGTAAAAGACCTATTCTCTGGGGCTATTCAGTGAAGTGCATCAGACCATGAGGACGACTAAGGTACCATCGACCTCATCAAAGATGTCCTTTCTCCCTCTACCACCATTGATTGCCTTTCCTATACCAGCTTTTTTACCCATACAATTTGCTGCTTGTTTGCTGACCCACCTTCTGGATTCGGAATTGGAGGCCAATTTTAACAATCAAGATGCCTTGAGACTGCCTGCAGTCAAACCCAACTAACTGGATGTAGAACACACACCTGACTTCGTTGAATTTTTACCAACTTTGCAGCAGATGAACGCCTTCCAAAAATTACTTTCTCAACACCCTGAGGACAACCTGCTACTGCACTGCCCCCAGCACCTGCCATGCCTGCTGTACCTACGCTTCTGACTTTCACCTCTGCCTTCCCCGTCACAAAAGATACACCCAAAAGATGCATTTCCCAGAGTTGTAAATCAGCTACTTGTTGCGCCAACACCCAAAAACATGGAGGAGGTGGACTCATCTGAGTCGGTGTATTCAGCTTTGTAGGAAGAGGAGGATTAACTTTCACAGGGAGATGGCAAAAGCATTGAGGAATGAATGCTTTGAGGAATGCGAGAACCATATCGTACTCAAGGATGGCGATAACTCACCCACATAACCAGATTCGTCCCTGAACCACATATCCCAGTTTCATACTTTAATGGAGATGGCCACAAGAAGTTCAATTTACCATTAGATTAGGTGGAGTAGCAGTGCTTCCTTATAACTTTAAAGAACACACGTGCAAGACCATCTCATGTGTAACAATACTGGGCTTCATCTTGTCAGAAGGTATATAAAATTGGTAAATGCCAGCTATGGTTCCAGCAGTGATGCCACGACTGGGGAAAAGGGATTGGCCCCTGACTGCCTTAGTAGACGTCTGAAACCATAGCCATAACTTTAATTGCCCAGCACCGATTTGAAAAAAAACCCCCAAAAAACAAAAAAAAAACACGATCATGTCTCCCACAGTGCCTCTGGAGAGAGACTGCAGATAAATGGATAATTGGTCTATGGAATTAGTTTGATATCGGTGGCCTCCATTAAGGATGTTCACGCTCTCTTCTACAACACACACACACACACACACAATCTGGAAACTTTAAAACTAGACCAATTTGTGAGGTAGATTTGACATGTTGGAATTCATACAAAGGCCACCTGTTTGCCCACCTAAAATTGACCTCTATCTTCACTTGTGGGACCTACAACAGAAGATTCTCCAATTGGACGCTATAGAGATGGTACGCAGACCCCAGAGAAACCAGTGATTTTGTTAAAATGTTTGGTACAGAAAACAACCTAAGGAGACCAATTCTGGTCCCTGTGTGGTTAAGCGCTAAGGAGTTCCCAGATGTATTTAACCTCAATGGACCTTCAAGATGAGAATTTCTACACCCTATCGGACGGAAGCGCTGAAGATATATCCAGTTCTCAGTCGTGGGGCAGTACTACCAATTCAAGGTGCTCCTATTCAGCCAGATTTTGGCACCTCAAATGTTAACTGAGTGAAGTGCCTAGCAGAAGTGTAGGAAAGTGCCCCTTTTTCTCAAAGCCTACCCCAACCCTCTTCCCCCCCCCACACACACACACACATTTTGCCTGAGATCTAATGCGATCTGACTTGATGTGCCCTGGGTCCCTGCCAATCAATATTCCATGGCCTGTGTTCTTTTCCAAAACTGTGCCCTTATACCCACAATTGGCACATCTCTAGCCATGGGTAAGTCCCTTGTAAAAGGCACCATGGGTACCAAGGGCAATGTGACCAGGGAAGGACTCTAAGGATGGCACAATAGATTCTGCAGCCCTTAGAGGCCCTGTACCTTAACCCCCCACACACTGCCATTGAAAGCTACGTGTTTTGGTGCAGGGAAAAGTGAAGTCAACATGTCACACCTCCCTGCAAGAATCATTCCTCAATGAATTAGTTATATATTTCATGTTTAAATCCAATCTTTGATCCAAATTCTTTGTTCGTATTTTTCAAATTTCATCCATTAGTTTCCATTTACTTCGAAGACTGTATAATCCACATTTTTTCAAATGCCGTCTGTATGCCTATCGGGCCTTTTCAGCGACACGTATGGAATGGGCAATTCGTGTAGCGTAGCCTCTTATTATTTAACCCAATGCATTTCGGGCTATACAGCCCTTCGTCAGGGTAACTGAAAGAATGAAAAGACCTCATACAAATCTGTTCAATGAGAGATGCCTTTAACCTTCAAATGTAAAAAACATACTTTCTAAAGCCATATCCACTATGGTTTGCCCGTAGCCAATTCCATCCCAAATTTGTATAAATAATCTCCATCCCAAATTTGTATAAATAATCGTGCAAAGCTAATCATTAAACTCCTTGCCAGCTGTAAGCAAAAATATTTTACCCGAGGAGGTGTGGCCAGCAGCCGATCAAGATGGTCGCACTCTAGGGGAGCTCCGGGGAGTGAAGTAGGATACCCCCCCACCCCATAATCCGACATTAATCCGTCGAAAAAAGTGAACTTCGAGGACCCCCACGGTGAGCGGACTCCGAGCGTTTATCTGCCTGGCAGGAGCTCCATAAGGACCGGATGGTGCGACTGATAAATAGCGGCCTTCGAACCACCATGCAGCCGGACTCTGACGTGGCTCAGCGACTGCCGGAGGCAAGTGCAGCCTGGGTGAGGCGAGCGGCGGACACCTGTGCGGACCGCAGGGGCGAGACACGCACCACGCTTGCTGGTGTGGTGGGGCCAGCTGTGTTTCCTGGGCGCCTTGTAAGAGCTGTGGTGGGCGAGCCTCGCAGGGGGGTATATAGACCCCGAACCTCCAAGATGGAACTTGGGCGTCAAAATGGCAGTAGAGGTGAGCCGGCCCTGACACAGTAGCCGGGAAGTGCAGGCACATTCGTAACTGTCAGGCAATGCCTGTTAATGCCTGGTATGTGCTCCTCATAAAAGCTGGAACGGCTACCAGTGCGGGCAATTAAGAAGTTGGGGCTGTGGTGTTAACCCCGGGCACAGGCGCTCTGACTATCCGGGCGGCAAGGAGCAGCCGCCTGCTTCCTGAAGGCGACAGAATACGGAGTTCTCCTGCGCATAGGTGCCCTGAGGGAGATAACGAGTCATGGAGCGAAATGGCAACTCTGAGCGGTGGCCACTTAATACTGAACTAAGGACATACTGTACCCTGGGGTTCTGATGGACAGATAAGGCGGCACTGCTACACTTATTGGGTAAGACAGCACCATACCCCCAAGACTGAGCTGCGGTTGGTGGCCGGCTCATTGGCAGGTGGCCCTTGGAGGCTGAAGGTGGTCACGCTGAGTGGAGGATTACTTGGTGAGCGCAAAAGTAAAAGGCCAAGGCCTCATAGATCCGGAGTAGGCGGCGCAGCAGGAAAACACCGGCCGGAGCTGTGTCACACCGGCCGGAGCTGTGTCACACCGGCCGGAGCTGTGTCACACCGGCCGGAGCTGTCACACCGACAGATGGAGATTGGTGGGCGAGGGAGGGGAGGGTGGGGGGGGGGCAGGGGCCCTCGCGTGCAACCACAAGTAAAACTGGGGAAATATGCTTACAATAAAGACTTTCCTGCGCTACCCGAGCGCACAGGCACCTCTGAAAAAGTCTCCGACCAGGAGGGAGCGTCGAAAGTGACGCTAAAAGATATAATGTCGGCCCTCACTAAGGTTCAGTCGATGGTGTGGATCATCTCCACAGATTTCTCGTTTTTAAGGTCCGACTTTAAAAAAATGACAGCTAGAGTCACTGAGGTGGAGCAAGTAACGAAATCCTTGTCAAAAGATACCACCATTTTGCTTAATAAGGTCAGCCGTTTGGAGGCGGAAAATAAACTCATGTCAGAAAAGCTGGACGGCCAGGAAGGGCGCTCCCGACGGAACAACGCGAGAATCACGGGAATTCCTGAAAGTGAAGGGAACCAGCCATGGACCTCTACGTTTAGGAGCTTATCAAATCTAGACTCCAGCCCAGAGGACTCCAACTTTTTCTCTGTGGAAAGAGCACACAGAGTGCCCGGGGGTAAGCCGAAACCTGGGGCGCCCCCCAGACCTCGCGACAGATGCTATATTTCAAACAGCGAGGGTGGCCCCACCAATCCATGTTCACAACTCGGTGGTGTCTTCCTTTCCGGAGTACACAGCGGCTGTGTCTAAACGTCGAAAAAGCTTCCTTGAATTAAAGAAAGAACTTAGGCGCAAAGAGCTTCCATACTCCATGCTGTTTCCGGCGAGACTGCACGTGGTGGTGGACGGAAAGACCTGGTTCTTCGAGTCACCGGACGACACACATGATTGGCTCGAGGGATGGCGACGTGTCGAGGGACCCAGGCGGACGGAGAGAAGACGGCAACAGCATCGAGAAACATTCAGCGGACCACCTACGGGGTCAGGAGGAGGAGGAGGAGGTCACACAGCGAATTAACAATGAGGACTGACATGGGGGAATGTTGCACAAAGAAGAAATAAGACTGATACGCGGTCTGACCACATGCAAAAAGAACATTATAAGTGTTCAGGGTAGAAGGGCCTTGGACGGGAACAATGAGATTGAGCAATGGGCTAAAGTGTGCCACAGTCTCTAAATTGTTCTTGAGGAGGGGATGGACTGCGGAACTCCACGGACTTCTCTTCCCCCCCACCCCCCATCCACCCTTTACACGCAAGCACTGTTGATGGGGTTAAAGCACTCTAAGTTGGGGTGGCGGATGGTTGGGATCAGTCTGGCAGGGAGGGGGAGGCAAGGGGGGGTATTTTTGCACTGTTTGTTTTTTGGAGTTTCTTCTGTATTTCCTGGGTTGCGCAAACCAGTGGGTTGATCGGGAACTGGCCCCGTCTGAAGTTACGTGCGATACTCCGGCTGTGTATGTTCTCAAGGTCCACCTTAGAAGGCACTGATATCAACACCAGGCTGAACATTTCAGTGTCCTACTTCTTCAGTCAGGAAGGTTTGGGGTCTGGGAGCACGGTGGGTGGGGAGGGATGGTGGAGTTGTAATCTTCGTACAGGGAGGGAGGTACAGGTATGAGACGAAGGAGTAGTTTTTTTTTTTCTCTACAATGTTAGCTTTTTGTATTAGTTGGCAGCAAAGTTTACAGGCATGGAATTTTCTTCCTTTTTTCCCCAGCAACTACGGCACACATGTAAATCCTTACCTTATCATACATGTATTATCCAACAAGGCAACACAAACTCAAACTACCCCTGATCTCGCAGCACACCCTACAACTCAAGTGACACCCCTGTCTGTGCTCCTATGGAATGTATATGGTCTGGGTGACAATTAAGAGGGGTTTAGTGCTACAGTGCCTGAAGCGATACTTACCAACGGTGGCCCTATTACAGGAAACGCACCTTACTGGTACGGCATGTAAGGCTATGGACAGATCGGGGTTCAAAATGATAGTGCACTCAGAGTTTTCATCTGGCCCGAGGGGGGTGGGCATTTTAATTAAAAACAATCTCCGCTAATAGTGCTTCACACCAAAACGGACGACCATGACCGCTTTGCAGCCATAATAGGCCAATGGGAAGGACGATCACTAAATATAGTTTCTGTGTACATTCCCCCCGCCCTGCATGCAGTGACGCTCCCAGCTCTTAGTAAGTTCCTGCTTGACCTTCCGGAAGGGTAACTACTGATAGGGGGGGACCTTAATGCAATCATGGATACCACCCTAGACCACCACCCAGCAAAAACACATGCACCCGGCGTGACTCTGCTTAGGGGCTTTATGAAGGCAATGGGGCTTACGGATGTGTGTAGATGGCACCACCCCACGATGCAGCAATTTACCTTTCACTCTGGAGTCTATAACCGCTTATCCCGGATAGATTATTTTTTAGCTTCAGCGGATTGCCTTAAAAATGTTGACACATAGAGATAAAACCCAGAGGTATCTCGGACCATTCCCTAGTGCTACTGCTATACACATACAAGGTTAGGCAACACATTTATCCCATTTACCTGGGCTACCTGCAGGTCCCTAAAATTAGAAAAGCTGTTCTCACGGCGACAAAGCATTATTTTCAGGAGCATACCGCATCAGTTGACTCCCAAACTACTCTGTGGGAGGCGTACAAAACGGTCCTTGGGGGACAGGCCATTATCTCTGTTGCGGTGCACAAACTGGAGAAGCAGCTCGACCTACATGACCTAGAGCTAGTGCTGCAGGAAGATGAGGCCCAACTCACCAGAGACCCCACACCGGCGACAACCCAGAAATTGCGTCTTATACAACAGCAGCATAGGAAATATCTTGAGGACCTGACCAAATTGCGTCTGACGGCTACCCAGAGGCGCAACTAGAGCCAAATTTCGGGGGGGCTAAAAACATTTCGGGGGGGGGGGGGCTGAACCTTTAATCAGTAGGCAGAGTGGAGCTGCAGGGCCTCCAACAAGCGGTGAAACAGCAAGGCCTAATTACCATTCAAATGGTCTTTTAAAGACCTGTTAAACGATCGGGTGCGGCTCTGTGTGTGCCCGGGATCTGTCTCATCCCGGGCTGACACACACGACAGGGGGGGGCTGAAGCCCGGTGAGTTCATTGGGTGTTGCGCGCCTGCGGCTACCCAACACAAGATATGAGACTGGGGACAAAGCCGGGAAACTTTTTGCATGGCTTGATAAAAGGGAACAGAGTAACAGATGGATAGCGAGGGGAAAATTACAACAGACCTGCATACCATAGCCTTAGCGCAACATTTCCAGCAGGTGTACACATCGTGTGTGTGTGTGTGTGTGTGTGTGTGTGTGTGTGTGTGTGTGTGTGTGTGTGTGTGTGTGTGTGTGTGGCTCTGTGTGTGTGTGTGTGTAGGGGTGTGTGTGTGTGTGTGTGTGTATGTTGCGCTACTGGAATGTGAATTACCCAGAACACTGTTTGACGTATTTACGCTGCTTTTTAAGAGTTGGAAAGGCAAAGAGTGTGGCCTGCGCCGAAGAAGAGCCAGCTGGTAGGGTTTCAGGTACAATATTGAATCACTGTCTACCGGGTAAATTAACCTATAAAAATAGGAGTAAGTTAAACTTTTTCTTTTAAAAAGAAACCACATGTGAGCTTCGGGGAATGCTTGTATATTCTTGCATGATACATCCTCTGCAATGTACATTAAGTATGTACCATCTGATAGACATCTAGCCGTAGATTCCTTATATTAGATTTTCCTAGGTTTCAGGCTACTTGAGGTACTATTTAAACAGTTTTCTGACAGGATTTCTTTCAGCTTTAGCATGACTGATAAGGAAAAGAAGAGCCTTTTCAGGGCTTGTGCCACTTGTGGCAAAAAACGACTTTATATGGAAGATCAACATAATGACTGTATATACTGTTTATACCCTGACCATAAGACAGAGGGGTGTAGTATATGCAGGAGGATGTCAGTGAAAACCCTCCATGATCGTGAAGGAAGGCTACTTCTGTGGCTCAGGAAGTTGGAAAGAAAGGAGGTAGTGGTTTCTAGTGATAAGGAAGATGCCAGATCATCATCTTCTAAGACATCGTTGAAGAGGGGTGGATCGTCTGTGGAGGTTTCAACTGAACCCCCCTCAAATGCTATGCGTGGGACCTCTGATAGGTCTGGCAAGCCAGGGCCTAACGAATCTCCTCACGTGAGTGTAAAGGAGAGGGAAAGGCAAGCACCACAGGTGCAAAAGGCTAAACTGGATGAGAGCTCGGCGGGGCCTTCACATCAGGAAAAGGTAGCCAAGTCCTTCAAAAAACCGACTGTAGAGGCCTCAACAGTGGGCAAGAAAGGCTCTAAAGCCTCTGTGGTGAATTTGTCTCCTCAGTCGTCGACGAGCCATCCAGCGACGACGAGGACGAGAGCGTCGACGAAGACGTCGATGCCGTCGACGAAGACTGGATCGACGACAGCGTCGACGACGATAACCACGTCGACGGTTACCACCTCGTCGACGAGGACCATCCCGTCGACGATGA
Organism: Lissotriton vulgaris; assembly: GCF_964263255.1. Classification (NCBI taxonomy): domain Eukaryota; kingdom Metazoa; phylum Chordata; class Amphibia; order Caudata; family Salamandridae; genus Lissotriton; species Lissotriton vulgaris. Next base: position 1,699,997,575 of record NC_141687.1, read on the forward strand.
CTATTCAGTCGACGGTGGCAATCTCGACGGCGACGATCGCGTCGACGATGACGAGCCCGTCGACGATGACAGTTCCGTTGACGATCCCGTCGACCACGATTCAAAATAAGGAGACGGTGGATTTGTTTTCAACGCCGTCGACGGCAGGTGCTACAGAAAGCATCAGGAAGAGGAGGATAACTCCAGATATGACTTCACCTAGAAAGGTGCCATCATTACCTCCAGCCCTTTTGTTGGACGAAGAGGATTACTCGGAGGAGGAGAATGAGATGTATGGGGATGCATACAGTCCATCTCAGTTGAATCTAAAATACCATGATTCGGACCTAGATGAGGAGTATTATTATCGGCAGGAGCAGCGACCACAAAAACAGGTCGCATACCAGGAAACCCAACCACAGCAGGGCATGGTGACGATGCCTATGAGTCTTTTGACAGACTTAAGAGCAATGCTGGAGGAGTATAGGAGCACACAAGGGTCGCGACCAGTGAAAGGTCAAGCGCAGGTTCAACCGCAGGTGGAGGCAGCTCAGTCAGTACCGCCTGCACAGGAGGAACATGAGAGGGAATATCCTCGGCAGACACAAGTCCAAGTAGATACCTCGGATGAGGATGAAACGGGGGAGAACCAGGATCAAGACCCTGATAACGAATGGAACCAGTATGTAGCTCCGGATCCGGCTTCACCAGTGCCAGACCCGATCGATTCGCCTCCGGCTGATGTGGGAGGTTTCTTCAGTTTGATGGAAAGAGCCACAGCACGCTTTAAGCTAGCAATGCCTACACCATCTACGGATTGTTTCTTGTACGATTTTAAAGAGGCATACCGTAAGGCGGTGCGTTCGATTCCCATTGTAGAACACATATGGGAAGAAGGAAAGAAGGTGATGCAGTCCCCAGCGACGGTCATTCCAACTCTTCCGCGCTTGGAGAAAAAATATAAAGCTCCTGATGACAGCCCCGCCTGCTTGATTGGACAACCTAGACCAGACTCGGTCATATCGCAGGCGGCGCAGAAGAAATCACGGAATCCTTCGGCCACCCTCACAACTCCACCAGACAAGGAGGGTAGAAGGTTAGACAACGCGGGGAAGCGTTTTTCGTCAATGGCTAGCTTATTGGTCAGAGCGGCGAATGCCTTGGCGATCCTAGCAAGATACGACCGCCAGATGTGGAGTGATGTGGCACACTATGTGGATCTTCTAGCGGATAACCCTAAAGCGGAAGCACAGAAACTTCTAGAAGAAGGGCAACGTTCTTCTTCGGAAATGATTGACTGCGCGATGGACATCGCCACCATTTCTTTCCGTGCTCTGGGCAGCGCGGCGGTTCTTCGGCGACAAGGGTGGCTGCGAGCGACTTACTTCCGGCCAGAGGTCCAGAATAGTATTTTGGACTTGCCATTTGATGGGGACATGTTATTTGGGAAACATGTCGATGAGACCCTACAGGGTATAAAGAAAGACACAGACAGCAAGGGCTCTGGGAAACCTACAATATAGAAGAACACCGTTCCGTGGAGCAAGAGGAAGAGGCTTCACTTTACCAAGAGGAGGCTATCAGCAGCAACGATACTCGCAGCAGTCGCAGTCGTACAGACCTCAGTACGGCAATCAGTATTATCAGCGACAATCACAATCCCAGTCTTTATCTCGTCAGAACGCTCGTGGACGACAGGGGCGTCAGGGCAAGGACACTGACAAGCGTCAATAGCGGCCTCCTGACTCTGCCAACTGTTCCTCCGCTTCTGGGATCTCCAGTGGGCGGCAGGATATCACAACATCTGAGCAGCTGTGAAGATATAACATCGGATCAGTGGGTATTGAACATCATCCGAAATGGGCATACACTAGAATTCCAGGAATTTCCACCTACAAGAGCTCCCCACGCCACTATTTCAAAACATCTAAACCTTCTACAAAAGGAAGTTCAACAAATGCTTCAGAAGGGGGCGATCCAACGCGTTCCCCTATCACAAAGAGGAGAAGGTTTCTATTCAAGATTTTTTCTGATCCGCAAAACGAAACAAAAGTGGCGTCCGATCCTGGACTTAAGGGAGCTCAACACCTATCTCATGAAGCTGTCGTTTCGGATGATTTCACTCCAGGACATATTGCGCCTCTTGAACCCAGGCGACTTCATGGCGACATTAGACCTAGAGGATGCCTATTTTCATATCCCGATCCATCCAGCTCACAGACGTTTCCTTCGCTTTACAGTAGGCAAGAGTCACTTCCAGTTCATGGTGCTCCCATTTGGATTAAAATCCGCTCCTCGGATATTCACAAAAGTGCTGGCCCCGGTAGCAGCATTTCTGAGAAGACAGTCGCTGGAAGTATTCCCATACTTAGACGACTGGCTGCTGAAGGCTCCAAGCTTACAAGAGGCATCAAAGGCAGTGGACAGGTGCTTAAACCTCTTTATTCATCTGGGTTTACAACTCAACAAGGAAAAATCGGTTCTTCAACCGGCAGGTACGGTGAAGTTCTTGGGAGCGATACTCGATACGCAGGTGTGCAAAGCCTTCCCATCGGAAGAGAGACAGATGAAACTCATGTCTTCAGCCGAACGCTTGCAGAAGAAAAGCTGGATAACAGTCAGGATGTACAAATCTCTTCTAGGGTCGATTTCATCCTGTATTCAATTGATTCCGCACTGCAGGCTGCGAATGCGCCCCTTGCAGGAGGAACTGGACCTTCAGTGGAGACAAGTGGAAGGGTCGTTCGACGACAGGGTGACGGTTACCCAGCAGATGAAACGGTCGGTTTCATGGTGGATGAAAAGATCGCACCTCACAGTGGGACTCGGTTTCAGGGCTGCACCGGCTCCTCACGTCATTACCACGGACGCTTCCCTTCAAGGTTGGGGAGCGATCATGCAAGACCTCCAAGTCAGTGGTCACTGGACTCCGGGAGAACGTCGCTTACATATCAACGTTCTGGAGCTAAGGGCTATTCGATTGGCGATGTTGGCTTTCCTTCCAAGGATTGCCAATTCAGCAATCCTGGTGCGGATGGACAACACAACCGCAATGCATTACGTCAACAAGCAGGGAGGCACAGGAAGCCCAGATGCTGTGGGAATGGGCGATATCGCAGAACATCACGCTCGTGGCAGAACACCTTCCAGGAGTATGCAACACGAAGGCGGATACACTAAGCCGCCTGAGAGCAGTCTCGCGCGAGTGGGAATTGGAGAGCACAGTGGTCAAGGACATCTTCTTCCGTTGGGGTACCCCAGCGATCGACCTGTTTGCAACACCAGGGAACAAGAAATGCCAGTGTTATGCAAGCAGGGAACACCATCGAGGGTCACTGGGGAATGCCCTTTCGATGTCTTGGTCAGGCGCGTTTGTTTACGCCTTTCCACCATTTCCCCTGATTCCTCGAGTCCTCAAGAAGCTCAAGATGGACAGGTGCAGGATGATACTGATAGCGCCTGCCTGGGCTCGCCAGTTTTGGTACACGGAGTTGCTTCTTCTATCGGAGAAAGAGCCCATTCTTCTGCAACCCAACCAGACGCTTCTGTCAATGTACAACGGCCAGGTTCTCCACCCGAACCCGAGCTCGCTTCAATTAACAGCTTGGCTCCTGAATACAGGGAGTTTAAGGATTTAGACCTCTCAGAAGAATGCAGGAACATTTTAGCGCAGGCACGAGCTCCTAGCACTAATAAGACATATAGAGCGAAATGGAAGAGGTTCTATTTGTGGTGCCAGAGAGAGAAAGTACATCCATTCTCTTCAGCTCCGCATCAACTCTTGCCATACATTCTATCTTTGGCACAGGCAGGCCTGGCTCATGCTTCCATCAAGGTCCACTTGGCAGCTATTTCCAGGTATAGAAGAACGAGATCGGGCCCTTCTCTATTATCAGCAAGAGTAATAAAACAATTCCTGAAAGGACTGTTTAGAGTCTTTCCGCCAGTTAGGCCCCCACCCCCGGTGTGGCACTTGAATGTGGTCCTGGCTCAGCTGATGAGATCGCCATTTGAGCCAATACATAAGGCGGACCTAAAGTTCCTATCATGGAAAGTGGCGCTTCTTTTGGCACTTACCTCCTGCAAGGAGAGTAGGAGAGCTTCAGGCTTTAACTATCAAAGAACCTTTCTTGCAGTTCAAGAACGATACATTGATCCTACGATTGAACCCCAAGTTCATTCCGAAGGTACCGACAGACTTTCATCTTAATGAACCAGTGGTTTTTAAATCTTTTTTTCCTCGACCCAGGCTGAGAGGACACTTCATTCTCTGGACGTGCAGAGATGTTTGAAATTCTATCTGCAACGCACAGCGGGATTTCGAAAAACACCCCAGCTGTTTGTGGCTTTCGGAGCCCCAAGGAAAGGATTTCCTTTGTCAAAGCAAGGGATTTCTAGATGGATAACAAGTGCGATCCGTTTCTGCCACCAGGCGGCAGGCAAGCCTTTGCAAGGACAGGTGAAGGCGCATTCCACAAGATCAGTCTCAGCATCAACAGCGCTGTTTGCTGGGGTATCCATAAAGGATATTTGCAGAGCGGCCACCTGGAGCAGTACTCGCTCATTAACGAGGCACTACTGCCTGGAGGCGGCTGCAAAGGAGGATTCGGCTGTTGGACAGGCAGTCCTGAGAAATCTCTTCCAATAAGAGGTGAGCTTTCCTCTCTTCCCTCCTCCTGTTTTTTCAAACATTTCGTTTATTATGCTTTGGTTACTGCTTTATGGTTGTTATAATCTGTGATATCATTGGTTTGTAATGATTCTGTAACTGTGCACGAAATGTTTGAGGTATGCTAACTGCTATCTACTCTGATACAAGCAATGGGAATCTATGAAAGTTCCAATACTGGAGTAAGAAACAAGTTACTTACCTGTAACTTTAGTTCTCCAGTATTGGTAACTTTCATAGATTCCCATGCGCCCACCCGCCTCCCCTGGGAAAGCTCACTTTAGGGCTAAGGTGATGATGTGCCAAAGGCAACGGCTATGAAAATCTGAGGCTCTGAGCTTTCTCAGGAATGTTCCACAGGGTGAGGCTGATCTGATTGGTTGCTAAGGTGGCTTCTGGGTCTTTTTACATAATGACGCCAATAGGCTACAAGATATAATGAGGCCTAGGCCTAATTTTTTACTTTTTTACACCTATTAGGGTGTATTTACCTAGGTGTATGTATATATATATATATATATATATGTATATGTATATGTATATATATGTATATATATATATGTATATATTATTACCGAGGCTCCCATTCCGACGACGGGGAATGATACAAGCAATGGGAATCTATGAAAGTTACCAATACTGGAGAACTAAAGTTACAGGTAAGTAACTTGTTTCTTGCACGCCGCTTTAGCCCTGCTCGGCGACCAATGTTCCTCCCCAACTACACTACCCTGAGAGGTTGATGAACCAGGCCTCTACCTCAGAAGGTGCGTTCCCTTCCGCACCCCTGTACAGGGAATCCAAGAAGCTGGATAGTTGGGCAAAAAGAGATTCTTCTGCCAGCCTTGCGGCCTGTGAACACCATGTCTATTCGGCCATTGTGCCTGTTAGTTCTGGGAAATGTTTGCGCAAGTGCTGCCACTGGTCCTGGATTCTCTCCCAAGCAGATGCAGCAAAGTTCACCTTTCGTTGTAGGCTTGACACCACCATCTCACTGGGCGAGCAATGTCGTCGGCCGTGGCTTTTGACGGCACACCTGGCTGAGAATTTGTGGTTTTTCTGTGAATGTCCAGGCTTACTTATGGACATGTTATTTCATGGCACCCCCATCTCTGACGACCAGGCAGACACGGTCCTCTAGTGCTATGATGACTTGCAGGCTATGGCCAAGTCCTTTGACCTGTCCGTGACCACCTGTTCCCCATGTCTCCTTTTTTGCCCCTTTTGTAGCCACAGAAGGGGGTTTCAGTCGCGGCAGTCATATCCCAGCACAAGACTGCCCAAGTTCAGCAACCTCTGTGTGGCAGGTCTTTTTGACCCATTGGGTCAGGCAGTCGGGGGTCGAGTCAGTCCACTCCTTTCCGTGCAGCTTCAAAACCTTCCTAGTTCGACCCTTCAAGATCATGGGCAGCCGGTTGATGGCCGGATCAGCCATCACCACCACATGCAAAACATTACATCGGACAGGTGGGTTTTATAGATGGTCCAAAAAAGTTACTCCCTCTCCTTCAAGACTACCCCTTCCTCCATGCCTCCGACTGATAGAGGACATCCGAACTCTTTTGGCCAAGGGGGTCATAGAGTGGGTTCTGTCGCTAGATGTAGGCTGTGGTGGTTATTCCCGCTACTTTCTGGTCCCTAAAAAGGGCCTTCATCCTCTTCTAGATAATAAAACCCTCCACTACTTCCTCAAAAAAAGAAAAGTTTAAAATGTTCACTCTGGCTCATGTCTTGTCTGCCTTAGACCTCGTAGACTGGATGGTTGCCTTGAATATACAAGACACCTATTTTCACAATCCAATTCTGACTGCCCATTGGCTCTACCTGCGGTTCATGCTGGGCCACAAGCACTTTCAGTTCACAGTGCTCCCCTTTGGCCTTACCAGTGTCCCTTGGGTGTTTATCAAGGTAATGGCGGTGGTCGCAGCTTATCTGCGCAGATCACCGGTGCAAGTCTTTCCCTATCTCTACGACTGGCTTTTGAAGGCGAGCTCGCCCCACACTGTCCTCACCCACCTCCAGACTACAGTGGATCTGCTGCTTTCGCTGGTGTTCACTGTCAACATGCAGAAGTCACACATTACTCCCTGTCAGATGTTCCCTTTCGTCGGCGCTGTTATGGACACAGTGCATTTTCAGACCTATCCTCCCGAGCGGCGAGTCCAGGATTTCAGCCTCTATCCTGGATTTTGGTGCCACTGCCTCATGCATTCTGCTAGTGACACATGCCAGATGGCATATGTGGGCTCTGCAGTGGGACCTGAAGCTCTAGTGGTTGCAACATTAGGAGAATCTCTCCGACATGATCCAGATCTTGGAGGGAATTGCACAGGATCCGCAGTGGTGACTGACCAACTGCGATTGCCACAGGCAGACCCCTCTACCTTCCCCTACCAGATCACACAGTAGTGATAGATGCGACACCCCTGAGATGGGGTGGTGATCTGGCAGAGGAGGGCATCCGAGGCCTTTGGTCTCCAGCGAAATCCAGATTTCACATCCCCGTGCTGGAGCTCTGAGTGCTTTGCCTGACATTGAAAGTTTTACTTGCTTCCATAAAGGAAAACCTGCTTCAGATATTCATGGGCAACACCACTACCATGTGGTACTGCAACACCAGTTCGGGGTGGGGTCCTGGACCTTTTGTCAGGAGGCCCTGCATCTCTGGACATGGCTGGAACAGCAGGGCATATCTCTGGTGGTTTTACACCTGGCAGGTTCCCTGAACGCCAGATCTGACTAACTCGGTCATCGATCCCTAGCAGATCATGAATGGAATCTCCATCCGGAGGTGGAGTATGGTCCCTTTCTGAAGTGGGGAGATCCTTAGTTAGATCTGTTTGCCTCTGCCTAGAACGCACAATATTAGCAGTTTTGCGTGCTGGAATTTCCAAGGCGGCACTCGCTCAGCTGCGCTTTTCGTCTGGAGTGGAGCTCAGGCCTTCTAAACGCCTTTCCACCAATACCTCCCCTGTCCAGAGTGATCAAGACTATCCAGAACGACTGGGCCAAAGTCATTCTTGTGGCTCAGGACTGAGCATGGAAAGATTAGTATCCCAAGCTTCTGTAACTGAGCATCAATCCTCCAATCAGGCTGTCCCTTCGGAAGGATCTTCTGTCGCAGCAGAGACACCGAACCGGTCTACTCTATGCCTTTTTGACACCATTTGATCTTCCTCCCTAAGTCTGTAAAGTTGTTTTGGCAGCCAGGGGTCCCTTTAACAAGACTGTATGTCTGCCAGTGGCATAAATTTGTAATATATTGTGCAGAACAATCTACTGATAATATTTCTGCTTTCCTCTCTCAAGCCCGATCTATATTTTGACCCTTTCCCAGCAATGCTCTGCTCTGGGCCCTCTTAAGGGGTACCTTTTGGCATTGTCTGCTTTCCTAAGGCTGCCAATAAACCCTCTATATTTACTTCCCCTATTGCAAATCGATTTCTCAAGGGGCTAGTACATATGTTCCCATTTGCCCCATGTGCGCTCCTTTTGAGCCTCTGCACAACTGCTTCTTCCACTGCTTTCCATCAAAATAGCCTTTTTAGTGGCAATTGATTCTGCTAGGAAAGTGAGTGAATTGCTGGCTCGGTCATCCAAGCCTCCTTACCTGACCATCTTCCCTGATAAGTTGGTGCTTCATACTAGGGCCTCTTTCTTACCGAAAGTGGTAACCATTCCATTGGGGCAAGGTGAATTCACCTTGCCCACTTTCTGATCTCCTCTGCAATTCTGTAAAGAGGAGTAGCGACTACACTGTATGGAACCAAAAAGAGCATTGTTCTACCTTGACCCTGCTAAAGAGTTCCGGATAGACGACCAACTCTTCGTGGTGTACGTTGGATCAAAGGATGGTCGTGCTGTGCAGAAGAGTACTGTCTCGCTATGGGTTGTCCTCTGCATCAACATTAGCTACGCTCTGGGCAAGAAATAGCCTCCTGAAGGATAAAGAGCTCATTCCACCCAAGCTAATGGTGCAACCATAGTGTTGCAAAGTGATGTTTCAGTTTTTGAGATTTGTCCGTCAAACTTGACCATCACTGCACACGATCAATAAGCAGTACTACTGCCTGGATAGACCAGTTTTGCTCCGTCCTGCAGGACTTCCGGGTCTAAACTTGTCCGCAGTCCCTCCTCCGGGGATGGTATTGCTGGCGCATCTATACTTGGGTAAGGAATCAGTGGCTATATGTTTTTATCAAATGGAGAAGTTACTTAACTTTGTAACCTCTTATCTGGTAGACTGTTATAAAACAGGGATAGACGCAATGTAGTCAAAGGACCTGGGTATTCATCAGTATAGACAACAAATGGTCCTCGACATAATTTCACTGGTAAAAATAATCATAACATTTGATCAATCTTATTAACTCCACAATCAGACTTAATCTATAGTCTTTCTGACATGGATGATGTTAGCCCACAACCTCAAAGAACATTTACAGTATGTGCCAATAAATCAATGAACTCGAAAAAAGAGGGGGTTCAGCTGAGGTAATTAATTTAATATATCATGTATTAACAAATGGAAATCAATAATTCTATATACATATATTTACACAAATCCTAGGGCGAAATACATTTTTACTCTAAAAGAGAGAACGTGCACAGAGAAAGATAAAGCGTGTGCTCAAGTGAATGATCAAGAAGATCAGGAAAACAGTGTAGATCATTTATATACAGGGAAACATTGAGCCTGTCCTAGGTATAGCTTGTAAAAAATACTTCTTTTTTACTCGCTAAGTGCTATCTACAATTCCTTGGTCCTTTATTTGCCCCGTTGGCAATAGGATTACCAGGGAGAAGGGGATGGAAGGTGGACTGGGGACAGGGGTCACTAGGTACAGGCTCCCAGAAGGGGATGTCGTCGACGTTTCAACCCAAATAAAGAGTGGGCGGTTCAAGTCCTCAACAGCGGGTCTTCATCAGGACGGAGTGACAGGGGATATCTCTCAAAATGCACGTCAATTAAAACCATTTGTATGGCACCCTCCCATTCCAAAACGCGGTGCAAGACGGAAGGCTGCACAACGCGAAACGGAGCTAAACAACCAGATACCTCGGCGCTGATTGCACACACGAGCGTGAGGCATCAGACGTGCTGGATTAACAGTATACAATTTTGAAATAAGCACACCAGTGACAAACGCATTGGTATAATTTTGGACACTTGCATATTACAAGTGCGGACCGGTCGTCGCACTTGGATGTATCAAGGCACCACGGGAGGGTGCCATACAAATGGTTTTAATTGACGTGCATTTTGAGAGATATCCCCTGTCACTCCGTCCTGATGAAGACCCGCTGTTGAGGACTTGAACCGCCCACTCTTTATTTGGGTCGAAACGTCGACGACATCCCCTTCTGGGAGCCTGTACCTAGTGACCCCTGTCCCCAGTCCACCTTCCATCCCCTTCTCCCTGGTAATCCTATTGCCAACGGGGCAAATAAAGGACCAAGGAATTGTAGATAGCACTTAGCGAGTAAAAAAGAAGTATCTTTTACAAGCTATACCTAGGACAGGCTCAATGTTTCCCTGTATATAAATGATCTACACTGTTTTCCTGATCTTCTTGATCATTCACTTGAGCACACGCTTTATCTTTCTCTGTGCACGTTCTCTGTTTTAGAGTAAAAATGTATTTCGCCCTAGGATTTGTGTAAATATATGTATATAGAATTATTGATTTCCATTTGTTAATACATGATATATTAAATTAATTACCTCAGCTGAACCCCCTCTTTTTTCGAGTTCATTGATTTATTGGCACATACTGTAAATGTTCTTTGAGGTTGTGGACTAACATCATCCATGTCAGAAAGACTATAGATTAAGTCTGATTGTGGAGTTAATAAGATTGATCAAATGTTATGATTATTTTTACCAGTGAAATTATGTCGAGGACCATTTGTTCTTATCTGGTAGAGACATCATCCAGCTGCAGATTCCTTACCGACTCACCCATCCATCCTCCCCACACTGCAGACAGGTTTTTAGGGTCAGGGCTTATCCCTTTCAGGATCCTAGTTGTTCGGAAATACTCCACTGTCAGTGCACTTCATGGCTATGCGCTGCTGGTGTGGAAAGTTATTAAAATGAACTGACGTCAGCACATCGAGGTGGCGACTACAAAAGGTAATGCTGTTGTCACGTGGAGCCAACCAACGCCACCTACTGGCACGCATGGGTAGTGCTTGACAAAGTCTTCTGGATCAAGCATGACATCTGTGAAATTCCAAGGTATAGAATCTGTGAATAGATTGTTTCTACCAGATATGGAGTTACCAAACCTAGGTAACTTGTCCATCTGTCTATTGTCATGAACCCAAAAGTGGCTGAGAAATACTTTTATAACAGTAAACCCATTTTTGACCTCCTCTCAAATGGTTGTGTTGAGGAACTTGATACATGCATCAGTGTGCGACAAAGGAACTAAATGTTGGAATATTGTTAATTGTGTTCAGTTACTAACTTTGGACATTTTCAGTCTTTGCTAGACCGAACGGGGTACACTTTGGATGTAACCACCGGACAGAGGAAATATGGTGGTCCTCCTCCAGATGATGTCTACTCGGGCTCCCAGCCCGGAATTGGGACAGAGGTCAGTTTTCATGTTTATTTTCTTCCTTTTAGCATAATTTAAAAAATGTATCCGTTTTGAAAACCTAATCCATTCTTGTGTGTGTGTCTTTATAACCTATACAAAGGAATGCAAATGCTATTTGACAGTGATCTGCTTATGAATTCATTTGTGTATTCTAACCGTGAGGAAACCACTACCCTTTAAGACTTTCAGTGCTATGGTTAGAATGATTTTGTAGGCCCCGCAAAATGTGTGTTTGCATATGTATGTATACAGTTTTAGTTCAGACGCACTCTCCATTGAAAAGGCTTTTGATTTGCCTGTGATTTATGACTCTCATGAATGGATTTCCAATAAAATTTGCAGATAATCAGGACAGTGACTTGAGGGCAGGCATGCCACTTTGTTCGATCCATGCATTGGAAAAAAGTTTGACTCGCGAGGTGGTGGTTGGGGAGTCAAAAGAACTCCTTTCATATTTATTCTCCTATAAGAAATTTTACTTGCTGAATACATTTTCCTCAATCTTCTTGGCATGAACCTAGATCTTTAATCAGTCTACCTTTGTTTGGCATAATCCATATTGTAGTTTTGAAGGCAAAAGCATTTCAAAAAATGCCAGGTGGAATTGAAAGGGTAACACTATTGTATATCTAGTGTATAAAATAGCGAAGTAACAAATCTTAAATCCTGTCATCACAATTGCTTTTTTTTGTATTGTCAAATTTGATTGGCTGATTTTTAGGTCTCTCCTGAGCCAGGGCATGCGCTGCTCTGGCGAGACATTTAGTAACTGCGTTAAAAAGTGCTACCCACAGGCTTTTGCCTTCCACCAGCTTGCTGCCATGCGCAAAGGTGCGTGCGACGTGCACAGCTAAGCCTCTCCTTCTTTCGCTCGCACCACTCGCGTTTCTTTTAGCACGCACACACAACTCTCGGGCTCTGTTCCTCGCGCGCGGCCAATGCTTGTTATACAGGCTTTACTAATTCACTTTTAAATTTTAATCATCTGCAAATTGTTCACTAGGCCTCGTTGTGAAATAAATTACATCGATCCTAGTGCACGCACCTCGTCCCTCTCACCTTGGAGCTCGCACACTCCAGCCCGCTCTGCAGTCATCTCTTCTTAAATACACAGTCATGGGAGTATGCCTGCGGCATTGACCTTCGACCCCAAGAGCTTCACCCGAGCAACATACAGTTGACAAGAGCTCAGCAGTTTCATGTTACCCTGGAAGTTGGAAATAAGGGAGAATACCGAGAAACGCCAGATGGCCGACACTGCGCACGCTGTCTGCACGCCCTGTTTTCGATTTTTATTTAGCTTGTGTATTAACAACCCTTGCATTTCCACAGTTTTAACTCTATTTTCTTATCCTGATTAATAGTTAAATTTAATTGTGACACTATATGATAAACTATTTAGTATTGTAGTGCTATCGACACAGCAAATTCCTTTTTTATGAGTTCTAAGTTAGCCTGTAATTAGCTTGTATGGTCGAATTCGGTTTGTAAAACCAATACACATAAAGTGGCAAAGAAACGTAACAGTTGCATTTAGGAAGGGCCCGCATAGGAAATGTTTTGAGATGCAGGTACCACACTTATTTTATTGTTTTAATCTTAAATTAGTGAATGACTTGTAGTTTTCACACCTTGGGTAAGCAATATGTGCTTAATTGAGCCTGTGGTGCATGGATATGGAATGACCCCTAGCCTGGGATCCTATAACCTATGTAGGGTACTGCTGCTTATGGCAGTGTGATTCCCGCCACTCAACTACATCATCATACGAACCTCTTGTAGGAAGAGTTTACTTTCAAACATGACGTCGCCCTCGGTGGAGACCACAACCTATCTCATGACGTTACCCTCTGTGGATACCGCAGCCTATCTCATGATGTTACCCTCTGTGGAGACCACAGCCTATATCATGACTTTACCCTCTGTGGAGACCACAGCCTATCTCATGACGTTACCCTCTGTGGAGACCACAACCTATCTCGTGACTTCACCCTCTGTGGAGACCAGTCTATCGCATGACGTCTGCCTCGCTGAGCACATAGTTTACCGCAGGTGTGGAGTTCGTCTTTAGGAGAATGTAGCCTATTACAGGTGCTCGGTCTGTACATAGGCTTCAGCAGTCTCTCACAGGAGCAGTCTGTGCCTATATCCATAGACTATCGTATCAGAGGCGGACCACCTGCAAAACATAGATCAACGTTTATCACAGGTGCGGCGCTGGCCTACAAGAGTCCACCGTTTATCACAGGTATGTCATTTGCCTATCACAGAAGACAACCTAACACAGGACCTGCTTTCCCTATAGGCAGGGCCACTAAAAGTAGGTGATTGTGCGGCCACAGAGATTTTTGCATAATTATACATTTGACAAATTTGCCACCAACTTTCCATAATCTGCCATATAATCTGCAGATCTTAACAACAAAAAAATTTTCTTCTAGCTCAAATGGTTCAAAAGTTACTAAAAATGCAGCAATACAAGTTGCCATGTGGTGGTAGACCCTTTGCAGAGTTTGAATGATCGACTTTCAGTTGCTTATTGCTGAATGTTGGTATTAAATTGGTACTAATAGGGTGCAACCATTGCCCAGACAATTACCAAGTTTAAAAATGACAAAGAAATGAAGTAAAGCTTTTACAAAATATGGCGTATTATCCCACATAATTTTCCTTTTCGCTCTGCATAATCTACCCAAACCTGTGCTTACCCCCCTGCCCCCTGCTCTGTCCTTACACTTATCGGGTTCAAATCTTGCCATGCTTATCCCCCTGCCCCCATCTCTGTCCTAACGCTTATCATCCAGTTCAAAACTCGCCGAGCTTGACCCCGCTCTGTCCTGACACTTATCATCAGGTTCAAAGCTCTCCGTGTTTACCCCCCTGCCCCCGCTCTGTCCTACCACTTATGTTATGTTAGCGGGTATTTATTAAGCGCACGGCTACTCCAGGTTCAAAGCATTCAAGCATTGGCATAGCCAATAGGCCTCGCTTTTGGGACCTCCTAAGTGTTTAGCCATGCAACAGTTGATGTTGTTGCACCAAGGATATTGTGCTGCATAACTAAATAGTTTTGCAGCGTGAATCTTTCTGGATTCACTATGCTGTGCATATTCCGCTATCTGGTGGTTGGGTCCGGAATCGTAGTCTTTTTCTCTTTTTTTTTTTTCGTAGCCCAGGTGGGCGTCGACGTCCCACCATTTGGTGTACCTTCGGTGACGTCGGCATGCTTCTGGCAGAAGCACCCATCCTTGGGCACCATCTTCATATTCTTTTTTCCGCCGTTGGGTCTGGATCGTCGCGTGAAGCTCCAGAAGTTTTGGAGGAGAAAAGGAGAAAATACAGCAACTTTTCGACAGAAAAGACCTGAGAAGATTAGGAAAAGAAGACCATCAGAGAGGAGACGACTAAGAAGGGGAAGAACCTAAAGATCTTCGAGGCCCATCGGAGAATGCGCACACAGAGGGCCCCCTGAGCGCAGGGATGTACAAGACACCCTTTAAATTCTGCAGAAACTGCCACCACAAGTTCGCGCAGAAGGACCAGCACCCGGTCTGCAACCTCTGCCTGCCAATCGACCACGAGAGCAAAGACAGCAACGCCTGCTCAGTCTTCAAACCGAAGACACTCCGGGTTCGAGAGAAGCAGAGGATAGCTCACTACACGATGCAGGGCAAAGGCCAGACCCCAACGCTTTACGAACTGGGCCTCTCCACCGACTACGAGGACAACATCGCCGAAGGTCCAGTTGACTTCACGGTCGCCGAGACCTCTTATTACACAGAGGGTGAATATGGGGAGCAACAGTCAAGCTACGGCTCGGGATCCTCGACGGCCCAAGACCTGGAATGGCAGGACATAGAGGCTAAAAACCCGGAGGAGCCTGTGGAGACCTATCCCTCGAGGCCTTCGCCGCCAGATGACATTGGGGCATACAATGAGGCCGTCAGGAAGGCAGCAGCAGCTTAAGGGGTTAAGCTCGAAGAGGAGATGCCTAAAGCAGACTTCCTGCTGGAAACATTGCTCCCCACGCAGGCAAGAAGCCAGTTCTTGCCCATGCTGAAAAGTATCACGGATCAGGGGAAGGAAGCATTCAAGGACCCGACTACATGCAGATCAGTCACGCCGAGGACAGAGAAGAAATACAAATTATCCTTCCAGGACCCTGCTTACATCAAGTGGTCTGTCACAGCAGATTCAATAATTGCTGCAACGGCCAGAAGAAGGGCCAACGTCCCAACAACATCTGGGCCACCACCTGACAAGGAAAGCAAGAGGATGGACCCGACGGGCGGAAAAATTGAGAGGAACGCCACAATGCACTGGCAGATGGCTAACTCCAACGCCCTCCTGAACAGGCACCAATACCAACATTGGGATGAGATCGGCCAATTGCTCAAGCACCTCCCAGAGCAATACCTTCAGAGGGCAACGCACCTTGTGGAAGAAGGGAAAAGCATTGCTAACTCGTGCCTGAAGACAGCCTTGGATGGGGCTGAAACATCCAGCAGACTGATGGCTATAGGCATCACAGAGCGAAGGCAAGCCTGGCTCAGGATCTCAGGCTTCAAAACTGAGGTTCAGAACATCGTGAACCCACCTTTCAATGGAGAAACACTGTTCGGAGCCCCAGTTGATGAGAAACTCACCCAACTGAAGAAAGACAACGAGACGGCAAGATCCATGGGGGCCCTGCAATTCAGGGGGATGAAAAGAGGCACTCCTTTGCGGAGGCCGAACGGAAGGGGTGGAAACCAGCAAGGACAATCACACCAGGCGTTCAAACATGGTCAACAGAGTGACAACCAAGGTCACCTGGGCCAGCAGAAGCAAAGCTGGAACTATCCGTACAGGGACCAGTCCTTTTGAGGAAAAGGAAATGGACGGGGCCATAGAAGGTGAGGCGGTGAACAACCCCCCTTCTAAGTGACTTCACACGGAAAAAGGTGCTCACCCACTCAAACCCTCCGGGGTAGGAGCACTGGAAAACAAAGAGGAGAGGGCTACACGGACAAGACACAAAAGAACATGTAACACCAGTAGGAGGCAGGCTGAGATTTTTTCTCCAGGAGTGGAGAAAAATAACCACAATCTGAAAGAGACACGTTAGTGATAGATTCCTTACCTTAGAATATCCCCAGGCGTCAGACTGGATCCGGAAATTTTTGCGTAGCAATACCCCTGCGCGCTGTTAGGCGTCGTCTGCGGCTCCGCGTCCGTCGTCGGCGTCGTGAGCGCCGGGATGACGTCATCGGAGTATATAGACGGCGCCCATGCGCGCTGACGTCAGTTCTTCTTTTTTCCGCGCCAGCTAGCGCAGATCCGGAAGAAGCTCTACCCCCAGTCACTTTTTGACTGAAAACTTTTTGATCTTTTTGATCCTCTAATTCGTCGATTCTCGACGATCGGTGCCAGGGATGCCCGGGTTCAAGCCTTGCTCGAAGTGCGGCCGACTCATGTCGGTCACGGACCCCCATCGCCGGTGCCTGAAGTGCTTAGGCCTCGACCACGACGATCGAACCTGTGACGACTGCCGGGCCCTGACGTCGAAGGCTAGGCGGGAGCGGTCCCGCAAGCGTCTCGAGCTGAGGCAGTCGGCCCCGCGCCGCTCCAGGTCCCGGTCCCGGTCCCACGGGAGGTCGAGGGACAGGTCGCGAGGTCGGAGTCATCGACGCTCCGGGAGTGGTCACCGATCGTCTGGATCCAAGTCCTCAGGTAAGAGGCATGAGAGGTCGGAGCGACACCATCGGTCCTCCGACCCGCCCCGACGCTCGCTCGATGCGGCCGGGGGTTCGGGCGACACCGCCCACGCGGCTCCGCGGGAGTCGCAAGCGTCGCCGCCTGCCCCACACCTTCGGGTCCCTGGGCACGGCGCGTCGCAGGAGGAGGTCGAGAGGTACCTCATGGCCATGAGGGCCCTCCCTCCTCAGTCGGTTCCCGTGGCGCCTTCGGGCCGATCGGCTCCGTCTGGAGGTCCTTCCGGGTCGGGCGCTTCGGCCCCGACGACGTCGGGTGCTTCGGGCCCGGCGCCGCTGGCGACTTCGGTCCCGGCGCCGCGCGACCTCGCTGGATCCGGCTCCGGATCCGGGACCTCGCCGGTCGACCTTACGACCTCACCGGCGCCGTCCCTTCAGGTGTCGTCCCCGGCAGCCGTAGTGGTTGCCGACCCCAATGCTTCCTACGGTCCGCCTCAGGCGTCGGAGGGGCGCCGCTGGGCGCCGATTCCATCGGCCGTCGGAGAATTCTATCTCCACGAGGAGGCCCTGGCTGTTCATCCTGGTCTCCAGGAGCTGGGTGACGAGGAGCAATGGGAGGGGTCCGAGGACCCTCTGGCACGTGATTGCCAGTCACATCAGGACTGGACATATGAGCTTGGGGAGGCCAGTGGTATTGACACCTCGCCAGACACTGGATTTACATCGCCCCCGACTGTGGCTTCGGAGGCGGGTTCTGCTTACAGCGTAGTGTTGACGAAGGCAGCTAAGGCCCTAAACCTTGAGCTCCCCGTCGCGGCCGTGAGGACTAATCTCCTCACTGAGGTGCTCAAACAGCAGTCCGGCTCCGCGGAGCCCCTTCTGCCGTTCAATGAGGCCTTGTGTGACGTTCTGCTGGGCACTTGGTCCAAGCCCGCCACAGGTCCCCCTGTGGATAGGAACGTGGCCAGACGCTACCGCCCGGCACCGGGCGACCCTTGCTTTTTGTCCACCCACCCCACCCCCGAGAGCCTGGTCATCCAGGCCTCCACTTCCCAGACCGCATTCCCGACGGCCCCGCCCGATCGGGAATCCAAGAGATATGAGCAGTTCGGGAAGAAGGTCTTCTCGTCTGTGAGCCTAGGGCTCCGGTCAGTCAACACCAACTGTCTCTTGGGCCGCTACACCCACACTCTGTGGGACACGGT
Organism: Lissotriton vulgaris; assembly: GCF_964263255.1. Taxonomy (NCBI): domain Eukaryota; kingdom Metazoa; phylum Chordata; class Amphibia; order Caudata; family Salamandridae; genus Lissotriton; species Lissotriton vulgaris. The sequence goes on from NC_141687.1 coordinate 1,700,015,729, forward strand.
TGCGGAGGTGCTGCCACAATGCTCTGAGGAGGTCAGGGCTAAACTCAGCCAAACCCTTGCGGACGGCCGAGATGCGGCACGATTTTCCATCCGGTGTGGGCTGGATACCACGGACTCACTGGGCAGGGCGATGGCAACGACGGTGGCGGTTCGACGCCACGCCTGGTTGAGGTCCGCCAATTTCTCGGCCGATGTCCAGGCCACTCTCCTGGACATGCCGTTTGATGGCCGTCGCCTCTTCGGCGACAAGGCAGACCATGCGCTGGAACGTTTTAAGGACTCCAGGGCCACGGCCAAGTCCTTGGGCCTTGCGGCCCCACGCCAGCAATCGGGTGCCTTTCGCTCCTTTCGTGGCCACGGAAGGGGCGCCCCACCACGGACCGTCAGCCACGCGCCGCAGAATGTTCAGCAACGCGGTGGCGGCCGTGGGAACCGCCGTGGCGGTGGTCGGGGTCAGCGGCGAGGCCAGTCCACACCTCCCTCAGCAGCCCCCGCCTCAAAACCTTCCTAGTCCGAGTTTTCAGGCCCATGTGACGCCTGTGGGAGGCAGGGTTCGCCATCACCTCTCCCACTGGCGTACAGTCACTTCGGACAGGTGGGTGCTGCAAATTGTCCGAAGGGGTTTCTCCCTCCCCTTCGAGTCTTCCCCTCCATCCATGCCACCTCAATGCCACCGTGTGTCGGGGGATCACTTGCGACTTCTGCAAGAGGAAGTTTCGGCCCTCTTGGCCAAGAGGGCCATCGAGCGCGTTCCTGGGCCAGAAGTAGGACGTGGCTGTTACTCCCACTACTTTCTGGTACCCAAGAAGGGCAAAGGGGGCCTACGCCCTATCTTGGATCTGCGGAACGTGAACGGCTTCCTCCGTACGGAGAAGTTCAAGATGCTCACTTTGGCTCAGGTCCTGGCTGCCCTGGACCCAGGAGACTGGATGGTAGCGTTGGACTTGCAGGACGCCTATTTCCACATCCCCGTCCTGCCGGCCCACCGGCGTTACCTGCGGTTCACGGTAGGCCACGAGCACTTTCAGTTTACCGTGCTCCCCTTCGGCCTTACCAGCGCCCCACGGGTGTTCACGAAGGTGATGGCGGTGGTCGCAGCCCATCTGCGCAGGCAAGGGGTGTCAGTCTTCCCCTACCTCGACGACTGGTTGTTGAAGGCGGGCTCGCCCCAGACAGTCGTCAGCCACCTCCAGACTACGGCCGACCTCCTGCACTTGCTGGGGTTCTCCATCAATGTGCCGAAGTCACACCTGTGTCCCTCTCAGAAGCTCCTTTTCATCGGAGCGGTTCTCGACTCGGCGCAGTTTCGGGTTTACCCACCCGAGCAGCGGGTTCGGGATATTCAGGCTCTGATTCCTGTCTTCGGGCCGTTATCCCGGGTCTCGGTCAGGTTGACGCTGCGGCTTCTGGGACTGATGGCCTCCTGCATCCTTCTGGTGCGTCACGCCAGGTGGCGGATGCGGGCTCTGCAGTGGGACCTGAAGTTTCAGTGGGCCCAGCATCAGGGCAACCTGTCCGATCATGTCCTGATCTCGGAGGGCACTGCGAGACAACTGCAGTGGTGGCTCACGGACCGCGACTGGGTCAGTGGCAGACCCCTCTCTCTACCCCAGCCGGAGCACGTAGTTGTGACGGACGCGTCCCTCCAGGGCTGGGGAGGCCACATGGGAGAGGCGGAGATCAGAGGCCTCTGGTCTCCGGCGGAGTCCCGGCTCCACATCAACCTTCTGGAGCTGCGGGCGATTCGTCTTGCACTGAAGGCATTCCTCCCCTCTGTCAGGGGGAGCGTGGTGCAAGTGTTCACCGACAACACCACCGCCATGTGGTACTGCAACAAACAGGGCGGTGTGGGGTCGTGGACCCTTTGCCAGGAGGCTCTGCGCCTCTGGCAGTGGCTGGAACATCAGGGCGTGACTCTGGTGGTTCAACACCTGGCAGGTTCTCTGAATGCCAGGGCGGACGAACTCAGCCGCCGGTGCATGATGGATCACGAATGGCGTCTGAACTCGGACGTGGCGCAAGGTCTCTTTCGACAGTGGGGAGAGCCTTGGTTAGATCTATTCGCCACAGAAGAGAACGCGCAATGTCAGCAGTTCTGCGCGTTGGAGTTTCCAAGGCGGCACTCGCTCGGAGACGCTTTTCGTCGCGAGTGGAGCTGCGGCCTGTTGTACGCCTTTCCGCCTATACCACTTCTGCCCAGAGTGCTGAAGAAGATCAAGCGCGACCGGGCCCAGGTTATCCTTGTGGCTCCGGACTGGGCTCGAAGATACTGGTATCCCGAGCTACTCAGCATGTCAGTCGATCCCCCGATTCGTCTGCCTCTTCGGGAGGACCTTCTGTCGCAGCAGCAGGGGACGGTCCTGCACCCGAACCTGTCCAGTCTCCACCTACAAGCTTGGAGATTGAGCGGCGGCAGTTGAGGCCATTTGACTTGCCTCCCGAAGTCTGTGACATCATTCTGGCAGCCAGGCGTCCCTCCACTAAGTCGGTATACGCCTGCCGGTGGAATAGATTTGTGGCATGGTGCGCAGCAAAGGCTGTGGATCCCCTCTCTGCACCCCTTTCGGAAGTGCTGCTCTTTCTTCTTTCCCTTGCCCAGCAGGGCTCTGCTCTGGGCACTCTTAAAGGGTATCTCTCTGCTCTTTCAGCCTTCTTGAGGCTACCTGATCAGCCTTCTTTGTTCAAGTCCCCTATAGTGAGTAGATTTCTGAAGGGCATCACACACATGTTCCCTCCTGTTCCCTTCGTGATGCCCCAGTGGGACTTGAACCTTGTTCTCACCTATCTGATGTGTGCTCCCTTTGAGCCACTTCATAACTGTCCTCTTCGCCTCCTTACGCTGAAGACGGCCTTCCTGGTTGCCATCACCTCTGCCAGGAGAGTGAGTGAGCTCCAGGCTCTTTCTTCTTCTCCGCCTTTCCTGTCTGTTCACCCTGATAAGGTGGTGTTGCGTACACGACCTTCCTTTCTGCCCAAGGTTGTCACGGCCTTCCACATCGGGCAGTCCATCACCTTGCCCACCTTCTTTCCGCCTCCGCATCCCTCGAAAGAGGAGGAGAGGCTCCACCGTCTGGATCCAAAACGTGCGCTCTCCTACTACTTGGACCGCACTCGCCAATTCCGGGTGGATGACCAACTCTTCGTTGGTTACGTGGGCGCGAAGAAGGGAAAGGCTGTACACAAGAGGACCATCTCCAGGTGGATCATCTTGTGCATCCAAGCATGCTACTCCATGGCGAGGAAGGAGCCCCCGGCTGGATTGCGGGCTCACTCCACTCGGGCCACGGCAACGACAACTGCCTTGGGCCGCGGTGTCCCCCTGCAGGACATCTGTCAGGCAGCCACGTGGGCCTCGCTGCACACGTTCGCAAGACACTACTGCCTGGACAGTCAAGTCCGGAGGGATGGCTTCTTTGGCCGTTCCGTCCTCCAGGACTTTCTGGTGTGATATTGGTTCGCAGACCCACCACCACGGGGTTGGTATTGCTGGGGTATCTATTCTAAGGTAAGGAATCTATCACTAACGTGTCTCTTTCAGATGCACAAGTTACTACTTGTGTAACGATATATCTGTAAGAGACATTAGTTAGTGATAGATTCCTTACCGCCCTCCCATCCTCCCCGTTCTGCGAACCGATATTTAGGGTTAAGGTCATCCCCTTTCAGGGCCCTAGTTTCATGGCACCAGTGTTAGTTCTCTCATGGCTCTGCGTATCTGGCGCGGAAAAGCTGTGTTATCAGAACTGACGTCAGCGCGCATGGGCGCCGTCTATATACTCCGATGACGTCATCCCGGCGCTCACGACGCCGACGACGGACGCGGAGCCGCAGACGACGCCTAACAGCGCGCAGGGGTATTGCTACGCAAAAATTTCCGGATCCAGTCTGACGCCTGGGGATATTCTAAGGTAAGGAATCTATCACTAACTAATGTCTCTTACAGATATATCGTTACACAAGTAGTAACTTGTGCGACAAGTGGATTCTCAACATCATACAGTTCGGATACTCCATAGAGTTGGAAAAGAGACCACCAAACAGAAAGCCAAAGAAAAGAGAGCACTTGGGAAGAGAGCTGCAATTGCTCCAAGAGGAAGCTCACGAACTCCTCCTCAAAGAGGCCATCGAACCAGTCCCATTCAAAGAACGTAACAGGGGAGTGCACTCAAACTACTTCCTGGTGCGAAAAGTGGACAAAAGCCTAAGACCCATCCTGGATCTACAGTTCCTAAACCAGTATGTAAAGACTCAAAAATTCAAGATGACGTCCCTACAAGAGGTCATCCCACAGATAAAGGCCGGGGACTTCTTGTTCACCGTCTACCTCAAAGATGCGTACCTGCACATCCCCATGAACAGGCAGCACAAGCACATGCTAAGATTCACAGTAAACAAGGATCACTACCAATTCACAACCCTGGCATTCGGTCTAAAGTCCGCACCAAGGGTATTCACCAAATGCCTCGCAGCAGTGGCCGCATATCTGCGAAGAGGGGATACACGTGTACCCCCTACCTCGACGACTGGCTCATAAAGGCAAGCTCTTAGGACATGCAAGATTCATGCAGAGCAGGTCACAAGAACGCTAACAAGCCTGGGATTCACCATACACTGGGGAAAATGCTAGATGGAACCGGAGCAAGTGAAGATCTTCCTGGGAGCTCAAATCAACACTGTCCAATGCAGGGTGTTATCTAGCGAAAAGAGGACACTCAGCCTACTGAGGGAGAAACGTCACTACCAGAAGGGGCGAGCTCTGACAGTGAGGACAGTGAGCAAGATCTTGGGAATGATGGCGTCATGCATACACCTGGTCCCCAATGTACACCTACAAATGAGACCACTCCAAGAGTGGCTGCAACAGCAATGGTCACAAGCTACAGGAAGTTGGGAGGCTCTAATGGTTGTAACGCACAAGGTGCAGGAAGAAATGAAGTGGTGGACCAAAGAGAGGATAACAATAGGGAAGCCTCTAACGCCACCGGACCCAACAGTGACCATCACCACGGACGCATCCCAGAAGGAATGGGGCGTACACATGAACAGGCTCAGAGTGAGGGGTCTGTGGAGCCCAGCGGATGCGGTCAGACACATCAATTACTTGGAGCTGAAAACAGTGTTGCTTGCCCTCAAGGCCTTTTAGAAACCACTGTACAACCAAAAGGTGCTGATACAGACAACACCACAACAATGTTTTACATCAACAAGCAGGGGGGGAACTCAATCGTTCTCTCTGTCAAGCTTGGCACAGGAAATCTGGAGATGGGCAATACCACTCAAAATAGACCTGCTAGCCATACACCTGCCAGGGAAGGACAATGTAGAAGCGGATTGGCTCAGCAGGCAGACTTCAGCATCCGACGAGTAGGAACTCAACATAAAGGAAACGGAAAGACTATTCAGGAGGTGGGGCACTCTGACAATAGACCTGTTTGCAACACGCCAGAATGCAAAATGCCAGTACTTTGCATCCAGACAACCAGAGGCACTATCCGAGGGGAATGCCCTATGGATAAGATGGTCAAAAACAATTGCCTACGCTTTTCCCCCGAAACCACTGAGCCCTAGGGTTCTCAACAAATGCATGACTAGCTGACGCATAGTCTGCTAAGATATGGCATGCCACAATGGGCCAGGCAGACCTGGTACTCGCAGATAATGGAGATGGCGCAGGGTCCAACCCACAAGTTCTTAAAAAGAAGATATCTACTCTCCATGGAAAACGGAGAAGTTCTACACCCAGAGCGGGAGAGCCTCAGCCTCTAAGCTTGGCTCCTGAGGACTTAGAGTTCGCACATCTAAAACTACCAGAGAGCACCCTGCGCTGTCTGCGAGAGGCAAGAAGTCCCAGCACACGCAAGTGCTATGGGGAAAAAATGGAAAGGATTCACTCAATGGTGCTGCAAGAAAAAAACTCCATAGAAAGCTGACCAGGGAATCAACGGTGCTAAGATACCTCGCGCACCTAAGAAAAGCTAAGCTAAGCTCATCCTCGCTGAGGGTACACCTGGCAGCGATTGTGGCATACACAAGAGGAGAAACAGGGAGAAGCTTCTTTACATCTCAAGTAGTAAAAAGATTCCTGGAAGGGGCTAAGAGAATAGCGCCACCAAAAAGGATGCCACTGCCAGCTTGGAACTTGAATGTGATACTGACAGAGCTCATGAAAGCCCCTTTCGAACCCATCCCCAAGGCATCACTGCAAATGCTGACAATGAAAGCGGCCTTTCTGGTAGCAATCACCTCACGACGCAGGGTGAGCGAACTACAGACACGAACACTGCAGGAACCCTACATCCACATACAGTGACAGGGTTGTGATGAGAACACACCCGCACTTCATGCCAAAGGTGGTGTCCAGGTTTCACATGAGTCAGAGTATTCAAATTCCTAGCTTCTTCCAGAACCCCACGACAAGCGCTGAGAGGGCAAGAAGGGCAGTGATACACTACATTGAAAGGACGAAGGAACACAGGAAGACAAAACAGTTCTTCGTACCCTTCGCAAACAGTTACCTGGGTAGACCAGTGACTAAGAACACCATAGCTCGATGGATCGCACAAACGATACAATTCTGCCACAAGCAAGCGGGGCAGGAGCTAACAGGAGGGGCACAGGCCCACTCGACCAGGAAGAAAGGAGCAACAATTGCCTTTCTGGCCAACACACCAATTCAGGACATATGCCTTAGGGCAACATGGGCTTCAGTGCACACGTTCACTAAGCACTATTGCGTGGGTGTACAGATGAACAAGGAAGCACAAAGTAGGACAAAGTGCTTCAACATATACAACAACCAACGCTCATCTTCCACCCAGCTGCCACAAAAGTAACGAAACCGCTACAAAATCTATGCACAGCATAGTGAATCCATAAAGATTCACGCTGCAAAACGGATAGTTTCTTACCTGTGTGTGTAGTTTTGCAGTTTGAAGATCTTTCTGGATTCACTAGCGTACCCACCCGCCTCCGCCAGAAAGATGAGGCTGCAGAGGAAGGTGGAAACACATGGGATAGAAAGCAAGTTGAAGCTCACAAGATACGTGAAAAGAATTATGTTGGAGAAACGATTAACAAACATAGCCATGGATTCACTACAAGGACACAAAAGAGAAAAAAAAAAGAATCCGAAGATGGCGCCCAAGGGTGGGAGCTTACGCCGGAAGCATGACGACGTCACCGAAGGTACACCAAATGGTGGGACGTCGACGCCCACCTGGGCTACGAAAAAAAAGACTACGATTCCGGACCCAACCACCCGATAGCGGAATATGCACAACATAGTGAATCCAGAAAGATCTTAAAGCTGCAAAACTACACAGACCGGTAAGAAACTATTAGTTATAAGGTCCCAAATGCGAGACCTATTGGCTATGCCAATGCTTGTTTTTGTTGCCATCTTAAAAGTACAATTTTTAATGGGGATTTTCTTACTTTGAAAAAAAACTTTGCATTATCCTGAAGGTGGGGCGGTGAAATACACAATGAACGATGTCAACACCGGAAATTCTGGAGGGGGCGACAGAGGCATGGATAAAATTAGCCAAGTTTATAAAAAAAAAGTTTTACAATTGTTGTGGGGGCAGCTGCTCATGATCCTGGCTCAAGGCACCACCCAGCATACCCAAAATCTATGAATCTACTCTCTGTAGAAAAATATGGTGAGTGGTTTACGTTAAGGTCTGCTGGCATAACTAGAGAAATTCTGTGATTTTGCATGTTCGAGCCAGTAAGGTTTAATATTGCAGTCTATAATAGCACGAAAATATTCACTTGAACAGCATAGTCTGTCAAGATATGGCATGCCATGTTTCTCACACTTATTAATGTACATATTCAGTTAAAATTAAACTAGTTAAAGTGGAGTTATGGTTACAAACAGAAATGTAAAAAGAACACCACTTCAGAAGTTATGGTAAGGACCACGGTCCATCTATCACACCAAATGCAATCTTGTGACTTCACCCTTAAAACGTGCGGTTAGCTTATATTGTAATACATCTATTTGAAAGAGACATATTAGTGATAGATTCATTACCTTAGTTACCCCCAGGCGTCAAGACTGGATCCGGAAAGTTTTCGTCTGCACTACCGCTTCGGAAGGTGGTGGTGTGCGGGTCCGCGTCCGTCTTGGGCGTCGTGATCGCCGGGATGACGTCGCCGCATCTACTTAGACGCTGCCCTCGCGCACTGACTTCAGTTCTTTCTTTTTCTGCACCAGCAAGCGCAGATCCGGAAAGAGCGGTACTTCCTGTCAATTTTTGACTGAGTTTATGGGACTTTTGTGTCTGTCTTTTTTGAATCGATCGACTCTTGGTGTGGTAGGAATGACCAATGGTTTTAAATTTTGCAAAGTTTGTCCCTGCATGATAACTATGACGGATCTGCACCGCGAGTGTCTACTGCCTGGGGCCTGACCATGACACCACGTCGTGCCCCGAATGCTGGGCCATGGCTCCGAAAACTTTGTTGGAGCGGTCTCAAAAGTTTCCTGACCCGGGAGTCGGCTCCTCCCCGCTCAAGGTCCCTGTCCCGTGGGAGGTCGAGGGACCGGTCGTGGAGCTGCCATCCTCGTTCGACCACATTCTCGCACTCGTGGTAAGACTAAGCACAAGAAGTCAAAGGAGCGCCGTCGCTCTTCGCCTTCCCCTAGCCTGTCGTGCGACACGGCTGAGGGTGCGGGTTGTTCCGCCCCCACGGCTCCGGTGGAGCCTCCGCAGTTGCAGACGGCGTACCCGCCTTTCCCAGGTCAGTCTGCGACTCCGGCCCAGCTGCAGGACTTCCTGTCAGCCATGGGTCGCTTCTTTGGCTCGTTGGGCCCTGCCGGCGTGCCTTTGGGCCCCACTGGTTCAACTGGTGGTCCTCGCCCTTCTTTGTCGGCGGCTCCGGCCTCTTCGCAGGGAGACCCGAATGGATCACAGCTGACGTCGGTTGACCTTGTACGACCTCCACCGATGACTGCACCGCCTTCCTTCGGCCGGCCACCCGGCCGATGTCGTCCACGGCTTCCAAACCGACATGGAGACGGTGCCGGATTGCTTATAACTTTAAATAAAAAGGTAAGATAACCACCTACTCAAGGACGCATTAAAGATAGTCTAAATTAACTCCCTAAAATTCCGGGGCACCTCTGAATTTAATAAAGCATGCACTTCTGTGCGGGTGTTTGCTAGATGGACAAAGTTTCTCTAGCAGATGTGAGAGCGACCTCTTTTTGAGACAATCGCGCTCTTATACAGCTCATTTTGGTTGACTATGCTTTCAAGGTCGGAAACGACGGCCAGATAGAAACATCCAGCTTCCCATGCATAGGAGTAAACACAACTTTTTTGTAGCAAACCACACACTCAGTTACCGAAATCATGTAAGCGATGCCTGCTAACATCGCACAACAATCTGCATTATTTCAAAGTAAATAACTTGCGTTTGACAGTAAACTGAACGTTGTTATGATAGCAGGTGTCGAAGTGCCTTTCAAAACTCAGGCCAAATTAGCCGCATCTTGATTACAACAGCCATGCAATTGTAGGTGTCCACAAAGTAAGGAGTGATCTGGTGCTATTGAGCAATCCTCGCCATTCTAACAAACTTCTTTTCCCTCCCTCAAGCACCTATATATAAATGGAAATAACCAACCTTCATGGAGATAAGCGCTCCCTAAAGATCCATATCTGCCTATAGCATAGTATTTCATACAAACCTCAAACATAAACAGGCTAAAAAGTAACGTTATGAAAAGCCACACAGCGGAATCTGATTTCTAATGAGTGACCACTTCTAACCATTCTCATAGCGCGCCTTGTGCTCTGATTTGACAGTGAGAGAGTGATCGCACCATAGTTTGTCTGCTAATCCTTCTCCGCATACGCTACGAATACGCTTCGAGGTTACGCGTCTCATCAAAGCTTACGTATGACGTCACGTACTGCGTCCCGTACGCGAAAGACGCAAATGTTTTTAATTGTTTAAAAACCTATATTTATGTATTTAATGAACATACTTATTGAATACATTATGTAGGATACTTATGAAAATAGTTTTTTTAAACTTTCAACAATCTTATATTACTTTTAAAAGCAATTACACAAATCGCGCTGGAACGTCATACGAACCCGCATCGTAAGCGTACGCAAAGCCATGAGACTTTAAAAGAAGAGATTTCATTGGTTCATAACACTTCCTATTCCAACTGTTGAAAGTTCCGTCCCATTTAATCATTCTACTTTCACTTTCTAAGAAGAAGCATCTCTTCTGAGAATATTGTCAAATAGAAGGAAAATTACCATAATAACCGCACGGACACAGATGTGAAAGAGGATTTAATGTCCCATTGCTAGACTCGCGGCAACTCCTGTGCCTGCCTACGTTCCCAGAATGCAGTGGCCGCACGCTCTGGTAAACTAGAGCGCGTTGCCACAGAATGTTTAAGGAGCTACAAAGGGACCCCATCTCCCGGGACTCCAAAAATAACATTTGGGACCAGGTGGGGAATCCCAATAACCCCCACGGTCCCAGCCAGCTCCCCGCGTCGTTGGAAAGCCGGCATTGCCTTGTCAGAGACCTGTTTATATGCACCTCTCTAACAAAAAGCAATCTGCTTTCCTACTTAAAAAAAGACTGCATATTACCTTACTCTCTTACAAATAGGAAAGTGTCCAAAACACAAGCAGCACTCAAAAGCAAGTAACCTGTCCCCATCGGTTTTTTAATGGTATAGGCATGCGCAGTTGGATACAATTACAAGCACCTGACTCGTTTTCGCCAACCCGTTTCGTTACTTAACTCATCCAGTATTATGGGTATCTTCCATAGATTCACATGCCTGAATCATTCCCCGTCGTCTGGGTGGGAGTCCCTGGTATGTAAAAATAGTAATGTCATAAAGACATATATACACTAATAGGCCGGAGGCCTCACATTAGTAACCTATCTGAGTCCTTTTGTAAAAAAGGACCAAACTTTGGCCAAGAGCCAATCAGCTACTACCACCCTCTAGAACCTTCCTGGAAGGAGCCCTAGTCCCTCAGATTTTCTACCGCACGTCGTGCTAAGGGAGTCTCCACTGAGCTCTGCTCAGGTTTCTGGTATTTCTGGATTTATTCCATATTTTTCTCTTCATATTTACTCTTGTGGAGGAGGGCTAGAGTCTACTATGTCTACCACTCCTAAAAAAGGGCTCTTTAGACCTTGTGCCTCGTGTAGTAAGCTGAGACTGCATGTAGATGACAAACATGAAGACTGCCTCTACTGTCTCTACCCTGACCATTCTGCCAAGGACTGTTAAGGTCTGCCGCACTTTCTCTGTCCAGACTCTTAAAGACAGAGAGGGACGCCTGCTTCTGTGGCTTCAGAGGCTGAAGGACAAGGATCAAGCAATCTCTTCAGGTTAGAGCGAGTGTTCCTTCAGGAGCTCACACTCCTCTTCTTTTGAGGTGGCATATTCGACGGACCTGGAGATGTCTGTCTTGGCCTTTTAGAAGACGCTAAAGTCTTCAGAGGGTCGTCCAAAAGCCATGGCAGTTAAGACTTCTCTTCAGGAAGCCACCTTCAAGAAACCCGTGCTGGTGTCTTCTGCCATGCCTGTGACAGTGTCGACAGTAACAATCTCTGTCGACAGCATCGGCCTTCACCACCTTGACGACATCTACTTCAACATCGTCGTCGGGTACGTCTATCACATCTATTATTCCTGTCAAAAGAGCGGCGATGATGCCTCCGTCGACGACAGCTCCTTCGACTAAGTCGAAACCATCGACGTCTACTACCACCTCGTTGACTATGTCATCGACGACAAAGACGTCGACGACGAGATCGTCGGCGAAGACTTGGACGGCAACTCCAACGTAGACACTGCCGTCGACTAAGAAATCACCGTCGACGGCATCGTCGTCGGTGAAGACGACGGAGAAGTCTGCTTTGGCCGTCAGCATCCCACCGTCGACGACCACCCCGTCAACGGAAGGCTCTCCCAAGCTGAAGTATACCTATACACACTTCAGGATGTCAACGCGTACGCTGACGCCAGAGGCTAAGTCTCCTAGCAGAGTCCAGCCACTGCCACCGGCCCATTTACTGGAGACTGAGGACTCTGATGATGGCACCATGTTCCCCACTGCAACAAGTCCATCACAGCTACATGTCAAGGTCCATGAGAGCTTGGATTACGAAGATATGGGTCAGGAAGAAGTCCCATACCAGGAGGAATATCAATCGCCTCCTCCTTCACAACCTATGGTGTGCCTCCCGGCCTCAATTGTCACGGACCTACAACTCCTCATAGCGGACTACAAACAGTGGTTTCCGCCTACTCCGCCACCTCCAGTAGTGCCACCACAACCCGTGACATCAGCTCCTCCTCCTCGCCCTATACCACCTCCGCTGGTCATTACTCCGGATCCTGTATCTTTGCCGCCACAACAATCTTCGGATGAAGAGGAAGCAGCGGAAGAAGACGAGGAGGGTCAACAGGAAGAAGGAGAAATACAGGACGATGAGTGGAATGACTACATCATTTCACATCCAGCATCCCCATACCAGGCACAGGCGGATTAACCTCCAGAAGACATCGAGGGGTTTCATAATGCTATAGAGCGAGCAGCAGCAAGGTTCAAGACAGAGATGACCACGCAACCTCAGGACTGCTTCTTATGACTTTAAGGAGCCATTCAAGAAGACGGTCCGATCAATCCCTATTATTGACCACATCTGGGACCAGGGGGTAAAGATAATGCAAAATCCTTCATCTCTACTTCCAGTGCCGACCAGGCTCGTTAAGAAGTATAAGGCCCCGGACACGGCTCCGGCATGCCTTACAGGCCATACTAAGCCGGACTCCGTGATTACACAGGCCGCACAGCTGGAAATCCAACAACCCAGCTGCTGCACTGACTGCGCCTCCGGACAAGGAAAGCCATAAATTGGATAACATCGGGAAGAGGTTCTATTATGTCGGCCATTAACGTCAGGGCGGCAAACTCGCTTGCGCACTTGGGACGCTACAATCGCCAGATGTGGGCAGATGTTGCCCCATACCTAGGCACACTGGCAGAAGAGCAAAAAGAAGAGGTAAAGAAGATCCTCCTTGAGGGAGAGCGGTCCGCCTCGGAGATTATTGACGTGGCGATGGATATCGCCTCTACAGGATTTCGCCAGCTGGCGGGGGCAGCTGTCCTTAGGCACCAAGGCTGGCTGAAAGCTACATCTTTCCGGCCGGAAGTCCAAGTCAAGGTACTGGACATGCCGTTCGACAGAGAGCTTCTCTTTGGGAAGCATATCAATGAGATGCTGCAGGGTATCAAGAAAGATACAGAGACCGCAAAGCCCTGGGTACCCCCCAGTACAAGAATACTTCCTTTCAGGGCTCCAGAGGAACAGGCCAGCAGACAAGAGGTGGATATCAAGGGTACAAATCCTCAATACCAACAGAGGCAGCAACAAGGCCAGTCTTCTTACAATAAGTCCTCCTTTCGAGGAAGAGGCGGAAAGAAAGATTCCGCCAGAAGGCAATGACTTCTTTCTCCAACAGGCCTCCACTTCTTCTCCACGTTACGTAGTTGGAGGCAAAATTTCCAATTTCCTCCACAATTGGCAAAAAATAACTACGGATCGTTGGGTTCTCCAACTGGTTCGGTTCGGGCATACTCTGGAGTTTGTGGACACTCCTCCTTCGAACCCCCCCATGTCCCATGCAACACAAGAATCTACATCTTCTTCAAGCCGAACTCTCACTAATGCTTCAGAAAAGAGCCGTAGAAAGAGTTCCCAGAGGTCAGAGGGGTTAAGGATTCTATTCACGGTTCTTCGTGATACGAAAAAAGGAGAAGAAATGGAGACCTATACTGGATCTAAGGAACCTCAACACATACCTCAAAAAACAATCGTTCCGTATGGTATCCATTCAAGAGGTGTTACAGCTACTCAATTCCAGGGATTTCATGGTGTCCTTAGACCTCCAGGACGCCTATTTTCACATACTCATCCACAAAAGTCACCGCCAATGCCTAAGGTTCACTGTGGCGGACAGACATTACCAGTTCAGAGTGTTGCCATTCGGCCTGAAATCGGCGCCACACATTTTTACAAAATGCCTATCTCCAGTGGCAGCTTACCTTCGCCAGCACCATCACCAGGTATTCCCCTACCTGGACGACTGGCTCATCAAGTCTCCCACTCTAGAAGGCGTAAACAGGTCTTCCAACGCCTGTCTTCAGCTCTTCGAGAGTCTAGGACTTACACTCAACCAGGAAAAGTCAGTACTGCAGCCCTCTCAACGCCTCACTTTCCTGGGAGCAATTCTAGACACAAATCAGGTGAAGGCCTTTCCATCACAGGAGCGTCAGGCCAAACTGAGGTCGCTGGCAGCACACATTCAGCTCAAAAAGACCATCAAGGTGCGACTTTTCAAGACACTGCTAGGAATGATGTCCTCCAACATCCTCCTAATACCACACTGCCGCCTCCGTATGCGTCCCTTACAGGAGGCGTTATCATCTCAGTGGATCCAGTGTACGGGATCCTTCGACGATCTACTCCGGATCACTCCGTTCATGGTGAAGGCCCTGCACTGGTGGCTTCAAACAAAAAACCTGAACCAGGGCCTTCCATTCCTGCTTCCAATCTCCCCACACGTGATAACAGATGCATCATTGGAAGGATGGGGTGCGTTCCTGCAGGAACTTCAGATACACGGTCAGTGGTCGCCAGCCGAAAAACTGCTCCACATCACCGGTTAGAGTTGAGGGCAGTATACCTGGCTCTTTGAGCTTTCCTGCCCAGAATCAGGAACTCACCAGTGCTTGTGAGGACGGACAACACCACCACAATGCACTACTTAAACAAGCAAGGGGAACTCGATCCATGACGTTATCTCAAGAATCGCAGCGATTTTGGAAGTGGCTACTCCGTTCGCTGAGGGCGGAGTACGTCCCAGGAGCAGACAACACCCTGGCGGACTCAGTAAGCAGGCAACGCTCCATTTGCCACGAGTGGGAGCTCGACCAACATGCTCTCGACGCAGTATTCTCCCGATGGGGCAGACCTCACCTGGATTTATTTGCGACGAAGATCAACGCAAAATGCCAACATTATGCAAGCTTGCTTCCCCAGAAAGGATCTCTAGGGGATGCATTTTAGATCGCATGGTGCAACGTATTTGCTTACGCTTTTCCTCCATTTCCCCTGATCCCCAGGGTCCTTCGGAATCTGAAAGCAGAGCATTGCCCACTGATCCTGGTCGCCCCAGCGTGGCCACGCCAACACTGGTTTACAGAACTCCATCTTCTATCGCTGGAACCTCCGATTCCTTTCAGGCCTTACCCGCATCTCCTCACTATGAATCAGGGGCAAGTCCAGCATCCAGATCTGACATCTCTCAGATTATCGGCTTGGCTCCTGAGTTGAGAGAATTCCAGGACTTGGATATCCCTCAGGACTGCAGGGTCGTCTTAGCCCGGGCCCGGGCTGACAGTACCAATAAAGACATATTCTCTTAAGTGGAAGAGATTCTGTTTATGGTGTAAAGCTAACAAACTGCACCCGTTCTCGTCATCTCCGGCACAACTGCTGCCTTATCTGCTTCACCTGGCCAACTCGGGATTGGCTCATGCCTCAATCAAAGTCCATCTGGCAGCCATGTCTCTTTTCAGACGCTCTTCGTCTGGTGTTTCGCTATGGTCCAATAGACTGGTCAAGCAGGCTTATTCAGGACTTATCCTCCAGTGAGACCTTAACCACCTACATGGCAGCTCAATATTGTCCTGGCGCAGTTGATGAAACACCCCTTTGAGCCGATGCATAAAGCGGATCTCAAATACTTGTCATGGAAAACAGCTCTCTTGCTGGCTCTCACATCAGTAAGGAGGGTGAGTGAGCTGCAGGCTTTCTGTATTCAGGAGCCGTTCCTTCAGTTTAAACAGGACAGAGTCATTCTACGGACTAACCCAAATTCATTCCAAAGGTTCCGTCTGCTTTTCATCTAAAGAAACCTATTGTCCTGAGATCTTTCTTCTCTAATCCATCTTCAACAGCGGATAGATCTCTACATTCCTTAGATATGAAAAGATGTCTGAAATTCTACCTTCATAGAACAGAACAATTTCGCAAGTCCAACCAATTATTTATTGCCTTCAGCGGGCCCAGGGCAAAACAGAGCATTTCAAGGTGGATCTCTGCGGCCATCGCCTTCTGCCACCAACAGGCGGGACATCCTCTGCTCGCCAAGGTTCGGGCTTATTCCACTTGAGCGGTTTCCACTTCCATGGCGCTCTTTTCTAGGGTTTCCCATTGTCGACATTTGCAGAGCGGCGACATGGAAGACACCACATACGTTCACCAAGCACTACTGCTTGGATTCGGAAATTATGAAGGATGCAGCAGTGGGACAGGCAGTGCTCCGTCATCTATTTCATTAGAGGTGAGCCTTCTTACTTTCCTATTTCCTAATTGCACATTTCTCATCCTGCTCCTGTTTGCAGTTTATTCTGTTGCAATATTGATAAGGTATTATCAAGTGTCTTACATGCTATATTATGTGAAATGTGCTGCCTACTACTTGCTACTCTGATTCAGGCATGTGAATCTATGAAAGATACCTATAATACTGGATAAGAAATGCGTTACTTGTAACTGCAGTTATCCAGTATTAGTATCTTTCATAGATTCACATGCAACCCACTCGCCTCCCCTGCAAGGGCTCACCTTGGTTCTCTCAGTAGGTACTACTTAGCACTGTGCTTACGAAAATCTGAGGGACTAGGGCTCCTTCCAGGAAGGTTCTAGAGGGTGGTAGTAGCTGATTTGCTCTTGGCCAAAGTTTGGTCCTTTTTTACAAAAGGACTCAGATAGGTTACTAATGTGAGGCCTCCGGCCTATTAGTGTATATATGTCTTTATGACATTACTATTTTTATATACCGGGGACCCCCACCCCGACGACGGGGAATGATTGGACTCTCACTCAGACGACGGGGAACGATTCAGGCATGTGAATCTATGAAAGATACCAATATTGGATAACTGCAGTTACAGGTAAGTAACGCATTTCTTCTTCCTGGGCATATCGAGTCAGGAAGGTGCATTATAAATCTCTGTTTTCCGTAGTTTGGCATAATCATTTGCCTCAATAGGCTGCTCAAATCATTATTGCATGTAGCCTTCGGTTTCCAGAGAATCCATGATTCAGTCCTGGATGGATGCCGCTTCATTTGCATGCTTTCTCAAGGCTCTCCATGAGCCCCTCCTAGTGAGTATGCCCTCAATCCTTGCTTGCTTTTCACGATACGAGCTCACCCTTCTCATGAGTGCTGCTTGTGTTTTGGACACTTCCCCTTGGAGCTTGATATACTAGCGGCCGTCCTGCCGCTGAGCGAGCCCCACCCACGAAGATGGAGTCACGTGTGTGTGTGTGTGTGTGTGTGTGTATGTATATGTATATGTGTGTGTGTGTGTGTGTATGTATATGTGTGTGTGTGTATGTATATGTGTGTGTGTGTGTATGTATATGTGTGTGTATGTGTGTATATATATATATATATATATATATATATATTCACTGAAAAAACCATAGGTTTCACACCAGTTATAGTTAGGAATTAGCATTTAAAAAACCTATTAAATTCACTGACAAAACCATAGGTTTCACACCAGTTATAGTTAGCTGGAAATTTTACTGACATAAAACCATTGAAATTCCCACGTTATAGTTAGTTGGACTCACTATAACTTGCGCGCCTGCAATGCACTGCTGATGACTTCACATATTACATCACTGATGACCTGGTCAGTGACATCACTCATGACATCACTGATGACACCATCCAGTGAATGTGTGTCTTTCTGAAAAATAAATTTGTTTTATATATGTATTTGTTAAGGTCTGGAAGAATAAATGTTTAAATAAGTGTGTAAATTGATGTTTTTAAAAAAAAAAATTGGTTGGTTAACTGGCTTATTAAGTGTATCTTAGTGAATACATATATTAGCGAGTATTGTTTAAATATTTAAATGTTTGTATCAGTGTTTCTCTTTGTGTATAAGTGGCTGCAAGGGTTGGTGACTGACTCACTGTTTGTATGTGTTTTGAAGACAGCATATGTGCAGGACTGTATGGGTGGATGAGTGTGTATATGTGTGTGTTAGTGAGTGAATGACTGTCTCACTAGTGTCTTCATTAGTAACGACATATGTTTTAATCTAGTATATGTGAGTATTGATGTATATAAGTGAGTATAGTATATATAGTGAGAGATTGTAGGAGTTCCTGTTTAAATAAGTATGTGTTTCTATAAGTGATTGTTTAAGAGAGTAAGTATGTGTAAGTTTCCTTAGAAGTAAGGTGGTAGTGTGTGTATAAATGTATATGCAAATAAATGGATGTTCAATAGTTTATTTGCATGTGTGAGTATGTGTGTGAGTAACTTTTGGATGACTGCTGATGTGTAACAGGATGTATAGGTGTATCACTACATATGATGAGTGAGTATATGTATGAGTGATATATAGTAATGTTGGTGAATGAGTGGATGTGTATATAGATGGTGGAATTACTGAATTGGTTGTTGTAACTGGTATGGGTATCTCCATTTTTTTGAAAATGTTAGTTTCTATTTTTAAATCTGTGTTTCAAGGGTTACATTACACTGAAAGGAGGTCTGTCACTCTGTCACAAGGATGGTTTCATCAGTGATGTCATGAGTGATGTCACTGACCATGTCATGAGTGATGTAATATGTGACGTCATCAGCAGTGCATTGCAGGCGCGCAAGTTATAGTGAGTCCAACTAACTATATTACTTCTAAGGCGGCCCTCCAGCAGTTACACTGGCTCCCGGTGAGGAGAAGAGTGGAATACAAAGCCCTCTGCACCTGCCATCGTATCTTGAATGGCAGGGCACCCGACCCTCTGAATAAACTGATCGAAGTGTACCAACCAACACGTGCGCTTAGATCCACAGGGGGCGGCCTACTGAGGATCCCGAGAATCAAGAGAGCCCGCATGGGAGGTAGGTCCTTTAGATGCCTAGCGGCAACTAATTGGAATAAATTACCAACGGACTTGCGCCTGGAACCGGAGGAGGCTAGGTTCCGAGCGAAACTTAAAACATTCCTCTACACCAAATAATTGTCCGCTCAGTTTTTGTGTCCCCTGCTTTCTGCCTCTCCCACTTTCAGCGCGTGGACACGCCGGTGTGCGTAACGCAGCGCTCTACAAATGTCCCAATAATAATAACGTGGGAATTTCAATGGTTTTATGTCAGTAAAATTTCCAGCTAACTATAACTGGTGTGAAACCCATGGTTTTTTCAGTGAATATAACTCGGGTCAAAATGAATAATCACTATAAAGTGAACTTTTAAACAAGACAACAAGCACCGCCCACTGGAGGGTTTTAATTAATTAAAAAACTGCCGGTTAGAACCACATGACCCAGAATGCAATATATAAAGGAGCCACCGGAGGCGATAAAGTAATATTTGCGGACATTGAGCTGTGGTGACAAGCGGTATGTGAGGTGCAGGCTTACCTTCGAAAAAGGTCTATGTTTAAACCGAAATGCGTCAGGATTGCCAGGTTATGTTGTGCAAATAAGTACTGAATAAAAAACATTCCAGCAAGTCACGTGTGCGGCTCATCCTCCTGCTATGTGGGGAGAATTGTTTTGAGGTATATATATATATATATATATATATATATATATATATATATATATATATATATATATATATATATATATATATATATATATATATGTGTGTATGTGTTTGTGTGTATATATTTAAACTTGCATATGTGGGGATTCTAGTATCCAAAATAGTAACTAAAAGAAAAGAACATGGATAACAAAGAATCAACAATAAACACTTGATTCTACATCACAATGAAATGGTGCATAAACTGCTGATTTTAGAAAAAAGATTTCTAGCTCGAATGACACAAATTAGTTTCAGAATATTATGAACCTTTTAATCATGTCTTTGTTCCTGACATGTACTTCAGCTGCTGTTTGTAAATGAAGACCGCCTGGAAGCGCGTTTTATAATCAAATTCACGCTTCCAGGCAGTTTTCATTTACAAGTTGTTACTGAGACTTTTACGCCCCCTGGGAACATGGCCATGCACCCCCCCCCCTCCCCCACTTCCCCCCCACACACCCCTCAGTTTGAGGACGTCTGCTCTAGGGTAACTGGCAGTGTAATCCAAAGGCTTACCTTTTATCCTATTCCACAAGCCTCAACACTTAGACTCATTAGTTGAACCATGCTTTGCAAGTGTCCTCACTCAGTCCTGCATCAACTAGGATCTCTAGCTCTTCTACACACTATTACACTTAGCAGTTTTTTTGTTGCCAATATTGTTGATATCGGGCATCTCCACAAAACGTCTTATTCTAGCACGACTGCTAGTCAGCACCTTCATGCTGCCTGAATGTTTTTGTTTTTATTTTATGTTAATAGTTGGCTATAGGTGGCTGATGCTGTCCAAAGATTAAGATCAGTGAAAATCCTAGCTGAACGTGAGCTGGACCATGGCACGTTTTTCAGCAGGTTCCATGGCCACCAAGCATTCTGTACTATTGGTAAATATCTTCAGAAATGTGGGAATGGGAGGACTGAGCTGTGTGACAGGCTTCAGGTTGCTCCACGGAGAGAACAGCCAGGGCAGTTTGTGTGTAAGCAGCTTCTTTTTTAACACGTGGTTTTGGATACTTTATTTTGTATTTTGTTAGCTGTTGCCATTTGTATAGGAAATTAACCAATTTCAGTTTGATAAACAAGTGCAGTCTCCCTGAAATGTGATTATTTATGCTAAGTGATATTAACTATGAAACATGTTGGCTTTAGAGGTGCTACTTCAGCTGAAGGTGCAGACTGAATCAATATAAAAACCAGCAGTTGGCAGCCATAATAAAGCGTCTTGTCAAAAAATATACACTTGCATGTTGACCCTTTCAATTTACAAGCATATATAACTATATATTCTAACTAAAACTTGTCTCCTGTTTTAGGTGTTTGTGGGGAAGATTCCCAGAGACTTGTATGAAGATGAATTGGTTCCTCTGTTTGAGAAAGCTGGTCCTATTTGGGATCTCCGCCTTATGATGGATCCTCTTTCTGGTCAAAACCGAGGGTACGCTTTTATCACATTTTGTAACAAGGATGCAGCACAAGAGGCAGTTAAATTGGTAAGTCATGGTTGCTCTACTTCTTGGGCCCTAAATAATAACAGTTACAAGACTATTGCAAACTATCAAACCTATTATGTGAAGCAATCCTCTTTGTTTTAGTGTATCGTTTTGCACCATGACACAGCTGTGCAAACATTAGCAATTTGATGATGATGATCATAAACCGCTATATTTCATGTATGTGTTACCCCCTAAATCTGTGTTCAAGTTTGTATTGCCTGTTGTCATAAAATGGTTGCCAGATTCAATTGCATGGCAGCAAGTGGTTCAAACAGAAGTGCTTGTATTTATGGTACATAACAGGGCTGCCTGTTTTAATGCACAAAATGTTTTTAGGCTAGATCTTGTGCCTGATTTGTGGCTTTGGGGAGGGAAGATATCCATATTTGAATTGAATGTAATGTTTGTTTGGTTCACTGTTAAACAATAGAGTCAAACGAGTATTGCATGAAATAAAATTCTAGGATTTATATCAATTGATGCATGTATTTTCATTGCAATAAAGTAACAGGTTAGACCTTCAGTTCAAAGTTGTAAAATAGAACTTTAAATTTCAAGAATTTTTAAAACTTGAGGTGCCCCTCAGGCATTTGCCTCACCTCCTCCGCCCGAAACTGGGACATGTTAGTTTGATTTGCAACTCAATGTTGTGGTAAACATCTTCTGTCCATCCAGAGGGATGTTCCCACTCCCCATTTACTCCTGTCACACTTCACTATCTGTTGACTTAATTCCCTGCTGTGATCATGTTCCATCTCCACTACTGCAGGAACATCTCCCAGCAAAAACTAAAGAACTGTACTGATTTTTAGGTCTCGGCTTCGAGACCTATTGCAGCTGAGAAGCTTCTCAAGGAAGATAGAGCGGGGCACAAGCGCCGATTTCCCATCGTGGGCGCGCACGCCCAGCCCCGCCCCCTCAGCCGTGCACATCTCTTGCTCCAACTGTGCACAGCAAGGCAGCCTCTCGCCTCTCAATCACGCGCACACACACACACAGGAGCGCACAGAAACACCCCTCCCCCTTACAACTAAGCGGCACACTCAGACACATGCACACATTCACACATTCCCCCCCCTCCCCCCCCCCCCCCCCCCACCCCACCCACCCAATACCACACACCCCCACTCACCGGGCTCTTTCCGCGTGTCCCTATCCCTCCGTAGCAGGTCAGTCTCTGCATCGGCATCAGGCTCCATGTCTTCTCCGGCGATCCTCCTCTGCTTGCGTGCACGCTCACGGCGGCGTCACGAGCACTCCAACCTCGTGCACTACTCACGCCTGAACCTGGGGAACGGGATCGTTTTTGCGGTGTCTCGCGCTGGTGCGCGTGCAGCAGTTCGCCGGCGGGCCGTGTTCCTGCTGGTTAATTATGCCTAATTATGCCGGAGACCCGCCCAAAGCCTGTGCAAACGACATGCATGCTCACTAAAACGGCAAAACAAGGGGAGCTGAAAAATACCTGTATTTAAAACAAAATGCGGTTGCGTAGCATGATCGGTGAAAACGCGAGGGGGAGCTGGAAATAATGGAACAACTGTCCTTTTTTTTTTTTGTTGCAATTTTATACCCGAAGGTATTGGAGCGCTTTAAATTAGCACCTGTTACATTACACAAGGACACATTCATTTGTTGGTAAAGAACGGATAGATTGAATGATTTGACCAGGTTTACTGGATTTTGAGCCAAAGCCGTCTCTAACCTGTTCCCCAAGCATTCACCCTAGTTCCAAAGTCTGCAAGTTTTGTTTGGCTCCTACTTCACATCCTCCCTATCCTCGCGTCCTTCCTTACAGTATCTGTATTTGGGCTACTTTCTAGTTGGTTTTGGATTAGAGAGCGTTCCAAAAATCTTACAAACGCTGCACGCCCTCCTTCCAGCTCAGGAAAAACGTGTAAGAGTTTGGATAATGGCGATGTGTAGCGCAATACCTAGTGATCGTTTCCCGTTCGTGTTTAGTTTTTTCGCGCGCGAACAAGCTATTGAGCGTCGCCCGGGAGTTTTCTAAGGCTGCAGGCGTGGTGAGTAAAGGATTGACCATCTGAAGCAGAAACGTCCCCTCAGTGAACGCAGAGTCCCGGCTTGGTGATTTAGTACAATTTAGTCGGTAGGGTAGAAAGAAGGGTTATTTTTTTTAATTAAATTTGTACTTTATTGCACCTTCGATGTAAGCACACAGCACTCATTGCCTACAACCCGGAGGCCGGCGGCAACAATAAATATCATCTAGGACAATGGGCAGTAGCAGCATACACAGCCGTAGTGCCAGCATCCCGGAGGCCTGGCGGCGTAGACAGAAAAAACGTTCTGCAGAGATAACTTTGACAATTATCAAGAGTGAAGTAGTTAAGGCTGGCATCGACACCCATGACCATAGATTGATGTGCAAAGACAATGCAGTTAGCTCGACCGTGCAAACAAAGTCTCGGAATCATGGAAACATGTTACCTAAAAAAAGGGGGGAAAAGTGCAATAAACCCACATCCGAACAAACCCCCTACCCCCCAAACAAGCCAGCCTACCCGTACCTGTGTCCACCCACCCACCTGCTATGACTGCTGATTCTACAGATGAACAATGCACCTATAGCCAAGGACCCGTGGGCCCAAAGGTGCAATGGAGAATTCTAAAGGAACCACTGAGACCACCCTCCCTACGCAACCTCCCCGGGGACTCCCACCCCTAACACCTCGACTAGCAGCAACAAGGAACCAGGTGACCACCTCTGGAGAAAGAACATTCAAACATGTAGCATGTCAACCTCCGCTGCCTCCACCCCACCCTCCTGCAGCTCATCCAACTCCTCCCCCTCAAGGTCTGACTCCCCGCCCCCCTTGGCACACTGATATTCCCTATATAGCCCCCATAAATTCTTAGGGCGACTCTTTGGGGGAAGCAGTTCATTATACACCTCAGACTGTTAACAGCAATCAGCAAATCCGTCTCCCAGCGCCTTTTAGTGGGAACCGGTCCCCTCATCCAGCACAACGCAACCAGGCGATTGGCAGTCAGCAGAGCAATATCAGCCAAACGCCGCACCGCCACTGGCAACGGTTTGGAAAAACCCAGCAGCGCCAGAGCCGGGCACGGCAGTACCTCCATTCCCAACATCATACTAAGTTCCGAGAATACCCCCTGCCAGAATGTATGAATACTAGGGCAAGCCCAGGACATGTGTAAAAAATCAGCCGAGGGAAAGTGGCACCGCTCGCACTCCGCCGACTCCCGCAATCCGTACCTGTGCAATCTTTCCGGTGTGTAGTAGACCCGCTGTAAATACTTAAAATGTATCAAACGATGTCTACTATTAAGTGAGATCTTTCTAGTGTTCGTACAACAGTAGTGCCACATCTCATCCAAGATCGTCAACTGGAGATCACACTGCCAGGCCAATCTGGCCTTGGAGAGCGGGTACTGCCTGTGCCGGTCCCCCAATTTCTTAAGATTCGTTACCAACTTACTGGGCGATGGGTTCTTAATAACATATGTGAGCTCCAGCACCTCCTGCGGCTCCGACATTTTCGGGCCCAGCAACACCTGCAACGCCCTACGGACCCGATGATATTGGAAGCTGTGTAACAGCGTCTTCCCAGAGTGGGATTGTAGGACCTGTTGCAATGTCTTCACCGTGCCATTCAAAAAGAAATCCCCCATCTTTTCTATGCCCAAGTCCCGTAACGCCTTAAGGACCCCCTTCTCTGTCAGTGGGGCCAACCACACCGCCCATTCCACCCGCATAAGGGGAGAGTACAGCAGCTCGCTATCCCGTGAGCGGACTAGCTCATGCCAAGCGTGGTTGGTGGCTGCAATAGAGTCCAAATTACCAACCCTGCGATCAACAGGGCAGCATATTGTGGCCGGGAGCGGGGTGGGATCTGCGAAGAGGTGCTCCAGCTTCACGTGCGGGATGCCAGGGTCCCCATGGATCCAAGTGTGTAGATGAGCCCCCTGCGCTATCCTGTAGTACCGTTCTAGATCTGGGGCTCCCAGGCCCCCTCGTTCATAGGGGAGCATTAAAGTTTGCCATTGAACCCTCGGTTGTTTGCCCCCCCACGCAAGCCTGATAAGCGTCTGCGTGAGCTGTCGGAAAAAAGACTTTGAGAGCACTATGAAGATATTAGCAAAGAGAAAGAGGAACCTGGGGAGGACCACCATCTTCATTATTGCTATTCTGCCCATCAGAGACAGCGGGAGCCTGCACCACACCTCCACATCATCCACCAGTCTAGAGTACGCAACACCATAGTTCTCACGCACCAGAATCTCAGGATCAGTGTGAATACGGATCCCCAAGTAACGGATAGAGTCCGTGGTCCCTTGCAGCGGGTATTCCGAGTCAAACGAGAGGGTCACCGGGGTCAGAGGAAGCGCCACAGACTTGTTCCAATTGACCCGCAGGCCAGACAGGGCTCCAAACCATACCACTTCCCGCAAGACAGACGACAGGTTCTCCTCCGGTTCTCGTACATATAACAGGGTGTCGTCAGCGTACGTTGAAATGCCAATCTGATAGGTAGGGAAGTTGATCCCTTCAAACCCATGGTATTCCCTAATAGCGCAAGCCAGAGGTTCCGCCACTAAAGCGTACAGAAGCGGGGAGAGGGGGCAACCCTGCCCGGGTGCCCCTGCTGATCTCAATCGGGGCAGTGACCGAGTTCCCTATCTTTAATCGTGCAGTCGGCTTATAGTACAGGGCCCCTAGCATCTGTAAGAAAGGTTCGCCGAGCCCATACTTACGCAGAACCCTGAGCATAAACGGCCACTCCACTGAATCAAAGGCCTTTTCCATGTCCAGGAAAATAGCCACAGCCTTGTTTTCCTGCCGGACATGCTGAATGGTGCCTAGCACCGTACGAATATTGTAGGTCAAGTTCCGAGCGGGGACAAACCCAGCCTGCTCCGGGGCAACCAAGTCTGGGACAAGTAGAGCCAAACGCGCTGCCAGAACTTTTGCATATAATTTGGCGTCTACGTTAATCAGGGAGAGCGGCCTATACGAGCCACACTCATTGGGGGGTTTTCCCGGCTTCGGGATGGTGATGAGAAGTGCCCCCCTCATAGATTTCGGCATACTACCCTGTTGACAAATGTCGTCAAAGAGCAGCATCAAGTAGGGTACCAGTTTGTCTTGGAAAGCATTATAGAAGGCCACCGTAAGGCCATCAGTCCCCGGGGCGCTGCCTGACCTCATCCCCTCCAGCGCCTCCGTAATCTCCTCTTTCTGGAATGGTGCCATAAGAAATTCTCGCTGCCAATTGGCTAAAAAGGGCATCTGGATATAGCTCAGATAGTCATCTATTTCCTCCTCTAGGTGACCTGACCGCGATTTATACAGTTCGGTATAATAAGCATGGAATTCCGCCAGTACATCCTTTTCCTCCGTTACCACCGCACCACTAGATGTTAATAACTCCTCAATCACCAATGGCGGTCTGCTATTTCGCATCAGTTTAGCTAACAGGGAGTCAGGGCGGTCCCGTTCCCCGTATGTGCGTGCCGTGGCGT
Organism: Lissotriton vulgaris; assembly: GCF_964263255.1. Lineage (NCBI taxonomy): Eukaryota > Metazoa > Chordata > Amphibia > Caudata > Salamandridae > Lissotriton > Lissotriton vulgaris. The sequence goes on from NC_141687.1 coordinate 1,700,042,414, forward strand.
ACTTCCCCCATATGTTGTATCTCCCTATCCGCCTCATCATGGAATTCCGATAGCAGGGACTTAAGCCTCTCATGTGTGTCAGTATCCTCTGCACCCCCCGCTTGTCGCTCCAGATCAGACAGTTGTGTTTCCAAGTATTTCAATCGCTGCCTGATAGCTTTAAGCACCCCTGAGTGTTTGGCCCTCGTCATCCCACGTATGTAGACCTTGAATGCATCCCAAAGCACCTGGACACTATCCACAGACCCCACATTAGTTGAGAAGTAAGTGTCTACATCCTCAGCCAATTCCCCTCTGAAGGCCTCATCCAGGAGTGAATACGGGGGGAACCTTCAGGTGAACGGGGGTATGCTTCTAGCCGGTGCCTCTAGTAGCAAAAGCAGCGGTGAATGGTCAGATAACGTGCGGGGCAATACTGCACATCCCTTCACTGAATTAAGGAGGGAGTGGGAGGCAAACCAATAATCAATCCTCGTGTGTATATTATGGTAGGCTGAGTAATGAGTGAAACCACCCTTCCCCGGGTGCCTATGACGCCACACATCAAACAAATCAAGCTTCACCAGCTCCGCCTGCATGAGTAATGCAGAGGCCGCTGGGCTTTTGGGAGCACCAGCCGACCTGTCCAGCTCCGGATTTAACACGAAATTGAAATCTTCCCCCCACAGCAACCTGGAGCCCTCATACTGTCTACATAGGTCCGCCAGCGAGGTGTAAAAGGTAGGTGTGTCGTAATTGGGGCCATACACATTCACAACCAACAAGTCGTGGCCTTTCCCCACACAACGGGCAACAGCACACCGACCCTCCGGGTCCACAACAACCTTCTGCAGTGTCAATTGCGATTTGGGATTAGCCCACGTAAGCACACCCCTCGCATGTGTAGTGAACCCTGCAGCAACACAAGCACTCCCAAGACCCCTGGTCAACAGCATAGGACTAGTTAGAGGCAGGTGGGTTTCCTGGAGCATGGCGAGATCAACCCGGTGTCGCTGTAAGTATGCTAGTACCTTCCGGAGTTTACGGAAATCATTCAGCCCCCTCACATTCCAAGATAGCATTCTGATAGAGTTGGGGCCACTTTCCGGCCCTAGAATCTCAACATCCACCATTGCAGGACAGGGAGCGAATCGGCTTCGCACAGGTGGCACAGCAGACACAATCCAGTAGTAGGCCGAACAAAACCCTCCCCCCAACAGACCCCAATTGACATATGTAACATGGTCAACAAAAGAAGAATAGAACAACCACCCACCCACCCACAGCCGACCAACCCCAACCCGGTCAGACAGGTCCCACCACCACCCACCATCCCCCTCCCCGAAACCACCAGTAGACTCTACAGACCCAAGGGGCCCTCAGGAGAGCCAAAAGCCAAAGGCCCAGGGGCAGAGGTTCCCAGCCAGACAACAGTACAATCGGGTCTAGGACCTTAAACCTCGGTTACCTCACCACCCCGCCCCCCAGTACCATTCGGCACCCTCACTAGCTCAAAAACACACCATCAAAGAACTAAGCTCCCGCGCGCGTGACGGCCCTCCCCAAAGCAACCAGCAAATAGTAAAACGTGCTGCCGCTAAACCCCCAGCGCATTCCTATGCGTTCAACCAGTAGCAAGATCTCACCCCACAATTTCGACAAAGTAGGCTCACAGCGTCTGCATCAGAGTCAAAAGTTCGGAAGGGCACAGTCGACCCAGAAAGGAGTCCACACACTCTATTACCCCTGGCCGTCCATGGTAGCAGCGGCATCAGCGTCCTCTCGTTGACTCCTCGGGCTGTTGCGTTGTTCCTTAGCCCACTCCTTCAAGGATTTTTTCAAGTCCGCAGGGTCATTTAAAAAGTGTGAGTGCCCCTGCCTGTTGATTCGGAGTCTCGCAGGGTACAACATGGCGTAGTCCAGCCCAAGGTCTCTCATCTGTTTCTTATATGGGGCGAAGCGCTTCCTCTCCTCCTGCACTCTCGCCGTGAAGTCCGGATAGAGGGAGATATTCATGCCCTCGAATTGCAAATTTCCTTTCTCCCTTGCCAGCCGAAGCGCCAGATCCCTGTCTCTATAGTTCAAGAGCTTCGCAATAATCGGCCGCGGTGGGAGTCCTGGTTGCGGTTTCGGCCCCAAAGTGCGGTGAGCTCTCTCGACGATGAACATAGGGGAGAAGACCTCTTCCCCTAACAGTGTCCGAAGCAGCTTCTCCACAAACAGCTCCATTTTGCCAGTGTTGGTAGATTCCGCCACCCCAGTAATGCGAACGTTGGAGCGCCGTGAGCGCGCCTCCAAGTCCTCCGTCTTGTCTTGAATGACTTGGAGTAGGCGTCCGAAATGCTTGCGGTCTTTATCCCATTCCGTTTGGGCCTCCTCCGCCTCCGTCAGCCGCCTTTCTGCCATATCCAGCCGTTCAGCATGCTTATCTACTCTCTGACATGCGGTCCATCCTGAATGACAGAGCATCGATTTTAGTGCCAATCGCTGCCATGCTGTCCTGCAAGCCTTTCTCCATAGCGCCCAGCATTTCACGAATGTCCGCACACAGTGAGCTGTCGGATGCCGTAGGCCGCGGCGAGGCATCCGGGGCCGGCCCCTCTGCACCCTTCGTTTTCCGCTGATCAAACGACAGTTTGGGCTGGGTCTTGTCGCCCTTCCCCATAGCGTTCCTGGTTGACATTCAGTCAAGGTGCCCAACCGCCAGCAATAAACCGCCAGCGAATGTTAGGGGAGTAGAAAGGAGACACTGGGGGAGCAGGCTCCAAAGGACGAGGTGTTGCGCAGCAAGAAATGCGTCCAAGATGGCGGCTAATCGCACGGCAGTACGAGTAGGCCTAGTAGCCAGAGAGGCACACCACCGAGCACTCCTTTGTAACCGGACCACACCAAAGTCGAGCAGTCGGGTCACCACACTCCAGAACACTTCAAATCCACAGCCCCACAGCTGTCCCTGAGACGCGCAGGGTTCAGGCACAGGCCGATGGATCTCTCCCCAAGGAGGTTGGCGGCCAGCTAGCAACTTCCTCCAGCGTCCATTAGTACCTTAAAGCACCAGCACGTCTGCTCCCATCGAATGCACAATCAAAGGCCAGTCCACCACAACTACGCTCGGGAACAGGGCGTGATATCGCGAAGCAGGACCTGCTGTGTAGTCGCAGGAGAGGTAGACCGGCACCACTCTAGTGCCGCACGTAGCGTGACGCAGCTCGGGCAGCTTCTCAGGATAGACCGTGGACTACGGCCTGGTCCGCCACTGCACCCTTCTCCAAACAGCAAAGCGACACCACACCGGATTTCGACCGTGGAAAGGCCCCCCACCAGGCCGGGGCGTAGATAGAGTCCGCCTCAGCTTTCAGAGATAGCTAGGCGCTGAAAGGATAGTTTTGTCGAAGTTTGATGGGGCTCAGGCGAGGAGCTCAGCGCTCACACGTCTTTCATGGACGCCAGCAAGCTCCGCCCCCCAGAAAGAAGGGTTATTATGGATGATCGGCTACCGCATGTCGAAGGGGGAGGGGGTAGTATATGTTGGATTCAGTTTCCAACCAAAACTATAGGCAGTTTACGGAGATAACTGTTCAACATTTTGCGAGTCCGTCATTTCAGTGATAACGCTAAGATAGCAATGTCTACATAACATCTCTTTACATTTTGTTCTCAATATTAATAGTACTTTTGTTTAAGGATTCTATTTTAAATCGAAAGGCCTATGTTTAATTTCAGAGAAGAGGATGTGGCATTAGGCATCGTTTTTGCGGTGTCTCTCGCTGGTGCGCGTGCAGCAGTTCGCCGGCGGTCTGTGTTCCTGCTGGTTAATTATGTTTAATTATGCCGGAGCCCCCGCCCAAAGCCTGTGCAAACGGCGGCCCTTCTCCCTCTCCTTGCGTAATGCTTATGGGCAGCTATCTCGGCCACCCTGAGGCAGGCGTCGAGGGGGCCCGGGGTCAGCAGCAGCGTTTGCGAGAGGCATTACACCGGCCGAACCCCGCTGTACCAAGCCCGCAGCAGAGGCTTAGTTACGGGTAAGGGCGATGGCACTTGAGAGTGCGGATCATTAATTTATAGTGTGTGTTCGTGCCATCAGGTCAATTACAGGGCAAAATCCAGAGAGAGTCAAATAGAATTGAAGGCGGCGCTGATTAAAGTTCACTCTTTGCACAAACACACTCTAGATATTTATGACTTGTTAAAAAAAAGGATTCTGGACACGTTATATATGGCAGAAACTTGGATGAGGGATGACTCCAGTACTAATTTTCAGTTCGCCATGCCTGAGACCTATGTATATGCACATTTCAGATAGGGTGGAAGTAGAGGAGGCGGGGTAGCAATTGTTTAGATTTATAACTGCAAAACCTTTAACATTGATGGGCTGATAGGAGCAGTAGCTTTGGGCATTAGCAAACCATGTGCAGCAAAATGGTTTGGAATGTGTTTTTTGGTGACCTATCCATAATTTCAAAATGGGTAAGAAGCCCTGCATTGGTGTGTTTTGTGAGAAGTGTTTTTATATAGCACAAACTAATATTTAAATATTTTATTGGTACTTCGTCATGATGTGATGGTTAAAGAAAGTCACACATTATCCCCTCATGATGATGAACAAATTGTGAGCAAGAATACAGAGGTGTGCTGCCAACATCCACACCTGTGCACTTTCTTAACAGCCCTCCTATCGGCACACCTGCACTGAGTGTGTGTTTGGCTCTGTGTGTTTGGCTCTGTGTGTTTGGCTCTGTGTGTTTGGCTCTGTGTGTTTGGCTCTGTGTGTTTGGCTCTGTGTGTTTGGCTCTGTGTGTTTGGCTCTGTGTGTTTGGCTCTGTGTGTTTGGCTCTGTGTGTTTGGCTCTGTGTGTTTGGCTCTGTGTGTTTGGCTCTGTGTGTTTGGCTCTGTGTGTTTGGCTCTGTGTGTTTGGCTCTGTGTGTTTGGCTCTGTGTGTTTGGCTCTGTGTGTTTGGCTCTGTGTGTTTGGCTCTGTGTGTTTGGCTCTGTGTGTTTGGCTCTGCCTCTGTGTGTGTGTGGCTGTGCCTCTGTGTGTGTGTGGCTGTGCCTCTGTGTGTGTGTGTGGCTGTGCCTCTGTGTGTGTGTGTGGCTGTGCCTCTGTGTGTGTGTGTGGCTGTGCCTCTGTGTGTGTGTGTGGCTGTGGCTCTGTGTGTGTGTGGCTGTGGCTCTGTGTGTGTGGGGCTGTGGCTCTGTGTGTGTGGGGCTCTGAGTGTGTGTGTGGGGCTCTGAGTGTGTGTGTGGGGCTCTGTGTGTGTGTGTGGGGGGCTCTGTGTGTGTGTGGGGGGCTCTGTGTGTGTGTGTGGGGCTCTGTGTGTGTGTGTGGGGCTCTGTGTGTGTGTGTGGGGCTCTGAGTGTGTGTGTGTGGCTCTGTGTGTGTGTGTGGGGGGCTCTGTGTGTGTGTGTGGGGGGCTCTGTGTGTGTGTGGGGGGCTGTGTGTGTGTGGGGGGCTCTGTGTGTGTGTGGGGGGCTCTGTGTGTGTGTGGGGGGCTCTGTGTGTGTGTGTGGGGCTCTGTGTGTGTGTGTGGGGCTCTGTGTGTGTGTGTGGGGCTCTGTGTGTGTGTGTGGGGCTCTGTGTGTGTGTGTGGGGCTCTGTGTGTGTGTGTGGGGCTCTGTGTGTGTGTGTGGGGCTCTGTGTGTGTGTGTGGCTCTGTGTGTGTGTGGCTCTGTGTGTGTGGGGGGCTCTGTGTGTGTGTGTGGGGCTCTGTGTGTGTGTGTGGGGCTCTGTGTGTGTGTGGGGCTCTGTGTGTGTGTGTGGGGCTCTGTGTGTGTGTGGGGCTCTGTGTGTGTGTGGGGCTCTGTGTGTGTGTGTGGCTCTGTGTGTGTGGGGCTCTGTGTGTGTGTGTGGGGCTCTGTGTGTGTGTGTGGGGCTCTGTGTGTGTGTGGGGGGCTCTGTGTGTGTGTGTGGGGCTCTGTGTGTGTGTGTGGGGCTCTGTGTGTGTGTGTGGGGCTCTGTGTGTGTGTGTGTGGCTCTGTGTGTGTGTGTGTGGGGCTCTGTGTGTGTGTGTGTGGGGCTCTGTGTGTGTGTGTGTGTGGGGCTCTGTGTGTGTGTGTGTGGGGCTCTGTGTGTGTGTGTGTGGGGCTCTGTGTGTGTGTGTGGGGCTCTGTGTGTGTGTGGCTCTGTATGTGTGTAAATGCAATAGGTCATGCATTTGCGAGCTATTAAGCTATTGGCACTGTAAATGACAATGCCATTTATTTAACGATTAAGCTTTTGGCAATGTAAATGACAATGACATTTATTTATTATTTTTAAAAAAATGCCATGAGCAATGCCAATAGCTCTACCTTTAATAATGCCGAAACGATTGCATTGTAAATGCTTGTTTTATTTTAATGTGCTCTGACCACAAGTCAAATCCACTTTCCATAACTAGCTTCTCGAGGAAGATAAAGTGGACTTGAAAGCTCTGATGTAAGAAGCTCTTTTTGACCTTACGCAAGACTATCTCTCCATAGTGCTTGTGCTGTAGCATCTTACCAAATGCTTAAGGAAAACTTCCTTTGACCTTCTTAAGATGAGTTACAAACGTGAAGTAGGGTGGACTTTGCTTACCCAAGGCACTGTTCTTAGCAACTGTCTTCTGCTAGGTTCCCTTCTGTGCATTTTCATGCCACCTACATACTCCAGAAGGGTCTGCTGTCTCCTTATATGCCCTTTTAAAATTTGTCAACACATTTTTATGCTTAAACCCATCATAAGGCCGTGCAGCTATGTGCCCTCTTTATAAAACTTACAAATAATAATTCTCAACTTTTCAAGAGACTCCTTCAAAGTTGGTGGCATGGCCTTTGTTGATGAGTGAGACTCAGTCCAGGGAGGCATGGAGACTCAGTACAGAGAGGCATGGAGACTCACCGGTACCTAAAGTGTCAGCTGAAGTGCATTGGCTCTACAAGACTTTAAGAAGCAGAGACTAAAAGGGAGCAAGAGTTAAGCAATTTGAAGGGCTTAGTAGATGAACCCACTTTGCCTGTTGCAAAATGGACAGCAGTTGTCCAGGCCCAATAATCCCACCGGCCTAGCCATCAAATGAAACGTAGTTTAAATAGCCAAGGATTAATCGATCATTCAGGTGAAGACCTGAGAGGTCTGCAGGCAGGCTACACCACCAATCGTATTGGAATAATTATGGAATGAATCTAAGGAATGTGAAGCAATAAGATGGTGTGAATGTTCTGCAGAAAGCGGTTGTCTCTCACTTCCTATCTCACTAGATTAGGAGCTCAGAACTACTGCAATTGGACTCCAGGATAGAGAGAATAAAGTAAGTGACAATGTCTGCGCTCTGAACATCTCCCATTAAAGTGTGCATGATAGAAAGGAGGGTAACAACTACAGCAACGCAACACCATGCTCACTAATAAAGAATATTTGAGCATATCTATTAGGAGTCATTGTATATCTGTGTGGCAGAAAACTGACATTGAAATGTAATTTGAAGTATAGGCATGTTCTAGTCCAGTATTTTTGTCTGTTGCTTCCAGAATGATGTTAAAAATCTTGATACACCTGTGGCCATTAATAGTGAAATGGACCATATATTTTTTGGGTGCCTTTTATGGACAAGTTTTAGCAGTTACAGCCTCTTTGCAAGTTTTTGTTGCCAATTGCTGAGTCGAATATTGACTCTTGAACTGCCTCCAGTGAGGCACCATCATTCAATTAGGACAGGGGTTAGCGGGAGGAGAGAGTTGCACCCTGTGATTTTGGCAATGCTAAGGCTCCAGTGTATATAGCAGCCCATCCATTGAGATTTAAAATATTGATGCCTAAACTTTTACGGACAAATTGATGCTTTCTGTCTGCTGCAAATGTTTTCATGGCTGTATGTATTCCTTATTTTCAATTCAATTTGTAGCGAAACACAGCTTATTACGTTTTTACAGCATGCATGGATTCTGAGGCAAACCATATTGAGCAATTTATTTTATGTTGACATATGCCATGAAGTATATTTCAACATTGATGATCCGGAGTTAAGCCCTCCCTCCCCCTTTCAATTGCTTATCTTCATCCTTTAGACACCAAAAAAGTTCCTCCAATATTCACCAGTTAAAGTTTACTGAACGAACTAGAATATGGTCCCATGCTATGTGCTGTTTAGGGTTTGAAGGTAGAGAAGTCTATAAACACTTGCCTGATTTGGTATTAGGTGAGGGGGAAGTCGTTGATGAATACCAAGAAACTGTTAAAAAACTCATCCTAAAATTTGATGTACAACCTGGTTTGGTAGTATTAAGGCACAAATTCCTAGAGAGCACAATTACAAAGTGAAGATGTGGATTCGTATTTGAGTGCTCTGCGCAAATTGTGTGCTGAATGCCAGTTTGGGGAGCTTCATGATCAATTAGTTAGGGATCAGTTTATTGCTCACTGCAGCGATAAACATATTCAACAAAAATTACTCACTATGGGTAATCCCACGCTAGATGAGATAATTAAAGTAGCAAAAAGTCTTGAAATTGCACTAAACTCCATTAAGGAATTAAGTGCTGTGTGAGTATTAATAAAGAAAATGTGAATGTTGTAGTTTCTTCTATCTCTAAATCTACCATTCCTAAAAAGGAAAAAGTTGCAGAAAAAAGTGTTTTAAAGAAAACAAATATATGTTACAGATGTGGTTATGCTCCTCACAGCAAAGACAATAGGTTTTGTCCAGGAAAGAATGCCAAATGTTATAAATGTGGAAGAGTAGTTCAGTTGGCGAAAGTGTGTCGAAAGTAATGTCAGTAAAGCTGAAAATATTAACTGTGTTGTTGAAGATGAGCATGTTGTGGATAGTGAGTTGGTTCAAAATTTCAAGGACATAATAGCCACTGTTAGGGATGTTGACATAGTCACTGGTGACCCTTCAGAGTGCGTTGATCCCTATGTGAATATTTATGTTGGTGAGGTGTCCTTGAAATTACTAGTTGATTCAGGTGCTAGGATTACGATGATTACCTCAGAGCTATTCAAACAATCTTGGGATGCTGGGAAGTTGTTTCCTCCTGACAGAGCGCCTGTTTCCTACGAGGGTCGCAAAATTGATCTGGATGGTTATATTGAAGACGTTTTGGTATTTAAGGGCAGGAAAATTTATGGAAAAATGTATGTTGTAGCTATGAGCGGTCTCAACATTCTAGGTTGGTATCATCAGTGTCCGTTTGGTATGATCTTGAAACCTGGTGCTAAGGAACATGTGTTGGTGGTACAAGATTTACCTGATTCGCTGAGTCTAGAGAAGGAATTTCCAAGTGTTTTTGCAGATTCATTAGGGAAGATTTCTGGTTTTAAGCACATGATTAAAGTCAAGAGTAATGCTATACCAGTTAAACATAAAGTAAGATCGGTTCCCTTCAGTCTGAGAGCTGATCTCAAGACTGAGTTGGAAAAATTAGAGAAAAATTGTGTCATTGAACCTGTTGAGTCCAGTTTGTGGCTTAGCCCATTGGTGGTTGCACGGAAGAGGAACAGTGAGATTAGTCTATGTATTGACCTTGGGTGTCTCAATAAAGAGATATGGGTTGATGCTCATCCCCTACCCAAAATTGGTGATTTGCTAGAGGAATTAAGAGATGCACAGTGGTTTTCAAAAATTGATTTGGCTTCAGCCTATCATCAAATCTTGTTAGATGATGATTCAAAACATTACACTACTTTTAACTCTCCTTTTGGGACTTTCCAATTTTGCAGAATGCCTTTTGGGCTTGCTTCGGCAGCCTCCGTTTTTCAGAGAGTTATGCAAACTGTGCTAAAGGATATCAAAGGTGTGGTCATTTTCCAAGATGATGTGCTGATTTTTGAACATTTTTTAGACAAACATGATAATGCTCTTAGAACGGTACTTAAAACTTTTGAGGAAAGAGGCATTGTGGTAAAAACACAAGTGTGAATTTTGGAAAAGGGAAGTGGAGTTTTTGGGTCATTTAGTTTCTGCCAATGGAGTTCCCCCCCAGACCTGGTTTAGTGAAAGCTGTCGATTGTCCCATTCCCAAAAATTAAGATGAGATGCGCTCATTTTTGGGTTTATGTGAATTTTATTCACTATTTATTCCAGATTATGCTACTAAAATGAAAGCTCTTTCCAACATGCTGAGATCTAGTATTGCCTTTCTTTGGGATGAAAATTGTCAGCAAACTTTTGATTGTTAAATCTGAAATGACCAATGCCAAGACTTTAAAACCGTATGATCCCAATGTTAGTTGTACCATCACAGTTGATGCAAGCAACTATGGGTTAGGTGCAGTGCTTACACAGAGTGTTGAGGATAAAGATGTTTTTATCAGCTATGCCTCCAGTGTTGAGAGATCCCGAAGTAAATTATTCGGTTATAGAAAAAGAACTATTGGCACGTGGGCTTGCGAGAAATTTAGAACTTACATTTGGGGGAGAAAATTTCTCATTCAAACTGATCACAAACCTTTAGTTTATATCTTCAATGGTGACAGAATAAAATATGCTACTCCTCGCATAGCACGGCTATCTACCAAACTTTTGCAATATAATTTTGAAGTAAAACACATTCCAGGTAAAGATATCGTTACAGCTGATCTTCTTTCAAGACTTCCTATAAAGGGTGATGATTCATGAGATGTAAATGAAGACAAGGAAGAATTTTTTATAGCTGCGATTGATGCTGTGGAGCATGCTGTATGCAATGAGAATGAGTGGAATGAAGCTATGGGCAGTGATGTCATCCTAGAGAAGGTGAAACATTACATTATAAATGGTTGGCCAAGAGAGAAATCGGTGCCCTTTAGCATGCAAGCTTACTGGAAAGTCTCAGAAGATTTGTCCATCGAAGATGGTGTCGTTCTGAGAGAGAGCAGGTGCATTCCACCTTCTGTTTTAAGAGTAAAATTGATAGATTGTGCACACGAAGGACATCTTGGCATTACCATGACTAAAAGGAGATTAAGATTACATTATTGGTGGCCATCCATGGATTGTGATGTAGATGAAAAGGTTAAGGAATGTTGTGTTTGTGCTGGGGCTGAAAAGAGTTTAAAACCTTCAACTCCTCCGCTTCAACACATAGCTTTTCCTTCTAACCATGGTTAAAAGTTGGTATCGATTTGGTGGGACCTTTTAACTTTCTACCTCTTCATTTACGTTTTGCTTTTGTTTTGATTGATTTTCATAGCAAATGGCCAGAGGTTAGATGTTGTGCAAATCCCACTGCCAAGAGTGCCATTAGTGTTGTCAGAGAGATTTTCATGAGAGAAGGCTTTCCTGAATCATTAGTTTCAGATAACGGGGTGCAATTTGTTAATCATGATATGTCTGTATTTTTGTCAGAATCAGGTGTCAAACATTTGAGAAGCTCCATTGGACATCCACAAATAAATGGTCTTGTCGAGAGAATGAACCGCGTAATTGTGGAGTGTATTAAATGGGCTAAGAATAACAATTTTGATGTTGAGAATGCTGTTAATTCGATGTTGTGGTTTTATCTCACAACTCCGCATTCCACTACTAAGGTTGCTCCATTTGTGTCTCTTAGGGGGAGGATACCAACATCCACTCTCTACCCTGCCTGGTTATTAAGAACTGTTTCACAAAAAACGAGTTGCAGGATAGATAATTTAGCATTGCAAACACAGGTTAAGAATGCTCAGAACAAAATGGCTGACAGGTTCAATGTAAAAAAATCTGTGAAAGTGGCTACTGTTTTCCCAGGGGACATGGTCCGTATCAAACGTTGCAGAACAGTCAGAAAAGGTTGTGATAATTTTGGTGAAGCTGCGCGTGTTGAAAGGGTCTGTGGAAATGCTATCATGGTAAATGCTGTGCAAGATGGCCGCCCGGTAGGAGCCCCTGTCCGGAGCTCCCAGTGCTCGGGATCCCTATTCTGGATTTATCCCCAAAAAGCACCCATCTCTGCGCACATAATCAAACACGAGTAACTGGATTATTATACAGAGTAACTGGATTGGCCTTAAAAGTAACTGGAGTGCAAATCAACATCGCGCCAGACACCTGATCTGCGGCGCCGGCGGCTGGGACCCCTATGACTGCTATCGGTGCATGGACAGAAGACCAAAACTGCTGGGAGAACTGAACTGAACAGAACCTCTGCAAGTAACTGGATTTAATTACTGGACTGCACCTACCAATTCTCGGAGGTCCTGCAAAGTCCTGCGAGCACCCACTCCTCCACCGGGCTGCCTCTGGACGCTTGCGGAGACCGGGACGGCTGGTAGGAGTCCGCCGGAGACCGCTGAGGATCGCGCACACGTTTGGGACGCCTTCGCCTGTGTCCCCTCTCACCACTGGACTGCTGCGGGACACTGGTGTCACCCCCACCTACATCGGTTGGTGCTCGGGTGGGGCGGCTGGAGCACCGTGACATACAGGGCGTGCTGGGCCCCGTGAACACCCCCACTTCCACCGGGCTGGCCCTGGCTCTGGCTCTGGACTGGAGCCTGCCGGAGGGTAGCACAGACGCCCGGGTAGATCGTGCGTCGCCTGGAGAGCCTGCCTGCCTGCCTGCCTGCCTGCCTCGGAGGCACCGGACGATCCCGGAGGTGATCTGGAGGGACAACACAAAGCCCAGAAATCGAATGCTGGCGCTGCCACAGGAACAGCTTGAGGTGAGCCCCGGGACGCGCGGGATCCGGACGAGCAGCGACGCATAGCAGGAGCCTGTACTGCCCCTGCGACGGGAGCCGAAGGTGACCGGAGGTGAGGCGCCGCCGCCCAGAGAGCAGCAGGATTAGAGCCATGAGCACTCGGGTCAGTGGGTGACATCATAAATCGGTCCGACCAGAGCCTACCTCTCTGCACGGGGAATTGAGGTGAATTGAATTGAATTGAAGTGTCGTTATTGTTTCCACCACTGACTGAGGAGATGGCTGTCTCCCGAGACCTGGGGCAGTAGGGAAAACACACGCTGCGCACACACACCAGCCAGAAGGCGGTGCAACAGCGGTGTGCGTCCTTTCCCCATTTCTAGAACAGGAAAAAGAAAAAAAAAAGAAAAAGGCTTCACTTGGCACGACTCCGCTGGCAACATCATGGGTCTATATGGGCAGAACTATAAGAAGGTATTTATCGACCCTGCACACATTTCCCTTTTTTTCCTTTGTGCCGCTATTCAAAATGGCTGTGGCCATAAAACGGCAGCAATAAATCGCCTCCTGCATCGAAGAGGCCCACGAGGCTCCCAGGTCTGTCTCGGACTCCCCCACACAGACCAAATTACAGATAAGACTCCCCCAGCAAGAGAGGATCTGGCCTTGCTCAAACAGAATCTAGAATCTGACTCTGCCCTCCCTGTGCCTAAAGCAACAGAAACTAACAGAGGACTGCCGTAGCTATCTCCTCTACTTTGGCGGCCATTTTGGAGTGGTCTGACCCTATATCTCCTCTCTCCTAATTCTCAAGTACCGAGTGTCTACAGTTTATTGCAGTATTATACCTCTACATGTACTTAATGCACTGACGGATACCTCATATATTTCTGGCTGCTCACTAGGGGCATCTCTGACTCCTGCTGCTCTTCTTTTGCACATGTATTATGTATATAGACTGTGTCCTGGTATATCATTAATATTATACTCCGTTAAGTATATTACAACCCTCGCACTTTCAATATAGTATTGCACCGTTAACTACCTCATATTTCAAAAAAACTGCATATCTCCTCACTCTGTATTCCTGTACCTTGTTCTAGTGTATCACTAATATTACACCTCTAGACTTTCCACTGTTATAAACTGTACCCTTCTTCCTCTATCTCAGTACTGCACCGACTGCTACCTCATACTTTTATTATTACTAGTACTATGCTACCTCATACCTGTATTATTACTATTAGTATTTTTATGCTTATTCTACGTCGATCTCCATTCACATACTTCTGTCTCCATCCCCTGCGGTAAGGTGAACCCATTCCACTCCTCTCCCTGGACTGCACCAATTACCACTTCCTACATCCCGTTTTCGTTGTATTTTGAGTCTGATTGTGATTATTGTATTTAGATTTTGATTCTGACCATGTTTACAACGACTGCGGAGTCTGATTGTGATTATTGTATTTAGACGCAGTGATTTAGATTTAGATACATACTACCTCATATCTCTTTTGGACGCTACCTCATATCTCTTTTGGATGCTCACTAGTGTCACCTAAGACGCCCTAGCTCCTACACCCAACATTACAGCCTCTAAAATGGAGCGCAACGGCAAGCACACTTTTAGAATTAACTACCCTTCCACCCTCACCAAAAAAGCCACGAAACGTTTTAAACATAACTTCATGAGGTCGCACCCTGAAACACCCTTTGCCGACACCTACTTCTCACCGGGCAATGGAGCCCTGAATACCGATATCATCTTCCACACCTCACGCAGAGCCCAATGGAAAAAAACGTTCCTAACCCTACTCACAGTCTCCTCCACCAGGAAAACAACTCATGGCCTAACTCTCTCTATCACACCCTCCCACCTCTTCCCTGGCAGGACTACCATTACTATCTATAACAACGGGATTGTCCTAATTCAATCCACGGACAAGAATCTGGAACTACTAGACAACCTGCTTCCCAAGTTCAAAGAGCACCTCTCCAATCTGCGGACCCCCACCCAGATCTCCACCAGCACTATCACCCCTGACGTTGCAGCCCCCACCTACAACACCTCTACCCCCAGCACCCCAGTAAATGGCCCACCTGCTGTTAACACCCCACACTCCCTAAGGACAGACACCCCCAGTACTCCAGTAAATGGCCCACTTGCTGTCAACGCCCTACATTCCCCAAGGACAGACACAAATGTCGCCACCTCTTATACTAACCGCCCCTCTAACAGGATCCCTTTTACCCCCACTCACATCCCCCCCTATCCCTCTCCTCCCTGACATAACAACCCCCACCCGCAACACGCCACCTGAACACACCACCGCTCGGAGTTTATCCACCCCCCTCCCATCCCCCCCACGACAGACTCCTCTCCCTCCTCAGCTCCCTCCCCACTCTCACCCACGACACTCTCACACCTAACAGAACAACTCTCACCCACAACACGCCACCATCTGATAACATCACCACTCGGAGTCTATCCACCCCCCCTCCCATACCCCCCACGGCGGACACCTTTCCCCCCCCCCCCAGCTCCCTCCCCACTCCCACCCACGACACTCACACCCTTCCAACAACACACACAGAACATACCACCTCCCCTACCTTAGCATCCCCCTCTCTCCCACCTCCTATTCTCAGCCCTCACTACCCCCCGGTCTCCCCCACTGTCTTCAGCCTTCACTCACTCTTCCACTCACCGACACCGTCTCCAACTGACGGCACTACCTATGCCTCCCACCCACCGCCTACACTGCCTACTTCTCCCACACCCCCTGCCCACAAAGACGCCCACTCTTTGAATGCCATCCCACCCATTTGCACCGCAGAACATTCCAACAACGCCAGTATACCCCCCCCCCCCCCCCTTCGATTCCCTGCCCGCTTTCCAGCTCACTACACAACCATTCACCATTGGCTCTCACCACCTACACCATCCCCAATGCAACCCCGACCTGACTTTACCCACCCTCCAACAAGTCAAAGAGGATATTCTACAAATCAAAAAAGATGTCCATGCAATCAAAGACCTTCTCTCATCACAGCCCAGTCTACCTCCCATCATCCCTCTACCCTACAAAGGACGCTCCCGCCCTACATACCCTCGCCTCCAACGACATCCGCGCTGGCCGACTACCCCCGTTCGCAACAACTCCCACCGCCCCCGCCGTGTCCTCAACCCATTGTCGGACCGCGACCTATGCTCTCTCCTACGCACTTATGGCCCAGGTCCGGTAAAACACATACCTAGCACACACATCCCCATACCCACAATTCTTACAAACCCTCTGAGGCTCCCAACACTCAACAACAGAGGTTCCGTCCCTAACAACCTCAGAAAAGTTCCCTTCACTCTAGAAAGCTCGACCACCCTTCTCTCTTTCAAACTCAAATGCATCCTACTCAACTGCAGGTCGGCCCAGAGACACTCCTCCGACATCGCTGATCTCGTCTCAGCTAGGGATCTGGACCTAGCCTTCCTAACAGAAACTTGGCTCACTGAAGCCTCTACCCCGATTATGGACATACTAGTCCCCCCCCCAACTATCACATCATTAGGTTAGACAGGTCCTCGGACAAGACGGGCGGGGGAATTGCATGCATTTTTAGAATCAACCTCTCCGTTACTAAAGTCACCTCCCCCTCCCTCTCCTCCTGTGAACTCCTCTGCCTCGACATCACCAGCGAGGGCAAACAAGTTTGTGCTTTACATCTCATCTATCACCCGCCTGGTGACAATCTCATATTCACCCAACAACTCATGGACATGATCACTTCCAATGCCAGTCGGCAGACCACCCAAGTCTACCTGGGTGACTTCAATCTCCACTGGAACAATCAGAAAGACACAGTGGTGAATAGTCTTAAAACTTTCCTTAATGCGCTTGACCTCACCCAAATATGCGATAGACCAACACACGACAAAGGCTCGATACTTGATCTCATCATTGCCAAAGAGAATTCTACACAACTGGAGACGATTACACCCTGCGACTGGTCAGATCACCACATTATCACCTTCTTTATCAATGAAAAAGTTAAACCTAACCCGGCTCAACCAATCAAATCCAAAACATGGAAAAGGGACATGAAGAATCTCAACCCCTCTACTCTTCCTCCCCACATCGGCAATCTCCTCCTTCCCCCTTCAGGTGCCTCGGATGTTCAATCACTGACTGACCACTACCTTGAAGCTCCACTGCAACTGAAGAGAGTCTCCACCAAAACTTCTAACCCCTGGTATGACGACAGACTCAATGACGACAGGCGTTCGATGCGAATGGCAGAGCGCACCTGGAGAGCGGACCCCTCAGCACTGCACCTCAAAAGGCTTAAAAACAAGAGAAATGCCTACTTTAGGAAAATAAAGCGCACAAAGTTGGACTTCTTCAGCCGCCAGTTGGACCAAGCAAAAAACAGGCCAAGAAAACTGTTCGAACTAATCAAGACCCAAACAAAGGCACAACCCTTACAATCCAATAGCACAACAAGCGACACCCCACACTGTAAAGACTTCTCTGCTTTCTTTAAGCTAAAGACTGACAACATAAGAAATGACCTCATCATGGATGTAAGCCGATTCCCCAACCACACAAGAATGGCTAACACTCAACCTAAAAACATGGCATCCTGGCTATACTTCGATACCTACTCGGAAGAAACAATACACAAACTGCTCTGCACCTTGAAGCTCTCTAATCACCTCACAGACCCTCTACCTGCTAATGCTGTAAAAGACTTAATCCCCTTGCTCCTCCCTCTCTGGACCAAAATCATCAACTGCTCCCTGCAACAAGGCCTCATCCCAGACTCCCTCAAGGTGGGGCAAGTCACGCCTATACTCAAGAAACCTACAGCTGATCACGCTGACCTAAACAATTACCGGCCCATCACCAATATCCCCACCCTGGCCAAACTGCTGGAGAAAT
The DNA here is from genome assembly GCF_964263255.1 of Lissotriton vulgaris. Classification (NCBI taxonomy): domain Eukaryota; kingdom Metazoa; phylum Chordata; class Amphibia; order Caudata; family Salamandridae; genus Lissotriton; species Lissotriton vulgaris. The sequence goes on from NC_141687.1 coordinate 1,700,059,888, forward strand.
GTGTCCAACTCCAACTAACAAGACACATTGACCAATTTGACCTCCTCAACTCTCATCAATCAGGCTTCCGAGCGAAACATAGCACGGAAACAGCTATGACACACATAATTGATGACGCCCTCCAAATTCTTGATCGCAATGAGTCCTGCCTCCTCATCCTTCTTGACCTCTCGTCAGCTTTTGACACGGTCAAACATGAGAACTTGCTGGAGCTGCTAAGCACTAGAATGGGTCTATCGGGAACGGTTCTCAAATGGTTTTCGCCCTTCCTTCACAACCGGTCTCAGAAGTTCAAGATCGACAATGTGCTATCTTCACCTGTGCCTGCCGATCTAGGTGTTCCACAAGGATCCTCCCTCTCCCCCACATTATTCAACCTCGTCATGGAACCGCTCGCCACCTTGCTCCAAGCTTCTAATGTCCAATTCCATATGTACGCCGACGACACACAACTGTACCTAAAGCTTCAATCTCCGGAAGATATCAAACATCTGAATTCCACGCTTATTAACACTCAATCTTGGCTAGCCAATAATCACCTCAAACTAAATGCTCTGAAAACTGAGTTCCTTCTCATCTCACCCCCGGCGAAAATTTCCACCACCCAAACATGGCTCAACAACCTAACAGCACTCCATGTCCAACCCACCATCGTGGACTTGGCGAAATCCCTAGGCATCACACTAGACGCCAAGCTCAACATGCAGCAGCACGTCAGCAAAGCCACAAAAGCAGCTAATTTCCAAATCAACACGCTGAGGAAAATTAAACCCTTCCTCCCTACTGAAGACTTCCAAACTGCTGTACAAGCGTTAGTCATCCCTCGAATAGACTACGGAATTGTGGCCCTCAGCGGACTCCCGCTATCCACAACAGCACCCTTAAGAGCCTCCCTGAACGCTGCCGCAAGACTCATTACTGGCTCAAGAAAACATTCGCATATTTCCCCAGACTTAAAGTCCCTAAAATGGCTGCCTTTTGAAGCCAGAATACAACTAAAAATTGCAGTTATGACACACGCGGCCGTGCACCACAATGCACCCAACTACCTCGCTCAAAAGTTGTCTATATCAGGAGGTTCGAGATCCAATAGAAGCTCAAAAAATCTACTCCTGAAACCCCGTAGATTCCGGAAAGAGAACACTTGTAAGCGCTCCTTCTCAGGAATGGCACCCAGGATCTGGAATGCGCTCCCTCCTGAAACCAGGCGTATCTCCTCCACTGCACTCTTCAAGAAAGAGGTGAAAACCATCCTTCTGGCCAAGATCTCCTGAACCTTATAGGTGCTGGATCAGAGAATCTGCATTGCCTTGTGTCAATACTCACCTTGTCCTTTGGCACTATACCTCTACTTGATGGAGACACTACTACGCTACTTTCTTACAATATATGATACACGTTGGGTCACTGATTCACCCTCCCGCTTGCCCCCACTCAGTGCTCTCTCTATACTAAAACACTGGTATAAGCCTTCCACACACCCAAAGTGTACCTGAACACCTCTGTAGTGGGATCAATGACTTGTGCCGTCTTATACTACCTGTTTACCTGACTGTATATTGATATGTTTTTTGTATGTTATTATTATCCTTTCATGTTAGTGACTACTACATTGCTCCCATTACCCCTGTTCATTCCTACAGCCCCTACCATGTCATTGTGAAGCGCTCTGATATCTGTAAGGATATTGTTCGCGCTATATAAAACTTTGAATAAATAAATAAATAAATAAGGAGGACATTGGTGGAATCTGTGTAAAGTTGTCAAAGTCCACTCAGGTGTCAACCATTTTGGTAAAGTTAATTCTGGTCCTAACCACTCTACCATTTCTACTAGTACATCTTCACCTGATACACAAGCTAGATATACCAATCCTAAAGATGATGAAAGTTTGGGAAGAAAGGATCTGTTTGTGAGTGTTACACCAATAAGGAAATCTGTACGAGTGACCCGACTTCCTTTGAAGTTACGTTAAACTTTACATTGTTAATTGTTGCATGATGTTGAACTATGCGTAACACCATTTCCTTGGAAGCACCTCTTACATCTTTCTGCTTATTTATTCTTACGTTAATTCATGTTTCAATATTGCATTACTTATCGCAGTTTGCTATGTTTATTTCTTCTTTAATTTTCATTTTTGTCTTTCTCTTTTTAAAAAAAGTGTAGTATTTACATATGCTTGTTTCTTAGGTAGAATGTTAGAGCTGTCACAGTACTACTAATGATAAGGTTCTGTTAAATGTCAGTTGGGACCTCTCAGACTTGGTGAGAGGAGCGGTGGCTTTTCTAGCTTACAATAAAGCTTGGAACTCACTAATTCAGTCTCTCTTGACATTTATTGATGAGAACAACACACCCTGCTTATGACCTCACATCTATCCCTCCTGACATGTTAAATTACCTTTCACGCAGAGCAAGCCTCTATCAAAATATGTCAAGTCACACCTTCAGTCAGTCTCTCGAAGGCAATGACCACCCAGCTTTGGTGCTGAAGATGGCACGTAAAGGTCCACAAAGGCCTGCCTCGAGACTGGCACCTATGGAACCATCAATTGCAAGATTTAAAACTACCTGACAATCTGTCCAGCAGCAGACAAACTATCTTAATTGGAGGAAAAAGATTTTCATTAACCCCCCTCTTCTGGGAAGATTATTGGCAAGCCTCTTGTCCCTGAGCCCACACAAAAACTGATCTTCCAAGACGAGTCCCCCTTCAAGCATTCTTCTCCTCCAGGGCCCAAAAGGGTTAGGGGGCTACAACCCCCCCCCCCCCCCCCCCGCTTCTAGGCATTCTCCTCCACCACTGTAACGAAAGGTTACAGTGCACGCCTCCACAACAACACATTCCACAATCCTCTCCTGAATTTCTTCATTAAAATTAAACCCCTGGTGTCCTCTGCACTCTCGGGACCCGTATTTTGAGCCCTTTGTGCCAAGGGAAGGGGGTGGTTTATGGGAGGACTAAAATTTGGATCCTACCGATTAGCCGGACCTGACCCATAGTCCTTTAAACCCTCTCCACCTGACGACACCTCACTTGTCATGCGGTAATTCAGCGGGCTGACCATCATCAGAAAGTGCATGTCAACCAAGATGAACACCATTTCCTGGAGAGACTCTCGAATACTGAGAGATTGTTGCACCACTTCTTCATTCTGAAGGGCATGTTAAAGTCTGCCACAAGTAATTTTCAGGTGGTAGTAAGCTAAAGTAGTCATCCCAAATGTAGGGGGAAATAAAGTTCAGACCTGCTTTGGGAGACCAAGTGAACATCCAGGGTCCAGGATCATTCAAATAACAGCGGGCACCAGACAGGGATGTTGCCTATCTGCCTTACTTCATGCTTTGGCAGTTGAACAGTTGGTGTGTGCAATAAGGGAGCCACATGCCCACAGAGACCTATCGTTTTTTGGACTCCAGTTGGTGATATCTGCTTAAGCAAATGAACCAAATCATTAAAGACCCCACTTCAAATGGCTCACGAATTCTCCAGGAGAGCTTTCAAATTAGTAATTTAACCGGATTGAAAACTACTTGGAATAAGTCCTTGGTGTGCCCCATTGAAAGACACCTCCACAAATTGCTTACTTGAGTTTCCATTACAGTAGACTACTGAGCCTGTCTGCTATCTGGGAATTGAGGTACACAGAGTTCCCAGGGGGATTATCCACAAAAGTGGGACGGCGCTCACTAAATCTGCTGATAGTCTGCATAGATTAGTGAAACTTCTGCTGATGTTGACTGCAAGGATCTCCATAATGAGAATAATGCCATTACTGAAATTGCAGTAAATGTTCGTTAACCTAACCATTTGCCTTTTACCTAAAGTCTTCTTTCATAATCAGCCAATGATTTGACTAGCCTGTGCTGCTCAGCAGCCCCATATTAGTTGGCCTTCACTATTCCTTCCTTATGAACAAGGCGTTCTGGCGGCCCATGACTTGGAGCTCTATTTTGTGGCTCAGTCAATTTGTGTGAAACTGGTTAAATGTCTCGCCCACGACTCTACATGTTTCCCTAGAAGGGGATGCTCATGCCCCCACAAAAATTGACAGGAGAGCTATTTGAAAAGCTTCTTAGGAAGAACAATTATATTGATCTAGTTGAAACTACCTTTATATGCCTGGCACTGACTGCTCTGTGGAGTGGAGTGGAGTGGAGTGGAGTGGAGTCTGTGACCTGTATGATAACCGTGTATCCTGCAATGAAGATATTATAAAGGACTGCACTTTAGAAATGACATGCTTGAAATGTTTCTGTATTCCAGAATTCCCAGTGCAGGCAAGGCAAAATTTCCAGCTGAACCTGCATCCCTACCATTGCTAAGCTATATGATGTATAAATCTAGATCTTATTATGCATTACCTGTCTATGTGCAATATAGGAGTTTTACAGCGTGAATCTTTCTGGATTCACTATGCTGTGCATTATTCCTCCTTCTAGTGGGTGAGTCCGTAATTGTAGTATTTCTTTTATTTATTTTCGTGGCCCTGGTGGGCGTCAACATACCACCGTTTGGTGTCCTTTGTGACGTCGACTCGCTTCCTCCTGAAGCTCCCACCTTTGGTCACCATATTCAGATTCTTTTTTCCGCCGTTTGGTCTGGATCATCAGTGAAGGAGCTCCAAAACTTTGAGAATACACCAGAGGACAAATAAAGACCGAAATCGACGAAAAAAGAGAACGTCAAAGAATTTGACGTTTCCACGGCGACTGCTCGTACAGGGGGCACCCTGTGCACGGTGATGGACAAAACTCTGTTTAAATTCTGCGCAAACTGCCACCACAAGTACGCACAAAAGGTCCAAAACCCGGTTTGCAATCTCTGGCTGCTGCTGAGTAGACCATCGAAGCGATGACTGCAACGCCTGTGCAGTGTTCACCCCGAAGACCCTCCGAGTAAGGGAGAGGCATAGAAGAGCAAACTTCAACATGCAGGGGCAGGAGACACCTCCATCGCTCTGAGATTTGGGACTCTCCAGCGGAGAGGAGGACTAAATCGCAGAAGGACCAGAGTAGAAAACTAACTTAAAAAGTAATCTGAAAATGTATGTACAAAGTAATTTTAAAGGTGACTGTGAAGTAATTTTAACTGTTGAGTTACCTGTCAACAAACTAGTTGCATCCAACTGCATTTCAACTGCTGTATGCCTGCAAAGTATTATTTCACTTACCTACACCAGACCTGGCTTGGTTCTAGAAATAAAAGAACTAAATATTTTTATACAAATTGGGCTTAGTTGTTTTTGAGGGTGTGACATCATTTCTTGCCGGAGTGTGTACAATAAATGCTTAACACTACCATCTGATAAGGCCTGACTGCCCGCCACACTTCCACAAATAGAGAGTAGGGTATTATCATCTTTTACCTCTGCCTATCTTTCGGGTTCCACTGAACTCTGTGCACACTATACCTTACTTTGGTATAGTATCTAAGAGCCAGCTTCCTACACTGCCCACATGCAGATGTCCCAGAGCACTTTGAAGCTCTCTTTATAGAAGACTATGGCATGTCCTGAAGTATGGGAAGAAGTAGTTTTTGATACGGTTGTGCCAATGAATTTTTAGTGTAACTGCCAAATATCGGTTTCTAATTGACATGTTATCAAGGTGGCCTGAGGTAGGGGTAGTCCAAGAAGTTACCATTGCAGCTGTGGTGAAGTTCTTGTCTGATATATTTTCCAGAGAGGGATGTCCCAAACGAATCCTTATGGACAATGGAGTCCAATTGACCTATAGAGAATTTGAGAAGTTCTGGAGTGAAAGACGTTTTTCACAAAGTATTCTTTAGATCATCCTGAGTCAAATGGGATGGGATGATTGAGCAGTTCAGTCGCACGCATGTATTCAGTGTGCTGCTCTTTGCACAGCTTACTCGTCTCGTCCTTCCATCTGCAACATGAAGAACAAAACGTACTATTTCCCTTCGTGCAGATATCTTGTACACTTCTAATATAAGTTTTCTCAAAGTTAGAGGTAAACCGTAATTAGTTTTCATTATGGGCCAGTTGTACTAAGGTTTTTCCAGGCGTAAAGGAGTTTCAGACCGGTTTGCGCCCGCAAAAAAACCTGTGGCCCATGTACTAATCCTATTTTGCGAGTCTTAAATCAATTTGGGACTCGCAAAATAGGATTAGGAAGGGGAGTTCCATGGTCTTCCCTTCCTAATAGCGGTTCCTTAAGCTATGTATGCTTGTTTTTGCGGTCGCAAAACTGTTGCAGTTTACCACCCTTCCCGGAAGGGTGGTAAACCACTTTCAAACGGGAAGGGGTCCTGAGGGGTCTCCTTCGTGAGTGGGGACCCCTGCCCTTAAAAAATGAAACTGAAAAATGTCCTTTTTATTTTTTAAATGCCTCCCGTTTTCCTTTAAGGAAAACGGGCTGCATTAAAGGAAAAAAAAAATCACCTTTATTTAAAAGCAGTCCCAGACATGGTCTGCTGACACCAGCAGGCCACCATCCCTGGGAGTGCCAGCCATTCCCAATGGGGTCGCAAATTGTGCTTGTTTAATGAATTTGCATGAGGCATGCTATTTGCGACCCCATTGGGAATCGAAACAGTGTCTCAGACACTGTTGTGCATCCCAATTTGCGATTCGGAAATGAGATTCAATTTGCAACTCGCAAATTGCCGGGTCGTAAATCTGTCCCTAATTTGCAAGTCAGCGGAACCTCACCTTCATGTTAACTCTTCCAGTATCTGTCCAGTGCCATATTTTACCGATATTAAAGATCCCTGCTGCTGGAATAAGGGTGTTGGCTTCTTTTTGAAAGTTTCACTCCTGACCATGTCAATGGAGTACAGAAAATGGATCAGTGAAAAAAAACTTAAAATGAAATACAATGCCTACAAACTGGTAAATAAAAAGAGGAAGCTCTGTTTCACCAGTTCAAAAGATTTAAGACCATGTGGGCGTCCCCTAATACTGAAAAAAATAACAGTTCAAGAGTAGCCACATGCGACATCGAAGATATAAAACCGCAGAGCTAGAGGATGCATGTGGGTTTCTTGGAATGATTAATTACTTCTGGATTAATCTTGTCCGATTAATCTTGAGTTGGGTTTCCCTAATCTGTTGTGTAATCGGATGTAATAACCACTGCTGTTAAAGACGTTATAATAAGATAGAATTAGGTCTCAAGATTACAAACGTTTTTACATCTTTGTCCTTGCAAAGCAGTTTTCAAACAAACCATTCCAACCAGCAATTTACTCTGTGTAGCCCCAAAAAAAGAAATTGTTCAATCCTAACTCTTATTCAATTTTAGCTTCTTCGTAAGCCGTCCCCTTCATCTATTGACAGTGATGTCTTCAAAATATTATTCTTTCCTTTCTCATCCGAGGAATTTGAGGAGTTTGTGTGCTTTTTTAAATGTTTAAAAATTTTTTTTTATTAAACATATGCTTCAAATAGAATCAATCCAGTGTACATGTTGGGCAGTTTGGCATACACAGTGGTACAATAGTTTAAACATTTAAGACCTCCGAATAGCCCGCCCTTACAGCCAGTGAAGTCCAGGGCACAGTTAGCTTGTGTGATTCATCTATAATCTTTGAGCCATACCTCCTAATATTGCCCGCTTAGTTCCTATATTTCGCCTAGGCCTCCTATATATTTTCCCATTTGCGTGGGCAGCCCCTGCTTTGATAAATTGACTGCTCTGCCCGTTGACACCCTTCCAAATTGTTTTTCCAGGACTCCACTGTTAGGGCCTCCCCTGCATCCCATACTTTGGCAATGTTTCTTTTAGCCACTCTTCCTGCCAAGGCGAGCCAGATCTTGGCCCATTTCGGCCAGACTATCTCGTCCGTCACTCCCAGGATATGTCATCTCGACCCTGCCAGGACTTGAGCAACCACCACCTTTGTCATCACCTTGGCCTGGCCCCTCCAATATCTTTGAATCTTGGGGCAGTACCACAATATGTGGAAGAATGTTCCCCTCTCACCACAACCCCTCTCACACTCTTCAGACACACAATATCCAATGCGGTACTACACTGTCCTCTAGGCCCTTATAGCAATTTCTCTGGGACTCGGCAGGGCTTCAGCCTAGTAGTTGTACTCAAGCAGACCCGAGTCAGGCTCCCAGGCCGCCCTTAGTTGACCAATGCAGTGTGGGGAGTTATTGACTAACTACCTGTATGTGAGGGATATGGCTCTATATTTGGATAGAGTAGGAGTCTATCTTTGAGTGGCGTGTATTCTGGTAATGGATCCCCTTCCTTCAGGTGACAATGCAGTGCATGTCACAGTTGCAGATATTTAAAGTGTTCTCCCTCCCCCATCTATTCTATTCTATTCTATTCTATTGTTTTGGTAGAGCGCAAACAGCTGCCCCAGCAATGAGGCGTCCCGGCGCTAAGAACCACAGACCCTGGTCTGAGCGGGAGAGGGTGGGAGGGAATTAGGGGAGAGGGAATAGGAACGTTTTAATTGCTTTCCGGAACGCCGGTAGGCTTTCTATGGAGCGGATGTGTTGTGGCAGACTGTTCCATAGTTTAGCTCCAAGGAACCTAAAAGAGCGGCCGCCCATGCGGCAGAGTTTTATGCGTGGAACGAATAGGAGGTTTTGGTTTGAGTTTGAAGTCTGGAACTTCGTCTGTAGGCTGCTAAATTCAATAATTTTCCTTCCTCTCCAGACATCTCTCAGAAGATCTATGTCCATCTATTGAATCCCTCCAGGTGCCTTACCTCGCCTAGAAAATCTCCCTACCACAGTGGGGTTTATTCTGTAAGCTTGGTCTTCCAGCCGACCGTTTTCGTTGCCTTCCGCCATGCCGCGACCACTGTCAGTGTGTGAATCGAAAGTGACACGTTACCCTTTTTTTCCCCTGTAAAGCTCAGCCAGGTTACTCCCCTTGCTCATAGCTAATCGGTCAACCCGATATGCCCGCTCCTTGATTGTTGAAGACCCACCCATTGACAATCAAACAAGCATTTATAAAGCGCGCTACATACCCGTGAGGTCTCAAGGCATTGGGGTTGGGGGGGGCTGCTACTGATCGAAGAGCCAGGTCTTGAGACGTCTTCTGCAGGCCAGCAGGTCCTGGGTCTGTCGCAGGATGGTGGGGAGATCGTTCCAGGTCTTGGCGGCGAGGTAGGAGAAGGATCTGCCGCCGCCGGTGTTTTTCTGGATACGAGGGACTGTGGCGAGGGTGGCAGAGCGGAGGTTGCGGGTGGGGAAGCCGAGTCGGTTGTTTAGCTAGGATGGTCCGGTGTTGTGTAGCGCCTTGTGTGCGTGGATGAGGAATTTGAAGGTGATCCTCTTGTTCACTGGTAGCCAGTGCAGGCCTCTCAGGTGGGGTGTGATGTGGCTGCGTCTGGGAACGTCGAGGATCAGTCATGCAGAGGCGTTCTGGATTCGTTGTAGTCATCTCAGGAGCTTGGCTGTTGTTCCTGAGTAGAGGGCGTTTCCGTAGTAGAGTCTGTTGGTGATGAGGGCCTGGGTGACTGTTTTTACCCCAGTATTGGAGTTTTCATAGATTCCCATGCTTTGTATCATTCCCCGTCGTCGGAATGGGAGTCTCCGTAACAAAAATACCATAGCTGTAGGTACAAAAGACAATGGAAAAAGGCCTAGGCCTCATTCCCTTTTGTAGCATATCACCCTCTTTGTATAAAAGAGACCAAACTTTGGCATCAGCCAATCAGAAGTGCCTCACCACTTAGAACCTTCCTGAAGGAACCTCAGAGCCTCAGATTTTCTACCGCACGTTGTGCTTAGGGAGTCTCCTTTGAGCTCTGCTCAACTTCTACTCTTCAAAAGGATTTACTTCAGGATTTTCGTCAGAATCTTTCAGATTCACTTCAGGATTGTTGCTGCCTTCCAGGATTTTGGAAATTGAGAAGAAAAAAGCCCTTTTCAAGCCTTGTTCCACCTGTGGCAAGAAAAGGCTTTTAAATCCAGGAAGGAGACTGTCTCAAGTGACAGTGAGGATGCAGCGTCGATGTCTTCTACAAGAAGGTCAGTGAAGAGGGGTAGGGGGTCCCCTTCTCCTTCTTTGGAAAGATCTTCAAAGGCCTCAAAAAAGACTCCCAGTGAGTCTGAGAGCCCAGGTCCCAGCAAATCTCCTCACAAAAGTGTAAAGGACAGGGAAGGACCAACTACGCGTTCTACAGGTGAGAAGACTGCCACAGCCTTCAAAACACCTTCACCCCAGTCTTCTGAGAGGAGTTCAAAGTCCTCGACGACGAAGACGTCGACGGCGGAAGTTCCGTCGACGACACCGAAATCAGGTTTGACATAGTCGACGATTCCGTCGACAGGGGGTTCGTCGAAGAAGCTTCCGTCGACGGCGGGAGCCTCACCGTCGACGGAGAAACCGAAGACTGCGACGACGAAGGTGCCGTCGGCGACGAAGGTTGCAATGGTGTCGACGAAGGTGCCGTCTACTACTAAGGCTGCAATGGTGTCGACGACGATGGTGCCGACGTCGATGATGATGACGACTGTCTCGTTGACGAGGGCGTCGACGACAGTTTCATAGTCGACGACACCAATCTAGACTACGCGGATACAACCGTCGACGACAGAACCGTCGACGATATTATCCTCAGAAAGGAGGATTACCGTTTCTGTGACGCGGATCACGCCAGAAAGGACTTCTCCGAGGAGTGTCTCCCCTGTTGCCGACCATGCTCCTTCAAGAGGGGGAGTCAGAGAAGGATGAACAAGATGCGTACAGCTATGCCAATAGTCCCTCCCAGCTTTTTGTCAAATGCCAGGACACTGATGTGAGAAGTTGGCCCGATATGCAACGTTCGCTATTCTAGCGACCGCTATGTATCGTTCCAACGACCCTTATGGTGTTTGGTTGTAAGTCAACCTATAGACCAGCTATCCTAGTAGCGTGGATACGAGCAGTCTAAGGCTAAAGACTCGAGAGGGCGCGTTAAGCCAGCTGTTTACCACACATGTACCCCTTGAACACCCAGTGAAAGGACACCACACAAGTGTTATGAAAATAAACAGTATATTTATTAAGAATCACAACAGCCCTGTACTCTTTATGAGGACAGGGTACTAAGCACAAACCAAATCTCTTTAGCAAATACTTCAAGTGCACAGTTTAAAGACAAGTGTCCGAGGACACGGAAAGGTTAAGGCAAGTCGGAAGCGAGGGACTCGGGACCCTAGAGTAAGGAGGCTATGCAGGCACCGAAATGCCGAGTTACCTAGCCACGAGGGCTGCGGCTGCACAAGTCTTACAGGCGTCGGGGTCTTCGCTGACGAGCCAGGAGCCGGAAGAAAAAGGAGTTGCTGGCCGGCGACCAGTGGTGTATAGTTCGTAGAGATTGATGAAACCTGAAAGCAGAGGGGACCAAGTTCGTACTACTAGCCAGTAGTCAGAGGGTACCAGGAAGGCACCAGTTGGCCGTCACCTCGACCAGGTGAGTGGGCGACGCTAGGCTCTGCAGTCTCACGGACCAGGAGGCGTTGTCGGCGACCACGGTGGAGGTGCGAGCTGTCCCACGACGGATGTCGCTGTCGGCGTCTTGGGTGGACCAGGAGGGTCCGGGGTGCTTCTCAAAAGATGGAAGCAGGGGCCAGTCTGGAGCAACCAGACCGGCAGTGTTGATTCTTGGTCGTCGTCACAGAAGGGCACAAGCCAGCGGCAAGTGACCAGACAACGTGCTGAGCAGCGAGCAGAAGGGCCCCACGCAGATCGTGGAGATGCTGGGAGACTGCACTTCGGTGCTGGAGCGGCTCAGGGTCGGGGCTTCTCGGACCCCAGAGCACTCACCAGAGAGTTACCTCGATGGTCGTGCTGGTTTTTAAGAGCGTGCAGGTTCTGATGATGGCCGGTCCCTCGAGGTCTCGTCGCACCCACAGATCACAGCTGAGCTGATGACGTGGGTAGAGGTCAGAGGTGCCAGGGAAGCCGGTTTCTCGTCGAGCTGGGCCGTCGGATTCCTTGAGGAAGGACTTGCAGCAAACCGCAGAGTTCTTAGATGGTGCCCGCTGATGCAGGGTGACTACTCCTTAGCCACAAGGGAGAAATCTTAAGAAGAGTCTTGAAGGTCCTTTCGTAGAAAGTAGTTCTTGATTCAAAGATGATCTAATTTGGAAGGGTCCCCGCTCCGGCCTTTATCCTAAAGAAAGGGGTGGGAACATGACTAGGTCCTGCCCTAAGGGTGGGACCAGGAAGGGGGGTAGTTACACCCCTCTCCCCTGCCGGACTTTCCCCAGGCCAGGGCTGTCGCCCCTGGAACTGGTTCTAACCGGCAGATGCGTAGTGAGCACCGGGGTGCCACTCCGCAGTCACCTTCTCGCAAAAGCCCTACCTACCCAGAATACACAAACCCTGTCTGGGACGGTGCGAACACCGCCCTCGACAGGAAACCCTTTGTCCGAGCGCCCCTCGCTGGAAGGACTCCCAGCAGCAGGAGGTCAGACTCGTGTCTGTGGTGGCAGCATCCATTTTGTGGAGCTGAGGCTTTCGTTAACTTTAACCGGGGTTCACAGTTACGTACATGTCGTGTCCCTCTAGAAGGGTGGAATGCTAACCTCATCGCCAGAATTGGTGAGAGGGCAGCACCCCGATTCGTATGACACCTTACTCGACATGTCTTGATAACGCGACACCGTAGTTACCGATGTGGTACGCGTTATCATGGAACAGCCATTGGGTCTTGATTCCGCAAGCTGCAACCGGGCTCGGCTCGGGCCTGAACCTAGCTCACACGAGCCCACGCACTCTGCCTTCAGGATTGTCAAGGCCTGCCATAGGAGTGACTGATAGGAACTCGGGTGTCCATTGTGTGGTTAGATATAGGGCTACTATATCTAAAGCAAAGGGTGATTACACGACTTCGCCCCAGCTGTCATGCAGCCAGTTGTGTCAAATTTAGGAGGCCAGCCAGGGGTGGCATAATACATGCTGCAGCCCCTGGCGGCCCTGGGTACACCTATGCCCTGCGTTACGGGGTCTGATAAGGTGGCCCAGTACCAATTGGAAATGCACCTAGGGTACATGGAATCCATTTTAAAGAGAGAGCAGTAGGCCTGGGGTCCTGATTGGCAGGGTCCCAGGTCGACTATGTCCAAAACCAGCTAAAACACAGGGCAAAAAGTTGGGGGCAACCATAGTCAGGATGTACCTTCCTACAACTGACTCAGAGGGCGAATACGGCCACGAGGAGGTTGGTCATCTTCAGCTGCAGCAGCAGCAATCTGAACAGGAAATGGTTACAGTGCCAGCATCTTTCCTTCAAGATCTGCATAAAATGCTGCAGGACTATAAATCTAACGCAAGTAGGCCTGTTCAAGTTCCGTCAACGCCTGCTACGCCTACAGGGGCTCCGGCTTAATTTGTGACGCCTAATTTTCCGGCACAAGATTCCCCTCCGCCTCAAGCGTCCTTCCATCAGGATTCCTCTGGATTACAAGAGGCCCATGATCCTCGGATGAGGATCAGCAGTCAGATCATGTCTCTAATCCCTGTAGGAGAGTAGGGTCTCCAATCCTATGATCACCCCAGATTTTTGCTTTTTGCTTCACTGGTTTACGACTTTCCCTGGCTGTGGGCCTGCTAATCAGACCCACAGCCTAGCTGTTCTCTCTCTAAATTGACACGTGTACCTTAGGTGCATTTACCAATTGGTACTGGGCCACCTACCTTATCAGTCCCTGTATCCAGGGCATAGGTGTACCCAGGGCCTACCATGGGCTGCAGCATGTATTATGCCACCCCTGGCTGGCCATCTAAATCTGACACAACTGGCTGCACGACAGCTGGGGCAAGGTGGTGTAAACACCCTTTGCTTTAGATATAGTATTCCTATATCTAACCCAAAAATGGACACATGTATTCCTATCAGTCACTCCTATGGCAGGCCTTAACAATCCTGAAGGCAGAGTGCTTGGAATTATGTGAGATGGTGCTCTGGCATGAGCTGAGCCCGTTTGCAGCTTGCGGAACCAAGTCCTAATAGCTGTTCCATGATAACGCGTACCATATACTCTTAGGTGCATTATAATCCTCGCGGTTATTTGCTATCTTTGGTATCCCTTTATCAAAACATCTCAAGTAAGGTGTCATACGAATTGGAATACTAAACCCTCGCCAATTCTGGCGACGGGGTTAGCATTCCACCCTTCTAGAGGGACACGACATGTATGTAACTGTGAACCCCGGTTAAAGTTAACTCGAGCCTCAGCATCACAAAATGGATGCTGCCACCCCAGACACAAGTCTGACCTCCTGCTGCTGGGAGTCCTTCCAGCGAGGAGAGCTTGGACAAAGGGTTTCCTGTCAGGGGCGGTGCTAGCACCATCCCAGACAGGGTTTTGTGTTTCCCAGGTAGGCAGGGCTGAGAGGAAGTTGACTGCAAGTGGCACCCCGGTGCTCACTGTGCATATGCCAGCTTAAACCAGTTCCAGGGGCACACCAGCCCCTGAGCTGGGGAAAGTCCGGACAAGGGAGAGGGGTGTAACCACCCCCCTCCTGGTCCCACCCATGGGCAGGGTCTAGTCGCGTGCCAGCCCCTTTCTTTAGTATAAAGGTAGGAGCGGGCCCCCTTCCCAAATTGGATAATTCTGAATCTTGATTACTTTCCACTGAAGAACTCTTGAACATTTCTGAAGACTCTCCCTTGTGGCTAAGGAGTAGCCACCCTGCACCAGCGGGCACCATCTAAGCGCATGCGGTTTGCTGCAAGTCCATCCTCCGGATCAAGACTGCCCAGCTCGACGAGACCCGGATTCCCTGGCATCTCTGACTTCTACCTACATCAGCCCAGCTGAGATTCGTGGGTGTGACGAGACCTGAAGGGACCGGCCATCTTCAAAACTGCACGACGCTTATCCAGCACGACCGCCGAGGGATCCTCGAGTGAGGGCTTTGGGGTTTGAGAAGCCCTAACCCTGAGCAGCTCCAGCACCGAAGTCCAGCCCCCCGCATCCACGAGATCTGCGTGGGGCCCTTCTACTCTTTGCTGCTCACCGCGTTGTCCGGCCACTTGCCTGCTGGCTTGTAGCCCTCCTGACGACGAACCACGACACTTCCATCGCTGGTCTGGTTGCTCCAGACTGGCCATTGCTCCCCTCCAAAAGAGGAGCACCCCGGACCCTCCTGGTCCACTCCAGACGCCATCTTGAGTCCACCGCGTGGGCTTGCATTTGCCAAGGTTTGTTGCCCCAATCCTGGGTCCAGCATCGCCGACAGACACCTTCGTGGGATAGCTCGCTTCTCCATCCTGGTTGCCGACAACGCCTCCTGGTCCGAGAGACTGCAGAGCCCAGCGTCGCCCACTCACCTGGTCGAGGTGACTTCATCCGGTGCCATCCTGGTGCCCACCTAATCACTGGCTAGTGATTAAGAACTGAGTCCCCTCTGCTTTCAGGTCGTCTCCATCACCGATCCAGGCTTGGATCACATCGAACTTCATCACTGGTCGCCTGCCAGCAACTTCTTCTTTCAGGCTCCATAGACTGTAACGAGGATTCCCGATGTCTTTTGAACCCTATGCAGCCACAGCCCCTGGGCTAGGTAACCTGAGCATTTCGGTGCTCCAACATAGGTTCACTATCTAAGTGTCCAGATCCTTTTTCGTTTTCAGCCTAACTAGTCGGATTCGTCCGATAACTGTAACTTTACGAGATACTAGTATCCATAGACTTTGTCCCGTATCCCGCGTGAGAGTGCACACTTTGCACCCGATCTCCCTAGTCCTCCTGCTCCTAACCTTAGGGTTCTGTAGTGTAGTCCTAGCGATCCTGAAGCCTCTGGATCTTGTTACTTACCTGCTAGTATTTTGCATTCCACTTTTGTAGTATATGGCTTTTCGTGCCCCTCGGGCATTTGTGTAAATTGTGCAACTTAAAGTATTTTCGTAAGAGTTTTGTTGTGTGCTTAGCTCCCTGACTCATAAAGAGTTCAGGGTAGACTTGTTATAAATAAATATCCTTTTATTTTCATAGCAACTTGTGTGGTGTCCTTTCACTTGGTGTTCAAGGGGTATATGTGATGGTATAACAGCTGGCTTAACACGCCCTCTAGAGTTTAGCCTAAAGACAACTCTTGTCCATGCTACTAGGATAGCTGGTCTATAAGGTTGACTTACAACCAATCATCAATAAGGGTCGTTTGGAATGATGCAAAGTGATCACTAGAATAGTGAGCACTATATATCAGGCCAACTTCTCACATTGGTGAGCAGCGGTTGGGATTTGAGCTTGCTGTTGTTTTACCACACGTATCCTAAGAATATCATTTGAAAGATCACATAAGTACCAAGGTACATATAACTTAGCTTAGAATACTCTGAGTTCTACTGAACCAGCTGTTGTAGTTTAACAGGGCTTAGTACACCCTGACTACAACTCTTAGCAAGGGATCAGTAGGCAAACAAATAGTGTAGGTAAGTGCACCACTTACACCTCACTAGAAAAGCATGTCAGACAAAGGAGGAAACTCAGTGGCCCCCCTTGTGTCAGTTGACCCTCCACAGGTCATATCAAGATATGCAGCTCTTAGTTTCCAGGAGATGAGACAAGTGTGTACCTCCAGGAAGCTAAAACAGGGTTCTAACCCTACCATCCCATTCCTGATTGGTCTCTTAGAGACTTATGATGCCAGGAGGGCTTCTAACACAGGCTCTTCTAATCCAGATGGAAGCATGCCCCCCTTAGAGGGAACCCTGACCTCAACCTCAATGGAACAGTTAGTGAAGGAGAGGAAGAGGATCAGGAGTTGTCAGGGGATGAGGCAGACAAGGGTCAGGTAGAAGTCAGTAGACTCACCAGGACCAACTTAAGCAGGCATGAAAATGGACTTGGGGGACCCCCATGCCCACTCTCAGGCAGGCTTAACATTGAGAGTGGACGAGTTAGGTCTCTATCCAGACGCTCTAAAAGATCCATTCGAACCAATGGCTCTCAGACCTCTTCTCACAGAGGGATGACATCCCCTCCGAGAAGAGAGCAGGAGGCCAAGATGAGGGAAGTCAATCTGAGGATTGAAAGGGAAGAACTTGCCCTGGCCAAAGAGAGACTTGCCTTTGCTAGAGAGCAGAAATTGAGTGGGGCAGACCCCACTGGTGGCAGCATTTTACCTAGAGAAAAGGACAGGAGTTTAGACACTAGACACCTGAGTAAGATAGTGCCCCCCTTTAAACAAGGGGATGACATTCACAAATGGATGACTGCTTTGGAGAGGGCCTGCACTGTCCAGTACTTCCCCCAGAGTCAGTGTGCAGCTATCTTGTGGCTCTCCTTTGAAGGCAAGGGTAGAGATAAGCTCCTCACTACTAGAGCTGAGGATGCTAACAATTACCAAGTCCTGAAGAATACACTGATTGATGGGTTTGGCTTAACAACTGAGCAGTACAGGTTGCTGTTCAGAGACACCCAGAAAACTCAGTCTCAGGATTGGTCTGACTTTGTGGATTGTGCCACTAAGGCTTTGGAAGGCTGGTTGCTGGGTAGTAAGGTTACTGATTACACAGGGTTGTACGATCTGATCATGAGAGAACAGATTTTAAATAACTGTCGAACCAGTTGTTGCATCAGCACCATGTTGACTCTGATCTGACCTCTCCCCAAGAATTGGGAAAGAAGGCAGACAGATGGGTCAGAACAAGGGTCAAGCAGAACCAGACTCGGAACCAGGGTGGTCAGAAGAAAGCAGACCAAAAGGGTAGTAATAAGAGTGAACAAAATGACCAGAAGTCTTCGACAGGTCCCCAACAAACCAAAGAGGGTGGGGGTCAGGCTTCACAGCAGAAAAAGAAGACTCAAGAAGGCCAGTCAAAAAGGTGGTGCCAATACTGTAAAAGTAAAACTGACTGGTTTAGTGAGTGCACCAAGAAAGGAGGGCAAACTCCTACCACTACAGCCCCGAAGGCACCTGCACCCCCGAGTACAGTCAGTAGTGGTAGTGCACCTCCCAAGGGATTAGTTGGGTTAACCTTGGGATCTGAGGGGTATGACAACCTAGTTGGCACACTCACTCAGGCTGTCCGTGTCTGTACAGGGGATGTGGATATATCCCCTGATGCAAGTCCCAATACTTTGGGCAAATACAGGCAGACCCCTTTTATTAATGGAAAAATGGCTCAGGCCTACAGGGACACTTGTGCCAGTGTCACAATGGTGACACCTAACTTTGTGGACCCTGGACAGATCATGCTAGGTACAGACTACCTAGTGACCAATGCCAGCAATGTCACTACCCACCATAGTATGGCAATTGTTGATTTCTCCTGGGGAGGGGTAAGTGGCCAAAAGAAAGTTGTGTTAGTTCAGACCTCCCAGTTGAATGTTTGTTGGGCAATGATTTGGAAACATCACTATGGTCAGAAGTGGAGCAGAGGACTCACATGGAAATGTTAGGCTTGCCAGCACATGTCCTTGCTGTGACTAGGTCACAGGCCAGAAGATGCCCCAGTGAACAGGTGCTGGATCCTGGAACAATGGACCAGACATCTTCCAAGAGAAGGAGCAGTAGGGTTAAGGCATTGCCTTCCCCCAGGTTGTGGATCAAATCTCAGAGGAGGCTGACCTTAAAGAACTGAGGGAAACTGAGCCTAAAGAGCTTGAACCTGATCAGGTTGAGTTTCTGGGCTCAGGGGGACCCTCCAGGGAAGACCTGGGGAAGGCACAGTTAGACTGCCCTTCACTTGAACCCCTCAGACAGCAGGCTGCTGCTGAGGCTGCAGGGAACGCCACAGGCGCCCACAGGGTATACTAGGATGATGGACTCCTGTACTCTGAGTCAAGAGACCCCAAGCCTGGTGCAACCAGGAGGCTGGTCATCCCCTTGTCTCAGCATCAGGGCACAAGTTTATACTGGTGGTGGTGGACCATGCCACCAGGTTTCCTGAAGCTATTCCCCTTAGGACCACTACAGCACCTGTTGTGGCAAGAGCCCTAGTTGGAGTGTTCTCCAGAGTGGGCTTCCCTAAGGAGGTTGTCTCTGACAGAGGAGCAAATTTCATGTCAGGATATCTGACTGCAATGTGGAAGGAATGTGGTGTCAACTACAAGTTCACCACCCCCTATCATCCACAGTGCAATGGGCTTGTTGAAAGGTTCAACAGGACCCTCAAAAGGATGATTCATGGACTACCTGAAAAGCTCAGGCGTAGATGGGATGTCCTGATACCCTGCCTCTTGTTTGCTTACAGAGAGGTCCCACAGAAGGGGGTTGGCTACAGCCCTTTTGAACTTCTGTATGGGCATCCTGTAAGAGGACCCCTTTGTCTGGTGTAGGAAGGATGGGAGACCTCTCAAAAAGCCTGCAACCAACATTGTGGACTATGTACTTGGTCTCCGCTCCAGGGTGGCTGAGTACATGGAAAAGGCATCTAAAAACCTTGAGGCAAGCCAAGAACTCCAAAAAGCTTGGCATGACCAAAAGGCTGTCCTGACTGTGTACAAGCCTGGACAGAAGGTGTGGGTGCTGGAGCCAGTGGCCCCAGCAGCACTCAAAGACAAATGGTCTGGGCCCCACGCAATCATTGAGCAAAAGGGAGAGGTCACCTACCTGGTGGACCTTGGAACTCCCAGGAGCCCCCTCAGGGTGCTCCATGTAAACAGGCTCAAAGCATATGTCGACAGGAAGGACATGAGCTTGCTCATGGCCACAGATGAGGGACAGGAGGAGGAGAGTGACCCTCTCCCAGACCTGCTCACTCAGAAGGCAGCCTCTCTGAACATCAGCAAAAGGATTGCAAACAAGTTCTTCAATCCTTTAGACATATGTTCTCTCTAACACCCAGTCAAACCAATTGGTGTACCCATGAGGTTGACACTGGGGACAGTCTGCCAGTTAAGAGTAAAATCTACAGACAGCCTGATCATGTCAGAGACTGCATTAAGACAGAAGTGCAGAAAATGTTGGAGCTGGGAGTCATTGAGCCCTCAGATAGCCCTTGGGCTAGTCCAGTAGTTCTAGTGCCAAAGCCTCACACCCAGGGTGGTAAGAAAGAGATGAGGTTTTGCATAGACTACAGAGGCCTCAATGCAGTCACTAAGACTGATGCCCACCAAATACCAAGAGCAGATGAACTTATAGACAGATTTTCTTCTGCCAACTACTTAAGTACATTTGATCTGACAGCTGGGTATTGGCAAATCAGGTTAGCTGAGGAGGCCAAACCCAAAACAGCATTTTCTACCCCTGGTGGGCATTATCATTTTGTGGTAATGCCCTTTGGTTTGAAAAATGCACCTGCCACCTTCCAAAGGCTGGTGAATCAAGTTCTCACTGGGTTGGATGACTTCTGTGCAGCATATCTTGATGATATAGCTGTCTTTAGCTCCACCTGGGAGGATCACCTGGTCCACCTGAGGAAAGTGTTAGAGGCACTGCAGAAGGCAGGTCTCACTATCAAGGCCACAAAGTGCCAGATAGGGCAGACACAAGTTGTATACCTGGGCCACCTTGTAGGTGGAGGCCAGGCTCAGCCACTGGAGAGCAAGATACAGTCCATCAAGGACTGGGCTCCTCCAACCACCCAGACTCAGGTTCGAGCTTTCTTGGGCCTGACTGGTTATTACAGGAAATTTGTCAGAAATTATGGATCTATTGTGACTCCACTTAATGACCTGACAAGTAAAAAGATGCCAAAGAAAGTTCTGTGGACAGCAAGCTGTCAAAAAGCATTCGATGACCTAAAGCAGGCCATGTGCACAGCACCTATCCTAAAGAGTCCAGACTACTCCAAATCATTCATTGTCCAAACAGATGCTTCTGAGTTGTGTGTGGGAGCTGTTCTATCTCAGCTGAATTTTGATGGTCATGACCAGCCCATTGCTTTTATTAGCAGAAGGCTGACCCCCCAGAGAGAACAAGCATTTGCAATGCAATAGGTCTCGCATTTGTGAGAGTTGGAGCTATTGGCATTCTAAATGACAATGCCTTTTAGTCATTTGTTTTGTAAACCTGCAAGCGGTGCATAAAAATGCACTTTGTACTTATAGTCCTTGCTTATGAAAAGCAAGGCTGGCAGTCTCTTTTACTGCCAGCCTTGCTTCTCGTAAGCAAGGACTATACGCACAGCTTGCAGGTTTTCAAAACAGATAATAAAAGGCATTGTCATTTACAACGCCAATAGCTCCAACTCTCTCGAGACCTATTGCATTGCAAATGCTTGTTCAGAAACAGGCCTGTGATTGGAGCACGTGTATACCCATAGTTTCGCCAGGAAGAGAGCGCTGCCTCAAGGTCTGTGGGCAGGGCCAGCTTGGGACTGTTTGTGGCATAGTTGGGGAGGGGGGTGAAGTAGCCAGAACCAGTGTCAGGTCCAAGCCTATGCCAGGCAATGGAGGGGCTGTGCAAGAGGCATGAGCAGTTGTGCCAATGAGGGGGAGGGATGAGCTTGCCAGGGCAGAAGTGACTGTGCCGGGGGCATGGGATGAGTGTGCCAGTGTAAGTGTGCTGAAACTAGATCTGTGGACCGTGGCTGGGTTATGCTAATCGGATATGGGTTATGTCAGGGTCAGGAGGGGTCATAGCAGCACAGGGGGAGCCGTGGGGGTGCGTTCTCTGTGCCAGTGGCACAAGGGGCATGCTCTCCAGAGATTGTCTGCCCTAGCGCGGGGTCAGAGGGCATTGCCACAGCGCAGGCTGCGGCAGGTGCAGAAGGGGTCATACATGCCAAGCTGTTATTTCTAAGGCCGAGGTTATGCCAGGTCTGCGAGGGACGGTGGGCTTTACCAGTTCTGGGGGCAGCGCTAGGGCCTGGGCGTGCCAAGGGCACAGAGGGCAGAGCCCCCTCGCTACACCACACAGGGCTGAGCCTGTGCAGGACCCGTCCCACTCTGGGACTGGGGCCGTGCCAGGGCACCTGGGGGTGTGGCCGCGGCGGGGGCGTGGCTCTGGGGGAGGGGCTCTGCCCACACTAGTGCTGCTCCAGGGAAGGCCGCAGTCTCAGGGCTGGAGAGTGAGCAGAGACAGCAGCTCACTGCGCCAGCAGTGGAGTTTGAGCAGAGTGCAGCGGGGGTTCCCACAGACACCCCCACCAGCACACGGCGCCCCGCCGCCCTGTGCGCCAGCACCCTGCGCACACCTTTGTTACCCCTCCACCCACTGACCGGCCACCCCCACAGTCACTCTGCGCTTTCATCTCTCTTATTCAGTGCCCCCCAAAACCCCGAAACTTCGTCACCTTACGCCCCCCCGGGCCCCCATAACCAACCTCCGACACACCACAACATACCCTCCATCAGCAGCATCCCTTGCTGACCTGCAGCAGGCGCCAACCCCTGCCCTCTCTCCCCTCCCCACTCTCCTCCCAATAAAAAAAATCCCTGGGTGGCAATGGGTTGAGCGGGTGGACGTGTCTTTTTTATCATGTTTCTCGGGTGGCATGGGTGCTTTGGGGGGGGGGGGGGGGGCTGAGGGACGGTTGACTGCCAGGTGGCACGGGTGTAGGGGGCGCAGTTAAACTCTGACACTCTCTTCCATCTGGCATTGTATGTGAGGTGGTAAAATCGACGCCCCCAATCGTCTCGCTCAGCTGGCATAAGAATTAGGGGGCAACGGGAGAGGAGACTTTTCTATCAGCTGTCTCACTGAACACCAGTTTTTATGGGGGGGTGGTAGAGGGGGTCTCCTGTGCCACCTCTCACAGTTGGCACGGGTCTTGGGATAGCACACCCTCTCCTGGTTGGCACTGGTCTTGGGGTGTAGCGCATTAGAATTCCTCCGTCGCTGCTCAGAGTTGGTGTGATTTTTGGATGGGGGCAGGGTAATTCTTCCATCATCTGTCACCTGCCACGGGTCTGGGAGGGGCACGCCGACTCGTCAGTGATCGCTTTCAGTTAACTCGAGTTCTGGGGTTGGGGGGGGCGGGGGGCTCAGCCTGCCTCCTCGTTCATCTCTAGGCGCTGTGGCGCCTCGTTCATCCCTAGGCGCTGTTCCTGTGAATGTTGGGGCAGTAAGGCGCACAGTGCTCGCATTTGACGTGGGGGGCAGAGCCTCGCTCGCATGAACGGCGGGGGTGGGTGGGTGGGGGGTGGGGTGGAGTGGTGGGGGAAGGGGGGGGGCTGTCCTCACCTTGGGTCTCTATAATCATGTTTCGGTGAGACTGACAGCGGTCTGGGGACGAGAGAGGCGCTATCTGCAGCAGGGCGCAGGCGGCCTTTGGTCCCGGGGGTGTCCGAGGGGATGCCCGGGTGCGGTTCGGGGTGACAGATGCCGTCATTTGCTAACGAGGGGTTCAGGTGCGGACAGGTTTGGGGTGAACGTGGGGCCCGGACGAAGCGCAGCGAGTCGTGGGGGCTCAGGGGCCGCGAGGAGTGAGGGGGGGGAGAGGGAGAGAGGGGGGGGGGGGCATTCGATTTCAACAGAAAAACGCACAAAAGACGAATGTTTTAATCTGTGATGTATGTGTTGTGCAAAGCGCTGGTGCCAGCGCGGGACCAGCACCTGGCTCCTTCCCCCTCCTCCCAGCAAAACCAGCTCCAACAGCGAAAGCGAAACCTTCCTTGGGGTGGGACTTCCGTCTTCGGAAACCCGCGCACGCGCCCACGGAGAAGCAGTGCTGGTGACGTGGGGCTCATGCCCGAGGGAGAGCCCCGCGGAGGCTGCAAGACTTTAGAATGACGGTAAGTGGCGGGGCGCTTGCATGTATGCGGCGGCTGGGGGGGGCACTTGTATGTATACGGCGGCGGGAGGGGGGGGGGGCGCTTTTATGTATGCGGCGGCAGCCAGGGGGAGGGGGGGCCCCTTCTATGTATGATGCGGGGGGTGGGGGGGACCTTCTATGTATGCGGCGGCAGGCCTTCTATGTATGCAGCGGGTAGGCTTCTATGTATGCGGCGGGGCGGGGGGCCGAAGGGGGGGGGGGCCTTTGTATGTGTGTAGGTGCGCGCCTGTGTGTGTATGCCTTCCTGCCTGCATGTGTGTGTTCATTGTGCCTTTCTTTGCGCATGGGAATACGAGGCACGGCGACGTGCGCGCTCACGAGGTACAATCTCCGGCAGGAGAAGCTCGTGACAGTCTGCTGTCCACATTCCCCCAAAAGTGATTACATAAGTTGTCTCGCCCTAGACAGCAAAGCTTCGCTTTGCTTTCGTCTAGGCGAGACCTAAAAATTGGTCAGCTATTGAGAGGGAGACCTTTGCTGTGGTTTGGGCCCTGAAGAAGTTGAGGCCATACTTGTTTGGCACTCACTTAAAGATTCAGACCGACCATAAGCCCCTCTTGTGGCTAAATCAGATGAAGGGTGAAAACCCCAAACTACTTAGGTGGTCCATTTCCCTACAGGGGATGGATTTTACAGTGGAGCATAGACCTGGCACTGATCATGGCAATGCAGATGGGCTCTCCAGGTATTTCCACTTAGAGCAAGAAGACTCACCTGGTCAAGGTTAGTTTATTGTCCCAAAGTTTGGGGGAGGGGTCATGTAGGAGAGTAGGGTCTGCCATCCTATGATCACCCCAGATTTTTGCTTTTTGCTTCACTGGTTTACGACTTTCCCTGGCTGTGGGCCTGCTAATCAGACCCACAGCCTAGCTGTTCTCTCTCTAAATTGACACGTGTACCTTAGGTGCATTTACCAATTGGTACTGGGCCACCTTATCAGTCCCTGTATCCAGGGCATAGGTGTACCCAGGGCCTACCAGGGGCTGCAGCATGTATTATGCCACCCCTGGCTGGCCATCTAAATCTGACACAACTGGCTGCACGACAGCTGGGACAAGGTGGTGTAAACACCCTTTGCTTTAGATATAGTATTCCTATATCCAACCCTGAAGTGGACACATGTATTCCTATCAGTCACTCCTATGGCAGGCCTTAACAATCCTGAAGGCAGAGTGCTTGGAATTATGTGAGATGGTGCTCTGGCATGAGCTGAGCCCGTTTGCAGCTTGCGGAACCAAGTCCTAATAGCTGTTCCAGGATAAGGAGTACCATATACTCTTAAGTGCATTATAATCCTCGCGGTTATTTGCTATCTTTGGTATCGCTTTATCAAAACATGTCGAGTAAGGTGTCATACGAATTGGAATACTAACCCCTCGTCAATTCTGGCGACGGGGTTAGCATTCCACCCTTCTAGAGGGACACGACATGTATGTAACTGTGAACCCCGGTTAAAGTTAACTCGAGCCTCAGCATCACAAAATGGATGCTGCCACCCCAGACACAAGTCTGACCTCCTGCTGCTGGGAGTCCTTCCAGCGAGGAGAGCATGGACAAAGGGTTTCCTGTCAGGGGCGGTGCTAGCACCATGCCAGACAGGGTTTTGTGTATCCCAGGTAGGCAGGGCTGAGAGGAAGGTGACTGCAAGTGGCACCCCGGTGCTCACTGTGCATATGCCGGCTTAAACCAGTTCCAGGGGCACACCAGCCCCTGAGCTGGGGAAAGTCCGGACAAGGGAGAGGGGTGTAACCACCCCCCTCCTGGTCCCACCCATGGGCAGGATCTAGTCGCGTGCCAGCCCCTTTCTTTAGTATAAAGGTAGGAGCGGGCCCCCTTCCCAAATTGGATAATTCTGAATCTTGACTACTTTCCACGGAGGAACTCTTGAACATTTCTGAAGACTCTCCCTTGTGGCTAAGGAGTAGCCACCCTGCACCAGCGGGCACCATCTAAGCGCATGCAGTTTGCTGCAAGTCCATCCTCCGGATCAATTTCTTGTAGGGATAAATACCCAGGCAGGCTAGAGAGTACAAAAGCTGGCTGACTATAAAGACAATGTTAAAATAGCACAAAATGATATGATAAAAATGATTTAAGCAATGGACTGAAATGATATCAAAAAGATATACTTTAATATAAATATAAGATAGACGTATACATAAAAAGTAAATAAATTACACAATAGACATATTATTTCATGAAGTTCATTTGTTTGTTATCAAAACGTCTTCATAAAGTTTTTTTAAAAAAAAGAGAAATTCTTTTTCTTTCATAACATATGGCTGTATATCGTGTGTCAACGCGTTTTCGACAAACTTGGTTGTCTTCGTCAGGACAGAAACGGATGTTCAGCCAGTTTTTCTAAACAAAAAAGATATACAATGGTAATATTTGAATAAATTTTAAAATCACAGTGCATTGCTTTCTTATGAATTATTATAAAACATTTTCAAATATCTCAGCCAGACTAATGTAATAATACATAGCATTTTTAGAGAAGTAGTTGGAAAAGAGCATACATTGTTCATTTTATCACGATTATCCAAAAAGACTTTATCTTTAGCAGTTAAACTGCAGACATGTGCTGTAACTTCATAGAAGTCGGTGTGTCATTCATAAAGTCTAATGTTCTAGGATGGTCACCCTAAACTTTATTAAAAACTATTTAGTCCAAGACCCAATTTGTTTTTCCTTATCCAGTATATCTACCAAATTATTTAAGGTCATCTATGTTTTTCCCGTGAGTCGCATCCATATCAGGGGGTCCTTGATACCTACAAGACATCCTCCGGATCAAGACTGCCCAGCTCGACGAGACCCGGATTCCCTGGCATCTCTGACCTCTACCTACATCATCAGTCCAGCTGAGATTCGTGGGTGTGACGAGACCTGAAGGGACCGGCCATCTTCAAAACTGCACAACGCTTATCCAGCACGACCGCCGAGGGATCCTCGAGTGAATGCTTTGGGGTTTGAGAAGCCCTAACCCTGAGCAGCTCCAGCACCGAAGTCCAGCCCCCCAGCATCCACGAGATCTGCGTGGGGCCCTTCTGCTCTTTGCTGCTCACCGCGTTGTCCGGCCACTTGCCTGCCGGCTTGTAGCCCTCCTGACGACGAACCACGACACTTCCATCGCTGGCCTGGTTGCTCTAGACTGGCCCTTGCTCCCCTCCAAAAGAGGATCACCCCGGACCCTCCTGGTCCACCCCAGACGCCATCTTGAGTCCACTGCTTGGGCTTGCCTTTGCCAAGGTTTGTTGCCCCAATCCTGGGTCCAGCATCGCAGACAGCAGACACCTTCGTGGGACAGCTCGCTTCTCCATCCTGGTTGGCGACAACGCCTCCTGGTCCGAGAGACTGCAGAGCCCAGCGTTGCCCACTCACCTGGTCGAGGTGACTTCATCCGGTGCCATCCTGGTGCCCACCTAATCACTGGCTAGTGATTAAGAACTGAGTCCCCTCTGCTTTCAGGTCGTCTCCATCACCGATCCAGGCTTGGATCACATCGAACTTCATCACTGGTCACCTGCCAGCAACTTCTTCTTTCAGGCTCCATAGACTGTAACGAGGATTCCTGACTTCTTTTGTACCATATGCAGCCGTAGCCCCTGGGCTAGGTAACCTGAGCATTTCGGTGCTCCAACATAGGTTCACTATCTAAGTGTCCAGATCCTTTTTCGTTTTCAGCATAACTAGTCGGATTCGTCGATAACTGTAACTTTACGAGATACTAGTATCCATAGACTTTGTCCCGCATCCCGCGTGAGAGTGCACACTTTGCACCCGATCTCCCTAGGCCTCCTGCTCCTAACCTTAGGGTTCTGTAGTGTAGTCCTAGCGATCCTGAAGCCTCTGGATCTTGTTACTTACCTGCTAGTATTTCGCATTCCACTTTTTTAGTATATGGTTTTTCGTGCCCCTCGGGCATTTGTGTAAATTGTGCAACTTAAAGTATTTTCGTAAGAGTTTTGTTGTGTGCTTAGCTCCCTGACTCATAAAGAGTTCAGGGTAGACTTGTTATAAATAAATATCCTTTTATTTTCATAACTTGTGTGGTGTCCTTTCACTTGGTGTTCAAGGGGTATATGTGATGGTATAACAGCTGGCTTAACACGCCCTCTAGAGTTTAGCCTAAAGACTGCTCTTGTCCATGCTACTAGGATAGCTGGTCTATAAGGTTGACTTACAACCAATCATCAATAAGGGTCGTTTGGAATGATGCAAAGTGATCACTAGAATAGTGAGCACTATATATCAGGCCAACTTCTCACAATCCCGATATGGAGTACGATGAGTGTGTCATTCCAGATCCCTCATCACCAGTTCCGAACACGGCGGATTCCCCGCCAGCGGACATTGGGGGCTTCCATCAGCTGATGGAAAGAGCTGCTGCAAGATTTAAATTAGCCATGCCTAAGGTTACTACAGATTGTTTCTTATATGATTTTAAGGAACCCTTTCGGAAAACAACTAGGTCCATTCCTATTGTGGATCACCTATGGAAAGAGGGCATAAAGGCTATGAAACACCCGGCGACGGTGGTCCCAGTGCTACCGCGTCTAGATAAAAAATACAAGGCGACCGTTGATGCCCCTGCAGCTTTAACAGGTCACCCAAGGCCGAACTCTGTGATCTCGCAGGCGGCACAGAGAAAATCACGTAACCCTTCTGCTCCACTAACAACTCCTCCGGATAAGGAAGGGCGGAGGTTGGATAACGTGGGAAAGAGATTCTCATCGATGGCAAGTTTGCTGGTGTGAGCGGCTAATGCCCTAGCGATCCTGGGTAGGTACGACCACCAGCTCTGGTGCGATGTCGCCCCGTACCTTGACCAGGTGCCTCCGGAATCTACGTCTGCGGCAAAGAAGATTTTACAGGAAGGGGAGGCGACTTCGATGGAAATCATCGACTGTGCAATGGATATTGCAACAACGGCATTCCGTTCATTGGCTGGAGCGGCAGTACTCCGTCGCCAAGGATGGCGTAAGGCTACTTGGTTTCGGCCTGAGATCCAGAACAAGGTCATGGATCTCCCCTTTGATGGAGAGGCATTGTTCGGCAAACTCATTGACGACACCCTGCAAGAAATAAAGAAGGACACAGAGACTGCCAGGTCCTTGGGGACCCTTCAATTCAGAAAGTCTCCTTTCAAGGGATCCAGAGGCAGAGGTGGTAATTACAGAGGATCCTTCCAACAGCAACTCTATTCCACCACGGGCTCAGGTTCCCAGCAATACCGTCAGCCTTATCAACAGTGGCAGGGCCAGTGTACCAACTACTCCAGGCCTTACAATAAAGGAAAGCAGGCTGGAGGAAGACAGGATTTGTCCAAGCGCCAATAGCGGCCTCCTGGCTCTTCCTACTGGGCCCTCCTTCAGGAAATCATCAGTTGGAGGCAGGGTCAACAAATACCTTCAAAACTGGTCCAGGAGGACATCGGACCGTTAGGTGCTCAACATCATTCGGAAAGGGCATACCTTGGAATTCACGCAAGTCCCTCCACCCAAGCCCCCGGCAGCCACTCCATCGAAACACCAGCGTCTCCTTCGGCTCGAAGTTCAACAGATGCTCCGGAAGAGAGCAATAGAGCCGGTTCCCTCAAACCAAAGGGGTCAAGGATTTTAATCCATGTTCTTCCTGGTGAGAAAGACGCTAGAGAAGTGGCGCCCCATTTTAGACCTCAGGGGGCTAAACACCTATCTCATCACTCTGTCCTTCCGGATGGTGTCTCTCCAGGACATCTTGAAGCTTATCAGCCCGGGGGATTTCATGGCCACGCTCGATCTCGAGGATGCCTATTTCCACATTCAGATTCCCCCAGCACACAGAAGGTTTCTGCGATTCACAGTAGCGAAGAGCCATTACCAGTGCAGAGTTTTACCCTTTGGACTCCGCTCAGCCCCAAGAATTTTCACAAAGGTGCTAGCGCCAGTAGCAGCTTTCTTGCGAAAAAAACATTTTCAGGTCTTCCCCTATCTGGACGACTGGTTACTGAAAGCTCCGTCCAGAGAAGCAGCGCTGAAGGCTGTTCAAGCTTGTACCAATTTATTTCAGAACTTGGGACTCACTCTGAACAACGGGAAGTCTTTCCTGGTCCCGTCCAGAAGAGCTCGTTTCCTGGGAGCCATCTTGGATTCGAAGCTCTCAAGAGCCTTCCCTACTCCGGAAAGGAAGCAGAAATTACAAACCATGGCCCAAGACTTACAAACAAGAAAGTGTCTTTCAGTACGCCGCTACAAGTCTCTACTGGGAGTAATCTTGTCGTGTATCCCACTAATTCCCCATTGCAGACTAAAGATGCGTCCTTTGCAGGAGCAGCTAGACAATCAGTGGAAACAGGTCCACGGTTCATTTGAGGACAGGGTGACAGTCACTCCAGAGATGAAGGAAGCGGCCTTATGGTGGACAGATCAAAGCAACTTGTCCCAAGGTCTATCCTTCGCAAGCGACACGTCTCCACAAGTGGGAACAACGGACGCGTCATTGGAGGATTGGGGAGCAGTGATGCAAGACCTACATGTCAGCGGTCATTGGTCACCCCAGGAGAAACGCCTCCACATCAACCTGTTGGAACTCAGGGCGATACGACTGGCTCTACAAGCTTTTCTTCCTCGCCTGGAAGGTTCACAAGTGCTTATCAGAACGGACAACATCACGGCCATGCACTATGTGAACAAGGAAGGAGGAACCAGATCGCGCCCATTGTCGCAAGAAGCTCAGCAGGTCTGGAAATGGGCGATCCTTCACAGGATTTCACTGAAGGCCGAACACTTGCCGGGCGTCCTAAACAAAAACGCCGACAGACTGAGCAGGTCATCCTCAGTCAGCCACGAATTGGAATTTAATCAGAGAGTCTTGGAGCAGGTCTTCAGCCTGTGGGGCAGGCTGGACATCTATCTTTTTGCCACTCCGACCAACAAGAAATGCCGGTCTTACGCAAGCAGGCTTCCCCCATCGAGATTCACTTGGAAATGCGCTTTCGATAGCTTGGTCGAGGACATTTGTCTACGCTTTTCCTCCCATTCCTCTGATACCACGACTGATCAGGAAAATCAAGGTGGAACCGTGCAGGATGATCCTGATAGCCCCGGCTTGGCCGAGGCAGTTCTGGTACACGGAGCTCCATCTGTTATCGATAGCTCCTCCATTACCTTTGAGGATTCTGCCGGATCTTCTCACGATGTCCGGCGGAAAATTTGGCACCCAGATCCACAGTCGTTACACCTGACTGCATGGCTCCTGAGCAGCGAGAGTTTATGAACCTACCCTTGTCAAGGGAGATTAAGGAGGTTCTGTCCCAAGCAAGGGCTCCTTCAACGAACAGGACTTACCGCCTTAAGTGGACAAGATTTTGTTGTTGGTGTAGGAAACAAAACATTCATCCTTTCAATTCCAAGCCTCATCAGATCCTACCTTACCTGCTGTCCTTGGCCAAGTCGGGACTAGCTCATTCATCAATTAAGGTCCATTTGGCTGCTTTGTCACGGTTCAGAAGGACAGGATCCGGTCCTTCCTTGTGGTCTTCCAGGATAATCAAGCAATTTCTTAAGGGCTTGTTCGGGGTCTATCTACCGGTGAGACCGCCCCCTCCTACATGGCATTTGAATCTGGTCCTTTCTCAACTCATGAAGGGTCCATTTGAACCAGTCCATCGTTCTGACATGAAATATCTTTCGTGGAAATTGGCTCTCCTTCTTGCTCTCACGTCGGCTAGGCGTGTTGGAGAATTACATGCTTTGACCATCCAAGAGCCTTTCCTTCAATTCAAGAGAAACACTGTGATCATGAGGACTAACCCTAGGTTCATGCCAAAGGTTCCCTCAGATTTCCACTTGAATGAACCGGTCATTCTGAAGGCGTTCTTCCCTCAACCTTCTACACCAGCAGAAAAAGCATTGCATTCGTTGGATGTGCAGCGATGCTTGAAATTCTATTTGGAACGTACTAAAGGTTTTCGAAAATCTTCTCAACTAATTGTAGCCTTCGGGGGTCCTGGTAAGGGCCTTCCGCTATCCAAACAGGGTGTTTCGAGATGGATCACAAGTGCCATTCTACATTGTCACAAGGCTGCAGGAAAACCTCTGACTGGAAAGATCCGAGCACATTCCACAAGATCTGTGGCTTCTTCAACAGCCCTCTTCGCGGGGGTGCAAATTAAGGATATTTGCAGAGCTGATACCTGGAGCAGCGTTTACACCTTTACCAAGCATTACTGCTTGGAATCTCTGCAACAAGATGATGCAGCAGTAGGGCAGGCTGTCCTGAGGAACCTCTTCCACTAAGGGTGAGCTTTCCTTTCTTTCCCACCTTCCGTCTTTCACATTTTGTATCGAATGTCATGTTGTCTATTGCTATAATTTACGATGCAAAATGTGATTACTTGCCAACTGCTTGCTACTCTGATACAAAGCATGGGAATCTATGTAAGTTCCAATACTGGGGTAAGAAAACAAGTTACTTACCTGTAACTTTAGTTCCCCAGTATTGGTAACTTTCATAGATTCCCATGCGCCCACCCGCCTCCCCGGGGAAAGCTCAGCCTACAACAGATATGGTGTCTAAGTACACAACGGCTACAAAAATCTGAGGCTCTTAGGTTCCTTCAGGAAGGTTCTAAGTGGTGAGGCACCTCTGATTGGCTGATGCCAAAGTTTAGTCTCTTTTATACAAAGAGGGTAATATGCTCCAAAAGGGAATGAGGCCTAGGCCTTTTTCCATTGTCTTTTGTACCTACAGCTATGGTATTTTTGTTAGAGACTCCCATTCCGACGACGGGGAATGATGCAAAGCATGGGAATCTATGAAAGTTACCAATACTGGGGAACTAAAGTTACAGGTAAGTAACTTGTTTTCTTCTCGTGTCGGGGGGGGATCCACTTGAGGATCCTGCGGAGCATTCAGAGGGTGTTGAAGCAGGACGCAGAGACGGCGTTGACTTGCTTGATCATTGAGAGGGAAGAGTCTAGGATGAAGCCCAGGTTGCGTGCGTGGTCGGTGGGTTCCGGGGGTGTGACTAGCGACGTGGGCCACCAGGAGTTGTCCCAGGATGATGGGGTGAGTCCGAGGATGAGGACCTCCGTTTTGTCTGAGTTCAGCTTCAGTCTGCTGTCTTCATCCAGTCTGCGACGGCTTTCATTCCTCTGTGGAGGTTGGCTTTGGCGGTGTTGGTGTCTTCGGTGAGGGATATGATCAGCTGGGTGTCGTCGGCGTAGGAGATGATGTTGAGGCTGTGTTGTTGTGCGATGTGGGCGAGTGGAGCCATGTAGATATAGAACAGCGTCTGGCTGAGGGAGGATCCCTGTGGGATTGCGCAGATCTCGGTGGTTCTTGAGCAGAAGGGAGGGAGGCGGACGCTCTGGGTTCTGCCGGAGAGGAAGGATGTGGTCCAGGCCATGGCCTTCTCTTGAATTCCGGCGTCAAGGAGGCGCGCTGATAGGGTGCGGTGGCAGACCGTGTCGAAGGCAGCTGATAGGTCCAGGAGGATGAGGGCGGCTGTTTCTCCTTTGTCCATCAGGATCCTGATGTCGGTGGCGGCGATGAGGGCATTCTCGTGCTTTGGTTGCTGCGGAAGCCTGATTGGGATGGGTCCAGGATGTTGTTGTCTTCGAGGTAGCGGGTCAGCTGTCTGTTGACGATCTTCTCCGGGAGCAGGGAGATGGGCCGGAAGTTCTTGAGGTCCTTGAGCTGCACGATGAGCTGTGCAGCCCAGTAGTATTTTATGTCTGGGACAGTCTGCCCCCGCCCCCTTTCATATAACTCCTGCTGGAGCCTTTTCCATGTGATCCAGGGGGAAATGTGCATTTTTGTGAGTTGTGAAACAGAATGGGTGTTTAGAACCAAGCAACCCAAAGCATGCCCCTCTTCCTTACTTGCCCCACCTTCCGCCCACTCCTCCTTCAACTTCTTGGGTGAGTAGGTTAGTTTGGTTTGGTATGACTTGCCAGTCTATATTTTGATGTCCACTTATGCTCTTGTTGCCCCCTCATTACTCCGAGTTCTGAGAGGCTTTCATCAGGCACAGCTGCCCTCCTCCTGCTGCCTCCTTTGCCAACATACCTTCTGCAGTTCCAGCCAAACACGCCGTCAGTAGGCGGCTACAGCACATAAAGAGAGTGGAAGGGGCCAAAACTATTGTAGAACAAACGTCAAATTAATTTAATAGTCTTTTTTGTGTGTACTATTGATGTAAGTGCTTAACTAGGTACAAGCATTGGTTGGCTTACTTTAGTTGTACCTCTTT
This sequence comes from Lissotriton vulgaris, assembly GCF_964263255.1. Lineage (NCBI taxonomy): Eukaryota > Metazoa > Chordata > Amphibia > Caudata > Salamandridae > Lissotriton > Lissotriton vulgaris. The sequence continues at coordinate 1,700,093,730 of NC_141687.1, forward strand.
TTTTTAGATAAACTTTTTATTGGCATCTAATTAGAAGACATAATGCAGTGCAGTTAACAAATCACAACAGATATTAAACAGTTGGTATAGTTCAGCACAAGACGTTTCCAAGAGCACCCTTCATCATTTCGTATTTTTATTTTGGGTCATTCTTGTCTGCCCCTGCTCTAGTATTGATGGGGGCATACAAATATTGCCCTGAACACATTCCTTTTCCCCCATACCTTGTTCCACTTCTTAGGGAATCTTCTGTTTGTGTAGACTGCACGTTTAGCCAGCATGCACAATCAACATCCCGTTCCCATTCGACTATAGTTGGTGACTTGGAACCCCCCCCCCCCCATCTACGGGTGATTTTTACTTCGCAAACATGTGGCATCCCATGCATTGAGCAAACCTATCTTGGAGGATAGTTCTAGGGCTGTCCTACAGACCTGTCTGACCACCCTGTTGACCGCCCCCCCATCATCAGAGCTACTTCGCCCATGTTAACCAGTGTAATGCATGGGATGTATGTGCGATGCAAACATTTCCATTTGACCAGCCACAGTCTTGGGTATGGCCACCTCCCGAGTGGAGGACAGTGCGTCGCGCCAAACCTCCTCCTCCTCGTCCCACATGTCATTCTGCCAGCACATATATAGCTGTTGCAACGGGTCGGGCAAATTGTTAATTTTTCGTTAAGTGAGCAAAATAGCTTTGTTCTATAGGATCTGCTAGCAGTCTGTCCTTGAGTGGGGTGGCCTCCGGAATCCCGAGCAACTCTCTGGTTGCCACCAGTATGGCATGTCGTATTTGCAAGTAGTGGAATGGTTCCCCTACGGACAGTTTATATTCTTTTTGTAGGTCAGTAAATGTCAATATTTTAACCTTATTGACCAAATCCCCAATTTGTGATATACCAATGATATCCCATTTGTTGAATTCACTAGAATTACTCAGATTGCCCAGTACTGCTGCATGCCAAAGGGGAGATAGTTAGGTCAAATTATTATCCTAGCCAAGTTTCGTAGTGATACCATGCCATATGGCAACAGTGGGAGCCGTGGGGCCAGTGAGTTGCTGTCTATGTGGTTTTGTATACAGTGCCTCTGTACCCATCAGCCATCTGTCCATCCGACAAGCCAGGTCCTGCTAGTCTCCGTACACCCATTTATTAATAATTGAAAGGTGGGCAGCCCAATAGTAGCAGCATTTATCTGGCAGGACAATTCCCCCATCGTACCATCCACAGACTAATTTAGGTCTCACTATGCACGTTGGCTTACCGTCCCAAAGTAAATTCCTGACCTCCCCTTCAATTGATTTAAAATGGGTCTCGGGAACAGTATATGGAGTATTTTGCAACGCATACAAAGCCGCTGCAGAGCCATCATTTTAAATAGTGCAGCTCGACCTAGCACTGACACAGGCAGCGTTCGCCAATGGCGAAACTCACTCTGCAATCGCATCAGTGGGCATAGCAGGTTTCAGACGTGGAAGAACGATGGATCAGCTGTTGAGTATTTGCCTAAATATCGAAACCAATCTTCCACAATTGTGGCCTCACAATTAGCCAGGAGGGTCGGTGCCGGCCCATGGAGTAAAACAACCATTCTGATGGATACATGTGCCTGTGGATTCCTCACCTTTTAAATACCCCCTGCGCCAGCATTCCTCTGAAATTCTTTCCTAGGTCTCCCATGTCGAGGAGGACGTCCTAATAGCACGGCTTTGCTTGAGACTCCCTATGATGTCATTGTGTGCGTTTTGACATCCATTCTCTTTTTTACTGCGCTGTCGACGCGTAACTGTTTTTTCTAGGGACTCTCCACTTTCTTGGTGATTACTTTTTTTCCTCTAAGTTTTCAGATATGGCTACTTCTAAGAAGTCCGGATTTAAACTCTGCAGGGAGGGTGGCTGTCACATGTAGATAACTGACCCCAATAAATGATTGCCTTTGGTGCTTGTTTTCCGACCACGATGTCGAAGGGTGTCGAAGCTGCAGGAATATGAATCCGAAAGCTCTTAAAGAACGTGAATCTAAACTCTTCATGGCCAAAGCAAAAAAGGAGAAGAGGGGTCGAAAACATGCGGAGTCATCTTCTTCTTACACTTCGAAATAAAAAAAACACTAAGTCGAAGAAGAGGCATGGGTCTCGGCACAGTTCGTCGAAGAACAAGGCATTGAGGTCGCATTCCACGGCTTAGCGGTTACAGAGGAAAGACTTTGTGTCTCCTTCTCCACAGGTGTGCCAATTCATGCTCAGGGGTTGCTGACATAGAGGGGCTCTTCGACACCTAAAGGTTCTCCGTCGACCAGGGAGTCTTCTCCTGTTCTCCACTGGCTCCGCGTATTCCAGTTCGGCCTCAGGTGATACCTGTTAAGGAAGGTACCGATCCATATCCTCCTTTTCCTGGTTCCGGAAAGGATCCTACGCATTTTTTAAATGCGGTGTTTGCCAGGGCCTCCAATCCAACTGGTGCGCCTTTGGGCCCTGCAGGACCATTGACTTTTTATTTGGGTGTACCTCATCAGTATACCCAGGTGCCGTTTGTGCAGACGACTCCAGCTTGGCATTTTCCGGCACCAAGGTCTTCCACTCCGGTTCCTCGGACTCCTTCAGCTGTCGAGTCGGCTCTGCCTTGGATTCAATAGACGCCGAGGATTGATCCTGAAGGTCCTCCATCTACGCCGATGCAGTCAACGCCGCCACCGATCCTGAAGCCGCGCTCTAGGAGGGATGCGCAGAGGCTGCTTGAAGAGGAGGACTATAGACAGGAACAGGAGGAGGGAGAAATTGGAAACTCTGACGAATTTGAAGGTCTGGAGGAGGCCAGTGGGTTCAATACTTCCCCCAAGTACGAACTCTCATCTCAAAGGCTGGGATATCACAGGATGATGCTCCTTATGTTGTGAGGAAAGCAGCTGAGTTACTTGACCTACAGTTACCTTCAGCTGAGATCAAATCTAACATTCTAACTGAGGTTCTTAATACATCTTAAGTTTCTGAGCCTCCTCTGCCCTGCAATGAGACCTTGACAGAACCTATTTTGGAAGTCTGGCAAAGACCCTTGACTGTTCCAGCAGTTTCCAGGTCTATTGCGAGAAGGTACAAGTCAGCTCCTGGGGATCTGACTCTTCTTTCATCTCCTCCATCACCTGAAAGCTTGGTGGTCCAAGCTTCTTGCTCAAAACAATCATCTGGTTCCTTCCCTACCATTCAGAGGAATAGGGGGTCTAAAAAAATGGAGCAGGCGGCTAAAAGTATTTTCATCTGCAAGTATAGCATAAAAATCCACTAATTTTACCTGTTTACTTGGGAGATACAGCTAGCCCTAAATCTACCTTAGGTTGATCGGGTTAATTTCCAGGAGGCACTTTCAGACTCAGGCCGCAGCCAGTCAAGTTATACAGTCCGGTTTGGACATGGCTGACCCAGTGGCACGTGTAATGGGGTCCTCTGTGGCAACAAAAAGACAAGCTTGGCTAAGGTCATCTGGATTTTCTCCTGATGTTCAGGCAACCCTGTTGGATTTGCCCTTTGATGGTTCGAGACTGCTTGACACTAAGGCTGACTCTACTTTGCAATGCTTTAAGGATAGCAGATAGACTGCAAGATCTCTGGGCCTTCAAACACAGTCTAGAGTATACGGCTACAAGCGGTATCATGAATTTGGAAGGGCAGCTTCCTTTTGTGGCCGCCAACAACCTCAGCAGAGCCAACAGCAGAAACCTTTGTACAAATCGTACAAATCGTCTTAGAGGAGCCGCTCGGCAGCAGTACTCCTCCTCTTCTCATCCCCCCACCGTTGGTGCCTCAGGAAAGCAGCTCTGGATCCCCCATCTTAGAGCATGTTGGTCCTGTAGGGGGTTGGGTGTCCCTCTTTCTACAAGATTGGAAATCGATTACTTTAGACCGTTGGGTTTTAAATCTTGTAGAAAATGGGTACACCCTCCCCCTTTTTTTTTTTTTTAGTTTCGTCCTCCTTACCCTCCTCACCAGGGTTGGTGTTCAGAGGACCATTTGCTGCTTTTGCAGCAGGAGGTTCTTGCCTTGCTTCAGAAAGGTGTGATAGAGGTGGTTCCAGAGCAGGAAAGGGGTCAGGGGTGCTACTCCCGGTATTTCCTGATCCCCAAAAAGGATGGTCGGTTGAGACTGATCCTGGATCTCAGGATTTTGAATCTTTACCTCAGACAGGAAAAGTTCAAAATGTGGACCTTGGCTTAGGTTCTTATGGCGCTGCAACAGGAAGACTGGATGGTGTCCATAGATCTGCAGGATGCGTATTTTCATATTCCCATACTGAAGTCTCCTCCAAAGTACCTCCGGTTCACTGTAGGATCGCAGCACTACCAGTTTGGGGTCCTTCTGTTCGGTCTGACTTCTGCACCTGGAGTCTTTACAAAGATGATGGCGGTGGTAGACATCTCTGAAGGTCAGTGGTTCCTGTTTTCCCCTACCTGGATGACTAGCTGTTGAAAGCAGTGTCTCCGGAGTTGGTGTTGCGCCACTTGCATGCAGCAACGCAACTATTGTTCAACTTTGGTTTCTCAATAAATGTACCCAAATCTCACCTGGGGCCTTCTCAGCGCAGCCTGTTCATAGGGGCAATACTGGACACTACTGTGTGTCGAACATTCCCGCCTCCGCAGAATATTCTTGACATTCAGGAGATGATCCCTTTGTTTCACAATGGAGCGGTTGTTCCAGTCCTGAAGGTTCTATGCCTGCTCGGTCTGTTCGCTTTCTGCATACTGAGGGTCAGTCATGCACACTGGTACATGAGGGCACACCAGTGGTGCCTCTTCAGGCAGTGGTATCAACACAACAGATCTCGGGGAGAAGGTCAGAATCTCCGGAGATGCTGCAGCAGCGGAGCGGACTTGGTGGGGTGTGCAGGGCAATCGGACTCCGCCGGTGGCCACAGTGATCACGGATGCCTCCACTTTAGGGCGGGGGGCTCATCTGGAGGAAAGGTTGCTTCACATCAACCTTCTGGAATTGCGGGCGATACGTTTGGCACTAAAGGCTTTCCTTCCTTCCTTTCGTGGTCAGTCAGTTCAGGTTCTGATGGACAGCACTGCTGTGATGTGGTACATCAACAAGCAGGGAGGTGTAGGGTCGTATTGCCTCTGTAGAGAGGCTCTGCGATTCTGGGCTCAGGGACATCAGATTTGTGTGTTTGCAAATCATCTAGCCGGTGTGCTGAATGTTCATGCGGACAGTCTGTCTGCATTACTCGGCCGACCATGAGTGGCGGCTTAATCCGGAGGTGGTACATCACATCTTTAAGATGTGGGGATCCCCCGGTTGGGCCTGTTTGCCACTCACGAGAACGCGCATTCTGTTGTTCTGCAGTCTCCAGTATCCAATGCAAGGAGCGCGTTTCAATTGGATTGAAGCTCTCAACTCCTTTACGCGTTTCCTCCCATACTCTTGATGCCTCTGGTTCTGAGGAAGATTCGCCAAGATAGGCCCAAGTCATATTTTTCTCTTCGGATTGGCCAAGAAAGGTGTAGAACACAGATCTTATCTCCCTCTCATCGCACCCACCGCTCTGTCTCCCTTTCAGGGCAGACCTCCTCTCGCAGTTGCAGGGGTGGGTTCTACACCCAGAGCCTTCACCTTCATGCCTGGAGATTGAACAGGGCAACGTGATTTCCTTCTCTCTCTCTCTCTCGCCGGATGTGGTGGATGTTATTTTATCATCCAGGAGGCACTCCATCAAATCTCTGTATTCCTACAGGTGGTTCAAATTTGTAAAGTGGACTGGAGAGAGGTCCATTGATCCTTTAAAGCCTTGTTTGTGTGGCGTACGGAGTTTCTCTCTTTCCTTGGCCCAGCAGGGTTGTGCTGTGGCTACAGTTGAAGGTTATTTGTCTGCTTTTGTTTGCCGGATCAGTCGTCTTTATTCAAATCTCCTGTAGTTGTGAGGTTTATTAAGGGCCTTACAATTACATTTCCTCCCACTCTTTTCATTATGCCTCAGTGGGATTGAAGTCTTGTTCTTACCTTTGTAATGGGTTCTCCATTTGAGCCTCTTCATAGTTATCCTTTGAGGCTTCTCTCTTTAAAAACGGTTTTCTTGATTGTCTTTACCTCAGCCAGGCTTGTAAGTGAGCTTCAGGCTCTTAGTTCTAAACCTCCATTCTTGACCATTCATGCAGCTAAGTTGGTTCTTAGGACCAGGGCTGCTTTCCTTCCTAAGGTGGTTACTCCTTTTCATTTGGGACAGTCCAGTACCTTACCTACTTTCTATCTTCCCCCCTCACCCTTCCAAGGAGAAGGAGGAGAGACTTCATCCTTTGGATCCAAAAAGAGCTGTCCGCTTTTATTTATACAGAAAAAGGATCTGAACCTGGACGATCAGCTCTTTGTGGACTATGGTGGGCAAATGAAAGGCAAGGCTGTACATAAGTGGACTCTCTCCAGGTGGATCATTTTGTGCATCATTTTGTGCATCAAGATCTGCTACACCTTGGCCAAGAAGGACCTGCCTGAAGGTATCTGATGTAAATCACCATGGGGTGACCCAGTATCCCTCAGAACCTGGGCAATATAATGTAATATCTACAATGGTTCTGTCGGGTTCACAACCTTATTTCTTCAAGCTATGTTTTAAATCACTTCACATTTCATTCCGTCATATAGCTAATTAGACCAGAGCTCCAACCATTTGAGCTCATTTTACCAGAGCTAAGTCGCTTTCTTCTGCTTTGGCTAGAGCTGTTCCTGATATTTGTAAAGCAGCAACATGAGCCTCCCTCCATACTTTTGCGAAGCATTACTGCTTGTATTTGGAGGGACGGCCATTTTGCTCGTTCTATTCTGTAAGATTTTTTGGTCTAATCAGGTGGACACCCTCCTCCGGGAGAGGTACAGCTTTGGGATTCTATTCAAAAGGTGAGGAATCTACAGGCATATGTATCCATCAGAAGAACAAGTTAATTACTTCTGCTAACGCTTTTGCTGGTGGATACAGTATCTGCCTGTGAATTCCTCACTGACCCACCTGCCTCCCCGTTGTCCACCTGTGTCTACCAAAAAATGCTTTGACTGACATGAATGTTTTTAATAGGTCTTTTCATGCTTATACTTTAGTAGTGGACAGTGCTTGGTCTGTTACCCTTTTCTTCCATGTTTTTATTGGTTTTGCATTTGAAGACAAGGTCTTCTTATGGCTCCGATGACATCATACGGAATCGCGAGCGGAGCCGTGCTATTATGACGTCCTCTGTGACGTGGGAGAGCTAGGAAAGAATTTCCGCAGAATGCTGGCGTAGGGGGTATTCAAAAGGTGAAGAGTCCACAGGCAGATACTGTATCCACCAGAAAAAGTGTTACAGGAGGTAAGTAACTTGTTCATTTGGACCTATTTATTGTGTATCCAGAGTATTGGCGTGATTCAAGCAAATCTGGAGGATCCTATTGATGTACTAGGGGATGCGACGTACATTAGAATGTCGTCCGCATAGAGCGATATTCTATCTTTCCATTAATTTTCCCATATAAGTCTCCCGTATCAGTGGGTCCCGGCGTATCCACTATGCAAGGGGCTCGAATACTAGAGCGAATATGAGTGGAGACCGTGTGCAGCCCAGTCTCGTGCCTCAGCTCCGAGTGAATGCAATGGATACATGGCCATTCACAACCACCTGAGCAAGGCGTTTGATCCAGTTGAGATAGGCCGTCCCCAAACCCATACGCTAAAGGACCGCTATCCTGTATGGCCACTCGACCACATCAAAAACCATGCGTGCGTCTAGTGAAAGAATGGCTGCATTTTCATGGTGTGTTTACTAGTGAGTACGCCATTCAACCGGCATAGATTCGTAGCCGTGTTGCGGCCAGGCGTGAACCCAGACTGTTCTGGGTGGACTAGTTTTGCAATTATAAGGAGCAGCCTATTGCCGAGTATTTTGGCCAGGGCTTTTGCTTCAGCATTCAATATGGATATTGGTCGGTATGAGATTAATTCCTCCTCCGGCTTCCCCACCTTACGAATTACGACAACAGAGGCCAGTCTCTGGGTAACATCTCGACGGGTTTGCTCTCCTGATACATTTCAAGGAGGTAGGGTTCCACCTTGGATGCCGTTAGTTTGAGGAGTTCAATCAGGAGGCCATTCGGTCCCCCGGCTTTCCCAGATTGTATTTTACGTATGGCTGCAGTGATTTCCTCGACCGTGTGTGAGAAAGTGCCCTCTTTTTGCATGGTTTCCCCCATTTTCTTTTGCTGAATTGCGGATGTGCTTCGATTGAGTGTGCCCTGAGCTCCTGCTAATCAGGTACCCAGGGCCTATGTCCTTTACCTAAAACTGCATTGAAGCCTAAACCCAATTGGCATCTCTGGCTACAGGTCAATGGTACCACAGGTACCCAGGGCACTGTGACCAGAGAAGGCCTCTAAGGGGCCCTGTACCCGGACACACACACACACTACCTTTGCAGTCTGTGTGTCTTGATGCAGAACAAAGTGAAGAGTCAACATAGCACATATCCCTGTGTGCCATGCCTACAACCCACTGTCCTGGCATGGATCAGTCTCCCCTCTAGCTGGGTACACTATACTAGTGGTGAGGGTACAGGCGCATGAGCCCTGTACCCCTTGAGTGTTTAGGTCCATACTTAGACATTGTAAGTGCTGTGCTGCCATTAAGAGTATATGGGGCTGAGAGTTTGTAATTACGAACTCCACTGCACCATAATGGCTACACTGAAAACTGAAAAGTTTGGTATCAAACCTCTCAGCACATTAAAACCACACTGATGCCAGTGTGGGATTTAATGAAAAATGCACACAGGCTGCATCTTAGAGATGCCCCCTGAAAACTAGCCTACCACTAGTGTCCAGGCTGAGTGACTGCTTTCAGCTGCCACCACCAGACATGTTTCTGGACCCCTGGGTCGAGAGCCTGCTGCTCTCTGGGGCCTGAAACAATGCATATTCTGGGACGAGGTGCCTTGGCAGGGTTCATGAAGGAGAAGCTTCAAAGGCTTGCTGCCTTTGTGAGCTTCCTCAAGCCACTTGCTGCTCTCAACCACTGGTCCCCACTGGTTCTGATCCCCACTTTGGGCAGGAGAACCGGCACGAAAAACAAGTGAGGAAGAGAGGTGTGCCCACCTCTTCCAACTCCAACCCTCAGGTGGGGAAGGCGAGGTGAAGCACAACTCAGTCCAAGCCATTGTGAATATGGGGGGAACTCAGCCAACCAGGGACAGGCTCATGCCCCCCACCTCCCACTGGAAGGTGGCATAATAGGTGGTGTACCCACACAAGAGAAGGACACATTGGTGTCTGCCTTTTACCTACCTGCAACACCCATAAATCTAGTATTTAGGGGCACCCCTGAACCTTGCTTCCTCCGACAAGAACCTGTAAAAAGAAGGGCCGCACAGCCGGGCAGCAGCTAACAAGAGGAAGACTCCCACTGAATTGGCCCCAGCCCTACCGGCATGTCTCCCCATCGAACCAGCTCCTGCGAAATACCGGTGTCCTGCAGCCAGCAATCTCAAACCCTGGAGGACCTACCTGCCTTCAACTGCAAAGACTGTCTCCTGTGAACACCGGATTTGTTAATCTGCAACCTCTGGCTCCGGCCAGACACCGCGGATCCGCTCCACTCTGCACCCGCCGTCCATTCTGGAGTGGGCAAACACCACAAGGTGGTCACCCTGGTGATCCTGACTCGAGATCCGGTGACCACTGACCTACCTCAAGCCTCCAGCTGCAGCCTATACAGAAGCCTATCCTATCCTAACCCCGACCAGGAGCTGGTAAGATCTGACCCCAAACGACACTCCTGCAACAAACGCCCCATGGCCTTGTGTGCCCAAATCAACGGTGCCTAACCAACCAACCCCGAACTTCCCAACTTACCTCTTGAAGTGGTGGTCGCACCCAGAAGACCTTCGTCCCGAGCCTGCAGTGCCTTTTCAAACCAGCGTTGAAACAGCACCCGGCTGCCCTAGTGCCGCTGAGGGTGCACCTTTGGTGCTACTTTGTTTCCCCATTTGCCATGAGCTAAAAGTCCAGGAGCTTTGCTCCCACAACCCAGCGGCCTGCTTGCCAACAGCCACCAACCGGAGGCCCCCTACCCCCCCATTGGATAACATTGGGCCTCGGCACTCTGCACCTGGCCGCCCTAGTGCCGCTGTGTGTGTATTGAGAGCGCACCCTTGACCCTGGGGGAACCCTTGTTCTTACCCCAGAAACTCAACCCCAAAGACAGAGTACTTGCCTTTTAACTGATAACTTTTGTTTTCTTTCCGTAGGAATACATTGAGTGTTTTTCCCTGAAAATTGTTTAAAGTGTGGAGTTGAATTGTATGGGAACCTGAAAAATAAGCATTGTGCACAACTGATTTTACTTACCCTTTCTCTAGGCAATGTCCCTGTGTGATATCTAGGTATATCACACTAAGTAGAAAAAGTAATTAAAAAGTAATCTGTACAGAAATTTAAAATCCTTGACTTACCTGTATTTCAAACAACTGCATTTGAATTTGATTCCAATTGTAAACACTGCAATATTTTGCAAAACATGTATTTCACCTACCTGTGCCAGACTCTGCTTGGTTCTCGAAATAAAATAACTTGATAATATTTTCCTACAAACAAAATTTGGTCTGAGTTCAGCCTTTCAGTGTGTGACATAATTTGCTGATTAAGTGGGTACAACAAATGCTTAACACTACCCTCTGATGAAGCCTTACTGCTCGCTCACACTACCACAAATAGAGTAAGGTGCGATCTACTTTTACTTCTGCCTACCTTCTGTACTCTGTGCACACTATACCTCATTTTGGTATAGTATATACAGAGCCAGCTTCCTACAGTTGAGTCTAGTGTGGGGATTGAGTTCCTAGAACTCTTTGAACACAAGGGTTTTTCACTGACGCTTTTGTCTGATAATGGGATCCAATTCACATTGGCAGTTTTGCAGCGTGAATCTTTTCTGGATTCACTGTACTGTGAATTATTCCGCCATCTAGTGGTTGGGTCCTGAATTGTAGTATTTCTCTTTTTTTTTTTTTTTTTTCTTTAATGGCCTGGTGGGTTTCGACATACCACCATTTAGTGTCCTTCTATGACGTCGACGTGCTTCCTCCGGAAGCTCCCACCTTCGGTCGCCATCTTCAGATTATTTTTTTCCACCTTTGGGTCTGGATCGAGACTGAAGGCGCTCCAGAACTTTGGAGAGAAGAATCCACAAATTATCAGGAAAAGCTGGAAAACAACGTTATCGACTCACTGGCCTTTGAGCCGGTGAACTGGGACGCAGAGAAGTGGAAAAACACCAGAGCTTCGTCCTATGGAGAATGCGCATACAGGGAGCTCCCTGGGCGCTGTAATGGAGAAGACGCCATTTAAGTTCTGCGACAGTTGCCACCATAAGTACGTACAGAAGGATCAGCATCCGGTCTGTAACCTTTGCCTGCCGCTTGACCACCGAAGCAAGGATTGCAACGCGTGCTCGGCCTTCACCGCAAAGACTTTAAGGGTGAGGCAGAGAAGAGCGAATTATAACATGCAGTGTCCAGGACCACCACCGTCTCTTCGAGACCTGGGCCTCTCCAGCGAGGAAGAGGACAATGTTGCCGAAGGGCCCGAAGGCGAGGAAGACGCGCATGTCCAAGATGTTGAAAAGTAAACTCCGAAGGAGGTAAAGGAAACAGCGACCCCTAAACAGTTTACCAACCTACGAAAGAGTGACTCTTAAGTCCTCAAACAGCCTCGATGTCGAAACGTTCTACGACCGCAAGTACGTCCAAGGACAAACAGTCCGTCGGTTCCTGTGACAAGGACTCCCAGACGGCAAAACACTTGATAAGATAGTCGTCTATGAGCAGTCCGGAAAAAGACACCCCGATGTCGAAAAAAGAAGGCGTGAAATAAACTTCGACAAGCTCCAAGAGAAAGCCCTGAAATCTCGATGCCGAAGCACAAGCGTCTGAGCTAGAAAAGAGGCTCGAAATGGCAAGTATCTTGCAACGCAACAAGGATTTTGACAAAACAACAAAGAAATTCAAAATTCCACCGAAAAGTCCGAAACATACGTCAAGGAACTACAGATACCTACAACACGATAGCCGGCTGAGGATTAGGAGGAAGAAGAGTACTACTTCGAGGGAAAAGAAGGAGACCAAACCTATCAAGGTTCGGCGACCTCGGAGACTCAAGACCTTCAGTAGCAAGATCTCAATGCAGACTCTCCAGAAGAAAGGGTAGAGTCATACCCTTAGAGGCGCTCACCTCCCGATGACATTGGGATGTACAATCAGATAATTAAGAAGGCTGAAGACACGTACGTGCAGCTAGAGGAGGAAAAACCACAATCCTGTTTTCTCCTAGAGACCTTGCTGCCCACACAGACGAGGAATACATTCCTCCCCATGCTACCAAGTGTGCTGGACCAGGAGAGCCATCAAAGAACCTGCTACATGCAAGTCTGTAACATCAAGGGATGAGAAGAAAAACAAACACTCCTCCAAAGACCCTATGTTCATCAAGGGTTCAGTGCCTGCAGACTCTATAATAGCTTCCACAGCCAGGAAAAGAGCTAATGTACCCACTGTGGGACCACCGACAGACTAAAAGAGAGCAAGAGAATGGATCTTGCGGGAAAAAAGATGTAAATAAGCACCGCAATTCAGTGGTGCATAACAAATTCTAATGCACTGATCAATAGACATGCATATCAGCAGTGGGAGGAAGTAGGTGAACTGCTGAAACATCTACCAGATCAGTTCCAGAGAAGGGCAGTTACTTGGTGGAAGAAGGAAAGAAAATGGCAAATAAGTTTAAAATCGGCCCAAATGCTGTTGAGACAGCAGGCAAATGAAGATCGGGATGACTAAGAGAAGACACGCCTGGCTAAGAATCTCTGGGTTCAAACCAGAGGTACTGAGCAACATTTTAAACACCCCGTTCAGTAGTGAACAACTATTCGGAACAGGTTACCTTAAAAGGAGAGGGACAAGGGCGTGTATTCTATGTACTTTCTCATACAGAAGTTGGATGGAACATTAAGCCCTATACTAGACTTAAGCTTCCTAAACAAGTTCATAAAAACTCAAAGTTTCAAGTTGACATCCCTACAAGAAGTAATACCTCAGATACAGGTAGGGGACTACATGGCCACTATAGACCTAAAGGAGGCGTACTTGGACATTCCCATGATCATCAAACACAAAAGCCTACTCAGATTTGCAATCAACAAAACGCATTACCGATTCACAGTCCTAGCATTCGGACTGAAGTCAGCACCAAGAGTCTTCACAAAGTGCCAAGCAGCAGTAGCAGCCCACCTAAGAAGGCAAGGGATCTACTCTTATCCACACATAGATGACTGTTTGTTTAGTAAGCGCAAACACAGACAATCTTTGCAAACAGCCCTTACAGAGAGTCCTAGAGACATTAGTCCAGCTCGGTTTCTCAATACATTGGGAGAAATCATCAATTGAACCAGAACAAGTAAAGATATTCTTGGGGGCAGAGATCAACGCAAAACTAGGAAAGGTGGTTCCAAGCACAAAGAGAACAGCAATACTGAAGGAGACACATCTATATCACAAGGGGCGAGCTCTGACAGGGAGGACAGTGGGCAAACGGCTAGGGATGATGGCTTCATGCATTCATCCAGTCCCAAAGAGTCGGCTACACATGAGACCATTCCAAGAATGGATTCAGCAAAAATGGTGACAGTCAACAGGGAGTTAGGAGGATCTAGTAGTTGTCACACAAACTGTTCATCAAGAGATGGCATGGTGGAACAAGAAGAACATAACACAGGGGAAACTTTTCACACAACCAACTCCAACAGTGACCATTACAACAGACTCTTCCCAACTAGTGTGGGGAGCGCACATGAACAACCTCCAGGTAAGGGGAATATGGACGCACCAGGATGCGATAAAACACATCAACTTTCTGGAGGTAAAGACCATGTTCCTATTTATTTTATTTATTTATTTAGAAAGTTTTATATAGCGCGAACAAGATCTTTGCAGATATCACAGCGCTTTACAAACAGTGGGTACATGAGGGAGCATAGTCAACCAGGTAAGTCAATAAAGCTAACAGTACAAATAGGTGGGGGCAAATCCAATCAAGTAAATCAATAATACAAGTAATACAATTAAGCAAAGGGGTCGAACAAGTAGTACAGATCGGTGCAGAGTCTTTAAGAGTCCGAAAATACTAGCTCAGGTGTATTTAGCCATGAGGATAGCTTTTACTTCTTTCTTAAAAAGTGTAGTGGAGGAGATGAGCCTGGTTTCAGGAGGGAGTGAGTTCCAGATCCTGGGTGCCATTCCTGAGAAGGAGCGTTTATAAGTTTTTTCCTTCCGGAATCTTCGAGGCTTCAGCAGAAGATTGTTTGTGCCTCTAGTGTTTCTAGAGCTGCCAGAGATTGTCAGCTTCTGAGTGAGGTAGCCGGTTGAGTTCAGGTGTACCGCCTTGTGTGTCAAGCAGGCGATTTTCAGATGTATTCTGGCTTCAAAAGGCAGCCAGTTCAGGGATTTCAAGTCGGGGGGAAATATGCGAGTGCTTTTTTGACCCAGTGATGAGTCTCGCTGCAGCGTTTAGAGAAGCTCTTAGGGGTGCAGTAGTAGTTAGGGGGAGACCGCAGAGGGCGATACTGCCATATTATATTCGAGGGATGACTAGTGCTTGTACTGCAGTTTGGAAGTCTTTGGCTGGGAGGAAGGGTTTAAGTTTCCTCAGGGTATTGATTTGGAAGTTCGCTCCCTTAGTTGCCTTGCTGATATGTTGCTGCATATTGAGATTGGTGTCAAGTGTTATGCCTAAAGATTTTGCTGAGTCCACGATGATGGGTTGGACATTGAGTGCGGTTAGGTGTTTAAGCCAAATTTGAGTGGTAGAGATCTTCGCTGGGGGTGAGATCAGAAGGAACTCTGTTTTTAGAGCATTGAGTTTGAGATGATTATCGGCAAGCCAGGATTGGGTGCTTCTGATCGTGGAGTTCAGGAGCAAAATATCTTTGGGGGATTGTAATTTGAGATGAAGTTGGATGTCATCGGCGTACATGTGAAAGTGTACATTGGTTGCTTGTAGCAAGGTGGTGAGAGGTTCCATAACTAGGTTGAACAGAGTCAGGGGTAGGGAGGATCCTTGGGGGACGCCTAGCGATACAGGTATTGGCGAGGACATCATGTTCTTGCTCTTGAATTTCTGCGACCTGTTGTGTAGAAAGGAAGTGAACCACTTGAGAACAGTTCCAGATATACCCATTCTTGTGTTTAGTAGTTCGAGTAACTTCTCATGTTTAACGGTGTCGAATGCTGAAGAGAGATCAAGAAGGATGAGGAGGCAGGTGTCGTTTTGGTCTAGGATTTGAAGTGCGTCGTCAATTATGTGCCTTAAAAGCCTTTCAGAAGGAACTTTACAGGAAAAGGGTTTAAATTCAAAATTCAAACCGACAATACAACTAGAATGTTTTACATCAACAAACAAGGAGGAACACAATCATTAACACTATCAACCCAAGCCCAAGAACTATGGAGATGGGCTATTCCAATGAACATAGACTTACTAGCAATACATTTTCCAGGGAAGGACAATGTAGAAGCAGATAGGCTGAGCAGGCAAGCATCAGCATCCCACGAATGGGAGATGAATCAATCTGAAATCCTAAAGCTATTCAAAAAGTGGGGGGACTCCTCAAATCTACCTATTTGCAACAACCCAGAATGCAAAATGCTAACACTTCGCATCCAGACAACCAAGCGCACAGTCTCTAGGTAATGCTTTATGGATAGACTGGTCAGGGACATTTGCTTACGCTTTTCCCCCAATACGACTTCATGACATCGGTCTGAGGGGGACGGTGCTCAGTTGGTTTCGTTCTTTTCTAGCCAACCGCCGACAAACGGTCTGGGTCTCCCCTGGATCCGCTGAGATGTCGCCTTTGGGAGTCTGAATTCCTCAGGGCTCGGTATTGAGCCCCACTCTATTTAACATCTTCATGACCCCTTTGGCGACATTGGTGGAGTCCTTCGGGCCCAGATCGTTTCATATGCCGATGACACCCAGCATCCCTTTACCTGCCGGAAGGGTGAAGAATTTGATGGTGAAAGTATCCGTGAGTGCCTAGGGGCTGTTTTTAATTGGTTCCAACTGAACAGCCTCAAGTGCAACTCGGGCAAATCTGAGATACTTTTCTTCGGATGTCCATCTGATCCGGATTGGCATGGGTGGTGGCCCGCCAACATGTTCCCCCCCAGCCCATTCATCCCAGTCAGCCAAGAACCTGGGAGTTAAAATTGACAATGGGTTGACACTTAAACCCCAGGTGCTGGCTCTTACTGGAACATGTTTTGGCATCCTCAAGATGCTCCGGAAGTTCTTTCCGTTACTTTCGGAGGAACACAGAAGAACAACAGTTCAGGCCCTCATTGGATCCAGATTGGATTATGCTAACATCTTATATCTTGGCCTCCCGGAGTATCTCTTACAACGCCTACAAGTGGCCCAGAATGCTGCTGCGTGAGCCATCTTCGGCCTTCATAGGCGAGCCAGTGCCTCGAGCCTATTGCAAGTTTTACATTGGCTCCCCATCCGGAAGCGGATAATATTCAAGGCTATGACGCTGGGCCACAAAGCTATGCATGCCACGGGAGCTCAATACTTGCAAAGGAGGCTGGCTTTTTACCATCCAGCACGATCCTTGAGATCGGAGTCCCTTTTGCTTGCGGTAGTTCCCCGAATAAAAAAAGCCCGCATTGGAGGACGGTCATTTAGGCTGTTGGCCCCTCAGCTATGGAACTCCCTACCTCTGACCTTGCGTTCTACGTCTAACTTATTAGCGTTCAGGAAGGGTTTAAAGACCTGGCTCTTTACCTGTTAGAGACTACCCGCCCTGTTCTAGGCTCTGTGACTGCTGGTTTTTATTTTCTTTGTTATGTTTTGTCTGCTCCTTTCTAGGTCTGATAGTGCAAAAGCGCCGGGACACTCCTCGGAGTAGCCGTGCGCTATAGAAGCCCTATAATAACATAACATAACATACCACTGCTACTGCGACACAGGGTACTCAACAAGTGCAAGATCAGCCACATGACATTGATCCTCACAGCACCACAGTGGGCCACACAAACCAGGTTCTCACAGATAATGGAAATGACACAGGGTGGGGGATGCACAAGTTCCCCAACAGGACCTTGTAACAATGCAAAATGGAAATGTGCTACACCCAGAACCAGAGAGCCTAAGCCCGAGGACTTAGAATTTTCTCACCTCAAATTACCAGAGAGCACTATGGCAGTACTCGAGAGGCGAGAAAGTCTACAACAAGGAAGTGTTACACAGCGAAATGGAAAAGATTCTCCCATTGGTGTCTTAAGGAAAAACTTTCAAAGAAAATCACAAGAGAATCGGCAGTACTGAAATATTTAACATATTTACTACAAAATAAGCTAAGATAATCATCTATAAGGGTACACTTGGCAGCAATCATAGCATACACATGGGGAGAAACAAGGAAAAGTTTCTTCACATTCCATGTGGTCAAATGATTCCTAGAAGGAGCAAAGAGGATAGCACCTCCAAAGAGGGTGCCGCCACCCGCATGGAACCTCAATGTTGTACTAGCGCAAACCATGAAGGCACCATTCGAACAAATCCACAAAGCAATATTACAAATGCAAACACTAAAGACGGCGTTTTTAGTGGCAATTATATCACAACGTAGAGTAACTGAAATACAGGCTCTAACACTACAAAAGCCCTACTTCCAAGTACATAATGACAGAATAGTCCTGAGAACTGATCCACATTTAATGCCAAAGGTGGTATCAAAGTTCCACGTAAACCGAACAATACAAATACCAAGTTCTTTCCAAAACCCAAAGACACAAGCAGAAAGAGCATTGCACACCCTGGACTACATAGAAAGAACCAAAGAATGCAGGAAAACAACAGTTCTTTGTATCATTTGCTAATTGTTTTCTTGGACGGCCAGTCGCAAAGAATACCATTGCAAGATGGCTAGCACAAGCTATACAGTTGTGTCACAGTCAGTCAGGTCAAACCTTACAAGGAGCAACACACACTCACTCAACAAGGAAGAAGGGAGCAGCAGTGGCTTTCCTAGAAAACACACCTGTTCAAGACATTTACCAAGCAGCAACATGGTCTTCAGTGCACACGTTCACAAAGCACTACTGCGTGGATATTGAGATGAATAAGGAAGCACAAGATCTTACAACATATATTCACAAACCAATGCTCCTCTTCCACCCAGCGGCCACAATACTAGCATACCGCTACATAGTCTATGCACAGCATAGTGAATCAAGAAAAGATTCACGCTGCAAAACGTATAGTTTCTTATCTGTTGGTGTAGTTTTCCAGAGAGAAGAATTTTCTGGATTCACTAGCGAACCCATCCGCCTAAGCCAAGAAGATGAGACCGGAGGAATACAAAAACCGAAGATGGCGATCAAAGGTGGGAGCTTCCGAAGGAAGCACCTCAACGTCACAGGAGGACACCACATGGTGGTATGTCGACGCCCACCAGGGCATGAAAAAGAGGAAATACAATAATTCTGGACCCAAACAGTAGATGGCGGAATAATGCACAGCATAGAGAATTCAGAAAATTCTCCAAGCTGCAAAACTATACCGACCGGTAAGAAACTATACGTTATTGAAGAGTTTCTGAATTCTAGGAGAATTAAGCACAGGGAGGCTGCTCGTACCATCCACACAGTAATGGCAAAGTGGAAAGGTTTATAAAGGTGCTCAAGAAAAACATGCAGGGTTGCCTTTTGGGGTCGTATCGTCTTATTTATTTATTTAGGAATTTTATAAAGCGCTTAGTTACGCTCACCGGCGTGTCCCTGCGTTCACCGGCGTGTCTTACCAGCTCCTAGTCCCGGTTAGGGGGGCCTTCTCGATTTTGGCTGAAAGCGTCGGCTGGAGGCTTGAGGCAGGTCAGGAGGTTGTCGGATATCTGGTCAGGATCGCCGAGGTGACCTCTTTGTGGTGTTTGCCTGCTCGGGCCGTGGACGACGGGCGCAGAGTGGAGCGGATCCGCGGTGTCCGGCCGGAGCGAGAGGTTGCAGATTAACAAATCCGGTGTTCACAGGAGGCAGTCTTTGTAGTTGAAGCCAGTACGGTCCTCTGGGGTTTTCGAGGTTACTGGCTGCAGGATACACCGGGATTTCGCAGGAGCAGGTTTGAGGGGGAGACAGGCCGGTAGAACTGGGGCCAAGTCAGTGGGCTTCTTCCTCTTGTTGCTAATGGACCAATAAAACCCATAGAGAAACTGCTTGATGCCCTCCCTGGTTCCTGAAAGTGACTCACATCAGGTGTTTACAAACTTCTCTTCTCTTCTCGCTCTCTTTAGTCAATTTAACTTTCACCCATTTGATGGTTTGGTCATAAACCCTTGGCCACCAAAAATTCTCTCTTGTCCTCCTCTTGGTCCATGTTTGCTGATGATGCCCTTCATAGGCAAGTTGTATAATGTTCCTTAAAATGTTCAGGAGGATCAAACTTGTCATTATCCAGTATTGGGGGTGTCTTTCATAGATTCACATGCCTGAATCATTCCCCGTCGTCGAGACGGGAGCCACCGGTACATAGAAAAGTAATGTCCTATAGACCTACATAGAGAAAATAGTCCTAAGGGCCTCACCTTAGTAGCCTAACCTTGTCCTTATGTAAAAAGGACCAAACTCTTAGAGCCAGCCAATCAGCTATGACCTCCCTCTAGAACCTTCCTGGCAGGAGCCTCAGTCCCTCAGATTTTCTACCGCACGTTGTGCTAGGGAGTCTCCAGCCTGAGTTCTCCTCAGGATCTCTTCAAAACAACTTGTTCACTTTTAAAAGTGACTTCTTTCTTCTAAATCTCGACAAGGATTACTTCGAACCACTTATCACTGCAGTAAGTGATTTATTACTTCAAAATTTCTGACATGTCTGAATCCCAGAAGAAAGCCCTTTTCAGGGCCTGCTCTTCATATGGGAAGAAAAGGCTACATGTAGAGGAACAAGACCTTGAGGGACAGAGAAGGTCGCCTGCTCATCTGGCTGGACAGGCTCAAAGAGAGGGAAAATGTGAAATCTTCAGAGGGGAGCATTTCAATGACCTCAGAAGTCTCCCTGAAGAGGCCAAGGGTGGCTTCCCCTGGCCCCTCAGACACTCCTCCTATGAAGGCACAAAAGAAGTCTTCAGAGGCAAGATCAACGAAATCTTCAGTGTCTGTAAAGGACTCTCAGACTTTTAAGAAGCCTACACAGTCGTCCAGCAAACTTGCGACATCCTCCTCAGCGCAAAAAAGAATTATGGCGCCAGTTCACGTTACCACAGCGACGACGACTGTGTCGACGACTACAGCGTCGTCGGTTTTCCCATCGACGACGACAACTCCTTCATCGTCGTCAGCAGGTAAACCTATTCCATCTATAATTCTGCTGAAACCGTCGTCGACGTCCAAAACCTCGACGACGAAGATTGTCCCATCGACGACGGTGTCGTCGATGAAGAGCCCCCCGTCGATGGGTATGTTGACGACGAAGACGTCGACGACGAGATCACCGTCGACTGGGAATGAAGCGTCGACGAGCGCATCGTCGGCGAAGGCGTCGACGACGATGAAAATATCGTCTAAGGAGGCACCGTCGACGAAGGTCTTACCGTCGACGAGGGCACCGTCGACGGGGGAATCGTCGTCGACATTGGCCCCTTCTGAGCCGTGGAAGAAATCCAAGCTGGTAGAAACGTCGTCTCTGACCCTGCCACCGTCAACAACACCAGAAACGACGGCAGGGGCTCCTGCAACAGGTTCTGCGCCTAGCAAAATAACGAAGAAGCAGATTACACAGGAAACAACGTCACCAAGTAAAGTGCAAACTCATTTGCCTGCAGAAATTCTCCAGATTGAAGAATCTGAAGAAGAAGAACTCCTGGATCAGGCTACTTCCATTTCAGACCTTCACGTAAAATGTCAGAGCACGGACGAGGAACAGGAGGAAATGAGCTACCAGGAACACTCTTTCCAATCGCATGTTCGCACGGAGGTCACCCCGATGGTATGCCTTCCCGCTTCAATTGTTAATGACCTTAAATACTTTATCCCGGACTACAAACAACGTTTCCCGGAAACACCGGCAACTGCGACAGGGGGCCCGACGCCTGCTACAAATGCACCAGCGACAGCCCCAAAACAGACACGGCCTGCTACTCAGGTCCGCTATGAGAAAGTGCCACCTCAGGTGATAGAATCATCAGATGAGGAAGAAGAGGAACTGGAAGAGGGGGACGTCCAAGAAATCCAGTCGGACCACGAAGAGGAAGAAGAGTATGTGGCATCTTCCCCAGCTTCACCCCAACCACGCCAGGCAGATTCACCACCAGTGGACATTGGCGGTTTCCATCGAATAGTGGAAAGGGCGGCAAAGCGATTTCATATGGTGATGGAATCAACTGAGACTGAGTGCTTCTTACATGACTTCAAGGAGCAAACGCAGAAAACAGCGAAGTCTATCCCAATAATAGAATTTCTCTGGGACCAGGGAAAGAATCTGATGCTGACGCCGGTCTCTGTACCTTCGGTTGTTCCACGCCTCGATAAAAAATACAAGGCTCCAACCACAGCGGCAGCTTGCCTTAATAGACACCCGAAACCAGATTTGGTCGTAAGCCAGGCGGCCCAAAAGAATTCTCGCAACCCTTCCTCTCCTCTGTCAGCCCCTCCGGACAAGGAAGGCAGGAAGTTAGACACAATTGGCAAACGATTTACAACAACATCGGCCATGACCATCAAGGTGGCCAATTCCATAGCCCTGTTGGGGCGTTATAACCGCCAGCTCTGGGAAGATATAGTCCCATATATAGCGGAACTGCCAGACACAGTTCAGGAGGAAGTCAAGGCACTGCTTACGGAGGATCAAACCTCGGCAGCTGAAATCATTGATTGTGCCATAGATGCAGCCATGACTGGCTTTCGACAACTAGCTGGGGCAGCAGTCCTGCGCCGTCAAGGATGGCTTAGGCAACGTCATTCAGACAAGAGGTGCAGACGAAAGTGCTGGACATGCCCTTCGACGGCCAACACCTTTTTGGGGACAAGATTGACGAGGCGCTCCAAACGATAAAGAAAGACACTGATACTGCTAGAGCACTTGGTACTTTACAGGCACGGAACCAGTCCTTTTGAGGCAACAAATCCAGGGGCCAGTCCTCCTACAGGGGATCCTATCAAAATAGGTCCTCGTATTCCTACCAGAATAAATCCCAGTACCAACAGAAGCAGCAACAAGGTCGTCAGACTTCTTATGGAAGGTCAAACTTCAGGGGCAAAAACCAGAGGAGGGGCACTGGCGGCCGCCAGTGACCAATTACTCCAGCCAGTCCAGCAACTATATCCCTCATTAAAGATTGGAGGAAAATTGACCCATTTCCTAAACAATTGGCATCTCATCACCACAGATCGTGGGTACTTCAATTAATCAGATTCGGCCATTCCCTGGAATTCACCACCATCCCACCTGCAACCCCTCCCCGCAGGCTGCCACACAAACATCTACGTCTGCTACTCCAGGAAATATCTGAGATGTTGAAGAAAGGAGCAATCGAACGAGTTCCATCGTCTCTAAGAGGAAAAGGTTTCTACTCCCGCTTCTTTCTTATACGCAAGAAGGAGAAAAAGTGGAGGCCCATTCTAGACCTCAGGGCTCTCAACTCTTTCCTGAAGTCAGTCGTTCAGGATGGTGACGATCCAAGAAATACTAGGCATACTGGAAAAAGGAGATTTTATGACCTCTTTGGATCTCCAGGATGCTTACTACCACATCCCGATCCTCAAGGGCCGCTGAAAATTTCTGAGATTCGAAGTGGCAGGACAGCACTACCAATTCAAAGTCTTACCGTTTGGCCTCAAATCCGCTCCGCAGATTTTCACCAAGTGCCTTTCACCTGTGGCAGCTTTCCTGCGTCAAATGGGTCACCAAGTCTTCCCCTACCTCGACGACTGGCTGGTAAAGGCACCTTCAGCTGCAGGCGTGACCGAATCCTCGAACGCCTGCACCAATCTTTTTCAGCAGCTAGGATTAACTCTCAATCACGAGAACCTGCATGACCCCTACAAGAAACATCCCCTTCCTCGGGGCGACCTTGAACACGGAATGCGCAAGGGCATTTCCTTCGAAGGAGAGGAAAAACAAATTAATATCTCTGGCCACGGCTGTGGCATCAAGGAAGTCCCTAAAAGTTCGAACCTACAAATCACTCCTAGGAATGATGTCTTCTTGTATACTCCTCATCCCTCACTGCAGACTCAGGATGCGCCCATTGCAAGAAGCCCTCACGAACCAATGGACACAGAGTACAGGTTCTTTCGAGGACATTGTGAAGATAACACCACAAATATCCAAGAGTCTGGACTGGTTGAGGAATCACAAGAATTTGTCTATAGGACTGCCATTCCTACTTCCAGCAACACCTCTGGTGATCACCACAATATGTCCCGGGCAAGGACAACACCATTGCGGACGCCCTAAGCAGGCAGAAATCCCTCTCCCACGAGTGGGAGCTCGACAACAGTACGCTGGATCACATATTCTCAGAATGGGGAGTCCCAGGAATCGACCTGTTTGCCACCAAGGAGAACGCCAAATGCCCAAACTACGCAAGCTGGCGTCCCCAACCAAGGTCACTCGGAAATGCTTTTTCCATCGGTTGGTTCAGCGTATTTGCGTACGCTTTTCCACCATTTCCGATGATTCGCAGGGTCCTCAGGAAGATGAAGGCGGAGCCTTGTACCCTGATCCTAGTTGCCCCGTTCTGGCCGAGGCAGCACTGGTTCTCGGATCTTCATCGCCTCCATCAGGACACCGATTCGTCTGAAGCAGCACCCGAACCTGCTGACAATGTCCAACGGGCAGGTGCAACACCCGAACCTGCAATCGCTCAGGTTATCAACCTGGCTCCTGAGCACAGAGAGTTCAGTCATTTGAACATCCCGCAGGAATGCAGGGACGTGCTGGCAAAAGCAAGAGCGGACAGTACCAACAAAACATACTCTCTAAAATGGAAACTATTCTGCATATGGTGTTTAGAGAGAGGCCTGAGACCACTCCATATCACACCCGAACAGATATTGCCATATCTGCTGCATTTGGCACAGTCCGGACTGACGCATGCATCCATAAAGGTGCATTTGGCGGCCATTTCACGATTCACCAGGACTTTCAAAGGACCGTCTCTTTGGTCCAATAGGCTTATCAAGCAGTTCCTAAAGGGACTATATAGATCCTTCCCAAGACCTAGAACGGTCCCACCGACATGGCACCTCAATTTAGTCCTCAACCAACTCATGAAGCACCCTTTTGAGCCCATTCATCGAGCATCCATCAAGTACATTTTATGGAAGACGGCTCTGCTGCTCGCTCTTAACATCTGCCAGGAGAGTAAGCAAGCTACAGGCTCTATCCATTCAGGAACCCTTCATGCAGTTCAAGCAGGACAGGGTGGTGCTGAGGACAAATCCTAAGTTCATACCGAAAGTGCCTTCAGACTTTCACCTTAATGAACCGATGGTTCTACGTTCTTTCTTTGCAAACCCTACCACCGCAGCAGAAAGGACGCTACACTCCTTGGACCTCAAAAGGTGTCTAAAGTTTTACATAGACAAAACAAAGAGTTTCAGGAAGTCATCACAACTATTTGTGGCCTACAGTAGGCCAAGGATGGGTATGCCTCTAACGAACCAGAGCATCTCAAGGTGGATCTCCTCAGCGATAGCATTCTGCCATGACGGGGCCGGACGGCCTTTGAGTGCTAATGTTAAAGCGCATTCCACCAGAGCGATGTCCACATCAGCAGCGCTGTTCGCTGGAGTGCCGATTTTCGACATATGTAGAGCGGCGACGTGGAAGTCACCGCACACCTTCTCCAGACACTACTGCCTGGATGCTGAACTTCTGAAGGATGCAGCAGTGGGCCAGGCGGTGCTTCGCCATCTATTCCAGTGAGGTGAGCCTTCCAACATCCCGCCATCCTGGTATGCACATCTCTTGCTCTTATGATATGTTGATATATGCTAATGTTTCAAAGTCGCATGGTAATATGTGTATTATCTAAAATGACTATGTAGCATGATTACTTCAGAAATGTGCATAATGTATTGCTGACTACTCTGATTCAGGCATGTGAATCTATGAAAGACACCCCTAATACTGGATAAGAAACGCGTTACTTACCTGTAACAGCAGTTATCCAGTATTGGTGTCTTTCATAGATTCACATGCAACCCTCCCGCCTCCCCTGGAAGGACTCACGTTTCTCTCTAACTGTATTACGCCTATCTAGCTTGGTGCGTACAAAAATCTGAGGGACTGAGGCTCCTGCCAGGAAGGTTCTAGAGGGAGGTCATAGCTGATTGGCTGGCTCTAAGAGTTTGGTCCTTTTTACATAAAGACAAGGTTAGGCTACTAAGGTGAGGCCCTTAGGCCTATTTTCTCTATGTATGTCTATAGGACATTACTTTTCTATGTATCGGAGGTTCCCGTCTCGACGACGGGGAATGATTCAGGCATGTGAATCTATGAAAGACACCAATACTGGATAACTGCTGTTACAGGTAAGTAACGCGTTTCTTCCTCATGCTCACTTTTTGACCACATAGCGACAATTCCTCAAACGTTAACAGAAGGTCAGTGGTGGGGGGGACAAGGCACTCTGTCCACCTTCAAGTATCATATGAACCATTACTTTTAATAATGTATCACTCTTTGAATGTAAAAGTTCCACTACCACACTGTTCAACATGAACCATGCAACTAATACATTGGATTGCTAATCCATTGTGCTTTGCAAGCTTGGGTTTTGTATCCCATCCTCGTTGCCAAATTGTAGTGAATAACTGCAGACTTTAGGGTAGAGTGGATTTGTATGTTTATTGATGATAACCTGCAGTAGTGTCTTGTGATTTAAAGATGACGCGACCCTTTTGGTTCTTGACGGACACTGTAAATGTTTGGGTATGGTTGGTTGAACATTCTACATCATTAATTCTGTTAACGGTTACACTCTGAGGAATAAATACGTGTAATACCAAGCTCCTTGTATGGTGTAATTATTTGCATGCTCCAAAGCTAGGAAGGATGCTACACCTGCTTGAGCGTCATTCTCTCCAGCCAGCCATGAAAAAACTGATTCACCACGGAATCTACTCTTTAGGAATAAACAATACAACACTGTAATGGAGTCTCCATCACGCCTTAAAGGCATAGCAGATGTAACATGTAAAATGCAAAGACTGTTTCCTTTTGTAGCCAGAGTTCTGCTCTAGGAGGAATGTTTGTTTCTTAATCACATACGTTTATATTTGCTTTTCCACCTGTTAAATTTCTTCCAAAAGTTCCCTGCAAGCTCCATGAAAGACCAGAATTATCTTCATGGTCACATATTTATATACAAACCTGCATCTCCTTTGAGAGAATTCAAATTGGTTTGCTCTGCTTAACTAAGTTAGATCTCCATTGCAGTCTTCCGTTTGCAAATCTGACCTGCCTTCGATATTCCTCTAGTGTAGTAATTTGAGTTCGCCACTGGGCTGAATAAACATTCGAAAACATGCCAATGTCTGAGGCGCTGTTTATGCGCATTTACTGGGCATTGGTCCTGACCTTGGTGCATAGTCGCCCAATTATCCAAGGATTTTAAGAAGCGATGCACCGACTTACCTTCATGTAAATCTGGCTTGCAGTTTTTCTCCACAAAAGAATTATCTGGCGATCATTGCAGCTAGAATGTAGTGATTAAAATCCTCCTGGCAGACTCTTCACTGTTGATCAAACTGCACTCTAGAGGGACCAGCATATCTTGTTAATAATGGTGCAGGGCAAACTTTATTTTATGAGACTGCACTTAGCGGGGTCCCCCGTTTCTTTCATCTTGAGTGTTTGGTTAAGTTTTTTTTTAATTCCTTTTAGAATAATTAATACATTCATACAAAAAGTTGCTTTTAAACAGGCATTTCTTCATTTTAATTCTAAAAAGCAATCGTCCTTTAAAAGAACATGTTACGCCATCCTTCCCACAGGTGGAGATATTCAGTATTTATAAATTTAATAAATGGACCCCCACTTCCCTGTGGCAAGCTAAGATTGCAAGCAATTCATTTAAAATTAATTCCTGCCACACATGCATTGCAGTGCTTAGGCACGTCAGCAGGGGCATAGTTCTAAAAAGAGTTTTCGCTGCCCTGAGTGAGTCCTGCAGTGGTGCCTGATTGAAATAAAAATGACTTTTCTTTCATTTTTTTAAATTCAATTTATTTTATTGAAGGAAAATTACTGTTGTTTTTGATTAGTGTTTTAACTAATTGTGTTTTATTCAATAAATCTCATTTTTTTCAGTGTGATAACTATGAAATACGGCCTGGAAAGCATCTTGGTGTATGCATCTCTGTGGCTAACAACAGGCTATTTGTTGGGTCGATTCCAAAGAACAAGACCAAGGAAAATATACTGGAAGAGTTCAGTAAAGTCACAGGTGAGGACAAGTTATCCATTTTTGTTTTGGTCTGCTTTTTTCAGATTTTTTGTCTCAACCCTCCCAAAAAATTACAGCATTTCTGGATTGGCTATCTTCTGACCTTTTCAAAATGGTTTAAAGTGAATAGAAATTTGTTACCCTTGTAGCCTCATTTTTCGCTGTTTGTGTGTCCTTACTAGCATTGGATGTGTAAAAACCGGATGGAATACAACAAGGTACAGAGAAAACTGATATTTAAAAGACTCTTCTAAAATAAGATGAACAATTCTGTTCATGTGCAGCTTACAATGAAAGATTACTAAAAATGTTGTTTCACCTGATTATAAAACAAATGACAAAACTTTGTCTTAACAGTACATATGTTGTTTTCCACTCCTTGCTCCTCCAGCTAAATGGACCTACAATTGCCCATTGTCTCACTCTGTTTCTAGTTCATTAGATGTTTAGACCAAATATGCTCCAACTTATATGTCTAAATTGTGGGGTTGATAGGAGTTGTAAGAACACACATTGAAAAATATTGATGTGGTAGTGAGCTTTGGGTCCTTTTTTGTTTGAGCTGCATCTAGTGGAGCGTCTGCTTTTTTGGTGGAACTTCTTAAGTACTTTTTTTGTCTGTTGAGCCACAGACACAAGATTTGGTCCGTTCTTCTGATTTGAATGCTCCTAAGTGAAAGGTTAGTGGGGACTTTGGGACTTTTTCGGTTGGGGCATGTTTGGCAGAGTATGCTCTCTTATTACAGGAAGGTTGTAGCTGATAATTCAGATGGGATCGCAAACATTATCTACACATTGTTACTCACGACCTGAGTAGACTCTATAATGTATTGGCTGAGTATTCCCACATTTGGCAGCTTGTTGGGGTAACACGTTATTGAGCAGTAATCTCACATACAGTCAGATGACTAAGAAAGTTTCTAATTAATTTCCTTATTTTTTTTTCCCTTTGCATTTCATAATTTTGAATAAATTTTGGATCTTTTATACCTCTTTTCCTTGTAAATAACCCCCTTTCTCTTCCAGGGGATCCTCATCAATAGTCATAAGCACTGAATATTCCCGCACATGTGCGTGACCCCGGAAACAATATAAAAATATACATGTAAAAACACATATATATCTCGCTCCCCATATATGTACATACATATATTATTTTTCTCACACCAATGCAGCTCCAAAACTGAGGCTAAAACAATGTAAACACGTACTGCAATTAGTAAGGAAACAAAAAACACTTTAGGTAAAATTTCCCTTGAACTTTGTGTTTTAATGAGTAAAACCACTCATAAATCCTGAAAAGTGCTTATAAATAGCATTGTTAGCCCTCGGGCTGCATTGTAAAACAATAGCATAGAAAATGAAACCATTTTCAACAAAAACTGGCACCGTGCCTTTAACCTCTTGGCTGCTAAGCCATTATTTGAATTCTTCTTTAATTTCCATTGAAATCAATGGTAAGTCCATGACGAGTTACCCTTGTCATTAGCAGCCAAGAGGTTAAGGCAGCCCTGACCCCAGGCTTCCCATCATGCCTCAGGGGTGACAGTTAGGTCAGTTGTTCTTTCTGGCTCCTTCAGTCAGGACCCTGGTGAAACAGCTCCCTTTCTTTTTGACTTTGTCAAAAAATATTCTTGTTAATCTACAATTTTTGCTTTCACTCGACTTCTTTTAGACCTAGGGTGCTACTGCTACCTTTTTTAGGCCTAAAAAAGGTGTTTTTTCTGTCAAAATGCCTTCCCTCTTTGACAAATGCCCTTCATGTGGAAGGAAGATGGCCAAGACTGACACTCATTCAGTGTGTATCCTGTGCCTACCAGACTCTCATTCTTCGAAAACCTGTGAACACTGCCGGGTTTTAACATCCAGAACTCTCAAAGACCGAGAGAGAATTAGAGTTTATGGACTTTCTGAGAGAGGAAGATCTCCCAAGAAGCAGAATAGTCGGAGGGCGCGGTCGACGTCGGGATCGGCGTCGAAGAAGCAGTCGGCGACGAAGAAGTCTTCAGCGTCGACATCCAAGGTAAATCCGCTACTGACACCGTCGAGGGGTAGGTCGCCGTCGAAGCAGAAGAGCTTGACGGCGAGCCAACCGACATCGAAGCAGCATCGTCATGCTGTGACTTCGAGGCATTCTCCGTCGACGCCTGGCCACCGGCGGTCGGCGTCGAGACAACCTCGGTCGACGACTGGTCGTGGTCGTTCGGCGTCGAGGGAGCCTCTGCCAACACATCGTCGATCGACGTCGAAGCAGCCCACGTCCACGTCCTGTCAATGGCGTTCGATGTCGAAGCAGCCTCCGTCGCATTCACATGCAACGTCGAGGCACCCTCCGTCGCCGCCAGAGCATCGACGGTCGGCGTCTAAGCAGCCTCCGTCGTCGTCTAGCAGGCATCCTTCAACGCGAGACGCTGTATGTCGAAGGACAGTCATCGACACTCGAGGTCGGCGTCGAGGAGATCACGGTCGACGTCGAGAGAGCGTCTATCTGTTCGGCATCGAAACAGCCACCGTTGACTGATCAACGGAGATCCAGAGAGTGGGGCGTCTCGCAGTCAGTGAATATCTCTCCTACAAGATCACAGGAGGGGTCGCCTTTCAGGCAGGTGGTGCATGAGATGGAGAGTGAACCATTGGACCAGTCTCAAGTCCTAAGGTCACAACTGGGTTCCCCAGGATCAGCATCGGCTGCGGAGGTGGAGAAATCACCATTACAGGATCCTCCCGCCAAGAGAAGGAGGGTCTCAGAAGAGAGAAGTCGGTCGAGGTCTTCCTCTAGACGGTCTGTTGTGAGCCTGTCCTCATCTTCCTTGGCATCTCGAAGTGGTAGATCCTCGGATGGGGAACACAGCTATTCAGATAGGGAGAGATCAAAGTCCCCTGCAGGATCAAGCGGATCAGCCTCCTCCACGTTCACGTTCGCCAGTGCAGGATCGCACCCAAAAATCTCCCCCTGTTCGTCTTTCCCCAAGGTGGTATACACCTCTTCACCACTCGGCCAAGGACAAGGGGACAGTGGATCGGTTGAGGGTGTATAGAGATCAAACCTTCCGCCGCAAAGAACGGTCTCGTTCTAGAGGGCATTCAAGAAGGAGATCTAGTCACAGGGAGCGATCTCATTTTAGAACTAGGTCTAGGTCCAGGTGGATTCACGGCTCTTCAAGTTCATTGAGGGCCCGATCGCACAGGAATTACTCTCCGACCCTAACAAACAGTCCACGCTCGAATATCTCCAACAGAGGATATTTTCTCGTTCCAAGACATTTTGGGCAGGGGAGCCCTGAAGCTAGGAGTGCCTATGACCGCTCCGCAGATCAAGACGATGGTCATCTTCGAAACCCTGCAACATAGAACGGCACCCAAACCCTTTTTGCCGTTTGCCCCGGGTATCATGGATCCGGTGAATGAAGTCTTCCTGACTCCGGCGACGGTGAAGTCAGTCCCAGCAAGGATTCTCAAGAAATATCGCCCTCCTGAAGAAGATCCTCTGTTCCTCAAGTCCGATCCGCCGCCAGATTCAGTCATCCTTGTGGCGGCTAAAAAATCCAATGCGGTGGCTTCCTCATCCACGGTACCGCCGGATAAGGACAGCAAGCTACAAGACTCATGGGGGAGAAGAGTATGTAACACCTCAGCTTCTTTTCTCAAGGTCTCCAATGCAGAAGCTCTTCTGGGCAGATATGATAGATCTCTGTGGGACTCTCCTCAGAGGTTTTCTGCAAAACTTCCCCAGGAAGATAGAAAGGACTTCGAGGAGATACTGATGGGGGGCAGTCAAGTCTCCAATCAGATTATAGGTACGGCGGCAGATGGAGCAACGCTGGCTCCGCATGGTTATGCGCATGGAATCACAGCGAAGAGAATCTCGTGGTTGCGCCTAACAGCATTGAAACCCGAGGCTCAAGCCAGAATACTAAATCTTCCTTTTTCAGGCACATCTCTCTTTGGGGCGAGTGCTGATGAGGAGATGCAACGGATGAAGACTGAGTTAGACACCCTTAAAGCTGTGGGGCTTGAAAAGAAAAAGGAATTCCGGAAGAAGTTCCGTTCTGACAACAAGGGCTCTTCGAAGCAGAGGGTTCAAACCCCTCACTGGCAGAAGGGCCAGAACCAGCAAGGCCAACAAAAGTCGCAATATAAAGGAAAGCGCAATTCCAAAGGAAACGAAAATCAGCGCCAAGGCAACAGCTTCAATAAGCCTCAGCAGAAGCAATGAGTCTTCACTTCCCCCAGCACCGTTGTCCACTCCAGTGGGGGGAAGCATTGCGCATCACAGGACAGAGTGGCAGGCCATTACAAAAGACCAATGGGTGTTGTCTACGCTGCAGAATGGGTACTGTATTCGTTTCCATCGTCTACCTCCATCCGATCCTCCGATGTCAACGTCAAGCCACCAGCTACAAATGTTAAAGAAAGAAGTAGCGACACTACTCGAAAAATCAGCCATCGAGAGGGTGCCGGTGGCTCAAAGGGGGAAAGGAGTATATTCGAGGTATTTTCTGGTCAGAAAAAAGGGCCAAAAGGTGGAATACAGGCCCATTCTGGACTTGAGAACACTCAATCTACATGTCAGTAAAGAAAAGTTTCGCATGTTGGCGCTTCACCAAATATATCCACATCTCACGAAGGGGGATTGGATGTGTTCGATGGACCTTCAAGGTGCGTACTTTCATGCCCCGATACGGCCCGATCACAGGAGATTCCTTCGATTCCGGGTGGGGACCTCCCACTACCAGTTCAAAGTCCTGCCGTTTTGGTTGAAGTCTGCCCCCAGGGTGTTCACGAAGTGTCGCAGTGGTGGCAGCAGCTCTACGCCGAAGGGGGGTCTTCGTATACCCATACTTAGACGATTGGCTGTTGAAAGGTCCAACTCCAGACAACGTAAGGAATCAATTCCGGACATGCATAGAATTCTGTCAGCGTCTAGGTCTGCATGTCAATTACAGAAAGTCTGTCTCCCAACCCACTCAGAAGATTCACTTCCTAAGAGCTCTGCTAGACTCCGAGGTAGGAAAAGTGTTTCCTTCGGAGGAGAGACAGTTTTCGATAACGCTCAAGTGCCAGCAAGTTCTTCGCAACAGGACTCAAAGTGCGAAAGATAGCCTCCCTCTTGGGGTCGATGGCTTCATGCATCTCCTTAGTACCGAACGCCAGACTTCGGATGCGTCCTCTTCAGCAGGATCTGGAGGACAAATGGGACCAGCAATCAGATCGCTGGGACGATCAGATCACTTTGTCGGAGGTAGCTCGATCTTCCATCCCGTGGTGGACAAAGAAGCTGAATATGCAGGTGGGAGTTCTCTTCCATCAACCTCCTCCTGCACAAACGATCATCAGAGATGCGTCTTTACAAGGCTGGGGGACGCACATGGGACCTCTCCAAGTGCAGGGTCTGTGGTCGTCCAAAGAAAGCACCTACCACATCAACTTGCTGGAATTGAGAGCAGTCCACCTGGCCCTCAAAGCGTTCCTTCCCAAGCTTAGGAGGAAATGGTTCTAGTACAAACGGACACCACCACCACAATGTACTATTTGAACAAGCAGGGAGGAACACGCTCAAGGACTATTATCACTGGAAGCTCAGCGCATCTGGCATTGGCTTCTGGCTCGCAAGTTGTCTGTTCAAGCAGTCCACCTCCCAGGAGAGCAGAACGGGAGGGCGGACGCACTAAGTCGGCACTTCGAAGACAGAGCGGACTGGGTCCTCAACGACGAAGTGCTAGAAGACATTTTCCAGTCTTGGGGTTGTCCTTCCATAGATCTCTTCGCGGACGACGTAAACAGCAAATGCCCAAGCTTCGCCTCAAGGTTCTATCGACCAGTAACGAGAGGGAATGCTCTTTTGATCGACTGGTCAGGGGAATTTGTGTACGCCTTTCTACCCCTTCCTCTGATCCCGAAGGTGGTGAGCAATCTGAGCCACTCGTGCACAACGATGATCCTGATTGCCCCCGACTGGCTGAGGCAATGGTGGTACACGGACCTACTTCACCTGTCAGTGTCTCCTCACAAGAGGCTTCCATGCAGGCCGGACCTGTTATCGAAGATGAACGGGAGGATTCACTATCCCAACCTTCCGTCACTGAACTTGGCAGCATGGCTCCTGAGGTCATTCAGTACGGCCATCTAGGACTGGCACAAGACTGCATGTCCATTCTGAGAGAGCACAACGTCCTTCCACAAGACATTCTTACGCATGCAAGTGGAAGAGGTTCTATATGTGGTACATGCAGAATGGTCACAATCCGGTCAAGAGTCAGGAAGAAGCAGTTCTTCCATACTTGTTGTACCTGGCTAAAGCAGGGTTGAAGTTCAACTCCATTAAGGTGCATTTAGCCGCTATAACTGCTTATAGGCGATCACCTTCACAAACCTCTTTTTTCCAGTTGCCAGCAGTAAAAGATTTCCTGCAGGGTCTGAAAAAGGTGTACCCTCCTCTACGCCCTCCTTCTCCTCCCTGGGAGCTGAACCTAGTACTATCAAAGTTGATGGGCCCTCCTTTTGAGCCCATTCATAAAGCTACTTGACAGCATATTTCCTGGAAAGCGGCTTTTTTGGTAGCGATTAAGTCAGCCCGCAGGGTGAGCGAGATTCAGGCCCTCTGTACAAAGGAACCATATACAGTGTTTCATTTGAATAGAATAGTGCTGAGAACGCACTCTTCTTTCCTGCTGAAAGTGGTGTCAGATTTTCATGTCAATCAGTCGATCTCTCTGCCCACTTTCTTTCCCAATCCCTCTACTCCAGCTGAGAGGGCTTTACACTCTTTGGACCTGAAAAGTGTTTTAAAGTTCTATTTCGACATTCTGATCAGTTATTTATTAACTATGGATCGATCAGAACTGGTCATGCAGCATCGAAACGTTCCATTTCCAGATGGATCGTCTCGTGTATCAAACTTGCTTACCAATTGTCGCAAAAACCTCTGAGGTTTACCCCTAGAGCGCATTCCACTAGAGGTAGAGCTGCCATGACAGCGTACCTACAGAATGTGCCCATGTCTGAGATTTGTAAAGCGGCGACCTGGAGGTCTGTCCATACATTTACCAGACATTACTGTCTAGATTCGGACACGAGAGCAGATACCCAGGTAGGCCTGAGGAATCTGTTTAGCAGCTGAGTTATTGGCTGTTATGATATGGTTGGGTCATGTACTTCTCATTTACCTGCAGGTGGTTGATGGGCTTGCTATTCTATTCAGTGCTTATGGCTATTGATGAGGATCCCCTGGAAGAGAAGGATAAGTTACTTACCTGTAATCCTAGTTCTCTTCCAGGGATATCCTCATCAATGTCATAAGCAATCCGCCCGCCTCCCCAGGTAAATGAGATTCAGTACTATTGCAATCTTATGGTTGAGCCCTGTCTTCAGGGTTATGCAAAGAACTGACCTGTCACCCCTGAGGCATGATGGGAAGCCTGGGGTCAGGGCTGCCTTAAAGACACGGTTCCAGTTTTTGTTGAAAATGGTTTCATTTTCTATGCTATTGTTTTACAATGCAGCCTGAGGGCTAACAATGCTATTTATAAGCAATTTTCAGGATTTGAGTGGTTTTACTCATTAAAACACAAAGTTCAAGGGAAATTTGACCTAATGTGTTTTTTTGTTTACTTACTAATTGCAGTACATGTACATGTGTTAACATTGTTTTAGCCTCAGTTTTGGAGCTTCATTGGTGTGAGAAAAATAATATATGTATGTACATATATGGGGAGCGAGATGTGTGTTTTTACATATATATTTTTATATTGTTTCCGGGGTCCCGCACATGGGCGGGAATATTCAGTGCTTATGACTTTGATGAGGATACCCCTGGAAGAGAACTAGGATTACAGGTAAGTAAATTATCCACCCCCCCCCCCCCCTAGTGTTGCAAGAATAGCTCTCTTCGGGAGAAATTTCAATTTAAAGGCCAATTTATGAATAAATACACTGTGAGGTGGTACTCATTTAAGACAGCCATGTAAGCCTGTGATCAACATTGGGAACTGGATGTCTTTTTGTTGGACCTAGACAGACTGACTTGCAAGCACAGTTGAACTTCCTGATCAGACACAACCGTCCTGGTCACATGAACTCTGCAATTATGTGGTGTCCATACTTATTGTATTTCTTCTTTTGGACAGGCCTCCTATTGATTTGAAACATTGTACTCACTATATTAGACTCTTTGGGCCTTGCATACAGTTTCCCAAAGCGGACTGTTGATGAGCCTTTTGTCCTCTTCCCCCATATCACGCTTGGTTTCTAGTCTTGACCTAGATACATGTGGCACAGGTAAGACTGCTTGTTCTCTTGGACAGGTTATACCTGTCACAGCCGTTGTGGTATGTTGAGCTCAAATTGTGCTCATGTTTTCAGTCAAGTACTTGCTTGACTTCAGCTTGGCCTGCTGGCTTTCAGATTACAACTTTGGTGAGCTCTGGGGTTTCAGCACAAGACATTTCACATGCCTCTCTGCATGATCTTTGCTCAGTTTGCTGCTACTGGAGCATTATATATTTTAATGCTCCAGTAGATTGCATTATTTCATTATTGTCCTTGCTGCTAGAAAGAAGGCTAATGCCCAGATATCTACAGGCCTACCCAGTGTTTAATTTGTGGAAGAAGCGTGATGCTGCCCAAAGCTCAGCTCAGAAGCAGGTGCAAATCAATGTTATGCCCCCAACACAAAGGCCACATAGTCCTGAATCCACCTAAGGCCTCTTTAATCCACTGCCAGGCATGTGCTGTCCCTTTATCTCACTCTCTTGCTGGTTCCTACTTTCTACCTTTGTGACGTTTTCCACCTTCTCTTCCTCTTCCCTTTTTGTGTTTTCCTTCTCTTGCTCTCTGGAAACTGACTGAAGAAGAAAATATGGGCCAGTCCCCAAAAACTGGTGCAGTGCCCCACCACCGGCAACAACTGGCTCAATTTAAGCATTGGGCTTATCGCTGGAGAAGTGCCCCACCACCGGCAACAACTGACTCAATTTAAGCATTGGGCTTATCGCTGGAGAAAAAGTAAACTAGGGACTGTGGAACGTAAAATGGAGAGGTATTCTTGCGCGCAATGTCTTATCGCAAACTCCTTCACACTTCTGAGTAGATATATGGACAGTGAGAGGAGATCTAGGACTTTATTACAACACCTCCCAGACCAGTTCAGAAAAAAGGGTCTGGAATATAATATGAGGGCAAAATAATTTGTAAACCTGTCTAATGCTAGCCCTTGATGCAGCAGACACTGCAGGTTGAGAGACTACACTTTCAAAACCTGCATGCCTGAGTCTCTTGCTGTAAACATTCAGGGAAAGTCATCTTTATCAACGTGTCATTTACCAAGAAAGATTGTTTAGGGCAACTGTAGATGTATCCCTGCTGAGATTGAAGAAATACAATGACAACCAAAGCGATGGGAGCACTAAAATCTCGGGGTACATTTGGAAGTGGCATGCCTGCTACTAGGAGACAAACCCTACGGCAGACACAAGTACTACAGCCAGCCACTACCCAGGTAATGGGCACTTCATGGTGGTTACAACAACGCCACAGACTGACTTTCGAGATCGATTGGGGGAAAATATCAGACCACCAGAGTGGCTGCTGCATCCAACCGCTTACTCTTGAAAGGACTGCCCTGAACCAAACCCCTGTAGCGGGATCGGGTGTTCCAGATTAAGTACTAAATAAACAGAATAACACATGGATATTGCATAAAGCTACAGAATATACAACGAAATGTAAAGGCAAACAAAATGTCTTTCAAAGGAATGTAACTTACTCTTAGGACAGGAGATAAAAACTATTAAATAAAGGGAGCCATATAGAAAGTTCCAATAAAGGAGCACATCCAAGGAGTATACTCTGTATACTTCTCATTCAAAAACAGGACCCAACTGTGAAGCGCATTATAGACCTTAGACTACTGAGCAAATTTATAAAATCCCAAATTCAAGATGACCACACTGCAGGAAGACAGCCCCAGCCACTCACTTGCTGGAAGATGTCCTGAGCCACAGAGTGTAACTGATATTCATAATCGGCTAGGCACAGTCGACTGAGTTTGTCCAGCCTTGCATTTAAGGATCCTGCCTGGTGCCGGGCAATCGGGGTGATGCCTTAAGAGCTCATCTACATTGAAGTGCAGGGCCTCCTAGAGCATGACCCACAACCCCACTTAGCTCAGCTTGTTGCAATACTAGCTGGGCATGCTGCCCATGGGAATGTGCACCACTCTGCTTTGATGGTCAGGAGGATCGCTTTCAGTGCCAAGCAAATCATTTCCAAATCCAACTAGTTGATGTGGAGGCGAGCCTTCACTGGAGACCAGAGTTCTCTGATCTCTATCGCTCCTAATGATCTCTGCAACGGTGCATCTGTCACGACCATTAGATCCAGGAGGGGTAGGGCGAGGGGTCCGCCACCAGTCCAACGGCAGTCCAGCAGCCACCACTGCAGATTCTCTTCCATCTCCTTAGTCACCTGAATGAACTCTTAGGTACCCTTGGTGCTGAGCTCACACATTTCAGAAACCACTGCGGAGACCCCATGCACCACCTGGCATGTGCCACCAGCAGGATGCAGGAGGCCAAGAGGCATCAAAGCCGAAGATTGATACTTCAGGATCGCAGTTCCAATGTATTGGACTCATTGAGGCGAAGGGATGGCTTAGAAGTGCACCGTATCAAGGATGGCTCCAATGAAGTGAAACTGTGGAAGCAGATTATTAATAATTTACCTGTGCATGGTCACCCTTCCGTCCACTGGTTCTCAACAAGTAAGGAGGATACTGGAGTGAAGTACCATGGATCATTTACTTAGCATTCATGAATGAGGGGCCCATCCCACAAGCACCATAGAGATACTCTGGGAGAAGCACACTGAACAATGGGTTACATGGGTTTTTATAGCAAGAGATCACAAACAAGGGACGCCCAAAGGTAAATAGAGCTTTGGGAAAAACACACAAATGAGGTAACGGCAAGAATCCACAGCCTCGGTCTTGTGCAATTGCTACGTCCTAAGGCTGAGCAACGTGATATGCTATCTGAGTAAACTTTACTTGAGTATTAACCATTGTCTGAAAACCCTCGAGTAGACACCAACTGTTCTTTTGTGCTGACTCAGCATGTGTACACAGCCTACAATGCCCCAATCTAGATTCTTTACTCATGTTTATGCAGTTATGGTGTCAAGGATAGAGCCGGGCTGGAAGCAGGGCAAGGGTGAAAAATGGATGAGGCATAGCTTATTCAAAAAAACGAGATTCAGATTTTACATTTCAACAAAGCCATTGTGAAGGTGT
This sequence comes from Lissotriton vulgaris, assembly GCF_964263255.1. Classification (NCBI taxonomy): domain Eukaryota; kingdom Metazoa; phylum Chordata; class Amphibia; order Caudata; family Salamandridae; genus Lissotriton; species Lissotriton vulgaris. Next base: position 1,700,132,525 of record NC_141687.1, read on the forward strand.
GACTGCAGAAGGTTGTTGTAAAAACCAAACTGTCAACAGGCCCACAGTCATCTGTTATGTTATGTTAAGAAAGCTTCTATAGCGCACAGCTGCCCCAGCAAAGGGGCGTCCCTGCGCTTAGGATAGGCAGAAGAAACACAACACTACAAAGAACAGAGTTTCCTCCTGCACAGAATACTAAGGTGCAGGAGGAAACAGAAAGGTTTTGATAGCCCTCCTGAACTCAAGCAGGTCATTGAGAGCACGAATTTGACCTGGAAGTGAATTCCAAAGCTTGGCAGCTAAAACACGGAAGGAACGTCCACCGACTACAGAGCCTAAATCGTGGGACAAAAACCAGATTTTGGCCAAGAGACCTCAGAGAGCGAGAGGGGACATAGGGATTAAGAAGGTTCTCAAGAATCCGAGGGGAGGATAACCTGAGAATCTTAAAGGAGAGACATAAGGTCTTAAAGTCAATCCTTTGCGCCATCGGAAGCCAGTGGAGTGCACGAATAGTTCCTTTTGCAGAGCAGAACCTCGGTAGACCTACCACGTCCCTTGCCGCAGCATTCTGTGCACGCTGTAGCCGGACAATTTCCTCCTGATTAGCCCCTAACAGGAGTGAGCTGGCGTAATCAGGACGGGATAAGATGCTTGCCTGAATAATCAACTGCCTAGTAGGGGCATAAAAATGTTTTAATACGGGCCTCAAGCCACGTAAAATCCCAAAGCAGGTCGCTGCTACTTTTTTTGTATGGCAACAAAGAGTAAGGGCTGGGTCTAGCCAAACACCTAGGTTTTTGACCTCAGAAACCGGGGTAGGAGTAGTCCCTAACTCTGGGGGCCACCAATTATCACCCCAGAGATTGCTTTGCTTGTCCACGATCAGAACCTCCGTTTTCTTGGCATTGAGCTGAAGACCGTTATCTGTCATCCAGCCAGCCACGGCCAGGAGACCCGTCGAAACCTAAGGGCATCGAGGTCGGAGTTCCCACTCAGAGTAACCGCCAGCTGCGTGTCGTCAGCGTAGGAGGCAACAGTCATATCCCACAGCTTAGCGACCGCAGCCAGCGGCTACACGTACAGATTAAATAATGTGGGACTCAGTGCCGATCCCTGGGGCACTCCCAATTCCAGAGGATAAGGTTTAGACTCGTAGGGCAAAGTGGCGACCCTAAATGAGCGGTCTGCCAGAAAAGACAGGAACAACTCGAGTGCTATGCCAGAGACACCTGCATCTCCCAACCGTTGCAATAGTATCGTTTGGGAGACTGTGTCAAATGCGGCACTGAGGTCAAGTAACACCAGTGCCGCGGTTTGACCAGAATCCACCACAGTCCGCAAATACTCAGTCATCGAGAGTAGGGCTGTCTTGGTGCTGTGGCCAGCACGAAAACCATTCTGGGAAGAGTCCAAAATATTGACCCTCTGCAGATGTTCAGATAAGATGTTATTTACATGGGCCTCTGCGACCTTCTCGGCCCATGGAAGAAGAGAAATAGGTTGATAATTCTCTAATTTGAGAGGATCCAATGTTGATTTCTTCAAGATTGGAGTGACATAGGCCTGTTTCCATTTGATAGGGACTATGCCAGATGAAAAAGATAGGTTAATGAGATGGCGTACATGGGGCAAGCATCGGGTAGAGGATTCTCTCAGCTGTGCCGGTCTAAGTGGGCCAGCAGGGGACCCAGATTTTACCTTAGTTGCCAAGCTGTCGAATACCTCCCTGGACATGTCAGGGAGGGTCGAAAGAACTACATCGGTAGTACAGCTAGGCCTCACGGTCTCACTCAATCCGGTGGAGCTGGGGAAGGATCGGTAGATGGTCTGTATCTTTTCAAGAAAGAAGGTTGCTAAGTCTTCACAATGAGCCACCGAGCAGATTTCAGCTACTGGGGCTCTCTTGGTAGTAAGATCTTTAAGAACTTTAAAAATCAGCTTCGAGGAATTGGAGCAGGTTTTAAACTCTAGAGCGTAGTAGGCCGCACGGGCTCTACAGATGGCTCTGTGATCGATTTTAACTTTAGAAAGATACAGTACTTTCTTCTCCGCCTCGAAGGTTTTACGCCAGCACCTTTCCGCTTGTTTACAAGCTTTTTTCAAATTCAGCAAGGTACTATCGTACCAAGGGCTGGGCTCTCGGGAACGGCATTTACTCCAAGTAGCAGGAATCAGAAGATCAAGAGCCCGAGTGATCCAGTCACAAAATAGGTCATAGCCATGATCTACATCAGTAAACTGACCATGCGGATTTTCATCAAGTAATCTGTGAAAATCTACAAGCTTTAATTTTTTCCAGGGACATTTCAAGACCACTTTCTCTGAGGGTTTAAAAAGGGGGTCCTTGAGCATAAGATCAAGTTTCACAAGAAAGTGGTCAGACCAGGCTATTGGGCTGGGTCGCGACACCCTGGCTCCTATTAAATTTGTAAATATGGGGTCCAAAATATGCCCGCCCTCATTTGTAGGGTAGGTCACCATCTGGCTGAGCTGTAGTGCCTCCAGGTCTGCAAGAATGCTGCTGATGGCTGGAGTATGACGAAGGTCGAAATGGAGATTGAGGTCTACAAAGACACTAAAATTAGCAGAGCTTAACGCAAGAGCTCACCAAATCTGGGAGAGCCTTCCTGAAAGCAATATCATTTCCGGGGGGTCGATAAATCAAGAGTCCCGAAAAAGAAAAATGATGGTTAACCGTTATGCTAAAATGAGCACACTCACAGCCATCCACCTTCAAGATCTTCCAGGTACAGGGAAAGCAGGACTTTACTATTGCAGCAATACCCCCGCCCCTAGAGTTGCGATTATCGGTGTAAATAGAGTATTCCGGAGGAATAGCAAGATTCACAATAGCCGATGCTTCATCCTGTAACCATGTGTTCGAGGCATATGGGCTGCAGATGGTACATTATGAATAGATCGCCATCTGGTGTTGGGCTCGGATGATTGCGCTTTGTTTTTCTCTTGGAGAGTCTTTTGTATCTTGGTGACTCCTCCTTTGGTTGGTAGTGCGCATGGGCATCGGCTCCATCCTTAGATTGTTTTTTTCCGCCATCGGGTTCGGATGAGGATCGAGACGCTCCAGATCGACTTCGAAAAGAAGTGACTTATCGGCGCGTATTCCCTTTCCAATTCGACGGTATTGTTATCGAACGCGATTTCATTTCCATTCCGGCGCGTTTCGACTCCAACATCGAAGAAAAAACTTTGATCTACGTCGACGAACAGGAGGCCTTTCTCGACATAGTCAAGCCCGGAGTCCATGGAAAGGACTCCATTCAAGAAATGTCCAACGTGTGGTGCTAAGTTCCCACACAAGGACCTACACGAGGTGTGCAACCTCTGCCTATCGCCGGAACACGAATCCAGGGACTGCGAAGCCTGCACAGCATTCTCCTCCAAGTCGACGATTAGAAATCGTCGAACTCGAAGACACGAGGTTTCCAGAATGCAGTCGGAGGCGATCCCGGAGCTGTTCGGAGACCAGCAACTTGATGGAGAAGAGGATCATGAGGATCAGTCAGGGTCGGAAGGGGACGAGTCGGATGTCGAAGAACTCGACGTGCAACAAACCGTGAGTGACGACGTCCCCTTACCATAAAAACGACCCCGTGTGGTAATGACCCCGCCTTCGAGCCCGGTCAAACCGCAGAAAAAAGTTTCCGACGCCCCGCCTTCGGGCCCGGCAACGAAACCGAAACTGAAACATTCGGTCTCCCACCATGTCGGATCCGAGAAGAGGTTGACAACGACTTCGACGCCGAAGCTCCATGCAAGGGAAAGCTCAGCATCGAAACAGAAACATGATTCGACGTCGAAGACTCACTCGACACCGAAAAAATCGGAATCGAGCAAACACTCGGTGCCGAAAACACCGAACATTGACAATCGAAAACAAAGGCACCTTTCGGAACCGAAGGCTTCGGTACCGACACAGGAGCAGCAGACCGATCCCAAACAAAATGAACAGATAGAAGACAAATCTCTTCCTTCAAAAAAGAGAACACTGGGGACAAATACAACTCCTCCTACTTCTCCTCGACCTAAAGTCACACCCTCTTCTCCTATTCCTCACACTATGCCAAATATTCCTGCACCTTCTACACCAAGACCATCTACACCTCAGTCTGATGTAGACAGTGATACAGGGGAGGGAGAACCTCAAGGGGATGATGACACTATCCCAGATGAGGATGACCCATGGGAAAATTATAACTCGGGGTCAGATGATGACAACGACCCTGAGTTATATCCCTCAAAGCCTTCACCACCTGATAACACAGGGTTTGTACAGCTCATTAATAGGGCAGCAAAATATCATAAGGTAGATCTACATCCAGAACCTCAAATAGCGGACTTCCTATTAGAGACACTACCTAATGCACAAAGAACATCAGGCACTCTACCTATGCTGAAGGGTCTTCTCAGTCACACAGAAGAAATATTCAAAGACCCAGTGAGGGCTAGGGTGTTAAACCCAAGAATTGATAAAAAATATAAGGCGGCTCCAAAGGATCCAATATTTATAAAAGGACAGGTACCTCTGGACTCGCTTGTAGTTTCAAACGCTCGTAAAAGAGCGAACTCATTATCTACAGGAGAGGCCCCTCCACCTGATAGTCAAAATTAATAGATGCATCAGGCAAGAGAGTAGCATCTCAAGCGGCAAATAGCTGGCGTATAGCCAATACTCAGGCGCTACTTGCACGTTATGACAGGGCACATTATGATGAATTAGAAAAACTCATCACACATCTCCCCAAAGAACATTAGAAAAAGGCAGATCAGTTAATACAGGAAGGAAAAATAATAACTAATACTTCCATTAAGTGCGCCCTAGACGCAGCAGACACTGCAGCAAGAACCATCAACACCAGTGTCATGTTAAGGAGACATGCATGGCTTAGAATCTCAGGGTTCAAACAAGAAGTACAAACATCCTTATTGAACCAACCCTTTGATCAGAAAACACTTTTTGTCTCAAGCACAGATGAGACTTTAGAAAAGATGAAGAAGGATACAGAAACGTCTAAGTCAATGGGAGCATTGCAACAGCCAATACAAAGGGGTTCCTTTCGTAGATCCACCTATAGAGGAGGCTCAAAAAATACAGGAACAAATCAGCAATCCACCTCTTTCACACCCACGTCACCCAAAGGTAATTCAAGAGGTAGTTACAGAGGTAACAACAACAAGGGTAGAGGCCGCGGAAATAATAACAACCGCAACTCCTCAACCCCATAACAGTAACTTAATACAACTTCCCCCAGACCACATAACACCGGTCGGGGGACGTCTATCACAGTTCCTACCTGTCTGGGAAAACATCACATCAGACAAGTGGGTGAGACAAATTATCCAACATGGTTATTGCCTAGAACTCACAGCTACCCCACCAAACATCCCCCCCCCCCAAACAGCGTCCAATGAGTCAAGATCATCTAACATTGTTAAAAGAAGTACTAGCACTGCTACAAAAGCATGCAATAGAGAAGGTTCCAAAACATCAACAAGGAACAGGAGTATACTCTCTATACTTCCTAATCCCCAAAAAAGATGGGTCTCTAAGACCAATCTTAGACCTCAGACCTCTCAATGCATACATAAATTCGGAACATTTCCACATGGTCACGCTCCAACAGGTACTTCCTTTACTGAAGAAAGGGGACTTTCTTTCTACACTGGATCTAAAAGACGCTTACTTTCATATCCCAATTCACAAAGCCCACAGGAAATACCTAAGGTTTGTAGTGGAAGGACAACATTATCAATTCAAAGTCCTTCCGTTTGGGGTCACAACGGCACCAAGAGTGTTCACAAAATGCCTAGCTGTGGTGGCAGCACACCTAAGAAGACAACAAATACATGTCTTCCCCTACTTGGACGATTGGATAATAAAGGCCAAGTCACAAGAAGAATGTCTTCACAACACACAGAAGACGATTCAATTGCTGCACCACCTAGGGTTTACGGTGAACTACAAAAAATCACACCTGCAACCAAACAAAATTCAGCAATACCTGGGGGCTACTAATAGACACAAAGAGCCATAGCATACCCCAATCCGATCAGGATACAAACAATGGTCGTGTTAATACAAAGATTTCAACCACAACACTCACTACCAGCACGAGTGTTTATGCAGCTGTTAGGCATGATGTCCTCCTGCATACTGCTAATACCACATGCCAGACTACAAATGCGTCCACTACAGGAGTGTCTAGCGACACAGTGGAATCAGGCTCAAGGTCAGATTACAGATCTGGTGTTGGTAGACGACCGTACGCATCGCTCTCTGAAGTGGTGGAACACAACAAACATTTCCAAGGGACGGTCGTTCCTAGAACCGATTCCACAAATGATACTAACAGTGGACGCATCGCTCTCCGGATGGGGAGCGCATATGGACAAATACACAGTGCAGGGGAAGTGGAGTGTGCAGCAAAAGAAACTGCACATCAACTACTTGGAACTATTAGCAGTATTTCTAGCACTAAAAGCTTTCCAAATGCAAATAACTAACAAGGCAGTCTTGATCAGAACAGACAACATGACTGCAATGTATTATATTCGAAAACAGGGGGGGGGACACACTCTCTCCAACTATCCAAACTAGCACAGGACATTTGGAGATGGGCCATTCCTCAAAAGATCTATCTGTTAGCAGAACACCTACCAGGAGTTCAAAATCAGATAGCAGACATCCTAAGCAGAGAGTCAGAACAAGTACACGAATGGGAGCTGCACGACCAAATACTGCAGCCATTCTTCCAAAGATGGGGGCAACCAGAGATAGATCTGTTTGCCAATCATCAGAACGCAAAATGCCAAAACTTCGCATCCAGATACCCACACCACCGGTCCCAGGGCAATGCACTATGGATAAATTGGTCCAACAGATTTGCTTACGCTTTCCCCCTCTCCCACTAATTCCGTTAGTGGTTCGGAAACTGCAGCAGCACTCAATGACAATGATACTAGTGGCACCCACGTGGGCAAGACAGCCGTGGTTCACCACGCTACTACAACTCTCACAGGTGCCACATCAAAAGCTAAGATTATTACCCATGCACCTTACACAGAACCATGGAGAAATAATGCACCCAGATCCCAAACAATTGAACCTAGCGATCTGGCTCCTGAGGTCATAGAGTTTGGATATTTAGATTTACCACCATAATGTATGGAAATCATTAAACAAGCAAGACGTCCTACCACCAGAGCATGCTATGCAGCAAAATGGAAGAGGTTTGCTATACACTGTAACAGTAAGCACATCAACCCTCTGGACGCATCCACTAAACAAATCATTTGCTATTTACTACATTTGCAGCAATGTAACTTAGCATATACCTCTATCAGGGTTCATCTCGCAGCTATAGCGGCGTACCTACAAAACAGGCAACATCTTTCCCTGTTTAAAGTACGAGCAAATAAAGCTTTCATGGAGGGACTCAAAAGAGTCATTCCACCAAGACGACCACCTTCCCCAGTCTGGAATCTCAACATAGTACTTACCAGACTCATGGGACCACCATTTGAACCTATGCATAGGTGTGAAATACAATTCCTCTCATGGAAGGTGGCCTTCCTCATAGCTATCACGTCACTTAGAAGAGTAAGTGAGTTACAAGCTTTTACGATTCAAGAACCATTCATGCAGTTACACCAAAACAAAGTGGTTCTTGGAACAAACCCAAAATTCTTACCAAAAGTAATTTCTGCATTCCACATCAATCAATCAGTGGAATTACCGGTTTTCTTTCCAAAACCACAGACGGTAGCGGAAAGGGCCCTACATAAATTGGATGTCAGAAGGGCAATATTGTACTATATAGAAAGAACACAAACTTTCAGATATACAAAACCGCTATTTGTTGCGTTTTCTCCTACACATAAGGGCAATCCCATCTCTAAAGCGGGCATTGCCAGATGGATTGTAAAATGTATTCAGATATGCTACTTAAAAGCAAAGAGAACATTAACTGTTCCTCCTAGAGCTCACTCTACACGTAAACTAGGAGCATCTATGGCATTCTTGGGAAACATTCCACTAGATGACATATGCAAAGCAGCTACCTGGGTTACACCGCACACCTTCACAAAGCACTATTGTGTAGATGTGCACACAACACAACAAGCTAGAGTGGGACAAGCTGTATTAAAGACTTTATTTCAAACAGTTGCAACAGACACGGGTGACCACCGCTAGGGAGAGAACTGCTGTATAGTCTATTCATAATGTACCATATGCCTCGAACGGAACATGCTACTTACCAGTATGCATCTGTTCTTGGCATAGAGGGCTGCAGAGTGGTACATGCCCTCGCAGCCTCCCCGGAAACCTGTGTCTGTTCCAACATTATCTTATTTAGATACACTTACATGGGCATTCCTATCTGTATTCTATCATACTACTCCATCTAACCCTACTACGGCAAAACAATCGAAGGATGGAGCCGATGCCCATGCGCATTACCAACCAAAAGAGGAGTCGCCAAGATACAAGACTCCAAGAGAAAAACAAAGTGCAATCATCCGAGCCCAACACCAGATGGCGATCTATTCATAATGTACCACTCTGCAGCCCTCTATGCCAAGAACAGATGCATACTGGTAAGTAGCATATTCCTTCGGTCATTAAAAGAATGTCCGGGGCCCCCTCGGTAATAAGATCGTAGATACCGGAATGATGTTTAGCCAAGGATCTGACATTTAGACTCCAGACTAGAAGATCACGGGGAGCCTTCGCCTCTGTAGACAGAGATACCTCCGAGGAGAGACTAGCTACTGCTGAAGTAGGGGCAGATTTCTTCAGAGAGAAATGACCACAGGCACATTATAAGATCCACACAGCGGGTCGACCATTCCCAAAGTACAACGTGGAGACCAATGCCGAGTACTCAGAAGCTCCTCCCTCGAGTACCTACCTCCATTGATCTGAGACAATGCAGAGTTCCTGGCGCTAAGCGATTCCTTAGCGCTGACGGGCGCAGACGGGCAGGACTCTGGCGCGAGTACGGCGCTCCCGCTGCGCGTCGCCTCTGCGCGTCTCCATGGCAGGTTTAAGTAGGGGACTCGCCTGCACACATGAGCACTAGGATTGTATGACTAAACAACTACTGTCTGAACCACGACTTCCTAAACCACGAATGTTTTACAACGATCATTTCTAAACCACTAAATTTTGTATAACTACTTCCTAAACAACAAAACTAAATCCCTTTTATTTGCCATTTTAAACTTCATGCAATTAATATTTTTTAAACCCTCATGTTTATTCTATGTCCATCTGCGTGCACAATCGAGCACAGTAATTTGAAAGGCTGTTCTTATCTTTTAACTTCCCTAACAAGTATCAAGCACAAAGACATTAATTTTAGCATCTAAGAACAAGGTCAAACAATGAGAGAAGACTCGGATGACAAACCAAAGTCTGAAATAAATATATTAAGCATGTTGAAAAGTATTTAAAAATAAGTTTGTGTGAATATTTAATAAATCATTTTAAGTAACATTTCTTTTTTTTAAATTTAAAACCCAACAAAAGAAAGTCTTTTAAACACCGGTCGAAATTGAAAAGTCATTAAACAAATAGTCACAGATTTTGAATTCCATCATCTATTTTAAAACAGCTGACTGCAGTAATCACTAAAATGGCGGCATAACGAACTTTTAAAAGGAATGAAAAGGACTTTTAAAAACGAAGACATTAATCACATGAATAACCATATATAAACAATGTTTTAAAAATGGATTGCAGGGGGCGTGGCCAAGATGGCGGAGTAGGAGGACGTGTCTTTCCCGAGCTCCCGCTCCCGACCAGGCCCTAAGCCTCTAAACCAAGCATTTTCTCAATGCCCCGCCCCCTCGACAACCTGGGAGAGTGGGACCAGCTAGGAGAGCCTCCGGTCATCGCTGATCTGTGGTCTGGACTCTCCGCCGCCTGGAGAGCCCTGGGCGGTGGGCCCGGCCTCCGGAACCCCGAGACGCAGTAGTGGAGCGGGCCGGAGCCGAGACACGGCTGCAGGTGACGCCATGCCTGGCACTTCCGAGACCCTGGCCGGGAGCGGGGGTGAGTGAGGTCGGTGGCCCTGCAGTGGTGAGCGCCGGGGACCTGAGAGAGCAGAGCGGAGCCCCGGGGGCGGCGCCTGCCCTAGTGCCTGCCCTTCGGACACATGAGGCTGCGTCCTAGCCGGAAGGAAGCGGAGGTTGGAGCAGCGGAGTCGCGGCTTTGGTGGCAGTGGCGGGACTCGGCGCTGCAGCGGTACTTGCGGTCCACGGAGCCGCTCCTGTGACCCCAGCTGAGGAGCCCAGAGTAGCGCACCCGAGACGCGGTGCCAAGGAGGCCGGGAGAGCAGCGAGCTGGGCGGCCCCGGATATAGCAGCAACGGACCCCGCAGATTGCCCGTGGGTGGAGTGAAGCACGCCGGAGGCAGCTGGGGCCCACGGGGACGCCCGGTCCGGACGAGGGGCCTCGCCGGGGGAAGGTGGGGGTCCAATACCTCAGAACCTGAACATTGGGGGCCCCCCACAAGCGCGCAGACACCGGGGGAATAGCGGAGTCCACCGACCCACGTCACAGGCCTAGAGAGAACGGTTCACCAGCCCAGGGCCAAGAGGAAGCTGCCGCATTGGCCTGACCGGGGCGCGGATTATCCTGTGGAGGGCAGGCAGATTTGACAAGACACTGGGAGGTGACACGAAGCAGCGGCTGCTTGGGACACAGTAGTAGGGCCGCGTAGAGGACTTCTCCGGCCCGCTCATGGCTCGGACCCGTGTTGCAACACGCGCTTTGTGCGGGGAAGCAGTGGTGGTGGCTGTGGTGGCCCTGGTGACGCACGCTGGAGCTTAGAGACTGGTCCTGTAAGGAGTGCGTTGGGTGTTGAGGCGAGTCAAGCACGAACAGCAGGCCCGCAGACAGGATGGCCGGACAGAAAGGCAACAAAAGGGGTGACCGCACTCTCCCTGAGATGCTTGGCAAATCCCAAGGCAGGGGTGACAAGAATCAGACATCACCGGGGGCGGCCGGCAGCTCACAAGTGGTGTGCAGTGGAGAACCCCCGGTCACCTGATCCTTTCTAGAGTCCCTCTTTGGGACGCTGAGGGAAGACTTCCACGCCCTGAAGCAGGAAGTAGCAGGGGAGGTGTGTGAAATACGTCTGGAAGTGGATGGCCTGGGCGAGAGAGTGGCCACGGTTGAAAGCTCCACGCAGAGACAGGACCAGGAGATCACGCACCTGCAGCAGGAGGTGTTGCGCCTCAGAGATCAACACCTGGACCTTCAACTGCACAATGAGGATTTAGAGAATAGATCACGAAGGAACAACATACGGGTACGGGGAGTGCCTTCCACGGAGGAGAACGCTGGCATAGTCGAATACCTGCGGGAGCTATTCCGAGACATTCTAGGCGAGTCGGAGGACTTCCTCATTAGAATCGACAGGGCTCATAGGGTGGGTCCACCAAGGCGAGCAACAGGGCCTCCCCCGGACATCCTGGCCTTCCTCCCCGATTTTCTGCTGAAAGAACGGATCATGGCCGAGGCACGGAGGAAACAACCGGTAACGTTCCGAGGTCACCCGGTGGCCCTATATCAGGACCTCTCCACGATTACCCTTCAAAAGCGCAAAGCGTTCATAGCAACGGACTTCCTGCGGCAGCATGACACGCCCTATTCATGGGGGCATCCTTTCCGCCTCATTTTCAGATGGAATGGAGTAACGCACCAATTGAGATCCCTTCAGGACACTTGCGAAGTGTTGGGGATCACCGCGGAAGAGGAGGAATCTTCCACACCGCGGAGACGACTCACTACTGATGAGGGATGGCGGAGAGTCTCGAGGCGCAGGACATCAACTGTATCACGGAGACCGGGCTCACCCACTATCAGAGCTGGGATGGCAGATGCCATTCAAACGGTTTCCAGGGACACGGCGGCCGAAGGTGGAGTTGCACTGACCGCGTAACATGGCTCCGGGGGGAGAATGACACTGCATCACTGTTGGAGCTGGCTTGGGGAATGGTGGGGGCGGGGGGGATACTTGTGGCAGGACGTCCACTGAGGTGATTTACCGCAGACTTGTCCGGTAGGGGCAGGACTGGGACTATTATTACTAGGATTCTGGGGGGGGTTGAAGTGGATGGGGAGGGAGGGGGAGGGAGGGGGCCGAGTTTGGAAGGGGGATGGGGGAGTTGGGGACTGGGGGACGCGGGATCCGGGAGGGGGGAGTTTGGGGCAGCCCTGTCCAGTGTTTCTGCTGCGTTCACTCAGCTTCGTCAGAACTCACAGGCCTATCTGATTGATCTTTCAGTGCTTTGTGCTTCGGTCCCATCGCCGATGCAGAGTTTTTCTGATTTGGTATGGCGGGACTGAAGGTAGTGACCCTGAATGTTAAGGGGTTAAACAATCCCACGAAACGGAGGGCGATCCTCTCACTGTTGAAGAGCACTCAAGCTGACAACTGTCTAATTCAAGAAACTCACTTGCTGGCTAGTGACTGTCACAGGTTACGGTCCCGTCACTTCCCCACACAGTTCTTTTCCTCCAATACAACTAAGACGGCCGGGGTGGCTATACTAGTGTCCAAGTCCTTCAGGGGAGAGGTGTTGCACAAACTCATAGAACAGAAAGGGAGGCTCCTGGCCTACAGATTTAAACTGGGAACCCTGCAGTTTACCATAGGGACGATTTATAGCCCAAATGAGCAGCAGAACCGCTTTCTTCACTCGGCATTAGTAGACGTCACAGCTTCACCGGACAGACACATCATTCTGGGGGGGGACCTGAACATGGTATTCGACTCATCAGTGGATAGATCAGCGCAGCGTCACCCGCAGACTGGGGAGTTATCGAACGCGGTGAAAATACAGTTAGCTGACTTGGATCTTCATGATCTTTGACCTTAGATAGAGACTACTCTTACTATTCACATGCACACAAGACTTACGCAAGGTTGGATCATCTGCTGGTCACTGGTCCGGTCCGGGACATGGCCACTGCTTCTGATATGGGAGTTGTCTCTCTTTCGGATCACGCACCGGTCTCAGGGACCTTCCTTCCCCCGTCGGGCCCAGCTCAACGTGGTGTTAGGCGCCTTCGAGACACTCTCCTACACAAAAAGACAGTGGTGCAGCGCATAACAGTCGGTGAAAGACTTTCAACTGCATAACTCCAATTCTGACACCCGATTGGTGACTCAGTGGGGTGCTCTTAAGGCGGTGTTGCGGGGAGACTTCATAGCGATCTCTTCGGCAGAAAATAAAGAGGCGATTGAAGCGGGAGGAGCTCACGCAGAAAGTCAGGGAACTAGAACAGGTACATCGCCGCACTGGGGCCCCCAGGATTTGGAGACAGCTGAAGGCGGCGAGGAAACTCCTGTCGTCTTTGGACCTGGACAGGGCTGAATACGCGGCGTTACGTCTAAAACATGCCTATTATACTGGGAGGGATCGATGCGGGCGCTTACTGGCGGCCAAACTCAGGGCTGTGCACCAAAGTCGTCAAATTAAAGAGTTTGCGGCGGGGGCGAGGCAGCTGGTCACCGGTGACGCTGAAATAGCTAATGCCTTCCGCCAATTCTACTCTGAGTTGTAGGCGGAGGGGGACGCGCGGATGGAAGAGACCGACGTCTATCTGGACTCGGTGACTCTCTCGTCCCTGGCCCCAACACAAGCCGACTACCTAGAGCGCGAGATACGGATCGAGGAGGTTGTGGCGGCTATTTCTAGACTTAAGCACGGGAAGGCCCCTGGCCCAGATGGCTACACCACCCTTTTTTACAGAACGTTTTGCTCAACTTTGGCGCCTATTTCGACCAAGCTGTTTAACTCTTTCACTAGCCCCGGTGCTATCCCGCCGGATCTCCTACAGGCCACGGTGACGGTCATACCCAAGCCCGGGAGGGACAGGGCTCAGTGTAGCTCGTACCGGCCGATCTCCCTCTTAAATGTTGGTCTCAAAATCTATACAGGGCTCCTCGCTGCGAGACTGGCGCAGTTCCTCCCCGGTTTGATTGAACCGGACCAGTCCGGCTTTGTGCCTGGGAGACAGACTGTAGATAATACTAAAAGAATAGTGCACATCTTGGAAAAGGCCTCGCGGGTCCCGGGGGAAAGGATGTTACTGTCGGTCGACGCCGAAAAAGCGTTCGATCGAGTGCACTGGCCATATCTGGAGCGGGTGATGGCACGTATGGGCATAGGGGAGAAATTTAGATGCATGGTGTTTAACTGCTACAAGTTTCCATCGGCGGCGGTGCAAGTCAACGGCTGCGGCTCGAAACCTTTCACTATTGAGCGTGGCACGAGACAGGGGTGCCCACTGTCCCCTCTCCTTTTTGCTCTATACATGGAGCCCTTTGCCCAAAGAGTGCGACAGAATCCGGACGCGACCGGTGTGCGAATGGGAGGTTATCCTCACACGGTTAGCCTCTATGCCGACGATGTGATTTTTACGTTGGAAGACCCGAGGCGGGCTTTACCCGCATGTATGGACGAACTCGAGGCTTTCGCGGGAGTAGCCGGCTTTAAAATGAATGTGGGGAAGTCTACTGCACTAGATGTTTCCCTGTCGCCTGCGACGAGGCAGGACTTACAGGAGCGTTTTCCTCTGCGTTGGTCACGGCGCCATGTACAGTACTTGGGTATCTTGTTGGCGCCCACGTTGCAGACGATGGTTACGGCTAATTACGAGGCACTTTGCAAGAAAGTAAAAGAGGAACTGGGGAGATGGAGCCAGGGGATGATATCCTGGCTCGGCAGGGTGGCGGCAATCAAGATGACAGTCTTACCCCAGATTCTGTACTTATTCCGTGCACTGCCGCTACAGCCCCCTAGGGGATGGATACGGCAGATGCAGATGGAGGTGTCCCGCTTTGTTTGGCAAGGCCATAAACCCCGGATGAGGCGGGCTTTGACAACTTTAGCGCCGAAGTCTGGGGGACTGGGTGTCCCAGACCTTCACAAGTATTTCCAGGCGTCACAACTACGGTACCTGGTGGAATGGAGCAGGTGGGAGTCAGATAAACACTGGCTATTCCAGGATCAGGCGGTAGCGGGGTGGCCCCTGCAAGAAATTCAGTTTCTACGCAGACCACACCGCCCCCCGAACCTTTACGCATCGTACGTCACGAGGGTACCGCTGAGAATATGGGATGCCACCAACAGGCCCTTTGATCTCACCACGTTCCCTTCTCCGTTCACGCCTATTGTGGACAACCCAGACTTTGCACCGGGGATGGAACCGGGTGCCTTCGCGCATTGGAGGGCGAGGGGATGTAGTGCGCTTTTTCACCTATACGGTGAGGAAGGGATTCTTCCCTTTGAGAGCTTTAAAGAAAGTTACCAGATGTCCGAAGCAAATAGAATGAGATATTGGCAGGTCTGATACCAGTATGCATCTGTTCTTTGCATGTAGGGCTGCTGACATTCATATCGCCCACCCACCTCCCCGGTGCCTGTCGCAGCTGCAGCATTCACTCTTTGCATGGACATCTCTTACTGTACTATACTCCATCTCTGCCACAATGGCGAAAAATCTGAGGATGGAGAGGATGCCCATGCGCACTGTAGTCCGAGGGAGGAGCCACCTATCTCGTAATACTTCGAAGACTGTTCCAGGACAACAATATGCAATCATCCGGACCCAACACTAGGCGGCGATCTATGCATAGATATGAATGTCACTAGCCCTACATGCCAAGAACAGATGCATACTTGTAAGTAGCATATTCCTTCTTCACTGCCCATTTTCTCCCCTGCTGTTGGGCCCCTTTGTCCCCTGCCCCAACTCTCCCCTACGTTGGGCCCCTTTGTCCCCTGCCCCACCCGTTCTGTTGGCCCCCTTACTCCCAACTGTTGGACCCCCTTTCTCCCCAACCCTTCCCTTCTGTTGGGGCCCCCTTTCTCCCCTCCTTTCCCATTTCCTACTTTTGGGGGGGGGGGCCCCCTTTCTCCCCTCCAGGCCAAATCCCTACTATAGGCTCCCTTTCTCCCTTACTGTGACGTCCCCCACTGTGCCCTCCTCTACCCCACTACTCCCATGTCTTCTGTAAGATCCGGTTCTAACCTACTCTTCCCTTTCCTCGCTGTTAGCCCCCCTCTTTTCTTCTACCTTTTGGCATAGACATAGACCGAGTAGGATAAGCAAGCTAGTGAATGTGTCTAGGTTGGAGTTGCAGGTTTAAAAAATAAATCTGATTTGTATAAAATCATCCTGGCACTCGTCCAGACTATACGGGAACGGTTTACAGTTGAAATACAGCCTTGATGAACTATTTGCTGAAGTAATTGTTCCTGTTAATGTTGGGTTTCAGTAGCCCCCTGGAATTATGCTGTTGCAAAGACCAAATTATGCAGCGCAATGCACCACATTTTTTGATATTACTTCATTATTTTATTTGTACTTAATTGTCTTGGCAAAGGTTTAACCTCCTTAGTTGCAGTTTAACACCCATAAACCGTAATAAGCAACTGAAAAATGACCAGTGATCCTTTCACCAGTCAGTTTGCTAAGGTTCTTCCACTGCTCAACAACGTGTTGCCACATTTTCAGTAACGTTAGAGCTGGGAACAATTTTTTGAAAATTAAAATCCGCAGATTTATTGTGTGGTGTATCAATAATTATGCAGAAGACCTATCGGCTGGAGAATTGTAGAATTCCAGTGGCCTGCCGAAGTTATTTTTAAATAAGGGAATACATTGGTGGAATTTATTCAAAACTCTACATAAACTATTGTTTGTGTTTTTGTTTTCAAATGTTTAGAAGGTTTGGTGGATGTCATTCTGTATCATCAGCCAGATGACAAGAAAAAGAATAGAGGATTCTGCTTCCTGGAGTATGAGGACCATAAATCAGCAGCACAAGCAAGGCGGCGGCTGATGAGTGGAAAAGTAAAAGTATGGGGAAATGTAGTGACTGTAGAATGGGCAGACCCTGTTGAGGAACCTGATCCTGATATAATGGCAAAGGTAATTTTGTTGTTTGTTTTTCCTCTCTATGAATTATTTGGGTTCCTCACTAGTGCCACTTTTACCTGTATTTTGAACATTTGTAAATGCACAGATTGCTACCTCATACTTTTTGGTTTGACAACCAATGTCACTTTCGATTCTTGAGTTTTGACGCACGTAAATTGTTGTATCTGGATCCTATCTCTATATTCTATCAGTATTATACTTGCACTTATATTCTGCACTACTCTGCACATTTCCGTAACCTACTCCCTTTCCTACCTATCTCTCCTGTTATGCACAGATTGCTACCTCATACTTAATATACACCTAATTTAACCTACTCCTATTCCTACTTTCTCTCTCCTGTTATGCACAGACTGCTACCTCATACTTAATATACTACTAATGTATCCTGCACTATTGCACAGTTACACAACCTGCATCCATTTTCAATCTTCTCTCTAAGGCACCGACTACTATCCCATACATCTCTGGTTGCACACGAGTGTCACCTCTGCCCCCTAGGGCCACTCTTGAGCCATACATCTCTGGTTGATCACTAGTGTCACTTCTGCCCCTTAGGGTCACTTTTGAGCCATGTAACTTGATACGTGCATCTGTACCCTTTCCCAGTATTTTACTTCACTTTTGTACTTTGTAATGCCTTATATATTTGCTCTACTCTGTAATATCGTATGTATTTGCTATACTGCACACTCGTATATCCTGGTTATGCTGATTGATCACTAGTGCCACTCTTGCACACTATAACTTACTGTATGTATATGTTTCCCTGCACGCTCTTACATGTGGGCTATGCTGATTGATCACTAGTACTACTCTTGCACTGTGTAACCTACTGTATGTATTTGTTTTCCTGCACATGTGTACCACTATACTACATTCCCCCATTCCCTCCTAAACCATCATCGCAACATGAATCCTATCGGCAATCACACATATAAAATCAGCTACCCACCGTCACTCACCAAAAAAGCCGCTAAACGCTTTAAACACAACTTCCATAGGTCACACCCTGAAACGCCCTTTGCTGACACCTACTTTTCACCGGTCAATGGATCCCTGAACACTGATATCATATTCCATACCACACGCAGAGTTCAATGGAGAAAAGCGTTCCTCACCCTACTCACCGTCTCCTCCACCAGGAAATCCGCTCACAGCCTAACTCTCTCCATCACATCATCCCAACTCTTTCCAGGCAGAGCCACCATCACCATTTACAATAACGGGATTATCCTAGCTCAATCCACAGACAGGAACCTGGAACTGCTAGACAACCTGTTCCCCACCTTCAAAGAGCACCTCTCCCATCCGCGGTCCAACACTCATATCCCCTCCAGTCCCACCGACCATGACCTCACAGCCACATACTCCTCAATCAGGGTCACACCTACCACCCCTGATCGCCCATCTCACCCACAACCCCTCTATCCCAGTTCAGCACCATGCAGTTGTAACACAGACACAGATCGCTCCCCCTCATACTCCACTCACACCCCCACCCCTTTTACCAACCCCCAGACCTCCACACATACCATCAACACTCCTCTCACACCTACAGCGGGCATCATTACTCCGCTCACCCCTAACAGCACAGCTCTCACACACAACACACCTAACCTAGTCCAGCACCAGGACAACACTCACTGCGACAGATCCCCCCCTTCATCCCCCCCCATGCTCAGTCCCCATTACCCTCTAAACAATCACGCAGAACACACCTCTCTTAATTTAACTCCCCCTCCCCACAACAGGACCATCCCCTATCCCATTTCCCCTCCTACTCTCAGCCCCCATTACTCCAGTATTGGAACTTTCATAGATTCCCATTGCTTGTATCATTCCCCGTCGTCGGAATGGGAGCCTCGGTAATAATATATATATATATATATATATATATATATATACACACACACACACACCTAGGTAAATACACCATAATAGGTGTAAAAAATTAGGCCTAGGCCTCATTATATCTTATAGCCTATTGGCGTCATTATGTAAAAAAGACCCAAAAGCCACCGTAGCAACCAATCAGATCAGCCTCACCCTGTGGAACCTTCCTGAGAAAGCTCAGAGCCTCAGATTTTCTACTGCATCGTTGGTGACATGGAGTCTCCTTAGAGCTCTGCTCTAACTTCTACTTGAGGTACTATTT
The DNA here is from genome assembly GCF_964263255.1 of Lissotriton vulgaris. Taxonomy (NCBI): domain Eukaryota; kingdom Metazoa; phylum Chordata; class Amphibia; order Caudata; family Salamandridae; genus Lissotriton; species Lissotriton vulgaris. The sequence goes on from NC_141687.1 coordinate 1,700,151,649, forward strand.
AAACAGTTTTCTGACAGGATTTCTTTCAGCTTTAGCATGGCTGATAAGGAAAAGAAGAGCCTTTTCAGGGCTTGTGCCACTTGTGGCAAAAAACGACTTTATATGGAAGATCAACATAATGACTGTATATACTGTTTATACCCTGACCATAAGACAGAGGGGTGTAGTATATGCAGGAGGATGTCAGTGAAAACCCTCCGTGATCGTGAAGGAAGGCTACTTCTGTGGCTCAGGAAGTTGGAAAGAAAGGAGGTAGTGGTTTCTAGTGATGAGGAAGATGCCAGATCATCATCTTCTAAGACATCGTTGAAGAGGGGTGGATCGTCTGTGGAGGTTTCAACTGAACCCCCCTCAAAGGCTATGCGTGGGACCTCTGATAGGTCTGGCAAGCCAGGGCCTAACGAATCTCCTCACGTGAGTGTAAAGGAGAGGGAAAGGCAAGCACCACAGGTGCAAAAGGCTAAACTGGATGATAGCTCGGCGGGGCCTTCACATCAGGAAAAGGTAGCCAAGTCCTTCAAAAAACCGACTGTAGAGGCCTCTACAGTGGGCAAGAAAGGCTCTAAAGCCTCTGTGGTGAATTTGTCTCCTCAGTCGTCGACGAGCCATCCAGCGACGACGAGGACGACGAGAGCGTCGACGAAGACGTCGATGCCGTCGACGAAGACTGGATTGACGACCGCGTCGACGACGATAACCACGTCGACGGTTACCACCTCGTCGACGAGGACCATCCCGTCGACGATGACTATTCCGTCGACGGTGGCAATCTCGACGGTGACGATCACGTCGACTACGACGAGCCCGTCGACGATGACAGTTCCGTCGACGATCCCGTCGACGATGACGAGCCCGTCGAAAATGACAGTTCCGTCGACGATCCCGTCGACGGTGAAGGGACTCTCGTCGACGGTCCCGTCGACGACGATTCAAAATAAGGAGATGGTGGATTCGTTTTCAACGCCGTCGACGGCAGGTGCTACAGAAAGCATCAGGAAGAGGAGGATAACTCCAGATATGACTTCACCTAGAAAGGTGCCATCATTACCTCCAGCCCTTTTGTTGGACGAAGAGGATTACTCGGAGGAGGAGAATGAGATGTATGGGGATGCATACAGTCCATCTCAGTTGAATCTAAAATACCATGATTCGGACCTAGATGAGGAGTATTATTATCGGCAGGAGCAGCGACCACAAACAGGTCGCATACCAGGAAACCCAACCACAGCAGGGCATGGTGACGATGCCTATGAGTCTTTTGACAGACTTAAGAGCAATGCTGGAGGAGTATAGGAGCAGACAAGGGTCGCGACCCGTGGAAGGTCAAGCGCAGGTTCAACCGCAGGTGGAGGCAGCTCAGTCAGTACCGCCTGCACAGGAGGAACATGAGAGGGAATATCCTCGGCAGACACAAGTCCAAGTAGAGACCTCGGATGAGGGTGAAACAGGGGAGAACCAGGATCAAGACCCTGATAACGAATGGAACCAGTATGTAGCTCCGGATCGTTCTTCACCAGTGCCAGACCCGATCGATTCGCCTCCGGTTGATGTGGGAGGTTTCTTCAGTTTGATGGAAAGAGCCACAGCACGCTTTAAGCTAGCAATGCCTACAACATCTACGGATTGTTTCTTGTACGATTTTAAAGAGGCATACCGTAAGGCGGTGCGTTCGATTCCCATTGTAGAACACATATGGGAGAAAGGAAAGAAGGTGATGCAGTCCCCAGTGACGGTCATTCCAACTCTTCCGCGCTTGGAGAAAAAATATAAAGCTCCTGATGACAGCCCCGCCTGCTTGATTGGACAACCTAGACCAGACTCTGTCATATCGCAGGCGGCGCAGAAGAAATCACGGAATCCTTCGGCCACCCTCACAACTCCACCAGACAAGGAGGGTAGAAGGTTAGACAACGCGGGGAAGCGTTTTTCGTCAATGGCTAGCTTATTGGTCAGAGCGGCGAATGCCTTGGCGATCCTAGCAAGATACGACCGCCAGATGTGGAGTGATGTGGCACACTATGTGGATCTTCTAGCGGATGACCCTAAAGCGGAAGCACAGAAACTTTTAGAAGAAGGGCAACGTTCTTCTTCGGAAATGATTGACTGCGCGATGGACATCGCCACCATTTCTTTCCGTGCTCTGGGCAGCGTGGCGGTTCTTCGGCGACAAGGGTGGCTGCGAGCGACTTACTTCCGGCCAGAGGTCCAGAATAGGATTTTGGACTTGCCCTTTGATGGGGACATGTTATTTGGGAAACATGTCGATGAGACCCTACAGGGTATAAAGAAAGACACAGAGACAGCAAGGGCTCTGGGAAACCTACAATATAGAAGAACACCGTTCCGTGGAGCAAGAGGAAGAGGCTTCACTTCACCAAGAGGAGGCTATCAGCAGCAACGATACTCGCAGCAGTCGCAGTCGTACAGACCTCAGTACGGCAATCAGTATTATCAGCGACAATCACAATCCCAGTCTTTCTCTCGTCAGAACGCTCGTGGACGACAGGGGCGTCAGGGCAAGGACGCTGGCAAGCGTCAATAGCGGCCTCCTGACTCTGCCAACTGTTCCTCCGCTTCTGGGATCTCCAGTGGGCGGCAGGATATCACAACATCTGAGCAGCTGGGAAGATATAACATCGGATCAGTGGGTATTGAACATCATCCGAAATGGGCATACACTAGAATTCCAGGAATTTCCACCTACAAGAGCTCCCCACGCCACTACTTCAAAACATCTAAACCTTCTACAAAAGGAAGTTCAACAAATGCTTCAGAAGGGGGCGATCCAACGCGTTCCCCTATCACAAAGAGGAGAAGGTTTCTATTCAAGACTTTTTCTGATCCGCAAAACGAAACAAAAGTGGCGTTCGATCCTGGACTTAAGGGAGCTCAACACCTATCTCATGAAGCTGTCGTTTCGGATGATTTCACTCCAGGACATATTGCGCCTCTTGAACCCAGGCGACTTCATGGCGACATTAGACCTAGAGGATGCCTATTTTCATATCCCGATCCATCCAGCTCACAGACGTTTCCTTCGCTTTACAGTAGGCAAGAGTCACTTCCAGTTCATGGTGCTCCCATTTGGATTAAAATCCGCTCCTCGGATATTCACAAAAGTGCTGGCCACGGTAGCAGCATTTCTGAGAAGACAGTCGCTGGAAGTATTCCCATACTTAGACGACTGGCTGCTGAAGGCTCCAAGCTTACAAGAGGCATCAAAGGCAGTGGACAGGTGCTTAAACCTCTTTATTCATCTGGGTTTACAACTCAACAAGGAAAAATCGGTTCTTCAACCGGCAGGTACGGTGAAGTTCTTGGGAGCGATACTCGATACGCAGGTGTGCAAAGCCTTCCCATCGGAAGAGAGACAGATGAAACTCATGTCTTCAGCCGCTCGCTTGCAGAAGAAAAGCTGGATAACAGTCAGGATGTACAAATCTCTTCTAGGGTCGATTTCATCCTGTATTCAATTGATTCCGCACTGCAGGCTGCGAATACGCCCCTTGCAGGAGGAACTGGACCTTCAGTGGAGACAAGTGGAAGGGTCGTTCGACGACAGGGTGACGGTTACCCAGCAGATGAAACGGTCGGTTTCATGGTGGATGAAAAGATCGCACCTCACAGTGGGACTCAGTTTCAGGGCTGCACCGGCTCCTGACGTCATTACCACGGACGCTTCCCTTCAAGGTTGGGGAGCTATCATGCAAGACCTCCAAGTCAGTGGTCACTGGACTCCGGGAGAACGTCGCTTACATATCAACGTTCTGGAGCTAAGGGCTATTCGATTGGCGATGTTGGCTTTCCTTCCAAGGATTGCAAATTCGGCAATCCTGGTGCGGACGGACAACACAACCGCAATGCATTACGTCAACAAGCAGGGAGGCACAAAATCGCCACTGCTTTCACAGGAAGCCCAGATGCTGTGGGAATGGGCGATATCGCAGAACATCACGCTCGTGGCAGAACACCTTCCAGGAGTATGCAACACGAAGGCGGATACACTAAGCCGCCTGAGAGCAGTCTCGCACGAGTGGGAATTGGAGAGCACAGTGGTCAAGGACATCTTCTTCCGTTGGGGGACCCCAGCGATCGACCTGTTTGCAACACCAGGGAACAAGAAATGCCGGTGTTATGCAAGCAGGGAACACCATCGAGGGTCACTGGGGAATGCCCTTTCGATGTCTTGGTCAGGCGCGTTTGTTTACGCCTTTCCACCATTTCCCCTGATTCCTCGAGTCCTCAAGAAGCTCAAGATGGACAGGTGCAGGATGATACTGATAGCGCCTGCCTGGGCTCGCCAGTTTTGGTACACGGAGTTGCTTCTTCTATCGGAGAAAGAGCCCATTCTTCTGCAACCCAACCAGACGCTTCTGTCAATGTACAACGGCCAGGTTCTCCACCCGAACCCGAGCTCGCTTCAATTAACAGCTTGGCTCCTGAATACAGGGAGTTTAAGGATTTAGACATCTCAGAAGAATGCAGGAACATTTTAGCGCAGGCACGAGCTCCTAGCACTAATAAGACATATAGAGCGAAATGGAAGAGGTTCTATTTGTGGTGCCAGAGAGAGAAAGTACATCCATTCTCTTCAGCTCCGCATCAACTCTTGCCATACATTCTATCTTTGGCACAGGCAGGCCTGGCTCATGCTTCTATCAAGGTCCACTTGGCAGCTATTTCCAGGTATAGAAGAACGAGATCGGGCCCTTCTCTATTATCAGCAAGAGTAATAAAACAATTCCTGAAAGGACTGTTTAGAGTCTTTCCGCCAGTTAGGCCCCCACCCCCGGTGTGGCACTTGAATGTGGTCCTGGCTCAGCTGATGAGATCGCCATTTGAGCCAATACATAAGGCGGACCTAAAGTTCCTATCATGGAAAGTGGCGCTTCTTTTGGCACTTACCTCTGCAAGGAGAGTAGGAGAGCTTCAGGCTTTAACTATCAAAGAACCTTTCTTGCAGTTCAAGAACGATACATTGATCCTACGATTGAACCCCAAGTTCATTCCGAAGGTACCGACAGACTTTCATCTTAATGAACCAGTGGTTTTGAAATCTTTTTTTCCTCGACCTTCAACCCAGGCTGAGAGGACACTTCATTCTCTGGACGTGCAGAGATGTTTGAAATTCTATCTGCAACGCACAGCGGGATTTCGAAAAACACTCCAGCTGTTTGTGGCTTTCGGAGCCCCAAGGAAAGTATTTCCTTTGTCAAAGCAAGGGATTTCTAGATGGATAACAAGTGCGATCCGTTTCTGCCACCAGGCGGCAGGCCAGCCTTTGCAAGGACAGGTGAAGGCGCATTCCACAAGATCAGTCTCAGCATCAACAGCGCTGTTTGCTGGGGTATCCATAAAGGATATTTGCAGAGCGGCCACCTGGAGCAGTACTCACTCATTCACGAGGCACTACTGCCTGGAGGCGGCTGCAAAGGAGGATTCGGCTGTTAGGCAGGCAGTCCTGAAAAATCTCTTCCAATAAGAGGTGAGCTTTCCTCTCTTCCCTCCTCCTGTTTTTTCAAACATTTCGTTTATTATGCTTTGGTTACTGCTTTATGGTTGTTATAATCTGTGATGTCATTGGTTTGTAATGATTCTGTAACTGTGCACGAAATGTTTGAGGTATGCTAACTGCTATCTACTCTGATGCAAGCAATGGGAATCTATGAAAGTTCCAATACTGGAGTAAGAAACAAGTTACTTACCTGTAACTTTAGTTCTCCAGTATTGGTAACTTTCATAGATTCCCATGCGCCCACCCGCCTCCCCTGGGAAAGCTCACTTTAGGGCTAAGGTGATGATGTGCCAAAGGCAACGGCTACGAAAATCTGAGGCTCTGAGCTTTCTCAGGAAGGTTCCACAGGGTGAGGCTGATCTGATTGGTTGCTAAGGTGGCTTTTGGGTCTTTTTACATAATGACGCCAATAGGCTACAAGATATGAGGCCTAGGCCTAATTTTTTACTTTTTTACACCTATTAGGGTGTATTTACCTAGGTATATATATATATATATATATATTATTACAGAGGCTCCCATTCCGACGACGGGGAATGTTACAAGCAATGGGAATCTATGAAAGTTACCAATACTGGAGAACTAAAGTTACAGGTAAGTAACTTGTTTCTTACCCTTCCTGCTCCCCCACCACGACTATCAGTCTCCCAGCATACACCAATAGCCCCCCGCCTACCACCAATGCCCTCACTCATACCACCAACCTCCTCCCTACCTCATCCACACCCCTCCCGCCCAAAACATCTCTCCTCCCTAACACCTTCCCGTACACCAACACAACGCATACCTCCTCGAACACCAGCCCACGCTCCCACCTGCACACGAATTCACTGGTCAGCCATTCATCTCTGACTGCCGCCCCCACCTCCACCACCTTCCCCATGATGGACATCATCATGGCCACCCTCACTCAGATCAAAGAAGACATACACAACATCAAGGAACTACTCGCTACCCACCCCATACACCCAGCACCCACCTCCCCTCCCAACTTGTCCCCTACCCCTCCAGCTGACTCCATCACTCAACACGCCCCAAACCGGGCGTCAATTTCTGCCCATAGGCGCAGCAATTGCCCTCGTCCCCCTCGTCGTCCCTACAACCCCCCCCTCACACAACTACACCTCCCCGCCCAACGGGTCCCCCACCCTTCCGACTAACTCTCTCACTCAACTCTCCCCCCAACCTGACCTCACTCCCTGCTAGCAATCGCAACAACCACCCTCGTCGCACCCACAACTCTACTTCTGACCGCGACACTCTCACCCTTCTCCGCTCCTACGACCCAGCCCCCCAAAATCACATAACCACCCCACACCTCAACATTCCCACGATACACTCAAATCCCCTTAGACCCCCCACACTAAACAGCAGATTCTCCATCCCCAATAACCTTAGAAAAGTCCCTCTCTCTAGAACCATCTACCACCCTCAACACACCTCGTCTCAAATGCACTCTCCTCAACTGTAGATCGGCCTCGAAACACTCTGCCGCTATTGCTGATCTCCTCTTATCAACGGACCTTGACCTAATCATCCTGACCGAAACATGGCTAACTGAATCTTCGACACCTATAATGGACATTCTGGTTCCTCCCAACTACCACATCATCAGGCTAGACAGAATAGGCAAATTAGGTGGTGGAATCGCATGCATCTACAGGAATAACCTCTCTGTTCAGAAAGTCAATTCTACCTCCCTACCATCCCCAACAACCTGGGAATACATCTGCCTTGACATTATCAGTGAGGGCAAACCGATATGTTCTCTTCACAGCATCTACCACCCACCCAGGGACAACGTCACCTTTTCCCAACAAATCATGGATATGATCTCAAACAATTCTGGACGGCAGCTCACCCAAATATACCTTGGTGACTTCAACCTCCACTGGAACGACTGCAAGGACGCGGTGGTAAATAGTCTTAAAAACTTCCTCGATGCCCTCAACCTCACCCAAATATGTAACAGCCCGACCCACGAGAAAGGTTCTATCCTCGACCTGGTCATCTCCAAAGAGGAATCTATCCAACTCGACTCCATCCAACCCTGTGACTGGTCAGATCATCATACTGTCACATTCTTTATCAATGAAAAAGTTAAAGTTAACCCGGCTCAAGTATCCAAGCCAAAAGTCTGGAAAAGAGACATGAAAAAACTCAACCCAGGCTCTCTGCCCCCTAACAGGTGCAATCTCCTACTGCCACCGACAGGCGATACGAACGTTCAAACACTGACTGACCATTATCTCAACGCTATGACCTCTATAATTAATGAGGCTGCACCTTTACAGCTAAAAAGAGCCTCTACTAAAATCTCCAATCCATGGTACGACGGGAGACTCAATGAAGATAGACGAGACATGCGAATGGCAGAGCGTACCTGGAGATCAGCTCCCTCGGCAATGCACCTAAAAGATCTGAAGAAAAAGAGAAACGCCTACTTCAGGAAAATAAAACGCTCAAAATCAGACTTCAGCCTCCAGCTCGACCAAGCAAAAAACCGTCCGAGAAAACTGTTTGAGCTAATCAGATCACAATCCAAGGATCAACCCCAACCACTCATCACTGCGCGTGAGGCGCCATCCTGTGAAGACTTCGCTGCTTTCTTTTCCCAAAAATCTGACAACATAAAGAGCGATCTCCTCATTGACGCAAGCCTCTACTCCAAACCAGTGCCTAGCAGCCACTGAACCAAAAAACAATGCCACACGGTGTTGGATCTAGCCCTGATCTCTTGACTGGGTGAGAGCTTTCTGCTTAATTCAGAGACTCTGTCCCTCACCACCCCTTGTTGTAAATATTTTTGTCCACCCTAAGCGTGGAAGGGTATTCTCAGATGTGAGACCCTTGCTCATTGCACCATCAGGATTCAAGCAAACCGGGCCGAAGACGGCTGTAATGCCAGAAACCGGTCCCCGGGAGCTTGTTTCCTTCCCAGTGTAAGAATTGGCTTTTGTAGTTTGGTTTGCCCTGTTCCCATCATGCACTGGGACAGGAACAGACTAATTTGCATACAGCCAGGTTCTGAAACTGGGATGGTGCAGTGAGCTAAAAAACGGTGTTGGATCTAGCCCTGATCTCTTGACTGGGTGAGAGCTTTCTGCTTAATTCAGAGACTCTCCCTCACCACCCCTTGTTGTAAATACATGTCAACCTTTGGCACATACTCAGAAGAAGAAATTGGCAAACTGCTCAGCACCCTGAAACCATCCAATCACCTCACTGACCCCCTTCCTGCTGCAGCAGTAAAAGACTTTACCCCCTTGCTTATCCCTCTCTGGACTAAAATTATCAACAGCTCTCTCCAACAGGGAAGCATACCTGACTCACTAAAAGTTGGTCAGGTCACACCTCTCCTAAAGAAACCTACAGCCGACCCCTCTGATCTCAACAATTACCGTCCCATTACCAATATTCCCACTCTCGCCAAACTGCTGGAAAAATGCGCACAACTACAATTGGCTAAACACATTGAACAATTTGATCTCCTCAACCCGCACCAGTCAGGCTTCCGAGCAGGGCACAGTACAGAAACGGCGATGACTCACATAATTGACGACGCACTTCAAATGCTAGACCAAAACGACACCTGCCTCCTCATCCTCCTTGATCTCTCTTCAGCATTTGATACTGTTAAACATGAGAATCTACTAGAGCTTCTAAACACAAGAATGGGCTTATCTGGAACTGTCCTCAAGTGGTTCACCTCCTTTCTTCACAACAGGTCGCAGAAATTCAACAGCAACAACCGGATGTCCTCGCCAATACCCGTAACGCTAGGTGTCCCCCAAGGATCCTCTCTATCCCCAACTCTGTTCAACCTAGTCATGGAACCGCTCACCACCTTGCTACAAGCATCCAATGTACACTTTCACATGTACGCAGATGACACCCAACTTTATCTCAAATTACAGTCCCCCAAGGACATCTTGCTCCTGAACTCAACGATCAGATGCACCCAATCCTGGCTGGCCGATAATCATCTCAAACTCAATGCCCTGAAAACAGAATTCCTTCTGATCTCACCTCCAGCGAAGGCCTCCACCACTCAAATTTGGCTTAAAGACCTAACTGCACTCAATGTCCAACCCGCCATCGTGGACTCAGCAAAATCCCTAGGCATAACACTCGACACCAATCTGAACATGCAGCAACATATCAGCAAGGCAACAAAAGGAGCAAACTTCCAGATCAACACTCTGAGGAAACTTAAACCCTTCCTCCCAGCCAAAGACTTCCAAACCGCAGTACAAGCACTAGTCATCCCTCGAATAGAATACGGCAGCATTGCCCTCTGTGGACTCCCCCTAACTACAACCGCACCCCTAAGAGCTTCTCTAAACGCTGCAGCAAGACTCATCACTGGGTCAAAAAAGCACTCCCATATTACCCCTGACTTGAAATCCCTGAACTGACTGCCATTTGAAGCTAGAATACATCTGAAAATCGCCTGCATGACACACAAGGCGGTACATCTAAACTCACCCAGATACCTCGCTCAGAAACTGACAATCTCTGGAGGAGCTAGAAACACCAGAGGCACAAACAATCTTCTGTTGAAACCTCGAAGATTCCGGAAGGAAAAAACGTATAAGCGCTCCTTCTCGGGAATGGCGCCTAGGATCTGGAACTCTCTCCCGCCCGAAACCAGGCTTATCTCTTCCACCACACTCTTTAAAAATGAAGTAAAAGCTATCCTCATGGCTAAATACACCTGAACTACTATCTTGATCACTGTTAGTACTCTGCACCGATCTATACTACATGTTTGACCCTTTTGATTATTTGTATTAACTGTCCTATTACTCACATGTTTGGCTTTGTAGCCACCTATTTGTACTACTTTGTACTCATGTTGGGCTTAGTTGCCACCTATTTGTACTAATTGACCTATTGATTTATCTGTTTAACCATGCCCATGTACTTCTCTTTGTAAAGCGCTCTGATATCTGCAAGGATCTTGTCCGCGCTATATAAAACGTTCAAAATAAAATAAATAAATAAACAACTTAATCAGAACCCGATTCCTGTGTACAAAATTAGAAGACAAAAGGGAGAGGAGTCTATTTTAATCATGTGCACTGAAGGTCCTTCTCTCCTAAGATTATACCGTACTTGCTCCAAAATCCTAGGTCCCTGTACATTATAATCGCCCTGATATCATGGTAAAGTGATTTTGCCATTTTCCCCAAAATCTAGCGCGTATGCATATATTACGGATAAACCCGTTCGTTTTTCTATCTCTAATCGTATCTATCTCTGATAATGGACATGACCCCATTTGTCTGTGTTCAAATAAGGGGTCGCTTACCTACCCTAATTGTATACTTGCCGCAAGCCGTCTCAACATGACTCACCCTAGTCGGCCCAGTGAGGTAAAGGTTTCGAACGGTACGGGAAGGAAATTTCAGACAAATACCTTAGTTTTAGAGCTGGTCTCCTCTCTCCGAACCAGCGTCTCACGATCCGCTGTTGCACTATCCTCGTTAACCCGGTTATGTTAAAGTCCGTTCTCTTGACGCTTGGAATTATGGGGATAGTAGTCAATTCTACTAGTTGACACGACGGTTGTGTCAAAATCGGCGAATTTTTTTATCTTTCTATTTTTAAGACAGAAGCACGTCCAAGATTGTACAAACACCTGTTCTTGAAAGATCGTCATCACAGCGGTTTCCATAGTAGCATCGCTCGCAGTTTCATAATCTGTCATGTGTATCCTGGGAATGTAGTTTTGGTAGTACACTTGTGTGTAACCGTAGGTTTTAAGATTGTCTATGCTCATGGTGTCCTTATATAAGTTTTTTCATGGGGACTTGTTGCATCATGTTGTGATTGATTCAGTGCATTAGAGATGGTATAGCTCCGACATCTCATTTAATCCTGTAACTGCAGAGTTCTATTTAGAATTAGAGCTGCCTCTCGACGACAATTTTTCTTCCACATCACCTCTTCTCGGGTCAGGTTCCACCTTGGAGATCACGGTCCATTTTAGATCATTTTCTGAATGCGAATGTTCAATCCAGTGTTGTACAAGCGGTGCAGTGAGAATGTTTTTCTTGATTCGCGATTTATGCTGATTGATTCGCTGACTTACCTCTTGGCTGGTTTTGCCTATATAGAGTCTGTTACAAGGGCATAAAATGCCATAAATCACAAACTTAGTCTTACAATTTGTAAATTTTGAGTGCTTCCATGAAATGCCATTATGTTGGAACAAATCTCCCTCCATTGTCAGGGGACAACAGACACATGTTCCACATTGATGGTGGCCTGCGATTGGCGGTAAATTCATATATTCCCTGAGTGATGGAGGTTTTTGTCTAGGCATGGCGGCTCTGACTATGTGGTTTGCCACACTTTTGTCCTTCTTGAACGCAAAAAGCGGCCTGTCATTGAGTGGTTCATCTAGATCATTAACCAAGTGCCAGTTTTGACATATCTGTCTTTTGAGTCAATTTGACGTGGGACAGAAGGTTGATACACACACTATTCTGTTTTGGTCATTCCTAGTCTTTTTTGTGAGGAGAGTGTCTCTTGGTGTCCACCATGCTCTTTTAAGCGCACGCTTCAGTAGTTTAGCTGGATAGCCACGAAGTAGTAGCCTCTGTTTCAGAGCATCAGCATGGAACATGTATTCATCATTAAATGTACAGTTTCTACGGATGCGTAAGAATTGACCCAGCGGTAAATTTTCTCTGAGACTGCTTGGATGATAGCTTTTAAAGTGTAGAGCTTTGTTGCGATCTCTCTCCTTTTTGTTCAAAGTAGTGACCAGATTTCCATCCATACAATGCACTTCTACATCCAGAAATGGTAGTCTGTGCTTTGAATGCTGTATACAGAATTTTATATGTTCAGTCCGATTATTCAGCCATTGGTTGAAAGACAGTAATTGTTCCTCCAGTTCCTGACCAAGTGAAAAAAATATCATCTATGTATCGGAGCCACCCTCCGATCCATTGTAAGTATGGGTTGTTATCATAGATGAATTTGTCCTCAAATTGGCTCCTAAATAGCACTGCCAGTTCTGGGGCAAAAGGACACCCCATTGCTACGCCTCGGTCTGAAAGAAAATATCTTTAAATTTGAAGAAATTCCGTTTTAAGGCTAGTCTTGCCAGGTCCACGTTGAATTCAGTTGGCGCCTTCATTGGTCTTTCTCTTGTATTCAAAAATAACCTTAATACCTCTAGACCCTCTTCCTGGGGGATCTGGGTGTATAGTGATGTAATATCCATACTCACCAGGAAATCTTTGTTCTCTTCAAATGATAAGTCAGTCAGCTTATTGATAAAATCAGTCGTATCCTGTAAGAAAGATTTGACTTTAGTCATGAAAGGTTTTAAGAAAGTCTATAACTTTGAAACAGGTTCAAAAAGGGAATCACAGCCAGACACTATTGGTCTCCCAGGCGGTTGTTTCTCGTCCTTGTGTATTTTTTGTAATGCGTAAAACAAGGGAATACGCGGATGTTTATTCTGCAAGTACTCTAGTTCCTTTTTTCCAAGAAAACCTTGTTCAAAACCAAGGTTGATGATCGCAAACAGTTCTCTGTAGTTTTTGGGTGGGGTCCTTAGCAACCTTTTTGTAACAGCCTTTGTCCGACAATTGTTTATTGATTTCCGTCGTATAGGCTTCCACTCCCCAAATAACTATGGAACCGCCTTTATCGGCTTGTTTAATTATAACATCTTTGTGATTGGCAAGAGTTTTTAGGGCATCCTTTTGATCTCTTGATAAATTGGGTTTGATAAAACCTGCCTTTTTCTTCTCCTGTGATGCAATTGCGGAGAGGATTGTTTTTTCTAAAGTCAGGACCTCTTTAGGTATCTTACTTGAAGGGGTACAACATTTTGATTTCTTTCTAAAACCTGTAGTTTCCGAGCTCTGTTGCTGAGTTTTATCCGCAAAAAATGTAGTCAACCTTATTTTCCTGCAGAATTCAATTAATTCTGACTTTAGCCTGATGAAATCTGTGTTCAGAGTAGGCATGAATGATAGCCCTTTTTCTAAGAGGCTAGTTTCTGTTGTTGTTAAAACATGGTCAGAAAGGTTATAAATTGGAGATTTTAATTTTTGTAATTGCTGTATTTCTGCCTCCGAGTTGACATTTCCCATGGCTGGACAAATCTGGTTTTCGCGCGTGATTTTGGTTGGCCGCGTCCTAAAAAAGGCTGTTGTTGTCCTCCTTGTTGGTAATTTTGTTGTTGGAAGTTAGGTTGAAAAGAACCTCTTCTTCTTGTGTATCCAGGTCTATAATTTGTGTTGTCCGCCTCACTATTACCAGATAAAGACGTGTCTGAAAACGTGATAAAGTTGTTCCTAGACCTACCCTGATTGTCTGGGAGAAAACGTCGTGCTTCTGGTCTGGTATAAAAATCTTGTTGGTAAGCTTTCTCTAATGAGAAGTTCCTCTTGTCTCTTTTAAAGTTGCTTTCTTTTTGGTTAATTGTGTAGTCCTTAAACTCGATGATATCTTTGTCCACCTTGTCAAGCAAAGCTTTGGAGTCCGTTATATGTTGGTTATTTCTTATTTCTGTTTCCAAAACTTCTATTTCTTCTAATTGAACTTTATATAGACGTAATGCTGTTTCCACTGTCAGTAGCATCAAGTCCCTGCTACATTTGGTCTCTATTAGGCTGTATCCTTTTTTGTAAATAGGATCCTCCGTGAATACTACTGGGATGTTTCTGATGATCGGTCTGCCAGGGATAGTGCCCGCTCTCAGATGTTGAAGGAGGAAGTGTCCGTGGAGATCGGTTCGAATTTGTTTCTTTTTTAACCGAGTTAGTTTTTCTGACTCGTTATTAACTTTGGCTGAACTGCTGAGTGTCGCTGATCCCAATAAAGGAGGGTTGCTCAAGAGTTTTTTTAATATGCTCCTGTGAGTAGGCCAGAGTATCATTTTCCGTCATAGTCCTTCATAACTTTAATACAGATGATTTTCAAATTCTTCTCAGTAAGATCTTTTTTTATTTTTTGTCTGATTCTCTCCTCATAAACCTGATGTGTATAAATCCTATACTTGGTGAACAATACTAACAAAATAAATCAATGTAAATAAGAGGGGAAAAAATTGGAAAAAGAGGATGTGCACTCCTCTAACGTGACTAACCACAAGAATTTAGCCTAAATGTGGACTTAATTTTATGTCCTGAAAATAGACATCCCGAGCCAGAGCCCGCTACAAAAGCAAGAAGCAACAAAGGGTTTGGCTAAAGCGCAGTAAGGCTGCTCCGTATATAATTCTCAACAAAACAAGATGCCAGTACTGCTTTTTGATTCAGCAAATTTCAAATGCACAATGACTTAAACAATTGTAGCATTACCACACAACAAGTTGTAACTGTATTAATCTTTGTTTATTTTTATAAATTCTCAAAATATTCCAAAAGACATTATTAAAAAATTTCTGAAAGAGCTTCAAGGGGAAGAGGGAATATTAAAAGCTATAATCCAATTGGATGTGAAAAACTGAAGAAAGAACACACGAGAAAAAATAATTCAGAATGATTGGGCTACAGTCACACATTACATTCGCCATCCACCATTTAGTCTAAACAACTGTCATGCACATACATCTCACAGTCAAAAGAAAGGTATAAATCGGGGTAGACACAAAATTCAGACACACAAGTTAAACAAATAAGAAAAAAACGAAAAAACGTGAATAGCCTCACCAAGGTTTGGAAGAACCTCTTATTAATGTATACGGTGGGGTACTATTTTTATATTATTTCTGATCATAACATCATAGTCTTCTATAAGGCCATCAATATTTTTTACAATTAAATATTTCCACATAACATTGTCATAAGATTAGCCTTAAAGAAAAAAGAAAGGGTCGACGCGTTTCGAAGCCCCTTAGTTGTGGGGATTCTCCTCAGGACCTTGAGGGATCAGTCCTGTAAAAGAATCAAACAACAATTCTTACTATCCTATCTTGTGAGTAAAATCTTCAACTCTAAAACAGACCAGCGTGCCCAGCTAAATTACCTGGTCTTCTTAGTAATCCTCCACAAGTCTCAATTCCAATGTGCAGAAACAATTGTCAACGCTTCAGATGCAATGCAAAACTCCCATCGTAGGCTACAAAGCAAAAACGAATATAACCGTGTGATGTTCTTTCGAACAGAAAAAGTAAAAGATGCCTTATAAATGGCCACCACAAGATAATTACCTTCACAAAGGAGTTGCTTCTTGAGTTAGATAGTGCTTCAAACGACTTATTCAGAACCCTATTCCTGTGTACAATATTAGAAGACAAAAAGGAGAGGAGTCAATTTTAATCATGTGCACTGAAGGTCCTTCTCTCCTATGATTATACCGTACTTGCTCCAAAATCCTAGGTCCCTGTACATTATAATCGTCCTGATATCATGGTAACGTGATTTTTCTACGTAATTGAATTTTGGCATTTGGCAAAGTATAAAGCGCCTGAGGATGGTCCGGCGTCTGACGGGGCACCTGAGACCAGACTCTGTCATCTCACAAGCGGCACAAAGGAAGTCTCGCAACCCCTCGGCTCCTTTGACCACACCTCCAGATAAAGAGGGCAGGAGGCTGGACAACGCCGGAAAAAGATTTTCTTCAATGGCGAGTTTGTTGGTGAGAGCGGCAAATGCCTTAGCGATATTGGGCAGGTACGATCGCCAACTTTGGTGTGATATTTCGCCACACCTAGACCAACTTCCTCCGGAGTCCAAGACATAGGCAAAGAAGATCTTGCAAGAAGTGGAGGCAACGTCAATGGAAATCATAGACTGTGCCATGGATATTGCCACAACAGCTTTTCGTTCCTTAGCTGGAGCTGTAGTTCTTAGTCGCCAGCGGTGGCTTAAAGCGACCTGGTTCAGGCCCGAAATTCAGAATAAAATCTTGGATTTGCCCTTTGATGGAGAAGCACTATTTGGAAAGCTGATTGATGACACCCTCCAAGACATTAAAAAAGATACGGAGACTGCCAAGTCTCAGGGTACGCTTCAGTACCGCAAGGCTCCTTTTAGGGGTTCCAAGGGCAAGCGCACCACCTACAGAGGCTCTTATCCACAACAAAGGTACTCATATGGCTCAGGTTCACAACAGTACCGCCAACCGTACCAGCAGAGGCAAGGTCAGTATTCGAATTACTCAAGACCAAACAACAGAGGGAAGCATGCTCACCAAGGACGTGATGCGTCCAAGAGACAATAGCGTCCTCCTGGCACTTCCTACTGTGCCCACCTCTGCAAAGTCATCAGTAGGAGGCAGGGTCTCACAATACCTTCTGAATTGGTCCAAGATAACATCAGACCAATAGGTGCTCAACCTCATTCGAAAGGGCCATACTCTGGAATTCATGCAAATCCCACCATCCAAGCCCCCTGCTGCAATTCCATCAAAACATCTACGTCTTCTGCGGCTATAAGTTCATCAGATGCTCTTGAAAGGTGATAGAGCCGGTTCCCCCCGCCCAGGGGGGAGAAGGGTTCTATTCCAGGTTCTTCCTTGTAAGGAAGACACTAGAGAAATGGCGCCCAATATTAGATCTCGGGGAGCTCAACACCTATCTACTCTCCCAATCCTTCCGGATGGTCTCTCTTCAAGACATTCTACGTCTTGTCAATCCGGGAGATTTCATGGCCACTCTCTATCTTGATGATGCGTACTTTCATGGATCGATTCACCCGGCACACAGAAGGTTTCTGCTATTCACAGAAGCCAAGAGCCACTTTCAATTCAAGGTTTTACCCTTTGGACTTCGCTCAGCCCCGAGAATCTTCACGAAGGTGCTGGCACCGGTAGCGGCGTTTCTACGGAAGAATCACTTTCAGGTTTTTCCTTACCTGGACGATTGGTTGCTGAAAGCTCCGTCCAGGGAGGCTGCGAGGGAAGCGGTCAGAGCGTGCACAAACCTTCCAGAATGTGGGTCTCACTCTGAACAAGGAAAAATCATCTCTGGTTCTGTCCAGGATGGCACGCTTCCTGGGAGCCATCTTAGACTCAAATCTCATGAAAGCTTTCCCAACCTTGGAGAGACAGTAAAAACTGCAGACCATGGCGCTAGACGTACAAAGGTGTCTTTCAGTACGCCGTTACAAATCTCTTCTGGGGGTAATCTCTTCATGCATTCCTCTGATTCCACACTGCAGATTGAGGATGCGTCCTCTTCAAGGGCAATTGGACATCCAGTGGAAACAGGTTCACGGGTCGTTCGACTAGATGGCCATCACCTCAGCAATGAAAACAGCTGCTGTATGATGGACACAACAGCAGAACTTGTCCCAAGGTCCATCCTTCGAAAGTGATCCATCTCCTCAGGTTGTGACGACGTATGCGTCATTGGACGATTGGGGAGCTGTACTGCAAAACCTACATGTCTGTGGACATTGGTCTCCTCAGACTCGTCGGCTCCACATCAATTTTTTGGAGCTCAGGGCAATCAAACTGGCTCTTCAGGCTTTTCTCCCTCGTCTAAGAGGGTCAAGAGTTCTCATCCGGACGGACAACACCACAGCCATGCATTACGTGAACAAAGAAGGGGGAACCAGGTCTCTCCCGTTGTCTCAGGAAATCTGGGAATGGGCGATCTTTCATGGAATTTCACTACAGGTAGAACACCTGCCAGGAGTTCAGATCATCCTCAGTCAGTCACGAGTGGGAGCTGAACCAGCAGGTTCTGGACGAGATCTTCCGAGAGTGGGGCAAGCCTGCGATAGATCTATTTGCCACACCGACCAACAAGAAATGCCGGTCTTATGCAAGCAGGCTTCACCACCATGGGTCATTGGGGAATGCACTTTCGATAACTTGGTCAGGGGCATTTGTCTACGCCTTTCCCCCATTCCACTGACCCCGAGGCTTATCAGGAAGATCAAGGTGGAGCCATGCAAGATGATCTTGATAGCCCCTGCTTGGGCGAGACAGTTCTGGTTCACGGAACTTCACCTGTTGTCGTTGGTTCCTCCACTTCCCTTGCGGACGATTCCAGATCTTCTCACAATGTCCGAAGGGCAAGTTTGGCATCCGGATCCATGCGGTCGTTACACCTGACAGCATGGCTCCCGAGCAGCAAGAGTTTATGAACCTTCCCATCTCAAATGAAATAAAGTAAGTTCTCTCCGAGGCTAGAGCCCCTTCCACTAACAAGACGTACCGTCTCAAATGGAAAAGGTTTTGTATTTGGTGCAGGAAAGAGGATGTTGACCCCTTCTCTTCACAACCTCATCAAGTTCTGCCTTATCTTTTGTCCCTGGTGAAGTCTGGGCTGGCCCATTCATCCATAAAAGTTCATTTGGCAGCGATTTCTAGATACAGACGTTCAGCGTCTGGACCTTCTCTTTGGTCTTCCAGGATAATAAAAGAGTTTCTTAAAGGTTTATTTCGTGTCTACCCCCACGGTGAGGCCTCCGCCTCCCACGTGGCAGTTGAATTTAGTCCTTACACAGTTCATGAAGGAACCCTTTGAACCAATACATCGGTCAGATATGAAATTCCTTTCATGGAAGTTGGCTCTCCTTCTTGTCCTCAAATCAGCAAGACGAGTTGGGGAATTGCAAGCGCTTACAATCCAAGAACCTTTTCTCCAATTCAAAAGTAATACTGTGATTTTAGGGACTAATCCAAAGTTCATACCCAAGGTGCCCTCGGAATTCCACTTGAATGAGCCTGTTATTCTTAAAGCTTTCTTTCCGCACCCTACTTCACCAGCGGAGAGGTCGCTACATTCTCTGGATGTGCAAAGGTGCTTGAAATTCTACTTGGATCGCACCAAAGGATTTAAAAAATCCTTACATTTATTTATTGCTTTTGGTGGTCCTCAAAAGGGCCTCCCTCTTTCCAAACAAGGGATTGAAAGGTGGATTAGGAGTGCCATTCTACATTGCCATAATTCAGCTGGAAAGCCGCTGACCAGCAGGGTTAAAGCGCATTCTACAAGATCTGTGGCTTCCTCAACAGCTCTCTTCACGGGAGTGCACATAAAGGACATTTGCAGAGCTGCGACTTGGAGCAGCGTGCACACCTTCACTAAGCATTACTGCTTGGAATCCTTGCAACAGGAAGATACGGCTGTGGGCCAGGTGCTCCTGAGGAACCTCTTCCACTAATGGTGAGCTTTCCTTGTCTATCCCACTTTCCTTTTATTCTGCACATTTTGGTTTTCATGTAATGATGACTATTGCAATGTTTTGTTATGCCACAAAATGTGCTTATGGCGGACTGCTTGCTACTCTGATACAAAAGCATGTGAATCTATGAAAGTTCCAATACTGGGGCAAGAAAACAAGTTACTTATCTGTAACTGTGGTTCCCCAGTATTGGTAACTTTCAAACATTCCCATGCGCCCACCCTCCTCCCCGAGGAAAGCTCAGCCTTCAGCAGATATGGTGACTGTTACACAACAGCTACGAAAATCTGAGGCTCTGAGGTTCCTTCAGGAGGGTTCTATGGGGTGAGGCTCTTCTGATTGGGTGAAGCCTAAGTTTGGTCTCTTTTACAAAAAGAGGCGGATATGCTACAAAAGGGAATGAGGCCTAGGCCTGTTTCTTTTTCATTTTGTGCCTACTGCTATGTTATTTTGTTTCTGAGACTCCCATTCCGACGACGGGGAATGATACAAAAGCATGGGAATCTATGAAAGTTACCAATACTGGGGAACCACAGTTACAGGTAAGTAACTTGTTTTCTTCCACTCCAACTTCCGACACAGAATCTTGCGGTTTGACACCTTAAAGCTTCACATTTTACTGCCCTCTGCTTCTTGAAAATGAAAGCCTGCACTTTTTGAGATTTTAATTAATGTAAAATTGCAGTTGCTTGTCCGGTAGGTGTTAATGTAATTATCTGTCTCCCACTCATCCTTTCCCATGTACCATATGAATAGAGTACTTGTGACTGGATATGAGTGAAGCTCATTGAGAAACTGCACATTATGCAGTAAGTAATTTTTTGTAGTGTGTGCTGGTGATTGAGTATCCAAACATATGATTTCTAATGCATGTATTTATTTAAAGGAAGCGCTTGCTTGTTTTTCCTGGTAATGGGATGTTGTGGGGTCTGTGGCTGATGTTGCTGAGTTCTCATGAATCATTTTAATACAAAACCTTATATTGCCCTTTGTAGGAAAGTTAAACTATGATACCCTGAAAGGAATTTACGTTTTTTAAATTTGTATATGACTTGTATTCACGTGATCTTGTTTCTCCCATGTTATGTTAAGCTAAATTTCTTTACAATTCCTAACAATTGTTTTATCAGGTAAAAGTGTTATTTGTGAGGAATTTGGCTGCTACAGTGACAGAAGAAATATTGGAAAAAGCGTTTTCAGCGTTTGGAAAACTGGAAAGGGTGAAAAAGCTAAAGGACTATGCTTTCGTTCATTTTGAGGATCGAGATGCAGCAGTTAAGGTAACCAGGTTTTTTTATTTAGGATCTGAATTTGAAATGTATGATTTATGCTTCACTTAAAAGTGCATTATAAAGAAGTATTCATTTTGAATCCGTTATTAGAAATATTTTCTGATTTGTTTAGGCAATGTCTGAAATGAATAGGAAAAACTTAGAAGGTGAACATATTGAAATAGTCTTAGCTAAACCACCAGACAAGAAAAGAAAAGAACGCCAAGCTGCTCGTCAAGCCACTAGAAGCTCACCGTAAGTAAACATGTGTTTCTTATCATAACATTAAGAATAAATGAGATACTTATGCTATGGGTCTTAATCCTTGGGCTGTATTCAGGGATTTACATAACCTATATTAGTCTTTCTGGGAGCATAGGAAAGGCATTTCCCTCTACTGTTGTCCATCCAGTGTATATATTCTCAACCATGGACATAATAAGAGCTAGCTGAATTTGACCTTTAGACAACATGTTTCCATCATTGTTGTATAACATTGTTTTAAATAAAATGTTGGAAGATTACGGTGCTATGTTTTACCCTTTCTACATGTTTCCATAAAAACAGTAAAAATCACAACCTGTACCCTCATAGCTGGACTTCCAGTCACTAAATTCTGTACTTCCATAATTCTTCAAGTTGCCCTACACTTACATGTTGTAATTATTTCCCTTTAAAGGTATGTTTATATGTTAGCAAGGTGATCAAACTCCACATAATTTATACTAAATAAGATTGATATTGGGCTTCTGATATCTCCTACTTTTGTGTGTTGCCATAGTTATTGCTTAAACATTTCAATTTTTAGATGTAGTTCAAAAATGTACCATGTTATTACCCTTTTCTCCTTTTTGATCTAAATCAACATGGCATATTAAGGCTTGACATTGTACAGAACATCTGAAATGTCATCAATACCTGGCCTCCACTTCAGAGGGAATAGCTAATTTACAGTTCCAGTTAGCCATGTTATGAGATACAGGAAAGAACCAATCATAATTTTCTCTGGTTGCAGGATGCTGCAGGCCAGGTTATTCAGGGAGGAGACAGTTGCTTGATTGAGTCTTCAAAAATCACATATTTTTCTTGGTACATAGTGATGAGTGATTACATTGTTAATAGTTCTGACTTTAGATGTAGAAAATGCTTTTAGCTTAGAAGTGGCCTTTGTTTATGAAAATGGAACTGGACCACTAAATCTTGCTGAGAATTATGTGCCTTCAATCTCCCCTTGTTAAACTAAATGGGGTGTAATCATCACACTCCTTCCTGTTAAATAGAGGTATGAAGCAGGGAAGTCTAATCTCTTTGCAAATACAACAAGCTTATGGATTTACCAATAAAATAGGTAGGTTAGATTGAGGAGTAGATGGGGTCCTGAAGTGGAAGACTTGATCTCATTGTATGCAAATAAGCTTAGTCAGTATTACCGGAAAAACACATACTATATCTGACAAACTCATTGTGCCATGTGCCACAAACAAGATTTAGGTTTATAATGGAGACTAAAGCATTTAACTATTTAGGGATCGACGTAAAATGAGATGAAGATTTCATGAATGTAATTTTATAATGATACTAGATTGGCCCAAATTGCAAAATACTAGATGGAGTCCCTAATGAGCATTGATGCACTTTAAAAAATGATTGCAATCCGAGGTTTTTTAATGATTTTAAAGAGAGCTCCATGTGGGGTGGCTCTATAGATGTATAAAATTGAATGGGACTTAGTAGCCTTATCTAAGCATAGTTGTCGGGGCTCCAACCGTGACTCGTAAAAATTGTTTGTAGTGTAGAGGATGAAAATTTGCAGTAGTCCACAATGTACCACATAGAAACCCGTAAAAGTTATGTTTTAGGCGGAGTTAATTATTTTACATTGGGTCTACTCTTCTAGAACGCAGCTGTAATCCTACTAAGACTGTCTCACAAGCACAAGGGTGTTTTGGCCTGATCTTGGCTTCTGTATAGTGCATTTTTTTGTATTACTTAATCTTTTTATTGGAAAAATTCACAATTGAGAGAAAAAAATCTGAGCAATCATGACAACTAATATTGTAGCACAGATGGAGTATACAGATAATTAGCTACTTACTAGCCATCACATTTCCACAAAAGATCAATAGCAAAAGTTATTTTTCTCCCTGTTGACCCGCACATCTTAGGAAAGCTAATCTCCAATTTGTTTCTATAATTATTATGTTTTAGGCATATGAGCTGCAGATCTCACACTTAGCATTAGATCGCCATCTGGTGTTGAGCTCTGATGCCTGCTCGTTGGTGTTGTCTTGGAAGAAGTCTTCCGAGATA
The DNA here is from genome assembly GCF_964263255.1 of Lissotriton vulgaris. NCBI lineage: Eukaryota > Metazoa > Chordata > Amphibia > Caudata > Salamandridae > Lissotriton > Lissotriton vulgaris. The sequence continues at coordinate 1,700,174,856 of NC_141687.1, forward strand.
GGTGACTCCTCCCCTGGACAATAGTGTGCATGGGCATCGACTCCATCCTTAGATAGTTTTTTCCACCATTGGGTTCGGATGCAACTTTTGCGCTCTGGTTCGAAATCTATACTTCAAACTACTTTGACGCGAAAAACGTCCATAAACTATTCGGATTGACTTCGAACATCTTCAGCTTAGACGCAACTTTCATCGGCTTGATTCTGGTTGTCGATGCGGGCCGTTGGGCCTATTCACTCTGTGAGACCTACTGCCCATGGAAAGGACGCCATTCAAGAAATGCCCCCCAGTGTGGAGCAAAATTTCCGCACAGTGACCATCACAAGGTCTGCAACCTGTGCCTATCAGCTGAACATTAGAGATCCACTCCGGAACCAGTGGACATCTTCGAAGGCCCAGATGTCCCAGAAGAAGATTCCGAAGATCTCCAAATCGGATCGGAGGCAAAAGACTCTGATGACCCCATCACTCCTGGTCAATGAGTGAGTACTACTGCCCCTACCCCAACCCCACCACCAAAGGTCAAGACTTCTCCTGCTGGCCCCAGTCGCGACAGAAAACACACTTCAGAAGCCCCGCCTTCGTTCCCGGCTTTGAAGAGAAAATAAGTCTTCCGGTAGCTCGGGACCGAGCAAACCGCATGTACCAATCCCACCTGCACCTTCGGCACTGAAACCAAAAGAATTCTCTGCACCGAAATCTGTTCAGACGCCTTCCACCTCTAAAGACAAATCCGCCCCGAAAACCTAGAGGCCCGTGGATAACCCGGCTTCGAACGTTTCCAAGCCTAAAGATCCCGCTTCGGCTCCGAAACCAAGAGCCTCGGAACCAAAAGCTAAGCCTAAGGACTGTACCACGCCTCCTAAGGCCAAAGACAATAAAAGTCAACACCAACCCCGCTCAGAACTGAAAAAATCGGCACCGAAAGCGGTTCCTGACTAAGAGTAACTTTTTCATCCGGATCCTGTCGATCCTAAACAGAAAAAGATTTATATTGTTCCAGAAACAGGACATGTCACCTCTGTGCCATATAGGAAGAGGAAGTTAGACACAGCACCTGCTCCTCCAGTGACTGTAAAGAAGGACTCTGCCACATCACCTATGCATCCTTCTTCCCCTATACTTCCTTCTAGCCCACTTCCTCTCCCTAAATCTATTACACCACCTCAAACTGAGACTTCTCCACCTCATACTTCTCCACCTCATACACCTCCACCTCATACACCCCCAGATGATGATGATGACCTGGGGGTGGGCGGTGACCCTTTCACGTATCCAACCTACCCACATGATTGGGAGTACCCTATCCCAACAGATATACCAGACGTCCCAAGCCCACACACATACCCCTAACAACCATCTCCTCCAGACGATAATATTGGTTTTGGACATTTGATTAATAGGGCTGCCATCTATCATGGCGTCACAATGCACTCAGATGCAGCTGAAGAGGACTTTCTGTTGGATACATTTAAACAGTCCCAAAAGATGGAGCAAACATTGCCAATGATCGAGAGTCATTAAACATGCCCCCGAAGTGTTTAAAGATCCCGTACGTGCCAGGATTCTTAACCCTAGAATAGAAAAAAAGTATAGACCTGCCACTGCAGATCCTGCTTACATTAAGGGACAGCTTAGTGTAAGCAGGATCTAGAGTTTCCAACTCTGGAAAGCGCACCAAATCCCAAACCTCCGGGGAAGAGCCACCCCCTGATAAAGAATCCAAATTGCTAGACGCTTCTGGCAAAAGAGTAGCGGTGCAAGCAGCCAATCACTGGCGCATAGCCAACACGCTGGCACTGCTCGCAAGATTTGATAGGGCTCACTACCACCAGTTAGAAACCCTACTACAACATTTGCCTGACTAATATAAAACACAAGCAAATGATCTTATCAAAGAGGGCAAGCTAATTTCAAATGCGTCAAAATGTGCGCTTGACGCAGCAGACACTGCCTCTAGATCCATCAATACCAGTGTGCTCCTTAGGCGACATGCCTGGCTGCGCATCTCCGGCTCTAAGCAGGAAGTCCAGACTACCATCCTCAACCAGCCTTTCAACCAACAACAACTTTTTTAGCCGGCTGTAGACACTGCATTTCAAAAAATTAAGAAAGACACTGAGACTGCTAAGTCCATGGGAGCTTTACAGTCTCCACAAACACAGGGCTCCTTTTGTTGCTCCTTCTATAGAGGGGCCTCCAAACACATGGGAGCAGATAACTCCTCTTTGTTTAAAGCCGCTACACAAACATCCCCCAATAAAGTATACTTTAGAGGCGGATACAGAGGAAATAATAAAGGAAGAGGTCGAGGTAATAACACTCGTACCTCCCCCAACACAAAACAGTTACTTCCCTCCGCTCCACCCACACCATCCCACCCCAGTCGGGAAGAGATTACCACAGTTCCTACCGATCTAGAATTCCATCACAACAGACAGGTGGGTGAGACAAATTATCCAGTATGGTTACTGCCTAGAACTTACAGCTACCCCCTCCCCCCACACACACATACCACCCAAGCAGCGTCCCATGTCCACCGAACATTTTACGCTCCTAAAACAAGAGGTTCTCTCACTCCTTCAAAAGCACGCAATAGAGACTGTTCCCTTACAACATCAAAGAACAGAGGTTTACTCGCTGTACTTCCTAATACCCAAGAAAGACGGGACTCTTATGACCTACACTCTCTCAGGCCCTCAGTGCTCCCGCTGCTACAAGGCGACTTCCTTGCCACACTTGATCTCAAGGACGCCTACTTACACATTCCCATACATCCTTCTCACAGAAAGTATCTAAGGTTTGTAGTGGACGGACAACACTATCCGTTCAAAGTCCTTCCATTCGGAGTCACAACTGCACCCAGTGTTCACAAAGTGCCTTTCAGTTGTAGCAGCACATCTGAGGACAACAGATCCATGTCTTCCCATATCTAGACGACTGGCTAATAAAAACCAAGTCATTCAATCAGTGTGTTCAACACACTCGTCAAACCATTCAGACATTACACAACTTGGGGTTGACAATCAACTACGCCAAGTCGCATCTCAAGCCCTCTCATATACACCAATATCTGGGGGCCACAATAAACACCTCCACAGCTCTAGCATATCCCAGTCCAGCCAGGATAGCCAGCATACAAGCCCTCGTCACAAAATCTCAAGTCCAACACTCTCTCCCTGCCAGAGTGTTCATGCAGCTCATAGGCATGATGGTATCTTGCATTTTCATTGTACCATATGCAACACTTCAAATGCGTTCATTACAGGAATGTCTAGCACATCAGTGGAATCAGGCTCAAGGACAACTTACAGATCTGGCGTTGGTGGACACCTGCACACATCGCTCTCTACAGTGGTGGGAGACAAAAAACTTGTCCAAAGGGCTGCTGTTCCTTCAACCTGTTCCACAGATAGTACTCCCAATAGACTCATCACTCACAGGATGGGGAGCCCATCTCCTTGGACATACAACTCAGGGCAGATGGACCACTCAACAAAAAGTGCTCCACATCAATCACCTGGAGTTGCTCGCAATATTCCTAGCACTAAAATCTTTCAAAGTACATGTACAAAACAAAGTTGTTTTAATCCGGACGGACATGACAGCCATGTACTACATACAAAAACAAGGAGGCACACATTCTCTGCAACTGTCCTAGCTCGCACAGAACATTTGGAGATGGGCCATCCCACAAAATATAGATCTACTGGCCGAACACCTTCCAGGAGTTCACAATCAGATTGCGGATCTGTTAAGTCGACAGAGACAACAGATTCACGAATGGGAACTACATCCCCTGGTTCTTCTACCATTTTTCCACATGTGGGGCCAACCAGACATCGATCTGTTTGCCACACACGACAACGCAAAATGCCCAACCTTCGCCGCCAGGTTTCCACACCCGTTGTCCAAGGACAATGCGACATGGATGAACTGGTCTGACAGATTTGGGTACGCGTTTCCTCCACTCTCACTGATTCCACTAGTGGTACGCAAGCTTTGACAACAGTCTCTCAAACTAATCTTAGTGGCTCCCACATGGGCCCGCCAACTGTGGTTCACAACGCTGTTGGAACTCTCACTAGTTCCACACCAAAAACTGCGCCTGTCCCCATCCCTGCAAACGCAGTACCATGGAGAGATCAGACATCCAGATCAGCGAAATCTAGCGATCTGTCTCCTGAAGTCCTAGAGTTCGGTTACCATAACCTACCACTGGACTGTATGAACATCCTTAAAGAAGCCAGACAACCTACTACTAGATCTTGCTATGCTGCAAAATGGAAAAGATTTGCCATTTACTGCACCAATAATCCTATTGATCCACTGGATGCTTCCACCCAGAATATAATTTGCTATCTACCGCACTTGCAAAGATGTAATCTAGCATATTCATCCATACGTTTACATCTAGCAGCACTCGCTGCCTACTTACAAAACCGACCACACTTGTTACTATTTAGAGTCCCTGCAATTAAAGCCTTTATGGAGGGCCTAAAAAGAATCTTTCCTCCAAGTTTACCACCCTCTCCAGGGTGGAACCTAAATATTGTTCTTACCAGGCTCATGGGACCCCCATTTGAACCTTTTCCCAAATGCGAACTACAGTTTCTCACATGGAAAGTAGCTTTCCTTGTTGCCATTACCTCTCTTAGAAGAGTAAGTGAGATCCAGGCTTTCACCATACAGGAACCATTCTTACAATTGCATTGTAACAAAGTGGTACTCGGAACAAACCCAAAATTCCTTCCTAAAATCATCTCTCCATTTCATCTTAATCAATCAGTGGAGTTACCAGTGTTTTTTAAAACCCAGACTCCGTAGCAGAGAGAGCTCTACACACTCTAGATGTTAAAAGAGCCCTACTTTATTACATTGACAGAATCAAATGCTTTTGCAAAACAATTTTTTTTTGTAGCTTTCTCCCCACAGCATAAGGGGAATCCCATCTCTAAAGCTTGGATTGCAAGGTGGATCGTTAAATGTATCCAAATATGCTACCAAAAAGTGTAACACACATTAATAATTCCTCCTAGAGCGCACTCCACACGCAAACTAGGAGCCTCTATGGCTTTCTTAGGGAACATTCCCCTAGAAGAAATCTGTAAAGCAGCAACTGGGTCTACAACACACACATCCACTAAACACTATTGTGTTAACGTGCAAGCCAAGCAGCAAGCTGCTGTAGGTCAAGCTGTTCTTAAAACTCTTTCAAACTACTGCAACCGATACAGGTGACCACCGCTAGGGGAGAAACTGCTGTATAGTCTATGCTAAGTGTGAGATCTGCAGCTCATAAGCCTCGAACGGAAAATGCTACTTACCAGTATGCATCTGTTCCTGGCATGTAGAGTTGCAGATTCTCACACACCCACCTGCCTCCCCGGGTCCTGTATTTATTCCAGTTCTATCTTAATTAGATATACATACATGTACATCTTTTTTCTTTCTACTAACTCCATCATTTCCCATCCTGGCGAAAAACAATCTAAGGATGGAGTCGATGCCCATGCGCACTATCATCCAGGGGAGGAGTCGCCCATCTCGTGACTACAAAGACTTCTTCCAAGACAACAACAATATGCAAGCATCTGAGCCCAACACCAGATGGCGATCTAATGCGAAGTGTGAGAATCTGCAGCTCTACATGCCAATAACAGATGCATTCTGGTGAGTAGCATTTTCCTTAATAGACCACATATAACCAGAATAAGATGTCTAACTACACCTTAATCTCAGAAAGAATTACGCAATTCTTTTATCAATGAGCTACCTTGCTTGATCTCAAACTAAATACCTTAACGCAACAGGCTGAAGAGGTGAATGTCACTCTCTTACACTAACAAACGAATTCTGAGTAATATTAATGAGGGAGTGAAACAAATATAAAATAAATAAAAATAGTAAGACTGTGTAAAAGAAAGGATTCCACTCTAGTTTCATTACATATGGAATTGCTGTGCCACATCGTTCATATTGGGGAATAATGTTAAAAAAGGCTTCAATGGACCTTTATTTTGTGTTACAGAGATTAATTAATCGAAGAAATAACACCTCGTTATAGCAGCAGGATTTCACATGTAGATAAAAATAAAATGAATCCCTTTATCCCACAGTTTGTGTCCTTCAATTTCGTAATCCAATGTGCTTCATATGTCTGAGTCATATCTGCATTGATCACCCAAGACCAGCATGCATGATACGAGGCACCTTTTTCAGTGAGACAATATTCTTAGATGCAACAGAAAGTAAGAAGTCAGAAAGTTGAATGATCAACTTGTTTGTCAAATTACTAGGGGGTGCAGCAAATACCCTATGCCCACTCATTTTGATTGTATATTAATGCTGATCCTTAACACTGCTCATCTGCTATTGTTGCATCCAAAAAAAACTGATTTTCAACAATCATGCAGTATATGAATCAAAGACGCACACTAGTTTTTGCAATGCCAGCCAGTGTCATTGGCCCAGATGCTTACAGGGTAAGTAACCTTTTACTTATTTGGTTAGCCAAAATTTTAGGTACAATCAGTACAATAGGTGATTCAGAGTGGCTTACCTTCCGAGTTTTTAAAATGAGATAGTTCGGGAGCATTAAACAGAAGATATTTGATTGTAGTATAAAACTCATTGGGGTAGAGTAAACTGTTATTTTGTGGCTTGAAATGTCTTGTGGATTCACATTGTTTGAACAATCCCACCTTGTAGTGGTTGGGTCCGGAGGTGTTTTGTTAATCTTTTCTCAGTGGGTGAGTACATAAGCAGAGCCCTTTTATGATGCTGATTGGAATACCGCAATGCACATGTGCGTGCTAGCCACCTTTTAATATATATTTTTTTCCTGCCATTGAGTACAGAGTGCATTGAGATAGCTCTTGACTTTTTCATCCAAGATAGTCATACACCTTAAGAAAAACAAGTGACAGAGAAAGTAATTTAGATCGTTGCTGAAGAGCGGTTTTGCAGCATGAACTTTTCTGGATTCACATGCTGTGCGTTATTCCGCCATTTAGTGGTTGGGTCCGGATTTCTACCCAAAAAACCTTTGTCCTTCTACTGTTTTTATTTCTTGTTGGTGGTAGGTGTCTCCATTTAAGTCATCATGCTTTCTCCAGAAGCTCCCACCTTTGGTAACCATCTTCAGATATTTTTTTTCCACTGTTAGGTCTGGATTCATTTAGAAGGATATCCAAAAATCGGGAGGAAATTCACCAAAAGTCAACCAGAGCGACTAAGACATCAGAAGAAGGTACCGGAGAAGTTCTGGGAGCAGGACAAGGTATCCTCAGGGACGCTTCTGGAAAATGCACATGCAGGGTAATTCCTGAATATGGAGAATACACCATTCCAGTTCAAACTGCCCATAAGTTTGCCAAGAAGGACCAGCACCCAGTCTGCAACCTCTAACTACCGGGTAGATCATCCTGTTTAAGATTGAAACGCCTGTTCAGCATTCACCTTAAAGACTGAGGTTAAGAGAGCGAGACTGAGAACAGCCCAACATACAATGCACGGCCAACATCTTGCTCCAACTTTGAGACTTGGGTCTATCCAGCGATAAAGAGGAGAATGTAGCCGAAGGTCTACGGAGGTAGATATCCAGATTGTGGACTCTACCAAAGGGGGCAAGAAGACTTCTCGAACAGGTAAGAGATGCATTGACCATGAAGGTGGTGCTCGAGTCACAAAAATCCATCTCTAGCTTCTCGAAGGCTGTATCGGCATCAAAGCACTCAACCACAAGCAATGTCTAGAGAGAAAGGTACCCTTGAATGCTTCAAAAAGGATACCACAGCGGTAAACGCACCCAAAAAATCCAAGACATTGAAGGACAATAGGAGAAAAGCTACATCTACGTCAAAATAGGAGTGGTCAAAAACAGAACAATGCGGTTCACCTAACAGTCTTTGAAGGACTCTTCATGGTTGGAGAGAAAGCATGATAATCCTGACGTCCAACAACACACAGCCGAGATGGAGAAAAAGAAGACTGCTCTAGCTGAAATGGCCAGTCTTTTACCAAAGAAAGACTTCGAAAGTCTCAAACAGTTTTGTATCCCAAATAAGTATTTGACATCGAAGAATCTGGGACGAATGCCTCAAAAAAATAGATCCACCTTTAGCTCTTGAACCTAAAGAAGATCAAGAGCAAATCTTCTATGAGGAGGTACAAATGTACCAGGGTACTTAGGCTTCAGAGTACCATGACAGATGATGGCAAAACAGACTCGCCTGAAAAGCTGCAGACACCTATCCTTCAAGGCCATCACCACCTAAAGATATTGGGATTCAGAATCAGGTTCTAAATAGGCAGCAGATGGATATGGTGTGCAATTAGAAAGAAGAAAGACAACAATCATGTCTTTTGCTAAAAAGTCTCCTGCCCACATAATCAAAGAACCAATTTTTACCTGTGCTCTCTAGTGTTTTGGATCAAGAAATTTAGGCATTTAAAGAACCAGCAAAATGTAAAGCTGTCACTCTTATGGCACCCTTATGGCAGCGAAGAAGTAGAAACATTCTCACAAGGATCCAAGCTATATAAAGCGAAAAGTTCCAGCAGATTCAATATTATCTACTGCCGGCTTCTCCGAGTAGCTCGTGAGCTAGCTCTTCAACTTTGTGTAAGGAGCTAGTCTGTGTACTGCCTGGCCTAAAATTTAGAGTATATGTTTACCAAAATTAAAAAGTGTGTACTTTCAGAAAGTTATAAAAAATCATGCAGCCTTGGGAGACTTATTACTAATATCATTACCTTGGTATTACCTCCAGTGTCGTTCTTTACTAACACTATAGATGCATTCCAAATTGAAGAAGGCTTTTTTACATTACTGTTGGGTATCCTGCACTTGGGTTGGTAATCTTGCATAGGGTGACCACTAATGTCATTTTGTATGATGTGTACAGCACTAATAAAATAAGTATTTCAGGATGGTTTTCATTTTATATAAGTAGCTATTACCACTGTAAAGTTTGGAGACCCCTGATGTACTGCTAGGACAAGAGCTAACGTCCCAAGCACAAAAGGACCTCCTCCAGATAAGAGTAAGAGGATGGACCTCACGGAGCAAAAAGTTGAAAGGAGTGCTCCAAGTCAGTGGGGTAGTACAAATTCCAACACACTAATTTGTCGCACCTACCATCATTGGGAGGAAAGTGGTGAATTGATGAGACATATCGCAGAGCAGTACCAAGAGGGCATCACACCTGGTGGCGAATGCCATAAACCACGCCAATACCTGTTTAAAATCTGCATTGAATGCAGCAGAAACATCAAGCAGATAAATGATGATAGGCATCACAGAACGACATGTCTGGTAAAGAATTTCAGGTTTTAAACATTCATTGGGAAACAACTATTCAGGAGTGTGGTTGACGAGACTGAATCAGTTGATAAAGGACAATGAAACAGCAAAATCAATAGGGCTCCACAGTTAGAGGCAGTATGCGTAGAGGGTATCAGTACCCTCACAGTGACCTTTTAAGGTTCATTTAGCAGCAATAGTGGCGTACACAAGGGGGTCACATGAAAGAAGTTTCTTCCCATCACCAGTCATTAAGTGGTTCTTAGAATGAGCAAAAGGAATTGCACCTCCAAAGAAGGTGCCTGCACCCACATGGAATTTAAACAGTGTCTTCACGCAATTGATGAAGGCACCATTTGAACTGATACACAAGACTACATTACAAATGTTCTCACTAAAGACTGCTTTTTTAGTGGCCATCACAACACTACACATTTGGAGCGTTACAAGTACTCACTTTACAGGAACCTTATTTTCAAGTTTACAAAGACAGAATTGTCATGAGAACCGACCCACAATTACTATCAAATACCAAAGTTTTCAGATACCAAGTTTCTTTCAAAGACCTAAAACGCACGCAGAGAGGACATTACACAGTAATGTGTTGCAGCAAAAGGACAAAGGCTGACAGGGCAACAAACCAGCTCTTCGTATAATTTCCAAATAGGTTTCTAGGCAGGCCTGTAGCCAAGAACACAATTGCAAGTTGGATAGCGCAGACTATTCAGTTGTGCCACAAGAATGCAGAAGAGACATTACAAAACACTCCTAGTGCACATTCAACAAAAAAGAAGGAAGCAACCATTCCTTTCTTAGCAAATACTCCACTACATGACATTTGTAGGGCATCAACTTTGTCATCAGTACACACGATCACAAGACACTATTGTGTAGATATTCAAAGGAACAAGGAAGCACAAATTGGACAAAAGGTCTTGCATCTATTTTCAAATCAGTCCCAATCTTCAGCCCAACCACCACTGTAGTAACAATCCGCTACAAGATCTTTGCACAGCATGTGAATCAAAAAAAGATTTGCCCTGCTAAACGTACAGTTTAACACCTTGGCTGCTAGGTGTTTTCCTCTCCTATGCTGACTTATTGTCATTATCATTGTTTTATGACGAGCTCAGCTCGTCATCAGCACAGCTCAACCGTGCATCATGACGAGCTGAGCTCGTCATAAGCATCGAAAGGGTTAATAATCTGAAGATGGTGACCAAATGTGGCAGCATCTGTAGGAAGTACGAAAAAAGTCACAAGGGGCACCAAATGGTGGAACGTTGACGCCCACCAACAAGAAACAGAGTAGGACAAATGTTTTTGTAGATAATTCCCTACCCACCAATAGATGGCAGAATAATGCACAGCATGTGAATCCAGAACATTCTTCAACCTGCAAACCTATACCGACGGTGGGGTTTCTTGATGCTATTATAGATTGAGCATGCTCCTTACATTTTTCCTGAACTGCCACAGGAAGTACACTGTAAACGACAAGCATCTGATTTGTAGGTTATGTCTCACAAGAGCCCATAAATTGTAGGGCTACTTCCCATGTGTGTTCTTTAATCCCAAGACTGGTGCAAGGGGTTAGATTCCTTCAAGCACTTTGGGTGAATACAGACCTGGTAGGGCTATCTGGGTTAAAGAAACATTAAAAGGGTTTTTAGTAAATGGATGAGATGAGCATATCTGAAGTTGGCAGAGGATGCTTAGGATATTCATCAAGACATCAACCTCAATGATGTTTCGTTTGACCCTGATGCGCAAGCCTTCCAGAGAAATATCAGAGCCACAAAAGAGCAGGTCTTCCATACTGAAAAAAATCTGCTGTCGGAGGAGCTAGAGACCCCCTATTCTATTAGGAAAGAGAAAGGCAGCAGTAAGGACCTGCTGCAGGGCTTTGCTTCGACCTCTGAGTATGATCAAGTGTGATAGGGGAAGGAGAGGCTGGTACCCTTGAAAGGAAAGTTCTAGGTGGGGGTGGGGCAGTAAAACATCTAATGTAGAGCAGAAAAGGGCATAGGGGCTGAGCTAAGGAGCTTATTAAGGAAAAAGAAAGCCTTTGCGAAAACTATGACAACACACAACCTTCCTTTATAGAGGTTAAGAACCCAGCATAAGACCTACAAGTGGCACAGGAGGAGGAAATGCAGCAGGATGTAGAACAGGATCTACACATGGGACTTTTTTAGACATAATCAAGAGATGGGGTTCTCCGTAACACAGAAAGACACTTTGTAGGATTATGTAGAGGTACCTCAGGAAGAGGTAGATATGTACCCATCAAGATCATCCTCTGGATGATATCTCAACGTACCACAGGGTAGTGCAGAAAGCAGCTAATGCATTTAGTGTGGAACTGGAGGTACAAAAGGGGGTATGTTTTCTTCCTTTGGAACTTGGTCCAGTATACAAGAAAAATACAATTATTCCTATGCTGCTTAGCCCAGTCCAGCAGTGAACAACCACATCTGTAAAACCATGTGACTTTTCACACCGAGAAATAATATAGGCTCATTCATAGTAAGCCTTGTTGGGAAAAGTCATGTCTGACATCCATGGGGCATCTTCCAGGCAAGGAGAGCAATAGGTTGGAGGTAGTGGGCATGAAGATGGAAACAGCAGCTGCTTAACAATGACAAATAACTAACCCAAATACCCTGCTAAATAGACATGCACACCAATGCTGGAAAGACATGGAGGACCTCATGACACGTCTTCCAGAGGATTTTGAGATTATGGCCAAAGTCTGATGGGGGAGGGGGGGGGGCTCTCCTTCCCCTATCAACAATGAGAACAGTAATGAAACTAGGGATGATGGCATCTGGCATTCACCTCAGTACGGAAACAAGACAAAGCCAATTCAGGTGTGGTTGAGCAACCAATTTTCTCAAACTGTAGGATGTTGGGACGGTCTAGTGGTTGTATCATCTAGGGTCAGCGAGGGAATGAGGTGGTGAAATGCTGGCAACATACTACAAAGTTGACTTGTCATAGCTACCCTTCTGCAAGCCATCATAGCCACTGACACAGCACTCACAGGTTTGAGGGCACGCATGGGTTGTCTCATGATAAAGGGATTGTGTTTAACACAAGAAGCAGCCAAATACATCCGCTTTCTAGAACTGAAAAAAATATTCAAAGCCAAATACAGTACAATACAAGGCAATCCACATACTAATGGACAACACAGCAACAGTGTTTTACCTCCAAAAAACAGTGGGTTGTCAGAGGCTAGTGGGATACAAAGCATGAGACCACGGTAAGTCAACTTTTGGGATTGTTTTATTGGGTAGTACCAACGATCAAAATTAAAGTCACAGGTGATTAAGTTAGCCTGGTCCTGTATTGCCCAATCGTCCAGGTTTGATCCGGCCTCCGTCTTGCTTCTCCTGGTGTTCCCGGGGTCTTTGAGCCTCAGAAGGGAAAAGAAAACCGGGGATTAATAACTGAGCTGGTCTCAATGCAGCTGTGCTACCGTCACCAAGGTGTATGGAATAAAAGGGTTTGGTTGTGCAAGGCTTTTTATCAGGTTTTCACCTCTGGATGTGCCTGACCTCCCACCTCCCTGTGACGTTCTACCTCCCCCCTCACTCCACCAGAATGCCCCCTGCAACGGCACTTGCCTTGGGCTACGGCCCGCCTCTCGGACTGCAGCGTAGGGACCCGTGGTGTCTTCTCCCTCCTTCAGCCCACCGGGTCTGGAAGCGGTATACAGAACGCTGTCTGGGCTCGCCCTCGTCTTGTCTTTGGTCCAGGTGTCGTCCCGCTCCGTCTTGCGTTGTTTCTCCGCTTTGACCTCTCCACTCTCTGCTCCTCGGTCCTCCTTTGCTCTCCTCTCGCTCTCCGCTCTTCGGTCCTCCTCCGCTCTTCGGTCTTCCTCCGCTCTCCTCTCGCTCTTCGGTCTTCCTCCTCCAGGTGCTCATCTTTCTCCTCGCTGTCACCGCACACCGTCTGTTCACCGCCTCTGCCTCTTATCCTTGCCTCTGCTCCGTTCTCTTCCTCTTGTTGACGCGACTCCTCCCCTTTCAGCCAGTGGAACGCTAGAGCGCTGCTGCGCTCTTACGGATTCGTTTTTGGTGGCTTCCAGGAAGTCTGTTTTTTTTCCGCTGTGAAAGGGTTCTCCTGCTCCTCCTCGTTCCCACACATCTCCCCCCCTTAAGAACGGACGGGGTGGCCACTCGGGGTAGGGATGCCGGGATAAATAGCCAGCGCAGATCTGTTTGGAACCGGGAACACGCAGTGTCTGAAACTTAAAAGGTTGCATGGACATGAACCATCGAAGGATGCGCTGGTTGGTGTCCTTGTTTCGTGCTAGCTAGGTTAGGGGTGCATGGTCTGTCAACAAAGTAAATGAACGCCCTAGAAGGTAGTACTGCAGGGCTTCGACTGCCCACTCCTATTCAATTGTGGAGTAGTGTAGTTCCCTGGGAAACAGTTTTCTACTTATGAAGAGAATGGGTATCAGTTCTCCATCAGGGTTGGGTTGTTGAAGGACGGCACCTAGGCCAATTCCTGAAGCATCGGTCTGTAGCACGAAGTGTTTTTGAAAGTTCGGACAACGTAGGATGGGGGTTGAACAGATCGCAGCTTTAAGGTTTTGAAAGCTCTCTTTGTGCCTCTGCCCCCATGTTTTAATACGGGTAGGTTGGGTATTGGCTAGAAGGTTGGTAAGGGGCCCTGCCAGAGTGGAGAAATGTGGAATGAAGCGCCTGTAATAGCCTATAAACCCTAGGAAGGATCTGACCTCTTTTTTTTGTTTTAGGACTAGGGATCGCCTTTACTGCCTCTATTTTACTCATCTGTGGTTTGATATGGCCACCCTGTGGTTTGATATGGCCACCCTGAATAGTATATCCCAAGTAATGTATGGAATCAGTTGCCAACAGTGATTTTCTTGGATTGATTTTCAGTCCGGCGTTCTGGATTGCTGAGAATACCTCAAAGAGGTGTTTTAAGTGGTCCTCCCAGGTTGTGCTAAATACTACAAAGTTGTCAAGATATGCAGCTGCATAGTCTCTGTGTGGTCGGAGGAGGTGGTCCATGAGCCTCTGAAATGTAGCGGGGCCTCCGTGTAGGCCAAAGGGTAATAAACAGAAATGGTAGAGGCCGGAGGGGGTTGAAAAGGCGTTTTTTTCTTTTGCCTGCGGTGACAAGGGGATCTGCCAATAACCTTTCATACGGTCTAGGGTTGTCATGTAGGTGGCATCCTCTAATTTCTCTAGTAACTCATCGACCTGTGGCATCGGGTAAGAGTCAAACTTGGTAACATTATTAACCTGTCTGAAGTCGATACAGAAGCGTAGGCTTCCGTCGGGTTTTGGCACGATCACTATGGGTGAGCACCAGTTGCTAGTAGAGGACTCTATAATGTTAGCCTGCAAAATGGTGTATACCTCCTTTTCTACTGCCTCCCTCCTGGCCTCAGGTATGCGATATGGTTTCTGCTTGATAATGTTGTTATTCAAAACCACGATATCGTGTTGTACTAACGAAGTCAATCCAGGGGTAGATGAAGAGTCCAGGAAACTGGACGAGGGTGGTCTTTAATTGGGCTTGTTGGGTTGGGTTTATCACCTCTTCTATGGGAGCTTCCTCTGGTGGTGATGTCTCAGTGGGGATCACAGGAATACTCAAGGGTTTCTGTGTATTAACCAGAATCGAAGACTGACCCCTTCCCTTAGTTTCAGGGGGCTCTACCCATTTTTTAAGAAGGTTTACGTGATATATTTGTTTAACCCCTGGATGCATGGGTTGGAGTACGCTATATGTGACGGGTTATCTTTTTTTCTATAATGTAGGGTCCTTGCCATTTGGACAATAGCTTATTGTCAGAGGAGGGAAGGATTAAGAGAACCTTGTCTCCAGGCTGGAAAGTTCTAATCTGACAGTTGCGGTCATAAAGACGTTTTTGAGCTGTTTGGGCCGTTTCCATATGGTCATGGACCATACCCCATATGTGAGAAATGGAATTTTTTAAGTCTGCCGCATATTGGGGAAGTGGTTTACCCTCCTCCTCTTCCTCCTCCCACTGTTCTGCTGCCATATCCAGCAAGGTTCGGGGTCTTCTGCTGAAAAGAATTTCAAAGGGGGAATATCCTGTGGACTTTTGCTCATGGGTTCTTATAGAAAACATTGAGGGGTAGTTGCTGATCCCAGTTCCTTCCTGTATCTGAGATGACCTTGCGGAGCATGTTCTTTATAGTCTTATTATATCGCTCCACAGGCCATCTGTTTGGGGGTGATAGACAGAAGTCCGTATTTGCCTAATACCCAGGATCTCACATATTTGGGCCATCAAGCGGGACATAAAGGGGGTCCCCTGATCAGTGAGGATTTCCTCAGGAAACCCTACTCGTGAGAACAAAGTGATCATGGCTCTAGCTATCACAGGAGTGGTCATGGAGGACAGGGCAAATGCTTCAGGGTATCTGCTGGCATAGTCGACAACCACTAACAAATATTTATGGCCTCTTGCTGAGGGAGTAAGGGGCCCCACTAGGTCCATGCCTACGCGGTTAAATGGTACGTCGATGATGGAAAGAGGGTATATGGGAGCCTTTTTTTAATCCAGCGGGATTGGAGTATTGGCACCGGGTACATGCCGCACAATACTTGGCCACTTCTTTATAAACGCCAGGCCAATAGATCTTATTTAACAAATACGTGAGGGTCTGTTCTTTTCCATAATGTCCTCCCCCCGTATAATTATGGGCTAGTTCCAAAACATGGCTACGAAAGGACAGGGGCACTAGGAGCTGGGTCGTTAGTGTGTCACCCCTTTTTGTAGCTCTATACAACAATCCTTGTTGTACAAAAAAATAGGGTCCTACCTTATCGTCGTCCTGTTCTTGTACTTGTTCCTAAGCATGTAATGTGTTGTCGTCCATCTGGGCTGACCGGAAGCTAGAGGTAGGTCCCACCGCGTCTGCAAGGGTCACAGGAAAAACACGTGACTGTCTTGTTGCTAGAGAAAACAATGTTTTGGCTCTTCGTTTTTCATTTTAATTTTTACCGTCTTCCCCCCTTTAAGGGAGATATCATCGGTCTCTCTCTCGGTCTTCCTGCAAAGGCCTACAGACTAGCTCCATAAAGAGGCTAGATAAGACTTTCAAGAGGTCATCACCAAGCGCATGTTGGTCTCAAACCAAATAATTGTCTCAGCTGCTGACATATTGGATGTGTCCGCTCATGGCTACATCGTATTTGTATTAGAAGTAGCTCATTGCTTAGACCGAGTCTTGAACCAGAAGTGCAACATAGAATCCTGAACCAATCAATCTCAGGAAATGCACTTTTCGGCTCATGTGCGGACGACATAATCTCACATATGCAACCGAATTGGATTCCTTATAAGCTGTAGGCCTAGAGAGGAAGAAAACATATAGAAGGTACAGGCCCTATGACATACGTTACTACTACAGAGTTCAAATCCCTCACTGGTCTCCTCACCAGCAACAGCAGCCGCAAAAAAAAGTCTAATCACCAATGTGAAACCTCTAGAGGCATAAGAGGACAAAATCTACAATCTGCAACTGGGAAGACGACTGACTACAAAATAAGACTCTTCTTTCTCCAGCACCGCCAGTCACTCCAGTGGGAGACCGTATTGTAACAAACTTTATTGAGTTGCTAGTAATAACTGCAGATAGATGGATCTTAAATGTTGTTCAGAATGTGTATTCTCAAGTCTCCTCTTCCAAACATTGACCTGTCAACAGGTACGATTACAAAAAAAAGAGGTAAACCTTTTACTGCAGAAAAGTGCAGTGTAGTAGGTTACTTTACATTAGAAAGGGCTGGGATTTAGACCCGGTTCCAAGGAAAGGACCAAAAGAGAGATTCAGGCCCATTCTCAATCTCTGGGTACTGGGCAAGTACATTATGAGAAAGTGGCTCTATGTGTACTGGACCAAAGTAAGGTGCAGTGTGTATAGAGGCCACCAACCCCAGAGGTATAACAGAGGTTAAAGTCAGGGCTGACCTTACTCTCAAAAGTGGTAGCTTGGTCGAGCAGTAAGGCAGTACCAGAGGACAGTGTAAAGCATTTGTTGTTCACACTCAGTCAGCAAAAGGTTTCACACACTCAAGGACTGAACTCCAGGCCAATGGGTTTTATATCAAAATATATAGTTGTTTTATTTTTAGAACCAACAGGTATCAAAATATATTTTCTCAGTGATGAGTAATTTCAGGTTATTGCTTTGCAGAAAGTCAATTACTTTGTAAACACAATAGGTACAGGGATTGCAATAGGCAACACAGTTCTACACACAATTTAGCATTGAGCTCAATGAGTTTTTCTACACAATTACATATGATTACTTTGTAGATTACTTTTGTAAGTCCAAGACTGGATCCTAGATTCAGTCCTGGGGTCGAAGCTGGAAACAGTTTAGTAAAACGTTTTGGTTATTGCAATGATTTTTAAGGAATAAAGAGGTATTTTAAAAGTTCACACTGAAACTTTTCAGTGAAAATCTGACAATGTTATCCAATGGGAGAAAATTCAGGTTGCATGTAAAGTACGGTCTCGTTACTTTTGTAATCCAGTACTGGGCTCCTAGGTCCAGCACTGGGGTTTGGACTTACGACAGGTGAATAATTACTTTTCAGTAGTATGTGCGAATTTTAAAGAATATTTAAAGTTTTCAAAAGTAGACAGAAGAAATTTCATAGACAAGCAGACAATGGATTCCTATGGAAAAAAATACAGGTTAATGGCAAACCCGGTTCGGATTACTTTTGTGGTTCAATACTGGGCTACAAGGTACAGTACTGGCTTCTCTCCTGATCACAGGTGAGCACTTCGGAGTTCGTTACTCGGCTGATTTTATAGGAATATTTTAAGTTTTCAAAACTTCACACTTGGAAGATTTTTCGAGTCAAACCAGTCAATGTTATCCAATGGCAGGTTAGTGAGTTACCAGTTTCCAGGCGAGTACTCTACTGGTGAAGTTAAGGTTCTGGGCATGAACTCGGGGGTCCGTCGGGGTCAGGTAGGTACAGTTGGTTCACCCTCAGCAGCACAGGGGAAGCCGGGTGCAGAGGTAGTTAGGCCCAATGTGGGGCAGGGGGCCTTCGATTGGTGGCTGCTGGCTCCTGGTCACTTGCTCAGGGCAAATGGGGAAGTAGGATAGGGCAAAGGTTGCACTGCCAGAGGCACTCAGGCGGCTGGGTGCAGGGTGCTTTTGAGCCATCGGGCGCTCAATGTTATTCAATGGGAAAGGGAACAAAGGCTGCGGACTCTGGGACGGTGTTTCCTCAAGTGGGACCACAACTTCAAGAGGTAAGTTGGGATCCTGGAGAAGAGGTAGGTACTCCAAAGGGAGGCACAGGGAGCCGCAGGACGCCGTTTGCAGGGGTGTCTTTGGGTGTCGGGGAAATCTTACCCTCGGCTGGTCGCGGTTGGAGGGGATCCTAGTTCTGAGGCTGCAGGCTTCGTCTGGTTAGTCAAAGAGGGTCCTTGGGCACTGGACTTCGGGTCCCAGTTTGCGGGGGGGGGACGTCCTCGTGGTCTTTGATCACTCTGGCGAGGGCCGGGCTCGGCGGGTGCAGAATGGGCAGGTCTTGAGCTTCCTGGCTAGCACCAGGGGTTGGTTGTTGAAGCAGAGCCTCTGCTTATCGGAGTTTCGGTCTTTAAGAGGGTCAAGGCCGGCAGGTCCTCTGGATGTCCCAAGGTTACTGTCCGCAGGAGTCGCCAGGATTGAGCAGGTTCCAGGATCGACAGGCCGGTAGGGCTGGAGCCAAGTCAGTGGGTGTCGTCCTGTAGTGAGCAGCTGCACGGCGGGTCGTCTTCCTGATCTTCTTTCTTCTTATCTTATCGGGATCTGAGGAAGGAAGGTTCAGGGAGCCCCTAAATACTGAATTTAGGGACGTTACAGGTAGGGCAAGGGCATGGACCAATAGGTCCCTGTCCTGGGGTGGGGACACCCCCTAGCCTGCTCCTCTCCGGTGGGAGGGGGCAGGAACCTAGCTGTGATTGGGCAGGGCTCCCCATCTTCAAGATGGCTGGAGCCCGGGGTCGTGCTTCACCTCTCCTCCCCCACCTGAGGGGTGGGGTTGGCACAGCCTGGCAGACCCCCCTTCCTGACGTAGGGTTTCCCGCCAGAGTGAACGTCTGAACTGGCGGGGGCAGTTTCTGGCTACAGCAAATGGTCTGGAGAAGCTCAGAGGCGGCATGCCTTTAAAGCTTCCCCCTGTTCATCCTGGGGGAGGAGATCTAGCACCTCGCCCAGGATGTGCATTGTTGCAGGCCCAGGAGAGCGGAGGGCACTCCACCCAGGGGTCCAGCAACATGTCTGCTGTGTGGCAGCGTAGGCAGCCCCTCAGTCCAGACGTGGATTGTAGGTTACGTTTTAGGGGGCATCTCTAAGATGCCCTTTGGTGTATTTTACATTAAACCTCACACTGGCATCAGTGCGGGTTTAATGTGCTGAGTAGTTTGATACCAAACTTCAGTCTTCAGTGAAGCCATCATGGTGCTGTGGAGTTCGTAATGACGACCTCCCAGCACCATATACTCTTAAATGGCAGCACTGCACTTACAGTGCCCAGAAATGGCCCTGGGTACTGTAGGGGCACAGGGCTCATGCACCTGTGCCCAAACCACTGGCATAGGGCACCCAGCTAGAGGGGTGACTGGTGTATGCCAGGGCAGTGGGGTTTGTGGGCATGGCACACATGCATGTGTGCCATATCGACTCTGTTTAGTTCTGTACTTAGACACTCAGCCTGCAAAGGCAGTGTGTGGGTGTTAGGGTACAGGGCCCCTAAGGGTGGCAGAATAGGTGCTGCAGCCCTTAAAGGTCTTCTCTGGTCACCATGCCCTGAGTACCTAGAGTCCCGTTTACTGGGGGCTGATAGGTGTCCAGAGATGCCAATTGGGTTTTGTTTCAACACATCTTTAGGGAAGGAACACAGGCCCTGGGTACCAGGGTGGCAGGAGCCCCAGGCACACTCAGTCAAAGCACATCAGCAGTTCAGCAAAAAGTGGGGGCATACCAATGCAAGAAATAAGGCTCTTTCTCACACACATTTGAAAAGAAATTCAGAATGCTTGCATTACACCAGGTCAAACTACATCCGGGAAACTGGATGTATGCAATAGATCTTAAAGATGCCTACTTCCACCTTCCGATCATAAAAAAGACATCGAAAATTCTTAAGATTTACAGTAGGCTCAAGACAATATCAATACAAAGTCTTCCTTTTCGTACTGAAATCAGCTCTTAAAACATTTGCAAAATGTGTGGCTGTTTTTGCAGTATATCTAAGGCAACAAAATATACTGGTCTGTCCTCACGAAGATGACTGGTTAATGAAAGGAGAACTCAAAAGAAACACTGAACCATTTTCAAATGTGCCTCAGCAATGACATAATTTGGCCTTCAGCTAAGCCTCAAATTTCACCTCCTTCCCAGTCCAAAAAATATATTATCTGGGAACTATAATAGATGCACAGTTCAAAAAAGTCTGTCTTTTGGAGGAGGTAAATTGATTTTTATTTGCACAATAAATTAAGATCATTGCAATTGAGAATCCCGAAGGAGAATAAAAAATGAACTGTCACACTGTTGAATCAAATCATTGTATTTGGACGAGAGACCATTATCAATGGAACTGAAATGTTGTATCCCATTACAAACTCTCCATCCGATGGCTCGACAAATGCAATCCCTATTGGGATTAATTGCCTCCTCAATTTTTCTGGGCTCTCATACCAGACTTAACAGGAGACATCTACAGCAATGTTTGGAGGACCAGTGGAACCAGTTCTTGAACAGTTGGGAAAAGAAATTGACAGTGATAAGTAGCTATTCAGTCACTTCCATGGTGGGCCAAATCGAAAAACCTGATGGAGACCGCATTTCATCAGTATCTCCCCGTACAGACTCTAGTTACAGATGCATCTGTCCATCTATAGGAAGCACACTTGAGTACCTAAGGGTTATCGCCACACAAAGACAAAACTTACCACAGCAATCTGCTAGAGCTGATTGCCGTTCATCTGGCTGTGAAATCCTTTCTTTCAGCAATCAAAATAGTCTCTGCTTGTTCAGAAGAGCAACACAACAACAATGTATACATGAACAAGCAGAGAGGCACACGTTTAAGACCTCGAGTCACAAGCCAAGTAGAATTGACTCTTTGCGGGGACTGGACTTTCTTGTACATCTGAGGTGCACAAAGCATAGAAGCCGACATCCTCCGTCTGACCTTCAAAGAAAATAACTGGAATCATAACAACAAAGTTGTGTAAGAAGTTTTCCAAGAATGGGGATATCCTCAAATGGACTTAACGCAAAAATAAATCGCAAGTTTAGGCCTCCAAATCTAGAAATGGACTATTTTAAAAAAGTTAAGCCTTTTCTGAATGGACCGTAATTTATTTTTATAAATTACGGTCCAGTGAGAATAGGCTTACCTTTCTCAAAATAGTTCATTTCTAGATGGATAATTTTCTGTATAGTATAATCCTTTCTTTCCAACTAGCCAAGTAACCCCTACCTGGTAGACATAAAGCACATTCCACACAGGAAAAGGCTGTTACCATAGCCCTTCTTTGAAATGTTCAGATTTCAGAAGTATGGAATGCTGCTTTGTGATCCGTTCATACCTTTATTAGACACTACTATCTAGAGTAAGACTCCAGAACATATATTCCAGTAGGGAAGCTCTTTTCGGGTGATTGTTGGAGCTGTTTTTATTTCGTATCCGCTTACTAATGGACAGCTTGCTATTCCATGCAGTGCTTATGAATTTGAGCATTCCCTGGAAGAGAAGAAATAGTTGATAACCTGTAATCCTAGTTCTTTTCCAGCAAAGTATTAATCAAAGTAATAAGCAACCCTCCCGCTTCCTCAGATAGAAACTACTACAGCTCTTAACTTTTCATCCTGGATCTTCTAATTTCTGTAAAAATTTCCTGACTGGTCACCTGTGAGGCATGACCAGATGCAAGGTGTGTTGTGAGGTTCTTGAAAGCACGGTCAGTTTTTATCTCCCGTGCTTTAGATTGTAGCCTATTGGCTAACCATGTCACACATTCCATTTCCTTTTCTTTAAAAAGAAGGTTTGTGATAGATTTTCTTTCGTTACTTTTTAATTAGTGGCCGATTTAAAAAATATATATATATGTGTGTGTGTATTTGGCTTCTTTAGAAAATAACATTTATTTTTAGCTTTTGTCAAGGTTGCAAACATATATGTGAGGTACTGTTGTAGAACACTCGATATACATGTGTATAACTTGGTAAAGGGCTGCAGTATTCCTGCGCAGAACTATTCAGTGCTTACGGCTTTTATGAAGTTTTCCCTGGAAGAGAATAGTTACAGCAAGCATACAGTGAGACCTATATGGTATGTCATAGACTAGAGAACTAGGATATTTCAGGTGAGTACCTTTTCCGTATACTGCTTCATATTCTTCCAGATTTTCATGCGGTCCTCCCACCTCCCCATTGAAGGAGGTGGGAAGAGGAGAGGAAAAAAAGAATCTGAGGGAGTGGCCACTGACGTGGGTGGATATCGGGGGGATTACAGTCTGTTGTGCAAGGGCTTTGACTATTTCAACATACACAAACTGAGAAAAGTTTAACAAAACATTTCTGGATTTGTCACTAGAAGGCGGATTTGTGCAAAGTCTGTGAATCTAGATATGCTTGAAGCTGCAAACTCATAATTACACGTACGTTTCTGGCTTAATTCTTGACGTGTTTTTCTGGAGTCTCAATGAGTTTGTGTGTGTGCCTCTATAGATATAGATGTATAGATAGATAATATTCAGTGGAAAAACCTAAAGTAACAATTACTTGGCGTCCTGCCATGCAGTGTTATCATCAATTATCTCATTTCAGATGTTGCTCTGATGTTATCAGTCATAGAACAGGTGATTAGTGATGTAATATGCGAGATAATTAGCAGTGCATGATGATACCCTGGGCTTATTTGTTTTTTTTATTTGTACCGCGGATCCTCTGCTGTACCATAGGGGAAGTAAAGTTTAAATTACCGGTTTTACCGCGCACTCACCAGGCTTACAAGAACAGGATGTTCCTACACTGCCACAATGTTCACTTATTATCTCAGGACAGGGGTCTGACTGACCCTGTCCTAAAATGGCTGCTGCCACATCTGTTGAAATTTGCTTTACTGATCCTCTGTGGTGTGATCTGTACATACATGTGTAATTTTAATTTCTCAGAAACAGCTGAACGTATTTACACCAAATCATACCAAATATATTTTCGGACCAAGATCTAGCTTTCTGACAAATTGGGTGTTAATTCAGTTCAGTTTTAGCAGTGTCCAGTTTTTCTGTCAAATTGTATAGGAAAAATGCATTTTGGGTGCCTCCTTTTTCTCGGCCTGCTTGACAGATCACACCAAACTTTCTTTTTGGAATGTTTTGCAAAGATTTGTCAAATAGCACCAAAGTTGTAAGCAGAACAGGACCTGCCACTGGGTGTTATGTTGAAGACAATTGTAAAGCGCATTTGTTGCACTAGGGTGTCCTAGGGCTAGCTACAATCCTCAGAAGAAGCATAGTTTAATACTGGGATGTAAATATATGTTCGAGGTGTGTGTGCTGTAGATACACATACTTTGCATACTCCTACCATCTAGTGTTGGGTCCGGATGTTTGAAATTTGTTTTCCTTCGAAGAAGTCTTTTTCCAGTCACAATGTAAGGTGACTCCTTCTTCTGGCACAGGCACGTCGCTTTTTACTAAAACTTTTATTTTTAAAATACGTAACACGCAGATGCAATGAAACTTCTTTTCAATCTGGACCTTCCTATGGAACTGACAAGATTTGCAAAATTTGCACAAAAGGTGAAAGAACTTTTATGCAACGCATCGCACTTTACTGAAATTTCCGTGCTAAAGTATCAAACGCGTACCTACAGTCGCCATAAAATCTTTCTTGATTCCACATAGATAAGCAAAAATCTGCACTTAAGTGAAAAAATTCCCACGTCATCGCGTTGACCATTTGCACTGTTTTTAATCATTTTATCGTCAAATGCTATATTTTCGATATATTTTACTCCTGTATTAGAACGGTATACATTAATGGTTAAATACGTACCTAGTATAACTGAAGTAATTAAGTGCTGGAATATCTCCGCTTGATCTTCATTGTAACAATTTTAATTAATTGGAAGAAAAACGTATTCATTCATTTAAGACTCCTTTCGTGATGGTACGCATGGGCATCAACTCCATTGTTAGATTGTTTTTTTTCCGCCATCTGGTTAAGACATGGTTTGTAGCGCTCCGGTTCGACACAGTTCTTTCGGATCCTCTCTGTGCGCAACACATTGTGCCCTCGGTATTGTTTCGCCAATCTCCGCCTGTTGGAAAAATACGAAAACACTATCTTCGGTATAGAAAAAATCGTTGGTGGCCTTCGGGCCTAGCCCTGTCGGTCGACTTACACTGTTTTCGTAGTAACCAGTCTTCTGCCAAGGGAACGGACTCAGTTTCAATTTTGTCCTCTGTGCCACTCCAAGTACCCGTGCTCTGACCTGCATGAAGTCTACAACTTGTGCCTCTCACCGGAGCACAAGGAAGAGAATTTTGATGCTTGTCGATGTTTCTAGACGAAAAAGACTTTGCGGACGGTCTGGCTTTTATTTTAGTTTTAAAAACTAAAACAAAAATAAAAGGCTTTGTTATTTGCAATGTCAATAGCTCAAACTTGCGCAAAATGAGACCTATTGCATTGCAAATGCTTGTTATTAAATTGGTATGTTTCGGTATAGGAGGTAATTTTAACCCTTGTGGAGCCACCAGATTAGTATATCAAACTTTTATCCTACCTGAACTACCTCGTGCCCAGCAAGAAGACCTAATGATGATGCCGTCCACTGAGAATGCACCTGGTGATCATATACACCACTGGTAGAAACTAGTGGGTGAGGGGTTCCAAAAATCTTTTTGACCAGACTCTCAAATCTGTGTGGTTTTACTCTTTATTTTTCTATTGTTACATAGGGAAGCTGAGTAAACCTATTTTCCTTCTATTCCCCCCCTCCCCCACCCCCCCTACCCCTTGCTTGACTTTCGGAAGGCTAAACATTTTCACAATCCATGATGGAATGTGAATTTTGCATGAAGAAAAATGTCGAAGGAAAGGGTATAAGCCTCATAGGCAATAGGAGGATCTGAATAAGAAACCGAAAAAGGCCTCCAAGCAGTGCCTTACTTCCACTACGATGGTGCGACTTCAGAAGACCTTGTCGATTTTTGGAGCAGTAAGTCTTCATCTTTAAACCTTAATTGGTGCAGGACCATGTCTCTTGATGTAGGTTCTGTGCATCCTCTTGATGTCTCGATCATCAACTGAGCTCATGCTGTCTGGTTACTGTTCAAAGTTCCCCAAAATAAATGTTGAGAACCTTGACATTAACTTTGACACCAATGGCAAAGTATAGACCAAGAAAAATACAGTCACTTTCTGATGAGACAACCCCATAACTTTTGGAACTGCCAAGGTTCGTCATAACAGATGTTCCTCTGCAAATTTCTCTCTAGCCTATAAATCTTCCAATTCTGATGCTGAATTCGAGCCAGACTTCTATATCACTTTAGAAAGTGAACTTTGACTCCTAGAAGTTTCTAGGAGGCAGTTCCCATCCTAAGGCACTCCACTCACCGTTGAGGGAGTCTATCTCCTCACGCACCAAGGAAGCTTAGAGTTTGGTTCTTCTACTCACTCTTGCACACACTCCTTGGATTCAAGATCCTTAAATATGCATACATCTTGTGCTAGTTCACTTATAAGTATTTTCCCAACTGATTACATCACCTCATTTTTTAAATGTTTTTCTTAGTGAAACATCTGAATTAAACCTTCCACTGAAGGCACCACAGATGTCTGTCCTAGTGGAAGCATTCTAACCTTGATGGTCTTTAAACCTCTTCTGCCACTAGTGCTATGCTGTTTGGAAATAGCAGAAGACAAATTGTTAATATTAATCACTATAAAAGCAGCAACTCAGCAGTGCCCAGACTTATTGGTGTCTGATCCAAATCTGCTCAATTGTGAGGAAGTGGTATGCATAGAAACCAGAGTCCTCTTCTCTAAATGATAGAGAAAGTAAGGTTGACGCGACAGGGAGGAAAATGTGGTACTAAAGCCACTGCACTAAAACAGCTAGAGTGACTGCTTTTTTTGTGCCATTATGGAAGAGGTATTATTGAAAATCTTCGTTCCTTCTCAGATTGTCTACTGAAATATTGTAAGCAGTATTTTGAGACAGTGGTGCATTAAGTTATTTTCTCAGAACATTTCATCAGTGCCGCTTTTATTATAATGGAGTTTGCAGTGTTTGACTTTTGGCATAGCATCACTTACGCTGCTCTTCCTGGTTGTGCTTCACCGTTTGGAAGCCTGATGCTTAATTGAAAATTCAGCCTCCCATTGTTCTGGTTCTTCTTTGTTCAGTCCATGCACCGAAGAAGTGGGAAGGTTCTAAAATTAAACTGAGACTAAAACAGTGAGACTTGAGGCCTAGAAGAAATCCGGCAAATCACAATACAACAACAAAGACCGCCACTATTATTTGTAGGGGTGAATCCCCTCTTTGGCACAAGCTGCCACAACACTAGCATCCTAATCCGCAAGGTCAAAAATACACCAATCAAACGAGAGACTCAAAGGGTAAAGCAGCTCAAGCTCAACCTGACAACTCACCAGGGCGAAAACCGTCTATAGGTCGCCAAAGACTAGGACTCCATTTCATGAGCTGTTTCAATGGGTGGAGCGATATCACATTACCTGGAATAGTGAAATAAAATCACGAACAAGTGGGTGTTGAATGTTGCAAGAGATTGTTATTCTTCACTGTTCAAGGCTTTTCCATTACCTATTTCACTAAAGGCAGATTTAAAATTGGAACTAGCCATCCTGTGGAAGGTAGCTTTTAGTTACTAAGAAAATGTGTCCTAGAACAAGTCACTGTCGATGAGGCATTTATTGGATGTGTACAACAAATTCTTAACACTACCCTCTGATAAAGCCTTACTGCTTTCCCACGCTACCACAAGGAAAGAGTAAGGTGCTATCTACGTTTACCTCTGCCTACCTTTGGGGTTCCACTAGACTCTGTGCACACTATACCTCATTTTGATATTGTATATACAGAGCCAGCTTCCTACAGTAACAGTCTTTAATCTAATCAAATAAAATCTTTCTTCTACGTTTGTTACCCTTATTAAATCTTGTAAACCTGGTTGGATTGGTCCGGTCATATGTCAACAAACATTTTTTTACCTTCTGTCCTTTCTCTAGCATAACCCTGTATTTCTAACAATAACATTTTCAATTCTTTTTTTTCCCCATACTGTAATATGCTATCTTGGCTCTTGACTGTTAGATTTTCATCCAGTAAATTGCCCATGTATTCCAACATAGAATTTTTATCATGGTGCCTAACGGTTAAACCGTCCTCAATAATATCCATCTTAAACTTTGTTCCCTTCTTACTCCAAATGTTGTACCAGGAGGTTATTGCCGTTATATGTATTGTATCTACAAGGTAGGTTACATTTGTTTCTGTGTATAATATATGCAGGTGCAGACCTGGGGACTGCTAAAGGTCTGTAGATAAAAGATTATAAATTGTAATGAAGAGATATACCAATCCCCACACTGTTGCCTCATAAGACACGGCAGAGATACACTATTGTTATATAATTTTAGCATATCATCAATAGGTGTGTTTCCTATCTTCCTAGTAAATGTAAATACAGTCTCCACAGAACTCATAAATGCACCTTTTGCCGATTTGTATAAGGGGAGCCCAGTTCCCGTTATGAAAAATAAGTACACCCAAATACGTAAATCTTTGGACTTCATCTAACTTGGTCGCTCACAAAATTATTCTTTTTCTTGTCTTTCCTCCGCCCACATACTATCACAAAAGTTTATCATGTTTAGTGTGAAATCCCTCTTCTCCATGTATGTGTCAAAAGCATCGATCAGCCGTTGTAGACCGTTTGCAGTTCTAGATAGTAACACTGCATTGTCCGCATACAGAAGCAGAGGGGTTGGGTGGGAGCCGATTCTCGGGACAACAGCATTCACCTGTTGTAATGTTTTGTCTATCCCATTATTATAGTTAAAAAAGAAAGAGCAAGGACACAACCTGGTCTGATGCCTCTAGAAACATCAAAACTTGATGTACGTTCCCCATCAATTCCATATCTTACTCGTGCAGTCAGATAAGTACAGTTCCAACAAATGAGATATTAACAGGGGCACTCATTTCAATCATAGTTCCCCATAGTTTGGCGTAATTAACGTAACTGAAGGCACAGCTTAGATCTGCAAAGCAGAGACGAATAGGTTCCCTATTGGCTAGCGTATATTTATCAATAAAATTATTTGAGTTACTACACTGTATCACGTCCCAGTATCCCTTCTAAAACCGTATTGGAAGTCTGTTAGAACATGATTGTCCGCTGCCCTTGTCCCCACCCTATCTAATATAATTCTCCCTATTATCTTATCGGACAAATCCAGCAGGGATATTGGGAGGTTGCATTTAATGAATCATCCCCCCACCTTTTGGTTTCAGAGGAAGCAGCAGGATAACCTCCGCTCAGGCAGCACTCCAGTGGCCTTGGATGCCCCCAAAAACCTAGGATACATGACCGATAAGCAGCTCCGGCTGGTAGATCCTCAGATTGGCGGCCATCTTGCGGCTGGGCCCTCTAGCGTCCTCAGTAGCCAATCTTCGATGCCAAGGAATACCTTACCTGTGCCATTTGAGGTAATAAAGATATTTAAACCCTTCAAATATATTCAGCTCTGAAGTCTTAATAGGCGGTACGATTATTCATGGCATTCCATTCTGAAACCTCTATGAAGTTGCGGGTAAGTACTTTTTAATTTTTATAGTTTAACAAGTACTGCTCAGTTTTGGACACCTTTTATGCGGTAGCACACAAATTAACAGTTTCAGGAGTGCATCTATTCAGTAGTGATAGTGAGTAAAGTAATGGATCATAGTTTTACCTATTCTGGCGGTCCAGTTTTTCTATTCTAGGAGGGCTTCTTTTTAGTGCTTGTCCATGTACAAAAGCACTATTTTCAAATGTGAAAGTCATTGTCTTTGAAACTCTTAAACGGTAAATGTAATAGTAAACAAATCTGACCCTCAAGGACATTTACCACAATAAATTTAGGGCACCCCTGTTTGACCCTATATTGTCTTAGAGACGTGACATAAGACCCAGTGTGGGTGAAAAAAGTTATTGAGTATAAACCAAATAGAAAGCTAAATAAGGAAATGTAATAGGTTTCCAGAAGCTTTATGGTGTTTTTGCATGGTAATTGGCACATTATCAACCACTGATATAGCTAAGAGAACGTGTAGCATGAATATCTAATTAGTATTTAAAACTGAGTTCCATTCCTCAAGTCAATATTGCGACTAGAAACCGGTGAATACCTAGGGTTACCGTTGTGCAGTGGCTTGATATATAGCAGGATCCTATCTAGCATTTACATGCTCCCTGGTTTAGGCTTGTAGCTTCGTCATTAGTTTGCATTTGTGAAACAGGCTATCAGCAGCAGCTGAGTTTGCAGCCACCTCTTTGAAGTGGTTGGCTCATTGACCTGCCTTATCATTGCTTCCAGATCCCTTCAATAATTCCTTTACTTTGTTGTGCTGAAAAGTGTTGGTCCTAGAAAGCCATACTCTTTCATTAATTTGAAGCTTAATTTCTGAGAGAATAGAACTTCGAAAAAAAAGAAGCAAACCAAACCCTTTCTGTAGTTTACATGTGTGAGAAGTTGGCCTGGCATATGCTGTCCACTATTCTAGTGGGCACCTTGCACCAGTCCAAACGACCCGAATTAGTGGTCAGTACAAAGAAAACCTATATAGAAAGCTATCCTAGTGGTATCTGTGGAGAGCAGCCTTCAGGCTAAGTCTTGAAGGAATGTAAAGCAGCTTGTTTTACCAGTCTGTAATCTCATGAATGACCAAATGAAAGGAGAACCACACCAGGTATAAATATAAAATATATGTATTTATTCTAAACCCATTCCTCGAGTCTCTTTATGAGGATAGAGCCAAAGGTACATTCAGTAAACTTATTTAGCACACAGTAAATTAGCACAATATATGATTAGCCCTAGTGGCGTAACAAACCATATACTAAAAGTGGTATAAGAACCCCGACTGACATAGAGACCAGGCCTAGAGCCTGTAGAACCGCTGGGGCCACCAGGAACCACCCAATGTAGTGACACAAGGGACCCACGGGGGACACGTGCAGTGTCAAACACAGCTAAGAATCACCATTAACTTCTATGGGGAAAGTCGCAGTTGGAAAATTACAGACAAAGGACACTTAGAAGAGGACTTGGAGCGAACCCATTTAGAACTAGGCAGTTCTATAGTCAATACCCACGGGAGCACCAGAGTACTAGAGTTAACTCACCCATGGAAGCCTTGTACCCAGGTGTCTTTTGGTGTCCGGTTTCGTAATAGTTTTCAATGGCGATCTGCTGCAAAGTACTGCTCGCTACCAAGTCGAACGTGTCCGGGTGGATCGAAGATCTGAAGAACCTGAAAGCAGAGGGGACAGAGTCTGGGTCACTAGCCAGTGACCAGGAAGGCAATAATAAGATTCCAACTGATGTCGGGTGATTTCAGGTGAAGAATGTGAAGCTTCACTCTTCAGCCACAAGGACCGGGAGACGTCGAAGACCAGGAACTGGATTCGAGCTGTCCCACGAATGATGTCGATTGCTGCGGTGTCGGTATCCGGATTGGACCCAACAAGCCTTGGCAACAGCAACCCAGGCAGAAAGCAAAGATTGGCTATGGTACAGACCAGCAAGGTCTGAGGGACTTACCCTTTGGAGGGGAGTTGGGGCATGTCTGGAGCAACCAGGAAAGCCCAAGAAACAGAAGTTACCTTTGTGGGGACCCACCAGTCGACGGACCAGGGATCTCGAAGGAGCCTCGAGCAGAAATGCTAGAAGCGGGCCCAAGGAGCACTCATGGTGTGCAGGCCCACAATCTTCTGTGCAGATGGTGCTCGGGGCTTGGACTACAACACCCAGTGCACGACTTCGGGAAGTCGACGCATTCGCAAATGTGCACGGTTTCCAGGAGTTCCAGTCACCCGTGAGGGCTGTGGGTCTCAGCTTTGCTGGGATCTGTTGTCGGCCTCTGAGAAGTCTGGAAGTCTGTGTCCTGTGTTGCAAATCCGTCAGGATCCGGCTGGAGCCTTGGAAATGCAGACCGGCAAGGTGCCTGTTTGAACAGGGAAGTAACTCCTTGACCCCAAGAAAGATTCTTCCGTCTTCTAGTTGAAATAGAATGTCGGGGTTCCAGGATATATGTTGCAGAGTTTCGTCCAGGCTAATCTAAAGTCCTAAGGACTGGGTTCCTATACTTATACTAGGATAGGGGGTTGGACTTACTCTAGGGACCAACCTCTGGGTGGATCCAGGGAGGGGGTGGTGACACCACTTTCCCTTTGTCCAGTTTCACGCCTGAGCAGGGGCGGAGTGCCCCTGCAACCGGTCTGAACTGGGATATGCACAGGGACACCAAATGTACCCCCAGCAGTGTCTGAAAAGCATTCTTTGAATGCACCCACCTAGCCCTAATACACTGTCTGGGAGGTGGTTACACCTCCCTGTGACAGGAAACCTATTGTCCAGGCCTCCCCTGACGCAGTTTCGTCCAGCAGCAGGTCAGACTTGTGTCTGTGGCTGCAGCATCCATTTTGTGATGCTGGGGCTCTTTTAAACTATTACCGGTTAGGTAAGTGTGTACAGGTCTTCTCCCTCTAGAAGGACTGGCGGGGGGTGTAGGATTTTAAAGTGTTTCACACCAAACACATGTTTCCATGCAGCCATTCCAAAGTTAGCATTAACCGCGAGGTTATAATGCACTTAAGAGTATATGGTCTGGCTGCATCAGAGAATAGTTTCCGAAAGCTGCAGAGGGGTCCTGCTCATGCATGGGCGCACACTCACACAAAACCCAGCGCTCTGCCTTCAAGATTGATAAGGCCTGCTATAGGAGTGACTTATAGGTTTATATGTGTCGGTGATTAAAGGTAAATATAGGTAACCTATATCTTAGTAAGGGATGCATGCACCACCTTACCCAGGCTGCAGTAGCAGACCTGTGGTGCCATTTTGGAAGGCTTCCCAGGGGTGGCCTAATAAATGCTTCAGCCCATGGTAGGCCTCTGGGGTGCCTATGCCCTTAGTACCTAAGGTACCTAAGGTACCATATACTAAGGACTCACAAGGGTAACCAATCTGGAGTGTACCTAATGTACATGCAATCAATTTAGAGAGGAAGCAGCTAGGCTGGGGTCCTGGTTAGCAGGGCCACAGCCAGACTATAGTCGAAAAACAGTGAAACACCAGCAAAAAGTGGGGTTAACCGTAGGAAGCAGATCCTACTCTCCTACAACTTGCCCTATTGGAAATGAAGAGTTCGAGGCATATGAGCTGCAGATTTCACACTGTGCATAGATCACCATCTAGTGTTGGGCCCGGATGTTTGCAGTTTTTTGTTGTACTGAAAGTTCTTTGGAAGTCAAGAGATAGGTGACTCCTCCTTTGGACCAGATTGCGCATGGGCATCTGCTCCATCCCCAGATTGTTTTTTTCCGCCATCGGGCTCTGATGTGTTTCCTGCACTCCGGTTAGTAACCGAATTTCCTTCGGCGCGCAATCCTCACTCAATTAGACGGTATTGTTTCGATCGCGCTCCACATCGAAGCGATTCTTCACCTTCGAAGTCTTCGATTCCGGTCATCAACGAAGGCCTTCGGGCCTACCCAGGCCTTACTCCTGGCTCATGGAAAGGAGGCCATTCAAGGAGTGTCCTCGATGTGGGTCGAAGTTTCCCCACACTGACCTATATGAGTTGTGCAACCTTTGCCTCTAACCCGAGCACGAGGCCAAAGACTGTTCCCTGTGTGCCTCCTTCCGCTCCAAGAAGATGATCTGGGACAGACTAGCTCGAAGAACAATGGTCCGCTCGTCAGCTTCGATCCATGACGACATCTTCGAAGAGTGCATCGACGCGCCAGAACACCAGCATGCCGAAGAGAGTACCAGCTCCTCAGACGCCAACATCTAGGAAGTCACTCCAGCTCAACGGGTCGTAAGTAAGATCGTTGACCCTAACCCTTCCTCAACACCCTCTAAAAAGGCTTCGGGCACACCCTCACCTTTGGGCCCGGGTGCACATCGAGAGACTGCTTCCCACGCCCGCCTTCGGACCCGGAAGCCCATTAAGCCTTCAGGCAGCTCGGGCTCGAGCCAGCCTATCCTCGGTGCTGATCCACACTGACACCGAAGAAAAAGCCATCTTCGTCAACCACGCCGACTGTTGCTCTGACACCGAAGCACACAGCACCGTAGACTGGCAGCGGCTTATCGATGCCTAAACCACATTCGGAGCCAACTAAAAAACCGCCTAAAGCTCCAGATTCACATGCTTCGGAACCGGAAAAACACCCGGAACCGAAGAAACAGGTTCCGGTAAAGGATCCCGAGACTGTTCAATTGACCCTCAGTTCCAAAAAGAGACCACTTGATGCGCCAGCACCTCCTCCTCCTCCAAAGAAGAGACATTTCAACCTCTCCATTATGGGTGCCTTCTCCTCCACCTCCCCATACTGTTACCCCTCCTACACCTACTCCACCTCACCATTCACCTACACCATCCCCTAATCCACAAGATAATGTAGACACAGACTCTAATGACACAGATGGAGGTACACATGACCCAGCAGGGACCAATAGTCTCCATCAGTCACCTAATCCATGGGATGATTACAACACCCCTGATGTGCCTTATGTCCCACAAGACGAAATATACCCTTCTAGACCATCCTCACCAGAGGACACCTACTAGTCCAAAGAGCTGCCCAATATCATGGGGTGGACTTACACACAGATGTAGTGGAGGACGATTTCCTACTAGACACTTTTGATAACTCACAAAAGTCTACTGCCATTTTACCAATGCTTAAGGGTGTAATCAACCCGTCAGGGCTAGGGTCCTCAATCCTCGAATTGAGAAAAAATATTAAGCTGCCCCTACAGATCCTGTCTATATTAAAGGTCCAGCACCATTAGACTCTTTAGTAGTGTCTGATGCACGTAAACGTGCTAATTCTCAGACATCGTGTGAGGCCTCGCCACCAGACAAGGAATCCAAGCTACTTGATTCCTCAGGCAAAAGAACAGCGTCTCAAGCAGCTAATATCTGGCGCATCGTCAACACCCAAGCGTTGCTGGCCAGATATGACAGAGCTCATTATGAGGAACTAGAGTCCATAATGAGCATCTACCTGACAAATACAAAAATAGGGCCAATGAACTGATACAGGAAGGTAAAAATATTACCAACACTTCCATTCTCTGTGCCCTAGATGCGGCAGATAATGCCTCAAGAGCAATTAATACCAGCACCCTCCTACGTAGACCTGCTTGGCTACGTATCTCAGGTTTTAAACCTGAGGTAAAAAACTCCATCCTTAATCGGCCATTTGATGAGACACATTCATTTGGCCCAAATGTTGACGTGTCTTTAGAAAAGATGAAAAAAGACACTGATACAGCAAAATCTATGGGAGCCTTGCAACAGCAAGCTCCCAGACGTTTTATTCCTCGCTCATCATACGGAGGCAACACTAGAGAATACTCCTCAGGAAGTCCCTCCACCTCTTACAAAACCCCTAGCCAATCCATGTTCACTAAGGGCTACCAAAGAGGGGGTTACAGGGGTAACAACCACAAAGGCAGAGGCAAAACCAACAACTCCCGCTCTGCCTATACCCCTACCCAATGACTTTCCTCCCCTTCTCCCCAACATTCCACTCCTGTGGGGGGAATACTACAACAATTCCTTCCTGCTTGGACCAACATCACATCAGACAGGTGGGTGCGACAAATTATTCAATCGGGTTACTGTCTAGAACTAACATCTACCCCCCCCAAACATACCACCCAAACAGCATCCAATGTCACAAGAACATCTCGCACTGTTAAAGCAAGAAGTAGAATCCCTGATACAAAAAAAGTGCATTAGAACCAGTTCCTCTGCACCAACAAAACAAAGGGGTTTACTCTCTATTTTCTGATTCCAAAAAAGGACGGCTCTCTAAGGCCTATTGTAGACCACAGACCGCTAAACATATACATACAGTCCGGCCATTTTCACATGGTCACACTGCAACAAGTCCTTCAGCTTCTGTTGCAAAACGACTTCCTTGCTACTTAAGATCTCAAGGACGCATACTTCCACATTCCCATTCACAAGGCTCACAGGAAGCATCTCAGATTTGTAATAGATGGACAGCACTATCAATTCAAAGCACCAAGAGTATTCACCAAGTGCTGAGCAGTGGTGGCAGCGCATTTACGAAGAAAACACATCCATGTCTTCCCGTATCTTGGCGACTGGCTCATTAAAGCCAGCTCATACAACCAATGCGTGGAACACACTCATGCCACAATACAACTGCTTCACGACTTGGGGTTCACAATAAACTACGCCAAGTCCCAACTACAACCATCCAAAGTACAACAGTACCTTGGTGCCACAATAAACACCTCAAAAGCGTTTGCCTATCTCACTCCAGCAAGGAAAGCCAGCATACAAACTCTTCTAAAAAGGTTTCAGCTGCAACACTCCCTCCCAGCAAGAGTGTTCATGCAACTCATAGGGATGGCCTCTTCCATTTCATAGTGCCACATGCAAGACTTCCAATGCGTCCGCTACAAAAATGCTCATCTCGTCAGTGCAACCAGGCTCAAGGTCAATTGACAGACCTAGTGTTGGTAGACGGTCGGACTCAACCTTTCCAAGGGACGACAGTTCCTAGAGCCAGTTCCTCAGATAATCTTAAATGCGGACGCATCACTCTCCGGCAGGGCAGCCCACCTAATTCAACACACCATCCAAGGCAGGTGGACACCACAACAAAAGTTACTCCACATTAATCATCTGGAGTTACTAGCAATATTCCTAGCACTAAAAGCTTTCCAAAAGCAGGTATCAAACAAAGCTGTTATTCCGCACAGACAACATGACAGCCATGTATTACATACAGAAACAGGGGGCACACACTCCCTGCAACTATCTCAACAAGCACAGGACATATGGCGGTGGGCTATACCTCAAAACATATTCCTTCTAGCCCAGCATGTTCCAGGAGTACAAAATACCATAGCGGATCTCTTAAGTCGACAAACACAACAGACCCACGAGTGGGAACTCCATATGCAAGTTCTTCAGCCATTCTTTCAGATGTGGGGACAACCTCAGATAAAACAATTTGCCACCCACGAAAACGCCAAATGCCAAGCTTCGCCGCCTGATACCCACACCCACTTTCCAGAGGCAATGCGATATGTATGAACTGGTCAAACAGATTTGCGTACGCTTTTCCACCTCTACCACTCATGCCACTAGTAGTACGCAAACTACAGCAGCATTCTCTGACCCTCTTCCTAGTTGCTCCAACGTGGACCAGACAGCCGTGGTACACCACACTGCTACAACTGTCGGTAGTACTGCACCAAAAATTACACCTGTCTCCACACCTCTTAATGCAGAACCGTGGAGAGATCAGACACCCGGACCCAGCTTAGCTCAACCTTGCATTCTGGCTCCTGAAATCATAGAATTTGGTTATTTGAACATTACTCCAAACTGCATGAATGTCATAAAAGAAGCTAGACGTCCAACCACTAGGGCATGTTATGCAGCCAAGTGCAAACGATTTGTAATATATTGTCACAACAACAATATTAATCCTCTAGATGTGTATATTCAACACATCATAGGATACTTACTGCATCTCCAAAGATGAAACTTAGCCTATACGTCTATTAGACTACATCTTGCTGCAATAGCAGCATATCTGCAAAACAGACCACATCTATCTCTATTCAGAGTGCCTGCCATTAAAGCCTTTGAGGAAGGCCTTAAAAGAATAATTCCTCCCAGAGTACCACCTTCACCTGTGTGGAATTTAAATGTTCTTACACAGTTAATGGATCTCCCTTCGAACCCTTACACAAATGTGAACTACAATTTTTAACGTGGAAGGTTGCGTTCCTAATAGCTATTACTTCTCTGCAGAGAGTTAGTGAACTACAAGCACTAACCATTCAAGACCTCTGCTTGCAATGCATCACAATAAGGTAGTTCTGCGTACTAACCCAAAATTCTTGCCCAAAGTAACTTCTCCCTTCCATCTCAATCAATCTGTGGAACTGCCCGTTTTCTTCTCGCAACCACAGACAGTAGCAGAAAGAGCTCTTCACACATTAGTTGTCAAAAGAGCATTGCTGTACTACACAGAGAGGACACAACCCTTTCGTAAGACAAAACAACCTTTTGTCTCTGTCACCACCGCACAAAGGTAATCCAATTTCAAAATCTGGGATAGCTAGATGGATTGTCATATGCTTACAGATTTGTTACCACAAAGCCACACGTACGTTATCTGTTCCTCCTAAAACCCACTCTACAAGAAAAATAGGGGGTTCAATGGCATTTTTTGGGAATATTCCCCTAGATGACATCTGCAGAGCAGCTACATTGGCCACACCGCACACATTCACAAAACACTATTGTGTAGATGTGCAAACCAAGCAACAAGCTAATGTGGGCCAGGCTGTTCTCAAAACATTATTCCAAACTACTGCAACAGATAGGGATGGTCGCCGCTAAGAGTGGGTACTGCTATACAATCTATGCACAGTGTGCAATCTGCAGCTCATATGCCTCGAACGGAAAATGCTACTTACCAGTATCCATCTGTTCTTGGCATGAGGAGCTGCAGAGTTGCACACGCCCACCAGCCTCCCCGGCTACCCTTGTCTGTTCCAGTATTAGCTTAATTAGATACAAATTACACGGGCATACTTCCTTCTTGCAAAGCTCAATCATTTCCCTAATGGCGAAAAACAATCTGGGGATGGAGCCGATGCCCATGCGCAATTGGGTCCAAAGGAGGAGTCGCCTATCTCGTGACTTCCAAAGAACTTTTCAGGACAACAACAAACTGCAAACATCCAGGCCCAACACTAGGTGGCGATCTATTCACAGTGTGCAACTCTGCAGCTCGACATGCCAAGAACAGGTGCATACTGGTAAGTAGCATTTTCCTTCTCTTTTAAAAAGTCGACAATTTCTGAACAGTTCAATGTTATCCTATTGAGGAAAACAATAATGTGATTCTATGGGAAAATAGCAGACTTGCAGTTCCAGTCAAAAGATCAGCAAGGGTCAGGTGAGTACCAAAACTACACCACCACCAGCAGCATAGGGGCAGCTGGGTGACTAGGTCAGAATCTGAGTTTGGCTCAGTGCGTTTCAATGGAGACTGGGGGTGCTCAATGCCACACTGCTTGCAGGTTGGTAATCGATTGCAGGGACCACGCTTCGGGGGTTAGCTCAAGCACAGGAGGGGGATAGGGGGGGGGAGGGGCACAAAGCATCACCAAACCTACACCACGAGCTGCATAGTGGCGCCCAATGTGGGTTATTGAGGATTCTGCTTTTGGCAAACAGTCTGCAGACGTCGCACCAGAGGTTGCAGAAGGGAGACAAATGACAGCAGAGGTAAGTAAAGATGTAGGTAGTTGTAGAGGCAACCGTCGATTCAGCTTATCAAGGCACAGGGGCTTTGGATGCAGGGGTGCCTTTAGACATTGGAGTCTTCTTACTGGAGTCGGTTCCAGTCAGGGGGAGCCACTGGATTCAGGTTATAGGCTTTGACAATGGATCCAGGAGGTGTTACAGGGGTGTAGACATTTTTAAATATTCTACTTGTCCATGGGACAAAATACAACATAAATCTACATGTCCTGTAAGACAATCAACTTGTCCCACCCACCTATTCCCAAATCTATTATGTGGGCTGACAAACATTTATGAATGTTTTTTTTTTTATAGAATTGACCAGGGATATCAAATGACTTGCAAAAATCTAAAAGTTGACTATATTGCTGAGGAAGTGAAATTCTCCTTAAATCCTCATGAAACCCAACAATAAATGATCTTGAATAGCTGACTTCAGGTCTGATAGTTTGGATATGCTGTTCCAAAAAGCTAGCAGCAGCATATTTGCACATCCATCCATGTTTGTTGTATGTGGAAACATCTACTACAGAAACATCATGCTACCAAAATAGTCTGAAATTTAGAATAGTAAATCTTTACCTACCAATTACCTTCTCAATATTTTTATCCTCAATATTTTGTATATAATCAAAACCTATAACTTGAGTGTTACCTCCTATGCTGACGACACCCAATTAGTTTTAGCAATACACAACAATTGCCCTAGGGTAGCTGCCAACTTTCAGATGGGAATTGTTGCCATTAGCTCCTGGATGACTAACAACTCCCTTAGACTGAATTCCAGCAAGACTGAGGTGATGATCTTAGGCAACCTTACACTGGCATGGTCACCTCAATGGTGGCCAGCAGACTTGGGTACTCCCCCCTGTCCCATTCTCAAAGGTCGGAAACCTCGGGGTCATCTTTGACACCAAACTTACATTTATGCATCATGCTAACTCTGTAGTTTCCTCAGCCTTTCACACTATAAAAATCATTAAAAAAACTTCTCCCATACCTGCGGTCGGCCACAAAAACCTTGATTAGTACTCTCATCATGTCCAAAGTGGATTATTGAAACAGTTTATTTGTCAATGCACAAGAAAGAGTTCTCAACAAATTTCAGTTGATACAGAATGCAGCAGCCAGGCTACTGACAGGCACTCCCAAATTCAGTCCCATCTCCAAAGTAATACAACTACTCCACTGGCTACCGATCAGAAATAGAACCAAGTTCAAAGCACTCTGCATTGCCTATAAGGCCATTCACTTCCCCGGACCGGACTTCCTTAGACAATCACTTCGTCCCTACAATCCTCCCAGACCATTACGTTCCTCCACTGCCAATCTCCTGATTGTTCCACGCACGAAGAAAGCCTCTTGGGGCGACCGATCTTTTATCTGTGCTACGTCCAAACTCTGGAACAAGCTCCCCCTCCACATTATAATTAGCCCCACACTGCTCTCCTTCAGGAAGCAGATAAAAGCATGGCTTTTCAATCAGTAATTCTTGAATTTTCTTTTCACCTATCTTGCCTAGTCCTTAGCGCCGAGACACCTATGAGTAGTTGTGCTCTCTATAAATTGCGTAAACAAACTTAAACATAGCATTGTATTCTGAAATTAAAATTATGGTGGAGTACCTATGTGTTGCAGTAAAAAAGAAATTGATCAGCAATTCTGTGGTGTTGGGAAGGTTCTGTCTGTCACGAGATGCCTGGCCGGTTTCCAGCCTAATTGGTTCTTCTCCTTTCAAATTGCCTTACTGACCAACTGCACATACACACAACCCAACTGCAATGATGCACACTCCTGCGGCAGACACACACACCGACTCCACACTCAAATTACCCCATTACAAAGTCACATAACTACACTACAGTTGCATAGATTAATACTCCACTTAGTGCACAGACACACAACCGTATGCTGGCACACACTCCTAAAGACATACTTCCTCCCCCGCACAGACATCAAAACACCCATAATACATAGACCCAAGCTCTCCTTATTGACAGACCGAGACACACTCTTGTGCGTACGCACAACTTCTGTGCAGATACACACCCACTGAAAACGTACATGTCCCGCACAGTTACACATCCTGCAGAGACGCATCTACACCATGCATAGACACAGAACTCCAGTTGACAAGCAGCACATCCCATGTAGATTGACAGTGACCCCACGCACAGAGATACTCCACGTAAATAGGCTTGCACACATTGATGAGACTCACATGCTCTGCAGACACCCACTATGAGCACTTTAAATACTAATTACCTGCACTAGGTCAGGTCTGCCTTCAAGCAAACCAACTTCCTATACACTTACCAGAGTTTGCTGCCTAGATCAAAAGATGACATGACGCAGTTTCACAAAGTGCTGTTACGGTAGTGGGCTGGCCTGCCAGATTGTGAAGATATAAGCAAGAAAGAAAGAAAGGAAGGTTCAGTCAGTCTCTGCCAGTTGTAGACTGACCCAAATACATTGTAAATTAACACAGCCCCTTCACAGGAGCCACTGCACAGTTCCTGTAGAAAGCGTGCAGTGTTGCAGGGAACATCTCACCTGCCTATTCCCAAAGTGTTGTCTGCTCTGGCCCGTACGTGATGCTGATTTATACTGATGTAGTTGGAGATGACTGCGCAAATAAGTCACCAAGCTTACTAACAAGCTAGTGCCCTTGATCTGCTCACCAGCATGGGCAAAGACATTTATGCATTAGGCAGTGTCTAACAGGAAATGTTTGCATAACATCTGCCTAACTGCCCACAAAGAAATCCACGGATTTCCATAAAGGTTGTAAAAAGTCACTCATTTTCTATTGTAAGGAGGGACATTCTACAAATGTATTAGCAATGCAAATATTTGTTGGGGAAGGGTTCCAAGGACGTTAGGATTATGTGGCGAAGATGATCCATGAGGGCAGGTCAGAATCTATGGCCAGACTTTCAGAATTACCACCAACTTTCCAAATTAGTTCCAATGAGATTAAATGAATATTTGTTTATTTTATGTGATAATCCTGAAAATCTAGTATGGGTTTGGCCCTCCTTGACACCAAAAGTCTCTAACTGTTTAAGGCTGTAGAGTTTGCCAATGCTTGTTTCAGGTTTGGTCCGAAATTGGGTCGGCTTTTCAGTTCGTTAGCCTCAAAGTATAGATGCGAACTTGTAAAAAGATTCACTTACACCTTCTTTTTCTGGTGAGTAAATATTTTCTGAGGTGTGAGAAAGAGGGTGGTTCAAGTGTAAATGCCCTTGGAAGAAAAAAAAGATTTTAACGTGCAGCTGCAAAGTAGCTCTAAATTTATACTAGTGATGTAAGTGCAAAAGTGGGGGGTAGGCATCAATACAGGTACAAAGGCAAAGAAAAAAAGCCAAGCAGTATTCATTCAAATTTTAGGTGCATTAGTAGAGCTGTTTGTGGTTTCCAGTACTTCAATGTCAGAGAGTAGAGGACCACGGTTCACAGGAAGAGCTCCGGTCAGTATTAACCTTCATATTTGTTAATGCATTTTTCTGAACTGCTGACCTTTGGTTAGGCCCATCAATTTTTGTTTCACCTTGACCTGTGTAAAATCATTACAAAAATATTTTTCCATACTTGAAAAACACTTGGAATTTGCTTGTGTCCACCCAGGCATTCTCTTACTACGTCGCCTACGTGTGTGGGAAAATATACCCATTTTAGGTTTTTGGCTATGAGCAAGAAAGTGATGCAGCTTTGCTCCCATTTACTTGGATTGAATGTCTAGTTGTCTGTTGGTCTAAATGTCTAAAGGGACAATCAGCTTCACCAGTGGCCGGAGACCTTACCTGCTGGTCCGCCGAACCGGACAACTGCTCCTGGGTGCCATACGCTGTGGTCTCACCGCTGCTGTTCGGCGCCATCGCTATTAAAGTGCAGACGCTCCCCCTGCGTCGCTGGACGCCGGGCGAAGCCCGGGCAAAGGGCGGGCCCTCTGTGGCCTTCAGAGGCTGGGCTGGGCCGGGCCACCCCCCTTGGCAGGCCTTTCCATCTTCCCTATAGTCTCTTGGGATTTCTACCAGGTCAGTGATAAAAGTATTCTTTATTGCTCAAATATTTGCCACATAACAGCTTTAGACCAAACGCAATAATGGGGAAAAGGACACCGGCAGTACCCAGGCCAATAGACGTGCACAAATTGGCCCAGCCAACCACCACCACCCTGCGGCCAAGTTTGAAGACCATCAATGTCGTTGCTACTGCCATTCAGAACACTGAAAGGCGCTTTTCGCTTCCATCAAGCCTGCCCCCTCTCCTTTTGAATCAAAATAACTCAGTGGACTCTTTACTTGCCGCCTCCTATGCAGGGCTCCCAGGCACACTCTAATGAGAACTGCATAATTGTGGACACGGCCCCACCGGCACAATTTACCCCAGGTAGTAGGTTATCATCAACACCCACTATGCTCAGGCCTGATATGAACATTAGTCAAGACTCCTGCGCACCACTGGTAAACGATCAGCTACATTTAGATGGTAACGATCCATGTGCGGATCCTGACACATCAAACAATGAGGGGGATAAAAGTGATAGCATCCCTGTGCGAACCCGGGGCCAAAAAACTAAAAGAAAATTGAAGCACCTAGACACTGAGTTATCGCCAGAAACGCATAGAAATAAGGGTGGGCGCAAGCGAAACCGGAGGATTCCTGCCGCCGTAGAGCGGAAAAGGGACAAGGGGGAACACCAACTTATTGGAACTGATACCCTTGCCAAAGAAGCCAGTGTAGCATCGGGGAACGAAGGATTCTGGGGGAGGATGGAGACATTATTGTCCACCCTTTTAGGTCCAATTAATCAACAAATCCTAAATATGGATAGGAGGTTGAGAGTGTTGGATGACCTTGTAACAAAATTGGGCATAGGGCGGACCTTAATAAACAAACCCAACGCGGGGACACTAGGTGGAACCAAGGCTAAAAATAGCAGTGCTAATACTAACACAAATACAGTTGGCCATAATAAATCAACTCCAACAATGCCCGTACCTAGCACAAGTAAAAACCAACCCCTAGCTAAACATGCCCCTAATCCAAACACAACTAAGGTAGCTTGCGTGGACGGGACAGATCTTAACGCTGATAAAAGCAAAAGGGTCCTAACCCATCAATCTAAGAATGCTGCCCAAAACCGCCCCACTGTTCAATCTGAACTTAACATGGCAACCAACACGAGGAAGATCCCCACCCGCATCAGCCTGCCGCCTGAATGCGGGGCATACGTGCTGGTTTTGGTCAAAGTGCCCAAATTAAAGAATGACTAAGAGGAAAACCATACAACTCTTAAAAACAGGATTCTCCATTGGTTATCTATAAATTGTAATTACCCAATGGAAGGAGCAAGGGAGATTATTCAAACACAAAGAGTTGGGTGGGTGGGCCCACTGAGAATAAAGTTTGAGGGGGACTGTGTAGTTATAAACTTTAGGTCCCCTCAATGGGTTCAAAAAACCCTTGCTAATGCGCCACTACCCTCACCGTGGGAATTTAATACGACCTTGCTTCCCCTGGGTTACTTTTATAGACATGTAGCCCCAAATTCTAATCCCATGATTAACCCGGCTGTGCGTCATCAGGATCCAAATCTTGGAATCAGGGATTTATTCCCATCTCACCAACTGAATCAAGATTTTGGTTTCATGAATGGCCCAGCTCAGCGCTATCAGGCTACATTCATGGGACACCCGATGCCACACCCACACTTCCTCATTATGCCTCCGCACAACTACAGTGAGAGGCCATACTTAAGTTCTAATTCAAACTTGAATGTACGTCAGAATGAGTTGAGGCCCCTATATAACATCCCAACCTACAACCGGTT
The DNA here is from genome assembly GCF_964263255.1 of Lissotriton vulgaris. Taxonomy (NCBI): domain Eukaryota; kingdom Metazoa; phylum Chordata; class Amphibia; order Caudata; family Salamandridae; genus Lissotriton; species Lissotriton vulgaris. The sequence continues at coordinate 1,700,219,663 of NC_141687.1, forward strand.
CGAACAAGCCTTCTCAAATTTAGAAGATCAGGGCTGACTGGGGATAAGGGGAAGTAACGTCGGATGTCAAGGTGAAAGCAATGATAATGAGGGACATCTACCCCCAATACCAACCAATACAACTCAGGAAATAGCAGCATAACACCATTCTACCACACCTGCAACTACACAAGAGGTTGTATCTCCTATACCAACTAACCCTAAGCAGAGTACAGCTATGAATGTCAGAAGCAAACCAATTAGACATACCAATCACTGTGACTTGTCCATTCTTAGCTGGAATGTAGCAGGCCTAGAGCCAAGACTGTCAAACCCACAATGGGTTCAGTTACTGGATGATAAAGACATTATTATGTTCCAGGAGACATGGACTGTTGAGAATTTATATATTGAGGGTTACCATTGCTTTAGCGTGACAGCACCCAAGGCTGATTCAGGACGCGCAGTGGGAGGCTTGTTTATTGGCATCAGGATACTGGCCAGTGGCACAATCCGAGACCTCTCAAGAGGAAACCCGAACATACAGATTTTAGAGTTCAAGCGAAAGACCCGGATCTATTTAATCAATTTTTATAACTATGATTTTTATTCTGTACCTAACAGAAGCTTTGAGGCACTCACTAAGACTTTACGGAATCTTGAAACCAGTTCAGAAACTAGGGAGGAAACAGGGATTCTAATTGGGGGGGGGACTTTAATGCGAAAATCCCTAAGAACTGCAGGACTGAGGATAGAAATCACTTAGATCAAGCTGAACGAAGGGGTACTGAATTAGCTAACATATTAACTGAGTATACTCTCAGCAACGTTATGGACACAAGCTACACTTCGAGTTTACTCCATGCTCCTACGTTCAGAGGTCGGGATTGCTCGTCTATAATAGATTTTATTTTTATGTCTCCCCACTTACTAGACCGTGTGACAAAATCTACAGTGGTAGAAACATCGTATTCGAGGCATGTGGGCTGCTGAATTCATATCTGTGCATAGATCGCCGCCTAGTGTTGGGTCCGGATGATTGCACATTGTTGTCCTGGAAGAGTCTTCGAAGTATCACAAGATAGGTGGCTCCTCCCCTGGACTACAGTGCGCATGGGCATCGCCTCCATCCCCAGATTGTTTTTTTCCGCCATTGGGTTCGGATGTGTTTCGGTTCCCTCTGTCGGAATCGATAGTTGTTTAACTTTACTAACTTGAGACCAAAAGATCTTTAGGCTTGGCGTCGGTATCGTTTTTCGTTCGGGTTTAACTGTTTCTTCAGCTCCGAACTCTTGCTGCCCTCCCGCGTGCTGTCGGCGCGGACGGGCCTACACGACGCTCCAGCCATGGAACAAACTCAGTTTAAGAGGTGCCCGGTGTGCACCTCAAAGTATCCACACCTCTACGTGCACCCAGTGTGCAACAAATGTCTGTCGCCGGACCATGATGAGGCCAGGTGTATGGCCTGCTCAAAGTTCCGGTGTAAGAAGACTCTCAAGCTTCTTCGGGCCGCTAGACTCCAGGCCCAGTTATCAGCGCCCCCGCCAGACAACATCTTCGAAGAAGACGTTGGAGACGACAATGTCTTTCAAGTTTCGGACTCTAGCCCAGCGTCGGAGGAAGAAAACTACGACGCGGGAGACGAGGAGTTTGATGAAGTCGTCGGTGAGGTAGGGGACGACGATGGGGCCATTGCCACCGTGGAGGATAGCTCAGAGGAGGAGCATCCTCAAACTGACTCAGGGGTCAACCCACACTATACGGCCCAGGTCGAGGGATCGCCTTCGGGCCTTACCCAAGACTTCGCTAATCGTCCCACGGCCTCGCCTCCGGGCCCGGCCACGGACATTTCTGAGGTGCCACTCCCGTTGAAAAAAACGAAAGTGAAACCATCGGGCTCCACGCCACCGGTTTCGAAACCGAAAGTGAAAGTCTCACTGGTGGGACAGAAGGCTCCAGAGGCCTCAACGTCTAAGACATTCAAAATGGCCGACACCAAGAGCCGCGCCAAGATGGCCGACCCGAAGACCCCGGTGTCGAAGACGAAGACGTCCGACGCGGCCGCGTCGGCGCCGAAGGTGGTCGAGGTCGATGACCCGAAGAAGGCTCCGAAGAAGCGTCAGGACGGCGCCGAAGCTCTGGCTCCTCCGACTCCGGCCGTCAAGGTCAAGGATGGTAATGTGTCGGCTCCGAAGGCCGTGCCTTCCGCCGACCCGGCGCCGGACTCGGGGAAATCGCTCGAGCCGGTCCAGCCCTCCCCGGCCTTAACAAAGAAGGTCATGGAGTCCCTGCAGCGGATTCGGAAGGACGCCGTGGCTCCCGAACCGAAGGATGTGGTGCCGAAGCATACTCCAAAGCCGGCAAAAGCGCAAGCGCCTATCCACTTCACGCTGCCTCCAAAGACGACGCCGAAGGCTTTCGCTCCGAAGCATGGGGCCGGGGTGCCTTTGAAGGTGGTGTCGACGCCCAAGGCGTCATTGGTAGGGCCGAAGCCTCGGCTCCAGCCACTCGCAGATGAGGAGCGTCGAGAGGTTATTATCGACGACAACACCGGGAAGCTCTCTCTCCTCAAACGAAAGATCACCACGGAGCCGGTGTTGGAACATTATCGTATTCCACTCAAAAACAAGAAGGACTCTGCGGGTACTTCTGCCCCTATAGAGCCTGCATCTCCACATAATTTGGAACTTTCACCGACGCATTCAAACGCTGGGGAAGGTGACGGAGATGAAGAGGACGAGTACAATTATCCAGCCTACTCGGATCCAGAGGAGGTACATGAACCTTGGTCTGCCGGAGGCGACCCTGAGGACCCTCAGTCGGGTCATGAACCGCAGCTTTTTGCAGCAAAGACTTCTCCAACAGAGGACTCTGCAGCCTTCAACGCTCTGATTGAGAGAGCTGCAGCTAATCATGATGTCGACCTACATTCAGATCCTGTGGATGTCGATTTTTTTGTTTGACACTTTCTCAGTGGCTGAAAAGTCAGTCAAGACTTTGCCTATGCTCAAGGGAGTGCTGAAGCACACGCCGGAGGTGTTCAGGGAGCCCACTCGGGCGCGAGTCATCAATCCTCGCATAGACAAAAAATACAAGGCAGCGCCCTCGGATCCAACATACATCAAGGGACACATGCCGCTGGACTCTTTGGTGGTATCCAACGCACGTAAGCGGGCGAACTCGCAGACCACGGGTGACGCTCCTCCCCCAGACAAAGAGTCAAAAATATTTGAAGCCTCAGGGAAACTAATTGCTGCGCAGGCAGCTAATATTTGGCGCATTTCAAACACGCAGGCCCTACTTGCACGCTACGATAGGGCGCATTACGACACCCTAGAAACACTTCTGCAGCACTTGCCTGATCAGTACAAGGAGGCTGGTGAAATGTTAATTCAGGAGGGGAAGCTGATCACCAACGCTTCCATCAAATGTGCGCTGGACGTGGCTGATACCGCCTCCAGGGCAATCAACACTAGCGTGTTGCTAAGGAGGCATGCTTGGCTTAGAATATCAGGCTTCAAACCTGATATACAGACGACCATCTTGAACCAGACAGTTAATCCTGACCACCTGTTTGGCCCCGAGGTGGATGCGACACTTGAAAAAATGAAGAAAGACACGGACACTGCTAAGTCTATGGGGGCCCTCCAGTCTCAGCAGTTTCGGGGTGGTTCCTTTCGCCGCTCCAATAACAGAGGCACCTCAAGGGGTCAGGCATCGCAATCCACACAGTACTATAAGAGCAACACCAAAACCTCATACACCAACAAGAGTAGAGGTGGTTACAGGGGCAACAACGTTAAAGGCAGGGGACGTGGAAACAACAGCTCCAGGTCCTCCTCCACCAACAAACAGTGACGCCTTGTCACTGCCCCCCGACCACACAACACCGGTCGGGGGGAGACTCCAGCAGTTCCTGCCCGCGTGGAAATCCATCACCACGGACAGGTGGGTCAAATCTCTTATCCAGTACGGTTACTGTCTAGAACTTACTTCCACTCCACCAAACATACCTCCAAGAAACCGTCCTATGTCCGGCGAGCACTTGCACTTGTTGCAGCAGGAAGTTCAAGTCATGCTGCAAAAAGGGGCAATAGAGCTCGTTCCACTGCCGGAAAGGGGAACAGGAGTTTACTCTCTTTACTTTCTGATCCCCAAAAAGGACGGATCCCTCAGGCCCATCCTGGACCTCAGGCCCCTCAACTGGTACATTCTGTCGGAGCACTTCCATATGCTCACGTTGCAGCAGGTCCTCCCTCTGCTTCAACAGGGGGACTTCCTGGCTACGCTGGATCTCAAGGATGCATACTTTCATATCCCCCTGCATCCTTCCCACAGGAAGTACCTCAGATTCACGATTCAAGACCAGCACTACCAGTTCAGGGTTCTGCCTTTCGGGGTCACCACAGCGCCAAGAGTCTTCACAAAGTGTCTGGCGACTGTGGCAGCACATCTACGACGCCAGAACGTCCACGTCTACCCCTATCTGGACGACTGGCTCATTCAGGCAAAGTCAGAACAGCAGTGCGCCGACCACGTGTCCCGCACCATTCATCTCCTGCACGATCTGGGATTCTCGCTGAACTATCCGAAATCCCATCTCCAACCCGCCCATATACGGCAGTATCTGGGCGCGACAATAAACACTCTAGCAGCCACTGCGCAGCCAAACTCAGTGAGAATCGCCAGTATCCAAACGCTGATCCAACGATTCAGACCTCAGCACTCGCTTCCAGCGAGAGTGTTCATGCAGTTGATAGGCATGATGGCCTCCTGCATCTCCATCGTCCCGCACGCGAGGCTACATATGCGTCCGCTTCAGGAGTGCCTAGCACGTCAGTGGACTCAGGCTCATGGGCAACTGACAGACCTAGTGTTGGTGAGCGGTCGGGCGTACAACTCTCTGCATTGGTGGAATCCACAAAACCTTTGCAAGGGCCGACCGTTCCAGGAGCCTGTGCCACAGATTATCCTGACAACGGACGCTTCTCTCCAGGGATGGGGAAGCGCATGTACTCCATTACACAGTGCAGGGACTATGGACACTACAGCAGAGGAAGATGCACATCAACGTTTTGGAACTGATGGCAATCTTCATGGCCTTGAAGGCATTCAAAGTACATCTGTGCAACAAGGTCGTGTTGATCCGGACGGACAACATGACGGCCATGTACTACATTCAGAAACAGGGGGGCACACCCTCTCCGCAGCTGTCTCATCTGGCTCAGAGCATGTGGAAGTGGGCCATTCAGAGGAACATCTTCCTCATGGCAGAGCATCTCCCGGGCAAAGACAACCAGATGGCGGACCTGCTCAGCAGGCACAGCCACCAAATGCACGAGTGGGAGATACATCCATCAGTACTCCAACCGTACTTTCAAAAGTGGGGTCATCCAGAGATAGACCTGTTCGCCACAAAGGAGAACGCAAAATGCCAAAGCTTCGCCGCCAGGTTCCCACACCCGCAATCGCAGGGCAATGCGATGTGGATGAACTGGTCAGGCAGATTTGCGTACGCTTTTCCCCCAGCACCTCTGATACCGCTGGTGGCACGCAAACTCAGGCAGCACTCGATGACTCTCATCCTGGTTGCTCCAACGTGGGCTCGCCAACCATGGTACACCACGTTTCTGGAACTCTCCGTGGTACCGCATCAAAGGCTTCATCTCACCCCCAGCCTTCTGACGCAGAGCCATGGCGACATTCAGCACCCAGATCCGCAACAGCTCAACCTGGCGATCTGGCTCCTGAAGTCCTAGAGTTTGGCTACCTCAATCTTCCCCCCGATTGCATGGACATCATTCGGGAGGCAAGGAAGCCCACTACTCGAGCTTGTTATGCGGCTAAATGGAAGCGGTTTGTCATTTACTGTGTAAACCACGATATTGACCCGCTAGATGCTTCCATTCAGAACATCATTTGTTACCTGTTCCACCTGTACCAATGCAATTTGGCGTATTCTTCCATCCGCATTCACTTGTCTGCGATGGCAGCAAACCTCCAGAATAGGCAACACCTATCACTTTTTAAGGTCCCTGCTATCAAGGCTTTTCTGGAGGGACTCAAGAGTCATTCCACCACGGACACCACCAGCTCCGGAATGGAACCTCAATGATGTTCTTACAAGGCTGATGGGTCCTCCCTTTGAGCCACTGCACTCTTGTGAGCTTCAGTTTCTGACTTGGAAGGTTGCTTTCTTAGTAGCGATTACATCGCTACGGAGGGTTAGTGAGTTGCAGGCGCTCACCATCCAAGAACCTTTCTTCCAAGCGCACGCTAACAGGGTGGTGCTCCGCACTAACCCTAAATTCTTACCCAAGGTTGTATCTCAATTCCACATGAACCAGACAATTGAGTTGCCAGTGTTTTTTTCAAAACCCAGAGTCGCTGGCGGAGCGGATGCTCCACACCCTTGATGTTAAGAGCCTTAATGTACTACATTGACAGGACAAAAGATTTTCGTAAGACCAAGCAACTTTTCGTTGCATTTGCCTCACACCACAAGGGAAACGCTATCTCCAAAGCTGGGATCGCTAGGTGGATCGTGAAATGCATTCAAATCTGTTACGCTAAGGCTAAACGCACTCTCACAATTCCACCAAGAGCCCACTCCACCAGAAAGTTGGGGGCCTATATGGCTTTCCTAGGTAACATTCCCTTAGAAGATATTTGTAGAGCAGCCACATGGTCTACCACGCATACTTTCACTAAACATTACTGTGTAGACGTGCACTCCAAACAGCAGGCAGCTGTTGGTCAGGCTGTTCTCAAAACACTTTTTCAAACTGCTGCAGCTGGCACGGGCGGCCGCCGCTAATGGAGGGACTGCTATGTATTCTATGCACAGATATGAATTCAGCAGCCCACATGCCTCGAACTGCAAATGCTACTTACCAGTATGCATCTGTTCTTGGCATGTAGGGCTGCTGACATTCATATCGCCCACCCTCCTCCCCGGCGCCTGTAGCAGCTGCAGTATTCATTTACATATATATATATGCTCTTAGCATGGGCATCACTCACATACTTCACTCCATCTCTGCCAATGGCTAAAAACAATCTGGGGATGGAGGCGATGCCCATGCGCACTGTAGTCCAGGGGAGGAGCCACCTATCTCGTGATACTTCGAAGACTCTTCCAGGACAACAATGTGCAATCATCCGGACCCAACACTAGGCGGCGATCTATGCACAGATATGAATGTCAGCAGCCCTACATGCCAAGAACAGATGCATACTGGTAAGTAGCATTTGCATTGGTGAACACAACCCCCTCACTGTGACTTTGAAACTAGGCCCTAGCCAGGTATATGCCAACTTAAATGGAGCAAGAGATATCACACCCACGGGTGACGGCTTGCGTCTAAAATGGAGGGGAATTGACAGCGGGGCAATATTGGAAAGTGTAAATAGGGAAAATCCCCAGCTAATTAATTCTTGCTTAACAATGGATGGGAACTGTCATAGGATAATTGATGATTTTGGTAAACTGTGCTTAGCAATTAAAACTTCTTTGTCAGTTCCACTACCAAAAAAACGGAAAGAACCAAGGTGGTTTGATTCTGCCTGCTCATTAGCAAACAGGGAATTGCGCAGGGCATTAACCACTAAACCAAGGCGCTTAATGGAGGTACAGGCAGCCAGGAAATTTTATAAACTTAAAATAGCCGAAAGGAAGGCGGCATTATTAACAGAACAATGGGAGTCGCTGGTTGGGAGCGCCAATTTGAAACGCAGCAGCCCCTTTTGGTCAGCTGTTAGAAAAATGCGAGAAATGGGCAAACAACTAACCCCAATTAGCTGCAACATAACCAGCAACTCTTGGGAGGCCCATTTCTCTAAAATCTATGCTGCTCCACCTCGGGAATTAACTAGCTTTTCCCCTGGTCAGCTCCACAGCTTAGAGATGGATCTCTATGAGGTGGAGATAGCCATCAAAGATAGCCTTGGAAACAAGGCCCCAGGTCCCGATGGACTGCCCATAGATATAATTAAGCACAGTCCGGACCTATGGGCACCAATCCTCAATGTTTTTAATAGCCTCCCAACAGTACCAATGCCCACTACCTTGGCTACCAGCACCATAGTTCCAATTTTTAAAAAGGGTGAGCGGTCGGACCCAGTGAATTACCGTTCGATTTCTCTTTTGGATAACACCTTAAAAATTTTGGGGCGAATAATCTATAACAGGATGGTAGAGTGGTCTAAAGATACGGGTCTATTGAACCCGTGTCAGATGGGATTCAGGAGCAAGGTTGGAACGGTCGAGCAATGCTTGAACCTGGAACTGATTATTGACAAGTATAGCGTTGCCCGATCGTCTCCTATCTACCTTGCGTTCATGGATCTTTCATCTGCTTTTGATCTAGTGAATTGATATAAACTATGGGCAATTCTTTTGAATTATGGACTGGACGAGCCTCTTGTTAATTTCCTGGCGTACCTCCATACCAACCTCAAAGCACAAGTTAGGATTGGGATGGGTGGAGAAGTTTCTGGACCCATTAACATTGGTAGAGGGGTAAGACAGGGGTGCGTTTTAGCACGTTTAAACAAAATAGAATCCACTCAGAAAGTGGTGGTGATCCCTAAAGTGATGGGGAGCACACAGTGTTGTTTAAATGCCCCTCACACACCAACAGGCCCCTTGGTGTCATGCTTCATCATCGGGGCCTTCGCACCCCTCTACTGGATGCGGCGTGCTACGACTCACGGATACGTAGGAGCACTTGATAGTGAACTATGTGTAGGTGTGTGTTTAGGGAAGGAGTGTGAGTAGTGAGGTGAGGTGAAAAAGTGAAGGTTAATTAAAAAATACCTGGCTCGTAGGAAAAAATTATTTATTATGTCCTCTGCTGGTATTGTTAAAAAGTGCAAAGTGAGGTTGACAAATATACGTATTAGGGTATATCAACCTTTAAAATATATTTAGATATACCCTAATACGTATATTTTTTCCTACGAGCCAGGTATTTTTTAATTAACCTTCACTTTTTCACCTCACCTCACTACTCACACTCCTTCCCTAAACACACACCTACACATAGTTCACTATCAAGTGCTCCTACGTATCCGTGAGTCGTAGCACACCGCATCCCGTAGAGGGGTGCGAAGGCCCCGATGATGAAGCATGACACCAAGGGGCCTGTTGGTGTGTGAGGGGCATTTAAACACTGTGCTCCCCATCACTTTAGGGATCACCACCACTTTCTGAGTGGATTCTATTTTGTTTAAACGTATTAACAAGGGAGACCGAATCCACTTGTCTCTCTCCCTCCCTCCTTTTGTTACATTTATGTGCGTTTTAGCACCCCTGTTGTTCATTATTTACATTAATGGTTTGGCCAAAGCTCTAAAACAAGTGACGATTGATGTACCAATAATCCAGGGGCAACCATTGCCAGTTTTATTATACGCAGACGATGCGGTCCTTATGGGACGAACACCAAATGCCCTTCGCCTACTTGTTAAAGGTTTTGTCCAACACATGGAGGGCTTAGACCTGCACGTCAATTTAAAAAAATCTTTTATTATGCCATGTGGACCCGGGAAACGAAAGCTCAATACTATACATATAGGGACAGATAAATTAGAAACTGTAACTACATTCCCGTATTTAGGTTTGGTTTTCGCTGCGAACGGCTCATGGAGAGGGCATATGGCCCACGCCATGGGCAAGTTCTCGAAAGCCACCAATTCTACTTTGAGTTTGTCCCGCCCAAAGAAAATAGGTGCCACTAGAGCTATTTTAAAAATTTTTAGGTTACAGTGCCTACCAGTAGCCACATACGGGGCTGAGGTTTGGGGACTGAGAAAAAACCCTAGTATCCAGCGAGAAGGTCGATTCTGCAGGAAAATACTGGGTGCCCCAATTTCATCCTCCGATTTGATTTGCCACAAGGAACTAAACCTCCCCTATGTATGTGATTTTATTAGATCTAGACCAGTACTTTTCTGGATTAGGATCTGGAGGAATAATTCAGCCACTTTAACGCAAAACATCATAAAAAAATGTCTTAAATGTGACCATGGCATTTCGATCCCCTGGCTTGCGGGAGTCTCGAAACACTGAGTACCGTGAACAGGGAAGATCTTTTCTCCAATCCTAGTAGGATTTAACCTAAAGATAAAACGGAGGTCAAACAAGCACTGTATGCACTTTATAACTCCAAACGAATGGAAAGGGAAACCCTCAAATCAACTGTTGTGAGTTACATGAGGAATGATCTAAGTAGGAGAACACTTGTACCATACCTCACCCTACCCATGACTAACTGGGAGAGATCACTGCTGTTTGGGCTAAGGGCGGGCTCAGTAACATTTTTGCTGGGCTTTCCCTTGGGCTATCAGCACACAACAGATTACAATCCATGTCCGTGTGATGGTATCAGTAAACAGAATGATTTGCACTTTCTATTTTTCTGTAAATTTTACTTAAAATATATTAACTGGTTTTTAACTCCTTATTTTAGAAAACAAAGACCCCTTTTGTTAGGGGAGTCTTATTCAATGTTACTTTCCCTGGACACAGATGAACTAATTTATCGCACTAGCACTTTTTTGAGACTTATAACACGTGTAGGTAAAATGATGGAACCCCCCCCCCCCCCCCCCCCCCCCCCCCTGAAAATAGTCTTATGAGAACTGTATTCGATTTTTTTTTTTTTTTTTTTTAACAATTATGAACTTTGTAAACCTGTATTTGTTATGTGATTGAATTGTTTTTAATGTGGTACTTTTATGAATTTTATGAAATTCGAATAAAGGTCTTTTGAACTTGACATTAAATCTTCTTGCCTCTGACAGAAGTAAACATGTCTCAGGTGTCTGGTGATATGAATTCCCTAGCCCTGGGTCAGCCAATGCTTGACTGGAGGTCAGGATTGCTTGGGAGACATCCCTGGACAGGTGATCCACTCAGACCCGAGCTCTGGGCGTCTGGTGCAGAGTGGGCTGGAGTCACGGTTCCCGCGGGATCCGGAGTCTTTAGTTGAGTTCTTCTGGACGGGGCCACTGTCCTCAGGAGATCTGGTGTTTGTTGAAGAGCAGGCAGTGTTCCTCTGGATTCTGGAAGTCTCTGGCCAAAGGACGGGCATTGTCGTCTTTGCAGTCTTTAAAGCTGGAGACAGGCCAGTAGGGCTGGGGCAAAGTCAGGAGTCTTCTTCAGGCTTTGCTGCAAGGCATCTTCATAGGTTCCAGTAATCTGCTTTCTTAGTCTGAGGAAGCCACCTGTGGGGTGTTTTAGGGGTGAAGTAATGGGTAGGGTCAATTGGTCCCTTACCTGGGGTGACTACACCCACTATTATGCCACCATCCTGTGAGAGGGGGCATAGACCTAACCTTGATTGTAGGATGCCCCTCAGCTTCAAGATGAAGGGGACTGAAAAGTGTGCTTCACATTGCCTCCTCAACCTGATGAGTGGAGTTGTCAAGGATGGGTACACCTCTTTGCGTTACTAAGCTTTCCCGCTGTTTTTCCTGACCAAAGTAGGGGTATAACCTGGGGGCTGCCATCTGCTCCTAGCAGCAGAGGCTCTGGTCACATTACATAGGCTAAAGGTCTTTACAGCTTTCCCTTCAAGCACTGGCCCACCCCGGGGAAAGAGGTGTGACACCTCTGCCCAGGGTGTTAATTGTTTATTTTCCCAGAGAGCAAACGCTCTCCACCCAGGGGTGCGGAAACTTGTTTTTCAGGGGGCAACTCCGAGATGCCCTCTGAGTACGTGTTACAATAAATCACTCACTGTCATCAGTGTGGGTTTATTGTGAGGAGTAGTTTGGTACCAAACCCTCTTGTATTCAGTGAATCCATCGTGGTGCTGGGGAACTAGCGTATCCAGCCCATGTACTCCTTATGGCTTCCCAGACCCTTACAATATTTAAGAATTGACTTGGGTTTTGTAGGGGCATATCTACTCATGGAGATATGCCATCACCTGTAGCATAGTGCACCCTGCCTTAGGGCTTTAAGGCCTGCTAGAGGGGTGACTTAACTATACCTTCAGTGAGTGCTGACTGGCATGGCACCCAACCTAGGTGCCATGTCCACTTTGCCGTTTTTAACCTCACAAGGGCATGCAAGGTGCAGTGGCATGATCCCAGGTACAGGGTACCAGGGGACCCTCTTCATCTCCCAGGCCCTAGGTACCCAGGTTACCACTTACTAGGGACCAGGGGGGCTGAAGTACCAATTGTGGGTATGTTTTAAGGAAGAAGCACTGGAACAGGGGACCTGATTGACTGGGACCCTGCGTGCTACAATCACAACCTCATCAAAACCTGACAAAAACTGGGGGCTGACAATGTCAAGAGGCACTTTCTTACAATCTGTATTCACCTATGATGAAACAAATCAGTATTATAGATCTATAACACAATGCAGTTGGCACTGCAGGGGTACATGTCTCTTACAATGTAGAGGACTTTTCCGTCTAACAATGTGCAAATTGTGTAATAGGCTTTACATTCTAAAAAGAATGAGGTTATGCAGGATTGGGCCAGAAGAGTGGATTACTTTAATAACTCAAAAGATGAGCCACCATCAAAATGAGAAATCCAGCTCTTTACTGTCGATCTACCAGAAAAGCAGCAGCCCTTTGGACATTCAACAGCATCCATGGGTAAAGGATAGCTTTCTAATCCTGAACAATGATAACCACTCGAATATCGCATATTACTGAACCTCGGAGCTGCAGAGAAAGTGCAAATCGATTTGATGTCTTTACCATGCGACTTATGCATTGTTGATGAACCTGTGCCTGTCGTGGGGAACAAAATGCAGCACTGTGTGAATTTTGAAGACAAGAAAATGCAAGTTTTGCCATTATTGATGATCCTTAAGTACTCAGTGAAAAATGCTGACTAGCATACTTTCAGATAGAGGGTGAGCAGAAAGTTATTTTTGAAGAAGATAGAAAGAATAAAGATAATTGTTTTAGTTCAGAAGTAACAAATTTAATGTTATCATTAACTACCATAATTTGTATGTAGCCCTAAAAAAGCATGAAAAATTAAGAAAGACATTGTTGAACACTGTTCCTAACTGTTTGGGGCGTACAGGGTGAGGTTAAAAAAAAGTGTCCTACTCCGCATTGCAGCCACTCTGAATTAAGCTCCATCATGAATACAGCCTTGTACTAAAGCATTGTGACCTTCATCTTTCTGCCTATCATTTGCACCAATCAAGAATAGGAAACTATAGACCCTCGGCAAGCAAATGTATGTTTTATCCTCAGAGAACAAACTGGATATATTAGATTTGCTTCTCAAGCACAGTCCTCTTGAAGCTCATACTCTTGATTTTGAGGTAGTCCTTCATGACCCAAACCCTTTGCTTCGTAAACTAACTTCCTGCCAAGATTATGATTACGCCACAAATTAGAATGTACAATGCCAAACAGGTGCATCTCCCAGTACCCAATGCCAATTTCCACCTACATGGCAAGAGAAGGCACAATCCTCACTAAAGATGTAAGCAAATGTACCAAACTAATCTGCCTATTTCCTACACTACAAGGAGCAGACAAATCACTTGGTACAGTGATCAAGTCCTTCAGATGCACTATTCCATTTACCAACATAATGATTGACTTTCTGCTCTTCCCCCTTCCAGAAGTACCCAGGTAAGATGAAGAATAATGGGTCACTTTTCACACTGATCAAAATGCTGTTGTTTAAATGGATTCTATGCATCGTATCATTTAAGCTCTCCAATTTAGTTGCAAAACACCTACCACTCCTCAATAAGAGCAATGCCAGTCCCAGAGCAGTGTTAGCTAGTTTTGGCCAGCAGTGCCTTAGAAAATATCCCTGCACTAGAGAAAAAAGCATCACAGAGCACAAGAGTCTTTATCGGGTACGTCACAAGAAGAGTTTTCAGAAGGACTCTGGTACAGTTTTACCTTTTGACCTTTAATCGTTTATACTTTCATATACCCATCTTGCTTAAATCCAGAAGATTTATGGAACTGGCTGCGTTCTACCTTCATGGTGAACAGAGTTCTGTTTTATAGTTTAAGATGAGCACTTAAAGCATTCACAAAGTGTCGTGCACTAGCAAGTCTCACATGAAGAGGCACACAAAACGCACATCAATCCTTAACCCAAGAACTGATTACTCAGAGTGAGCGATTGCTGTGCATAACTAGCAGAAATACAAGCACTTAAACTTACTGATGCATAAGTGTGAATGTCGGTCATCTCAGTTTCTCAGAGGAGAATTGAGTTCCGCAGCCTCCGCACTAGAACCATGTTTGTCCAACAATCCACATTAGGATCATTAAAAGCTCTGCTGGGTCTGTTGTCTTCTGCAGTCTACATGTAGGACCTGTAGAAAGAGCTGTACAGACATAGACACCAACTACAGGTAATTGCATCCATTAACAGATGAGGACAGCGCTCATGTAACAGACAAACAAATGAACATCCATTAACAGACAGGCTGTTCAGAAGCTTTGATGCATTGATTGTCTCCATCATGCTGGGTAGTATACTTGGTATTGCTAACCATGAAGGAACAATTGGTAATGCAAGAAAGTGCCTACACAACAACCTTTGAGAACTGACTCCAAGCAAAATGATTCTGGTTTAGAATTTAGAAGTGAAATAATCCTCTTATCCGGGTTTAGCTTTGTGAAAGCAAGAGTATAGTGAGCAAATTCTTTTGCTGAACGTGTCTACATACCGGACACCGCATCTCGATAAAGTGCAAGAGCACTTCCACAGACTTTTTGCCTTAATGTGCCTTATGCTTGTGCTGACTTTGCTAGCCAAAGAGGTCAGTCACTACACACTACTCCGAATCCCTTATGTAAGAGATTGATTGCAGTAAAGCTAGAGTTTAGTCTTTTAAGTTTGTATCGAAGCGATTTAAAGATATTGTTATCCATGTTGGTACAGAGCACATCCATGCTTCTTTCATTTGGAAAGCTTCTTCACGCTGTGCATGTCTAGTGTTTTCCTCACAGATCCTGGGTTTCTTTTGCAAAGTTATGATAAAATGTTATGCAGTCATTTGGTATTTTCCCAAGACGGTATCTGCTTTGTCTTGCAGAAGATTAAACATAGTTACATTTCAGACTGTAAGCAGTACTGTTTCATTATTGGGTGGCATTATTTTTATTCATTAAGATTTTAGTATGTTTTTAGTGTTAGAGAACTTTATTCTTTGTGTCGATCTTGGGTTGGCAGCATTTTACCCAGTGCTTAACTTGTGCATTGTGTTGCTGGATTTGTGGTGTGTCTGAGTTGTTTGTGTGTGTCTCATCAGTAGTGAGTGGTATTGGTAGTGAAGAGATACCTGGCTATGTGTCATCAGTACTGAGGCTATTGGTTTTGGGAGCAAATTCCAGTTGTGAAGCATATTTTTTATGTTGAATGTGTTCTGTTGAATATTAGTCTGTTGTGTGCAAACAATGCGTTTGTTAAATTATTTAGGTATTTGATTTCATTAAGTTACGACAAGCATTGCATGAACATGTTAAGATTTTACTGCATTTTTTATTTTATTTTTTAAATGAGGGAAGAGCAAACTGCTGATATCGATTTTTGCTCCGAAACCTTTTCTGGTCCTGGCATCTCTGCTGCTCGCCCTACAATTGGCTGCATGGTCTGCTAAGTGCTGGTGAGGTACTCGTTGATCATTCAGCCGATGTTTCTGTCACAGGTGATGTCATCTGGGAACCAGGGCTCGTGCTGTGTTGACCTCATACAGCTACACGTTGACCGTCAAGGAAGCAAGAGCCTCCTCGACCAGAGTGTTTTCAGGAAAAAGTGGTAAAGCTTTTACTGTAGTTTCTAAGGAACAACTCTCATCTCGTCTAGTGTGTACCCATGGCATTCTGTCATATCTGCTATATTTGGCAAGACCAGGTCTCAAACTTATATTTGGGAGTAAGAACATATCTTCCCTGTATTGCTCCATGGTAGATTTCTGGGAAATCCCCAACTTTGGAAAAAATAAATGATAGTGATATTGAATTTTGACTGGGTCAGAGAAACTGGTTCACTGGGAATAGATAGAAGTTTGCAAGATTGTACTATAGTTAAACAATTCGATAAATATGCTTCATTTTGCACAGACCGAATCCCACACACCCACTTTACGAGGCCAAACGAAAGTGAGGGGTCACAGAGGCTGATGTTTTAACAGACCTGTGTAATGTATCAGATATGCACTATTATGTCATGTGGCCAGATTATATATGGCAAACAAGGAGCTTGATCACTAACCTATCCACACCACATCACCGCAATAAATCAATTGGTACAACAATACTTCCTTAATTCCCAACATACTTGTGTGGTGTGTTCATAAGATACGAGATCTGCTCAGGTCCTCTTCAGTCTTTCATGATGGCAAAGCAGAACCAGAATTTAGGAAGGAAAGAAAGCATGTGAAAAAGGACAATGAGTAGGCAAAAAGCCAGTGAAGCCTCATATTGTAGGTGCTAGTGATTAACGCCAACACTTGTAGAGACAAACTCTTCCAGGTCCCGACAGCACAATTAAAATAATCACAGATTGAGGCTCTCATCATATAATTGAAACATTTCTTCATGCCTAACTAGGCATGTTTATTTGAGTTATTTCAGTGGAATGGTCTAGCCATGCATAAAGACAATTTCTTGCTCTGCTTTTTACACTGGAGGCTAAGGCGTTAACCATATTCAAACTACTCTAGTGTGAAAACTGGAACACATCATTTGTCGTTGTGGAGCCAACACGTTGATGCATTGGATTATTGCTTTTGCTGAAAATAACTGCGTAGACATATCTGCATTTATCATCTGTTATAGATCAGATTTCAAGGCCCATCATGACATTGGAAAAACCTTTAACCATATCCTATGCTACAAATGTCTTGTTTCACTGCAACTCTCTAATAGTACACTCTTACAGTTCTAGACCAAATATTGCTTTTTAAAATTGTTTCCTCTTCTAATGTGTTTATGTAAGTCAATGCATTGATATACATTGTGGCTGGCGTTTTATACAATGAATGTATTTATATTCTGTCTGCTGAATATACTGTTATTTGAAATAGGACTTGGTTGAACTATTTGTTTACATTATCTTATTTTGTGATAATTCTCATAAGACAATTGAATATTTATAGGCTCAACTATTTCAGTGGCTGTCTAATACATATCTTTTCCTCAATAGGTATGAAGATTATTACTACTACCCTCCACCCCGAATGCCACCCCCTGTAAGAGGGAGGGGACGTGGTGGGAGAGGTGGCTATGCCTATCCCCCAGATTACTATGGCTACGAAGATTATTATGACGATTACTATGGCTATGATTATCATGACTACCGTGGTGGCTATGAAGATCCTTACTATGGTTATGATGATGGCTATCCAGTTAGAGGACGTGGAGGAAGGGGTGGAAGAGGTGCTCCTCCACCACCCAGGGGGCGGGGTGCCCCGCCACCAAGAGGTAGAGCTGGCTACTCGCAGAGGGGAGCCCCCATGGGACCACCTAGAGGAGCTAGGGGTGGGCGTGGGGGTCCTGTACAGCAGCAGAGAGGACGTGGTGCTCGTGGATCTAGAGGCAACCGTGGGGGCAACGTAGGAGGCAAGAGAAAGGCTGATGGTTACAACCAACCGGATTCCAAGCGCCGCCAGACCAACAACCAGAACTGGGGCTCCCAACCCATCGCTCAACAGCCACTCCAGCAAGGTGGTGATTATTCTGGTAACTATGGTTACAATAATGACAACCAGGAATTTTATCAAGATTCTTATGGGCAACAGTGGAAATAAAAAATAACAAAAAAGGAAAATTGGCAATATCGAATTGGCATAAATGCATTCTTTTAAGGCAAAATAAAGTATAAACACTTAAATAGCAATTTGGCAGTCATTAAATGATGACTGAACGTCTATACTGTATATACCTGAGTTTTTCTTCTTTTCGTTTAATGCATTTGTAAGTTACTAGACTTGCAGGATTCCCAATCCTTATGGGTCAGACAGTGCTTTTATTGTTTTAGGATTCATTTTAGCAGTTAAATGAGGCAGGGGAAACAATGTTCAATCATGGTTTTGCAAGAACCTCCTTGTTTGGGACAGTTACACTTTTTTTAATTTCAATTAGACCACATAGGAGAATGCTGTACATAATATAAAAAGCTAGTGCTTTGTCTTAGCCGTTTTAAGAGATTAAAACCAACAAAAAACAATTTTTAAGTTTTCATGTATTGAAAATAACCTTTGACTGTATGTTTTGCATTCTTAGAAGTAGGTTAACTGTGTTTTTTAAAATGTTATAACTTCACACCTTTTTGGAAATCTGCCCTACAAAATTTGTTTGGCTTAACCGTAAAAGCCGTGGCAATTTGTTCCATGATGTGATTGTATTTACAACTACTTGTTCATGTAAGATTTCAATAAAACACAAAAATCTATTCAAAACATTTACCTATTTCAAATTCACTTGTGTCCTAAAATATTAATCAATTTTGTAATTTTTAAGAAACTTTGTTTCAAAAGAATAATTAGCTATGATTGATTAAATTCACACAAGAATGAAATTTATTTTGGGATGAGCACTGTGGACACTTGAATGAAACTGAAATTTACATTAAGGACATGTGGCTTAACTGGTGACTAAGATCTACAATATTAAATGTAAAACCATTAAGTCCTGTTCTTAAACTTGTTTAATTGTAAACATTCATGCCAGCTATAATGTATCTAAATATTGGTTAATCCATTGAAAGATGGCCTAATGAAGCAGAGCAATTTTACTTAATTTTGAAACTGTCAAAATTGTGAGTAAATTATGCTGACTGAAGTGTGAATCATACAGCATAGCAACATGTTATTATAGGATAGGTGGTAATGTAAGCTGTTGAAAATTGTTTTTTGTTCAGTTTCTTTGAGACACCTAGTGCTATATATTTGGGTATAGGATTTCACAAATGTAGAATTGAAAGTCCTAATAGCATACATGCCATCAACATTAAACTTGAGATCTGTCTGTTCATATTCTATAGTTTATCTAATGCCCCAAAGTTTTATGAGCTGAAATATATACAGGATCTGGGAAGTTAAAAAGACTTTGCTTTTGTCTGTGATCTATAGCCACAGAAGAATCATGCCATCTTACAAAACTAATATAGACTGCTTCTTGATCTAAAATATGGAAGTGTTAAGCAGTACCATACCAGGTGCATGTTGTCTTGTGACCAGTCCCATCCCTATTTGTTATTCTCATACTCTTTTCATACTTCAAATCCCCTTGTAACCAGTTTGCCATTTAACAAGATTCCAGTCTGCACACTACGCGGGAAAGAGTAGTGTTAACTAAAACCTGGTTTTATCAAATGTCTTTCAGCCCCCACTAGATTTAACACAAGGCTGCACTTGCTCACCTTAACAAGTGGCAGAATCTCTTTTCTTTTTGGTTACTTACCAGGCTTCCATCAAATTACTAGTATACCATATCGTTTGGGGGTGGGAGGGTGGGCATCATTTATAAGAGCATAAGGGCTTACACATTGATAGTGGTTCTACATTACTTGCTATGCTTCTACATATTTTCTTCCACCTTGTTTTCTGTTAATTTTCATTTTGGGTACAAGTGGAGAACTGCTATGCGTTTCTAGATCATATGGACTGAGTTCTCCTCAGTCAGAGCTACTGAACTTTATCCATTACTGCCACTTAAGCGTTAAGCACTTTCCTACAGGACTAAGGAATACAAATGCTTTGAAGAGTAGACTCCCAGATCTTCAGCAGGTATGCCAAGTGTCTTTCTCTGGGTGCAGAGATTCGGGCTTTGAGATTTCGAGCCTTTGCTTTTGGATTTGAGATCCCTTGACCACGCCCTTAAGTAACACAAGATTTCTGCCTTTTCAGGAAGTGGCAGAAGCGAATTGTTTTCTAATGTAGGATCACTGAATATCTTACTTTTGAAACAAACGCTCTCTGAAAGTACCTGTGGAGTTCACCTAATGGATTTTATAAAGTATTCTAGAGACATTAAATCTTTATTGAAAGCTTTTTTTCTGCACCTCTCTGTAAACGAAAGACTCCTCTCCAACTACATTTTTCGCGCTAGATCTGGTAGCAGTTGTTAAGGAAGGCAAATGAATAAACAGTTAAGCATACTTGCACATGTGATTGATTATTATTTTTAATTTTTGAGGCTATGCCAGAAGACTTACACTTGACTTGGAGAGAACACAATAGTGAGGATCATGGATTTTTAACACAGAGGTATGCCAGGATCTGCTCAATCAATTTAATCAAGATGTCCACCGCTACAAACGCCTCAGTTAGGAAAATGTTTTCCATTTTCCAGTCCCGTTGAGCAAGCAAAATGGGAGTGCTTATGCATAAATCCCATTGTCACCATGCTGCCATTGTGCTCCACATAGCTGTCTCATTGCACTTCATAGTATGTACTATTAGAGCTTGCCTCATGTTTAAGTCAAAACTGTATTCTATGTTTGAAATTCTAGTTTGTGAAATGTTTTAAATACCTCCACTGCATCAGCTGAGAAACTAAGTAGTCAGCCTGTTTTCATGATGGGCGTTAGCTGTGCTTTTCTCCCTTCCTTCATGGAGCATGTCTGTCTTGTTGTTTTAAAGATCCAGCTAGTACTCTTAGTCCAGAGTGTTTACAGTTTGACATCAATCTCAATGCACATGCCAGCTTTGCTTTCAAACATCTGAGTAATAATTGTGGGAGTTTATGTGCACAAGACATGCATGGGTGGCATTTGGTCCAGGTGGTTGTCGACTGTGTGTTCATTTTATACAAGTTATGAAACTGTCCCGCCATGTGGCACATTGGTAGCAATTCTGACTGTTCGTACTGCAAACCAGCATTTTTTTTAGATAGTTATAATTTATCCATTTCAAAACTTGTCTATTGTAAAGCTATGTAGAAGTTAATGATAAATTAGTGTTATTTATTCTACTACCCCTCCTTGCAAACTTTAGTATCATGCACTTTATGTGTACAGTACAGCAAGGCAGGTTAGATTTTCTTTATACCTCAGTTTCTCTGTTTAGTTGGAAGGTCAGATAATGTTCTTCCTTGTTGCTTTTTCCCTGCGTGGTATTTTTAATGCTTCAAATCCTTCTGTGTTTTCTTAATTTGTGCATGTGTGAAGTGCATTAGGTCCGTTAAAATTTAAGACACCAGACCTTTCTTTGCTGGGGGTTTGTTTACACTTGCCTTTGACTGAATTAAAGAAATGTTTCAAATGCAGAAGCCTGTTATCGAGCAACTAATCTGTGCAGGCCCTTCACTTTCTTTGTTGGATTAGCACCTGTCCAGGTTTCCTACACCTTGTTTTTATACAGTTGCAAAGAAGAGTAGAATACATTTCACATACTGCAAGTGGTCTTCATTGCTGTGGTAAACGATAACCCACACCCAAGTAGGCAGTCAACTTTCTTGATTACAGAAATCACAGTACCGCCTTGAAAGGAAAACCTCAATCTGTGAGGCTTATATTATCGTAATGGAATTCCTCTTCAGTGGTATCTGGATATTGCCTTAGCATAGGATGCTCCCATAACTTGTTACTTTCCTGAATAGGGTAAACTGGACAAGGTTTCAGCTCAATCCCGACCTTCACTTTGAAGCGATCACAATGCTAACCAAGTGGATGTACATTTATTTAATTTCTTTAGCAAAAGTAGAATAATCCCTCCCCATTGTGGATCCTAAAGCTAAAGGATTTATACCAGTTCCCAGAGTGGTTAGCCTTAAGTTTCAGTCTCCAAAAAGAGCTTTCTCAGCTTAATTAACTCCAAGTTTGATTAAAACAAAGTTTTTCCGATGTATACTAGGTTCAGTATCTAAACCTTCCTCAGCCCTGCAAATTTCTGAAAAATTAGCAAGTAAATGGTACAACTGGAAATACCCTCATAGTCTTGTTCCATAATCATGACAGTTTTTAAAGAGGTCATGGAGACTACACCCCAAAGTATTTTTGATTCACTTTAGATAATCCAATATGGTGCCAACTATAGCTTGAGGGTTTTCTCTCAACACCTTATGGCTCCCTGCTTTGATACTTTGGCTTCTAGCAGAACCTTTATTTTGCACTCCGAAGTAGTCTCCGTAAATAAGTCTACACGCAATGTACCTGTGCATTGATGCATTTTCCTATCTTAATAAGAAAACTCATGGTTTGCCTTATTAAAAAAATCTAATTTGGCACGGCTTTCTGCTCGAATCCAACTGATATTGAATTTCCACTAAAGGCTCATCCTCAACTGGTGCATAGTTGTCTGCTCCTTAATCACTTATTTACCCCAGAGTAGCACAGAATGCCCTTGCAAAACCTTGCCTTGATTCTGGTAGTGAAGTTTTTTCTCTGATTTATTTCTTGGATGCTTGTCCATTGTTTTTTGATTTTTGTTGTTGTTGTTGAAGGTCAAACCCTGATATGAATGCATACAGGGAAGCAAGCATTCTTTTAAAGTTAAGCCAGTGGTCTAGCATTAACAATATTTTTCAAGTGCCTTTGCTCCTTAAGAGTTACCAGAGAACAGTTAGCAGGTGTCCTAGACTTTGGATCTGCTCTTCATTGTTTTTCGATTCTGTCTCGAGCTGTTCTTGCTTTGCATTCTCAGAATCTCCGTGGAGAATTCTGAATAAGCTCATAGGCTCGAAAGCACGTAGATACACTCTGGAACCAAAGAACATGACACATCGCCCCTCAATAAATCACTTTACTTAAACATTCTACCATAAATACATAAAACTAAAGGAACTAGGAAAATAAAACTACCATATTATACATAACCATTTATGTCATTAAATAAAATGGTAATGATTAGGGAACAAGTAAAGCGATCATAGTATAGATAACAATTGGATTTCATTACATACCACAACTATGAATAAGTAATAGTGTGATGTTAGAAGCCTTTTGGGTAGAACTACTGCATTTTTCTAACACATTCTCATTGTCACGTACATAGTCTGATAACATTTTGGATGGTTTCCTCGCACTACCACCCCTTTTATACTCCGTTCATTTGATTGTCTCCACCCTCCACATCTATAGACACTTCAGGTGTACCACTTCACCGTCCTCCACTGCCTCTGAATTCTTAGCTTGCTCTCCTGCATCTCCAGTCACACTGACGTCCTCCCCATTGCCTCCCATATATTCATTACTTGTTCACAATCCCTCTCCTTCCCTTTTTCTCACCAGAATACACAGATGTAAAATCACCGCATTGCCTTTGAGGAGCCTCACAAAAATCTCCTTCAAAATCAAAATTCCTCGCAGCCCTCTTCCTCTTGAAATCAAAGTTTTCACTGCAATTGCTGTTGGAGACTAGTTCAAATACTTCAGACTTCTCAAATTCCATACCTTTCCATCCCTCAGTTTCACAACAAATGTTACTACTTTTATTACTATGAGGGGATACAAATATTGGTTCTTCCACTTTTTTTCCTTTCCAAGTTGTTTAACTCTTTCCTTCCTTTATATTGCAAAAATTCACGAAGCTCTTTCAGCAAAATCTAGATTTACCATGTGTAGCTTCAATGTTTTCCCTTACATCTTCAAGAGGAAGCTTCATCTAACCACCCAAGATTACTCTTCGTGCTAGCGCACCCTTTTCTCATGAGCACAAAAGGACACAACCCTGTGGCATTAAGTCATCCTATACCTCCAGATACCCACTTGAAATTCACAGTCCTTGTTACTCTGGGTAGCTAGCTTGATGGCACCCCTTAAAACTCAGTTTAATCTCTATATCACGGTGTTACCAGTGGTATTGTACAGAGATGTAGCTCTAGGTATAATTTCAATCCTTGCGGAGTACTCTTTGGCTTTACTTCAGCAAAACTGTACCCCATTATCACTAATCAGTTGAGGTGAAATCCCTTCATTGACTAACGCCTCATCTAGAAATTCCAACGCACTCTGTATCCATCCCATGTACAATTCTCGAAATATGCCAACATGAAAATAAATCAGTAGCTACTGTAATACACTTTGACAATTGCCAAATTACCATAGGCTGTTACATTGATCACCTCCCAAGTGGATTAGTGATACATGGTTCTCATGTGGGCGGTTTGAACATTCTTGAAGATGTATCTGTACACAATAGATTACCTCTTACAACCCATTGAATATTACTGCCCACACCAGGCTACCAAACATATTGTGTAATGCCTGCTTCTTTTAGCAATACCACAATTTCCTTTGTATCCCTGCTTAATGATACTCTTCCTCGTGCATGTTAGCTCTTCCACTCCTTAAAACTGTACGCTTTTCAACAGACAATTAATTTCATACTTACCTCTATGGTTTTAAAGACACATCCAATAAGCCCTTGATTAGCCAGTCATGTTCAATATCCAACTATCCTCTTGCAATACAGGTATAGCAGTATCTTAAATGAGTGCAGTTCTTTACTCTGTCCAACCATCTTCTTTACACTTGTTCAAAGGCATGCGATAAGGAAATCTGCTGTAAACACTTTCCTTTCCAGGAACATATAATACCAGGTATACAAAATCCTAGACCCTCATAGACATTCTAACAAAACGTAGAGCCACATTTGCCATTCAGTCTGTGGTCCACAATTTATTACGTGGCGATTACTACATGGTATAAAAAGATTCCCCCCCAAAAAGTACCTAAAATATTTGAGAGCCCTAGCAAGATTCTCCCTCTCTATCCCAGAATACTTTACCTCGGAGGGCTACAAAGGACAAGACGTATGTGTAATAATTGTTTAACTTCCCCGGCCATTCTCTGCGACAAGACTGTTCCAAGATCCTTTCTACTTGCACCTGTGATTACAATGTTTTCAAATATGAAAGAAGCTTTTGGGATGGATTGTTTATAATAGAATCATTGACAACTCTCTCACCAAATGAAATTAGTCTTTGTTTTCGAAGCTTGTCATATGTTGGAAGTTTTTCTTTCCTACAAAGTTTTTTTTAACATTTTAAATCCAATTAAGCAAATCCGATCTTTTTCCTTCTTTGAAGGATCCGAAGCATTGGCAATTGCTTCTACTAAAGTCTGTTTTGGTTTAACACCTTTATTATCCAACACATTACCTAAGTACGTCGGACATTTCAGCAAATTTACACTTTGAGTATTCAACTGTGAGCCCCTTCCCTTCAAGAACATTTAGGACTTTAATCCCAACGTTGAAACCGCCTTTGGGAAAAATGCAGCTGCAGAGGCAATGATAAATGGAATGAATTAGTATTGAAAACACTCCTCCGGAGTAATAAAAGTGGTATACTGCATTCAGTCCACAGATAGACGAGAGGTCAACTGTGGAAAATCTCTTGGTATCTATCACTGAAGCAACCTTTTCGATGAGCTTAGAAAAGGAAGTCTGGCATTAGGAGATTCCCCAAATGGCGTAAATCTATGCATATGTAAGCTTGACATTACTACATCTAGCTACCACCAGTGGGCTTTGAGGGTTTAGCTATCTCTGCATCAATTAATTCATGCAATTTATTTCTTGCTTCCTTTCTCAAAAGTATTGGAATAATGTCTAGCTTTCTTATGTAGGACAGGCACGATCCTTAAGGGTGATTTTATGTTTGAAACCTTGAAACATTCCAATGTCCCAACTGAAAACATTAGGAAATAATCTCAACATGTGTTTTTCAGTAGTTTCTCCTTCCACAAGAACAGGTTCAGAACCATTTGGATCAATGATTAGATCTAATTTCCCCTGAACAGAACAACCCAACACTGAAGGCTTTTTTTAAATTTTATTTAGGAAAATTCAACTTTGCTATATTTTTTCAAACTTTAAAGCAAAAGTCTAAGGTTCTGTATCGAAGAATATCTATTTTTTCACCTAAATAAACTTCTTGATGCATATATGTAGGGTACAAGTTCTTTCCTATTTTGCTTACAAATATTGGTATGCAGTAAACCAGAATCTGCATACTAACTCCATCGACTTATCAGAAGAATGTTTTGTTTTTCTTCTTGAGATATTTCGTGTTCACGTTTGAGGCAAATTTGTTGCAACCATTATCCTTGACTAGCCTATGAATTGGTTTACTTTCGTCTTCACTAGCATTTGGCTCTCCAACAGAATTCATTTTACTATATCTATTCTTAGCTTGGAAAAATGGCCTACTAAACCACATGAGTTTCGTCTTTTTTCAGAGCAGGCCAATATTTACTGTATGCAAAATATTTCAATGTGTCTCTACTCTCATCTTAGTATTTATTTTGAATGTCCTTAAAGCGTTCCTTGTCCGTCACTTTACTAAGAATTTCTCCTTTATATTTTCATATTTAGCATTTTACTGCCTTTGCACATCTGTCCATCATTTCTGCTTCACAGACTAAAGTTAGAATATCCTTGGGTTCGAAGTCTCTATTGACCCACAATCTATCTTGTATAGAAGGATCATAAGCATGCATAATAACCATTTGGTCTGTACGTTCAATCCTCCTGCAAATTCCCAGATATACTATCTAGAGACGATTTGTTTCAACGCTAATACAGTTTCATTCGAAAGTTGTTTTGGAAACACTTAAATCTTACAGAGACTATGCGCACATGCAGCACAAAACCGTTACCAAAGTGAGCGAGTGCTTTATCATTGCTAGCACCACCATAGTTAGTCATATTGTTGTATTCTTTAAGACAGAGACCTAGCGCCAGACCCCTTTACCATGGCCAGATAATTCAGAAAATATGCCGTCAGTTCTGATCACTTTATATAAGGTTTCTCCAATTCAGACCAAAACGAAGTGGAGGACATTTTGAAAAACTTTGGGTACTCATTTTTGCTGAAAATAAACTGCAATAAGGTAGTTGTAAGTAAGCACAATGGTGGGTTACATCATTGTCAGCACTTAACCTTTTGCAGAAGTACTTCACAGGCTTAACTTCACACCTATTGCGAGTTTGTGTGATAAATATATCCTAAAATGTGAAGAAATTCGAAATCCTCACTGTAATAGAGATGAAATGAGTGAGTACATGAAAAGCAAAAAAAAGTATTCTTAATACCTCTGCAAGGAGATTACAGTTCAGTTGAAAGAGGCATGACTCGGTCTGTGGCTGAAATGCAGTTGGAGACTAAAGTGCAAAACTGCACTTCTGGACGATGAACGTGAATGGTACAAATATTACTATTGCCTAAATTGCCCGTATATGGTCACCAGTGTGACCTCACACTACTGCTCTGTTTCAGTTCCTCACAATGGAATACAGCGTTTGAGCGATCAACTGCAGTTTCAAAGGTACAAAGTCAACATCCAAGTAAATCGTAATTCCGAGATAACTCCTTTCTATGCCTTTTCTATTTTTTTGTATAGAATTACAGGATACAAAGAATTTGCTTGAAGTGACCATTCGGTACATGACAACATGCTGTAGATGCACTATCTTTACTGATGACAAAGTGTGGGTATGTCGATATTTGGAACTTGTCACTTACAAATGACCGTCTAGGACTCTCTAAGTTCAACACCTTTTTTCAATTTTAAACTCCACAGAAGTCCTCTTCTTTTTAGAGGCGACATGTCCTTCCTGTGTCTCCTGTCCACTGTCCCAGCTACAACTGGCTTTAAGTCTGGAGCTAAGGAACATGGCAGAGAGGGATGGTCTAACAAAACATTGAGCGTTATCTGAATTTGCTTCTGTGCTTTACTGCTTGAGGTGGTGGACAGATATCCAGAAGTGGTTACTTCAGTGAACAGGCTGGCATTAGGAGATTCCCCATAGGTAGTCTGACAGTAGATCGATGGTTGTCAGATCGAGCAAGATGACACTGACTTGTTTGCAGGTGACTGGACCAGTGTCTGAGACTGCCCCTGTTCTGGCAGTGTATCAAGAAATGGGAAGTCTGTGTGTCCCAGACGCCAAGTAGTTGCGTTTGTGCGGCCTGAAAAAGAAACCATAGGGCATCCGAATCCTGTGGCTTCAGTTTCTTTTTGGATTGTGTTGGTGAGTGTTGGGCCATACATTTTAGAACAAGGCCCATTGTGATATGAAAGTCTCTCAGGACCAGAATTCCTAAGCTCTTCGAAAATGGGGAGTCATCACAAGGCTATGTGCTGTGAATATCCCTATCCCTAAAAGGTCCACTAATTGCCTCAACCTGATACCCATAGAAAGAGTTCATACAAATGTACAAAACAGAACACACTTGCTTTTCAGCCTCTCTCTGCTCCGAATGCATTCAAGATTAATACAACCCTCGAAAGGAAATAAACTGGCATGTGCCCCTCGGAACACACTCTCTGTATTGAACACGGTTAGTGCGAGTGTTTGAAGCTGGTAGCTGTGGGACATAAAAGATAACTGTTAATATGTTGGGTCTTGTGCTGCCAGAACTTGCTGTACTTAAATATAAGTAAGGGTTATCTGAAACCTCTGGATGTGTACAATGTTTCCCAGCTGGTATTAAACTAAAATCACATCAATGACTAGCATATTGACCTATTGAAAAAGTATATGAATTCTCCTATCTGATTGCACAGCAGTACTTGATTGCAGTAATTAATTGAAAATCACTTGAGGGATTTCGTATGACCATAGTACAAAGTTCTTAATTTGCCAATGATGCCGGTCACAAGCAAAATGGCACGGTTGGCGTCTGCACCAAAAAATGCTGCACATATTTGTGGCAAAGTGCAATAAAGCTCTTCCGCTCGGGTATGAAAAAAGATGTTATGGAGCCTGAAGCAAGATACTTGATGCTGAAACTCATTCTCAACACACAAATATTAGAAGAACCCCACAATGTCAAAAGATTTGGGGTTCTCTTCTGGTAGTTAGAAGAACACTGCCACCTTCAGTGCATTCTTTCAAATCTTGCTTGCTCAAATATCCGCTACCACTGATATGGAGTCCTGTTGACCGCTCAATTTGGCCATCTTTGTTGTGGGTTACTTCAGGGCCTGGGCCCAAAAGCTTCCATTTTACAAGTTCACCTGTAAACTTGACATTTTTTTAGACTGTGACTTTTAGCATACTTTGCACGTACATAATAGCATACTCACACGGTCTGATGGGCAGGATGGTTTGTTCATCAATGCTTGGAAAGTAATTAGAATAAATAAGACCGCACAAAACCAATACTGATTAAACTAGAAACACTTTCCATCTGCTTTGCCTTCTCCAGAAACATTTCTCTAATCCAAATCCACTTAGTTGTTGTGAGTAGACACCAAACAATTTGGATAACAGCTACTTTCCCAATGCAGAATGACCACTTGGTGCACTCAGTGTGGGTCTTCTTTCCATCGGACACAACTCAAACTAGGATCTGTCTTCTGGATGGAGAAGGATCTGCTATTTCAGGTGCTGAAATTAGTTCTAGTGTTAATGCTTTAAATCTTGCCAACTAGTGGTTGGATTAGACTTTTGTACACATAGTTATCTAGTTATCTGTAACTTTAGCAAGTCTGTAACCCAGCGCCTTCAGTGAAATCAACGTGAACGCTATAGTGACCCTCCTGTCATCATTGAGATTTTTCTTTGAAATTGCTTTACCTGAAAAATGCACCGCACCTAGGAAATCAGAACGTCCTTGAAATTTGAGACGCCATAGACTCCAGCTGATGA
Source organism: Lissotriton vulgaris (assembly GCF_964263255.1). Lineage (NCBI taxonomy): Eukaryota > Metazoa > Chordata > Amphibia > Caudata > Salamandridae > Lissotriton > Lissotriton vulgaris. The sequence goes on from NC_141687.1 coordinate 1,700,249,202, forward strand.
AAAACTATTTGTAGATAAGATCATTGTGTTTTGAGTCTCATTCTTTCAGACCAAGTTCTTTTTAGAATGTAAACTGTTTACAGTTTTGAGTTAAAAATTGTATGTAAGGAGACCCCAATTGGAGCTTCTTTTTGAAGTGCATCTTCAAGCTCAAAGAATGAGCATCTTTCTTATTCCAAAGCAGCATCACTGGTGAGAGCTGTTCAGCCTGAACATGTCTCAGAAGAAAAATGCTCCGTTCAGAGGGGTTTTGGGCCTAAAGAGCCAAACTTGATAGAAACACCCTTTGAAGAGGATGCTGACTTTCTAGAATGGTCAGGTTACTTACTAGACGCAGGGAACTCTAATGAGCAACCACAGTTTGTGGTATCTGGACCTCTATTAAAGAAGAAAAAAATGGATGATCATCCATAAGCATATTACATCCAGATTGCCAACATGCTGTTAAACGCTGCTGACATGCTTCCAAATTAGCTGTACGTTCCATCAAGTTGGCCTTGAAATGACACAAGGTTTATTAATCAGTGAAAAGCCATTTTAAACACAAACTATTTTTGTTGTGAACCATGGTATCTTGGTCACAATGTTTTACTGCTTTACAAAATGGGAACAGCGTTCCAATGTGAACCTGTAATCTGTGGGATGAGGAATATGGGATACGGACAACTTAAAAACTGGATTTGGATGGGGGAAAACTTCACTACCACATTTACACTTTGTCATGAGTAAGCCATAATAGTGTATTGGAGAACTCGAGCAATGAGGTTCTTGTATCGCTGTCAGATGAGTTGGTATGTTTGAATGGTCCAGAGCAAAAGCACATGCTGAACGCATTGGATTAATGGCCTTGCTAACTTACGTTTTTGAATGGTTAACTTGGAGCTGTCGCAGATGAGCAGCTTCGCCATACCACTACTATGGAACTCTTAAGATCTTGGTGGGTGGCTTCCTAACATTGATAGTAGGTGAGTCTGTGGAAGTAATGCTAGAAAGCATTAGCCCAGCATCCCTCCATTAGGCATTCCAGAAGTAGACTGGGGAATTGAAACGAAAGCCAACAGTTAGCCCAAGCAGGCTCGAAATTATGAGATCTGTGGATAAGGAACAGACAAGTGGGCAAATATGTCACTGCATTTCCTCTCTAACATGGAACACAATTGCATTACTAGTACGTAGCCAGATGGAGAAATCCGACTTGCTGCTTCCATTCTCACCAGAATGCCAAGTGAGCTGATGTGGATCATGGAAATTCAAAGACCCCTTTTCAGATAACTGTATTGGTGTTGCACTTATTGTAGGTACACTGCGAAACGTAGCAGATATCCACATTTTAAAAATCAGGTTCATGATTTACTCAGCTGATGGATGGACCTCTTCGTAGTGCATAAAAAGAAGTACACTGAAGATTGATCTGAATACTGCTACATCATTATTTATCTACCCCACAGCAAGCATAGGGGCAGGTTTGCACATGCAAAAGTAGACTTACCAAATCTATGCCACAACCTACTGATTACTGCCAGGGCCAGCTGTCATTACTAAGCCCTTTTAAAGGCCAGATCAGAAGTAGAGAAAGCTACAGTGCAGTTCAAATGCAATCCTTTCTTCGAACTGACAGTACTGATGTCTCCCAACCAGATTTCCACAGTAAGTGGATGATTTCAAGTCTTTGCATGGAGATGTCAGATAGAATGGTGTTGAGTGACATTCTTAGGGCTTACTGCATCCAGTCAAGTTGCAAGTCAGTAAGCATCAGTGGATTGTCCCAAATGCTGAGACCTCTTAAAGAAGATTCCCACTGACCAAAATGGCAATAGGTGTAGGTCATAACCTATACCGAAAGAACACCATGCTGATTTAAAACTGGCAGTTTGTAACATAATATCAGCTATCTGCAGAGTGAATCAGTGGGTGTAGACCCCAGTAAACCCATGATGCATGCTTGCACATGACCGTCCATGATTATAAGACAATACATGTTTGGGCTTTACAGTATGCCAGGATCACTCAAAGTAGAATTTGTGTAAAATCTGAAATGCAAAGTCCTGAGACTTGCAGTGGAAGAACCAGCACCCTGGTCTGTAGGTATTGGTGTATTGCCTGGTAAAACATTAATAAGAGCAGGGTTATACTTGGTCCACTAATGCAACAACCTTCAAACTTTTATAAAGTATGGGGTGTTCTTATACACCTATAATTTAAATTAATTTGCCCTGTTTAAGTTGAACCGTTGCCTTTCTGATAATGTTGATTATAATCCCTCCTTCAACATGCTGTAGAGTGAGCTGGACAAAGGTGTTACTGGGCATGTTTTGAGCAAGCAACTAATGCCAGCAGGATGATTGGTCATACTTTGACTACTGGAATGGCTGGACACAATCCTAGAGATTTGAAGGCTGACTCGGGCAATAAAATCCCTCAAGGGTGGATTTCCTGAAGTGATTATTGGAAAAATTGTATCCTTTGAGACACAGCAAGCAGCTCAGAATACAAGCAAACAGAAACTTAGTCTTGTATATAGGAGCGCTCCCTGAGTCTAAAGTTAATGTATTTTCTGGCCTGTTTAGCCATCAAAGTGCACGGAAAGGTGAGAAAGAAGAAACTTATTCAGAGAGACTAAGGGAAGTGTTCCAATATGGAACACATTTCAACAAAAATAGCTTAGTGAGTTGTATACGTCAGCTTCCAGATGGACTACAAGCGAGAATTGTCTCAAAAACCCTGGTTAATCCAAATACTAAAGTTTCTTGTTGTAGTTCATAACTAGCCGAGAATGTTTATAGCCTCAACATACACACCTAGATTTGGTGGAAAGAGTGGTATTCAGCTGTTACAAAAATGGAAATCTCACCATTCCATGTGAGCGAGCTAGGCGAACAATGCATTTCAAAACATGATGCTGGCCACCCAAAAAGCTTGACCCCCAATCGTTATTAGATATTTAGACTAAGACAATTGAATGGTTTTATCAATTATGATAATTAATCTTGAATTTGCTTGCAAGAAAATTTGGGTGGCAATATAGACCACCTCGTCCATGATAATTTGAAAATTAGCCACCGAATCACTGTCAGTGAAAGATGACAAGATGTATTTTAACTTGAGACAAAGCATACCTCCAATTTTAAAGGTGTGAACATGTCGGAAGTCATTTTGTAGTACCACGGTACAGGCTACTCCATAATGCAGTCTGGATTGAGTACATGCTTTTGATGCGTAAATATGCTGCGTTTCAAACATTCACGATGGTGGATGCGAATAGAAAGTATGTTGAGGACAACACATTTCTTCACGGTGGAGGCAAGTCTTAGGAAATGGTTTCATCAAGACCAACTGCAGTTTTCCATAACACATTTGGGAATCGAAAATAGTGGGAAGAGCCTTAGTTTTGGTGAGTTTCGACTTCAGAAATCTACTTGCCATCAACCAAATAACCATTAGCCAGCAATTTCCAATCAAAACTGTGGGGTGTAATGTATGAAGCAGAAGAGTTGAGGTTGAACTACAAGCAGAGTATTGTTGGTTTACACGAAATAAGATTTCAGTAATTTTGCAAGTGAGCGCATATTTACACTGAATGCTTGGGGTTGATACCTTAGGAACACCCCAGAAACACTGAATAGAGTGGACTCAAAAGGTGATTAGAAAATACAATCCATGTTATGTTATTTGAGCCTGTAAAGCGCACAGCTGCCCCAGCGAAGGGGCGTCCCGGCGCTAGATCCAGACGAACAGATTAGGAATGTCCAGAGGAAAAGGTCAGAAGAGGAATTTTTACGGAAATAAATGTTTTTATGGCTTTCCTAAAAGTAAACCGGTTTTCCATTTCATAAGGCAAGGAAGGCGTTCCATAATTTTGCAGCTAGGACGCGGAAGGAGCGTCCTCCCGCTCTGGTACGCTTAAATCTAGGAACTTCAACCAAGTTTTGACCTGCCGAACGTAATGTCCTCCCAGGAACATACAAGTTCAGATGCGTACTCAACACGCTAGGAGTGGCCAATCTTAAATTTTTAAATGAGATACAGAGAGTTTTGAACTGTACTCGTTGGGCTACTGGGAGCCAATGAAGCCTGCGAAAAGTAGAAGAAATGGGGCTAAATCTGGGCAGGCCTACAAGAGCTCTGGCAGCCTCATTTTGAATGTGTTGCATTCGAATAAGTTCTTCCTGATTAGCACCTAACAGTGAACAGGCGTAGTCCAGTCTAGACAACACTGTAGACTGGACAATCAGCTGTCTGGTGCATGAGTCAAAACATTTCAGGACCTGTTTCAGGCTACGTAGGATACCAAAACAAGTAGCGGCAACCTTTTTAGTGTGCGTAGAAAAACTTAAGGTCGAGTCTAGCCAGACTCCCAGATTTTTCACTTCTACTTTTGGCCCCGGAGCAGTCCCCAACGTAGAAGGCCACCAGTGCTCTCACCACAGATGGGTATTCTTGCCGACCAGTAAAACCTCCGTCTTCGCTGCGTTTAGTTGAAGACAGTTAGCTGTCATCCAGTCCGCTACCGCAGACAGCCCAGCTTTGAATCTGACATGGTCTCCAGTCGTGCCCTCCGTAAGGGCAACCACCAGCTGCGTATCGTCAGCATATGAGACGATGTTAAGGTGCCATACTTTGGCGACCGCAGCAAGCAGTTGCACATAAGGGTTAAACAGGGTGGGGCTTAAACCCGAGCTCTGAGGGACACCCTGCTCAATAGTATGAGCCCTGGAGAGAAAAGGAGGGGTAGAGATACGGAAGGATCTCTCTGACAAAAAGGATCTAAACCATGCCAGAGCCCGATCTGTCACCCCAGCCTCTTCAAGCCGGTGGAGCAAGATCCGATGAAAGGCGGTGTCAAAGGCGGCACTCAGGTCTAATAAGACCAGTGCCGCCGTTTGACCTCGATCCAAAGTATTCCGGAGATGCTCTGTCATAGTTAACAGAGCCGTCTCCGTACTGTGACCGGTACGGCACCCATACTGAGTATCATCCTGAATGTTATTAGTATTCAATAGATTAGTCAGAATAGAATTTGCATGGGACTCAGCAATCTTAGCAGCCCATGGGAGCAGGGAAATGGGTCTAAAATTTTCCGGCTTCAGGGGATCTAGGGTCGGTTTTTTTCAGTATAGGGACCACCCACGCCTGTTTCCATTTAGCTGGAACAGTGGCTGATGAAAATGAAGCATTAATAAGGCTATGCAGAGGAGGCAGACAGCACAGAGAGGAGTCTCTAAACTGGGCCGGTTTAAAGGGAATATGCAGGAGAACCTGACTTAATCTTCCTGGTAAGTTTGTTGAAGTCCTCCCACGAGATCTCGGGGATAGCCGATAGTTGGGAGGCCGGCCTAGTTCTCACCTGAGAGAGAGACTCCGGTTCTATTGCAGAGGCAAATGTTTGGTATATATGGTGAATTTTCTCAACAGAGAAGGTGGCCAATTCCTCGCAATGGGCAGCCGAGGTGGGTATATTATTAGCAGGTTTTTTTGTATCAAGCTCCTTCAGGATCTTAAAGAAGACTTTAGCAGGATTTGAGCTAACTTTAATTTCGGTAGCATAGTAGTCTGCCCGAGCTAGTCACTCAGTATTCCAGGCCCAGGAGCCATGGGGAGGCTCTATAATTCGGAAGGCCACTTGGGTTCTATCCAAAAGCTTTTGGGGTATATCTGCGTTTATACAAAATGCCCATCATATTGTCTAGGCCTAGTAGGGAAAGCAGTCTATTATAACTTGGTTCATCCAAGCCACCACTAAACCAGTCACTTCATTATCAACTGAGAGGCATGGTAGTCCCCAGGCTATGATTTTAGCAACGTTTTCCAACTAGTAATCAAGGAGTGATCCGCTTGTCGGTAGCAATGTCAATATTTTGCCACATTGAACTTGTTCGAACCCAAGGCAATCGTTATGAATTTAATCAAGAAATTATGTAATTGAGTTCTACATCAGCCCCATAATTTAATAAGGCCTCTAATTACAAGAGGTGCTTGATGCAGAAAATTCTTTATTTAGAAGGCCTTAGTGAGGTTCATTTTGAGGTGCACAAACGGTTTGATATACATATTAAAAAAATAGGGGGGTAGCAAGGTGCTACATAGGAGGGCTCATCCTCCTCTTTACTATGAGCAGTACAACACAACATCGGGAGCCTACTCAAAAGCTTGGGCCATTCCTCTCTTTGGAAAAAGCAAAAAGTTTTTGTAGTATAACCTTCACCCACCCCTTGGTGGCATGCTTGATCATTTGGTTCTTTCTGTACCGCTGCGGAATGGTGTGTGCTACTTCCTGTGAGTTACACAGGAGTGCTGTATAGCAACAAACTACAGAATTGGGTGGGGGGATCTTTTGGTGTGTAACTTCTGACTGATAGGAAACCATGTCTTATTCAATCCTTCAGTCGGTATGGTTAAAATATGGGGAAATAGACGTGGAAAGTCTGCTTTCTTTTCTTAACTCTGTTGAATTCAGAAAGGATAGGGTCTGTTGGTGTATACTATACAGTGCTTCTGTCTAACATAGGTCTAACATAGGTAGTAGCATGCCCCGTTCCACAGTGGAACACGAATAACCCAATCATTAAGTATGCCACCAAGGGGTATCCCTGATGGGTGAGTGTTATTCTACAAAAAGCGTATTGCTTTTTTCTAAGGGAGGACTAGCTCACACATTTTAATAGGGCTCCTGATTTTGTGTACCAATTACTGTAGTCTTAAGGTGCTTTGCTAAACAGGGGAGGTTGGATCTTTGTAATTCTCAAACTGAATTTCGTGCGATGCCATTTTGGATACTGGTTTCCAGTCTTGCACTAATAGCATACATGGCATTTGTTGACAGTGCAATGTGTTTTGTAGTGTGTCCAGTGTTGCAAAAATAAGGGTCTAGGCTTTTGCTTAAGGGACCACACTATGAGCTGTACCAAAAGGAGGGCTTGTTGCAAATTATTTTTTAATATAATGTGCTTACTACCACAGTTTGAGCATTTTTTTAATGCTGTAAATAGCTGTTACTATAGCTGTTACTATAACTCGTTGTAATGATTTATCAGTTTCAGATGGATGAGAGTAATAAGTGTAAAGTTACAACAATGGGGATACTTCACCCTGGTACTTGGCTGTAGCAACTCACTAGAACATACGACTGGCATAAAAGTTAGTAATCTGGTGAGGAGAAAAACCATAGCTTAAAGGATGAAATTGAAATATAACTTGTACAGTTTAGAATAATTCTTAAAGGCAGTTTCAGAGTTATTAATAAAAAAATAAGAGTTGCCCAAGTAATTAACAGATCATCACAAATACATCCCCCTATTCTCACTTTGTCAAGCAGAATTAACATTAATTCTGTACAGCGTACTATCAAACCCCAAAATATTTTGTAGAACATATTTGACTATAAATAATACTTTTTGCTTCTTGTCTAATGTACCCCAAAAGGGTGTAGATCTGAGATAGACAACCTTTTGATATATATATATATATATATATATATATATATATATATATATATATATATATATATATCTAAATTCACGTCGGCTTTAGCACTTTTCACTGGCCGAGTGGCTTATCTGGCCTACCTAGAGTTCCCAGCTCTTTGAGCTTACTCCACACAGTTTGCTGCCTTAACACAGGCAGAGCTGCCATCATTTAGTCGAACTCCTGCTGATCCCCCCCCCCCAGGGCTTCTTTGGGCCTCAGGGAGCATCAGGTCCCCCAACTGAATAACACTAGTGGCTAGGCCCTCCGTGCCAGTGGGACATGCACAGCCTTTCATTATTACCATATTGACATCAGCTGACACCTTTTGTCCACCAAAGGCCTTGTCACACCTGCGCCATCTCTGGAGCTGCTACTTCAAGCTGTGACTTTTCCTAACACCAAAGTAATCATGATGCGTTCTGAACACCAGAGATCAATGGCTGGTGGAGGAGTATCAGTATAGACCCCTAGCAAGAGATGAACAATTTGGCAATTTTAGACAACCTTTGTGGCCCAGGTTCGGATCCTATAGATGCCTGATATTGTTGGATTTGATGACCCCAATGAAGCGGGTAATTTACTCCCTACTGCAAGCACTGATGATGCAGACTATATGGCACAGCAAGTTTAGTTTAGTTTAGTTTAATGGTTTATAAAGCGCTCACCTCACCCTGGGGCATCGCGGCGCTATCAGAACAAAAAAACCTCCCTAAGGATGAAGAAACGAGAATACTGAAACTGTTGTAGCTCGTCATAGTGCGCAGTCCCAGCGGAGTTGGTTCCAGTACTTGGGTGCCAGGTACCAGAAGGCTTTCCCTCCCGTCCTGACCAGTCGGATACGCAAAATGTAATTGGTCTAGATACCTCAAGTTGACACTGAGTGCTCTTTGAGGCCTTCCTCCAGTGAAGTTCATCATTTATAGCTTTCCTGAGAAAGGAAGCAATTTTGGAGCTGCCCTCGCTCAAGCAGGAAAGCAAAGTTAGCCTCCTCACAGGCATTCGGCAGCTGATATCCTTGGCTCCACAGCCCTTACTCCAATCCAACTAACTTTTGATGAATCTCATTTTAATCATGCGGAGTAAACCATCTTCTGACCAAGCGGTGAACCATTGGGTCACACTTCACCCAGTACCTAAAGACCCAAAGTTGCTTATGACCCATTTCCTCTTTAGAGGGTTTGGTGGTGCAGATGTAATCCTGCTCCAAGCATAACCCTAGCACATTTCCTACAACTCTCCTGGTTCATGAATTGAAGCTAAAGGCAATGAGAAAAATATATTTCTCCCCTGTTGAGCCTCACCATTCTTTCCTTAAATTTGACCTGTGTCCTGGCATGATGCTCTCAAATGCTATGGGAAATAGCATAGATGGTCCTGCCAGATTTGCTGGATCATTTGTTGGACCATTTCATAGGTTTAGTTTGTGGTGATCAAGATGCATCCGAGCAAATACTCTGAACATACCTCCAAATCTTCGACGTCTGAGTATGCTACTCTTCAGCGTGCCTGGCTGCATTTCACCAGATTTTTGGGGAATGTCAAGGCTAGTCTGGTGGATCTGCCAATTGAAGCCTCCCCTCGGTTTGGTGAGAATTCAGACTCTGCCTTTGAATGATTAAAGTAGTGGTGGGCTATGGCTCATTCCCTGGAATGGCCACCCTGCCAGTTTCACAGGGAATACTACACATTTTTTTGGTTTTCCAGGAAAGTGAGTGTCCGATACCAGCCCTAGCACCCCTTATAGCAACCAACCAGTTTCTGTTCGTGTGCAGGTGGTGTGATGGCTCCAGGGGATGCCATGGCCAACAGCAGCCACCTTCTCACCCCACAAAAACACTTTACCTCGATTTGGAAGGAGCACATGTGGCCAGTGGAAGGAGGGTGTCTTACCACCTGACACATTAAAAATTCGTTGCGACGGACCGCTGGGTCCTGAGGTAGTAGAACATGGCTATGCCCTCTATTACCAGAGGTTTTGTCCTTCAATCTCCCTTGTCCCCTAATTCTCCTCTGACAAGAACACTTGTGTTCTGCAGCAAGAGTTCTTGACTCTGCTCGGCCCATACAAATGCATAGTGCAACTACACCTGGAGCACAAAATCAGGCAGGATATTACTCCTGTTGCTTTCATGGTTCTAAGAAGACTATTTTTCATCCCATCCTTGTTTCACGGGTCTTTAATGCCTTCCTCTACAAATTCAGTAGGTCCTTGAACAGTTTGGTGGCTCTTGAGCTGGGAGACTGGATAGTGTCCCACAACCTGCAGGACTCTAATTTTCACATATCAGTTTTGCGGTCAGTGCATTTAGAGATGAGATTCACCCACTACCAGTTTGCAGTCCTTCTGTTCAGATTGCCACAGCTGAGTTTGGAATACCTGGATTACACATTATCCCTGCTGTTCAACTTGATTATTCTCAGGACCTCCTGGTCATATGGATAGAATTGGATACAATATATCTCGTGGCTTTCCCTCTTCCCCAGAGGATTCTGGATGTTCAGAATATGAGTAGGGTTATTTCAGGAAGGGGCTGTTCTTCCAGCTCTCCTGGTTCTGCATCTCCTGCCATCGAGAATCCTCCTCACTCACTTTTTTTTATTTTAATTATTCAACAATAACATCATCTTTCAATAATTCAATCCAATAGTAATCGGCAGGAGTAAAAATTAATATACAAACAAAAATAAAGAAAAAAACATATAAGCACAAAAATAATATAAGAGCTAACATGAAGCAAGAGGCATAATATACGTAAGCAATTATACTGCGTTCCTAATCAAAAACATTCCGATATAAGTCCCCAAACAAATGTACGTTTGTTCTGGGCTTTTAAGCCGCTAGAATTTGCTAATGTGTTCCATTGAATATGTTTCCTTCCACAGCATCCACCAATCACTAATATTAGGCGGATATATGCTAATCCAGACTCTAGCGATGACCAATCTGGCCACCACACACAAAATCAGTAATACCTGGTTTTGTTGATGACTAAGCATATTAGGTCCTAGCATAATATCCCTTGCATTTGGAGAAAAATCGATCCCTAATTTCTGAGAGCAGACGTGGCCTACCTGTTGCTAAAAATGTTTCAATTTAGGTCACTCCAATAACATATGCTTCAAACTTGCAGCATAAAGATCACATTTGGGACATTTTGTACATGTGCTCGATGAACCTACGGGAACCCATTTAGCTATTTTCTCTGGTGTATATTACAAGCTGCAATTAGTGCGAAACTGCTGCATTTGTAAATTAGTGGCATGCAAAGACTTCGTTACAATATCTAAACTTTGCTCTATGTCCTTTACGACACCTCCTCCCCAAGTATTGTGCTCCATTTATGAGCTAATTTGTTACAATTCCCCTTTCTATTACTAGTGAGGAGCTTATACATTCGACTGATCTTGATTTTAGCACTGTCTTGATGTAATAGGTCCCATATATCCGACTCAACAATATTAGTCAATTTTAAATGCGTCACCAATAAGCTCTTAATTTGTAGATATTTAAAAAAACATATGACCGGGTGAGTTAAACAAAATTTGTAGTTTCTCAAATGAAGCAAACCCGCCATGATCAAATAAATCCCCCAATGACTGAATCCCAAAATCCGCCCACTGTCGTAATACATTATCATGAAAAATCTCTTGGAACATTGGATTCCCCCACAACGGGAGTTTATCGTGATAGTAAGATTGGTGAAAACTGATAAAGATAGTTTTCCATATAGAAATAGTATCTCGCACAGTCTTAAATTTTACCCGCTTAAAGTAATTAGGATCGGTAGTTTTATAAATATACATCTTACTGTTTTCTGCCAATAACAGTTGATGAAAAAGGTGGAGCGAGAAGGGATAATTAAACTCTGGAAACAAGCTATAAAAGAAGCCCAAAAGTACATTTTAAAATCTGGAAAGTCTATGTCCCCTTGTACAAAAGGACTCTTCAATAGAGCCATGGTTCTACGTGCTGTCCTATAACCCCATAGGAAGCTGGTAAGAGACCATCCAACCTTTTAAAAAACTATTTAGGACAGGTAAAGGAATAGATCTAAAGAGATATAGAAATCTTGGTAATATCGTCCTTTTAATTATATTGGCGCGGCCAATGATACCGACCGGAAGTTTGTGCCATTTTTTTTATTTTTACTGGAATGCTGTTTCTTTAATCAATAACTCATAATTTTTAATGAAATTATTTGGCTAACCTTCGCCGTTATTCTGACCCCCAGATAAACTGCTATAGTGCTTACCCCGCTTAGGCTATCCCCCGTGTTAAAATGTACCACCACCTGGGTTTTGTGTGCATTTAGCTTATACCCAGCTAACTTTCCAAAGCTATCTGCTTCTTTTTCTATTTCTGACAATGCCCTTACTGGATCGGATGAAAATATAGCTAAATCGTCTGCATAAGCAGTTACCTTTAAAGTGTTTGTGCCTTGCCCTAATGGGATGATTTGAAGATTAGCTTGTAACGACAAAACGAAAGGTTCAATATAAAGTGCAAATAAAAGGGGAGAGAGTGGGCAACCTTGTGGAGTACCACGAAATAGAGAATATTTCCGATTGTGTACCTATATACATCAGTTTGGCTCTAGGATTACCATATAGCGCTTGAACCCATAGTTTAAATCTTCCCCCTAAACCCGGCCTCTCCAATACTACCCATAAAAACTTCCAATCCACCCGATCAAAGTCCTTTTGTGCATCTAGAAGCAACATACCCAGATGAATCCCTCTTTTTTCGGCTAGATCGAAAGCAGAAATGTCAGTATTTATATGAGACGTAGTCTCTCTACCTTGAATAAAGCCATGTTGGTGGATTGATACAAGCTCAGTCATTGCAGGTGCTAATAGAGTAGCTAACATTTTGGCAAAAATGTTGGCATCTGAGTTAATAAGGGAAATAGGCCTATAAGAGCCACACTCAGTAGGAGACTTATCTTTCTTTAAAAAGAAGACTATTCGTGTCAGGTTCCAAGATTCTGGTACTACTCCATTTTGACCAATATATTGTATTAAATCCCTGAATGGCTTAATTAGGTGCTCCTTAAAAACTTTAAAGAATTCCAGAGGGATCGTGTCCTCCCCAGTAGCTTTTCCTGAGGGGAGTGCAGATATTGCCAATATTATTTCCTCACAGCTAATATCGTTACCTATACTAGCTATATCTTCTTCTCATAATGTTGGCGAATGTATGTTCTGAAAATACTGTTGTATATCTTGATTGTTAGCAAAGGTCTCAGAGGTATATAGTTTCTTATAGTAAGCAAAAAATTGTTCTAAAATACCCTTCGGTTCCACGTATATAGTTCCATTTGCTGATTTAATTGCTTTAATATAAGTTTTAGCCTGATCATCGGCTACCTTATGCGCGAGGACCTTTCCCATATGTTTCCCAAACTCATATTGTGTAGCACGATGTTTATTCAATCTATTCACCATACTTTCTCTTAGTACATTTTTAGCTGATACCCTCTGATCTATTAATATTCGTAAAAGCACCTCTTGATTAGGTAAAGCAGACCGAAACTGCATTTATATGGGCCTCTTTAGCCTGTATCATAAGCAGAATATCTTGTTGTTTTTGAGCTTGCTTTTTTTTATTTTGTTGCAATATAAATTGCAATGTCAGACCGCGAACCACCGCTTTTCATGTGTCCCATATTACAATAGGTGTTGAGATGTCCTTATTTTCTTGAAAGAAAAATTTAAGCTGCTTGGTAATAGTCTCCACATAAGACTCATCAGTAAGTAAGTATTTTGGGAAGGTTAAAGTTTTAAGGTTCATTTCTACAGGTGTGGCTTGAAATTTTAACATGAGGGGATTGTGGTCAGAAGTTATACGCGGACATAGTCATCTCCGCTGTAATAGCAATGCCATTAGTAACCCACGCCATATCAATTCTTGAATATGACTGATGCGGAGATGAATTAGAAGTAAAGCCTGCAGTGTTAGGATGTAAATATCTCCACAGATCAGTCACTAGATGCAATCTCCCCATTTCCAGTATAGCTGATCTTGACTTTTTCATTCTGCGACCAGATGTCTGTCTGCTAGTATCTATATTGTAATCAATAATACAGTCAAAGTCCCCCATAATCATTTTTTCACTTTCCCAATTTAAAAGTTCCATATTCAGCGAATCAAAGAACAGCGGTTCATCTAGATTAGGGCCATATACAGCACCTATAACATACTTTTTAGCTTGTATTTTAACCTGGGCCAGTGCCCATCTTCCAGCTCGGTCCGTTAAAGTCTTTGAAGGTACGCAGCGAAAGCCCTTTAGATTTAAAATAGCCACACCCCTGATGGAACAAGATTGTGAAGTGCATACAATTGTTTCATAGCCCAGCTGACCCAATAACTTCCAATCCTCATAAGCTAGATGTGTTTCAGTTAGTACTACAAGATGGGGATTATATGTTTTCAATTCCTCACGTACCAACTGCCTCTTGAGTTTACTATTTAAGCCTCCTCACTCCCTCTCATCATCACATGCGGGCCCTTAAAGGTTGCCTTTGTTTCCAGTAGGCTCAACACGCGGTTGTGCTGGCAGACGCCATCCTGAGTTCATCAGAGACTATATTGAAACTTTGATGGTGGCCAGAAATGGGAAACCTCGCTTGTGGGAGGCCTGGAAGAATGCATCCACTGTCTAATGGGTTGCTCATATAGAAGACCTGGAGATCAGAGAATTTAGGTAACCAGTGGAGAGGCAGTGTCAACCTGCTCTTAAGGTGATCTGCCTGGTGCTGTAGATAATTTTGCCCTCTTATCTGCTGTCTAACAAAGCAGTTGCAACTTGCAGGGCAGAATGGGATTACTTCCTGTGTCATGAGGTGTTGAGATTGCTGGATTTGGCTTAGGCTCACACTGTCTGGTTGGTCATCAACCATTTGACAGGTTCCTTCAATGTGATGGCAGACTTCAGTGGGAGCCAATTAGCAGACCATGAGTGGGAGACTTAATCTAGAGGGGACGCAGGGCATTTTTGCCCTATGTGGAACACGTCCAGTGGACATTCGCAGCACTTGTGAGAACAAGCATTGCTGCTGTTCTTTCCCCTCCATTTTGTTGCTGGTTTACTTATTTCATCTGGGAATTTCCCTTGCATTATGCATTTTATTACACCCCTCTTATTCCTAAAGTGTTGAAGTTGCAGCAGGAGCTTGCACCGATGATTTTGGATCCACCAGACTAGCCAAGGAGGGTTTGTTTCACAGATCTGATTCACTTGTCCTTATGGCATCCTGTCCCTGTCAGGGTAAGCCTATCCTTGCAGTCAGGGGTAGGGGTGCATCTTCAGCATCACAATCCTCAGAGCCTTCAACGTCTTACGTGGAGATTGGGTGTAGCAATTTGAACATTCTTGATTTACCTTAGGAGGTTGTGGGTGACCTCTCTCCACCAAAATTGTTTACTCTGGATGTCGGTCCAATTTTGTATGTTTGTTCACTCCAGAATAGGTTGATCTTCTTAAACCCCCTCATAGGGCCACCGTGGATCCTTAAATCGGTGCTTACCTTTTCAATGGAGTTTCCGTTGATGCACCTTAAACACTGCTCCGTTGTGGCTGTTGATAAACCAAGCATGTTTTTCTGATTACTGATAGCAACCTTCAGGATTTATGTTTCTGTCTTCCACTTATTACTTTCTTTCCAAACAGAACGGTTTTGAGAACATTACCCTCACTGCTTTCCAAAGTGGTGACCCCTTAAAGGTATATTGGCTATCCCCCTACCTTCATTTTACCTGCCTCTTCATCCCACCAAAGGGAAGGAAAAGCTCCACAGGTTGGATCGTCCAAGGGCAATGCGCTTCTCTGTGGGTACCATCCAGGGATACTGGATTCATGATTAACTTTTCAATGACTGTTGTTGCCTAGGAGGACGGGGTCAACCCGAAGAGAACTGCATGTATTTTATATTAAGGTCTGCTAAACTGGCTGAACACTCTGATTCATTGTCTGGACCAAATGACCACATATGCCGAGTTTTTGTCCCAAGATCGTGCCCGAGAGATATATGGGGCCCATTAGAGACCTACCTATTAACTCAAATACTAGACACCACAAATGAGGATGAGATCACAGTCACAAAAAACGACACTGCCCAGTTAATATACTCACCAGTAACATCTGCCCTATTTTTTGTGCACATTCATGCATGTCCATCTTGCGAACTCCACAGCTGCGTGAGGAAGATAGCCAACGATTGCACGTACTTCTGTTCTTTTACGGCTATAAAGTAATACGAGATAGGGCATATGTACGTGCATGCTGTGCTGATTATATATGATACTTCACTACAATCACATCTATAAATATGAAATAGGTATTGGCATGATACACCGGATTGGTCAACCAACCAGATACTGCACAGTTGGTTATATTCGACTTCGTTTTGTTCAATTTCTACATGTGTGGCATCTTATCAGAAAACTTCAATAAAGAAATTTCACACAAAAAGAGTATTAAGGTTTGTAACACCCTTGCCAAGATGTTGCGGCCAAAGGGCATCAGTACCCATTCCACTACTGTGAAGTCAGCTTCTGCATTGTCTGGGCATGTTCCTATCTTTGACATCTTTTAGGCTGTACGTGAGCTTCAGTCCACCCCTTCACCAAGCATTACTGCTTAGATTCTGAAATCTGTTTGGATGGCCACTTTGGCAGATTTGTTCTGCATGACTCCTTGTATTGATCATATTTTCTGACCCATCACCATGGAGGTACTACTCTATCGATTCAAAAGGTTAAGATTCTGCTGGTAGAAGTATCCATCAGCATAACAAGTTACTTATCTTTGTTAATGTTCTTTCTAGTGGATTCCTAATAACACTGAAGAATCTTTACCAATCTCACCCGCCTCTCTATTCTGAGGGATAGTTTTAGGTCCGTAAATACGGCATACATTAGTTTTGGAATACTGCATGATTGTCACTCTACTTACCTCCAACACATGGCGTGAACTCTGGTGATGTCATGTATCCAGTGTGGAGACAGAGTTGAGCACCACCTGTTGGTGAGTCGTTTCAACTGCTCCAGATCCAGTCTGACACCTGGTTAGAAATCTGCAGGTAGATCGAGTATCAACCAGAAAGATTGTGACTGAAGGTATGTTACATGTTTATCCGTGACAGGAAGTTTCTAGATTTAAACATTTTATTATAAATGTAATCTGAAAATTTAAATCGTAAAAAAGTTTCATAGATGTAGTTTTCTACTGGGTTAACTTGGGTGGGTGCATGACCAATAGCCACTAACCTATTACTTAGTAGTGGCATATAGGACACAGAGGTGCGAAAGAAAGCCAGTATATATCGTTTTTATTTTTTAAGCTACAAAGCAAAAACTATTTTGAAATCTGTTTGAGAAAGTGAAAAACCTTAATGTACTAGTTCACATGCAAGTTTTAAAACTTCTAGTATATTAAAATGTTAGTTTTTTTTACTAGATAGCATGTTACTGTTTGATTTATCAAATTCTATTTGCAGCAGTTATCAAACTTGATTGTCCCAGTCATGTAGGCGGGAGACAGTTAGTGGGAAGTATTTATTGGGACTAAAACTCATTCTATGAAAATCACATTGTTATATGGTCCGGGATGTGTCAGATGCTGTTTATTACCATTGCTGTGTGGGCAGGGGTCATGACTCACAAGAGGCGAAGCCTCGCTGGAGACATGATGCCCCTTCCCTTCACATGATGTACAGCAGCGGGAAAAGTTCTTTGCACAAACTGGTGCATTTTCAGCCCTGCTAAGATGCTCTATGGGTTCCTCTAATCTCGTACATTCCTTATAGGAAACTTCATCATATGTTTATTGAGGTGGCAGACTGCTTTCTCTCCAAGCTATTGTGGAAGCATAAAACTAACACCTCAACCAGGTCTCGCTCTCTGTCAGCTCTACACACCGAGTCCATGAGCTTGGGAGACATTCTTATGAAAAAACAAGTCAACCTTGCAGAAAGTCCTTTGCTTCCAGCACTACAAAATGCTAGTCACAAAATACCATGTAGCAGTTTTCATTGAAAATAATACAATTCTGCTTAAAGAATCTCCTATGGAAGAACTCCTTCGAGCTGTTCAAAATAATGCCTACTATATATGCCTAGATTTGTCGCCTGTGTATTCCTGTCATTATGTCTAACTGCACATCGTGGCCTCCACCCCAGATAGACCAAGGCAGATCCCCCATGAGTCAACTGATTATCTGAACCATGACTTCATAAGCTACTCAAGCCACACTTCTAAGCCTACTTGAAAAGCCTTTGTCACACATCTTCTCAAGAAAGCCGCCCTCTTCTTGTTATATACCTGCCCTTCTTCACTTGACAATCAACAAAAAGTTAATATCAAAAAAAGAAACATCTTTTACATGTCTCTTGCGTAGGTGGGCCACCACCTTATTGGCCAATTGCTTATAACAAAATCTTCGATCTATTTTGCTAGCTTCCATAGTTATAATTAGGATCCCCAAGCATATATGTTCCATGATCGTAACCTCCATCTGCATTTTCTAAAATCACTGGCAACAACAATCTCTTATCTGATAAGGATCATGTATACCTGCAATTCACCTACCAATCTAATTAATACCAAGGTCTGGAAAACTGCTTGTACTTTTCCAAAACTCCGATTGTCACACAGTTCCTCAAACTCCATTATAGAGTTTAACACAAAAATAATCACCTAAAACTAACCTAATAAGATCCACATCCCATCTTCAATTACAGAACAAGCCACTACACAATCTCAAAACCCAAATCATACAAAGCACTTTCAACGAAGTCATTGCATTCAACACCAAGAAGTAGTCTGATGTGAAACGCTCCCAACACTCTCCCATCTTCTGGTTGTGTTTATCCCTGTGGATGGTAGTCTTGTATTAATAAGAGCCACCATAAATGTTCTGCTTCACTATGCAAGCTTCCCCCTTCAGGGGCTTTCCTAAATACTAAAACTGGTCTCCAAGATCAAAACCTGAGATTAGATCACACTTATGGCGAGAGCGCTGCATTGGCTTCATGTGTATGCGCAAGTTACTTTTTGGACCCTTTAACTCATCCAGTAATGTATCCAACCAGTCAAGACACATAGGCACAATAAAATGACTGCTGGTCAGTAGCTTCCTCTCTGTAGCCTTAACATCCTATGACCATCTAATTCAAAATGAGAGATATGGATGGGAAACCCGGCCAACAGCTGTTCAAGGCAAACCCTGTGGCTTTTAGGAAAAAAGATTGTAAAGAACACTGCATGCCAAAACCCTACGGCGCCCTTAGTCTCCAAGCATATAGAAAGAGGAGGGGTACCACAGGGTGTCTAGGCCACATCATTGGGTAGGATTGGCATCTGAAGGGTCAAGTATCCTAGTAAGTGACTAATCACTGGGGCAAATTACATGAGATTCAAGTCTGACTAAAGTTCACACCTGATGCATTGAATATGTTAGGCCAGATTAAAGTAACCAGAAAGCTCCTTCTCTCAATTCGTAACAATCTTTTATATTCAGTTTTTAAGCAGTGCACTAGTAATAAGATATCCAGATGCTTCAGTGACAGATTAAGCACCAGAAACTCATTCATAATACCAGATTGCTTTATGAAAGATACTACATGTACATCTAGAGAAGGAATACTTTACACAATTTGGCCGCTGTGATATAAATAAGGTACTGATCATGTATCTTTAAACAAGGAAAAATTAAAGGGAAGGAAATTGCACATTTAAACAAGAACAAACTTCTTACTAACTCATGGTAACCACCATTGACTGGGACTGCTTCCTTTGTTGTTAAGAAGTACCACATGTATATCCTAAGGCAAGTACAGTCGTCCCCCACAACCCTCCATGTGCAACTATTTATCCATCCTTGTTTTACACCGTGATCGGTTGACTTGCTGATGCTTCAAGTTCGCATGGGTTGTCAGTTTGCTTAGTTTTCCCTCACCCCCCCCCCCCCTTCTTTTCATACTTTTCTGTTTTTCTTTGCTATGACAGCTTATGAGAATACAGTAAGACTTCAAAAAGTGTATCCAATAGACAGTTCTCAACAGCCATTTCTCACAATGCTAGTCACATCATATGACTACAACCATCCCTTTGTGCTGAAAGGCCACTTTGGTTCTTAGATTTAGGCTTTGGGTATGAGGCTCCAGGCTTATTGAACTGTTGGGAAAAAAAGCAATAAGGTTAGTGTGATGCATAATGGATGGTGTGGCATTGTTACCCCCACACTTCTTTAACATTTAGGGAGCCTTACCCAGTGCTTTTGATCAGATATTCCAAGGTGAAATCATTTCGTATGCATAAGTATATGGAGACCACTAAATGTGGTAACCTTTACTTTTATTTTAAAAGTTTTTTTATAGCGCGAAATGACCCAAGCGAGTATCAGAGCGCTTTACATACGGGTTGCGGGAGACCTAGGATGATAACTGTAGGCGAAAAGAAACAATATACAACAGGAACTAGAAAAGCAAAATACAGTAGGATCAAAATGACAAAGTGGCAGTAACAAATGCTTTGTGACAATAATGGGAGCTAGTTTCTTCAAAAGCTATAATATGCAAGTTTTCTAGCAGGTATCACTGAAAATCATTATCATTATCTGTGCAATGCCATAAATGTATGTATGAATCAAAATGGAAGAAATGACAAAAAGAATGTGTATTTATGTGTGGCATACACATTCATTAAACCAAGTGCAACTGAGTGCTCAGTGTATTGTGAACACACTGCTTAATCATTTGTGTAGGGTGATCACAATAAAACAGAGTAAAGAACAAATGAACTTAAAGATTCTGTAATACTGGAGAAATTAAAGTCCAAGATTAAAAAGGAATTTTTCTACATATAGTGGCCAATTAATGAGTCTGTGATATCCAAATAGATATCTACATCGTTTCCACCCTTACCCATTAAAGGGTCATCGTCAGGACAATAGTGGACTTAACGTAAGCACTCTAAATCAAAGGTGCTTAAAGTGTACTTCACAAGTACTTCTTGGTCTGTAGGAGAACAAATTAACCAAGTAAAGGTCCTTTGTAAGAATTTCATCTGTAGCTTCCTAAACTAGATAAACATTGGTATCTCTAGTAAAAGGACACTTAATTAATCTAGCCATGGATAAGATAGTGAGTCGTGTACGTAATACCCTTCGGCTGCCATGTGGGTTCCGCGAAGGGATATGTATCAAGCTTAATGCATCCATAGAAAACAGCAGTTCGAGGAATGGACCCAGCAGCTACTCATAGAAGGTTTCTGACTGAATGGCTTGCTCTACTGAGCACACCCTTGGAAAAGTTTGCACTGCCTGTTTCTGGAACACTTCTCTTTGGCTTGCTCTATTCCTCAAGTGTATGTAAATCTCAACTTCAGGCCTGGCCAGGTCGTCAAGCTTCTTTTATTACCAGTACTGGGCAGGACCTTCCCTTATATAACAGAGCTCCATTAGAAGCGCAAAATCCCTTAATTTTTACCCAGTCCTGTCCTACTCCTCCTTATAATGTTGGGAGTGCAGGGCCCCATGCATGTTTATTCAGCCATCTCTTGGGTCTGTGTAGTCTGCCCGCAAAGAATATGCCTGTTTCACAGGAATGACACAAGTACACCAATCCTTCAATCCTAAACAGATCAGCTTAGTCTGGCTTCTTCTTCATGTGGTGTATAAACAATTCATTAAGGTCTTTCTACCTCTGTAGCAGATTGCTGTCATTTAGTACAAATATACTTCTGTAATCCTACCCACCCAAGTATGTTAAGGAAAGACCTCATTACATAAAGTGCGCAATCTAAGTGATAACTGAAAACATGGTCTCTGCCACAGTTTTGCCCAGACTGGTGTCTTAAATACTTGAAGAGTATGAACAGTGTTATTTTGCCACCTTAGACAGTGCTAAAAGGATACTTGTTACAAAAATGAAAACCATTGCTTTTGCCTGGAAATGTAGCAGTGTTTGTTAAATTATCTAGAGTAAACAGCACAACAAACGCTGTACACATCACCTTGCAGTATTTCAGTGAAACTACATAACAGAAAAAACAGAACACATTACCACCATATCATTCTTATGGATAAGATTCTGTGCCATTTGATTTTCAGTATTGTGTATTTAAGTTCTACTTTAATGGGCCATATCCCAACTTATCCCTACCCCAACCACTTATTTAGCATCAAGTCGGCCCTAAAAGGGACCTTTACCAGGTAGTCTCCTTTATTTGCTGTAGGTTTCACAGCTCTTTACTCAGGAGGGTCAGTGCATCACACTGAAGATTTGGTGCCATCTGCTTTTTAGGTTATATGGCTACACAGCCTTGCTGTAACAATTAGGCAATATTATTCATGGGGACAGCCACACCCAGGTAGTTATCAATAGAGGTCCCTGTGTGAAGCAAATTTTGATTTTCCTGCAAAACTATCTTTTCACACAAGCTCAACATTTTGTTAATATAGTTATTCAAACAAACGAAAGGAGTTTTTTAGCGGGTTCCATGGATATGCACACAGTGCGTGCATTAGAGCACCAGTCTCACACTTCTCTTCATGCACTATAAGATAATGTGTATGATCTGCCCCACAATTCATTCTCTCAAGTAATTAAGTTGTTAATGGCTTACTTTTTCCATCAAATAGGTGGGTTTTAATAAATGTTCAGCTCTTCAGGGTCCAATACCCTCTAGATTGTGATATATTTGCTTGGCATATAGTGGTAGAGTTGGTCCTGGGGCACCCCCATGAGATTCTTTAATTTCACTTCTCTGAGAAAGTGTGATTTATCCCACTTATAGATTCACTGTACCTACAAAAGATGCAGATTTTTCACTATTTATATATTGGCCGCTTTTTGTTAGTAGAACCCTTTGCCCTTTTCAAAATACTACTCCACAACTCTATGTAATCTAGCTGAACTGGTGCTTCATGTCAGCGGAAGTTATTCCTTTCCTTATAGTGCCCATAAAGTCTTAAGATTCAGTATCCTACTTTAAAAAGTAGTTTAAAAATCTGATCATTAGGAGGAGGCGAAATTAAGGGGATTTTCTTCCAGCCTCTAAAAGTATGCATATTGAAGAGAAGTACCAATCTGCAAAGTGTAACTGGCACAAGCTGCACTCACATTATTGCTTAGAAGTAATCTTAGGGAGAAGGATTTGTATTAGATATATTGTTTTGCAACTAATTTAGATTCTAGCTGAAGCCACAACGTGTAAGGGCCGAAAGAGGGTTCAAAGTAGAGTAGTCCAGTTACAATTTCATGGTCTAAGCAGCGTGTGAAGCCTATTTTGAACAACCCTTTTGCATGTTTATTTCTCCAAGCTAATGGTTGTGTTCCCTTATTTATTTATCTGCTTATTACCCACTCACAGGTCACATCTACCGTGTCCGGGGGTGTGGCTAGAAGACCAGAACCATACGTCTGCAGCGTCCTACTCTTTGCATCTTCTACGTACTGATGCGGGTTGTCCAGAAAAGGTAAGTAAAAATTACTTATGCTCCCATTACGAAGAGACTACATTGAGCACCATTCTCCTCTCTTAGGGTTTCCAAGATTTTCTCCCTTGCTCCTTTTGTCCACAAGCTTCTCATCCATACTTTACAGACTTCAATTGTTGAGAAAATGAACACTGGTTTAATTCATATCCTTATCCTGTGGTTTAAAAAAAAATGTGGTTAAAGGCAGATTTTAGTTTCACTAAAGATTCAGATAAACTTTGTTGCTCCTTGACCCTCAACTTAAATTGAATATTTCCTGCTTCTAGCATAATGCTAACATGCTCTTGGGACGACAACTTCAGAGTGCCTTTAAGTTATATCGGAGATGTTAAATTAGGATCTGACGGAGTAAGCATGAGTTTTGTTGAACTGTCTTCAATTGTTGCCAGAATAGTAATAAGGAAGGGATATTCTGTTGACCTGAGGGCAAGTGATCCATAACTGGGCTCGTTTGAGTGTGACTGATGTTTTAAATGATGTTGCAAAAATACATTTGGACCTTGCTGAACTCAAAGCACCTATAAGCAGATATTACCCGCAGAAGTAATTCTGGGGCCTACAGGAATTCTGTGGTGGACCTTCACAATTTGGAAATAGTGCATATTTTAGCAGCAGTCCTAATGAGACTGCACCTGTGTGAGCTAAGAATATTGTAGGATCACGTAAAGGAAATTGTGGTTTCATTTCGCAGACGTTTAAATGCAAGACCCCCTTTCATTCATTGACGCTTCATTGCTGCTGTTGGCTTCACTGTAAAGAGTGTTTTATCTTGTCCATTACAATGTCAGACTATTCACTCGTAGCTGTCTCAATTGCACTGCCAGCTGCTTTTACAAACTCCAGTCTCATACACTTTGGCATTGTGCCCAATTCTATTGGTCTCGTTCAAAAAGATTCAAATATTTCCACTGTCAAAGAATCTTAATTTGTGCATTATGTTGCCCTCCAGCAGCCTCTATACTCCAAACCAGTAGTCTTGCCAAATGCTTACTGGCTTTCCTGTATGTGAGTAGAAAGAAAGTATTCTTGATTCCACAAGTGTTCATTGGTTTTTCTCCTGGTCGTGTTTGCCTTCTTATGTGGGGAGAGGTCCAATTCAGTCCTATTACTGGGAAATCCATCAGATTCTCCGCTCTATAAAATTCCTATTTGTGAGATGCACCATTTGCCACTTCGGAGGGTACTTTTGCTGCTAGTTTGACCCAAGTATATATCAATCAAGTTTACAACTCTGCCCTAACATTGTTCTCTTTTCTTCAAAGACCTTGTTGACTTTGGTACTGAACACAACCCTGGTTTGTTTCTTTCCATGCTGACATAGGAGAACGCAGATGGTAGGTTGTTTATGAAGGCCTCCGCAGGGCTGAATACAAATAAGCGGCACAGCCCTGAGAACTGTACTTGGCATAGGCAAGTACTCAGTGACACAGAGGAATGAACAATGCAAAGACTTCAGAGGCTGCAGTTGTTGGCGATGACTGAGTGGGGACCCAGGTGTTTAGTAAAAGGAAATGGTCAAAATTACATTTTATAGAAGCATTTTGTTAAAACTTGTCACCCTTTACAATATTTCGAACTTTTGGTTGAAATGTTTTGTTTGACAACATTTAATTCTAAATTTAGCTTCTTTCCCAAATTGTATTTTTTGCCAGAGATTAATTATTACTAACATGAAAGGAAGCAAGAGGTAACTATTCATTAATCATCCACCCTATCTTCGATATTTCGCACACAAAGATTGGAGGAGAAAATCACAGCATTGGGCCCTTGATGAATGCGTGGACACAGGGCAATACTTTTGCTCCTGTCCCAGATTAGGAGTTGCTAACAAGGCAAATTAAGAAAAGCTCCTTCATCAATTGTTTGGATCAAGAGCAAGGTATTTGCATGGTGTATGACTAACACACTTTTTCACAGAATAGATGACTGACTGACTAAGACAGTAGTTAGGTGAGGGATCTTAAGGCCTGACAAAGGCCCTTGACCCTGAATGGTGTATCGAGGGGAGCCAAAACAAGTTTACAGAAATTGGACTTCTGGTAGGGTGAAAAAGCCCAAAGACTACCACCGCTCTTGTGAAACCAGAAATAAAGTACCAGAATTGATTGATAATCCCCATGAAACTTTTACCTCAAAACTATTGAAAATCTGACGCCTTTTCAAAACTGAGAGCAAAAAAGATTTTGCCAAACTCCCCCTTGTTGATAGAACAGAGAAACACGCCTGATGATTATGCATCCCACAAATAGTGGGTGAGAGCATTTATTTCCTTAATGAAGGGATTTCCTTAAAGGTTAGTTGGGATTTTCTTAATCCATGTTTCTGTAATGTTCTTTTCACTATACATTATTATATTTCGCTTTCGATATATTACTATTTTAGTTTAATATAGATTAAACTCGTATTTTTCTCTAGAAGGAACCAATTGCTTTTCAACCACTTGTTTGTAGTCAGTTTAATTTTCCACCTGTAAATTGTGAAACAGTGCATATGTTTCTGTAACACAATAAAACCAGGTTTAAAAAAAGCAAGAATTAGATTTAGCAGATCAGTTTTGCCCCAACTAAGTCTTGCTTACTTTACCTTGATGCTGCAAGGTTAAAACTTCATTACAGCTTCTACGTAACCTAAATGACAATGAGCACACACTTGAACTCTGGATTTCTGTATCCACCCACATTGTCACTCCTTAAATGTAATTTAAGCAAACAAAACAAAATAAACCTTGGTATTTAACTAGCATTTAACCGGTGCAATCAGCAGAGAAGAAGAAAAATAGCATCTATAATTTGATTCGAGAGAAAATTATGACTTTGTATCCTTAGAATCTGCTGCTAGTAAGGTCTTTCAATCTTCCTAATGTTTTAAGTCTCAAGAAGCAGCAGTTTTCTTAAGTTCTGAAGGCTTCTCCTGATTTCAGGGGGCCAGCTATCGTATACAAAATCACTGAAAATAAAACAATATTTCAAATCCCACTCCCAAGTGAAGTCCTAATGTCCATAGCAATAACATTGATAATCTCATGTGCTGCTGCACCAGATTAAAACAGAACTCGGACCCTGCTGCCAACACTAGACAGCCTTACAAGCGCTCAATTCAAATAAAACAACTGGAGACCAGCTTCTCAGCAAATCATGTGATTGATCATAATGTTGAAATACAAAATTCAATCATCCTAATGTTAAAGCATATTGAGAATATTCACTTTGATACACCTATATCAAATATATATTTTATAATTGAGACATCAAAATCGTCAGGATATTTAGCATATTTGTTTGCTCTGTTTAGAAAATCATCTAAGTCTTTCCTAATTTCATGTTCTTTGTATCTTTTTTACCCACTAGTCTGATTTGATTTATTTTTTAAAACTTCCTCTGGTATAAGGCAAGGCAGAGTGTACAGGCACAGTAACTCAGTGTCCCTCATATGCCCCAGACCATTTGATTTCTTTCCTCTGATCTGGAAATATGTTGAAAAAATGCAAATTGACTCTAGTTTTCTCTTCTAATTAAACAATTGTGTTTCGCCTAAATTTTGTTTTTCTAGCTGGTTACATGAAACTGCCAAAACAAAATCTAACAGAAGTAAATATGTTGACGAAGCTATAAAAAAAGACCAATCTGTACCTCTATCAGTAGAATGCACTGTGGGTTCCTTTTTGTCGGATAAAATCTTTCAGTGCATTTGAATGATTCCCCCAAAAAATGGTAAACGTGAACACCGTGGTTGCTCAAAAAAATCTAGAAAATGCATTTGAAAATGGGTTTCTACTTCACAAACTAAATAAAATAAATAATTGTACAGAACGTTACTCAGACTGTAAGAGCAGAGCTAATTAAACATGAAACCATGGTCACCGTGTTTGCTCTGGAAAATGTAACATATAGGAAGAACTGCATGAATTAGGGAAAATCTCGGCTGTGATTTGGAATGCTGTACAGATAACTAGAAGAACATCTCTTTAGGAACCCCAAACACTACAGTAGGCTCTAGGACACCAACTATTTTTTTCAGTCTATTGTTTGTCATATTATGCATTTACTACTTGCAGAATATGATGTATGAAAATGAAGTACATTTTGGAAGAGAAGATAGTCTATTGCAAATGGTACAACTCTGCTCTATTTCACCACTCTCAACTCGTCTAAACCATATTTAAAAATTGGTGCATTTTACTTTATGGGAATACCAAACCTTTAAATCCATTCCTGTATAAAACTTATTATAATATCTTTCTGTATGTATACAAGCAATATAACTGAATTCAGTAATTAATAAGGTTAAACACCTTATGAAAGCTATGCTTATGATTAACCTCATCGATGCTGCAGATATTCTTCTCCGGTGCTGGGCCATAATAGAACTGGGTGTGGTCATGACGAGCTCAGCTCGTCATGACCACACGAGCACCGTGCCTCATGACGAGCTGAGCTCGTCATGAGCATCGAAGGGGTTAAGGAAGAATCCCTTTGATGATCATAAATTTTGCACAAATGCAAGCCTAATTCACACAATCGAGCAGACATTTTTGTTGTACTATTAAACATGAAACCTGATGCGGTCTTCCTCATAGAGACCTGGCTCCACGAGAGTTCAGGTCCAGAAATTGCTGTGGCATTACCTGTAAATTACGCTATAGTGGAGAAAGATCGCAATTTGAAAATGGGTGGTGGGATAGCTGTTATCTTTAAGAAAGATTTTAAATGAGACTTTGAACATCTCCCTTTTCCAAATTGTGAGGCTGCTTTTTTCAAGTTGACTCTGTCCCCTAAATTTACTTTCTCAGGTATACTCATTTACCGCCCCCTACCTCCTCCTCATCTTGGACCACAACCTTTGCTGAACTCTTAGCAAAGGTTGTGGTTTTCATAGCCTCTTTAGCTATGAAAACAGCCAATTTCTCCCTTCTAGGAGACCTAAATCTCCATTTAGAAAATACAGCATGTAAAAACAGCTTAAATCTTATTTCAGATTTGGCTTCTTTGAATATTCACTTACTAAATTCTGGTCCTACACATGTAGCAGGGCATTTCATGAACCCCAATTTCTCCAACCTAACAGATCTCTTGCTCTCTAGCCCTTCCAACAAGCTGGTCCAGTCATTATCTTATTAAATTCAACTTAACACTCCCAGCATACCTCATCTATTTTCAGCACGCTAGTTTCTCCAATTAGAAATTGGGAAAAGTTAGATATCATTGCCCTCAATACTATTTTGGACTCCCGCCGGCCTTGTTCCTCACAACAAGTAAACCAGCTATCATCTTCAGTGGAAAACTGGCTTTTGGACACCATAAGCACTTGTTTATCCCTTACAAACAAAAAAATACATAACCATCGACCACCAGCTCCATGGTTAAATGAGTCACTGAAAAAAGCAAACTGTAAAGATTTGGAGAGAAAGTGGAGAAAGAATTACACTTCCATATCTAAATCCGTTTACAAAAATGCATTAAAAAACTATCATAAACTCTGCAAATTAGCTCGAGCAGACTTTTCCACTACCATTGTAAAAGCTGTTAACTGCTCCAAGACTCTTTTTAATACAGTCAAGGAACTCTCGGGTTCTAAAACTCAAGCGCAGTCTTCTGCACTAACTAAACTAAAATGTGAGGCCTTGGCCTCTTTTTTTTGCTCAAAAAGTAGACAAGATATGCCAAGACATTGTGCTGGATCATGAAAGAAATTCCTCTACTGCTCCTTCACCTCAACTTTCTCTTGGTATTGTTGACTCACTCCTAAATCATGCAGCGCAACTGGATCTCCCTGGCTATTCTCTTGCGACTTGGCCTCTACTTACTACAGAAAGCTTAACTAAACTTTTAAACCATATTAAATCCGGATCTCCTAATGATCCATTACCTGTTTCAGTATTAAAGCAGCTGAGCTCATCTTTGCTATCTGTGATAATGGGTCTCCTTAATGCCTCACTGCATGAAGAAGTCATTCCATCAACATGGAAACATGCTATGATCAATTCCCTTCTTAAAAAGGCAAATGCTGACCCTGAAATGTCTAGTAAATACTGTCCTATATCTCTACTTACTGTGTTTTCAAAGATTTTGGAAAGACCTATCCACTCACACCTAACTCCGTTTGTGACAACACACGGGCTTCTTCATCCTTCTCAGTCGGATATCAGATCAGGTTTTCCCACCTAACCACCTTACTTGGGGTCACAGAGTATACGTCACCATCTGCACAATGGGGACACCGTTGCGCTCATTTTATTAGATCTGAGCGCCACCTTTCTTACGGTGTCTCATGCTGTGCTAATAGATACACTTAAGTCTCAGGGTATCGGCGCCCTAAACTGGCTTATTTCTTTCCATGCAAATCGCACGTTCCAAGTATTCTCACAAACAGCCTGCTCTGAATTCCACTCTTTTGCCCAAGGGGTGCCACAGGGATCCATCCTCAGCCCCTTGTTGTTTAATCTTTATGTAAGACCACTGGCTGAGGTTGCTGAGAAATCAGGGATATCCCTTTTCTCTTATGCCGATGATTCTCAAATCATCTTTTCCCTTTCCTCACACAATACAGATGCCCCTTCTATTCTCAAAATTGGCTTAAACAAAATAGCATTGTGGATGCAGCAACATTTTCTAAAGCTAAATGGAGAGAAAACGGAGATAGGAAAAAAAAAAAGATCTGTTACCCCCAACACTGGCCATGTGAAATGGGTGATCTTCCGTCCTCTTTCCCCCAAGTTCGAAATCTAGGCATCACGATTGATGATTCGCTCAGGATGCACCCCTAATCAGTCAGTCGCAGCGACTTGCTTCACCATTCTCAAATGGTTAAGGAAAATCTGTTGGATGCTACCGGAATCTACCAGAAAAACCATAGTCAATGCCCTAATTACATCTAGGCTTGACTATGGAAATGTACTTTATCTGGGCTCTAACAAATCTGTAGTCCATAGATTACAGATGGTACAAAACGCTGCTGTCAGACTTCTGTGTGGAGTCCCTAAGACCACCTCCATCTCGACCTATTGACGCAAACTGCATTGGCTAAAAGTTGAAAACCGAATAAAGTAGAGTTGTATGCAAAAAATTAAATCGTTCTCTTCAGTCCTTGGTCAGTCCTTACTTTCCTTCCCGAAATCTCCGCTTTCCACCCAAGGAAGGTTTGTCATCCCTAAATTCAAATTAGCCCGGATGGGCGGTAGGTCTTTCGCTTACCTTGATCCCTCGTCTTGGAACTCTTTACTCACAGCACTCAGTAACGAGATAAACTATACTCCGTTTCGCAAGTCTTTAAAAAGATGGCTATTGGACAGATAAACTGCCTTTTCCGTTTTCCTCCAAGTCCTAACTTGTCTTTTGGCTGGGAAACCCTTTATGGGTAGTTGTTGTGCATTATAAATTTAAAAACTAACTAACTAGCAGGTATTTAGAGATTCTAAATTGGATTGTTACATCTTTTGCAGACTTGTGCTTACACGATAACTGGTAAAGTGCACTTGATGGGTTCTAAAATAGTTGTTTAAAGGCTCTGTGTGCCAATTCTAAGTTTCTGTAAATGCCTTTTATTTTGTATGGGCTTATATTTTATTTTAGTTTTTTTGTAGTCCTGATTGGTTTTCAAGAGTTGGAAGATTTTTTTTAACAATCTTATACAAAGCCATCAACTTTACAAGGTTGAATTCTTTGGCCACATGGTGGTATCAGTAAAATAAAGGGGATGTACCCATCTGTTGTCCATTGTCTTACAGATACGTACGTTATTCTGGTGCCAGTGCTTACTCATCAGCTGTACCTTCCATCCAGTGACCCTCCTGTATCACTGTGCACACACTTATTTGTCTGCTCAAGGAACCCATTAATGTTAATTTTCATGCTGGTTTTCAGTATGTGTGTGGCAATGTTCTCACTATTTCTTGTATACACTTCTGTTATTGTGGACACACCAGTGTTCGTCTCAACACATGTTTATGTATAAACAATTGATACAGGTTTACGTGATTTGCACTGTCCAATTCTCTAGTCTTTGGTCTGGGCAACTGTTCAATATTTGAAGAAGCCATAGATACAACGGTTTTCTTAGTCAATTGTAGTTGGATCATGAATAGGAACCGGAGTGCTGAAAAGAAGAATGCAAGCTAAATGATCTATTTATAACACATTTGAACTAAGGGCTGTTATCACAGAATTGTTTAGAGCATTCCAGATAAGACCAACCAGAATAGTATTACAAAGATTTTTCCAATTTATTGCAATGATTAATGGGATTATAAAAAAAAACACACAATTACAAAATCATCTGATAGAGCCATCTAGGCGCAGATTCTTTACCTTTGAATTTACCCTGGCATTAGACTAGATCCAGAAGATTTTTCATGAGCAGTACCCCTGAGCGGCTCAGTGTGGAGTTCACGCTGGTAGTGACATCCGTGTCACCTATATAGGAGCCACCTCGGTGTGCTGACATCCGTTCTTTCCTTTCCGCACCAGCCAGTGCTGCTCTGCAAGAAGAGCTAACCCTGCCAGTTTTTGCCAGTATTTTTTTTTAATGTTTTGGCATTCTTTTTTGAGGTTTCCTCCTGGTGTCGAGGATGTCACTGAGGAAGACTGGTTTTAAAGTCTGTGGCATCTGTAACTGTGCCATGTCTGTGACTGAGTCACTCCTCGTGTTAGTGGTTTTTGAAGCGCAACTATGACTCCCAAATCGTGGCCTGACTGCCGGGCAATGACACTGAAGACTTTGAGGGAGCGGTCCCTGAAGCTGCTAGCGACTCGGCTTGTGACTCCACGGAAGTCTCGTCCCGCTTGAGGAAGGTATCTGGACCGTTCCAGGAGACCGAAGTCCTCTTCATCCCACTCCAAATCATCAGGCAAGATGCACAAGAAATACAAAGCTTCATCTTCTCCTCATCCGTCGGCCAACATGACGAAGAATCATCTGTGTTCGAGGCCTGGTTCTTTGAACTGTGCCTGGGCCACGCAAGCTACCCAGCCTTTGCATGGACGGCGGTGGTATTACTTATGGTCCCATGGGTCTGGGAACCAATGGTCTGGTCTAACCACCACTCCCCCAAAAGCTGCAGCCAGCAAACCTTTCTAATCAAGTCCTTTTAGATCATGGGTATCCAGTTGGTGAAAGGATCCACCATCAGTGGCAGTCCTTAACATTGGACATGCGCGTTCTGCAGGTTGTCTGAAGGGGCTACACCCTCCTCTTTGAAACGACCCCTCTTTCCATGCCTCTATCTTACGACTGGCTGATGAAGGATCTGTTCCTGCTCTGGGAAGAAGTCCTGTTTCTCTTGGCCACGGGAGCCATTGAGAGGGTTCTGGTGCCTTAAGTAGGCTGTGTGGTTGCTATTCCCGCTACTTTCTGCGCCTGAAATCGGACAAAGGCCTTCCTCCTAGCCTAGATCTCGGATCCCTCGGACCCAGGATACTTGAATAGCGTTGGACTTGCAGGACTATTTTCACATTCCCTCCCTGCTTGCCCATCAGCATTGCCTGTGGTTTACGGTAGGCCACAAGCATATTCAGTTTGCTGTGTTCCATTTTGACCTTGCCAGCGCCCCTCCGATGTTCACCAAGGTAATGTCGGTGGTTGCAGTTCTTCTGCCCAGGTTATGGGTGCCAGTCTTCCCCAATGTCGACAACTGGCTGCTGAAAGGCAGGCTCTACCCAGGCTGTCGTATCCCACCTTCAGGCTACGGCTGACCATTTGCATTCGCTGGGGTTCAGTTATCAACATGCCAAAGTCAGATCTGGCTCCTGCTCAGACGCTCCCTTTCATTGAAGCTGTTCTTGAGACAGTGCAGTTTTCTGCTTTTCCTCCTGAGCAGTGAGTACAGGATTTTCAGGCTATGATACCGATGTTACAGCCTCTGTCCTGGGTTTCAGCGAGAAGGACTCCAAAGCTGCTGGCTCTCATGGCTTCCTGCATCCTGCTAGTGACGCATGCCAGAAGGCATATGTGGGCTCTGTAGTGGGACCTGAAGTTCCAGTGCCGCCGCATATGGGCAATCTGTCAGACATGGTCCAGATCTCAGAGGGAGCTGCAAAGAACCTGCAGTGGTGGCTAACAAACAGTGATTGGGTCAGAAGCAGACCCCTTTCCCTTCCCCAACTATATTTCATGGTAGTGACAGGTGCATCACTCCTGGGGTGGGGTAGCCATCTGTGAGAGGTGGAGATCAGAAGGCGAAGCTACCTGGAGGAATCTGGACTCCACATCAACCTGTTGGAGCTCAGAGTGATCCGTTTGGCATTTACAGCCTTTCTTTCATCCATCAAGGGAAGGCTAGTTTAAGTGTACACGGACAACACCACCGCCATGTACATTACTGCATCAAAGAAGGTGAGTGAAGTTGTGGACCCTTTAAGAGGCCCTGCGTCTCTGCACATGGCTGAAACAGCAGATAATTTCCCAGGTGGTTTAACACCTGGCAGGTTCCCTGACCACCAAGGTGGACAGACTCCTCCCGTTGATGCCTAATGGATCATGAACGGCGTCTCCACCTGGAGGTGGCGCAAGATCTTTTTCAATAGTGGGGAGAGCCTTGGTTAGATCTGTTCGCCTCCATCGAGAACACTCAATGTCAGCAGTTTTGTGCTCTGGGGTTTCTAAGGCGACTCTCGTACTAGGACACTTTATTATCAAGTGGCGCTCAGGCCTTCTGTATGCATTTCCGCCCATCCCACTCCTGCCCAGAGTTCTGAAGGATATTGGGAACGACTGGGCCCAAGTAATCCTTGTGGTTCCAGACTGGGCACAGAGTCTGGTATTCTGCGGTTCTGCATATAAGCATTGATCATCCGATCAGGCTGCCCATTCTGGAGGATCTTTTGTTGCAGCAGCAGGGGAGGCTCCTTAACCTGTCCATTCTTTGACTTCTTGCATGGAAATTGAGCAGCAGCAGTTGATTGCTATTGACCTTCCTCCCGAAGTTTGCAATATTATTCCGGCATCCAGGCGTCGCTCCACCAAGACGGTGTACGCCTGCCGATAGAAAAAGTTGGTATCATATCATACAGAAAAAACCATTGACCCTCTTTCTGCCTTCCATTGTGATATTTTACTTTTAATTTCACCCTTACCCAGCAGGGTTCTTTCTACTCTGGACACCCTGAAATGGTATCGTTCTGCCTTGTCTTTTACATATGTTCCCACCTTCCCCTTTCATTAGGCCTCATTGGGACCTTAATTTGGCAGAACAGCCCGTCTTTTGGCCATTACATTGGCCTGGAGGGTAAGTGAACTGCAGGGTTTATAATCCAAGCCTCCCTTCCTATCCGTTATTCCTGACAAACTGGTGCTTTGCACTAGGTAACCTTTACTGCCAGAAGTGGCAACACGATTTCATGTGGGCCAATCTGTCACCTTGCCCACTTTCTACGCTCCTTCACATCCCTCTAAAGAGGAGCGACTCTACCATCTGAACGCAAAAAGAGCATTGTCTTTCTACCTTGACTGCACAAGAGTTAGTGGTGGACTACCAACTCTTTGTGGGGTATGTTGGTGCAAAAAAAGGTCCGGCGGTGCAGAAACTGGCCATCTTTTGATGGGTTGTTCTCTGCATCAAGGTCTGCTACACACTGGCAAAGAAGCAGTCTTCAAGACCTAGGAGCTCATTCAACCAGAGCTGAGGCTCCCGTAGCCAGTGGAGAACTGGTCCTTGGGCATGTCAGGCAGCAACGTGGGCATCCCTGCATATATTTACAAAGCATTACTGCCGGGACAGCCAGGTCTGCAGGGACTTGCACTTCGCCCATTCAGTCCTGCAGAAATTCTTAGTCTAAATTTGTTTGCAGACCCATCTCCAGGGATGGTATTGCTTGGGGATCCATTCTAAGATAATACATTTGCGGCTCGATGTCTCTATCAAATGAACACGTTTCTTACCTTCTGTGACGTTGTAGGAGAGTAGGGTCTGCTATCCTATGGTCACCCCAAATTTTTGCTTTTTACTTCACTGGTTTCTGACTTAATGTGGCTGTGGGCCTGCTAATCAGACCCACAGCCTGCTGTTCTCTCTCTAAATTAATGCCAATGCACTTTAGGTGCATTACGAATTGGAACTGGTCCACCTTATGAGCCCCTGTACTAGTGCACCCTAGGTGCCCAGGGCATAGGTGTATCCAAGGCCTACCAGGGGCTGCAGCACGTATTGTGCCACCCCTGGCCTGGCCCCCATATTTGACACAACTGGCTGATCACTCAGCTGGGGTAAGTCGGTGTAACCACCTCTTACTTAGGTACAGTATGTCTGTGCCTAACCCTAAACTGGACACATATGTTCCTATCAGCCACTCCTATGGAAGGCCTCATCAATCCTGGAGGCAGAGTGCTTGGAAATATGTGAGATGGTGCTCTGGCATGAGCTGAGCCTGTCTGCAGCTGTCGGGAACAACTCCCTAAGCCGTTCCGGGATATTGCCATACCATATACACTTAAGTGCATTATAATCCTCGCGGTTAAATGCTATCTTTGGTTTGGCTTTATCAAAACATGTCGAGTAAGGTGTCATACGAATTGGAATACTATCCCCTCGCCAATTCTGGCGACGGGGATAGCATTCCACCCTTCTAGAGGGACACGACATGTGCGTAGCCTTAACCCCGGTTAAAGTTAAACAGAGCCTCAGCTTCACAAAATGGACGCTGCCACCACAGACACAAGTCTGGCCTCCTGCTGCTGACCGAAACTCGGCAGATGGTGGCCTGGACAAAGGGTTTCCTGCCTTGGGAGGTGCGAGCACCACCCCAGACAGGATTTTGTGTATTAGGTAGGACAGGGCTGAAAAGAATCAGACATGCCCGGGGCACACAAGGTGTCCCCGTGCATAGGCCAGTCCAAACCGGTTCTGGGGCCTTCCAGCCCCAGTCCTGGCGCGGAGCTGGACAAAGGAAAGGGGGTGTAACCGCCCCCCTTCCTGGTTCCACCCAGAGGAGGGACCTAGTAGGTGATCCACCCCCAGTTTGGGAATAAGAGGGGGAGCAGTGCCATTGCACAGCAGATCATCCCGAAATCAACTTAAAACTAAGAAGAAGACTGGACTTCGACATTCTGCTGCACAGAAGACTGAAGAAGAATCTCCCTTGTGGCCAAGGAGTGACCACCCTGTGAACACAGGTACCAACCAGCAACTCGACGTCTGCTTTGCCGCCGCCTCCCGCCGGAGACCGAGCCCAGAGCCCGACAAGAACCAGACTCCCAGACCTCTCAGAGCCCGATCCACAGTCCCTGCGAAGAAGGGACCCGTGGAGGCACCGAGTGACGTGGGACCGGACCTCTTGGAAGACACTCGTAAAGCTGACTGCGCAGCTTCTGAGGCATCCTCGACGTTGTGCTTTGGGGATTGAGAACCCCCACCACCGAGCAGCCCTTGCACCGAAGATCAGCCCCCCAGCATCTCCACGATCTGCGTGGGGCCCTTTTGCACTGTGCCACTCGACGCGCCATCCCGGCCACTAGCCACGTGGTCAGCGGCCATCTTGGCGACGAACCCGAAGATTTAAACAGCAGGTCTGGTTGCTCCAGACCTACCCAAGCTCCTGTGAAAAGGAGCCCTCGCTCTGACCTTGCTGGTCCGAGTGAACAGCATCTTTCAACTACTGCGTGGCTTGCATTTGCCAAGGCCTGTTTGCTCCGATCAGGTCGCCGACACCGCCAACAGCGAGAAGCCTACGTGGGACAGCTCGTGACCGACTCCTGGACGTCCTCGACCCCGGGTATCCACGTGGCTGCAGAAAGAAGCTACCCGACAACGCCTGTTTGCACCCGACATCGCCTGGTTCCACTCTGGTTCCAGGGCAGTCACTGGCTAGTGACTTTGAACACTGTCCCCTCTGCTTTCAGGTCTTCAACTCTTCCGATCCACCCTTGGATCCACCGGAACTCTTCTCATCGAGCCGCCTGCAGCATCTTCAGCTCCAAGCACCATCGACCAGCGTGACGAAACCCGACACATCTTCGACCCTGTGCACCCGCTTCCTGTGGGTGAGGTAACTCAGCTCCGCCGGTGCTCCTGCACTGGTACACATCCCAAGGGCCTGTGTTTTAAGTTTCAGCTCCGTAGGTCACTCGGAAGGTTCCTAACTTTCTAACTTTGTGCTTTTTACGCACCATAGACTTTGTATTGAGAAGTGCGTGCACTTTGAACACTGCACCCGAGTCCCGTGGGCCTTTCCCGACTTAGTTAACTCCAGTCTCGAATAGCTCCAGCGATTCCCAAGGCCCTAGGCCTCTTCACTTTCCTTTAGGTATCTCTTATACCACTTATTTAGTATATGGTTTAGGTGGCCCCTAGGGCTCATCCATATTGTGCAACTTTTGTGTATTTTAAACTGTCTTGTGATTTAACGCTTGTGCTTCTGTGCTCATAAAGAGTCCAGGGGATTTTAATAGTTAATAAATCAATATATATTTTCAATATATATCTG
This sequence comes from Lissotriton vulgaris, assembly GCF_964263255.1. NCBI lineage: Eukaryota > Metazoa > Chordata > Amphibia > Caudata > Salamandridae > Lissotriton > Lissotriton vulgaris. The sequence goes on from NC_141687.1 coordinate 1,700,286,577, forward strand.
TGTGGTGTCCCTTTCATTTGGTATTCAAGGGGGTTGTGTATGGTATAACAGCTGGCTTCACATGCCTTTCAGAGTTTAGCCTAAGACTGCTTTGTCCACGTTACCACTAGGATAACTGGTCTACAAGGTTGACTTACAACCATCATCATAAGGGTTGCTTGGCATGGTACAAAGTGATCACTAGAATTAGTGAGCATTATATACCAGGCCAACTTCTCACATTGGTGGCAGCGGTGGGATCTGAGCTTGCTGTTGTTTTACCATTACAATCTTTGAGATTATCATTTGAAAGATCATACAGGTACCTGCTAGGTACATATAAAACAAGACTAGTATACTTAAGTTCTACTGAACTTAGTTGTTGTAGAGTAAAGGGAGTAGCACACCCTAGCTACAACTACTAGATAGGTTTAGTAGGTAAACACCAGTGTAGGTAGATTGCAACACATCCACCCACACTAGAGCAATGTCTGGAACAGAGGGGTCCAGTGGACTTACTCCTGTTGAGAGTGACCCTCCAAGGGCACCATCCCAGTTTGCTATTTTTCCCTTTAAGGAATTAAGACAGCTTTGTGTCTTAAGGGGTCTGAAGACAGGGCCTTCCCCTACTGCAGACCACCTAAGAGAGCTCTTGGATCAGTCTGAAGCTCTAAAGACCTCTAAAGCAAACCCCACAGGGAATGCTGAAGGAGGCCATCCTTCAGAGGATGACACTGTAGACACCCCTGCCCCTATCATCCTAGTAGATGAGGAAGCCTCCACCACTGGAGCTCCTCAAGTAGATGTAGAGGAAGAGGAAGAAGAAGAGGAGGAGGAGGTGGAAAGCAGTGAGTCAGATGATGACAGAGATAGTCAGGTGCTGGTCAGTAGACTGAACCAGGCTAACTTAAGTCAACTTGGGAATGAATCAGGTAACAACCCATTCAGACCCCCAGGTGGACTTAACCAGGGCCATAGGAGGAGAAGGCATCACTCAGGTGAATCCAATACCTCCCATGTCTCTAGAGGCTCTCATGGTCACTCCAGAAAGGAGATGACTAGCCCTCAGAGAAGGGAACATGAGGCCAAGATGAGAGAGGCTGAGCTTAGGATCCAGAGGCAAGAATTAGAGGTTGCCCTGGCTAAGGAGAAACTTGCTAGAGCAAGACAGCCTAGAGAGAGTGGGGTAATAGAACCCACTGGTGGCAGCAATATCCACAAGGATAAAGACAGGTCTTTTGATAATAGAAACCTGAGTAAGATTGTGCCCCCCTACAAAGCTGGGGATGATATCCATAAATGGATTACTGCAATGGAGAGAGCCTGCAGAGTACAGCAGATCCCTCAGGAGCAGTGGGCAGCAATCTTGTGGCTCTCCTTTGAAGGTAGAGGCCGAGACAGACTCCTCACAGTTAGTGATGGGGATTCTAGAAACTACCTGGTCCTGAAGAGTGCTCTGATTGATGGGTTAGGCTTAACCACTGAACAGTACAGGTTAATGTTCAGAGATACCCAGAAGACACAGACTCAGGACTGGTCTGAATTTGTTGAATGTGCCACTAAGGCTCTGGAGGGATGGTTGCTGGGAAGCAAGGTTACAGACTATGAAGGATTGTACAATTTGCTGATGAGAGAACAAATTTTAAATAATTGTCAGAACCAGCAGTTGCATCAACATTTGGTTGACTCAGATTTGACCTCTCCCCAAGAATTGGGAAAGAGGGCAGATAAGTGGGTAAGAACCAGAGTTAAGCAAAAGAACCAGAACCAGAACCAGGGTGGTGACCAGAAGAAAACAGACCAGAAGGGTGGGGAGCAGAAAGCTAAAGACCAGAAGTCTTCAACAGGGCCCCAAACTGAGACAGAGGGTGGGTCCCAAACTTCCAAGAAGAAGAAGAAAGAAGGTCAGAAGAAACCCTGGTGTAAAACTTGTAAGAACACCTCTCACTGGACAAGTGAGTGTCAAAAGGGTGGAGCCCCCAGCACTGCAGCCCCTAAGGCACCTGCACCCACTAGTACAGTTAGCAGTGTTGGTCCTCAAGCCAAGGGTTTAGTGGGAATCACTTTGGGAACTGAAGGAGATTCTGACCTAGTCAGAACCCTTACACAGGCTGTTCTGGTTTGTGAAGGGGACATAGATTTGACCCCTGACATAAGTCCCAGTAACCTGGGCAAATACAGACAGACACCTTTGATTAACAACAAAGTGGCTCAAGCTTACAGGGACACATGTGCCAGTGTCACTATGGTGACACCTAACTTTGTGGACCCTGGACAATACATGCCAGGCGATGATTACCTGGTGACCAATGCCAGCAATGTCACTACTACACATAGTGTGGCACTTGTTAACTTTTCCTGGGGAGGGGTAACTGGCCTAAAGAAAGTTGTGGTTAGTGCTGATCTCCCAGTAGAATGTTTGTTGGGCAATGACCTGGAGAACTCTCTATGGTCAGAAGTTGAGTACAGGACTCATGCAGAGATGTTAGGGATATCATCACATGTCCTTGCTGTGACCAGGTCACAGGCCAAAAAGTGCCTCTCTGAACCTCAGGTCTTGGATCCTGGAACAATGGACCAAGTACCTCCCAAGAAGAAGAACAGGAGGGTTAAGGCTGCGCCTTCCCAACTGCCTACAAGTGAGGATCAGGCTTCACAGGAAACTGATCTTGAGACCCCTGAAGGAACTGTCCCTGAAGAACTTGAACCTGATCAGGTTGAGTTTCTGGGGACAGGGGGACCTTCTAGGGCAGACTTGGGGCAGGCTCAGTTAACCTGTCCTTCTCTTGAACCCCTCAGACAGCAGGCTGCTGCTGAGGCTGCTGGGAATGCTCAAGGTGCCCATAAAGTATATTGGGACGATGGACTCCTTTATTCAGAGGCTAGAGACCCCAAGCCTGGTGCTACCAGGAGGTTGGTTATACCTCTGCAATTTAGGGGCTTCCTACTCACCTTGGCCCATGATATTCCTTTAGCAGGACACCTAGGCCAGAACAAGACTTGGGACAGGCTTGTCCCTCACTTTCACTGGCCTCACATGTCTGAAGACACCAAGGAGTTTTGTCGCTCCTGTGAAACCTGCCAAGCCAGTGGTAAAGCAGGTGGAACAACAAAGGCCCCCCTGATACCACTACCTGTGGTGGGGGTTCCCTTTGAGAGAGTGGGGATTGATATTGTTGGTCCAATGGATCCCCCTACAGCATCTGGGCACAGATTCATACTGGTGGTAGTGGATCATGCCACCAGGTACCCAGAGGCAATTCCCCTTAGGACCACAACAGCTCCTGTTGTGGCCAGGGCCTTACTTGGAGTTTTCTCCAGAGTGGGGTTTCCTAAGGAGGTAATATCAGATAGAGGTACCAACTTCATGTCTGGATATTTGACAGCTATGTGGAAGGAATGTGGTGTAAACTACAAGTTCACCACTCCTTATCACCCACAATGCAATGGGCTTGTTGAGAGATTTAACAAGACCCTAAAGGGCATGATTAAAGGATTACCTGAAAAGCTCAGGCGAAGATGGGACATCCTTCTGCCCTGCCTTTTGTTCGCTTACAGAGAGGTCCCTCAAAAGGGGGTTGGCTTCAGCCCCTTTGAATTGTTGTTTGGGCACCCTGTAAGAGGACCCCTGTGTCTTGTGAAGGAAGGATGGGAGTTACCTCTCAAAAAGCCTAAACAGGACATAGTGGACTATGTACTTGGTCTCCGCTCCAGGATGGCAGAGTACATGGAAAAGGCATCCAAAAACCTTGAGGCTAGCCAAGAATTACAGAAAGCTTGGCATGACCAAAAGGCTGTCCTTGTTGAGTTTCAGCCTGGACAGAAGGTATGGGTGTTGGAGCCAGTGGCCCCAGCAGCACTCCAAGACAAATGGTCTGGACCCCATACAATTCTGGAAAAGAAGGGAGAGGTTACCTACTTGGTGGACCTAGGAACTCCCAGGAGCCCCCACAGGGTGCTCCATGTGAACAGATTGAAGGCATATGTCAGCAGGGCAGACATGGGCTTGCTCATGGCTACAGATGAGGGACAGGAGGAAGAGAGTGACCCTCTCCCAGACCTGCTCACTCAGAACCCTGAGGATGGCTCAGTTGATGGTGTGGCCTTAGGTGGCAGCCTCACTGAACATCAGCAACATGACTGCAGACAAGTTCTACAGGCATACGGGCATATGTTCTCATTGACACCCAGTCAGACTAACTGGTGTACACATGTGGTGGACACTGGTGACAGTCTTCCTGTAAAGAGCAAGATTTACAGGCAACCTGACCACGTCAGGGACTGTATAAAGACTGAGGTGCAAAAGATGCTGGAATTAGGTGTCATTGAGCCTTCAGAGAGCCCCTGGGCTAGCCCAGTGGTTCTGGTCCCCAAACCTCACACCAAAGATGGCAAGAGAGAGATGAGGTTCTGTGTGGATTACAGAGGACTCAATGCTGTCACCAGGACAGATGCACACCCTATTCCAAGGGCAGATGAGCTCATTGACAAGTTGGCTTCTGCCAAATATTTGAGCACATTTGACTTGACAGCTGGCTACTGGCAAATCAGGTTAGCTGAGGAGTCTAAAGCCAAGACAGCATTTTCTACCCCTAGTGGGCATTATCAGTTTGTGGTGATGCCCTTTGGTTTGAAAAATGCACCTGCCACCTTCCAAAGGTTGGTGAACCAAGTCCTCACTGGGTTGGATGACTTTTGTGCAGCTTATCTGGACGATATTGCTGTCTTTAGCTCCACCTGGGAGGATCACCTGATCCACCTGAAGGAAGTGCTTGAGGCTCTGCAGAAGGCAGGCCTCACTATCAAGGCAACAAAGTGCCAGATAGGGCAGAGCAAGGTTGTATACCTGGGCCACCTTGTAGGTGGAGGCCAAGTTCAACCACTGGAGAGTAAGATCCAGACCATCAAGGACTGGTCCCCTCCAACTACCCAGACTCAGGTCAGAGCTTTCTTGGGCCTGACTGGGTACTACAGGAAGTTTGTTAAGAACTATGGGTCCATTGTGACTCCTCTTAATGATCTTACATCCAAGAAGATGCCCAAAAAGGTTCAGTGGACAGAAATCTGTCAAAAGGCATTTGATGACCTGAAGAAGGCCATGTGCTCTGCACCTATCCTGAAGAGTCCTGACTACTCAAGAGAGTTCATTGTCCAAACAGATGCTTCTGAGTTGGGAGTGGGAGCAGTGCTTTCACAGCTTAATGTAGATGGCCAGGACCAGCCCATTGCTTTCATTAGCAGAAGGCTGACCCCCAGAGAGAAACGTTGGTCAGCTATAGAGAGGGAGGCCTTTGCTGTGGTGTGGGCCCTGAAGAAGCTGAGACCATACTTATTTGGCACTCACTTCAAGATTCAGACCGACCATAAGCCCCTCCTATGGCTTAATCAGATGAAGGGTGAAAACCCCAAACTACTCAGGTGGTCCATTTCCCTACAGGGGATGGACTTTACAGTGGAGCACCGCCCAGGGACTGACCATGGCAACGCAGATGGTCTCTCCAGGTACTTCCACTTAGAACATGAAGACACAACTGGTCAAGGTTAGTCTAATGTCCCTGCGTTTGGGGGGGGGTTATGTAGGAGAGTAGGGTCTGCTATCCTATGGTCACCCCAAATTTTTGCTTTTTACTTCACTGGTTTCTGACTTAATGTGGCTGTGGGCCTGCTAATCAGACCCACAGCCTGCTGTTCTCTCTCTAAATTAATGCCAATGCACTTTAGGTGCATTACGAATTGGAACTGGTCCACCTTATGAGCCCCTGTACTAGTGCACCCTAGGTGCCCAGGGCATAGGTGTATCCAAGGCCTACCAGGGGCTGCAGCACGTATTGTGCCACCCCTGGCCTGGCCCCCATATTTGACACAACTGGCTGATCACTCAGCTGGGGTAAGTCGGTGTAACCACCTCTTACTTAGGTACAGTATGTCTGTGCCTAACCCTAAACTGGACACATATGTTCCTATCAGCCACTCCTATGGAAGGCCTCATCAATCCTGGAGGCAGAGTGCTTGGAAATATGTGAGATGGTGCTCTGGCATGAGCTGAGCCTGTCTGCAGCTGTCGGGAACAACTCCCTAAGCCGTTCCGGGATATTGCCATACCATATACACTTAAGTGCATTATAATCCTCGCGGTTAAATGCTATCTTTGGTTTGGCTTTATCAAAACATGTCGAGTAAGGTGTCATACGAATTGGAATACTATCCCCTCGCCAATTCTGGCGACGGGGATAGCATTCCACCCTTCTAGAGGGACACGACATGTGCGTAGCCTTAACCCCGGTTAAAGTTAAACAGAGCCTCAGCTTCACAAAATGGACGCTGCCACCACAGACACAAGTCTGGCCTCCTGCTGCTGACCGAAACTCGGCAGATGGTGGCCTGGACAAAGGGTTTCCTGCCTTGGGAGGTGCGAGCACCACCCCAGACAGGATTTTGTGTATTAGGTAGGACAGGGCTGAAAAGAATCAGACATGCCCGGGGCACACAAGGTGTCCCCGTGCATAGGCCAGTCCAAACCGGTTCTGGGGCCTTCCAGCCCCAGTCCTGGCGCGGAGCTGGACAAAGGAAAGGGGGTGTAACCGCCCCCCTTCCTGGTTCCACCCAGAGGAGGGACCTAGTAGGTGATCCACCCCCAGTTTGGGAATAAGAGGGGGAGCAGTGCCATTGCACAGCAGATCATCCCGAAATCAACTTAAAACTAAGAAGAAGACTGGACTTCGACATTCTGCTGCACAGAAGACTGAAGAAGAATCTCCCTTGTGGCCAAGGAGTGACCACCCTGTGAACACAGGTACCAACCAGCAACTCGACGTCTGCTTTGCCGCCGCCTCCCGCCGGAGACCGAGCCCAGAGCCCGACAAGAACCAGACTCCCAGACCTCTCAGAGCCCGATCCACAGTCCCTGCGAAGAAGGGACCCGTGGAGGCACCGAGTGACGTGGGACCGGACCTCTTGGAAGACACTCGTAAAGCTGACTGCGCAGCTTCTGAGGCATCCTCGACGTTGTGCTTTGGGGATTGAGAACCCCCACCACCGAGCAGCCCTTGCACCGAAGATCAGCCCCCCAGCATCTCCACGATCTGCGTGGGGCCCTTTTGCACTGTGCCACTCGACGCGCCATCCCGGCCACTAGCCACGTGGTCAGCGGCCATCTTGGCGACGAACCCGAAGATTTAAACAGCAGGTCTGGTTGCTCCAGACCTACCCAAGCTCCTGTGAAAAGGAGCCCTCGCTCTGACCTTGCTGGTCCGAGTGAACAGCATCTTTCAACTACTGCGTGGCTTGCATTTGCCAAGGCCTGTTTGCTCCGATCAGGTCGCCGACACCGCCAACAGCGAGAAGCCTACGTGGGACAGCTCGTGACCGACTCCTGGACGTCCTCGACCCCGGGTATCCACGTGGCTGCAGAAAGAAGCTACCCGACAACGCCTGTTTGCACCCGACATCGCCTGGTTCCACTCTGGTTCCAGGGCAGTCACTGGCTAGTGACTTTGAACACTGTCCCCTCTGCTTTCAGGTCTTCAACTCTTCCGATCCACCCTTGGATCCACCGGAACTCTTCTCATCGAGCCGCCTGCAGCATCTTCAGCTCCAAGCACCATCGACCAGCGTGACGAAACCCGACACATCTTCGACCCTGTGCACCCGCTTCCTGTGGGTGAGGTAACTCAGCTCCGCCGGTGCTCCTGCACTGGTACACATCCCAAGGGCCTGTGTTTTAAGTTTCAGCTCCGTAGGTCACTCGGAAGGTTCCTAACTTTCTAACTTTGTGCTTTTTACGCACCATAGACTTTGTATTGAGAAGTGCGTGCACTTTGAACACTGCACCCGAGTCCCGTGGGCCTTTCCCGACTTAGTTAACTCCAGTCTCGAATAGCTCCAGCGATTCCCAAGGCCCTAGGCCTCTTCACTTTCCTTTAGGTATCTCTTATACCACTTATTTAGTATATGGTTTAGGTGGCCCCTAGGGCTCATCCATATTGTGCAACTTTTGTGTATTTTAAACTGTCTTGTGATTTAACGCTTGTGCTTCTGTGCTCATAAAGAGTCCAGGGGATTTTAATAGTTAATAAATCAATATATATTTTCAATATATATCTGTGTGGTGTCCCTTTCATTTGGTATTCAAGGGGGTTGTGTATGGTATAACAGCTGGCTTCACATGCCTTTCAGAGTTTAGCCTAAGACTGCTTTGTCCACGTTACCACTAGGATAACTGGTCTACAAGGTTGACTTACAACCATCATCATAAGGGTTGCTTGGCATGGTACAAAGTGATCACTAGAATTAGTGAGCATTATATACCAGGCCAACTTCTCACAGACGTCTTATTAGGTAGCGACAATAGCTGCAGCTTACTGCAGAGAGATTTCTAGGGTCAGGACTAGGGCTGATCCCTTGCAGGGCGCTAGTTTGGACACACCCGTGTCAGTGCACGTTACTGGTTTTGTGCTTGTGGCATGGAAAGTTGCAAAAAGTAACGGACGTCAGCGCATCAAGGTGGTTCCTATATAGGTGACACGGATGTCACTTCCAGCATGGATAATGCCGCGTAGAGCCGGCTGATGTCACCTACCGGCTTGCACGGGTGCTGCTCACAAAAAATCTCAAAGATCCAGTACGACGCCTGGGGCAATTCAAAGGTATGAAATCTGGGGCTAGATATTGTCTCTACCAGATAAGACGTTACTGAAGGGTAGTAACTTCATTATTCACTATGCCAATCTAAAAGATACAACCCAAGTAAAGTGGCAATATTTATGGTGCAAGATCGGGCTATACATAATACGCAGAAAAAGATTTTATTTCCTTGTTAAATATGCATGAACAGAAAACGCAGACAAAACGTGTTTCCTCATGCTAGACCTCCTCAGGGCTGTAAAGACATGGAAAAAAACAGTACTGATAGAAGGTCATCACTATACCAAAGAAATAAGTTGTATAAAAAGAAAAGTTACCAAGAAAACATGAAGGCAACTACCGCCTAAACCTTGATCTACAGGGAAAAAAAGAAAGTGCATCGTACATAAAGTTCTATGGAAACAGCTAACCACAGTGAGGTTAATCAGCTGCACTAATATCATGCATGTATATACAAACATTAAATATAGGGTAAGCTAACCCATGCACTAAAAGATCTAAGATGTGAGTTAAAAAAAATAGTAGGCTATCCAGTAAAAACAAGAATAAAGTCATCGAACTCCTAATGAATCACCTTAACAAACCTCCAATAGCCATCTCTTCAAAAGGAAGGAAACCAAGCGACTAAGATAGTGTGAATACTAAAGTGTAATGATATTTTATGATATTTACATTAGTCAGGACACCTTAACGAAAAGGCACAAAACAAAACTCAAAAGACAAACCTTAACTCAAATATACATGTCAATCAAAACATAAACTTACAAAAAACCACCAAGTAATAGTTTTGATCTGAGTTCACTATAAGGCCGCCAAAGTTGAGTTCAGTTCAACACTTTATTTGGAAGGTTTTCCATCCATAAAAGTAACATACATAGCACTTAACATTTCATACAATTAAAAACATAGCGAAGTATTTTCAAAGGGGAGATAACATAGCAACAAATTATTAAAAGATAAAGTGCCAAGTGTCTTCACAGCATGTCTTAAAAAGATCCTCCATATTAGCGTGTTTCATTGTCAAACAATTGAGTAACAAATAAAAACATAACTCTACACTATATATCAGAAGAGGAAATTGCAAATAGCAGCAAATTGCTAAAATAATAAAGTGCCATGTGCCCTCACCGCGGGTCTTAAAAATTAAACTACGTTTAAACATGTTTCACTGTCGGCCAATTGAAAAACAGATGAAAACCTAGTCCTGAATGCCTAATGTCATGATATTACCTTTGTAAAAAGTGAGATCAAAAATATCCTTGTTAAAAATTCTTAATATTTACAAGACAATAAAAAGTGTGGTATGGTTTGGCCTGTCTTATTGTCACACGGGCAGGCAGGGCCGGCCTTAGGCATGTGCAAGCTGTGCACCTACACAGGGCCACCAAACCGCAGGGGCCACCACACCAATATATATCCTTAATATATTTATCCTCTGAGGATGGATACATATGTGTGGCGGCCCCTGGCAGGGATTTGGCGGCCTCCGGCTCAGTTCCACTTCTAAACACCCTGACCCCTACCCCCCTCCCCCCCCCCCCCCCCCCCCCCCTCTTTACTGGCCTCCGGACTCTGCCTTACCCGGACCCCCTCTTCCGGGGCCCCCTACCTACACTCCCTGCACAGGGCCACCATGACCCTAGAGCCGCCCCTGGGGCAGGGGATAGCAGCAAGGTTTGTTTGGTACCCACGTGGAAAACACAGTAAATATTTAAGTGTCGGCTCGAAACTTAAATAACAGAGCGTTACCATCTCCCGCAAGGCTGCCCTAAATACCTGGAGGAGCCACCGAATTACACAAAAACAGATAAGCAGTAATCCTAAATTTCCCTTCTCCACTTTTAAAGCATCTTTCCCGTGCTAGTTCATAAATGGCTGTGGCTACTTCCCTTTTATCAAAGCAGGAGATTAATCTGTCTCTATAAAAACCCTAGGCATGCCGATTTTTCCTAATTCAGATTTAATATATGCCAACCACGGAATTAGGAGACCATTATCACAGGAAAGGCAGTCAGTAGTTATATCTCTTGTAAATGTTACTTTCTCATTACTCTAGATAACCAGAATAGTAAGGGCTTCCCTCTAATAAAATCAGTTATGTATGGGAGGTCTAACTCTTTGTGACAAATATCAGGAGAGGACATTGGTGCGCCAAGAGTCTCCTACAGAATCTATTTTCTTCAGCTTGTAAAGTTTCACAGTTTGTAACCCCCCCCCCCCCCCCCCCCCCCCGATTTTCAGAACCGTAGGTGGAAATGGACACTCATTGAGATTTATAAATTTGCAACATGGCTTTCAGTTACCCCCCACCACGAGGTTGGGGGGAGAGAAAACAATGCGCTGATTGATTTTGAGAACTGCATTCTGCTATGTGCAGTAGTTGGTGACCAGGCTTTAGAGGCACTTGGTAAGTGTTTCAGTTGTGCCAGGTAATCATGGTTTGTCTGATATTGTACTGTATGAAGAGTACAAGTTTTCATAACCGAGATATCTTTGGAGTTTAGTACATGCACAGCATGTAGTTTCGATTGTTTGGATGTCTGAGATACTTCTGGGTAATCCGAGCGGTAAGAGTGTATCAAGTGCGTAATGGTGGATTTGGGAACTTTCAGGCTTAAGGAAGTGGAGTCGTGCATCGGAATGATACCAGTTGTAGGTAAAATGTACTTGCACTTCTAGGCAATAGAAATAGAAATCCGGGATTCTAAAACCACTGCGTCGATAGGGTAAAGTTATGGTATTCCAGCCAATCCTTGGGCGTTTACCCACCCATATTAGTCGAGTGAGTATACTTTGAAGGTTATTAAAAGATGTGCTAGTTAACGCAATTGGGATGTTTAAAAATAAATATAAAAAATGGGAAGTACTACCATCTTTATTATCGTGATTCTACCAGCCACGGATAAAGGGAGCTCTATCCATTTTCAATTAATGCAGTTAATTTATCCACAGCAGGGACGACGTTCAACATTATCACCTCAGAACTTTGACGATGAGATATTTGGGGGGAATCAATGCACCATTGGAGAGGGAAGTCTAAAGGAGTCTAAACTGTGGCATCTGTTAGTGGGAAAATCTCAGTCTTAGTCCAGTTAAGCCTAAAATCAGATAGCGCCTCGAAGTGGATCAGCTCTCTAAGCACAGAGTAAAGGTTGGATTCAGGATTTCTGAGAAACCGCATAATGTCATCTGCATATAGTGATGGTAACAGTGGGTCGCTTTGGAATTGAAGTCCTCCTGCTAAGTGGCTTTCTTGTGATTGTCGGGCAAGTGGTCCAAAGCTATTATAAATAGTAAAGGGAATAACTGGCATCCCTACAGCGTACCACGGGACTGTAGGAACTAGTCTGTAATGGTGCTATTTACCTTTAAAGACACTATAGGATCTGCGTATAATAGTCTGACTAGGTCACAGAAGCCCTTAGGACGTTCAAGCTTGCTCAACATTGCTAGTAAAAAGGGCCTCTCCAGTTAATTGAACGCTCTCATCGTCCAGTAGGACTGCAACTGCTGGTAGTTCAGGGTTGATTTGATTAAGGACTGTGAATATTGTTCGCAAGATTACAGACGTGGAGCGGTTGGAAACGAAGCCCGATTGTAGTGGGGAGATGATTGTGTTCATTAGGAGAGACAGGCTAGTAGCTAGTACCTTGGTTAAAATGTTGTTGTGATTTAATAATAGCAGTCAATAGGATGTTTAATGTTCTGACAGTTTGTCTGATTTTAATAGGAGGGATAAGACTGCTTCTTGCATTGTTTGGGGGAGAATGCCGTTTGACAGGGCCTCTGCGTATACATTGAGGAGATATGGGGTTAGTGCTTCATAAAAGGCTCCAGTGGAATCATCTAGTCCGGGGGCACGTGTGCCGCTAAGATCTTTTATTGCTTGGGGAATCTCATTGCATGTGATAGGTGCAGCCAAGAATTGTTGCTGCCCCGTTTTTAGCCAAACCATGGTAATCTCTGCAAGGTAGTTCGCAATGGTTTCTTAGATGGCGGTACATTTTGATGTGTATAATTGTGTTTAGTACTGTGTGAATGTGCGAGTTATGTCATCCTGTGCTGTGACTGTGGTTTCGTCTTCTAAGTGGAGGGACAAAATCATTGACACCTGATGAGGGCGTAAAGTATTGGCAAGGGTGCGGCCAGGTCTCTCTCCCTGGCCATAGGCCCGCGCTCGAGCGTGCTTGCTTAAAGACTTAGCTGTGCGGTGAGGCAGGTATTTAAATTCCTGCATTAATGAAGCCCTTCTATTTAGAAGTGTAGGGTGATCTCCTGCAAGCATTTCATTGTTGAGCAGTTTTAACACTTGTTCTGCCTGCATTAGTTCTCTACTTACTGATTGCAGCACTCCAGAGCACTTTGCAATGCATACCCCTCGGATGCAGGCTTTAAATGCGTCCCATAGTGTAGAATAATGTTGCACTGTACCCTCATTGTGTTGAAAGAATTCAGTGATTGTGTCTTGCACCTCATGATGGAAGACCTAGTCCAGCAACACATTTGAAGGGAATCACCAGAGCGCGCGTGGCAATAAACTTTCTAATATGTATAAAGTAAGTAACACAGGGAGGGGGGGGGCGTGGCCAAGTGGTCCGACATGGCGGACGGGCCTTAACGGAGCTCCCCGCAGCCCGCCACTACTCCTTCATGAATCCTGCCACAACACCATGATAAAATTGCACTGGCCTTCCGTGGGTAGCCCCTTGGGTGTGCGGCGCCAAAGACATCGCTGGTTTGCGCTGATTGATGCCCTGAGGCGGCCGCAGTTATAACACTGACATACTTATGATATAAGAAACCCACCTACTGGGCAATAAGACACCTTGTCTTGCGCGCTTTGCTTTTGTGCAGACCTACCACTCTGGATTCACTAGAGGATCCAGTAATGTAGCGCTCTTAATTCACCGTAGGGTGCCGTTTATGCATGATCAGACTTGTTCCGGTCTACAGGGTAGGTATACAGTGGTGACTGGCACAATTTATGGTCTGTGTATATGCCCCTCCACACCGGTCACAGAATCTGATGAAACAATTGACCTGGGCCCGGGCGTATCCCACCCTGTGGCGCCTCTCGTCATGGCTACTGCAGGACGTTCAATGTCATTGCCAGATGTATATCGCCATTACTGAATACTTCTCCCACAATATAGGCACCCGGGACTCTCTGGGGGGCCATGAAGCCAACACTAAGAGGGGTGGACATTGCCTTTTGCACTGTACGGCGGAGGCAGCGTCTGGAAGAGTTCATCCAGACAGAGTCCCAAATTATTGATTTGGAACATAGAAGTAGGGCTGCGGACGGTGCCATGTTTCGCCGTCAGCTTTCCATAACACAACAAATTCATGCCAGCGATTTGCTGAACGAAACTAAGACATATTGGCTTGCTACGCAGTGGGGAGACAAATCTAGTGCCTGTCTACATCACTTATGCCAACAGACGCTCTGACCCATGATTCTCCCCGAAATCCTGTGGCCCGACTGGTGAGGAGCTCATAAACCCCGCTCAGATTGCTACTAGCTTTACGGATTATTTCAAGCCCAGAGGGAGATCCTCCCCGAAGCCACTACTGACTAGCTGACTTGCCTCCGAAGTCGCTACCGGATTCTGTGCGGGGGCATTTGGTCACTCAGATCTCAGCTGATGAGGTACAGACTGCCCTTGCGGACATGAGCTTGGGTAAAGCGCTGGGCCCAAATGGCTTCCCATGTGAGTTTTGTAAGAAATACTCATCTCAAATATCCACACACTATTTGGCGGCGAAGAAAGCCGGCCAACTGGCAACCGACAGGAGACATGCCGAAATAGTAATCATCTTAAAACCAGGCCGACCCCCGGAGCTACATACATCATATAGGACAGTTTCTCTACTTGTGTCGCGGCGAAATTGCTGGCTAAAATCATTGCAAACTGTACTGTCCCGCACATAACAGCGTTTGTTCAACCGGACCAAACAGGCTTTATGCCTGGTCGTGCCACCAGACAACATCCTTTGTGCGCACAATGCTATCACCTCTGTTGACCAACTAAATGCGCAGGCTGCGCTCCTTCTTGCCAATATCGACAAGGCCTTCGACTCCCTTAGCTGAACCCATCTCTTTGCACTCCTACAACGTCTTAATATGGGCCAGACTTCTTCAATATATCCTCCTCTTATACACTGACATCACTGCTTCAGTGCTGACGCGGCCTCGTGGCTGTTTTGTATCGGTTGGGGCACCAGGCAGGGATGCCCCCACCCCCTTACCTTTTTGCACTTGCCATGGAACCACTTGCGGCATGGATAAGAATGGAGTCCCGGGTACAAGGTTTCGAGTGGTCGCGGGAAGTCTCTGATCGCATATGTATTTTTTTTCACAAGCCCCAATTGATCCGGCCCGCGCCTGCTCCGCATTATGCAAATCTTCGGTGAGAACTCTGGCCTTTACGCGAACACCCACAAATCGTTTCTTTGGCTTTTGCGCGGGGGTGCAGGCCTTTGCACAAGCGCTGTTACGGTGGTCTCGGATGTTTTTATATATCTCTGGGTGTTTTTGTCCGACTCCCAACCTACCTCCTGGAATAAAAACTTGGCCCCTTTATTGACCCAGATTAAAGAGCAGGTACATGGTTGGTCACATCTGCCCCTAGCATTAGTTGGTAGGTCTGTTATTTTTAAAACGGTTTCGCTCCCCTGCCTTCTCTACTAACTTCAAAACCATCCATAATCAATCAATCAATCAATCACGTCATTTGTATAGCGCACTACTCACCCGGGAGGGTCTCAAGGCGCTGGGGGAGGGGAAAGTTACTGCTCGAACAGCCAGGTCTTGAGCTGCTTCCTGAAGGCGAGATGGTCTTGGGTTCGCCGAAGGTGGGTGGGGAGGGAGTTCCACGTCTTGGCTGCCAGGTAGGAGAAGGATCTTCCTCCGGCGGTGGCTCTGCGGATGCGTGGTACGATGGCGAGTGCGTGGCCGGTCGATCGTAGCTGGCGGATGGGCGTGTAGAAGGTCATGCGGTCGTTGAGGTACTTGGGGCCCAGGTCGTGGAGAGCCTTGTGTGCGTGGGTGAGGAGTCCGAACGTGATTCTCTTGCTGACGGGGAGCCAGTGCAGGTCTCTCAGGTGTCCGGTGATGTGGCTGTGTCGGGGAATGTCGAGGATGAGTCGGGCGGAGGCGTTCTGGATGAGTTGGAGTCTTTCTTGAAGTTTCGCTGTGGTTCCGGCGTAGAGGGTGTTCCCGTAGTCCAGTCGGCTGGTGACGAGTGCCTGGGTGACGGTCTTCCTGGTTTCCATGGGGATCCATCTGAAGATCTTGCGGAGCATGCGCAGGGTGTTAAAGCATGATGAGGAGACGGCGTTGACTTATCTAGTCATCGAGAGGGAGGAGTCCAGGATGAAGCCCAGGTTGCGTGTGTGGTCCGTCGGTTTGGGAGCGGTGCCCAGGGCCGGGGGCCACCAGGAGTCGTCCCAGGCGGAGGGTGATGATCCCAGTATGAGGACTTCCCTCTTGTCCGAGTTCAGTTTA
Organism: Lissotriton vulgaris; assembly: GCF_964263255.1. Taxonomy (NCBI): domain Eukaryota; kingdom Metazoa; phylum Chordata; class Amphibia; order Caudata; family Salamandridae; genus Lissotriton; species Lissotriton vulgaris. The sequence goes on from NC_141687.1 coordinate 1,700,302,706, forward strand.
AGGCGGCTGTTCCTCATTCAGTCGGCGACGTTTTTCATCCCTTCGTGTAGGTTGGCAGGAGTTGATGGTGTCTCGGAGATGGGGTACGATGGTGGCGTCTGCTTTGTTGAAGACGTGGTGTGGGCACAGGTCGGTTGGTGATCCGGAGTGGATGGAGTTCATCGTGCGGGTGGTGTCTTCGATGCTGATCGGGGTCCAGTTGCAGAGGGTGGTGGTGGCGGGCGTTGGTTCGGTGGTAGGGTGCGTGGTCTGTGCGTCGAAGCTGTTGTGTATGTCGGCGATCTCGCGGTGGAAGAACGAGGCGAGTGAGTTGCAGAGGTCTTGCGAGGGAGTGATGTCGTTGTTTCCGGCGCTGGGGTTGGAGAACTCTTTGACGATGCTGAAGAGTTCCTTGCTGTCGTGGGTGTTGTTGTCCAGTCGTTCTTTGAGTGCCGTCTTCTTGGTGGCGCGGATCAGCTGATGGTGTTTGCGGATGGCGTACTTGAGGGCGGTCCTGTTGTCTGTGGTGTGGTCGAGCCGCCAGGCTTTCTTGAGGGTGCGGCAGTTCTTCTTGGATTCCTTGAGTTCGTCGGTGAACCAGGGGGTTTTCTTGCTGCTGTGTCTGCTGGGAGGGTTCTTTAGTGGTGCGAGGTCATCGGCGCAGGCGGTCAGCCACTTGGTGAGGTTGCTGGCTGCGTCGTTGGGGTCCGTTGTGCTGGTTGGAGTGTTCTGGCTGAGGGAGGCGGTGAGCTGCTCAGCGGTGATATTGCTCCAGCATCGGCGGGGGACCTGTTGCGGGTGGTGGTGGGTCGTAGTTTTTTTGAAGCTGAAGTGGACGCAGCTGTGGTCGGTCCAGTGGAGTCCGGTGGCATGGCTGAAGGAGATGTGCTTGCTGGATGAGAAGACTGGGTCAAGCGTGTGGCCGGCGTAGTGGGTGGGGGTGTTCACTAGTTGCTTGAGTCCGAGGTTGGCGAGGTTGTCCAGCAGGGCGGTGGTGTTTCTGTCGTTGTTGTTCTCCAGGTGAAAGTTGAGGTTCCCTAGGAGGATGTAGTTGGCGGAGGGAAGGGCGTGCGGGCTGATGAAGTCTGCAATGTCTTCGCTGAATTGTGTGCGTGGTCCCGGTGGTCTGTAGATGAGGGTGCCGCAGAGGGTGGTCTTGGGGTCAGTGTATATCTGGAAGTGCAGGTGTTCAGCGGCGGTGATGGTTTCGTCGGAGTTATTTGAGATGCGGATGGTGTTATTGTGTACGATGGCGATGCCTCCTCCCGTCTGGTTGACGCGGTCCTTCCGGGTGATCTTGTATCCGTCCGGGATGGCTATGGCGATGTCGGGCGCTGAGGAGGCGTTCATCCAGGTTTCGGTGAGGAAGGCGACGTCCGGTGCTGTCGTGTCGAGCAGGTCCCAGAGTTCCACGGCGTGCCTGTGGATGGAGCGGGTGTTGAGCAGGATGCACTTCAGGTGGTTGCTGCTGGTGCAGGGCTTGGCGGGGGCTGTGCAGGTCCGGTAGCAGGAGAAACGGCAGGCTTGGCAGGCGAAGGGTCCGTGGGTGCGTCTCGGGGTGGCTCAGTAGCAGGCAGGGTTCCGGCCAGTGTTGAGTGCATTGAGTGTTGCGGCGTCGTAGGTCCGTCGGGTCGTCGTGCTTCGGCGGGGGCCTGGGGTCCTGGCACTGGGTGCGGTCCAGGCGCGGACGGGCGCAGACTGGCTTACCTTTGGCGCACCTTCGGCGCTCAATCGGTGCTCCCGCTGCGCGCGTCCGCTGCGCGGTTGCTCAGGGGGTGTCATAAGTAAGGAGCCGGGAGGGAGGAGCAGCAGGGTGGCGGGAGCGGGCGGAGAATGGAGTCGCAGGGGGGCGGGGCCTCAGGGAGGCAGCGGCGGGAAATCCAAGGGTCTGCGGGCAGCGGGGATCCCAGGAGCTGCAGGCGGTGCTCGAGGGAAACTGCAGGCAGGAGGCGGCAAGGCAAGGCAGGCAGGAGCGGTAGCAGAGGGTGGAGTGACCAAGCCCTGAGGAGAGCTGAGCGGTCATCAATAATACATACATGGTTTCGGCAGCTAAAAGCTGTTCTTAGCCACTTCCTTTGGGGTCGGGGCTCTGTGCGTGTTGCACTAAGACCCTGCTTCCAGCCCACATACTGCGAGGGTATCGAGACTCCGGACATCCAGGCGTATCACGCGACATCTCATCTCCTCATTCTAAATGATTGGTGGTATGGAGACTGGCGCGACCCGGCTTATGCCGTCGAGCAATGGTTAATAGATTCTAAATCTCTACACATAATTTTATAGTCTGAAGTGACGCTCAAACAGCTAACACCCGCAACTCTGACGGACTTCGTGATATGGCTACAGGCGCTGCGTAGGATGGGGTGGTGGGGCAAACTTACCAAAGAGACTCCTCTTTGGCGTAATGGCCTGCCTCACTTGGCTGAACTACAAGGCTTTGTGGGTTGGGACTCTCTTGGCATCTCAACAGTAGGTGCTGTCCTTCGTGGTCAGACCTTAAAATTGTTCCAACATCTACAAACCAAATTCCAAATGCCGCGGTCGCAATTTTATAAATACTTACAATTTCGCCATGCGCTCTCCCTGTACCTTGCTCAGCAAGATGGCATTCTTGACTTTAATCCAGCTGAGGCTAAGGTTTTTTTTGGTGAGATGGGCCAACACAAGATTGCAGCAATATATTGCACATTGGTTACTAATAGTTATACTACACTCACTAAGACCAGAGAGACTTCAATCAATCAATCAGTGACACTTATAAAGCGCGCTACATACCCGTGGGGTCTCAAGGCGCTGGGGGGGGGGGGGGAGCCGCTACTGCTCGAACAGCCAGGTCTTCAGCTTCTTCCTGAAGGAGAGGTGGTCTTGGGTCAGGCGCAGGTCGGTCGGGAGGGAGTTCCAGGTCTTGGCGGCCAGGTGGGAGAAGGACCTTCCTCCTGTAGTCGCTCTTCGGATGCGGGGGACGGCGGCGAGGGCGTGGTTGGCTGATCGGAGGTGGCGTTTGGGAGCGTAGAAGTTGACTCGGCTGTTGAGGTAGCTCGGGCCTTGGTCGTGTAGGGCTTTGTGTGCGTGGGTGAGGAGGCGGAAGGTGATTCTTTTGTTGACGGGGAGCCAGTGAAGGTCTCGCAGATGTCCGGAGATGTGGCTGGTTCGTGGGATGTCGAGGATGAGTCTGGCTGAGGCGTTCTGGATCCGCTGGAGTCTCTTCTGGAGCTTGGCGGTGGTCCCGGCGTAGAGGGCGTTGCCGTAGTCCAGTCGGCTGGTGACGAGGGCCTGGGTGACGGTCTTCCTGGTCTCGGTGGGGATCCACCAGAAGATCTTCCGTAGCATGCGTAGGATGTTGAAGCATGCCGAGGAGACGTTGTTGACTTGCCTGGTCATGGAGAGGGAGGAGTCCAGGATGAAGCCCAGGTTGCGTGCATGGTCTGTCGGTTTGGGTGCGGTGCCCAGGGCGGGAGGCCACCAGGAGTCGTCCCAGGCCGAGGGAGAGGAGCCCAGGATGAGGACCTCCGTCTTGTCCGAGTTCAGTTTCAGGCGGCTGGTCGTCATCCACTCGGCTACTTGGCAGAATGATTTGGGCCAACTAGATGAGGATGATTGGGTCACAGCTTTGGAGTCCCCGTGCGGGGCGGCCATTGCTGCGCGCCTTCGCCTTATACAATTTCAATATTTTCATTGCGTGTATTTTAGTAGCTGTAGACTCTGGCGGGCAGGATGATCACATCTCCCATCTGTCTGCTCTGCAGAATTCCTGAGGGTACCTTTCTCCACACGATCTGGGAATGTACTGCCTTGGGGCGGTTGTTGAGTGCTGACCTTTCTCTCTGGAGTGTTGGGGTGGGATATTCCACAATCACCGTGCCTGAATCTGCTCCACATTACAGTGGGCATTGGTGGCAATGGATACAAGAGGCATTTGCTCATCCTGGGGCTCACCCTCTCCAAGCGCTGCATTGCCAAGAATTGGAAGGCAACTTCGCCGCCACCTTTGGGGCCTGGAAACAGGGCCTTGATTTTTCTATGGGGTTGGAGCTATCAATTTTCTTAGTCCGGGGTTGTCCCCAGAAAAACCCGAAGATTTGGAAGAATGGACTGATTATCGGGGTCTCTCTCTTGAACCTATTGCTCCTACGATACATAATGAAGATCTGCCACAATGATCAAATGTTGGGTATTTATTCTATAAATGATAATATCTGTATGCTCACGCTACGATTGATGACTCTGTACAGCAAGTTACATATGGACCTTGTGACATTGATGTTTTTAGTTAACAATGTTCATTTGTGTTTAATTAATTGTATAGCATAATGTTGTGTAGTTCTTATATTCCCGATAGGCTCTGCGCATTGGAATAGTATATCCTATAGTTTAGACGTAGGACTGATGTTGACTGGGTCTCTATCGAATATACTAAACTTAATAGTGAGTGCCAGCTAGCTCAGAGGTCAATAGAAACTTTCTCGAATTCACAAGAAGGGATTAGTTTCTGACTACCGCATAAACATGACAACTTTGTTTCCCAAGAATAAGAAATGTATCTCCAGAGTCGTGGAAACAATAGATAAGTATTTCACTCAGTCACTCGTGCATGCTTCGTTTCTAGAGGTGCAGAGAAATAGAGAGACAGGCTTTTTCAATAAAAGGTTTTATTGAACAGTCTTCTTTCTCATGCAAGTAAAGTGAACTGCTAGAATCGTAATGCAAACTGCAAAGTATAATGCTTACAGCGAGAACAATATTATAAAATACTGTGAGAGCATTGTATGGTTTCTAAACCATATATAAATACATACATAAATAACAATGGCTAAAAGTACTCAACTGGTGCTTCTAAAAGACGCCTACCCCAATGTACCTAACCTAAGTTTAGTACGCGGGAGGGAGTGTGGTGTAGCATAGGTTTAGTTTTTCTTTGCCAAGATTCTATCCAAGGTTTCTCTAGGTTCTAATCAGGTCCATACCTTGGTTTAGAATGAAGGAGGTCTGGTATCTCAGTCTCGGGACTTGATTTCACAACACCCCGCAAGGGGAGCTTGGAAACACTGGAGCTGGGTCCTCGCCGGGAGAAATGCAGCCTCCCGATCAGTGCGTCAGCTGGAGGGTCGGCTTCCTTAGGCACTTGCTGTAGCGAGCTGCGTCGGGCAAGTAGATAGTCAATTTGCTCCGAACAACTGTGTCTTGCTAGAGCAAATGAAGGTATATTTATACCTTGATGGTGCCTAGTTTGACGTAAAGTCAGGCATAATAACGTCAGTAAAGAACTCCAAGGGAATAGTAGTTCTTTGTAAAGTACATGAGTTCTTGGACAAATCAATATTCAAGCAAGGGGAGGTCCCTGACTGCTTAAGCCGATTTTCCAAGAAATCGTTGACGTTTTGGTACAGGTGGAAGTAACCAAGCCTGTATTTGGACTACATGGGCTATGTCTAAATATGGGAATGATTTCTATGCCTATATTAGGGCAATGTGAATTGTACCTTTATAAGGGCATGAATTGGGAAAATTCCCTTCGGATTCTAAAACGCCATACAACAATAATCCGGTTTTCAGGTTTTAAAGTCTTTATTTCGATAATACAATCATGAAAGAATTTTTTTTTTTTTAAACGTGGAGTTTTGGACATACAGATTATTATAAAGAGTTGGTATTACGGCAAACACAATTATAGTTTCAATTACTGTATACAAATTCGAATTTCATGAGATTCATACATATAGAGTATAACATTATTTTAAAATTACAATTAAACAGCCTGACAATACAAAGACAAACCTGACCTAGAAATTAAAAAAGATTAAAAAGGTTGGAATTAAAAAGGTTGGAATTAAAAAAGAGACAGGATCTTAATCATTTCTGCTTACTTCTCGTTCTGATCACCCATGCCCACCCCAAGAATTTGGCTACGCTCACAACAATTACATCAGAGGTGTTCGTTCTAAGTGCCCAAATAGCCTCAGCACACCCTTTGTATTTAAGTCGCTGGCAAAGGGGTTTTATCCATTTACTTCGAGGGGCTTGATAAATCGAACAGGCAAATAGAAGATGACCCACACTCTCCTTATGTCCCGGGCACCAAGGGCAATATTCACTCACTCCATTAGACCAGTTTTTAGTGAACGAATTCAAGGGCAAGGATCCCACACGAAACTGGTGGTAAAGTTTCTTGTCAAGTGGCCTCGTGATAATGTCCCAATAGTTCTCTAGGAAGGGATCCAACTTGTGAGTCAGGAACCTTCCTGTTAAACTAGCGGAGCCAGAAGCAGTGACCAAAGCTTGACGAACAGAGGCCCAATAAAGTGCCTTGTACTCCTGTTTTGATGGAAAAATATTAGATCCCGGGGAAACCCACAACTGTTCAAGGCCCATTTCAACCACGATCGATTTTACTGCACGCAGCCATGGAATACCACCGGACCCCCAAATTGATCTTACTTCTGCAAGCTCATTAGCAAAAAGACTAAGGTCAGGAGAGGTCCAAATACGTCTCCAAAAAGCCACCAGTCTGTACCTTGCCATTTCGTTTATTGGGTTACAACCCATATCCAGACAGAGTGGTTTAGATGGAGGATTGGGGTAGACCTACAAGTTTCCGCATGAACTTGCACTGCGTTTTCACCAGGGTAGAGAGGTCCATATGTCCCCAAAGATCTGCCCCATACAAAATTGCAGCGTTAACCTTGGTGGTGTAGATCCAAAGTGAAGGTTTAACTCGTTTAGTAAGGGACCTTTTTTCCTCTTGTAGGAGACAACCCGTGAGACGCGCACATTTTAAATGTAATGTGTCCACCTGCGCTTTCCAACGGAGACAATAGTCCAAGGTTACTCCCAAATAGGTCATAACCTCGACTTGTTCCAAACTCTCTCCATTCATAGTCACTGCACTCCTTAGGGGATGACTCTTAGTGAGCACCATAAATTTCGTTTTTCTCACATTAATCTTAAGATCATTGATGCGACAGAACTCCTCAAAGCGGTCCAGTGCTAACTGTAAACCGCTACAGGTCTTAGAGAGGAGTAATGTGTCATCAGCGAAGATGAGCATAGGAAACCTGGTCCCCCCCAGAGTGGGTGCATCAGTGGGGGTACTAGCAAAAAACTTAACCACTTGATCGATGAACAATAGAAAGAGCGTGGGCGCCAATACGCACCCCTGACGGTCGCCACAACAATAATCCATACTGCAACAATTGTATATCCTAAATGTTGACATATTTACCATTGCCGAGATGTATACAACTTCTGCCCCGGTACCACCTGGGCAGGCTGTGTCTGTCAACAATAACATTTGTTATGAAAAAAAAAGTAGCACAGGGGAATGATCTGATACCGCGCAGGTTTTTGATATCAGTGATTGCTTGTGTTAGGTTTGGTTTGACATACCAGTGATCAATACGGGACCAGGTTCCATGCAGGGCAGAGTAAAATGTGTATCCCTTTGTGTTTCCATATTTGAACCACCATAATTCCCTTAAAAGATTGGATTTTGTAAGTGGATAGGGCATGCAAGGACTGCGGCTTCATAGTATGGCCTGTGCTTGTTGTGTCTCGTAATGGGGTCAGAGAGTGATTGAAATAGCAGCCCATTATTATAGTGGAAATATGTAATTTAGTAAGTTGCACAGATCTGTCCTTCTGGATTTCGAGGGATTCTGTGTATTGTGCGTAAATGTTTACTAACTGAAGAGGGGTGGAGGTTAATGTGCCTACAACTATTAGGTAACGCCCCTCAGGGACAGCAATCCCTTCCCTCGCTTTGAAGGGTATTGCCTTGTGCACTAGGATGCTTACCTCTCTGGAATATGTGCTATAATTTGCGAATAATAGATTCATACCCCTAGCAGATGCATAGCGGGGTGTTGCGTCTGGGACGTAGTGGGTTTCCTGGAGAAAAGGGATCTGCTCTCCGTGTCTAGTTAAATAGGACAGTACTTGTTGGCCCTTCCGCAGGCTGGAGAGCCCTCTCACATTCCAGGTCATTCATTTCAGTGAGTAACGGTCAGTGACCTTAGTGGGCGTGCTCATTGATGACAGGAATTAGCTAAAGGAAGATAAATATGTATGATGCACCCACCTAGTGTGAGGTAACCTGTTTGTGTAGGATAATTTCTGCACTTTGCACATGCATTGAGACCAATAAAGCAAAAGGGAAAAATAGATGAAGTAGCACAACATGTGGACCCCTAGTACCCTCCTCCCATTTCCGGCAGTGTAACGGATACGGTCAGAGAATCCCAATAAACATACCCATATCAAGAAATAAGAACAATTTAAAGGAGTCATTCTGGAGGGGGGGTGCGGAGCACCTATTAATTATGATTATGTATCTATGGTTAATGGCCTAATAAGTAAAGCGTTCAATGTATCTGTATAATCTTTAGAACAGCAAGCAATCAGGAACCGTTCCTTCCTATATCTGTATACGTCTGTTGCGCTCTCCTCACCGACCAAGGGGATACGTCTGTCTCCCACTAGAAGCAAAAATAGAGGAGTGAGGAAAGACAATTCCTGTTATTAATCGGGTGCAGTGCAGCATTATATAGGTAATGAGTGGACGAAAGAGTAATCACCGGACGCCTTGTTCATGGTAGTAAGTTCAATTCGAGCACGTTTGCAAAATTGGGCAGCCTCATCCGGGTTGTCAGGGTTTTAAGGGTGTCGGGGTTTTTGCTATTCTTCCCATGACACGAAAGAGCAAGTGAGGCTCCCTCCCTACTCCCCAGGTTTTAAGGGGCACCACACTTCGAACTGTCTACATACCAACAACGCTGCTTGTGGCACCAGACACATCCTCCGCAAAGCCCATGAGTTGTTAGTTTGCTGAACTGTTCTTCCCCTGTAAGTACCTGCAAAGAGTTTCTTTAGGCATCCATAACATTTCTTCATTTATCTGTGACTGATGGTCTCCATCCAGAGTTGGGGTGTGTTTCCCTTCCCCCAACTTTTGGGGCTCTGTAATTAGCTAGTGCTGGCATCTGTGCCCCGGAGCATGACTCCGCTCCGTTCTTTGGAAAAAGTCTCTGCTGGTGGCAGGCCTGGTCAGGTCCTGAGCCAGCATTGAAGACTGTGCTACTTGTCTGCCAGAAAATGTTTGGCACTCATTTTGGAGGATGTGTTCAAATCCCAATAAATGGATTCTAGTTATATTCTGCTTTGCCTAATATGTAAAATGTTTCAAAAGGCATCACCCTCGATGTATCTACTTTAACATCTGCACTTCTATATGATTGAATTGGTGTGAGTAGGTACTCCCCAGGCTTAAATGTTTACCCAGTGAACAGGAAAGCCTTGCGCAACCCGATTTTGGCTAGATTTATTTGTGCTCAGGCTCTGTTTGCATTCTCCTGGCTACACCTACCACCTTATATGCTTCCTATAGCTATTGAAGTTGACACCATGGCCCCCGTACCATTAATGGCTCCGTTGAATCAATGATATTACTGTAGTTGCACAGAGATCAACTGTGTAGCGTATACAGACCTGGCATGGGATAAAATCCTGAAGAGAACTACATGCCTCAATATTTATGCCACAGAACAACCAACAAAATATTTCCTGATCTTCCCAGTCACAAGGAAACGACAATTTGCAGTAAATTTAAAAAGTGGGTGCTGACAACACTAGCAGATCAATTCCCTGGTGGCTACTTTATTGAATGTTCATATGTAAATAGTAGACCTGTCTGTATAGCTATGGACGAGTTACTTTATTACATGCTATGGACATTATGTAGGTCACTTCTAAACCATTTGTTTCTGCGACCCGTTCTATGGCTTTCAGGGTGCCACAGGTGTCCTCGTTGAGCTTTCTTCTTTTTAATGTCAGTTTCTGTCCTTTGGCAGACATTGGGGGAACCATAATCTTTTATGTAGACTGCACTCAGTAGTCTGTCTCCGGACTCTGGGAATAACCAACGCAAACTTTGGACGCTGTTGCCCATTCATTTGGGCTGAACTTCCCTTTACTTAATGACATCAAAACAAAGATCCTCATAATGGGGAACCAGCTCTGTCTATGGGATACCCTCTAGTAGCTGGAAGCACTTGGGTCCCTGACGACAGCCAGGCAGGAGGTGGAGAATTTGGGAATGTGGCTGCATAATGAACTGAGGTTTGACTATCAGATTAATACAGTGACTGTCTGTTGCATTGGTCTTTTGAGGTACCTCCAGAAGATTCTCTGGCTTCTGCTGCCCATTTCTACTCGAAAGACCATTATACAGGCTTTGGTCACTTCTTGCCTAGACTATGGCAATTTATAGTATCTGTGATTATCTAAGGCTGCACCTAAGATTTCAAACTATTCAAAATACAGCTGGTAACCTTCTAGGCCATATCCCTAAGTACCCCCAGCTAAGTGACCCGCATTGCTTGCCGACCGTGATGTGCATTATATTTGACTCTCTTCTTTGCTTACAGAGAGCTGTCACAATCAGGATGACCTTATCAAAGGCACCTAGTTATTCTCTACTGCCCTTCTGAAATCCCTGCACTCTGCAAATCTCAGTCTGATTGAGGGACCTCTTGTACACAGTGCCCGACATGGCGGACATTCCTTTGGTCACCTGACGCAAACTATGGAACTCCCTTCCCCTGCAACTTTGTCAGCCCACTGAGGAAATATTCTGTATGCAGCTCAAGACCTGGCTGTACTAACTGGCCGTGATTGTTCTGGCTGCTGATATATTTAACTTCCCGTAGCAATGGGAAATCTTATTTGGGTAGCCAATGCTTAGTACAAATCACTAAAATAGAAATTGAGTAAATGCACCTTTCCCCTTGCTTGTGCAATAGGTAATATTCCCTTCACCCATTTTACATAATTGTAATTGTAGTTAAAAATCTGGAAATGTGTAATTTTCTTTAACAGAGAAAGATATTAATGGTCCACAAAAATCTGTACAAGTGCAATCTCAGTCGAGTTTCATCAATTCTAATGCACAGCCTTCGCACTCAAAGGCTGACTGTCTTGTGGTGACCAGGTTAGTCAGAGAACTCGATAAACGTGAGGCACTCCTTCAGTCATAAACATGTAAAGAGATTAGGTAGAATGGGCACAATGAAAGATATGTATTATAATGTGGTCCTTTATATGGTTGTATGACGTTACAACGCATGCCATTACCCTACATGCCGTTACAATGCACACCTTTACTCTGACTGGCTGTTGTGGGTGCGCTGAAAGTTGGAATAGTATAATTTATTAATCCAACTCCAGTGTGTGCAACAGTAGGGAAGATGTTGGAGTTAAATCCAACACCTTCTAACCCCTGCAGCAAGCCTTTCGCGTTGTAATGAAATGTGGGGTAATGGCATGCGTTGTACCGGTTGTTTCCCCCTTTATACCCATCTCTCGTTGATTGTAGCAGTTATTTCTGAAAAGTTTCATTTTATCCCAGATTACTGTGAAAAGATTTAAGTGAAACCCCGTTTCAGTGAAGAAACAAAACAAAAGAAATGCACATCAGATTATACATGTAATTGAAATTAGGAACCCATGAAGGAGATGGACAGGATCAAAATGAAGAACAGTTAGGCTTGGTTTTAGAGTTAGTTAGGCTAAGTTATAGTCAGGTCCAGGGTTAGGGTCAGGGATAGGATTTAGATAACAGTACAGGCTAATTTTAGAATGTGGGTTAGTCAATGTAATGTAAGGAAAAACACCAAGGATGCAGCTAAGTTCAGGCGAATCTGAGGGTATTGATTAGGATCGAGTTCAGATTAGGTTGGGGACAGGATAAGGACTATGTACAAGGCCTGGGAAAAATTAAGGTTTGTGTTATGGTCAGTTGTATGATACATGTTGAGGTTGGGTTATTTTTTCAAAACATTCCTAAATAAAATGTTTGGAAAATATATGAATAAAATGTAACTAGGGACCATTCCATTTAAATTATTTTTGCAATGATAGATATTTTCAACAAGTCTGTATGCAGTTGTCCATTTCAGTGCGAAGTACAGACACAGTCTACTTTTTCTTTAAAATGGTTTTCAGCTAAAGGTCTTGAAAAGTTAATCGATGATCAGGACACGCAGGTAGGGTTTAAACCAAGAGTCTATATTAGACAAATAAGTTTGAAGACAAGACCCCAGCCACAGCTCGCCCGAGTCCGATCGTTCCACACCACATGGGCGCCTCGCATAGAACCTTCACCAATGCGGCATTCTATGTGATGTCACAGTGGTGAAGACCAAAGACTAACGATCAAGAGGGGTGAGGAGAAGGTTAAAGGTCCCCCCCCCCCCTCGGCCAGAGGATACCACAGGTCTTTTTTTCATGATTAAATACCATATTGAATAGGTTGTATAAGAAATGTGCCTTCCAGTGTGTTTGTTCCCCAAGTTCCTGAGAGGTTCCCTGGAGAGATCATTCCTAACATTGATACCAATGCTGACAGGACAAAGCGCATAAGACGTTTTCTATACTTCACAATTACTTAGAGTAAAAATGCGTGAAAGCACTTAGTTGTAGTTTTTCCTGTGGTACTAGCTATCATTAACTCATTGTTATGTTAGTTTCTTATAAAGAGCTAGGAGGGGCATGAAAGAAGGTATCGGAGGAGGGAATGAAGGATTTGAGTTTGTGTCTCGATTTCTCACTTTTGCTGAGTGAAGACAACATCAATAGGTTTCAGCAAAGCATTTCACCATTAGGAAAATGAGTTGGACAGCTAAATGGGCTGATTCCTATGCCTTCTATAAAAAGTACTTGGTGGTTACTTCACTTGGGAGGGAGGTTAATTGGTCCCAAATAAACAGGTTTGTTTTATGCCTGTATCTCCCTTTCAATTCTTCTCTTGTACTTTGTGTGTGGTGAACTACCTTCGTATGCTACCTGTACTTGGAGATGGCTGCTTCTGGGATTTGGGCGAAAAGGAGAATAGGAAGAAGGGTAAAGTTGGGTCGTACTTTGAGTTTTTGGCAAAAGTGGCAAAAATTATGTCTTTGTGAGCAAGTCCCACATAGGTGGAAAATTAGATCAAGCTAGATATATAGACACATTACTTTTGTTGTGAGTTGGCTACACCTAGTTTTAAAGTTCTCTCCTGTTTCCAAAAGTACTTATTTGTAGTCTCTTGGAGAGTGTAATTTTGATAATTGCAGCTCCAACTAAGTGTAGAACGCATAATCAGGATAGTTATTCACTGGAAGTGGTTGCCATGGAGTAGAACTTTTATGTAGACCAACATCATAAATGCAAGCTTGTAGCTTGTGAACCGTGACTTTTTGCTTTTCTTACCCGTCTATCAGGGGATTGTGGATAAGGCTGTCCTAATCCAATGTAATGCGGTCAACTCACTTTGGAGAGAATATTTGGATCACTGGCTGGTAGAAATAGTTATTATCTGTGATTCTCTCTTATTAGTTAGTAAATAAAGCAGCAGCATGGCAATATGTAGATGTAGAAAAATAGCATTTGTTTGTTAGGTACACTACTAGTTATTTGGTAGCACCTGGACTTCAGCTTCATAAATTGTACTGCTAAATCCAGATTTCCATGGATACCCTGTATTTTAAAGTTTCAGATGGAACTAGTAGAAGTGAGAACAATTTCTTAAGTTTCTTATTTATTTTGGAAGATCTGCATCAGGAACCTTACATCCTCAAAATATGTTTACAATTGAGTTACTAGAAACTAATTTGCATAATACATAACAGATTGTTATAACTGAAAGCAGGCAGTGAATGCGATTGTTTACCTTCAAATAGAAATCTTTTAAGTCCACCAAAATCATTATCACAGTGAAGGGAAAGAGAACTGGACAAGGAGGTAACCGTGTCTGTACAATATTTTCTTACAATGACCGAATCCCTCACCTCAGAGAATATCAGAATATTGTAAATTTGATACGGAAGGGGGAAGGAAAGACTGCCAAGGAGAAGTGATGTTTAGGAACTGGGACAGGCCAGGAGTAACCTAGGAGAGAAAGGAGGAAAGAACAGTAGTAGTTCAAGGTTAAACAAATATCGGAACTCGAAAATTGTAATTTTAATGAAATTACTGAAGGACATAAAAAATAGGTAGAAGAATAATAACACCGTATGTTTTTGTAAGGGTGATCAAAACAAAGGCAGTAAAGGAAAAGAAATGCACCCTACAAGTAACAAAATATGAAGTGGAAGAAAGCAAAATAGTAGATGGAAACTTACTTTGGTAGGAGGCAGCTGTGTTATGTTTGTTTAATAGAATAGATATTTTAAGATGCATCAATGATTTAAAGGATGTTTCCTAGTTGGAGGACATGAGGGGAGATCTCAGACATTTCTGTTGAAAAGGAGGGAAAAACAGAGTAATCAACGGAGGAAAAGGAGATGCCCATGTATACATTTCAAGTCAAAACTCGATTTGTTTATAGGTTCTGACCTGGATTTACAAGTGTAACTGAAGATGAGAGAGATTCTGATCTCCTCAAATGTAGCAGGTCAGGAGCAACACACAGGGTTTTTTTTTTTACAGGTTTCAAAGAGTTCTTAAGAACTAAATGTTTTTAGAGTAAACCATGGGAGTGGCCGGCATGAAGCTTTTGTCTTTCCTTGCAGAGGTCTGTGGAAAATTTGCAAACTTAACAAAGTTGCAAAGCTATTTGGAGGCTGGTCCTATGTGCAGTATGACTGGTCAGCCAGAGCGCCTCTCACAACTGCAGAGAGAGCCTGCCCTGTACTTGCAAATTGACTTAAACGAAAGAAGGACATTTTTGCTAACAAGTTTACATTTTTAAACTACATTTTTTGTTGATTTTCCTATCCGAGGCACGTGGTTTGCCTCACTCCCTGTTTGTCCGTGTGACAATTGTCACTTTATTCTCTTTTGTAGACTTTACACACCCCAGAGGAAAGTTTATTCGTCCTTTAAAACTTGCTGCAGGGATTATGAATTACAAATTGGCAATGGAGTTTTTACTCTCCCTAGGAACAGTTGAGCTCATATATTGTTTTTTAAATTACCTTTTGAACGCTCTTAAGATTCGTAGTAGATACTGATAATTTTAAGTCTTAAAATTGTGTATATGTGGATGAGCTGTTTTCAAATGAAATTGTGTTTTGTACAACTTTTTATGGCTCCTTTAAAGTCGAAATAAAGTATTTCTGACTGACTGGCTTTTCCCACATTGGTGACATTTGCATCAGTGTTTGACGGAGAAGCTAAAGTTGCAGAGAAATAGTCTGTTACATTTGTGATGGGTAAAGCTTTCAGGCATTACAACAATGTGTGATTGCCTTATTGATTTGTGCTTCAGCAAAAGCATGTAAGTGGACAGTGTAATTAATATTTTATGCAAATACATTAACAAGCTGCTGAAATTAAATTGTAGTGAATTGAATTTATGCTTTTTAGTATCTAGAATGAGATTTTAACATTCATATTAAATGGTGCTTTTTGTAAACATCAATGTATTTGATTGCATACATATAAACAGAATTTTGATTAATTTGAGTGATGCACATCGTGTTAAGGTGGAATTACCTGAGGAATTTATAGCACTAGCAAAATGTAAATTTGTATTAGTTTTCTAGAAACGACCTTTCTAGGAGCTTCACTCAGATTCATTGTGATTGTTTAAATAGGTGCCAAATATCTCGTAATAATAGTTGGAATAGAGGGAACAGGCAAATGAGACAGAATCATAAAAATAAAATATTCAACAAAATTTGTTAAACTTTAAATATTTCACCTGAAAGATCAAATTAAACTACAACAAAAGAGTAGATTAATAATACTTTCCAATCTGTAAATCTCCACTCTATGATCTTAGGTTGTATCAAAAAACGTAAGTGGTAAATTGCAATTTCTGGTGTCGAGTTACTCAGGCCTGTGCAACATCTAGCAACTTAAGGTTTTGCTATTATCGTGCATACCTTTACCATATCAACCAACTGATATTTATACTTTTCTCTTAGCAAAACAGGAGCTAGTGCAAAGGTATTTATTGTTTTAAAGTCAAAAGTGCACATGTTTTATAGTGTCTGACATATTACACAAAAGTTTTTATTGGTGCTTAACAGTGATAAAGGAGCATTTGTTCAAAATTATTAAATTGCATTGCTTATCTCATACCCAGCGCAGCTGGAAGAGGGTGGAAGCCCCTCCTCCTTCAGCATGCTAAAAACAAAGCACAATCTACCAGACATAGAACTGTACAACGCCCTTAAATTCAAAACAGCCCTGTCCAAAGCGAAACTATCAAAGCACAAGCCCTCGAACATCCAATACATGACGAATGTCAACTGAATAGAACACCAGGTATCACACCTATACAAATTACTACGACCCAGCTCCTCCAAACTTGACAACAAAACAATTACTGGGAGAAAGAACTCTGCACCACACTCAGCAAGAAGGAACGCCACCTCCACTGGGCCTCCCCCAGGCAAAACAAAATCTCCCTGGCTTTAGCGCAGACTAAATTCTGTCCCCTAAACAAAACATACTGGACCCCAGCATGCCTGGCGACTCTGGGCCTGAGGGAAAATTACCAGTGCTGGAATTGTGACAAGGATAGTGGGGACCTAGCACACCTTAGCTACCACTAGACAAAGTTTAAAAAAATATTGGGAAAAAATATTCACCTTCATAAATAAAACATTAGGATGCACACTAAAAGCGGACTTTGCTACTCTCGCCACTGCATTCATGACAACCGAGCTAGACTCACAGCAAGACAGAGACCTTCTGGATCTTCTACTAACAGCGGCAGTCAAAATAGTACTCACCAATTGGAAAGACGCCTCCAAGGCAACTTTCAAGGGTTGGCTTAACTGGGTGATGTACCTTTGAGGCGCTGACAACACCGCCCAACAGGGGGATGTGGGCGGCCTTGGATGAGCTCTTAAATCCATATGACCCGCCATGAATAAATACTAACAAATCTAACACGTGGCTCTACACCACATCCCTACAGGTTTCAAGACTCTGGACGTGAAGAAAGTAAATTTCTGTATGTTATCCTTTTCTCCCTACCTTAATTCCTATCCTTTCCCCCTCCTCACACTACTCTCCTCTTACAACGACAGTGGATAGGGGGCCAGCCAAGCTTATATATTGTGTAACTGTACCACCATTAACATAGCCATTGTGGGCTGCAACCTTGTAACAACTATGCGCTGATGTTCATATGTTATATGTTTGTAAAATTTAAAAAACAAAAAAGAAAAACAAATCAATTCAAAGCAGCGTCACTTAGCTGGAGGATACTCATTCCACTGTCTTCAAAACTACATACCTCACAATTCTGTTGCTCCATCGATTGGTTATTGCTATATCATTAGTCCAGTGTTTTACATTGATCTTTTCAGAAGGCTGAACAAGCTTTTCAGTGCTAGTGACGGTATTCATTTAGATATATAGATGTCGCTGCCTTATTGTTTCTGCCACAGCCCCCTTGGACTGCTTTGCAACCCCAGCAATTTACACAATGTGTAATACTAATCTCTTAAAGGTTAGTATGCTTCAGCTTCACGACTTTCAACAGTGGGAACTTGTTCTACATCACTGTGTGTTAAAATGCTAATTGTTTGGGAGAAGAGCATATTGGCCAGTATTCCATAAGGTAAAGGTGGTCTAGTATACTGCGTCTGGTGTCTTAAGGAATGTCAGAGGGTGTGTGAAATCAGGTCTGCTCTACCCACGTGATTTTTCCGAAATACTATGTCCCTGAGGTCATGCATGCCTCACATTTGCATCCTAGTTGACCCAGTGGTTACTTGAAAGCCTTTGAAGGATTAGGTGGCCAAACATTTCTTAAAACTGGACCCCTAAAAGGCTGTATTGCCCCAGTTTTCCACTTCAGCCTGCTTTCTACACGTGCTGAATTGATAGTTGATATATTTGCCAGATGCTCCCCTGGCTTCTTTCGTGAGAAATGGTTAAATATGGAAGCCCACTTAATAAACTTCGTCAAAAAACTTTCTCGTTTGGTTTCACATGCCTGAAAGATTAAAAAGTGCATCCTTACTGAGGACCCTAGAATCTCCACTTAGGCACCGGTTTCATCGCGGTTGGGTGGGGAAATGTAACTTTGGGGGAGGTGTTCCAGAGTCCTCAGAGATTCTTCTGGATGGACGTCCACAAAAATCGTGACATTGCCAGATTCTTGCCACCGTCCATTATTTGCTTCTGAAGATCAGCCCCTTCACGTTGGCTCTTTGGAACACATAACTAGCCATCTAAAGCAACATCCTTACCTCATGGTCAACTAGAATTCTGGAGAGGCTCAAACTTCCAGACATCAGTATTCTGGAGAGGCTCGAACTTCCAGATGCCAGTAAATTCTTCAAGTCGAAATCCTGTTTTCCTCCCGATGTTTAGTGTACCTCCGAATAAGACATACAAATTAAAAACCCATCTTTTTACTGTCTCTGAGTAAATTCGCGTTTTGATATATTGTATGTTGTATTGTTGAATTACTTTATGGGTCTGGAAGGCTTGGCATTTTTATGATTTGTTTGTATGTGCAATCAAATAAAGGACTCACAAACTTTCCGCCATATCAATACTTTCAAAAAAGAAAAATACCACATATGTAAACTGTGGCTTTTCAAATACCTGGGCATACATGTCAGCAGTAATTGTTTTGTTGTCAAGTTTGGAGGAGCTGGGTCGTAGTAATTTGTATAGGTGTGATACCTGGTGTTCTATTCAGTTGACATTCGTCATGTATGCAGTGGCGAGAGTAGCAAAGTCCGCTTTTAGTGTGCATCCTAATGTTTTATTTATGAAGGTGAATATTTTTTCCCTATATTTTTTTTTAACTTTGTCTAGTGGTAGCTAAGGTGTGCTAGGTCCCCACTATCCTTGTCGCAATTCCAGCACTGGTAATGTTCCCTCAGGCCCAGAGTCGCCAGGCATGCTGGGGTCCAGTATGTTTTGTTTAGGGGACAGAATTTAGTCTGCGCTAAAGCCAGGGAGATTTTGTTTTGCCTGGGGGAGGCCCAGAGGAGGTGGCGTTCCTTCTTGCTGAGTGTGGTGCAGAGTTCTTTCTCCCAGTAATTGTTTTGTTGTCAAGTTTGGAGGAGCTGGGTCGTAGTAATTTGTATAGGTGTGATACCTGGTGTTCTATTCAGTTGACATTCGTCATGTATTGGATGTTCGAGGGCTTGTGCTTTGATAGTTTCGCTTTGGACAGGGCTGTTTTGAATTTAAGGGCGTTGTACAGTTCTATGTCTGGTAGATTGTGCTTTGTTTTTAGCATGCTGAAGGAGGAGGGGCTTCCACCCTCTTCCAGCTGCGCTGGGTATGAGATAAGCAATGCAATTTAATAATTTTGAACAAATGCTCCTTTATCACTGTTAAGCACCAATAAAAACTTCTAGTGTAATATGTCAGACACTATAAAACATGTGCACTTTTGACTTTAAAACAATAAATACCTTTGCACTAGCTCCTGTTTTGCTAAGAGAAAAGTATAAATATCAGTTGGTTGATATGGTAAAGGTATGCACGATAAAAGCAAAACCTTAAGTTGCTAGATGTTGCAAAGGTGAATATTTTTTCCCAATATTTTTTAAACTTTGTCTAGTGGTAGCTAAGGTGTGCTAGGTCCCCACTATCCTTGTCGCAATTCCAGCACTGGTAATTTTCTCTCAGGCCCAGAGTCGCCAGGCATGCTGGGGTCCAGTATGTTTTGTTTAGGGGACAGAATTTAGTCTGCGCTAAAGCCAGGGAGATTTTGTTTTGCCTGGGGGAGGCCCAGAGGAGGTGGCGTTCCTTCTTGCTGAGTGTGGTGCAGAGTTCTTTCTCCCAGTAATTGTTTTGTTGTCAAGTTTGGAGGAGCTGGGTCGTAGTACTTTGTATAGGTGTGATACCTGGTGTTCTATTCAGTTGACATTCGTCATGTATTGGATGTTCGAGGGCTTGTGCTTTGATAGTTTCGCTTTGGACAGGGCTGTTTTGAATTTAAGGGCGTTGTACAGTTCTATGTCTGGTAGATTGTGCTTTGTTTTTAGCATGCTGAAGGAGGAGCGGCTTCCACCCTCTTCCAGCTGCGCTGGGTATGAGATACCTAGTCTTTTCCATGTGTCTATGGCGAGCGGTTTTCCCCTATATTTTATCTTTGTGTTTGCCCATAGTGATTCCCACATTGAGTTCTTCACGCTGTGTTCCATTTTTTGACCTACTTTAAGCTGGGCATTCCTAGTGTTTTTGAGTATTGGGTTTGCTTCTAGTGCCTGTTTGTTGGCTGTAAGGAGCGCTATTGGCTCCAGGTTGTCTAGTATGGCTCTCTCAATATTGAGCCAGACCGGCGTATACTCCTGGATAGGAAGAACCCAGTAGGCCCCCTGTTTCGCTAGAAAAGCAGTTTGGAAAGTTCTAAAGTCTGCCACATTTACTCCCCCCAGTTTTTTGTTTAGTCTTAGTTTTTTAAGGCTTATTCTTGCCTTTTTCCCCCGCCAAAGGAATTTATTTATCATTTTGTCCATTTTACGGTGGAACTCGTCCGTGAGTACGAGCGGTAGCTTACCAGACCGGTAGTTGACCATTGGGGTGATCATTATCTTTATTGTCTCTACTCTCCCCCACCATGTCTGGAATTTAGGTGACCAGGCCTCCAACAGCGTCTTTGTCTTTTCTAGTAGTAGTTTTTCGTTTTTGTCGAGTGTTGCTTTGAGGTCTTTGCTGACATGTATGCCCAGGTATTTGATGAACCCAGTTTGCCAGGCAAGGCCTGAATTCCCCAGTATCTCTCTAGTGGTGTGGATGTTTAGTGGCTTACACTCTGACTAATCTTTGTTCAGCTTGTAGCCAGAGTGGGTTGAGTACTTCCCTCTGGTCTCCATGAGTGCCGTGATGGAGGAGTTGGGTCTCTCTGTGACTGAGGATGTCATCCACGTATGCGGCTAGTTTAACTGTGGACTCTACAATGGTCATCCACCTCATGTCCTTATTGGACCCGATGTCCCTGATCAACAGTTCTAGGGCCAGCAGAAACAGCGAGGGGAACAGGGGACATCCCTGTCTTGTCCCCTGTTGTAGGTTGAAGGGTTCTTAGACCGCCCCATTGACTACTATTCGAGCTTTGGGGTTTTCTTACAGAGCCATTACTTTCCGTGTATAAGATTCTCCCAAGTTGTATGACCGCATACATTGCTCGAGGAAGTGCCAGGATACCCTATCAAACGCTTTCTCGGCGTCTAGTGTGATCATCACTGCTGGTTCCTTGGTGGCCCGTTCCAGTATGTGGCACAGGAGTCTGGTGTTATCATGTGACATGCACATCTTTAGGAATCCCACCTGAGAGTTGCTTATCAAACGTGGGAGAACAATGTTTAGCTTTGAGGCTAGGATTTTGGCGTAAACCTTGCTGTCTACATTGATTATTGAGATGGGCCTGTAGTTTTGGGGCAGCTCAGTGTCCTTGCCTTCCTTCGGGATAACTAATATATTAGCCTCTGTCATGGTATGGGAGACCGCTCCTGTTCCCTCGCAGTGGTTGAACACTTTTTTCATTTGCCATCTCAATTTCTGTTGAGCTAATTTCTCGTCCAAGTGTCTGCGCTTCTTCGTTCGTTATCTTTGGGAGATTTAATCTGTCTAGGTAGGCTGTGAAGCCTGCCTGGTCTAGTGATTGATCGTTTTTGTATAGTTCGACATAGAACTCTCTAAATGTCCTTAGTATCTCCTTGTGTGTGTGTTGCGTGAGTCGGTGATTGATGAGATGGTGTGCTGTCTTTGTTTGTGTTTAAGATAGGAGGCTAGGATCTTCCCTGCATTGTTAGCCTCGCAGAGGTTAATTGCCCTCTATTTGTTCACACACAGTCCGGCCCTCTCGCTTAGGATTTTGTTGTAATCATATTTTTTGTTTGTAAGCTCTGTTAGAGCGGTACTGTTCCTTGTGTCCGAGATGTGGGTTGCCTCTAACCTTAGGATGTCCTCTTCTAGCTGGGTCTGTTCTTCTTTGACTGTTGCGTAGTTTTGCCATCGTTTCCCACCATGGTTAGTAGGCCTTGCTTCGCTTGATGGAGCTCAAATCTTCTGTCTCCTTTCCGCTCTATGGGCT
The DNA here is from genome assembly GCF_964263255.1 of Lissotriton vulgaris. Classification (NCBI taxonomy): domain Eukaryota; kingdom Metazoa; phylum Chordata; class Amphibia; order Caudata; family Salamandridae; genus Lissotriton; species Lissotriton vulgaris. The sequence goes on from NC_141687.1 coordinate 1,700,324,679, forward strand.
GGTAGGTCTGCACTTGTGAAAGGTAGCTTTCAGCTTTTTTGGGTTTCAATGGTGCTTGTTGTGTGGCTTTGTCTTGCTGCTTTGCGAGCCCCTCCCCTCGTCCCGAACTCTTGGGTCGGTGCTGGTGTGTTGATGGCCTTCTCTCGTGACGCTCTTGTTGACTCCACCCCTTCTGTAAACTGGGCCTAACCGCCGACCTTTTGTTGGTGTATTTTGGCCTGTGTAAAGGTGCCTTGTGGCCTCTGCTTTGGTCGACCGCTGCCTTGGGTCGCGCTTGTTGCTCTTGTCGTACGCCGTCACACGAGGCGGGCGGTTTAATTGGACTCAGTTCCCTTGTGTTTTGTAGTGGCTGTCTTCAGATGTGGCGCCCGCTATGTTCCCCCCTACTTCTATGGGATTGGAAAGCTGTTGTTTGACTTGCCCTGTGCCCTGATTACAGCTGAGCTGCCTCTTCTGTGATCTTTCTAGAATTAGTGCTTTACTGCAGACTTGGTTCCCGAGGGGTGAGTGAACAAGACTGTTGATATTCTCCTGGGCTCATGATGGCTTTCCGTGTGCTCCCTTGTCTGGTCTGTGCTTCTTCCCGTATCAGTTTCGCGGGTTTGTGTTTGGTTTGTGCTGTTTAGTGCTCAGATTATGGTGATTTGCTAGGGGTTTTTTTTCCCCCTGCTAATGGGTCTTGTGCTGACCCTCCTGCAGCCGCTTGTCTTGAACGCTGGCCCTCTGCAGTTGGTCCCCCTGCCACTCGTTCAAGTGTCCCTCGAGTAGTGCTTGCCCTCTCTGTTTTTGTTAGCTCCCTTTTTGTTCCTATCTATTGTGAACCTCCGTGTTTCGCCATATTCAAATCTGCCCCTCCCAGCGCTGAGATGGTTTTTTGTCACCTTTCCTTTCGCTTTTCTTTGGCTTTCGTTTTTGCCGGGATCGCGCTCTTCGCGTTTTTCCTTTCACCCGCGTTTTTTTTTTTGTGCAAAATGTCAGACACCTTTTGTTGGTTTTGTTTCCTTAACCTCTTCGACTCTGGCGTGATGTTAGGGATTGCTTGGCTACTTTTCCGCTGAGCATACCATGTCCCTTTTTTTTTGTACCTCTTCAGCTGGATCTCGGAGCTTCTCATTGCCATCGGGTCTCGATCCGCACCGTGTTTCCCCCCCAAACCCTCCCCCCCCTCGCTTTGTACTCCTGCGTTTTGCTGCATCTTATGTTGTTCTCTTAAGATGGCAGGCCCCCTGGTACGTGCTTTCAGTTTCGTTAGCGCCGTCGTGGAGTCGGGGGCTGCTTTTCTCTTGTACCCGTTCACTGAGGTGGGGTGCTGCCAGTGGGGGTCGCGGTGGTTGTCTGCTACACTGACCTTGTAGCAGCCTCTATCAGGTGGTCCGGTGCTCCTACTTTCATGCTTGTCCTCCACAGGGTCTCCTCGTTTTCAGGTTGCCATGTGCACTTTCCGGTGAATCTCTTGGGGGATTTAGCAGGGTTTGGTTGGACTTCCCTCGCTGTACGATCTCCCCGCTCGGCCCCTCTGCTATGCTGATCTCGCTGGATCCTTCTACCAGGAGACTGGGGGCTCTGATGTTCTTGTTTGTGTTACTTTGTTCTCCTAAAAAGGCGGCCCCCTGGTGTTGGCTTTCGGTTTCGTTTGTACCCTCGTGGGGATGGGGGCTGCTTCTTCTCCTCTACCCCGTTGACTGGGGGGGCTGCCGGTGGGGGTCACGGTGGTAGGCTGTTCTACTGACTTCGTAGCAGCTTTTATCAGGATGTCCGGTGTTCCGGCGTTCTTGTTGCCACTGCAGGATCCCTTCAGTTCCCGGTTGCCATCTTGGGCTCTCTGCTCTCGGATCTCGGAGTTTTTTTACAGGTTTAGGACGGATTTCCTTGCTGTACAACCCCCGCACCCGGCCCCTCAGCTCCCAGAGCCCTTCCGACGTAGTTGGTGGTGGTTTCTTCTTCTCTTAGCGTGCCATAGGTTCAATAATTTCTTGCTTGCTCCCAGGGTTTAACGGGGCGTCTGATTCAGGCAACTATCCCCATTGCCGTCCAAGCCACGCGCCCATTTGATTTGTTTTTCAACCTATGATCCGTGTCGTCTTCAGAAAGCAGAAGGAGTCAATAGGAGCATTGTCAAGTCCTTTTAATGGGTATAGTCAGTTCATCATCAAAGGAAACCAGGAAGTGTGGAGTTGGTTTGTGTAATGATTTTTGCGTAATGTGCCACACAGAGTCAAAGTGCTGCAGAAGATCACCTTCTTTCACATGGTTTGATATCTTTAAGAGCATACAGGGACAAGTGTTAGGGCACAGCAAGGTGCAGTTCCAAATGTATAACACATATAATACCATTCGCAGATGACAATCATCTCAAAATGGCTGGATCATATCTACTGCTGGGTGAAAGGTTGTTAACTTAGTTCGGATGGAACCAGAACAGATTTTCATGGTGCAAGGACAATACTAAACAAAAAAAATCACATTTGCCCCACCATCAACCCTTCACAGACATATTATAAAAAGAAAAACAAATGTTCTGGTAAAGAGCATCAACTTCAAGCACTTCATGATCTGGTGAATTATCGTACTTCTTCAACCCAGGTGGAGCTCACAAGAGGACTTGAGATGACTGATCTTCTCTGCTGCAGTGCTCTATACACTGGGTTCCCCGAGAAATCATTAATAAACTACAGAAGATTCAGAACCTGGTGATCAGATTGTGTTTGAACCTGTTGGAAAGCACGCCATTAGAGTCAGGTGGAGTCCAGGACCAAAGTCAAGGTAGTCTGAACCTTGCACAAGGCTTACTTCAGCAAAGGACCAGGATGCTTGCAAAAACTTATCAACTTATATTTAATGTCGCATCCACTGTACTGATCGTGTCAGCCTGTCTGCCACCTTCCGGGGCGTGTTCGTAGGCCGGTAAGTTCCACAGTTTGGAGTTTTGGAAAACCATAATAGTTCTTTTTGAGCTTTACATGTTCCCTGATGGGACATTGATGTGTGCTCTTCCCAGATTCAGCAAGCATTTAATCCTACATAAATGAATCTCTCTAGGTAAATCTAAAGTGCCCGAATGTCCAAAGTACAGCAACTTTTTCCTGCTCACTGACAGAGTGGCGTTTTTAGGTGTTTCACTTAATTCGGAAGAGGCATATAAGATTACGTCCAACATGCATCAGACTCCTACCTCTCCTATACCATTGGCAGTTACATTTGTAGACACTACGGTGTGTCTCTTTACATTTAACATTTATAGCATGTACATACTTAATCTCATCCTTCATGTTTTCAAATTCATCTCGTCATACTCTACCCCATGTGGATTTCTTTAGTTTTTTTATTTTAAACAACTATAGCATCTTATTAGTTTTTATTCTAGGTAAAAAAAAAAATTCGAATTCTGAATAGAATTTCAACATTTCCACGTCAAGCGTAAGTTGAGCTTGCCCACCTGGTACTATAACTTTTGAACAATAGCTACCTACTTGTCCCTTAGTTTCACACAATAATTATTTGAAATTTTTTTATTGGTGTTTTATTTCTGTAAAATAGAGAAGTTTCATTTGTGTACATTAAAATGTTCATCTCAGTTTGTACATTGCATGTATATTAGCAAAATGCTATGTGTTTGCAGCCAGTAAGTTTGTAGACTGCTTGTATATTAGCAAAATGCTATGTGTTTGCAGCCAGTAAAGGAACTAATAACCAGAAGAAGAACAGAGTCCAGTGTCTCTTTATATATGTATGAATATGGTATTTCTATAGTCGAAATCTATCCAAAAAGGCAGAGGAGCACTGTACAGGGTCTAAGCTAAGGCAAGCATACAATTAACAAGTGGTATGAGAGGTAGCTAGTTATTGCATTGTGATGTAGTGTTCTTTAAGAGGAACTATTTCGTAAATTGGAGCAGCGTTGGGGAGATCCTTATCGGTAATGGGATGTTGTTGCAGGTCCTGAGAGCATAGATAGAAAAGGCCTGCTGTCTTTCTTCTTGTCTGTCTCCTCTGACTCTGTGATACAGTGTAGGCATATTCAATTTTAATTTAGACTGCTGGTATCTGCTGTCAGGTTTGAAAATAGAATGCCAGCTATTCCGTCACTTCATCTCTCTTGTGGAGGCTTAGCAGGACTAAGGCATAGCTGTTCTTGGTAGTAATTCAGTGGATCATACTTTTCCAATTAGTTTGACTGGGGAGGGCCTATCAGATTTGTCTAATTTATATCAACCAGTGGCTATGTTATGTTAGTATGAATTTGTAGAGCGCACGTTCACCCCGGGGTTTCTTGGCGCTGTGTGCCTCTGGGAAACCAGTCCTGGCTTTCCCTGTGAGATGGTCCCTATTGGGCATCCTTAAGGTGAAGCCAGGCATCCCCGGCAGCGAGGGGGGCGTTGTGGAGATTAAGCAAGCTATTGCCCAGAGTTGCAGCGTGAGACCCATGGTTAGAGAGGCACCGAGGCGAGATTTATCGAGCCCGCTGACATTGGTTCCGTACCCTGCCTCGTCGGGAATTGAACCCTGGTCCCGGGCCGACCTCTGCTTCTGGGTTTGCCGCCTCTAACCAGTGAGCCACACTTCTCCACTATGTATGCCAATGCAGGGCGGTTTGTCCTCTTTTTTTTTTTTTTTCTCTTTCAAATCTTTCCCTGTGTAATAGTTGGTCTTCCTCTCACACTAGTTTCTGCTAATTGAACATCTGATATCTGTTGTTTTGCAATTATTAATGCCATGTCCTTGATCAATTAAAATGCTCAGAGACGCATCTGGCTTCCTTACATGTGTCACCAACGAGCTATTTCTACAAGCCCTAAACATCTGTAGACCATTGGGTTTCAGGCGAAGACCTCTGTTAATCTCAGCTTAGGAAACCACTTTTATCAGCTGATGGTGAAATCCCACTTAGACGCTTCACCAACTCCTTTACACATGACATTTTTGGGGTACATGAAAGGCTGTAATAGTGAAATCTCTGCTAAAGTAACTTTTTCTTAGCCCCCAAAAGAAGACAGAAAGTTTATCTTCAGTCTGCTCACTGCAAAGCTCAAAGGCCCCTGCAGTGATTAGAACACCTTCGCGTAAGTCCTCAATGATTTATTTAAGAGGTGCTTCAATGCTTTATTTATTCAGGATTTGGAACTCCAATAAGATCCACATGAAGAGACAAAGGTCCGATATATAACGGGACAAAGTAGTGGTGCTAACGAACACCCTTGTTTCAAACGGTTTTATGTAGGGATAACTGTAGATTGTCCCCGATCCCCGCCTAACAGTATCTGGCATCAGGTGGAGGAATGGAGGCTTATTATTAAACATAATAAAATGATGTGCATTCCAAGATTAGACCGTTTTTTCCACAAAGTTGGCTAATTAACTTTATCAAAGGCTGTGGAAAAGTTGATGAATGCAGCGTAGACTGGGCATTTCTGAATGGTCACCTATATTTCTCTGTGATAACTTGCAGAGCCGTACTATTGTCCAGGGTGTAATGATTTTCCCTACAACCAGATTGCTCTAGTGAGATAATCGTGTTAGCCTCGACCAAAGAGTTTAGGTGCTCCAAAGGGCCACTGTTCAGTGGTGAATGGCAAATAATGTTTTGAGATAGACCGCAGCAAAACCAGAAGTCTTAATTACATCTGTCATTGGGTAAGTCAAATGGAATAAGTCACTCTGACCAGATGTAATGGCTTTCACCGCGACTCAAACACATTAGACATCCTAGGGGTCCTTCTCGATAACACACTTTTGCTGGAGCCACAATCTATCAGTGTTGTTCTTACTTGCGTTTTCAAATATGCACTCTTAATAAGATCCTCCCAGTAATTGACTTCACTTTTCATATTACACTTATTCAATCAAGGCTGGACTATACCAACTCTGTTTACCTGTCCATATAAAAACTACTTCAGCTTGTCATGGTACAACTATCTGACTGGTGATGGGACAACATGAAATGCACATATCACTCAGGTGCTTAGGTCACCACACTGGCTATTGATTAGTGGTCATATCTTTCAAGGCTCTGATGATCGTATATAAAGCCATATAACAGAACCTCCCGACTTTTCTTGCTAACAAATTCTCATTTGACCGGCCTTATTGCTCTTTGAGATCTTTCATCCTCTCACTACTTTCGATTCTGAGAATTAGAATGGCCACTTCTGGGGACCAGTTATTTTTTTATTGTAGCAGCAAAACTATGAAATCAACCACCAATACATCTTCGAGCCGAAACAGACTTCCTTCACCTCAGGCCTCACTGAAAACCTGGCTTTTTTAGGTTTCTCTGCACAGCGCTAACAAAATCTATTGTAATTTATATAAATCTTAAAAGGGGCTTACATCCCGCCCTCACTTTTCATTGGTTGGTGTGCTTCACACTTTCATTTCCTCCATTTCGGTTGGCTGTAAAATACAATTTCCTTTTGTTCCTCTGATCAGTGTCCCATGGCCCAAGTACTGTTTTCATCAACTTTGTAGGAATGTTTTTTTTTTTTAAAGCTTTTGCCTGACTGGTTTGGCACTCTACAAGCATACACAGCTTTAAGTATTCAGCTGAGAAAATCTGCTGGAAATTAGAGCATCTGTGCTTGCAGAGCTCTGGGTGATTTGACCTCCCAAGGGGATCCCCATCTAGACCCTGGATCGCCATGCCATGAATACATTTCCATCCATCTCCAGCCCCCGTTGCCTAGGCAGCTAATTCTTTTGAGCCCACTTCTGCCTCATCAAAGGCACAGGTCATCACTTTACTAAGCACTCCTTCGCAGGGATGCGAATGCCGTCACAGCTGCTGCAAAAAACAGCTTCTAAAGGTGGCAGCATCTCTGCCCGTAATAGAGGTAATTGCTGGCAGTACGATATGGGAGTGGGTGCTCCGGCAAAGAGGTGCGATATACATGTGTTTTTGTTTCAGGAACAAGCTATTCTGGCATCTCTTTTGCTTCCCCTGTTTATGAAATATGGATGGTACCAGTTTCGCGCTTGGAGACTAACTGGCAGAGCCGAGCATCTCCACAGACACGCCTTGTGCATGCATCTTAACACTTCACTGAACAATCAGTCAACATGTCAGCAACACATGTTTTGTAAAAACCTTCCAGTGAGAGTAATGGCTCCCACCAAGGCTCCGAAAATGCTTTGAATTCAGCAGATTTCTTTTGCAGGCATCCAATGGGCACCTTTTAAATTGTCTAAGTTTCAGACATTTGAGCCAGAGACCCCTGGGGTCTTCCTTTCATTATGCCTAAAAATATAGCGTTATATTGTGGAGTCTTGATTAATATCTGAATTCTGAGGAACTGGAAATTACACAGGACACTGCTGGAGCCTGGATCCACACCCGGAAGAGGAGTAACTCTATTGGAAGATTTTCGTTCCCTTTATTTGAGAGTAAAAGAGAAGAATTTTCCAAAGGCCAAAACTGAGAAGTCACACTTTCACATCCAGATACGTTCACACACCTTAGATATCTGCTCTAGTTTGACACCTTTATCATATGATCTAAACTAAATACATTTAACATTTTTGTGCTTTGACATTCAACCTTGAGAGTGCTTCATTTAACCGGACACCATGTTCCATTTGGGTGGACTTCTAAACTATTCTGTTATCCTAAATGTGATTTACATCCAACATCCTCTAAAAAATATGCAGAAGTCCTATTATCCTGGAATTCTTCTTTGGATACAATTGTATAACTTGCTCCAGAATCTACTACCTCTTTAACATCCTTGCTGTTTATATTTATAATTATTTCGGGTTTTTGATTTCAGTCTAATGTTTTTCACTTACCATGTTAAGAACATATTCAGTACTGTCCTCCTCACTTAACTCACTCCCTATTGCACTTCTAATACTTCTCTTTGCATCACTCTTGTATACTCTTGCATAATGACCTATCCTCTTACACTTTATGCGAATAACTTTGTGAGCAAGGCATTCTTTTGCATCTGCACTGTGATTGTAGCTATCACCACTCATGCACGTTTTATTTTCTTAACTATTACGTTTCTTCCATACCGTTTTCGCCGTTTACTTTGTCTTCTTCCTTTGACACTTTCAGCTAATTAACATTTTTGTAGACTTGACCTTTATTTTCCGCTACAGTAATATAATCTTGTTTTATCATTTAGATACTTCACACACTTAGATGCTAATTGAGGTGCTATGTCTTTACCTCTGCCTATTATGCAAGGCTTCCAGTAACTTTGGGATTGATGCTCTTCATAACTTTTCGTGGATTGATTTGTCAACTTCTGGATGCAACCTGCCCACAGTATTCTTTTGTCAAGAATATCAGAACTATGGGGATGTTTTCTTTTAGTCACTGTGTTTAACATTTCTGAATATTACATAGACCCATCGGGTGCCTTTCTGAAGGGCTGCTAAATAGAGATAAAGAAAAGTCATAAAAACTCTCCAGGCAGGAGAAATAACAGCTAGATTCATCAAAGAGCCGTTTTGCGAGTCCTTAATAGCGATTATTAAGGAATCGCTATTAAGGACTTGCAAAACGGGATTCATGTAGGAATCGCTAAATAAATTGCAATTCCTACACATTCCTTATTTGCGATTAGCAAATTGCTAATCGCAAATTAGGCCCATAGGAATGAATGGGGAGTATTCCTTATTTGCAATTTGCTAATCGCAAATAAGATAGCGATTTCAAGGGTGCCAGGGGTGTCCAAAGGACACCCTGTAGCACCCCTGAAATGCAATTTGCGCACACACGTGTCCAAAAGACATGTGTGTGTGTGTGTAACATGCAACAGAAAAAAAAGCACTAAAGTGCATATTTCTATTTTTTCGCTATTTACCACGAAGTCAGACTTCTTGGTAAATAGAGGCCAAATATTGCGAATTCGCAATTTGAAATTGGTTAATGAATTGCATTTAAGGAATCTCTAATAGAGATTCCTTAAATGCAATTCCTCGCAAATATGCGATTTCTCAAATAGCGATTTTTGCATTTGGGATGATGAATCCCAAATGCAAAAATTGCGCTCAGAATTCTCAGAATCTGGCCTTTTGCGAGCACAATTTCCTTTCATCAATCTAGCTGTAAAAGTTTAAAAATATTAGAAGAACACTGCATTCCCAAGCCCCAGATTGAAGTAGATGAGGACCAAAGCCAATGAAGCAGGATTCCAGGAAATGTAGCAGAAGGAATTCCTTTATAAGTACCAGAGTAATAAGAGCTTCAAAAAACAGAACCAGTACCAAAGTGACTAGGAGTTCAACAATTGCTTCGACTGTTGCCGGAGCATTTTTGCGGAGCATGATACTGATGGTTCCAGCTCCTTTTGAAGACAAAAATATGAAGTTCGAGGATAATAAAAAGTGATATGCAGGAAGTTAATAAACCAGAATTGAGTGGAAAATTAACAGATGGATACAGGCAGTATTAGTCCATATTGGATTGGGAAATACATTCTGTCACTTCCTGTTTCTTGGACAGAGCAGTCCCCAAAAGAGGCTTCCAAGATAAGGGTGTTTAGTGTATAAAAAAGATTTCTCCCAGCGCATTCTTTTAACAGTGTGGTGATTAATAGAGTCGCATAACATTTAAGACACTGCCCATTTGCCAGTGCACAAAAAGAAAGATAGGCACCTGGCTCTCCAGCATCTGTGCACCCTGTGGGCTTGCAGGTTAAAATTAAACCACATGTACATGTTCCAACTTCAGAGCAACAAGACCAAGAGGCAGACATGCCCCAAGGATTTCGCAGCATGATACTTGTTTGATATGTGCACCATGAAGTGGTCCCTAAAACATTCCTTATGTTGGCCTATGAATTTGCTTTCACCCATAATCCTTCAGGAAAGCCATTAAGTTATCAAACACCCTGCTAACATAATAGGAGTTTTTGTTTTAGGTTTAAATCGTTTTATAAGAACCTGAAAAAGGTTCCATAACAATCAATGCAGTGCCTCAGGGGCAGAACTCCTAATGTACTTAGCTGCAGAAATAAAATATATCGCGGAAAAAAAAATTGTGTGTTCCATGTATCTGTGTTCCCTACCTGAAAACTCTGTCCACCCCAGCTATTATTCAGGGCGTAAAAAGAGGGTAAGAAAGAGTAGGTAACATTCAAAATGTCAATGCTGGTGAAATATTTACCTCATTAAAACTAGGAATCTGCACATCACATCTTGCCTATTTAGGCCATGTAATGGGGGAAAAATTCAGGAAGCACCACAGGATGTTTCTTCATCAGTAGTTCTCAGGATAATCATGTAACAGACCCCTTATTCTGGAGGACTTCTGCCTTTCTTCATCAACCGGTATATTCTATAGCAGCCTGTGGATGGAGAAACTGGAAACTTGCCTTCCCATCCTTGACCAAGTTGATAGCCGCAACGTTGGCTGAATGCCCAGAGTCGGGTGTCAAGGCTGAGATCTGAAAAGATGTGAAAGTTGTGGAGCCTTTCATTGTCTTATTACACTTCTTTAGCCATAGCTTGAGGGATTCTCTGTTTTGAAGAAGCTAGTTCTGCCAGAAAGTGCATCGGCCCCATTCTTTCTAACTGAATTTGCGTTGGGAAGTATATCCTACAGGGCCAAATGCGGATTAGTTGTCACAATCAAGGACTACATGGCAGAAAAACTCCATCTCCTTTTTGGTCCGGTCTTCCACCTGGAAAGAGTACATGCCCAAGGTACAGATTTTGTTTTTTTCCTCTGGGTTCAACTTTTTGTCACTAATTTAGTGATTTTAGAACACGTATCGCACTGACTGTATTTCTGGATTATCTGTTTTTGTGCTGCATTGTTCTTTCAACAGTTGCCATTCGAAGGCTACGGCCTTTACCCCTCTTCAGGTTTTGTAATTCAATTTTTTTTAGGTCCACTCTCCGTTCTCCAAAGGCTGAAATTTTGTTTTAAATGTGGCATGTGTCCACCTTGAAGTGTCTTCTGAATAAACAAAGTTCACAAAGAGAGAGGCTGTGATTATGTCCCAACTTTATCAGGTAGTTCAGGGGTTTTCTCCTGACTCTCTTTAGAAGCCTGAGCTCGAGTTGAAGAAACGTTTTTGGCTTCACACCTTGCCTCTTTTCTTTCCCTAGGGTTATCCTACATGGGTTCATATATGGGAGCCGATCTCTGTAGCTGTCCCTCGTGGGTGGTGGTTTCATGCAGTGAGGGGCAGGGGTCGAGAACTGACCATGTGCCTCCCTTGATCCACCTTTCACTCTCCTCTTCCCCACACCTTTGTGCCACACTGCCTCCACCTACCATATATGCCAGGCTCCAGTTGCACTGAGGAGGATCCCTTATGCCCCACAAACCTCATCTTAGTCTCGGTATCCCGCCACTACCAGGGTGCTGATACCGTTCCGCTGTCCTCCATTGCCACAATGTTTCTCATTGTGAGCGTCTGTGTACTCAGATTTTTCACTGGGTCCGGCTTTGTCATCTAGGAATCCCTACAGGATCCAAGTTTCTTCACCTTCAAATCTTAGACCTATTTGGTGCTTTAGGGACAAAAGTGGTCTGGAGACTAAGGTTGTGCCAGAGCTAATCAAGAACATAGCCATCTTGAAGCTCAGCAAAGCTCATCCTTAATAGTTGTTTACAAAATGTAATTGGGTTTTTCTTAATTTCTACAGAGATTCATTGTCTTAGCTTACCTAACTTTGTAATTGTTAGTGTGTGAAATATTCGAAAACCCTTTTTGCCCAAACTGCTTGTATATTAGCCTCATTGAGTGAAAGTTTAATGGATAGTTAAATGCATCCGTCCATTCTTCCCACGGTGTTTCTACTTTCCCCGAGCATGGTAAGAAATTAGGGTGTGGAGTCATTTGTGGCATAGTGAGTTTCCAGTTGTTCATGCCATGCATTACAGCCATGTAAGCAATCTTTTGATCTCCAAAGTAGAATGTCCTGCATGGATGCTACCTACATATTACTTGTCCCCTGGAATTGTCATTTTGCACCGTATGCATGAATCTCATTTGTTGTAGTACTTCCTTGTCTGTATTCTCAATGGTATAACAAATGGTTCTTTGTAACATTGAATGGCTGTTAGCTGTGACAGTTGAAGAGAGCTTAAAAATGTTGTACATAGCAGTAACTTTTATTTAACTGGCTAACTTAGTGCATTGTGTTACAGTGCAAGGATTTTCAAGGCCCACCACATCTCTTCACATCCTAAGAAAGGAGCTTGTGTGTTCTGGAATGCTGTTGCTGTCTACAGTTGTAGTTCTCAGTTTGTCAATTAAAGAAGACATATCCATGTGACAAATTCTGATTATGGACTGATTTTTTTGTAGGGTGACCAAGAATTAGAATGTTATGTTTAAGCAAGTGTACAGAGAACGAAGAACCAGCCACCAGAAGGACAACATGGTAGTCCATCTTCCAGTGTAAGTGAAGATATTTCACATCATGATGCTGCTTACAGGTTACAGTTTACATTTGTCTTGATGCTTGAGTCGACCATTGTTGTTGCAGTGAGTTTCGTTCTGGTGAGTGGTACTTGAAAGAATAAGCTGGCTGCGGATTGGTCACAGGAATACCAGGCTTCAGACTAGCCGATCTTACACCCATTGGCCTGAATATTCAAATGATATTGATTAATGAACTGCCAGTACTCAACTGTCCTTCACCTGAAACGATGGAGAGACCAAATCCTGGTTCTCTAGAGCCCTTAAAAATGTCTTAATCTACAATTATGATCAGTGAACATCTACATGAAGTTCTGAAAACCTCTAATATTCAAAGCGTTTAGCAAGCCTACTGGTAATTGGAAGATGAAACATAACAGCTAAGTGAACCTAGAACCTGCACAATGTGGCCAAACTATTAACTGCCCTCGGCGGATAGTCTGCCTCTATCTTTCCCTACACTAACTTTTTCTGCTTGGCCTTCTTCACCTTGCCTTAGGATCAGAACTAGCGTTCTGCTACCTCAACAGTCAACACACCGGGCTGCTCCTCTTACCCAGCAAACTTACCTCTTCATGTAGGGCTGGACTCTACCCATACCAGCCTGTGCCCCGATCCTATGGATGCACTTACCCAGTGTATGGGTATCCGGTTTACATGTAAAAAAGCGCTCTGAAGGTAACACTTGAGTGTTTTGTAAAACATCTGAATAATAAGCATATCTAATTGTTAGATTGCAAACCTATGTACTTGAGCTGAATGGAAATCTGCAAACTGCACTGTCATTTCAATTAACAAGGTTGTATTAATATCCATGCAGTGGGCCCTTGCATTGCCCGTGGGATCAATTACTTACTCAGTTATGTTATTTCTTTCATGTGATACTGATTACTATTGTACATATGCTTCTTTCTTTTAGATTACACCACCTGATACCATACCATTTTTACACCTGGCCAACAAAGTATGATCTGGTATAGAACACTGAGAAAAAGATACCTTCAAGCTGCGTTTATTCTATTTGTGAAGAATTCTCGGACAAGCGTTGACTAGTCTGGTTTCCAAACTTTTCCAAAACATGTACAGTGTAAAAATGTTGTACTCTCTATACCAAATACTTCTGCTATTAAATCCACCTTTAAATTTACAGCGAAGTTCATGTTTAGTGCTGTTAATAAAAACTTGTTTATTCCAGATACAGAAAACATTGTTTAAGTTCTTCAACAGTGTATGTGCAGAACAAACTGTAAACACCCTCACCACTTTAAGAAGGATGCATGTAGGTCAGCAAATTTGCAGCTGTGAAACATACACCTTAAAATTATTTGGCATATTTTTTCCATGCCTGCCATCTGTATTTCTGTACTATGCATCAACTTACAACTTTGACCACCGAAACAGACCCGTAACTGTTTAGTGTGAGCAGTGCGTTATGTGTGACTCTGTGCTACAACAATGGCAGTGGTTGGAAACTCCGTTTTGTCATGTGAAAAGATGTTTGACATTTATTTCAAACAATGGCCGGCTTTTTTTCTTCAGGAAGACCTGCCTCTGTAAAGGGTTGTTTCATGGGAACGTCATAGACTGGAGCTTTAAAACGGCTATTTTAGCACAGGACCACTAACCAAGGACCACACTTACATGATCCTTTTTAGTTAGCATCATTGTAACACACCTCATACCAACCCTTCTTGACCCGGATATGGTTTTCTCAGACACCTAACCAGAGCTTACTTCTCCTCTGCCTCTCTTGATCTGATGCAGCATAGGTTTGTGTATTGCAACCGTGATCCACCAGAGCTACCAGTTCTATGACTACCAGACACTATTGAATTGGATCATTGAAAGGGTTTAGGGTGGTATTTCTTCCAAAATATTTAAAACTAATGAACATGCATCTCTTGTGCTAATTCTTAAACCGTGTGTAGGCTCCCCTCATGGCACCGCAAGAGGGAGTCAGTGTGAGCTGATTCTGCCATTATTGACTCCACCAACTAGAGGTGAATAAAGGCGTATTGAGAGCTACAACTCTCCAAAAGAGATTCTACATTAACGTTGTACAACGTGTGTTCATCAAGGTCGCAGCCATGCCAGATTTGTAGGATAATCACGGACTATGTAAATGTCACTGAGAATTTATTGCGGATACAATTATATCTTAAACTCTGGCTCCTCTCCATCCCTTAGAACATTAGTTAAGGAGAAGTGGACATGAAAGCGGACAATGTGCAAAACTTAACTTGACAGATGCAATTATTGGCATTTATTAGACTCATTCTTGAGCAGTGGCGCTGGTTTAGGAATCTGAAATCCAGGACAATTCTGGTGATTATGGAAGATTTTTACTGAAGGTTATTTCAGTTTGTGCAATTAGGGAGAGTGGGGAGAGCATATGGGAGAACTAGCTCTTCATCAGAAAGGGCACTATGCAACACCAAATCGCTGAGAATCTCAGGCAAGATACGGAACAGAATGTTACGCCCCAAAAACAAGTTACCACCGGCGCAGAACTTACCAGCCTCCCAATGGTATTGCTTAAAACAAATCAGAGATGCTTTGGAGGGGCACATTAGTTGCATAAACTTTAAGAATGACTTGATTCATATGATATGGGAATGGTGACACGCATCTTTTGGGAAGGACTGTAGTCATGACCACAAAGTTGAGCAGTAGATGTGCTCTGAGGACAATTTGGATATCTTTTTCTAATGGAGTGGTTGCCTGGGAGGACTGGTAAAAATGCATATTCCCTGCCTGCCTAAGAGTAAAATAACAATGGTCTGGAAATCCGTAAATGGCCCCTTGGATGTTTGGCCTTGGGAACGGGCTAGTAGCAGAAATGCCTGACTTTTGATACGAGTATCGCCAGCAAAAGGCTATAGGACTTTGAAAACGCTCTGCTGTAGCCACCAGATGATTTGCAGATTAGTAGAGTGCACTATCACCCGGGAGGGTATCCTGGTGCTGAGCAGGTTTAGGTCTTAGCCACACCTAGTGGTACTACTCGAAAAGCTAGGTCTTCAGCTTCTTGCGAAATTCAATAAGTGAGAAGGAGGTTCTTGAGAAGAGATGCTGTCGTATCTTGCTATGCTACAAAGTAAATATGTGGAGGTGTGCTGGGGAGGAAAGGGGGGAATGAGAACCAGAAATATTCAGCATAAGGAGACCATGTTAATATTGCTATCCAAGGCATGGTATTGAGAAATTGCAATGATAATGCATGTACCAGTGTCTGAAATTGGAATATGTCCCAATTGAATTGAAAACTAGTGTCTTTCATTCTGTAATTGTTCATGAAAAACAATAAAGATATTAAAACGGTTGACCAGTGATATTTTTTTTAGTAAATATGTAGCAAAAATAATTAAAAAAGAACCAAGAATTTGTTGAGTTTTCTGTAGTTTACCTTGGCAAGTTCCTTTTCAATGTTTGCATTGTGTGTCAACACAGCCAATTTGGCAAGTGGTTTTGCGTTGATTTTTGGAAAATGGTTTTGTTACTAAAGTGGCAGCCTTTGAGGAATGTCCCATTATACCCAATGGCAACAAAAATAGCTAACTTTCTCTTGTGGCCATTCTACCAGCAAGCAATCCATCATATCCATCTTATTCAAAGAACAAGTGAGAGACATTGGAGGAAACTATTTGCTGTGCATAACTATGGAATATTATGTGGTGTTTGTCAGAGTTGCATGCTATACGGCAATGGGTATCCGTACCAACTAAGATAATATGCAAGCAATTTGGTACAGCCCCCTTGTCTCAGTCTTCAACAAAATCTCTCAACTTGTTAACCTCTTCCATGCTGGTGACGGACCATTTCGTCATGAGTCACGGTTGGGCTGTGTTGATGACGGAATGGTTCCGTCACGACCACGCTCGCGATTGGAATGTCCAGCACAGGGCTGGAATTCCTGCCGCACGCAAGCGGTTAAAACTGTTGTATTCAACTTACTGGTGGTATATCTACAAATGTTTACAAAAGGGGGAGGGAGAGAATTATCTTAAATGGATTCGTTCTCCCTGGGTTAATTTTATAAACAAAAAGAATCCATTAGGAAGGGGGGAGGGGTGTCCCTAAGATGGTTGGGAACACACTGGTTGTTTTTTGGTACCCCTCGCACACCAACAGGCCCCTTGGTGTCATGCTTCATCATTGGGGTCCTCGCACCCCTCTACGGGATGCGGCGTGCTGCGACCTACGGTTGCGTGGGAGCACTTACAGTGGCTATGTGTGGTGTGGGTGAGGAAATTTATAAGTGAGTGCTGTGGTGGGGTTTGACAGTGAGTGAAGTTAAGTGCCTGGCTCGTGGGGTAACAAAAAAACTTTATTTGGCCCCCGGGCTGGTACTAATAAAAAGGTGAGAGAGGAGGTATTGGCATAACCTATGTGCGCCACCTCCTATGTGTGTGTCAACATGTTTCGGTGTAAAAACACCTTCTTAAGGACTGGGGTACACAAATCCCCACCTTACTCACGTTTCTCTACTTTTTCAGAATTTTTATATGCTAAAAAAGTGAAATTTACAAGTGCAGGTAATATAATGTACCTACTGGATAACCACTATTTAGCTGACCTGTAAGGAAAAGGACAAAAACATTTTTCAGGTGGTCCGTTCCTTAAAAGACCATAGGTGTGTTGACGCGTGGATACAGTCATAAAAAGGTGTGGTTCGAATTTCTAGACACATTAGTGTCATTCTACACATGGAGAACGGGCCTGTAGTGAAAATATATATAAAAAGACAAATACTAGACAGACCCACATGTAACATAAAACACACACTCTAATTTTAGGCGAATTCTGGGTTGTAGTCAGCCCCTGTGATTCTCGCTGAGTCATAAACTCATTGTGGGAAGGAGAAAAAGAAAATTCTGTGAAGCTCACAATGAGCATAACATACTGTTTTGTCAGGAGTTTACTACTCCCTGAAACCGTGTTAACGTAGGGGTTACTCATGCTTCTTTGCTACCTGTAAGGAATAAACAAAAACACTGCTTTGCCCGGTACTTACATATTCGTAGGGGTGGGAAGATGGTTCTGTTGGGTTTGTATTACTCACGAGTCTGAGGAGAATCCCTCTTCGCTGCCCTTACGCCGGCTCTGTTGGTTGTGCCATGGTGTAAACTTAGTTGACAGAACTATTGTGGGAAGTAATAGACCAAAGGATAAGCGAATTTCTTTAATTTTACTACCTTTTACTTATTTCCCACTGACCTGACTAAGTATGTCACAACCTTATCGAAATCGGGCTAACCCGTTTTTTTCAGGCAATCTATTTTGTCAAAATGTAATATCTACAGCACAGTAGACACGAACCCTATTCCACTTGGAAAAGGATTAGTGCAAGTACAAGCTTGTCCGGGCATGTGCGGCGATAATCAGGACCTCAGAACCCAATGCGCATGCGCTTCTCTTAGTAAACATGCGCAGTCGCGACAAAAGCAGATAGAAAGCCTCAATTACCGGCAAACCAAATACGGGCATACCCGGTTCCCCAGATTGCCAATAATTCAATTAGGGGCGTGTCACAAACAGTATAAAAGGGCTCTTTGCAAACACCACGGCACAACCAACGGAGCCGGCGTAAGGGGCAGTGAAGAGGGATTCTCCTCATAGACTTTTGAGTAATACAAACCCAACAGAACCATCTTACCACCCCTACGAATATTTAAGTACCGGGCAAAGCAGTGTTTTTGTTTATTCCTTGCAGGTAGCAAGGAAGCACGAGTAACCCCTACGTTAACATGGTTTCAGGGAGTAGTAAACTCCTGACAAAACAGTATGGTATGCCCACTGTGAGCTTCACAGAATTTTCTTTCTCTCCTTCCCACAATGAGTATAGGACTCAGCGAGAATCACAGGGGCTGACTACAACCCAGAATTCGCCTAAAAATAGAGTGTGTGTTTTATGTTACATGTGTGTCTGTCTAGTATTTGTCTTTTTATATATATTTTCACTACAGGCACCTTCTCCATGTGTAGAATGACACTAACGTGTCTAGAAATTCGAACCACACCTTTTTTATGACTGCATCCACGGGTCAACACACCTATGGTCTTTTAAGGAACGGACCACCTGAAAAAATGTTTTGTCCTTTTCCTTACAGGTCAGCTAAATAGCGGTTATCCAGTAGGTACATTATATTACCTGCACTTGTAAATTTCACTTTTTTAGCATATAAAAATTGTGAAAAAGTAGAGAAACGTGAGTAAGGTGGGGATTTGTTTACCCCAGTCCTGAAGGTGTTTTTACACCGAAACATGTTGACACACACATAGGAGGTGGCGCCCATAGGTTACGCCAAAACCTCCTCTCTCACCTTTTTAGGTCTCGCCTATCAATGCGCATGCGCATTGCTTGCGAGACTATAGGGGGTTAAACAGACTTTAACCAACTTGCGATTCCTTGCAGTGCCCGTGAAAAGCAAGCTCAATGCGCAAGCGCATTGACATTAAAAGTGCGTGCACATGATAGCGACAAGGCTCCCTCCCGTGGCTATCCCCAGCGTGCGCTGTGCCTCAGGCATTTCTCCTCCCCTAATTTATTCACTGCCCACGGCTTTCACTTTGACGGGCGCCAGGCCGTCTCTCCCCTCCTGGCCGCCTCTCCCCTTTCTCTCCAGCACGCTAATACAGCCTAAAAAAAAAAAAATAACACGTGCAAACGACTTTAAACACAAATCACCCAGCCTCTCGCCCATTCAGCAGCATACATTTGATACATTCAGACTCTAGGCTCGATGCTTGCATCATAAGGTAACAACTTCGAGTCACAGGAGGATGGCTAGCTTTAGTTAAAAACATACTTGTCTACAAATAAAATTAAACTCCCATTCATCATGCCTACTCTTTCACCCCCTCCCTCTACAGCGTGCTAGGGATCCACTGTGGCCACAGCCTCATTTTACACTTAAAACACGATTAACACACACAAATCTAACATTCAGCTGCATACTAAACGCAAACACTCTCCAGCATGCGCGCCTCACTCTCCAATTCATTTCACATAAACACACTCACCACAGGCTTTGGGTAACTTCGGACGCACACTCAGCTCATACCATTTCGCCACACCTCTATCTACATTTCAGTCACAAATTATATTCACAACATGCCTTTCAAACATACAGCCTAAACAAAGAAAATAAGACGTGCAAACGACTTTAAACACAAATCACCCTGTGCTTTGCTGTCCTAATGCCTGTATGTCTCTGTGCCCATGGTTTACTGTCCCCATCTTCCCTCTTTCTTTCTCCTCTGCACTTGTCTCCATGTTGCTGTGTCTCCTGTAACCCGTGTCCTTGTATAGGTATAATAACTTCCCTGTTTACGTGCCTGTGTATCCTTGCAGCTGCCTTCATGCCCCCTTGTCCTGGCATTCCCCTCACTGGGGTGTTTTTTGCTAACTTTTCTGCATGTGCTACCCGTTGCTCTACTTTTCCAGCCTCCATTATCCAGTGTTCTTATGCCCCATGTTTTGGCAGTCTCACCCTCACACCGTCCAAGTCCACCCTCAAACTCCACCCTACAACTACAATACCACCCTACAACTCCACCCTCCAACTACTAATCCACCCTCCTACTCCACACTTAAATAGTGTTAGGCAACATTTATTTCAATTACTAAACATCGTATTACACACTTGTAGGTAGTCAAACATAATAAATGCACTTTTCCATTCTTTCTTTTTTAATTGTCTTACTATAGCACATACAACAAATAATGTTTTACTAAGGTGAGTTTTTCAACACACAACAAAAGACAGTGGTATAATACAGCATGTTTTCTACTAAAAATAGGCAGACAGGGCTACCATGAATTATAAATATGTAAGACACCACATCAATTCAATCCACAACACACAATTCAACATCATCCCACAAAAATCAACAGCACACCACATAATTAAACTACACTACATACAAATCCACAACGCAATCATATCACATAATTACACTTCATGACACAATCCCACTCCAGATAATTCTAGTACACTCACAACCACATAATTACTATCCACAAAATTCCAATGCACACTATAACACCTAATTTTAATACACCATACAAATACACTGCATACCACACAATTCCCCTGGGAATTTAACAGACATAATTCCACTCCAAACCACATATATCCAATCCACTCCAAACAAAACACATAGATAAAAAGCATTGCCATTTACTATGCCAATAGCTCAGGTGGTGGTGCTGTATAATAATGTTGTTGTGCAAAGTGCTGCTGTAGTGCTGCAGAGTGATGCTGTGGAAAAGCAGAGTGGGACTGTAGGGGTGCTGAGTGATACTGTGATGGTGCTGAGTGGTGCTTTGGTGGTGCTCAGTGATGCAGTGGTCGTGATAAATGGTGCTGTTGTGGTGATGCATAATGCTGGGGTGGTGATCAGTGAACACCAACACAGCAGCACTCATCACCAACACAGCACTACTCAGCACCATACTAGCATCACTCAGAGACACACTAGCATCACTCAGCAACACACCAGCATCAATCACCACCACAACAACACTCACCATCACAACATAATCACTCAACGCTACTACAGCATCACTCATCACAACGTTATCACTCAGCACCACCACATTATCACTCAGCACCACCACAGGACTACTCAGCACCACCAAATCACCTTTCACCACAGCTACATTGTCACCCATCACCACAACATTATCACTAGACAACAACACAGCACCACTCAGCACAACCACACGAAAGCACCATAACACTAGTCAGCACCACAACACCATCACAAAATAGCTAACTTATACTAATTAGCAAACATATAGTTACATTTCATTATAAAATTGCGCAACCAAAAAAAATTCCAAAATTTAAACACATTTAAAAATATCAATTACTACGCATCTGTGGTAAAAAAAAAATGCAAAGGAGGTCAACATTATCTCTAATAAGCAAACACTAACAAAATAACTGTGCATCTATGTTTATGCATAGCTTATGCAAAGCTTTTGGAGTGCAATTTGATATGTACCTTACTAAAAAATTGATAACTTTTTAAATGAATCATATTCCAAAAATTACTGATGTGTTTCTTTTTTAATTCTGCGCAAATACCAGCATCAATCAACATTACATAGGTCTCTTTAAGCTTCTGGAACAACGTTCACAACAATCATACATTTAAATTGTACAATATACACAGAGAAAAAATAATCACTTATAGGCATCATCACAACACCTCACACTCACAGCAAATCACACCCTCACCCTCACACACCATCACTCACCCTCACACTCCCTCACCCTCAATCACCCTCACACACCTTCACTCACCAACACACCCACTCACACTCACAACCTCAAACTCCTCACCCACCCTTACTCACCCTCATACCTTCACCCAATCACCCTCACACACCATCACTCACCGTCACCCCCTCACACACCCTCACCCTCACACACCCTCAACCTTCAAACTCTCACACCCTCACTAACCTTCACACCCTCACACCACTCACCTTCACTCACCCTCAAACTCTAACCATCACTCACACACACCTATCATAACACACTCTCACACCCCCTTACCCCCTCACCCTCACAGCCTCACAAACCTCACTCATACTCACACCATCACCCTCACTCACACTCACACAACATCACACACCCTCACACCCCCTAACCCTCACATCCACTCACCCTCACACTGTCCAAGTCCACCCTCCAACTTCACCCTACAACTACAATACCACCCTCCAACTCCACCCTCCAACTACTAATCCACCCTCCAACTCCACACGTAAATTGCGTTGGGCAACATTTATTTCAATAACTAAACATCTAATTACACACTGTAGGTATTCAAAAATAAAACTTAATGCATCGCGAGGACATTGCAGCAATTATTGCATAAAAATGCAGAAAGGATTTCTTTTTTAAAAACAATAAATGCAAACAAAATATAGAAATATCTGACTACACAGCGAGTAATACAACAATTTAAAAGGGGACAAAGCCATCGAAAGAACACTAATTCACAACATAAAGCAGTTACTAAAGGAAGCAAAAATAAAACCATTAAACAATGGCGGGAATAATCCACAAAACAAAGAAAGTGCGTAATCACAAGAGCACGAAACTTCACCGCCTAATTGCAAATCTTCCACAACTACAATAGAGTATTTCGCTCACACTAACAAATAAAATATAAACAATTAATAAAGGTGGCTTCATACTTCTACTTTGCCATTAATAATACGCATCAAAACATGTACGTTTCAAACTATACAGCAAATATAGCTTCTACGTACCATTACAATAAGTACTAATATTTAAAAGTCGTCGAAAATCACAAAGTCTAGGGATAACAAAAAAAAACATAAATACGATTTAAGCAAAACAAAAACACAAGGAAGAATACAAGAAAGTACTGTCTAAATAACACATTGTCAACGAAACAAATATAGAAACATGTAGGAAGAGTACATCCTAATACATTTTCTTTATAACCTACATTACATAAAATTAAACAAAAAAACATTAAATACGGAGAATTTGAAACATTCCATGAAAGTACAATAGGTACATACACAAGCCGAGTACGATCACAAACAAAAAAATTTAAAAAACATTAGTAAACATTACAAAACTTACCAAATATATATATAGTAGAGAAACACTAGTAAAAATTTTACATTTACAACTTACCTGTCAAACGACGCAGCTACAACGCAGGAAGCACGACACGCCTTTCACAAACGCCAGTCCGTGAAGATCTGGAAATTCCCCAATTAACGTGACGCAATTGCAACGCTACGTAGGACAACGTTGCAATTTGATTGAACTGAATAGACGTCAATCAAAATGCAAGGTAAATAAGGGAAAAAAACTATAACGCTAACCTAAAAATCATAGGTAGCGTTGTGGCACAAGGTAGCGTCCGCCCTTTTTACGCACAAACACAAAAAAAAGGTTCTAATTCAACGACTAGGCCAGGATCCTTACTCAGAACGCACACACATACAAACTCACACAGCCACACAAGCTCACAACAACACACACACTTACAACACACTTACAGTCACCCCCACTCAATCACCCTCACACCGTCACTCACCCTCAATGCCTCACAACCCCTCACTCTCACACACACTCAATTACCCTCACCCAATCACCCTCACACACACTCACTCACCCTCACACAATCACCCTCACACAACAACACTCACATCGCCCTCACACCCCATCACCCTCTCACAACATCAGCCTCACACACAACTCACCCTCACACACCATCGATCACTCACACCCCTCTCCCTCACAACACCTCAGCCTTACAGCCTCACCCATTCTCAATCACCCTCACCCGTCCTCACTCACCCTCACACCCTAAACACCCTCTAGCACACTCACCCTCACACATCCTAAACAGCACGAACCCTCACTTCCTTAAATCCTCACTCAGACACTCACACTCACCTACCCTCACACCCTCAAACACCCTCACACCTTCACACCCTCAACACCTCATCCTCACACACCCTCACTCACCCTAAACACTCATCCCCCACACCCTCACAACACTCACACCCTCACTCACCCTAACACCCTCACCCTCAATCACCCTCATACACCATCACAAAAAATCTCACCCCCTCACACCAAATAACTCACACACACACTCACTCACCCTCACACACTCTCCCTCCCTAACACTCTCACACACACTCACACACACCCTCACTCACATCCACCCACTCACTCTCACACACCATCACACCCTCACACCCTAATCCGCACACAACCTCACTCACCCTCACACCCCTCACCCTCAACACTCAAAGCCTCACACACCCTAATACTCTCACCCTCACACATCATCACACACAATCACACCCCCTTAGCCTCACATGCTAACCCCAAACACCCACACACACCATAACACCCCATCACCCTCACACCCCCTAAAACTTAAATCCACTCACCCTCACACCTTCAAACTCCTAATCTACACTGCAACTACACCCTCAAACTCAAGCGTCCAAGTCCAAATACTACTCCACCCTACAAATCCACAATACAACTACACCATACAAATACAACTCCACCCTCCAAATACAACTCCACCCTCAAAAAACAACCCCACCCTCCAAATCCACGCTCAAACTACACCCTACAAATACACCCTCCAAATACACCCTCCAAATTCACCATCAAAATTCACCATCAAAATCCACCCTCAAAATCCAGCCACCAAATCCACCCTCCACCATCCAACGCCACCCACCAACTCCACCCTCCAAATACACCCTCCAACTCAACCCTCAAAATCAAAATCCACCCTCCACATCATCCCTCCAAATCCACCCACCAACTCCACCCTCCAACTCCACCCTCCAACACAACACCCAAATGCCACAGCACCACTCAATGCTACAGCCCCTCTAAATGCCACAGCACCTCTAAATGCCACTGCACCTCTAAATGCCACTGCACCACTCAATGCCACTGCATTACTCTATGCTACAACATCACAAAATGCCACAGCATCACTTAATACAATGGCATCACTCAATGCCACAGCAACACTCAATAGCACAGCATCACTCAATGCCACAAAGCAAGTCAACGCCACAGCATCACTCAGCACCACTCAACGACACAGCAACAGTCAATGCCACAAAACAATTCAATACCACAGCACCACTCAATACCACATCAACACTCAGCGTCACTCAGCGCCACAGCGTCACTCAGCGCCCCTCAGCGCCCCAGCATCACTCAGCGCCACAGCATCACTCAGCACCACAACATCACTGAGCGCCATAGCATCACTCATCGCCACAGCATCAGTCAGCGCCACAGCTTCACTCAGCGCAAAAGCATCAGTCAACGTCACTGATTCACTCAACACCCCTCAACGCCAAAACACCACTCAATGCCACAATAACACTCAATGACACAACATCCCTAAATTACATGTTCGTACACTAATGGGTAATAATGGACGTTGTTTTAAGAGATCAGTGTGCTTCGGCGAATTTGCAGTGGCGCTGGTGTAATTTTGTGATTATCGCTTTACCCTTTGTTAAGTGAAATTCCTGAAATTAAGCAGCAGTGCAGGGACTCGATCTTTCAAATGAAACAAATGCAGGTATTCATTTCTGCCCACTTGAAGCACAGATTAAATTGTGCTGGCATAACTGACATGTTAGTACCACACTAATAAGTGCTTTCCCTTCTGCAGGGACGCATTTGTAACATAGTTTGTTTTGCACGTTACATAGTTTCAATATTGCTGGCTACCCGGCCTGTCCTCCCATCGCCCACCGAACTGCACCCCAACCCAAACGGCCTCAGAAGGATAAAAAGCCCCTGCTGCGACCACCCCCTTAATGCAATGTCTCTCCCCTCCTGTACCCATCCCCTTTTCACCTCCTCCCAAGCCATGCGACCCACCCACCTCCCTCACCCATCCGAACTGCGAGCCCAACTCCGCCCCACTGAAACCTCAGGCCCTTTCCCCACTCTCCCCAATTAGCCCCCCACAATGCCGAAACACCTCTTCTCTCTTAGCATGGTGGCTCCTTAACTCAGTTCCTTGGCTGCTCCACCTTTACAGACACCCACCCAGCCTGCCATTGTACCTCTCGACAAATGACGAGCGCTGTCAAAGGCAGTAGGGTCTGGATTGTATGTTTCGTTGACATTACAAATGCTATAGGTGTCACATTTGAAAAAAGTATAAAGTATTGCCATTGTAAATGACAAAGCTATTACTTTTGCACTTTTCAAAACCCACATATTAAAATAAATTTGTCAATTACAAAACCAATAGCTCCAACTTTTATATTGCGAGACCTATTGCATTTCCAATGCTTGTTATTAGTACCAGCCCGGGGGCCAAATAAGGTTTTTTTGTTACCCCACGAGCCAGGCTCTTTTTAAACTTCACTCACTATCAAACCCCACCACAGCACTCACTTATAAATTCCCTCACCCACACCACACATAGCCACTGTAAGTGCTCCCACACAACCGTAGGTCGCAGCACGCCGCATCCCGTAAAGGGGTGCGAGGACCCCAATGATGAAGCATGACACCAAGGGGCCTGTTGGTGTGTGAGGGGTACCAAAAAACAACCAGTGTGTTCCCAACCATCGTAGGGACACCCCCTTCCCCCTTCCTAATGGATTCCTTTTGTTTATAAAGGTATATCTACTCCAGTATGCAAAGGAATTTTATGGAAAGTCATAACTTGAACTACCAAATTTCATTACAATGCCTTGCTAATGGTAGATTATATGCTGTACAAATTAGTAACAATAAAAGTGAATCAATATAAATTTGACAAAACTCTGCAAGCCAGTCTGGTTTGTTCTGGTGGATCTCAGTAGTTGTAATATTTTCATGCTTCAGAAAAGGTGCTGTTGCTATTTCCATTCATCCTTAAAAATATGTCCTGGATGTTCAGGTAAATCTTATACATAAGGAGACCACCATTCCTTTTTAGGCATATGCCCAGCCCAAGGCTGACTACATTACTTTGTCTGAGCCCTGCCCCAAACATGGCAAATTGGAGCTAAGCCTGGTTTCTCACAAACTCTAAAATTGGATAAAAGACCTGAGAATACCCACTCTGAAATCATTCCAAAAACACTTTTTTGGGGACTAATGTTTCACACCACAGCTCCTCTATATAATACTGGGGAGTAAAGCCCCTCATCATCTGCGATATTTTGTTGAGGGAGTAATCAAACCCCATCCTGATAGGACAATTTTGGTGTCTGCTGTAATGTAGATTTGTACTGTTTTTTATATAGAAAGCTTAAATATTCCCTTCTTCTTAGTCCAAGAGTGAGCAGTTGCTTTGTAGTGACCTGAAGCAGTGTTCCTGCTACACTCACTTTTGTAAATTCAGTCACACCTGTTTCTTGTTAAGGTTCTTCGCCTTAATCAAAATCTTGTTAGCGGTATCTTTTGACCATGTACATTACTTCATCTGAAGTTTAGGCGACTAAGTGTATATGTTTTATCCTATAAGTATATTTAACCTCAAGCAGATGAGGGGTCATTGGAATGTGTCCTATTTAAGAGTATGAATAACTCTACTGGAAAGTACATTTTTCCCTACTATTAGCAGAAAGACTTGTCGGAAGGATAATGAATTGTTTCCGCCTAACCAGAATCCCCATCTTTTACCTGCACCTTGTAAAAGAGGTGCAAATACTTGCTGAAATAGATTAACAGCAATATACTAATTACATCCCTTATTGCGTGTTGTTCTAGCAATTAGAATATCCATGTACTTAGGCTCTACAAAAATAAAGTGGCATGAAATTTGATTAAAATGGCAATTATAGAACAAAAGACACCGTTTCCACTTTTCGGAGACCCCTAAAACCACGCATTTTCCATCTTTTTTTCAGCACAGATTTAAGCAGTGCATTTGCCAGCGGGTTATCCTGTTATGAAAGTTGTTATTGTTCTAGGAGATTTTCCCCTTCTACAGTGCTTGGATTCTTTCGGTTACCTCTTACCTGCAATGTTTGCCATGTTTTTATGGTAATCCTGTGAATTCTACGTAAAACACACAAACATCTGTTGTGGTGCTGAAGTGTTATATGAACATAGAAAAATGTACTTACATTTGTATTTCATGTTTAGAGAACCAGGTTATTGAACAGTAACACAATCGCAAGTAGAAACCAACAGTACTCTCAAGATGTGATGGAATTTAAATATAAAATTATGCTGCAAAACACAATTATGATATGGGTGTACAAAGTGCACTTACCAATTAAAAAATTAAGGGGCAGTAATGTACATTAGATATACTGATTTACGTTCAAATGTTACCAATAACTACTGCATAATATTAGATCTGCTGACCCCAGGCAGCATGATAGGACACCATTATTACCAGCAAAAGTACTTTTCTGGGATTACAGTGCACCCGAAAGTTCTAGTTACAAAAACGAATTTGAATAATAAATACCTAGAAAATAACAACTAATAATTCAAACAAATGAAGTGTACAACAAAAAATTATATTGAAAGTGATAAATTCCCACCCTTTCAGAGTTAAATTTTTTCCGCTCTAGTAAATACCGAATACTCCTCTAGAGCATCCATAATCCGGACCTATTTAGGTGAATATTTTGTCATTAAGTGGGCTTTTAGTCACTTAATTGGATATAGCGAATTTACTAACATGGATCTGTCAAAATCGACGCTGCATTCTTCAAATTACATTTGTATCATGTATTAGATCAGTGGGATTTTCTTCGCCTTTTATGATGAGTCTTATTTTTAAGGGTTGTGTGATTCATGTGCCTATTCATGGATGTTTTTCTGATTGCATATTGAAACTATCAATCTCTCCCCACCTATTTTTTGTTCACATTAAATTTTTTGTTTCAATACCCACATCGCCTGAAGATCCATTTCTTACTTCTCTCCGAACCCCCTTGCCAAGCCCCACACCACAAGCTCTTTACAAGCCTCCTATCTCATCTAGTAGTGTCTTTCCTAAATCTGGTGACCAGTGTCGTCTATTCGGGCAATGCATTTGGGGCACTATATACCAAATTTCAGAGCAACATTGATGCCAACTATTTGCTGGTATCCTTGTACCTAGACTTGATAGAATGTCAAACCTCATCCATCCAGACAAAACACATTTCATGAGAGGTAGGAAGAATGACAACACTCCTAAGAAGATGCTCAATTTAGTTAACATAGCTGAGAAGCAGCGGACATGAATGATACTGCTTTCATTAGACACAGTAAAATCATTCAGTATAGTTGATTTGGCATTCAGGGGGGCAGAGCTTTGGCAAATGAGGTTTAGAGAGGAGCTGGTGATCTGGATTTTAGCAGGCCATCATTCACCTTCAACCATGGTGAGAGTAAATGTTCAGCTGACCACTTCTGTCATCATTTGTAGAAACATTAGGCAAGTGTGTTCACTACTTTCACTCTACCGCAAGCCATGGGCAATACAAATTGGAGGTAATGGGAGCATTGAGGGAAGCATGTTATGGATTGATAAAGTTAAAATAATCTCCTTTGCAGATGATATTCTCCTCACCCTATCAAAACCTGTCACAGCCATAGAAGAGCTCCAAAAAGATCTGGATAGATTGCAGGCAGAAGCAGGATTTAAGGTGAAACTGTCAAAGATAAATGGTCTTTTAGCATCAGTGGCTAGGGAACCATCCAACCATATAAAGCAAAGTACACTCTTTAAATGGTTCACCTCACATATACATTATTTAGGCCTTGACATCACGCCAAAAATAAGAGTAACAGTGGGGGTGTTGCTATGGCTGCCAAAATGGCAGTTGCCTGAACCCAAAGCTCCGTATTTGATGCCCTGCATACCCTTCTGTTAGAGCGGAAACGGATTAAATGATACGGTTTACCAACAACAGGGCTAACCCCTGCCGCTATGCCATCTATTGCAAGGAACCTTGCTGTTGTGGCTGAGAAGAGGGTTAAGACATTCCATCAATAATAATTACAATAACTCTTTTACTGATTTTAGTAATTAATTAGAGCTGTTAATGGCTTAAAAGGTATTATTAATTTATTTTGTAATAGAGCATCTTTATTGAAAATCACAAGCTCAAATCGGATTCATCTCAATCATCAGTAAATGGCAAATATAAAATCAATAATGGGTAATCAGTTCAGTAAAATATTGCATCAAAGCACGTTCCATAATGGAATTAATCCCTGTTCTAAGAATCAGGCAGAAAATTGAGTTATGTCCTGTAAAGGGTTTTAAATCGAAAGAGTGAGAGAAAGCATAAAGCTTTAGCGTTCAAATCAGCTCAAATAGATAAAAACATCAAAGCAAGAACTTCCCATAAACAGTAGTTCAAGAAACTCAGTAGACTCTCAATGCAAAAGGTCTGGGTTTGAGTGAATAGGATAGGGTAAAAAGAATGGAATGGAAGTAGGCAGAGGTGTAGCCTACTGAGGGAGCATGCACTATTATAGATTTCACATTTCATAAGTTCGTAAGTTCGTAATTGTTTTTTTTTTTCGTCTCCCTTCAGCCAATCTGCGATTGTGCCTCTCCTGGGAACAGGATCACTTCTTACACGAGGACAGTAGTCCTTAGACGATAATGTTGCGCACTCAATTATATGTTAACAATTCTACTTTGACATGGAGTCCACTTCTTTCAGGCTGGCTCACGCACATATGTATGTTATTTAATTCTGTAATATCAGTTTCTAACCAGTAAGCTGTGTAAGAATCGAAATATTTATTTAATAAAAAAAACATTTCCATCAGGATCCTCATGAAGGGCGAAAAAAAAGTAGGTAAGAAAGTCAAGTTCACATTTTTAACTTTGCCATTCAATGCTTTAACTGTTAATTACTCCATTAATCTACAAAAATTAGTTATATGTACCATGGATATTTATATATGTGGACACATTCTGCGAGAATGTTTGAAACTGCATAAGTGACGTATTTGTTCATCAACACAACATTTCATGGTGTGGTGAAGAAATAAACTTTTAATGCACATTCAGCATTTTCTATTCATTCTGGTTAGTAAGCTGCATTGATAGCTTGTCTGCTCTTCCTCTTCATTCATACCCCAAATGAAAGGCAGTTTGTTGCCTCCCATCTTCCATAAGCCTCGACGTCATTGAATCCCAAACATTTATCTCGCTGGTTAGATCACTAGTCCCTATTAGACATTTGGAGGTATTGTAATGGAGAAGTCAAGGTCTACTCTTTCTATTCCCCTCCAAACCGCCTCATGTAAGCATTGTGTGCTTCTCTTCTATGGCCTTCCTTGTCACCTAAATAGACTCTTAGTGTTGCATCATCTGAGACCATAATCCCAGGGGCAGTTTCTTCATTCGGGCATGGGAGCAACGCCCCCCTGGCAAGCAGCGTGTATTGTGAAAAAATAAAATGCAATGAAATGATTTCAGTGCTATTTCATTTTTCATTATGGAGCGTCGCAGCTGCCAGCCTGCCTCAGAGCAGGGAAAAATTGGGGCTGATTGGACTCTTCAAAGTGTGCTGGTCAGTCTTGCGCCGGCCAAAGTGGCATGCGCACTTTGAAGCTTTTCACTCATCTGTCTTAGCTGAGTGGAGACCCAGCACAGGCCTCCTGAGCCTAGAGGATTGTTTTTCCAGCCCTTCCATTCAATCCTGGCACTGCTCAAATGCTGGCTAACAGCATGAGCAGCCCCTGGAGTGGTTAGGGGAAAACTACAAACAACTAAGGAGTGACTCAGTGAAAAGTAAAGTACGTGTAACAAAATATAAATGTGTTAGTATTGGAACCTTAACCGGGTAGGGGCTTCTGTAAAGTCGAACACATTTATATTTTGTTACACGTACTTTACTTTTCACTGAGTCACTCCTTAGTTGTTTGTAGATATACTTGTTGGGGTACAGGAGTGTTTACTCGCGCCCTTTCTCTCGTGTTGATATTGTTTGTGGTTAGAGGAGGACATGCTGCAGTGGGTAAGTGTCCTTTTATTTAAATGTTATTTATTGTAAATGTTAGTGTCGTTTTTTGGGGGGGTTGGAGGAAGGGGTTATATTAACCTGGGCTTTTGGAGGGAGGGGGTGTTTTTTGTTTGAGAAGTGGTGGGACACTTCTCGCCTCACCATTTTCTAAGTTTAGAAACCGCCCTTTTCATAATCCTCTCTGGGCTGGGTTTGTTTGGGGGCCACTGCACCCTTCCATATCGACATGGTGGTTACAAACTTATATGCTTGAAGACTCTGCTGTTTGTGCTACTCTGCATGAAAAGATTAAGGCTCTTTAACTTTAAACCACAATACCGTTTCTCCCCATTCTGTAGAATCTGAAGCATTTTGAGTCACAATTAGAGGCAGCTGTAAACATGCAGTGGTAGGTGGATCAGAAGTTATAAAGAGTTGAAAATATGAAATAAAGCCGTAAGCAACATCTCCTATAGACATGCTCCCAAAACAGCCCACATCAAACACGCCCCTCTACTTGAGCATCTTCGGCATATCTCTTGCTCTGCTGATGCAGCTAG
The DNA here is from genome assembly GCF_964263255.1 of Lissotriton vulgaris. Classification (NCBI taxonomy): domain Eukaryota; kingdom Metazoa; phylum Chordata; class Amphibia; order Caudata; family Salamandridae; genus Lissotriton; species Lissotriton vulgaris. The sequence continues at coordinate 1,700,357,084 of NC_141687.1, forward strand.
GACCCACACAGATGGTAACAAAGCAAACACTTGTTTGACTTGGCTTATTAAACAAGAACATGCACACCCCATATTCCTTTTACCTGTGTTGCACTGAATAATTGTGTGTTTACCCAAACTGATATTTAAGCAGATTTCTCCTAATTTTCTAAAACATTATATAGCATTAGTCATAGCAGATCTGTCAACAACGTAAATGAATTCCACATATGTCCCCTGAGCAGTGTCAAATATTGGAAGTCCCCATTACTTCTACTGAGAGAAGTGAGGCAATACGCTGTTAAGCAGCCGGCAAAGCCCCTGGTCCTGATGGGCTTCCATTGGAGTTCTACCAGGCCTAATCAGATATTGATCCCGAAACTAGCGGAGAATAGACTGCCCCCTCTTTTAGAGAACTTCTACTTCTTTTCATACCCAAGCCTTGCAGGGATGCTTTATATTTCATTCGGTATTCTACTTTTAATGCATTACTCAGTTTTTATTTTTATTGTGTAAGAATGTGGATTCTGTTTCTCCTGAGACTTTTGAGCCAAGGTTTGGGGCTCCTCCGCCTTGCTGTTTTGCATCGCTTATTGTTGATTTTTAATTGATTATAACATTTTGTATACATGTGTCTCCATGATAATATTTGAACTATTACGGCAATTAATTTTTCATTAATAGCGCCAAATAAAATCTAATCTAACCTGGAAGGGATGCGACTAATCTTTCCTCTTACATGCCATTACCGATTGATTCTCAATGCTGGCTATAAGATACTAAGCAAAATCATGACTGACTGTATATTAGTGTTATTTTCTCACCTCATACGCCCTGACCAAAGTGGCTTTGTGACGGGGAGGTGCACTTCACTTAACATCTGCAGGTTCTTAAGAATCATGGAGCCTGATCCCAGGTCCCTGCCCAGTGCTGCCTGAATAGTACTGGACCTGTAAAAAGCATACAGCTCCCTGAACAGGAACAACCAGTTTGTGCTGTTGGTAAAGTTCGGATTCGGCAGACTCCTAACTAAGCTGCTCTATACTGACCTTAAAGCAAGAGTTAGGGTTGGTCAACGCAATAATTCAGTACACAATCAAAGCAGAACTTCCCATCAAGAGAGATTCATGAAACTCAGAGTCTCAAAGCAGTGAGGAAAAGGGAGAGTGAATGAGGAATGAATAAGTCTGGGTCTGCTCTAGGAACACGCACTATTATAGATAAACAAAATATTGTTGCAATTTTCATGTTGCTTCTTCTCACCTCGGTTGACCAATCAGCTTCTTATACACTCATGAGAACAGGATCACTCTTCGTCTTCTCACCAAGAATACAGTAGTCCACAGACAGCAATTTCAAGTGAAACAGTTCTTATCAAATACAATGTTAACTCTCTTAAACTTTCACATCATTCAATCCCTTTAGAATTGCAGCATCTTCAAATGTGAACTTCTTCATTACCCCACCAAATGACAAATCTCTAATCTTTAGTTAACAGGGATCTTTGTGTAAGGTAGAAACGTTGCAGTTAGATAAACATGTATGCAACTATTATTCATTATGAAAAACGTCTATGAGAAGGTCAAGAAATAAACATTTTATGCACATTAAGCATTTGTTTTTGTTATGTCAGCTTGGCAGACCATATTGCTCCAGCTGTCTGAGGCCTAGTACAAGTAAATATGGTTGCCTACTATAATTTTTGCATGTAAACACATTTTTATTTACATTAAAGCCTACACATTAATTCTGCACATTTATTATAAAATATAGTATTTTCTTGATATTATTAAACACAACTTCAGTGTTATTCAATACATACACGCAAAGGCTGGTCGATGTCTGCAGATTAGCTGGCTTGCCAAGGTGCTTGCCAAACACATGCAGATCTCCTTGGAAGATCTCTAGACAAAGGGGAAATGGACCTTGAGGAAGCCTTTCATGATGAGGAATAGATCAGAATATTGGCTGACCCGTCCCTTGAATACTAAATTCAAACTTGTACGGTTTAATGTTCTCCATAAAGCATACTTTATCCAAGAAAAAAATAAATGATTTCCTCCCTGGAGCAAATGCTTGCTGCCCTCTTTGTAGCACTCCATGGGCAGATCTGTTGCATCTGTTTTAGAACAGCCCATTCTTGGTTCTGTTTTTTTTATTTGTTTTTATTAACCATGAATGGAACAGTTATATCAACAGTTACACGTAGAGCGCTGTGCAATCATTCAATACAGCACAAATCGGTTGCCTTCATTATCGTAGTACAGATCATGTCATTGCTTCGCGAGTTCATATCATTACATACATTAGTGTCTAGTACAAATTAACTTATTTCTGTCTCGTGGGTTACCGTTCGCAATGCACATATTCCCCCCCTTGTAGGTGTTCCAACCTCCCCATAATCTTATCCACTTTTTAGGACAACCTCGGCACACAACACTGTTTTTTCCGTCACCATTGCCATGTTCATATCTTTACACCATTCCGTGATCGTGGGGGTGGCGACTGCACCCCAATGTTTAGCAATGTTTCTTTTTGCCAACATTATCCCCAGTGTTGCCCAAGTCTGTGCTATGGAATTAAGGTCCGTTGCTACCCAGATATTCAAAAGGCAGCGTTTGGGCTCCGGAGGAACTGGGCTCCCACTTACTCTTGTGATGATGGACATGACCAATTTCCAATATAATACAATTGCGTGCCAGGCCCAGAGTGTATGGAAGAAGGTACCAGGCGCCCCACATTGCCACAGGCAGAGTTGGTTGTCAATTTTTTCTATCTTATAAAGCATGTTTCTGGTGTAGTAGATTCTAAGAAGGATCTTAACCTGTACGAGGAGTAGTTTGGATGTGATCGCTACTTCCCTGGGTGATGCCAGTGCCTCTTGCCAATCAGTACTTGATTCAGTTTTGTTCATCTGTTGCATCATAGCTTTCTCACACCACTTGCTACTCAAATTCGCGTAATTGGGAGATTTGAGCCCTGGCTCATTTATACACCCCAAAAATAATTAACTGTCATCCCACTTCCAAGATGTTTCACTCTTACTAGCAGAGCGTACTATGACACAAAACTTGAAGATAGTCTACCCCCCATTCTTCTCTGCCTAGCGTCAGTAGGTGTGTATATGAACTGAAGCTGTAAGTAGGGACTGCAAAGGGAGGACACTCGAGGCCTCAGAAAATACCAACTGTAGCATGGTTGTGATACACTTTCATTCAGTTTACAACTCAATGCTATAGTTGATGGCATTCCACCATAGGCATATGGTTAGTTGGAAGATGTACTGTTGTAAATCTTATTAAACACTGCTTGACCTTGTACGCTTAACCACAATGCTTAAACTTGATGCTTATCCTCTGCAATCTTGACAACACAACACCAAGCTATTCGCTGCCACTATTTTGCTCCCCACTCCCTTTTGTTTGTGTGAGAAATTAGGTTTGCGTGCCATGTTAGTACACTATTTGTTAACCACCTCACACAATGTCAGCTTACGCTAGATAATCCCTTGGCTCTGGTTGCAAATATCCTGGTTCATGTTTCCCGCCTGTTTAGGTCCCTGTTTTCCCAATCTTTCTTTAACGTAGTTTGATGTTAAAATTGATCTAAATGCAAGAAAAATTAACTTAGTATAATTGTAGCTACACTTCATTAGGACATTTAAAACTCATGTTTATATATATATATATATATACTCGCTGCATTTTAATATTTAATGTCACAATGCCTTTCTTGGTATGGTTCTTTATCATGTTTTTGATAACCCAACACAAAAAAGATTGGGAAAAAACAACAGGAGAAACAGTATGGAAAAATTATACCACTCTGCACAGATCTATTAAAGTAACTTTGCAAAGCTAGTGAACTCACACAATGTCATGGATAAGGTCACAGCACATGCCAAAATAACGTCTGTGAAGCTCTGACTTTGTGGATGGGAGAAATTAGACTTGTTCAAGTCCAGCAGCTGTTGAGAGGTCATATCGGGATAGGAGGCAAACCAAGAATAAAGACAGCACAACACACTACAGCCAGGGAATGCAGATTCCCGAATATCATCCACTATTTGCAAACATATTCCTAGTTGAATGAAGGAGGAGACGGAGAAAGGGTGGTTTATACTAGACCACAGCCTAGCAGGCAGGTCTCTATGGGAGGTCCCCTGGGACTCAAAACAACAACAAAGTAGTAATCTACAAAAATCGCCAGTGCTATTTATATACTATGATGAAGACGCCGGATAAGCTGGGTAGAAACCAAGGATCGACTACATAACCTTCTCCATTTATCCCTCTATGGGGAAATTAGGACTTCACCACAGTGTACAAGAGTCAAGCTTTTGGGGAATGAGAAGTGATGGGATGCTTCAGGATGAGGGCATGTACTCTAATGGGTAGTTAAAAGGGTTTGAGGGCCTCCAACAAAAATTTGGGATAATAAAAGGTAAGCATTTTAACTATACGTAAGTAAACAACTGAGTTGAATTGTGGAGGTATCGGATCACTAGATGTAAAATGTGTCGGAGATAAGGGGGCACGGTACATGCTTTCTCCAGACTAAATAGAATATTATAGGCAAAAAACAAGATTTCAATTCAACCTTCCAATGCTAAAGAGAGAAAGGGGATTCTTGTTATGAACATTAATTATGCTAGACATGCACACCTCAGAAAAACGCTGTATGAAAGGCTATATGGTTGCCATTCATACCCGCCAAGTTGTATGAAATAGACCCCCAAATGTCAAGACACTCTTGGAGAGGTTGGAGGAAAAATGTTTCAATAAAAAACACATGCCCCAAAATCAGGGCTTCTTTAAAGACATTCAAAACAATAACGCAGACGTCACTGGGAGCCAGATAGTCAGAGGTGAATTTACTGGGAAGCCTGTCGGAAGGAATTTACCCTCTACAGTCCAAAAAGGGTACACTCAAAGCAGCAAAACAGAGGTTAGTGACCTGGAGTTTGGTATCGAGGCTGCACATGGTAACCTAGCTTACCAGAACCCTAAACACCCCGCATTGAGAAATAAAATTATATCATCAATGTATGTAGATGTGGAAATAGGAATAGTAAATCTGATTTAACTCCTTTTTATTAGATTTACAAAGGGTCTCTGATTCAAAAGTGTACAATGCAAAGGAGGAGGGACTGGCTACAACTTAAAATGGTGGCGCTCCATGCCAGATCCAAGGTCTTTCGCCCACTGCAGCGCTCCAGAGATAGGCTGAGATGTCAAATGGGCTGTGGAACGAAGTGGTGCGTCAATCTGTGATGGAAATGGCAGCAGTAAGCCGGTGAGGCCTCCTTTCCCCCACCTCAGATCTGACGATCCGATGAAGTAGGAGGTTTGCAAGCAGAGAGCCCGCAGTAGAGTGTACAGGTTGGTGCTCCGGTGAATAGTGGCAAACAGTGGAGAGATTCTGAAGCTCACAGGGGATTGCTGAGTACGGGGGGGGGAGGGAGGGGCAGGTGAAAGGTGTGAACTGCACCTCATTGTATATATCGCAGCTTAACCAGGACTGTGAAGAAAACAAGATGGTGCAGAGTGGAGGGATGGGGAGGACCATACCAGGGCATCTGTTGGTCATCTATCGACTGAAATCACAAGGGACTCATAAGTATGACATGCACCCCAGAGCATGTGTTGAGGAGTGATTGTACAGTGTCCGGTCCACTTGTTGCAATGAGGGATTGCAGGGGATGGGCGCCCGAGGCCCTGGGGGACGATGCACCCAACTCGTTAACACTGACCACACAAACTGCTAATGACACCACAAGGGAAGGATCCGAAGGGATACCTGAGGCCAAAGCCGGCTCATACATATAGAATTGGGGTGGTGGTCACCTTGGCAGTTGCTGGCTGAAGGCGGTGGTACTGGGCCCACTCGATAGATCAAGATGGGAATCCCACATTACACGGATATAGCAGCAACACCGATGCCACTCACTGCAATGCACACTATATGAGAACACATGCCTCCACCGACCCACACCGATGAGCCTGTGCCACACAGGTCCTATAAGTGATCTTTGTCGTATACTTGTAAATGTCGTATACTTGTAAAGCACACAGCTGCCCCAGCAAAGGGGCGTCCTGTCGCTGTATACCACTGGGGAACCCATCCTGGCTTTCCCTGTGGGATGGTCCCTACTGGGAATCCCCAAGGTGGAGCCAGGCATCCCTGGCGTTGATGGGGCCATTGAGGAGATTAGGCAAGCTAATGCCCAGAGTTGCCGAGTGGGACCCCAGGTTAGAGTAGGCACCGAGGCAAAAATGGTCAACTCCGCTGACCCTGCTGCGTCGGGAATTGAACCCTGGTCCCGGGCCGACTTCTGCTCCTGGGTCTGCCGCCTCTAACCAGTGGGCCACACCACTCCACAGGACTAAATAGTTGGCGCGTCACGCATGCTGGTATCTGAGGGGTAGTTTTAACGCAACCAAATCAATGCCCGCACCCAAATAGGCAGCAAGTTGGCCTAGTTTATATTACTCATTGGTTATATGACGTTTGGACAGACATCGCACAATGCCTGCCCCAGATGTTATACTGTTGTTGTTTTTAACATGTTTATTGTTGTGGATTTTAATGCAGGACGCAGACATGCTCCTACTCACCCCTGCCTCCTGCACCCTGTGCCGCCCCTGGCGTTCCTATCACCTAACCGTACTCAGACATGGCGCAAGCTGATATAATTACATGGAATGTACGTGGATGTAAAAACCTGCGCTTCGTTATTGTATATTTGCGTATCTCCAGAGGCACTCAGTCGCTGTCGCCCTGCTGCAGGAAACACACATGACCCAGGTGGAACTGGACAGGTTGCGCAAGCGTTGGAGAGGGCAGGTATATGGCACAACATATTCAGCGCACATCGGAGGTACAACGATTTGGGTGAGGGCAGGTACCCCATTTATTTGCAGGGAAACTGTGATAGACCCCACAGGCAGGTACACTTTTGTGAAGGGGACACTCAATGGCCAGCAGATACTACTAGGGTCCATATATGCCCCAAATACAGATCAGCCTTTGTTCCTGATGCAATTGTCTATCGCACAGGCCCCTTATGTTGACCTCACCTGGCTGTTGGGGGGAGATTTCAACTCCGTGCTGGATGTGCACAAAGATAGATCCTTCCCACTCCTTCGGACAACAGTGGCTGGTTCGAATGCGCAGGCGCTTTCGGACTGGTTGGCGCAATGGGCGCTGCTGGATATATGGCGAGTCCTCCACCCCACAGACCGTATCTACTTGTTAGACCTGGCACCTTGGCGTGGGTCTCCCTTCCACTTTTTGTTACCGTGCCTCATATGTTTCCGCTGGTGTTAGCTTCCCAGAGCACTGTGTCACTACCAACCGGTGCCACAGTCCAAGTGCTCCCTGTGCAAATTGCTGTATTGATTAGATTCCATGATTGGCGTATTTGGTTTACTGTTAGACCCTAGTACAGTGCATCAGGAGTGCCCAGGGCTTGTAAATCCAAATGCTGCTTGTGGGCTTGCAGAACTGGTTGCGCCTCCCACAGAAGCAACCTGGTAAAATGTGTCTACGGTCTGCCATTGCAGAACCTGCGTGCAGTCTGGTACTGTCATGCTGACTGGGCAAGTGCACCGACTTGCCAGTCCCTAAACCTTCCCTTAACTTCATATTAGTCACCCCTATGGTAGGCCCAAGGCAGGGTGCATTGTAAGTATAAGGTAGGAGAAGCCCTGATGCCCTTCGCAGGAATAGCACCTGCATGCCCCATTTGTAGCATCCGGGCACCCTTAGTCTACGGTGCAAGCATTGCGGTCATAAAGCCACTGAGGCCTTCACGATTCTCTGACCCCTAGCTGCACAATACAAAAAACTGGAAATCTTAAGATTTTTAGCTTAAATTGCAGGTCTGTGGTTTAACACCATGAGGATATCTATGAACTCCTCCTGGATCATAATCCTGATTTAATATACCTTACCGAGACATGGTTGACTGAAGGGTCCGACGCCACTCTAACCCTAGCCTTACCCCCAGGTTATTCTGTTCGGGTCAAGAACAGGATGAAGGGGAGGGGTGGAGGACTGGCTGTTATTTTTAAATCGAGTCTGGCCTGCACCTTGTCCCCGGCTAATATAGCGGATTGCGAGAGTGTCCTATTTAAGATTAGGGTTTCGGACATCTTCACCCTCACAGGTCTCCTAATATATCGCCCCCCTGGTCCAGCTGGCACTTTTCAAGACTCCCTGGCAGCGACTATTTCCACTCTAGCACTGCAATCAGACAATTTTAGTGTCCTGGGCGATTTAAATCTTCATCTTGAGTGTCTTGACTCCTCCGCTATATTGAATTTTGTGGGCGACCTGGAGGCGTGCCAACTAATTCAGCTGGTCAGGGGACCCTCGCACTCTGCAGAACATTTGTTGGACCCCGTATTTTCCAACATCTATGACATCATTGTATACCCTCCCCTCCCACTCATCTGGTCGGATCATTACCTTATTCATATCTCCATAAGGATAACAGCAAGCCCCAGGCCCAAGCCCCCCCCCCCCCCTCTTGAGACGTCCCTGGCACAAACTTGACGGCACCCTACTCGAAGCCAGACTTAAACTTACACGGCCTAATTGGTCTAGCAACTTGGAGGAGGCTGATAAAGACTATAGGAAATAGATCACTGATGCATTGGATCATTTTATTCCCAAGAAACTGTCAAGGCCCTATCGTGACCAGGCGCACCCATGGTATTCAGAAGAATTGGCCAGTGGGAAAAAACAATGTAAAATTCTTGAGCACAAATGGAGACGCTCTTATGACCCTATAGCAAAAGCTAGCTATAGATCTGCTACCAAATTGTATCACAAGCAGATAAAAAAGGCTAAAGCCATCTATTACACAAATTTAATTAACTTGAGTGCAAATCGTTCGAAAACCATTTTTTCCTTGAAAAAGGATTTGTCCAAAGCCTCTGAGGCCACTGAAAGCTCAATAGGATCCAATACTCAATGTGAAGAGCTAGCTTGCTTTTTTGTAGGAAAGGTTAAAGGTACCTACAACACCTTAAACTCTAATGCCCCGACGACGCCCTTCCCTGAAGACACAGTTTCGACCACCCTATCTTAGTCCCTTTTTACCTTCTCTTCCCTAGCCCTGGCTGAGCTGGAGCTTCTTGCCGCCAAAGTGAAGTCTGGCTCCGCGGATGACCCAGTCAAACCCGCGACTTTCCGACTTCATCGAGACCCCATTTTGTTGGAGGGTCGCGATCTGATAAACCAATCTCTCCAATCAGCCACGGTCCCCAGCTCCTGGAAGCATGCTAAGGTGGTCCCTTTGTTAAAAAAAATCTACTCTGGACCCCTAAAAGCCAGACAGCTACAGGCCTATCTCTCTGCTGCCATATCTGGCCAAGGTCATGGAATCTTATGTGAATACCGCCTTGACCAGCTACTTGGAAACAAATGACATTCTGGCCGAGTCTCAAAATGGCTATAGAGCCAATCATAGTACAGAGTCAGCACTCCTGGCAGTCACCGAACAGCTGTGGGTGGCTCAAGATCTGGGCAGCACTTCCGCCCTTATTCTGCTGGATTTGAGTGCGGCCTTCGACGCGGTCTCCCACAGGATTTTGCTTAAACGCCTTGAGGAGATCGGAGTCGGGGGCAGCGCCCTGGATTGGTTCACATCATTTCTATCTGACCGATCCTTCCAGGTGCATGCCGCTCCGTACTTGTCCAGCAGACATCCTCTCAGCTGTGGGGCCCCTCACGGCTCAGCGCTTAGCCCCACGCTGTTCAATGTGTCCATCAGACCCCTGGCCATACTAGCAAGAGAACGGGACATCAAATTGACTTCTTATGCTGATGACACTCAGCTTATTTTTACCTTCTCCAACAACGCTGAGTCTGACCAAGTTAAATTTGGTGGCGATCTTATGGCCATTGCTAGCTGGCTATCTGATAACTGCCTACAACTGAATGCCTCTAAATCAGAGGTGCTCATAGTGGGTAGGAACCCACAGAAGTGGGCTGAGCACTGGTGGCCCTCCCCACTGGGCGTCTCTCCAACCCCGAAGCAGGAGGTAAAAAATTTAGGAGTCATACTGGACAATGACTTGGCCTTGGATTCCCACGCAAAAAAAGTGGCTGGCACTTGTTACGGGCGCCTTCGCGCCCTAAGACCCATTTTGGGATTCTTTGAACCTCCTATTCACCAGATAATAGTCCAGTCCATGGTCCTCTCACACCTGGACTATTGTAAAGTTCTCCTTCTGGGCTCCAATCTGACTGTCATCAAAAGACTTCAGAGGGCTCAGAATGCTGCAGCCCACACTCTGCTCACCCTGCCAAAACACTGTTCCGCATCACAGGCTCTCGTTCGGTTACACTGGCTTCCTGTAAAACAGAGAATCCTATTTAAGACCTTATGTATAGCTCACAGAATTCTATACGGACATGGCTCTCATATCCTGAAGGGACTTTGCACTTTCTATACCCTGACGCGTGATCTTTGCTCCGCAGATCGCTACTTGGCCTGTACTATGAGGGTACGAAGGAGTAGAGCGGGAGGATGCTCATTCAGGCATAAGACTCCTCTACTTTGGAATTCTATCCCTATACAAGCACGGTCCACTACGCATCATCAGTGTTTCCGCAAGCTAATTAAAACTTGGCTATTTTCATCACTATAATTTCGCCGTGCTGTGGACGCTGGTATTGCAGCCTCACAAACCATTCAGTCATGCATGTCCGTTGAGCGCTGGGACGCCCTGTTGCTGGGGTAGCCATGCGCTCTAGAAAACAACCTAACATAACATGTGTGTGGCCTGTCCTAATAGTGAATTACAGCCATTTTCGTTTTTCACTGTTGCAAGGCTACCTGTTCTCATAGGCCAGAATGGGCTGTTAGCATTGTTACATTCTATAATCCTAACAGACTCAGGGATCATGGTAGAAATTCGAGTTTAGTATGCCTAAACTCAGAATAATAAAATACATCTTTCAGTAAAGTTTATTTTAATATTCTGTGTTTGCAAATACCACTTTTAGAAAGTAGGTATTTGCTTGCCTTACCATTTCAGCCCGCCTCTGCTAGGATGTGTATCTGCTGTCTGGTTTCTGTGAGTGACAGGGCTGGGGAATTCCAGAGGGCAGGGGTAGGTAGCCTGGTGGTGAATAGAGAGATTTACAACCAGATGGGTGGGAGGAGTGCACCTGGGCTCTGAATAGGACTGTGCCTCTCCACCACAATGCTGGCTTCACCTCCTGTGGAGTGTCTGATGTCTCTAGCCTGCTCCCTGAATGAATAGTCAGTCATATCAACAAAGTGCTCAAGAACTGGTTTTGTCTGGGCAAAGGCCCCTCTCCCCCAGAGGAACAAAGGATTTAGGGGTTTAAGTATTTGGACCCTGCGCCCAAGAAATTAGATCCAGATTTGACAAGAAGAAACCTCTGCCTGAAGAGAAGGAACTGGGAAAGCTGAAGGAGGAATACTGTCCCTGACCTGGGGAATGGCCTGCAGTTGCAATTGCTGCTAAATGAGAGGAAAGAGACAGAAAGACTTTATTTTCCACTTGTGCAAAAGATCTCCAAGGGCTTGTGAGTGAACTTGCCCCCTGAACGAAGTCCCAGGACCAGTGGACTTCACCCGCCTTGAGGAGAGCTGCTGGAAATGCTGGTTTTGCCGTAGCGCCGAGGCAGGGAGTGGTGTGCGCCTCGTAGGATCAACTCGTACTCTGTGAAGCCCCGTGCCAAGCCGTCTGCCTCAATCAACGCGGCTCTGCGCCCAACGACTCGTAGCAACGAAGTCAACGAGCCGAAGCCCACACCGTGACAGGGGGACCACGCACCGCACATCGCTTCACCCATTCGAACCGCACTGATCAATGCGCACCCTTCCGCTGATGCCAAATCTACAACCGCGCCTAGAGGTGGGGTACACTTCGCACACCCGTGTTGTACGGCCCGCCTCGCACCGCGCTTAAAGACTGAAAGGCACCATCTCCCACGGTACAGCTCGTACGCCGCAACGTAAACGGATCGCACCGCACCAAGCACCGTCCCGTCAATCAACGCGACTGAGTTCAACGACCCGCACAGGCGCCGTCAACGAGCCGTAACTCGCACCGTGACAGGAGGACATTGCCGCGTACGCCGCTTTCTTTTACATCGCCCCGTCCGTGCCTGACACATCAAGCTAAGGTACTGTGTACGACTCGCGCACCATTCTGAACGCATTGGACAGAAGCGCCCGCTGCGCGTGTTAGACTCTTTGGGTTCTTTTTCATCACCATAAGGGCCAAACAAAGTAGTACGAATCGCACAGAACTTTAAGAATAAGCATTTGAACAAGAACCCTTTATTGCTAATAGTATTTTGGCTCATTTTGTCGTTATTTGGTCTTGTGCTAAGTTATATAAAAGCTAACTATTCTTGATATACAATTAGTGTGGTGTCCATTTGTAGTGTTGTCACTAAGTTACTGTATGAGTTCACAAATGCTTAACCTACAACGCCTCTGAAATAAGCCTTGACTGCTCGCGCCAAGCTACCTAGAGGGTGAGCAGGAGCTATTTTTAGAGGGTAATCCCCTTGTGTCACGATTCGCTCCCTGTGCTCCTGTGTCCACCACCAGGGGGCTGAACTGTGGGACTCTCCAGTGTTCTAATATGCTTCCAGACACTCCTCTGCATGCATATCTTGACTTCGAGCCATTTGGACACTATTTGGGAAATGACATCCATTCCGAATCCATGCCGGATTTTGTGGAAGCCAGCCTACTTTTGCCTGAAACTCCATTACCCAGAATTCCCTGCTCTCTTCTTTGTCTCCTTCCCTGCAGGCCAAGGATGGGTGGAGGAATTCAGCTCACCTGTGGCTGGCTGCTGCTAGCCTGCTCACACCTAATGCATATGATTACTGTGAGCTCTTTTAAGCCCCAGCTCCCTTCAGGCCAAGGTTGGTCATTGTAGCTGTTTACCGGTGAGACCGATCCTTGTTTCCAGTGCTCCATGAGCTTTTGCTATTCTTGTTTCCTGACATTTGGTTATGCCTTGTTCCTGACCTGCTGCTGTTTTCCTTGTACCTGAATTAGCACTGCCTGCAGTGCTACCTTGACATTTGAGCCTTAGTATTCCTTGTTCCTGAACTGCAGCAGCTTCCCTTCTCCTGAATTAGCACTGCTTGCAGTGCTACCTTGTTTCCTGAGTTCCTGAGCTATAGCTATTCCTTGTACCTGAATTAGCACTGCCTGCAGTGCTCTTGGTTCCTGAGTTCCTGAGCTATAGCTATTCCTTGTACCTGAATTGCACTGCCTGCAGTGCTCTTGTTTCCTGAGTTCCTGGGCTATAGCTATTACTTGTACCTGAATTGCACTGCCTGCAGTGCTCTTGTTTCCTGATTTCCTGAGCTATAGTTATTCTTTGTTCCTGGGCTTCAGCTATTTCTTGTTCCTGATTTGCATTGCTTGCAGTGCTCTCTTGACTCCTTGTTTTCTGAGCTGTAGCTAATTCCCTGTTCCCGAACCAGCACTGTCTGCAGTGCTACCTTAACTCGAGCCTTAGCTCAATTCTTGTTCCTGCCCTAGCACTGCCTTCTATGCTATTTTGTTTTCTTGATTCCTTAACCTGCACTATTCTAGTATACCCTTGTAGCCTTCCCTTCTGTATATCCATTTAGAGTCCCTGCCTTTCTTCCGAATTCCTTGGTTCCTGTTCCTAGTTTGCTGTCTTTCTATTCTGCTGTCTTGCTTCTGTTGCCTTGTATGTGTGTTACCTGCTTTCTGCCAAGTGTGCCCTGTCATTTCCTTCCTTTCCTGTTAAGCACTCCTTCTTGCTAGCTCCTTGTCTATCGTGCTTGTGTTTAGTTCTACCCCTTTGCTGGGACTCCCTTGCGTGTTCCTGTTTGATCACCAGGATCTATGGGCACAGCTAACTACCTAGGTGGTGTTTCTTGTTCACTGTGAGTATTGTCTTTAAGTTACATTTATAACATCGCCATAGGTATAAGCTCCACAGACCCTGCCTTTGCATCCATATCCTACATGTGGGTATTTGCAGTCAGGATCTGTAACAGCAATTGGGGGTAAGAAACTTACTGAGTTTCAGTCTTCCCGTGTGGAGCTCCTGAGTGCTTTATCCAACACCCCCCTTTATTGTTAATGTTGTTTCATATATATGTCTTGCACATTCGTCTTGGGTGTAGTTATTCTGAATGCTAAATTGCTTTGTGAGTGCCCTTCTTTTCTAAGCCTTACCCATCTTGTTCAATTGTACAGGCTTCCCCTTTGGATCCCTCTTTCTCCTCTGACTCCCTGTATGATCATGAGCAGCTCTGTACTAGTCTTCCTGTGTACGTTTTCTACCCAGTGCCCAGTCCTTGCCCAAGTCCCTGACTGTGTTCCCCACATAGTCCCGGAGAGTCCCTGTCACCTTGTCTTGACTAGAGGAGAGGGATCCTGCTTGTCACAAGTACCTACCTGTGCCAACCAGAGACCCCCAGTACTAACACTACTCCTATTACTCGGTGGTGCATGACCTGCACGCGCGTTTAGACAGAGTGGTGGGTTCCCCCATGACACTTAGATTGAACTGGAACCCTGCCCCCCCACACCCTCACCCCCCCGGTGCCCACTTGGCGGCTCCAGCCGACCGCACTGGAAGACCCAGTGTTCCGTGCGTCCCTAGAGACGATGGTTCTCGAATACTTTGAGCTTAATGAGGGGTCGACAAGTTCCAACCTAGTGGAGTAGGAGGCTCACAAGGTTTCCGTTAGAGGCCACTGTCTCGGGGCCACGTGGAACGTGCGCAGGCGAATATCATCGGCGTTCCAACGCCTTGAGCTACAGCTCCTGCAGTATGAAGGGGAGGGGGAAGGAGGAGATGGACGCCCCAGTCGCCTAGCGGATCTCAGGGCACAGCATGCGGAACTTATTGAACAGTTAAGATGCCACAACTACACTGCTCACACAGCCCGCACCCATGCCAGAGCTGATAGGGCAGGTCGCCTGCTGGCCTGGCTACTGAAGCAGGAAGAGAAGCATGCCCCAATAGGAGCCATACACACGCCGCAATGGAACTTGGTGTGCATGCAGAGGGAAATACTGAGTAATGTCAGACCACTACTCACTGTTGTACAAATCCAGAGTTCGCTGTTCTGTCCCAACCTAGCGAGGTTTCTAGAAGCCATCCCACTACCCGTTGCCACACCAAAACACCAGGAGGCACTCAATGGTCCCCTCACATTAGAGGAAATAGGCGAAGCGATAGGGCCGATGGCCTCCGGGAAAGCGCCGGGTCCAGATGGCCTGCCAGCCGAATATTACAAGGCTTACCGAGACCCACTGGCGCGGCACTTACACACCCTGTACTCCACAGCCCTGGAGGAACAAATGCTGCCCCCCTCGATGAGAGAGGCCTACCTTGTGTCTCTGTCAAAACCGGGCAGAGATCCGGAAAACCTAGGCTCATATAGGCCGCTGGCGCTCCTCAATGTGGATTACAAAATCTTCGCCAAAGTCCTAGCGGAGAGATTAGCGCCGATAGTCCCCGAGCTGGTCCATACTGACCAGAATGGTTTTGTGCCCAAACGCAGCACATCACTGAATCTACAGAGATTCTTTAGAGTGGCTACAGACAGGATGAAGGACTGGCCGAGGGCAGGGTGCCTGGTGCTAGACCTCGAGAAAGCTTTTGACTGTCTGGAGTGGAGCAACCTGGCAGCAGTGCTATAGCGGTACGACCTAGGATGGGGCTTCCTCCAGATGGTCGATCTGCTGTACAAAAACCCTACAGTTAGAGTGCGGCTGGGACCATACATCTCTGAAACCGTCCCGGTGCGTCGAGGCACGAGGCAGGGGTGCCCACTGTCGCCTCTCCTTTTCGCCCTAGCGATCGAACCTCTGGTCGCGGCCTTGTGCGCGACGCTAGGAGACGGTATACCCTTAAGAGATGCAACCCATCAGGTGTCGCTGTACGCGGATGACCTCCTGGTATTTGTGCGAGACGTGAGAAACATACCAGCCCAACTGGAATATACGCTGCGGGACTTCGCTGCTCTCTTGGGTCTCAGAGTGAACGTTAACAAATCCTGCCTTTACCCATTTGGCGGGGACACGCAGGATCCGGGCTATGTTTTAGAGGGTACGAGGGTGCAATGGAATGCAGACACTTTCCGCTATCTTGGCATTCAGGTCTACCGTCAGCCAGAACACCTATTTGACGGTAACCTAAGACGGGCAATGGCAGCCATCAAAGGTGCGCTTCTGGAGTACGTTACCGCTGACAGTCACAGGCAGAGTGGCACTGTCTAAGTTGTGATCCTCCCCCGACTCCTGTATTACTTTGCCAATCTTCCCCTTTACTTTCCAGCGGCCTTCTTTGCCACGCTCACTAAGATGCTCTGAGACTTCTTATGGGGCAACACGTGGCACAGGCTAGCGCTAGCAAAACTATATTTACCCACGGATCAGGGGGGACTAGCTGCGCCCTGCTTTGAGCACTATCTGGCCGCACAACTGCAGTGGTGGCCCGCTGGCTCACTGACAGGGGCCGGGAGGATACTGCAACTTTATCCCCCCCTATTCTCTCGAATATATTGCAAAACTTTTCCACCCTGCCACCAAGGCCCCCAACACCTGCTCTCCCTCTTCTGGCGGTGGCTTACAGGTGCTACTGACGTTGCCTGTATCTTACTAAGACACGGGTCCCTTACGCGCCGGCCATACTATTAGCGGACTCCCCCAGTGGGTCTTGGGTGCTCACGCCTCTTGAGCTAACGACCTGGCATGAAGCTGGCATAGAGACACTGGGGGACTTGTATCGGGACGGCAGGCTCCTACCGTTCGAATCACTGGTTTACGAGACAGGGTTTCCGCCGGGACAGTTTGAGGCACCGTTCACTCGTGACTCTGTCCACCAGATGGGGAGACATGCAAGAGGAACCAGGCCAACATTTCACCATTCAATACCTACATGTGATGGGACGCGGTAGGCACTTGATCCGATGGTTTGCAGCATCTCTTCGTGCACACACAGCGTTAGCTCTGACTCCGCTCCGTCTTAGGTGGGAAGCAGATCAAGGCCAACCGTTGGAGGACAGGGAATGGGAAAGGTTATTATAAAGTCCAACGCGAATCCCCAGGAACATGAGATTCAGGCAAATACAGCTCTTCGTAATCCACAAGGCATACCTCACAACAGAAAAAATAAATAGGTACTTTCACTGCACAGATGCGCAATGCCCCCGGTGCTTTGAGGTGGGGGTTGAAATAGTATACATGTTATGGGGCTGGCACAAGCTGCGCTTCTACTAGCAAGCGGTAGGTGCAGCGCTGCGTACTTGTACAGGCCGAGACCTACCCTTTGAATGGTCCGTTTATTTACTACACCATTTCCACAGATCAGATCCCCGACCACAAAAGCATCCTCTTGCTTCTTACACCTGGGCTTGGTAGTAGCCAAGCAGCTCTTAACCAAGAAATGGAAAGCTAGTGACCCACCGCACATACGGGCATGGAGGTACTCACTTTTAGCGTGGGCAAAGGCAGAAGGGATTGCCATCCTGCGGGAGGAAACGTTGGTACTACGGAAGACATCCATGGCACAACAATGGGAGGGAATGCTTCAAGCCCTTATGCACCCAAAGGGGACGACCGGAGGGGCAACAGGAGGCGGGGGAGATGCCCCGGAGGGGGGAGGAGAAACTTGGAAGCAAGCAATTGCACTGACAGGCAGGGGCGCGTGCTCCGCCATGTGCCTGCGAAGCGCTGCAACATGGGCGGTGGGCGGAGAGGGGGATTCCTTGGGGGGGAGGGAGGAGTGCGAATGGGAGAGGGAGAGGCAGGAAGCAAATCACAAGCTGAACACACATATATGCTGCTGCTAGTTTTCTTTCCTTACTTTTAAACTCTTGTTGGTTGTTTCTGTTGACTTATAACATCTGTGCACTTGCCCGAACTACCATCTGCAAGTTTTTGCACAGAGTCAACAGGGGGGAAAAGTGTTCAATACATGACGATGGTTCTCCTTGCCGACTATTCATAATGCCCGAACCTCAGCTTGTATTGGTGTATACAATGACGCCAGGCACATGTGTGGCATGTACCGCTGATTCACTGTAATGTTTACCTCATGTGGATGGAGGGCTTACTACATGGTGGATTTTACATAATGCATGTTATTGGCCATGTTGATGTAATTTTCAAAAACTGAATAAAACAGACTTATTAAAAAAATGAGGGATTGCAGGGGATCCTCCAGACCTTTAAGTGTCCCTCCTGAGTTAAGTACTACAGGTAGGAGGCACCTCAAAACAAACGTTTTCCAACTATGGGCTGAGTACTCAGAAAAAATAAACGTGGGTCGACGGCAAGTTCTACGGGAGAGCTTGAGCTCACAGTGGTAGAGAGGTGCTTCTTGGGGTGCTGAAGAGATCTGACTTGACTGAAAAGCAAGGCAGAATTTCGAAGGCAGTCAGAGTAGAGGAAGGAAAGCTGAAGGGCTTACTTGGAGAGTGGCGGACTACGAGACTCGTCAGGAGAAGTCGGCAAATAGGCTTCAGGCATGGAAGTGCCAATCGAGGGAGTCCAGGCAAGGCTTGGTGTCTTTCAAAACGAATGGGATTGAGGGCTTTTCAATAGTGTAGGCCAAAATCGAGTTCCTGGAGAATTTGAGGCTTGGAATCCCAAGTAAAACATTTCAGAGGCCTTACTGTAGAAGATGTGGAGCATAATTAGTAATTTGCTGAAACTACTTGGCCTGTAAAGCGCAGGACTTTTTTTAGACCGTCCAGGTCTCCGTGATCTTTGTTATGTTATTAGCACTTGTAGAGCGTGTGATTACCCTTGGGTGTCCTGGCACTAAGTACTGGTCCTCCTGGGAAACAGAGAGAGTGTCACTGTGATAAAAACCATGTCTTCAAGCTCTTCCGAAACGTAAGAATATTTGGAACATTTTTGAGAAACAAGGGGAGCTCCTTCCAGGCTCTCGAGGCACCGTAAGTAAAACTCATGCCTCCCCCATTTGCTTTTTTCAGCCTGGGAACTTGAATTAATTTAGCACAGGTAGATCTTAGTGTCCTCCTTGGCACATACCATTGGAACTTTTGCCTGAGAAATTCCGGACCGATACCGGTAATGGCTTTAAAGACTATACAAAGAGCTTTAAAGCAGGATCTTTGCTTTATAGGTAGCCAATGAAACTTCATGAGCTCGCCTTTGACAGAAACACATTTAGGAGTTCCAGACAGCAGCCTGGCTGCTGCGTTCTGGACTAATTGAAGCCTATTCATCTGTTATTTTTGCATATTCAAAAACTTTATTTTCCTTATGATTCTAAGAATCATAAAGCAGGCTGAGGTCGCCAAACTAACTTGGTCCCCCATGACAAGTTTGTCGTCCACAACTAACCCCAAGTTTTTGGCCTTCTTGGTGGGTGTAGGACAGAGACCCAATTCTTCAGGCCACCATTCTGGTGTCCACACCAGTGGATTATTCCCGAACTTTAAAACTTCGGTTTACTTATTAGAGATAAGTTTTAAGCAGTTGGAGGACGTCCAACCGGATATTGCACTCATGGAAACGCTCCCCAGTCTTTCTCACCTCCTTTACTTATCGACAACACAATTTGTGTGTCGTCAGCATAGAAGGTGAGCTGGAAGCCAAAGGATCTAATCACTCCTGCTAGAGGTGTCACGTATATGTTAAAAAGCGCATGGCTCAAAGAAGAGCCCTGTGGCACTCCGCACGGGAGAGTAAATGGCTTAGATGAATTGCCATTCAGATCCACAGTATGGGACCTGTCAGCTAGAAAAGACTGTATGAGTTTCCACGCGAGTCCTTCCACACCAATCCCTGACAACCGGTCCATCAACAACTTGTGATGGACCGTGTCAAAGGCCGCGGACAAGTCCAGTAGAATCAGGACGGCACTACCTCCTCTGTCTACGGCTTCTCTGATTTCCTCTGTGGACTTCAACAGAGCCAACTCAGTGCTGTGATCAGCCCTGAACCCGTATTGTGAAGGGTCCACAGAGTTGTTACGATGGAGAAATGCACTGAGTTGTATATTCATCACCTTCTCCAGAATCTTAGCAGGGAGAGGGAGCCGGGAAATAGGCCTATAGTTGTTAGGATCTTTAGGTTCTAGATTCTGCTTTTTCAAAAGCGGAAGAACAGAGGCTTGTTTCCAGATTTTAGGAATTTCTTTGAGCAGATTGCATAGAAGTTCAAATCTTCAGGATTGTCTTGTCCATTTTGTGGCTATTGTATGATAGCTTCTGTATTCACAAGAAAAGTGAAATGCATACTTAACGGTATATAGTTACCTTGATGATATAGTAGGGTGACCAACCGTCTGTAAATTTCATGGACCGACCGTAATTTTGGGCATTGCAGGGAACAGCCCTGTTTCCTGCATGAAACCTCAACTCCCTGATGGGGCCGCCTTTGAGCACAAGAGCAGCCCCACCCGCCCATTGTCACTCTTTATGCGGCTGATTGCCACATACAGAATGACAATGGGCCTGTCGGGTGTTACAGCATGTGGTGGCCGGCCTCCTACAACCTCTGTCCAGGGCTGGGCATACTGCCAGGCAGAAGACTGCCTGAGAGGAGGGGGAGTTGTTTCTTGGCGTTTCCAGAAGAACTTTGTTTTTACTCAGGAGGCCTCTTAGTCTGCCAGCTAGTTTGAGAAGACTAAACGGGTAAATCGGAGAGTTAGTTTGGATTGTGTTGTAGGCAGGAGCTCTGTTTCAATTTTATTCTAGACAGAAGACAATGTAACTAGATGAGACTTGCATTGACCTTAATAAATGTAATTGAAAATGGGATAAGTGGAGTGTAGAGCAGTTTTGAGTGGGAGGAGTTTTGATTGGGTGATGCCCAATAGAGTGCCCCCTTAATTATCTAAATGCACAAATTGCTGAATAAACTTGTAATCATTATTGCCATCTCGGGTTTAACCCCTCCCAAGCTCATGACGAGCTGAGCTCGTCATGACCGTTAGAACGCTCACACGCGGAGCTAATTCCCCTGCTGTGCGAGCGTTCTACAGAAACGGGTGTGGCCATGACGAGCTCAGCTCATCATGAACACACAACCACCGTGGCTCATGACGAGCTGAGCTTGTCACGAGCACAGGGGCGCTGTGCGTGACCCTCCTTCCCCCAGCACAGCGGGGGTATTAGCCCCGCAGGCAAGGGTTTAATCCTCTGCAGTAAATGCATCTAATCCAGCGGTTCATGCACTTGTGCTCACCTCTAGAAAAACACAGATTCTGATGAGACTGTTTTTTGACCTTCGACGATAGATTCTACCATGATAAAGTTTCTGTGAGGAACAGGCTAATTCCTTTTTTTTAAAGTATATTGAGTCTATCGAATAAAGCATTATACTATTGAATGAAGATTGATTTCGCAATAATTTGTGAATCCAAGGAGAGTTATGGATTATCTATGTTAACATTTCACTGACTGCAGAGGACTTCTAGTACATTGTGAAGTTTTGAGTATGCCACCCTACTAGAATATTTTATTCTGAGCCATCCAGGTTTGAATGTTTACAAGTACAGAATGGAGCCAGGTTAGCAGTGATGTTTTTACGGTGTATTTAGGTTGCTCTGGAAATCATCTATCTCCTTGGAACGTTAGCCAATGTATTGACCAGTTCTGTTACCAGCATTTGCACCCTTCTACCATTTGTGGTGCACTGTACTTCTTTAGGATCGCACTTTTCTTTTATTACAGTTGTGGAATTTTCACAGATGCGTTGTGTTAGTAAAGCTTTGTTTGTCCCGTCTCTTGTGTAATCATTTTTTATATTGGTTAGCTTGCAAATTAAAAGGTGAGACGGGGGCTTTCTGGTGCACTGTGTGCATGGTTGCACGTGCCAAAGGATCAGTTTATTTCATTCCACTGGGGTCAAAGGCTATTAGGGTGGCAGTCTCGCCATTTTAGAACTGATGCATATTCAATATTAATAGGAAGACATGATTGCTGCTTTTTTATTTTATGCAACTAACAGTCCTTGACAAAGCCAACAGTTCTGGATTGTTGCAGGTGTAACGTTACTTGTTGTGTTATATGGATACAATGACCGGAGACACAAAATACCAGTCAGGAGGTACACTATACTTAGCACAGATTTTTAGCTTAGGTGTTTAAAGCTGCGCCCTTAATTACATCAAACATCCACTTTGGAGAAACCCCCCAGTTTTTTCATCCCACTTAAAGCCCTGGAAACAACACCATGTCACAGTTACCTCATGGCCTGGCACTGTGCATCATGCGCGACTCATGACTCTGATTGCATGTGTGCAAGGGCATAGTGAACCCTTCCCCGCCCCACCCCTTGCTTTAGGTACTAGAGCAAGGGTGACGTTCTCAATGGGCCTCTTCTGTCTGCAACTCTGCAGACAAAGGCTCAGTTCATAATTAAAATGAAAAGGTGGGTGAGTGAGTAAGTGAAGGGTTGGGTGGATGGCTGGATAGATTAGTGAACGGGTGAATTGATGAATGAGAGGGTGAATGGATGGGTAATGAGAGAAAGGATGTATGGATGAGTGAGTGGAAGGATGGTTAAGACAAAATGTAAAAAGATAGATGTATGGGTGGAAGAGTGGATGGATGAGTGAAAGGATGGAGGGATGAGTTAATGGGTGGATGGATAAGTAAAATGATGGATGGATTGATGAATTGATAAGTGAAAGGGTGAATGGATGGACCGATGAGGGGAAAGGGTGGAAGTAAGGCTGGATGAGTAAGTGAAAGGGAGGGAAGGTGGACAAAAGAATGGATAGATGAGTGAAGGGGTGGATGGATGACTGATGGGGTCAATGGATGGATTCATAAATGGATGAGTAGATGGATGGGTGGAAGGAAGGATGGCTAAGTGAAAGGGTCGATGGAGAGAGAAAGGGAGGATGGATGAATGAATGAATGGGTGGATGGATGTTTAAGTGAAAGGATGGCTGGATGGGTGAAAGCTAAAAGGCTGGATGGATGGATGGGTAGAAGAGGGGATGGATGAGTGTACTGATGGATCGGGTAGAAGAGTGGCTGGATGGATAATGAATGGATGAGTGAAATGATGGATAGGTTTGCAAATGGTTGAATATGTTTGGATATGGGTGGGCTTAATTATATACTATTCGTCGACCTCCTCTGATGTGTCTGTAAAACTTACCTTTTGTGTCACGAATTTTTGTCCTGAATTTTTACACTCATTGGCCTGAATTTGGACCCATGCCAGCTGGTCACCCTACGATATAGGGATAATCGGTATTCTGGGGACGATGTGCTCTTAAATCGATATTTATGTCCTCAATAGTCTGACCTATATTAACACGAACCAATGAATTGCTCGTGCCTTCCTTACTCGCCTGATGTTCAAATAAAGCGTTTTCTCCCGTTTATTCGCGTTAACAGGCAGCCATCGTGATGTGCAATTGTAAACTAGCGCCTCTAGGTGTCCCACACTGCATTATGGAGCCATGAGCACTGAATAGCAAACCGTCAGCCTAGCACCAAGGCACACACAACAGATGAGCACATAAAACGTGCTTTAATGACGTGTCCCATGCCCCAAAGCAAACCACACCCTGCATGTGCGCGCCCGCGACACCTCCCCAGGAAGGTATGTCACGCATCTTTCAGCCCTAAAGCGTGTCCTGTGTTCAGACTCTCCTCTCTCAGCTGGGCCCTGCCCCCACCCACTGAGATCTTGTTCATAAACAAAGATACAGCTTCATGTTCTAATTTGACGGTGGAGCATGTTTAACAGAAACTCACAAACACTTAATGAATGTGGCCGTCAGGACAAAGCCACACAAAACAGTAAAAACGATTGCAAGGACACTTACATTTCAGTACAAAAAGTATTTTTGCTCTGGAGGGAACTCTTTCTTTTATTGTGAACAGCGTTTTGTGCGGCATTTCACCACTTTGCGTCAAGACAGTAATACTTGGCTGCAATTTGGGCCTATTAGAGTTCGGACCCACCATTTTCCACGCAAGGCCGATCTGCTAAAGATAGCCATACCAGGCTCTGCGTATACCTCCTTGAAAAGGAGGTATACGCAGAATAGGTGGTAGCTGCCCTGCATTCCTCAAAACAAATCTTCCCCATAGTGAGCTTGTGTGGCCTGTCCAGTGTTAACCCTTGCACCCTCATGCAGTTAGTAGCAAATACATTGAAAACCAATCTTTCAGTGTAATTTCTCTCTCCTACTTCACCTCACCTCTTCGACCTACCCTCTCTGTTAACCTCTCTCTAGCTCTACTTCTCTGTGCACCTTCATCCTCTCTCTCTCAGCCTCATCTTTGTTCACCTCACCTGTAGCTTTATATACCTCCGCGACTACATCTCTCGCTACCTCTCTCCTCACCTAGTGCCTCTTTCTATCACTCTCTGTGGGTATTTCTATATCTGTCAATCTCTACTCCTGCTCTCTACCTCAAATTTCTCTCTAGCTCATCCTGCTCTCTGTAGCTTACTGCGTATTTCCCATTGGATCTACCTGTACCTCTTTTCCATCTACTTCACTCCTCACATCTCATCTCTATCTTTGCCTTACCTCTCTATCTCACTCTCCATGTCACTACTACCTTGCCTTTCTCTACCTGCCTCTACATCTTTTAGCCCTTCTCAACCTCACCTCTCCCCCTTACCTCTCAATCACATTTCTCACTCTACCTCATTAGCTCTCTCTCTATACCCAACCTTTCAATTTACCTCCCCATTAGTTCACTACCTCACTTCCTCTTTCAATTCTACCTGTTAAATTTTCTTCACCTCTCTAAATATCCTACTCTTTTCTACCTGTCTCTATTTCTGAACTTCTTTTCTCTACCATCAACTACTTGGCCCCTCTCCCTCTTTCTCTCTCTTACACACAAACACATACCTCTCTTGGCTGCATCTATTTCAACCCACCTCCTCCATCTCAACTGCCTCTCTTAATCTCCTTCTTTTAGATACCTCATCATCCCGTTCTCTTTTTCTATCTCACAACTTGCTCCCTCTGCACAAACCTCACCTTTTCTGTCATGTATGTCTCTCTACTTCCTCTTTCCCCTCTACAACTTGTTTCGTTTTATACCCTTCACCCTTCTCTCTACCTATCTCTCTTCTTCACTGCTTTTTTTTATCTCAAGCCTCTTCCACATCTACCTCTCGCTGCCTTTACCTATCTCTAATTCACAGCTTTTTCTTTTTATCGCGCTCGCTCTACCTTGACTCTTGAAGTAATACAATCTGCTTTGCTCTCCATTTCCAGGTCTCTATCTACTCCTCAACCACATTCTAACCTATTTCTCCGCCTCTTTCTGTACCTACATCTTTCTCTGTCTGCCTTTTCTTCTTTCTTTCTAGCTACTTCACCTTCCTTTATTTACTTTACTTCTCCCCCTAACTTACATATCTTTCTACAAGATCTCGATCTCTAACCTCTTCTCCGTCAACTTCACGTATCTAGCTATAATGTTCTCCTTATGTCTCTCTCCACCTCCTCGATCCTGCCGCACCCCACTTCTGTTTCTCAGCAGGGTCACCGGTAACTTTCGCCAGAGAAGTGTGCACATATGCAGAGGAGGAGGGTTGCAAGGCAAGAGATTAAATTAGGGGAAGGTTTTAGATTTTTACCAATGGAATGGTGAAAATCCTCAGAGCAGTACTTTCACTGTTGCAGCAAAACTACTGTTACACTGTTGGAGTTGGGAAGAGGGATATATTTATGACTACAAATATTGTGCAAGCAAAGGTACAATTTGTGCACATGTCTTATTTTAATATTATGCACCAGTAAACATCTAACTAGTCACCCTTAGCAAGTTTTTTCTACAATGGGAGTAGCAGGCTCACTAGACACTGAATTCCACACAGAATATTGAGCACAAAATTATTGTACTGCCAAAATATTGCTCAAAGAATCTCAACTTAAAAAATATCATGAAGGTAAGTATCTGTAAGTAATTATGGATTTGCTATTTTTTAATCTGTTTTTACTGCTTTTATTCAATACAGTGCCGTAGACAAAGTTGCATTACACAGAGATCCACGTGACATGTCAGCTATCATAGAAAAGCAAACAACTGTGATACCCCACAACCTTTAGGTTGATCCTCCACCAAACAGTTTGCCTACTCGCCTCCTGTTGCTGAAATATGTTCTTGTTGGCGTTAGGACTGTGTGTATGCTACCACTGCTAACCAGTGCTAAAGTGCTTGTGCTTACTCCTTAAAACATGGTGAAATTGACCTACTCCAGATTTGACACATTTAATCTACTTATAAGTAAGTTCCTGGTAAGTGGTACAACACACACCTAGGGCCTGTAAATTAAATGCTACTAGTGAGCCTCCAAAACGCATTGTACTACCCACTTACGTAGCCCTTTAACCCTTTCGATGCTGATGACGAGCTCAGCTCGTCATCACCCACGGGTGTCGTGTGCTGATGACGAGCTGAGCTCGTCATGGTGGCAGCAAAAGTGCAAAATCCAGCACAGGGGTGGAAAATGGCCAGCAGTCATGTGGTTAAACATGTCTCAGCCCTGCCATTGCTGCCTGTGTGCAGTTTTTAACTACCAATTCGACTTAGCAAAATAAACCTTTTCCATGCCTAAACCACCCTTTTTATTAAACAATAGCAGCCCGTCCCGACATTGTCCGGGTATGAATTGCTGCCGGCCAGTAGTATATTGTTTTTGTAGGATTTCGTTTAGATAGCATTTCTTATCTGTGACAGGCCTGTGAAACGCTCCGATTCACAGTGCACTGCTGATGCACTTAAGAGTGCCCGTTCAGAAGTGTGTGAACTCTAGTTTCCCTACTTTATTTTTCCTTGCAATATTATATAGCGCAAACTCTACAACATGGCATGAGCACAATTTACATTACAGAAGAACACATTAATTTGTGGTAGGCACGGGGAGACAAAGCGATTTGCCTGGAATCACAGGATGTTGCGCTGATGCCGAGATTCGAACGTAGCTCCCCAGCTCTAAAGTTCGCAATTCTAGAACTTGTGGCGGGAGGTGTGTCTAAAAGTGTATGTCGGTGCTGGCCATCAATGAGAGAGACCTATGCATTTTTCAAATGGAATATGAGTATGTTGCTGGAGATGTGGGCCGCCGTGCCACCAATGTACTTACCGGGGGAGTGTAAACACCCATTATTCCGCAACTTTTTTTCCGCATACCATCACTCCGCATACTTTCATTACGAAAGTACCATGACTCCACAATGCCATTATAACGCATGGCATTATATTTTATATGCTTTTACCACGCATACATTTACAACGAAATTCGTTGTAAATGCATGAATGGTAAAAGCATGTTTTTTTTTTTAATGTTTGGATAAGGTAAGTATGGGTATAGGGGTATATGTTTTGGGGTACTGAGGTATATGTTTTGGGGTGTTTGGGTATTTTAAGGGTTCAGATATAGGTTTGGGTTATGGGGTACAGGGGTACAGGGGTAGTTTTAGGGTTCAGGGCTAGGTTTGGGGTATAGGGGTATTTTTAGGGTTCAGGGGTTGGTTTGGGTTTTGGGGTACAGGAGTATTTTAGGGTTCAGGGGTAGGTTTGGGTTTTGGGGTACAGGGTTATTTTTAGGGTTCAGGGCTAGGTTTGGGGTACAGGGGTATTTTTAGGGTTCAGGGGTAGGTTTGGGTTTTGGGGTACAGGGGTATTAAGGGTTATGGGGTAGGTTTGGGTTTTGAGGTACAGGGTATTTATAGGGTTCAAGGCTAGGTTTGGGTTCTGGGGTACAGGGGTATTTTTAGGGTTTAGGGATAGGTTTGGATTTTGGGGTACAGGGTATATTTATAGGGTTAAGATGGGTTAGTGTTTAAGGGTGTTGGGGTATTTTAAGGAGTATGGGTGGGTTATGATTATGGGATGCAGGGGTATTTAAAGGGAGCAGGGTGGGATTAGCACACGATATGAGACATGGCACTAAGGGCGGAACGTACCACACGCCCCCAGCGTTTGTCACGCCCCCCAGCACACGCCCACAGCACAACGCAGACACGCCCATAAGGGACTACTTTGCTGGCACGGTTCTTTTACCTTTTAAATGTATATGGTGGGCGTCTGAATAGCCTATGTCCTTCTGCTGCAACTGCTCTTTCCAACACTGTATTGGGTGTTGGGATTGGTGCTGTGGTTCCTGAGATTACCCGCCTCAAAGGTTTGGGCTCTCTCTTTATTATATTAGCATGGATAAGTCACCCCTAAGGTAGGCCCTCATAGCCCATAGGGCAAGATGCAGTGTATTTAAAGAGTTGAACACTACCTTTAACGTTTTACATTAAAGACTCCCAAATTCTTATTTCACTACTGTGAGGCCTTAACCTACAGGATCGCATTGGGTTGCCATATTACATGTATGAAGTGATAACTTTGGTTTAAGAAAAGGCAGAAATGTTATTTGTGGTCTAAAAAAATTGTAATTTAAAATCCTCTTTAATGATAAAGTCAGATTTGAAGTCACCAGTCTGAAAATGGCACCTTTAAAAAGATGGCATTTTCCGGTCTTAATCATTTGTAGCCTGTATCACTGGTCACATGACAATGAATAGAATGGCAGTTGGTCTCTGTGTATTACTCCCTAACATTGAGATAATAGGAGACTATGTGGTGTCATGATGAGCCCTCCCTCCATGATGGCTGGGGAAGAGCTGTTCCCTGCTCCACTTACATTACAAAGGAGCTGCCTCAGCATACTCACAAAGAACTGGACACCAACCCTTTGTCACTCTAAACCTATAGGAGCCTGGTCAGAGAAGGAAGGAAATTCCAGAACCACATGAAGTCTAGGCCTTTCTCCCACTTCAAAAACTGCCTAGTACTTCAGAGGACTGCCCTACTGCCACAATTCTATCAGAGGACTGTCCTCCTTTTTTAATCCCGCCTGTACTCTCAGAGGATGGCCTGCTTTGCTACTTGATCACAGGAATGCACAATGGCTCTGTGGGGCTAGTTGGCTAGCCTTTTGTTCTGAACTACTGGGACACAAAAAGCTGCAACAACTTGAACCCTGCACCTGAGACCTGCATTAATTGAGTTCTGCCCTCCAAGTGGTGCCCACCAAGTTCTGAATCCTTGGAAGTGGTACTATAAGTGCCCAAACAACCAAAAACAGACACTTCAGACTGGAGACAAGAACCTATGTGCTTGCCAGTCCGCCAAAGGTGCCACCATAGAAGAAAACGCCGACAACGTAAATAGTTTACTTTAGAAATTGGCATCGCTCAACGTCGTACATCGATAACTAGACAACTGTGTTGTTGTTTTTTTGTCCTGTTGCAAATGACGGACTCCTGAAGAAGGCAATAGCCAAAACGCGCGTAGAGTTTCCATCCACCGCTTTGCTAACTCCACTAGCCCACCTTAACAACTAAGTCATTTGTGGTTTTCTTTTTCTTTTTTCTTTCCCGGGTTTTTGACTTGTCTTTACACCCTTTGTATTATATAATGTATGTTATCGATCATTTTATTGAACACATGCATTTTTATAAAAGAAATTACAAAAAAAATGAAGAAAATAATATAAATTATAAACACTAATCTGTTTACAAATATCATGTTTGGTTTCTATCAATAATGTCTACATGTCACAATATTTAATTGAATTTATTGTATGCTCCCCCTAGGTTTTGGCTCGTAAATTGTTGTTCACTACTGCTTTGGTTTTCAAAAATTAGTTTACTTCAGTCCCTACTGGTAGTGAATATATTATGAGTAGGGGTCCCCGTAATTTCCAAAATGTGTTCATGGTAGCTCCCACTACATTCATCTCTGTATCAGTAATTCCTGTTCAGAGGCTCATCTTCAGAAGGGTGTCAGGCCTCCTGG
The DNA here is from genome assembly GCF_964263255.1 of Lissotriton vulgaris. Taxonomy (NCBI): domain Eukaryota; kingdom Metazoa; phylum Chordata; class Amphibia; order Caudata; family Salamandridae; genus Lissotriton; species Lissotriton vulgaris. The sequence goes on from NC_141687.1 coordinate 1,700,386,886, forward strand.
TGCGATCGTCGGTTACAGCCTGCAGCTTCATCCCGCTGGAGATTTTCAGCTTACAAAAAGGTGACTACGTCCTAACATAGAGAATTTCATCACAACTTTGCTCAGCAGCTCCCCTATGATGACGCCTCCTCCTCGGATAACACCAACTGTCTTTCCCAGCTGAATTTTACCTGCAGTCAAAAACCCAATTTATTACAGAACTTTACTATGCATAAACTAGTTGTGCATCTCAATTAGTGGTTAGTAGATTCAGGGGCATGGCTTTGAGGGTGTGGGGGGTTAGGAATGTGACACCCACCAAATAAATGCATTCTTGGCTTGGTAGTTGGGTCTGTGGGTCCTGAGTCGGGGTTGCCATCTCGGTGTTGGATTTTCTCATGAGCCAAGAATGGAAGACAAGCTGGACCTTTCATGTAAAAGACAGACGGACAGAGATGCCCATCTTGAGGGTGGACTTCAAAATGTGAAGCCTGGTTACATGGAATCAATACAGACTTTGCTGCTTATACAAACCTTGTGATTCTAGGTAAATATTGGATTTACAGAGACTACTTTTATTTTTACATATGAGTGCACTTTTAAATTCTTGAGGTCAGATTGTGTGCTGTACAAGCACATCTTCTATTTGATTTATTAGACTAATGTATCTGTATCTATAATAAGAATCTATCAAGAATTTAGGCTACGCAGAATGGGAGGCTGATTTGGACTGGTGCCAGAGGGCGGAAGAGGTGATCTACAAAAGCAGAGGGTGCCCTAGAAAATGGGAGAAGATACGGACCCCCTGGCGTGACTATAGGGGTACATCATTGGGATCATGACTCACCTGTGTGCTGTAACGATTACTGTGCTGTGATGGTGTAGAAAGTGGACAGCTCATGCCCCACACTAAACAGAGTATTTCTATACGGTCCCAGAGCCGTTCACAATGTGATACACCTGCTGAACTGTGACTATGTGCTCGCAATGAAACTTCAGACTTTCTACTGTATAATGAGCTAGTTTAATAAAAAGAATTTTTTTAAAGAATATTTAGGTAACATTTAGGGTTTACATGACTACTGACTTGCCTCTTAGTTTACTAATGCTATTTTTGTTGGGGGTCGAGCTAGGAATGTTTTTAAAACCATCACTTTTAATAAATGTCTGTCTATGCAGTGCTATAACCTGATGTGGTAAGGTGAAACGTGTCTGTTAAAAAATATATACTTTTTTTATTTTGAAGAGGCTGTGTGATATTTTTATTATTGTTTGTTGCACAACATACATTGCAATGTTTTCATGGCTCAGTTTGTGCACGGAACCTTGGAGCCAACCTAGATTCATGGCCAGGCTCTAGCTCGGCTTGCCCTAATTAATTTGCCTGTGCTTCTTCCTCTATTTGTGACCCTGGCTTAGCAAATGAGGCCGTCAGTCACCTGATAAAATGATTTGTAAAAGAAAAGGAATTAGAAACATGAATCGATTTGGCAACTCTATCATCAAGGCATCCGGTAGCAGAGATGAAGAATGGTGCATGCAGTGAGAACACATTTAAAATAAGTTGCCCAGGGCAGGGACTCCAGGCCGTTGTGTTGTACACGACCATAGTCATGAGTTCCTAGAGAGAACTATAAGGCCCAGGTGGGATGGGCAGGGTCGTATCTTCAGCTGGGGTGTTTGGAGTGCGACACCCATCAATGCATTCTTAGTCTAGTGGGTGTGTCTGGGGGCCCTGAGTCAGGTCTGCTATGTCTGTCAGTTTTTCTTATCATTCTCATTTCACGAAGTGGTTTTAACTTGTTTGTTTATCATAATCTTAAATATATACACCTAAAGAAGTACTCTTTGAATGGGTGCAATATACTACTTTCTGGAACTCAGAAACATTGGCAGTAAAAGGTTGAAAAGCTGCGCCAATCTCAACTTTACAGGCATACTACTGGCAATCAGACAACCAAAAGTCGAGGGGATGAATGCTTGAAAATAGTTCAACCAGTGGCAATTGTGCAGAGTAGCATTTCAATGCACAGTTTATCGCCCACTCTAGACAAAGGCCCACATAATGCAAATCAGTACTGACCCTGTCCCTCATGGAAACAGTCCATCATGAACCTAGGTCATTTCACCCCTCCATCCTGCAGCCCCCTGTATTTTTAGTTGGAAAATTTGAGATTTATGCCTCAGAATCTCACTGACTAAGCTACGCCCTTGATGGATTATGGGAATGTCAGGTGGTAAAGGGTGTCAACCAGCTCCGTGGGGTAGTTGGGGTTGGAGTCCGTCATTAACCTCGCAATTCAGTTGACCTCTTTAAAAGAGTTATCCCCGGGTGGGAGGAGCTACGACGGCAAACAAGATGGCTGCTTAGGTTCCCAGCTCCGCCGACCTCCGTATTCCGCCACAAGATCCTGTACGATATCCTGATCTTACGCCCAGCCTCTGCTTGGATGAAGTGTTCCTCATTCCGATGGTGAAATCTCCAGATTTTTATCGGCTGATTTCACAAACTTATACCGAGTTGAAGATCGTGGGCTGTTCCAGCGGTGAAGCCGGGGCCTCGAGTAACTGCACGGCCAGGCTGCAGTGCAACAACATCGGCTGAGAGACCCTGGCAGGGTCCGGTCAATCGTAGTGGAGACTTTTTCTACGCCCGAATTTGGTGGCGATTGTTTTCTTTGCCCAGCGTTGAGAGAGAGGTGACCTGCTGTTGCTGATTGTGGGTGGGGATCCCCGTCCCGCGGACCCGGTATAGATTCCTGCTGGGGTTCGTCGGATCCGGACCCCGGCCTGCGGTGTTGCGCCGGGTTAACGCAGCTGTGGATAACGACGGGTCGCCGTCCACGCTTGGCCTTTCGTGATCCTGTTCGTTCCCCCCGAAAATGCCAGATTCACCCGGGGAGTTGGTTGTGACTGGTACCGAACTTGATACCATGGATCGAACGGCTTCTGGGCTAACGCTGAGATCAATATTGGCAGAACTTTGGGCGTTTCACTCGCAAGTGGATGTGTTAATGACTAAAATGGATGCACGTCTGACTGGGATTCTGTCCGAGGTACCGGGCCCTGCCCCCACGGTTGAACCAGCAAACTACAGCCATTCAAGCCGCAGCCATTTTGACTTCGTGCGAGGACCCCGCGAGGGAACGAGTATTAAAGCGAATATCGAAACCAACGGATGGCGCCCTGGAAGTTGGTGTCCCCGAGGCCGTGAGTGTATCACCGTACCTTTCATCACCATTGACTTTGGAGGTATCGAATGGCGTTCCCCCCCGGAAACCTGTGTTGTAAACTCTTCTCTCATCTTGTGGTTGTATCTCCCTTTTCTGGAGATTTTACGATCCCGGGGCAAGAAACATCGGGACAGTCCAGCTAGGAAACTTTCCGTGCTTGACGTTCTCGTGGAGTTACTAGCTACATGGGGTAATGGATTGACTTTCAATGCTTTCCCTCTCATCTATGACTTGTTTGTGTGCTCTTGGGTTTCGTTAGGGAGGGTTTCTGTGCTGGTTCGAAAGGGTCAAGGTTAAGTCAATTGAATTGGGATGGTTTGGAACAATTGTTATAGATGCTTGAACTGTAACTGTTTGATTAAAGAGGCTGGGCGGTGTATAACGGTGCCCCCTATTGTCTTTTGAAAGAGAAGCTCTACATCCGTCTTTAGCGACAGGGGGTGTCTGTTTTTGGCGAGGGGGCCAAGGGGCCTGGAACATTGTACGACAATGCCCTCCTCCATTCTTCTTCTTCTTCTTCTTCTTCTTCCTTCCGTTAGGGTTTAGGTTAATGGGGCGACAGGCACGCTGCTAGTGGGGTTAGGCTATAGCCATCGGCAGGGGTGCAGGGTGGGGGGTTGGAGTTTTTTTTTTTTTGCCTTTTTTATTTTCTATTGCCTTTTTCTCCTATCCCTTTATTCCTTTAGGATCAGTATGGTCTGTGCTTTGTTTTGATTTCATTGTGATCTGAAATGTAGTGCCCATGCTTCTTACGTTAGTCGAACTTCTGGGTGGGCAGGTCCTGAGAACTGGCGTTCACGAAAATGTATATTGTCTTGTTGTTTATTCTGATTCATAAGCATTAACGCCAGAGTCCCACGAATGGCTGTTTCTATATGCATATCCTGTTTTCTTGGCCCTTTCCCCCGTATCCTATTGTTAGATTGTATGGCACCTGATCCGCTCATTTAAATAATTTAAAATAAGACCTTTATTATATCCTGTGATCTATCAATGCGTTCTAATACAAGATCCATCCTGAATCGCTGCCGCACCTCAGGGTTGTCAGCTGAAGAGCTGTGTTGTATCATGATAAATCTGGTTTTACTTCTGTTTGGCGGCTGGCCCCTGCGGTTGTAGGCCCATACTTGTACTTTATGAATGCTGCAATAAAGGTTTTTCAAAAAAAAAAAAGAGTTATACCCTTCCTATAGAGTTATACCCTTGCTAGATGTCTGTCCGCTAAAGATCCTTAAGCAGTGCAGAGAATCCCTCCTTCCCCCACTGGTTGACATCATGAATAGGGCGATGAATAGGAGGTATGATGAATAGGAGGTACTGGTTGACATCATGAATAGGGCGATGAAGGAGGGCATTTTTCCCCAGCAGTGGAAAAACGCTGTGGTAAAACCTCTGCTCAAGAAGCCCTCTCTTGACCCTGGGGTATTAAAAAACTTTCGCCCCATCTCACTGCTCCCGGCTCCCGCGAAGATGTTAGAAGCCCATCTTAATAAACATCTGGCTGCATTCGTGGAGAGCTCGGGCTGTTTGGATCTTTCCCAGCATGGATTCAGGAGGGAACATAGCACCGAGTCTGCCCTCACCATAGTGCTCGATAACATCCGCACTAGGGTCGATGGGGGACAGACCTCCTACCTGATCCTTTTAGATCTCACAGCTGCCTTCGATACCCTATCCCCCTCGGTGTTAACATCTCGACTGAGGGAGATTGGGGTTCGGGGGTCGGCCCTGGGACTCCTTTCCTCTTTTCTCGATCATAAAGAGCAAAGGGTAATGCTGGGCCCGTTTCTATCTCCATCCCTGTCTGTGCAATGTGGGGTCCCTCAAGGGTCAGCGCTTAGCCCTACCCTTTTTAACATTTATGTGACCCCCCTTGCCAGACTTATTAGATCTTTCGGATGGAGGTAGTTTCCTACGCAGATGACACCCAGATCCTCGTCTCTCTCTCCCAGTCAGTTACGTCGACTGCCGCCAACTTTAGATCTTGAATGGAGGCAGTCGGCCAATGAATGATTCACAATTCATTGAAACTGAATGGGGAGAAGACGGAGGTGATGGTATTTGGAGGAAAGGAGGAGATCTGGTCTGCTGAGTGGTGGCCGAACTCACTCGGTGCCTGTCCCGATCCTACCTCCTCTGCAAAAAATCTGGGGGTTATGATCGATCCCACCCTTAGTATGTGCCAACAGGTCAACAGGACTGTATCGACCTGTTGGGGTATCATCCGTATACTAAGAAAAATCAGGCACTATCTGTCCCTCCAGGCAAGAAAGCAACTAGCCGTCGCACTTCTGGGCTCCCGTCTGGACTACTGCAATGCGCTGTATGCTGGACTGAATAAGAGTCGGCTGCAGCGCTTGCAGGTGGTCCAGAACGCGGCAGCGAGATTTGTTCTCAACTTGCCCAAACGTGCCTCTGCCACCGATGCCCGGAAGCAGCTCCACTGGCTCCCCGTCGGGGATCGCATTCTTTTTAAATCCATGTGTATGGTGTACAAAGCCCTATCTAAAACTAACCCTACGGGCATTGGATCTATCCTGTCTCAGTACAACCCCGGCAGGAATCTTCGTTCCTCACATAAACTTCTACTTTCTGTGCCTCGTGTCAGGAAGACAAGATGGGGAGGCAAGGCCTTTTCCAATCTGGCCCCCAAATGGTGGAATGCTCTCCCTCTGGAAGTAAGGTCCCGCCCCACTCTACAAGCCTTTAGATCTGCTTTAAAGACCCATCTCTTCACACGCGCATACCTGTAGTGGTGCTCTGCAAACTTTTCGATCTGTTTTTGATAGGCGCCTTGACACCTTCGGGTTTAGTTTGCGCGATACAAATTGCATAATAATAATAATAATAATTCCTAAGTTTTATATAAAACAATCAGAAAGCAGATATTTTGATCCTAAATCCAAAAGGATGATGCCCCTGTATGTAGGTGAGCGGCTAGTACCTGGACACAAAAGGGTAAACGTGTCAAGTAATGGCAGTTCCTGGGTATGTGGGGACAACCATGGCAAGCAAAGGCAGTACATGGCAGATGATAAGAGAACATCAGCATGTGTTGTGGAATGTGATGGCTACTCCTTAATATTGGTAGTTGGACTTGGCTGTAACTATATAATGCCTGTAGTTGAGCACATATTGCTGGACTTGACTAATTGTGCCTGACCATAAGAGGATGCATCTGGACATATCATTGTACCTGACGTGATGTTTGCACCTGGGCACATGAGCTGTTACTGTTCACGATTGAATCTTAGAATAGGACACTACACCAGGTATTTGAAGATGTGCCCAGGCATGTACTCTAGCACAAGCATATGAGAGTGTACCTGAGCATATGATGACAGTATATTTTCTGAGGATTACAATACCTGATAATGTAGGGCTATAACTAGAAAATGGTTGCTGCACCTAGCCATATGAGGCTCTCCCTGGGCATGTGGTAGCAGGGTCAATGACACAAATGTGGCAGAAGATGGCTATACTTGATGTCATTTGAGATGTCATAGGTGATGCCATCAATGAAGTAACTAAGCATGTCACCTAACCATAACAGCACTTTAAACTTTGATTTTGTTCATTGCGATGTTGCCACACTGTCCCTTGCATCATAGCTTTGGTAGAATATATTTTGTTAAAATAAGTACATGTGAAGAAATATCATGGCGTAAACCATATATGCAGATGTTCAGAGTATACTATTTCCTGCCATTGCTGAAGGAGAATCGTGACACATTTGAGGTTTTCCTTTTTGTGACCCCTTTACTACACTCAACATTACAGGCCTGTATTCAAGGATAATATCTCGCTCCATAGGGAATGCCTTTTTTTGCACTCTTAATAAGTTTGTCCACCCATGACCAATTTGCAGACAATGGTGAAGTTAAACTTCCAGTTAGTCCTAGGACAAGGTGGGGATAGTTTAAAAACGTACCCCGCCCTGGGGTTAAGAGTGCGGGGGAATACCTTGGGTAAGGTGGGGGCGAGGACACATTCTGAATACCACACCTTTGCAAGGCAGGAGAGGGAAATACACACCACCACCACCATCTTGGGTAAGGCAGGGGACAAATAGCAGGAAATGCACCCTGTTTCTCTGCCATGTGCATGGCAGGAAGTGAACACTATTCTCTCCATTATACATTTTTAATCTTCCCTGAGAGATTTAAACAGAACGGATTTACAGATAACATACTCTTTGAAAATGTATGAAAATTTATATATATTTTTATTGTTTTTCCAGTATTTTAAAACGCTAGTAGAACTACTCACTAATACACACACTGATCAAGCATGCATGGACATGATCACACATTACACATAATTTCAGACATCAGTGAACACCGTCAGAAACAGTAGCACTTATCAGCAAACATTCCAAAACCCACCATCAAACACCCACATACAAAAATCAGACTGGAAGTATGCAATTTTAAAAATTCCAGATAAGGATAGCTCCTAAAAGCAGAAAGTGACACTTGTGGTTATCTGGTCGTGCATCACATGTTTAGGCCGACCGTTGCTGGCCTGATACAAGGACCAGGTTAGCCCTGCTGTAAGAGTTACCTTCTGAAGTCCAACCCGGGCTTCACGGATGGTCGCCGCTGTAGTGCGAGGATTCTGTTTGGCACCGTGTACAGTAATCTCTGGCAATTTGCTTTCATCATAGGCTGTCGATGCTGTAGCGCAAAGTGCCAATATTGCGTCGCTGGTTGTGGCTGGCAGTTGCTGTAGCTTGAAGACTCTGGTTCACTGGAGCTTCATGTTGGCGGTCTGCATGGGCAGCAAGATCTTGCTTCGAACTGGCCAGTTCGATGTCACAAAGTGCTCAGAAGTTCAGGATTTCTCATTTTCTAAGCAGGGGCTCAACTGATGCAACTCTAAGGATCCAGGACCTATGAAGCACCTCTAGGGGATCAGGAACTCACTACCGCAGAGGCTAGCAGGGCACAGGCAGATCCAGGCAGCAGGTCATCTGGGCAGATGCAGTGAGGCCTCATGGAGCCCGTTATGTTTTTGTAGCTCAAAACAAGAGGTCACTCAGCTGAACTTACGAGTCACTTCATCTTGTGATGAAGGGTGCCAGTCCAGTCTTCCTTCTCAGCCAGCAAGGCAGCACAGTAGTCCTAAGACTTCCACTGGTCAAAAGGTGTACTGAAAAGTTAGGTCTGAGGGCCCAGTATTTATACTTGGTGCCAGCTTTGAAGTAGGGGAAGGTTCTGGAGGTTTCCTCCCCAGATGTGCCTGAAACTGCCTGCCTTGGTCCCAGCTTATCTGGAGGTACACAAGACTTGGTTCAAACCTTTTTGAGTGGGCTGAGGCAGAGGTTTTATGATATGTTTGGTCCTCCTCCCTACTAGGTCAGCGATGGCTCATCAGACCAACACCTATTCCCCCTTTGTCTCACTGTTTGGGAGCAATACACAAAGACCAACTTCTAACTACACCTAGTCATGTGACCAGGATGCAGGCTGCAGGCACTAAATGATTGGGGCAGGAAAATGCCAACTTTCTAAAAGTCATCAAGAAATGCACTCCAGTCTACAATGTTTATTTTGCTGCTCAAAGGCAAATACATCAGGCGTGCTTCCCTGGAACGCACTCTGTCCGTGCGCATTAGATATATGAAAATATGCTCAAGCCCCATTAGGCTCCTTAAGCACCAGGATACACAACACAGAGATTGTCAGTCAATCAAATTTAATCAGCTTCTTCCTTTTTAATTATGTTTGATCCATTGGTACTGCAGTTTCATCCATATTTAGGTCACGTTGTTTGGCCGGAGTCTTTTGCACAAAACATGTTTTTTTGGCAGAAGTACAAGCACAATGATAAATATTGTTGTTCAGTAGTTTATCATTTGTTTAATAAAATTATTTTATTTTATTGGCATTTAGGAATTACACAGACACCATTTCACAGGGATACACGGAAGTGAAATCAGGCTCCCCCTCCTCTCAACAGAGAGAAGGGAAGGACGACGATCCATTTATCTCATATAATAGAGCATTCCATTTCTCGGTTGAGTATATTAAAAGAGGAAGAAACAACGTTATATGTGATTTATTGCAATGGTGATGCATAGGCATACATAATCCACCTCTTCCTTCTGTCCACGGGGAATCATACCAACTTTCAACATAGTAACTCTCTCCCTCCCCCCCTCACATGTCAGGTCATAAAGCCAGTAAACGCGTTAAAATATACATGGTTGTCTTGAGCCGCACATTGCGATTTTAGCTATCGATTCTTGGCTATCACTGCCCATGATTCTCTGGCACCAGTTGTGTTTCCCCCTCACCTGCAAGGCAAGTGGGTCTCTTAGTTCTGATAACATATAAGACCATGCCTGTAGATTGTCAGCGAGCTTTTCGTCCTTCAGGACAAATTTCATTCATAGCATTTCCTCAGTCGCCTAGTCACAAGTCTCTTACCCGTTCCTCTGTTTGAGGGGGCTTAGATCAAAGCCATCCCATAGCAATGTGTCTCTTTGCTAATACTAGCCCCTGGAGAACAAAATGTCTACTTAGCTTCTAGTCTTTTGGTGTAGGTAACAAACCCAGCAACAGTTGTCAGATCTCCCTAGGGATCACCCAACCCCTGGCCCTCAGAAGGTGTGCAAGTACATTTTCCCAATAAAAGAGAGTAGTGTCAGACAAGCCCAAATCATATGGGAAAAGTCTGCTGCTCATGATCTACACCTTGGACATTCATCTGTGTAAGCCGGATTTATTATATGCAATGTTCGTGAGGTGAGGTATACCTAATGAACAAGATTGTATTCAAGGAGCTTAAACCATGCACTGAAACTCACCTTCTGAACACCTTCATTAACACTTAACCATTCTCCATCTGACAGAGGCTCCTCAACCAGCGCAATCCCATTTTGACCGTACGGGCTGAGCCCCACATGGTGCACCATCTTGTAAGGTTCGATAAAGATGGGACACCAATCGCCTACCCTGCACCATATATAGCATCACTTTTAGTGCATTAGTACTGAAGTGCTCCTTCGGGAACGATGGACAAATCTCCCATGCTACTCTAGACTGGTAGTTGGTTATCAAGCCTATTATTAATATAGTAATTTGGTTGAACATTATTTATTTGATTAGTTGACTGAATAAGATTCAAATTTTAATTCAAAATATTATATTTCAACTTTATGTTGCTTACTGTTCACAATTATGTGATGTTTTTTACTGTTGATATTGGTGGGATGTTTTTGATAGTAGTTACCCCTGAGAGAGGGCATTTTTGCCAAATGCATTGGGGTTACATCTCCCATCCTGCACTATGAAGAATAGTGTACTGATGCGTGTTTTAAGGAAACAAGATCGGCACCTGTTAAAACAGTCGTTGAACTACATGAACTAAATATGGATGAAACTGGAATACCAATGGATTAAACGTCATTGAATAGGAAGAAGCTGATTACATTTGATTGACTGACAATGTCTTGGTTGTGCATCCTGATGCTTAAGGAGCCTGACGATGCTTGAGCATATTTTCAACTTTCTAAAAGTGCCATTTTCAGAATTGTCTTAAAACCTGACTTTAGCATTAAAGAGGGTTTTAAATACAATTCTGTGGACATCAAACTCGATATTCCTACGTGCTCCCAATTGAACGTGTTCACTTATTAAATGTAATAAGGTTGTGCCTTGTTGCAGAAGCCTCCCTGGGAGCCAGGCCTCAACCAATAATTGCCCGCTTCCTCAACTTTCACGACCGTGATGCGATCCTCGCACAGGCTCGATTGGCCAGTAAACTCTATCATGACTTACACCAAATTCTTATCTTTCTGGACTATACCCAGTTGGTGCAACAACGACAGCAATCATTCATGGCTGCCAAAGCCTACCTGCGAGACCTAAAACTTCAGTCTGCATTGCTCTTACCAGCTCTACAGAGGGTGATCTATGAATCACACACCCTCTTCTTTGATACTCCTGAAGAGGTCTTCGCCTGGACAGATGAACAACGGAAGGTCAAGCCTCACACCTGCCACGTTTTGACTCAGTCGTCCTCCGGTGAGGCCGCGCAGCGGCTTGCTAAAATCAAGGGAAAAACCACTCGCAGATCACGCTTGAGGTGTTGCTCGAAATCACAAGGTGCCTCCAGCGGCGATGGGGGCTTGCGTGACTCGTCGCCGGCACACTGTGAAGACTGAGACCTGTGGGACACGCCTATATGCGGACCGGACTGACTGGTGAAATCTATCTTTGTATTTGTTGCTTTTTATTTTTATATTTCTCGACCTTTCTCTCTTGTATATGCAACACCAGTATGGGGATCTGACAATTCTGCAATGTTTATCATGCCAATGGTATTGAACATGGGCCTATGCGAGGTCCTCTCTCCACCCCCCCTTCTTTCAGTTGAACACTTAACTTTTATTTGGGGCTAGTTCTATGGGGAACCGTTGGTATGGGACCATGCCCTGCCCCAGTTGGGGTGGTTGTCTGATGCTCACCGCAACAGATACTTCTACTGTTTTTGAGGTATTGGGTGGGCTGGGGAAGAGTCGGGTTTTTTCTTTTGATTATTGTTGTTTGTTATTGCCACTATTTATATCTCTATTTACACTTTGAAATTGCCACTCTCATTCACTGTATTAGCTGCTGTATTCTTTGGTGCCAGTACCTATGTCACGAGACGTAGCCGGGAGTAAAGAACTCTGAGTTCTCAGCTGGAATGTTAATAGTTTGCTGGATAAAATTAAGCGAGCTGCTGTTTTGCGTCAGGCCAAGCCACAAGGGGCGGGTGTGCACTCCTTGCAGGAGACCCATCTGGCAGGCACGAAGACTCTTTGCTTGAGACAATTTGGTTTTGCACACGGCTACCATGCTGGTTTCACTAGAGGTTCTCGGGGGTGGCCATACTCATCCATCGCAGTATCCCTTTCATTCATAGCAGCACATGGAGCGATCCACAGGGCGGGTTTATCGTGATTTAAGGGACGCTTTACGGGGAACCCATTGTTCTGGGCAGTGTCTATGCCCCCCCCCTCTTGTGGTCCCTTATAGGGAAATTGACTATGCTGTGGACTGACCTTCCATCCGTATTGATGGTAGTCGGAGTTGACTGGAATGATGTCATATCCACAACATGAGACAGATGGCGTGCCACAGCCCAAGTTGTAGAGGCACCGGATTCTAAATTTTCCCCCGTGGTCCACAGCTTGGGTTGGGTAGATACATGGAGGACTTTACACCTGGACACAAACGCCTACACCTATTTCTCTAGTGCTCATGACTCCTTCTGTCGTCTGGATTTTATCTTCCTCACGGGGGCACATACCTACAGACTGGCCAAGGCCGCCCAGGTGGCTGTCCGATCATTCGCCAATCTCTATCCTCTTCTCTCTTGACCCCAGGCGTTCCAGATTCCGATGGCGTCTGTCGCCGTGGCTATTACGGGACGAGAAGTATAGGGCACACAAGCATACCTCTCTAACGGATTATTTATCACTCAACACGGGTACGGTGGCTTCGCCGGCCACCTTATGGGAGGCTTTGAAGCCTACTCTGGGGGGTGGATATTGCCTTCTACACTTCTCTTCGCAGGCAGCGGCATGCTAAGCTGCTCGAGGCTCAACTTCTGGAATTGGAACGTGCCAGTAGAGGTGCAGCAGACCAGGCTGCATGCAGACCACTGCTGGCATTGCTGCAGTGATACGCTAGCGAGCTCCTTAACGAAGCACAACTCTATTGGCTTGCCACCCGTAGTCGTATTTATCAATGGGGGGATACATCTTGTGCTCTACTGCACCGTTTGTGTCACCCGACATTATGACCCAGGTACTCCCAGGTGTAAGTGGCCTGAAGGGACTGTACGTACTTAATGACCCGTTCTTTGTGGACCTTTATGCCCCTTATGAAGTCCTACCTGCTGACCTTAAACCGAAGTTTATCGATGACTTTCCTTCCCACTCATTGTCTGACGTGGTGCGAGAGTAGCTGGACGCTCCCATATCGATAGACTAACTTCTGCATGCATTGTTGGAAACACTTCTCGTCCTATCGCCCGATCTCCCTACTGAATGTAGAGATCAAGCTTTTGACTAAAGTGATAGCCAACTGTTTCGTTCCGCATATTACAGACTTTATAAATATGGATCAAGCAGGATTCATGCCGAACCACTCTACACCGCACAATATTAGGCGTGTGCTTAATGCCATTGCGGCAGTTGATATGCTCAACACCCCTGCTGTGCTTCTTTTGGCAGACATGAGGCCTTTGACTCTCTTAGCTGGACTTATCTCTTTGCCCTGCTTACTCGCCTCAATATCGGCGAAGCGATTACTCAGTCTTATTCGCCTGTTATATACAGATATTACTGCCTCAGTCCACATGGCTGATTCAGCTTCTAAAAAATGTCATGTTGGGCGGGGAACACGTCAAGGCTGCCTGCTTTCCCCCTATCTTTTTGCTCTGGCCATTGAACCACTTGCGGCCTGGGTAAGGGTAGACGCGCAGCTGTGTGGCTTCACGTGGGCGCCTGATCTTTCCGACCGTACAGCGCTCTATGCGGATGATGTTCTCTTTTTCCTCACTGATCTTAACCGGACCGGCCAACGTCTTCGTATTATGCAGATCTTTGGGGAAACCTCTGGTCTATATATAAATGAAGGCAAATCCTTTCTGTGGCTGTTGCGGGGTGGAGATATACTTGGTGCCCCGCTGTGGACGCAGGTGTGAGACCAGACACCTGTATGGTCTCACCTGCCCCGTCTCTCTTTGGTATGTCTGCTATTTTTAAAATGATTTCCTTGCCGCCTATCCTTTACCAGCAGCAGAACCATTCATATCCTATCAAACATGCGTGGTTTTGTCAATTATATGCTATGCTCGCCCAGTTCATGTGGGAGGGAGGGGGTGGTGGTGGTGCTATATGGGTAGCGCTGAGGACCTGCTTCTAATCTACGTACTCCGGTGGAGTCGCCACCCCAGATGTCCATGCTTATTATATGGCTTATCATAAACTTGTTCTCAATGACTGTACGGTGATCGTGAGGATCCAGCCTTTGCAGTGGAGCACTGGCTGCTGGGTGACAATGCTCATTGCTTCGTGATCTACCACCCACCACGGCTATGATTTTCAAACTTTGGAAGACGGCCCTTCGATAGATAGGGTGGTGGGGGAAACTCCACTGTGGAACAATGGGCGGTTACCCCAGCTGATGGACCTGCCTGGTTTTCGGCGCTGGTATAGATACAGTGGGGACTGTCGTACGCGGAGTACCCTTAAATCTTTTCTAGACATACAAACTGAGTATGCTATGCCACGCATACTATTTTACAGCTACCTCCAGTTCCGCCATGCCTTCGCTCCATCTATATCTCATCTGACGGAGATACCAGAATTTAACCCTACAGAGGCAAAGGTATTCATGGGCGACCTGGGGATCACAAAATTGCTAAAATATATTGTTCACTTGTTAACAACACTCCAAGTACACTCCACAAAACGAGAGAGACATGGCCACAAGATCTGGATCCCCTGTAGGAGGATGAGTGGGTAGAGACGTTGGCATCTTCACGTGGCGCAGCAATTGCTACTCGCCTGGGTCTCATCCATTTCAAATATTTACACAGAGCTTTTTATACCCGGCACAGGCTGTGGTGTGCTGGACCTATTGCGTCCCCACATTGTCTGTGCTGTAATTCTATAGAGGGGACTTTTCTGCATTCTGTATGGGCCTGCCCTGTGCTGACCAGATTCTGGAAGGGGGTTTCGCATGCTTGTCTGAGGTCCTGGGGTGGATTATTGCCTCCTCACCGAGGTTGGCTCTCCTACACATTATGGAAGATATTGGCAGAAACGGATACAAACGCCATCTCCTATTCCTGGGCCTAACACTAGCTAAGAGAGACATTGCTCAGGCTTGGAAAGCTGAGGCATTACCGGCACTTAAAGTATGGAAGAAGGGTCTTGATTATGGTATGGGTTTGGATCTCCCGGTCTTCGAAGCAAGGGGGTGCCCACAGAAACATTATAAAATCTGGAAAAGGAGGGCGGACTATAGGGGAATATATCTGGAGTTTCCCTTCCCCCTCTCTCCACCCCTCCGCCCAATAGATGTTAGTGAATCACTATCATGAGGCTAGTTAGTTGGTACATTCAAAGTACTTATAATTGCTATGAATGTGGATGGCCACATAAATTCCGGAACTCAGGTTTTGTATGTCAGTCAAGGAGAACTACTGTGGCACCATTACTTTTTGCTTTTTCCTTTTTTTCCTCTTCTTTTATGTGCTTCATTTATATTACAATGTATTTTTTTTCTTTTCTGTGGATTCATTCGTCATAATTCCTGGAAATGTTGATCTATATATTTGTTGGAAATGGGTGGCTTATGTAGCCCATTTCTTCTATTGGATGTCAACAATAAAAATTTGTTTTGAAAAAAATAAATTAATAAGGTAGTGCCATATTATCTTTTGGAAGGGGCAGGCCTTGCAAAGTTTTTCACTACCAGGACATGTAAAACATAAAAGTTAATGCCTTATATGTATTAAAAAGGATGGCTTAGGCCTTGCAAAAGGTGTATTTTGCCAGGAAGTAATGGTTTAAAACTGCACATGCAAGCTGCAAGCGCAGATGAGACTTTTTTTTTTATAACAAACTTTATTTGGTTATCTATAAGATTCCTGAAGACATCAACTGTACAACGTAATTATCAATGATCAGGAGCGTATTTGATAAAATCATTATAAAGGTAGTGTAGTATTAGTCAAATGGAATAGCGATCACTACAATTCTAATACATTCCCACCCCTCACTTATCGCCCTAGTGGCCATAAGTCCATTAGTGTTCGATTCTGGATCTGCTGTAGGCACCTATTATTTTGGTCTTAACCACCCTTCCGACAACTCCAAGATATGCCTCCACTTTAGTTGCAACTCTGATAAGGGGGTAACGTTTCCCGGGTTATGCACCTGTACAGACAGGTGACCGCCTTAAATGTAGGGAACGAACCGTTGCCTCGTCCATTGTTCGCCTTTAAGAGGAGCACTAATATTAAAGATCAGCTAGTGCACACCCGGCCTACATCCAGCAGACTTTCTGACCAAGAAACCCTGTGGAGCCTACCGCCAATCAAAGGACATTTTCTGTGTGGATCATGTGCTGTATGCCCACAAACAAAACGTACCACAGAAATCGACATTGGCACTAACAGACCTTGGATTTTGTCTACACACACTAACTGCAACAGTGATAAATTGATTTATTTAATCACTTGTCCTTGCGGTTTATTCTACGTGGGGATGACAACGCGAAAGATCAAGACAAGGATATTGGAGCATAAAACTACAATTCAGTGCAAAAAGCGCTCTACTAAAATGACAATTTTTTGGACATGAATCACATCCAAGGGGATTTGAATTGGACAGTCCTAGAACAAACTTGGATTCCTGTCCACATCACAGACATATCTACATTTCTGTTTAGATGAGAGCAATGGTGGGTGCATAGACTGAAGAGTGATACCACTGTACTTAATGAATGATATTCCTTGGTTAGCATTATAAAATCAGTAAATACAGAACCCTAGAAACTCTCTCACTAGCACTATGGACCCAATACAATACCAGTGAAATTCCCATAATTATTTTTGCTGACACTGTTAGCATCATTGTTTAAATATAACGACATAAAGAATGTCCAACTCAGCACAGTCACACACAATAATGGTTGTATATATTTTTGTTTTCCACACACCAAAGCAGCATAAGCATTGTAGGACGTATGCATCTTTTCATAATTTTTTCAATTTTTCCTCATATTTCATTTGACTAACATGAGTACGAACCTGTATTTCCAAGTAGGAACTCCATTAACAATAAACTACAATCTTGCTATCTCTCCATTTTGCAGCAATTTGCGTAATCTGTTGTGCACAAATAACACTTGATAAAGTTGGATTATACAAGATCGTTTCTTTAAGAGCAGCGTTCTTGTTTCCATCACTGCGTCTCGGAATCACACTTGTGCAATATATACAGGATTACTGGTTTGGTATCACTATTTTATTGTGCATTTTCTTCACTTCTAACACAGCAGCAGCTTTAACCTTTTTGGCCCTGATGAAAGCCTGGATTCTCATTGAGATCACTTAGGCTGAAACATGTCAACCTTTTTATGACACAGAGCAGTTTAAATCCATATTGCTCGCTGCACTCTTTTTAACTCTACCAGTGCAAGCAAGTGAATAAAGTTGTTTGTTTTTCCCCCACTAGGTTGTTTATATCTCACCACTTGTGATTCACATTTTCTTTGCGCTGCCGCCTCACTACACCATCATCCATCTATGGCTTTTTAGCATCCTTGTGATTGTACAAACACCTAAAAACCTCCCTGAGGTCCTTCTTCACATGGAGGAGGTTGTAGCCCTCAGTGGAAATAGGTTTCCCATTGGGATGAGAAACCCATAGTATGAAGCATGCCACCTTAAAGTGGGTGAGAGTATTTGTCCTTAAATGGATCGCACCCAAGTGCAGTTGTTGTGAGACACTATTCCGTTATCATTTAACATCCTGTGTGCTAGCACAGACCCAAGGATTTTTTCTGTGAAGCCCGCCTTAAATTTACCTGTTGCCATCACCACATATTCATAGAAGTCTCCCATTGTCATCAACCCTTGTTCCGCCCAATCCATCAATCGCTGCCACCTACCACCATGCGGTAAAGCCTCGCACATAAGTAACAGGATTTCTGGAGCGTAAGGGCTCCTAATTTTGCACCGCCGCAGATATCTGTTCCAGCACGCCTTGCTGTAGTTAGCGCCAGGGGAAGGACCGAGGGCCGAACCGGAAGCCTCAATGTAATTTGGGATAGTAGTCTCAGGGTCAACAAGTATTACCTCCGTCCCCCTGAGGCGACCCGCCACCAATTGGGTGAGTCATTGCATTTGTTCCGCCAGGTAGTAAGCCTCGAAATCGGGAACCGCCCACCCTCCTTCCACGCAGATATGAGACCTGTTTAAAAAAGATACCTAAGTGGATGGCACAATCAGTTACTCAAGCCCAATAGTAGCATTTTATGTACAGGCTCTGGCTACATGTATGTCCACTTTTCTAGGGACTTAGACATAAATTAAATGTGCTTAATGGGTATGTGCCAATTTTACCATGTTTAAAGGAGAGTGCACAAGCAGTTCAGCATTGGTTAACAGTAGAAAAGTGCACATAGACAACAAAAAGTCCAACAGACACCCACACAATCATGTTCAAATGACTACTCACCCATCATAAAATGCCTGCCATCACACACATCAGAGGAGTCTCCATTGTCTTTTTGTCTCAGACAAAAGAACAAGGGACACCCCAAGAAATGGATGGTGATGGGGATGACTTTCTCCCCCCCCCCACTCCCCACTTGGATTTGCAAGATGCAAGTGGGTATGACACCTCTCCTGAAGTATGGCTTCATTTGCCACTTAAACCACCAAAGGAAGAAAGTGTCATTTGCATGTGGTAGTCCGAAGTACAGCTGAGGCACTAGGTTTACCAGCCTACATCTTCCCTTTGCCAGGGATCAGAACCCCATACTCAGCTGCCTAGTCTAGTCAGGGAGCAGCTTCTGTTCCATTTATGACAGCATTTCCACCACTCTCTGCTTTGTTTGTAGCTCAACTAGAGAGTGCCCTTCAGAGACAGTATCATCACGGCATGTACCGCTTGAATGTGAGGGTGACTTGTGCTGTTTTAGTAATCGAAGATGGAATGAGTACCATGGAATCACTGAAATAAAGCAAAATTCTTTAAAGCGTTTAATGTGCCCTAGAATATAATTTGAAACATAAGAATATATTCTAGGGAACTTTAAGTATTTTGTTCAAACCACAGTATGGGCTCCAAAGAATTTAGATTTATAGTCCATTTAACTGGTTTGGGGGGGGAGTCCCCTCGAAGAAATTTGCTTGATGCTTCGCCTTTAGTAGCTCAAGATGATTTTCACTGATCAGAAGTATCTCTCACTAGAGAAGAGGTTGGAGACCCCTGATGTAAATGGATACATCTTTGACACTATTGCAAAGGTTTTGAACAAATATGAAGAAATCGCCAAACAAGTTGCAACACTAAACAATGGCTGGATACTGTATCATGGATACCGATCCCCTATACATAAGAATATAACCTGTGACTCTTATTTTTACTGCACACCACTGCTTTCACTACACTTGTAATATAGTACACTTCTTAACACAAGCTGCAACACTAAATAATAACTATTTATTTATTTATTTAGAGGTTTTGTATAGCGCTAGCTGAACCCAAGGGTATTGGAGTGCTTCACAGCAAGTACAGTAAAGAGCAGTTATTGGCAAGGGCAAACATCTGCAGGTTGTCAACTTAAGATCATTCAAAAATGAAGTTACAATACAGATCTTCAGGATGAGGGGTATCAGGAAGAGTCACTTGTGGAGTTCCCGTTGTGGTCAAGAGCGCTCCAGGAAGAGGGCTTTGAGAAGGATCTTGAATTTCGGGAAGGAGGTGATCGTTCTGATGTGGCGGGGGATGGAGTTCCAGATCTTAGGTGCATTTCCCGCAAAGGATTTGTTTGCGGTTTTGAGTTTCCGTGCTTTCAGTGGGATGAGTAAAAGTGTGTTGGAGCTTCTGAGGTTCCTGGACTGGCCAGCCCTTTTGAGTTTGGCAGCCAGGTATTCTGGTTTACCGGTGTGCAGGGCTTTGTGGGTGAGACAGGCTGTGCGGAAACTGGCTCATTGATCAATAGGTAGACATTTCAGTTCCTTGAGTGCCGGAGAAATGTGTTCGAATTTCTTAGTTCCTTTGACCATTCTTGCTGCGGCATTGAGAGTGGTGGTCATGGGACCTAGGTGGGATTTTGCGGTCCCGGTCAGGGCTGCATTCCTTCCCACCACCCTGATATCAACATAGCAGAAAACAATCTCTCTCTCTGGTTGCAATCAGCCAGCGACGTCCATGCTCCATACAAGATGATCAAACTGGCCCGGCGCGCCGATGCCCAAAAATGGTTCTCCCCTGAATTAAAAGCAAAAAAACTGGCCCTTCGACAACTTGAGCGACGTTGGCATCGTAACTATGCCCCTGACGCTAAAACTCGATACATCTCTGCCAGGAAGGACTACATGAAATCTATCCTAGTTACTAAAACTGCTTACTTCTCTTCCCGTATAACTAACTCAACCAATAAATCTAAGGACATCTTCTCTATTCTTAATGAATTAACCAACCTTGACAATGTCCTGCCCAGCTTGCCCCCGACCCAGGCTCTCTGCGATTCACTGAACGTTTTTTTACAGAGAAAATCACAGCTATCAAAGCCAGTATTCCACAAACCCCAAGTCCTCCTTTTTCAGTTCCAAGCCCCAATACTATCGACTTACTTAGCAGTTTCCCTCCCATCACCCCAGAACTATTTCAGGAATTACTGGTAAGAGTAAAATCTGGCGCCCCATCCGACAGATGTCCTCCTTATATCTTGAAAGACTGCCTATCAGCTATTCCGGCTCCCACTTGTACCCTTCTAAACAACTCATTGGCCACTGGACTAGTTCCACTCGCATTCAAAGAAGCTATCGTAATACCCCTTCTGAAGAAACCGGGCGCAGACCCCACCTGCAATGCAAACTATTGTCCAATCTCCCTTCTTCCCTTCCTTGCAAAGGTGTTGGAGGCTCTTGTTGCCAACTGCCTGTCCAACTTCATAGAGACATCAAACTGCCTTGATCCACATCAGGCGGGCTTTCGCCCAGCCCATTCAATGGAGGCGGTGGTAGTGGCAGTAATGGACACCCTTCGGGACTGTGCAGACAATTGCATTCCACAGGCTCTAGTGCTCCTGGATTTGTCAGCCGCATTTGACACGGTCGATCACACCATCTTGATCGACCGTGTCTCTCAGGCTGGCATCCGGGGCACGGCAGCCAGCTGGCTGAAGTCCTTTTTAGTAGACCGTTCCCAGGCAGTTCGCCTGAGCAACTTAGCGGGCACCAAGCAAGCCATCACATGTGGTGTACCCCAGGGCTCGTCCCTGTCACCCCACCTGTTTAACCTCTACATCTTCCCTTTAATCAAGCTCTCAGAGACAAACAGGTAACGGTGCTGAATTATGCGGACGACCTACAGCTCCTATTCACAATCGACAACTCAGACACGTCCATCTCCTTCTTCCAATCAACAAAGAGGTTCATCCAAGCTTGGATGAACCAAAATCATTTGAAATTGAACCCAGGAAAAACCGAGCTGGTCCTGACTGGGGACAGCGCTAAATACTGGGGCCCACATTATTGGCCAACAGAAATGGGTCAAGCTCCGATCCCTTCATCATCGGCAAAGACGCTTGGCATCACCTTAAACAGCGACTTCTCACTAGAAACGCAAGTAGGCCAGGTGGTTTCCAAGTGTCTCTTCCAAATGAGAGAAATACGGAAGGTTTGTCGCCTTCTGACCGACGATGCCCTGATACAGGTGGTGATCGCAACTGTGATCTCTCACATAGAATATTCTAACTCGATATATTTGGGCCTTCCCCAGTTCCTTTTGAAACTACTTCAGATGGTGCAGAATCAGGCAGCAAGACTGATTTTAAACCAGCCTAGATGGCATTCTGCCACCCCCTTCTGAAAACACTTCACTGGCTCCCGGTCGCCCAGCGCTGCACCTTCAAAGTCAGCTGCATGATCTTTAAAGCGCTCTACTGCAAAAGCCACAATTTCATCACAAAACTCATTAAAAAGTATGCCCCGTCCCGAAGCCTACGCTCGGCCCACCAATGCCTTCTACAAATGCCATCCTTTAAACGTAAATGCTCGGGCGGCTGCAGATTTGGCACTTTGGCACCTCGACTGTGGAATGCCCTCCCCCTTGAGATCCGGCTATGCCCCAATCTCATGTCATTCAGGAAATCCCTAAAGACCTGGCTTTACCAACAAGCATACTACTAAATCTGCAGGCTTCCAACTCTGACTGCCCTCTGTCTCTAAAGCGCCAGGAAACCAACCGGTGTCAGTGCGCTATACAAACCATTGTTAACATAACATAACATAATCAATACTGGAGAGCACCAGTGCCTGGGTGACTTGTTTAAGATCTTTCGGTGGGAGGAAGGGTTTTACTTTGTATAGCAGTTTCAGATTTAGGAATGCACTTTTGGCGGCTTTTGAGATGTGTTTTTTCATGTCCAGTTTGGGGTTGAGGGTAACACCTAGGGATTTCACTGAGTCCTGTGGCGCAAGGGCACCATTGAGGGCATCAATGGCTTTGAGCCATTCTTCGATTTGGGGGTTTTCATCTCTGTTAGAAATGAGGAGAACTTCTGTTTTTTCTTGGTTGAGTTTGAGAAGGTTAGCTGAGAGCCAATGTTGGACCTCTTTGAGCGTGACATTTAGTCTGTGTATGTCTTGGTTTCCAGATAAAGTTGTGTGTCGTCTGCATAGAGGTGGAAGGGGATGTTAGAGTTCCTAAGAAGAGTGGTGAGGGGTTCCATGTAAATGTTGAAAAGTTGGGAAGAGAGTACTGACCCTTGGGGAACTCCTCTGTTGGCTGGAAAGGGGTCAGACTCCGAGTTATTGATTTTTATTCTTTGCGTGCGGTTGAGAAGAAAGGAGGAGAACCAGTTTAGTACCATCAATTCAATGCCCGCTCTTTCCTGGAGGACTTTGAGGAGCAGATTGTGATCAACAGTGTCGAACGCGCCCGATAAATCGAGGAGAATGAGAAGGCTGCATTGGTCTGAGTCAAGTGATTTGTGGAGATCATCTAAGACATTTAAGATTGCGGTCTCGATACTGCATCCCTTTCTGAATCCTGATTGAAGAGGGTCTAGTAACTTGATATTCTCTAGGTGTTGGGTTAGCTGTGGAAGAACGCATCTTTCAAGAGTTTTGGATAAAAGAGGAAGGTTCGATACCGGTCTGAAGTTGTTCATGTCCTCCGAGTCTAGCCCAGGTTTTTTTTAGTAGCGGCGTGACTTGGCCTGCTTTGAGGCAGTCTGGAATGATTGCCGAGCTCAGTGAGCTATTGATGATCTTGCACCAAATTGGGGCTAGGGTAAGCTTTAGGTCTTTAACCAGGCTCAAGGGCAGCTGGTCTAGGGAGTGAGACGAGGGTATAGCCGAGGCTATCAGATTGACTATCTCTCCTACCTGGATGGGGCGGAAGGAGGACCAGTGCATGGGTGGGTTCACTGGGATGTTGCCGTGTGTTGTTGGCCTCAAGTTCTCCATGGGAGTGGCGCTGAGAGTGCTGAGAGAGAGGTCAATGTTGGCGATTTTTTCGCTGAAAAAGTTGTTGCAGTGATATTTGGACGCCACTATTTTGGATGCTGTCAGTTTGGATGTTTGGTTCCTAATGATGTTGAAGAGTTCTTTGGGGCGGTTTTTTTGCATTGTCTAAGGCGGAGCAAAAGAAAGTTGTCTTTTTGTTCCTAATGTGTTTGTTGTAGTTTCTACGTGCTTCCTTGAGTTGATCGCAGTGGAGGGAGGAGGGCTTGATCCTCCACGTTCTTTCTAATGATCTGAGGTGTCTTCTTTCATCATTGATCTCTGTGGTGAACCAGGACCTGGAGGGGGTGTTTCTGGGTCTTTTTAGTTTCAGGGGTGCCAGAAGGTCCAAAGTGAGCGTCATGTTGGAATGGTATAGAGAGGTGAAATCGGTGGTTGAGAGGTGATCCGTCTTGCTTGGGAGGAGCTTGCTTAGCCCTGCTTCTATTGCCGCCCGGGGGACTTGAGCTGTATTCCTGCCCCATTTGGTAGGGGCCTGCTTAGAGACTGTCTCTTGTATACCGATCTTTGGTACATATGTATATAATCTGCAACTTTTATTTCACTGCGCGTCACTCCTTTCAGTACATTTGCAGTTTTAAGCACTGTAAATACTGTATGAATTTGCTTGCAATTGATTTAATTATTCACAATTTATGGGCCCAACCTCTTCCCATAATTCTGGGTTCACAATGCACTTTGTGAATAATTCATTGTTTGTCTTGCCTTGTTATCTATTTTAAATGGTTAAGTTCTCGTAGTCAAATCATGTAACAACCTTGTTTGTCATCATTATATCATGTTGGTTATTTGTGATCCTTGTTTATAATGTTTGTTGTAATGGTTTTATGTGTAATTTTAACTGTACTGGCTCCCCTCAATAAAACAAATTACTACCCCAGCTCCATAGACTAGTACCTGTCCCCCCAGTTTAACCAGATGGAGTCTGTTTCTCATTGCCGTTAAACATACACGCGCCTGACAGCACCAGCGCGGCATACGGCAACGTGCACGTGCCGCCCGGCGCTGCTTTTCTTTCAAATAGGTGCGGTTGAGAATTTGTTTGCCTTGTCTTCTTGATTAGGACTTGGATGACGCGGGCTACAGTTTGGAAATTGAAACCAAGGTAATTCCCCTTTTTGGAGGGCCTCCCTCGTGTAATTTTCACGCTAGACAGACCTTGAAATTATATCGAGTCCTGTCTGTGTTTTTGCCCTTTCAGATCGTTTGTGGGAGATTATTTCACCCTCTAGAAAGTTTTTCATATTTAAGCTGTTGACAGCCTCTACTGATTCATGCTACATCACAACCATTGTGTGGGTGAGTTAGATTCCATTGCAGTTATTTTGGTACATAATTCACATGGAATAGAAACTATATATTTTATTATGCACACTTCTCTGTACAGACTACCCACCTCCCGGGGGCAGTGACCGGATTATCCCAACTCACATCTCCATATAGTTCAGTACATGCGGCAATCTTTTTGACTTCAGTTACAATTTCATGACTACAGCACTAATTCTGGTTTTATGGTTTAACCTTTAGGTTGGCTTACCCCTTCTCTCTTCCCCTGTCCTTAAGAAGACCTGTGAGCTGAGGATGTAACTTACTCTCTATATGCAACAGGGTCGAAACGTCAACACTTTCTCCCCAGTGGGCCTGTAGCCGGTACCACACCTACCCTGCCCAAATTCACAGATGATGTTTCCCTGTGCACCTTGTTTTGAAAGTAATATATAAAAAACGACCTGTAAGGGGCAGGCCCGAACAACAAACTGGCCTATCTGTAAACTATAGCCAGTTGTCTGAGATGTATAATAGTTGCAATTGATTCTTCCTTGGATGTAATTTGAAACCCTTCTTTCCTTATCCTATCTGTCCTACACATTAGCACACTTCTCCCCTTTCCCTCCCCCCTTTGAAGCAACCTTTTATCTTGCTACGGAATATGGTGATCTATTTACCTAATGGGTACCTCAAATATAGAAATAAAATAGTACTCTTTATTGAAATTCCACGTGTGCCAGTGTTTTTTGAGAGTGTGCATATGTACATCTGTTAAAGAAACCCTGTAAGTATTCATGACTATATGCTAATCAAATGCATCTCTAATGTGTTTTATGAGTTAGGGAAGTTGTACAATTTATCTCTATGATAAATTAGTCTACTGTTTTCTATACCAATCGTTACCCAGGTCCATGGAGATTGTCTTGGGTTACCCTATTATGTTATAATGGCTCCCTTTCATGATGGGCATTCCATTACTCTTTCATCATTCTTTGCTCTAACTCACTCCTCGAAGAGGAGGATAGGCTCCACTGGCTGGCCTCCAAAAGGTCATTAAGCTTTTACATTATTCATACCAAGGCACACCATGTAGATAATTAGCTTTATGTGAGGTTCCAACAGGTGAAGAAAAGGAAGGCCGGTTAGAAGAGGACTCTGTTGAGGTTAATAGTCCTCTGCATCAAGATCTGCTATGCAGTGGTCAAGAAGCAGGCCTGTGAGTCCATTCCACCAGTGCTAAGGCAGCTACCACTGCATTGGCTCGTTGAGCACCTGTCCTCGACATCTTCCAGAAAGCACTATTACCATGAAAGAACAATAGTTACTTACCTGTAATCTGTGGTTCTCCAGTATTGGTGTCTTTCATAGATTCACATGCCTGATTCATTCCCCGTGGTAGGAGTGCGAGTCCCACAGTACATTAAAAAGCAATATTATGCCATAATTACATAGAGAAACCTGGTAATAACCAACCAGGAAGTAAAGTAGCCTAAGCTACAGGAGAAAAAACTTCCACACATGACTATCCTAGTCATTTGTATAGTCCAAACTGCAGCCAATCAGGCAACAGCACCCACCAGAAAGTTCTCCCCAGAGGCTCAGGCTCTCAGATTTTCTCGCACAAGAGTGATGGTAAACCAATCTAGCTTATGAGCCTCTGAGGGGAGGTGGGAGGGTTGCATGTGAATCTATGAAAGACACCAATACTGGAGAACCACAGATTACAGGTAAGTAACTATTGTTCTTCTGCAGTATTTCGGGTGTCTTTCATAGATTCACCTGCCTGAATCAGAGTAGATAGCAGTAGATATCCATGCTTGGAAGACGCTATTTGTAGCATAAGCCTGTACATATGAAAAAACACATGATCATATAATAAAATGTCTTATTTCTAAAAGCATGAAACTTGCAATTACATGAGAATGTACATAATAATAAGCATGAATAGGCGTCTGAAAAGCAGTAAGAGGAGGAGGGAAACAGAGGCTCACCTTATCTGAAAAGGTTCCGCAGAACTGCTTGACCCACTGAAGCATCAGTCTCGCTGGCTGCATCCAAACAATAGTGATTGGTGAAAGTATGCCTGCTGGACCAGATTGCTGCTCTGCAGATCTGTTGCAGAGGAACTCCAGCGAAAAGAGCAGTCGAGGAAGACACGGGTTTTGTAGAGTGAGCCCTTGGAGTTGCTTGTAAAGGTCTTCCTGCTTGTATATGGCAAAAGTCAATAGCCGCAGAGATCCATCTAGCTATTGTTTGTTTAGACACTGCATGTCCTTGTCGAATTTTTCCATAAGAGACAAACAATTGATCGGATTTGCATATTGCAGAGGTCCTTTGCAAATAGAACTTTAAACACCTCTTGATGTCAAGTGTATGCAATGCCCTTTGCGCAGGAGATTGCGGGTTAGGAAAAATGTTCTTAAGATGACTGGTTTGTTCAGGTGAAAGTCTGAAGGCACCTTAGGCATACATTTTGGGTTCATGCGGAGCACAACTGAATGAGACGTGAACTGTAAGAAAGGTGGTTGGACAGTGAAAGCCTGGACATCACTGACTCTTCTTGATGAAGTCAAAGCTAACAAAAGAGACACTTTCCATGTAAGAAATGTTAAATCCACTCTGTGAATTGGTTCAAAAGGGTGGCGCATGAGCTGCGCTAACACTATATTGAGATGCCATGATGGAGGTAGATGACGTACCGGAGGAAACATTCTGAAAAGTCCTTTAAAGAACTGCTGTATTATTCTTGAAGAGTAAAGCGAAGTGGACCCATCCTGACGATATCTTGAAATGGCTGCCAGGAAAACCTTTAGTGTTGCGTGCGATAAACCTGATCTTGCCAGGTGTAAGAAAAAAGGCAATATCTGATCCGGCCTTGCTTGGAAAGGATGAATCCCAGCCGAGTGACACCAGATGCAGAATCTTTTCCTTTTAAGTCTGTATGTCTTTATCGTAGCAGGTGCTCTTGCTTTTGCTAGTACCTCCTTACAATCTGCAGGGATATTCAGATTGGCGAATTCAAGGTACTCAGGCGCCAAGCCGCTAGTTTCAGAGAAGCCGGGTCTGGATGGTAAATCTGACCATCCTGAATGGAGAGGAGATTCAGTATTGGTCAAAACTGAATTGGTTCGCATTCCGATAGGAGAAGGAGCTCGGTGAACCAGTATTGGCGAAGCCACCTGGGGGCGATGAGAATCAGGTGACATAGTTCTTTCTTCATCTTCCGTAGTACTCTGGGAACCAACGGTATCAGGGAAAGGTGTAAGCTTATATTTGAGACCAGTTGATCGAAAACGCATTCCCCTGAGAGTCCTTGCGGGGATGCAAAGAACAGGCATTTGCTGTTCTTCTCGGTTGCAAAGAGGTCTAGATCTGGATGACCCCACTGTTGAAAAACCCGATCCATCGGTGGTTGATGAAGTTCCCATTCGTGGGTGGACACCGTTGACCTGCTGAAGGTGTCTGCAAGAACGTTTGCAGTTCCCGGTACATGTTATGTTATGTTACATTTGATTTCTATAGCGCACGGCTACTCCACTGGAGTGTCCCGGCGCTTTATATTGGCAGCTCATAAGACCAAAGAACATAACAGCTAAAAACATCCTAAAACAGCAGAGTGACATAAACTAAAGGGAAAAAAGCCAAGTTTTCAGTCCCTTCCTGAACAACAGAAGATTAGCAGTACTCCGTAAGGCCAGAGGCAGAGTGTTCCAAAGCTGTGGTGCCCTCAAACTAAATGAGCGCCCCCCAATACGTGCCCTCTTCACACGGGGAACCGCCGCGAGAGCCAGAGATTCAGATCTGGGCGGTCGATAAAAAGCAAGCCTGCGCTGGAGATATTTAGCTCCCGAGCCAAAAAGCGCTTTATGAGCCAGGGTCAGTGCCTTAAAAACTATCCGCTTCCGGATAGGCAGCCAATGGAGCGACTGCAAAAGGCCGGAGACTCTGGCTCGCCTGCGAAGGCCAAAAATTGCGCGCGCAGCAGTATTCTGCACAACCTGCAGCCGCTGCACAAGATAGTCTGGAAGGCCCAGATAAAGGACGTTGGCATAGTCCAGCCTGGAGCCGATCAAGGCTTGTACCGTGATCCTCCTGTGCTCTTCTGTGAGCAGTGAAAGAAACTTCCGGAGCATCTTAAGAATGCCGAAACATGTGCCCATAAGACCGAAGATCTGGGATCTCAATGTCAGACCATTGTCGATCTTGACTCCCAGATTTTTTGCCAACTGGGATGCTTGTGCTGGGGGGAACATGTCAATCGGCCACCAAGCCTGCCAGTCAGTGTCTGAGGTACAGCCAAAGAACAGCACCTCCGACTTGTCAGAGTTACATTTAAGGCTGTTCTGCTGAAACCAGTTGAAGACAGCCCGAGACATTCCCGAATGCTCTCTCCATCGAAATCCTCACCCTTTCCTACACGTGAAGAGGAGCTGTGTGTCATCAGCGTAAGAAACGATCTGGGCCCCAAAAGACTCCACCAGTGCCGCCAAAGGGGTCATAAAGATGTTAAAGAGAGTCGGGCTCAACACAGAGCCCTGTGGAACCCCGACTCCCAATGGCGGCATCTCAGCGGAGCCAGCGGGGGTCCAGACCGTTTGTCGTACATGGATTGCCAAAAGATAGATTCGGTGTCTTATTGCCCATGCCCATATTTCCTGGACTTCTTGAGACAGACAAACCGACCGGGTTCCTCCCTGTTTGTTCAAATAATGCATGCTTGTAGTATTGTCTGTGCGAACCAATACCGTGGCCCCTTGAATGACTGCGCGAAAGGACTTGAAAGCTAGGAAGATGGCTCTTAACTCCAACAGATTGATGTGCCAGACCTTTTGTTGAGGGCTCTGTCTCCCGCTGACCGTCAGCCCTTGAAGATGTGCTCCCCAACCTTCGAGGGATGCGTCTGTTGTGATTGTGAAGTTTGGTGTGTCTTGAAGGAACGCGCAACCCTGTTGTAAATTTCTCTCCTGAATCCACTAGAGAAGGGCTCCTCGAATGCGAGGGGTGATTCGGATGAGATCTTCGAATGAGCCGGAGACCTGCAGCCATTGCAGGTTGAGTTCTTCCTGAAGAGGCCTCATCCTGAGGCGGCAATTCGGTCTCAAAGGAATGCAAGAAGAAGTCATCCCCAGAAAAGATTTGAACTGTCGGACTGAAACTGACTTTCTTGCTAGTAAAGTCAGAGCCATCTCTTGTATCCTTTCTGGTCTCTCGTCCGATACAATAGCTCAGACCAGTTGTGTGTTCAAGGTTGCTCCCAAGAAAGCTTGTCTTTGGGACGGTTCTAGCTGTGACTTGCTGAGATTGATGAGAGACCCAGTGACTGGAAGAGGGACAGACACAGTTGACCGTGGTTGTCTGTGTTTGCGTAAGAACTCTCCTTGATAAGGCAATCGTCTAAGTAGGGAAATATTTGTATTCCCTCCAGCCGTAGGTGTGCTGCTACTGGAGCCAGGACCAAAAGGGAGGACCTTGAATTGAAAATCCCTGCCAGCCACTATGAAACGCAGGGACTTCCTGTGACGGGGTAAAATGGGAATGTGGAAATACGCATCTTGAAGGTCCAAGGTGGCCATGTACTCTCCTGTCGAGAGAAGATGCAGTATTTCTTGGAGCGATAGCATCCGAAACGTTAGCTTTTTCAAGTACTTGTTGAGGGCACGAAGATCCAGAATTGGACGCCATTCCCCAGATTTTTTCTTTATTAGAAAGAATCTGGAATAGAATCCTGTTCCTCTCTGAACCTGAGGGACCTTTTCGTTTGCTCCTTTTTTTAAAATCAGATTGACCTGGGAAAACAATCCTTGAGATGAGCTGGAGGTGGGCCCTTTAGGGGAACATTTAGAGGAAATTTTTCGAATTCGAGGGCATGACCCTTGGCCACAATGTCCAAGACCCACCTGTCTGAAGTTATTGAGGACCATTTTGAGTATAATTTTGAGATCTGTCCTCCAATTTTTATGTGGGATTGCGGCAGTAGCGGTGGCAGGTGATGACAATCATTGTCTATTATTTGAATCCTTTCCGCGGTATGCAGGCCTTCTTTTATTCTGGGAATAATTTGTGTTGGGCTGGCTGTAAGACTGGAAACGTTGGGATTGGTAACTTTGATTCCCTTTTCTGTAGGAAGATTGTTGATTATAACTTCTTCTAGTAGTGGACAATCCACGTCCTCTCGCACCCCGAAAGGGCGGCTTCCGAAATTGTAAGGTGCCAAGCGACCTGGCTGTCTCCATGTCCTTTTTGATTGTCTGCAAGGCTTCCTCTACCTTCGGGCCAAACAAAAATTCTCCATTGAAAGGCATGTCCAATACCTTAGCTGGCACCTCCTGGTGGAACGAAGGCGCTCTTAGCCAGTCTTGCCTGCGTAGGACAGCAGCCCCCGCAAACTGTCTGAAACCAGTTGAAGCCACATCAACTGCTGAATCAATAATCTCAGCAGAGATTCTCTCCCCCTCCTGCAGTATTTTCAGAGCTTCTGCTTTGGAAGGTTCTGGAAGCATGTTGATATACGGCGAGATGTCAGACCACATTTTTCCAGTCGTATCTGACCAGGATAGCTAAAGAGTTGGCAGCCCGGATTGTAGTTACTGCCATTGTAGACACACTCTTCCCAATAGCATCCAGACGCCTGCCGTCTCTAGCCGGTGGGGCTGCGATTGGGGAGGAAGGATTTCTGGATCGCTTCTGTGCAGCTTGTATGATCACCGAATCTAACTTCAGGTGTCCTATAATGCAAGCTGGGGACTTTTCAGGAGCCATATATTTTTTATCTATTCTCGGCAGTACTGGAGGGATAGATGCGGGAGTAGACATCACCTTAATTCCCTCTTTCCAGATGAAATCAATGATTGGTATTGACTTAGTCTGCTTCCTTGGCTGCTCCTTGAAATCATAGAGGAAGCATTCCTCTTGTGTAGTCTCCATCTGAATATGGAAACATTGTGTAGCTCTTTCCATAAGAAGATGGAATCCTCCAACATCCACTGGAGGTGAATCTGTGGTAAGCAGAGGTGAAGGAGAAGGTGTTTGGACCTGATAACTGTCCCACTCCGACAACAAGGATCTGTCATCAACTTCACCTTCCTCTCTCTCTTCTTCGTCAGAAGATTGGTGTTCTTCTGGATGATGGGAAGCTACAGGCAGAGGAGGTCTTGGAGACCTGAAATCAGACATGGACGTTTGCACCACAGAGCCCGCTGACTCAGGAGGTGGAAAACACCTGTAATAGTCATTCAGCTTGTGCTGTAAATTCATTAGCAATGCTAGCAGTATCTGAGCTGTGGGGACACCAGTAATGGGTGATGTTACATGCTCAGGTGAAGATTGGCCATCTTGATCGTCCTCTTCTTGGTACTTGATGTGCAACTCCGAAGGACTTGTTGCTGTTCCAAACCTTTCATCCAGGTCAGAATCTTCCTCACTACCAGAGTTCAGCAACTTGTCAGGGACCTGCAAGGTTACTGTTTGCGACGATAGGTGTAATGGAGATAAAGGTTCTAGGCCAGAACCGCGTCTTTGAAGCAAGGAAGGCTTCAGTGTAGATGTAAACGCCGTAGAAGGTGACCATGTAGACAGTTGCGGCGTCGACGAAGGCACCATCGACGGGCTCGTCGACGGGAGGCTTGGATCCTGACAATGATAAGGTCGTCGTCAACAATAAAGTTGTCTTCGCCGACGAGGAAGGTTTTGTCGATGATGAAGTCTTCGTCGACGATGGAGCCTTCGTCGATGGTCTAGTCGTCGACAACGGGATGGCCATCGACGATGATCGAACAACCGTCGACGGTGGCCACGATAATGAAGCTATCGCCGACGGAATCTTCTTAAGCTTGGCCGTCGACGGGGCGCTGACGATGACAGATGAAGAATCTCTCATTGACGAGATAGGCTTGACAGAGACATAGACCAAAGTCGACGGAGAAGACGCTGCCAACATAATCATCTCTGGTTTAGGAGAAGAGAAAGTTACCGTAGACGTAGATGTTGCGTCAACGGAAATCTTCATCGACGAAGGAGTCATCGACAACAGGGTCTTCTTCGGAGGTAAAGTCTTCTCAGAAGCTGTTTTTTTAGGTACATTTTTGGCCGCTCTTCTCGGGGGTGTGGATGGCAAAAGTTTGCTCTTATCAGGGAGAGTAGACTTAGAAGTAGAAGGCCTCTCAGACCCCTTAGAAGATTGTTGCTTCTTCACAATCTTGGCCCCAGGAGAAGATAACACCTCTTCAGCAGCTCTCTTCCTAGAAGCTGTAGTAGACCCAGAGCTAATACTGCCTACCTCAGAAACAGGATTATCTTGATCCTTGAGCTTTTGTAGGCACAAATGGAAGCGGCCCTCCCTGTCCCAGAGGGTCTTCTGAGGGAAGGTCCTACAAATCTTGCAGTCCTTCACCTGATGGTCTGGGTACAGGCAGTAAATGCACTTCTTGTGGGGATCTTCCTTGAAAAGCCGGAGCTTACCACAAGAGTCACAGGGCCTGAATAAAGATTTCTCAGAAGAAGACACCCTAAAATCCAGGATTTTGAAGGAAAAAAGAGAAGTACTGAGCAGAGCTCAGGGAGACTCCCTTCACACGACTTGCGGTAGAAAATCTGAGAGCCTGAGCCTCTGGGGAGAACTTTTTGGTGGGTGCTGTCGCCTGATTGGCTGCAGTTTGGGCTTTACAAAATGACTAGGATAGTCATGAGTGTGGAAGTTTTTTCACCTGTAGCTTAGGCTACTTTACTTCCTGGTTGGTTATTACCAGGTTTTCTCTGTTGTTATGGCATATTATTGCTTTTATATGTACAGTGGGACTCCCACTCCGACGACGGAGAATGATTCAGGCATGTGAATCTATGAAAGACACCCCAAATACTAGAGAAGCAATATCTGTTGAGAAGGGTAATTTGGCTGTTCCGGCCTGCAGTAGGGTTTTTGTCGAAGTCCATTCCACAGGCCCTCCTACTGGGAGGTACTGCTCTAAGGTGAGAAATCACAGTAGTAAGTATCCATTTGAAAAACAAGTTATTTTACCTTCAGTAATGCTTTTTCTGGTGTTTACTCTATCTAACCATAGATTCCTCTCTGCCCTTCCACCTCGCTGTTTTTTTGGAGTGGCCTCTTTTTAATATCACAAATGTCCCAAGTTGGTCTTCAGCACACTGGGACAATATTTTTTCATGTTGCGTGTCTGACGGCGTGGAGAGGGATAAAGTGTGCCACTGAAGATACGTGACTTGTTCTTTTAAAACAATAGGCCGATTTTATTTCATATTACCCTTTGTGTTCTTTTTTAAATATTATGTTTATTTTCATGCAATTATGACAAATCTAATTATGTAGTTAAATGAAACAGGGTTTTAGAGAGCATATTGGTTAAAAAAAACTTTCTGTCATAGAAATCAGATTTTTGAAGTTGCTGCCAGCAAGGTCAAACTAACAATGGCCGCTAACTGTGATTAGAATGTCCACCTAGTATGAATAGACTACTAAATAAACAATAGGCAATGGTTAAGCTTAGAGATTTTTGACGCTGCTTCCGCTGTGTTCAGCTAACAATGGACCACATTAAAATTAGAATGCTCAGATTTTGCTTAGCTTCTGTCAAGTAGTTTCTAATTAAACCAAGCTGCGTAGATTGGTTAGAGATATCTAACTGCACTATCATGCTTAGAGAACAGTTAGATGGTTGAAATCCATGATTTGCAGGTATCTCTAGAATAACCTTCTTTGCTTCAGAAATAAAGCTTATTGTGCAATAAAAATACCAGAACGTAACATATAGTATATATGCAGATGTGTAGAGTGTGATATGCTATTTATTCTCATGATGAAGAATGGGGAGGGGCCCTTTCATGGGACCAACCACTATAGTGTTGTCGGTACCACTCAACTCAGGTGGCATAGGTCCTCTCCACTTCCAGTGTTGGATTGTTACCCCAACCATCCAGTTCAGACAGTTGAAATCCCCATTTTGGTCTAATCTCTAAATGTACTTTGAAGAAGTGAGGTTCTAATTGCAGCACACCAGTAATTTAAATTCTTTCAGTCTTTGTATGCGTATTGCATAGATGGAAACTCAAACTGTTGTAACCAGTAGAGTTTACAAGAAGACACAACATTCAAACAGCATAAGGGTGAATTGAGTTTCCATCTGTGCAATACGCATACAAAGACTGAAAGAATTTAAATTACTGGTGTGCTGTAATTAGAACCTCACTTCTTCAAAGTATTATTTTCGGTTGTACATTTCTGTGCACCGATATAGCACCTCGAGGTAGTAGGTGCCTTGAGTTTCTGGAGCACCCATTGTATATAAATATATAATCTGACTGTGTCTATTTATAAAGCGTATTCATTTATTTGTACTACAAAAAAATACCTCTTAATGAAAGTTGCGGACTTTTCCATTTTGGACACTACTACCTTCTTTTGTTTAATCTCTAATTGTAGGCCACAAGTTGATGCCCTAAAATCAGACACCTCACCAGACCTTGTTCTCACGAGATCCAGCTCAAGCACAAGATCTAGCGAAAACGCAATCTTTCATTGAGTGTTGCTTTGTACACCACACACAGATCTGCACCTTCACTTTGCCATAAGTGAAACCTCCGAAAAGTTCTTGTTGTGCTTTGTGATCCTGTTTGTTAGCCTTTTCATCACCTACCATTAGCAAAACGGAACGCTGAGCATGGTGAGTGTGTGAGGTAAAGGGTGAATTGTGTATTTCGATAACTGAAAAATTTGGGGCTTTTTCGGTTTTGTGTTCACTGAACCATAGGTAACCTATAACTATGTTTTTCACTGAGTTTAAGGGGTTTTCCTGATGTACTGCATTCGCTTGCCATTGATCCATTCAAAGCTGTGTATGGCCTTTCGCTGTGTGTAGTGGTGTTGGGCCCCCATTGGCAGGTAATCCTTCTCCCGTCCCTTCTCTTTCTGACCCTTGTGTATAACTTTTCCCGCCCCATCTGTTCTACATGAAACTTGATATTCTTACACTAGGCTTATTTGCCAGCTGTCTTCCAATGTACAGTCAGATTTTTCAAAAGCACCAAAGTTTTTATTTATATGTCTGAAAGAAACAGGTTAGTATTAGATTCCTTACCTTAGAATATCCCCAGGCGTCAGACTGGATCCGGAAACTTTTGCTTAGCAGTACCCTTGCGCATCGGTAGGCGCCATCTGCGGCTCCGCGTCCGCCATCAGCGTCGTTGGCGCCGGGATGACATCGGCGTAGTACTTAGACGCCGCCCTCGCACGCTCACGTCAGTTCTTTTTTCCGCGCCAGCAAGCGCAGATCCGGAAAAAGTTGTACCCTAGTCAATTTTTGACTAACTTTTTCGATCCTTTTTGATCGTGTTTCGAAGTCTCTCGACTCAGTCAGTGCCGGAAGGGATGCCCGGGTTCAAACCCTGCACCGATTGTTGCCGAATGATGTCGGTAACCAACCCTCCTCGCCGGTACCTTCACTGTCTGGGCCCCGACCACGACGACAAGTCCTGCTCCGACTGCCGGGCCCTGACTCCAAAGTTAGACTGGAGCAGTCCCACAAGCGACTCGAGCTCCGGTAGTCAGCCCCGCGCCTCTCGAGGTCCCTGTCCGGAAGGAGGAAGAGGGACCGGTCGTGTGGCCAGAGTCACCACAGTTCCGGGAGTCGTCATCAGTCTTCGGGCTCGAAGTCCTCAGGTAAGCGGCACAAGAAGTCAAAGAGGCGACATCGCTCTTCTGACTCCCCCCGACGCTCACGCAACGCTACCAGGGGTTCAGGCGACACTGCCCCCGCGGCTCCGCTGGAGCCGCAGGCGTCGCGGCAGCTCCATACCCGCCGGTCCCTGGGCAAAATGCGACAACGGAGATCGATGCCTTCCTCATGGCCATGAGGTCGCTCACTCCTCCGTCGGGTTCCGCAGCACCTTCGGGCCAGGCGGCCCCGACTGGGTCCCCAAACGGGCCGGGTGCTTCGGCCCCAGCGCGCGTTGGCAACTTCGGTCCCGACGCCACAGGGCCCCGCCGGAACCGGCTCCGGATCCGGGTCGTCGCCGGTCGACCTCACGACCTCGCCAGCCTCCAGGGTGTCACCTGGTTCTACCCTCGATTCGGGTCTGGAGTCGGAGCGGCGCCGTATTTGACGCCGCTTGGAGATTTCTACTTCTATGACCCGGCCCCATCCTTTGAACCTGAGCACCAGGTGATGGGTGGCGAGGAGGATTGGGAGTGCCAGTCTTCTCAGGACTGGACAGGTGAGCTTGGGAAGGCCAGTGGTCTGGACACTTCGCCCGACACTGGTTTTGTCTCCCCTCCTACCGTGGCTACGGAGGAGGGGGCTGCCTATAGTGTGGTGCTGGCGTGGGCTGCCAAGGCCTTGGGCCTTGAGCTCCACGTCGCGGCCGTGAGGACTAACCTCCTCACTGAGGTCCTTGAACCACAGGCAAGCTCGGCCGAGCCTCTCCTACCTTTTATTGAGGCCTTGTCAGACGTTCTTCTGGGCACTTGGTCCAAGCCCGCTACAGGTCCGCCTATAGATAGGAACGTGGCCAGGCGCCACTGCCGACTCCGGGCGATCCTTGCTTCCTGTCCACCCACCCCACCCCCGAGAGCCTGGTCATCCAGGCCTCTAACTCCCAGACCGCATTCCCGACGGCTCCCCCCGATCGGGAATCCAAGAGGTATGAGCAATACGGGAAAAAGGTATTCTCCTCCCTGAGTTTGGGGTTGCGGTCAGTCAACACCACGTGCCTCTTGGGCCGTTACACCCACTCTCTGTGGGACACGGTCGCGGAGGTGCTGCCACAATGTCCGGAGGGGGTCCGGACTAAACTCGCCCAAGCCCTTGCGGAGGGTCGAGATGCGGCACGGTATTCCATCAGGTGTGGGCTGGATACCACGGCCTCACTGGGCAGTGCGATGGCAACGATGGTGGCAATTAGTCGTCACGCCTGGTTGAGGTCCGCCAACTTTTTGGCTGATGTCCAAAAACCCTTATGGACATGCCGTTTGAGGGCCGTCGCCTCTTTGGCGACAAGGCAGACCATGCGCTTGAGCGCTTCAAGGACTCCAGTCCTTGGGCCTCCTGGCCCCGTGCCAGCAAACGGCTGCCTTTCGCTCCTTTCGTGGCCAAGGAAGGGGTACCCCCACACGTCCTGACAGCCACGGGCCGCAGACTACCATCCAGCGCAGTGGCGGACGTGGAAACCGCTGTGGCGGCGGTCGGGGACAACGGCGAGGCCAGTCCACACCTACCCCTGCAGCATCCGCCTCAAAACCCTCCTATTCCAAGCTTTGTGATGCCAGTGGGGAGCAAAGTTTGCCATCACCACCTTCACTGGCACACTGTCAAATCGGACAGGTGGGTGCTGCAAATCGTCTGAAGGGGCTACTCCCTCCCCTTTGAGGCGTCCCCTCCAGCCATGCCACAGCAGTACCACCGCATGTCGGGGGATCATTTGAAACTTATACAAGAGGAAGTTCTGTAGTAGGGGATCTCTGTGTATAGTCATAATCTAGTGAATAGTCCCGCCCATGTGCGTGGACCCCGAATAGTCCCGCCCATGTGCGTGGACCCCGGAGCAATCAAAAATAATCTCTAAAGTGTCGAAAAAATGCAGAACTGCACAGACACTTAAGAGAGAATTTAAAGACATATAATGCAGCCTATAAAAGGCTACAATGTCCAGTACTTCAGCTAGAAATTCCACCAAAAATCCACAAAAACAGCAAAGCCTGTCCAGATTTCCTTTGTCTTCAGTACAAACCCCTCTGGAAGATAGAGAGGAAGGTATGGACAGACAAGCCCCATAGGCTGCCATTATGTGGCTCAGAATAGGATACTGTGCCTTTAAGAGAACTTTCCAGTATCCCAGAATGCCTTGCAGGTCTCTCTTACTTTCAGTTCTTTTTTCCGGCTCCTGCAAGCAGGACCCTGGAGCATTGAGCTCTCCCTTTTCAAGGGTTTTGTTGGTGTTTTTGCACTAAACTCGATTTTGTGTACTTTTTCAGTACTTTAAAGCTTTCTTCTTGGTTTCTTACACCCCTTGGTCATCCATAATGCCTGCATTATTCGACAAATGCCCGGAGTGCTCCAGGAAGAAGGCCAAGTCAGACCCCCATGAGGCCTGTATCCTCTGCCTTCCCTCTTCCCACATCCCTGAGGAGTGTGAGATCTGCCAAGGTTTCACTGGCCGGACCCTGAAGGACAGACTGAAGATCAGGCTTCAGGGACTAGAAGAAAGGAGACAGAAGACGCAAGGTGGGTCTGGAGGGGCTTCATCTGCCCATGCTGAGGCCCCTGGGGGGCTCCCCGGGGGCAGGAAGCCCAGCACACGTCCCCATTCTCCGTCTGGGTTGGTGGCACCCACCAAGACGTCGAGGGGGAAGTCCAAGGCCGGCTCCCCATCTCCCCAGGGCTCTGGGTCGAGAAAAAGTCGCCCGTCGAAGTCGAGGGACCTGCATAGGCCGCCGTCGAACACAGAGACATTGTCATCGTCGCTGTCTTCGACTTCGAGCTCTCGGCGTCGACAGGATCGGCGTCGACGCTCGCCGCCGAGGCGATACCGTCGATCGCCGTCGAGACACAAGGCTTCATCGTCGTCGAGGGGATCCTCGTCGTCGAGCCCGCCGTCGACGCAAAAGCACTCGCCGGCGAGACGGAGGCGTTCGCCGTCGAGGCGAAGGAGGTTGCCGTCGAGGTCGACGTCGAGACACTCCAAGGCGCCGTCGAGGCGGTCGCCGTCGAGGCGCAAGAGATCGCCGTCAAGACGCAGAGGGTCGTCATCAAGATGGTCCGGGTCGACGTCGAGACACGGCAGCCGTTCGACGGCGAAGAGGAGGAGACGGTCGACGCCGAAGGGTCGCTCGACGTCGAGGGGCCGACGGTCGACGCCTGAACACCGGTGTCGAAGGATCGTACTACGCGGCCTAGGGCTGTGGGGGGCTCCCCTCAGCCCGGGAAGGATGGTGGGTCACCGGGATCGGTGTACTCGGAGGTGTATACTCCAAAGAAGTCTGTTCCACCTCCTCCTCCGTTACCTAGAGGCCCGCGTCCGAGGACTCCTACCCCTCCTCCGTTGCCTCCTCTGCCTGAAAAGCCTCCACCGGTTCCGCCGAGGTCGGTCTCGTTGCCCGGGCTCCCGACCCCTCCCAAGAAGACTCCTAAATTTAAGGAACCACGTAAGCCCAAGTCGGCCACCCTGGAGAAGCCGGTGGACCGGCTGAGGCCCAGGAGATCGAAGTCTCTCTCCAGACGGAGAGAGAGAACGATCGAGGAGCAGGCACAGGTCCTCCACCCGTTCCAAACGGCACCATAGGAGACATAGATCCAGGACCGATACGTCTTCTAGGACCCGCTCCTATTCCCCTACTTTGTCCGATTCCCCGGAGACTAGGGTGTCTCCTATCGATGACATCGGTACATTCCAGGAGGTTCTCCTGAGGGGGGCAGCGAAGTTGGGTATCACGGTGATGGCTCCTACACCTACGACGTCCGTGATATTCGAGACTTTGCACAAGAAGCACCTGTCTCGTCCTCTGTTGCCCTTGGTTCCGGGACTGGTTGGACCGGCACAAGAACTATTTCTTACACCTGCGGTGGTGAAGGCCGCCCCGTCTAGACTTTTGAAAAAGTACAGGGCACCGGACTCAGACCCTGCCTTCCTGAGGATGGACCCAGTCCCCGACTCAGTGATAGTTACGGCGGCCAGAAAACAGCATTCTACCTCCCCGTCCTCCACCGTGCCTCCAGACAAGGAGAGACGCTGGATTGATTCGGCGGGAAGGAAGGCATGTGGGACTTCTTCCACCACAATGAAGGCTTCCAGCGATTCGGCATTGCTGGGACGATATGACCGTGCGCTTTGGGATTCCATGGAGCAGTTCGCGGACCTTGTGCCGCGTGACAGGAGGGAGGACTTCATGGAAATCGTCAAGGAGGGGATGCTGGTCTCGAACCAGGCCATCAGTGCCGCGGCGGATATCTCCTTGTTAGCTGCACATGGATACTGCCACGGTATCAACCAGCGCCGCCATGCATGGCTCAGGCTTACGTCTCTCAAGCCTGAGGCGCAACAGCGAGTGGCCAACCTGCCGTTTTCCGGGGACATGCTCTTCGGTAAACACGCAGATGACGAGATGGCCCGGATGAAGGCCAAGGCAGAAACCCTGACGGCGGTGGGCTTGGAGAAGCCCAAGGACAAGAAACCCTACCGCCAGTTCCAACGGCGGTTCGGCTCGCAAGGGAAAGGAAGAGGACAGTCTTCGGGACAACAGCAGCAGCAACAACAACAGCAGCAGTTCCGAAGACCTTTCCAAAAACGTCAGAGGGGTAGAGGTGGACAGCAGCCCTCTACCGCGAACAAGGGCCCGGCCGGGTCTCGACCCTGAGCGGTTACTTCCCCGTCATCCGTTACCCACTCCGGTGGGGGGAAGCGTTCAATTTTTTCTGGCAGAGTGGAGAAAAATTACTCAGGACAAGTGGGTGCTGAATATTGTTTGCAATGGATACAGTCTTCGGTTCATCAGCCCTCCCCCAGCGATCCCTACGGTCAGCTCGCAGTATCAACTACGCAAGCTCCAGGCGGAGGACGATATCCTGTTAAGGAAAAGGGCGATAGAAGACGTACCTCTGTCTCAAAGAGGAAGAGGTCTGTACTCCCGGTTCTTTCTGGTTCGCAAAAAGGACAAGAACGAGTTCAGGCCCATTCTGGACTTGCGGCAGGTAAACAAGTGGATTCGCAGAGAAAAGTTTCGCATGCTGTCGTTGCATCAGATTTTTCCTCAGTTGCAACAGGGGGACTGGCTTTGTGCCATAGACCTACAAGATGCGTACTTCCACGTGCCCATCGCGCACAAGCACAGGAAGTTTCTGCGATTTCAAGTCGGCACCAATCATTACCAATACACGGTGCTGCCTTTCGGACTGAAATCTGCACCCAGGACATTCTCGAAGTGCATGGCAGTGGTAGCGGCACACCTAAGGAAAGGCAAGGTGTTTGTCTACCCGTACCTGGACGATTGGTTGATCAAGGCCTCCTCCTTCTCAGAAGCCCAAGCAGACTTCCGGAAGACGTGCGTTCTCTTAAACAAGTTGGGGTTGCACATCAACATGTCCAAGTCTGTCCCGATCCTGGTCCAATGTATTCAATACTTGGGGGCCACCATCAATACGCTGTCAGTAAGCGTGTCTCCTTCGGAGGAGCGACGGAGATCGATCCTTCGGAAGGCTCAGGCTCTTATGACCGCTCCATCTACAACAGTGAGGACAGTGTCTTCTCTACTGGGGTCGATGGCCTCTTGTATCTTCCTCACTCCTCATGCACGACTACACATGAGGCCTCTGCAGGAGTGCTTGGAGGACCAATGGGACCAGAGGAGAGGATCTTGGGACGACAAGATACGACTGTCTCTGCATGCTCTTCAGTCCCTGAAGTGGTGGTGTTCAGCGGAGAATCTCCTCAGAGGAGTTCCCTTCCACAAGGACATTCCTACTCAGACGATCGTGACGGATGCTTCTCTCCAGGGCTGGGGAGCGCATTCGGGGGACTTACAGATCCAAGGCACGTGGTCTCAGACGGAGTCCACGTATCACATCAATTTCCTTGGAACTCAGAGCTGTTCACTTGGCGCTGAAGGCCTTTCATCCGTCCTTCCGGACCAACACTCTGCTTGTACAGACGGACAATACGACCACAATGTATTACCTCAACAAGCAGGGGGGGTCGAGATCGCGCACCCTGTCTCGGGAGGCGCAGACGATCTGGCACTGGCTTCTGGCAAGAGGATTGACGATAACGACTACCCATCTGCCAGGTGTACAGAATGTTCAGGCGGACGCACTGAGCAGGCTGATTCAGGAAAACCACGAGTGGGTCATAAACGACGACGTACTAGGAGAAGTATTCGCAAGGTGGGGGACTCCAGACATAGATCTGTTCGCCACCGCCGAAAACAGCAAATGCCGAGACTTCGCCTCCAGGTACTACCAGCAAGGGACGCTGGGGAATGCACTCTGGATCAACTGGTCGAACAGCTTTGTTTACGCTTTTCCGCCCATCCCACTGATTCCGGCGGTGCTCATCAAGCTGTCCCGGTCCAGGGCACGAATGATCCTGATTGCCCCGGAATGGCCCAGACAGTGGTGGTTCACGGACCTTCTACACCGGTCCCTCCTTCCACACATAAGGCTGGACCTTCTCACGAATTTCGGGGGGCAGATGGTGCACCCCAACCTCTCATCCTTGAGTTTGGCGGCATGGCTCCTGAGGTAGTGCAATATGGCCATTTGAATCTACCAGAAGATTGCATGGACATACTGAAGGAGTCTAAGAGGCCCTCCACTCGGACGTCCTACGCTTACAAGTGGAAGAGGTTTCGTATCTGGTGTGTGTCCAGGAACTTTGATCCTACGACGTGCAAGGAAGATGTCATCCTTCCCTACCTTCTAC
Organism: Lissotriton vulgaris; assembly: GCF_964263255.1. Lineage (NCBI taxonomy): Eukaryota > Metazoa > Chordata > Amphibia > Caudata > Salamandridae > Lissotriton > Lissotriton vulgaris. The sequence goes on from NC_141687.1 coordinate 1,700,430,058, forward strand.
ATTTGGCGCGATCTGGGCTTAATGTTCACTCTATTAGGGTTCATCTCACTGCATTGACTGCCTACAGGAAAAGCCCTTCACAGACTTCCTTCTTTCAGATCCCTGTGATCAAAGACTTTTTGGAAGGCTTGAAGGAAGTGTTCCCTCCTGTCAGGCTTCCTTCGCCTTCATGGGAATTGAATGTGGTGCTGTCCAGTTTGATGAAGGAGCCTTTTGAACCTATTCATAAGGCTTCGTTGCAGCACCTGTCCTGGAAGGCGGCGTTCCTCGTGGCCATTACATCGGCCCGCAGGGTGAGTGAAATTCAGGCGCTGTGTTGTAATGAACCTTATACTGTATTTCATGCTGTTAAGGTTGTTATGCGTACTCACCCTAAATTTCTTCCCAAGGTTATTTCTGACTTTCATGTCAACCAAACTATAACTTTGCCTACGTTTTTTCAGAATCCTTCATCTCCAGCGGAAAGGTCCTTACATTCCCTGGATGTTCGGAGGGTGTTGAAATTTTATCTGGATAAGACTAAAGATATTCGTAGGTCAGACCAATTGTTTATCAATTACGGATCAGTCAGGACGGGTCTTGCGACCTCTAAGCAGTCCATTTCTAGGCGGATTGTGTCCTGCATACAACTATGTTACCAGAAAGCTAATAAGACCTTAGGGGGTAAGCCTAAGGCTCATTCCACCAGGGGCAAAGCTGCCACGACAGCCTTGCTCCGTAATGTGCCGATTGCAGAAATTTGCAAGGCCGCCACTTGGAAGTCAGTTCATACCTTTGCTAAGCATTACTGTCTGGACGCTGATGCCAGAGCAGATGCTCAGGTTGGACAGGCTTCGCTGCGGAATTTGTTCGCACAATAGTGGTGTTGGTTTCTTTTCTCCACCGCCGCTTTGGTGTGGGGATGGGCTTGCCATTCTATTCACTAGATTATGACTATACACAGAGATCCCCTACTACAGAAGGAGTAGTTTCTTTTCTGTAACTCCAGTTCTGTAGTAGAGGTATCTCTGTTATAGTCATAAGCGCCCGCCCTCCTCCCCGGTGGAGAGATGTTCATGTAAAGAATGCTACAGGTCGGGCGTGTTACGCCTTCAAAAAGAACTGAAAGTAAGAGAGACCTGCAAGGCATTCTGGGATACTATGAAGTTCTGGAAAGTTCTCTTAAAGGCACAGTATCCTATTCTGAGCCACATAATGGCAGCCTATGGGGCTTGTCTGTCCATACCTTCCTCTCTATCTTCCAGAGGGGTTTGTACTGAAGACAAAGGAAATCTGGACAGGCTTTGCTGTGGATTTTTGGTGGAATTTCTAGCTGAAGTACTGGACAGTGTATCCTTTTATAGGCTGCATTTTATGTCTTTAAATTCTCTCTTAAGTGTCTGTGCAGTTCTGCATTTTTTCGACACTTTAGAGATTATTTTTGATTGCTCCGGGGTCCACGCACATGGGCGGGAGTATTCGGGGTCCACGCACATAGGCGGGACTATTCACTAGATTATGACTATAACAGAGATACCCCTACTACAGAACTGGAGTTACAGAAAAGAAACTACTCCTTACGGCCCTCTTGGCCAAGGGGGCCATCGAGCGCGTTTTTGGGCCAGAAGTAGGGTGTGGTTGTTACTACCACTACTTTCTGGTACCCAGAAGGGCAAAGGGGGCCTATGCCCTATCTTGGACCTGCGGAACGTCAACGGCTTCCTCCGGAAGGAGAAGTTCAAGATGCTGACACTGGCTACGATCCTAGCTGCCCTGGACCCAGGGAACTGGATGGTAGCGTTGAACTTGCAGGACGCTTATTTTCATATCCCCGTCCTGCCGGCCCACATGCGTTACCTGCGGTTCACAGTAGGCCACGAGCACTTTCAGTTTACTGTGCTCCACTTCGGCCTTACCAGCGCCCCACTGGTGTTCACGAAAGTGATGGCGGTGGTCGCAGCTCATCTGCGCAGGTTAGGGGTTTCAGTCTTACCCTACCTCGACGACTGGTTGTCGAAGGCGGGCTCGCCCCAGACATTCGCCAGCCACCTCCAGATTACGGCAGACCTCCTGCACCTGCTGGGGTTCTCCATCAATGTGCCGAAGTCACACCTGTGTCCCTCTCAGAAGCTCCTCTTCATCGGAGCGGTTCTAGACTCGGCGCAGTTTTGGGTTTATCCTCCCGAACAGCGGTTCTGGGATATTCAGGCTCTGATTCCGATCTTTCAGCCGTTATCCCGAGTCGTCTCGATCAGGTTGACGCTGCGGCTTCTGGGGCTGATGGCCTCCTGCATCCTTCTGGTGAATCATGCCAGGTGGCGGATGCGAGCTCTGCAGTGGGACCTGAAGTTTCAGTGGGCCCAGCATCAGGGCAACTTGTCTGACCATGTCTTGATCTCGGAGGGCACTGCAAGACAGTTGCAGTGGTGGCTCACGGACCGCGATTGAGTCAGCGGCAGATCCCTCTCGCTACACCAACCGGAGCACGTAGTTGTGACGGACACGTCCACCCAGGGCTGGGGGGGCTACATGGTTTAGGCGGAGATCAGAGGCCTCTGGTCTCCAGCGGAGTCCCGGCTCCACATCAACCTTCTGGAGCTGCGGGCGATCCGGATTGCACTGAAGGCATTCCTCCCCTCTGTCCGGGGGAGTGTAGTGCAGGTGTTCACGGACAACACCACCGCCATGTGGTACTGCAACAAACAGGGCCGGGTGGGGTCGTGGACCCTATTACAGGAGGCTCTGCGCCTCTGGCAGTGGCTGGAACATCAGGGCGTGACCCTGGTGGTTCAACACTTGGCAGGTTCCCTGAACGCCAGGGTGGACTAACTCATCCGTCGGTGCATGATGGATCACGAATGGCGTCTGAACTCGGACGTGGCGCAAAGCCTCTTTCAGCAGTGGGGAGAGCCTTGGTTAGATCTATTCACCCCAGAAGAGAACGCACAATGTCATCAGTTCTGCGCGTTGGAATTTCCAAGGTGGCACTCGCTCGGAGACGCTTTTCGTCGTCAGTGGAGCTGCGGTCTGTTGTACGCCTTTCCGCCTATACCACTTCTGCCCAGAGTGCTGAAGAAGATCAGACGCAACCAGGCCCAAGTTATCCTTGTGGCTCCAGACTGTGCACAAAGATACTGGTATCCCGAGCTACTCAGCATGTCTGTTGATCCCCCGATTCTTCTGCCTCTTCAGGAGGACCTTCTGTCGCAGCAGCAGAGGACAGTCCTCCACCCGAACTAGTCCAGTCTCCACCATGCTTGGAGATTGAGTGGCGACAGTTGAGGCCATTTGACTTGCCTCCTGAAGTTTGTAATGCGATTCTGGCAGCCAGGCGTCCCTCCACAAAGTCGGTATACGCCTGCAGGTGGAACAGATTTGTGGCATGGTGCACAGCAAAGGCTGTGGATCCACTCTCTGCCCCCCTTTCTGAGGTTCTCCTCTTCCTTCTTTCTCTTGCCCAGCAGGGCTCTGCTCTGGGCACTTTCAAGGGCTACCTTTCTGCCATTTCCGCCTTCTTAAGGCTACCTGATCAGCCTTCTTTGTTCAAGTCCCTGATTGTAAATAGGTTCTTGAAGGGCATCACTCATTTGTTCCCCCCTGTTCCTTTTGTGATGCCCCAGTGGGACTTGAACCTGGTTCTGACTTACCTGATGTGCACTCCTTTTGAGCCGCTTCATAACTGTCCTCTCTGTCTTCTTACGCTTAAGACTGCTTTCCTGTTTGCCATCACCTCTGCCAGGAGAGTGAGTGAGCTCCAGGCTCTTTCCTCGAGGCCTCCTTTCCTTTCTGTCCATCCGGACAAGGTTGTGTTGCAGACAAGACCCTCTTTCTTGCCCAAGGTAGTCACAGACTTCCACATCGGGCAGTCCATCACCTTGCCCACCTTCTTTCCGCCTCCGCATCCCTCTAAAGAGGAAGAGCAGCTCCACCGTCTGGACCCAAAACGTTCGCTCTCATACTATCTGGACCGCACACGCCAGTTCCGGATGGATGACCAACTCTTTGTTCTTCATGGGCAGTCTGGCAGGGAGGTTGGCAAAATTGGCACCTAGCATAATAAACACCAATCAGAAAGGCTTCATGGTAGGGAGATCCATCCAGGAGCAAACCCAAATTCTGATTGCGCTAAGAAGGGACGGGCAGTGCACAAATGGACCATCTCTCGGTGGGTCGTGTTGTGTATCAAGGCATGCTACTCTTTGGCTAAGAAGGAGCCTCCTGTTAGACTGAGGGCCCATTCCACTCGGGCCACGGCGGCTACCTGCAGGGAGTCCCCTTGCAGGACATCTGTCAGGCAGCTACGTGGGCCTCGCTGCACAAGTTCGCAAGACACTACTGCCTGGACAGCCAAGTCCGGAGGGATGGCTTCTTTGACCGTTCCGTCCTCCAGGACTTTCTGGTGTGATTATTGGTTTGCAGACCCACCACCGGGGTTGGTATTGCTGGGGTATCTATTCTACGGTAAGGAATCTAATACTAACCTGTTTCTTTCACATGCACAAGTTACTTACCTTCAGTAACGATATATCTCTAAGAAACAGTAGTTAGTATTTGATTCCTTACAGCTCCACCCATCCTCCCTGTTCTGCGAAGCGATATCTAGGGTTAAGGTCATCTCCTTTCAGGGCCCTCGTTTCATGGCACCAGTGTTGGTTTTTATCATGGCTCTGCGTTTCTGGCGCGGAAAAGCTGTGTATAAGAACTGACGTCAGCGCGCGAGGGCAGAGTCTAAGTACTCTGGCGATGTCATCCCGGCGCCGACAACGCGCAAGGGTACTGCTACGCAAAAGTTTCCGGATCCAGTCTGATGCCTGGGGATATCCTAAGGTAAGGATTCTAATACTAACTACTGTTTCTTACAGATATATCGTTACCGAAGGTAAGTAACTTGTGCTTTACCCCTTCCAAGGCTACACCTGCTATATGTCTCCCAAATTTCATCAGATTCATCCGGTAGAACCAAATGTATTAACACTTGAGAATTTCTCTGACTCCCCCTTTAAATGAGCATTCCCCTACTCTTTGTAAGACCTTCATGAAATTGAGTACACCAAGAATAAGCTAAACACCTCTCCCTGTTGGATTGGTAAAAAATTTGAAATACTAATAGAAAACAAATTATTCTAACCCCTGCCAAATACAGTTCACATTCATCACACATTGATAAGGGTATTAGCAAATTAACAATGTATTTATTTTCCACGCCTCTTTTAAGCTCCACTCCATCTGATGGATCTGCATGAACTTTAAAAAATAAGCTAAACATGATAAATGGCACAAACATATCAGGCAAATTGTGCTAAAGTTATAAGCAATTAAAAAATGTGTTTTTGACTAATAATATATGCAAAAGTGTTAACTCCTTCAAGCCCACCAGAAACTTTTTTCACATACTCGTATCATAAAAATACCTGAGCAGATTTACACCAAAACAGGCAAATCATGCTTTCTGATTAAAGTTCTTCTTTCATGCCAAGTTTGGTTTATATCGGTTAGGTGGTTTTTACTGTAGCTGCAGGACACATTTCCGATGGCAACTAAAATGGGAAAGCATCTTTTTGACACTACCACCCTCTCACCTTTAACTTTATTTCCACAGTAGAGCACTTCACAAAAATGTGTATAACAGAAAAATTACATTCCAGCATACACTGAGTGCCAATTCGGTGCAGATCCACAAAAGGGTCCAAAGTTATAAGCAAATCAAAAAATGCCTTTTCCAAACATTTTGGTGAGTTTTAATTAAAAAAAAGAGGTGGATAGGCTAGTTCAGCATTCAGTTTATCTAGCGCTAGTCCCAGAAATCTACCAAGTAAGTCTTAAACCTCACTTCATACCAAAAGAACAATTCCCTTTCAACTAATATCTACTCTTACCCACAGTTTTGCATTTCCGAATAACAATTGCATCCTTTCAGGTGCTGTGTCCCTCCCCCCCCCCTTGTTGACCAGTGCCACAGTCAACAGGTGATCTCTTTTTTATTGGGAAAGAGGTCTGAGGGCCTCTGTTGCAACGGGAATGGAGTTCCCTCTGCGCAAACAAAGCGTCTGCCCGACCGATTAAGATGCGGGCAGACCTTAAGTTTGGACACAGAGGTGACTAATCAAAAAATCAAAGGAGGGAGTAAAGAGGAAAAAGGTAGAATCGTCCTCCTCTTGATACTGTTATCCAACATAGGGATTCTACCATGTATTATGTGAATATATATGCACCCATGTGTGTGCTGCTATTTTTATTTGAAGTGTTTAGTCGTACGTGAGAAATTGTGCAAAAGGATCAGAGCTCCTTCTCTCAATTTGTGGGAAGGGCAATGTTTAAAAAAAATTGTAAAATACCCCTCACACAGTGAAACCTGATTCACTGTCATGCTTCATCATTGGAGTCTTCCCACCCCTCTACGGGACAGGGCATGCTACGACTTACGTAGACGCTGGAGCACTTTATTCAGTTATTGGTGAGTATTTGTTGTGCGTGGGATCGTGAAAAGAAAATGTGAGATGGTTAAAAATGTATTGTCTTCCCTGGCTGAGAATCGTAAAAGTGGGGAGTTGTAGATGGTGTCCTATAATGAGTCCCCTCCTACAAGGTTGACATGTTTCAGAAGCCATCCCTTTGGCTTTCTTCCTCAGGACCAAAAAACTGATCCCTGTTACACCTCAATGGGTGCTAGAATAATTGTACATATGTCTGATAGTCACAAACACTTGTCCTTTGTTCCCTGTTATGGGAGTAGAAAAATATACCACTTGTATATCTTAAAAACCTGAAAAGAAAAATATTTTGGATAAATCGTAGCTTTCATATCTATTCACATCACCATCACGTGGAAAGTTTTAAGCTTTTTGTGATATATTTCCCTCGTGCAACCCTGTTGTAGGTAATAGTACCATTTGGTAAATAGCCTCATACATTATCTGAAAGAACACTCCTTGTGATTTCTAGTGCCCAGTATCACATTTATTCACCATTCTTTCATACATATGTATCTCCTAGCAAGATACATTTTATGTTACAATACATTCATGCATAAAGGAAGCATTTGTACACTCCTATTATGCCCCCAAAGGTTACAGATTGATGTTCACAACAACTGAGCACTTGCATTCATACTCCCATGATGAGCCTTGGAAAAAATGGAAGATGTTTGGCAAAAGTCTGTGCACTCGTCCTTTTTAACTGTGATCTCATGGTGTGTCTTTTTATGTAAAAGAAAATGGTATTCATACTCTCAAAAGGACGTGCCACACTAATACATACTTTCAAATGTAATTGTTATCAAACCATAAGCTCACACGAGCGGTGTTGGGCACCTTCAAATAGACAATGCTGGAAGGAGCGCAATCACCAAAGGAAGTACCTTCTCGTGGCTCGTCGGAACCTAACTGAGGTTTGCCAGAGCCCGGTGTTTTAAAGTGCAAGGAGGCATGCTTGATAGGAAACAGGTGTGGCTGGAAACACTAGACCTTGAAATTTTAAAGATGGCTGCCGGTAAATGACTACTCTGTCACCGCCATAGCCAAACTTCTCAGACTGCCTAAGGAGTAAGGGCCAGCTCTAATAATTGGCTATATGTCCGCCTGCCCAATTAGAAAGGGCAGGTATATAGCTCTTTCTTTACTGTCTGTGAGGGACAGTAAAAGAAAAGAATGGCCCTGGCCATGGAATATAACTCCCATGGCCATGGAATATAACTCCCATGGCCAGGGGGCATTATCTTTTTTCATTAACAAAGAAAATCCTATTTAAGATTTTCTTTTTTTTTTTTAAACAAAAAAAAAACAGTTTGGTGCAAGGCTCAGTCATGTTGACGGAGTGCTTCATCAAACAGCAAAATGCATTGACAAGAACCAGTGTGACTATTGTTCCTGCCAATGCTTTATAAATGACCTCTATGCCGGCTGTAATTTATTAATGTGGCATTTGGGCCCAACACTCCACCAGGGTGAAAGAGAAATGTACTCCTTTGCGGGGGGCCCTAGAGAGCCCAGGGCAAGATGGCCGCACTATAGTGCAACTTGTCCGGCCGAGAGCCTACAATCCGACAACATCCTACAAATGAATAACCTGAAAAGACGAGCTGAAACCTCCATAGCTTATGGGAGTCGATGGGATTAGTAAAATGTGAATACAGCTGAGAACTGCCAGCAAATTCAGTGTACAAACGGCCATGACCGAGAATACAACGGGCCGCATATGACAAGATGGCAGTGGCATCGCCCTCCTGAGAGACCGGAGATCCAGAACCTAGCACTGAAAGGACGACTTGCTGCACGAGGCAAGGGGACATTGTCAACACCAAAGACAGCGCCATTGAAGGTGAGGAGATACCCCGAACGACTGCTGGGGATACACTCCAGGCGCTGTGCAGAGGGCCTGCTAAGGGAGATAGATATGTGCCCCTTCCCCTCACAACAAGGACAGAATGAAGACAGGCACTGCCTGGAGAGGATGTGACAGGAGGTGAACTGCGGTAAAGGTGGCGGGCCCTACTGTGGTTGCAGGGCAAAAGGGACGGCTGGTGAAGCCCCTTGGGGACTGATGGACCCACTTTGGTGAGGAAGGTAAAACGTGGGCAGTGAGTGCGACTGCGTACATAAAGCAGGCCAAGCAGTGTGCAGAAATGCCCAAACACGCGGTTAAGCTGCAAGAACCCCAGGCATACAAGGGATGGTGAAGACAGTGACCAGACCGGGAGAGCAGTAGTACTGCGGGGACATAATAGAAAGGCCGGGTGGGGAATGTGGTTACTTCCCAAACTCACGGAGGCAGAGGTAAACTCCGGCGCCGTTGGGAGATCAGAAGCAACTAAAGGGTAGTGGAAAGGCCCACTGCAGCAGAGCACCAAATGTTTTTAAATGCGCAGGCCAATAATTTCAGGATCTCTAGCATGCAAGAAGCCAATAACGAGGTGCAGGGACCACAGTGCCTGGAGAAACTTATCGAAAAAGTAATTTACAGCACATGCAAGGGAAGCCAGATCAGAGCCCACTGACATAAGAACACACTGACACTTGGCACAGAGAGTGGTTAAGGGGTGCATGGGAAGGGGTTGCGCTGACTACACCAATGGAGTGGCACACTTCGCAAAAGAGGAGTTAATAGTGCAGGAAGCTTTACAAGTCAGAGCTAGCACGAGGCAGCACAAGCAAATAGCCACTATGGGTAAAATGGACAAAACACAGCCCAAACTCACATTTGAGGCAAAGAAGGGCTTGAGAGGAACGAGAGGCTGCAAGTGAGTCAGATATGGAGAGGCAAGGCCAATATGCAAATACACTGGAGGCACAATGCAACACGGCTGGTCATGATGCAACGAAGCTTGCAATCGATAGATGGAAAAATAGATCACCTGAATCTACGGATGAACACCCTGACATCTAAGTTTGACCAACACGAAGCCAGATTGACGGAAATGGAGCAAATAATATCTGCAACAGAAAACACTACACAATAAATAAACAAGAAATGCCTCAACATGGAAAAAGTGCTCGCCTTTATCCAAGCCAAAAATGAAGACTTGGAAGCCCGATCTAGAACAAACAATCTATGCATTATGGGAGTCCCTGAGTCGATGAACAAAAGAAAAATGGAAACGTACCCAAAAACATGCTGACGGACATCTTTGGCACTGAGTCTCTATCGTGAATGCAGTGGTGGAACGTGTACACTGTTCCCTTGTAGTGTGACTCTCACGGGAGTGTCGCCGTGTCCAATTATCGCAAGACTTTTAAACTATAGGGACACAGTTGGGCAGGGGAAAAAAGGAAATAATCCATCAAGGGAACATGATATCCTTCTTATCGGACTTCATGATGGCGGTACAGGTGGCACGAAAGAATACTTACCAGTGAAAAGCACTTGCAAAAAGAGGAGATTTCTCATTCTATGCTGTTCCTGGCAAGGCTGAAGATAGTATACAAGGGCAAAAGAAAGATCTTTCTAACACCTCGTGCTGCTATGGAGTACAGTGATACACTCACCTCTAAAGACAGAGACAGAAGTCGACAATCCGATGAGGATTAAGAGACTGGATGCAGATCCAACAAACTGAACAATAACCTGGGTTTGATATGAACATGAACTATGTGCAAATGCCATACTACTGAGAGGGACTACATATCCCAGCATTCCAGGAATCATGTGATCCATGTAAATATCAAGATTTTCCAACATGGCGCACTAACTAAGAGCCAAGTGGACTGAACGTAGCAGCGCGGATTGAGATGAAACTGAGTAGGTGAAAAGAATGTGATAATCGCTAAGGTGCAGAGAGGGATCAGCAACCGGTCTCTAATCGCATTTTTTCTGACAGGACTGCGATTAGACATCGAGTGGGGAGACCGCTAATAGAAGGGATTAAGTGCAGAGCACGCCGCGCTGGAAACAGAGAACACAGGTATGTGTTGATTCCGGCGGGCGAGGTGTTCCAACTATTCATAAGTAAAACTAGTGACACAGATTATTTGTGTCCCATAGAGAAACTGGCACCACATTGAAGAGTTTGAGAGAGCACGCCGCGCCCCATACTAAAAACACAGGTACATGTTTACCTCTATGGGCAGGGCGTCTTACCATTTAATAGGCACGAATAGTGACATACACATTTGCTTCTGCTGAATAATAGGCATTGTATGGGCGTTTACAAAATTGAGACAGACGCGGGAAAGTGCACCCCCGGTGTTTTTGTTCAAAGTACAGAAGTAAACCAAGAAAAGTGACAGTAGGGCAACGACAAGTGAGAACCACCCCCAGAAAAAAGGTAGGAGAAACGAGTGCTTAGAGAGTCAGGCCACTGGCCATATATCTGAGTAATCACTAAATATAGAATATTGCTATCTTTCAGAAAGTGCAATCAAGACAGAGAGATAGAGTGAACCCTGGAAACCTGCTACCAAATAGGCTAAAGGTACACTATGTGTAACAAAATAGTACAATGTAATATGAAAGGGATGGTAACGACACACAAACCGACCTAGCTCTAATTTTTTCTTTTGCACACAATTTGCAGATAAAAGTGATAACGCCCTGATGAGAACTCGTAGATTGAGATAACGAGTTCGAAACGCGTTGGCAAAAAGGAGAAATTAACTGTTGGACTAATTACAACAATGATTAACGCATTTTAGTCAAATCTTTTTCATCTCCTTGTGAAACGTGACTTTATCGTTCAAATGATATATGTGCAATACCACACAAAGATTGAATATTTGCTGTGTAATAGATGTGCAATGCATGTGTAATGTTTATTGAAAGAAATGTTGTTTCTATGTGTAATGTTATAATTTATGTACATGTGTAATGTGTTACGTGATATTTTTTTTTCATGCAAAATAATTTCTAATGAGCAAAGGGTATAAATAAATTGTACCGAACAAATCCAGAAATAGGACTGATTTGTTGCTTGAATTCACGAGCTCCAAAAAAACGAAGTGTAGGGCTGGCATCCTGTTTCTCAAAAAGTATTATATGGTCCAGCTGACCCTACGTCCCAGGATCTACCTCCTTAATTTCACAAACTACGACCATATAAAGCAGGAGGTCCAGCGTGGCAGCAGCGTCAAGACCGGGGAACAGTGAAAGACCTCCAAGGCAGATATGAACATGTGAAATGAGCGCATATATGGTTGAAAACTTTGAAATGCTGAACGTATCCTTGTTGAATGCAGATACATAAGGGATTAACAGACTAAGAATGCTTCGGTCTTAATGGTTCATGGGGTTCATAGTGGCTCACAGCCTCCCCATCCATTGGTAGGACTTGAGCTACCTCCCTGTGGGTGTACCCAATTTTGCACAAAGTTGCTGGCAGTGCTAAGTTAAAATATTTGACACAAGTAGAGGGGAAATGTTACATAGGGAGACGTTTGGCATGATTGGGAAGCTAAAGTGGGTGGACGGGGTTGTTGGATTTTTTGGTAACTGCTGACACTGTATTCAAAATGTACGAGGATGGTACATATATTACAGACAAGATAGGATCATTGATATATATACACCCCACAGATGCACAAATCGGTAGCTCCAAACAACCAAAGCCCCCTTGATGATCACTTGGAATGTCGGGGACTAAATGACCCCCGAAAAACGAGACAAGTACTGGCCTATCTAGATAGGCACCACATAAAAATAGCACTACTACAAGAAACCCACCTAACCAAACATACAGAACATGGCATAGGGCCAATGTAGGCGAGGGTGAAACTGACCTCCTCATACTTCTCCTATTCCAGAGGAGTCTTGACACTGATCAAAAAAGGGGTGCCACTTTGAGGTGGAGCACACATTACTTAACGACCAGGGTAGGTACCCGATTCTGCTGGGGATATTATAGGGTCCAGGGTGTTGATTGTGCACATGTACTGCCCTAATACAGATGACCCCCACTTCGATACGGAAATATGGAATAAGCTAAGATTATTCCCCTAAACAGAGATAGTATGGGATGGGCAACTATATGCGACATTAGAGGCCGCATATGATAGGTGAGCCGCAACACTGAGTCACAACAGACAGGCAACAAGGATAAAACTGGAGGGCATGGAGGAGTTCCAACTGGTGGATGTGTAGCGATTGCATAATCCAGGTGAAAGAGAAGGTACCTCTATATCATCAGTGCATGTTATTGGGTCCAGATTGGACTACTGGCTCATGACTGGTGGTGCTAGCAACTGGGTGAGGGAAGTCCAACACCTTGCCAGAACCTTATCCGACGATTAACCAGTGAAAGTTGAAATAGATTTCCCCACACAATACATCTGGAGATTTAACACTGCAGCCTTACTAGACCAAACATATAAAGAGACCGTTCGGGAGCCAATAAAAGAATATTTTAAGATAACGAAATACTCGGTGGAGGGAGCAGGTATCCTGTGTGAAGCCTTTAAGGCAACCATAAGGGGAGTGTGCATTAGCACTACTGCGGGTATATTCAAAGATGTACGCACAAAGCTGCTAATGTTAGAAATTGCACTTCAACAGCTGGAAACATAATATGAATGCACATATTGAGTGGACATACGGGCCAGAATCAGAAAGCCCCTGCCGCAATGACATGTAGCAACGGCGTATGGGGAGGGAGGTAGAACAGGACATGCATTAGCCAGGAAAATACGCTCAGGTGTGAAACTGAAGTCTGTTGTAAACGTAATGGATGACAGGGGAGAGGATCACAATGATATACAGGGTATCCTCAAAACATTTGCTGAGGCTTATAAATCTCTTAATCCATCCTGAGTGCAGGTGACGGCACCAGATATAGCGGAATATCTAGATGAAGCTGAGGTTGTGTGGCTCTCGGAGGGGCAGAGAGAGTACCTGGTGCAACCTATCACTACAGAGGAGGTACGGGAGGCTATAGGGGCCCTACCACATATGAACGCACCAGGACCAAACAGGTTCACTAGTGAATTCTATAAAGAATATGTTGACCTGGTGGTACATACATCCTGGAGATGTACGAAGAAGCATACACCAAGCAGACCCCGCACCAACGCTAGGGGAGGCTATGCTAGAACCCTCTTAAAGCCAGAAAACAACATGATAAATGTGATTCTTATCACCTGCTATCGCTCATCAACACAGATGCCAAAATATTAGCAAACATTTTGGCCACTAGGTTACAGCCTCTACTGCAAAATATAATTTTGCTGGATCAATCGGGTTTCATCCATACACGCTCCACTTCGCATTATTTAAGAACAATATTTGCACTTCAGCATCAGCTGAACCCTGAGTTCGAGGCAGCGGCAGTGCTCCTCTGTGCTGCCAAAGCCTTTGACTCAATAGAATGGGAACCTATTCATGGTTCTAAAACAGGGGGGAATGTCTGAGACACTTCTAAAATGGGTAAAACTACTCTATGCCAAGCCAGTGGCAAGGGTCCAGCGTGAATACACACATCGGAATAGATACCCTTATATCGGGGTGCAAGGCACGGATGACCCCTCTGTAAATGTAAATGTCATGGTACTTATAGAGCGCACTGTCACCAGACGGTCACCTTTCGGTGTCGCCTATTCGGCTTCGTGGCGCTGATACTCATACCGCTTTGGAACCCCTCCTGGTTTTCCCTGTGAAGTGTCCACTCCTGGGCACCCCCAGGGGGAAGCCAGGCATCCTTAGCGCTGTTGGGGCCGGTATGGAGGCTAAGCAAGCTATTGCCCAGAGTTGCAGCGTGGGGCCCGTGATTAGAATAGGCACCGAGGCGAGAATTAACAGGTCCGAGGAAATTGAGCCCAAGACCCCGCTGAGGCGGGAATCGAACCCTGGTCTCTAGCCAGAACTTTGCATCAGGGTCTGCCGCTCTAACCATTGAGCCACATCCCTCTCACCAATTCTGTTTTCGATAGCCCTGGCGCCCCTCGCATGCATGATAATGTTTTAATTTTTTTTAAAGCATCCTGTTTTCCTTTAAGGAAAACTGGCTGCATTTAAAAAAATAAAAAAGCGGTCCCAGACATGGTGGTCTGCTGAGCCCAGCAGGCAACCATGTCTGGAAGGGGTGGCATTCCCAATGGGTTTGCAAATTGCAAGAGGCTCATTAATATTAACGAGTCTCGCAATTTGTGACCCCATTGCGAATCGCAAAACAGTGTAATGACACTTGTGTACATGCATAATACCCACTCACAAATTGCGAGTCGCAAAAGACTCGAAATTTGTGAGGCGCTATTTTGAACGTCATACATCTGGCCTATAGATACACAGGGACCCAGATGTAGTGGGGAGAGAAAATGACGGCAAAGCGATAGAGAAACTGGAAAATAAAATGGTGGAATAAAATGCCTCTGTCAATGGCTGATAGGATTTTCATAATGAAGATGGTCATTCTGCCTCAATTTCTATACCTCTTCAACAATAACCTAATTGTATTGCTGTCCCATTTTTTCAAACCCATCCCCACCCGCATGATTCGACTAGAGTGGGCAGGTAAACAGCCCTGGATTGAGTGGTACAATTATGACGTCACCATTTGGACAGGAGGCTTTGCGTCACTTGATCTACATTTATATTATATGTGTGCCAATGCTCAATATGCACATTACTGGTTCCACAGCCCACGAAACATGCCACACCTGGCAATGGAGACCGAGGATGCGCATCCCGCCCCCCTGATAGCATGTAGAGGCATACCACACACAGAAATCAATACACTCCAATTTCCAGTGAAGGCATGGGGCACCATGGGGGCAAGAGTGCATAAACTCCCATTATACGCACCGGCCTTGCCATTAGAATATCACCCAGATATATTGGCAACCCAGGAAAGAAGGAGCCTTACACTGTTAAAACGGGTGGGCCGGAGAATAAAGGGCACGTTCCTGGACACAGCAGACATGGCATTTATTAGCAATGACATACAGCGAAGGTTTAAACAAGTGCACTACGTGGTAATATAACTTCAATAATTGAACTATGATTCAAAGCTAATTGGGTGCAGCCCGACCGTGGCCTGCCCTGGAGCCCCGTGTTTGAAAACTTGAAAAGAAAAGTGAAGCGTTGCGCACTCCAACCTCGGACGCACTGCTGAAGGCCACCAATGTATCATGATTGTTTACTGTGTAACTTCATGAATCAAGACGAATATCTTGGAATACCTGGAATAAATGGATTAAATATTTGAGCAACTTGGTGTATTTGTGATACATTGTTGGCCTTCAGCAGTGCGTCCGAGGTTGGAGTGCGCAATCGCTTCACTTTTTCTTTTCATATATTAGCAATGAAACACCACAGCAATTAAAGCATTATATCCATTCCCAGAGGAACCACCAACACTGACCGACAGATTGTAATCACTAATCCCTCTACCAAACTATTGCAAGACTATACTATGCAATGCGAAAAGAAAACACACAGAACGTGAATAGGGCACGTGAACGATGGAACCAAGTTCTAGAGGTGTTCCTGTCAGATGAAGTATTGGAATTTTGCTGTGCTGTGACAGAGATGCTGACTCCCAATAGGAACTTATGAATCATATATTACAAATACGTATAACAAATGTACTACACACCTACATGATAACACAGATATGGGCTGAGGGACCACACGTGCTGCCGTAAGTGTGGGAGTCCAGATGCAGACTTTTTGCATCTGGCGTGGAGATGTAGTTCAATGCATTAAATCTGGGAAAAAGTGACTTATGATTTACGTCCCATGACAACATGTAATGTGGAGTGTTCGGCATGGGTGTGCTTGTTGGCAGGTCTTTAAGTGGGATGGAAAAACCGATGGGTCTCTCAGAGGGGCGTTGCCAGTGTACGTAAGGGCGTGGCTTAAAACACGTAAGATAAAAATTTGCGGCTTGGCATAGTGTGCCGCCCCCCTTGTATTTTGCTGTTTCTGTCATTGCATCTAGATATGTGATACAACAAGTAACATCATACCTACAACAAGTCAAAACTATTGGCTTGGGTTGTTAGTTGCATAAGATAAATAATCAGCAACTATGGCTTGTATATAATATTGAAAAATCTTCCACTTAAAGCCCAGGTGACACCACGGTAATGTTGCTGCTCCTGAGTTTCAAAAAGAGAAGGGAAATCCAGGGAGAAAATGACTCTTTAAAGTATTTCCCTTCCCCTACAACGCTCACATGGCATGATGTAATTCCTTAACTTCTCCACTAGTGAGCAGTGTGAGCATGCACACATCAATGTGCCTGCTGTCACTGCAGTCTGGAAAAAAACAGACCCCCTGTGCCAGGGCACAAAACAGAACCCGTTAGAGACCCATTTCGAGGCCCTTTTAAAAAACTGCCAGTGCTCCGCCCCGGTGAGACCCAGCCCACTTAAAGCCCTGCTTGTTGGGAATGCTTACAATGATAGAACCTAAGCAGAGTCGCAATAAACTGGGAAAGTAAAACAAAGCCCATACATAGACAATGGATAACAAATATGGTGTACTGCAGAGACATCCTGAAAACGTATGTGGAGGAACTTCCAATTACATCGTGACCGAAAGATATATGGAGCCCACTAATTGCATGCTTGCTGGAACATCCAGAAACTCTGGACATTGCTGATGGGGGCCGCTAACAACAAGGAGGGACAATGATGACTGGTATCCAATGAGAGAAGACCGGCTAATGTGAATAAGGTATATGTACTGTACATCAGAATGTAAGCATTATGGCATGACCACAGTTTGTTATTGAAAATAACTAATAAAACCAACAAAAAAAGAAAGAAATTGTGTAAGTGCTTAAATGCTCTTACAAAGTCGTTGCATTGTGTTTCAACAGGGTCTATGTGGCCTGTCAGTACAAAAACAGCCTAATCCAGTAGTTCCCAAACTTTTTAGAACCACAGACCACTTTTAGAACAACAAACTTGAGCAACCTATCTACCTTTAAATTACATGATAGGTGCGAGTTTTTAATGTAACTAAAGCATTGTGTGCAGCGCATTGTCATTTACAGGCAGCACATTTTCCAGTGAAATGGCCACTATTTTTGCACACACATACAGTTTTATAGGCAAAACCTTATAGTACACAAATTATAGTGTGTGGAAATCGGGTTTCTGTGAATATTTATAAATTCTGCATCACCAAGTAAAGTGTCTTGATTTCTTTTGATCCTATTAACCCCTTCGACGCTCAGTTACGCTTCTCGTACGCTTATGACGAGATGAGCTCGTCATGTAACGCAGGTTTTTAAAACACTCAGCGCATAGCAGGAAAACCGCTAGCGCGCATGGAGTTAAAGTTCTGTTTCCAGCACAGTTAGAATTACAAAAGAATGTGTGTTTGATTTTGCTTTCCTAACTGCTAAATACATCCAGTTTGTTCAAAGGTCTTTACATTTTATTCTGTGTTGCAAAAAGACCTTTAACAGCAAGATTGTCACGATTCACTTTAAAATCTCCTCTCACTTTGCAGTCGGAGAAAGAAAAGTAAACACCAATCCCATGCTGAAAGAATAAGCAACAATTTGTCGGAGGACATAGTCTGGCATATGAACCTCTGTCTTTAAAGCACTGACATCTGTGACAAAATATACACAGAATTTAAACTGATCTTTATGTATTTCTCCAACTTTCCTAACCCACCAAAAATCGGCTTGCGACCTGCCAGTGGACTGCAAACTACAGTTTGGGAAATGTTGGCCTAATTCATGTAGTAAATTCTTTCTTAATTACTTGCAAAAAAGAGAAGAATTTATCTGTGTGTGGTTGTGCCATTATTCTGATTCCTAGGTATTTAATATGGGCATTGGTCCACCAAAAGGGACATTTGTCTTTAATTCCCGGTTCCAAATGAGTCCAGAGCGTCAAGTTTAGAATATCGAACTTGTCCATATTCATTTTATAGCAAGCGACTGACACTAACTATTGCAGTTGCTTTATTAATTCTGATTAATTCTGACAGAAATGACGTAGGGTGGCATGTTAGTAACACATCATCTGCTTAAAGGGAGATTTTATGTTAGGTTATAAATTCTTCTCTGACTCCTGTTTACACTTCTGACATGTTCCCCAAGCTGCTTTGCATAGAGCGCGAATAGTACGTGAGACATGGTAGTCTGGTGTGTGCTATCATCGGTGAGAACGAGTTAGACATCAGGCTGTTCAGCGAGGTCATGGCCATAGGCCTGTCATAGATGGCAATTACCATCATTTTAAAGCAGTATCTGAAACACATTACACCTGTTACAAAGGACCAATCCACTTGGTCAAAAGCTTTCTGGTGTTTCGACACGTGGTTGGCCTAAAGGCGTCATGGCTTGCCCATAGGTGGGGCCTGACTTTTGGTTGAGTGTAAACTACAGGACGTCTTTGTAAAAGCAGCAACAGTGGTAAGTTACTTTGAACTTTCCCCAAGTTTCCTCCCATTCCCCTCAACCTGTTCTAGCATCATGATGAACAATCACATAGTGCTTTGTTAACACAAAGGTGTGAAATACTGCAAACATGAAATCTAGGGGCATATTATCAAGGACAGGCGATACACATCTGTGAACACATCTAACATGGGCTTCGATTGGAATTCATAGAGCATATTATCAAGGCCATTATCGCCGCTTTATCGGCAGTTTCCTGCCGATAAAAGCGTCGATAATGTATCGCCTGTCCTTGATAATATGCCCCCACATCTCTAGGGCATTGATGGTAAGGGCACACCCTACAAGGGGAACCCCCAGTCCTGCAGAATTCAAAACATGAAACACTGACGACTGCTGCTGTTAATAAACTTGAAACTTTGGAGACAATTTCGATTAATTTACTCCCCTCCTTTCCTTCACAGTCCCACCCTCCTTGGAGTGTCAATGTTCACTCTTTGTGTACATCTACTTCTACAAATCTATAAATGATCAAGAAAAAGATACTCAATCATAGACGGGCATAAGAAAGTGGATTATTATTTTTGGTGGGTGGTCACCCACATCAAGGTATAATGCTAACTCTTCAGGGTAAACCCCAAAGTCACTGAATTAACCTGAGCCCCGCTCCCGGATAGCTGTGGCACAGAAACAACATGCTAAACTTAGGGCACTGTATAAAGTATTGATGAAGTATCAAAATAGTAATAAAATGAAAACACCTAATGGGTGTAGCGTTGCACCTTTTTATTTCTGAATCGCGTCCTTAACCTTCCAGGTTAGGACGCGAGTCACGCGATTCAGAAATAAAAAGGAGCAACGCTACACCCTACCTCCTGTATAACTAATCAATACAGAGGTCCAATGAACATCTATACAGCCTGAGTAGACGGACCGTGAATACGTTTCAGAAAGAGACCAGGACTCCAAGCAGAGCTATGTCTGCAAGAGGCTGTCCTACATATACACAGTCCTGATGAAGACCCGCCCTTGTTGCGTTAAATCACCGCATCGCTCCCCAGGGTCGAAACGTCGACGCAATCCCTTTTGACATGAACCAACTATTCAAAACCTTGTAGGATCCAAGATTAAATTGATGTACCTACAGGATTATTGTATATATAGTTGTCATTTCCAATAATTATATGAAGTAACAATTTTACTTGTTGTTTCAATTCAATTCAATTCAAAATTTCTTTATTCGACTGAAAGAAAAATCAGTCATAAAAGTACAGAGAAACAAGGTAACACATATATAAACAGTCCATCACTAGAAACATTAAGTAAAAAACAGTGGGTCACAATATAGCCTATCACATCTCATGCGGGAGCAACGGTACAAATCATCAGGAAACTTATTAGCCTTCCATACTTTTCCTAAATCTCAGGGCTGTCTTTAAAAAATTGACGACGTATAAAGTGCGTTCACAATGCAACATTTTGAGATAAATTAGTGCAGGCCTTATTTGAACGAAATTCAATTTTTTAAGAAGAGGTTTTAAAAACATTTTTCGAGGTAAGATGTAGTAGGAGCATATAAATAAAAAGTGCGCCAGATCTTGCGGGGACTTATCGCAGCCGCAAGCTGGCAGCACTTGTCCCCTATGGGCACCACTGGGCACGGCTAACATCAGATGAAAAAGGTCAAAACGAAATCTGGTCAATAAAAACCGCTCATATCTGGAGGTGGCCCAGGATAAATACGGTTCTATTTGGATACATGTTTTGGATAAAGTGTGACTCAACACACTGCCCTTCTTCAGTTCAGTCTCTTCCCTCGTCATCTGACGGGTCATTAGAAAAGTAGTCTTTACAGATGTTACGTCATATTTTGTTACTA
The DNA here is from genome assembly GCF_964263255.1 of Lissotriton vulgaris. Taxonomy (NCBI): domain Eukaryota; kingdom Metazoa; phylum Chordata; class Amphibia; order Caudata; family Salamandridae; genus Lissotriton; species Lissotriton vulgaris. Next base: position 1,700,450,697 of record NC_141687.1, read on the forward strand.
TCTGTGGTGTTAAGAAGAGGTCCAACCTGCCCAGATCCTGAAGGCAGTCTCGGATGTACTTTATCCAGGGTATCTTTAGCTTCCCGTCCCATGTGAGCGCTTCAGATAAAATATTATGGGTGAAAGGTATTTCCTTGTTCATCCAGCAGTTTAGCCAGCACAAGAGGGGGTTTACTGCGATTTTATCCTCTAAGAATGGCGTGCCCAGTTCCTCATGGGTGGAGAAGTTGGCCGTACTCTTCGGTAAACATAAAATTTGTTTTAAAAAGTTATTTTCTGTAGTTGTTAAATCAGACACTGGTAAGAACCCCCAGAGGTCACTCCCATAGCAGGCAACAGATGTGCTTTTGGCATGATATAATTTCATTATCGCGACCACAGGTGTGTTACCCATCTTGCGAGCAAAGTCAATTATTGCCGCGTTGGTCCTTATTAGGTCTCCTTTCTTTTTCTTTAGTGCTGGTCCCCATGTAAGTTTACTGTCGAACAATACACCGAGGTAGGAAAAGGTTGTTGTATAGGGTATTTTTTCCCCGTTGACGGATAAAGGATAAGTCTTCTTAGACCCATGACCTACCTTCATGATGTATGACTTGGCATTGTTAATACTCAGGCCTCGTGAGTTCATAAAATGAAAAAAAGAGTCCAATAAAGTTTGAAGGCCAAGTGCAGTTCTTGAAATAAGGACGGCGTCGTCAGCGTAAAGAAGGACAGAGCTAGGTCTGCAAGAGGCTGTCCTACATATACACAGTCCTGATGAAGACCCGCCCTTGTTGCGTTAAATCACTGCATCGCTCCCCAGGGTCGAAACGTCGACGCAATCCCTTTTGACATGAACCAACTATTCAAAACCTTGTAGGATCCAAGATTAAATTGATGTACCTACAGGATTATTGTATATATAGTTGTCATTTCCAATAATTATATGAAGTAACAATTTTACTTGTTGTTTTAATTGTGTATTATTTCTACGCACAAAATGTATGTTTCATGTATGTTTTAAGTATGTTTTAGGGACAGCAATTGAAATATTTTGTTTTTCAAATTCGAGAGATGAAAGTTTATGAGTAAAAATGTACTTTCATTTTTTACTTTGTGGTCAGTATGTTTGTTTGTATTGGTATAAGTACATTTATCTCTGTATCCTGGTTAGGAACGAGGTATGCAAAAAATACCATTGAAATACTAAAACATTGTGTATTTTTGTCCGACAGAACCATTATTATTTTGTCTATTACCCACCCAGGTTCTGAGGGTTACAGGGTCACCCCATTACATGTAATGGTCAACAGAATATACACCAGTACCTGGTAGACTTGAGTCCACTTTCTCTTCAAGAGTTGGGGAAGAAGGCAGACCACTGGGTTAAAACCAGGGTGACCAACCTACCACTGGTGGGGGTGACCAAAAGAAAGAGGCCAAAAATCACCACTCCCACTCCCAAGGGAAAGATTGTGATCAAGCAAAAAAGATAAAAACAAAGAGTCTTCTAAATTCCCTCAAAAACCTGTTTAGGAGGGTAGGCCCCGGACCTCTATACAGTTTAAGGGTGGGTATGAGGGTAAGAAGTGGGATTCCAAAAAGGCTTAGTGTCATGACTGTAGAGCTCTTGGACATCAAACTGGAGACCTAAACTGCTCCAATAAAAATAATGCCTCTAGTGCACCTGCAGTAAATGCAGTGGTAAGTTTCCAGATGGAATCACAGGTGATCCCTGACCATGTCCAAAAGCTCACTGAGACAACTCTAGTCTCAGATGGAAGGGTTGTTGTAGCTGCCTTGGCTCTCTGACCCACTACTATGGAAAAATACAGACAACAGCCACATATCAATGGGATTAGGGTTGAGGCACTTAGAGACACAGGAGCCAGTGTCACCATGGTGGCTGAACAAATAATTTTCTCAGAACAATACTTGACTGGTGAGACCTATACAGTCCTCAGTACTGATAATCAAGCTAGAGTACATCCCATGGCGAAGGTATCCTGTTGCAGGGATTCTGCTCACACACAGAACTGTGCATTGAGACCCAGGACATCAGTGAATTGTGGTGGACCAATAAAATCACCTTAGTACCTAGAACCCCTAACCGACTAGCATCAGTGTCACATTAGCTCTTCGTCCTATAGCAAAGGTACCAATGATTAGACAACCCAGAACATGTGACTTAGGTTACTCTCAGGAATGGTGGGAATCAAGAACACTCTTTCGTTTGTTATTCTCATACCAGTCCGCAACATGGGTAAAAAGAGACACAGTAAAGTTTAAAATGTTTATTTTAACGACGTGCTCTAAGATGCAGTATTTTTCCGAACATAAGCCGGCATATGATTAACAATAATACGATCAGCATTGTTACAATTCCATACAACACAAAAGGAGAAATCATATTGTAATGATAGTGGAAACAGGTCCCATAGTGCATTGTATGCACGCTCCCTAGCTAGGAACTGTGGCGCATATTATCAAGCAGGGCGTTAAAAATGATCGCCGTTTTAGCGGCAGCGGTGATAATAGGCTTGATAATATGGCCTTGTGAATTCCAATAGAAACCCATGTTCTGGTGTGAACATGGGCTTCTATTGGAATTCTCCAGGGCATATTATCGCCGCTTTAGCTGCAGTTTTCTGCCGCTAAAATGGCGACAATGGGCTTGATAATATTAAAGGCGCCAGAATTTCAGTTAGCTGCAGCTGCGTGCATGTTGTGTCAATGGTGAGCTGATCAGCCCGAAAAGCAGCTAACATTGTTATGATGACTTAGGAGGCTTCAGAACTCACTGTGCAGACTAAGGTCTGCACAGTGAGTAATAATATGTAAGTCTAGGGATATAGAAAACAAGCCATTCTCATGTGAAGATATTCACAAAGTCAAACTTACAACAACAGCTACATGCAGTGTCGTGTGCAAAAGTGGCAAAATGGCATTTACATTTCTAATAAACTTAGGATAACATAGCAATTGTGCGTAAGCAAGGCCCTGCCTTCACTACACCTTCCCTTGATTGGAAATGCACAAAAAGGGGGGCAATTTTGGAACGCACAGTTCAAGTTCAAATGAGACAGAACCAAGTTCAAAATTTAGCCAAACTGGATAATTGGGAGTAAAATTCTGAATTAGTAAAAACAACAACAAACAATTCAAAAGCCAGCAAGTGTTATACAGTGTCCAACACATGTAATGTGTAGAAAGAAAAAATGAATAAAAATCATGAGTCCAGTACGTGTCTATGAAGTAGAAAAAATGTCACTTCAATCCAGCAGCGTATAGGCACAGTACGTTGCAACTGCCTCCAATAAGAAGTTAACGTTATCATCATAAAACATTTCAGCCATCCAATTCACCAATGGAAAAGAACACACATGTTCTTCGACAGCCAGATCCTCTAGCACCATCAGAAGACAACTCAGGTGTTCTTCGAGATAACTGCGTGCCAGAAAGTGATGGGCTGCAGTCCATATATTTCCATTACCTAGGACTCCATGTGTCGCCGCGCAGGCCATTATTCCAATACCAGAACAGTCTAACTCATGAGCAACTAAGGGACTCATTAGTAGATCATAATCCGGGTTAGGAGACACCGTGTTGCAGAGACACAAATCCAGAGCCCATTAAAAACCGCAATCCAGGCAATGGAAGACAGGCTGTATGCATGTAAAGTACGAGAATCGAAAAGATAATCCATACGCTACACTCAAGGTAGCCAGAGGTAGCGCTCCATAGTAATTAAGCATCCGGTTACGAAGCTGGAACAACCGTGACAGGTTGTCGTGGGGCACAGATTGTACAGCTATTTTAGAGCAAACAAATTAACAGCAGTACACCGGCAGCCAAGGCAAGAATCGACGGTAAACCGCCGAAGAGGCTGGAAAAAATAGAATGAAAAATGCCTGTATCACACCAAATATAGTTTGGAAAGAGTTCACAAGGCCAAAACTTACAATTTTAAAACAGTTCTCCAAGCCCGTGGTCGACGAGGCATTGAAGATAGTGTGAACCAAAGCACCGAAGTGCAGGGGAAGATCTGTATTTAAAACGAATGCACCTCAGTGCGAGTGTTTGCCACGTGAAGGACAATTGTTTCACGCGAAGATGTAAGGGCGACTTCTTTTTGAGACAAAAGAGCCCTTATTCTACTCACCTTGTTGAACTCTGCTTTCAAGGTCGGAATGGAAGGCCAGATGAATACATCGAGCTTCCCATGAGAAGGAGGGAATAGCACATTTTTACAACAAACTACACATTGGAAAACAGTCACAATGTACGGAAACCCTGCCAGCATACCACATCAATCTTCATTATTTAAAAGCAAATAAGTACCATTTGCTAGCAACGTGAAAGTCGGAGTTATGACCGAGACAGGATTTCCTTTTAAAATGCAAGCTAATTTCTGGGCGTCAGAATTACAAGAGCCTGCAATTGGATATTCCTGCAAACTAACGAGTGATCTGGTGTCGAAGTGCAATCTTCACCCTTCCAATAAACTTCTTTACTCTTCGTCAGGCATCTACAGGTGAACAGCAGAGACCAAACTTCATGGAGATAGGCACTTCCCAAAGGTTCATATCTGCCTATGGCATAGTACTTCATACATGAATCGATTTGAACAAGGGAAAAGGCAATGTTATTAACCCATGAATGAGCCATACAGCTGAATTATATTCGGCCACAGAAAATGGTACAGGTTCCAATTTTTCAATATGCAACAGTGAATACATAGCATCTTTCATAGACATAAATTGTTGTTTTACAGTCAAATTGAATGGTAAAAATAGAGGAGATGTATTCATGTAGTCCCATGGAACTTTACCAGCTTTTAACGTTTGCAACGCCCAAGCAAAGTGCATGATTGAACGTAATTGATTTTGACCATGGTACAAAACAGACACATCATCCTGCACGATAACAACAGATGAAACAATATTATCCAATGTGTAAATTCGGGAAGAAAGGGTGTTAATACAGTTATCAACAACTGTAAGCACTTTTTCCAAATTAGCCTGGTTGATAGCACGTAATCTAGATGCAGCTTCAATTTGCTATAATTTCCAATCTTCGTTATAAACAGCATATAAACCTATAGAACTGCGGGCGAACTTCAGAACAGCCTGCCTCACCCACAAAGCCCTTCACACAGACAAACCTAAATATCTGGCGGCCAAACTAAAAAAAGCTGGCTAGAACAGGACCCTCAGAAGCTCATCCCGCAAAAAACACGAAAACAGAAAACCTCCGCCAGTTCCTTCGCTAGCAACGCGCCTAAAATCTGGAACTCTATTCCCCCTCACATCAGAACTATTCCGTCCTTCACTAAATTAAAAAGTCAGCTCAAAATCCTTTTCCTTGACCGATCCCTGACGAACAGATAGGAGCAGCTGGAGCCTTGAGATTCACACTTACCTTTCCGGATTCAATGTTATTCAAGATCTTGATATGGACCCTCCACCGCATTGTCACCGTGATTTTTATTGCTGAACTGTCTTGCCTTACTGTATTCTGTGCGGCTATCTTTTCCTCTGCTATGTAACCGATGTGAAGTGCTCCGATACCCTCCGGTCAGGCTAGCGCTATATAAAACTTCCTAAATAAATAAATAAATACATCTCTTCGACCTGCTACCTGCAGGGCCTTTAACAAAATCATTTAGATCAACATCATCAGTCAATTTGGACAAATGAAGTTTAACTGATGCTAAGGTGGAATGTTTGAGCCAACTTTGACATAATTTGCCTACCGAATAGGTAGTAACGGTATGGTCACTTTCAAAACGGGAATCCACTCTAACCTGTGTATATCCAGGGGCCAGATCCAGAAAACAATGTTGGCACAAATCTGAACTTTTTTGCCATAACAACCAACCTTCGGAATGAAAACAGGAAATGTTAAAAGAGGAATTTGGTATTAGAGATTGTAACTCAGTAAGCAACCTATCAGTGTGATCGTACCATGTAAGGAATTTACCCAAATCAGGAATAGAAGGAGCATTTAATTTTTTTAACGTAGCCAATCCAAAGTAGGTGGTTTGTGAAATTGTCAAATTCAGAAAAAACTTATGGTTCAGGATGAGACATGCACGATGCAAGGCCTCAGTGCCTTGTACCTGCCTGCCCTTAGAACCCCAAACAGATTTAGGATCATCAGTATCTTTCCACAGCTCATAGCCCCCTACAGCTTATTGATCAATAAAGGACTTTGAATACAATAATTTAGTGTGAGTAAGTCTAACTTTGGAAGAGGACTTAGCAGTCATCTTAAAATAAAATGCTCAGGATTGGAATGATTAAAATCAGTAAAGTAAGTAGACTTCTTTAAAAGAGTTTTTGAGCTGCCTTCAACGGGAGCAGGACAATGTTCCTGTTCCCATTGTGTGTAATTAACCACATTTCTAAACGTGTTTGCTTTATGCAGAAAATGAATGCAATAATGTTCGTAGCAAAATAAGTCTGCATAATTGGCTGAATTTAAATACAAATCTTCAGCATCAAAAACAGCATAATATTTAAAATCAGAAAAGAAAGCCTCTACGGCTTTGACATCTCAATCATCACAGCGTATGTTTTGTTTAACCACATCCCCCATTGAAACACGTAGTACATTGGGAACATTAATAACCTCTGTCGAGCCATGTATCTGAAATTTTACAGCATCCCATACAATTCCACCTAGAACTGGCCAAGCTGTGATGTTAACAAAAGTCTTGTCTCTCTTCATTCTATGTGATGAGAAGTGGGGCGCCAAAGTTCCATCAATTAGTCTAATTGAAGTTCTTTCTTTAACATAGAGTCCATTTACAAAACAGAAGAAATACACCACAAATCCAATCGACATGAATAAAAAAACTGAAAAATGCACTACCCAAATGTAAGTCCAAGGAGGTATCAAAAAAATTTTTTTAAACCAAACAGCAAAAACAGAAATTTTCGATGGGGACTTTGATGTTGTAGAGTTAGTGTCAAACTGCACTCGTTTGCTAATCAGGCATCAACAAGTCTGTTGGGTAGGTATACTCAGTATCATTAAGGGGATCACCAGCTGGTGTACTAAATAAAGGATTTGTAACTGTAGGCATCTTGATGGCAACATCAAGCCTGGTAGTAGGTGCCTGAGCCAAAACAGAAGTTCTCAGCATTGCTAGACAAGAGACCGCAGGTGTCATACTAAGAAGAATTCTCCACTGTAATTTGACATTGTCAATTGAGATGTACCTGTTTTCCTTTCAACCAGGAAGTGGAGGTAAAATTACTATTCTTGTGCCCTGCACTCCAAGTACAGGAACTGGTGCTTGATATGAGGGGCCAAACTCCTTCATGTTCTCCACCTTCTCACCGACCAGATCACCAACTCTAGGTAGCCAGTCAACTACCGGAATCTGAAGAGCAGCATCAGATGTGGAGGGCAAGTGTTCCATTGCAAGACTGTCTCTGGTCTTTTGTAGGTTCTGCAAAACATCAGAATGTTCATCTCGTCAAAGGATGCGGCAGACGCCACCATGTCTAGACCCTCAAGGTCTGGAACAAACATTTTGATACCAAAGAGCATTTTGTATGGGGTCCGCCCACCCAGAGACCTTCTAGGAAGATTATTAAATGCACGTTGTACGCTATAGAGATGGGCTAGCCAGTTTCTGCCTGTACCTAAGACCTTAGCTGTCAAGGATTGCTTTAAGTCACGGTTCATCCGCTCCACAACACTATTGCCCTCAGGCCTGTATGAACCCGAATATTTGACTTGGACCCCCATTGAAGACATGGCATACTTGTACGCCTTAGAGGCGAATGCTGGACCCTGGTCCGAATGAAAGGTACCACATGCAAAAGTTCCCACAAAGACACGGACATCCGTGATGAAATGCGGGCATCAGCACTCCTTTGTGGATCCCCAAACAAAGCGCGTGCACAAATCTACTGCAACTAAGATGTACTTATACGCAGTATCTGAGGAGAAAGGACCGCATTGATCTAAATAAACACACCCAAGTGGGTTATTAGATATGTACCACTGTGTCTGGGGCAGGCGCGCAGCAGTAGAAGGTTTAATCTGCTGACATATGTCACAATGAAGGACATAATCACGAGTCTGTTTGTACAATCCACGCCACAAGTAACACTGTTGTAGGAGAGATACAGTAGCTGACACGCCGGCATGCGCCAACGCCATACCCTTGTGAGCCGCTGTTATCAAAGTCTGCCTGCGGTCCGCATTGGGAATCAACCTGTCACCAACATCGTTAATTCTCATAGGGAACTTTATCAGGACTTAAATGATAAGAGTATTTAGAAGGGAAACCTCTAGGGTAATTACCTCCCTTCTCTGTTGCGGCAATCGCTGCCAAGATGTCATCATCAATCTTACTTTTGGAACGTGTAACTGCTGCTACTATGTATGTCGCAACTGCTGTCTTCGCTGCTTCATCAACAAGACAGTTACCAGGAGCGTGTACCCCCACACGTTGGTGACCAAGAGTATGAATTACAAACACGAGTGGCAGCCGTTCTTTAAGCTCGGCCACTCGAACCCATAGCATTTTGTGCTTAATCGTGCTACCTTTGGAATCACGATAGTCATTCTGAGTCTAAAAGAATAAGTTGTCATTGTAAGACTGTACACAGTAGTAGGAGTCACTTACAATAAGAGTAGTCACACTAGGGTCAGTGTACTCCAGTGCAAGCACCAGAGCACGGAGCTCTGCCAATTGGGCGGTACAGTCCTCTAATGTGTGTGTATGCACGACATTGGACTTGAACTCTCCATTCACCATAGTACCAACCACTATTGCTCAGGCTCCTGAATACGCATGTTTTGACTCCGTCGCAGGTTGCGCAGATCCATCCGTGTAAATGATACAATGGAAATCCTCCAGCATGCGCATGGTCAGAGGAGCGGATGAACAAATTCATAGTGCAAGTACTCTTGAGTCTGCAAAGAGGAATCAAAAATAAAAGTGACATCTGGAGACGTCAAAGATGTTGCCCATTGTATCCACCGAGGATGCAAAGCTTTTGAATTAGGTACACTGGCTTTAGTCACTGCCTCCAAGGCAGGATACGGCATAACGACCAACATGCGTTTCCCCTGCGACAGCCCGCGTTCTTTCAGAATCGCCATCTGCACTGCAGTCAAAACGTTTTCCACAGTGGAAAATCCCATTTCAGCCGAAGTGTACAAGTGTGACTTGTAAGCAATAGGAACTGTGTCACCCTCATTAAAAGTCAGGTACGTGAAACCAACTGCGCCTGGCACAATTCTTATCACCAGTTTGGTATGGTTGTCACGAGTCAGTAAGAATTTAGATTCAAGAAGATCAGACTGCAAAGATTGGAAAATTGCAGAATGTTCAGGCAGCCAGCAAGATTTGGAGTAAGTAGGTTGTACCATGGCAGAAAGCGGCTTGATATGATGGGCATAATCGGGGATGTAAGTACACACGAAGTTTAAAAAAAACAGTAAAGATTGTTGTTTTTTCAAAGTTGTAGGAGCGCGCAATTTTGCGCATTTCTCCAAGCAGTCAGGTGCCAAACCTCGACTGTGAGAAGTTAGCCTGGCATATGATGTCCACTATTCTAGTGGGCATCCTGCACCAGTCTAAACGACTCTTATTGATGGTGGTTGTAAAGTCAACCTTATAGACAAGCTATCCTAGTGGTAGCATGGACCAGCAGTCTTACGCTAAGACCTCAGAGAGCATGTGAAGCAAGCTGTTTTACCAATTATAATCCCTTGAATACCAAATGAAAGGACACCACACAAGTTATATATCAAACTAGCAGCCCGCCCCAGCGTTGCCTGGAGTAAAAGGGGGCTGGGGGCTGCATTTCAGGTTTGCGTGCTCTACCGTCCAGGCCCCCGCCCGCCACAACATTGTCTGTGTCCCGGACAATGTTGTGGCGGGCGGGGGCCGGGGCGGGAGAGCACGCAAACCTGAAATGCTGGCTTCCCCTACCCCCGCCTGCCCTGACATTCCCCAACAGCCCGTGCCCCGCCCGCCCACCAGCCCCGACCCTGGCTGCCCTGGATTCTTACCTTGCCTCTGCTGCTCACACCGCCAGTCCATATTTCTCCGCCCCGCTCCGCCACTCTGCCACTCACCACTTGTCCGCCGCCGCTCCTCCCCGTGCCATATCCACCTCTCCGCTCCGCCGCTGGCCTCACTTCACCGCTCCTCCCCTGCGCGCCATGTCCGCCGCTCCTGGGACGCTGCTCCTCCCCTGCTCCTGACGTGACGACGCACAGTCGCGGCCGGCGCTACTTTGGGGGAACTACTTTTTGTAAAAATTTAACTTTTTATATAACGTTTATTTTAAAAAAATTTAAAGCCTATGACCATCTACACACCCTGCCGATTTCAACGGTGTATCGGGTGTGTAGATTGGCGCTGTGGTTCCCGAGTTTACCTTGCCTAAAGGTGCAAGTTCTCTCTTTATAATAGTAGTATAGATATATATGTATTTATTTCTAACACAACCCCTCTGAACTCTTTATGAGGTCAGAGATCAAAGTACATCACAAGTTACTCAATTAGCATACGATAAGTTACATAAATACAGTTTTGCCCTAGGGGCCTCACATACCATATACTAAGTAAGTGGTATAAGAACCACTTCAGGAATAGTGAATAGGCCTAGGGCCTAGGGAATCGCTGAGGCTACACTAGAAAACCAAAGGTTAGGAAGTAGGAGACCCACGGGAGACGCGTGCAGTGTCTAAACACAGTAGCGAGTTACCATTGACTTATAATGGAGAACAAAGAAGTTACAAATTTACTGATTAAGGACACTTCCAGGTGGACTACAGTGAAGCCCCTTTTTTACTAGGACACTTAAAGAGTCAATACCTACGGGAGCACCGGAGTACTCGAGTTACCTCACCCAGGGAAGCCTGGTGCATAGGTTTCTTTTCGTGTCGGGTTTCGTCGATGCTTTCAATGAAGATCTGCAAAAGAAGTGCTGCAGGCGGTCAGTGGAATAGTGTCCGGATGGATCCAAGGGTGGATCGAAGAAGTGAAGAACCTGAAAGCAGAGGGGACAGAGTCTGGGTCACTAGCCAGTGACCAGGAAGGAACCAGGCGATGTCGAGTGATTTCAGGTGAAGATGCAAAGCTTGTCTCTGCAGCCACGAGGACCAGGAGGCGTCGATGACAACCAGAAGCTGGATTCGAGCTGTCCCACGAAGGATCTAGTTGACTGCGGTGTCGGTATCCGGATTGGACCCAACAAGCCTTGGCAACCGCAATCCACGCAGGAAGTGAAGATTGGCTTTAAGTCAGACCAGCAAGGTCTGGGGAGCTTATCCTTACAGGGAAGCTGGAGCAAGCCTGGAGCAACCAGGAAAGTGGTGTAGTTCCAACAGAAAGTCTTCGGAGGGCTAACTAGCCAGCGGGCTAGCAACCGGGAAGACGAGTCAACCTGAAATGCAAGAGCAGGCCCCACGCGGCACTCATGGAGTGTGGAGGGCTAAGCTTCGGTGCAAATGGCGCTCAAGTCTGGGGCTTCTCATACCCCAATGCACAACTGCGAGGGTACCTCGGTAGTAGACCAGTTAGCAAAATGCAAGTAGTCCCGGGTGTCCGGTCCCACGTCTCTCGTGTCTGCCACGGGTCTCCGCTTTTCTGTGGATGTGGATCGGAGTCGGAGAAGTCTGGAAGTCCAGTTTCTGAGTCACTGAGTCTTCGGGTTCCGGCAGGAGTGTCGACAAAGCAAACCGGCAAGTTACTGGTGGAGCCTCTTTGCACATGGTGGTCACTCCTTGACAACAAGGGAGATGTCTTCAGTCTTCTAGTCGGTATAGAACGTCGAAGGTCCAAGAGTTCTGTTTCAAAGTTTCAGTCGAGGATAATCTAAAGTTTCTAGACACAGCTCCTACCTTTATACTGATTTTAGGGGCTGGATTACCTGCTAGGTCCCTCCTATGGGTGGACCTGGGAAGGGGGGTGGTTACACCCCTTTCCCTTTGTCCAGTTTCGTGCCAGAGCAGGACTGGAGTGCCCCAGCAACTGGTTTGAACCGGGCTATGCATGGAGCACCTCGTGTGCCCCAGGCAGTGTCTGGAAAAGTCAATTTAATGGGGGATACCAACCTATTGTGGGCGCACTACCATAACTTCAGGGTACAAAATTATACTCATTAACAATAATAAGATGGTGCTTCTAGAGAAATGATGCGTATCCTACATCACTGGCTTCATATGAAGCGGCAATATGTACAATAACCTCTGAGCGCACCCACAGTTCACTAATATAATTCAAATGTATATATGGCAAGTAACTCCAATCCTCCGGAGTCGGATTAATGAATATAGTTTCCAAAGTCAATGCAAAAAGAGTCAACTTTCAGTATGAGAAGTCCTTGTAATTTATTTCCAATGTTGATTACACCAGCCAACACGTGTTTCGTCGTGCATTTAATAATACCTCGACTTCTTCAGGGCTGTAATCAAGCAAAGCATATCCCATGATCCAAAATCAATACAGTTTACCAATTTAGGAAGTGCATATATGATTAGCCTTCCTATTTCCGCTTGTTTACAGATAAGAGAATATTCTTCTTTTACCAATAATGGGGGTAAGGCAACTTTGGAACCCTTGGTAAATAGAGGTGATTTGTAAAATTGTACTGTGGAAAATAAGGGGAACCTTATGTATATATTTTTTTGTAAAAAAGGTTCATTTGTATATCGAGTCTTGAATAGGGATATATATTGAGTGAGATTCTTATACTTACCTGATGGTAAACTGTATTGATTTTGGTACATGGACCGTAAATTGGGGAATGACATGTGCTATTTTTGCTGTTTAGAGTGCAGTGGATAAGTGAAGTCAAAGATATTATTCTGTAGAACACACCAGATGATATTGACTGGGTGAGTGTTATAGGATACACGTTTTTGTATTAATGCTTTCCAGCAGTAAATTCTGATTGTTATATATTTATTTTGATCCTAGTGGAAAATATAGGTGAATGGAGAGATAAACATTGTTTGCTAAATGCTGGATGAAATGAGATGAGAATACGAAGGTAAACCTAATTTATCAGTAACATAGGGGGTGAACTTTAAACTCTAAGTTGGCAAATAACTTCTGTCAGGATCCCATTGTGGATTATTTAGTCACTTTTTTGATATTAGTGAAAGTACTCAAGGTATATATGATTCTGATATGCCTCTGTTTTTTCAGATTGATTAGTAGTTTACGCTGTGAGGACCATATTAGAGTGAGAGAAAACTGACAAATACAGAGGTGATAATTTACCCCTACCTCGTTTATTTATCTTGGTTGTAGGGTTCTTTCTTTTTATCACACATTGGGTGGATATTCAGACTGGAATGGTTTTTCGACTATTTATTTTCTTACTTCAAACTCTTCACTCTGCAGGCTTTTATCTTACTAGATGGTGGTTGGTACTATCCCACATCTATATCGAGTTATATGAAAAATATACATAATGATCATGGGATATGTTTTGCTTGATTACAGCCCTGAAGAAGTCGAGGTATTATTAAATGCACGACGAAACATGTGTTGGCTGGTGTAATCAACATTGGAAATAAATTACAAGGACTTCTCATCCTGAAAGTTGACTCTTTTTGCATTGACTTTGGAAACTATATTCATTAATCCGACTCCGGAGGATTGGAGTTACTTGCCATATATACATTTGAATTATATTAGTGAACTGTGGGTGTGCTCAGAGGTTATTGTACATATTGCCGCTTCATATGAAGCCAGTAATGTAGGATACGCATCATTTCTCTAGAAGCACCATCTTATTATTGTTAATGAGTATAATTTTGTACCCTGAAGTTATGGTAGTGCGCCCACAATAGGTTGGTATCCCCCATTAAATTGAGTTTGTTTGCAACTTGGAGCTGCCACCTGGAGGGTACGATATATCCGCTTTCATGATGAATAGAGATCAGGAAGCACAAGAGTTATTTAATAATCTCAAGACAGGGAATAAACAAGGCAAGTCAGTCAATGCACCTTTACCTGCTAAGACGGAGGGCTTGAGGGAGAAATTCAAAAAATTGGAGAATTTGAAAAGACAGGAGCTTAACAAGTGGTGGGACGCAGCTACATTGAAGCAGTATCTCTCTCTTAATAGAATACCAAGGGGCTTGAGATCTCAGATCATGCCCACATACGAAGACCTGGAATCTGATCTGTTAGCGAATTGGGAGCAGGAGCTTACAAATTCCTCTAGGAATCTTATTAACATTCTTATTGAGAATGCAGAGAGAAAGATTAAGAAATTGCTTGAGGAAATACACAAATTAGAAGAAGAGATTAAAGAGCTTAATCAACCAGAAGTGACTATTAGAAATTACACTATTTTGGATAATTTCCTAACAGACCTCCAGGCGGATATAAAGCGTAGGAAAGCTAGGAAGCTACAAAGAGATGAGAATGATTATAAAGCAGGCCGCGTTTTCACCTTTGCTAAGCGTTTTGACTATCTGGGTAGACAACCCCGTGGTTCCAAACAGAAAACAACTGCCACACCTAGCGTTGCAGCTAGTGAAACTGATGCCTCATCCATTGTTAGTAGTGAGAATGAAGAGGTAGATGGAGGGGCGGTGGCCGAGCCAGGCACACGAGAGAATGCTTTTTTAGAAGAGGTGAAGCGTCACAGAATTGGGAATCGGGACTCCACGATCAGAGGCAGAGGTGGCGGAACTACAAGACAAGGAGAGGATCCAGGGGCAGGGGGTCAGCAAGGAGCAAGAAGGGGAATGAGGCTGAGGTCATGGAAGGATTGAATAATACACAGAGTAGCACTGAGAATGAGATTGAGATCATTAATATATCTGAACTTGTATTGACTAATGACATGACTAAACTGTTGAAAAAGGGATTAGGATTTTGCCCTAATGTTATCTCTGATTGGTACATGACCAAGATTGATGTATATAAATTTGTGAGACTATTGAAAATTAAAAAATTTTTTGTTCATGCACCATTGAAAGACAAAAGTACTTCTATACATAATCAATTGAGTGACCTGACTATAGAAGGGGCTAATGCTACAAGACTATTACTTTCTTTAACAGAGAATGAGGAAGACCCTATCACACTGTCTAGAGTTTTGGAGGACTTAGAGATTAACAGATATCTCAGTCAAAGCAGCGGTCTAAAATTGAAATCTAAGTGGACACCGCAATTGGGCACAGGAAATACTATAGATGCTTTCCACAAGTCTGTGGAATTTGAAATTGACAAACTCATTGATAAACAGTCGAAAGGTGGCTACTATAAAGAACCAGACAACCTTACACAGGGAGAGAGAAAAGCACTTAAACTCCTCAAGTCCAATGATGACATTACAATTCGAATGGCTGATAAGGGTGGTAATGTGGTTGTAATGGATACCACTAAATATAATGCAGAGATTATGTCACAGCTGGAGGATCGGAAATACTATGAGTCCTTACCTAGCAATCCATTACCATCCTTAACTATTTTGATAAATGAGAAACTTAAAAGTTGGTATGATCTGTCACTATTGGACGTGGATGAATATAATTATATGACAATTTCAGCACCTAGAGCTCCCTGTCTATACACCTTACCTAAGGTACATAAGAATAGAGAGAACCCACCCGGACGGCCCATTATCTCTGGTATCGGTGGTCCGACTGAAAAGATATCTGAGTACATTGACATATTCATGAGACCGTTTGTTGAGAGCTTGCCCTCCTATATTCGGGACACCAAGCATGTTTTAAACATGATGTCAGATGTGACCTGGCAAAGAGATATGTATCTTGTAACACTTGATGTAGTTTCATTGTATTCGAATATAGACCACACACTGGGAATTCATGCAGTAGAAACCTTTTTCAACAGGAGACCAGCTGAATATTTTGAGCACACAAAGATGATACTAGATATGACACAGATAGTACTCAATAACAATGTATTTGTGTTCAATTGCAATTGGTACAGACAGCGTCTTGGGACCGCGATGGGCTCCAGGTTTGCTCCGTCTTTTGCCAACCTGTTCATGGGATGGTTTGAGGCGGAGTGGATCTGGGGTCGTCGTGGGGTCAGGTGGATAGAATATATCCAATATTGGGGTCGTTTCATAGACGACTGTCTCATGATCTGGACTGGCAGCCTTGAAGACCTTCTGTGTTTTTTTGAATACCTAAACAGCAATGATGTTAACCTTAGGTTCACAACTCAATATGATAAGGAGAAAATTTATTTTCTTGATGTCAAGCTATATACTAAGGGAAATAAGTTGTGTTCCAAGATGTACAGAAAGGAGACTAGTTGTAACTCACTATTACATGCTAAGAGTTGCCACCCTAACTTTCAGATTAAATCCATCCCATATGGTGAGATGGTCCGGGCTAGGAGAAATTGTTCGGAGAATGAAGAATTTAAGGATACAGTACAGGATATGTCTTCCAGATTTCTAGCTAGGGGCTACCAACAGGCAGTTATTGAGAAGGCGAAAAGACGTGTGCATAAACTTGAACGATCACATACATTAAAAGAAAAGAAGACTACAGAGAAGAAAGAACGAGAGGTTCGCCTAGTGACCAATTATAATACAGAGTCTAATAAATTATACTCTATTTTGAATCGACATTGGCACTTGTTGTCTGCTGATAAAGATCTATCAGCACATATTGGACAGAGACCGTCTGTAACCTTTAGGAAAGGGAGAACCTTGGCGAATGACTTGAGCCCAAGTTATCCTATTAGGAATAGAGAAATCTGGCCCAGGAATTTGACAAAAGGATTCTACAAATGTGGGCGATGTAATTGCTGTAGATGGGCTTGTAAAAAGATTGTGAGTTTCAGTTACAATAACTCAACAATGTATGAAATAGATACCTTTATTAACTGTGAAACCTCCTTTGTTGTATATATCATAGCTTGCACATGCGGACAGATTTACGTGGGCAGCACGATAAGAAGACTCAGGGACAGGATGATGGAGCATATTAGGGCATGGAAGAATGGGGACACCAGATACCCAATTGCTGCTCATTTTGTACAGAACATTGATAATCAGGGAGATCACCAATTTTGTTACCATGCAATAGAACATGTAATTCAGGATCCTAGAGGGGGTAACAGAACTCTGAAACTCAGGCGTAGGGAAGTACTGTGGATTATGAAATTGAAATCGGTCCAACAGGGGCTTAATATTGATAATGAGTACCAGTACTTCTTGGGCAATGATTAATAATTGTGCTGATCTCTGACCAGTATTATGTGCACTACATATTGAATGATTATTGACTATGTATACTACATGCCTGTTGTTGACATCTAGCAGCTTTCTGGTACTAGACTGTACAGGGACATTGTTCCCTAGGATGTTGTAAGATTTCGCTTCCCATCTAATTACAATTTGTTCGATGATTGAATGATAGCTAACAGTTAGGATATTATTGCACTTTCGGTTGCCTCTCTTCTGGCTAACTGACTAACATTTATCCTTCATGAACTCTACTCACCCATTCCTATGGAACAAGATGCATACACATAATGGTTATATTAAGTGATCTGTTTATATTAGTATACATAAACAGATTAGTGCATTATCCCAGGATTTATGGTGGAGTGCAGGGTCAGATCTGGAATTAGGAATAATTTCGGTAACCCGATCGAAATCGGGTAACATAGTTGATTAAATAAGTAACAACATTGAATCAGATTATAGCTAACGTGCTTAAATACCATGTGCATCAGCTATATATTGATGCCCGATATTGGATTATTGGTACATGTTTTGCCCATACACATGGGTAGGCGCGTGTTTATACTCTTAAAAACAGTACGAACACACTACAAGATGGCGCACGCTCACATGCGTACTTAAGGACATTCCAAGATGGCGCCTATGCTAGACGCCAGTGCTTGGAAACGTTGGACGATAGAAGATATGCTGCGAGTACGCTGAACACAGGTAAACTAGAAGCAACGTTGGCTTGAGTTTTATCGGGATTTCGATTATCGGAACGGTTCAAGATATTAAAATACCGTCTCCTTATATATATATTTTCAGGTAGTCGTGATATTTGAAGAAACCGAAATTTGGTGAGTGTTGGAAAACTCTATATACTTGAAGCTGTATCCATATACTTATGGGCTATGGTATTAAAGTCATTATTTTGACACAGACAGCCGTATACTGGACCAAGAGAAGACAACGACCCTGTGTATAATATATTTGAATATTTACCGTGGGTAAGTCTATGTAGTCTCATAGGAGTAATTTTGGAAGTGCATATATGATTAGCCTTCCTATTTCCGCTTGTTTACAGATAAGAGAATATTCTTCTTTTACCAATAATGGGGGTAAGGCAACTTTGGAACCCTTGGTAAATAGAGGTGATTTGTAAAATTGTACTGTGGAAAATAAGGGGAACCTTATGTATATATTTTTTTGTAAAAAAGGTTCATTTGTATATCGAGTCTTGAATAGGGGTATATATTGAGTGAGATTCTTATACTTACCTGATGGTAAACTGTATTGATTTTGGTACATGGACCGTAAATTGGGGAATGACATGTGCTATTTTTGCTGTTTAGAGTGCAGTGGATAAGTGAAGTCAAAGATATTATTCTGTAGAACACACCAGATGATATTGACTGGGTGAGTGTTATAGGATACACGTTTTTGTATTAATGCTTTCCAGCAGTAAATTCTGATTGTTATATATTTATTTTGATCCTAGTGGAAAATATAGGTGAATGGAGAGATAAACATTGTTTGCTAAATGCTGGATGAAATGAGATGAGAATACGAAGGTAAACCTAATTTATCAGTAACATAGGGGGTGAACTTTAAACTCTAAGTTGGCAAATAACTTCTGTCAGGATCCCATTGTGGATTATTTAGTCACTTTTTTGATATTAGTGAAAGTACTCAAGGTATATATGATTCTGATATGCCTCTGTTTTTTCAGATTGATTAGTAGTTTACGCTGTGAGGACCATATTAGAGTGAGAGAAAACTGACAAATACAGAGGTGATAATTTACCCCTACCTCGTTTATTTATCTTGGTTGTAGGGTTCTTTCTTTTTATCACACATTGGGTGGATATTCAGACTGGAATGGTTTTTCGACTATTTATTTTCTTACTTCAAACTCTTCACTCTGCAGGCTTTTATCTTACTAGATGGTGGTTGGTACTATCCCACATCTATATCGAGTTATATGAAAAATATACATAATGATCATGGGATATGTTTTGCTTGATTACAGCCCTGAAGAAGTCGAGGTATTATCAAATGCACGACGAAACACGTGTTGGCTGGTGTAATCAACATTGGAAATAAATTACAAGGACTTCTCATACTGAAAGTTGACTCTTTTTGCATTGACTTTGGAAACTATATTCATTAATCCGACTCCGGAGGATTGGAGTTACGTGCCATATATACATTTGAATTATATTAGTGAACTGTGGGTGTGCTCAGAGGTTAGTGTCTGGAAAAGCATCTTTCCCTTCAACCCACCCTGCCCCAATACACTACAGGCTGTCTGGGGAGGTGCTAGTACCTCCCTCGACAGGAAACCTATTGTCCACACCTCCCTTGCTGGAGTTTCGTTCAGCAGCAGGAGGTCAGACTCGTGTCTGTGGCAGTAGCATCCATTTTGTGATGCTGAGGCTCTGTTTAACTTTAACCGGGTAAAGCAGTAACATGCATGTCTTTTCCCTCTAGAAGGGTGGAATGCTGGGGGGGCGCTAGAGGGCGCTCTGTGGAATGGCTGGCGTGTGAGTCGGCTCTGCCGGACGGGTGCGGAAAAAGCGATCCCTTTGCCCCTAAAACTGCGTCTCCACCTGCCACGAAGAGAAAAATGGAAATCGGAAGGTGGCGGTGATAATCTGTCAAAATTACAGCATTGTGGCTGGAAGCCTGAAGGAGAAATCGGCAAATATCCCGATGGAGGCGAGCGGCGAAACAAGATGGCGGCGACCGCGACTCATAGCGACGAGACTTGTAGGAGCTTGCTGCCTCTAAACACACTGTGAGCTGCGAAACCGCCACCCCGCTGGGGCGGAGCTGCTGCGCTGCCTGAGATACAGCCTTAAGTGCCCCAAACAAGCAGTACCGGACCGGCGAAGGGGCTGCGTTCCACAGGCAACAAAATGGCAGACGCGGTGAAACGCACGAGCGGCGGACCCGCGAACAGTACTGCAAGATTGCTGTGGACTCGGGAGACTGCACGAGAGACCGGCAGCATATGGTGAGCGAGGTTGGAGGCTAAGCGGGAACGACTGGAGGAGGGGCGGATGGTAAGAGACTCCACGTACAGCACCAACGTACGCCATTGAGAGGCAAGCAACGCGGCACACGCGCTGCGCGGCGGCTGCACCCCAGCGAACTTTATGTAAAGGAGGCAGTGGGGCGATCACGCAGGGAAGGAGTGCTATTGCTTGGCAGTCGTCGGAGCGATTGGGTCGCTGTAGCACACCACCTAACACAGCTCCTCATCACGACATCCAACTGTAAGGAGAATCAGGGCAAAACAGTTGGCGCGGAAATGGCACAATAGATACCATTGCGCATGATGGCAAGACACCGCGACTGTCGCAGATACAGCTTCTGATGACACAATGAACAGTGTATGGTCCAATGCATAGACCCGTGGCAGGCAATCTACAAAGGCGTAAGCGGACAGCAACAGTGCCACACGGCCACGGCCAGTCCGGAACCACGAATAAGTAGTCCAACTGCGGCTCCCAGCGGCATGGGGAAACCTGATAAAAATCAGTCGAAACTACCCTTCAAAACCAGGAAACAAACGCAAAAAACTGTACCCGCCACGGAAGCAGAAGTGGAACAGGACCTGGGAGGCAGTGCAAACATGGAATCGGTGCTACGTGCCATCCAGCAGAGCTTGCAGGAGATGAACACTAAGATGGACGCTGTCGTCCTGAGAGTGGACTCACTAACAGCAAAACTGGAAAACCACGAGGAGCGGTTGGTAGAGGCTGAACAACGGATCTCAACGGTTGAGGATCTCTCCAGGGACACAACGAAAACATGCGGAAACATTGAAAAAACCCTGGAAACCCTAAAAGCGAAGGTGGAGGATCAAGAAGCCAGGTCTCGCCGCAATAATGTGCGCATTTCGGGCCTGCCGGAGACGACCAACACTGGCAAGATGGAGACCTACGTGGAAACAATGCTGAAAGACATATTCGATGCGGGGAGCATCTCTGAGGTTTTCCTGGTCGAGCGCGCACACCGCTCCTTGGCGCCCATCCCGAAACCGGGGGCCACCCCTAGGATGATTATTGCCCGCGTCCTCAACTACAGGGACAGAGACACTATACTCAGACTTGCTAGAGAAAAAGGAACAGTCGCGTATCAGGGTAATACCCTGGAGTTCTACCCTGATCACACTATGGCGGTGCAAATGGCGCGGAAGGAATTTGCCTCAGTCAAAAAGAAACTCAGGAACATGGGAGTCGGATATGCAATGCTCTACCCAGCAAAACTCAAAATTCTTACGGAGGGCAAACCAGTGATTCTCCCGACGGTGCAAGCTGCACAGGAATATGTCAAGAAACTAGGCAAGCGCCGCAAGGAGCGAGACAGGGAAGACAGAATGAGCGACAACGACTGACGACCTTCATGGCGAACTAACGGGAGTGATTTAGCCGTTGGATTTCAGTTGGCAGTGCTTTGTGGACACCGAGGCTCACGATGTACAATGGAATGTATGGTGATGCGACATGTGGACGGCGGCGGTTTGCTTTGGACACGACGAGTGCCGGCACGAATGTTGAACAGTGAGTATCTATCGCACTCTTTGCTGCACGATAGCTGAACGAGACACATGGGAAGCAATACTCGGGGTGCATAGACTACAAACTACTGGGCCAGCACCACCGCACTCCAGAACTCAGTTGGACCCTTAATTGGTGAGACAACGTGGGTATAATAGAGCCCTCTGCCGGCCATTGCTTAAGACATAGTTGAAACGTTACTGGGGGAGGTGATAGGTCACCGTATGTGTAACACAATGGGATGGAAAGGGACAGACTTTGTTAACTATGCAACTGAATTACGCACCCTTCCACATCCACTATGTGGATGGAGATGTGTGCTCCTGGCGACACCCCCATGCGGGTGTACCCCAATACAAGTTCTGACACTGTTTTCAAGTTTCTAAGGGGATGGCTTTGGCAAAGTTTGGGTGCTGAAGTGGGAGGGGGGAGGGAAGGGAAGTTGGGGAATGTTCGAGTATATGCACTGTGTCTGAGAGGCATTGCAACTTCATTCATTGCTTTTACTGATACGACTACACTCCTTACCAGAGGACTAAGGCACACACGCAGCCGAGAGCTGCGAACCTGTATATCAGACGCTCTGTTTGGCGCTAACACACAGTCTCATCAACCAGACGCACAGACATGACACGTCCTAATACGCTGGACTTTATTACGTGGAACATACGAGGCCTAGGGAACCCAAAAAAGATACGACACATGTTTGCGTACCTGGATAGAACTAATGTCGCGTGTGCCCCAGCCTGCTACAGCCCGCAGCCTCGCTGAGCCTTCCCGCCTCCCCGTCTGCCCTCCAGACCTGCCGTTGTGCTGCTCCTGCTGTCTTTTTGGTTTGTCAAGTGTTGCCCCCGTAATTCTGTAAATCCCCTGTATTGCTGTAAGTCCCTGTACTTCTGTTCCCCGGCCTGCCTGTTTTTTGCCGCTTTTCCGCCCCCCCCCCCCTGCTCTGGTATCCCCTGCGCCCACCCCGCTCCCCAACTCCCGCATTCCCGCTGCTTACCGCCGCCAGGAGCGTTGACACGCCCCCTTCCTCCCCGCTCCCGCCTCCCAGCTGCTCCGCCCTCCCTGCACACGCCATAAATGGCGACCGTGCGGCACAGGTGAGTGTGACCTATCTTTAGGACCCCCCGCGCCGCACGGCCACCAGCTGTCGCGTGTGCCCCCGCCTGCTACAGCTCGCAGCCTCGCTGAGCCTTCCCGCCTCCCCGCCTGCCCTCCCGACCTGCCGTTGTGCTGCTCCTGCTGTCTTTTTGGTTTGTCAAGTGTTGCCCCCATAATTCTGTAAATCCCCTGTATTGCTGTAAGTCCCTGTACTTCTGTTACCCTGCCTGCCTGTTTTTTGCCGCTTTTCCGCCCCCCCCTGCTCTGGTATCCCCTGCGCCCACCCCGCTCCCCGCCTCCCGCATTCCCGCCGCTTACCGCCGCCAGGAGCGTTGACACGCCCCCTTCCTCCCCGCTCCCGCCTCCCAGCTGCTCCGCCCTCCCTGCACTGGCCATAAATGGCGACCGTGTGGCACAGGTGATTGTGACCTATCTTTAGGACACCCCCGCGCCGCACGGCCACCAGCTGTCGCGTGTGCCCCCGCCTGCTACAGCTCGCAGCCTTGCTGAGCCCTCCCGCCTCCCCGCCTGCCCTCCCGACCTGCCGTTGTGCTGCTCCTGCTGTCTTTTTGGTTTGTCAAGTGTTGCCCCCATAATTCTGTAAATCCCCTGTATTGCTGTAAGTCCCTGTATTTCTGTTCCCCTGCCTGCCTGTTTTTTGCTGCTTTTCCGCCCCCCCCTGCTCTGGTATCCCCTGCGCCCACCCCGCTCCCCGCCTCCCGCATTCTCGCCGCTTACCGCCGCCAGGAGCGTTGACACGCCCCCTTCCTCCCCGCTCCCGCCTCCCAGCTGCTCCGCCCTCCCTGCACTGGCCATAAATGGCGACCGTGCGAACGCGCAGCGTTGACGCGCAGCGGGTGCGCCGATTGTGCGCTGAAGGCGTGCCAAAGGTAAGCCCGTCTGCGCCCGTCCACGCCTGGACCGCGCCCAGTGCCAGGACCCCTGGGCCCCGCAGACACCAGCCCACCCGCCGGACCTACGATGCCGCCACCCTCAACGCACTCAACACCGGCCGAATCCCGGGATACTACCGAGCCACCCCGAGACGAACCCACGGACCCTTCAGCTGCCACGCCTGCAAGTTCACCTGCATCCGGACCTCACCCGCACCAACACCCGCCAAGCCGAACACCAGCAGCAACCACCTGAAGTGCATCCTCCTCAACACCCGCTCCGTCCACAGACACGCCATCGAACTCTGGAACCTCCTCGACACCACAGCCCCTGACGTCGCCTTCCTCACGGAAACCTGGATGAACGACTCCTCAGCGCCCGACATCGCCATCGCCATCCCAGAGGGCTACAAGATCACCCGAAGAGACCGCGACAACCAGACTGGAGGAGGCATCGCCATCATCTACAGGGACACCATCCGCATCAAGACCAACAACGACGACACCCTGACAACCGCCGAACAACTGCACTTCCAGATCCACACGGACCCCAAAACCACCCTCAGAGGCACCCTGATCTACCGACCCCCGGGACCACGCACACAATTCAGCGAGGACATCGCCGACTTCATCAGCCCGCATGCCCTCCCCTCCGCTGACTACATCCTCCTGGGGGATATCAACTTCCACCTGGAGAACAACAACGACCGCAACACCATCACCCTGCTCGACAACCTCGACAACCTCGGTCTCAAGCAACTGGTGTCCACCCCCACCCACCTCGCCGGACACACACTCGACGCCGTCTTCTCTTCCAGCAAAGACATCGCCTTCAGCCACGCCACCGGACTCCACTGGACGGACCACAGCTGCGTCCACTTCACCTTCAAAAGAACGACGATCCACCACCACCAGCAACAGGTTGCTCGAAGAAGCTGGAACAAGATCACTGCCGACCAGCTCGCCGCTTCCCTGAGCCAGCACCCTCCCGCCAGCTCAGCGAACCCCAGCCAGGCCGCCGACAACCTCACGAAGTGGATCAGCAACTGCGCGGACGAACTCACCCCACTGAGGACCCCGCCCAGCAGACCCGGCAGCAAGAAGGCTCCATGGTTCACCGACGAACTCAAGAGCTCCAAGAAGAACTGCCGAGCCCTCGAGAAAGCCTGGAGAAGGGAACCAACTCCGGACAACATGACCACCCTCAAGCTTGCCACCCGGAAGCACCACCAACTGATCCGCGCCACCAAGAAAACTGCATTCAAGGACCGGCTGGACAACAACGCACACAACTGCAAGGAACTCTTCAACATCGTGAAAGAGCTCTCCAACCCCAACGCCGGAAACAACTACATCACCCCATCGCAAGACCTCTGCAACTCCCTCGCCTCCTACTTCCACAACAAGATCGCGAACATACACAACAGCTTCAGCACTCAACCGACGCACGCCACGACCGAACCACCGCCCCCCACCACCACCCTCCGCGCCTGGACTCCGATCAGCACCGAAGACACCGTCCGCATGATGAACTCCATCCACTCCGGATCTCCAACCGACCCCTGCCCTCACCACGTCTTCAACAAGGCCGACGCTGTCATCGCACCCCACCTGCGGGACATCATCAACACCTCCTTCGACACCGCCACCTTCCCGGAGAGCTGGAAGCACGCCGAACTCAGCGCCCTACTCAAGAAACCTACAGCGGACCCCACCGAACTCAAGAATTACCGCCCCATCTCGCTCCTCCCGTTTCCAGCCAAAATCATCGAGAAGACCGTCAACAAACAGCTGGCCGCCTTCCTCGAGACGAATGGATCCCTCGACCCCTCACAGTCTGGCTTCCGAGCCAACCACAGCACCGAGACCGCCCTCATCGCTGCCACCGATGACATCCGAGCCCTGATGGACAACGGAGAAACAGCGGCCCTCATCCTCCTAGACCTCTCCGCGGCATTCAACACTGTCTGCCACCGCACCATAGTGCAGCGCCTCAGCAACGTCGGAATCCAGGAGAAGGCACTGGAATGGATCATCTCCTTCCTCGACGGAAGAACACAGAGAGTCCGTCTACCACCGTACAAGTCAGAGGCCACCAAAGTCATCTGCGGCGTCCCTCAAGGATCCTCGCTGAGCCCCACCCTCTTCAACGTCTACATGAGCCCCCTCGCGGCCATCGCACGCCAACACAACCTCAACATCATCTCCTATGCTGACGACACCCAGCTGATTCTCTCCCTCACCAATGACCCCGCCACCGCCAGAGCCAACCTTCACGAAGGGATGAAAGACGTAGCCGAGTGGATGACAACCAGCCGCCTGAAACTGAACTGAGACAAGACGGAAGTCCTCATCCTGGGCTCCTCGCCCTCCGCCTAGGACGACTCCTGGTGGCCCCCCGCCCTGGGCACCGCACCCAAACCGACAGACCACGCACGCAACCAGGGCTTCATCCTGGACTCCTCCCTCTCCATGACCAGACAAGTCAACGCCGTCTCCGCGTCCTGTTTTAACATCCTGCGCATGCTACGGAAGATCTTCAGGTGGATCCCCACCGAGACCAGGAAGACGGTCATCCAGGCCCTCGTCACCAGCCGACTGGACTACGGCAACGCCCTCTACGCCGGAACCACCGCCAAGCTCCAGAAGAGACTCCAGCGGATCCAGAACGCCTCAGCCAGACTCATCCTCGACATCCCCCGACGCAGCCACATCTCCGGACATCTGAGAGACCTGCACTGGCTCCCCGTCAACAAGAGAATCACCTTCCGTCTCCTCACCCACGCACACAAAGCCCTACACGACCAAGGCCCGAGCTACCTCAACAACCGCCTCAACTTCTACGCTCCCAAACGCCACCTCCAATCGATCAACCACGCCCTCGCCGCCGTCCCCCGCATCCGAAGAGCGACAACAGGAGGAAGGTCCTTCTCCTACCTGGCCGCCAAGACCTGGAACTCCCTCCCGACCGACCTGCGCCTGACCCAAGACCACCTCTCCTTCAGGAAGAAGCTCAAGACCTGGCTGTTCGAGCAGTAGCAGCACCCCCCCTCCCCCCAAGCGCCTTGAGACCCTCCGGGTAAGTAGTGCGCTCTACAAATGTCTTTGATTGATTGATTGAATGTGGATATGGCCTTCCTGCAAGAAAAACACCTGGTACCCACTAGCGCGTCGAAGCTGGGGAGTAGGTGGGCAGAGTCGATCACTAGCTCAAACTACTCAACTTTCTCAAGGGGCGCCAGTATTCTGATAAAGAAGGGGACCCACTTTCAGATTACAGACACACGCAAAGACACGGAGGGCAGGTACGTGGTGGTGGTGGGAAAGATGAGACAACAGCAGATTGCTCTGGTAAATGTTTATGGCCCGAATATAGATGACCCCACCTTCTACAAAAAGTTGTGGCACACGCTAGCAGATATAAGAGCAGATAATATATTATGGGGAGGTGATTTCAACGTTACGCTTAAGGATGGGCTTGACAGAACGCTGCATACACTGGAGCCACATGTAAAGGCGAGGGTGGTGCTGCTAGACGCGATTGCTGACTTACACCTGGTAGACATGTGGAGGATATCACACCCTGGAGAGCACATAGCAACACACATCAATGCGGCTAATAGTAGCTGGTCCAGATTGGACTTCTGGTTAGGCACACAGGATACATTAACATGGGTGGGGGACATTAAGCCCCTCCCCAGAACACTATCGGATCATAGCCCTGTGCTTTTAAAGCTGCAAATCCCGCATTATGTATCGCCGCCTTATGTGTGGAGATTTAACGCACAGGCCCTGAAAGATCCGCTGTATGTTGACACAGCGCTGAAAGCGATCACAGACTATTTTGAGCTAAACACGCCCACGACAGAGGACCCTTGCCTCCTGTGGGAAGCTTTTAAAGCAACTATACGAGGTGTATGCATAAGCACAACTTCTGGTATTCTGAGGGACATACGCCAACAATTGCAGAGGCGGGAGGAGGAAATAAAAGAGCTAGAAAAGCGATACACGCAGACGGGCGATACTGCTTTGTTGGGGGATATAAGGGCCATATTGACAGAACACCACAAATTTGCTGCAGATGAACTAAAATATATCTTTAAACGGACGACTGCCAGACGGTACGGTGAGGGGGTAGACCGGGCAGGGCACTGGCTGAAAAAATCTGTACAGACAGGGCACCGCAACACGTTGAGGCCATACAAACTGCGACAGGCGAACGAACGCATGATATGAAGAATATCATGGGAGAGTTCATGGGCACAAATGGGGCACTGTACGAGGCCCGACCAACCATACCGCAGGAGGTCCTGTTGGCCTATATGGCAGATGTGGAAATAGCGTGGTTGGCGGACGGGCAAGACCTATTACAGCACAGGAGGTAATAGACACCATTAAACGACTTCCCAATGGAAAGGCCCCAGGGCCGGCCGGTTTTGTGATCGAATTTTACAAAGCATTTGCGGACATACTTGCACCACATCTCATAAGGCTATATGAAGCCTCACACGAGGCGCAAACACTACCGGCCTCGATGAGGGAGGCGCTCCTCATTGCCATACTGAAACCGGGCAAGGATGGGGAACAATGCGACTCTTATCGCCCTCTCTCGCTAATAAATGTGGACACCAAAATACTGGCGAGTATACTAGCGGAAAGATTGAAACCACTCATGCCGCTGTTTATCAGGCCTGACCAGTCTGGCTTTATCCCAGACAGATCTACCACACATAACACCCGTACCCTGTTCGCGCTGGCGCACTACCTGGCCCCAGACATAAAAGCAGTGGCGGTCCTACTGGACGCAGCCAAAGCTTTTGATACAATTGACTGGCCCTTCCTCCATGCGGTACTGATACGAATGGGCTTTCCACCACTGTTTACAGGCTGGATTACGATGCTATACACGAACTTAACAGCGCAAATTCGTATAAATAAACATCTCTCGGACCCGATAGCAATTAGACGCGGCACCAGGCAGGGATGTCTCTCGCCTATGCTATTTGCCCTTATACTTGAGCCTTTGGCATGTAAGATTAGACAACATCATCACTAATCGGCCATTCAGCTCCCAACACGACCCATACACATATCCTTATTCGCTGATGACATGGTCCTATATGTTAAAAACCCTGACCAACATCTCAACCCGCTGCTGCGGGAATGCATTAAGTTCGGCCAGTATTCAGGGCTGCAGATTAATTGGTCCAAATCCCTTGTGCTGGCATTAACAGATGGTACCAAGCCTACTGCACTGGACTATCCTCTGGAGTGGCAGGACGAACCAACTAGATACCTAGGTATATGGTTCCATAGGGACCCGGAATTGGTTATCCGCACTAATTACGGGAGAGCTATATCTTCACTGGAAGACAAAATCAAGAGGTACGTTGAGTTGCCGCTGTCCCTGGCTGATAGGCTCGCTATAGTGAAAATGGTGCTCCTACCTAAATTTCTGTACCTGTTTAACAACATACCTATTAAACCCCCAGCGGCAGTGTTCCGTAATATAAAATCTCTTATACTGTCATTAATATGGGCGGGTAAACAGGCCACGTTAGATCTACAAACAATGACCCTGCCATACGCTAAAGGAGGATTTAAGGTTCCAGATATTTACCTATATTATCTTTGCGCTCAGGCGCAATTCGCGCATTACTGGTTCCACGAGATACCATTCCTGACACACGTAGCGGTGGACTAGGGTGATGCGAATCCAATCCCACTGACAAGTATTTTGCCCCATAACAGACCCAGATTGCATGCTCATGACATTAACCCGGTAAATGCCACAACTGAAGCATGGCGACTACTAGGCAAGGCAGCGCGAAGCACACCACTTTACGCACCAGCACTCCCACTGGCTCACCATCCAGCCATATCTGTAACTCAGGAGCAGGTCGGAATGGACCTACTTAAACATGCTGGCATAGATAGATTGGGAGATCTATACAAGGACGGGAAGTTTGTAACGCTACATGCACTGCACTACATTCAAAATCTGACATTGCTCTTTAGTTTCAACTACTATAGACTGCAGAGGGCAGTGAAAGAATACTACCCGACATTCCCGGACGAGCCCCCGGCGCTAGCCCCTTTGCAACTAGTCCTTACCACACCCTCGGCCTCACACTTGGTGTCTAGACTTTACAACAGCGCGCAGACACACATAGGGGGCAACACTGCACGGGCCCAGGAAAAATGGTGCGCGGCAATAGATGATACCCTCACAGAAATGGAATGGGAGACATCCTGTATACTGACGGGAATGCTGACACCAAATGGCAATCTGAGACTCATTCACTATAAATACTTGCATCAAGTGTATCACACACCTCACAGATTACACAGGTACGGCTTGAGGGAAAACTCTAACTGCGCAAGGTGTGGGCAGGATGATGCGGACTTTATGCACTTATCATGGCACTGTAACTGGGTAGCGCAGTATTGGGTACAAGTGATAAAGGCCATTAACGACATGCTGGGGGCGACGCTGCCATGCACGGCCAAAATCTGTTTGCTAGGACTGGTGCCGCAGCTGAAAGCGCAGAGGCGGCGACTGTGTGTGATCGCCCTACTAATGGCGAAAAGGAGAGTATCACTGCACTGGAGCAGTAAACTGAAACCCAGGAAGAAAAGTTGGTTGGAGGACTTGGCATATTGCTGTGACACACTGGCCACATACGAGGAGGAGCTGCCGGCGGGCTCGCGCCCCAGAGACTATTCGGCGCTCTTTAGACAATACCTGGTAACGATTGCTGCAGACCGAGACACACAAACAGAGCTGAATTGACACTGTCCTCATGTTGGAAAGGGGGAGAACTCGGCAAAGTGATGGAGGGGGAAGAATGCTGTGATGCAGTGCTTTAAGTTTGTTAGGGGTTGTGTTGAATTGTTCCTCTAAGTTACGGAGGTTGCAAATATAATTGACAAAATGTAAGACCATAAGCGCCACTGTACCAGTGTACCACATTGTCGCATTACACACTTGATAACTACGGCATGGACACGCCGCCGGACCTACAGTTGTCGGCTGATGGGCCGTGTATGAGTAGCATTATGATTCATGACAACAACAGAATGTTAAGCCGGCCTCATCAGGTTGTAGGCGATGTAAATGTATATTAACTTTGTGACAATGTGAAAAAAAAGGTGGAATGCTACCCCCACCACCAGAATTGGCGTGGGGGTAGTATTCCAAAGTGTTTGACACCTTACACGACATATTTTGATAAAGCCAAACCAAAGTTAGCATTAACCGCGAGGATTTTAATGCACTTAAGAGTATATGGTATTGATATATCATAGAACAGCTATAAGGAGATGGTTCCGAACTGCAGAGGGGCTCAGCTCATGCTAGGGTACCCTCTCACATAAAATCAAGCACTCTGCCTCAAGGATTGTTAAGGCCTGCCATAGGAGTGACTTATAGGCTACTATGTGTCTATATATAAGGTAGATATAGATATACTATATCTAAGTAAGCGGTGAATACACCACCTTACCCAAGCTGAGTGATCAGCCTTTGGTGTCAGTTTAGATGGCCAGCCAGGGGTGGCATAATACATGCTGCAGCCCCTGGTGGGCCTTGGATGCACTTATGCCCTTGGTACCGACGGTACACTATACAGGGGTTCACAAAGGTGACCCAATATCCAATCTAGTATGTACCTAAAGTACATGGTATCAATTTAGAGAGAGAACAGCTGGGCTGTGGGTCTGATTATCAGGCCCACAGCCACACTAAAGTTGAAAAACCATAGAATCATAGCAAAAAGTGGGGGTGACCATCGGAAGCAGACCCTACTCTCCTACATCGACCTTCATTGTTGAGCTCATAGCCCAGGAACAACACTGTGTACTCTGAGGAGGAGCTACGCCGCGAACCAAGATGGCCGCATGAGCTCCCGGCTCCGCCGACCTCCGCTGGCGGCTCGTCTATCCTGTTGTCCATCCTCTACCCACGCCCCATGTCTGGATGTATGAAGGTTACCTGATGCCAACGGTGCCGTCCCGGACTTCCTACCTTACTCAGTGACGGAGTTATGTTGTGTCCCATTTTCGGCCTACTCCTGGGCTGCCGCCGGGACCTCGATTTCTGAACTGTCCGAGCGGGAACTGATCAACATCGGCAGTGGGACCGAGGTTGTGGCCGGTCTTCCGGATTTGAAAAATTCTTTCCACTTTCGACTTGTGACCTCATTGATGGATGGTGCCGGAGAAGAGACATCGTGACGTGCTGCGTTCCTCCTGCACCGTGGCTGCGGGCTGTGTGCCTGACCCTCGTTTCCCGGTCCGGGGGCTGACGGGCTGCACCCACGGCCGGTGACTGTGTTGAGCGTGCCAGTTCGGGGCGCCCCTGTTGTTGAGATCGCTAAATGTGTGCCCGGAGCCCGGCGATGTGGGCTGGAGATTGTGTCCGCCTCCGTCCTTTGGGCCCCGGGATGGAGGGGATGGATAGCGCACATTCATTGAGTTCCGTAATGGCAGCGATTGGGTCGCTCCGCTCACAATTCACCGTCACATATGTCTCCCTGGCGGCAAAGCTGGATGATGTCTGCTCGCGACCGGCCTCTGACGCTGCAACACCTGAACAGCAGTTTGTGGTCCAGTCGAGCGATTTGACCCGCCATCTTAAGGTTCCTGAGCGGCAGCCCGACTTCGCTCATTTGGGAGTCGGCCTCACTTCTCCTTTACCCGCTACATTGCCTGGTCTTCCCTTCACGTTTCCTATCCGAAGGAGTATCGTCGCTGGAGGTTCTGATCGTCAATGCCGAGTCTCAGGGTCCTGTCGAAGGGGACTGCCATTTTTCTTCGTCCTGGCCCGTCTGTATAACGGAGGCCGCCATTTTGTGTCCGGACTTTGTTCCATCTTCAGTGCCTCGGACTGTCATGGACGCTTTGTCTGCCTCTGGTCGGCTGTGGCTTGGTTGGCGTGTGCTCTGGAACGGATTCGCACTGGTCAGGGCTGATTCCGACTTTGAGTTGTTCTTGCTCTGCTTTGGACCACCTGAGACGCTCCCTCTGATCGCATTTGTCGTGACTTTGGCGATAGATTTCCCCGTGATACTTGCAGGGTTGACTTCTACTTTCCTGGGATTGCTCAGTTCACTTTTGGCGGGATTACACCGAGTATCTCACCGGGCCTGGGGTGGGGGGGTGGTGGGGGGGTTTCTTATTGGTGACTGTCCTCCCCGTGATAATGCCGAATGTTTGCTTTGATTGACGATGATTGTGCCTTGGGGAGGTCACTGCCGGCGGGAGGTACCGGGTGTCCGGGAGTGTGTCTGTTTCTCTCCTCCTCCACTTCTTGTACTTTTTCCCTTCTGTGGGGCAGTTCCGGGGCGACAGGCATGCTGTTAGTGGGTTAGGTCGTAGCCATTACAGGGGTGCAGGGTGGCGAGTGCGGGGGGGGTTTGTTATTTTAGTTTGTTTTGTTCTATGGTCCCTATCGCTCTTTTCCGGCTTTGGGAGGGTTCTTTCCTCTTTAGTAGGGTTGGCTGTCTCTTGGTCTTACACCTTTTTTCTTCTTCTGGCATCTCAACAAGCCTCTGTTTCTCTGTTCTTGGGGGGTGGGCTCTCTGGGGTGCTACTTGGAAATGTTGCTTTCTGTAATATTGCTTATTGTCCAGTCTTACCGCCGCGGCTGCCTAGCTTACATAGTTGTAGTAGTCATAGCCTATCTCCGACTGTAAATGGGGTACGTCCCCCTCGTCTCTTTTGTGTAGTTCTCATGTAAGGTGTGATGTCCTTGTTGTTGCAGCCCCCACTCTTCTTCATAAATTTAAAAATGAAAACCTCATATCCTGTGTTGTGAGCCTCACAGCCACGTCTTGTGTACCTTGAAATATCCTGATTGCTGATTGGCCTAAGTTTCTCCTGCTCCTATTGATTGTCTTTGCGGCCGGCCATGGTGGTTGTGGGCCTGCGCATGTATCTCCTTCTTTTTTGAAAAAAGGTTTTAAAAAAAAACAAAAAACACTGTGTACTCTGCAATGTGTGATTTAGCAAAGTTACATTTGTAACCGAAGTCCGCAAACATGCAAATGATGCAGTCAATGCGACACAGATGCGGCCATAATTCCTCGTCTGTGAGATAAATGTCACCAACATACGAACACGCATTAGGGTCGAGTCTCTCAAAAAGAGGCAAAGACGCCTGGACTGTTCTTATAGCCCATAGCTAATCTTCTGAACTGTTTTTGTTTACCACCACAGGTGAAAGCCGCCCATTGACTACTAATAGAGGACAGGTTATGGCTAAAAAAGCTATTGGATATGTCAAGAGTGGTCTTAAACCATTTACGCACGAGACTATCCACAAGGGCAGAACTGTGAGCATTCTGTACCACGCAGGTCCAACAATGTGAGTTTAAGTGCCGGTAATCCAATACTAAGCGGTACGAGCCATCAGGCTTGGTCACACTAAAAAGAGGATTATTCATCGGAGACCCACACGTTTCAATCACACCTTGATATTCCAATTGTTCAAGGATTTCAACCACTGGAGCTTTCGCTTCACGTTGCATGGGATATTGGGTTTGAGGCTGTGGCATAGACCGCAATGGTATCTCATGTCTGGGGGAAAATTTGTCCCATCCACATTGAGTATGGTACACTGCCGGTGCAAGCACCTTTGCCCACTCTTCTGAAAAATGCAAGGCCTGCTCCTTCGACACGGTGTGCGCGAAAGCAGGGAGAATTACCTCCTCCCCTTGCGGAGTGGCCAAAACGAAAGGCAGGTGCCAATCTGCCTCTGTTAACAAAATGTCATAGGTAGTTGTAAGATTCTCCCAAAACACCCCTTTTATAGTACGTTGTATATCACCTCCAATCAAAAGAACTATTTCATAGAGTCTTTCAGGGGGAGCTACCGTATTGTCAGCTGTCCCCACAGCAATGAACGTGTCAGTTGCTGTCACCTTCAGAAATGGACGCAATGCTTCCCGCACTACCTTAATTTCCGCCAAGCTGTCTAACAGCGTCAGCGCCCACGTCAGGTTTCCGAAGCTGTGTTCTCACTATCCGTGGCATATCTCGCAGTTAAAGCGTCAACTTTCTTCTTCTGAAACTGGGGTCGATGACGCTGAAAGTCGTCCTGCTTGCCTTTACCTTCAGTCTTGCGGGCTGCTCACAGCTTTGTTAGGCACCCCGACCTTTGCCGCCGTCTCCTCCACCGGTTGGTGAGACCGATGTATCCTGCAAAGAGCGAGGAGAAAGTTGTTCAGGAACCTGAAATATTAGTGAGGTCGCGCAAATCATATTTGCACTCATTAGACACAGGTATTGGCGAAGAAGAACGTGACCCCTGTTTCTGTTGCTTTTTCCTCTGTTTCTTATTATTATTCCAATTCTGCTTTGGAAAATTGGGGTGTTCATCTTTATTAGACTTCTGCTCCTGAGTTTGCTTCTGTGCTGCTTTAGCAAAAAGCTTAACACCCAGACTATTGAGGCCAATGGTCTTATAAGCCTCCACAATGATTTCCGGTAAATGCCTGGGTTTATCGGCATCAGGGACATCGCACAGAGCATTAGACACCTGGAAGTTTACCGCATCTCCCTTGACATTAGCAAGGACCAGATCAGAAACAACCTCAAATGCTCCAACGAGTTCCATTCCCAATTCAACAGCCGCATCCGCTCCGTGTTCATCTTGGACACTCTTAATGACGGAGGGTAGGACAGCCATGGATGGAGTGCCGAAACACTTACTATAGACTGTCACAAATATCTTACCCCAGGTCTCACAATCAGCTACATCCGGTATTAAGTCTTTCTGCAAACTTATCGTAAGGATCACGTGTTTCTCAACAGGAGTCTTATTAGGAAATACTGCTTCCAGCTGGTCATATTTCTTAGCAAGCCAAAAAGGTAAATCATCCTTATCTTGGGGCCACTTGCCCATGACCAAATTAACTATGACAGAATTAATTTTCATCCCGGCTTGTTTAGCTGGTTGCGCCGCAGCACCAGGTGGCCTCACCTGGACGTTGCGGGAAACGTATTGCACTAGAGCACGATGCACCCCAATGAGGGATGCATAGAGCACACGCAATTCATCAACAGTGACTTGCAGGTAACGCGGATGCGGCGTGTAACCAGCCAAAACCGGACACGTGGCTCCGGGAATAGACAAAGGGCCCAACCGAACCGCCGTTACAGATTGGGGAAGGGTGCCATTAAACAAAAACTCGATGCTGCCAAGCTGAAATAGGAATCTCCAGTGTTTCTTATGGGGTGTAGTTTAGAGGCACAGCTGTGGGAGTATAAATGTGAAACAGACCAGAATCTGCATTGACTGCAGGAAAGGTAACCCATGAGTAGAAAAGCTCAAACGGGTAAGCCACTTCAGCACTCACCACAAAAACTAGTGCCATCTACAATGACTTCATACGTCTGCAAATGATTGCGGACGGCCATCCTACTATGTTGGGAGATCTCAACGTCAGCCATAAGGACACAGTAGAGAAGAAGTACAAAGTAAATGTAGTGTAGCACTAATGGGTAGTAACTCAAAGTTCGAACCTTTTTAAATCATCAAGATTGAAAAACCTATGTAACTATAGGTAGGTTAATATGTCATCCCTGTCAACCGGAAACAATAGTGAGGATGGCGTGGACTGATATAAGCACTACTCGAGAGTCTCAAATTAAGACCACATTGTTGGGTGTGCCATGTTGTAGGGATTCTGCTCACACACAGAACTGTGCACAGAGACCCAGGACATCAGTGTATTGTGGTGGACCAAAAAACTCACCTCAGTACCAAGAAACCCTAACTGACTAGCATCAGTGTCACATTAGCTCTTCGTCCTATAGCAAAGGTACCAATGATTAGACAACCTAGAGCATGCGACTTAGGTTACTCTCAGGAATGGTGGGAATCAAGAACACTCTTTCGTTTGTTATTCTCATACCAGTCCACAACATGGGTAAAAAGATACACAGTAAAGTTTAAAATGTTTATTTTAACGATGTGCTGTAAGATGCATTATTTTTGCGAACATAAGCAGGCATATGATTAAAAATAATACGATCAACATTGTTACAATTCCATAAAATACAAAAGGAGAAATCATATTATAATGATAGTGGAAAAACGTCCTATAGTGCCTTGTATGCTACCCTCCCTAGCTAGGAACTATGTTTTATAAAAAATAGAAGGTCTCTTCGGCTTGAATAGGGGACCCCATACCTCCAAGATCAGCAGAGGTGTATCACATCAGGATCTGCAAAAGCTCTCTGTCTCTCTGGAAACAGATTTTCTCCAAGTGCCTAAAATCATGTATGTGGTGCAATATTAAAGGCACAGATGTGGCACTAGAGGATCTCTGGTGTCATCCCTTAACGGGCACACAAGTATTTGTCTTCACACACAAAGAAGACTTTCAATCCAGTGTTTCAATTGTTCATGAAATTTATTTTATATTTGTAGAAGAATTTATTATCATCATTTCATGTTGTTCATTCGATATCATTCTTATGTTTGTAAATCAGACATTGTCATAATAAGGCATCCAATGCATTTCGGGCATTATATAGCATGCCCTTCATCAGGGAAATAGACACTGCCTTTAATCAGAAGCATGTTCATTAATGCATTTCGGGCATTATATAGCATGCCCTTCATCAGGGAAATAGACACTGTAAAACAAGGAATAATAAAATCATATCATCAAAAGGTTCTGTGTGAGTCTTATTAACATCAATCATGACATAAACAATACAAGATCTGCTTGATATGTGCATATAAATCAGTATGAGCTGTGTGTGAATTCAAGGGTTTAGTGATTCACATGCTGTGGTTAGTATTAGTGAAAAAACAGAAAGAATTTTCTCAAAGAAAAATGCTCTAACTCACATGGCTGGGTCTCTAACAATACTTGTAGTTCTGCAAATCAAAAATAAAGCAATGTTACAAAAACAGCCTCAACTGGTGGGGCAGTTCATGAGGCAAAAAACATACTAACAACCAGGCTGGTGGTCTATAAAGTCCCTCACAACTAACCTTGCTCAAGAATAGGCGCGCGATTACGTCCTTCTCTCCTCGTACTCCGCGATGGCTCAATGAAATGCCGATCACGTTCACCTATTTAACCTGGATTCTGGTCATGTGACGAGTCACATGGCATGGCCATAGAAGAAAGACTCGTTATCGAGGGTAGCGAACCAGAGTATGATATCTAAGTAATACCCGAGTCACTGAGCATTATCTAAATGCTGATTATCGTGATGGGTGGCCTGGAGAGCCGGTTGCGAAAAAATGCTAGAAAATGTAGAAAAAGATATGTATAAGCTAACGAGATTGAAAAAATTAGGTTAAGAAAATGGAAATGGTTAGAAAGAAATACCGGGAATCGAACTAATCACTACTGGGATGTTAGATGAGCTGTTCTATGGTTAGTGCTATTGTGGAATATGAAGAAATGGAAAAGAATATAAAGAGTGTAAGTGTCAGATGTGTATATGAACTCACATAGTATACACAAGGAACAGTCAGGGGAGCAATTAATTATAGGTAACATGCAAATTCAATTCTTTCATTTAACCCCAATGGTTTCTGGCAGGATAAATTTTGTATCCAATAGTTCTCTCTCTGCAGAAGGTATTTAGAATTGTCTCTGCCTTCTACTTTCTGGACCGTTTCAAGGATGATGAATTTGATCTGGGAGATGTTATGATGTTCTTCAACAAAATGGGAGGATAATGCAGATTTCATATTTTTCAAACGAATGTTGGACTTGTGTTCGGTTAGACGTACTTTGATTCGACGTTCCGTCTTACCAACATACATTTTGCCACAAGGACATCTGATTCCATAGATGACATTACTCGATTCACAGGTGGCATTTACCTTTAGTTTGATGGGGTAACCTTTTGAAGGATGACAAAATGTGTTGCCACGGATTACGTTGTTGCAACTTCCACAGTTAAGGCAAGGTTTCGTACCAGAGAATTTCGTTGCAGGTGTTGAGGTTGTGGATGTTTTGTGTTGAAGAATTTCTCCAAGATTCTTTGATCTAGTGTAAGCAAAGATGGGAGGTTGATTAAACGACTGTTTGAAATCAGGTTCAAGATTCAGTATGGACCAATGTTTTAAAATGGTTTGTTTGTATTTCCTGCTGGATGTAGAATATCTAGATACCACCACTGTACGTGTTTGTTCAGATTTAGTTTTGATGGTTAGGAGTTTCTCTCTATCCAATGTTTCAACCTTTTTCTTTGATTCCTCTAGTAGAGATTCAGGGTAACCTCTATCCAAGAATTTCTTTTTGACTTCTCTTAGTTTGACACCTAATGCATTTTCATCTGAGGTAATTCTCTTTACTCTTGCCATTTGTGAAAACGGCAGATTGTTAATCAAGTTGGGTTGATGAAAACTCGAGTATAACAACATGTTGTTCCTGTCCGTTGGTTTGGTGTAAACATCTGTTTTAAAGCCTGCTGGAGTTCTAGTGACTTTAACATCCAAGAAATTTACTGCGGTTTCTGATGTGGTCCATGTCAGTTGAATTCGTGCGTCCAGATTGTTGAATTTAGTGAGTTCCGTTATTAGTTTCTCCTCTGTGTTAGACCAAAGAATGAAAAGGTCATCAATGTATCTGATCATTGTTTTGAGATTGCGAGACCATTCTGTATTCAAAAAGATATGTTGATTTTCATACCACTGCATGAATATGTTGGCATACGAGGGTGCTGCCGAATTGCCCATAGCCATGCCGGTTAATTGTTGGTACCAAGCTTCATTGACCTTGAAATAGCTGTGATATAGAATAAAACACATCAGCTCCATGAGGAAAGTTAGAAATTGTTGATCAAGATCTGTGTTTAAAAGAGCAGACTCTATTGCCTCTAAACCCATGTCATGGGGTATGCTGGTGTATAAACTGCAAACATCTGCAGTGCACATAATTAGTTTTTCTGATGGATCCAGCTTAATTTGTTGAAGTATTTGCAAAAACTGGGATGTATCTCTGACATAAGTTTGCATCGATTGTACTGTCGGCTGTAGATACCTGTCGATAAGTTGGCCAATCGGTTCATGTAAGCTCCCTCTCGTCGATACTATGGGTCGCATCGGGGGGTCATAGGTATTCTTGTGTATTTTTGGTGTCATCCGCAATGTGGGACTCTTGGGATTGAGTGTAACCAAGAAGTTCTTTGTCCGGTCTGAAATGGTACCTTGTTTGTGTGCGCCATCAATGATGTTTTTTAACACTTTGGAGTACTCAAGTGTAGGATTGTGATCCAATTTGCAATACGTGTTTGTATCATTGATATGTTCTGTCACTTTGTTGTTCTACATATCCATGTTCATTATGACGATCGCACCGCCTTTATCAGCTTTCGTGAACATGATTTTGTCGTTAGAAGCCAATTTCTGCAAGGTGTCAAGATCCTTTTGTGTGGTGTTCCTTCTTTTGGGTTTATAATGTTTGATTTTGCGGAGGTCTTGTTTCACCAAGTTTTCAAATAGGTCTAGCGTCTTGTGGCTAGTTGGAGCTTGAAAAGTACTGTGGGGTCGTAGGCCTAACAGTTGGTCTTTCTCGATGCTCGGTCGGTCCGGTATTGTGTTGTCAAAAAAATGTCTGAGTCTAAGTTTCCGCATCAGTTTAAAAAAACTGACTTCAAGTTCCAGACTGTTTGTAGTAGTAGTTGGGACAAATGATGTTCCTTTTTGCAATAGGCTTAACTCATACGGGCTCAAAGTTTGGTCACTAATGTTGATTACTAATTGTTCTGAGGCTGAGTCTTTTTGAGTTTCTTCTCTTTCTCCTTCTCCTTGGCTATAGCTGACGTGCTCCGTGTAGTCGGCGGGTCCCTTTCTTTGTTAACAAATCGCTGTGCATTTATCCAATTCTAATATTGCAATATTAAAGGCACCAGAATTTCAGTTAGGTGCAGATGCGTGCATGTTGTGTCTAAGCGTGAGCCGATCAGCCCGAATAACAGCTAACATTGTTATGATAACCTTGGAGGCTTCAGAACTCACTGTGCAGACTAAGGTCGCGATGTAAGTCTAGGGATGTTGAAAAAAAGCCATTCTCATGTGAAGATATTCACAAAGTCAAACTTACAACAACAGCTACATGCAGTGTTGTGTGCAAAATCGTCAAAAAGGCAAAATGGCGTTTAAACTTCTAATAAGCTTAGGCTAACATAGCAATGTGCGCAAGCAAGGCCCTGCCTTCACTACAATCCTTAGAGCGGGGAGGGGTTACTGGCCACAAAAGAGTGGTGGTATCTTCTGCAATTCCTGTACAGTTTCAGTGTTTGTGTGAAAACCAGCGCACAGTGTAGAGCCCAGGGTGAAGAAGAAGAGTTGGAGCCTGGGATAATGGCCCAACCTTCCAAGAGAAAGGGGAAGACGACTGGGGAGCCAGCTTCTAAACAAATTCCAGATCAGGTGCCCTCTCCTCCGGAAGAAGGCCTGTCAGCCCCAGAGGGAACTGAGCCCCAGGAGCTTGGGCCTTACACAGCAGAGCTCTTGGGCCCAAGGGATACTCTAGGGAAAATGAGTGCCAGAGGCAGAGGACCTATCTCACTCTTGAAAGACTGAGATAGCAAGCTGCTGATCAGGAAAAGGAAGATGTCATACCTATTGCAAGGAGGGGCTTCTTTACATTGAGACCAGAGATCCCAAACCTGGTACCACTGGGAGAGTGGTAGTGACTCCGCAGTTTAGAGTTTCTCTTGACATTGGCCCATTACATCTCCCTAGCTGGGCATCTTGGCCAGACCAAAACTAGGAGTACATTGGTTAACCATTTCCACAGGCCAGAAATAGCCCAGAAGGTGAAGACGTTTTGTAACTCATATCCCACCTGTCAAGCCGGGTGGCCACCTAAAAGATCCCTTAATTCCACTTCCAGAAGTCAGAGTTCCCTTTGAAAGGGTAGGGATTGATATTGTTGGTCAGACGCGAGTCCCGTGCTCTCCATGCCACTGGAATCAAGCTATCTTGGCTGATGACGGCTGATCGCCAGAAACTGGTCCTAGGATGCTTGATTCCGGTCCAGGGAAGATATGGAGTTTGGCAGTTCGGGCTGGACTGTTCCCATGAGGCACAGGGTCAAGACTGATTTGCATACGGTCATGTCTGAACAGAGTGGTGTGGCGAGCAAAATAACGATGGATTAAACCCAGATCTGTGACTGGGGGTGAATGTTTTGCCATTGTGCAACATTCCGTCCATCAATTTTTGTTTTTGCAACTTGACCCTCAAACAGCCTCAGGAAACAGATTCAAACTGGTAGTAGTGGATCATATTATCCGGTATCATGAAGCGATTCCTCTAAGAACTACTACTGCTCATGCAGTAGAGTGGGCTCTCATTGGTATCTTTACCAGAATGGGTTTTCCAAAGGAGGTACAATGGCCATACATTAGAGATTTTTTCATGCAAGAAAGAGAGCCAACAAAAACATTAATGTGCATTAACTACCAGCATTAGACATAACTCGTGGATCTTTTTCATGAGTGTAGTTTTTTTCTTTAGTTTCTTAATTTACAATACAAAAGCGCAGCCAAAGTGTTTTACCTTACAAAGCCTTCCTCAGAGCAATAAACTCAATCCACTGGTTCTTCCAAAACTCATAAGGCGCAAAAAGTCCAAAGCATATACATTCAATTCCTCGTGGCAGTCTGTATGTTGTCTTTGGTCAATATATTCCCTCTGCAATAGTTACAGAGTTGTGAAGTCGAAAAATGCAATGAACCGCAGTCAAATCTCATAGCTCGTAACCCTTTATCCTCCTAAAGACCACCACACTTAATAAAAGCGACAGGCGCCTCATTCCGAGGCTCAAAGGTCATCTATTCGGTTTGTGTATGTCACAAACAAAGGTGTGTCCTATTTTCTTAGTCCCCTAGTATATCAGCAATTATATTTTTTAATGTTTATTTTTTCAACTTTTTAAAAGATTTTTTTTACATTCACAATTTCAAATGTATTTGTTTTTTTCCATCTTTTTCACGTTTTCCCAACATACATCAACCCCATGTACATAGGCACCCAGCTGCACAAAAGCATTCATTTTCTTTGTTCCTGTGCAGGTGACAATTCCATTGTCACCTGCACTTCACTGAGGCTACATCCCAACTTGATGCACATAAAGCAAACAGTTACATCTGTACATTGTTGCTCTTTCTTATCCTTCCAGAGTGTACATGAAAATATATGTTGATGTGGTTTTACAAATAGATACACTATATTGTTATTAGTTACTTATAACTTAAGTATTGTTTTTACTACTAATTCAAACTGCAACAAAATGTTTCGCAGATTTTCTCCTTGCTTGTTTTCAGGTATACAAGAGAAGAGACAACATCACCCACAGTACTGCCAAACAGAAGGCATGTGCACAATGTTACGTGTGACCACACAACATGGACATTTCTTCAGCTTGTGAAGCGAAGTGCCACTGCCAATTGACAGCTTCAAGATGGCCACAAAGAAAGGTAATAACAAGAAAGTGGCCAGTGATAAGAAGGGGCTTGCCATCACTGGTATGTTGTAGCAGACCTTTTTTTGGGCAAAAACATGTGCCTACTGAACCGGCCTCCAGGGAGCAGGCTGGCATCAGCATTCCCGCATCAACGGCCGCACCCCAACCTAAGCACAAGCCCATGTCTCGCACATGCACAGAGGCAGCCACTCTAATCATGGCAATGGAGACGAGCAGTGAAGTTGAATTGGAATTATCTCTTTCGCAAAATAGTACCCTATTGTTGCCGTAAACTTAACTAAGTGGACAACAGCCGCAGCCAGCAGTAGTAGTTTCTCCTAAAGTAGGAGCACTTTAGGAAATTGAGCTTCGAGCTGAGGAATTAGAAGAAGTCCCTCTTTCAGATGATCTGTTGTCTTCCAGATCTCCAGCAAGAAAAAGGAAGGGTACTACACCATCTTCGTCTCCAAGCTCTCCTTCAGATGATCAAGACTCAACTGAGACACCCCAGGTGAGGCTAAATAAGGTTCCTGAAAGTGTTAGAGTCATGAATGAAGAGGAGGAGGATGATGACAACCCAGCCATCATGGATGTAAGCTCAGCCCCAGTGGAGACCGAAGTTACCACATCTCAATCTGCTCTGAGGGATGTGGCACAGATACCACCACCACCAGCTTCCTTATTTGCCAGGCCCCTATGACCTACATCCACAACCACCTCAGTAGAAGTAGGCACTTAAGAGAGGCAAACTTCAAAAACACCCACCTACCGCCACTTCTTCCGACATTGTCATTGGCACCAGTGTCCGAAAGTTGATCTCCCCAGTTT
The DNA here is from genome assembly GCF_964263255.1 of Lissotriton vulgaris. Taxonomy (NCBI): domain Eukaryota; kingdom Metazoa; phylum Chordata; class Amphibia; order Caudata; family Salamandridae; genus Lissotriton; species Lissotriton vulgaris. The sequence goes on from NC_141687.1 coordinate 1,700,494,727, forward strand.
GGGACTTTTTTACAGTTAGCAAAAGAAGCCGAACATTGCCACATGCTCCATTTGCTGAGCAAATGTTAGCCAAGGGAAGCTTGGTACAAACTATGGTTCCCGAGGTCAAACAACCCATTTGTGAAACCACCATGCAATTTGCTGGGAGACAAACCTTAGCCAAAAAACTGCAAGTGGTGATGGGGAAGGTGATGAGAGCAGGTAATCTGATCCGAATACAGAGGAAGGTGCAGAAAGGGTGACATTTTCATTACACAAATTAGCCCTGTCCCCAGCAGTGCAGTAGTCTCGCCCACATCAGTAAAATCGCAATGGCACAAGACTCAGAGTCAGGTTGAGACACCAAGGCAAGAGCAATCAGTAACTGCTCCGCTGAGACATAGATTGAGCCTACCACCTTATGCTCTCAAGACGTCGCCTGCATCAGTGGCACGAGAAAAGAAAAAAGATCCAGGCTACTATTTCTGGCAGGTTTAGACAGGAAGGGTTAGTATGTACGCAGTCACCTAGTGGCACATTTGTTCAATGGGAAACTGGCTATTATGTTAGCGCTGGACCTCATCTCATTTTCTTTTATGGAAGGAGTGGGTTTTCTAGAATTTGTGGAGGCCATCTGTCTGAAACGGAAGGTTCCCAGCCAGACCTATTTTGCCAGAGTTGCTTTTCCAGCGCTACATCCGAATGTGCAGGAATTTGTTGGACGAGCTTTGCAGAGAGTACTGTTGACACTCTCCACTTGACAACAGACATGTGAACCAGTTGTCAAGCCACTGATTTCATGTGCATCACTGCACACTGGATCTCCTTAGTGGGGGTTAGAGAAATTACATCTGCTTGTACTGACACTGCTGAAATTTAAAATTTCGCTCTGAAGCATGTAACAGTAGCCAAGTCGGGCACATGTTATTATGGATGGAGTCATGGCAAAGCACAAATAAATAGGAGCCTTCCTTGTGGAACGTGAGAACCGCATACCACACCATCCCAACACAAAATAAAAAGTTCTAATACACTAACCGAAGCCGAGCATTACGCAATTAGGACATGGGATTATCAATACTTCGCCATACACAAAGATAAGCGCAACCAGCACAGAAAGGACACCACTTCATTTGATATTGGGATTATTAACAATTTACAGGCATCCATAAAAGGAATAAGGACAAACTAAAGATGTGGAATATCAAAACCACTACAATGCTTTAGCAAGAAGTGTGGAAGATTAACCTTCAACCTTTTTCCACACTTTCTTTGGCATCTGGCCCTAAAACCAAAGGCCCAAGTGAATTTCTCGATCGAATAAACAGGAACTCTAGAAGACAGAAATATTATTACCCATTGCTAATACATCCAGAATCGATACAGAAATAGAGAAAGTTGAGACGGTTCCCTGACGAAGGCACCCAGCCGAAACATGCGTAGCTCCCATCTACCACCAGCCTTCCTCCCCTTTTTTGTCCATGAACCACCTGGATCGTTCTTCTGTATATAAATATGTATTGAAACAAATTACCTAATCAATTGCATAACTCAATTGTATTGTTCTTACTCTGAATATATGAGCATGTTATATATATATATATATATATATATATATTTTTTTTTTTTTCTCTCCAAGGATGCGGCACTCAGCGTTTGTAAGTTTTTAAACGGCTTTACTTTATTTCTCCAGCTTGGTCCGAGCTGGAGAAATAAATTAAAGCCGTTTAAAAACTTACAAACGCTGAGGGCCGCATCCTTGGAGAGAAAATTGTTGAATGGGCCCTGATCCGGCCCCATTGCTGAGCACCCACAGTTGAGCGCATAGAGTCTGAGGATCGCTTTGGTGGAGAATATATATATATATATATATATATATATATATATATATATATATATATATATATATATATATATACGTACGGTCTGTTCGTGATGTGTCAGCATGCAATGTATTATAAAAACGTATGCCAATTACAGCAGAGTTAAGTGAGCAAGGCGGAGGCTTCCGCCGAAACGTGTCTGTGCAGCATGTCGGATTAAATCTTTCCTTGAGTCAAAGTCACGGTGTCAGTGCCTTCCTTTCATCAGAGGGAATCGGATTGGTAATCAATATATATATATATATATATATTGTTGTTTTTAAGCATTGATGATTTTAACCATAAATTGAGAATGTTTTGATACTTAAAAATAATAAACAAAATGAAAATAAATAGTTTTTTGACAAAAAAGAATTGAACATTGTTATGGCCATTAACTAATTATAATGCACAATGTTTTAGAATAAGCATTATTATGTTGTCCTGGAATTTATAATTTCTTTGAATATTACACACTTGTCTCTTGCCTTTTTTTCCCTTCATGTTATTTTTCCTATGGCAAGCAAGTAAATTATTTGCATGTAGTGGTCCCTACTCTTCCCGAACCATAGTAGCCATGTTTGCCATGGAGAAATCCCATACAGCTGAAAACATCTTGGATGACTTTAACAACAAGGTCTCTGGCTATGACCCAGAGAGCTTAAGATTGGATTTGTTGCTACGGACAATGGCAGTAATATACTTAAAGCCATGTCAGATGGTGGCTATTTCAGAGTCCTGTGTTTGGTGCTCTGCATTACGATCATTGTACATGATTTTCTCAAAAAAGGAGGGTTCGTCCGTAAATTACTGTCCAACTGCAGAAGACTCTGCACTCATTTCAGTCATCCTTTTAATGCCTGGAAGCAGTTAAGGATCAGTCAGCGTGGTAATGGATTGCCACTTAAGGCACTCATACAAGAGGTGCCAACACGTTGGAACTCAACTTATTACATGTTGCAACGTCTGTTTGAGCAGTACAGATCGATCATTGAAATGGACCAAGAGGGCCTAGTCATATGGCTGACAGAGATGCTGCTTACTTTTGAGGTTTTCAAACTGGAAGTCAGCAAGGAAGGCAGTACCATGGACCACGCTATGTCGTTGCTGCACTTGCTACAGGAACAGCTTAAGGAGGTGTCTGAAATGTACGCAAGTGTAGACAGAAAAACAGATGCGTATGAGTTGATGGAGTGCTTAATCCTTTGCTTATCTTTTATTACAAGGCTGCAACCAGGCATTGCGTCATCCAAACATTAGATCTGTGCCACAATTCTTGATCCACAGTACAAACAATTACTGGCCACTTTAATTCCTTTTTCAGACGAGGATGTTTTAAACTACAGGACGTGGATTGCTGAGCAAGCCAGCGACCCAGAAAAAGAAGCTCACTCACGAGAGGAAGCTCTGTGGTGCAGCCTTCTACTTCCATAAAGCCCAATGTCAGTACTTGTGGCTCACAGCAGTCAAAACAAACAAAACAATACCAGCAACAACAGGCACAGAAGCGTAAGGCCCAAAATCTGCATTTGATTAGTTTCTGAAGGTAGGGATTAAGACTAGTGCAGAAGCAAATGCAAAAAAGGTCAAGCATGCTGTAGCACCAATGAGAGGATGGTGCAGGCCTATGTTGATGACCTAACAGAGGTCTAACTGGAGCAAACCCATTGGTGTATTTGTATGGGAAGAGGCGCCAATGGCCAGTGCTCAGCAGGCTGGCAATAAAGTATCTAGCTTGTCCGGTAACCAGTTTGTCAGTGCAGCTGGTGCAGTTGTCTCAATGAGAACCAGTCTCTCACCTCAAAATGTAGATAGATTAATATTGCTCAAAATGAATTAGTACTTTATACCACCAGATTACACCATAAGTACAACAGGAGGAGGATGAGGGTGATTGGTTAGACTCAGGTCATGATAGTGTGTTAGGAGACAAACTTGTTGGCGAACCACCTGAGTCTAAGGACGAACTCTTCTTCTCTGACTACTGAGTAGGTCTGGTCCACCATAGAGCTTTCTATTGCAAAACTGCTTTGACAAAAACAAAAAAAACAAAAAAAGGATATATCTAGGAGGACATATTATTAATATTTTGTTTGTTTGTGTCTCACTGACTAATAAAGCCCCACCGATTTAGATACACGTATGGCCACATGTATGACCGAATTGGAGTTGGACCAGTGTGCAGTGAAGAGGTCTTTCTCCCATTTGCTTCAAGGACATTGGAGAGACAATCCCTGCCTCTGTACAAAATAGAAACCTTTTCAGGGGTCTTACTGATACACCTGGTTCTTTTAAACCAACAAAAAAGAGATTGACACAGAAGCTATAATATCAAAGACATATTTATTAACCTTAGATGAGGGAGACTACATCACACAATACCCTCAGGAAACTGTAGGAGGCATTCTAAGGAGTACAGAAAACAGGGACCTTTTATATGCATAGGTTGCCTTAGTCAGCAAAAAACCAAGGGGAGGTCCTGGCATGTATCAGCATGCAAAATGACTAATATGGGTATACAAGATTTGCTTGCTCAACAAAGTGGGAGGAGACTTATTTCTCCTTACTTCAGCAAGAATAGCCTGACAGTTATAACTTAGGAGCAGGTGCATTCTACTGGCTATGCCCATCATAGCATGTGCAAGGTTCAGGAAGAAGGAAACAGCACATGGCAAGCACATGGCTAACTGAAATGGCTGCCAAGTACAAAATGGCTTTCAGCTCATGCTACCAGATCCCTGCAATCTTTAACAGATGGTCCTTTTAGCATGAGCTAAAGACATTCCTATGATCCAGTAGGAACATAGAAAATATTTGCACATTTATTTTTATAAATTTATCAATATCCTAATTCATTGCTAGGTGGGCATTTTTCATTCTAAACATTTCATTAAGCGGGTACATATAAGGCATAAGCAAGTGTACAAAGGGAACAGAGCATTGGGTCATAATTAACATACAGATATCAGGAGAGAGTAATGACTATTATCACAAACAGAATTATCAATTTTCTAGTCTACGCAAATCTTAGAAACATCTAGTAAACACATTTTCAGGGCTCCTGTGCATTTCAGTGACCCTCCATTTCAATTTCAGAATAGCCAACTGCACATATCTAATAAAAACATTTTCAATAGACTTTTCCAGTGTTTCCTTTATGAGGGCTAAAACATCAATTTAATACATTCAAGGAAAGGGCAAAGTCACATTTTTCAATTGCTCAGAATTTTTTTTTCATGCAGAATAAACATAACTAATGCAAATATTAAAGCAGTCTGACAGAATATTACAAAAACAATCCTGGCTCCAAGGGACCAAGATGACCATACAGGATCATAGGAATTAGAATGAGGAGCCGCAAAGGGCTGCTCCTCTTCAAAAATAGGACGTCCAAAGGGGTACATTATTAACGAAAATGAAGTCCTTGGGGAAATTTAACCCGCTGTACAACCAGCCAGAGGGAAGTCTTCTCCCTGTGTCGGTTTGAGCCTCACAGGCAGGCTCTTGTTGTTTCCACGGTGGAGCTGCACAACTCGCAACTCATGAATCACGGCCCAGTTTCAAGGGAAAAGTTTCTTCTTTCAGGATAGGGCAATCACCCACCAAGGCAAATGCCCTCAGGATCTTGTCCAGTGTCTTAGGCAGTGCATCAGTTTTCTTCACTTCAATCTAACAGGCACTGGAGACACAGTACCTGTACCCTAAAATCAAATCCTTCCCTAACTCCTATATTACTCTATTAGCGCACTGCTCTTTGTTGGGGCCACACATTGCATCCAGTGTGCCAAGGTATCTCTTGACAAACAAACAAAGGTGCAAACTTGCATTCACTTTGGGACCAGGATTCAGATGCTAGGATCTCTGAAGCAACCCTTGTTTAAAAATTCTGTGACTCTCTCAACTGGACATCAAAAGCTTGATCCACGATTTCTCCTTTCTGATTTGTGACCCCGTCTTTCACCCAAGACAAAGGGAGGGGTACACAATTCGTCCCAGGGCTTCTGCCTTCACTGAGGTCCTAGTTGCCATCAATGCCTGTGCTGATTACCTTCACTTTGACTTCAAGCTGGACTGGTGCTGACTCCCCAAGCTGGATATTTTGTCCGGGCCCCTCTGGCAATGGTTGTACGGTAGCAAATATCTATTGGTGGACAGAACAAAATGTCTCTAGACAAGGCCTAGAAATCATCTATCAACAGAGAGGGTAGTCTCAGAATACTTCCTAGTCTTGGGATGCTCCGTATATTAGCAAGGCACCCAAGAACCACTTCATTTCTCTATGCGACAGTAAAAAGAAACCCGACCTATTATTCTATTTGAAGCAGCTAAGGAAGTCTGTGTTAATTTACTAAATTCTGAGGAAAAGAGAAAAACAATACAGACATACTCCAAATCCTTACATCTGTATATTCCTAATCTGAAGACCCTCAAGGAAAAAGGAAATGTTCTACACTTTTACTCATAAACTTTACATTACTTGTACAGGACTGCATACACTTCTAAAATGATTTCTCTTAATAAAAGCACCAACATTGTACGCTTAGGACCATGCTCTCATGTTATAGGTGCAACAGGAAAATCTAAACCTACTAATTTAACAGGGATTCTTATTACATAAAGAACTAAAAACTTCAACATAGTGGATACATTTTCTCCAGCAGAACATGTTGTGACAAATAAACTCCTATAAAACAATATTTTCTTAACCCCTTAGAGGCTGATGACGAGCTGGGCTCGTCATGGTGTAGCCTCCTCAAACACTGATGACGAGCCCAGCTCGTCATGAACAATGGGAAATGGCAATATCCAGCACAGGAGAAAAATAACCACAGCAGCAATGTGGTTAAAAAATGTTTGCTAAGGATCACATGGGCATTTCCCTGCATTCTACTTTTCACAATCCAAACTACGCAACATCAGCTCTAATAAGGACTGTCAGTTTATTTACACAGACTAGCTAATAATAATGATGTTATCACCTGAGAATTTTAGAACAAAAACTACCCACATCTAGGTCCCCTTAAAGATCAAATAAGGGAACAGCAATCTAGACTACTCATCCTTTCATAATTTCATCAAACAGGATGGGCAGTAACATAACATATATATTTTATTCATTTTATTAATGCTAACAATGTTTAAAACAGTATTGCTGAATAGCCAATTAAATGTCTCATGGCTATTTCATAGACAACTTAGACAGGCTAAAAAAAAGTAAGAAAAAGAGAGAGAAAACATAAAGTTGCCTACCCTTAATTTGTAGAGGAGCTAGCCTCCGTTCCCCATTTTGACAGTAGGAAACCTGAAACAGGTTTCACTTCTGTCAACACTAGCAAGCCCTATTTGTAGCAACTGGGCATAAACAAACTCGGAGGAGGTAAAGAGCACATTGAGCTAGTTAAAGAACATGAATAACCAACCACCAATCCCTTTAGCAAGAATACTAGTGATAACATGAAGGCACATGAATTCAAACTAAATCCCATTGCCTCAGCCCTTGTACAATAATCTTCAACCTAAAAGCATTAGTGCTGTATATATGGCACAGATATCCGTTAATCAGAGCTCACATATACAATTATATTGCCGTTTATTCATATGAGTGCATAAGAACTTGCTTTTCCTCAAAAAAAGTAAGCAAAACTTCTCCTTCTTTCCCTGTGCTGTCAACTTGTCTTTCAAAAATTGGCAGAGGTCGAAATGTCAAAGCAAACCTTGCTCTGGGCCTTGCTAGGCTACTAAATGTAGAACTCGACCTTTAAACCTGTACCAGCTGTCCTATTTTGTGTGCAAGGCTTTCCATGCAGCTTTTCCCAATTCAAAGTGGTCCTGGAGACTGATAGCTGAAAAGCAAACCCATTCAATTCCTGTCTACCAGTAATTCAGAGGTAAGCTTAATAACTTCTGCTTGTTTTTTTATATTTATTTTCAATTGTAAGCAGTGTGCGGTATACTTTTCTAGCAGTATAGAGGTCAGCTATTTGTGTTATACTTAAATGTGCGCATTTACTTAGAAGCCTGAGAGCAGTTTAAAAGTTGCTCTGATTGGCAGAATTGCTTTTGAATAGTGAATTTTACCCAATTTCGACTTTGATGTTTGGAGCACTTAAAAATAAATATCCGGGGAGGAGCTTCACGCCAGACCAAGATGGCTGTGTGAGAGCTCGGCTCCGCTGAACATATCCCCCAGCCTAACTATCCTGAGCCTATCCTGATTATTGGATCCCACCACTGGACTGCCGAGGGCAAGCGGTTTGCCATAAAGTGACTCCGGCCCGCAGTGCTTTCGGGGGCTGGAGCTACGCCTCCCATTATTTTGGCGGCCTGGCCCTCTCCCGGAGCCACGGGCTCGATTCAGAGGAAGGGCCGGCTCCAAACACAATAACACCAGGGCCGAAACCGGAAGTTGCCAGTCGGACCCCGGGCTTGAGGCAATTGCTGAGGGGGAGCGACGGGGAGAGGAGCTGTCGCGGGCCCCCCGTTTGTGTGCATCGGTGACGGCGACTGGAGGACTGTGCTCGGCCCCCGTGAGGGCGCTTAAATGAAAGCGGTGTCGGCCACGTCAGTGGCAGGAGCAGGTGATTGCTGGGTCTGATCGGGCGGCCACGAATTGGAGGGGGCACTAGAGTCTGGAGACCCCCCTCATTATTGACGGGGATCATCCCCCCTCACAGCTGGCATGTTGGGGGCACTGATTTCGCTTCTGCCTCGGGGGAGGGTGGAGCTATTGAGGTTGGGACACGCTCCGGCCCACTGTCGTCTGCAGCGGATCGTAGCACTACGGACCTGTCCCGGCGCTTGGACCGCTGTGCTGGGTAAGGCTAGACTTGGGCGAATTGGGGCAGTGAGTAGTCGCTGACATGGCTGCGGGGGCGGTTGCGGTGCGAGGATGCCCCCTGCGCCAGCCTGCTTAGCCGCCTCTCAGACTACTTGGTGGGCAGTTGTTGCTGGCATGCACTCTCTTTTGGCACAGGCTGATATGTGGGAACGCCAGTTGAAGGCTTTGGCGACACTGCGGGGCACCGGTCAGGCTAAATCCTTGGCGGAGTGGTCTCATGTGGGCCTGAGACGTCTGATTGGGTGAAGAGGCGAGCTCCAGGATTGTTTTATATTTCTTTGCCCACATCAAGACTATCCTGCTGGTGCGTGGCTCTGGCCGCCCAACTCTGCGGCTCTCCTGTTGTCGGCCTTGGTGATACTGTTGTACTGGAGGGTCAGCGGCTGCTGGGCGTTGGACACCTTTCTGACGCTGTTGGCTCTGTGACTGGGGCTTGGGCCAATCAGGTGAACTGTCCAACGATCTTCTGAGTCATTTTTACTGCCCCGTAGTGTGGTGTTGCGACTGGCGAAGTGGGAGGGCTGACACGCCCCGCGGGCTGCGACTCCGATGGCGGCCAAGCCAGATGCCGATAGGCACCAGCCTAGATCCGCTAAGAATTCCAAGCATGTCCAAACTAACAAATTGGACCGTTGTATGATGCCCAGAGGTTCTCCTCCTGACTCGAGGTGGGCTCAGTCGGTCGGGGGGGACTCATCAGGCCCACCGGCTGAGCCAACGCTACTTGATGTGATGGCGGCGATCGACAGTGTCAAGTCCTCATTGGGGCAAAAGATGGAGTCACTGAACAATAAGCTTGACACAGTCACTATAGAGGTCAATCTCAACCGTGCAGACCTCATCAAGGCAAGTGAAAAAGTCAAATCTCTGGACTTGAAGACCGCCAGCCTAACAGATGATGTGGCTCTGCTCCAACAGGAGGTGCGGGTCTTGAGGACGTCTCGTGACCTGACCGATCGGAAACTGGATGAGTATGAGGGGAGAGCGCGACGCAGCAACGTTCAAATTCTTGGTGTCCCCGAGAAGGCCGAAGGCCCGGCCCCAGACCTGTTTGTCGAGGACATCATCCTCAACCATCTCAAGCCCAAGGGACTAGGTAACTTTTTCACAATAGAACGCACCCACAGGGTGCCGGGTGGGAGGCCTAGGCCTGGAGCGCCCCCTCGCCCGATCATTGCGAGGGTTTTGAATTTCAGGGACAGAGACTCTATCCTGCAGCCTTCCCGGTCGGGTGTCCCCCTGAGCTACGAGAACTCCACCCTCACCTTTTTCCCTGACTTCACGCAGCAGGTCCAGAAACAGTGCCAGAGTTTCCTCGCAGTGAAGAAAAAGCTAAGAGATAGAGGTTTGAAGTACGCAATGATGTTCCAGGCCCGATTGAGGGTGGAGGTAGGGCGGAAGGCCTATTTTTTTGATAACCCGAGGTCAGGAACAGGAATGATGAAGATCGTGGACTATGTGGGACTTTTGCGAACTGTCAGGTAGTGGGGTCGACCCACGAGTATTTCACTTGAATTGTCCTCTTGGATCAAGGGCGGGTACAGTGGCAGGGAGGGGTCAATATGAGTTAGGCTGGGGGTGAGGTGGGACACCGGCACTCTTCCTCCTCACTTCTACCTTTAGTTAGTCAGTAGACAGGCACACTGCAAGTTGGGGACCGGCGGAAGCCTTGAGCAGGGGTGCAGGGAGGGGGGCATGGGATGGGTTTGGCGGGGCTCAGGGTATCCAGGGCCATGCCGTGTTTGAATATGTCTAGTTTTATGTTTGTGACATCAGGGAACAATGTTATGATGCTTCCATACCAGTCCAATGTCCAATGGTAAGAGGGGTTCGGGGATCATAGTGCTCAGCTGGAATGTGAATGGGTTGGGTGACAAAATCAAAAGGGGGATGGTCAGCCAGTTAATCAGACGCCACTACCCAGACGTGGTGCTGTTGCAGGAGACGCACCTGATTGGGAATAGATACATGGCCCTCCATAGGGGAGACTATAAGTTGGTGGCACACGCGGGGTTCACGTCTGGGTCGAGTGGGGGTTGCCATTTTACTAAAGAACTCATTTCCCCTGACTATTCAAGCCACTTGGTCCGATCAGCGGGGTAGGTATGTCTGCATCTCGGGCTAATGGGAGGGAAAGTTTGCCACCTTTGTTTCCGTTTATGTCCCACCAGGTTTATAGACGGATACATTCCGTGATCTGGGTGCCATTTTTCTAACGTTGCCTTTGGGCACTTTGGCCTTAGGCGGCGATTTCAATGCCGTGGCCAATGGTGAAAAGGTGGCTACCCAACTTCCTTGATACAACGGGAATGGTAAATAATTGGCGGCTGCGTAATTTGGGCGGTGTGCAGCATACTCATTTGTCGGCCGCACATCGCAGTCTGTCCAGGATTGACTATATTTTAGTCCCGGCTGCCCAGGCATGTGAGGTCCTTGCGGTTAGGCACCTAGGGAGGGGCATTTCGGATCATTCACCAGTCTGGTTACAGCTGGACTTTGACCAGGTCATTGCCGGCAAGATCGCCCCTATCAATCCTTGGCACCTGAGAGACTCTGCGGTCAAGAAAGACATAGTCAAGGCTACTTCCAGGATAACCAGGGCACGGTGGACTTGGTTAATTTTAATGCTAGGAGTTCACAGTATGATTATTAAGCTTTATAAAGATTAAAAAACTAATTTAATGCACTTATTTTTAAATATATATTTTTTTTCATATGATCAATTTTTTTTATAATAACTCTAACTCTTTCCATATATGAAAAAGCAAGCTTCATTCCTTTTTGCCTTCAACATGTATCCATTTATAACCCTAAGCACAAAAGCTTAACTCGATACATGAAAAATCTGCACCACTTTTTAAAGGACAGTTAATATTTAACATCAAAACCACGGATGTGCTTATGTAAAAAGGCATTAAGAAAGGAAATCCCTACTGTTAATTTTTCCCTGTTATCAAAAATAATGAAACTGATTTTTTGTGACTTTGTTTAAAAGCATGCATGCCTCGATACGAGGTTGACACTGACTTAAAATGCTAGATGACTCAGCATCCCTTTCTCTCTGTCGCCTGCAGTCAAAAAGACAGCTGCTTCTCAATGAAACAGTTCAAACACAGCTGTTGGAAAGCCTCTTTTTTCGTGTTGAAATGTAAGCACGGTGACAGTCTATTTAAAACAGAGGCATTTCAATGTAGTCAAATCTATCGTTCTATAATGTGTGTTTAGTTCAGCAACAACCAAATTCACTCACATGATGTGAATGCCCCAGAATATTTGATTTAGATGGCTGGCCAATGTGTGTTGCGTGAATCAGAGAGGATCAACAGTGTACCACTGTGCTTGCATTGGAACAGGTAAGTAATGCAACAATTAGTGATATCTAAGTGATTGTTGAGATTATTCATACAGTAGCAGACAGCGAGGTTGGGTGTTCAACTATAATTTGATTGTGTTTGTGATTATTTACAATGTTGGTGGCCTAATGGGTGATCCTTTCCTGAAGCAAGATTTGTTTGCCGAGTCACACTGCTTTGTTTTCTGGTTCATAATCCTCAAAGACCCGACCAGTATGTTTAGCTAACAAACACAAATCTAGTCTACTCAAAAATTACTTAAAATTTCTCTTGTTGTTCATTAACAGCATTGAACTACCGGTCGATCTCTTCATTTAGGTCGGGAATCAGAACGGAGTTAGACATATTCATTACTTGGAGTCAGGAGGATGATGGAAGGATTCACAGTGTGATTACCTGAACAACTGCCAGAAGAAGGATGTTACCAACTTCACAGAAACCAACATGGCGATGATTCTAAGAGGCCTTCTCACTCTGTGGACTGATGAGAGGTGCATTGATTACTTGATTTGGAAAGTACAATGCTGCTGAGTGTGTGTGCTGGGTGGCTCAAATTTGACACAATGAGGTTGGGTGGGGGTGTGTAGTAGGTAACTGGAGACAGACATGTTATGATGTCACATCATCACATTATGTAAGTGCTAGGCTAAATGTTATGATGATGATCATTACAGTTGCGAGTTTGATCAGTCGGATACATGCAGCCACTTGTCTTTCATTGTTGGTTGTTGCTATTGCTCTAACCGGGAGTTAGCTGTAATTCTTTTTAAAACTTTGTGTGTCACTTGTTTACTGCTGATTTTAAAAGCACCTACCTTCCCTGGCACCACAGGACTCGGATCCTGAGCACACCGCACAGCGTCTCTGCGCTGTCAGCGGACTTAGGAATTACAAACAATTCACGGCGCCATTGCCGGTGTGCAGATAGGCCACGCCTCCCCCCTCGCTCGGTATATAACGCTGAATACAAGCGCTGTCTGCCATTACCAAGTATCCTCCTGAGGCGGAAGCCGGGAGTATGCTGTAATTCTTTTTAAAACTTTGTGTGTCACTTGTTTACTGCTGATTTTAAAAGCACCTACCTTCCCTGGCACCGCAGGACTCGGATCCTGAGCACACCGCACAGCTGTCTCTGCACTGTCAGCGGACTTAGGAATTACAAACAATTCACGGCGGCATTGCCGGCGGGCAGATAGGCCACGCCCCCTTGGAGGCCACGCCCCCTCTCCCTCCCTCAATAAATCATGTGCATTCACCGTACGCGCAGCGGGCGCGCCTAAGGCAAGCCCGTCTTTGCCCGTCATCGCCAAGACATCGCCTCTCGCCAGTCCCCCTGTTCAAATCACTCGGAGGGCGTACCACTATGATAAAAACTGCCTCCTTGCACTTAACCCGGGCCAACGATGTGACAAGCTAGTGGGCTGTATTGGACAGACCGATCTACATTGTAAATCCTGCAACTTCGTCATATCTAAGCCGAGCCTACCTCGACACAAAGCCAGCATGAGAAAACATACTCCCCTCACGATCCTCCAGCTTAATGTCAGGTCACTGGTAAAGCACCACCCTGAGGTCCACACTCTATTGAACGATGAGAACCCAGACATACTGTTCCTGTGCGAAACATGGCTTAAGGATGAGCTAACCAGCATTCCAAATCTCACGCTGCCGGATGTAATTCTCTATGATACCCATCAATAGGGACTCTAGGGGAGGCGGCATTGCCGTTATCTACAGAACGCTATACTCCTGCTCCTTCCTGAAAGAAGACATCACGGGATGTGAGTGCGCCCGCTTCAAAATCACCACTAGCCCCCACTTCTCCCTCTCAGGTCTTTTTATCTATCGACCCCCGGGGCCCACCTCTAAATTCACAGAGGAACTCCTAGAGGTCATGAGCTCCCCCAACTTTACTATTTTGGGAGACCTCAATCTCCACTTTGACTCCACCTCTGACCCCACAATCAGTAACCTTGTGGCGGATCTAACTGCCCTACAACTGATCCCTCTTATCCAGTCCACTACTCACTCTGCTGGTCACCTACTCGACCCTGTTTTCACTAATATCTTGGAAGCCAGAGCCGATCCACCTAAACCCATGGGTTGGACCGATCACTTCCTCATTAAATTTGTGATATCGGCCGATATCCAACACAACAAGGATTCGCCTCCTTCCTGTCTTAAACGGCCCTGGCATAAACTACAAAATCAGGATCTCTTTGCTATCTTAGGTGAACCTACTCTCGCAACCACTAACAACATTAATACGTCCTATGCCTCTTTTCAGGACTGGATCACTAAAGGACTCAACGCCCTCATACCTGCCAAATGGACTAGAGGACGTAGCACCCCCTCTAACCCATGGTATGATGATAATCTGAAACTTCTCAGAAAGGAATGCAAGGTAGCAGAACGTAACTGGAGAAAGGACTATACGGACACGGACAAAGCTCTCTACCTGTCCAAACTAAAATTCTATCATAAAGCTTTACGCGCGGCCCGCGCATCCTTTTACGCTTAGGAAATCGACAACAGCCCCAACCCCACGAAAACCATTTTTAAACTGGTTCAAAAGCTGCAAAATTGTGGTAATCCTGTCTCGTGCATTTCTTCCACGCAGCAGTGTGAGGAACTCGCCACCTTTTTTATTGAAAAGGTGAGGAAAATTTATAACACCTTCCCACAGAATCCTCCTGACCGCATTAATTTCTCCAACTCTTCTCTTAAAGGCACCAGACTTACATGCCTGCCTGCAATTTCGTACGGGGATCTAGCTAAACTCTGTAGAAAGGTGAAATCAGGCGCCCCTTCAGATCCCATGAGACCGGCTCAATTTCTAGAGGCCCTGGACTTCTTTCTTCCATCCTTGGCCACACTCCTCAACCTCTCCTTCTCCTCGGCAATTGTTCCTACCTGCTGGAAACAGGCATGGGTTACCCCATTATCAAAAAGCCGACCCTGGACCCCACAAAACCGGAGAACTACAGGCCCATCTCACTGCTTCCCTGGGTGTCCAAACTAGCAGAGGCCCATGCCAACACAGTACTTTCAAACCATATGGCCCAAAATAACATCTTGGACCCCTCCCAACACGGGTTCCGGCCAGGGCATAGTACGGAGTCCGCCCTTCTATCCACCACCGAACATCTCCGGAAGGTACTAGATGCCGGTCAAAGTGCTGCGCTGATATTACTAGATCTCAGCGCAGCCTTTGCACAGTCTCCCATAACATTCTGCTGGGTCGCCTGGAAGATATAGGGATCAGCGACCTGGCCCTCGATTGGTTCCGCTCGTTCCTGACGGGCAGATCCTTCCGTATCTCAGCACCCCCGTTCACCTCCCAATCTCACTCTATCGGCCAAGGAGTCCCGCAAGGTTCGGCTCTCAGTCCATCCCTTTTTAACCTGTATGTACAGCCCCTCGCGGCAGTGGCCAGAGAATGGGACCTCACGCTGGTGTCGTACGCCGACGACACACAGCTGGTAATCACCCTCACTGAGGCCCCCTCAACCTCTGCCAGGAGATTCAGGGATGGACTGGCTGCAGTCGCCCTTGGATGACGGGTAACTGCTTACAACTCAATGCAGGGAAAACCGAGGTGCTGCTCCTTGGCAAGAACACCAGTTGTTGGAACGACCAATGGTGGCCATCCTTGCTAGGCCCCATTCCTCCCACTAAATCCTTGGTAAAAAACCTGGGAGTCTGGCTGAACTCCTCGCTGAGCTACCAAACTCACACCAAAAGAGTAGCAGCTACGTGTGTTGGCCTACTAAGAAGCCTCAATCCCATCCTTGGGTTCTTCGATCCCAAAACACGTCAGCTCATAGTCCAATCCATCATCCTCTCCCGGCTGGACTATGCTAGCGTCCTACTGTTAGGCGCTAACAAAGCAGAAACAACTAGGCTTCAACGTATTCAGAATTCTGCGGCCAGAGCTATAGTTGGCCTTCTAAGGAGATGCTCTGCTAGAGCCACCATACGAAGACTACACTGGCTCCCAGTGGAAGCACGAATCCAATTTAAGGCACTTACCACTGCCTTTAAAATCCTCAAAACCGATGGCCCTGAACTCCTCCGCCCGCTCCTAACACCCTACACCCCCCAGCGCAATTTGCGCTCCCTAGGTCAACATCTTGTAGTGGTTCCCCGCACAAAACTCTGCCGTGTCGGGGGTCGCTCTTTCAGAGCTATAGGAGCAAAACTCTGGAATTCCCTTCCCCCGAACATCCGCTGCCTTGACAATCTACCAGCTTTCCGCAAGGCAATAAAAACTCACTTGTTCCCACTGCCTTAAACCCTAACCCCCCCCCCCCCCCTTTCAGTAGGTTATGCTATGGTTTCTCAGCGCCGGGACGCCCCGTTGCTGGGGCAGCTGTCGCGCTTCAACAAACTCGAACATAACATAACTTAATTGATCACACATGAGTCATAAAATGAATGATTTCAGGGAAGTATGCACTTGCTCTTCCTCTGAATCTTCTTGGTACACTGCTCTTGAAGCTTACCTTCTATCCTTCTCCTTGACTCTACAATATAATTTCTGGTTTACAATCCGCAGGCCTTCTCTTCTCCTGGACAACAAAAGGTAAAAGCACCATAACACTCAAACTTACCTTTCCGGACAGCTTCAGTAAGGTGCCAAATATTGACAGACAATCCAAGAAGAATACAGATGCACCGCCCAATTTGGATAATATACAGTATCATTTTTTAAAGAATCATTTGTTTAGTACTGTGTGGGTTTGCTTAACTCATCCATAATTTGTATTTGCTATGTCTTAAACCTAGGTGGCAAAATATTTAGATACATTATAACATAATATCTTGGGTCTCTTGGGATGACGAACTGTTTGAAATGCATTCAACTTAAGTGTGTCATACTAATTTCTTCATTTCCTTTCGAAACAGATTGATGATGGTTGGCTGCTCACTACCCAGATGAATATTGTCTTTATGTAGTGTTTGTCTCTGTCACACCTTTTCCCAAATCCCCTTTCCCATCCCTTTATCAAATTCCTAAACCTCTTTCCCAGTGCTTTGTGATTTATTGAGGTGTGACTTAATTTACACCATTAATTGATCACACTTGATGGGGCAGATGGGGTGAAAGAAATACCGACTCACTGGAGTGATTGATATTTTAGAAATAGAAGAACATCATTTGTCAGCATCATCATTCAAGCATTGCGTTGCGTTAACGTTTAATCTTGTCCCACTGTCAGAATTCAGCAGAATTCTAACACAGCAAAAAGCCAATCCGTAAATCCTGTCACTCACAGGATTTGGGGCCAACCTAAAACGAAGACAAAAGGTACCAGTTAGAGGCAAGGATTGAATACGGGGAATTCTAAGATGGTCACCAGAATCCTGCTCTCTGATCTGCGTTCTATTGTTGCAGACCGAGAGACTATGAAGGAATGTTCAGCATGCTCACCCACAGTATAGTGCACTCTACCTGAGGATATTCAGCATTCAGGAGCGTTTTTTGTGTTCTCTGCGAAAGTCAGTAGGGATAGAGTCGATAAGTACCAGGCTTCTTTTAGTTCCATTGCGCTGTAATTTTTTAAAGGAAGCGTCACAAGACGAGTAGTGTCTCGTATCGAAGTCTGACATTTCCCTCAGTTTTTAATGAGGAGATGTTTTCAGTCAGAGGCGGTCGCAGTCCTTTCTTTTCCATTCATTCCCACCCCCTACGAGTGTCAGCACATGTAGAAAATAACACCTCTAGCAGGAAGGTGTTGGAATTTTTTTTATATTTCTTTTTAAAGGGTATTACAAGAAAAAGCTGGTATTGCCTAAATGGCTGAGTGCTGGAAGATCCTTAATTCTTACCTGAATTCCTGAAGTGAAGTCCTATGTTCTTCTTCAATTGAAGAGCTAAAAGTATGCGAGTAGCTGAAAGAAGAAAATTTGAGAATTGTTATTTATTCGCTATTGTCTTTAAAGAACTTGCTTATATGACAAGAGTGCATACATTTGAAAATACAATAGATTTTCCAGTAATAACAGAAGCCTTCAGTTGTTACTCAAAACATAGAAGAGAGGAATCCAGTTGTTCCTATATGAGTATAAAGTACTGGTCGATAATGAATGTATCATATTATTTGATTTAGAACTGAATAGAAAAGTGAGTTCATGTAAAACATTCTCTTTCAGTTTCTTGCCATGCCTGTGAAGTACCATAGATGGTATAATAATATCTAATAACAGATGTGAGAAGATTCACAGGAGCGGAAACATAAGCTAAAGTGTCAGTCTCTTATTTCTCTCCCCATCTCCTTTCCCTCTTCTGGGCCTAACTGTTATTCCTAGAAATATTAGATGACAGCGGAGTTTAGAGAGGGGCACTGGGAAAAGAAGACATTCTGCCTCTGCGCTGATCTGATGAAGACTCTGATACTAACTCAGTGTTTTTATTTCAATTTATTTGCCTGTGATTTATAATCCTTCTGATTAATCCTACAGTTGGAGTTCACCTAGGTGGGAGTGGGATCTCGCTTCTGATTCCCTCACTGTTAATGTGCCCCTCCATCTGTTCCTGCTTAGCTTCTATGGGAGCTACATTCAGCAGGCTACAGCTTTGAAAGGGGAGATCTAAAAAGGGGGCAGGGGGTCAGCATTGAAGGAACGGCAGCGGGCAGCGGGCAGCTGCCAGCGGACTGTGGTGCTGGTGTTGTTGAAAGGCTGAAGGCTCTGACTACTGACTGGGGCCCTGGGCAGGTGCCTCCTCCTCCTGGACTCCTACATCTTGCTGAGATGGAAGACCAAGAGGTGTAGCTATATCAAGAAAGAAAACAGACAAATTGTAAACAATGCTCTGTGCTAAGCTCATGTTTAAAATTATGAAGTAGCAAAGTAGCAGTACATTGCTGGTCCCTTAGGGTTATTCGATTTGATAAGAGTCACAACCATTACCCACACATGCCTCATATAAAACTAGGTAAAAGACACACAATTGATGGACGGAATGCAGAACACATCAAAACATTCACTCCCAGTCAAGAGATCTGTGTTAAATCCATCATTCTTTTGCTCACCATGCCACCTCAGTTTAGACCTGGCCATATGCAAATCAGTCTTGACCCTTTGCCTCGTGGGAACAGTCCAGCCCGAACTGCCAAGCCAGGTCCTCCATGGACTAGAAACAAGCATCCTAGGACCGGTTTCGGGGTTTCACCCCTCTTCAGCCAGGATTGCTTGATTCCAGTGGCACAGTGAGCCCAGGACCCACGTCTGGACTATTGGGGCATAGGGTTAAGACTGATTTGCATATGGCTGGGTGCAAACTGGAGTGGCACAGTGGGCACAAGAACAATGGATTTAACCCAGACTGGGGGAGAATGTTTGCATTGTCAGCATTCCGGCCATCATTTGTTTGCTCTAACACTCATATAAAAGTAAAGCCAAACAGCAAATGAACTAAATGTCTGAAAGGAATTAAGGCAGAATAAACAGCATGCCAGTTTATAAAAACATTTTTTGTTTTTGTTTTGATAGATGTTCTAGTAAAACTTAACAGACACTTTGTGTGAAAAAATAAAAAAAATTACCCCTCATTAGTGCACTATGGAGTACAAGTATTCTGGGGCATGTGCATCAATATAATGTTTTGGAATTCCCAAATTGTGAATATTACCGACTTGCACTTTGCTGGTTGCAAATAGAAATGGATAAAAAAAAATGCTATTTTTTGCAAATCGGTATAATTCGCAATTGCTATTTGCAATCATTAAATGCTGAATCGCAATTATAGCAAATACGCTATTTGAAAATAGCGATTCCGAGAATCCGATGCAGGATGATGATGTCACAATCGGGAAGTGACCCACCCTTGCCGTTACCTGTGTGCTGAGAGTGAGGAGGAGGAGGCAGACTGCAGGAGATCAACAATAGGAAGCCATTTGGGACATCTGAATAAGTGCAGTTACCAGCATGGCATCAGAAACACCACGGAAGGAGGCAAAAGAAAGCTCAAATTTAGTGAAAAAGAGTTGGAAATACTCATCGAGGAAGTTGTGAAGAGCCATGAAAAACTTTTTGGCAAACAGTCACTGCAGGTTCCAGAATCAGAAAAACGAAAAATATGTCTCAGAACCCAATCAAAAAGCAGCGCAGAGGGGGTCACTCAGCACTCCATACCTGATTTGCGTAAACGGTGAAATTACCTGCCTTTGAAATGTACCAGGCCAAGGAAAGGGTTGCTGCAAGGATTTATGAAGCCAAACAAACTGGAGGAGAACCATCCACACAAACAGCACCCACAGACCTAGATGAGTCCACCCTACAGCCAGAGGCTGTTGTTAGAGTGACATCAATCGATTCCTCAGCACCCCCAGTTCCTCACAGGGTAGGAAGCATGCAAACTACCATACAATGTTAGAATCACTAAAGATACTCCATAAGTCAGATCCGTACTAGTGTAGAAAATAGTATTCCATACAATGTTTTACTTGTAACACACAAATGCATTACAGCAGTCAACAAATCCAAATTGGAAGGCAAGTGGGTAACAAACCAACATAGTTGCAATCAATTGTGACAAGCAAGTTAATCTCCACACACAGTGTGTTTCGAAATAACTTTATTTAAAATTACAATGTTCAAAATTGAAAACATGTCCAAATATGCGAACTAAAAATGCACTGTTTAACATAACAGATGCACCTCAGCAGGAGGCAGATGACAGTGAAGGCCATGCTCCCCAGACAGTGAGTCACAGTCAGGAGAAGACATTGCAGTGTCACCATCACTCACAACATCTGCACCCACTAAACATGGGATCACAGTGGCACCATTGCTTGCACTAGAAACAGAGGATGAGGTCCAACCTGACCCTCCAATAACACAGCCTGTGCAAACACCCACCTCAAGACCACGTGTCCATCTGCAACGTAGGAATATCCACATCAGGAGACGCAGGGCCGCTGCACAGATGAGTACTGATGAAGGTGACAGCTCAACGTCCTTTGCAGGACTGGAGAACGCAGTGTTGAGGGTACAGCGCCTGCATTGTAAACAAATACGTTAAATGCAGGCACACCTTTCATCTCTTGCAAGCAACATGGGAGAGATGAGTGACTGCATTATAAATCTCACAACAACTGTGCAGGAAGGTCGCAGGGAAACCAATCAACACTTTGGTGAGAGGACACTAGCACTCAGGGACTTATGCCAGGTGATGAAAGAAGATCAGGTGTCCCATCGCAAAAGACACCATCAATTTCTTGGACACTTTGATTGGTACACTAGGGCTATCAACCGGCTAAGCGCATCAACTGCACAACTATCCCACGTGCTGAAGGCATGCATTTGGAAATGACACATTGCTGTGGTGATGTGGCCAGGGGACTGATACAGGTCACCAATGCAGTGGAGCAAATGCAAACTAATTTTGTTGCTTCCAGTAGTGTCATGGGTGGAGGGGATAGTGAGGATGCCTCCAGCCTCAGTAGCAGCATGGCACCAGCGACGGAATGCAGGAGGTGCAGCATACAGAATACTCCAGCATCAGAGTGCTCAAACAGGGATGCGCCAGAGCCCCCAGAACGGGCAATGAGAGTGCGTGGCCACTGTAAATAGTGTGGACATGTGCACAGGATTAGCTTTTGGTGATGTAACCATTATATATATTTGTCTGGACTGATGTAGAAGTACCATGGCAAAGTTTTCCTGTTGCATTTACATTTACACGTTGGACTTTTTCTGCTTGGAATGTGTGCATTAACACAAACGGAAGTCTTTTTCTTCAAATAAATCCAAATGGCAAAGAAACAATGTAGTGTCTGGTTTATCATTACACAACTTAGAAATAATTCTGCGTTATTTCTGCACGTCACTGTCTTCCTTCTACTGCACTCGATGCGCTTGCTGCTTGTTGTGGTTGTGATGTCTCCTTGCCTTCATCAGATTCACTATCCGATAGTACCAAGGGTACGCCTCTAGCAGTTGCTATGTTATACAATATGGCACAAGTGCCAACAATTTTAAAGCAAGTGTCTGGCCTTTTTCTGCAGTGCCCAGCTGGTTTTATGTTGGCGGTACAAAAGGGGGTGGTAATGGACCCTTTTGTACCGGTTTTATGTAGGCAGCAGAAGCGACTTTTCAGTAGGCCAAAGGTCCTCTTAATCACATTGTGCGTTGACCTTTGCGCTGCATTGAACAGCAGTTCACTTAGTGAACTGGGATTCAGGTATGGCGTCAGGATAAATAAGAGCACAGCATATGCGCTGTCACCTATGGGGTAAAAGGCAATAGATTAGTCACTTTATCAGCAGGTATTGTGATAAAGTGGCTCTATATATACGGGACCAGAATAAGGTACAGTGTGTATAGAGTCCACAAAGCCTAGAGGTATAACAGAGGTAAAGCCAGGTGTAACCTTACTCTCTAAAGTGGTAGCTTGGTGGAGCAGTAGGGCAGTACCAGAGGACAGTGTAAAGCATTTGTTGTACACACTTAGTCAGCAAAAGTTTTCACACACTCAGAGACTGAACTCCAGGCCAATTGTTTTTATATCAAAGATATAGTTGTTTCATTTCTAAAACCAACAGGCATCAGAATATACTGTTCTCAATATGAGAGGTCTCAGGTGAGTACTTTGCAGAAAGGCAATAAACTTTGTAAACACAATAGGTACAGGGGTTGCAGTAGGCAACACAATTCTACACACAATTTAGCATTGAGCTCAATGGATTTTCTTGTATAAACACAGTTGATTACTCTGTAGATTACTTTGGTAATTCCAGGACTGGCTCCTAGTTTCAGTCCTGGGGTCTAAGCTGGAAACAGTTTAGCAAAAACGTTTTAGGTATTGCAGTGATTTTTCAGGAATAAAAAGCTATTTTAAAAGTTCACACTTAGAAACTTTTCAACAGAAATCTGGCAATGTTATCCAATGGGAGAAAATTCGGGTTGCAGGTAAAGTACGATCTTGTTACTTTTGTAATCCAGTACTGGGCTCCTGGGGCCAGCACTGGGGTCTCAACTTAAAACAGGTAAGTAATTGCGTTTTAGTATTTCGTATGCTTTTTAAAGAATTTTTCTAGTTTTCAAAAGTAGACACTTAAAAGAGATTTCATAGAAAAGCAGACAATGGATTCCTATGGAGAAAATACAAGTTACTAGTAAACCCGCTAGGGATTACTATTGCGGTTAAGTACTGGGCTACAAGTTACAATACTTGGTCCTCTCCTGATCACAGGTGAGTATTTCGGAATTTGGATGATTTTATATGAATATTTTAAGTTTTCAAAAGTAGACACGTAAAAGATTTTTCGAGTCAAAACCAGTCAATGTTATTCAATGGCAGGT
Source organism: Lissotriton vulgaris (assembly GCF_964263255.1). Taxonomy (NCBI): domain Eukaryota; kingdom Metazoa; phylum Chordata; class Amphibia; order Caudata; family Salamandridae; genus Lissotriton; species Lissotriton vulgaris. The sequence goes on from NC_141687.1 coordinate 1,700,518,069, forward strand.
AAGTGAGTTACCGGTTTCCTGGCGAGTACTCGACTGGTGAAGTTGTGGTTCTGGGCATAGACTCAGGGGTCCCCCAGGGTCAGGTAGGTACAATTAGTTCACCCTCAGTGGCGCAGGGGCGGCTGGGTGCAGAGGTAGTTAGGCCCAATGTTATCCAATGTGGGTCCGGGGGCCTCCGGTTGGTGGCTGCTGGCTAGCAGGCCACGCGGCTGTGGGAGCTGGGCTCCTGGCCACTTGCTCCGGGCAAAGGGGGAAGAAGGATAGGACAAAGGTGGCACAGCCAGCAGTACTCAGGCGGCTGGGTGCAGGGTGCTTTTGAGCCGTCGGGCGCTCAATGTTATCCAATAGAAAAGGTAAAAAGGGAACAAAGGCTGCAGGCTCGGGGGTGGAGACTCTCCAGGGGCGACCAGCATGTCAAGAGGTAAGTTGGGATCTTGGAGCACAGGTAGGTATCCAAAGGGAGGCACAGGGGGCTGTAGGGCGTTGGGTGCAGGGGTGTCTTTGGGTGTTGGAAAAGCTTACCCTCAGCTGGTTGCGGTTGAGGTTGGCCCTGGTTCTGAGTCTGCAGGCGTCGTCCGGTTCATCGAGGAGGGTCTTTGGGCACTGGACTTCGGGTCCCAGTCGCCGGGGGGGGTCATCGTCGTGGTCTTGGATCACTCGTGCACGGGCCGGGCTCGGCGGGTGCAGAGTGGGCTGTTCCGGAGCTTCCTGGCTGGCACCAGGGGGGTTGTTGCAGCAGAGCCTCTGCTGATGGGAGTCCCAGTCTTTAAGAGGGTCGAGGCAGGCAGGTCCTCTGGGTGTCCCAAGGTTGCTGTCTGCAGGAGTTGCCGGGATTTAGGCAGGAGCAGGTTCCAGGATCGACAGGCCGGTAGGGCTGGGGCCAAGTCAGTTGTTGTTGTATGTGGTTAGCAGCTGCGTGGTGGGTCTTCTTCCTCTTGGTCTTCTTTCTTCTTGTCTTTTCGGGATCTGAGAAAGGAAGGCTCAGGGAGCCCCTAAATACTGAATTTAGGGGCGTTACAGGTGGGGCGTTACAGGTAGGGCAAGGGCAGGGACCAATAGGTTCCTGTCCTGGGTTGGGTACACCCCCTAGCCTGCTCCTCTCATGTGGGAGGGGGGCAGGATCCTAGCTGTGATTGGGCAGGGCTCCCCATCTTCAAGATGGCCGGAGCCCGGCGTCGTGCTTCACCTCCTCTCCCCCACCTGAGGGGTGGGGTTGGCACATGCTGGCACACCCCCCTTCCTGACGTAGTTTTTCCCGCCAGTCTTCCCGCCAGAGTGGGGGTCAGGACTGGTGGGGGCCAGTTGCTGGGTACAGCAAATGGTCTGGAGAAGCTCACATGCCTTTGAAGCTTCTCCCTGCCCATCCTGGGGGAGGAGACCTAGCACCTCACCCAGGATGTGCATTGTTGCAGGCCCAGGAGAGCTGGGGGCTCCCCACCCTGGGGTCCAGCAACATGTCTGTTGTGTGGCAGCCTCTGCAGTCACTCAGCCCAGACGTGGATTGTAGGTTAGGTTTTCAGGGGGCATCTCTAGGATGCCCTCTGGTGCATTTTACCTTAAATCCCACACTGAGAAGTTTGGTACCAAACTTGTCAGTCTTCAGTCTAGCCATTATGGTGCTGTGGAGTTCATAATGACAACCTCCCAGCACCATATACTCTTAATGGCATCGCTGCACTTACAGTGCCCAGGAATGGCCCTGGGTACTATAGGGGCACAGGGCTCATGCACCTGTGCCCACACCTCTGGCATAGGGCACCCAGCTAGAGGGGTGACTGAAGTATGCCAGGGCAGTGGGTTCTGTGGGCATGACACACAGGGTTGTGTGCCATGTTGACTCTTTGTTTAGTTCTGTACTTAGACACTCAGCCTGTAAAGGCAGTGTGTGGGTGTCAGGGTATGGGGCCCCCGAGGGTGGCACAATAAGTGCTGCAGTCCTCAGGTCACCATGCCCTGGGTACCTAGGGTACTATTTACTAGGGGCTGACAGGTGGCCAGAGATGCCAAGTGGGTTTTAGTTTCAACACAGCTTTTTAGGGAAGGAACACAGGCCCTGCGTACCTGGTTGGCAGGAACCCAGGGCACACTCAGTCAAAGCACATCAGCGGTTCAGAAAAAAAGTGGGGGCATACCAGTGCAAGAAAGATGGAACTTTCTCACAGGTATTCATTGCCAAATTCACCCCAAAGGAGACGTGTATGTATGCCACTGTGTCTGAAGATGTAGAAATCATGCGTACTCTCTGAGAATCTTGCCACTATGTCTGTGATGATGTGCTTTACATTGCGTATAACTTGGATATTCAGTGAATGATATGACTTCCTGTTTTTGCTGTAAATGTACTCATTCACTGAAGGGGGACATATAGCTACATGCGTCCCATCAATGCAACCAATTACATGGGCGATGTGGGTTGTTTGGTAAACGTCCAATTTTGATGCCTGCAATTCCTGTGGAGTAGAGGGAAATATGTGGCGGTGAATCCTCAGCAACATAGCGCCCAGGAATGAGTCAGAGAAGCGTGATAGTTCACTTTGGGAAACACCTCCTGCTGCAGCTATTACCCCCTGGAAGCTACCTGAGGCTGGGAGATGCAGTGAGCATAGGACCTGCACATGGGTAGGTATGGCATGAGTTCTGCGCAGTAGTGGATCTAATTCAGCTATCAGATCATAGATTTTTTTTAACTCTTTATTAGCAACTGTACAGTATTTGCACCAATTTATCATTGATTCTTATCATACAGTACAGTCTATTTTCTCATTTTCTCCTCAACCAAACAAGGCAGTCATGTACTATTCCAGCATGTTATAGATGTCTTATGGAAAGAAATACAGGAGTACAGTACATCATATTCTTCCCCAATCTACATTTCCATGATGGCGCTTGCAAAGTCGTTGGTACATTACACAGTGTCACATCAACAAGTTTAGTAATCAACAAACTGAAGGATCAAACCCCTGATCCTCCCCCAACCCTACAACACCCACCCTATCCCCGTACGTCTCCTGCACATGTGTAGTGCAAAATGTAACACTCCGTCAGAATGAACCAGATTGTCATAGCATAGGAGTCATGATCCAATAAGGTGTCGTCCCTGAAGAAGGCACCTACATCCTCCACTCCAGCCTCTGCCCAGGGTTGTAATCTATACTGTGTAAGTCTGCCCTGCGTTGATGGGATACCTAACAGAGGAATATTCTCCGCAAAGGCACTGTGTTTGAGGTGTATGCCAGCACCTTCCTCCAGCACAACAGTGCCTTGCTCAAAAGGGGGTGGCAATCCGGGAGGAGCCGGCTCTTAGGCAGCAACAAGGAATGTAATTCTCCCCGCGCCAACCGGTTTGCCGTGAAGTCGATTCTGTGTAGGTTCCTACCCGCTACCCATTGCGCAAGCCACTGGAGTTGACTGGCATAGTAGTATCCTCTAAGATCAGGCACCCTAGGCCTCTGTTTCTAGTCCCCAGTTGCAATTTTCGGAGACTAATACGCCTGCGTCCCGTCCCCCAGATAAGAGTCACCAGGATCATATTCAACGTGTTAAATATCTGTTGTGGGAGAATGACAGGCAGATTAACGAAGTAATATAGCATGCGGGGAGCAGGACCATCTTGGATATGGCAATTCTGCCCATAATGGATAGGGGTAAAAACGTCCAGATCCCCACACTGCTACGGAGACCAGTAATGGCTCTCCGGACATTACCTTCGATCTGATCCTCCGGCTGTCTATACACCTGAATGCCCAGGTATCTGAATGTAGTCTGGGCCACTGGGATTCGATATCTCTCAAAGTGGAGAGTGGGAGGGTGTGGCAGGTCCCTAAAGTAGAAACCAGTGGATTTCCCTGGATTTATGGCTAATCCGGACACCTCTTCGAATCGGCGAAATACGTCCGCAATGTCAGTAGGCTCCTCTTCCAGATCACGAAAATACAGTAAGATGTTGTCTGCATATATGGATATTAGCTGATGTGTACCCCCAATTGATATACCCCTCCGTTCTCCGTGGATCCGAAGGGTTATGGCTAAGGGCTCAAGCGCTAAGATGAACAAAATTGGGGACAGCCCTGCCGGGTGCCTCTATATATCGGGTAGCTATCCGATATATATCAGCCTGTACGCGCACGAGCCGAGGGGTCCGTGTAGAGTAGTTTCATCCATGTCAACAAGGAGTCCGGGAAGCCAAAACGCCACAGCGTTTCAAACATGAACGTCCACGACAGGGAGTCGAACGCCTGCTTCAGGTCCAGTGCTATACAGCCCGCCCGGGGATATTCCTGTGAAGTAGCAGTCATAAGGGCATGGAGTCGACGCATATTCTGGGACGTGCTCCTTCCCGGGAGAAAACCACACTGGTCCGGGTGTACCAAATCAGAGAGATGGGGTTGTATCCGTAAGGCGATGGCCTTACTAAGGATCTTGTACTCTGTTGAGAGCATGGACAGGGGTCTGTAGTTGATCAGTTCGAGTGTGTCTCTCCCCGGCTTGGATATCAATATGACTAGGGCTTGCACCGTGGATTTGGGTAATCGACCCTCCTCAAACTCCACCTTATATATCTTTTCTAGGACCGGTACTAGAACATCGGAGTAGGTTTGATAAAACTCAACCGGTAGCCCATCCAGGCCTGGCGTTTTGTTTCGATTCAGGGACCGTATGGGAACCCGGATTTCTCGCTGTGTTATGGGGCCACCGACTTCTTTTCGGGCATCCGCAGACAGGGTTGGAAAAGGTATACCATTTAGGAACTCCGCCACTTGGACCGGGTCCTCCATAGGGAAAGGAGCACACAATGTTTTCAGGTGGGCGTAAAACGCCTCATTGATCTCGGACTGCGTATGGACTACATTGCCCGTTCCATTGCGTATCCGGGTAATCACAGGAGTGTCCAGACGATCCCGCACTAAGCGGGCTAACAGGGTGCCTGATCTGTCCGCTTCGGCGTGTTGCCGTTGTAGATATTCCCTATGGTCAATGACCCGCAGTGTCTCTAGGATGTCCGCATGGTCAATATTTCCTGTCAGTAGGTCGCCTCGTTTCTCAGGGTCTATACTTGCGTCCCTTTCCAGGTTTTCAGGCGGTCTTTGACCTCACAGAGTCTCTTATGAATTTATTGCCGGTCCCCTACTAGTTGCCCTATGGCGGCCCCCCGTACTACCACTTTCATGGCATCCCACACCACTAAGTTGGACGTCGCAGAATCCCAATTTTCAAGAAAATAACTGTTCAGGGTATTGGACAGGGACGTTCGAAAAGGGCCATCTTCCAAGAGGGGTGGGTCGAGTCTCCAGGTAGGCACTGGGCTCGGTACTCTGCCCCAGAGGAGGTCAAGTGTCAGTGGTCTGTCGTCAGAGAAAGTTATAGCTAAGTATTCCATATAAGCATGGGCGAATTTTGCGAATCTCGCGTTCGCGAATTTTGCGGATTTGCGAACTCGCAATCCGCAAAATCCGCGAATACTCGCGAATTTGCGGATTTTTTTTTGTGTGTTCGCGTGGGTTTCTGCCAGTTCGCGAGGGTTTTGTACAATTTCGCAAACGCGAACTTACCTGTCGGGTCGCAAGTTTTGCGAACTTGTTGTTTCTACGTGTCCAGCCTGTTTGGGACACTCTTCTTCATCACTGCCACTCTCTGTCACCACTGCCACTCTCTGACTACTCATGCCACCCTCTGGCCCACCCATGCCACCCTCTGTTTCATCACAGCACCCTCTGGTTGTCCAGTGTACATTATTGTGGCAAATCAAAGCACATCTTGCCTGCTTCAAGTGACCTGAATTGATTTGGGGCTGATTAATGTGTCACAGAATATTTTTTTAGCTGGCACCTGCTTCCTTAGTGCTTCCTGATTAGTGATCTTTTGCACTTGCTAAGTGCTTTCATTGTTGCAAAATTAGTTACAACACCTGCCCTGCCCCAACTGACAATAATGAATTAGGGGCTGATTAATGTGTCACTGGATTTGAACTTCCAGCCTGGCTCCTGCTTGTCTGCCTTAGCTGTAATTCAGGACCTTTGTGTAACTATTCTGAGGGTCAGAGCAGGGTCACATAATAGTTGCAAGTAGGCAACTGAACTCTGGAGGGGCCCCTCAGGAAGCACTACAGGAAATGGATACTAATGATGAGCTTGAACTTTTGAACCTGGTAAGTAGTTTCAGTTTTGCTAAGATCGTATTTCTGCAATTTAGCGCTTATTCGCGGGGCGCGAAGTTGAACTGGGAAGCCGCGAACTCACGAGAACAGTGCGAGCAAACCATAAAATCCGCTGCTCGCGGATTTGCGGATTTTGTGGGAAATTCGCGAATCTCGCGGATTGCGAATTTACCGAAAATCCGCAAAATCCGCGAGCGGAACGGATTTTCCGCCCATGCTTAATTCCATACTGCCAGTCTTCGTCATTAAGGAGCTAGAGCACATAAACCTATCCATACGTGTGTGCAAGTTATGTACGGGGGAATAGTAAGAGTACCCCATATGGGTCGGTTGTAACCCCCGCCATGCATCCACTAGACCCCAGCCCGCAGCCCAAGCCGTAAACGCCTCCGTCAATTTTGTAACCCCAACCAGTTGCAGGGGGGTGGTGCGACCTATCCAGATCAATGTCTAAAATCATGTTCCAGTCCCTTCCTAGTATCCAGAGGATGTCGGCCCAGTAGGGCAACACTCTGCTCACCTTACTCAGATATACCTCTTGGTCGAAGTTCGGGCGTATATACTGCCTATAACTAACAACGTACCATCTAGCATGCCCTTCACCATAATATATCTCCCTTGGTCGTCCACTCTCCTCTCTATCTCAACAAAGGGCGTCCCGTGTCGAACCCAGATGGTTGCCCCTCTAGAGAAGGCAGAGTATGTCGTGGAATATATAGTACCTCTCCATCGTTTCCTTAGTGTCTGTGCCTCTGCTGTGGTTAGGTGTGATTCCTGTAAGAATGTGATCTGTGCATGTTGCCTAAGTAAAAACTCGTGGATCCGGTGCCTTTTTTGAATCGCACCAAGCCTGCGCACATTCCACTTGGCAAATTTATATGACCCTGATCTTTCAGCCATTATCTCCTTCTATCTGATCTCGGAGTGTCAGTAGGAGTTTTCTGTTACAATCTATAAGCGTCAACCTGGAGACCTCTGCCTTCCCTTCCCTAAACCAAACTAACTTGGCGCAGCATTGTAACGGTGCTGAGCCGAACAAAGGAATCATAAACGTAATGAACAAAACACAATTGCATTCGCCAGTGGGGGGGGTGGCCTAGCGCTGCTCTAGTTATCTTAACTGCCCTATTGGGTGCCATGGGCTCTACAGTGAACCAACCCAGGGGCAGTCAGTCCAGGAGTCTGTTCTTCGTTACCATCTGGAGGTCCTTTTAGAGGGGGTATATGAGCCTTTTAGGGGTGTAACTGACCAGGAAGGCCCCATCACCGGGTTTCCCACCACTAAGAGGGGAGTCCCCCCCGTAGTCCACCCCCCTGATACAGATAAGTACAGTTCCCAAGTCCCCCCGGATTCCTCTGCGTATTAAGTTTACAAGTGTAAGTTATTTATCATCAAAAGGATACTAAATGTCAACAAGCGTTTCAACCGGTATAGGCCGGTCTCCACATCTCTTCAATTGTCCAACAATCCGTCTGCCGCCCTCGGTGTTACAGGGGGGAATAGGACCATGCTATACTCCGAATCACAGTGAATCGTGCTTTCCTCCGTGTCCGTGCTAATTTTCTCCTGCTCCTCCCGAAAGCTGCCCACCAATTCGACCAAGTCCAGCTGTTCTTCCCGCTGCTTCTCCTTCGATGGGCCGCGATTCCCGGGTCTCCTTCCCGGGGCAGGGTTGTCCCCCCAGTCGGATCCAGAACTCTTTCCGAGCCGTCAGTAATTGTATTCCGAGAGGCCTCTGGGCCGCCATCAATGTCCATTACGTCCAGCCACTCCTCGACGTCTGCCGGGCTCTCAAAGAAATGCGTCTTCTTATCATATAAGATCTTCAGCCGAGCTGGGAACAATAGCACGTATGTCAGCTTGTCCTTTTAAAGTCTCTTTTTTACCTCCTGGTATGAAGAACGCTGTTTTTGTACTAGGTTGGTGTAATCCGGATAAAGAGACACGTGGCGATTCTCATATTGTATTATTTATTTATTTATTTATTTTTGACACTTGTAAAGCGCTACTTATACCCTTAGGCGTCAAGGCGCTGAAAACCATTATTGAAGAAGTGGGAGAGAAGAATGAACAGAATGAAAGTTGAGCATGGTTAATGAGAGAACAGCCAGGTTTTCAGGAGTTTACGAAACTGAAACAGCGTAGCACTTCGTCTGATGTTGAGAGGCAAGGTGTTCCAAAGTCTGGGGGCCGCCACCAGAAAGCGACGGTCTCCCCAGGACACTGTTTTGGTGCGTGGGACAGACAGTTGATTAAGAGTGGCTGAGCGTAAAGCTCTTGTCGGTTTGTAAAGTTGCAGTTTGTCTCTCAAAAAATGTGGTCCTCGATTATTAACTGATTTGAAGACTATACAGAGAGCCTTGAAGTGGATCCTTTTTTGTACAGTCAGCCAGTGAAGGTCTTTTATGTTTTGGGCAATAGGTTCGAACTTTGTTTTGCCGGTAATGAGACGGGCTGCTGCATTCTGTATAGTTTGAAGTTTTGTGGTGACTCGAGATTGCGCATTGAGAAATAAACCGTTACAATAATCCAGGGATGAGAGGACAAGAGCCGAGACCAGTGTCTTAATCGCAGATTCGGGTAGAAAAGGACGAATTTTGCGAATCATTTTTAGTTTTAGGTGCGCTGTGGATGCTGTCTTATTGGCATGATCCATGAAATTCAGTCCATCATCGAAGATAACCCCCAGATTCCTGACCTTCGAGGTCGGTGTGGGAGGGGTACCAAAGGTCTCTGGCCACCAACTGGTGGACCAGGCTGGGGACAATGGACCGAAAATAAGCACCTCAGTTTTCTCTGAGTTTAGCTTTAAGCAGTTGGTTTCCATCCAGTCCCCTATGTCTAGGAGCCCTTTCTTAAATTTTTCAGCTACTTGCTCTCCGTCACCCTTGATCGCCAACACTAGTTGGGTGTCGTCGGCGTACGAGGTAAGGCTCATCCCATGAGCTTTGATGGTCTTAGCTAGGTCCGACACATAGATGTTGAAAAGTGTCGGACTAAGGGATGAGCCTTGAGGGACACCATAGGGGGCGGAGAGTTGTGCTGATTGAAAGGGTCCTAGGATGACCGCCTGCGTTCTATTGGCAAGGAAGGAGGCTATTAAGTTTTTGGCAGAGTGACAGATGCCAAATCCTTGGACACGGTCGACCAAGATGTTGTGGTCGACCGTGTCAAAGGCCGCTGATAGGTCTAGCAGCACCAATATGGCAGTGCCACCTTGGTCCCTAATCTCCCTGATGTCATCCGCGGCTTTAATCAGGGCGGTCTCGGTCCCGTGAAATTTTCGGAACCCAAACTGCGTATCGTCCAGGAGCTGGTGAACCTCGATGAACTCAGAGATCTGGGTGTTCATGATCTTTTCGATGGTCTTAGCAATGAACGGTAAACTGGCAATTGGTCGGTAATTTTTCAGCTCATTTTTATCGAGCGAAGGTTTTTTTAACAGAGGCTTTAGTAGCATGTTTTTGAGCGAATTAGGGTATTGGCCTGACCGCAGTATCAGATTGCAGACCTGTGTGAGAGCTGGTAGGATAACTTCTAAAGCTGGTCTGAGGACAGATAGGGGGCAAGGGTCGAGGGGTGAACCTGATTTAATGGTCAGAAGTGTGTTTTTTATTTGCTCCTGGGTAACTGGTTGAAAGCACGGAAAGACATTAGCTAAGGAGGAGGTGACGGAAGATGTGGCGACCGGAAGTGATTTGGAAGAAAATGCTTGGTAGATGTCATCTACTTTGGTGTAGAAAAAAGATGCAAGAGCGTCACACAGAGATTGTGACGGGGGAGGCGTGAGGTCAGGGGAGTTACCTGATAAAGCTTTGGTAATGGAGAATAGTTGTTTACTAGAATTCCTGGCCTGCACGATTTGGTCAGTATAATATTCTCTTTTGGCTTTCGCTATCATATTTTTATATAGGGCAACAGCTTCCCTATAGGCAGACTTACTGACAGCATCATAGTCTTTCCTCCAGGTTCTCTCCTTGCTGCGGTTTATCTGTTTTTGTGTCCTAAGTTTGTCATTGTACCAAGGAGCGGAGGGTTTAGCTCGGTTGCTAGAATGTTCCTTGGAAGGGGCTGATTGGTGGGATGCCTGACCAATCCAGTCATATAATTGCTGGAGAGCTATATTGGGGTCTGCAACGAACTCTGGACAAGTTTGTATGAGTGTAGACTTGAAATTTTCTAGATTTATATTTTTCCAGTCTTTAAACGGTAGTTTAGGAACCGATTGGGAATTGTTATTATAATCATTGCGAGTAGCAATGTTCGCAAAGATTGCAAAGTGATCTGTCCACTGCATGGGCAGAATGTTAGTGATTTGGAGTCCTTCTAAATTGGAAAAGATAGGGTCCAGAATGTGGCCCGCTTGGTGTGTGGAGGACATGACAAGCTGTTTTAACCCTAGATTGCCTAGGTCAGAGGTGAGGGCAACGGAATCAGCTAGGTGATCAAGATCTAAGTGAAAATTAAGGTCACCGAGAACTGTGAAACTGGTTTCTGTAGCTACAGATTCCATTATAGAGTTTAAGCTGGACAGAAAAGTAGTTTTTGATCCCGGGGGCCGATATATTAACATTCCCTTAAAGTTGAATGAGGGGGAGATGTTGATAGAAAATTGCATGGCCTCACAGGCGGTGGAAGGAATGATGGTTGTTTTAACAGGGTATGTGTCTCTGGCGATTATGGCCAGCCCACCCCCTCTTTGTTTGGGCCTATCCTGACAGTAGGCCTTAAATCCTGGTGGCACAGCGATGACCAGATCTGGCTGTGAGGATTCATCTGTCCACGTTTCCGTGATGAACAAAATGTCGAGAGAATAGTCAGTAATAAGATCAAATATTTCCTGCCTGTGCTTGCCAAGAGAACGGGCATAGATAAGAGCTATAGAAGTAGTATCACCTGCATCATAGTTGATTGGAGTGCCCATGGTTTGAAGGGGAGGAAGAAGGGGGATGGAGTAGAGGCAGTGAGGACAAGCGATGGTCGTGTCTTTATGAATATCTGAGAGGTTCCTTTTTAGACATTTGGACGTGTCAGGTGGACATGAGGCAAGTAGATCATGTCTGGAGTAAGTTATGATACTTGCCGATAAATTTTTGGCAGGATGTGTGGCCCTGGGCCCGGTCCCGGCGCGGACGGGCGCGGACGGGCTTGCCTCTGGCGCGCCTCCGGCGCGCCCGCTGCGCCCGCCCGCTGCGCGGACGGGAAATACCTTTGATTTTATGCATGAAAAAGGCGGGAAGGGAGGGAGCGTTCGATAGACTGGAGCGCAGCCCTTCCCTGCTCAAGATGGCGGGTGAGTCACGAGTAGTCACGTGACCGCGACCGAAAGGGCAGCGCTGAGGTAAATGCTCTGCTGTCGCGCAATGCAGCGCGCGTTAAATTCCAGAAGGTAAACTAAGTGTTTAACCACCAATGATGTATTTACAAATACACCTCCAAGGTTAACGCCCTATGAGCGAACAGTAACCACAGTCAGTACCAAGTACAATGTTTAAAAACAATTTCAGGGATAGAAAAGAGGTCCCCCGGCTTCCGCCTCAGGGGAGAGCAAGTTAAAATAAAGGTTTTACCGTGGTTGTGAAAGACGTCCCTTAAATATACACAGGGGGCGGGAGCGCTCGATAGACTGGAGCGCAGCCCTTCCCTGCTCAAGATGGCGGGTGAGTCACGAGTAGTCACGTGACCGCGACCGAAAGGGCAGCGCTGAGGTAAATGCTCTGCTGTCGCGCAATGCAGCGCGCGTTAAATTCCAGAAGGTAAACTAAGTGTTTAACCACCAATGATGTATTTACAAATACACCTCCAAGGTTAACGCCCTATGAGCGAACAGTAACCACAGTCAGTACCAAGTACAATGTTTAAAAACAATTTCAGGGATAGAAAAGAGGTCCCCCGGCTTCCGCCTCAGGGGAGAGCAAGTTAAAATAAAGGTTTTACCGTGGTTGTGAAAGACGTCCCTTAAATATACACAGGGGGCGGGAGCGCTCGATAGACTGGAGCGCAGCCCTTCCCTGCTCAAGATGGCGGGTGAGTCACGAGTAGTCACGTGACCGCGACCGAAAGGGCAGCGCTGAGGTAAATGCTCTGCTGTCGCGCAATGCAGCGCGCGTTAAATTCCAGAAGGTAAACTAAGTGTTTAACCACCAATGATGTATTTACAAATACACCTCCAAGGTTAACGCCCTATGAGCGAACAGTAACCACAGTCAGTACCAAGTACAATGTTTAAAAACAATTTCAGGGATAGAAAAGAGGTCCCCCGGCTTCCGCCTCAGGGGAGAGCAAGTTAAAATAAAGGTTTTACCGTGGTTGTGAAAGACGTCCCTTAAATATACACAGGGGGCGGGAGCGCTCGATAGACTGGAGCGCAGCCCTTCCCTGCTCAAGATGGCGGGTGAGTCACGAGTAGTCACGTGACCGCGACCGAAAGGGCAGCGCTGAGGTAAATGCTCTGCTGTCGCGCAATGCAGCGCGCGTTAAATTCCAGAAGGTAAACTAAGTGTTTAACCACCAATGATGTATTTACAAATACACCTCCAAGGTTAACGCCCTATGAGCGAACAGTAACCACAGTCAGTACCAAGTACAATGTTTAAAAACAATTTCAGGGATAGAAAAGAGGTCCCCCGGCTTCCACCTCAGGGGAGAGCAAGTTAAAATAAAGGTTTTACCGTGGTTGTGAAAGACGTCCCTTAAATATACACAGGGGGCGGGAGCGCTCGATAGACTGGAGCGCAGCCCTTCCCTGCTCAAGATGGCGGGTGAGTCACGAGTAGTCACGTGACCGCGACCGAAAGGGCAGCGCTGAGGTAAATGCTCTGCTGTCGCGCAATGCAGCGCGCGTTAAATTCCAGAAGGTAAACTAAGTGTTTAACCACCAATGATGTATTTACAAATACACCTCCAAGGTTAACGCCCTATGAGCGAACAGTAACCACAGTCAGTACCAAGTACAATGTTTAAAAACAATTTCAGGGATAGAAAAGAGGTCCCCCGGCTTCCGCCTCAGGGGAGAGCAAGTTAAAATAAAGGTTTTACCGTGGTTGTGAAAGACGTCCCTTAAATATACACAGGGGGCGGGAGCGCTCGATAGACTGGAGCGCAGCCCTTCCCTGCTCAAGATGGCGGGTGAGTCACGAGTAGTCACGTGACCGCGACCGAAAGGGCAGCGCTGAGGTAAATGCTCTGCTGTCGCGCAATGCAGCGCGCGTTAAATTCCAGAAGGTAAACTAAGTGTTTAACCACCAATGATGTATTTACAAATACACCTCCAAGGTTAACGCCCTATGAGCGAACAGTAACCACAGTCAGTACCAAGTACAATGTTTAAAAACAATTTCAGGGATAGAAAAGAGGTCCCCCGGCTTCCGCCTCAGGGGAGAGCAAGTTAAAATAAAGGTTTTACCGTGGTTGTGAAAGACGTCCCTTAAATATACACAGGGGGCGGGAGCGCTCGATAGACTGGAGCGCAGCCCTTCCCTGCTCAAGATGGCGGGTGAGTCACGAGTAGTCACGTGACCGCGACCGAAAGGGCAGCGCTGAGGTAAATGCTCTGCTGTCGTGCAATGCAGCGCGCGTTAAATTCCAGAAGGTAAACTAAGTGTTTAACCACCAATGATGTATTTACAAATACACCTCCAAGGTTAACGCCCTATGAGCGAACAGTAACCACAGTCAGTACCAAGTACAATGTTTAAAAACAATTTCAGGGATAGAAAAGAGGTCCCCCGGCTTCCGCCTCAGGGGAGAGCAAGTTAAAATAAAGGTTTTACCGTGGTTGTGAAAGACGTCCCTTAAATATACACAGGGGGCGGGAGCGCTCGATAGACTGGAGCGCAGCCCTTCCCTGCTCAAGATGGCGGGTGAGTCACGAGTAGTCACGTGACCGCGACCGAAAGGGCAGCGCTGAGGTAAATGCTCTGCTGTCGCGCAATGCAGCGCGCGTTAAATTCTAGAAGGTAAACTAAGTGTTTAACCACCAATGATGTATTTACAAATACACCTCCAAGGTTAACGCCCTATGAGCGAACAGTAACCACAGTCAGTACCAAGTACAATGTTTAAAAACAATTTCAGGGATAGAAAAGAGGTCCCCCGGCTTCCGCCTCAGGGGAGAGCAAGTTAAAATAAAGGTTTTAGGAATTTCTCTCCCGCTTTTTGGAGGAGGGCATCTCTGTCTCAGTAATTTAATAACCGTACTATCAGGGGGCGAGGCGGACGTCCAGGTTTAGGTCTCCCCATGGGGACGCGGTGTGCTCTTTCCACGCAGAAATGTGATGATAGGCCCTCTGCTGCAATATGGTCTCGGAACCATTGTTCCATGAAGTCCGCTGCGTGGGTCTCCTCACAGCGCTCCGGAAGGCCAATAACGTGAATATTGTTGCGTCGGTTGCGGCCTTCCGCGCCCTCCGCTCGGTCCTGTAGTGATGTTACATGCTGTTGCAGTTGCTGAAGCGACATTGTGTGGTCCGACACCGTCCGAGTGAGGCCAGCAAGCGCAAGTCTGTGTTCTTTGACCCTGTCAGTCAGCTTACAATGATCAGCCCTCAGCAGTGACAGGTTGGTATTGAGAGTCCCAAGTTGCTGCTCCATCGCTGTCCTAGTATCTCTGATCTCTTTCAGTATCAGATCTAATAATAATTCTGAGTTTTTAGAGCGCCTGGTTACACCTATTGGTGTGTCCCTGCGCTATCAAGACTGAACGGCAGCTGGAAGAGGTGGTGCAGGATATGCGGCAATAGTTTAAGATTTTGGAAACAGCAAAGTTTTCAGTTCTTTCCGGAACAGTGCCTCAGAAGGCTCCAAACGGAGCTTCTGTGGAAGAGAGTTCCACCTTCGTGCGGCCAAAAAGCGAAAGGAGTGCCCTCCCATTCTTGCCCTATTACTTCTAGGGACCAAGAATAGGCCAGTGCCTAGTTTGTCTGATTGTTGTCTCTCAGCAATGACCGACCACCCAGCTCCAGATGAGGCTCCGCAATTCCCTGTGGCCGGGGCTTGTTGTATCCCAGCCAGGCCATCCTGGCTGTCCAGTGTCTTCGTTCCCTTTTGAACCATGGCGAGTGCGGCCAGGTGCTGACCAGCCTTTTGCAGTCTCCGACCGCGTTTCTCTATAAGGGTCCCTGCGCCCCTTCTCACAGGGATCCCGCGTCTATAGGGCCTCTCAATTGCAGTTTTCTGCCCTGGGCTCTCCCACCGTCTTGTGTCCAATCAGTGGGAGGCCTCCTCCTAGGGCTCTGGCCACACGGACTCTCTGTCCCTATATCCCTTGGGCTGTCACCACGTGACTTCCCTGCTGGCCTCCAGGGCCGATCTGGGGCAAAGGGAGAAAGAAAACAGGTTAGGTGAGGACCAGCGGGGGGAGGTGGGATAGTCAATCCCCTCATGCGATGGACTCAGCCTCCTCACCATCCATCTGCAGGCACAGGAACTTTCCCCCACGAGGCACCGGCCTTGAGAGCCCCGCACTCCGCATCTCGCTCTCCGGACCCACTGAATCCCTGCCGGTCCCCGCCTCGGCCAGCCCCGTCGATTCCTGCAGTTCTAGGCCTCACTCAGGCCCCCCGGGCAACCCAGCCCGCGTCGGCCGTCCTCTGCGCCACAGCCACCGCCATTAGTGTGCCGGAACACCACCCTTCGAGACGGCAGCCGCCCAGCACTCAGGGCTCGCTCCGGTGTCCGCTACGCCCGAGACCAGGCGCCTCGATTTTTCTCTCTCGCCAGTACTGGCCCGGATTCTGCCCGCACTTTAGTCCCCGGCTTCAGTTATGGAGAAAGGCCGTAGCAGGCCCAGGCATCCACGGGGGGCTCCGTCGCTCGCAATTGCCACCGGCTTCTCACCGCTGTACCCGGGGGGGGTCCCGGCAGCAGGATCCGACCCCCAGCAGGTGTTACTGTCCCTCCAGACGGCGGAAAACAGGAGGTTAGCCCTGGGCAGCACTGGAGCTCAGGCTTCAATCACCCACCATCTTGGCCGGCTAGCCACGCCCACCCCAGCTATCAGATCATAGATCATGGAAGAATTCAACCTATATTTCTCATAAATCTTTTCCCGTGTCTGCCCCACCAATATAATGCGCAATCTGAAAAATGTGTTCTTGTATCCGCCTTCTTCTCTGTCCTGCAGCTTGTACCCTCATCCTCCTCGCCATGACATACAGCGTGGCCATCGTGAAACATTCTGAGGCATTCTGGGTCTATTTAAATTGTTTTCAGTTAGTTAACACCTGATGTGAATTGGTGCTATTTTGCATGTGCTAAATTGCGAATTCTAGCATGATCGCAAATTGCGAATGTTTGATGCATTGGTTTGCAAATCCCTATTTGCAAATTCGCAAATAGGATATCGCTATTTCATGGCCGCCAAATTGAAAAACTCAAAAATAGTGAATTTACATCAAATTTTTTATTTTCAATGATGGTGCTATTTTGCGATCCCAAACAGATGTTTTTTGCGATTCACACTGTTTGCGATCACAAAGTAGCTTGATGCATATGCCCCTCTGTCTCTTGTTGTGCTGTGTTACTGGAGGCATGCTAGCTGGCGCCCTAGTCATACTCATTAGTTGTACTTTGCTATTCTGCATTCTGCAGCTAGGGCAGCTGTAATAGACAAATTTCTTATTCCATTGCCCCTGCTCTTCTTCAAAATGCCTTACAATTTTACCTCCAAGGCAGTTGAATAATAATGAATGATATACGTCACATATAAATTCATGAGGACATCCTGTCTGCCGTAGGTAGATGGTGGAAAAAGCAATGCACTGCAGTACAGGAAAAGGATTAAGGAACAGGATATAGATTGTGTTTGGCACATTCGTCACATCCCATCTGCAAAAGTCAAGTTATTTACTTAGTTCCACTTTACTCCCTGTCCTCACCCTCCACCACAATTGATAATAATTTTTTTCAATGAATACATTTGCTTGGTAGTAAAGAAAGGAAACTTACTTTACTGCAGGGTAAATTTGAGGGATTAGGCCGGGTAAGTAGACGTTTTACTACAGAATAGTGGGGTGTCACTGGTCATCATCATGTGCCTAAGCTTTCGCTAATAAATTACTGTGGTTGACAAAAGTTGAAAGGGAAACATTTGAACAGGCGTAAATTCATTATGGAAGCCATAATGAAAATATCACTTGGCCAGTTAAATGTGGTGCAAGCCAAGAATGGATTTTTCACATTTTTGGGAAGGCTGGGACAGAACGTAGGACAGACTAAAGGAGCAATGTACTAGGAACTGACTGAATGGGCACAGGGAGGGAAGGGAAACACACCTTGTTTTCGAAATGCCATGCATTGAAAACTTTGTAAATGCCACATTAACTGAAGCAGACGCATGCTGCACAGACAACTCGGCAGTGCCAAATTGAACCATGCAGCACTTAGGTCATTATGGGGTAGCACTGGTGAAATGCCATAGGTAGGGAGGGAGGGAGGTAATGATTGATGATGGGTGGGATGCATAATATCTACCTCACTTAAAAAATACTGTGAGCCAATGGAGTAGACAGAAATACCACCCAAACCATTTAAATCAAAGCTTTGATAAAAATAATACCATTCCAACCAAGTAAAGGCGAGCACGCCCCTAGCCAGAAGAGTCCCTTTTTTCTTCGTCCAAGCAATTATCCATTCATATTTTTTATTGTTCTAGTATTCTTAACCCTTGACTTTGATACACATCATTTAAGATTTACATTATCTCATCCAGTCTTTCTGCATTGAAAACCATCCATCCATTTATATCTATCCATCCAAACATGGCTCTCAACAAATCTTTCGCCAACATCCATTTACCCATCCAATCATCCTTTCAGTCATCCTGTTTAAAACAACCGAGCATTCCTTTCACTCACCCATGGAAGGCATCTTTTGACCCATACCCTTTGACCCACACAAGCAGGAATCCTTTCACCTGTATACCCTTTCCCAGTCCTATCACCCACCTATATGCATCCTTTTACCCATGCATCCTGAAGAGGAACTTCATCCACAACAGAATCCTCGCCAACTCTTAGGAACTCTTACGTGTCATTCAGGAATTCACCAACCCACACAGCAAACCAACAGACATTACCCCGTCCCAAGACCTCTGCGACAAGCTTGGAACCTACTTCCACCTCAAGATCAGAACCCTCTACAACTTTGTCAACCACCCACAAGACGCCACAACCGGCCCTCTGCCCCCCAAAGACACCAGCCAGCCTACCATCTCCAACTGGACACCAATCGCGACTGAGGACACAGCCACAAAAATGAAAAGCATCTATTCAGGCCCCCATCGACCCCTGCCCCCGCACATCTACCAAAGGGCCGCGGACACCATCGCACCTGAACTGCAATGGATCATCAACACCACCTTCATTACAGGCACTTTCCCAGACGACTGGAAGCTTTCAGAAGTTAGGCCCCTTCTCAAGAAGCCCACGGCCGACCCCACCGACCTCAAGAACTACCGGCCGATCGCGCTCCTCCCCTTCGCATACTAAGTGGAAAAGAAAGCAGTCAACAGGGAACTGACACGATTCATCGAAGAGAATGCCATCCTCGACCCGTCCCAATCCGGATTCCGGAGCAACCACAGCACTGAGACCGCCCTACTCGCCGCCACAGACGACATCCGCACCCTGCTGGACCAAGGCAACTCCGCAGCACTCGTCCTCCTCGACCGGTCTGCATTCTTCGATACCGTCTCTCATCGCACATTAGTCGACAGATTACACGACGCCGGCATACAAGGAGCTGCCCTGGGCTGGATACGATCGTTCCTCACCGGAAGAAGCGAAAGAATCAGGCTACCACCATTCTTTCTGCCCAGACGGAAATCACCTGCGGAGTCCCACAGGGGTCATCACTGAGCCCGACCCTCTTCAACATCTACGTGCCTACCCTGGCAGCCATCGTCCAACATCACGGCCTCAACATCGTATCCTATGCCAACGACACCCTGCTCATCCTCTCCCTCATCAGTGAGCCCACCACTGCAAAACCCAATTTCCAAAGAGGATTGCAAGACGTCGCACTCTGGATGACCAACAGCTGCCTTAAACTCAACGCCGAAAAGACAGAAGTCCTCGTTCTCGGAACCACCCCTTCAGCATGGGACAACACCTGGTGGCACAACACCTGGTGGCTCACCACCCTCAGAAGCCCACCCACTCCTTCAGACCAAGCCAAAATCTTCAGCATCATACTCAATTCATCACTCACCATGAACCGACAGGTCAACGCCATCACCTCCAGCTGCTTCTACACCCTCTGCATCCTTCGAAAGACCTTCAAATGGATCCCCCTGGAGTCAAGAAAGACAGTCACCCACGCACTCATCACCAGCAGACTGGACTATGGAAACGCGCTCTATGCCGGCATCAACAAGTCCCTACTCCGCAAACTCCAGACAATCCAGAACACCGTTGCCAGACTCTTCCTCTGCATCCCCCGGCACAAACACATCAGCCAACCCCTTGCAGAGACTCTACTGGCTCCCCGTGGAGAAGAGGATCACCTTCAAGATCCTCACTCCCGCCTACAATGCCTACACAACAATGGACCCTAATATATCAACAACAGAATAAACTTCCAAGTACCCATAAGAAAGCTCCGGTCTGCCAACCTCACACTAGCTGAAACCCCCAGGCATCCACCGAGTCAGAGCAGGCGGAAGATCGTTCTCTCACATTGCAACCAAGACCTGGAACGAGCTGCTGTGCCGTGAGAAAAGAAGATTAACTGGACTTCTTTATATTATAGGTGGAGTTGTGCTCAGGACAATTTTTTCTTTATAGGACTGGGTTTCTGGTCCATATCTGGGGATACGAGTGGATGTCCCTGTCAGCACACTGTTATTGTTGTTTGTATCTACTTGTATTTCTATCTAGGACCCTAATTTGATATTCCCGATTCATGCCCTTATGCGGTTATAATTAATAATATCCTTATAAAGGCATAGGAATCATATCCATATTCAGTAATAGCCCATGCAGTCCACAGCACAGCACGGCTACTCCCAACGACTCCTAGAAAGCACAACGCGTTCTTTAAACAAACCAAGCCTCCAGCAGCCCTGGAAATTCCCCCCTGCTTTTGTTTTGATTTGAACAAGAACTCCTGGAGTCCAGAAAGAACTGTTAATTCTTAGTGAGGTTTTATGTCCAACCTTACGTCAAACCCGGCACCTTTCAGGTATAAAATACCAACAGTTGCCTTAAGCAAACACACGGTGGTTTGGAGTAGAGCGGCTATCTACTTGCCCGAGAGCCCAGCTGATGCGAGAGCCCAAGGAAGCCGCCCCTCCCCTTTGACGCGCTGGAGAAGCTACTTTTTCTCACGCCGAGAAAATCCAGCTCCGGTTTTTCCGAGTCACACTAGCGGGTTGCTGGGAGAGCGAGTCCTGAAGAGAGAGATACCAGATCTCCAACATTCTATTACCAAGGTACGGAGCTGACTAAACCCTTAAGAGAATTCTTGATTCAGATCCTTGGCAAAAAACAATCTTAACCAACTTAACTTAAACTGCTACTAACTTATTCCTTCCCAAGTATTAGGCTTAGGTCAGGTACATCGGGGTAGGCGTAGTTAGAAGCACCAGTTGAGTACGTTAGTCAATGGTTTTATGTATGTATATATTTTAAAGTATCATATGGCTAAGAAACCATATCTATGCTTTTACAGTATTATTTCATAATACTACTTTTACTGTACGCACGTTACTTCATGAGAAGTATTGCAATTGTGGCAATTCATTTCTCTTGCATGAGAAAGAAGACTGCTCAATAAAATAACACCTTTTTATTGAAAACGCCTGTCTCTCTATTTCTCTGCACTCTGGTGAAACTAAGTATGCACGATTGACTGAGTGAAATAGCTGCCTATTGTTTTCACATGACTCTAGAGATACACTCTATTCTGAGGGAGCAAAGTTGTCATGTTTGTATGGTTGTCAGAAGCTAATCCCTTCTTGTCTAAATCCGGAGAGTTAACTCTTTCCTGAACATTCAAGAAAGTTTCTAGTGACCTCTGAGCTAGCTGGCAAAACTAATTAAGTCTAATATAGTCAGTAGAGACCTAGTCGACCTCAGTCCTACGTCTACACTGCTGTTTATATTATTCCAATGTGCAGAGCCTATTGGGAATATAGGAACTACACTACATGGCGCCCAACGTTTGGTAAGGCGATAATCTAACGAAAGACACTAGAGTAACTCAGTCGTGCTTTTTCACACAGAACCCTTTTTCCGTAAAAACTTTAAAAGACGTCTGGAGTGGGTGAAAGGTTAATATCCGCCGGAACTTAGTTGGAAGAGATTCCTATGTATTAGTTTTTGGTTTAGTCAACGTTGAAGGATACAGTGTTCCAAAATATTGTGCACCTGATCTTTGTTTCCTTGAAACTTGATCTGCAACACAGAGCTTTCTGTCAGTAAAAATGGTGGAAAGTGACGATGAAGCAGAGAGAGCTAGAATAGCAGCTCAACTAATAGAGGATGACTCAACCATTCAAGACAATGACCCGAATGCTATACTCATTCTGGTCAACGTAAGGAGAACTATAACTCTTAAACTTATAGAAAATGGACTGACATCACGTGGTGGTACAGTCATATTTGTGGTAGAGGCCCATGAATATCGGCAGACAGAGGTATTCTATTCATGGATACAATTTCCAGCAGCACACGCTACAACAAAAGAATTCCACTATTACAAAATAGAGGAACCTCCGGATATATACACTCCTTTCGAGGACGTTGAAATCCCACTAAATTACCAAGAGCATCTGCTCTGGTTTAATGGCGCCCTAAAACATCAAAATCACATCACCAGGCACGGTCCACTAGGTAGACCAGGAGCAACGTGGCCGGTTCTGGCCAGCTACACACCACATCCAGACATTGATCAAATGCCAGCCTGGGAACTTTTAGCTCAGCTAAAACTATTAATTAAAATACATATACAATTGGTCCAATATGTCATGCGGACTTCAACAGTCCAACCCACAATTAATATTCCACAGCCGACCCCTCATCAGGGGAGCATAAACAAAATCACACCACAGAACATACAATCATGTCTTGGTAAAGTACCCACAAAACGGGAACAAATTCCATTCTGGTTGGCACAGAAAATTACTCAAGTAGAAGCAGTGTTTCCAGATACTACTCCTACTGAGAAACACAGAATTCTGACTATCTGTCTTCCAATGGGGATCGCACCACATGTGGAAGACTGTGACACTTGGGGCACAGTCTTTGCTTCAATATACACAAAAACACATGGTGTTCCGTCTATGGCGGATATACCAGATGTACTTAGACAGATTCAAAATTAATACGGTCCAGAACCTGCTTTAACTCTGGGTATGAAATTATTGAAAGACTTCAAGCAGGTCTCGGCTATATTGTTAGCCAACATAAAAGGAGAAGCAGCATCTGTGGCGATCCGCCAGAAATTGAAGGAGACAGATATAGCAGACCAACCATTTGAACTTGCCAGAATCATAGAAAAATCCTATGAAGAACTAGGAAGAGATAGTTTGGGTGGGAAACCGGTAAAACCCCAACTAACTGAAAATCCTGAAAAAACCTTTATTAAAAATAATACTCCAAAAAGGAGTTGGGATGGTAATAAACAGTCAAGAGGAAGGTCTCTTCAACGAAGAGAAAAATCTCCAGACCGAGTAAACAAGTCTCCCCAAAGGGAGCCCTCTGAGAAAAGATACAACCTTAGAGATAGGGATAAATTGAGAAAACCTGATAGATATCAAGATATTGATACACGTCCCTCTCGATCCCTCTCACTCAATCTTTCTCGATCTTCCTCACAGAAATCGGAAAGAAGAGGACGGTCAGAACACAGAGAAGAGCAAGAGTAACACAGTTACTACAAATATACGACGATGAGGCATTATCCTATGTCGATGACATCTATCTCACAGATGATGACCTGGAGACTCACTTAAAAAGAGTGAACACCATCATACTTGGGTTCCCTTCAGAGGGTTACAAATTCAACTTTAAAAAGTCACGAATTGCCCATCTAACTGTCCAGTTTTTAGGATATGAATTATCAAGTGAAGGCAAGAGCCTAGCTGACAATTTCTTAGAGAAATGTGCTGTACTGCAAGCACCAAAAACGCTGAAGAATTTACAATCAATACTAGGTTTCCTGAATTTCGGAAGAACATACATTCTAAATTATGCAGAGAGGTTTAAACCTCTCTATGAATTAATAAGACCTGATTTCAAACCAATAAATTGGATTCAGAAACACATAGAAATTTTAAGATCACTACAAACAGACATGTTAACCAAAACAAAATTGCAAACACGCGAAAACATACGCAATCTTGTAATCCGAGTCATCCCAGGAAGATGCGGATTCACATACCTAACCTCTAATGAGGGAGAAACGGTACCTATAGCTTACAAATCACATTTGTGCACTAAAGCTGAAATGAAATTCAGTTCTATTGAAAAAATTCTGACTGCGGTTCAAACTGCTGTAGCAAAAGAAAGAGCCCTAGCACAAGGTAAACGAATAATAATCGTTACACCGGTACCTGCCTTAGAAGCAGTAACAAAAGCAAGCATTCCAAATGCTAAAGCCTTACATCCGAGATGGATACAATGGGTTAATTCTCTTGCTGCAACAGACGTATTATACGAATTTGATCCTAATTTAAAAACACAAGAATTTCTCCAATATGAATATGAATGTCCTCTGCCGACTGAAATCCTGCCTCTGGAACATTATGGTTGTATAATATATACAGACGGATCAGCACAACCCGCAGTTGGGGGTAAACAAGCATATAGTGCTGCATGCGCGATCGTTAAAGGTCGTTGGCACGAAGGGAAATTTAGACCAATGGTCACTAAAACTCAATCTCTAGGAGATTGTACAGCTCAGCGAGCTGAACTATTAGCATATAAGATGGCGCTTGAAAATACCGATCGCGAATTCCCCACACTAATAGTGTGCGATTCATATTACTGCGTTCAGTCTTATAATGAATTCCTGCAGAACTGGGTTCAAAATGGCTTCAAAGATGCAAAAGGTGGCACAATCAAGCATAAAACGCTTTGGGAACAAGTAGTTCTTTTACAGAAAGAACTACAAAAGACTCACGTGATACATACACTGAGTCATTAACGTGATGGCGTTCACTTTGCGGGGAATTCATTGGCTGATGAAGCTGCGAAGGCAGCTGTGCAAACGGCTTCCGTAGCTGCTATCACCCGGTCAAAAACAAAAATAGACAGCAATATACTGCAAGCTGTCAGTGCTTCAGTAAAAGAGGACAGAAATACACTTCCGAAAGGCTTTCCAGTAAAGTACTCATACATAACTGATGAGAACAATGTTCAATTTGCTCGAATCCCTGGAGTGGGGGGTAGAGCAATTCCAAATATGGAACACAGATTAGGACTTATTACAGCGGCACACGAAGGGCTAGCTTCTGCACATGCTGGTATTTCCGCCACAACATCATTATTAAAAACAGAGATATTGGTGGCTGGGCATGAGAAAGCAAACTAAGAACTATGTTCTAGAATGCGAAATATGCCAAAGAATGAAAGTATCAACAGTAAAACGACCAGCACAGACGCCCCTTGTAATCTCAGATAAACCATTAGCATGTGTTTACCTGGACCACTGTGGTCCCTTACAAAGGGATGGCAACTATAATTATATCATGGTCGCAGTGGATTCCTGTATGAGATTCATTTGGATGTGGCCCCAGTGCTCGGCTGACGCCAGAACTGTTATAAAAGATTTGCGAGTCTTTATCGGCACATACGCAATTGGCATGCTACATTCTGATCAGGGTCCTGCGTTTAGCTCTCGAGCTTACAAAGAGGACATAAACAGCATGGGCATTGCATTGCGGTACTCTTCTCCCTTCCATCCTGAGGGAAATGCGGTCGTGGAAAGAAATAACCGGGACATAAAGCAATCTATAACGGCGAGGGTATTAGGTTCGGGTGATGGGTGGGTCAAACATTTAACAAGTGTCCAACGTAGTCTTAATAATCTGCCAAGAAATTCTCTAACAGGTCTCACTCCATTCGAACTATTGTTCGGTACTAGAATGCACATTCAGGATCTTGATTGTCACACTTTAGTGGTAGAAGAAAAATCCTTTGATATCAAAGACCGTTTGGCTGTTTTACAGGATTTAAATGAAACAAGAAAAAGTCTGAGTAACATAAAGTTGAAACAACAGCCGACAACCACTGAAGAAAAACCACCTGTCCCAGCAAGACCTGTCTGGATTCCAAAGATTGGGGATCTGGTCAAAGAGAATATCGCGGTGAAGAAGGAATTTGGGCCTTCTTACAGAAAAGCAGTACCTGTCTTAGCTGTCAGCGGAACGAGATCAGTTGTACTACCGCCACTTGCTGGTAAAAAGGAGAACCGAGTTGTATCCATCGACCTGGTAAAACCACAATCATGTGGCCAATAATAAGTAGTAAGCCCAGTGGACTCCCAAGAAATAGCAGAATACTGAAATTTTCTACAATCCAAGAGGCTCATACTGAGAGACTAATCACATTTGATAAACCTGCAGTGAATAAAAAAGGACTATGCAATAATGCCATGGAACTTGTGCCTCCTGAAACCCAAATTGCAATAGTTCGTCAAGAAACACCAATCTACAATGATGTAGCCTCTGACTATTCTAATGAAACAAAGAAAAATGCAAAAGCAAATGAAAATCCGGAAATAATTCCAACAATTGACAGAACTGCATCTGGCTACTTCATCAACTTCGACGACTTTTCAGAAGATCCAAGTGAGCATGAAGAAACGCCTGCAACAAAAACTTTCAAAGACAAAGTAATTGAACTTTCTCTCCAACTAAAAGAAACATATCTGATTTCACCATGGATTGAATTTTGGATTGTGTTAGGTGTACCTACTCTCCTGCTTTGGCTCATCATGGTTCAATGTTTGGGAAAATTCATTGATGGAAAATATAGTACAATGGACACAGCAAGTCAGAACATCAACTTGGCCCTAAAGCCTCACACATCCTCCGACATCGAGAAAAGAGAACTGTCATCAGTAAACATCCCAGCCAATCCAATACCCCTGGGTTAGCATGGGACAGAACTGTTTATGACATTTTGGCCCAGTTGAACTCTTGAAATATCCACACCAGTTCAAGGTTTCATTAAGTGACTTTGTGACACCTAGTACTTTCTCTGATGATTGGGACTTTGAAAACATTAATAATATGATGTCAGATTTAGTAATGTCAACCAAATTTACAGAACATGATTAATTACAGGGTTCATCGAATTATGAAGAGTTATACTGTTATAATCATTTTGGTGATCACTATTAGCATAAAACTGCACAGCCTAGAAATGTTTTATCTTATAACCAATGGGAGCACTGTCCAACACCGCCAAAAGGCTTCTCAAAAACATTTTATGAGAAATTCCAGTACTTCTCATGGTTTAACCACAGTGATCCAGAAACGTTTTATTTTAAAATGTTAACTAGGACAGGAATGAAAACAATGTTGACAAATACTAAATTGATTTATTCAGAAAAATCTTATGACAAAATGTCTACATTTGGTTTTGAATTTTGGAAAAACAACATTGAAACAAAAACGATCTGGAGTACCAAAGATTGGCAAGTACAAGGCCTAGAAGCATTATTTAGGGCCTACATGATCCCAGAACAAATGATATTTTTGAATAACACAATTCAACAAACTACTTGTCTTGGCTTAGCTAAGATAAAAGACTTAAATACACAGTCTATTCCGAAACCCATAACTGATAGTGATAGCACTACAGATGTGGAGATAGACGTATCCCATATTTTACACCAAAACAGAACACATCCTGATTGGAAAAAGTGGTTGATCTGGCCAACAGACACAAATAACTGTCAAGATAGATTCCTGAACAAAACACAGGGGTTCAAAATGACCAGGCCATACCCAAGAAACTCCCAGAGACAACATCCAGGGATAGTTACAACATACAGTGTAGGGAAACTATGCCTTGAGTGGCTACAGAAATCCACACTGGCTGAAATTAAGCAACACTTAACTTTACTTAAAGACTGTGCTGACTTGGTGATTTCATTCTGGGACCACGCACACAGCGTCAAAAACGTTTCATAGCGGCCGGAATATACGCTGCATACAACGAAGCTTGGAAAGTAATGCAAATTGAAACAGCAGAAAAAATACTAGAAATTGATCGTATAAATTTGGAAAAATCACTTTCTGTGGTCGACAATGGGTTAACGACTCTGTCCTCCAGAATATATTCATTGGACAGCATTGTATCATCTGCTATTGATATAATAGAGCAGGACTTACTAATGTTACAACATGATCAGTCTCAATTACGTTCTATTGTACAGCTTGGTTGGACGTTGCAAAATCTGCGTTCAGGCTACGTACCATGGCGTTTAATCAACACAACGTCATTATTCGGTATCTTTAACCTTACTGATAAACAAATCAGTTTGGCACAAAAAGGAGCAGATTATACGATTCTGAGCATTGAAAAACTTGAGAGATTACCATTGACAATGTCAGAGAGACCTGTCATTGAATGGATAATACACGGAACAATTTCAATTCCGATAACAACTTTCAAGTTTAAATACTGCCAAGAGTATATACCTGCAGGCCAGTATGAAAGGTTGGGTAAATAATACATCAAATCAACCTGGGGTTTACCCTATACACACAGATGTTATAGTGAAGGGAAAAAGGATGTATTCCTTGGTGGTAAAAAATCACTAGGCAGTACACTTCTGTGTCAAGGTATTAACTTGCATGGAGCCTGCGAAGGGTCTTCAAATAACCTTTCATGTCACCAGCATGGCACGCCTGCAAAACAGATCGAGCCATTTTTTTGACAACTTAGTAACAGGATTTACGTTTTAATAAGTGGCCACAGCTGTTGTGGAATGGTGCCAGGGAAAGCTTATCTCGTGACCGTAACTTCCAGGGTCGTTTGCTGTATGCAAGTGTTGTATCCACACAGCAATCCAGATATGGGGGCTGCGTTATGGCCTTTTTTGAATATCTCTTCTATTCGAATTGATACTTTAAGCAGAATGAAGTCTATTCTTTTACAGACAACTGTGCCTCTAACGTCATCCAAAGAAACGCATGATCTGCAAGTGGCAAGGACATCGGCAGGGATACATTCTCTTTTATCGACAAATTGCCCCTTGCATTTCGTAGAAAAGTTAAGCCAAATCTTAAACATGTCTGATACCAGTGGCATCACACATGTATTTAAGACAGTTTTTTCTGGACTGTTAGCACCCTTTGAAACAGTTCTGGGCATCTTCCCGAATTTTGTCCATTCTGTTTTTGGCGGCCTACCCTTAATCTTGGGACTCGTGGCAGGAACTTTATTTTTGTTCCTTCTGCTCCGATATGGCAAGCCAATCCACAGACAAGACTCCAGCAACGATGGAAGAAACGATCCTAGCTATACGATACCGAGACCGTATCACTAAGGTCCTCGGATTGGCCCGGCTAAGAGATCTAAGTACAACCTGGTTTCTTTCATTCAGACCAATCTTGCAGGATTGCATCTTAGCTGTGTCAGGGCCTGCTCCACGGGATCCGATCGATGAACAAAGGGGTCCACCTCCTGACGTTACCAACCCCCTGAATATGTACACAGGGGGTTCGAACCATCAGGCGAGGGATAAATAATGAAAAGAGACCGGGGACGGGTAGGGGTCAGCAGGGACAAGGGATCTGAAATGACAGAACAAAAGTTTTATAGCACCTGCCAATATCTTGACTATTCTCAATAGCACTCAATAGACCAATGAATACCTTATGAGGCTGTACACAGTCCGCCAACAATTCTAAAGGATTAATAGTCCAGCTTCCATTGATGTGGAATATGAACCTTAGGTAATTGATCCCTCCCTGGTCTAGAAACTTGTTCCTCTAAATGTTTCTTTGAGATAAGCACAAGTTTATAGTCAAATAAATCTTAAACGAGTTTGCAGTGAATACCACACTTCTTCACTCTATTAAGCAAGGTTCTGTTCCCCCAAAAGTACTTTGAATGTTCTTTAGTTCTATATGGTTTTCTCCGTTAGTGTACACAACAGAAAACAAAGTCTTTATCCAAATATAACGGCAACGTGTGGTTGTGACCGCCACTACGTTCCGCTACTTGAAGAAACCGAAACAACCACTCTCTAGCCGGCAGTAGGTAGCGAAGCACACCACTCTACTCCGGACAATACAAAAACACAATAAATGTTCCAGCCGGCAGCATGTAGTGGGCCCACCACTATACTCCGGGCAAGTCAGGACAAGATGAGCCCCAAGCTATGAAAGCTTTCCACGGTAGCTTGCAGCGGCCGCCGCTAAGCTCCGGGAAACAAAAAACCCCGAGGAGCCGGGTTTTGCAAATCGACACGCACCCAAACGGTGCGCTCCTTCGAGAAACGAAGGTGACGGATCCTATGTTGCCGGTAGGCGCCCGAGGCCAGGGCTCCTTCCCGGGACAATGAAACAGTACCTTAGGCTGAAGCGGAGCAGGAATCAGAGCTCCCGCTTCCCCACGGCAGCAACAGCTCGAAGAACGCCGGTCCTCCCAACAGCACGGGAAACACAAACAAAGGACTAAGAATTACGTGCAACGAGTATCCTGCATAACCACCCTTATACTTCCTCCCCACAGGGATCATGGGAGATGTAGTTCCTAATGTTTAGGTAGGCGCTGTATGCAGGAACCTGACAGTATGCCCTCTCTCCTAGCGCCTCCTAGGCCCAGGCTTGGCAGGAAACCTCAGATGAAAAGCTCTGACAGCTACGGGAGCATGTACGTTCGCAGATGGCTCCCAGGAGTCGTCTTCAGCCGAGTAGCCCTTCCAAGCCACCAGGTACCACAAAGCGCCTCTGCGACGTTTGGAGTCTTTTATGCATCGCACCACGTACTCCAGCCCATCGTCACACAACACCGGAGGGGGAGCTCTCCGCCGGGCAGCCAAAGCCGGTTTTAACAAACTACAGTGAAATACCGGATGGATACGGAGAGAGGCAGGAAGCTTCAGTTTATATGCCACAGGGTTAACCTGTTTCAACACCACATACGGGCCAATGAATTTAGGATGGAACACCGAACGGAGCTTAAACCTGATGTTTTTGGTGGATAACCACACCTTGTCTCCCACCTGGTACACAGGTCCCACACCTCGATGTTTATCTGCCCATTTCTTGTACTCCTGTTTGGCTCGAACCAAATGACTGGTCACTTTCTTTTGGATTGCATGCAGACGTCGAACCGAACTCAACACCGAAGGTTGATTACCCACTTCACCAGGAATGGAGATTGGTAAGGCCCGGGCATCGAATCCATAGTTGGCATAGAAGGGGGATACCCCCAATGAACTATGCCATGCATTATTATAGGCGAATTCTGCTAGCCACAGCAGGGACACCCATGAATCCTGTGCCTCAGCCGCATAACAACGTAGGTACTTTTTCAACGTCTGATTAAGCCGTTCGGTCTGACCATCAGTCTGTGGGTGGAAGCTGGTTGACAAAGAGGCCTTGATCTTCAACGCCAAACACCAGGATTTCCAAAATCTCGCAATGAACTGTGGACCCCTGTCGGAAATGATGATTTCAGGGATTCCATGAAAGCGAAAAACATTAGACAACAGCAGCTGCGCAGTTTGACCTGCCGTGGGGAGGTTTCGGCACGGTATAAAATGTCCCATCTTTGTAAGGCTGTCCACGACCACCAGGACTGCTGTATGGCCATGATCAGAAGGCAACCCAGTGATGAAGTCCATGCTTATACTCTGCCATGGTTTCTTTGGAGTGGGCAGAGGCATAAGTTTCCCCTTACTCTGGCACTGCGTCGTCTTTGCACGAGCACACTCCTCACACCGACCCACCCACTCTGTTACGTCTCGGGATAAGGTATCCCACCAGAACTGTCTTTGGACCAAAAGCACTGATTTCTTTATGCCTTGATGACCAGACATTGGTGAAGAGTGACACCACTCAAAGGCCTTTTTTCTACTTTCCAAGGAAGGCAAGAACAGTTTATTTTCAACAAAAGGCAAACCCCTGATAAGGGATCGTCTGTTATCTTTGCTACACCACGACCTCCAGGCTGCCTCGGTCTTTTGTCCCTTGATTGTCTCTAGGAATACATCCGCATTGAGCACACAGATTACTTTGCTAGGCTCAATAATGGCATCCATTGGAGGATCGATCTTTACCTCTGAGGAGTCGCCCAAGCGTGACAACGTATCTGCTTTCTTGTTTTCAACGCCTGGACGGAATGTTATCAGAAAATTGTACTCCGCAAAAAACAGCATCCACCGCATCTGTCTCTGTGACAGATGCCTAGCTGTTCGCATGTATTGCAGATTGCGGTGGTCTGAGAACACGGTCACTGGATGTAAGGCCCCCCAAAGGTACTGTCTCCATTCCTGGAAGGCCTTTTTAATAGCAAGGAGTTCTTTTTCTGCTATGGTGTAGTTTTTCTCTGCTTGGCTCAGTTTTTTGGAGAGATATGCTACCGGGTGGAGTTGTCCTGTTTGTACATGCCTTTGAGACAGGATAGCCCCTACTGCTTCATCTGAAGCATCTGCCTCTACAACATACGGCAATTCAGGTTGTGGATGTGCCAATATGGGTGCAGTAACAAACGCCCTTTTGAGAAGATTGAAAGCAGACTCCGCTTCCTGCGACCAATCATACACCACCCCTTTTCTGAGTAGCCAAGACAGAGGTGCAGCAAGGCGCGAAAATCCATCGATAAACCTCCTGTAATAGTTTGCAAAACCCAGGAAACATTGAACTTCTTTCACTGTTTTAGGAGTGGGCCAGGACTGGACCGCTTGCACCTTCCTTTCCGCCATTTGCAAACCATTCGGACATAGCATGACCCCCAGGAATTCCACAGTGGTTACTCCAAATTCACATTTACTAAGTTTACAGAACAGATTGTTCTCTCTCAGTCTCTGTAAAACCTGTATCACATGGTCGTGGTGAATCCCTTCATTACAAGAATAAATCAGAATATCATCGATGTAAACCACTACACTGATGTCTACCAGATCTCTCAAGACATCGTTCAGGAAGTATTGGAAGGCGGCCGGGGCGTTACATAATCCAAACGGCATAACCATGTACTCAAACAACCCATAGCATGTTTTGAAGGCCGTCTTCCATTCATCACCCTCCCTCATCCTCACAAGGTGATATGCCCCCCGAAGATCTAACTTAGTATAAATGTAGGCCTTCCGTACTTGATCTAATAGCACCGGAATGAGGAGGAGAGGGTACCTGTTACGGACAGTGTTCTTGTTCAGCATTCTGTAATCCACACAAGCCCTCAATTCACCATTAGCTTTCGCTATAAAAAATAGGGGAGAGGCTGCCGGGGACTTGGAAGGGCGGATAAAGCCTATATCTTGATAATGTGTTAGATACTCTTTGAGGTGCTTGGTTTCAGGCACAGACAAAGCATACACCCGACATGTGGGCATCAGGGCACCTTCAACCATGTCAATGCAACAGTCATACGTACGATGAGGTGGTAGTTCATTAGCCAGCTGTTCGCTGAATACATCAGCAAACGACTGGTAGGCACCTGGTAATGATACTTCCTTTTCGGCCGCAGTCGCCACCTGAAAGGGAGTAGACAACTCTCTAGCCTGAGTAACCGGACGTGCTAACATATGTTCCTGACACCCTGGTGAAAGGAACCTCAATTTTTTCTCTTTCCAGTCAATATCAGGGTTATGATAGGAAAGCCAAGGCATACCCAAAATCACCTCATATTGCGGAGCCTCGATTATGTTGAGGGTTAGTTTATCTCGATGTTCCCCTTCTGGTAACTCTACCACTAACAACACTTCTTCTGTCTGTTCAGTGATCATTCCTGATTTTAAGGGTTTCCCATCTACGGCCCATACTTCCTCTGGGTGTGCCCTGGAAATGCGTTTTAGGTTTAAGGACGTGACCAGTCCGCTGTCTATAAAATTGCCCGTGGCCCCAGAATCAATCATAACCAATACTTGGTGGCCCACTAAATGGCTTTCCAAACACATGGACAACACGATGTGGGACACTGAATCCTGAAGCACCTCACAAACCAACGAAGGTAATTTTAAGGGTGTCTGATCATCCCTGTCCTCCGTATCCTTGTCATATGACTCGGTGCTGGATACTGCTAACCTTTTCTTGACCCAACTCCCTGTATTTTTTGGCTTGGAGGGACATTCTCTCACGTAATGACCTTTTCTCCCGCAATACATGCACAACCCCTGGGTTCTACGGGTTTCCTTTTCCTCTCTAGTTAAGGGTGCTCTCACTGCCCCTATCTCCATAGGTTCATGGCTCTCCCCTATGGATGACGGCCCCTTCTTACTGAAGTACTCTGGCCTAGAGGATCCTCTGTCCCATTTTCTCCTGTCACCAGACCTCTCGGACATTCTGCCATCGAGTCGTAAGGACAGGTTAATCATACCAGTGCAGGTAGTGGGTTGGGGGTCTATTTGCGCTATAACATCTTTCATCCCATCCCGTAACCCTTGATAATAGATGGACATCTGTTTCTCTTCAGGCCAGGAAGACTCGGCCACCAATCTATTGAAGGAAGTTAAATAGGTAATCAATTCGTTACGTCCCTGTCTTAACTCCATCAATTCTTTGTCAGCCCTGAACGTAGTGGCCCTTCGATCAAACACCCTCTCAAACTCCGTTCTGAAAGCCCCCCAGTCAGAAAGAATGGCATTGTCTCTCCTTACCAGTGGGACCGCCCAGCTGGCTGCATCTCCTATCATATAAGAGATGGCGAACGCTACTCTTGAATGGTGGTTGGGAAAGGAAGCGGGTTTGCAAGAGAAATGCATCATGATCTGTGTGAGGAATATCTGCGTCTTAGAAGAATCCCCAGAATATCTCTCAGGGCTTGCCAATGGGATAGGAGGAGGTACCGTTACTTGTATGCGAGGATTAAGCGTAGCAGCATCAAAGGGATTGCCAACAAGCCTATCCACTCTTTCCCTTAATGCAGTAGCTTCTGCCCTGGAGGCTGTAGCCTCTGCTTTAGAAGCTACCAACTCTTGTTGAACTATCACCAATGCTTGTAGCACTTCCTCTAGGGTAGCCATGTTTGTTCAACAACCTTATCAGGTGGAGCATAAATCTTGGGCACGTAATTCTGTCAGGGCCTGCTCCACGGGATCCGATCGATGAACAAAGGGGTCCACCTCCTGACGTTACCAACCCCCTGAATATGTACACAGGGGGTTCGAACCATCAGGCGAGGGATAAATAATGAAAAGAGACCGGGGACGGGTAGGGGTCAGCAGGGACAAGGGATCTGAAATGACAGAACAAAAGTTTTATAGCACCTGCCAATATCTTGACTATTCTCAATAGCACTCAATAGACCAATGAATACCTTATGAGGCTGTACACAGTCCGCCAACAATTCTAAAGGATTAATAGTCCAGCTTCCATTGATGTGGAATATGAACCTTAGGTAATTGATCCCTCCCTGGTCTAGAAACTTGTTCCTCTAAATGTTTCTTTGAGATAAGCACAAGTTTATAGTCAAATAAATCTTAAACGAGTTTGC
Organism: Lissotriton vulgaris; assembly: GCF_964263255.1. NCBI lineage: Eukaryota > Metazoa > Chordata > Amphibia > Caudata > Salamandridae > Lissotriton > Lissotriton vulgaris. Next base: position 1,700,552,843 of record NC_141687.1, read on the forward strand.
AGTGAATACCACACTTCTTCACTCTATTAAGCAAGGTTCTGTTCCCCCAAAAGTACTTTGAATGTTCTTTAGTTCTATATGGTTTTCTCCGTTAGTGTACACAACAGAAAACAAAGTCTTTATCCAAATATAACGGCAACGTGTGGTTATGACCGCCACTACGTTCCGCTACTTGAAGAAACCGAAACAACCACTCTCTAGCCGGCAGTAGGTAGCGAAGCACACCACTCTACTCCGGACAATACAAAAACACAATAAATGTTCCAGCCGGCAGCATGTAGTGGGCCCACCACTATACTCCGGGCAAGTCAGGACAAGATGAGCCCCAAGCTATGAAAGCTTTCCACGGTAGCTTGCAGCGGCCGCCGCTAAGCTCCGGGAAACCAAAAACCCCGAGGAGCCGGGTTTTGCAAATCGACACGCATCCAAACGGTGCGCTCCTTCGAGAAACGAAGGTGACGGATCCTATGTTGCCGGTAGGCGCCCGAGGCCAGGGCTCCTTCCCGGGACAATGAAACAGTACCTTAGGCTGAAGCGGAGCAGGAATCAGAGCTCCCGCTTCCCCACGGCAGCAACAGCTCGAAGAACGCCGGTCCTCCCAACAGCACGGGAAACACAAACAAAGGACTAAGAATTACGTGCAACGAGTATCCTGCATAACCACCCTTATACTTCCTCCCCACAGGGATCATGGGAGATGTAGTTCCTAATGTTTAGGTAGGCGCTGTATGCAGGAACCTGACAACCTGTGCTTCGATGTCTGCTATGCGGAGAAGAATGCGCGTTGAACGTCTGACTTACACTACCATCAGAAGCACCAAAGGATATCGATACTTTGCTCGGTCCTGTAACGATTCATGCATCGCATTGTCCCCAGCGGCGACCTATTCTGATGACGGCATTCGTTGAGACTTCACCACTACGAGTAGGTGGCGGTGAGGTACAAGAGGAAAGCAGCACCAAACAGGTACAACCTTCTGTGAGCATTGCTGATCCACACGCTCCAAACTGCACAGTTGCAGCATTTTCGAACTTGGTCGAACTTTCACCTGATGTTGTAGACCAATTTTTTGCGAGTCTGTCTGATATGATGTTCTCTCCTAACAACGAGAAAAACATTTAAAAACAATGATCACACAGCGTTCCCTGAACTTAGAATTCGGCCTTCAGTTGTTTTTTTTTTTATTTTTTTTATTTTTAGAAAACCTTTATTGGAGATAAGGGCAGGTACAATCGTTACAAAGCAGAACATCATAATCAGCCATCGGAACAGAGTAAAACAGAGCAAAGCAATTATACCATGGCAGTGCAAGGCTCCGTCCCGCATATGCTCGGTTGCAACCCCGGAGAGCAGTGTTGTGAAGAAACAACAGGAGTGATGAAGGTTTAATTTTAAAATAATAAAAGGAGCAGGATCTGTGGCAATATAAATAGGTCAAAACAAATCAGGGAAAACTCAATAAACAGGATAATCACAAATCAGGTGAACTGGCAGCGGGAGACAACGATTTCACACGGTAGCAGGATAGTCAAGTTGATAAAGAATCCCGCAGCCCGCCCACCAACTAGCTCTCGATCGCCGTAACAAAGCAGTCAAAAACTTCCTTATTAATCGAGATAGGACAAGTGTACTAAGAACTACCACCACAGAAACCCGAAGAAGGAAGAATAGAGTTAACAGGGAACAAGAATAAGAAGGCCATAGAAACAAAGGAAAAAGAAACCAAAAAGAAGACTGCAAAACCCCTCCCCCATCCCCCCACCCTGCACCCCTGCATGTGGCCATGGCCTACCCCCCGATTTAGAAAATGGGGTGGTGATGAACAGAGTGTCTGAGTTAAACAGACCACTCTTACCCAGTCCAAAGATCAGGGCTTGATCCATCACCGTTATTTATCTCACTGCCCCATCCCAGCTCAGAACCTGGCTATATGCAAATCAGTCTGTCCCTGGCCCAGTGCATCATGGGAACAGGGCAGACTAAACTACCAAGCCAATTCTTCACCAGAAAGGAGACAAGCTACCGGGGACCGGTTTCTGGCATTTCAACCTTCTTCGGCCCGGCTTGCTTGAATCCTGATGGAGCAGTGAGAAAGGGACTCATGTCTGAGTATACCCTGCCACACCTATAGTGGCCAAAAACGATTTTGAAAAGGGGGTGGTGATGAACAGAGTGTCTGAGTTAAACAGACCACTCTTACCCAGTCCAAAGATCAGGGCTTGATCCATCACCGTTATTTATCTCACTGCCCCATCCCAGCTCAGAACCTGGCTATATGCAAATCAGTCTGTCCCTGGCCCAGTGCATCATGGGAACAGGGCAGACTAAACTACCAAGCCAATTCTTCACCAGAAAGGAGACAAGCTACCGGGGACCGGTTTCTGGCATTTCAGCCTTCTTCGGCCCGGCTTGCTTGAATCCTGATGGAGCAGTGAGAAAGGGACTCATGTCTGAGTATACCCTGCCACACCTATAGTGGCCAAAAACGATTTAGAAAAGGGGGTGGTAATGAACAGAGTGTCTGAGTTAAACAGACCACTCTTACCCAGTCCAAAGATCAGGGCTTGATCCATCACCGTTATTTATCTCACTGCCCCATCCCAGCTCAGAACCTGGCTATATGCAAATCAGTCTGTCCCTGGCCCAGTGCATCATGGGAACAGGGCAGACTAAACTACCAAGCCAATTCTTCACCAGAAAGGAGACAAGCTACCGGGGACCGGTTTCTGGCATTTCAGCCTTCTTCGGCCCGGCTTGCTTGAATCCTGATGGAGCAGTGAGAAAGGGACTCATGTCTGAGTATACCCTGCCACACATATAGTGGCCAAAAACGATTTAGAAAAGGGGGTGGTGATGAACAGAGTGTCTGAGTTAAACAGACCACTCTTACCCAGTCCAAAGATCAGGGCTTGATCCATCACCGTTATTTATCTCAATGCCCCATCCCAGCTCAGAACCTGGCTATATGCAAATCAGTCTGTCCCTGGCCCAGTGCATCATGGGAACAGGGCAGACTAAACTACCAAGCCAATTCTTCACCAGAAAGGAGACAAGCTACAGGGGACCGGTTTCTGGCATTTCAGCCTTCTTCGGCCCGGCTTGCTTGAATCCTGATGGAGCAGTGAGAAAGGGACTCATGTCTGAGTATACCCTGCCACACCTATAGTGGCCAAAAACGATTTAGAAAAGGGGGTGGTGATGAACAGAGTGTCTGAGTTAAACAGACCACTCTTACCCAGTCCAAAGATCAGGGCTTGATCCATCACCGTTATTTATCTCACTGCCCCATCCCAGCTCAGAACCTGGCTATATGCAAATCAGTCTGTCCCTGGCCCAGTGCATCATGGGAACAGGGCAGACTAAACTACCAAGCCAATTCTTCACCAGAAAGGAGACAAGCTACCGGGGACCGGTTTCTGGCATTTCAGCCTTCTTCGGCCCGGCTTGCTTGAATCCTGATGGAGCAGTGAGAAAGGGACTCATGTCTGAGTATACCCTGCCACACCTATAGTGGCCAAAAACGATTTAGAAAAGGGGGTGGTGATGAACAGAGTGTCTGAGTTAAACAGACCACTCTTACCCAGTCCAAAGATCAGGGCTTGATCCATCACCGTTATTTATCTCACTGCCCCATCCCAGCTCAGAACCTGGCTATATGCAAATCAGTCTGTCCCTGGCCCAGTGCATCATGGGAACAGGGCAGACTAAACTACCAAGCCAATTCTTCACCAGAAAGGAGACAAGCTACCGGGGCCTACCCCCCAGCAGCGTGCCTGTCGCCCAATATGAACCCGAAATATAGACAAGAGGACAAGAGAAATAAGGAGAAAGAAAGAAAGGAAAGGCAATAACCAGAAAGCCCACGATAGGGAAGGAAACGTGGGGGAGAATCCCAGTGCGGGAACCTCAACCCCCCCCCCCCTTTCACCCACCCTAAAAAACAATCAGAGATCTATCATACAATATTGAGAGCGCCCACGTAAACAGAATAGAGAAATCGCTACGCAGTCCAAGTCCCGCGGGGGTCATAGTGCACCCCGCCGCCGCAGAAATGGCGCTCTAAGCACATACGACTCAAACAGGTAATCAGGATCAGTGGTGCAGGTCCCACCCGCCCCAAAATGCCGGACCAGGGCCAAAGTCCCAAAGGGAAGAGTCATGGAAGTTCAGGAGCAATCAAAACCTCCCCAGAGTCACTTGAGTAAGCACTCAGCCACCTCCGATCTTGATCCACAAAGTACTCTGTCCTGTATCCAATCCACCATTAGCCTTCTGCAAGCCGTCCCAGGGAGCAGGTACGCCGTGCCGCCATCAACAAGTCACCTCCGCATTGAGTCCCAGCTCCGCCGCAATAGGATTAACCATCACCACAATGGAAGTGACGAGAAAAGCAGGAGCCGGACACAATAGAGCATTGGCGCAATGACAATCGGGACCATGTCTCTCCAGCACCAGACTGTGGGGCCACGACGCCCTAGGGAAAGTCGGTCACCATTTCACGGTCTCCAGCGTATCCAACCGCCCTCCCATAGTGTAGTCCTCAGGATCGCTACTGTGCCATCAAGCAGCGCCACAGCGCGGTATAGGCAAAATTAAAGGTCTTCAGACTCTTCCACTTCAAAATGGCGAATTGCCTATGAGTCACCAATGGGCAAAGCAGGGCGCTCTCCCCCCCCCGCCACTGAATGTTGTTTGCGGGCCCCCCAAGCCCAGTAAGACACATTGATATCGTGCTCACCCCAGCGCCCATGAGCTGGAGACATAACGGCAATGCAAGTCGCAGACATGCAGCTGGCTCCAGATGAACAAAGAGCAGTGCTCGGAGTCCGGCAGTCGACGAGAATTGCTGGGGGGGAAAGGAGGGTGGGGGGGGAGAAGCAAGCCGCTCAGGAGAAGCGTCCATATCACCTGAAAAAGCGTAGGCGGCATCGAGGGTCTTCTCAGGCTCCCCAGCGGGGGCCGGCGCTTCACGCGTCGATGTGTCCGCTGTTGTTGTGCTGGTGGCCGGGTGCAGCGAGACGCGAGGTCCCGGTCGCCGGCATCGGGCAGGCCGCCCTGCGTTGGTGAGCGGATCTCCGTCCCCGGAGTCGGAAATTTCGCCGGAGTCGGACGCCTCACCTCGGCGCCCGCTCCGACGCAAGGAAGCACCGCGCTCTCACGGGACAATGCAGCAGATCAGGCGGTGAGGAGAGAAGGTCGGCGGAGCCGGGACTCAGTGCGGCCATCTTGGCCGCCGGCCCGGCTCCGCCCCCTCTTCAGTTGTTTTTTAAACAAAGCTACTGAAAACATTTGGAACTATTCTTTCCCCTGAAAGCGAAATTATTTTTTTCCATTTTTCAGAATATTTACTTTTTTTGGGCACATGTTACTCTGCTTAAAGTAGAACTATTCTTAGAGAACAGAGCTTCTGTTTTTAGGATACTAGAGACAATATTTTATCCCAGCCTCTAGCACATATACAGCATTTTGTATAAATATGTGATGGAATGGTCTCGACCTTCTTTTCTGTATTCAGAGCCATTTCATGTGTAATTTTCGCAAATCATTCAGCTGATATATATATGCATTTAACTGAATGATGACACTGCTTGAAAAGCGTACAGTACCAATACTCATTTTCATGTATTTACCTTATACCATTTCAAATGCGAAATATGTATTTTGGGGTGGGTTGGAAAACACACATGCATTGTTATATGTTTACTATTGCTTAGTTTTTTAGTAATGATGGACATTAATCCGTGGAGTGGGTGTTGTAGTTCTATCTAGGACCCTAAATCGATATTCCAGATTCATGCCCTTATGCGGTTATAATTAATAATATCCTTATAAAAGCATAAGAATCATATCCATATTCAGTAATAGCCCATGCAGTCCAAAGCACAGCACGGCTACTCCCATCGACTCCTAGAAAGCACAACGCATTCTTTAAACAAACCAAGCCTCCAGCAGCCCGGGATATTCCCCCCTGCTTTTGTTTTGATTTGAACAAGAACTCCTGGAGTCCAGAAAGAACTGTTAGTTCTTAGTGACGTCTTATGTCCAACCTTACGTCAAACCCGGCACCTTTCAGGTATGAAATACCAACAGTTACCATAAGCAAACACACGGTGGTTTGGAGCAGAGCGGCTATCTACTTGCCCGAGAGCCCAGATGATGCGAGAGCCCACGGAAGCCGCCCCTCCCCTTTGACGCGCTGGAGAAGCTACTTTTTCGCACGCCGAGAAAATCCAGCTCCGGTGTTCCCGAGTCACTCTTGCGAGTTGCTGGGAGATCGAGTCCTGAAGAGAGAGATACCAGACCTCCCACATTCTATTACCAAGCTACGGAGCTGACTAAACCCTTAAGAGAATTCTTGATCCAGATCTTTGGCAAAAAAAATCTTAACCAACTTAACTTAAACTGCTATTTACTTACTCCTTCCCAAGTATTAGGCTTAGGCCAGGTACATCGGGGTAGGCGTAGTTAGACGCACCAGTTGAGTACGTTAGTCAATGGTTTTATGTATGTATATATTTTATCTATTTTAAAGTATCATATGGCTAAGAAACCATATCTATGCTTTTACAGTATTATTCCATAATACTACTTTTACTGTACGCAATTTACTTCATGATAAGTATTGCAATTGTGGTAATTCATTTCTCTTGCATGAGAAAGAAGACTGCTCAATAAAATAACACCTTTTTATTGAAAACGCCCGTCTCTCTATTTCTCTGCACTCTGGTGAAACTAAGTATGCACGATTGACTGAGTGAAATAGCTGCCTATTGTTTTCACACGACTCTAGAGATACACTCTGTTCTGAGGGAGCAAAGTTGTCATGTTTGTATGGTTGTGAGAAGCGAATCCCTTCTTGTATAAATATGGAGAGTTAACTCTTTCCTGAACATTCGAGAAAGTTTCTAGTGACCTCTGAGCTAGCTGGCAAAACTAATTAAGTCTAATATAATCAGTAGAGACCAAGTCGACCTCAGTCCTACGTCTACACTGCTGTTTATATTATTCCAATGCGCAGAGCCTATTGGGAATATAGGAACTACACTACACATCAACGACAGAATAAACTTCCACGTACCCAAAAGAAATCTCCGGTCTGCCAACCTCACACTAGCTGAAACCCCGCGCATCCACCGAGTCAGAGCAGGCAGAAGATCGTTCTCTCACATTGCAACCAAGACCTGGAACGAGCTGCTGTGCCGTGAGAAAAGAAGATTGACTGGACTTCTTTATATTATATGTGGAGTTGTGCTCAGGACAATTTAGATTTTTTCTTTATAGGACTGGGTTTCTGGTCCATATCTGGGGATACGAGTGGATGTCCCTGTCAGCACACTGTTATTGTTGATTGTATCTACTTTGGGGAATACAAGAGTCATCTTGTGCGCAGGAAAAGCCTTGCCATTTTTCCATTTTTCTTCCAAAAGCTTTTTGTAATGAGGGGCAGAGCTATAATGAATCTGAGTCACTGAAGTGCAATGAAGGGATGGACTAATTGGTCAATGAAGGACATATGGTATTGGTTGGCAAATGCTATGGGGCCGTCCTCATGCTTCCAGCCATGCTGCACTGTCATCAACTGCTGGTATACTATGATAATATAATAGTACATACACAACATTGGGGGGGGGGTCCACCATGACCATGGCTGCTATCTCTTTTTACTGTTTGAGCATGAGAAAGAAAAAGAAAGTCTTCTCAACAAATATGTATAGAATAATAATGTTAATTGGGTGTGCAATGTTCACAGTAGAGTACCTGGGTTCTCTGAGTGTTACAATACCATTCCACAAGATATATAGGGAGAGAGGGAAAAGCTTACTGACAAAGAAGACAAAAAAAAAGCTACAGACAGACTACTACAGACAGTTTGAAGTCAAGTACATAAACGTGAACTATAAAAAATAAGTAAATATGATAATGCAGGGATAAGACGAATTTAGGAAACAGATAGACCAAAGAGGAGTTGGAAAAACATTAGGAGACAGGCACAGTAAAACAATAACCCCGAAAATAATTCTAATTGTGAAGCGATAAAAGTTAGGGAAATAATATTACCAGGAGTGTAGGAAGGTAGGATCTGACTACATGGTTAGCCCCACTTTTTTCGGGTGTTTTGCTGGTTTTTGATAGTCTGACTGGGATCCTACTAATCAGGACCTGAGTCTATCTGCTTTCTCCCTTAAATTGTCATGCATGTACTTTGGTACACTCCAGATTGGATACTGGGGTACCCTTATCAGTCTCTAGTATATGGTACACATGTACCCATGGCACAGTGTGCTCAATGGTTAGAGCGGCAGACCCTGATGCAGGGGTCTAGCCCGGGACCAGGGTTCAATTCCCGCCTCGGCGGGTCTTGGGCTCAATTTCCTCTGACCTGATATTTCTCGCCTCGGTGCCTATTCTAATCATGGGTCCCACTCTGCAACTCTGGACAATAGCTTGCCTAATCTCCACAATGGCCCCAACAGCGCTGGGATGCCTGGCTTCACCTTGGGGGTGCCCAGGAGTGGACATTTCACAAGGAAAAGCCAGGAAGGGTTCCACAGCGGTATGCGTTACAGCGCCAGGACACCCCAGTTGGGGTATTAGTGCGCTTTACAAGTACAAATTACATTTACATTTACATTACAGGTACCCCAGAGGCCTCCCATGGGCTGAAGCATGATTTATGCTACCCATGAGAGACCATGCAAAATGGAACTCGAGGTCTGTTACTGCAGCCTGTGTAAGATGGTGCATGCACCACTTACATTAGATATAGGTTAACTATATCTAATTGTCACTACAATAAAACTTATGTCACCCCTATAGCAGGCCTTAACAATCCTGAAGGCAGGCTGCTGGGTTTTATGTGAGAGGGTGCCCCTGCATGAGTAGAGCCTCTCTGCAGCCGACTGAGACCATTCTCCAGGTTTGTCTGTGACTCAGCCGGACATATAGGTAGAGGTGCATTATAACCTCGCGGTAAATGCTAACTCGAAAACGGCTGCATAGAAACATTTTGAGTTTGGCATCAAACACCTTGGAATCATACCTCCCACACCAGTAACCCTTCTGAAGCGAGCTTTGTGGCGTCACTGGATTTACCGGTGCCAGCCTTCTCGAACCGGACAGCACAAAATGGATGCTGCTGACCAGAGACACATTTCTGCCCTCCTGCTGCTGAGCCAAGCTCGAGCAGAGGAAGGCAGCACAATAGGCATCCTGTAATAGGGAGGTGTGACCACCTCCCAGATAGTATTTAGTGTATTGGGGCTGGGTGGGTGCACACTGAGAGTGCCTGAAAGTCTGCACTTGGGCCACATTTGGTGTCCCTGTGCATAGTCCAGCTCAAACCATTTCTGGGAGTCATTGGCTCCTGCTCTGGCGCAAAACTGGACAAAGGACATGGGTGTAGCCACCCCTCTGTCCTGCCCCTCCCCTAGAAGGGTCCCATGAATCTGCCCAACCCTCTCCAGTGGGTAAAACATGGGTTACCTGGTTACAGGACGTTAGATTTTATGTGGACAAGATTTTACAAGAAGAAACAATTGACCTTTGGACGTCTGGACAGCTTGGACTTCACTGGACCTTGACTGGGCCTGTCTTCGTCCCCCTTTCCATCTGAAGCTTAGTTTGTGCCTTTGCTCTATACAGGCTCCATGCAGGAACTGTGGTGCACTTAAGACAACAGACGAATCTCCCTTGGAGTGAAGGAGTCACTCCTATGCTTCGCAGGCACCTAACTGCAACTGACCAGTCTGCTGCTCCTGAGAACTCTGGAGATTTCAGCAAAACAGGAAGTGGGTTCCTGAAGTTCCCTGAAGTCGATCTTCCCTATCACCAACTTTGAGGCCAGTATCCCTCGTGGGGTCTGCATAGCTCGAACTCCTGTGCACCGTGTCCATTTGCAGTTGCATATGCTTGTTGGCAATTCCTGAGCTTGTGCATTGGACTCAGTTTAGTCCTGACCCTGAGCAGTATTTGCACCAAAGAACGCCGGCCTCCTCACGCCAAGTGCTCTGTGGGCTGGTACTTTGCGATCTTGCTCGAGGTCCCCTCACGACTCCTGGTCATTTGACCTGTGGGTCCCCCTGAGGGTCATCTTGATTTCTCCTGGGCTTTCCTGGTTGCTCCAGACATGTCCTGACTCCCCATTGCTTGGTGAGTCTCCTGGCCCCCGCTGGTACACACCGTAACCTGCTTGACCTTCCTGCATGGGTTGCTTTTGCCAGGCTTGTTGGTGCTCCCGCCGGACACCGACCCCTCAGCACTCGACATCCTTCGTGGAACAGCTCACCTCCAGCTCCTGGTTGTCCTCGACATCTCCTGGTCCTCGTGGCTGCAGAGTGGAGAATCCCTTCTTCGCACCTGGAGCACCCGACAACGGTGGGTATTCGTCTCCAGGGCCCCTGGTCACTCTGAAGTGACCCAGAATCTGTCCCCTCTGCTTTCAGGTTCCTTACTTCCAGAATCCAGGCTTGGAGTCCACCGGACCCTTTTCACCTTCACGGCAGCAGTACTTCTTCACAGCCTTCCATTGAGAACGACAAGAGTTTCCGACACCACTTCAGACCTATGAACACGGATCCTCTGGGATAGGTAACTCGGGTCAGAAAAGGGGGTGGTGATGAACAGAGTGTCTGAATTAAGCAGACCACTCTTACCCAGTCCAAAGATCAGGGCTTGATCCATCACCGTTATTTATCTCACTGCACCATCCCAGCTCAGAACCTGGCTATATGCAAATCAGTCTGTCCCTGGCCCAGTGCATCATGGGAACAGGGTAGACTAAACTACCAAGCCAATTCTTCACCAGAAAGGAGACAAGCTACCGGGGACCGGTTTCTGGCATTTCAGCCGTCTTCGGCCCGGCTTGCTTGAATCCTGATGGTGCCGTGAGAAAGGGACTCATGTCTGAGTATACCCTGCCACACCTATAGTGGCCAAAAACGATTCAGAAAAGGGGGTGGTGATGAACAGAGTGTCTGAATTAAGCAGACCACTCTTACCCAGTCCAAAGATCAGGGCTTGATCCATCACCGTTATTTATCTCACTGCACCATCCCAGCTCAGAACCTGGCTATATGCAAATCAGTCTGTCCCTGGCCCAGTGCATCATGGGAACAGGGCAGACTAAACTACCAAGCCAATTCTTCACCAGAAAGGAGACAAGCTACCGGGGACCGGTTTCTGGCATTTCAGCCATCTTCGGCCCGGCTTGCTTGAATCCTGATGGTGCAGTGAGAAAGGGACTCATGTCTGAGTATACCCTGCCACACCTATAGTGGCCAAAAACGATTCAGAAAAGGGGGTGGTGATGAACAGAGTGTCTGAATTAAGCAGACCACTCTTACCCAGTCCAAAGATCAGGGCTTGATCCATCACCGTTATTTATCTCACTGCACCATCCCAGCTCAGAACCTGGCTATATGCAAATCAGTCTGTCCCTGGCCCAGTGCATCATGGGAACAGGGCAGACTAAACTACCAAGCAAATTCTTCACCAGAAAGGAGACAAGCTACCGGGGACCGGTTTCTGGCATTTCAGCCGTCTTCGGCCCGGCTTGCTTGAATCCTGATGGTGCAGTGAGAAAGGGACTCATGTCTGAGTATACCCTGCCACACCTATAGTGGCCAAAAAACGATTCAGAAAAGGGGGTGGTGATGAACAGAGTGTCTGAATTAAGCAGACCACTCTTACCCAGTCCAAAGATCAGGGCTTGATCCATCACCATTATTTATCTCACTGCACCATCCCAGCTCAGAACCTGGCTATATGCAAATCAGTCTGTCCCTGGCCCAGTGCATCATGGGAACAGGGCAGACTAAACTACCAAGCCAATTCTTCACCAGAAAGGAGACAAGCTACCGGGGACCGGTTTCTGGCATTTCAGCCGTCTTCGGCCCGGCTTGCTTGAATCCTGATGGTGCAGTGAGAAAGGGACTCATGTCTGAGTATACCCTGCCACACCTATAGTGGCCAAAAACGATTCAGAAAAGGGGGTGGTGATGAACAGAGTGTCTGAATTAAGCAGACCACTCTTACCCAGTCCAAAGATCAGGGCTTGACCCATCACCGTTATTTATCTCACTGCACCATCCCAGCTCAGAACCTGGCTATATGCAAATCAGTCTGTCCCTGGCCCAGTGCATCATGGGAACAGGGCAGACTAAACTACCAAGCCAATTCTTCACCAGAAAGGAGACAAGCTACCGGGGACCGGTTTCTGGCATTTCAGCCGACTTCGGCCCGGCTTGCTTGAATCCTGATGGTGCAGTGAGAAAGGGACTCATGTCTGAGTATACCCTGCCACACCTACAGTGGCCAAAAACGATTCAGAAAAGGGGGTGGTGATGAACAGAGTGTCTGGATCAAGCCCTGATCTTTGGACTGGGTAAGAGTGGTCTGCTTAATTCAGACACTCTGGTCATCACCACCCCCTTTTCTGAATCATTTTTGTCCACCATAAGCGTGGAAGGGTATACTCAGATGTGAGTCCCTTGCTCATTGCACCATCAGGATTCAAGCAAGCCGGGCCGAAGACGGCTGAAATGCCAGAAACCGGTCCGTGGAAGCTTGTTTCCTTCCCAGTATAAGAATTGGCTTGGTAGTTTGGTCTGCCCTGTTCCCATGATGCACTGGGCCAGGGTCAGACTAATTTGCATATAGCCAAGTTCTGAGCTGGGATGGTGCAGTGAGCTAAAAAAATGGTGATGGATCAAGCCCTGATCTTTGGACTGGGTAAGAGTGGTCTGCTTAATTCAGACACTCTGTTCATCACCACCCCTTTTCTGAATCATAGGTAACTCGGGTATCACAGTATCCACGGGTGGGGTGGCTCTTCAAACTCTTAATTTCCAAAGGGTTCGCTCGAAGTCCTCCTAGAAGGGTCCTTAAACTTTAAAAGTGTAACCGCGATTTCCCCATAGAATTGTACGGAGCACGCTGTTGTGTTCCCACACTGCACCCGGACTCCGTCGGGTCCCTGTCTACTCACCATGGGTGGTTCATTGGGGTCCCAGCGATTCTACGTGATCTAGACCTTGTCTTGATCTCAGTCGTGACTGTTATACCACTATTTTAGTATTTGGTTTGGTTTCCCCCTGGAGCCCACTGTGTATGGTGCAATTTACAACTGTTCTATTGAATTTGCATTGTGTGCTTTATGTTCTATCCTCGTGTAGAGGATGGTAGAGAGTGCTATATTAATAAATACATATTTTTATTTAACTACTGTGTGGTTCTCCTTCATTTAGTCATTCAGGGGGAGACATTCTGGTAAAACAAGCTGCTTTACATTCTTTCAGGACTAAGTCTGAAGCCTGCTCTCCACAGCTACCACTAGGATAGCTTTCTAAAGGTTATCTTTGACCTCATACATCATAATGGTCGTGTGGATTGGTACAAGGTGCCCACTTTAATTAGTGGACAACATATACCAAGCCACTTTCTCACAAGGAGCACTTAGAGGGGCCACCAGAGGGGAAACAGAGTTTACAACGCTGCTGTTACCACACAGGTAGGTAACAAAGCGGTCATTTAAATCCAACACCTTCCCTGCTGTTGCGCTAACGGAAGTAGGAATAGTTATTTATACTATTCCTAAGTCCAGCACGCTATCTAGCGCAAGTCGTAGAAACGACTTGCGATGTAAAGCCACGCGTGGTATCAACACGGTTGTTGTAATGACGCGTTGTAACCTACTGCGTGGTAATAGCATGCGTTGTAAAGTGCTATTTTCCACCAGAGCCATCTACCGTGGCACTTGTGGCGGCACCCCTTGTTTCCTCACCCCCCACGAAGGTTCCAGACCCAGCCTTCTTCTTGCCCCTGGATGCTGATGTAAGGAATAAAGAAAATACATTAAAAAAAATTAGTGGTACAGTTAATAATCTCCCCATAAATATTTGGAAAGACAAATGCAGTAACATTTAACTTTTATAAATCAGATCGCCTTTAGTACTGTATTGTGGACCTATTCCTAAATCTAACCTTTAGGAGGCTGGCTTAGTATATGTATGTTGTACATTTGTTTAGGTGACGCACCTTGCACTAATCCAGGCAACCCTTATGGTAATTTTAGTGGTCTTTGATAACCATAGAAAGCTCTCAAAGTGGTAGCTGTGGAGGGCAGCCTCCAGGCTTATCTTGGAGGAGGGTTAAGCAGATTGTTTTACCAGTTTAATCATGTAGTGTAGGTTAAACGAAAAAGAACCACATAGAGTATATATAAAAATGTGTCCATTTATTACACAACACTCACTAGCATATTGGTATATCTTCTATCTGGAGATATCAACACAAATACACAACAATACTTCAACTGCAATAAGGTAAGTAGCACATAATATTGTGGTCTCCAGGGGGAACCAAACCATATATTAAAGAAGCATTGACATAGTCAATAGGTCTCGCTTTTGCGACCTTATAAGTATTTAGTTATGCAGCACAATATCCTTGGTGCATCAACATCAACTGTTGCATGGCTAAACACTTATAAGGTCCCAAAGGCGAGACCTATTGGCTATACCAATACTTGGTTTTCCTGGCGGCCAACCAAAGCCTAAGGAGGGGGAAACTAGACAGATGTATCAACCTGAACCTACAATGGAACCTTTCTAGTACTGGCCCAAACTCAAAAGGAGAGAAGGGGGAGGGGTGAAGAATCTACAGAAGATAGATTATACACCATAAAAAGAGTTATCGGACACAGGGGATACTTCTTCCCCAGACACCTAATCTTAAGATATTGTCTCAAAGCAGTACCCAAAGGCTGGCACTAAGAAGTGCCAATCAGACAAGAAAATCATGCAAAACTGGCCAGGCAAATTAGTTACTGCTCCTCTCCTGAGAAGCCAGACAGTTGTCCTTGGCAAACACAAGCACCGTAGTTTCCGAGTCAGCCTTGACATGTTTAGCTGTTTGAATCGTTGTCTTTTTACCAAGCAGAACATCAAGACCGGTCAAGGGGCATTGCAGGGAGAGTTTTGAGTCTGTCTGTGGCAAGTTTGAAAAGAATAAGGGTCGGTGTCCCGGGTGATTAGCTTCATTTGGGGACAAGTTGTCTATATGATTTTCAGCAGGCTGCAGAAACGGATGAAAAAAGCATATGGAATCTGTATTGCACCCATATGGCTCTCAAGCTAAATGGAGCTAAAAATTACACACATCGATTAAAAAATGTGTGTTGAAAATATATGCTTTGAACAGAAACATTAACATTTAATTTCTATTAGGAGAAAAGACTTTTCAATATTAGAAATTATAATGTTTTCTAGGGATATAGATTTAAATGAAACTTTTTATTGCCCTTAAAGGGAAAAAAAATCTAATCTGACTTTCTGGATGTAAATGTTATGATATTCTGAACACCTTAAATAAAGATATCATATTTTTCTTGCGTCGTTCAAACAGTACTTGATAGGGAAGAAAAGGCAAGAGTTTCAGGGTGGGCGGAGGAAACAGATAAACAGAGAAAGACGAGTGTGTGTGCTTTAGACAGACAATGCCACAGAGAGCAAAAAAGAGACACAGGGAGAGGATACAGTGATGGAGAGAGAAAGTGCGAGCTAAAGAAAGGATGAGAACATGAGAAAGAGGAGAGGACTAGAGTGAGGCAGAGAGGCAGTGAAGGAAGGGGAGAGAGTGAGAGAGAGAGGGGAAAACGAGAGATGAAGGAATGCGCACAAGAGAGCGTAATCCCAGGGTGATGAAGAGTTAAACATCCGGAGTTTACAATTCCTCACCACACAGAGTAGATATACATCTTCTTGCTGCACTGTTTCAAGTCCATGATTGTACCCTGTGGTCGAAGTGGGGGAATAAAAGTAGGGGGAACTGTGAGCGGAGACTCCGAGGGCGGGGATAACCCAAGGATTGGATCAGTGGGCGGAGTCAGAGGTGTGGCCAGAATGTGCCAAACATCACAATTTTTAGTATTTGTTTGGCATTTCACTGACCAGTTACAGTTTATTGTGTTATTTAATTCAACCACGGGATACACTTGATTATTTAACCCCTTCGAAGCTAATGACGAGCTGGGCTCGTCATGGCGCTTACCTGCCGTGCGCGGATGACAAGGCCAGCTCGTCATGAATAATGGGCATTTTGGTTCTTCAGCGCAGGACGGGAAAACGCCTAGCAGCCATGTGGTTAAGATTTAATAGGAGTTATTGGCATTTAAATACATTCACAAAGAGGTATATATTTCCAATCACACAATGTCCCAAATACGCATTTAACGATCTCTCTGACACAAGCAGTAACCTACTAACCTAGTTAACATTATGTGCACTTTGTGATCTGCATGGTACATGTTCTGTGCAGCAGGCACATTAACCCTCTGTGCCACCTTTCCAGGAGTCAACCCTTCCACTAGACAAAACTCTGATCTCTCTCTAGGAATAACATTAATTTATCATGACATTTTTATTGTTGCTGAAAGTTGCTGGAGGCCAGGAAGGAGGCAGCAAGTTATTTTAAAACCATAATATACTTGCAAACACCTGAAATAGGTACCCAGTGCGGTCACACTGTTCAAACCGCCGTAACCTGCTCAAGGTTCAAGTGACCTCAGTGACAAAGTCACAGTGACTGGATCACTATTGCTCTAGGGTGTACTGCTTCGTAGGACTGCCCGCAAGGCTGGAGGTGAACTTCAGTACGGATTGTGGTGGACAGGTCTTCAAGGTTAACCCACACTTGCCACTGCAAAGGTCCACCTGCTGGTGCTAAGACACCTGGGCTTCTAAGGTCTAGTGGGGCTTTCTAAGGGCTAGCATGGGAATATGCTCCCTCAGGAGAGTGGTCTGGGGGACTGGTCATGAAGGCTGAACCCAGCTCCACGGTTCCAAATTCGACAGCTCTGGCCATAGTGCCACATCCTCTCCCCCACTGAACACCATACTGCCCCACTGAGAAAAACTCACACTGCCTTCAGCTACAACCCAATTGTGCCCCACAATAAACACCAAGATGTGACTTAAATCAAATTATGCATTTGATAAGAGTAATATGCTGCCTGACAAAAAAAAAGTAAAAGCAAACATTCATAGGGAGTGCAAGATTAGGTGAAGCATGTGAAATGTAAGCAGAAACAACATGGTTACCTTAACGATCTCTCACTCACTATTCAGAAATCAGTGAGTGATTTTACCTGAAAAGTTAAGGACATGACTACAGGGCCCTGAAGGGAACTGTTTCAATGTCCATTGCTTATATCCTTAAATATACACAAACAGTATGGTTTAAAAAGACCACATCCATAAACACAAAGGTACACATTTTGTTTTCCAATCTACCCATCAACCAGGTATTGCAATACATCCAGGAAGGGTGCAATTCCCCACCTGGGGACAACAATGCTGTTCAAAGAAAGTTGAGAAAAGAAAAGTAGCGCTTCACTGCAAAGTCTGTAAAGTGAGGCTGATGTGTTTGGATGTGAATAAAACCAATCTGGCCACTTTGCAACAACTTTGTCTTGCTTTATTTATTTATGTATTTATTTTTCATATTTAAAAACTTTTATTTCTCACCATCCCGAGGCTGCACTTTGGCATAGAAAAATGTCAGAAACAGGCATTTCCCGCAAAAGTGTTTTTCTTTTTTGGATCCATTTCAATGGAAGCAACTAAATAAAAGAAGGAAAGAGAGGTTGTGAACCGTTTCTTTAAGTCATGGTTTTCAGTAAGTGAGGAGCAAGACAGAAAGAGAGGGAATAATAGGAAGAGAGGGGGGGGCAGCTGCCAGCACAGAAAAGAAGAGGGCATTGTCAGTGTCTTCGCTGGGCAGTAAGGAAGAGACAGAGTCCTTTTCCTACTCTGCCCGTCCCGATCGTCCACAAAAGCAACCACGCTCACACATGTTGCCTCCTGCCCCCCTCAGAAGTATTCTCAAGCCTCATTGCGTTACAGCATTAAGAAAAAATGAAGAAGCCCCCCCTCGCCCGATGATTGCGAGGGTCCTGAATTTCCCAGACAGGGACGTGATCCTCCAGGCGGCTCGAACAGGATCCCCCTCCGGTATGAAAATGCAATGATCTTATTTCCGGACTTTACTCAAATGGTGCAGAAACAACAACAGAGCTTCCTGCCGGTAAAGAAGAAACTCAGGGACAAGGGACTGAAATATGCTTTGATGTTCCCGGCCCGCCTGGGGGTGGACCTCAATGGGAAGGTCTGGTTCTTTGATAACCCTGAGGTGGCATCGGACTGGTTGGACAGCAAGCACCTGAGCAAATCGGAGGATCAAGATCGTGGAGGAGAAGACGAGCAACGGGAACGTGAATAGATAAGACTGTGGGAGTTAATGTGTGGTATTGTATTCTGGGGGGTGGGGTGGTTCCACAGACAAGAGATAAACGTGCTCAGCTGGAATGTTAACGGTCTAGGGGATAAAATCAAGAGGGGAATGGTGAACCAGTTGGTTAGGAGACATTCCCCGAATGTGGTGCTATTGCAGGAGACTCATTTGGTTGGTAATCTTTGCATGGCATTACACAAGTGGGGTTACAAACTGATGGCACATGCCGGATTCACCACGGGATCTAGAGGGACGGGTATTTTAGTTAAAAACTCCTATCCCCTGACCATCCAGGCCACGTGGGCTGATCATCGTGGCAGATACATTGGCATATCGGGACTGTGGGAGGGGAGAACCGTTACTTTTATGTCCATATATGTTCCACCGGGGCTGCAGGCGGACACGTTTAGGGACCTGGGTGCAATTTTCCTGACGCTCCACGTGGGCATACTGGTGTTGGGTGGGGACTTCAATGCGGTGATAGATGGCGAGAGAGATAGGCACCCTGCCCAAACTCTAAGGCCGTCCCAGAAGTGGCTTTCAGAATTTTTGGAGACAACAGGGCTTACCGATGGCTGGCGGTTGAAAAACCCAAATGGGGTGCAACACATGCATGCATCGGCTGCTCACCATACCCTCTCTAGAATAGATGATGTACTAATACCGGCGGCCCAGGCGGCGACGGTCCGGGAGGTGTGTCATCTAGGGCGTGGATTCTCCGACCATTTGCCAATCTGGCCCCTGATGGAGGCTGGCCAATCTGACGTGGGTAGGATAGCTCCCATCAATGCATGGCATCTAAGGGACCCCGCCACCAAGCAGGAAACCGTCTCATGTACGGAAAGGTATTTTCATGAGAATGCGGGATCTATCGACTCTACCCAGACCCTGTGGGAGGCGTACAAGACTGTTATTCGAGGGGAGGTTTTATCACTAGTAACTGGGATCCAGAGGAAGAGACGGGCCGAAGTGGACCGGGCGGAGGTGATCAAGATGGGGAGTGAGGTATCCAGCGCTGTGACCCCTGAAGGAACACACCCGCTGAAACTCCTTCAAGATACAATAGAGACCTAGCTAGGAATAGGGCCATAGCACAGCACGTGACGCAGATACTCAAAGTCATATATATGATCATGTCCATAAAGCAGGTAAACTGATAGCATGGTTGGAGAGGAGAGGAGAGAATGTCCGTCTAGGCTGGTGCCAGAGCTGCAGAACAGTGCTTCCGTTAGGATAACTGACCCGCAAATTATTGCTAATGAGTTCTCTGACTATTATAATTCAGTGTATATATCTGCAGGGGTTTACACAGAGGCGGACAGTGCGGACATGATACACGACATTCCTATGCCCACACTATCGGAGGATGATCGGAAATATTTAGATTCCTATTCTCACAAACGATGAAGTGGCACAGGCCATCAGAGGTGTGCACTCCGGGAAGGCCTCGGGATCGAACGGAATCCCCATAGAATTATATAAACTGAGTGCAAATAAACTTGCTCTGTTCCTTCGTGCCATGTTTGTAGAGAGTAAGGAGGGGGGGTCGGCTCCCCTATGATCAGCAAGTAGCTAATATGGTTGTTATTCACAAAGCGGGAAAACCCAAGACGCTCTGCTCCTCATACAGGCCCATTTCGCTACTAAACGCTGAGCCTAAAGTGTTGGCGAAGCTCCTGGCGATGAGACTAACTAAAGTTATTACCACCCTGGTTCACCCGGACCAATCGGGCTTTATGCCACATCGTGATACGGCCCTTAAACTGCGTAGGCTGCATGGTATACTGGGCGGTGCCATTACAAATCGAGCCAGTAGGATTCCGTTATCTCTGTATTTATGTGACGTTAGACCCGAAGTTGAGATACGCAAATAACTTGGGCCCCCCACTGTCCCGGTTCAGGAAAGATGTTGACTGATGGAAGGCGCTACTGCTCTCCCTTCTGGGTAGGGCAGTGCTCTTCAAGATGATGGCCCTTCCCCGATTCCTATATGCGCTTCAGAATGCAATGGACCCGGTGCCATCGTCCTACTTCAAGGAAATTAAGGCCCTTCAACAGCAGCTTCTTTGGGAGGGCAAGCCTCGTATCGCCTTCTCCAAACTCACACTCCCCTGGTATGATGGGGGAATAGGGCTGCCGGATCTGCAGAAGTACTACTGGGCCATCCAATTAGCGGCGGTAAACCACGCTATTTACAGGTCTCCTGGAGACCCCGGAGAAGCGATGGACTGTGGACAGGTGCCGGGATGGGGACTTCACAAGGGCACTATATTCCAGGGGCGGCCGTTTTCCCCTCGTTGGCCCATCGGCCCATGCAGTACAGGTGTGGCATGCGGCTACCCGATATCTCAAGTGGGATGGTAAACTCACCCTTGTGACTCCATTGTGGCATTCAGAGAAGTTGGGCAGCTTGTGTAAATCTAAGGGTTTTGACAAATGGGATCTCATTGGGATCGCGCAGATCAGTGACGTCTGGGGGAAAGACACTGTGCTTACATTTGGTGCTCTCCAAGGAAAGTATCAGCTACAAGAGAGTGAGCGTTATCGTTACCTCCAGGTTAGACCTGCCCTACTCACGCACATTCCCAGAGGTACCGCGCTCCCGGATACCTCCCCCCTGAAAGATCGAGTCTTGGATGGTCACCTCCCGGAAAAGACCATATCGTTGATATACAAAAAACTAATCAATAATATGGGAGACACGCTGGCAACCATTAGAGCACAATGGGGAAAGGACGGCATGGAACTAGATGACGAGGACTGGAGGGAGGCCGCCTCCTCTCCAAAGGTGCTGGCTATTCAAATGAGACTAAGGCTGGTGCAATTAAAGATTCTCCATAGGTCGTACGTCACAGGCCCCAACTAGTGCACATGGGTCGGGCTGAGATCGAGGAATGTCGGAGGGGTTGTGGGGAAATTGGAACCCTCATGCACACATTGTGGCACTGTGCAGCAATACAGGATTACTGGGTCAAAATTCATAAAAAAAGATGTGAGAGGCATTAGGGGTGGAATTGCCACTCGAGGCTCGAAGATGTATCCTGAATGTCTTGGAGCCCACAGATTTGGGTGTGTGTGGGAGACAATGGGCGACCCTAGCGTGTATGATTGCAAAGCGTAACATTGCCCAGTTGTGGGGCGCCTGTCAACCGCCCCCGGTTGAGAAGTGGATGGAGGACCTGGATTGGTGCATGTTCAGGGAGAGGACGGTCTACGTCGCCAGGGGGTGTCCCGCGAAGTGGGGGAAGGTTTGGGGAGCCTGGTACAGTTATCGTTGGGATATATGTGTTCCACCAGTTATTAGAGGCGATACAGCAGCGCATGAGTCCCTGTAATCCCTAAAATGTCATCCTGTATGTATAATCTTGTAGTACGGAAATTTATATATGACAATGTGGAAGGGGTAAATGTCACCTGATGCCTTTTCTTTTTGGTTTATCAATAAAAAGATTTATAAAAACAAAAACAACAAAAAATGAAGAAGGAGGGAGTGCAAGATACGCAAGGCTTAATGAGCCTTGAAAGAAACCCACATAGCGGCTGCGCGCATGCACACGCACGTGACCGCAAGCTTGAGGCCAGCAAAAGCCTCTGGTAGCACTTTTAAAAGCCATCACTAAATTTCTCGCAGAGCAGCGCATGCGCTGGCTCAGCGAGACTTGAAAAGTGGAATGCTAAGGCAGCAGAGGATGGGACTTGGACCAGAAGACCCAGGAGAACTGGGGACATTAGGAACCACCCAAGGTAAGTACCCAGGAACCCCATGGAGGCTGTGTGCAGCGTGGGAACACAGCTGCAGGCCTAGTGGAAGTCAATGGAGAAGTTGCGGTTGCAGTTTTAGCAGAAGAAGGACCCTTCGCAGATGACCCCAAAGAATTCTCTTGGAGAACAGAAGGTTGAAGAGCCACTACTTGTGAATACCTCAGAGACCAGTTTACCTAGACCAGGGAAGCCAGGCGCATAGGAGTGAAGCGAGACGTTGGAAACCTCTGTAGACCACAATGGAAGACTTGGAGAACAGTGGCTCTGGAGAATAAGGTGAAGAAGTCCGGTGGAACCCAAGGATGGATTCTAAAGGCAAATAACCTGCAAGCACATGGGACAGAGTCTATGCCACTGAGGAGTGACCAGGAGGCACAGAAGAGCAATGCCCACCAATGTCGGACGGTTCAGATGAGTTGACAATGTCCTTGTTGCTGCAGCTGTAAAGACAAGGCAATGCTGAGGAAGACCAGGAGCCATGCATGATCTGTCCCACGTCTGATGTCGGTGACCAGGGGGGGTCGGTGTCTGGCAGGAGCACCAACAAGCCTTGGCAACCGCAACTGTCTGGAAAAAACAAAGATGGAGAAACGTTGGGACCAGCGAGGTCCAATGGACTACCCAGAAGCAGGGGAGTCAGAGCAGGCCTTGAGCAAACAGGAGAGCCCACTGAAGCAGGAGAAGTCCCTCAAGAGGACAAACAGACCGAAGGAACAAAAGTCACAAGAGGACCTCGAGCAGCTCCCCAAGAAGAAAGGCCCACAGTGCAGAGGATGTGGTGAGGACGCTGTACATGGCAGGCAGAGATGCTGGAGGCTGGAGCTTCTTGTAGCCCAAAGTCCTCTGGAGTGCAGAGTCAACAAGCCTTGACAATGGCAAGTCAACGCAGTGCACAGGGGTTAAATCCCAGCAGTTCCGAAGACGGATACTGGCCTCAGTGCATCTATTGGTCTGTAACTGGGTGTGTAAGTGGTTGTAGGGGTGAATGAGTGAGTGGCTGTATGCATGGATGAGTGGTTGTATGAGTGGCTGTATAGGTGACAGAGTGGCTGCATGAGTGGCTTTTTAAGACAGTAATTCACTATCTGTATAATAAGACCACACTAAGGGGCCAATTATGATCGCGGACGGACTTGCGTCCGTCCACGATCACTGAGGAGGAGGGGACGTCCGCATGGGCTGCGGAGTCCCCTCCTGTGCGATTAGGATGTGACCGCCACCCTGGCGGTCACATCCTCTATTTTTAACATTGCGGCTGGTGCGGCTTCAAGCTGCAGCCGCGGCAATGTTAAAAATGCAGTCATTGCATTTGCATGCAGAAAGAGGCAGGCACCTCGCGGTGCCTGCCGCTTTCTGCATACAAATGCAGGGGGGTACCATAGGTACCCCCCATGTGCACCCCCCACACCCCCCTTCACCTAGGGGGCCCGCAACGTGCCCCCGCAGTGAAGTTACACATGCTTTTCCACGGCGGAAAAGCCGCAGCGGAAAAGCATGTTTTACATCCCATCCTAATCTGCCTGACGGTGTCTAAGAGACACCGTCACCAGATTAGAGCTTTTCCGTCGCAGTTGTAAGCCAGCCGCGGCGGAAAAGCTGCGGACGAAAACCAGGACCCACCAGCCATCCTAATGTGGCGGTGGGTCTTTGGTCAGTCCGCTGCGGTTTTTCCACATCCTCTGTGCTGGCGGTGGCTTCCGCCGGCCCGAGGATGCGGATAAACCGCAATCCTAATGAGCCCCTAAGTATGCCCCTCCAGGTCACAGAACATCTCCAGAACTTCACTCTTGGCAATGGGCTGGCATAGGCCTCTGCACACATGCTAGATTAGTTTAAAGCTAAATCAAAAAGCAGGATACCAGATACAGCCGGGCACTCAGGACAAAGTAACATGACTGCACACCATGCAGGGGACACATCCATCCGAACAACAGGGAAAGTGTAAAAAGATGATTAACTAAAATAAAAATTTCCTAACAAAGAAGAAGCCTATGGCTGGTCTGTGGGGGAAGTAGAGTAGAAAAATTCATTGCAGCAGCACTTTTAATTGCGTGGTCACAAATTCTAGTCCCAGTAGGACCACTAAGGACTTCACCCTTCAACGGTCAGTAAAATGAGCACCATTAGGTTGGGAAACTATAAACCTCTTTCAAAGTGAGGAATCTGCTTTAACAGCGAAAATGTCCTTTACAAAACAGTCTTAGGCTAGTGTACCTTCTGACTTGGGAAAGGGTGTGTATTGTCCACCGTTAAAGGATATTGCACAACTTTTTAGAGTTTAAAGTAGTGATCATGTTACAAATGTGAAGCCATTTTCATGGTGAAAATTTAATTTGTCAAATTAAAAATGGTTTCTAGTGGATCCAACTGTTATGTTAACAGAGATTGCATAGTGTTGTCTATGTACAGGAGAAAGAAGACTAGTTAAAGTAAACATGACCTGTACTGAATTCCAACATACAATGGAAATTGTATTCATTTCAATTTCAATGTAAACTTTATTTCGGTCTTTTAGACCATAAAAGCACATGAAAAAAAAAGAACATTCCCATTAGACACTTAGTCAACAGTTGATTTTTACACATGGATTAGGTATTAAAAAGCACAATTTCATGGTACATTCTTAATATACAATTTAAACTAATTATCTGAAGAAATATAATAAAAAAATATTTGACAGCATTAAAAGTAGGCAAGCTAAGACCTGTTAAAATCCTTCAGTCGCCCTCCTCATAATTACAACCTATCGAATTTGATATCTGGTAACTCCACCAATTCGATTTTCCAGGGTTGAAAGAAAATTCATTACTGGGTTCTTACAGTTTTAAAGTACAAATGCAGAAATATGTCAAGGATTTACTAGAACTACGTAATACGCTATTACAGTTTCAAGCCAATTTTGGTTCTAATAATCACATTAAACAGGAATCTAGTTGCACAAAAAAACACCAATTGCGTGGTATTCGTCCTCATTACACGCTCTGCCTCTCTACAATGCCTGATATTTAAATTATTGCAGAGGAGTTTCATCCATTTTTTCCTTGGAGTATTGTATAAGGGGCAAAAAAATAATATGTGTCCATCATATTCCTTGACCTTGGCCACATTTGTGCAAAACGTGCACTTGTCATAATCCTTATCATCACGATTACTGCCCCATTTGGATTTAGCATTGTTTGTTTGTAAAACCCCAGATCTAAATTTCAGGTACAAGGATATCGCAAATTGTGGACGCACCTCGTCTAGAAACGGTTCAAACTGAGCTATATCTTTGAACAGGAGAAATTATGATGTTAGAGAACCCAGACTAGAATCATGTAGCAATTTACTGTTGATATAAGCCCAAAAAGACGACTTTACTAACTTGCTACATGCCATGGTCAGCTCTAAAGGCTCCTCCCAATAATGTGATAACCCTATTTTCCCTAGCCAAGTTGACACAGGTTGGAACCATGGTATAGCCTTAAAGAGTCCAGTGCTCATTATCTTCTGTAGGCCTTTTTGTAATGTAGGAGCTCCATTGTTGACCAGATTCCTACCCAAAATAAGAGGGGGCGTAGTACGGCGTGATTATCAGTTTGTTTCAAGTTCAAGTCCATAATTATTGGGATCAGCGGGGTCCTATTTGGAAGAGACAGTAATTTTCGAAGTAAATTATTTTCTCCAATTTCAAAATTTTGTTTACAATAGAGCCCCCATATCTCTCCTCCATACAAGGTGGCTGACTGAGCCTTGAATTAAAAACCTCAATGGCAGGAGATACAGCCTTAGAGGTACTCCCCCATGCTTTTTTATAATAGGAGTACAGTTTTGGAGCAAGATTATTCTATTTTTTTCCAGTTGTGGCTCCCAGGTCAGATTCGTATCTAATGTGATACCTAAATAAGTGAAACTGTGTACGTATATTCTAGTCTTTGACAATTTAGCTCTAAAGTCTTTTTAAAAGATCTATGAGGATTATTAGACATATATTTAGTCTTGCTGGAATTTATTTCAAGGCCCTTTTTAATGCAATACGACTGGAAAGAATTCATCAAATTTTGGAGTCCGCTAGGGGTTTGAGAAATTAGAATGGTATCATCTGCAAAGAGGAATGCAGGTATTACTACGCCTCCCAACCTAGGAGAATTGTTTTTGCAACCTTCCAGATAGCGAGGGATGTCATTTACATAAAGGCTAAAAAAGGTGGGCGCCAATACACATCCTTGACGTACTCCCTGTCTCACCGGTATTTCCTTAGTAAGTTCACCCCTCGGCCCCCATCTTACTTTGTCATAGTTTCCCTCATGGAGCCTAATTATTTGGACAAGCAGTTCGATTGGCACCCCAAAATCTTTCAAACAACCCCATAGTAGGTTCCTGGGTACCAAATCGAACGTGGCCTTTAAATCTACAAAGGCAATATATAAACTACCTTTCCTTAAGTTTATATATTTCCAGCATATACACATAAATCTGAAGAATTGATCAATAGTACTGGTCTTTTTCCTGAACCCAGCTTGATATTTTGAAAGTAAATCAACCTCTTCAATCCATGCAGTCAACCTAAATAAAATGTGCCTAGCAAATATTTTCTGTGGGATATATATTAAGCTAATGGGGCGATAGTTTGCCGGTTCATGCCGGTGTCCCTTTTTAAAAATTGTGCCTATTTCTGCCCCCTCATCGCAGTGGGGGATGCACACCAGTTTTAACCAACATTTTTAATTCATCCAGTTAATCCATCCTTCGTTTGAATTGCGTGCAAATTAGATTTATAGGCATGCCCTGCTGCCATCAGTTAAGAAACATATGAGAGGAGGGACTACGCAGCCCCATATCCAAATGCACAGCTATGTGCCGCTAAATTTGCGTGCACTTTGTATCCACACTCCTTAGTCCATTCTAAATTTTTCAACCATTTTCTTCCATGTCTTGACTCTTTTATGTGACATTTTGATTAATTGTTACAATCCACCAATCGGGTAAGGTACCAATTTTCAATCTTTAACATTCAAACTGTGCCATTCCAGGCCTTCATGAAAGAATGCGATAAATGCAAGAAGTCCTTCACAAATGGTCGTTTATTTCGTAGTTAAAAAACCCAATGCATTTCGGGCCTCCATGTGCCCTTCTTCGGGGGTCACTACAAATCAATAACAATGCAAACAGATTAATCACATTGAGTATCTAAAATACTTCATGTTACAATGCACTTATAACACTGCGCTTAACTCACGATAACTGTAACATTTCTCCCTGATGCCCTGCGTTCTTGTGTTTACCCTTCTTATACCTTAGTCATCATGTGCTTAATTATCAATGTGCGGGGTATGAAACCAAATGTTCACCATAATAATTCTCCTGCCGGTTATGCCAGTTCTTGTCTCTCCCATCTGACGTGCGCACAAACAGAAACCCTCCTTTGCCCCTCTGTTTGCAAAAGCGATGCCTCCGTTAATGAAACTTTACGCGCTGCTTGATGCCAAGGTTTTAACTGTTCAACGTGAGCTATGCTTCACTATCAACAACATGCTGAAAATTGTAAAGTCGATTTTTACTTTTGCTTATTACTAAGATTGCCACGTAAAACAAGTGCTTTTTCTCCCTGACGCTTACCCGTTTCAACGAACTGCTAACGTCTCCCGTCCTCATCCTGATTACTCGAACCGCTATAACAGATCGTTTCCCGCCCACGCTATTTGAAGTCCTCCACCCCTGTGTTCTCCCTCCCAATTCCCCCGTGGTCCTAACGCCTTCCATTACATCAAGACCATTTCCTCTAGGTAAACCACATTTCCCAAAGTGCACCATTTTTTTTTAAAAAAGGCTAACGTTATACATGAACATGCAAGATTAGAAAGTCACTTAGATGTATCAACTCAATTCTGAAAACTTGCAAGGTCGATACGTGTGATTGGTTCTCTTGCGAGGGACTTCGATGTTAGCTCCGATTGTGTGTTTCATCAAATTATATTCCACCATTCGTCATGATTCCTTTGTGCGGGTGCAATCCCTTTTTTTTGGGCTTTAGTTAAGACGATTCATCGCAGTGGGGGATGCACACCAGTTTTAACCAACATTTTTAATTCATCCAGTTAATCCATCCTTCGTTTGAATTGCGTGCAAATGAGATTTATAGGCATGCCCTGCTGCCATCAGTTAAGAAACATATGAGAGGAGGGACTACGCAGCCCCATATCCAAATGCACAGCTATGTGCCGCTAAATTTGCGTGCACTTTGTATCCACACTCCTTAGTCCATTCTAAATTTTTCAACCATTTTCTTCCATGTCTTGACTCTTTTATGTGACATTTTGATTAATTGTTACAATCCACCAATCGGGTAAGGTACCAATTTTCAATCTTTAACATTCAAACTGTGCCATTCCAGGCCTTCATGAAAGAATGCGATAAATGCAAGAAGTCCTTCACAAATGGTCGTTTATTTCGTAGTTAAAAAACCCAATGCATTTCGGGCCTCCATGTGCCCTTCTTCGGGGGTCACTACAAATCAATAACAATGCAAACAGATTAATCACATTGAGTATCTAAAATACTTCATGTTACAATGCACTTATAACACTGCGCTTAACTCACGATAATTGTAACATTTCTCCCTGATGCGCTGCGTTCCTGTGTTTACCCTTCTTATACCTTAGTCATCATGTGCTTAATTATCAATGTGCGGGGTATGAAACCAAATGTTCACCATAATAATTCTCCTGCCGGTTATGCCAGTTCTTGTCTCTCCCATCTGACGTGCGCACAAACAGAAACCCTCCTTTGCCCCTCTGTTTGCAAAAGCGATGCCTCCGTTAATGAAACTTTACGCGTTGCTTGATGGCAAGGTTTTAACTGTTCAACGTGAGCTATGCTTCACTATCAACAACATGCTGAAAATTGTAAAGTCGATTTTTACTTTTGCTTATTACTAAGATTGCCACGTAAAACAAGTGCTTTTTCTCCCTGACGCTTACCCGTTTCAACGAACTGCTAACGTCTCCCGTCCTCATCCTGATTACTCGAACCGCTATAACAGATCGTTTCCCGCCCACGCTATTTGAAGTCCTCCACCCCTGTGTTCTCCCTCCCAATTCCCCCGTGGTCCTAACGCCTTCCATTACATCAAGACCATTTCCTCTAGGTAAACCACATTTCCCAAAGTGCACCATTTTTTTTTTAAAAAGGCTAACGTTATACATGAACATGCAAGATTAGAAAGTCACTTAGATGTATCAACTCAATTCTGAAAACTTGCAAGGTCGATACGTGTGATTGGTTCTCTTGCGAGGGACTTCGATGTTAGCTCCGATTGTGTGTTTCATCAAATTATATTCCACCATTCGTCATGATTCCTTTGTGCGGGTGCAATCCCTTTTTTTTGGGCTTTAGTTAAGACGATTCATCGCAGTGGGGGAGGCACACCAGTTTTAACCAACATTTTTAATTCATCCAGTTAATCCATCCTTCGTTTGAATTGCGTGCAAATGAGATTTATAGGCATGCCCTGCTGCCATCAGTTAAGAAACATATGAGAGGAGGGACTACGCAGCCCCATATCCAAATGCACAGCTATGTGCCGCTAAATTTGCGTGCACTTTGTATCCACACTCCTTAGTCCATTCTAAATTTTTCAACCATTTTCTTCCATGTCTTGACTCTTTTATGTGACATTTTGATTAATTGTTACAATCCACCAATCGGGTAAGGTACCAATTTTCAATCTTTAACATTCAAACTGTGCCATTCCAGGCCTTCATGAAAGAATGCGATAAATGCAAGAAGTCCTTCACAAATGGTCGTTTATTTTGTAGTTAAAAAACCCAATGCATTTCGGGCCTCCATGTGCCCTTCTTCAGGGGTCACTACAAATCAATAACAATGCAAACAGATTAATCACATTGAGTATCTAAAATACTTCATGTTACAATGCACTTATAACACTGCGCTTAACTCACGATAATTGTAACATTTCTCCCTGATGCGCTGCGTTCCTGTGTTTACCCTTCTTATACCTTAGTCATCATGTGCTTAATTATCAATGTGCGGGGTATGAAACCAAATGTTCACCATAATAATTCTCCTGCCGGTTATGCCAGTTCTTGTCTCTCCCATCTGAGGTGCGCACAAACAGAAACCCTCCTTTGCCCCTCTGTTTGCAAAAGCGATGCCTCCGTTAATGAAACTTTACGCGCTGCTTGATGCCAAGGTTTTAACTGTTCAACGTGAGCTATGCTTCACTATCAACAACATGCTGAAAATTGTAAAGTCGATTTTTACTTTTGCTTATTACTAAGATTGCCACGTAAAACAAGTGCTTTTTCTCCGTGACACTTACCCGTTTCAACAAACTGCTAACGTCTCCCGTCCTGTAAACACAGGAACGCAGCGCATCAGGGAGAAATGTTACAATTATCGTGAGTTAAGCGCAGTGTTATAAGTGCATTGTAACATGAAGTATTTTAGATACTCAATGTGATTAATCTGTTTGCATTGTTATTGATTTGTAGTGACCCCCGAAGAAGGGCACATGGAGGCCCGAAATGCATTGGGTTTTTTAACTACAAAATAAACGACCATTTGTGAAGGACTTCTTGCATTTATCGCATTCTTTCATGAAGGCCTGGAATGGCACAGTTTGAATGTTAAAGATTGAAAATTGGTACCTTACCCGATTGGTGGATTGTAACAATTAATCAAAATGTCACATAAAAGAGTCAAGACATGGAAGAAAATGGTTGAAAAATTTAGAATGGACTAAGGAGTGTGTCGAGAAGGAGCTCCAGCTGGCTTATTATTACAGATTCACAATGTGCATGGCCTGGTCTATTGTAGATGTTAAACAGAAATAAGGCCTCCCCATTCTTTGCAACTAGTTTTAGTCCCAATATATCTTGGGACGGTACATTTAATGGAACGATATTAATTTCCATGGAAACCCGTATCCAAATCACCAAACCCCACGAAGGCCTTCCTTTCACTGAGGGGCTGGCCTCCACACTGAATGTTTATAAACCAACTCTATGTGGTATTTCTAATAGCCAAGTCTCCTGCAAAAGTGTAATGTTCTTGTCTTTCATACTCCTCGTCTTAGACGATATTACCATGACCAAATCAATTGAACTGGTCATTAATTGACATTTTATCTAAATCCACCTCACCAAACCAAACCTGTTAATTAACTTCACAACAGCCCATCGCGTTGTTCTTCTTCTTTTTCAACTCCAACATGGCCGACGGTTAGTCCCATCTCCTAGTGTCTGTAAATTCAGACCGATACCAGCCCTGTCGACCAACCAATGCGCATGCGTGGATACTGACCGTGTAGCCACGCCCACTGCGATATTTGCGGGATCATGGCGGCGCAGGGTACAAGAACCACTCGCACCCTGCGATTTCTAAACCAGCTGCTCCAGATCCCGTCCGGATTACGCGTGGGGGTAGGTTTGCTGGCAGAGACCGCACACCGATTGGGTAAGTATCATCGGATCTGCGACGGGCCTCTTCGGGTTCCGGATCACGATACCGGTCGAGGCCAGTGATGCCTTGACTCGGTGGGGTTCCCTGCACTTACTGTTACCACTTGTCTGGGGGCACCACAGCTTCAACTGGATTCTGAGGTCTCTTCTACGTTACTTGTTGGCGTGTGGCCCGCTGGCGGACAGGCATGGGCGCGGTCTCTCCTCTGGTCCTTGCACTTACCGTCTCCACGGGCGGTGCAGGACGCGGGGAGCATGATGGTGCCCCTTGCTTTGCCCTGGCTACCATCGCCGGAACAGTGGTGCTTGCCCTCTTAAATCTTTTCGAGCGGTTTGATGTTGCC
The DNA here is from genome assembly GCF_964263255.1 of Lissotriton vulgaris. Lineage (NCBI taxonomy): Eukaryota > Metazoa > Chordata > Amphibia > Caudata > Salamandridae > Lissotriton > Lissotriton vulgaris. The sequence goes on from NC_141687.1 coordinate 1,700,584,699, forward strand.
AAAAGTAGTGGTCTATGGTGTGTGCAGATGACACCTGTAGTGTTGTGGGGTGAGCTGTCCCGGTCGCTAGTGGTCTTTACCACGACCTGTTACCAGCACACGTTTGAGGATACAAATTGTCCTATCCCCTTTCCCTCCCTTCGTCTCCCAGGTCCCTGACTCTTCTGTGCAGGTCCCACAGAGCAGACTGAGAAGTACCCTAGGGAATTGCTTAGGGTAAGCGTTCCTGATCCGTCTTTCTTCAATCAGACTCCACCCGAGTCTTTTTAATGTTCTCTACAAGAGTGTGTATATTGTTTTATGTAGAAGCATGCACCTAATTTACATAGGAGTGTTATCCTGATTTTCCTCCTGCTGTACTTTCTTCCTTTTAGGTTGCATTACTCAAGGCAGGACCAATTGGCCTGTCCCACTACAGACCTTAAGACCCAGGGTTGTATGAAGTTTTTAATTTCACTGTATAGTACGAGCACCAAGGTCCTGAGGAATTGCTAGTTTAGCATGAAACATGTCGACCTAAACTGAGGGTTGCAGATATCTTCGCCCCATATAGTCGTGGCATCTATCTCCCCTCCCACCATTTTAATCAAGGGAATTAGCCACGTTAATAAAGTTCCCTGTGGACTAACCCACCTTTTTTAATCAATCACCACTTATTCACGCCTACACATTCACCTGCCCTCTCACACGCATGCACCATATGGCTGGAACAAAAGATCTCTGCTAAAGAGCCCCTTCGCGGGTGCCCGTCGGACATTGCAGCGCCAGTCTGACGAGGAGCAGGACCCATATGATGAAGCATGACACCTAGCTTGCTGGGTGTGTGAAGGTTCTAGTTCCCAAGAGGGAATTCCCCCCTCCCCCTTCCCTCTTGGTTTTTGCTTCTACACCACACCACACCACACACTCCCTCCTTTCGATCCAGTCCTTCTGGGGAACTGTGTGTACCTTCCTTGTTGCTAGTGAATTGGATACACACACTGGACCCCGTTAAAAATTGTCCACCTAAGGTTCTACTCCTTGTTAAATAATATGGTCTATAAAAATATCCCAGCGGTAACACACTGATACTAGTGTTCCCTAGAGTAGTTATCTCGTTGGTGGCTAAAATAGCTTTGACCGTCTGTGGCGGTCTAAAGTTTACCACCACACAGTCGCCCCTAATGTTCTTCCTAGATCCTCCCACCCATCCTACCCTACGTACCATTAGAATGTCAGCCACTCTCAGTAAGTCCTCATTTAAGTTCATTGGATGTCAAGAAACTCCTAAAACATGCCAACGACTGGATCCAGTGGAAACAAACCTTTATGTACTGGTTTGGAATTTCCACCAGCCAGGGATGTCTCTTTTGTGTTATAGTCTCTGTGGTTTTTGATTGACATCGAATAGCAGAACAGCAGTCTGAAAAATACAAAAGTTGTTGCCAATAGCTAAATTAGACTGGCTGTTCGTTTTTGGAAGAAGACTAAGAAGTTCCCATCAACTGTTGATTGTTTCTAGGCTGGCAGCTTATGAATTTGATGTTATCCTGCATATGTCTGAGTGACTACTTTATTGTTCTGGTCTACCTGCTGACCCGATGGTCTTCTAATGAGGGTGGACCAGATATTCAAGCAAGCGATCCCATTAAAATTGATGACTGAAAAAAACAACTTTTTGGGAGGGGGGCGCAGGTTTGAAAAGACGGTGACATGTTGTAAGTCTATAGGGCATTTTTGCTTTAAAGGTGGATGTATGTTATTGAAAAGATGGTGACACCTGCCAAATGAGGGTGATCTGAAAGGTATGCTCCCTTACTGTACTCCACAGTGTTTTGATTGCTCTCCCAATGCACCTATACAACTCGTTTGTGTACCACTTAAGAGAATACTAGTGGTGGAGATATTTCGTTTTCATTTTAAGAGTTTGCATTCATGTCAACATTAACATGCAACATGCAAATGTATTGATTGTGTACCATTCACCTTGCAGGCCTGTATTTTAAAATGGCTAACGTCTGGTTGCTGTCTTGCTTCACGAAATGTGTCTTTAGTTATTCCAAGAGAAGCTGTCTTCTTATGTACCATTTTGATGTGCCTTTGGGTTACAGTTCCGAGGTGAAATGTTTTATTGATACTTATATAGAATGTATGAATGAGCTGTTGCAAAGCACCTGCAGATTCCAGCTTGGTCCAATGTATCTCATTATTTTGCCGATACCTGTAAGTTTGAAGGACGTCTACAGAAGCCTCATTGTATTGTAGCGAGGGAAAATAATGAGCTTTGTTACCTACTTGTGCCTTAACTCTAATTGCTCCACTATATCAGAATTATATGTGGGTATATTGAATGTCAGAATTGTGAGATTTAAGCTAGTGCTGAGTGGTTCACAAAGCCTTCAAGTGGTTTTCTGATGTTTTTTGATGCCTTTCAGAATGTCTTTCCTAACTTACTAGCAGAACTTTTTCTTGACTTAGTAGAGTACAATGCTCTCTTTATGAGAGAACTGACTGTGCTTAACTTTCATTTACAGACATCTTTGTAATAGTTTGTCTTTTGTTTTAGGACTTTTTAATTGTTTTGAACTATACATTTACTAACGCATTTATGTATTGATTACTGATTAATAACTAATGTGACAAATAGAATGGCTAACTTTGCTAATCCTTTAATAACCCTATATGGTGTGAAACTTAACAACGCTCTGTCTACCTAGCGGGGCCTTATGTGCTTCACTTAATTGAAATGTATTGAATGTTAATTTTTAGCCTCGGTTGCAAATAAAGAATCACCAGAAAGGCTTGATGGGCCTTTCAATTAATACCAGAAATTGTGCGAAACAAAGCACTCCGTCAACGCTCAGGGAACTTTTCTCTATGCCAACATACGAGTACACACAGACGTTTCCGGGTGACTTGCACTGACACACCAGTAATTATGGGAGGGAAAAAAGGGTTTTAAAAATGCCAATAAATATCAAAATGTAGAAGTAAAAAAGAGGGGGATTGTTATATATGTGCAAAGTTGCCCTTTACCTCACTTGGGCTGGGGCAATTGCCTTCCAAAAGAAAGTTGAAGGGACGCTTATGTCTGTGTTTTTTTTCTGCGAGAGGAAGCTGCGTGGACAGTAGACGCCCCTCCCGTCTGAAGGCCGGGCGCTGTCCTCTCCGCAAAGCCGACTCCTTCCCGGCAAGTAGCGTGCGAGCCGGGGCGGCTTGGGCTCTTCCTGCGGCGAGGAAGCAGAGCTCCTCTTTCCTCTGGCCGTGCAGCCGCAACCGCCTCCCCTGGCCCCGGGGCTCCGCCTTCCTCCCGGCCCAGGCCGTCAGAGGGAGGCCCCGGCCGGGAGTGACATCAGCACTGGGAGGCCGGCTCCTCGGCGGTGCGGGTCCACCTTTCATTGTTAGCAGCCGTCCAGGAATGTTATGGTGAGAGCCCCGCAGTGCGGCCAGAAGGGGCCCGGGCCGCCGCGAGGGACTGCCGCCCAGTGAGGTGAGGAAACCGGCAGGCGCCCAGACGGTGTGTGTGTGTGTGTTGCTGTGGGGAGTTGTGTGTGGGTGTGTGCGCAGCGGGCACGCAGCCTGCTAACTGCAGCAAGTTCCCCACCGGTCGGCCCGCCGCAGTGGAGTCAGGTGTCCTCGGCGGGCGCAGGACACTCACCGGGCCGCCGCCAGGAATGCCAGGCACGGGCTTTGTGTGTCCTCCCAGCGGCCCCCGGGTGCCCTGCGAATCTGCAGTGTTAGTGTGCGTGTGTTACACGCAGAGACCGGGCGCACCAGTGGGGAAGGAACAGAGCGAGTCCGGGCAGGAAAAGGGTGTTTTTGAGCCGAACATGAGGAGTGCTGGAATGTGGGCTGCCTTTCCTCTCTGCGGCAGGCAGGATGTTGCAAGGCTGAGAGAAGCCCGGCCTGCGCAGAGTTCCTTCCATTGGTGAATTCCATTTGAAATCAAACCTCACAGAGCAGGAATGGTAAACTGTTCTTGAAACTATTAGTGGCACATTTTTAAACCACTTTAATTGTTATTATGTTTTTACACCTTATGGTTGCAATTCTCTTATTTTGTATTTTGTACACATTAGTGGCGGGTGACTCGTTTTCGGAGTGATGGGGTGCTGAGCTAGCTCTTTTTTATGGGGTTATACAGCTAGCAGTGGTTCCCCACAGGCACTGTGGAGATTTGATTTGGGGCACTGCAGCACGCGTGCTTCCAGCTTGTGGTTAAAGACATTGCTTAGCTGACCTTGAGGTAGGGTTTGGCTGTTTTCTTAAATGTCTTGAAAGGATAATCGCTTATTATTATTACGTCGGTGCATATGTTTGGGTGTTCGTTCAGCATTCCTGGATTTGAATGCTTTTGTCTAATACTTGTTTGTCACTGCTCACCTGCTTGACTTTTTGTTTTGGGATTAGCCCGGCCTGTCATGCGTTGAAATGTTACACTTTTGAACCCTCTGCTGGACAGATGGAGTGCAGGAATGTGGTTGATGTCTGTCTGTAAGACTGAGAGAAGCCGTGTCTGGGCAGGGGTTTAGTTACACTGATGCAAATCCCTTTAACCTGAATCCGTTTTAAATGGGAAGCGTGACACGGCAGTTTGGGGAAATATAGTTGTAAAGTAGTTCAGTATCCTGTTTTTTAAAACAACAAGCTGTCTTGTACGTTTGTTGCCACTATTAAGCCAACGTATATTTTGGTTTTTTTCTTTTGTTAAGGCCCAAAAGTCGACAGGACAGACCCGTTCAACGTTTCGTACTAAAAGACTGCTTTAAGAGCCAAATAAATGAATTCATGTTAGAAGCATTGGTAAAGCCTTTAGGTCTTGCCTTGGCAAGTTAATGCAATAGCAGTTTTAATTTGTTTTTATTGTAAGCACATGCCACAAAAATAAAAAGGAAAAAAGAACATGTATGCTGCCACCGTATGTTTGCAGTAACATTTTTTAACTTAAATAGCATTCACTGATGTGGCCGTTTTACTAGTGATGTTTTAAAATTTTAAATTTGAGAAGGTGAAAAAAATGGGCTAATACCTGACCAAACTGAAATCACTGACAGCTACAGTGTTACAATGCCACTTAAACATTCTATAATACATTTTATAAAGGAGACAAAATAAATTGCCATCTAACTGGGAACCCAATCTGTAGGCGAAATAAGTAGTAGGTATTTTAATATGGAAAGTAAACAAAATAAAAAAAAAACGCCTTTAATCAGCTTCACATCTGAAAAGAAATTAACTGTTTTTAGGCAGATATGAACAATGGTAAAAGGCTTTGCGCAGTCACTCTATGAAGGGAGTCATGGGTTAGTGGGCCAAACCATTCCCTCATGCTATTTAGTGTGGAGGGCGCAAGCAAGAAGTGAATGATGATTTAACAGACCAATGGACCAAGCCTGCAGACCAAAACAAAAGCCCATGGTGTATTCATGGTATGTAGGATTAAAATAACAAAGAAGATAGTATGTGAGACAGCTTTCTGACATCCAAACCTAAACGGAGGAGGATCTCTTCAAGTTCGAGACTGTGCTCCAGGCTGTAAGTCACACACCCAATGAGTGACATGTCATGTCTGCTTTTTAGGACTCCTTCGTTCTTGAATTCTTATGTTATTTGTGTGTACGGTTTACCTTTGCAGAATGTATGTTGTTATTAAACTGGGACAAGCCATGCCTATGTGGAAGAGTGAAGGGAATTAAATGTATTTGAACTATTTAAACCATGTTAAATAATAAGCCAGCATCAGTGTGGTGAAGTGCCAGTAGGACCTGAATATTTTTAGTACATATTAAGTGCATTCTTTCAACTGCGATACCTTTTTAATTGTCACATATTTTCCTTGTGCCAGTTTTCCCTTAATTTATTGGGTCTCCGGAAACATGTTATTTGCAACTTTTAGAAACAACAGCTGTTTAGTATTTACCACTATCTAAAAACAAGTTGATATTGTTAAGGTTTAGTTTCAGAGGTAAAGTATTCATTGCACTTTACAAGTCATGCATGTGTTGACACTTTTGTATATTTTTCTTAATCTGTGCTTTGCTCCATTTTAGTAAACCTTGCCCTTCAATTCCAGTTACAATTTGACTTAAACTACCATCAAATTTAGTCCTGCAGCTTGGTTTATGATAAAGGCTGTATTAATGATTGCATTGAAGTTGCCTTTTTTATCCTGTGATATGTTAGATAAAAAGTCTTGCAAGGTTGAGAAACAAAACTGGAATTATAATTTTGGATGCTTAGCTTTCAAGACCATCATTTTGCAAATGTTTACATTGTACACTTTTCAAACGACTACTTGAAATAACATTCTTCGTTTTCCTTTCTGTTTAAAAATAGTAACATGAATGATATGTAAGTATGTTGTATCGTGCGTTGTCTTATTAGTATTTTGTATACTACACGTTCTGTCATTAGAATGGCTTTGTAGCACCCTCGACAGTCTCTCTTACTTTCCAGTATAGTTGCAAGGTTACCATGGCAGATCTATAACTGATTCGTTTCGTGTTATTATACCTGCTGCTACTACTGTTAGGCGATCGTGCATTTTTCATTGGACTACAAGTATGTGATATTTTTTTTTTGTGGAGCAAAGAACTGCAAGACCTTATCAATGCTTATAGATTCTTGGGGCAATTGCTGTTTGGTACGTATCTTGATGGTCCTATTTGGTAGGATTGGCTTTTTGTGAGAAAGTTTGATGGATCGGCGTGTGATGTTGGCTACTATGATGATCTGCATTAGGGAAGATTAGCTTTTTGTGAATAATGTATAAAGAGATGCAAACTGTAATGCAGTAGGCATAATGTGCATGTTTTATTCCGTTGTCACCCTTTCTGTCCAGCAACAGGTGATTCTACATTGACATTATAAGTAAGTGAATATAAATTAACTCATGCATTTGTCATACTTAAATGGCTTTAGTTCCAGTCATGAGGAGTGATGGAGTGTCGTTCTGACTCTCTACAGTATTCACCAAGTGGCATAAATATGAGCGAAACTTTGCCCTGAGATAGGCCTTCATTTACACAAATTATTTGTAGACTATTTTACATTGTTAACTTGACTGAATCGCTTTATCAAGTTACTTCCTACTTTACAAATGGTTGCATTATTGTATGCAAAAAGACTCAATACAGCTTTATCAGAATAATCATTTGCACCAAGCAGTTTTGTATCTGAGGCATTTGTTTAGAGCTTCCTGGTCTATTTGCAACCCCAACCGTTAAAAAAAAATATATAGCTGGATTCCTATCCACTTCTGAGACACACATAACATTGAAGGCTCACCTGTGTCTCACTTTGAAATATTAAAGCTGATGTGTTGAGATGTAGACAAATTCGCATGGTTATTACCTCAGACTAATTTATCTCATTGGGAACTTATGTAGCGCACTTCACCCAGTGGAATCAATTTGCTCACAAATATTTCTTACATGGACTTTATTCTCAAATTAAAGGTTAAAAGATCCCTTTGTCAACATAGAATGTTATATATATTGTCCTGTATTTTTTTGTTTTTTTTGGCTTCAGAAATTATTTGTGTTGCTCTTTTCATATAGGCTAGCTAGTTTTGGACAGACTTCGCCCTAGGGCGGATCTGTTTTCGTTCAATTAGCTGAGAAGAATGTTTCAGCTTCCTTGTTGCTAAGTGTTTGTTTTGTAGTAGCCAACACAGTTAATGGAGAAGGTAAAGAGTTGTGCTCAGTAAAGTGAAAATTGTTTTCTGAGTCATGCACGTAGCTAATAAAGCAACATTATATATTTTTTTTCTTTTTAAATTCCAAATGGGCAAGATTTGCCGTAAAGAAGTGGTCAGAATGTTTGAGAGTAACTTTCTACATGGGTTTTGCCTAGCTGATAATTTATTTACTAGCAATGTGTGTTTTTTTTTTTTTCCAAAACCATTTTTATTATGAGTTTGAGCAAATCTTGGTACAGCCCTCCACATTCAGGAGGAGACTGTCAACGACAATATGAAAAGATACAGCATTGACATAGCATTGAACCCAGTACTTTTAGAATGATATACCCCCAACTACCCCAACCCACCCAATCCCAAGAACACCATCCAACCCCCCCCTTAGCTACCCACCCCTTATCCCACCCTAACCCAGTGCACGTGATCACATTTCAGCAATATGAGATGGAAAACAAAGGTGGTGCTGGCCAGCAGCCTAGGGTACGGGATCCACATCCGGAGGCAGTGCATCATCAATGTCCATGGGGGGATCAAGGGTCAGGCCCCTGTAGTCCGCCCACCGTTTCCAAATTTTGTAATGTTTGCGGGGACACCCCCGGGCTTCGAAAACAGGCTGTTCCAGACCCATGAGGAAGTCCAGGCCCGCCTTCCAGGCACCGAGCGGAGGGGCACGCTCGCTCTTCCAGGCCTGTGCCAGATCCCTCTTCGCCACCACAAGCCCCAGCAACAACAGATGACGTTTGTAAATGTTGCCCCCAACATTCTCAAGGACATGAAGAAGGCCCAGCCTAGGGGTACGAGGCAGGTCCCACCCCAACACCTCCGACAGGCAGTCCCAAACCCCGCCCAAAATCTAGACAGTCTCTCACAGGACCACACAGTATGGAAAAGCGTCCCCCTTTCAGCACCGCACCTCAGACACTCCGGAGCTGCTATAAGACCCGCCCGCCACAGGCGGTCCCTAGTGTAATAAGCCCGGTGAAGGTATTTGAATTGGTTAAAGCGGAGGCGGATAGCTATAGCAGCACCACGGGGAGATTCAAGGGCCTCACGCCAGTCATCCTCATCCAGGGGACCAACATCATTCTCCCAGGAGGCCTTCAATGTCGAGAGGGAAGGGGAACAGTGTGTGACCAGGGAGCGGTATATCTGAGAGACCTTCTTGTCGCCCAGGTCCCCCATAAAAAGTTTTGCCTCGATGGGGCTAAAGTCAGGGAGTTGCTCCAGGCCCACTAGGCTAGGGGTAAGAGCGTGGCGAAATTGGAGGTAGCGGAAGAACTGAGACCTGCATGCTAAATTCAGAACTAAGGTCCTGAAAGGACTTAAGTGTAGTGCCAGAGAGGACATGGCCGAGGGATGAGATACCGATCGCGTCCCAGCCACCGAACCCGGACAGGGACGCTAGCGCCGGAAGTAGGCCATTGCGCCACAGTGGAGTCTCGGCCGTCAGTTTACCCCACCAACCCATACGGTGCAGAGCCCGCCGCCAGACCGCGAAGACCACCTGGGTAACCTGCGGGAGCAGTCGCCTCCGCCTGGCCGAGTACAGCAGGGTGTGGAGGGAGGCGCCACCCAATAGAGAATGCTCCAGGGCATAGGCAGGATCACTACGGTCCCCATACCACCACTCGTTGAGCACAAGGAGATGGGAGGCCTGATAGTAAGACCAAATATCCGCGGTCGCCAAGCCACCGCAGTATGTAGAGAGAAAGCACGTGCGTAGTGCCACCCTGGATGCACCTCCGGCCCACAGAAATCGGCCCAGTACAGAGTCAACACTCCGGAACCACTGCGGGTCAATCTTGTATGGATGATTCTGTAGTTGGTAGAGGAGACGAGGCAGGGCCACCATCTTAAAGACGGCCGACCTGCCGTAGATGTTAAGAGGCATACGCGTCCATGTCTTGATATCCATCTGGACCCGATCCCACACCGGCTGGACGTTCCGATCCCACGCCACCGCGGGCGAGGCAGATAGAAAAACGCCCAGGTACTTCACGCCATCCACAGCCACCCGAAGGGATGCAGCAATGTGTGTTTTTAATGATGGTTACGGACTTCATGATGGAACTAGAAATGCATTGGAGAATAATGATTTCAAGATCCTGCTTGTGTGAAATTGGTATTTTATGTAAAGCAGACAAAAGTAATATTTGTATCTATTTATTCTCCAAGAAATGGAGACCTTTTTTTGTAATTGCAGTTTTACTTTATCATATGAACGAGTAACAGATCAAGGAAAACGTAAGTGCCCATCTTTCTCAGGCTCCAGTTCCCAACCTCCCTACATCTTTTGCCTACAAATCTCAGTTTACCTACACCCTCAGTCTATAACTTTGGTTTGGCTCGTTAACCCCAAGACAAAGTACAGAAAACATAGCCATAAGAGTGACAGCTAGACCACTAGCTAGTCATACTAACATTGAACCAACAGCACATAATTACACTAGACTCTAAATCTGAGGGCAAAAATGTAGGGCAACCAATTAAATCAGCACAATTCCTTTGCCTGACATGAACAACCTAAAACCTCTCCCATGAGACTGTTGAAAAAAATGATTGCACTGAAGTTCAAAATCAGGTAAACCTCCCATGTAGCAAATTCTTGCACCCTACTATGCATATCTTAAAAGGGGCAAGGAGAGTATGAAACCACAGTGGCATTAATAGATGCTTTCAATGACATTCATGGATTTGTGCGTGCACTTGGAGAGTCTCAAATTCCATTCTCATTACTAATGCGTAGATTAGATTGACCGGATGTCTATGGTAAAAGTGTGTATCCATGACTACTTTAAAAATAATTATGACCTTCACTTAAAATCCTTTAGTCGTGGTCTTGTAAGCTGGGGAAACCCAGAATGATCTGGCACTAAACGAGACCCGGTTTGCTGTGTCTCCATTTGTCATCAGACATGAATGCCCAGCAATGTAGGAAGGTGGAGACAATGAATGATTTGACTGAATAAAATTAGCACGTTATTCTTGTTCTCCTGCCTAGCATGAGCGAACTGTAGCTCAATGTTTGTGTGTGGGTGTGTGGCAGCATGAAGTACAAAGAAATGGCTCCTTAACTCTGCACTGGACGAACATCGGGCTGGTAGATGGCTTGCTCTTGTAGGCTAAGGAAAATCCAATACTTCCAACCTACCCATCTTTGGGGAATATCGAAAAACCATGAGGTTGAAAACCGTCTTCAATTCAGTTGGAATCGTGAGCATAACCATCTCTCTTGACTACATGTTCAGGAATGGTAAGATATGGATCTATTCTGTTCTAGGGTATCTTGCAATGAACTTCATTTACTTTGAAGTTTTGTTTATTGATGCCCTTCTAAGTTAATCTCCTGAAGGAACGCTGACGCAGCATGCTGTCCAGTCCAAAGATCAGGTCCACAACTTTACTTAACTTTGCATAAGAAAGATTATAAAAGTTCATGTTGTTAAATTATGTTGGTGTCTGATAGTTTGTTGCATTTACTGCCAGTGAACCTTCAGCTTTCTGTAGAGACCAACCAAACTTTAGGGATGTGCGCCAGTGTTAGGAATGAAGAGTGTTAGCCATGGTGAGGTGTACTGCGTTTGCTTTCCTTTACAGAGAGTGTGGTTGTCATCCAGCCTGGCATCTGTGCATGAGGCTGAGTGGCTGACACCGGATTCCATCTCATACTTTGGGCCCGGGAAATAATTCTTACCTCATAGTGATGTTTATCCCATGGTATCAGTTTTGCTATTCATATCACAGGGACACATTGTAGAGCGGCTGTTTTGGTGCAACCGCTGTAATGGGCTCACTTTCTTATATACAGTTAAAATTGTTTTGTGTGCCGTTGATTAGATTATCTGTGACTATTTTACACTTTTTATCCAGTAAAAAGGCACCTTTCTATTTCGTTTAAGCGTCCTCTTCTAGGAGTTACAGGATATTACAAGTGAGTGATGAGTTTTAAGATGAGAGGGAGCAACGAGAGGGGTGTGATATGTTTGCTCCAGACTCCTGTACGAAGCTGAAGTAACTCTGTTTTGACTCCTTGGGGTGAGAAGTTGCTTTTACATCTTCTTTTGAACAATTTGATGGTTGTCTTTGCTTCCATGGTCTTAAAGTTAGTTGGCTTGTTGTCTGTGAAGTCATATAAGGTTGTGCTTGCTTGGGAATCTCGAAGAATCTCATGTTTACATTTACTGTTTAGATATTGGGTAGATGTTGCACATGAGCGCCAGGTAGAGACTTTGAGGCTTCCACCCATCACAGCATATAGTATGTGCAGCGGGTGAGGTTACTTCAGCAATTGGCTCTCTTCACTGAAAGTCACAGCATTTTGCATTTGCACAACCACAGTCAGTTTGAAGGCTGTTGGGCTAATTTCTGCTTTTATTTAATTCTTTATTTTATTTTTACAATGGGTCATTTTTAGGTCTGGTTTGGCAGCACATCTCTTGCTAGAACTTGTGTGATCAACCTAAAAAAGAGCATTCAGCAGTACTATAGAGACACATATTGGTGGACAAGAGTACACATTTCGATTGTGCAGAAGGTGTGTTCTTCCACAGAAAAAAGCCCCCCCCACCTTAACCTAGCTGTGATTATTTTGTTTGTTTATCGAGCCGCCTGAGCCAGCAGTAGTGTGGCTGCTGTCTAATGGAATCTCGCAAATACATAAAGTGGCAAGCTTACGGTGGGGGTGGGGAGGGGGCGGGGGGGGAGGGTGGGGATGGACTTTTTGGGGCAGACGCGTGGCACTGTAATGCTGTAAAATTGTCTTGGATAAGTAGATAATTTATGGTATTTGATTTTCTCTGGTAGTAGGACAGATGGGAAGAGGTCAGCCATGATGAGTGTATCGCTGTTTTCCAGTCCCAGCACCCTCTCCTTCCCTCTCCATAATTACTTTTAGACTTCAGAGTGTAGTTGTGTGTTTGCGAGCAGTATGGGATGCCTAAGGCTACACTTCTCTAAATGCATTTTTAGGTCTGGCTTGAGAGTGCAGCTGTCACCATTCCTTAAGTGATAAACAAAAAAGAGCCGTCAGAGTACTACTTAGAGAGGGGCTTAGGCTCCATCCCCATCGAAGTTGTCCCTTCCACTGAAAAGAATGCTTGTATTGCACATTTTGACTTGTAGCAAAGTTTATACTCAATACAGCAGGACTTAGTTGGTTACAGTGGCAAGCCAAAAACCATAGCGATAGGCCCAATATGTTTATTATGAATTATTACTACAAAGGCATTAGGTCTGACACATTTAATGTAAAAAACATATGTTCATATAAATCTTTTTAAAGGTTGATTGTTATTACTTTGTATGAAAGCCTGCAGAGGAGCTTTTTGCTAGATAGAATCTCACAGATTACCTAAGTAGGCACACGTTTTAGTGTTGGTTACCCCATGACAATCCATGGACAAATAAGATTTACGCTGCACATATACTTGTTAGGTCCTCTTAGGCGAGAGAACGTATTTTGCTTAAAAACTTAAATTTTTTTATACTTTTTTGTAATTTTATGAATGTATCCCAAATGGTTGTCTTGCCGGAAAGCTTGTGGTCATATAAGTATTCTTGAGTTGATTATGGTGCTAAGCAATTGGTGCTCTGGAAAATGTTGTGTCTGATGTAGAATGTCTGATCTGCATATTATGAAAGTTATGACAAAGGCAGTAGGCCTACCTTATTTATTGTGAAACCATTTAATAAAGCCAGTAGGCCTTAAACAGCGAGTTGTTATTGAATTATGTTTTAGATTGTTAGAAATGGGATTTCTGGTTGGCTAGGGCTTGCGTCTAAGCCAAGCAGAAACAACCACTCTAGTCAGGGCAAAGGGGAGATAACCCCTGCTCACCCCTTTGGTAGTTTGGCACGAGCAGTCAGGCTTATTCCAGAGGCAATGTGTAAAGCGTTTGCGCAACACACTCTCACAGCAACAACACACTTGGCACACCACAAAAGAAACACCACACAAGGTTATGTAAAAATAGCCATTGTATTACTCCTAAAAGACATTAGATCATAATTACACATGTACACTGTGCCACCTGGCACTTAGGTTATACTACACAGGGGACTTATATACAGGACAGGGCCAATCGGGCCACTGTCATAACCATTAGAATCTCAGTTAACAAAAGCAATCAGTAACTACTGGTTAGAGTACACTCCGCATAGGCAGCTTGTGCTTCAACATCCTAGCACGACCTAGTCTAGTATACTATGCATAACATAATCAGCTGTAGTACATCTCATCATCACAGCACACCATACCTAATTCAGGCTTAAATGTAACTGCACAGTATGCCACATCAGACACAATCAGCAGTAGTGCACATCATCATCGCTGTATGTATCGTGCAGGTACTGCACAAGTATTCATTACCCCCACAATGGCATAATAATAATGATGGTGCTTTGTGTCCCTCCCATAGGCTTCCGGGCCACATGCCTGCCTACACCAGGAAATGCCCGAATCACTCCGGTGCTAGGAAAAGCACCCGGGGGTAACCTGCCAATGGCCCCAAACCAAACGAGGCCGTATTCCACTTTTACGCAGATGCACCTGAGGGCGGGAGGAATATCCACTGTCTACCCTAGCGGGGGGACCTTCCCCGGCCACCCCGCTAATGACAGAAATGCCGGCAACCAAAAGAAAGACACCAGGGCTCCTCATCTGGTTCTTGTCGTTCTGTTGCCGGTGAGCAGGCCCTCCTCTGGACTACTCCAGGAACCCGTGAGGCTCAGTCTGGTTCTCGCCGCCGGCCGGGACAACAAGTGTGGCGGTTATGCTGGATCCTTTAACACAGCATGGAGGGACACGGAGTGAGGACTCCTTCGGCTTTGTCCCTTCCGCCCAGCCTGTACAGCGACAATCTCCGTCTCCTTCCGGGAGTGCGGCCATGCCTCCCACCATGCTTGGCAACCCCGCAGGGCTCCTCTCTTCCTACGGGAGCCCCGTCTAACAACCGGCTGCACCTCTGCCGGATTTCCGTGGGCTCTCTTGCTGTCTTCCTCTCAGTAGTGATCCCTGCCCACTACCAGGCATGGGCCTAATCTGACCTCCGGCGGCCTCCCCAAACAGCGGGACCCACCTCACGGACGTCGGTGATTACCGGGCCAATGAAGCTTGCAGGGCTCTCCTTTTCCTCATGGGAGCCCAGTCTATGGACAGGTGTCTTCTCCCTGACTTCCAGGTTTAGTGGTAGCACTTGTTACAAGCCCAGTTGGAGCCCCCCTCTCGGGCTTCGGTAAATAACAGGCCCACAAAGAGAACCCCCATCACACGTTCCTGGTTTGCGGCACAGCTCTGAGGGGCAAACCAGTGGTAGGGGGCTCCTCACACTTCAGGTCGGTGCATCCAACCCAGCCCTCACCATACTCCTGGATTGTAGCTTGCCCAGGGCAGAGCGGTCACAAGCGGGGTGCAAAACGCAGGAGCAGTCCTCTCCTCCAGCCCCTAAAGTCACACAGGGCAGAGCTGGGCCCAGGCAGAGCAGTTCACGTGGCCCTCCAGCAGAGGGACAGTCCTTTGTGGCGGTTCCTCCTGGGGCCACGCACCCCACCGGCCTCACAGCTCCATGTAAGCACAAGCAAGCACACTTTCAAAGAATCACAGCCCCAATATTTATACAAGGTTGGTTTTTGTTCTGCCCTGCCACAGGGCTTGGGGATCCAGTCCCAACTGGATCTGGGGGGGGGGGTTTGGGAGCATTTTCTTTACAATGCGCCCACTCTCCTTTGTCAGGTTGAGCTCTGTCCTCAGACATACACCAGGGGGGCGGAGCCAGCATTGAACCTGGCAGGCACAGACCCATTCAGGGTCAGGGGCTACTCCTCCCACTAATCTAAATGTAGATCTGCCTATTCAGCCCAGCACTGACTTACCAGGCTCCTCTGGAGCCACACACCTCACCAGCCCCTGTCTGTCCAGAGCCAGACATGCAATACACATAAGGCAGGCAAAGACACCTAGCACACAGAAATGCCAACTTCTAAAAGTGGCATTTCTAACATAGTGATGATCTGCGCACACCATTAAGCAGCATTTAATATTACTATTCCAAACATACCAAACTTGACCACACTGCTCCTCTCATATCAGAAAATACCACAGAAACACTTATCAGGGAATCCTCAATTGATTCCTATGAGAGGGCAGCATCACAGTAGTTAGAAACCAAAATGGCTGTTTGTCACTACAGGACATGTCACATAATTAGGGTACATGTCTTACCTTTTACCTACAATGCACCCTGTCCATAGGGCTAGCTAAGGCCTACCTTAGGGGGGACTGACATGCAGTAAAAGGGGAGTCACAGACATGGCACCCACTTTATGTGCCACGTTTCAGCAGCATTAAACTGTGCGCACAGGCCCTGCAATAGCAGAGGCCTGAGACAGGTTTGAAAGGCTACTTTGGTGGGTGGCGCAAGTGGCGCTGCAAGCCCACTGGAAGCATTTAATTTAATCTTATCTGAGATACCACTTTACAAGGGACTGACCGGTAAATTAAATACGCCAAACAGGTGTAGGCCTATCTTACCATGTTTATCACAGAGAGCACACACACTTTACACTGGAAAGCAGTGCTAAAGTGCCCAGAGTCCTAAAACCACCAACACCAGGTCAGAAAAAAGACTAGGGGGAAGGCAAAAAGTTCAGAGATGACCCTGCAAAACGGGTCATGTCCAACATAGATTATAGACTGTTTTTTTGTTACATATAATGTCACAAATTACTATGGTAGGCCAGGGTTTTGAGATTGGCCACCCACTCTTAGAAACTGTGGGGGTTTTCAGTGTGAGGGTCTTTATTAGGCACTGTTAAGATGGGTTGTATATCATTTTGCAAACTCTATTGTTTTACATATTTATTATTTTATAACTTTATGCATGATGGTTGCCAGTGTATGTATGAACTCTTGAATAAACCTGTGTTTGGTATGGTTTGAAGCCCATGATAAAGGCTATAGCTCTTATTGGTTCATTCGGAAAAGTTATGCCAGATTTCTTAGCTTGTCTTTTTATTATGAAATGTTATGACAAAGCCAGTGGGCCTTAATTGCTTACCGCGCTTAGCATGTGTTAAACTAAGAAGTCTGGTCCATGCGGGGCAAGGGGTAGGCTGGACCCCATTATATCAGACAAAAAATAGAAATGTGCCTACACCCAACTTACTCTTATTAAATTCTTCACATGAGGATCAAACACACCATTGTTTGATCTGACCCGGTATTTTTATTTATACCCATCTCTTTTGTAGTATTTTTGTATCTTGTATTTTGTCTCTCAAGCAGACAAGGAGAAACTGTACGATTACACACAATTACATTAATATACAATAATATTTACACACGTATATACATTTCAAAAAACATTTTAAAGAAACAATAACATACATCCAAAGATAAACAAACATCAAACCTTTCAGTTTTTCATTATGTAGAATCAATCTATATCCAAAATCAAGGTCAATAAAACTTTGTTTTTTTGCATCCTAGTCAGAAAAGTGACAAAGCCCTGATGAGAGTCCAGGAACTGGTTTCCCTGAACTCGAAACGTGTTGGCACATCTGCAGGAGCAAGCAGTAACATTTATATTGTACACTAGTGGTTGCTAGTTAAAATTGGTCTAAAAAATTCTTTTTCCGCCTGTTTTTGACTTTGTCCTTGATTTTGGATATAGATTGATTCTACATAATGAAAAACTGAAATGTCTGATGTTTGTTTTTCTTTGGATGTATGTTATTGTTTCTTTGAAATGTTTTTTGAAATGTTTATACATGTGTGTAAATATTATTGTATATTAATGTAATTGTATGTAAATTTACAGTTTCTCCTTGTCTGCTTGAGAGACAATCAATCACAGCATTTATATAGCGCACTACTCACCCAGAGGGTCTCAAGGCGCTAGGGGAGGGGGGTCTGCTACTGCTCGAACAGCCAGGTCTTGAGTTGCTTCCTGAAGGTGAGGTGGTCCTGCGTCAGGCGGAGGTGGGTCGGGAGGGATTCCAAGTCTTGGCGGCGAGGTAGGAGAAGGACCGTCCCCCTGTGGTGGCTCTTCGGATGCGGGGGACGGCGGCGAGGGCGTGGCCGGTCGATCGAAGCTGGCGTTTGGGAGCGTAGAAGTTGAGGCGGCTGTTGAGGTATCCTGGGCCTTGGTTGTGTAGGGCTTTGTGTGTGTGGGTGAGGAGACAGAAGGTGATTCTCTTGTTGACCAGGAGCCAGTGCAGATCTCTCAGGTGTCCGGAGATGTGGTTGCGACATGGGATGTCCAGGATGAGTCGTGCTGAGGCGTTCTGGATCCGCTGGAGTCTCTTCTGGAGTTTGGCAGGGGTTACGGCGTAGAGGGAGTTGCCGTAGTCCAGACGGCTGGTGACGAGGGCCTGGGTGACCGTCTTCCTGGTCTCGGTGGGGTTCCACCGGAAGATCGCACGTAGCATGCGCAGGATGTTAAAGCACGACGAGGAGACGGCGTTGACCTATCTGGTCATGGAGAGGGAGGAGTCCAGGATGAAGCCCAGGTTGCGTGCGTGGTCTGTTGGTTTGGGTGCGTTGCCTAGGGCGGGGGGCCACCAGGAGTCGTCCCAGGCGGAGGGTGAAGATCCCAGGATGAGGACTTCCGTCTTGTCCGAGTTCAGTTTCAGGCGGCTGTTCTTCATCCATTCGGCTACCTCTTTCATCCCTTCGTGAAGGTTGGCTCTGGCGGTGGCGGGGTCGTTGGTGAGGGAGAGGATCAGCTGGGTGTAGTCAGCGTAGGAGATGATGTGGCTCAGTGGTTAGAGGCGGCAGACCCGGAAGCTGGGATCGACCGTGGACCAGGGTTCGATTCCCCGCCTCAGCGGGTCTCGGGCTCAAAATTCCACGGCCTCAATAATTCTCGCTCCGGTGCCTACTCGACTCACGGGGTCTCACTCTGCAACTCTGGGCAATAGCTTGCTTAATCTCCACTACGGCCCCTCACGGCGGGATGCCTGGCTTTCACCCTGTGGACACCCTGCCGGGGCCTCTCACAGGGGAATACCAGGACGGGTTCCCTAAGCAAGCGCCAGGATGCCCTTTGGGTGACAGGTTGCGCTATATAAGTACACCTACATTTACATTTACAGGATGTTGATGTTGTGCTGGCGTGCGATGTCTACCAGGGGGCTCATGTAGACGTTGAAGAGTGTTGGACGGAGCGAGGAGCCTTGAGGAACGCCGCAGATGACTTCAGTGGCTTCTGATCTGAACGGGGGGAGGCGGACTCTCTGTGTCCTTCCGGCGAGGAAGAAGATGATCCACTCCAGTGCCTTCTCCTGGACTCTGACGTTGCTGAGGCGCTGCACTAGTGTACGGTGGCAGACAGTGTCGAAGGCCGTTGAGAGGTCTAGGAGGATGAGGGCTGCTGTTTCTCCGTTGTCAAGCAGGGCTCGGATGTCATCGGTGGCTGCGATCAGGGCGGTCTCGGTGCTGTGGTTGGCCCGAAAGCCAGACTGCGAGAGGTCGAGGGATCCGTTCGTCTCGAGGAAGGCAGCCAGCTGCTTGTTGACGGTCTCCTCGATGACTTTTGCAGGGAACGGGAGCAGCGAGATGGGGCGGTAGTTCTTGAGGTCGGTGGGGTCGGCTGATGGCTTCTTTAGTAGAGCGCTGAGTTCGGCGTGCTTCCAGCTCTCCGGGAAGATGGCGGTGTTGAAGGAGGTGTTGATGATGTCCCGCAGGTGGGGTGCGATGACAGCGTCGGCCTTGTTGAAGACGTGGTGAGGGCAGGGGTCGGTCGGAGATCCGGAGTGGATGGAGTTAATCGTGCGGATGGTGTCTTCGGTGCTGATCGGGGTCCAGGCGCGGAGGGTGGTGGTGGGGGGGCGGTGGTTCGTTCGTGGCGTGCGTCGGTTGAGTGCTGAAGCTGTTGTGTCTGTCCGCGATCTTGTTGTGGAAGTAGGAGGCGAGGGAGTTGCAGAGGTCTTGCGACGGGGTGATGTCGTTGTTTCCGGCGTTGGGGTTGGAGAACTCTTTAACGATGTTGAAGAGTTCCTTGCTGTTGTGTGCGTTGTTGTCCAGTCGTTCCTTGAATGCAGTTTTCTTGGTGGCGTGGATCAGTTGGTGGTGTTTTCGGATGGCGAGCTTGAGGGCAGTCATGTTGTTCGGTGTTGGGTCTCTGCGCCAGGCTCTCTCGAGGGCTCGGCAGTTCTTCTTGGAGCTCTTGAGTTCGTCGGTGAACCATGGGGCCTTCTTGCTGCCGGGTCTGCTAGGCGGGGTCCTCAGAGGGGCGAGGTCATCTGCGCAGTCGCTGATCCACTTCGTGAGGTTGGTGGCCGCGGTCCAGGCGCGGACGGGCTTACATTTGGCGCGCCCGCTGCGCGTCACCGCTGCGCGATAGGCACTCTGCCATATGTGCAGGGTGGGGGGGCGGAGCGTGGGAGGAGCAGCTGGGAGGCGGGAGCGGGGTGGCGAATGGGAAGGGCGACACAGGGGAGTGGGCGGGGCCGCAGGGGGGCAGCGGCGGGGAGGTGGCGGGAAACGCGGCAGGGGCTGGGCTCAACAAGGGGAGACAGGGGACAACAGCGGACTAAGGCAGAAAAAACTTACAACATAGGGGAGAAATACAGATGCAGAATACAGGCTACAAACAGCTAACTACAGCGGAACAAAAGTTAACAGGGAGAAGGAGCAGGCAGCGCAGGCAGGGCACAACCAGAAGCAGCGGCCGGGGACCAGGGGCACTGCTGCGGGCAGCGGCCGCACTCGCCTGGAACCAGGGGCACACCTACGGGCAGTGGCGGCACTTGGCGGGAGCGGGGGCAGCCTGGACTCACACCCGGAGGAGTGAGCTCCATGCGTGGGGTGACCGGCCCAGAGGGTCGTAAATACAAGATACAAAAATACTACAAAAGAGATGGGTATAAATAAAAATACCGGGTCAGATTATACAATGGTGTGTTTGATCCTCATGTGAAGAATTTAATAAGAGTAAGTTGGGTGTAGACACCTTTCTATTTTTAGTCTGATAGCATGTGTTAAAGGCAATATACTTTAAAGGATGGATTGTTATTACACTGTGCTAAAGCTCATAGGACAGTACTTTCCAACATAGAATTTCACTTTACCATAGCATAGAGTTTTGGCGTTGGTGACTCACCCAAACAGACTGTGGGGATAAGATATCTACACTATTTAATCCTTACTTGCCTCTCTTGTATTGTTTTAAGTTTTGTATTGTATTGTTTTGACAATAGACATTTTATTATAGTATACCTGATAGTTTCCTTATGGAAAAGCCCATTCTTAATACAGTGGGTCTCAGTTGGCTATTTTTTATTTAAGTGATTTGTAGAGCACATAGCCACCTGAAGGCTTCCCAGCGCTAAGTGACCAATACTGAAAAAAGGCTAGAGGTAGGTTAATAATACTGATTGAACAACCAAGTTCTAATCGACTTCCGGAATGTGCTTCCTCTTCCAGGAGTCTATATTCATGTGGTAGTAAGTTTCACACCTTGGGTGCTAGGTGGGTGAAGGATCTACCTCCCCACCTGGCTATCCTGATTCTCATAGTTTTTATCAGCCGTTCGCAGCCGGATCTGGGGCTCCTGTTTGGGGACATAGCGGGTCAACAGGTTTCTGACTTTACTCCGGCCCTTATTGTGGTTGATATGGTGACAAGTCAACAATAAGAGCTGATTGATATACCTGGGAAAGTTATACCAGATGTGATCGGTCTGGTTTGTTTACTATGAAAAGTTATCAAAAAGGCAATATGGTTGGCTTATTTCTTGCGAAAATCATTTGTTTAAGCCCATAGGCCTCCAGCAGTGGATTGTCATTACAATGTTACAGGCTGTAGATGGGTATTTTATTACATGTAATCTCACAAATTATCACATTGTGGGCAGGAGGTTTGGTATCCATCACTCTGACAAACCCTCTCAATAGATTTTCACTGTGGGACATCTTGTTAGTCCCTGTTGCGTGGGTTCCATATTGTTTTGCCATCTATAGTTTTATGCATATTTTTAACTCTATAACTGGATGCATGATGTTTGCCAGCACATGTGCAGGCCAAAAGGCCTGTGTTGGTTATAGTGCCTGGCCTTTGTTCAAGGCACTAGGCCCTGTAGGTCCACTGGAAAAAGTTATGTCAAACTACTTGGGTGTGATCTGTTCGTAATGAAAAGTTATGACTTCTTATGAAAAGCGTGTGTTAAAATGAACAGGGTTTAAGAGTGGACCATTATTACACAGGGCTAAAGCCTGTAAGCAGGTATTTTCTTTTCATGGAATCTCACAGATTAGTAGGCAGAGTTTTGGGGTTGTTGACCCACCCAAACAAACCATGGGGATAGAAGATGTGCGCTATGGTAATCCCTATTGGCCTCTTTTAGGAAGGATTTTATATTGTTTTGACAACTGTAACATTGTACATATTTGTAATTGTATCATGGTATACCTGATAGTTGCCTTGTAGGAAGGTTTGTGTGAAAGCTTATGCTCCGGATATTAGGTCTGAGTTGGTTACGGCGACAAGCCAATGGTAAAAAGTATTGGCCTGATTGTTTGTTTTGAAAAGTTATTATAAAGGCAGTAGACCTGACATATTGATTCGAAAAAACATGTTAAAGCTAATAGGCATTTCATGTTGGAATGTTATTTCTCTATATTCAAGCCTATAGACAGGTATTGTTATATGGAATCTCAGTTTACAATGGTAGACCAGGGATTTGGAGTTGGTCATCCCCCACAACCCAAATAAACCGTGGGCATAGAAGATTTACACTGAGAATTCTTGTTATACCCTCTTAGGATAGGTAGTATTTGCTTTGCCAGCTACAATTGCACATACATTTGTAATTTTAGGTGTGTATTTCTTTTAGTTGTCATGTAGGAAAGTCTGACCTCAATACAGTATACTTTAGTTGGATGTGCTAACAGGTGAATGATAACTGCTGTATAAATGATTGGTTCACTAGGAAGTGATATTTCAGATGTTATAGGTCTGATTTGTTTATTATGAAAGGTTACATCACTAGCAGTAGGCATGATTGATTCATTATGTAACGTATATGTTAAAACCCATAGGTAGGCATTTATTGTTGGGTAGTTTTTGCACCTTGCAGCCAGGTAGTTTGTTACGTGAAATCTCACAGATTACCTTTGTAGGGAGAGATTTTTTTATTGGTTACCCCTTTTAAGAAATCCTAGAGGTATAAGATTTGCGCTAGAAGTAGTCTTGGTAGAATCTCTTCAGAAGGCTTGACAGGCGTAGCTGTCTGCCATGATTTTGTAATAAAAATATTACATAATACATGCAAACGTGGATATCGGTATATGTCCATATAAGTACATAGACTGTTTATGAGTCCGCCCTCTTCTACCATTGGTCTGTCTGAGTGTCATGTCTTGCCCTGTGAATGGCAGCACCTTCTGATCACGTACACATCCACCACAAAATGAATGTATTTTAGGGCTGGTTGGCCTGTCCTTTTAGTTTTTACTTTTCCTCTTTTATAGTTACCCTTTAATGTATTTGTTTTTCCTCTTAATTTTTCGTACAAACATACTGCAGCTCCCCAGGCAGTGCTAATGAGTCACAGTGTATCGTTCTTTTATATTTCCAAGTTGGTAAGCAGACTGGCTCTAAACATGGGGGCTGCACTAGAACTTTAAAACAGAGTTACACTATGTACCATACTACTGCAAGATGGATAATCACTGCTATGTTTAGGTCAGTTATTGCAGGCAGATGCTCGACGTGTTCAGATGGCAATATATTTTCTTTTTTCTACTTGTATTCTTTTAATTTATCTTGCATTTGTTGTTGAGCATGTGTGTGTTTTATTGTAGCTGAGTTGGAGGGTAAATGCAATAATGAGTCAGTGGATGGATGCATGAATGCAAAGATGAGGACTGAGTGCATGCATGATGACTTACTGAATGCCTAAACTGATTAATGATACAAAAGGACTCTTTCATAAGCCAGACCTACTGGCACTGCTAATGCATGTTTACTCTTTCTCTTGCACACATATGCAAGCAACTTTTTCGTAGTGGCATTTTTACTTTTTATTACTTTTCAACTTTTGATGCCTTTTGTATATGTTTGGGAAAATACGTTTGCCAAGGACATACCTATTGGCTCTCGCATTGCTTGGCTTTTCATTTTTGCCGCATTTCAGACAGATCGGCAGCTTCGATGTACCTTTCCACTACCACCGTAAGTCTGCAGTTCCTTCCAACACTACAGTAGGTCAGATTTATTTACATCTTCCATTACTGTATAAAGTCAACCGCTAAGAAGCCAGTTCCTCTTGTCTAGTGGGTATCACATGCTTAAATTCACCTGAAAGATATGGTCTCCAGGAATGTTTCTGCATTCAGTTGAGATGTTAGATTCCAACCAAAAGATAATTTTTAGGTTTATTATCCGTATATTGGCTTGTAAAAACATAGAAATCAAACATTCATATTTTTCTCTTCACACTTTGATGTGTTTAAAAATGACTAGCTAAGCAAACTTTCTTCATTTCTAACACTTTAAAAGAATTACGCTACAATGACACCCTAGCTCGTTGGCTAGTGATTATCACTCCGTCTGATTCTTATAATAAAAGACCTGATTAATTATAACTAGCTCCCTTAGCTTAGTTCGCAGTGGCGGCTTGCATGTATTGATTGGGGGTTGCGGTTGCAGTGCAGGGAGGAGGATTTTAAATGAAAAAAAATTAATTTACCTCCTCGCCGCGTCGTCCTTGTCTAGTCTTTCCACCTTGTCCCGTTCTCTCCTCCTTGTCCTATGGCCAGAACAGGAAGCACCCAGGCTCCCCTGACCCAATCACGATGCTGCAGTGCAGCGTTGCGATTGATCTGAGCGCCCTGGTTCTGCGCTCAGACAAGGACTGGGGGCTTGGGCATGGTCTCCAACCAGGCTGTAATGCGCATGAGTGGCCGGCCCGAGATGGCATACAAACATTCATGCACACTTGGGGAGTGAAAGCCACCCCTCCCCTGCACTGACAGCAGAACAGCCCTGCCCTGGCCCATCAAGCTGCCGCAAAAGGAAAAAATAAAATTATAATAACATTGAGTTATTATCATTTTGTTTATCCTTACACTGCTGAAAAGCAGCAGGGTGATGCTTCTCTGCCTTAGCGAGTTCAACTCATTGATGATTTCATTACTTCGATAATACCTCTGCACAACCCTTAGATTTATGTGTCTGGTTTGTATTTTTCCACATTTAGAGAGTACATGAATAGGAGGCTCGCCAGGCTGCGTAAGAGAGAGAATCTCTGATAGTACTCCATATCCGGTGCTTACAACAACTGTAACACACGCAGAAGGAGGGACAAAACATTTCTTTATTTAAGAAGCACCCTGAAAAGGTGAGGGTGGCAGGGCATCCCAAAACCTAATTCATCATGTCAAAACTTCTTTTCCTGGAAAGCGCAGGGAAATCTACAATTTTAGTAGTAGTTTTAACATGTTTACTTGAATTGTTTAACTCCAGATTAATCATTTGTCTATTAGGGTATTGTTTATAGAGGCCCTTTGTGTTCAAGTCTCCGTGATTGCACAGATATTTTTTTCAAAAGATTGTCCCAAGTGTGCTGTTCAACAGATGGTATATATTTTGGGTTTTGGATTTAAAAGGTAGTCCAGAATAAACTAGAGGGTTCAGATGCGCCACTTGTATGATGTGGTTAATTTTGGCATTCAGATTGCCATCTCTATTGATGTTTATCAACTTTTATCTCCAGTTCCATGCAGTTTGTACCAGGCTGATGGTGATGTCCAGGTGGGTAAAATTATAAGCTGATTATTAAAGGAAGCCGCCTCCTTTTCCACACTGCTTTTATTGGTTATGTTTTCAGGAGTTGCAACAAATACCTTTGCTTTAATCAGTTTTTTTGAGAAATAGTTAATATAAAACTTATAGTCGGGCTTGAAATATGGTCTTAATCTGCAGAGCCACTTGGCTAACCATTCTGGCCGAGATATATACCTTGCCCTAATTAGTGGATGAATGACTGAATAATAGATATTTGGAAACAATTACCCCAGGAAGTGGTGTCCTGAATCTAGAAAGGAAGCAACCTGTAATTAAAGATTAAAAATAAAAGATGCGATTCAAGCAGTTCACCAAATAAAGCAAGACCGTTAATTTTGCAAAGGTAGAACAGAGTTCCGGGCGTTGGTGGCTGCCACAGAGAAACTAAGGCCGCCCATCTGAGCATTAGAATGCCTGAGTGCCACAAGTAGATTGACCACTCTTTGAAAATCATGCTCTTAACCCCTTCGATGCTACTGATGGAACTGTTCTGTCATGAGCGTCGGTTGGCCTGTGCTCATGACGGAACCGTTCCGTCATGAGCCCGTTGGCTCATTAGAATGTTCAGCACGGCGCAGGAATCTGCGCCGCGCTGAAGGTGTTAATGGAGTGCAGTGTTCAAAATGAGATTACAAATAGGTGGTAAATGGTGTTTGAAGTCCCGTACAACAGAGGAATAGAGCTTTGAAAAGCATCTTTTCTGGACAGTAAGTCAGTTTAAAGATCTAAGATACTGGAACATCTATTCTGGCTGAGAATGAGGGACACAGTGGCATTATGAATCTACTCTAGTCTGGCTAATAGGCAGGAAGGCCTATCGAAAATAGTTCCAGTAATACTGAAGTGAAAGAATGAGGGCTTGAATTATCTTGCAGATATGTGAAGGAAGAACAGGCCTTTTTTTCATAACCTGCAGATTGAGGAAGCGCATAGAAGTGAATTTATATCAAATGTGAAGATAAATTGAGAATTTAAAACACTGCCTAGGTTGTAGACGGGTGAGTTTGGGATGGGGATAGCACCAAGGTCCTCTGGTCACTAAATGGTAGATCATGTAGATAATTTGTCAGAGATGAGAACCTCTTTCATGCCAGAGTTGAGGGCACAAAGCAGTTAGACTCTCCTACTTGGAATTAGTTTGTCTGAAGGATGGGATGCTCACGGGGCTCACTGGAAGTCTACTCTATTGGTTCGTGGTTTCATACAGAGCTCTGAGATGGTTGGATTACTCCAGTGAGTTGCATTTTTTAGATTAGTCCAAAGCCTCAGCCATATTTGTCTTTGTCCTTCTGACCCTTTGATGGCAGAAATCTGATCACAAACTCAATCTGTCACTGACTTGGATTTTGCTTTCTTTAGCTTGATTCTACTTTCAGATCTCCATCACAGGATAATGTTACCTTCTTCTGGTGCCTACTCATGGTTCACACAGAGTCTTGCAATGGGGTCTTGACAAGAATTAGGCACAAAAAGTTAGTTAACGTTGGTGTTGAAGCTCTGTACCACTGGTGACAGTCTTAGGAACAATGGGTAACGTTGTTTTACTTTTCTTTTTCCTTCCGTGGTAAACACGTCTCTAGTGGGCCAGGTGAGCTGAAGTGGACAGGC
This sequence comes from Lissotriton vulgaris, assembly GCF_964263255.1. Lineage (NCBI taxonomy): Eukaryota > Metazoa > Chordata > Amphibia > Caudata > Salamandridae > Lissotriton > Lissotriton vulgaris. Next base: position 1,700,611,770 of record NC_141687.1, read on the forward strand.
AAATGCATTTTGTGCCTGTTTAAAAATATTATCTGAAGTAAAACTTTTCCTTTTGTTCAGGAATGTTGTCCAAACACTCCTGTTTTCATGCCATTTGGCCTGTCCCCACCCCGGGTCTCTTGTTGCTCATTCTGAGTACCTTATTTGTAGACTCGATTGGTTTTATGGTGCATATGTAACTGATGGCCCCAGAGAACCATTATCCTCAAGACAGTTTGGACCCACCGCCCCTTTGTAAATTGTAACTGATGCAGGGATTCTCATTTTTTTAAATCACATTAACTAGCTGTCTGGTTAATATAATTAAATCTAAGTCTGCCTCTAGAAAACCAGACAGTGAAATTAAAATTAAAATCAGTGGCCCAATAAAGAAGAGTTTTTGAATAGAGAGAGAATTTTCTCATTTATTGTGGGTTTGTAACTTAAATAAGATCCCAGAACTTAGCACCACCTTTAAAGATCCTTTTGCCAAACCTGCTCTGGAAGATGACCACAAAAAGTACGCTTTATTTAGAACTAGCAGCAATGATTGCTAGATTGGAACAAGGACCTAGATGGCAGAGACGTCTTTGAATGCTCCCAGCTTTTCCTAAAGCACCTTGAGCCTTCACAACACCTATCTTTTTCTGTCATATGTACTGAAGCAATTGCTTGATAAAATCATTCTACTCACCTTGGTTGCTTGTCAAACATTGTCATATGCCTTTGAAAAGATGCAGTTTGATATGACCTTAAGGCAGATGAAGTGTTGAACCTCACCCTGAAAGTTACATGAAGTTTGCCTACTTAACGAACTGAATGAACACTCTAGATATGTCTCTTGGGCAACCTTTTAAGGGTAGCCCAACTTACCTGTATTTGCAGAATGCAACTTTTATCATGGTACTCTAATAAATTTCACTGGTGCAGACTGACTATTTATATAGACATCACCTCTGTTTATTTTCATGGTTTTCTATAAAGGTGCTGCATTTAACAGTGATTTAGTCATTTAACCGAAATCTTAGAAATTGCCACCTTTCTTTTCCCTCCTAGTAGAATGAGGGAGTCTGGACACAGTGAATGTTATGTGGTTTGTATTACGCAATTTTTTATTGGTAGTAGGGCACTTATGTTTGTCATGGAATTTGTGGATTAAGCTTTCTCCTTTACTGCCGTTTTCTGTTCAAGCTGGATCAGCTTCAGCATTGGAATCAGCAGCCATGGCATTTGTTGGTGCTCTGTCTTTGTACTAAAACTTGAAACTGCAAAGTTATGCCACGTAGCTAGCAAGAGAGCCTTGCTAACGGAAGCAGACCGCTCTTCAAGACCAGCTCTGCTCTCGCTTCCTGGCCCTCCAGTCCCACCTTCCACATCCAATTCCTGCATCCGGCTCTTCAGTGAAAAAATACAATAGATCCGAGTGCACATCTGACAACTTGATGACTGCTTCTCCTCTGACATCCACCCTTCTATGCTGTGGTCATTCTTCAAACCCTATCTCTCACTGACAACCTTAACTCTGTCAAAGCCACCTCGTACGAAGATGTTGTGCTCTCCTCTTCATCAAATCTCACTCTGGAGTAGCCTTCACCCTACACATCATTGTCAATTCCTCTCTCATCTAAGGCATCTTTCTAGAAGCTCTGAAGACAAGTCGGGTCCTCCCACACTATACCCTGAGAATATCCCTTTCTACCTTCCTGTCACTCACCTACCGTTCATTGGCAAGAACACTGAAAAAACAAATCTACCCAGAAGCGTAAGATCACATTAATCCCAACAATTTCCTGAATGGTAATTGGTCCAGCCAAGGTCATGCTACTACATTGCAAATCGTAGACTGTGCTCTCGTTAACAAATATAAAGGTGACCTCTGCTTTCTGGTACCACTCAACCTCTCAGCCGCATTTGATGCAGTTGATTATCTCATCCTCATTCAATCCCTGAAGTCTCAAGAGGATTCACTGGCAACATCCTTAACTGGTTCTCTTTCCTATCCAAATGGCACCAGTTTGTTCAATTACACACCTCTAGGCACCAGAAGATTCTTACCATCTGCCAAGTCACCCAGAGTTTCTTAGGGTTCCATCTTGTCTCTCGTCATCTCAATCTCTACACTGTGCCCACAGGGAGTCTACACATGGATAACTGCATCAAAATTCACCAAAAGTATCTTCACTCCATACATCGAAAACCTTGTTTGCAACTCGTTCAAACTTAGATGCCCACTACCTACATGAATCTCAGCCCAGCCAAGCAATAACAAGCAACAATACTTTCAGACCTTGCTTAATGAAATGAACCTGGACGGTTTTAAATGCCAACTTTCACACAATGCCAAATCGTTTGATTCACCTTAAATACCGAATTCGCCCTCCAGGAACACCTCACTTAGAAACAAGACAGTGGGTAACAGCTCTCTGTTGAAAAAAGTAAAACTAGTTCTCCCAAAAAACGAATTCAAAACTATTGTAAAGGCCTTCATTCTCTGATATATAGTGTCACTAGTACGCTGTGCAGCCTCCCAGTCTCAATACTGCCCTCCTTGAAGGCATCGTAGTTGCCCCTCACGCTTCATCAAGGGCCTGAAGAAATATGACCACTCACCCATCATGGGACTCCACAGGCTACCCTTACCAGCCGCACCATTTTCTGCCTTCACAACCAGCAGTCAAGCTTATAATTTCCAGTGGTTCTTGGCACTTCCATGGCCAGGACATCATCAGACTGGAGAAGAATAAGAGTAAAAATGAAATCAACAAGAATGTAGGCCTTCTTTATTTATGTACTGTGGACCCGGAACACAATTTCTGTATACATCAGGACTGTTCCACCCTGCTCAAATGTAGCAAAGCGCTGAAGATGCATCTCTTTAAAGAACACTGTCACAGAGAAGTTCATGTCTACCTCTGCTCTCAAAACCCAGCTTCTCTTCCTATCATTTACTGTCTGTTTTTGCCTTTGACCCTGTACAATGATGTGCTGCCTTCTTGCTAGGGTCTTGCTGCACGAAGACCACGTACTTGCGTACAACAAGCCCTCGTTGTGCAGGCTGCTAGGCGTACCCAGAGGAGGAATCGCCAGTTACCGAGTATAGGCCGAAGCCAATGTATTATATCGCTTCCTTAAATCTTTGGCATGGGCATAACTTGCTAGCCCTAGAGGAGACTCCACCCAAGCTTCTCCATTGAGGAGTACCATGATAGGCTGGAAAACCACTCCTTTCAGGACTGAGTGGGTTAATGATTCTCAACACATCTAGCGTTACCTGTAGCCTGTGGGACCAATGCACACTTTTATGTCAAAGTAAGCATCTGTTTAACTGTTGCAGAGAATTATTGCTCCTGGTAACTGTCTCAGACCATGGAAAATTGGCATATTTCTTGAGTTCCTCTTCAGAATTGCCTGAAAAACCCATATGATTTGGAAACGTATTCTGTAAATAAATTGCCTGGCCCTAAAAAAAAACTCTACTAAAGACATTCTGATTAATCTTATTTAAGGCATTTACTTTACTCTTTTTCTCTCACTTATTGACAGATGGGGCTGATGTGGAATATTTTCTAAGATTGCTTTTAAATCCTAGGCCATTTTTGATAGTGTGTGCTCACAATGCAAGTTGGCATAAATGTTTGAGCATTGTTAAACAGAGTTTGAAAATTAGTTTTTTAAAGATGTATGTCTCTAGGAGGATTCTTCTACCGTTCCATGAGTAAGATATTGTTAATTTGTTCTTTAGCTGCAAGTGTGATCATTAAGCTAATCCACGATACAAACAAAATTGACTCTTCTTCTGCATGCCACTCCAGTCCCTTATTATCTTGAACCTGCCCTATTACTTTGCCCCCTACTTCCTTTGCTGGGATCTCCTTAATTATCCTGGTACTTAAACCTTCCCTTTACCTTGAGCTTATTACCATGACTCCACACCATTGCTTTGACTCGCTGTTAATTAAAACTACTGTTGCTTTGGGACGTAATGTTCTAAAATTACATTGAACGTGAAAAGGCGGTATTTGCCCAATGTAGAACGTAAGGATAAACTGGAGCTAGATTAGAAAATTTGCCGGGTCGAGGGCATCGCAGGGCAAGGTAACAACGAGACTCTTTCTAACTGTAGTTAAATTGATGATGCATGTCCCAAAGTGCGCCTGTATTTGTAGTTTCAATTATCCAGTTTCTTTAATGCACTTTAAGTTAGTTTTCATAATAAGTAAAAAACAATTTTTAAATTATGATAAAGTCAGCTAATCTGTGGTTGTGCAAGCCTCATAATTGGTAGACTAACATCTGGCACTAGTATCCATCTAGAGCAGACTCCTCTTGACGTCACCTCTTCCACCTTTGCAGAATGAAGATAACGTTTTATGATCTTGCTGTGTAAATATAATTTACCGTTATCAGTAAAATACATGTAAATGGTTAGGAGGATTTAATGTGTGGCAGTTGGCATATAGAATTCAGCAACACGAAATTCGAAATAAGAAAAAAATTGAGCACAATCTAAAGTAGGGAGTGCCTAGAATGTTAACATACCTTCCATTTGTAACCTACATTTTCTTAGTAGATTATACAGTAAACTCTTCATTTGAAATGGATTTGGTGTATAATGTATTTAACCCCTTCGCTGCTGATGACGAGCTCAGCTCGTCATCAGCCACGGGTGGCGTGTGCTGATGACGAGCTGAGCTCGTCATGTAACGCGGGATTTTTAAAAATGCCGCACAGCGCAAAAATCACCGCAGCAGCGATGCGGTTAAGGACCTCAAAACCACCAAAGATGACCACTGTGTTTTCTTTGTGCGAGGTATATCTTCGTGCTTGCTACCACTGCCCCCAAGAATGGTTTGGAGTAGTTTTAAAGTCAGGGCTATAGCTGAATTCATTGAGGTGACACTGGGGCAGTTTGGCAGCCTGTTATGAGTCAGTAGAGTTCTGTATTATTTTTTTAAGCAGTGAACCCTGATGAAGGGCTCTCTGGGGGCAACATTCAGATGTGAAGATTCTGTAATCTACTCTTTGTGTATGCGGAGTGGTGTGGCTCACTGGTTAGAGGCGGCAGACCCGGAAGCAGAGAACGGCCCGGGACCAGGGTTCAATTCCGGACGCGGCAGGGTTGTGGACCAGGGTCAGCGGACTTGATAATACTCGCCTCGGTACCTACTCTAACCAGGGATCACACTCGGCAACTCTGGGCATTAGCTTGCCTCATCTCTACAACGGCCCCCCACATTCGCCGGGGATGCCTGGTTTCACCTTGGAGATACCCAGTAGGGACCATCTCACAGGGATAGCCAGGACGGGTTCCCCAGCGGTCTACAGCGCCACGACGCCTCAGGGCAGCAGTGCGCTTTACAAGACCACATACATTACATTACATTACATTACTAGAAAAAGCTGGAGACATTGTCTCTGTGAATGAAAGATGATCCTTGTCCTGTTTCTTAGAAACACGGGTTGCAATGTCCCTTTCTGCAGATAATGCTTTTGCTATTCAGAGCAAGGTGTGAAAGGGTGTTGTGAGTGGGTTGCGTAAAGATGACCAGGATAATGTAGGGAGCCAGCAAAAAGATAGCACCAAGAATGTAGTAATGTATTAATAAACAACAACCTTTTGTGATTATTGTTGAACAGCTGGCTATGCATTTGACTATACTAAATGGAGACGACTACCTTGCCTAGGGATGACATCCTTAAGGTGACCATGTAACACACAAGTTAAAGTAGTCGAACTGTCAGAATGGAGAGATAGATCAAAATTGTTGCTCCTGTCACTGTGAGGTCCAGAGTCAGTCAGTGCTGCTCATGAAATCTCTTATAGTTCTTTATTTATGCTGCTCCTGTGGGCCAATCAGCCTGTTTTCTGTTCATGACACAATGAATTGAAAACTGATGCAGTTGACATTAGCTGTCATGCCCGTAGGGATCCCTATTACGAAAGCACCCTGAATGAGTGACACTGGCTACTTTTATAGTTTTCGCTGCATACTTTTACTTATAGAGGACTGTGGTTGGAAAACCTAGCAGCTATTTAACTCTGAGTACCATTAAACTGGGAGATAACCATGCCTGTTATTTAGAGAACAATATGAAGTGCTTTATATAAAATGTTATTAATTTTCACAAGGGATTTTTCATTTGCACAACCATCCACTCCAGCTTTTGACTAATTAAGTCTATGTCAGTTCTATAGGCGAATAGCGATGGAAAGTAGCTCGAGCTTCTAACCTTCGTTGTCAGAAGGATATGATCTAGGTGTTACGGGAGAGTCACTGCAGAAATGTTTGTGCTTATAATGGAGATGATTAGGGAATCGACTGTTGTGAACAGCATTTTAATTATTTCATATTTGGTTTGTTCCGTACATTTAATTTTGTACTTGTGTTTTTTTCCTCTGTTGCACGTTACCACGACCTACAGAGCTTCAGCATTCTTCTTTCCTCTGCAAATGTGTTCACTGTCAATGTCTCAAACAAGCATTTACAATGCAATGGTCTCGTCTTTGTTAAAATTAGAGCTATTGGCATTGCTCATAACATTATTTTTGTTTTTAAAACATATACATAAATGGCATTGTCATTTACAATGCCAATAGCTTAATCTCTCGCAAATGCGAGACCTACTGCATTTGCACCCACATACACACACACACACACACACACACACACACAGAGCCACACCCACCCACACACAAACAGAGCAACACACATACACAGAGCCACACACACACACACACACAGAGCCACACACACACACAGCCACACACACACGGACAGGGCCACACACACGGACAGGGCCACACACACACGGACAGGGCCACACACACACGGACAGGGCCACACACACACGGACAGGGCCACACACACACGGACAGGGCCACACACACACGGACAGGGCCACACACACACACGGACAGGGCCACACACACACACGGACAGGGCCACACACACACACGGACAGGGCCACACACACACACGGACAGGGCCACACACACACACGGACAGGGCCACACACACACACGGACAGGGCCACACACACACACGGACAGGGCCACACACACACACGGACAGGGCCACACACACACACGGACAGGGCCACACACACACACGGACAGGGCCACACACACACACGGACAGGGCCACACACACACACGGACAGGGCCACACACACACACGGACAGGGCCACACACACACACGGACAGGGCCACACAAACACACGGACAGGGCCACACAAACACACGGACAGGGCCACACAAACACATGGACAGGGCCACACAAACACATGGACAGGGCCACACAAACACATGGACAGAGCCACACACACACGGACAGAGCCACACACACACACACGGACAGAGCCACACACACACACACACGGACAGAGCCACACACACACACACGGACAGAGCCACACACACACACACACACGGACAGAGCCACACACACACACACACACACACGGACAGAGCCACACACACACACACACACACACACGGACAGAGCCACACACACACACACACACACACACACACGGACAGAGCCACACACACACACACACGGACAGAGCCACACACACACACACACACGGACAGAGCCACACACACACACACACACGGACAGAGCCACACACGGACAGAGCCACACACACACACACACGGACAGAGCCACACACACACACACACACGGACAGAGCCACACACACACACACACACACACACACACACGGACAGAGCCACACACACACACACACACACACGGACAGAGCCACACACACACACGGACAGAGCCACACACACAGAGACACACACACACACCCAGATTCTCTTGGCATTTAATTAGGTATTTCATTGCAAGACCGGAGGCTACCATTATGTATGTTGGTAGTCCTATAAAACCACATCCAACATGTGCTTGATCTGTTTACAGTAATGTTTTGCGAAGGTATTAGAGCAATCCGCACCCCTGAGGATGTCCTCTAGTCGTCCACCTTTCCAGAAGGTTTAGCTAGCCATAGCTCCTCTCATAGAATGTACTTGAAACTTCTTACGGTCAACACCTGCCAAATTCAAAGTCCATTTAACCCACCTTCGTATTGAAGCAGACATTATAGCCTTGACATTTTTCACAAATAAGATGAGTAGTTGCTCAACACCATTAAAACGATTCTCACTCATTCTGGAATCATATTCTCTTATGCAATCTACTACGCACAACTTTTTGCAGGAGTCAAACCTAGGATAAAAAATTGTGCCTGATATAGTCTTAGTTCATTTAATATTTTCAAATCTCATTCCAAAGGCATTGTAAACCCAGTTACCTACCTCTAGAGCTTTAACATCCGATACATGATGGCAGACAATTAAACAGAGATGAGAAGCTAGCTTCATAAAAAGTGTCTTCCGATCTGAATATCTGTTACTAAGCCATGCTGTGAAAAGATCCAGGACTAGTTCAACTTCCCAAGGGTTTCATATTTAGGTCGGGGGGTCTTTTAACCTAATGCTGTTAAAAATTCTTCATGTTATGACATTTTTCCCAATGCTTCTATTGTTTGCTAATTTATGTACTGCTGATATTGCATATCTGTAACAATTTAGTGACCGATAACTAAGGCCCCTATCCAACTGTTCTACTAAGAATTTAATCACTTCAACTATAGGATCTTCCACGGAAATCAAGTTCCTTTCTAAGCACCAGCGTACCCATGTTTTCCATTTTCCATTGTATCTACAGTGGGTACGTGGAACCCAGGATTCCGCACGGAGCTCCTCAGCCCTTCCTGAAAGCCCTGACATCTCATTAGATCTCTTGACCCTTACCAGGCAAGAAGGTTCAAAATTCCAATCTAATCATAGGGTGTTCGCTTCCATTTACATCCCTTAAAAGGCCTTCATCTGCTGGTAGAAGCAAGTGAATATCACAGCCCGGTTCCAAGGTTGTTGGGAACCAATCCTTGGATGGCATGAAGGGAGTTACTAGTATCAGGCAACATTGCTCCTATCTTACCTTCTGTATCATTGCAAAGGGGGGAAAGGTGTAAGCTCGGGCTCTCTTCCGGGATTGTAGGAACACATTGAGGGCATGAGCACCTAAGCCTGGCATCCAGCTAAAGTACTTTAGTTGAAATGGCAACCTGCTTACAGAGGGATGCACCTCCAAAGGACCCCATAAGTGACCCCATAAGTGACAGAGACTTCTGAAGTAGCTCTTGTTCAGCTTCCAGTCGCTGTAGTCTTTCAAGAACCTCGAGTTCCAATCTGGTGCGATATTGTTTTTTCCCCAGTAAGTACTCTGCTCTGAAGCAGATCTTGTGTTCTAGATAGAACATCCACATTCTTTTGGCCAAGTCCGACAAAACCGAGGATTTTGTACCCCCTAACCCAGTGGTTCCCAAACTTTTTCGACCCGTGGGTCCCTTTATCGATTGTCAGTTGTCCGCGGCTCCCCATGATGTCATTTTATTTTACGGGTGGCGGGGATGTAAGCCCGGCCTCTGGAGTACTTCCATTTTTCTCCTCTTTTGTCTGGTGGTTGGTCACTTTCTTACCAGACAAGATGCTGAGTTTACTCACATATCTATACTGTACAGTAGAGTTTACTCACATATCTATACTGTACAGTATAGATATGTGAGTAAACTCAGCATCTTGTCTGGTAAGAAAGTGACCAACCACCAGACAAAAGAGGAGAAAAATATCTATACTGTACAGTATAGATATGTGAGTAAACTCAGTCTCTGTTTTCTTTTAGCTAACCGTACTTCACATTAGCCAAATTGATAAAAGTCTGTGCCAGTATTGAGCCCCCAATACTGTCGAAATTCCAATGCACTACGTTATCTTTCAATTTGGCCTCGATGGCCTCCTGTGAGGGTCCCTGCGTTTGCCGCCCCGCGGCGGCCGCATTGATGAGTGGGGCAGGGTGCTGGCGATTCCTGCGTTTGCCGCCCCTACAGCCGCAGGTAAGAGTGAGGGTTGAGGCCACCCCCCTAAACACGTGCTCGGGACTGCTCCTCCCTTGCTACGCCACTGATTTCCCGTATGACTGGGCACAGTCCAGGTTGAAAGTGATGGAAGCTCACCTCACTTGCCTTTTTTTAAATTTTTTTTTTACTTTTATTGATAAACATGGATATACAATAGCAATATACTGCCACATCGGGTGGCTGGCAACATTTCCAATGGTCATAGCAGGATGAATGAATACACAGCCCTTCAGCCGACAACCCTAGGGCCCGGCGGCAATTAAACAAACATGTCATGTCATACAATACATCACAGGAGGAATAAGGTCTTTGTTTTATGTTTTTTGACAACCAACCAACCAACCAAGAAGTAAGAAAAATAACTGCAGAGGCTAAACGCAAGGCAGATACAGAAGTAATCCTTCTGGGGAGGGAGTACCACATCTACAACTGTTACATAGTAACAAGTGAAATTGAAGCTATAAGAAGAGCAGACAGGAGGGGGAAGGGGGAAAGAGAGCAAGCCAGCAATACATAGACGAAAATACAGACTAGAAGGAACATCACGCTAAGGGGAGTGTAACCCCTCCGGTGGAGGCACAAAAGGGGGAGTACAAATTTCACCACAATACTGGTTCCACTGATTCCACACCCTCCCCCACGTCTTGGGCCTGCCCCGAGCAATGTAGACTGTTTTTTCACGAAACATGCACCAGTCCATGTTTCTAGACCAGGCTGACAGACTGGGCGCCCTCGACGATCCCCACAATTGCGCAATGTCACGCTTAGCGATCATATTACCCAAGGTGGCCCACTGCGTCTGTGCTACATTATAATCATTGGGCTCCCACACATTCAACAGACACCTTCCGGCCTCAGGCAAAAGCGAAACACCCGTCACCTCGGTCATAACACCATGTACACGATTCCAAAAAGACACTACCGCCGGACACCCACAGAATATGAAGGAATGTACCCACCATTCCGCACCCGCGCTTACACAAATCATCCGAAGCAGACCCCATACGTATCAAGCGAGGACCCGTCATGTACACTCGGTGTAGGATTTTCAACTGCACCAGTCTCAGACGGGCCGAGATTTCTACCTCCTTTGGGGAGGATATCGCCGCCTGCCAGTCCTCATCATCAAGTTCCAGTCTATGGCTGGTCCAGGCCGTACGAAGCTGTAGAAGAAGGTCCGCTCGGTCATTGATCAGCTTTTTATATATAAGCGAGATCGTACTGTCCGGGACATGACCGTCGAGTACTCTGTCCTCCAGGGGTGAGGATTCTGGAACGAGCGTGCCGGCCGGAAAAACAGAGGAAAGGGCGTGTCGGACCTGTAGGTACCGAAAGTATTCTCGATTGCTGAGTTTGAATTTAAGTTGCAGCTTGTCTTTCCGCCAAAGGTCCCCCACCCTACTAATCCCAATGAGGTCCCATTTTTCGAAACCCTTGGTAGTCCACAAAAAGCGAGGGAGTAAGTTGCGCTGATACCTGACAGCTGAATCACGCGAAACATAGATACCTAAATACTTGAACCCGGTGGATGAAATTTGTATTGGAAAATTGCGCGGTACGAGTGGACTATCGTCTGTGAGCGAATAAACACAGGACTTACCCCAATTGATGACCAGTCCAGAGTTCCTTCCAAAGGAATTAAGGACGTCAAACAATACCCCCAGAGATTTCCGAGGGGAGGTGAGGTAAAGGAGAATGTTGTCCGCATAAAGTGAGATGCGATCTTCAAAACCGGGAGTCCACCTGATACCCTTGAGGGACGGCTCCCATCGCAACCAGGCGGCCAAGGGCTCCAGAGCCAAGGCAAAAAGCAGCGGAGACAGCGGGCACCCCTGTCGCGTACCCCTCCCTAGAACAAAGGGAGCCGACACTCGACCGTTAACGACTACCTGGGCTAGGGGCTCCTCATAGAGTAACCGGACCCATCCGATGAACACCGGCCCGAAGCCGAACTTCGCCAGAGCTGCCCATAAGTATGGCCATTCCACTGTATCAAATGCCATAGTGGCATCCAAAGAAACCAAAATGGCCGGCTCACGTAGGGTCTCCGCCCTCGCCAGCACTCCATGAAGACGGCGTAAATTCAACGCAGCATTGCGGGCCGAAGTAAAACAAGACTGGTCCGGGTGCACCAAATCTCCGATCACTTGAATCAGATGGTTAGCTAACATTTTTGCCAAGATTTTAGGCTCCACATTAAGAAGTGAGATAGGTCTATAGGAGGTACAGAATTCACGGGGTTTACCCTCTTTAGGGATCACCACGATAGACGCTAAAAGCTGGTCACGGGGAAGCGAATCCCTTTCCCTGGACTCCAAGGACATCGAGCGAAGATACGACGCCATTTTGTTTCGACACAACTTGTACAGCTCGATGGGTATGCCGTTCGGGCCTGTGGCCTTTCCAGAGCGGATGGAGCGAATAGCGAGCGCTACTTCATCAGTGGAGAAGTCCGCCTCCATTAGCTCTCTGTCAGATTCGGACAAGCAAGGCAAAGCGATATCACTAAGCAAAAGATGGGAGTCTTCCTCCGGTCGGTCCGAGACCGGTGCATACACCGTTCGGAAGTGGCAAGCGAACTCCTCCACGATCTCCAATGGATCCGTCACACGTACACCATCCACTCGCTCAACCACCGGTACCACTCGATTCAGTCTCTCCCTCTTGTCCTGCCAAGCTATCAACTTCCCCGCCTTGTCGCCCACATCATACAAACGGCCCTGTTGCTCTCGACTCATGGCTTTCGCGGCATTCGTGACCAAGGCTTTATAATCAGACTGCTTCAGTTGCAAAACATGCACCTTTTCACGCGTGACCCCACACTCAAGATCCCTCTCCAAAGCCACTATATCAGACTCCAGCTGCTCAACCTCTCCATTGTGGCGCTTCTTAGAGCTGGCGACCAGCGACACCGTCTGACCCCGTATCACAGTTTTAAAGGCCTCCCATAGGAACACAGACTAAGACACCGATCCCACATTTTCAACGAAGTAGTAATTTATGGCTTTAATCACCCCAGCCCTGGTCTCTGGAACAAGGAGATGCCAGGAATTAATTGGGGCCACCCGGCCCCCTGCATCTAAATGGAGATCTATATGGATCCATACCGGGGAGTGATCCGAGATGCCTCTAGGCAAATGTTGGGCCTCTCGCACCATTGTGGCCTGGGCTGCGGGCATAAGAATATAGTCAAGCCTAGCTAAGCTCCAATGGGCCCCGGAGTGGAAGGTATATTGAGCCTGCCCTGGGTGAAGCATCCGCCAACAATCCACCATACCAAACGTTTCCAAGAAACCACTCAGGCAGGACAGCGATGGTGTAAGAGCCCTGGGGGGATGTCGATCCTCCAGGCCGTTAACCACTGAGTTGAAGTCCCCTCCAACCACTAGAATCCCCTCAGGAAGCCTCAACACCAGGTTCCCCAGGTCGACAAACGTGGTGGCCTGCAAACCCGGGGGGACAAATATCGGGAGGATGGCGACTGTTCTCCCCTCCCACCTACCAACAATCGCCGCATATCTTCCCTTATCGTCCAATATCGTTTCATCAATCTCCAGGGGAAGGGAACTACGGATCATAACACCAGCCCCCCTAGAGCCCGAAGTGAATCCAACCAGTAGCCCCTCCGGTTCATTGCACGGAACGTGTTCCCCACCAAGTGTGTTTCTTGCAGTAATACAATGTCGGGGGAATGGGGCTTCACATATTGGAGTACAATTCCCCATTTTATTTTGTCCCCCAAGCTGTTGACATTCCAACTCAAGACTCTCAGCCCCCTACCCCCCATCCCGAGAGAGTAGCAGGGTCCCCCAAACCCCATGAAGGAAACACAGAATACGCCATACAACAATACGTAGCCTAGAGAACAATGCAAACAGTAAAAAGAAAAGACCCCCCCTCCCCCAAAATACCAGAACAACAACCCCCCACCCTGCACCCCTGCGATAAAACCAGAAAACCACCCCATTCAGCAGTGTGCCTGTCGCCCTACCCCAGAAAACTAAACTACAAGTAGAAAAGGAAACACCCCCGGAGGAGGAAAAGTCCCAAACTCCCCGCCGCCCCAGGGTTTGTCTGTAAGAGTGTCATTGACCCAAAAAAGGATAACAATCCACCGCAGCACGGTACGATAGTAACACACTCCGGTGCCCCTACTCCTCCTGGTCCCGTTGGCTGCCTTCAGCACCTCTGGATTGTTCCGCATTGTCCCGTGGCATAGATAGTGTGTCCAACCAGTCACTGACCACCTCTGGCATATCAAAGAACAGCACCCGCTCATTATGTTCGATGCACAATCGGGCGGGGAAAAGCATAGCATATTTCATGCCCAGGTTTCTTAGTCTCCGCTTCACCCCAGAAAATTCCAGTCTCTGCTTCTGCACCGAAGGGGTAAAATCAGGGTAGAAGTTGATGGACGCATTCTCGAACTTGGTGGGGCCGCTAGTCCTCGAGGCCTGCAAAATGGCGTCTCTGTCCCTATAATTGAAGATCCGCGCAATGATGGGTCGCGGTGCAGCCCCCTGTTTGCGTCTGCCGCCCGGGACTCTGTGGGCACGCTCCACCGCAAAAAGGTTACTCAGGCCCTTAGGGCGAGGTGGTTGAGGATCAGATCTTCAACGAGTAAATCCGTCGATTGATCGGCTGAGGACTCCGGAACTCCGACTATGCGGACATTATTGCGCCTAGCGCGACTTTCGAAATCCTCAAGCCGGCGGGCAAACTGGTCACTCGAGGTCTGAAGAGTCCGGATCTCAGTCTGGAGATCGGAGACATCGGTGGTGAGACTGGCTGTTTTGACATCCAACGACTTGACTCTCTCGTTAGTCTTGGCCAAGTCCGCCCTAATCAAGCCACATCCACCGCCACCGTGTCGATCTCGGCCGCCAAAGTTTCGTATTGCTGGCCCATCGATGATTGTATACTCGCAATGGCGCCCATCACGTTTCGGATGGTTGGCTCTTCTGACTCAGGGGGGTCACCACCAAGGTCCTCCTGGTGGTCTGAGTTACGCCACCTCGAGTCGGTGTTCTTGAGGGACCGCTTGTCAATAGCCTGCTTAATCTCCACAATGGCCCCCACAACGCTAAAGATGCCTGGCCTCCACCTTGGGGGTGCCCAGGAGTGGACGCCTCACCGGGAAAGCCAGGATGGGTTCCACAGCGGTATTCGTACAAGCGCCTTGAGACCCTTGCTGGTGAGTAGTGCGCTATACAAGTATCAATTTACTTTTTTTACTATCAGACTTGCCCGCCATGGTGGGCTGCGCGCCCCTCCGGGGCTTTTGGGACCTGGTGTAAATGGCTCCCCACAAGGAAAAACCACGAGAGACTGAAGTGCAAGGCGTCGGTGAAGAACAGTCAAGCGAGTGCGCTCACAGGCCAGCTTGATCACTAGGCAGCCGCTTCCAACCTTCTTAGCCAGGAAAAGCGAAACCGAAAGTAGACCCCGGGTAGCCGTCCCCTTCCACACGCCGTTGTTGTTCAACTACTTTCGGGGTACTCCGGATGCCCAAGCCCCAGGATGAGCCACTGTGTAGGCCTTCAGGCTTCAGGAAGGAGTAATTCGGGCGTCCGGCATCCGATTCAAAATTTGAAAAAGGCCTTTCAGATCAGGAGAGTCTCAGCTACTAGAACCCGTCGTCAGAAACAGAATTTGCGCCAGGATAGACGGTGGAGGCTGCGAGGGTCTCGGGAGCTCACAGCTCACGCGACCATCTGGGATGCGCGCTAAGCTCCCCACCCTCACTTGCCGTTCTTGAATATTCTTTCTAGATCCCCGACCCTTGTTAAACACTTGTTTTTGAGTCGATTGCAGCCTGCTGGGCTGCAAGTTTCTATGGCTCCTTGATGGTTAACCTACTCTAGTCACCCTCCACACTGGCTTTATAGCCAGGGACAGCTAAAGTGCAAGCTTTCTTTACATTTAGATTTTCCAGTCATTCCAGATGACATCCATATAGGCTTTTCTTCCTGGGATTGTTAGGGTGCTGAAAGGGATGGATACTGAATTTTCACATTATGTATTCCATTAACAGCCCCACCAGATAGTGCGGGTCTGGCAATGGGAAAGTGGAGCTTGTGTACTGTTGGCGGACAGCAGTCTTGTGTCCGGCATGGTTTGTATTCACCATCTCACCTAGACTCCTACTGTGTCAGTGATGTGGCAGTCCCTAAGGCAGCGTCATGTAGGTGGTCTGATCCGTTGTGTACAAAGACAGCCTGAAGTGGAACCATGGTTTTGTGTGCTAACTTTGTTGACTATATTGACTACTATTCACCATGCATATACTCGTTGACATCTTGTGTGGAGTATTGTCCAGTTTTGAAGGCCTCCTCTAGCGTTTTGTGTGCAAATGTGGAAACTGTATGTGGCCTTTTTTGAAATACCTCATCTGGACAACTGCTTCCATCTGTGTGCCTCGTCTCCGAAGTTTAAGGACAGATTAGAGAATGGTTACAGCAGAGCTACCTAAATGGGGTAACGTTGGCAACCGAATTTCTCAAAATGGTCTAGGTTGAGTGCAAGCAGTATATGTAGAGTGTGCTGGGCACACATTCCGTGGGGCCATAAATACAGTGTGAGGGAGTAAATGCTGTGCATGAAACCTGCAGTTTGACACACCGCACCAGCTGTCACCCATGTGCTACATTGTCTTGCATTTTTTGTGTCTGGCTCACAGGCAACCATTTTAGCTGTCCTAGCCTATCCATCTGTCTTTGTGTGCCTGAACTCTCTTGGCTGCTTCCTAGAAGTTTGGGCATTCAGTGATGCTACGTCATAGCCCTCTTGTTTGCATCCGCAGTGCATCCTTGATAGGCCTGGGCAAGATTTAAACTCTGCAAAAAATGTAAAGTTTCTCAAAAATGTCACATTACCACATTTTATGTAAATTTTGCTCGCAATGGGTACTTTTATACAGAAAATGTTTTGCATCGATACATTTTCTTCTCGGACCAGTATCTCACATGACTTTTTAAAATGTTTTATTTGAAGTTTGCCCCTGCTTGAAAAATTGACTGGGACAGCGTATGTGTGGCAGTTCGTCTGAGACAATCCCCTCAGGGCTAGGCCCCGTCCCTCCACAGTCCTCTTCCAATGGCGTTCAGCGCTGCCTACTGCTCACAGCACTAAGAGCACTGGCCCCTTTCTCCTCAGTTCTCAGCCAGCTCCCTCATTCAAATCCAGGCCTCCTCGTTTACTCAGGCCAGCGCTGGTCTTCACTTCAGGGGGGGGCACACGCTGCGGTCTCCTGGGTCAATTAACGCCTCCGTTTAACAGGCCTGTCTCTCCCCTGCCGGTCAGCAATATCAGTTCGGCTGGCGCCTCCTCCGTGACTAGCCTCACTGACTCAGGCCTTCGGCAGTCGTCTGTTCTCCCTTGCCACCTTACGCGCCATACTATTTATTCCTGATTCCCAAACTGGGTGCTCATCTGTTCGTGGCGCCCCTGGCAAGTTTTCACGGCGCACCAGGGAGCCGCGGTGCACAGTTTGGGAACCGCTGCCCTAACCGATTTTTTTATGCCGCTGCAGACACATTGTAAATTTTTAACAGGACAGTTCTGCCTTGCAGAGACAGTTTGAAGCTCATTAGAGCATACAGACCTGCTTTCAAATCTAGGTAATTTATGTGGTGGGACCTCTCTATATATGACCATAAACTTCCTGTGTTCTGGTTGCCCAGGCTGCACCCCAGACATGAAGGGTTGCATCCGATTCTAATATATATTCCGGGTAACTCCCAAAGATTGCCCTGCCATTTCAGGCATCCGTGTTATCCAACCACCAATCCAATTCTAATCTGGCATATTGGTCTAGGATCACCCTGTCCCATACCAAGATCCTTCTCTTAGTGTTCACACTTTCACCCTCTGTAGAGCTTGATAATATAATGGCCCTAGAAACCGGATTTGACCAGAAGAGGAAAGGAGATCTAGGAGCCTGGCTAGCTCTCAATGTTATAGAGTGTAGTCTCAACACAAATCTGATCTCTTTTCGAAAAGTGATAATTTTCTTCGCTGGCAACAGAAGAAGGGTCTTTATTGTGTTTATCGTAAAACCGCAAAGTTCTAGGGACCTGGAAGGAGTCCAAATGGCATTCCCCTTGTTTATTATGAAGACCAAAATCTCTAGAAGATTTACCACCAATTTTAGATCCTTAAAAATCTGAGAATGATATTGGGACATTGAGGATATTGTCTAGATAAACAATTAACCGTATCCCGCTCTCTCTCAGAAAGGATGCAGCCACTCTCATTCCCTTGGTGAAACAGCACTAAGCCAAGTATAGGCTGAAGGGAAGTGCCTGGAACTGAAAAAAGACAGTGATTCCATCCATATGAACTGGAGATTCCCGTGCCATAGGATTGGTGAAGTAGGCATCCTTCAGGTACAACTTAACAAGACTTTAATTTTCTAGTTGAATGCCTATCAAGAGATGGATTCCCTCCATCTTGAAATGTCTGCAGACTAGAAATCTGTTAAGGTCCCTGAGATGCATAACTGGTCTCCATCCTTTGTCTTTTTTTCTCCACAATGAAGAGTGTACTTACAAAAACTTGGGATTCCCAAGGAATCACTAGGATTACACCTTTTTGTATCCGAGACCACCTTCTTCTACCACCTTCTGTTGCTCTAAGGTAAGTTTCAATACTCTAGGGAGATAGAATTGGACTGACACCTCTGCGAAATCTATTTTGAAGCCCTGAATGGTTTCTAGGACCCAAGTGTTGTATGCAATCTATTTTTAAGCATTGGAATAGAGCTTGAATCAACCCCGCACTTTTATTGGGGAAAAATAAGTATGTGAAGTGTTCGCAATCACTCTGAAAATTAGATCCTTGTCCATGCGATCTACAGCCTCTGATACGAGTTGAAGGTCTGTGAGGAACCGGGCTGGTAACCTCTACCGAAGCATCTTTGTCGGAGGTTAGGCCTTTGAGTACCTCGCCGGTAGAAAGGCCCCTTCTTCCAGCCAGACCAAAAACACTACGGTTAAAATCCCTTCTAATATTTGTCTGTGCTTTGTCCAAGGCCATGAACGTAGCCACATATTTTCCTATTGTTTTAATCCTATCCTCTTCAGAGGATTCTTTAGCTGCCATGTCATGGAGTGATCTTGCTTAGGACAACCCTACTTTGTTTGGCCTTCTGCCCTGCATTGGCGTTTCCTAGGATGATCAAAGCTATCTGGCTCCAGCCCCTAAGTAGATTAATATCTTCTGGGGTCCCGTTAATATAGGCCTCCTCTGAAATGCCAATTATTCTAGCTAGGGGGCCTAGGATGTCAAGAAAGCTATTTTGGCAGGACTTAAGGGATCTTTGCATGCCTTTTCTGGGGTCTCTCCCCAACTTGAATAAAAAGGTGATAAATAAGTTCAGGATCCAGATTGAGTGTTACATAAACTTTCTAATACGCTTCCCCCACATAATGTTGAGGCCACCATTCAGCACCTCTTGGCTGTCTGATATTATGTGGGGAAAACATCTCCGGACCAAGGGGATCCATTATTATCTCCTTTAGAGGATGACGGACATTTCTCCTCTGTGAAGAGACCTTTAATGTCAATATCACCCTGACCCAGATCAAGGATATATTCGAGTAGGTCTTCTCTCTGATGCTCTTGTTCTTCCATGGCAGTATCTTCTGCTGTACTCTGATCACTCAAGATTGTGTGCCACGTAGGACACCCAAGACTTTCGAGGTGCTTTGACCTCCTGATCTGTTTGAGGTGCTTTGACCTCCTGATCTATTTGAGGTGCTTTGACCTCCTGATCTGTTTAAGGTGCTTTGACCTCCTGATCTGTTTGAGGTGTTTTGACCTCCTGAACTGTTTGAGGTGCTTGGACCTCCTCATCTGTTTGAGGTGCATGGACCACCATTATGTGAAGAGGTGCTTGGTCCTCCAGTATGAATTTGTAGTGTAGTTCCTAGTTTCCCACTAGGCCCTGCGCATTGGAATAACATAAACAGTAGTATCGACGTGGAACTGCGGATATTCCAGGCCTCCACTGACTATGCTAAACTTAATTGGGTTGTGTTACCAACTAGCTCAGAGGTCACTGGAAACTTTCTTCTCTGCATAGGAAGTGATCAGCTTCCTTGGCACAGACAAGAAGGGATTCAGTTTTCCAACAACCGTGCAACATGACAACTTTGCTCCTCAGATCAAGAGTCGATCTCTAGGGTCGTGTGAAACAATAGACCTAGATTTCACTCAGTCAGTCTGGTGCAGTTTACTTTCACAAAATGTAGAGAATAGAGAGACGGGCGTGTATCAATAAAGGTTAACATTTATTGAACAGTCTTTCTTCTCATACAAGAGAAATGTATTGCCATAATTGCAATAACTGTTATTATAAAAAGTACGTACAGTAAGATAAGTATTGCGAAATAGAACTGTAAAAGCATTGATATGGTTTCTTAGCCATACAATGGTTTAAAAGTAATAAAACATATATACAGTCATATATACATTAGGCTAACATACTCAACTGGTGCTTCTAACTGAACCTACCCGAGTGTGCCTGACCTAAGCCTAACACGTGAGAAGGGGGAGTAAGTAAGTAGCTTAAGTTAAGTTGGTTTTGCCAAGGTTTGTTTCAAGAATTCTCGTCTAAGGGTTTAGTCAACACCATACCTCTGAATAGAATGATGGAGGATTGGTATCTCCTTCAGGGGTCTCTCTCGATATCCCAGTCACCCGCGAGGGTAAACCGGAAGCGCCGGGACTGGATTTCTCTGCACGAGAAATGCAGCGGCTTCTCTCAGCGCGTCGAGGAAGGAGAGGTGACAGCGTCCGCGGGCAGCTGGGCTGGATGTCTTCGCAGAGGACGGCTGCTCGGCTCCTCAAGCGTACTGCACCATAGGTCGCGCTTTAGCGGCGATAATGCTAATCAGCAGCTTCACCACCACAGGATAGCAGGCTGCAGCGACAGAGTGCTAGTTTTTACCAACACAGGGTCATGCAGGCAGCTGGCTTCAGTAGCTCGTACATCAGCAGGCAACAGGTTCGCATTGCTTAAGGCAACGTTGGTAATATTTATACCTGACAGGTGCCGGGTTTGACGCAAGTTTGCTGGACATAAGACGTCAATTAAAGATGTCACTAGGAAGTGACAGTTATCAGTTGCTCATTAGAGTTCCATTACTAATCAAAACATAGCAAGCGGGGATTTCCAGGTTTGCTAAGTTTTTATCTTGTTGAAGAACTCGGAGTGTTATCTAGGAATATCAGATAGTGACTGCTGCTCTGTCATTGCACTAATTGGTCGCAAAGGAAGTAGCAGAGAGTCATGCTGGAATGTGGCTCTGTTCGTGTGAGGCCAGAGATGACTTTACAGAAAATCGCACTTGAACGGTTATGCCAATGTAGGGAATAAATGGATTTATAGCCGAATAGGGGCATAAGGTCACAGTATCGATCAGGAACCTAGATAAGCACGCAACATATTTTCCTATTGTTTTAATCCTATCCTCTTCAGAGGATTCTTTAGCTGCCATGTCATGGAGTGATCTTGCTTAGGACAACCCTACTTTGTTTGGCCTTCTGCCCTGCATTGGCGTTTCCTAGGATGATCAAAGCTATCTGGCTCCAGCCCCTAAGTAGATTAATATCTTCTGGGGTCCCGTTAATATAGGCCTCCTCTGAAATGCCAATTATTCTAGCTAGGGGGCCTAGGATGTCAAGAAAGCTATTTTGGCAGGACTTAAGGGATCTTTGCATGCCTTTTCTGGGGTCTCTCCCCAACTTGAATAAAAAGGTGATAAATAAGTTCAGGATCCAGATTGAGTGTTACATAAACTTTCTAATACGCTTCCCCCACATAATGTTGAGGCCACCATTCAGCACCTCTTGGCTGTCTGATATTATGTGGGGAAAACATCTCCGGACCAAGGGGATCCATTACTATCTCCTTTAGAGGATGACAGACATTTCTCCTCTGTGAAGAGACCTTTAATGTCAATATCACCCTGACCCAGATCAAGGATATATTCGAGGAGGTCTTCTCTCTGATGCTCTTGTTCTTCCATGGCAGTATCTTCTGCTGTACTCTGATCACTCAAGATTGTGTGCCACGTAGGACACCCAAGACTTTCGAGGTGCTTTGACCTCCTGATCTGTTTGAGGTGCTTTGACCTCCTGATCTATTTGAGGTGCTTTGACCTCCTGATCTGTTTAAGGTGCTTTGACCTCCTGATCTGTTTGAGGTGTTTTGACCTCCTGAACTGTTTGAGGTGCTTGGACCTCCTCATCTGTTTGAGGTGCATGGACCACCATTATGTGAAGAGGTGCTTGGTCCTCCAGTATGAATTGAGGTGCTTGGATCTCCTAGTATGAGTTGAGGTGCCTGGACCTCCCAATATGTTTATGGAAGCTGCCCCTTCAATATCATTAACATTTTTTAGTTGTTTGCACGCTTTCTTACTGCAATCAGACTCTCCCCCGAGTGGTTTCCAAGTCACAATCCTCATCAGAAACTATGGACCTCTTATTAGACATTACTTTTTGCAAGGTTTCGCACACACAAATGCGCATCTCCTGTTGTATAATTGTTTTACGTAATTCTTCATTATGATTAGGATTAAGGATGGCAGGGCCATCAGTTTCAGCATCAGACCTAATATACCGGTTCTTTTAAGCGAGACAGTAGCAGAAGATATATATGTATTTTTTGGGGGGTAAAAGCACTCGATCAAACCAGAAAAACTGTTTGAAGGATTAATTAGCCCCTCCACAGGGTGTAAGAAACATGTAAGCTTTGCCCAGTATTAAAATACCTTGTGCTAAGCTTTTACAATTAATAATTGGAAATCAAAGACACTACGACCATGAATAAGGGAGAAGATTTTTGTAAATTGGAAACCTGTATACAATAACTAAAAGAAAGACAACCTTGAATCAGAGTGGCAGTCTGGTTACCGCAACATCAGATGTGGTTATGACCAAAGACTGCCGCAGGTTAAAATGGGACAGGTTTCCGAGGATGAGGGCACCGTGACTCAAATCAAGTTAACACTTGTAGATTCTCTTGCTGCCCTCTCGCAATTCGACTTTAACGAGGATAACTTAACAGCCCGTACAGCACATCATGAGGCCCTGTTTGCCAAGTTGAAGCGTGGTGACTTCTCCACACATGCATTGCACTTCCTGTATTAGTGGACCTTTTAAGGATGCAGAAACAAACCTACAGTTTCTGCCCACACCTACCTCGAACAATAGACGCTTTGGGGCTCAGGTTATATGTCTTGTTATATGTTATATGTTCTTATTGTTTTGAGACAACAACGCGAATGTATCCAAACAGTGCAATCATATGTCTGTCAGTAGATGTACCGTGCAATTTGTAAATACCAATAAAAAATAAACCTTTTGGAATCTGGCAGCCTTTTAAGTAGAAAAAGTAAACAATGTCCCTGAAACCTAATAGCTGGAATATTAATAAGTGAGGGGCATACAATCAGGGTAAAACATATGTTCAACATACAATTAACAGAATATTTCATAAATGTCATATACAAGATTAATGTTAATGTTAATGTTATAACAATTTATAGTGCGCACAGCGACTCCAGCGAAGGAGCATCCCGGCGCAGAGACACGAAGCAGTCATAACACAGCATGGAGATAATACTACAGAAAAGTACTAAAACAGGGAAGCTAAAATAGGAAGGTTTTTATGGCTCTACGAAACGACAGCAAGTCCTCTATCAGCCGAATTTCAACTGGGAGGGTGTTCCAGATTGACGCGGCTCTCACCCTGAAAGAACGGCCCCCCATCCTGCTGAGCCTAAATCTGGGGACAACAGCAAGGGCCTGACCTTGAGATCGAAGATTACGGGTAGGGACATAGAAAGAGATGGAGTTGGCCAGGATCTCAGGGCCTATGCCTCTAAGGATTTTGAAGGTCAGACACAAGACCTTGAAGAGAATACGCTTCCTAACCGGGAGCCAGTGCAGGGAGCGGATGACATGAGACACCGGGCAGAACTTAGGAAGTCCAACGATGGCTCTCGCCGCGGCGTTCTGCACCCGCTGCAAACGGGTTAGCTCAGCCTGGTTAGCCCCCGCCAGCAAAGAGCTGGCGTAGTCCAGACGAGAGATGATGGTTGCCTGGACCACAAGCTGTCTGGTAGGGGCGTCGAAGAACTTGAGCACCGGCCTTAACCCTCTTAGGAGACCGAAGCAACAGGCTGCGATTTTTTTGGTGTGCCCTATAAATGTAAGACCAGCGTCTAACCAGACCCCGAGGTTCTTCACCTCCGACACAGGGGTTGGAGTGGGGCCCAACTCCGAAGGCCACCACTGATCGCCCCAGAGCTCCACTCCCTTCCCGACAACCATAACCTCTGTTTTTGTGGCATTGAGCTGGAGACAATTACCTGTCAACCAGCTGGCCACCGCCTTCAGTCCGGACTGAAACCTGGGGGCATCCTGTTCCGCATCCCCGCTGAGAGTAACCGCCAGCTGTGTGTCGTCGGCATATGAGACCATGGTTAGGCCCCACTGCCTTGCGACATCAGCCAGCGGTCTCACGTAGAGGTTGAACAGCGTGGGACTCAGCGAGGATCCCTGCTGAACCCCCATGGCCAGAGGCTGGAACCCGGACTTGAAGGGAGGGATGGCAACACAGAAGGAGCGGTTGTCTAGGAAGGAGCGGAACCATTGCAACGCCTGGCCACCGATACCAATCTCCTCGAGCCGCCTAAGGAGGATGCTGTGCGATACAGTATCGAATGCGGCGCTGAGATCTAACAAGATCAGCGCCGCCGTCTGACCAGCATCCAACCTTGCACGGAGATGTTCCACCATCACCAGAAGGGCAGTCTCCGTGCTGTGGCCAGCACGGACGCCATTCTGTGTGGGATCGAGGGCATTGGACCGGGCTAAGTGTTCAGACAGGGCCAGATTGACATGGGCCTCTGTCATCTTAGCTGGCCAGGGCAGCAGCGAGATGGGACGGTAACTCTCCGGCTTAGACGGGTCAAGAGATGGTTTTTTAATGATCGGAGACACCACCGCCTGCTTCCAGCTGATGGGGACAACCCCAGTCTCTAGGGAGAGATTGACAAGAGAGCGTATAGCCACGCGCCCCACAAAGGTCTGGTCTCGAAAGAGGGCAGGCCTCACTGGATCGGATGGGGACCCAGATTTAACTTGCGCAGCAAGTTTGTCAAACCCTTCCAAGGTGAGGGGGGGAAATGAGAGCAGAGCGGGTTGGTGAGATGTCTCCTTAGGGCTACCCAACGCTATACCAGTGTTCGGGAAAGTCCGATATATGGACTGGACTTTTCCCAAGAAATAGGAAGCGAGGGATTCACAGTGTGTGACAGAGCTCTCAGCCGTAGAGATAGACCGCTTAGACATAAGATCTTTCACCGCCTTGAAGATGGCCTTCGACGGGTTAGTGCTGTTCCGGAATTCCTCGGCATAAAATGCCGCTCGGGCACGACAGATGGCCCGGTGATAGAGCTTGACGGACGCGACATATGTAGCTTTTAACTCAGCCCCATATGTCTTCCGCCAGGCCCTCTCCGCCCGTCTACAGGCTCCCTTCAAAGCGCGCAAAGCGTCGTCATACCAGGGGCTTGACACTCGAGGGTTGATCTTTGTTGTTACAACGGGTATCAAAACATCCAGAGCCCTAGTGAGCCAAGAGCAGAAGAGATCATAGCCCTCCTCTACGTTATTAAATGGGCCCAGAGGTTCCACTGACAAAAGATGGTAAAAGTCATCCAGCCTGAGTTTACTCCAGGGTCTCCTGGGTACCCGCTTGGCTGAAGAAGTATTTATTAATAAATTAAAAAGTAAAAATTAAAAAGGTCAAACCAACAACTGATCATAATAAATGCAAGTTAACAAAAAGATAAAAAGGGACACAATTTATTACAATATTTCATTATAAAAACAATACAACAATTCATAATTAAAAAACATGTACAAATGACGCAATCACAGGGTATTATTGTTGTAGTTCCCAGTTTTAGAAAACATTAGTAGACGCTGCGTTTCGGTGATTTTGTCTACAGTATTCACCTTCTTCAGGACTGTTTTCTATCTTGGCCGAAAGACCAGACGTAATACCAGCTTTCAATATTGGTATGTCTCCGTTCGGGTTTGGACTAAAATTTCTTGCAATAAAATTATTTCTATATGTCCAAGGTTAATACCCTATTATGGACAGGATTTTAGAGTTTCGGAAAACCTTATGTGGATGCCACCGTAGTATATTAAATGATGCTGGTAGTAGATTCAAAACGGACTGTTAATTAAGTCTGTTGGCACTTCGCAGTCTGATGGCAGGAAGGCTTATCATCACCCAACAATGGGGTTATTGTAACCGTTCTTAAAACTTTAAAACGGCCTCCTTGCACCCACACGGCTCCTATTCTTTTTCGAAATCTCGAAAAAGAATAGGAGCTGGGTGGGTGCAAGTCAGTTTTGAATCTACTACCAGTATCATTTAATATACTACGGTACATACGTCGGAGAGAGCAACAGAGTGAGCGTGGGGGAGGAAAAGAGAAGCACACGGACGAGAGAGAGTGAACCAGAGTGTGTAGGGGGCAAGCGAGACTGCTGGAAAAACATGCACATGTGGAATTCTTAAGCAAAATTTAACAAGAGAAAGTAGCATAAGAGTGAGAAAAGCAAATAGACAAGTAACAGCAACCGATAGAATCAACCTAAACTAGCAGGAAGAAAAGAAGATATTGATATGAGACATAAGAAGGAGAGGACTTCTCCAGAGTAATATTGGAAATATGTATCATGAAATGGTGACAAAAATAAGAACGAGCATCCCTGCAAAAGTAGTGCAAAAAAAAGCACAAAGAAACGCACAAAGACCTCGGACAGAAACAATAGCCCAATACTACTGAATTAGCTGTGGTAAAACCTGAGCCGTGTAAAACCTGTGGGAAAAAAAAGCAAGCAAGAGTGATGTATGTTCTTTAATGTTATTTTTAGATCTAACCTAGGATGAGCATTGTCGGTGTTCCTTTCTCATGTTTTTCAAAAAAGTAAAATTAATTCATACCTCTTCATTCATTGGTTTGTTCCAATGTCATTCACATTTTGCTTCCACCTACCACAACATACAGTTTTTGGTAGTGGGTCAACCTACTTTAGCGATTGTCTGCTTTCACTGTGAGGGATGGCATCTTGCTAGTGCACATGTACATGTCCTAAAATGTAGTCCACCTCAGTGTCGGGGCTCTTCGGTTTCATCTCGTGTGTTTTGTCTATTTTGCCCTATGTATTTTTATTTTTGATAATTTTTTGCAGACATTAGCACATCGCATTTAGATGGCAGTATTTTAACTTTTTATTACTTTAAAATTTGTAATGCTTATCGCATATGTTTAGAAAAAATGCATGTTTGCCAACGCCAAACTTATTACCGCAGCATTGCAGTCGAGAACAATAACTTTGCATGGGGTCGTTTGGCTTAAGCAGTGCATTCAGCAAGTTTCATCGTTTTCAGCTCAGGATACTGTACATTTAGCAGACCACAGTGACAGGATTTCCTGAGTTCTTTGCACCTGTGGCGAGCCTTCTACGCGTTCCATGACATTTTCTGGAACATTGAGCTTTTCCTGTTGCAAGGTCTGGGCACACGGCTGACGTACAGATTGCCTGCATGGCGACGTGCCTGTGATACATTCCTGCAGATGGCTGCAGTCCAGCGAAAAAGCAAAGCTGGTTAGGGCACCTTAGTGCGGTTAGTATACATGTCAGTAGAAATTAACTATTCCCCCTGGATCGCTTACATACCACAGACCAGCTTTGCAACTTTCACCTCTTGATTGAGGTGCAGAGCAGCAGGTTTGGGCATGTAAAACATTTCCACTTGTCAGAAATCTTGTTTGCAGCCATGTTTCTTCTGGAAAGAATGTAATATGTTGTGGCTTGTAATGTCTCTGCTTTGAGCTCACTAAGAAGACTACTGAGTCGCAGGCTGTTTGATTTTACGCATCAAGGAACACACAACAGCCTTTTTTTGTTTCATGCATTTAAAACTCACTGCTAAGTAAAACGTTTTAAACGTTTTTTTGTTGTTAATTATTTCTGTACTGCTGATATCAATTATACCTGGATAAATAGCACCCCCGTGTCCTTTTCTAATGGTCAAATGCTTATTTTGCAGACTGCTGCAGTGGCGAACCCTGAATGCTTCAAGAGATCAGTTCTATTGTGAGCGTTGTGCTTCACAAAAATCCAATTCAGTGTGTATCCAGTGCTCACGTATGCTTAGTGGTTTTTCTACTCCCCTCGCACGAGATATTTTATTCTCTCTCTCTTGTTCTTAATTTTTTGCGTGGTTTATTTTTTTTATTTTTTACATTTCTTCCCCTCAGTTAATTGTTTGGCGCTTTTTGTGGGCTGTTGCCTCCTAATTTCATGACTTTAGCTCCAAACTTCTGTTTAGAAACTCTTGAAGCTGCAGTACATGTAGTTCCTTAGGAGTGTGCCAAATCACTTTATTCCACCTTTGTCTGTTCATTTCTTCTTGGTGACCTTTTGCTTTCATGCAAATCATCATTATTATTGTGAACCACTTTTCAGCGGCGCTCTAAATCTCCATGTACTGTACTACAAACTTTAATGTATTAGAGCTTTGATGGTCGACCTCAGATTGAAGGGAAGCTCAGATGCCCCATCGGTCAATAAATGAGTGAAGTGGGCATTTAAAAAAAATATATAATCTTTATTTCTTTTAAACTGTTTTTTCTACAATAGTAACATACTGTTGACTTGACCAATGTCTTGTTTGTAAAGATGATGTTTATCAGTATAACAAAAAAATTTAACACTGGCATCAGTGCAGCCCCACAACTACGGACCCTGCCCAAACACCAACATGCCTAGCATAAGAGGTTAAATCCTGGGTTCCATAACTGGTGATACAACAGGAAAGTATTATATTATGTATCCTTTTTACCTAAGCACAAGCCCACTCACTAACCTTTGGGTTCTTGTCAAGTCAGGTGTCTCGTCTTGTCTGCGTTCTTTCATAGTATATCCTGGGTGTGCTCACCCCCCATTCAACCATTGTTGAGCAGGAAAGCCTCATCCTCCAGTATTAGGGGTGTCTTTCATAGATTCATATGCTTGAATATTCCCCGTCGTCGAAGTGGGAGTCCCACGATAAATAAAATAGCAATAATGCTATATATATAAATATATATGTACACATAATACATGATAAAGAAGAGGAAAACATAATAGAAACCTCAAAAAACGATTCCTACATAGGAATGCATGGTAAAGAGAAAAACTATTTGCAACACATCACTGTCATTATGTTAGTCCAAATTGCAGCCAATCAGGCGCCAGCACCCTCTAGAACCTTCTCCTCAGAAGCTCAAGCCCTCAGATTTTCTACCGCACGTCGTGTGAAGGGAGTCTCCCTGAGCTCTGCTCAGTTCTTCACCTCAAAACTTTTAAGTTTTCCAGTTTTTTCCTCAAAATGTCAAGTAAGAAGTTTTTATTTAGACCTTGCTCTTCTTGTGGGAAGGTGCACAAAAGGACCCCCACCAGAAGTGTATTTGTTTATACCCAGAACATGAGGCTGGCAGCTGCAAGTTCTGTAGAACTTTTTCAACTAAGACACTTAAGGACAGGGAAGGCCGTCTTCTCCTTTGGCTTCAACGTCTAAATGACAAGGAGTCTGTCCTATCAGATGCCGAAAGTTTTCATTCTGGTCATTCTTCTGCCTCAAAGCGTGGTAGTGTACAGGATTTGCCATCACCTTTCTTAAAAAAGAAGAAATTAGGCCTGCCTCTTGCTTCTGTGGTATCTCCTACCACTATGCCCACGAGACCTGGCTCTCAGGTATCTTCTGCTGCTTCTCGGGGTGTTTCCACGCCCCTTAAAGTTCAGTCTTCGACGGGACAGTCGACGAGTATTCCGACGACGAGAACAGCATTGACTGCATCTTTTACGACGACACTGACGATGGCGTCTGTAGGAAGGTGGATATCGGACTATGGTTATCCCCCAACTTTTTGCCTGGTGTTTTGCTGGTTTTTCGACTTAGTTGACCTGGGGCCCTGCTATTCAGGACCCCAGGCCCACTGCTCTCTCTGTAAAATGGATTCCATGTACATTAGGTACATATCTAATTGGATACTGAGTCACCTTATCAGTCCCTGTACAGCATACCTTAGGTATCCAGGGCATAGGTGTACCCAGGGCCTACCAGGGGCTGCAGCATGTATTATGCCACCCCTGGCTGGCCATCCAAATCTGACACAACTGACTGCACGACAGCTGGGGCAAGGTGGTGTAATCACCCTTTGCTTTAGGTATAGTATTCCTATATCTAACCCTAAAATGGACTCATATATTCCTATCAGTCACTCCTATGGCAGGCCTTATCGATCCTGAAGGCAGAGTGCTTGGAATTATGTGAGATGGTGCTCTGGCATGAGCTGAACCCGTTTGCAGCTTGCGGAACCAAGTCCTAATAGCTGTTCCATGATAACGCGTACCATATACTCTTAAGTGCCTTATAATCCTCGCGGTTATTTGCCAACTTTGGTATCTCTTTATCAAAACATGTCGAGTAAGGTGTCATACGAATTGGAATACTAACCCCTCGCCAATTTTGGCGACGGGGTTAGCATTCCACCCTTCTAGAGGGACACGACATGTATGTAACTGTGATCCCCTGTTAAAGTTAACTCGAGCCTCAGCATCACAAAATGGATGCTGCCACCACAGACACAAGTCTGACCTCCTGCTGCTGGGAGTCCTTCCAGCGAGGAGAGCTTGGACAAAGGGTTTCCTGTCAGGGGCGGTGCTAGCACCATCCCAGACAGGTTTTTGTGTATCCCAGGTAGGCAGGGCTGAGAGGAAGGTGACTGCAAGTGGCACCCCGGTGCTCACTGTGCATATGCCGGCTCAAACCAGTTCCAGGGGCACACCAGCCCCTGAGCTGGGGAAAGTCCGGACAAGGGAGAGGGGTGTAACCACCCCCCTCCTGCTCCCACCCATGGGCAGGACCTAGTCGCGTGCCAGCCCCTTTTCTTAGGATAAAGGTAGGAGCAGGCCCCCTTCCCAAATTAGATAATTCTGAATCTTGAACTACTTTCCACGAAAGGAACTCTTGACAATTTCTGAAGACTCTCCCTTGTGGCTTAGGAGTAGCCACCCTGCACCAGCAGGCACCACCTAAGCATCGCGGTTTGCTGCACGTCCATCCTCCGGATCAAGACTGACCAGCTCGACGATACCCGGATTCCCTGGCATCTCTGACCTCTACCTGCATCATCAGCCCAGCTGAGAATCGTGGGTGTGACGAGACCTGAGGGACCAGCCATCTTCAAAACCAGCACGACGCTTAACCAGCACGACCGCCGAGGGATCCTCGAGTGCGTGCACTGGGGTTTGAGAAGCCCCAACCCTGAGCAGCTCCAGCACCGAAGTCCAGCCCCCCCAGCATCCACGAGATCTGCGTGGGGCCCTTCTGCTCTTTGCTGCTCACCGCGTTGTCCGGTCACTTGCCCGTTGGCTAGTGGCCCTCCTGACGACGCACCACGACGTTTTCACCGCTGGTCTGGTTGCTCCAGACTGGCCCTTGCTCCCTTCCAAAAGAGGAGCACCCCGGACCCTCCTGGTCCACTCCAGACGCCATCCTGACTCCACCGCGTGGGCTTGCCTTTGCCAAGGCTTGTTGCTCCAATCCTGGTTCCAGCATCGCCAACAGCAGAGACCATCGTGGGACAGCTCGCACCTCCAGCCTGGTCACCGACAACGCCTCCTGGCCCGTGTGACTGCAGAGTCCAGCGTCGCCCACTCACCTGGTCGAGGTGACTTCATCCGGTGCCATCGTGGTGCCCACACAATCACTGGCTAGTGATTAAGAACTGAGTCCCCTCTCAGGTCGTCTCCATCACGATCCAGGCTTGGATCACACCGAACATCTTCACTGGTCGCCTTCCAGCAACTTCTTCTTTCAGGCTCCATAGACTGCAACGAGGATTCCTGACGTCTTTTGAACCCTATGCAGCCGCAGCCCCTGGGCTAGGTAACCCGAGCATTTCGGTGCTCCAACGCAGGTTCACTATCTAAGTGTCCAGATCCTTTTTCGTTTTTAGTCTACCTAGTCGGATTCGTCCGGAAACAGTGACTTTAGAAATACTAGCCTCCATAGACTTTGTCCCGCATCCCGCGTGAGAGTGCACACTCTGCACCCGATCTCCCTAGGCCTCCTGCTCCTAACCTTAGGGTTCAGTAGTGTAGTCCTAGCGATCCTGGAGCCTCTGGATCGAGTTACTTACCTGCTAGTATTTCGCATTCCACTTTTAGTGTATATGGTTTTTCGTGCCCCTCGGGCATTTGTGTAAATTGTGCAACTTGAAGTATTTTCGTAAGAGTTTTGTATTGTGCTTAGCTCCCTGACTCATAAAGAGTTCAGGGTAGACTTGTTATAAATAAATATCCTTTATTTTCATAACAACTTGTGTGGTGTCCTTTCACTTGGTGTTCAAGGGGTATATGTGATGGTAAAACAGCTGGCTTAACACGCCTTCTAGAGTTTAGCCTAAAGACTGCTCTTGTCCATGCTGCTAGGATAGCTGGTCTATAAGGTTGACTTACAACCAATCATCAATAAGGGTCGTTTGGTATGACACACAGTGATCACTAGAATAGTGAGCACTATATATCAGGCCAACTTCTCACAGCGTCCGCTTTTGCTTCATCGACGACGGTTTCGTCGACAGCGTCCGCGTCAACAAGAGTTTCTCTGTCGTCCAAACCAGTCCCGTCGACGATTCCTATCACCTCGTCAATGAAGAAGAAAGAATCCTCGTCGACAAAAGCCTCAAAGAAATCTTCGTCGTCGCCGACTACTCCGTCGACCAGGGTCTCGTCGACAAAGTCTCCGTCGACCAAAGCCCCGTCGACGAGGACCCCGTCTACGGAGGTTTTGCCTGCGTCGACGACAGTACCGTCGACGACGGTACCGGCGACGATCCCGTCAACGATGGATCGCCCGTCGACGGTGGCCACGTCGACGACTCCGTCGACGGTGAGTTCTTCGAAGTCCTCCTCGTCGACAGCCAAATCGGTTCCGTCGATGGCGCCGTCGACGGTGGCACCGGCCTCATTTTCTTCATTGCCTTTGGTGCCGTTGAAGACTTCAGGATCCTCTACTGATGCCTCCCATCGTCGCAGTAAGGCTCCGTGCCAACACATCTCTGCTCCAGAGGCGCAACCACCTTCCCCAATGTTTGCCTCTACCTCGGAGCATGAGAGTGAGTCTGAAAATGAAATTGACACGTTTGGGGCAGCCCATAGCCCCTCTGACTTGATTATCAAATGTCAGGATACGGACACTGACGAAGATGGCGGAGACCAAGAGGATCAACCTGAAGAACAGTTGGTCCAAATAGCTATGGCTACGATACCACTAACTTTGATCTCAAATCTCCAACATATGCTGGATGATTACAACCGTCGCTTTCCAGCAACGCCACAAGGTACTCCTGTACAATCTCCTACTGCTGTGGCACTGCCTCCACCATCTCTTCTGCCTACGTTGCCACCTACAACTTCGCCTCAGGTTCAGACGTCAGTCAGAATCCATACTACGATCTATCCGCACGATGCGGATGATGAGGCGGTCCCAGAACGTGAAGACGGAGAGGTGCCTGACAATTCGGATCATGATGAAGACGACCAAGATATGGCAGAGTGGGACAATTACTGAGGGCAGACACCCTCTCCTCAGCCAGGGAACCCTGGTGAATAACCTCCAGTAGATATCGCCAGTTTTCACCTTCTAATGGATAAAGCGGCATAGCAATTCAAATTACCTAGATCGCAACGTGAGGAGGACTGTTTCCTCTATGATTTTAAAGATAAGCCTTATAAGCAGGTCCACACGATTCCAATCATCAACTTTGTTTGGAAAGAAGGGATTAAACTCATGGAAGCTCCAAACTCCTTACCTGCTCAGATACCGCGCCTTGAGAAAAAATACAAAGCCCCAACTGGTTCTCCAGCATGCTTGATTTCTCACCCTAAGCCGGACTCAGTAGTCACTCAGGCTGCACAGCGTCGAGCCCGGAACCCAGCATCTCAAATCACCGCACCTCCAGATAGATAGGGTCGACGCCTCGACGCCATTGGCGCAAGTTTTCAACCATGGCTTCTACTTCTGTCCGTGCAGCCAATGCCTTGGCCATTTTGGGTCGCTATGACCGGCAGATGTGGTCAGACATATCTGCATTAATAGATCTTCTACCTGATGCTTCCAAGGCGGACGCTCAGCAGATTCTTCTTGATGGGCAGAGAGCTTCAGAAGAAATTATCGATTGTGCAGTCGATATTGCGAATACAAGTTTCCGTATGCTTGCAAGTGCAGCTGCCCTCCGACGCCAGGGTTGGTTGAAATCCACCTCTTTCCAGCAGGAAGTCCAATCAAAGATACTTGATATGCCGTATGATGGTGAATCGCTCTTCGGTTCTCATCGATGACGCCCTGGAGTCCATTAAGAAGGACACTGATACGGCGAAGTCTTTGGGCACATTACAATTCCGGAAGCAGTCCTTTCGAGATGGACGCGGCACTTCCAGTTTTCGTGGAGGGCAACAGTACCGCTCCTACAATCAGGGCAACCAGCGTTACACATCCACTCAGCAGACTCATCAGCAGCCCTCCAGACCCTACAGGGTAAAGTCCACCTATCGCGGCTCCACTCCTAAGCGTCAATGACTTTCGTCATCCCCAAAGTGTTGGAGGTTGAATCTTTCTGTTTTATTCCCAGTGGTCCTCCATCACCTCCGACCGCTGGGTTTTGGACATTGTACGGCGGGGTCATACTTTGGAATTCGTCGAGATTCCGCCTCGTACTCCACCTTTTGGCCCATCTCCTCCACACCTCGAGGAGCTTTACCATCAAGTCCGTCTTCTTGTTTTAAAGGGTGCAGTCGAAGTGGTCCCGAAACATCAGAGGGGAGAGGGGTTTTACTCTCGATTCTTCCTCATACTCAAGAAGACCGGAATGGGCGTCCCATTCTGGATTTGAGGGCTCTCAACCAGTTCCTAAGGTGCCAATCTTTCCGCATGCTGACATTACTGGAAATCCTGCGTCTTCTATCCAGCGAGGATTTCATGACTACCATAGACCTTCAAGACGCGTACTTTCATGTCCCAATTATCCATCAACATCGCCAGTACCGGCGTTTCAAAGTGGGACAAATGCACTATCAGTTCAAGGTCCTGCCCTTCGGGCTGCGATCAGCTCCTCGTGTGTTCACGAAAGTACTGGCCCCCGTGGTGGCTCATCTGCGTCTCCAAGGTGTTCAAATCTTCCCATATTTGGACGATTGCCTCCTCCAGTCTCAATCCCACCGTCCGCTATGTCAGGACACTCGTCTTTGCCAACAAGTGTTTCAATCCCTGGGGTTGACCATCAATGTCAAAGTCACAGTTTGCGCCTCTGCAAAAAAGAAACTTCTTGGGAGCGATCCTAGACACAAAACTTTCAAAAGCGTCGTCTCACAGGAGCGTCGACAGAAGATCCTTCGTCTGGTCTCCCTCATTCGAAGAAAACAGTCCGTTTCTGTTCGGACGTTAAAGTAATTTTTGGGAATGGCATCATCCTGTATCGCACTGATCCCAAATTACAGATTGCGAACCAGTCTCATTCAGGAGGAACTGGACTTACAGTGGCGTCAGGTCTCAGGGTCTTTCAACGACCTGGTCACGGCCCGCATGAGAAAAGGCTAGCTTTGGTGCGCGAAGCCAACCAATTTGGAGACGGGAACATCCTTCCTTGTTCTCGCACCCGATCTCACGCTCACGACGGACGCCTCTCTGGAGGGGTGGGGCGCTAATCTCCAAGGCCTATCCACCAAAGGCAAATGGACTCCGCCCCAACGCAAGTGCCATATCAACAGGCTAGAGTTGATGGCAATTTTCCATCTACTCAAATCATTCCTACCTGTAGTTCACGGGGAGTCAGTGCTTATCCAAACGGACAATACCACCAGCATCCACTACGTGAACAAACAGGGAGGAACCAAGTCTCCACATCTGTCTCGCTTGGCCCAGTCGATCTGGGATTGGGCTCTTCAACATCAGATCACCTTGACAGCTGTCCATCTGCCGGGCTTGTCCAACATCCTAGCGGACTCTCTGAGCAGATCCACATCCTCAACCCATGAATGGGAACTACACCAACCGACTCTGGATCTTGTGTTCCACCGCTGGGGTCACCCAGCTCTAGACCTCTTTGCCACACCGGAGAATCGGAAATGCCCGTCTTACGCAAGTTGGCATCCCCACCCCGGGTCGTGCGGGAATGCCCTTTTGATCGATTGGTGCGATCTATTCGCTTATGCTTTTCCGCCGATTCCACTAGTACCGCGGGTGCTGTGGAAGATGCGGAGACAGCTCTGCCACATCATATTGATCGCACCTCGTTGGCCCAGACAGGCATGATTTTCGGAATTCCTTCTGCTGTCCCAGTGCGAGCCCATTCCTCTGCGACCCCATCCAGACCTTCTAACGATGGACAGAGGCCAAGTGTGCCATCCGGACCCCTCCACGCTACAGTTGTCGGCATGGAACCTGAGCAACTTGAATTCGCAAACTTGAACATACCTCAGGAATGCAGAGACATCCTTGCTCAAGCTAGGGCTCCGTCTACCATCAAAACTTACAAACTCATGTGGAAGAGATTTTGTCATTGGTGCTTGGCAGCGAATGTCCATCCCGTCCATTCCACTCCGGAGCAGCTGCTTCCATTCTTCTTAAGTCTCGCTCAGTCAGGACTTTCACACGCTACCCCGAGAGTTTTCCTAGCTGCAATCTCTCGTTTTCGACACGATGGATCTTCTTCCCTATGTTCATCCATAATCATAAGGCAATTTTTTAAAGGGCTCTTCCGCAAGTTCCCACCTGGGCAGCGCCCTCCTCCATCTTGGCACCTCAATGTTGTCCTATCAACTTATGAAGTCACCATTTGAGCCTATCCATAAGGCGAATATCAAATTCCTCACTTGGAAAGTTGCGCTGCTTTTGGCTCTGACTTCCTCTCGTCGCGTGAGCGACCTTCACGCTTTTACTATCAAGCCACCTTATCTACAGTTCAAACCTAATGGATTGGCGCTTCGCACCAACCCCTCGTGCCTACGGATTTTCATCTGAATGAACCGGTGTTCCTACGAACATTCTTTCCGGACCCAAGCTCTCTGGCGGAACAGCACTTACATTCTTTGGACATCAAACGATGCCTTAAATTCTACATCGCCAGAACTGCCTCCTTCCGCAAGTCTGATCAACTGTTCGTTACTTACGGACGACTGCGTAAGGGGCATCCAGTTTCCAAACCAACAATTGCCCGTTGGCTTTCAGCCATTACTTTCTGCCATTCACAAGCTGGCAAACCATTGCAGTCTTCAGCGAGGGCTCATTCTACGAGGGCGATGTCGTCATCCACCGCCTTGTTTGCCGGTGTGCCACTTCATCAGATTTGCCGTGCAGCGACATGGTCCAGCAGGCACACCTTCACCAAACATTACTGTTTGGATGCCATCAATGAAGCGGATACCGCTGTGGGACAGGCAGTGCTTTGCCACCTTTTCCATTAAGGTGAGCCTCTGTTTCCCCCCTCCTTGTTCTTTTTGCTTGATTGCTATGATGTTTTACATGACTGTATAATTATTACTGTCTTGCATTTGCCATATATGCCTAGCAATCTCAGCTTTCGGAGGTTACTGCTTTCTATTCTATTCAAGCATGTGAATCTATGAAAGAAACCCCTAATACTGGAGAAGAACAATTGTTACTTACCTGTAAACAGGTGGTTCTCCAGTATTGGTGTCTTTCATAGATTCACATGCAACCCACCCTCCTCCCCTCAGAGGCTCTCTTCTCCTCATGCACTCTTGGTCACTTTGGTGCTACAAAATCTGAGGGCTTGAGCTTCTGAGGAGAAGGTTCTAGAGGGTGCTGGTGCCAGATTGGCTGTAATTTGGACTTACATAATGACACTGATGTGTTGCAAATAGTTTTTCTCTTTACCATGCATTCCTATGTAGGAATCGTTTTTTGAGATTTCTATTATGTTTTCCTCTTCTTTATCATGTATTATGTGTACATATATATTCATATATATTTAGCATTATTGCTATTTTATTTACCGTGGGACTCCCACTTCGACGACGGTGAATATTCAAGCATGTGAATCTATGAAAGACACCAATACTGGAGAACCACCTGTTTACAGGTAAGTAACAATTGTTCTTTCGGACACTCAATGTCTTTTGAGGCCTTAGGCTCCCCGTCTGCCCCCCCACCTCATGTGCCTGGTATCTAGTAGATAAAGGAGGGCCTGCACCATAATAGACCATATCGTTAGACCCTCTGCTAACTTTTCATCATGCCGCACTAATCTCAAGTGTGACTCTTCAGCTACAGTCCATTCTAGCAACTTGTGGATCCATGACTCCCTGGAGGGGCACTCTAGGGCTCTTCCAGCGCATGGCAATACGCCTCTTAGCCAATTCTGTGCCCAGTGTAAAAAATAAAATTTACATTCATGAGCTTCACCCTCCCTCGCCCCAGTAGATTTTGCTCTCTGGTATATATTTGCCTATCATGTGAGCCACATCCAACCAGAAAATGCCTCTGATGGGGAGGAGACACACAACATACAGGAAGTCCTCGTTCAGTTCACACCTTCTGCATCTCTCTGGCGTAATCAAATACATTTTATGTAGTATTATCGGTATATAGTATGCCATGAGAAAGTAGTCATATTGTATTAATTTGAAGTGTGCATTGTTGGACCCATGAGCTCCCCTCATCACTGCTCCCGGCTGGCCCTCAGCCACTCAGTGAGTTCACCCTCCAGATAGTCCCAACACCTTTCCCGAGCTTTTCAACGCTGTAACCAATTTGTCTACTTATAGTGCATGATATAGATGAGAGATAAGGCGTTAACATCAGTCAGGGCCAGCATCATAGTCAATGTGTGTGACTGTGGAAGGGCCTCAGGGAAAAACATCCATATCCCCCTAGCTGGATGTGGCATCCTTGCGTATTGCAGAAACTAACCTGTGCAAATTCTGAAGGCCCACGCTTCTCCTCGAAGGAGATTAATATATTCACGGTATAGAAGTCTGGAAGTGTTTGGCTGCCTCCCCTTTTCCACTTCTCTATAGACTTGATGTGGATATCTCCATGAATGAAGTAATACTCCAAGTCAGCATTTCTATCACAAAGGATGTCTTCTAAGAACCTGTGTATTCATACTTGCCCATATATGGCAGAACTGGGGAATCACTCAAGAGGTATGTTGAGGGACTATCCGAACCTTCATTAGTAAGGTGGGAAGTGGTTGTCCTTCGTAAGTGCCTCTGAACAATTTTTTTCTTCCCGTTTTCTCCTTTGTCTAACCATTGAACCACGTGCTGCAGGTGGGCCGACATGTAGTACACCATCAAGGATTTCCAGTCTTACCTGTTCCCATTCACCTTTCAGTGTGTTCAGTTTTCCCGCACGTATCATTTCCACTAATAGTTGGTTAAGAATCCCAAATCTCTGTCTTGAGATCTAGTAGGTGGCACTTTTGGAGAATGTGCATGCATCTGGGTCAGAGTACCATTTTGGCCACCACTATTCTCCCCATGACCAATAGCAGGAGGGTGTTCCAACATTTATTGAGGACTGGAGGCCATGCATCACCCACTCCATTTATTCAACATGAAGCTTCTGGCCTCGTCCAGTATGACTCTTAACAGAGGACTCTGATTGGACCTAAACGTACTGTTGACATTTTGCACAAGGATCACACATGGCGAGAATCTGAAACTGGTGCTGTGAGATCACCGGATATGGCTGTCTATAACTATTGTCGAAAGTACAATGTAAGCTCTAGAATCCTATTGTATTGCTCCTGAATGCTTGGAGGCTATTGAATAAAATGTGTTTACAAAAAAAAATCCAGCACAAACTCTTATGGCCAGGTACCTAAATTCAGAAGACACCCAGGGTATGCCCAGCTCAGGGAGCTCATTAATTCCCAAGTCCCTCAATCTCCCTAATAGGAAGAGTTTGGATTTATTGTGGTTTATGTGCAAACCTGAGATTTCCCAATATTCTGTTAGGGTGTGCAAGAATCGGGATAAGTTGTGTGGTAGGGCTATATTTTGGTGTAATCTGCATACATTGACACCACGTGAGTGGTGTTCCCTACTCCTATACCCCAGGGATTAAGCGTGCTCCTCAGTCTGCTGCAAGCTAACGGCTCCATTGGCAATGTGTAGAGCAGAAGTGACAGCAGCCATCCCTGGAGCGTCCCGTGTTCCATCTCCGTTTGATCCGAGATTATGCAGGCCGTCCGCACCTAGGCCAGCAGTTAGGCATACAATAGCTGGACCATGGTCTGCAGGATCTCCCATATAAAAATCCAACAGATCGAATCAAAGGTTTGTACAGTATCGAGCAGTGCCAGTGTGTAATCATGGTCCGACCAACCCACTGTATGGAGGATGTGCATTAGTCATGCTTTTGCATGGAAGGCACCCACAATGGTCCTGGTGCACTAATACCGAAATTATTTCAAGAGGTGATTGGCCAAGACTTTGCTTAGTATTTCTGCGTCTATGTTGAACATGGAGAGAGGGCAATATAATGTGACATAGCCCTGGTCCCTATCTGCATGTGGATAAGTATTATTTGTGCTTCCCTAAAGGAGGTGGGCAATACTCCCACCTAGTAGGCTTCATTATATACTGCTAACAATTTATCGGCTAGAAGGTCTAATTTAATAAAAAATGTTTGATGCATTGCTTTATTACATAAAAGATCAAGGAGAATAAGTGTAAAATCCCATTCATACTGGAAAATCACAAAAGTGCTTTTGACCTAAACTCGGGAACTCACAAGTTTTTACTAAGGGTAGGCTTAACTCGTATGATGTAGT
Source organism: Lissotriton vulgaris (assembly GCF_964263255.1). Lineage (NCBI taxonomy): Eukaryota > Metazoa > Chordata > Amphibia > Caudata > Salamandridae > Lissotriton > Lissotriton vulgaris. The sequence continues at coordinate 1,700,652,684 of NC_141687.1, forward strand.
GTAATTCTGTAAAATTTCAACAAAATTAGGTGATATGTGGAATTTAGCGCCTTTTTTTGTGCAAAATGCACCCTCGCATCCCAAATGAACTAGAGGATGCATTTTGCGCTAAGCCTCAGGTTTCTAGGCATATTTCTAACAATTGTTTGTGAATTCCATTTTTGGCATGCGTATGTTTTCTAATAAACTCTGCGGAGCAAGTACAAATTCACTTACAAAAATGATTTATTTTTCTCTTTGGGGGTGATGGTGTTGTTGTTCCCCCCTCTCCTCCCATGTTTCAAATTGGAAGTTTGAAGTGGGCATTCTTATTGTAATTGTACTACTGTGTTCTGGTGCCCTTGCATGCTTTCAGATTATTTGAAAGTCAAATAACCCCCCATGCACGCTGGCTAACAAATTGATGACTGCATTTAAAGGGTTTGACAGGAAGTTTGGTGTCTAGAGAATTTAACTTGTAAAAAGAAGCTTCAAGGTTGTCCTGGATGTTAGTTATCTTGTGCCAAGATGTTGATTTTTTCGCCTTCTAATCTTATTTTTATAGAAAGAAAGTTTATCCTGGTACAAACTACAATGGTATAAGTTATGAGTATTGCAATACTGGTGTGGAATTTTCAGTTTGAAAAAGCCATACCTAACACTTTTTTGTATCTAGCAAGGTATGAATAGATGAAATATTGCCTAATGGCATGTACATGTTCAACAATTGAATACTTTTGTTGGGATTAAGTGAATCATGCTCAGATAAGCTATTCAAAATTATTCTAAAACACTGAATTTTGGAATATTCAGTGATGGTGAATTAGTGCTGAATGTATTGTGAAGGATGCAAAATTAAGAAAACGCAAGGTACTTTGAAAGATTAAAAATGTGTGTCATGATCAAAACTCTTATGCTTATTCGATTTGTCAGTAGCCACTTTTTACTGCAGAAGGTGCCTCTTGTGGTCTTCCTAAAATTAATGAGGAGATGCATTTCTAACAATCATTTGTGAATTCTATTTTTCTATGAGAAATTTGGCATGCGTATGTTTTCTAATACAAAAATCTGCTGAGCAAGGGCAAATTCACTTACAAAAATTATTTATTTTTTCTCTGGGGGTGGAAGTATTGTCCCCCGTGGAGAAACTCTCATCACACCCTGGAAAAAGTTTTATTCCTACAGTTGTCAGGACCAAATGTCCAACCTTTTCCAGTGTGTAAAGTGGTTGGAGAGAAATTGGTGAATACCCTTAAACATATAAGTTTGTGAGTGTGCTTAAATTCACAGAGCATTCCAGCTCTGGAACAACAACTTCCTTTTTGTCTCGAGCTTCTTTAAGTAGATTTTCTCACAACGAAAACTTTCATGTGAGTAAATCTTTTTATGAGTCTACAAACAGCTTTTCCATATGTAAGCCAAACGTGCATGCCTACTTCATAATATGTTGGCTCTTAAAAGACTTTGCAGAGTTTATCTAGTTGTAATCTGTAAATGTTCATTCGGTGATGTACCATTTAGCATTTGCTCACAGTTACGGTAAACAAGTGAACTGTGGCATAGTGAGATTAAATGATCTTCCAGAGAATTACACGATGTGGTGAACTTTGCAACCCAGGCACTGGGCCACAAGCAGAATCCGATTTTATTCTCAGTAACTTTTGTGAAATGTTATTACTGCTTTAAAGTAAATTTACCAGACCAATTAAAACGATGCATCCTCCAAAACTAAAGTGAGAAAGGGAGCAATGATTCATTCAGAACTCCACTATTGCCAGAAAGCTGACATAACCGACATGCATGCATATTAAGAGCCTACTGTTATCTTTAAGATGGTCTAAACCATGCCCATTCGTAAACGGAGCCTATGCATACGCTTAGCCAGCAAACATTCAAAGATTTGAGATAAACATAGCCCTGCTATTTTCAGTTTGTTACAATTGGAAAGGTATATGATGAGAACCTTGCTAAAATCCAAACCCTCACCTACTATGAGCCTTGACATAATCAGAGAGGTTATTATTATAGCTGTGATGTAATGAAAATGCTGCCATAAATTCTAATCTTGTTGCACAACACCAAATCAGACAAGTGGATTTTCTTTTTTGTTGTTGTTGTTGTTACAGGCAAGTAGGTTTCGAAATTACCTATATATCTTCGGACAAATAGATACTTTATAAAATTCCACAGCCCTTGGAAATCCAAAAACTAGAATTGGCTGTCAGGTGCCCATTACATTTTTCAAAATATTATGGACTATACAAGAACAGACCTGATTAGAGCTGGTAGCATTAGGATTGAAGATTAAAGTTATTAGGAATATGATTGTGGGAACTGAATAATATTGAATGTATGGTGGCTGAGATGGACATTTGTATATGGTGTTATTGACTGCATGCTTATTGCTGTTTCTTTAATCCACATTTAACCTAATTTTCAAATAAAACGGAATAAAAGTGTAACATAATTAGGGTTTGAATTTGCATCAGGTAGCTCTAACTGATGTTCACAGCTATTAAAGCTGAAAGAAGTAATAAGGTATAATGAAGTCTCGCTGGAAAATATTGTCCAAAAAATCAATTTTTCTGTAGTCTAACTCTGACCTAAAAGAAGTGGAATAATTTTAAGCTGCATTTGATTAATGTACCAAGCAAAAAATACGGCACTAGTGGAGTGGATATTATTATATATGGACAAACGTATGCATCAGCATAAAACAGGTATGTGTATTGGAATTTGGCAACAAAGCCACACATGGCATTTATTCAGCCAGGTCCCAGGAGTGTTCAGTTATGGATGGTTTATTTCTTCTGTTAAGGCTTCGAACAGCGGCCAGGTTTGTTTCTAGCAAGATTAATATTGTAATTTATCTTAGAAAAGTGTTCTTGAGCTACAACTCTGAAACAGGCCGAATATAGCATGCACGTATTTGAAATTATACATAATTACAGGAGAACGGAATTAAAACTTATTTGGGTGTGGGGGGTTTGGGAACTCTTATGACTGACCGCCAAGTATGACTGCTCTGGCTGTATCACAAATAGGGCGTAATGTCACTGTTTGCAAAGTAGTGCACCTTTTAACTTGGTGTTCTGGGTGGAAACAGAGACAGTATGCCCCATAACAAATAACGCGCTGCTTGCATGGCCGCCACAAGCTCGTGTTGCTTTGGGACAGCATGTTAGGGAAAGACTGATCGACTGATTAATGCAGCCACTTAGTATTTCACTGTGCTGGCACCTGCACTATAAAAGGGGTTCAGAGATTCTCCCTGCAGGGGGGAACAGTAACTGACTGCACCCACCTATGGGGGAATTGTCTGGAGACACCTTTTCACCCTCCAATGAGCTGACTACAGGGGTTCACTAATTGTGTACTACCGTTTTTGTGGCGCAGTTAGTGCTCGTCCTGACTGTCTTTTTGTGTCTGTGCCCACATCCATAATACAAGGCGGGCGCAGAGATAATTTTTCTCTCCTTTGTATGGGGGGAGGGAGGGGGGCACTGTGAATACTGTCGCTGCTGGTATTCCAAACGTTTATAGGCAAAATTGTTTTCTTGGAAAAAAAAGGTTTTAGGCTTGAAAAGTTTATAATTAGCCCCACACTATTATATTATTAAGTGCTAGGTATTTTTTAATAGTGTCCTGTATTAATGGGAACTTTAATGGAGTAAAATCGGTCCTTGTGGTGTACATTACAATAACGAATTTACCCGTCATTTTTATAGAATAATCTGGGTTCCATATATGCTACTTTAAAGGTGCGAATTTGGTAATTGTAAACTCATTACAAGGATTGCAAGGGTATTGAAGATTAAGTGTAAAGGGGCTAAACGTAAAAGTTAAAGCATTGAAAAACTAAAAGATGGGGTCTAGAAAGAAAAGGTCAGCCACCAGGGAGGCGTATGATGGAAGTAGTTGAAGTGGCAACAGTGTAAAGTTTAAGAACCTTAGAAGTGTGGCTCACTGGTTAGAGCAGGCAGACCCTGAAGCAGAGGTCAGACCCGGGACCAGGGTTCAATTCCCGACGCGGCAGGGTCTTGAGCTCAAATGTCCATGGACTCGATAATTCTCGCTTCGGTGCCTGACCTAATCATGGGTTCACACTCTGCAACTCTGGGCGGGATGCCTGGCTTTCACCTTGGGGATGCCCTGTAGGGACGGGTTCCCAAGGCAAGCGCGGAGATACCCCTTCGGGGGTCGAATCTGGCGCTATATAAGAATATAATAATAAATAATAATAATAATAATAATAACCTTATTCTGAGTCGGGTCGAAGCGTCTTTCCAATGGGGGCATCACCACCTCAATGCATTTGGTAAAGTCAAATGTGTTCATGCCGAAAAGGTCTCGAATTGGAAACTGCACGTAATATTGGACCTCGTAAATGCAGGTTTGGCATGTTCTTCCACATTCTTGATCCACAAATGCTTTACTCAGGGTAATTGGGTGAGATACCAGCCAAAATAATTTACTTTAGCCCAGTTATCACTCCGTCTAACTACCAGGCATCTCGTATAGAGTTCCTATGGGTGTTTCATGAGGAACATGCAATACTTGGTCTGTGGAAGATAATAACAATCAGATGCAAAGAACTGGAGCGTTATTTTTTAAATTTGCCTTCTCGATTTCCAGTGGAAGTTTAAATATTAAGTGCTCCTATTGAAGCAGAGTAGGTGTAATACCGAAGGCAATGTAGAAAGTAAAGACCTCGGTGAGAATCTGTTGAGTACATTTGAAAGAAGCTAATTGCGCAGGCCCCAGTCTTAAAGGAAATTTACACTAACACCTTGAAGACAAAATGTTGTTCCAGTTTGGCATATCCTGTGTAAGCACTAATTCCGAATAAAGGTTATTATTATTATTATTATTATGTGGGAGTTTATACCAAATAACCCTTGTGGAGCTGCTTGCAAATGGTTACTATTAACCAATGCATTAATATTCTCCATGTTCTCCAGGGAGACCTACCTTCAATAGAGAAGAGTCGTATTCCTTACTGGAGCTGGAAGAAGCCATTGAACGGTCGAACGAAGATTTTTGTTTTGAAATTAAGGTATTTAGATTAGGTTATAGTTACCTGAGACGGTTGAGGTAATTTAATACTCCCAGACAATCTCCGGTTAATCACTGGAATGTTAAATAAACAATTCCAAATAAACGTGAAGTAATCAGGCAGGGTGCATTATTGTACTTTTGTATTGTTTGGCATATAATTTCTTTATTTTTTTATGTACTTAAAAGCATTGGAATACAGAATAATAAACATAAAAATTATAAGATCATATTGATGGTATGTTTGGGTGTGTTGTCCTACGTTATATTACAGGATGTTTACACGTCCCTTGAGAAATACTAAATGTGTGGGTGTTGGCCAAGCTTTCTCACTTTCTAAGGCACATTTCCCGAATTGCATGTGGTGTGTTCCAATAAACTGAGGGACTACTTCTTGCCCATAAGCTTGTACCCAGAAGGACGCATGCCGGGTCAATGCACGAAGGTGTTGAGCCAGACAGCATTGGTGCAATGAAGAGGGCGAGTTAGATATTTACTTGGTGGTCATGCTTGCCAGTTTGAAAATAATGACCCCTTTCACAAATATCGAAGTTTATATTAAAAAAAATCCTTTCTTTACCTTGATGGCTTCAATAAAAATGCAACAAACCTCTGTTTATTTGGGGAGAATTTGAAAAGAAACCAAAGATTGATTAAATCATCTTTAGAACAAAGCAGCCTCTGATTGATTGAGTAGTAGTTGAAGCTATGACGAGTCTTCCTGGTTGCCTTGGAAAATATCTTAAGTAAGGTGTGGCATAAAATAAAAGAAGCAATGTCGTTCCTCTATAAGCTTTCTTTGTAGTTGTTTGAAAAGGATGGTTCTGGAGTCTATCTGCCCATTGACTCACTCTTGACTATTACACCCTTCGTCCTTTTTTTTTAATATCATTTTTTTATTGTATTTTTAATTATTACATCTGGCACAACTCCTTTTCTGCAGATGGTCATGTTACTGACCAGGAGTCTACTTGTCGGTCTTCTACTATTGCAGCAGCATCAAATCCTAAACCGAACCCTTCCTAACAATTAACATAAAGTTGCAAAATCACATGTCATACATATGGACAAGCTATTAAGTTCCCAGATTATATAAGTAAGGGGTAGGACGTATAATTACATAACCGTATTCTGTATACAGATTGGGGGACAGATACCTCCTCATTTTCGTTGCATGCTATTGTTTGTCTCACCAGAAGTCTGAGTCCCTTGCAGTCTATCAAGACGTACTTTCATTTGGGGGAGAACTTTAGTGCTCTATGCAATTTGTACCATCGTTCCAGGTCTTCCATACATTTAGGGTCAGTCCTGACTAGCTGCATTCGTGCACCCTCGGCTGCACACCACTCTGCTACGTCTGCAGCCAGCCTTCACTGTCTGATCCCTGGCGCTAAGCAAGTGCATTGGCAAACATCTTCTGGTCAGAAGTAGGGTGACATCAATAAAAAAAAATGATGTCGGGAATTTGATAGTGGGTACCCCAATTCCCAGTAAGAAGAGTTGTGGTTTGTGTTGTAGGTCAAGGTTTATCCTATGTTGATATATGTCTGCCACCCGTTCCCAGTAGTCCTGTATTTTGTTGCATGTCCTTGTTAGGTTGTGGTATGTCGCCCCATCCTGATGACGTTTGTGACATTGGAGAGACTTTGTGTTGTCTAATTTGTGGAGCATGGCTGGGGTTTAATCTGTGGTGAACAACGGGTATAATGTGGAATCTGCTATTGCTAGATGCAGTTTTAATGAGTGCGAGTGTGTCCTTCCATTGATTATCCTGAAAGTGTATATTGCAGTTCCTTTCCCATTTCTGTTTAGTGTGCAGCATAGGCTTGATAGTGTCTGCCCTAATTGTCTTGTAGAGGCCTGTTATTACCCATATACCCTCACATGTCTGCATGAGTAGTGTCAGTGTTGCCGAGACTCGTGATTCAGCATCTTGGGCACATAATATGTTTGGGACTATCTGGCGACTTGCCCTTTCGTGCATAAATTGTCCAGCTCCCACCTGAAAGAGGTCCTGTGCTTGGTCACATCTGAGCATGCGTTCATCAATGTATAAGTTACCTGCTCAACAGCAGCCTCCCAGCTTCCAATCAATTTCTCATATTCCGGTCTCTGTCTAAATGCTGAAACCCAGGAAACTCCCAATGTGGCGTTGCTCGGGAGTAGGGCAGGGTACGCCCCCAAAGTGCACCAAACTTATCCTAATCGTGAATTGACCGACTCAAAATACTTTCTTCTGGCATTTGCATTCTTCTCTTTCTATACAAGATATTTAGGAGTTCCGACTGAGTTCTTAAACCGTTAAGTAGGGCCCTGTCTCTATCATTATCTGCTTCATACCAGCCTGCCACGAATTGTAATAGCATGGCCTGATACCATGCTTCCACATAATCTGAAGTCCTCCCTGTTCATAGGAGCATCGCAGTGTCTCCATTTTAACTCTGCTCCTTTTCCCCCCCATGTCAGGCGAATCCGTGCAGATTTGAGTTTTGTGAGTATGTCACAACGTAGTGGGAACATACTGCATTGAAAAAAGTATAAGCATATGGGGAGCACCAGCATTTTCACTATAGCTTCTCTGCCTGCCATGGATAGGGGAGGGATATCCAATTATGTAATCTGCTCCAGAAGTTTATCTGGAGCTAGTGATGTCCACCTGTCCGGCTCATCTGTTAGTTGAATCCATTGGTGCCTAAAGCAGGTGAGTTCCCAGGGTATCTTGAGTTCAGGGAGTTGATAAATTGGTGTTCCGCGCAATCCACCCAAAGAGTATATCACAGATTTCTGTTTATTGATTCTGAGGCCTGACTGTCGGCCAGGTTTGTCTAGTTCCCCAAGTTATATGTGCAGAGGTAGCCTAGGGTTGGGCAAATGCACCAATAAGTCCTCTGTGCATAATGATACCACATGTTTGATGTCCCATGTGTGTATCACCCAGTCATTGAGGATATCCTGCAACGAACATGTTGAGGGCTCAAAGCAAGCCGGAACAGCAGAAGCAGCCCTGATCTCCTGGGTTGCCTTCATGACTTACTACAGCATTGGATCTTGGATTTGCGAACTCGCTCCTTTCTCATCCGTCCCCAGGGGCATCACTCCCCTGGCTGGTTTGCGTGGTGGTCAGATTGGGGGTGGAAGCGTTCTTCACCATTTTGAAGTGCCTGGCAGAGCATCTCACTGCCATCTCTCCTTGCCGTATATGCGAATGCAACGCATGACCTGCCAGTTGCAGTCGTTGCCGGCAAAGTGCGTCTACTTCAGTGGGAGTGGGACTGGGTGTCTCTCCTCCCCTTTGTGCACCTGCCAGCTGGCCCTGCTGTCCTCTCCCTGTTTGTTGTGCTACAATGCAGAAGGGGGTGGGTCACAGCACTCGCCGCCTGTCTCTTCTTGTGCGGTGCTGGTCAGCTCCCCAGGGCCTTTTCAGCAGGGGCTGTTCCGTCCCAGGGGTGCCATGCCCTGTCCAAGGGCGAGCCCACCCAGGGTATGTCTACCCGTACTGCCCGCAGTAAGAGTGAGCACAGGCGCAGCAGTGGTGGGGCATCTGCTCCGGAGGCTCCAACTGAGGCATGCTGCCATCATCCTGAAATCTGGAACCGACAAGGCACCATCGTGCAGTCTGTTTCAGCGATTCAACTGTAGGACCAGTTTTTTGCACTGGTGGTGTTCTATGCAGCAGAAATTAGTGATGTCTGGTAGTGCTGCCATTTTAACATGCTACAGCAAACAAATGCTGGACGGAATGCTGACCATGCAAACATTCTCCCCCAGTCAAAAGATCTGGGTTATATCCATCGTTCTTTTGCCCACTACGCCACCCCAGTTTGGACCCAGCCATACGCAATTCAGTCTTGACCCTGTGCCCCATGGGAACAGTCCAGACCGAACTGCCAGGCCAGGTCCTACCTGGACCGGAAACAAGCATCCTGGGACCGGTTTCAGGGTATGTCACCCTTCTTCAGCCAGGCTAGCTTGAATCTAGTGGGACAGTGAGCAAGGTACCCACGTCTGGGCATACCCATCCCACTTAGGGCGAAAAGTGTTACAGCAAACAAATGATGGACGGAATGCTGACAATGCTAACATTCTGCCCCCGTCAAAAGATCTGGGTTAAATTCATTGTTCTTTTGCACACTACGCCACTGCAGTTTGGACCCACCCATATGCAAATCAGTCTTGACCCTGGGGTCAAATACTATTTTATTGGCGGGTTTGTGGCTTAGAAATGGATTCGTGGACAAATGTTGAGCTTGGGGGTAAGAGATCAGAGTCCCATGCCCTCACGGCAGCTCAGCTGACCGCACCCCCAAGCCCTTCATACTTGGGATGTTTGTTCACCATTTACTCTTTACCCAAACCTTGCATTGACCTTGTGCAAACATCTCTAGGACTCCTACTGTGACATTTGTTGCTCATGGTTGTTGTGATGTGTGGATCTGTACAGCAAACGTGAGTATTTGGGACTCGTGCATATGACTTGTATGTATATCATTAGGGTATTCTGTGCTAAGTGGAAGCAACAGAGACGAGAACACACAGGATGAATTAAACCTAGGTGTTCCCTTCCGCATGCCATTTTTATCAAAAACTACTTTTGTTTATTGCACATTACCTGAGAGGGGATGTTTGTTTTTAGTGATCATTTGCCATTGTTTGTCCAAAATGAGGTAAAAAATATTTAGGAAGGGAGGAGGGGGCGTGGCCGGCCAGCAACAAAGATTGCCACACTTGAGTAGTACTCTTGAGCTGACAGATTAATCCCCCACAAATTGGCCACCATAATCCGAATTTAGCCCAGAACCGAGGCTACCTTGGTGATCCCCTGCCCACTGGACAGACTCCAGCCCGGAATCTCGATCCCCGGACGCTCCGGTAGCGTGAAACATCGAGTTGGTAGCTGACCGTGGAGAATGCTGTGCAGAGCCCTGGGTACGTCAAGGGACGGACCGACTCCGCCCTGCTTGGAATACTTGGAGGCAGTCTCGGGCAGGACTCCAGTGCCGGAGCTCTGTATTGAGGCCGCCTCTTGATCAGGTCTCATAGTGACGACTGGAGGCGGATCCAATGCAGGTACGACATCGGGGGCTGACTGCTCCGGCTTTAATTGTAGGGGTCGCGGGCTAAAGGAGAGGGGCTAGAGGTTCTCTGGATGTCCCCCTTTTGTGAAGATACCACAAAGTCGGACCCCGCCCGAATGCGACACATAGACGGAGCAGGACGGGAGGTATTGCTGATCGCTCCACAGGGTGGTGAGCTGAAACTATAGTACCTGCACGCGGGAGGGCCCCTGTGGGTGGAGATAATAAGGAACTATTCGAAAAGGACTGTGTGGGTATACCAACGGAAAAGTGTGCATCTGGTTGAGACTGCCGCCCGGGCTTCCCCACGGAGTCGCCATATAGGGACATGGTGCAGATGTAACATGAACATGCAGGGCCAGTTGCAGTGCTTTTCAGGAGACGGTTGACTGGGGGAGTCGTCCCTCTACAGTGAAGTAGGGACTGAACCACATGTCCAGGTAGCAACACTGCATTAGCTCCTCACTGCCAGACGCCCAGCACAACAGATATCGGGACCTTTGACTAGCATTTGCGCAAATGGCGACAATAAAAGGGCAAAAACAAACACATCAGACTAAACTGGATAAATATGTGCAATCCCGGACTGAACACGTGGATGAGAAACGCGATCGACAGGGCGGGAAGCAAGAGGTGGGGGAGGACTCCCCGACCCTTCAGGACATCATGGAGGCCATACAAGGAATGAGCACCAAATAGACACAGACACAATGGAGGTGACGCTGATGCACGCAGACCTACACAACATGGGGGAAAGGGTGAAAGCCACAGAGGATTCCGCCTCCACGCTTCATTCCACCGCAAAGGAGTTGGATCTCGCGGTGAAGAAACTTCGTGACCACTGCGGACATGGAAATAATGCTTGAAGACTATGAAGAGCGTGCCCGTCTAAATAACGTCCGCATATTTGGAGGTGAAACGGGCTTTGCGTGAGAAAAACTTAAAATATGCAATTTTCTTCCCAGCAAAGTTGGTAGTGATGGCACAGGGGAGGTTCTGGTTTTTCCTGTCATCAGAAGAAACTTGGGAATTGAGTGTAGGGGTGGAGAACCTGTGGAGGCCCAATATCGAACTCACAACGGCTAATGCAGGTGCAGGACTCGTGGGAGGACATCCGAGGATCCAAAGAAGGCCTTAAGTAGGACTTGGGATTGGGTGGCAATGTTACATAGAGGAGGGGATCACTAGATAATGTCTGAATGTGTTGGTCTGCCGGCAGGTTTGGTGGCCCAACAACAAGATTGACAACTGTTAAATATTTGCGCATAACGGGGGTGGGGAAAGTTGGCAATGCTGGCCTATCCAGCTCCTTGTGTACCACGGGAGTCTTGCGTACGAATGTATCACATTCAAAATCTCTGGTACGAGTTGTTCGCGATATATTCAGCATGAGGGCTTACAAAACACTGAATATGGGGGATCTAGGACTATTAGTTGGACCCGTTAGGCCATGTTTCCCTAATCAAGGTTTGAAGGGCATGGGTACACAGGCGCTCTGCATAGTTGGGGGGTGAGCAGTTTGGAGTCCACGTTGCAGGGAGGCAGCGAAGGGGGTGGGTTTGGGGAGGCCCCTTTGGGATTGTAGTGGTATAGTTCACTGTTTTATGTGTTTAACAATGCTGTTAGTTGACAGTGTATGGAAGATCTGTGACCTAACATCAGACAGACCTACATTACGACAGGCAGGACAGCCAACCAAAATATTGTTACGCAGAAAGGGAGGGGGGGGGGGTCGGTGTCTACATTGTTTTGAGGAACCCACGATACGGAACATACCAGCCACATGACCAGTAACATGGGGAAGAGTCCACAAATGGGGCGCATCAAAATAATTTCCTGGAATGTCATTGGATTTGGGAATAGAATAAATGGGGGAATTGTATTGCAATATGTGAAGAGACAGGCCCCAGATGTGGTGCTACTACAGGAGTCGCACATACAGGGAACCTCATATTGTTATTTGAATAGGTGGGGGTATAAATTGGTGACCCACGCAGAATACACAAGGGGATCAAGAGCAGTGGGAATCCTCCGTCGCAATTCTTTTCCCTTTAGGGTGCAATCAGTGACACATGATACAATGGGCAGGTTTGTAACCCTAACGGGCACCTGGGAGGGCAGGTTATTCAATATTACTTCCCTTTACGTCCCGCCTCGACTACACTCCTCAGCCATGGCTGATCTGGGATCAGATATGCTTAAACTTCTTGAGGGAGAATCGTTGATTGGGGGGGACTGCAATGTGGCCCTGAATGGTGACTTAGATTGGAGGCCCCCGAGCAGGGATAGGTTAGGAAAGTTCTTAAAGACTTGGGGGCTTTTTGACATCTGGAGAGCATATAACCCTTCATCCCTTCAATATACCTTCTACTCGGGAGTACATGGGAGTCTGTCTAGAATAGATTCTACATTTGGCAGAGCTGAACAGCTCGCCTTGTTCAGAGATGTTGAACATCTACCATGTGGCACATCTAACCACTCACCGGTCACAGTCACTTGTGGAGGTAACCCCACGGCCAAGCGACGTGAAATGACACTTGACCCCTGGTATTTGCGGGTACTGGCTATGCCAGAGGGGATAATTGAGGCGGCTGAACACTACTTTAATGAGAACGAGGGATCAGTGGACTCAGCCTCCACGTTGTGGGAGGCTTATAAAACAGTGATTAGAGGGCAGGGTGTATCAGCGATTACTGGATGCAAGAAAGAGAAGTGTAAGGAGCTACAAGGGATAGAGGAAGAAATCTCCCTATTGGAACGGGAGTTGGAGAACCGGCCAACCCCTAACACCAACCATAGACTGCTCCTGAAGCAAAAAGATTATAGAGAGATTGCCGAAGAGGCAGCTAGGGCCCACTACCGGGCCACGCAATGTCGGGCTTGTGAAATTGGGAATAAAGCGAGCAAGCTATTGGCGTGGTTAGATAAACGACAAGACACTTCCAGAGGGGTATTTGAAATTGTGACGAAGGAGGGGGATCGACTTAAAGATAGGAACAGTATAGCAGAGGCCCTTGCTGTACACCTAAAATTGATGTATGAGTCTGCTGGTACGTCTCCCCATTGAGTTATTTAAAACAAATGCATCTACTATTGCCCCCCCCTTAATAGACGTGTACAAAGAAAGTGTGGTGAAGGGGATCCTCCCCGATACACAAAGATTGGCCAATGTGGTAGTGATCCATAAACAAGGAAAACCCCTTGAGCGATGCGGTTAATACCGGCCGATCTCGTTGCTAAACCCGGAGGTAAAGATAATGGCAAAACTCCTATCCACACAGCTGTAGCCCTTACTCCACAAATTGATTAATCAGGATTGGTCCGGTTTCATGCCTGCCAGGAATACAGCACTAAATCTTCGGCACCTTAGTGGGGTGTTGGGTAGGGCTGGGTCTAGAAGAGAGGAGGCAGTCGTAATGTCTCAGGACGCCAACATGGCGTTTTATATGATCAAATGACCTTATTTGTTTGCGACACTTGAACGTTATGGCTTTGGACTGAAGTTCCTGGCATGGGAGCGACTCCTTTATCTGGAGCCCCTAGCAAGAGTAACTTTAAATACGGCCCGGTCGGCAACTTTCACCTCACCGAAGGGTACGAGACAGGGCTGCCAACTTTACCCGTTGATCTTTGCTCTGGTCCTGGAACCTTTGGCAATTTGGATTCGAGGGGACCCCCTTATAAGGGGACTAAATTGGATGAACGATTGGGAGGACAGAATCTCCCTCTAGGCTGGCGACATTTTACTTTATTTGGACAAATCCTACCACTCTATCCATAGAATTTTACATATATTTGCCCTTTTAAAAAAATACTCTGGATACACCATAAATTGTGACAAATCACATATTTATATATATATATATATATATAATATTTTTTTTAACAATTTAACAAAGCCGGTGCTAGGCTGAAACGCGTTGGTCCGAGCTTGAAGCTGTAATAAATTCAAAACAAACACCAAATCTTGAGTGCCGCATCTCTTGCTGTAAAATTGGTGTTTTGGGCCAAGATCCAGCCCCTATGCAGAGCACCAGTAGATGAGCGCGTGGAAGGGATCGTATTGTGGAATGAATATATATATATATATATATATATATATATATATATATATATATATATATCAACTTGCGAAGCCAGAGTTGTCACCGATGGCTTTCACTACCTAAGGATGTATGTCACACCAGACCCTGTAGCGTTTTACAACCACAACTTGGCTCCTTCGCTTCGTCGCTTACAAGACGATGTGAAGCATTGAAAAACCTTGTCACTTATGCTATTGGGGAGAGCGGCGTTCTATAAAATGATGGACCTGCCCCGATTCGTTTATGCCCTAAAGAATACGCCTTACCCTGTCCCAAACAAATACTTTCAGGCCGTGGAATCGGAAGTCCGGACCCTTCTCTGGAATAAGGGCTCTCCTCGCATCCCACTGCCAAAACTTATGAAAAGCTGGTACGACGGGGTATTGCCCTTCCGGCGATTAAAAGTTACTACTGGGCGTCCCGGCCGGTGGTCATGAATCATTGGGTGCACTGGCCAGTGAGTGACCCTGCATATAGGATGAATAGATATAAAATAACACCAGGGACATATCAAAGGGCATTGTATGGGGGAAAGACACATAGTCCAAGGTATACTCCAACGGCGACCCCGGTCATGCTCTGGCGGGCAGCCACGTCTGCATTGGAATGGAAAAACAAGATTGCACAGGCCACATCCCTTCTGGAGACGGACTGGTTGGTGCTCCTTGCAAAATGTGCTAGATTTGATAAAAGGGAATTTATTGGGCTTTCAAGGATTGGAGGTGTCTGGGTGGGAGGTAAGGTAGTTCCCTTCAGTGACCTTCAACGTGACTGAGTTGAGTGTGGGGGAGACCTTTAGATATCTGCAGGTCAGGAATGCCTTGCTCAGTTCTATTCTCAAGGGTACAGATTTACTGGCTGCCTCGCCACTGGAGGATAGACTCCTTGATGATTATCTCAAAGACAAAACAATCTCCTTGATTTACAAGAAACTAAATAATACATCAAATGCCCTAGAGAAAACCAGGGCCAAGTGGGTGGAGTATGTGGGAGATTTAGATGATGAGGAATGGCAGGAGGCTCTGACATCCCCTCGGGAGGTGGCAATTCGGTTCAGGTTCAAATTAATTCAACTTAAGCTTCTACATAGTGTGTACTATACCAGTGTGATATTGGTTAAAATTGGTACTCTGAGCTCCCCACTATGCCCTAGAGGATGTGTTTCGGAGGGGGTGTATCTACACCAGTGGTGGGACTGCCCCATAGTGCAATCATATTGGGGAAAAGTGACAGCAAAAATGTGGGAATTTTGTGGGAAATCTATTGGTCATGCCCCGGTTATGCCCTCTTACTATTTGGGAGGCAACTGATTTGACTGCAAACAAAAGGGTCTGGGTCACCTTGGGAAATGTGGTGGCAAAACGTAACATTGCAAGAACTTGGAAGGGAGCCACGGCGCCCAAATTATGTGACTGGAAGACCGATATGGACTGGTGCATGCAGATGTAAAGGCTGATATATCACCCAAGAGGGTGCCCACAAATGTGTACTAAGATTTGAGGGGAATGGAATAAGCACAGAGGGATGTTGTGTGCACCTTTAAAGGCAACACCCCCCCTTGCAGGAGTGAAGGCTGCCTAGACGTTGTGTGGTCACAAATAGGGATGTTAAGCAGCACCATAAGGACTATGTTGGTCTGTGAAAACGAAATTATTGTAAATGCAAACATGCACTGTATAATTTTGTTATCAACTGTTGTTATTTTGTTTTCTTCTTTAACCGCTTGGCCGCGGTGGTAATTCCACCACGGCACTTGGTGGGAGGGGGGGGATCGCGCGGCGCCGCCATGCTTGTGACGGAACCACTCCGTCACGAGCCAAGGGCGTGCTGTGCTCATGACGGAGTGGTTCCGTCACGGCCCCACCCGCTCATTAATTCACCCGCTCAGGTGGGGAATTGATGCTGCGTTGGCGTAGCGGCCGCGGCGTGACAGAACCACTCCATCATGAGCACAGCGCCCCCGTAGCTCGTGACGGAGTGGTTCTGTCACTAGCACGGTACAAGTTAATAAACATTTTTTCAAAATATATATATTTAGGAAGAAAAAATATATTGAGATCCCAGTGCTTGCAAACCAAATTACTGTGAAGAAAGCCTGTGGTAGAATTGAGGACTAGGATGCATACGCTAGTAGAAGTTTA
Source organism: Lissotriton vulgaris (assembly GCF_964263255.1). Classification (NCBI taxonomy): domain Eukaryota; kingdom Metazoa; phylum Chordata; class Amphibia; order Caudata; family Salamandridae; genus Lissotriton; species Lissotriton vulgaris. Next base: position 1,700,669,019 of record NC_141687.1, read on the forward strand.
GCCTTCTGGTTGATCACAGATGTTTTCTGTAAGCCATTAGCCACCAGCATTACATAAGCAGATATTGTCCTGAGCTACTGAGAAGCTTGGTCTTTTGACTTGTCAATGGAACAATATGGTGTGCGTAGAAGGCAGGGAAATTTAATATCAGCGATCCATGCCAAAATGAGCTCCAGTGGAAGAATATTGCTTCTATAAAATGAAGGAGACTGCTATGGTACTGTTTAACCTTTATGGTCCTAATATGGCAAGGAGCCTGGATGGTTTGGTATAAAATATAGCCTTCTATATCTTCAATGTGACTGTCCCACTAGTATGACATGACATTTTAATAGAACATCAAACAAACAGTGGTAAGATTGTCAGGGTATACATATTGAATGTTAATGATGGTGTTCATGAGTTCCCACAAAAGATGGAGATACTACTGTTTCTTTTGCTGGATTACCATGATTTGATATTGTCCGTGTAAGGGACAGATGGGGGAAGAGTCATGGGAAAGATAAAGATGAGCAAAGAGGCAGTTCAAATGGTATGAGGGATAGAAACTGTTTTTATTAGCTGGAGTATGAGCATTCAGTTTTATAGAAGCAATATGTAAATTAGGCCATGCAAAGGTTTAAAAAATCGGAAAATGTTCCAGTTTGTGAAGTTTGTTAAGTTGCATGTTTTTCTCTTTCACCTTACCCCATGCAAAGTGTTTTCTTGTCCGAATTTTCACATTAGTAATATCCAGCTAGCCAAGCACAAACCAAATATTTCTGACCGAATTTCTTGCTAGAAAAATGCATGCATAATTTTACATTTTGCATGGCTTTTCAAAAAATCTATCCAACTGACTAAACTAGATCATAGCATTACAGAGGTATTAACCAAAGTTGAATCGGGAATCTCAAGCTTCCTCTGTAAGAAAATGTATATTTATTGGCCGTTTAACATCAATGACAAGAAACCTAGTTTGAAATGTAGAATATTGTACTTTTAACTGTATACTACATTCTTGCCAACACCAGTAAGGATACTGATGACACAATGTTTTATTTTTCTGAAATTTTCTAAAATCGATTTTAAAACATAACCATAGCGGCGCGCCGAGTACGGCACTAACCCCATGACAGATATGGAAATTCAAGTCCCAAAGAGTGGTCCATGCCCTTGACCCAAACCTCCACAGGCAAAGCCTCCGTTTCCTTCCAGACTGTAGCAATATCACTCTTGGCAATAATTACACCGAACCATAAAAGCGCCTTCTGGTATCATGTGCCCCCCAAGTCGGTTTTGATATGGAGAAGGATGCATAGTTGGGGTTCCCAGGGAATATCCCATCCCAGCACTCCCTCAAGTTTACTCAACACGCCACCTTAGAAGTGGGCCAGTACCGGGCAGTGACAGAACATGTGGGGCATGTCCCCTTGTTAATTACGACTCCCTAGGCAATTGCCCACTGGGATAGGGCCCTTGCGGTGGATCCAGGCTCTGGGATAATACTCTGTGAAGCACTTAAAGCTAAATCAATCAGAATCGGTAGGCTATTACCACCTCTCTGGAGACCTCCACCACCTCCCCCAGTCATAATCAAATATTGTGCTCAGTCCCCCCTCGCAGACTTACCGTATCCTAACCATTAGGTTTGGTATGTTGTGCAGTAGCGTTTTATATATTTCCGACAGTTGGCATCCCTTGAGAGTTGTGAGTAGGGTTTTGGCTTCTCATGGTGAAAGTTCGGGGATATCATCCACTAGTTGTATAGTGGGGAGTAGGGTGTGCCTGAGCTGTGGGTATCGGAAAAACTGTGTAAGATTAAAGTCGTACTCTTCATACAGGTCTTAGAAGGACTTTAGTGTCCCGCCGTGAAGCACATCCCCTATTGAGATGCCTATAGTGTCTCATGCCGAGAAAACCCCGTCACCTGAGGTAGTTTAGTGCCACAACAGTGTCTAAAGTGATACGATCCGCCCAGTCTGCCATACTTAGGGCCGCTTTCCAAATCTCAAACACCACCTGTGTAGTGGGTGGGAGAGTCGCGGGAACAGCACCTCCGTACTGCAGGTGCGTGAGGCCTCGACCACCCATTCAACCACCCCTCCGCCGCATATGCCAGGTCTGCAAATCCTGTGAAACATCAATCATTCAAAACCAGCAAATATGCCGCCCAGTAGTATAGGAGCATGTCAGGTGTGGCCAACCCGCCTTCCACGGCCGGGTTGCTACATTTCCCCAGAGCAATGTTTGGCACCTCCCCCCAGCCCATAACAGCCTGTTATGTGCATTGATTTTCTTGAAGAAATATCTGTCTTTTGAGAATGGATGGTTTTTTAGGTGGTAAAGCAGGCGCTGTTGGAATATCATCTTAAAAATGGCTGAGCGCACCAGGAGCGGTAGGGGCATAGAGGATCAAAACCTCTAGTCTGAGGCCAACCAACTGGCGTGCCAGGTTTTGTTCAAATAGACCCACAGGTGCTTAAAACCAAGGGGAAGGATCTGTATCCATACTGCCCATAGCATAGCAACCGAACAGGGAGAAATAGGATAAATTGCCGATTTTGGGGCATTCATCATAAGGCCAGAGAAGGATCCGAAGATACTCAAGATCTTGAGCGCTTTGGGGCCCAACCTATCCGGGTTGTCCAGAAACAAGAAGACGTTGGCGGCATAGAGGAAAATCCTATCACTTACCTGCTCAGCCCACTGAAAGCCCCATAGGAGCAAATCGACCCTCACCCATGCCGCTAGGGGCTCTATCACCAGTGCAAACAGCAGAGGTAACAAGCATCAGCCCTGGCGAGTGCCCCATGCCACCTGAACCACTCCAACACCACCCCTCCAATGTCAAGTGTTCATCCACAGGAGTGGGCGAGTCACTTTTGGGAGCAGTGCGGTCAGGACCCAAAGACCGGGCCCTCTGCCTCGAGCATTTGTGCAAGGTTGTACGCTTTTCTGTTGGTGGGCCACCATAACCCCCTAGGGACCTTCACCCTTTTACCAGAGGTGAAGTGTCTGCTGTGCGTCACAGAGGTCTCGCCTCAATCCAATCCCATACCGCCTCAGGAGAGTCAAAAAAAGATTGTCTTGCCCTGAAAAAGTACCTTCAGACGGGCAGGGAATAAAAGCATCTATCTAATATTCATGGCTCTCAGTTTTTGCTTAGCCTCCTAGAAGGAACAGCCCTGCTATTGTACAATCAAGGTATAGTCAGGGAATATCCTCACCAGAGTAAATTGATAAGTCAGTTGGCCGGTCTTGTGTACCACCCTGAGGACGCCGTCTGTATCAGCATAACTTAGCACTCGCACAATAAATGGTCTAGGAGGGGCGCCAATGGGGGGCTTGGCAATCAGTGCTCTGTGCGCCCATTCCACGATGAAGGAGCCTGACATATTGTCCTTGGTGACCCAGCTGTTCAGCCAGTCCCACATGAATTTTATTGGCATGGAACCCTATGCATGGAACCCTATGCTCCCGCTAGAATGCCCACAATGCAAGGATTGTTCCTTTGGGATCTCCCTTCCATGTCTTCAGAGTGGGTCTCCAGTTGTCCCACCAGGTGTTGCAGAGTGGCCAAGCATTCTTCAGCCGTCTTGGAGTCTTTGGTCTCTGACACTCTGCCCTCCACCTCAGTGACTCTGTTTCTAGTGGTTCTGAGGTCTTGGGTAATCAGCTCGAGAACCACATTGAGTTCCTCCACCTTGCTCTCCAAAGTAAGCTTAAGGTCTTGAATCGCATGTAGAATAGGCGATGTCTGAGTCACCTTCCGCCGGGGGATTGCCGCCCGCTGCGCCCGCCTCTCCCATAGGCGCATGCTGCTTGGTGGATTTGTTAATTTTCTGTTGGGAGGCAGTGGCGGCCGATTTATCCAGGGCCATGCTGATGTGGCAGTGCAGTAGGTGCTGAAAAATTAGACTTGGTTAGAGAGAACACCGCTAACTGGCAGGCGGGTGCAAGCACTTCTCCCCAGTCGTGGGTCAGGGCGACGTCCCCGGTGCAAGTCGGCTGAGACCCTTCACAGTGTCCATAGGTCTCAGCAAGCCAATACCACCCCTTCAATGGAACGCCAAGAGGGGAAAGAGGAAAATGGGCAATCAACACGCCCCTCGGCCATATAACGGCAAGTCCGACTCTGGCTGCCTCCAGAGTCCCTGGCTTGCATCAACAGAATATTGCTTTGCCGTGTTCGTGGACTCGCATAGTTACTCAAAACCAGATGGGGGAGGGGAGGGAAAAACCCCGGCCAGCACTGGTACTGCTAATCCAGCGCATCAATCTGCCGTGACGCTGCCCTCCGCCTTCATGAATCTCAACACTAATATCTGCGAATGAGGCCAGAGAGCATGGGCTGTGCAAAAGCCAGGGCAAACGTAACCATTCCAGCCAGTATGTGGTGGGCATGCTTGAGATCGTGTGCAAGTGTCTTGGGCCAGGTCAGGCCGAGGTAGGTGGAATAGTGGGGTCAATAGAATTCATACTGTCCAGGCAAGGGCCTTCCGGGTACCCCACCCAGGCCCACTGGCCCTGGTCTGCTTGTGTAGGCGGGTCCCTCCTGTATTTTGACTGTGTGGAAGGCCCTTCAGGCCAGGGACCTATATCGGGTATGAGGGGCTTGCCAAGATGCCCCTTCCCTAGTCCAGTGGTAGGGTGGTCCCTCATGTAACCGCACCAGCACTGCAATGGGGGGGGCTCTCTCACTCACCAGTGTATCATGCACAGTGGGCCTTCGATGTCTCTACAAGCAACTCTCCTGTCAGCCACCACCTGCCGTAACCTCTCTCTCCCCATCCGGCGCAGCTGGTTGTCATTCTGGCGCATGAGGCCCAATAGCTCTTCTGGCGATGTGTCTCAGCGTGGGCCTAGCACCGGAGCCCTGTGGTCAAGCCGCTGTGCTGACTCTCGTTTGCACATCCCCGATTAACGGCCTCACCGCCCTTCGAACTTGCTGATGCACGGTGGCCCTCTGCCTTTTCTGGACAATTTGTGGCAGACAGCAAGCAGACAATAACTCCGACCCCGGAGGTTCTCTCCCACGCACCTCTGGTCGGGGCTCCGACAGGCCGCTCACCTCCGCTACTTTTCACCGCCATAACCCGCTGAGCCCTCTGCAATATGGCCCCTGCGAGTCCGATGGCTGGCCTCCTACCCCGGTGCCCAAATTGCATTGGGAAAATGTGTGGCTAATGTCGCTGCGAGTCACTACCACCAAGGGGCTCAACCCAGGACGGATGACTCCAGGGAGCGGTGATAGGAAGGCAGATTGTCTGCTAGGTGAGCGGGAGCACTTCACAGAATCACTGTTGTGTGACTGGCGTAGCCACACCGCCCGATGAGATAATGTTGTGAAGCATTGGTATTGCTGGATTTCATTTGTTGTTTATGCACCTAGAACACGGAGATAGGCGATATGAGAGTCTACGATAAAGGTACTCTTGTTAAAAAAAAAATTTGAAGCTGCCGTCTCGGATAGATTTTTCATATAATTACAGCCTCTCAAGTAATATTATTGTAATATTATGCACCATATTTTGCCAAAATGTGTTTAGCCTTTTGCTGTGGGTTTCCTGCACTTGTCACAGATAATTGTTAGAAAGTCCACTGAATTCAATGAAAAACAAATTTAAGGGCATTGAAGCTAACCAATAAAAAATTAAAAGTGAAAATTTAAAATTAAAAAAATCAATTTACGAGAAAAGCTCCAGTCCCCAAATTTCTTAGAAAGGGTAGTTGGACAACTAAACTCTCCACTACCCTCCATTTATTCCTAATGTTCAACAGTTCTTGTTGTAGGATTGATCAGTTTGAATTTACATTCACCATACTGAGAACATGGCTGCCATTCTATAGTTTGTGTACTCCGAGAGAAACATGTTGATTGCATCATGAGTTGTGTTCCAAGAGACAGCACCTGTGATGCCTTGACCAATGTATGGGATATAGAGAGTTAAGATTGCAAAATTGGCTTTCTAGGATTAATTCTGAGCTTGTAAGTAACTTTAACCTCTCTGTTAGGAAACGCGAACATATATCTCAGGCAGAAGATGAAATGCTTTATTTGTTTAATAAAAATTATTACAAACCAGGTTAACATCACTTGGGGTTGTGACAGAAACTTGAATTTGATCTACCTGTAATCACATCTTTATCCGACAAAGCACATATACTACATTGTATTGAAAATAATATCAAGGTGCATTGCAAAGTGCACCTGTGCAGTGTCTTCCATCTAGCAGCGATAATGAAAGAGCACTTGGTTATACCAATTCAGTCGGTCTAATGTTGCCACTTTAAAAAGCAAAAACCCATATAATACATTTTTGCTAGTAATAGAACATTTTAAAATGGATTCATATTTCTTATTAATCACAAAAATCATTACATCAAATGAATGGTAAAAAACGTTCTCAAAGGAACTACTACCCAACCCCCAAATTTAAAATACATACACCAAAGTGCCATAATTAAGGTGCAATAGATAAAGTGTACCTGTGCAGAATCCTACAACTAGCAGCAGTAGTTAAGGAGCACTTATGCAAGTCTTACATTTAGCAGCAATAGTTAAGGTGTGTTTGTGCAGCGTCTGCGTCAAACAACATTGTAAGCAGTTAATTAAAACGGATAAAGTCTCCTTGTTGGAACAGTCCCACACTAAAGAATAATTGATTTGGTATTGGGATAAACCCAGTTACATCGAGCAAGTAAAATCTTTTAAAACTACGGTTTGACGACCATTCACATGATTTCAGGAAAATCTTTTTTTTAACGGAATTGCAAATTCTTTCTTTAACATTTTTGACATTGACAACATTGTCCTGTAAAGCCAGTCTGTAATATTCTAGGCATGCAACTGATGTCAGGTGTCACACTCTGAAGTTTTTTTTCTGCGGTCAGGATGAACTTTAAAAAACTTTGGGATAAGGCAAGTTCCCAGAAAGACAAGTTTTTATAGCTTGTCGACATGTTCTCACCCCTAATTCGTTAATGATGGATTTTAATAGAGCTTTCCTCTCTTCTAATAGATGAGGGTATGTGGTTACAATATATCTCAGGCATTTAATATTCTGTGTCTGCTCATTTGGAGACTCAATTTCATTTGTGGAATTGATTAGTCAATTATTTGCGCTATTTGGTGAAAACCAACCCAACAACATTCCAGGGTTTATTATTCCTATGTTACCGTAACCCTAGCTCTTTGGCTCGTGAAAAATGAGATGTCGCAGTACATTATACCAATTTGCATGCTTCTGCACAAAGGGAGTTCAACCTTAGCGTCTTTGTAAAGAAGCAGGTAAAGGTAAGTTCAGTTGATATGTTGATTATATCTACGATTTATAAGGAATGGGTAGGGTGGCACAAACCATGCTAAACTCTATAACAGTTCAATAATATAGTACTTATTATTACCTAGACCTATGTTTTTAATTCACAGTTTCCATTTTCGCTTAACTAAGTACATGTAGGAAAATCAGGTTTTCTTTTTGCCAGTAGATCCCGCTTAAAGTGAAAATTGAACAGACTAACCTAATCAATAGAGGTGAAACCAAATTAAGACTGTGAACATAACACTTTGAGCTGCTACTTAGCTTGGCATCTCAGAAGTTTACAGCAGGGTATCTTTGAATAGAACCCAATGGCAAACATAAGACAATCCCATTCTGGATGTGGTTAAGGAGTCCCAGAAAATGTGATAACATTTTGTATGAGGTATTGGTAGCCATCAAAGCTGATCTTGCACACATCAAGGCAATAATTTCTTTGGAAATCGATAAGTAAGTCTAGGATAGAGCCTGAATGTATTGAGCTAAAACTTCAGCTCAATTCAGGAAACAGATCTGTGATACAGTATAAACAGTGATTGGAAAACATAGAACACTGGCAGATAAACAATATAAGAAAACAGCAAAAAAAGATGTTGACTTAACATAACATTCCCATGATAGGAGGGCACCTGAAACCATTCCTCTTCTTCACAGACTAATTTGTATTGTTATGATGGTGTCAGACAAAATTAAAAACATTTTAAGGTTATGGCACAAGGAGGAAGAAGTTTGCAACAAGTCTGCAGACCTGGCTGCCTACTGTGCATTTTGTTGTGAATCTACATCTGACAGACTAGTTGGGTATTGTGAAGGTGGAGCTTCAGGCAGTCGACTGCAGACATTCTAAGGTTTAATGAGAACACTTGTGTCTTCTGTTTTTAAGTAAGCCAGTGATTTGTAGGCGTAAATGGCTGCATTCTCGTATGGTGCAGAACATGCGGTCTGTTTGAATTCTCACAAACAATATCTCCGTAATGTTCACTTACTAAAATCAGCCCTGTGTTTGCCAAAAAGAGCATTCACAGCAGTTGTCAGATTTCCAAACCTGACTGGAATCTGCTCAGCTAATGGAAAGGGTTAGGCATAAATCCATTCAATGGTTTGTGATGGAAATGTGTAGATGTCTTGTCTGGACTCTTCAACTAGCTTGTTAGCTATAAAGTGAATAAAAAAATCAGATACGAGTGGCTGACACATTTTCTCTGCTTGACCTTTTTATGGTTCACAAACCAGTTTTCCTTGTTCACAAACCTGCTTGTTAAGAAGAATATTTCCCCAGGCAAGGTGAGCACACCTCAGCCTTGGAGAGAGATCATGACAGACCGTATAGGCTCTGACCTGCAAAGTGCGTTAATGGCTGAAAAGAGCTAATCATTTTAGCTCAAATAGCCATGACACAATTGGCAAACCTGATCTCCAACAGCCTCGCATGTGAAAGCAGAATTGCTGAAGCCATGTTTGTTTACTGGCCTTTTTCAGTGGGGAAAATGTTTACATTTATGTCAGGACTGATGGACGTCCTCAGTAGAGCAGCTAGAGTTGTGTCTAAAATGTACAAAGTGATTGAGAAAAGCCAACCCGATGATGGCCTCCGTCTGAATCAGACTGGCTTCCTACTGCGTGTGAAATATAGTGTTGATCACCAAATTCCCTCTCCCCCTACTAATTTTACTTTTAATCATTTTATTGCTCGCCTTTACTTTGGGCCTAACATCACACTAACTTCAGTGTGTGTAGAGGCCCACCTCTATCCCTGACAGTCCCTCCATAGCTGTTTCTAACCTGACATCTCAGAAGACGGTTCTGGGACAGGTCAAGGATGCAAGGCAGGTGTTTGTAGATTATGCTGGAAAATTAATTACAAGAAGCACTGCAAACCGAAAATTGCAAACATGTTCTTGACTCGGTATGAGCACCTGAACCCACGTAGAGGATCACAGATAAAGAGCGGGGGCTTTCTATTATCAACAGGGAGGAAAGCCAAACACCTGGCCATAACTCAGTTGGGGCACACAGTTTTTGGGGTGCCCGTCTGGGGACTGGATTGACTATGATGGTGATGGGGGTATAACAGCTGGGCCTCACCCATGTGACCACCACTATCCTGGGCGGCTTGACACCTGTCACACCAGATCAAAAGGCATCCTGAGGGGCAATATGAGCAGGGAGTAGAAGAGGCAGCCAATAAATCCTAGGACCACAAGCGGATGGAAGTGTGGGTGAGCACCTAAGACCAGCCATGAGAGTTTCGGTCCAGTAGCCCCTGAGTGCCCTGTGGCTACCAGAATGGGGTCCGACCATCCGGTTCTCATTTGTGGTGGGAAGAAGTTCCAGATGTCGGTTCCTGTGTCGGTGAAGAATTGCTTCAAGGCCTGTAATCCTCTTCATTTCGGGGTTTCAAGATGTAGTGTGTCTTTACTTTCAGGGGATTCTAAGTTCCCCAACATTGGAAGTAGGTTGTCAAGGTAACCAATTTATTTTACTCATGTGTGCCAATATAGCATTTTTCAAGCCAATTTAAGGTTAACAACTTGGACTCCCATTGTCCGCAAGTAGTGAAAGACTACACTACTCTTGTATTTGTGGCAGTTGTAGATAACTGAAATGTATGAACTCCTGATTTATACGCACAAATGTAGCAGAGGACACGTCAGCGAGTTCTGTAGTACAGCAATAATGTACTGTAATTCCCCTGCATTTCATCATTAGCTTGTCTGGCAGCGTGCATCAAGTACATAAGTGCCACAGAAGGGCGTGGAGCATCTCTTCCCGTGCTAATGAGGAAGGGAAGTTGAATCCCAATGTGTTGTGTCAGCAGCTCTAAGTGGCTGCAGACTTCTCAATGACTTTAGTTCCATAGCCGGCGTTAGTTTTGCCTTCTGAATGTTATTGATTTTTATGCAATTTTGTGGTTTCATTCTAAATAACTTTTGTCACACATTCATGTGAATTCATTTGTTTTATATTTGCACTCCTTTATTGTTGCTTATACTATTTTAGATGGCATCGCTCCTCAGAGTGTTGATAGTTATAGCTTGGACCACATTTGCATAAGGGAGGCATTTTTTGTTTCCCTTATAACTTTAGTGCGGTTTGACGAATTTTCACAAAACCTTCCAAATAAAAAGTTATTTTGCCGTCAAGCGTGCAGGGCCCAAGAAAAGAGGGGAAGTGGCGTTTGGTCCCTAAACGCAAACTCCCCATGCAATTTCCGTAGGGATTTTTGAAAATTGCTACAGCCCGCTGAACAGAATTACACCAAATTTGGCAACAAGCTGAATGTTGGTCCAGAAAACAAATAGTTTGTGATTTGGTTTAAATCTGTTCAGTGGTTTTTGAAAAATTAAGGTTAAAGAATATTAGTGTAATTGGGCGGTTGAGTTCGAGGGACTCTTGCGAGACTTACACGAGCCTGACTAAAAAACAAAATAGAGCATTCTGATTGGCTTAGGCAGATTTTTTTCCCCCTTTGGCCACCTCACTCCCATGGAAGTGAGGGTCCTGCTTGAGCGAGAGCTAAGTTTGGCTGGCTGCAACATGAAAGAAAATGTTGCAGCGACTATTACAGAACTCCCGTGACTCAGTCACCTATCCTGAATATGAAAAAAAACAAATCATAAGGGGGCAGAGTAGGGATACCCTGCTCCTCTAAACCTTGTGAAGAGGATCCTAGGGGGGCAAAAGTTAAAAGAAATTGTTCATTTTTACCACAATAACATGGGATTGTGGCAAAAAACAAAACAAAACGGTGACCATATATTTTTTTTCTTTAAATGTCTTTTGGGTTGGGCCAGGTCCCAGGGGTCAATATATATTATTAGTTGGAGGCCCCACTGCCCGAACCCATTATGGCCATAGGAATTCCAGAGCCCGACATATTAGTAGAAGGGGAGGAAGGTGCTGGAGCCCCCTCCCAGAGACTTTACAAGGCCCCAGGGACCCCAAGGCCAAAGTAAAATGGGGAGGGGTTCATGTGGGCCCCCTCTCAGTGCTTCAATGAGGCATCGGAGATCCCATTCCCCCTGGGCAGAATAACAAAGTGGAGGGTTCCTCCCCCCCCCTCCCCCCCAGCCACACTAAGACCCAATCACCCGGAGCTGATTTTTTTTTTAAGTGAGGAGAGCACGCCACCCCCTTTCCCAAACCTCCTAAGGACCCCATCCCCAGGGACGAATTTATTTCACAAGAGGACCCTTGTTCTCTGTGTGTGTGTGTGTGTGTGTATACATACCCTGCCTGCACTCTCCTGGGCAGGGAACAGAACTTTGGTCCCGCCCAGCGGGAGCAAAAAAACAAAAATAAAATAATCCTGCTCCCGCCTAAAAAATTGATGGACCTTTATGCTCTTTAGCTGGAGTGCAAGGCCCTCTTGTGGTTGTTTCTATGATTCCATTTTGTGGGCTGAAAATTGTAAAAAGAGTCACACATAATGTTATTTTTTTTTTTTTACATTTTCTTTGAGTCTTTTATCATTTTTCACACTGGTACTACTTTGTCAAGGGAGATTTTTGCGCCATTTTTTCCAAGTTTTGCTTATTTGCTTGTGGGCTAATTTCTGATTTGTTGCAACTGCCTTAATTCTTCGAAGGACTCTTTTGGCAATGCAGTTGTAGAATTCTGAACTCTATGTAGGAACTTGCAGGACAATGTTACGTTAAAGATAATATTTATCCAGCCTGCCAGTAAAAGGCTGTTGTGAAATCAGTTGCTGTCTTTTCCTGGAAAGCGATCCAGACAATCGCGGCCTGCATGACTTCCGGGGGAGGGGATAGGGGGGATGGGGAGGGATCGCGCAGGGAGGGGGAGGGTGGGGGGGGGGGGGGGTAATTTAATAAATAAAATAAAAAATTACCGTCGCCTCCGGTCCCAGACTCCCGTGTCGTGTCTCCTGCTCTCGCTCTGCTCACAGGAAGCAGGCAGCCACCCTCTCCTCCCTTAAACCAATCGCAACGCTGCAATGGCAGCGCTGTGATTGGCTAGCACACCGTCCATACAGGCATCTATGGGCAGGTAATTTTCTCCATGCAGGCTGCATGCATACTACATGGAGAAAACGAGAGTGCGCTCATGACTGGTTTGGTCGGCCCTGGGGCCAACCAAACAGTCAGCGCCCACAACATTGGGCTAGCCACTCTTCTGCGACCCTCCCATCCGCAACCAGGCAGAAACGTAATATGGTATTTATACCATTTTCCGTTTCTGCTTCTCACACTGCGAGAAAGCAGTGGGCGACGCTCCGACGCCCACGTGGAGGTGCTGCTCCTGGATCCAGAGTAATATATTTATTTAAATTCTTGAGACAGACATACCTCATTGTGATAGTTTTTTAATTTTGTTATATTGAGGGTGCTGTCTAAGGGAACACGTAATGTCTGTTTGACCAGATCATTTTGAGAAACGTACATGCAGTTATCTACAAGAGGAAACCCCACCAGTCACTCTGCAGCTGAGAAGGTGACACAAACGGAAAGTACTCGAGACGGACACCATTGAAGCAGGAACTCCACCTCATAGTCTCCAGAGAGAGGAAGAGAGTGACATCACCCAGCTATCCCTTAAAAGAGCCATCAACAGTGTGCGCCTAAACAGGTGCCCTGGTTCAATAAGGAGAGGGCAAGCAGCTGCTAGGAGCAGAGTAGTGTAATATGCTCTCATCCCTTTTGAAATATTTTATTTGTCTCTGCTCTTTGTGTGCATACTAAGGATCCTTCCTACTGGAACAAATTGTGACTTTGGTCCTCAGTGCATTAGGAAAAGATGTTTTTTCTTTTCTCTATACAACAATGGTTTTAGGCGTGCTGGTTTGCATAGTTTAGTGTCCTGAATGCTAAAGTTTCTTGCTAGGTGCAGTCTCAACTAACTTTTGGTACCTCTGTTGGGTGCATTTGATTTTGTAGACCGATCTTCTTACGACACATACAAGAAATTAATGCAAGGGTTTAACAGCATTGCAAGGTCTCAGTCTATTTATGTCATCTTAGGTCTGGAGGTGCCTTAGAGCATCAAAGTATGTAGTTCGGTCAAAAAAGACATTCTGCAAATGCATCATCTTAACATTATCCTTGCACAATCTGAAATAAGGAACAAATGCAGGATCGCTGGAAGAAAAAAACATGGCTAGTGCTTTAACAGTGACCCATTTTAACTTGCGCTCAGTTGTAATAATCTGTAAATGAGTCTTACCCTGAAAATTGAGTTTCTAGATAAATCATCTCTGTAAACAGAGACAAATGTTGCAGGTTAAACATTCATCGAAGCTTTGTTTCTAAGAAAAACCAATAGGTTTTTTGGTCACTTTAATTTGGAAATACTGCCCAAGTCATAGTTATGGGTTAAGGACAAAGCTGCCCTGTGATTATATCTAAGGACATATCGTTGGGATTCCTAGATATGAATAATATAGGCGCGGCCCTGGAAGAAAGAATCTTTTCTTGTACTTTGAACCCAGTTGATAACGTTTCTTGCTTCCTAGTTGTTGATGACTATATCTTTTCAATTTATAGGTCCTGTGCTAGTTAGCATTGCCTAAAACAGCATGTTTGATGTTCAGGCATGTTTTAACCATTTGAAAAATTATGAGCTGTACTTGAGCAAATGGTTACCTTCTCGTTGGGAATCAAAAGAGAATGCTCTTTTTCATTAAACATTAATCTGATGTATTCCCTGCCAGCGATTAGAAAATGCTTTAACATGGTCAGATATATCAACAGAATAGATTACCTCATTTAAATAAAGGTTGGGATGGCAATATTATCAGTAATTTTTGGAACTTTCTCACTTAAAAGAACGGAATAGAATCTGGTTAAAAAGTAGAGCGGACATTGGAGACTATAAAGTAGAAAGTCATTGCAGGCATCTTGTGTACCTAGTTGCTATAACACCCTGGCCCCAGTATTGAGTGACAGTTCACTAAGTAAAGTAAGCCTATTTCTCTATTTCTGGTTTTAAAAAATCCTCTTGAAAGATCACCCTGTCCTAATAATTAACACCTAACTAATCCTTGTGGTATCTCGGATTTAGCTATTCGCATCAATCCACATAAATTATAAGTACAAAAAAATAATCTTCTCCTCAAACAGAACAGACAACCGTGTATATGGTCCCTAATAGGTAATTTAAATATTTGAAACACCTGAGGTATACAACTTAATACCAGCTATGGATCATACAATGAGGCGCATAAGGGTGATACCATAATCCGTGTTAAACAGAGGCCCCCCAAAGCTGTGTACACACTACATACACCCTACTCCCCCATCCAATATAGACGTCTCACTCTCATTGCATCTGACTAACTCCCTGTATCCTCAGCGCCCCCAAGCCTCCATGTCCGCCTGCACTTTGCCGTCAGTTTTCAACTGTCTGAGATGCACCTCCTTGGCCAGAGACGACTCTGAGACATCTCAGACCCACTGAACCTCACCTGACTCCCCCTCACCCCCAATCAAAGTAGTGGGGACCCACTGCTGGGCCATTATCAAAGCCAACTGTACAAAGTGATGAGACATCTTGTGTTTCTTTAGTCTGGCAATATTGTCCAACAGACTATGTTGGGGCGCCAGCTTGCACTGCAAAGCATTGGTACTGTGCAGTCTGTCTACTACGGTCGACCAGAAGGACCAGGCTCTGCACAGTTCCAAGCCAAGTGCATAAAGTCTGCCACTCTGAACTTGTAACAGGGGCACGACGGAGACCGACGCAGATTATATTTGTGCAGTTGCTTGGGGGGTCACATAAGTGTATGTAGAATATCGGGTGAAAGCGAGCATTACTAGACACTGTCTCCAGCAGTGGACGTTCCTGAGATTTTTTCTCATCCAGCCCCTTTTAGGACGTCATTGCGGCGGTGGGCGGAGTTTTTGTTTTTTTGGTCGGCCATGTTTCTTTTGGTCATTCCGCGGCCGACCGCCACCGGAGGAAGTCCAGGTCCAGGTGAGTGCTTTTGATTCTGGCCGTTCCCGCCGCCCCCTCCCGCTGTCCGTGCCTTTCCCGACCCCCTCCCGCTGTCCGTGCCTTTCATGCCCTCCCTCCCGCTGTCCGTGCCTTTCCTGCCCTCCCTCCCGCTGTCCGTGCCTTTCCTGCCCTCCCTCCCGCTGTCCATGCCTTTCCTGCCCCCCTCCCGCTGTCCGTGCCTTTCCTGCCCCCCTCCCGCTGTCCGTGCCTTTCCTGCCCCCTCCCGCTGTCCGTGCCTTTCCTGCCCTCCCTCCTGCTGTCCGTGCCTTTCCTGCCCTCCCTCCGGCTGTCCGTGCCTTTCCTGCCCTCCCTCCCGCTGTCTCAGGGCAGCTCTTGTTCATTAAAGTCATATGACATGCATGAAAGCTCCAATTGGCAGCTCACTCTGGATTAATTACCATTCAAGCTGTGGCTAGTTGTTACTAGACCTACTTTAATTTTTGGGCCTGTCTATTCCTCCTTTTGTGTCGATCTCGGGGTCACAGTAGCCGTGCCCCTCACCTGCAGAATCAGCGGGTCACCGGTGTGGACGGAGTGCCCTTTTTTCCTGCAACCCATCTCTCTGTTCAGGGCCCAGTCCCCCACGCCCCCCCCTCCCCGTACTTGCTTCTCCTCTGTCATTTCAAACACCACCTTCCCTATTCCGCCCCTCTTCTTCTGGACCGTCTCCCGATTTAAGACTGCATCCCTCTCTGCTCTCTTCCCCTCCCTCTCTGCTCTCTTTCCCTCCCTCATATATTCTTGATTGTGGTGGTAACATGTCCTTCACTGGGACCACGCTTAACCCCTTCGATGCGGTTGACAAAGCCAGCTCGTCATGGGCGTTACCTGCGCTGCGCGCATGACGAGCTGGCTTTGTCACGTAACGCAGGATTTTTGAAATTCCAGTGCGCAGCGGGAAAACCAGCTAGCGCGCATGCGGTTAAACTATTGTCTGTCAATGCTTGATTTTTTTTTCTGTATATGGAATGTTTCCGGATGCCATAATTTGAATGTTTCCGGCAAACATCTTGGGCTTTATCCACTTTACTGAGTCACTTGAGGCTTCCTTCAAAACATGCATACTCCACCCACTGCCCCAGGGAAAATGGTGGTAATTATTTTTGTTTACTAAATGACACTGACGTATTTCCCAAGAAAAAGGCTCACATCAGTTAGACGCTGCCGAAAAGAAGTATTATGAAATAAGACGGGTATGAAGCCTTCAAATGAATAATGTGAGTTGGATGTATCCATGCAGCGACTGTAAAATGAACACTTCATTTCCCTCTCCCTATTAGAGCTCTAACTCTGTGGTTGGATTAATGTGGGCGATTTATATTTAAGGCTCCAGCTTCAACACGTAAGCCATGGGAGAACTTAATGGCCGTAAACACTTAATGTTTGTGCAATGTATGGCCACACTGTTGTCTTTTCTTACAAGAAGGGAATAGAGACATTTAAACACAGTGATGTCAAGAACGTTGTTCCATAGGCCAGCAGGAAATTAGCTTGTCTCAAAGTTGAGCGTGCTACCTTTAAGGTCACAGGTTAAAATCCTTTTGAAGTCCGTTCATGTTTGCAAATTATAAGAAGTGAGTGCATGGAGTGGGGTAGTAGAAGTTGTGTGTTTTTTCGGCATGAGGGGTTGATCGGATAATTGATTAATGCGTAGGCCAGATGTCCCCTCTCCCCCCTAACCCCCCGCTCCTATGACTATATGAAAGGAATCGGTAACCAGAGCAATTAACAAATAGAAATCAGTAGCTCTCTCGGTTTATTGGGTTTGACTAAAGGTTTCATAATCAATACGCCACTTACTTTAGGCTTTCACAATGGGTTGACACAATCGTTAAACTTCTGCCTATGTGCTTCAACAACAGGATTTTCAATAAACACTCCCTGCCTTCAGACTCTGAAATAGAGGATTTCACAAGCAATAAACTTCTGCCTAC
Organism: Lissotriton vulgaris; assembly: GCF_964263255.1. NCBI lineage: Eukaryota > Metazoa > Chordata > Amphibia > Caudata > Salamandridae > Lissotriton > Lissotriton vulgaris. Next base: position 1,700,686,210 of record NC_141687.1, read on the forward strand.
TGGCTTTATCAAGATGTTCTCCACTGGCTATGTGCATTGACAACAGTTGTTTATATGACAGCAGGCAATTACAGAGTTAATATTTACAATTCTTAAACGCTACTCGTGCACAAGGGCTAGAAGCACAGGTCTTAGTTACCAGACAGCTGGGCATGTATGCATAAGGACAAGAGTGCACAAAGGGTGACTTGTGCAAGACAACAGACAATTTTAGGGCACAGTTTTTTCAAAGTTTTGGAAAAAGGCATAGTACCCAGTGTGTCGTTAGCCCTAGTGCAAGGAAGGAATGGACCCCGATGGCAGCAGTTTCAACGGTGAAAGATAGGGTTAATCAGGGTTGAATGCACCCTCCCCCCCCCCCCCCCCCCCCGAGTCCAGGTGCCACTGCACCTGGTACACAATTGGAAGCTACGTCCTTGGCTTTGGATAAAAGCCACCTTTTTTCTCACTGTGTCTGGAGACCAACTTTCCGTGGCCGCAGGATCTGGCACCGTCCAATGCATCGCAAAATATTTGCACTTATAAGAACATTGGGTGCTGCTCGCTGTCAGCTGGAGAGTCACACAAACAAGACCCCAGGGGTTCATCTTCTATTTCCCTGCACACTAAACTCACTAAGGAGCTGTGCTTTCTTCCCTGGCCCCTGGCTGTGCTTGCTTCCCTGGCCCCTGGCTGTGCTTGCTTCCCTGGCCCCTGGCTGTGCTTGCTTCCCTGGCCCCTGGCTGTGCTTGCTTCCCTGGCCCCTGGCTGTGCTTGCTTCCCTGGCCCCTGGCTGTGCTTGCTTCCCTGCCCCCTTGCTGTGCTTGCCTCCCTGCCCCCTCGCTGTGCTTGCTCTCCTGAGTGTGTATGGCTCTGGGTGGGTGTGTATGGCTCTGGGTGGGTGTGTGTGGCTCTGGGTGGGTGTGTGTGGCTCTGGGTGTGTGTGTGTGGGGCTCTGGGTGGGTGTGTGTGTGTGGCTCTGTGTGTGGCTCTCTGTGTGTGGGGCTCTCTGTGTGTGTGTGGGTCTGTGTGTGTGGGTCTGTGTGTGTGTGGCTCTGTATGTGTGGCTCTGTGTGTGTGTGTGTGGGTGGGGCTCTGTTGGTGTGTGTGGGTCTGTGTGTGTGGGGGGGTCTGTGTGTTTTTGTGTGGCATTTGCCAGAGATTAAACTATTGGCATTGTAAATGACAATGCCATTTATTTATCTGTTTTCAAAACCAACACATAAATACAAATTTTGTCATTTACAATGCCAATAGCTCAAACTTTTCAAAAGGCGAAACCATTGCATTGTAAATGCTTGTTATATCTGGGAGACTAGATGATGTACTGAGCCCATCGTCAACAGCATTCCCAGCAGATCCGAATCAGGTGGTGCAGCCGGAAAGGAAACCCAAATCTGTTCAACTATCGCTGCCACACCTGCATACTGAAAAAACTGCCCAGCTCCCAGGCCAAATTGCTGCTGCATTTCCTCAAAGCAAATGAACGTCTCAATGGAATACAAGTCCACCCCCCAGCTCACAGCCTTCTTCATGCCATGCATGAAACGTCATGGCCCCTCCACCTGGCGAAACGGGGTGAGCACCCATAGAGGGAGCTCCTTGTGGAGGGGTCCTCTTAACCACTACTGTAACCACCCTCTGCCAGATTGCCATGATCTGCCGCACCATGTAGGGCGCCCATCTCGGTACTCCAGAGCCCGCCATCAGCATCTTGGGGAGTTCGCCATCCTCAACCAGTCCTGTCAAAAGGTCTTTTTCCCAGTTGATCCCTTCATCCAACAAGTGGGCTACATGCTGGCAATGGGATGCGTAGTAATATTCCAGATTAGGCACTTTCTAGTCCCCCTGAGATGCCCCCACATTAAAGTCGTTTTAACGACCCTACTCTGCTTCCCCGCCACAAAAGCGACTTCAGAAGGGTATTCAGCCGTCAGAAAATGCCTGCCTGAAGCAGTCGCAGCGAGTTCTGAATGATGTACAGGCAACACCATTTTAGCCACAGCTATTCTGCCTATGAGTGACAGCGGAGGAGAATTCCAGAAACTCCGTGAACCCTGGAGAGAAGTCAAAACCTGCTTTACATTATGCAGCTGCTTCTCTGCTTCTGTGCGGCACCATCAAATAACGAAACCGGCCAACTTCCCATCGCAACGCCAGGTCCAGAAGGCGCTCCCCAGCTACACCCACCAGAACAGCCAACCGGAACAACAATGGCTTTGTCCTATTGAGATTAAGGCCAGACACCTCGCCAAAGTCCTCCAGAAGCTGCAGCAGGAGCGTCAAAGTCCCTCGGGTAGCAGATAGAACAACCCATCATCGGCATAAAGGAACACTACGCTACATGTATAATTCGTCCCAGCCCAATCCCACAGTCGGTCATGACCCACCGGACCTGAATGACAAAGGGCTCTATTGCCAGGGCAGACCAAGGGGATTGGGCAGCCCCACTTAGTGTCTTGCACAAGGCCCCACCAATCCGAATAGTGCTTCCCCACCGTAACCTGTGCACCCTTGGCAATGCACAACAAGTGTATCCAGGCCTGAAATCACGGCCAAACCCCGTAGCTTCCATAACCCCCAAAAGGTACACCCAGTCCACAGTATTGAAAGCTTTTTTTATAGAGGCCATTGCCATCTCCTCTAGGGTGCCCTACACCTCGTGCGGAATATGCGTCAGTTAAGGCAAATGCAATGGGAAAACAAACTGATCAGGGTGGACATAACTACACATTACAGGTCATAAACGTTTCACCAACAATTTACACAGGATCCTAATAGCAGAGTTAATCATCATCAGCGGATGATACTCTGCTGGGTCCGAACCATTTTCCTCTGATTTGGGCATCATGCAAATTAGCCCTTCTCTCATACTAGGTGGAGGCTGCCCCACCTCTTCAGCCAATAAGAACACCTCAAGCAATTTCTGTGTGAGCACTGCTGGAAATGCTTGATAAAATTCTGCGGGAAACCCATCTCCCGTAGGAGCATCCAAAGCACCGATGGAGCAGTTAGGCCAAAAGCCTACCAGACTTGTACCCCTCCGATGCAAGCACTGCCTATATTGGATGCCATAAATGTGCCCTGCCTATCCCATTTCCCCGCAATGCACCTACGCAGCTGCAACTCTTCCTGTTGGGCATCCTGTTCCAGAGCCGCGCACTCCTGCAACAACATCAGCTCCCTCTCTGCCTGATGCTAGTCTTGCAGTAGTTGCCTACGAACCCCCACGGTCAGTCCCAGACAGTGGCCTTTCACAGCTGCCTTCATGACCTCCCATTCGATTTAGTGAGACACAGCAGTGCCCCAGTTAATCTCCAGAGAGTCCGTCGAAGCTTACAAGAGTGTTGCCTTGCCCACTGCATTAGTCAGTATGGTTCACAGCCTAGCCTGCTCTTCCAACCTGACCCCCCCCCCCCAGAGCCAGCTCACAGCACACAGGTGAGTGATCAGACAAAAATCGCACCAAATGAGTCCCCTCCTGAAAATCGCCTGTTTGCACATTTGCCAATAAAATCCTATCTTGTCTGCTGTAGATATTGCGTCCAGACGAGTAGCTGGTGAAGCCCTTCAGGCATCCTAAAGCCCTAGATTATCCATCACGTCACGCAACACCTTCGACATACAAGGCTTTATGTTTAGGGTATAGTTTGTCCGCTTCCCCTTCCAGGACACAATTCTAATGCACCATCCACAATATCGGACCCTCCAGACCCACCCGTCGCTTCTTGAAGCTTGTAAATAATTGGGGATTATCCACTTTAGGTGCGTACAGATTAACCAAGGATATAGGCCTCCCATCCAGTTTTCCCTGCAGGATCACATATCTCCCCCTCTATATCCACCTTGGCATATGTAGGTGCAAATGGGGTCCCCAGAGCCACCCATATCAGCAACCCCATAGCATAAGTAGAATAGGACGCATGGAACACCTGCCCCTTCCGTTTTTTTCCACACCCTCTCAATAACCTCATCACTGAGGTGCTTTTCTTGAAGGGACACTATGGACACCCAATTGCGCTTCATAAAATACAACACTCTGTGTCTTTTGATGTACATGCCTAACCCCCAGACATTCCATCTCAATATCTTAAGGTTCCCACTCATACATCTACCTCTCCCAAAAGGTGAATGCTTCCCTGCAGTACTGTGTGTAACAATCAGACAAGGGATTCACAATAATAACCAAAACTGCCACAATGATAAACATAAAACCCTCTCCTGGACAAACCTAGGGTAACCATTTTTCTGTGTCAGTCCACCTCACATGCCAGTAGCACACATAAATACCCAACAGGGATAGTAACTCTCAGCCTATTCTACCTGTGCCATATTGAACTAAGAATCCTGAGTTCCACCAGCTTGTCCACATAATGGTCAGCATACCATAGTCCCACCTAAACAGGCCACAACACAGTTATGCAGTATCATTCTACTCTGAAGGCTATGTTTGGTACAGCACAGACTTGTGTCTGACCCCTGGTCCTATGTTGTGGTTAATTGTTGGCCCAGCTCAGTCACTTGCAAATCCCCTGACCCAGCCAACTGTATTGTACCATCATCCTGCATTGTGACCCTCGGCCAATCCAAAGCAGGACCTCAGGATCTGTCCCTCCTGAAGTGGCCCCTCCATGTGCCACTTTCTAACTGTATCTTTGGGTGGCCACAGTGCCCATCTCTCCGGGCAGGAATCTTTTCCTACACTTGCAACCAGTCCCAAACCTCCTCAAGGGAACTCAAAGAAGTACACCTTCCCACTGGCTATGACCTTGTGCTTGGAAGGATATGGCCACATGTATTTAAGGTTCATGTTCCACAGCTTCTACTCAACCTCCAAAAATGTTTTGCTGCTTCTGTACCTTTCTGTTGTAGTCTGGGAAAATGGCGATCAAATGATTTTCAATCTTTAGGACTGCCTGTTCCCTGGCAGCCCTGAGGTTGTGATCCTTGTCCCTGTAGTTCAGGATCTTTGCTTAGAAGGCCCAAGGGGGAGCTTCCAGCGGAGGCAGAGGCACCAAAGCGCAGTGCGCTTGTTCAGTGACAAAGATGTCTGAGAGTCCCTGCGTTGTCAAGTGCTGCAGGACCCACTGCTCCAGAAAGACTTCCGCTGACGTCCCTTCCACCTGTTCTGGAAAGCCCAGGGTACTTATCTTACTGTGGCGGGATCGGTCCTCTGCATCCTCCACCTTAGCCTCTAGATGCCCCCATTACTGTGGTCATTTTGGCCATTTGTTGCATAAGAACTGCCACCTCCCTAGGGAGCGTTTCAATGTTACCTCCACCATGGTCCCCTTCTCTGCAACTTTACGCCAATCCACCCTGAGCAAATTGCTCAATGTACACTGTCTCAATCTTATGTTCCAGAGCAGTGCTTGACCCATGTATGGCTGTCAGTAGGTCGACCCGAGAGGGCTCCTCCTCCGGTGATGCGCCCGAGGGCCCTTCCCCCTCCTGGCAAGACACCCGCTGCAAGTTCCTCCACTGGGTTGTGTATTGGGTAAAAGGTGTTGGCGGTCGCCGCCCTCTTGGTCTGGTCTTCCCCCATCATGTGTCCACCAGGGATCCTCTGTTCCACTGTGCTTCAGTTTCAGCAACCACTCAGTCGCTCACCGCAGCTCCTCAAGGTCACTCTGCTGCAGCCACAGCTGGACAGAGCATGCCCCAAGCCAAGCGGCCACAGTCCCAGCAGGGACCGGCCTCCACGTGGGCCAACCCCTCTGTGCATCTCCAGCTGCATCAGCAAGTTCTCAGCAAAGCATGGAAGTCCCGGCCGGTCCCATTACAGGAGGCTATTATTTGCCCTCTGTGTTTCGCCGGTCCTGGGCTACAGCGGCATTTTACCAGGACCCAGTCTACTCGTGCCCTGCTCTTGCCCTCCCAGACGCCCCCGCTCCAGCCAGCCGGGTCAGCAGAGCACACTGGCCCAACTCCACTCACTGGAAGACGCAACCACTACCCCTGGCAGAACCTCCTCACATCAGCCGGAACACCACACTCACCACAGCTCCAAGATGTCTTGTCTACTGGGCAGGCCTCGTCTGTGTAGGCCAGGGCCGGCGCTAGGCATGGGCAGCGTGGGCAGCTGCCCAGGGCTTCGCACTCAGCCCACCAGCATGGGGCCACGCACCGGTTATGTGTCCTGTCGGTTCCCTGGCGATCCATTTCAAAGAAAGGTGTCACCTTTCTTTGAAATGGAGGGGCCCCTCTCCCTTGGCCTCTCAGGGATGGCATCTGTATACATAAGGGAGGGAGACGCTCCCTTCAATTGAAAAGAGACCCATTCACAGACACTTTGGGAGGCCCATTGTCCATCATTTTGGTGCCCCCATAGTTTTAACTTTTAGCCCCAAGCAATTCTCACACATATCGGACTGAAGGTGTCAGAAATGCTTGTGGGCTCAAAGTTAAAACTGTGGGGGGCCACTAAATGCTGGACAAAAGGCCTCCCACAGTGTCTGTGAATGGTCTCCTTGCAAGGGGCCACTTGTCTCCATTAGAGGGGCCTCGCACATTCCCTTTTAGCCCAGGGCCTCGCAAATCCTAGAACCGGCCCTGGCGTAGGCCGAACCCTCAGCTCCCCACAAAGCATTCCGGGTAGGACCCATCTCTCCGGCAGCCTGTTTGCAGGGCTCAGCTCATGGGCAGCCTCAATACTACAGGGCCCAGAGCTCTTTAACTAGTAGCAGCCATTTTGCTGCCTGGCTGCCCCTGCTGAAGCCACTCAGGACGCCGGGATCCGCCAGACTTGCACTCCTTCTCACAAGGCACTCACTGCCGCCGGATGGACCTTCTCACCAAGTGGACTCTCCCTCCGCGGCCTCTCGACCCAACTGCTGCCTCCCTTCGCATCACCTTCGCACCTTCTTGGTCCTCGTTATCCGCCAATGCAGTCTTTGCCGCTGCCCGTTAATAGTTCCACAGCCCTTAATGCGGTATAGGCCCAGACCAAACCCGGCAGGCCTCACACACTGGAGATGCTGTGCTCTGCACAACCTGCTACTGCAGTACAATGGGCGCTCTCAGGATCTGGTGTGGTACAGCTGGTACTCGTCAGGCTGTTTTTACCCCTCAAGGTCTACGGAATCTGCAGGATGTAGCAGGATTACATGCAGTCCGGCAGGAGCTGTGGTGTTTCACTTCCTGTTGGGCAGCTTGCCCAGCCACGCCCCCCACATGAATCTTTAGTTATATAATCTATTTGAAAATTCCTCTGTCCAAAATGTTTCTGCAAACAGAAGTATATACGCAAAACTTTAAGGATTCCCATGTGTTCATAAAGAAGCCCTAGCAGTGTACATTTGAAGCTGGGCCATTCATTTTGTACTTTTTCATATGAGCTTTTGTTGACATTTTAAACTAATTTTCTGGGTCGTAGTCCGGATGAAAGGTGCGCAGAAGCATTCTATTAGCAATTTGTTGCTACTGGACTGAAAAAATATATATTCTGTGCTTTGGCTGTGTGAACGTTCTGCCCTGAAGGTCTTTTATTGAATATATGTCAGCAAATGTACTTACTGTAGAACGAAGATCGTGGTCTTTAAAATACAAACAAAATATATTTTTCTAAAATTGGTCTCGATCTCCTTCTTGAGTCGTGTGTCCATTATTGGTCAGTGTTGTGCAATAACTGTCTTACCCTCCTCTGTGTTAGGCCGAAGGCTACTCCCTCACACCACCACTAATAGAGCACTTTGAGTTTTACATTGAGCCCTGCACACTTTTGGGGAACCCCTGGACTCGGTGGCCATACCATATACAGAGCCAGCTTCCTACAGCAGTCCATTAGTGATCGGACATCGAAGGCTGCCAGAAGAATCACTCATTAAGAAAGTGGGTCAGCCGCCCCTGCCTCCTCAGCGTTGCATCTAGTTCTCAACTGTGACACTTGGTTCAATGGTTAGAGCGGCAGACCCTGATGCAGAGGTCTGGCCCAGACCAGGGTTCAATTCCCGCCTCGGCGGGTCTTGGGCTCAATTTCCTGATATTCTCGCCTCGGTACCGATTCTAATCATGGGTCCCACTCTGCAACTCTGGGCAATAGCTTGCTTAATCTCCACAACGGCCCCAACAGCGCTAGGATGCCTGGCTTCACCTTGGGGGTACCCAGGAGTGGGCACTTCACATGGAAAGGCCAGGAAGGGTTCCACAGCGGTATGTGCACAGCGCCTTGAGACCCCTTCGGGGGTAATACGTGGACTATATAAAAAGCACTACATTTACATTTTACATTTACATTTATTTGGTTAAAAGTAGTAAAAGAGCGTACGAGACACCATTCGGTCCTGCGTGTACAACATACCTTCCGAGGGGTGGATCCTTGCCAGATTTTCAGGATAACCAACTAGGAGAAATTTACGAATCCTAAATGTAAGTAATGGGGCAGATCCCCGTCTATATACATTCTTTTTGGATTGATTTTATGAACTTCTTATGTGGATGCACCTTATATAGTTGAGCCTGACCAATTTTCCCTAGGCTTCAGATTGGATCCCGAAACTTTTTCATAGTTCTTCTGTGCACCGGTAGGTGGTGCCCTGGGGCTCTGCACTGTCACTGTTCTGCTTCTTAAGTGACTTTCGAGGCTTATATCTGCTCCACACATGCACGTTGTCACTTCCTTTCTTTCTGTGCCAAAAGACATGGATCCAAAGCTCTTTCTCATCTCTGAGACCCGTACTGAGACACTTCCCCGCCCCCCCGCCCCCCACCCACTCCCCTATTTCTTTTTCAGTGTGTAAGATATGCCTCCTCCTAAGACAACCAGTATTAAATCCTGTTAGTCCTGTCTCAAACAGATGTCTGGCACGAGTGCTTACCAGGTATGCCTGTGGTGTCTGGGATCGGGCCACGACTCCAAGACCTGTGGAAACTGTGCTTCAATGAACCCAGAGGCCACCAGGGAACTCAAAGCGAAACTTTGTTGCAGAGGACAAGAAAACACAGAGTCAGGGCGGCTCCAAGGCAAAGTCCCACTCCAGTTCCTGAAGTCGGCAGAGTCTATCTAGAGGCCCGTTGTCATTACACTTCAAGTCCTCTGGTAAGCATAAAAAACACAAGAAGTCAAAGCGCCAGTCAATGCCATTGAGCCATTGTCACTCCTCTGATAAAGCACATAGGTGGTGCCAACCATCTTGCTTCCAGAATTGGCCGACTTTAGAGCAGATTTCGCAGATGGTTCTGACAAAATACGAGTTTCCGGACCCTTCAGCCATGCTGCTCCAGAACAAAGAGTTCGTCGTAGCTATGCCTTGACTTTTCAGATCTCTACTGACTCATTCTGGCTCTCCTTTGGTCATCCCGGAGCTGAGAAGCTGGACTACCTCTGGTGGGTTCCCAGTCCGTGCCGGCTGGACCATCTGAGCCACTTTCATCCTCTGCTCCAATTCCGGCGCTGCCCTTGGTCCCTAAACCCGCGACAGGCCCAGGTATTTCAATGCCAACCTCATTTCCTGAGGAGATGGTAGTAAATATTCTCTCTGATGCTAAGGTCGATGCTCTTCCAACTCTCACCAACACTGCACCCGAAACTGACCGAGGCATCTGCCCATGCACTTAAGCTTCCACATGTTTGGCAACATTCATTGCATTCTCTCTTCAACACTGATTCTGACAATGACTATGACTAGGCTGATGACTTTGCTCGGCACTATGCTGAGGACAATTAGTATGAGGACTTGTAGAAGACAAATGGGCTTGACACCTCCCCGGAGACTTCTCTTTTCTCTCCCCCCTGGCCTGCCATGCAGGAATCTGCCTCTTATGGTTATGCGTAGGGCACCAGAAGTCCTTGACCTCCAGCTCCCCACCATGGAGGTGAAAGCAAATGTGTGGACAGAGGCCCTGCAACCGGGTCAGCCTACTTCTGACCCCACTACCTTTAAGCAAGGGCCTGACTCATAACCTTCTAGGGCTTGGGCCAAGGCCTGTCCTGGCTCTTAAGTTCCCAGAGAGATTATCAGGCACCTTTGCCCTGCTCCAAGTGACCTCGCCTTTTTGTCACAGCACCCTTCTTCAGAGAGCCTTGTGGTGGAGCCTTCTACGAGCCGGACCAACCCAAACATTTTTCTTGCCACAGCCCCTGACGGAATCAAAATGAGTGGAGACCTTTTATAAACACCTCTTCTTCTCATCAGCTGGTTTGGCCCTGTGATCGATCAACACCTCCTGTTTGTTTGGCTGTTACACTTCTGCCGTTTGGGACTCAGTGGCACAAGTCCTCCCTGTTTTACCGGAGGCCTTTCCTTGGTCCTTTTGCAAGCGATCCAAGATGGTTGTGATGCAACCAAGTTCTCAATTTGCTGTGGCTTCAACACCACCAACTTCATTGGGCGTGCCATAGGCACCAGTGTTGCCATTCATCACCATGCATGACTAGGATTGACTGGGTTCCCTGGTGATGTCTAGGCCTCCCTGATGAACATGCCGTTCAATGGGACTCACCTGTTTGGGTACAAGAAGGATTTTACCCATGAACACTTCAAGGAGAGTAGGGCTACCGCTCACTCCCTTGGCCTCTCCGTGGGCATCGCAACAACTCCACCGTTCCTTTTGTTGCATCCCTTACCCCATCCTGTCCCACGCCATCAGGGAATCCAGAGGTTTTGCGGGAGAGTCTGTGCCGCAGCCACCGCAGCCAAGGTCAACAAGCTGCCCAGTCCACCACCTCCCTGCAGCCCCATCTGCCAAACCTCTTTAGTGTGCTCTTACTGAGTTACAGTCAACTGTCAGGAGACAGAATCCACCAATTCAATCCGTGATGGCAAACGATCACGTTAGACCCGTGGGTCCTGCAGATTGTCTGCAAAGGTTATGCTTTATCCTTCCTGTCATCCCTGCTGCATCTTCCACCGTTTACCCAGCGACTGATGGAGGGCCATCTCTCCATTATATGGCAGGTAGTGAAACCCTCTTCGCCAAAGAACTGTCTAGAGGGTGTCTGGGCCAGAAGTAGGGCGTGGTTTCTATTTCCGCTACTTAGTGCTCAAAAAGGATAGAGGTATTTGGCCTATTCTAGATTTGTGCCCTTAAAGCAACTTCTTCTGCAAGGAGAAATAAAAAATGCTCACCCTCGCTCAGGTCTTGTCTGCCCTCAACCCTGGAGATTGAATGGTAGCATTTTACCTGCAGGGCACCTATTTCCATATACCCATCCTGTCAGCCCATCTGCAGTGTCAGCCCACTTATATAGTACACATGACCCCTGAATTGCCTCTTATTTCACTAATAACATAGCCATCAGGATAAGGGCAGGAATATTTCTCAGTTCATGTTTAAAACCTACTTTTCATAAATATATTGAAAAAGCATGATGTGGTAGTGCACTATCATTTACCAACAGCATGTTTTCCATTGAAATAGCCACACACCTTCCTACTAATGTAGTTTTACTGATTAAACTATATAGTTTATAAACAATCTATGGAAATTGAGTTTAGGCTAAAATATTTGTCATTTGCACATCACCAAATAAAATGTTCTGATTTGTTATTAGCCTAATCAAATCTTTTTATCACACAGAATTACAAAAATGTGCTTTCACAACTAGTGAAATATTTTTCAAAATGTTTGTACAGTTCACTTATAAGCTATTTAAATGTTATGTGTCGAACAAAAAACTGACATTCGACAGCCTTTCATTGTCCACTATGTGGACAGCCGATCCTCCGTTCACTTTACAAATATTTATATATTCTGTAACAAGATAAAAACAAACTGTAAAGACCTGACAAACTAGAAAAGGCTAATTGAAGTACGATCAATGGTGGCGCCTGCTGTGTATCACGTTTGTATATTTCCGTGGTTCTATCTGCGACGGTGCCCCAGAAAGGAGGAATAGCCTGAAACCCCCAAGCCGGACCTTGGTCCTAAATACAACAAAACATAGGATCTGTGCACACGTCAATTATTAAAACCGTATAATATCGACAGTTCAGTTGCACAATTCTGAGACAAGAAAAGTTTGTTGATTCAGTCTTGATTGTTGTGATCTTCAATTTAAATTTTTTGCAACGCCCAGCCAACACTTGTTTCGTCAGGGTGGTATACCCTCGACTTCGTCAGGACTCTAAAAATGTACAATGGCTACATGTTACATACATGTACCAACAATGCATAAGTCGCAATTTAACTTGACTTAAGTGAATTATGTGCTAATTTAAATCAGACATTGGTGAGGAACTGGTGAGAGGTGTTTTAGACAGGTTCATGAGACCTAGTTTATAGCAACTCCATTACAAACCACCCAGAGTGAACTACATTAATGATTTCTCAACGTAGTTGTCATGCACAATGGTGGTTATCCTATGCAATCTTATATGTGTATTGAACACCTAAACTTGTCTGTGACCCCGTGGACACCCAAGATATAAAATCCACATTTTAGAGTTTAATATTCCAGAGAAAGATTAGAATGAAACATTATCAGTTCAGCACATCCGTGCTCTTACCCAATTGGGCAGCGATAATCCACTGAATGTTGCAACAAATTTGTATGCTGTAAGGGGCATCAACAATATAAAGGTTGTATAAGCATCACATTCTATAGTACATCTGAGCACTTTATCTAAAGACTTCATATACTATTTATAGCGAGAGTCTCACCTCTCCACCGGTTGTAGTTCCGTCCCGGCTGTAAGGTATCTTGAGGAATTTTAATGATAGACACCGCTTGATATTCTGCAGGTATAGCGTCAGTATCCACGTATCTAAGTGGTAAGGCACTATAAGGGGAGAAGGATTTCGTACCTGTTACCATTTTTGTTTTCTAAACATTCTGTCTGTATTAAACACTAGCCATATAGGTACTATAAGGCAGGGATAATTAACCCTATAATCTTATCACGTTATATTGAGCATTAAAAGAATTTATAATTATAGTCAGGATAAATTAGATGACTGTTATTACATATTAATATGACTGCCAATATACTCCCACCCAGAGTACGAAGTGAAGTATAATAAATACCCACAGCCAGTTTGTTCATCAAGCGTACTATGCAGGGTCACTCTGCCTACCCACCCCGTAAACTTAATAACCGGTTTAAGACCAAACCGTTTACACTTTAATTACAAAGAACAGGACCAAGCCGTTTACGCGCTGCTCATCATAAACGCCCGAAGCTTCCTCGGGTAAATATCCGGCATCTCCCCGTTAAACTAGTCTTCCTTACCTAGTATGTGCTCCGTTCGGTTCCGATTAGGACGCCGCAGCTCGAGTACCGCTGATGACTGCGTCCTCGTGTGTGAGTGCGGAAGTGCACTCCACGCTTCCTATATTATTGAGAAAACACTAGAACGCGCATCCCTTACCGGAAATGGCAAATTGGCCAACCGGAAGAGGATAAACGTTGCTGTATTTACAAATTGTGTATAGCCCCGTAATCGTAAACTACCACTGTTGGGACTGTTTAAATTATGATCATTAGTATGTGCCTATTCTCGAGATCACGTGGAAATTTATTTATTTATTAATTTAAAGAGAACGCGAAGAGCCATACGGCTCATTGTCAGGAAAGAAGAAGAGAATACATCAACGTTTTTTTGCCCAAATATTAAGATCAAATAAAGATTAGAGCTTGTCAAGAGAAATGGAGAAAAATAGGAGTGAGAAAAAGTGGCATTGAAAGAATTTGTGATGTGCTATATAAGAAAATGTGATTGAAACATCATGCTATAGCTATGTTAAGGTGATCATGCTATAACTATGTGACTTTGTAAAGCTGTATTATACATTCACTCAAACGTTACTGCACATTTTGTGACTCTTTACATAATATATACATACAGAATAGAATATGCTATTATGAAGGTGGATGTTACATTTTCCACAACGCGGCTGAGAGTTTTCTTATGAATATAACTTGGAGATTTTTCAGTATACATAACATTTTTTAATTCCCCAAGAAAAATTGCAGCTCACGATCAGAGTTCAAGCCCTGTTGTACCGTATCTAAGCACATTATCCAGGTTGCTTCTGCTCTACGCAATGCTAATTCTCTGTTTCCACCTCTTTTGTCTGGCATAACTACTTGTATCCCAAAGAAGTCGAATTGTTTGTAGCTCCCTTGTTTTACACAGGACATTGCATGTATAGCCATGGGGTATTTTGCATCCCCTTGCTTAATTGCCCTAGCATGCTCACTAATACTGTCTTTCAGACATCGTATGGTACTTCCGACATATTGTTTCATGCATTTACATCTTACAATATATACCACATATTTAGTAAGGCAATTTATGTTTTCCTTGATGCAATATTTTCTCCTGTTTGGGCCATCAAATTCCATAGTTTTATCTAGCGCCCATTTACATACTCCACAGGTAACACATTTGTGGAAACCCATAAAGCGTGTGGATAGCCAGTTAGTGCATTGCGCAGTGTTCGGTACACTTGGGCTCAAAATATTCTTCAATGTATTTCCCCTTCTGTATGTAATCATGGGCCTTTTAGGTGTAAATTCCTCTAGTGTCTTGTCTGCCATTAGGACATGCCAGTGTTTATGCATTACTTTACTGACCACGGTCGCTTGCTGGTTGAAGTTTGTCACTAATCTAACTGGTTGGCTCGTGGTAGACCTTGATGCTTTCTCTTTTAATGTATCTGCTCGGGCTACCCTTGTTATACTCGCAGCGGCTGCCTCCAAGGTATTTCGTGGGTAACCCCTTGCCCTGAATCTTTCTTTCATGCTCTCCAGATTTCCAAGAAAGTCCTTTTCTGTGCTGCAGTTGCGCCTTGCCCTGGTGAATTCCCCAAAGGGGATGACCCTGATTTGGTGGTCTAGATGCGCACTTGCGGCATGAAGTACAGAATTGCAGGATGTGGCCTTGCGATATAGCCTGCTTTGTATTGAACCTTCCTGTACATATAACTCCACATCTAGAAAAACTATACTTTTTCTACTCCAAGTGTGTGTGTAAACTGCATATCTAGTGTATTTGTACTCGGATACAAAAAGAACTCCTGTGATTGTGTTTCTGTTCCTGACCATAATAGCAAACAATCATCGATAAATCGACCACAATACACAATATAGTCACTAAATCTGCTCCCTCTTTCACTCCAAATCCACTTTGCTTCAAAATACCCCATGAACAGGTTCGCAGCGAAGGGGCAAATTTAGATCCCATCGCGACTCCCCTTATTTGCTTGTACCATTTGCTCTCAAACATAAAGCAGTTATTGTGCAATATCAACTCAATCATCCGCATGAGCATTTTGCTATGATTCGATTGTCCCGCTGGCTTTTTACCAAAGTACCATTCTATGGCTGTCATACCCAATGTTAAATCAATATTCGTGTACAGTGACACTACTTCTAACGAAACCAAAATGATGTCATCTTCCCAGGTGATGTCTGTAAGTAAACTCAGGATGTGCTTTGTGTCCCTGACATAAGAGGGGAGGCTTTGTACCATCGGCTGCAAAAACAAATCAACATACTCAGCCATCCTTTCTGATGGTGACCCTATGCTGGACACAATCGGCCTTCCTGGAGGAAGTGGGAGGTTTTTGTGTATCTTTGGTAGCGTATATAATACGGGCTATCTGGGTTTATGAACTTTAAGGTAATGGTATTCTTCATCATTTAGAAGGCCCTCATCGTTCCATTGTTTTAAATGCTTGTTAAAAAGTGTGGTCAGTGTGCAAGTTGGGTTTGCTTTTAATGTCTCATAACAGGTGTTATCAGACAACTGTCCCAAAATCTCATTGTCCTAGTCAGACTTATTCATGTTGACAATGTTTCCCCCTTTATCTGCTTCTTTAATGACTATGGAGGTATCTCTGGCTAGTTCCATTAAAGCTTTTCTTTCTCCATGTGTCAAGTTGTCTTTCATCGAGCCTTTACTAAATGTATTCTTTGTCCCTTTCCACTAACTTGTGAAATGTGTCTATGGTGTTCCCCCCAGTTAGGGTTGGTATCCATGTTGACTTGGATTTCAAACCACTGGAAATATTTACATTACAACAGACATCCTGGTCAGCTAGTAGACTGCTAAGATCATTTGGTGACATTTCTTGCTCTGTAATTGATAATAACATTTGAGTATCGACGACATCTTGTATTGTTAACCCATCCAACACACTGCACACAGGAATTGACTTAGCATTTTTATTGCTTGTTTGTTTGTTTTGAAACAATTTCTTCAATTTTAAATTTCTGACAAATTTGAACACATCTATTTTCGACTTGCATACATCACCACTTTCTTGTGGACAAAATCCCAAGCCCTTTTTTAGTAATGAGCTCATATCATCAGTCAGATTCAAACAGCAACAAGACGCACAGGAGAACTGAAAATATCCAAAGATATCATCTTCATCAATTTGTAGAGCTAAGAGTTTTCGTTATAATTTGTAAATAAAAGGTTGTTTGAGACTGACTTATAAGTGATGTAACAACTTTCAGAAATACAATTATGTGAATGTCTTAATTTTCTGTTTTTGAAATCTTGTCTGCTGCCCTAACCTCGTAACTGTGGATTGAATCTACAAGACGGTTTTTCTTCTTTTCCATATAGTGGTAGGCGATCTTTTGATATATTCAGTTCTCCTATGCCTCTTGTTGCTTTTTCCGATCAAACCATTGATAGTGTGAAGTGGGCACCTACAGAGTTTGACCAGGATGCAGATACCGAATTTCATTAATTTGTCATGGGGGAAGACTGAGGTAGACAATTCAACCTGTTTTTGTAATAATCAGGTTTTTTTGTGACTAGTATGTGTATTATGGCTTTGCAGTGTGACATTATAGGAGTGGCCATATCTTAAAAATATTTAGCAAGTAGAATCTGTATGCCATGAATGGTGAATTCTTGAAGGCACTTTGCTTTTTTTTATTTAAAAAAGTTTTTATTAGGTACCAAACATAGATTACAATGGAACTGACACATTGCATGAATGATTGTTGCACTGAGGATGTGGGCAGAGTTAGATGATGTAAATTTTTGATGTGGCAAAATGACAGTGTGGCCCATATTTGTAGGAGCGTTTGACTAGGAAGGGAATTATTTTGGCTTTTGAGGAGTTGGTCATGAAGGCTTCCGTTTGTGGTTAGCCAGGATCGAAGGTGGGGATAGAGGAACGATGAAAGAAAAGATAATTTGTATGTTATCTGTAGAGTGTTGCGTACATGAGAGCCAATGGAAGAAGACATGTTCTTTAGGGCTATAATATGGAGTTGGAAGAGAAGATTCAAGAGAGAGGCTTGGAGTAAACTAGCTGGTAGGGGAGTAGGTGGGACAAGTGATGAACACCATTGATACAGAGTATGACAGCCAGGTCATTGCCCTTCCACTGATGCTCGTTATGGTTTTTGATGTAAGCAGTCTGGGATGGTCAACAGTTTCAAAAGCAGTGCAGTTGTCAAGTAAATTGAGTATGGAGGGTTGAGGATTGTCTTGGAATGTAGTGATAGTGTTTGCCATATGTGTGAGGGCCAGTTACTCAAAGTTAAGCAGCAGGAAAATAGATTGAAAGGGATTTAGCAGATTGGCAATAGAGAGGTGACACGTGTGAATTAAAACACTTTGTATTATAGTATTTTGGATAGGAATAAAAACAGAGCGAGGTCAGGGTGTTAATTGGAAAGGAATGTGGGGGCTCTGCTTTTTTATCTTTTATGGTAGAGCGCAGACGCAGTTAAGTCATGGGGATATATGCTAGAAAGCAAGGATCGGTTGGCTAAAGTGGTCAGATTGATCAGATGTTTGTTCTGGCCATTTGTGTTCTTGATTGGGTGTTGGCAGGGGTCATTTAGTGCACAGGATGGGTTGGCAGCTTTAAGTATGGGACTTATATTTGTTTAAGGTAAAATGTAGGAACTCTATGATATGGGCAGTGTGAGTGGAAAAGTAGAGGTATACTACTGCAGTAGGAATGGGGCCCCCCTCCATGACCGGGGTCATTCTCTGGGGCTCTTTCTATGTCTCCCGCCTCTGCTTCCACCAGGCGAGAGCAAACAGTTCCTTTTATTTCTTGCCTGAAAGCTCCCGCTGTGACCACCCAATGTCCCGGGTGGTACTGAGGCACCCATTTAATTAAAAGAGACCAACTCGCACCCTCAGTGCATGCTGGCCAGGGAGCCAACCAAAAAAACGTTTTAACAAACCCAAGCCCTCAAGAAACTATAACTCAAGACATGGCCGTGCACTGCTTATACAATTATCACCTCACTTTAATTGATTTGCATATAGCTAGGCCTAAACTCGGGTGACATGATGTGTAAAATAACGATGGGTTGGGATGTGGCTCGAGCAATTACCAGTGGCTGAGAATAATTCAAGCATTTGATCCATCACTTTTTTGTATACTTGAGTTTGTCGCCCTAAGTAGGATGGTTTTGCCAGTACTTGGGTCCCATACACACTGTATCAGTGGAACCAAGCTGCACTTGGCTGATAAGCCCATAGCTAGAGTGAAACTGGTCATGGGTTGCTTCTGTTCCGTTTCAGGGAGGACCTGGCTTGGCAGTTTGGGCTGGACTGTTCTGATTGGAGCAGGGTCAAGACTAATTTGTATATGGCTGGGTCTAAATTGAGGTGACCTGGTGTGCAAAATAATGATGGATTAGTAGGCCGACCCGAGTAATTACCAGTGGCGGAGATTAATTCAAGTATTCCATCCATCCCTTTTTTTGTATACTTTAGATCAGCATATGTAAAGCAGATTTATTATTGTTCTCAAAAAGTCACCAATAATTATAATAAAATTTATATTTTATACATTTTCAAAAGTGACTTTCATATTAAAAAATATGAACATGCCACAACATGCAACCCTAGAACCCACCACAAGGTATCCCTGCACTGCAGCTGAAGAGCTTGGAGTGCATTGAAAAAATATGGTAATCTCTCCTGGGCTTATGGTCTCAATGACCCATGGGGCTTTCCGTGTTTTGTTATGTTGCTGGGAGGCTGCTGCATTCCCAGCAGCCCACTGCAACATTAACAAAGTGATATTGCTGCCCCTGCCCCTTCTAGAGACACCATCAGGATCAAAATATATACAGAAATTATGGAGCACACCCTGATTGGAACAGTGAGTAGTAAATTAGCAATTCCTGCACATCATATATTATTTTGTTTTGTTTTTTATTTAACATGTTTATTTTGGTGCACCAGTTCCCAACTAGGGCACCTGCACCTATTTTATTTTTAACATTTGGGGCCCCCAGGAGGAGCCCTAAAAAAACATAGCACCTGGTGGCTCCCCAACCCAGTTCAGATACTTGGTTCATGCACTGTATTTAGATGAACAGCTGTACTGTCAACACATTCCATATCTGTTGCATAAAGTGTGTTGGCGGATGTTGTTAATGGCATCAAAGGCTGCAGGTAGGTCAAAGAGGACTAGCATGAAGGGATCTGTAAAGGGCCCTCTAATATTGAGCAAGGAGGTTTTTGTGGTGCCAATAACTGTTTCACTTGAACGTTTATTCAATATAGTGGCAACACATTCTCTAGGACTTTAATCAGAAAGGCTAGTCCTTTAACAGTTCTGTAGTTTTCAAGGTTGTTAAGTCGACATTTTATGTTTTTAGTTTTAAATGGAGCTGCCAATGGCCTTTTATTAATTAGAGTGTCCGAAGAAAAAGTACTTGGTATTAGAGTACATTTAATTCCAACCAAAGAGTCATTAGTTGCTCAGCCAACATGATTATTATCAATAGACTGTGCATGGGGTCAGAGAAGTTGGGTCAAGTCTGTTTTTCAAACAAAAGAGGGTAATTCAGTACAGTGATGCAGACAGTCCTTGTATAGTGGGCAGAATGAACGTTCTCAGGTTTAGGTTGGGGAGCAACAAGGTCATTGTCATCCTTGGTCTTCTATTTTTTTGTAATGTGAGTGTAGTGTAGTGTTAGACTAGGTAATTGCAATTAGGAACTGTAGTTGGAGGAGCATGAACTTTCTGTACTTGGTTATGTATGATTTTAAAACACTGTGTCTGTTATTAGACTTTTGTAGTTTGAAACTAAGAAAGACATTTGGTCTTATTTAGTTTGCCAGATGTGGGACACCTGCCAAAATCAACAGTGGTCCTGTCCACCCTATTTAGAGTGCACATAGGGTGCACACACTCTAAATAGGGCAGATGGTTCATCTGCTGCTTTTTGGATGATCGCACGCTTCCAAAAAGTCCTTGTTTGTGAGTTTTTCTTTCATTCCGTATGCATGAAGGTGAGTTTGGAGGGAAATTTGTTTCAGCACATAGAATCTTTCTTCTTAACTTTTGGCTAAAGCACGATTGCTACACAGGGAGGATATTTTATTCTTGTAAATTTTAGTTAGCTTAGTGGGGCCAATAGTAACTTTATCCGGTGTGAGAGCAGAGAATAGTGCCTACATTGTTGGGATCCGTGTCCTTTGCATTTCTAACTGTGGGTGGGACCTCATTCTTAGGTCCGCTTTGAAAGATGTCTAGTATAGCGCTCAAGGTAGGCAAATGGTCCAACCTGTCGACAGGAACGGAGTCATGACTAAAGATGTGACCGGTTTGGAAGGGCTTTTATGGATTTTGCTGTTGTGCCAGCATGAGAAGTGCTTGCGTCTGTTGCTGGTCCTCTCATGCCCTCTTCTCACTCAATACCCGCCAGCTTCTTCAACCAGTCACTGAGAAAGGCAGCCTTTCACAGTCTAGCGAGGGTTGGAGTATCAAACAAGAGTTTCTCCTCCTAGGTGGGAAAACAGTATTCCTACTAATCATATGATGTTACTCGACCACCTGACACCACAGCCGAGTCAGTACTTTGTCCACCACCATGTGCAGTGCCTGAATGCCTAGATACCCCAGGGTACTCCATGAATCCGGGGCTTCAGTTAGTTATGTACCCCGTCCCCACCCAGAAACGTACCCGGTGACTTTTGGGCCTGAATACGTACCTGAGGCAGGGGTGGTATGGGAGTGCACGGATCTCTCTCCAAAACAGTGAGGGCCTGTCAATTCTCACTCGCCCCACTATGCACCTCCCTAAGTTCAAACTCTGTTCATGTTAAACCATTTGTTTTGGCCGCTTGTGCTTTGATTTAGCTTTCATATTCAAGAAGAATATTACCCAGACCCAGTTTAACAAATGAAAATACACTAAAATGTAGTTCACATTTCAAAACACTTCTGCTGCAGTTAGGTTTATTGATCCATATGCAAGAGCTGTTACAGAATACTTGGAAAGGGGAGCAAGGTGAATGCTTTGTATGTTTTAGTTTAGAGTCTTCATTATTTTTATTGTCCTCGTGGATTTAACCTTCCCATGTATCTGCTGTAACACTGTTATTTGTCAGTGTCTTACTGAAAATAGCCACTCGCTTGAAAATTGCAATAAGATCTCAATTTAGAAAAGTTCTTCAAAAACTACTGGCCACGGGTTTGCAGACGAAATGATAAAACAACCAGATACAAGGCTTAAAGGACAATCGTTCCGCTTGTGTCGTATTTTTGCGTTTACAGAAATAGAAATGTTTGTTGCATAATACTCTTCTATCCAAGTACTAAATCACGACGGATGGATTTTTCCTAGTGGCTACTGTCTGTCTTGTCAGTGACCGTGTTACGGTTTAAGTCACTGTTTTGTGATGATGGTTTAGGTGCGATTTGCACACACACTGAAATCTCGCTCCAGACCTCAGATAAGAAGCACTCTATAGAAACATCTTTCAGTAAGTTTAAATAGAATTCGAGAAAAAACATGCTTTAATGACGGTGGAGAAAAGATGCTGAACAAAAGCTATTTTTTAAAACTTTTTGAAAGAGGATCTACTCAGTTACTGTTGTTGGAGGGAGATGTATAGCGCCTGGTGACATTAATCAGCCCCCCCTCTTTTAGTAAAGCATAGCTGTATGAATTGCTTATTGTTACAATTCTTTAAAATCTACATAAAGAGAGGGCTTTAGCACCACCCAGGGGAGCATCACACTCTCACTCCATGCGGTTTGGTGTATCATTCTCCTCTCAATAAGTTATTACATTGACACCAATAAGGGAATATTTTATATCTTGGGGGCCAATTGCACCGCAGTTATGTCTGGCTTTTACTACACTTCTGGTGGTGGTGCGTGTTTTCCTTACTTGCATTTACGCCCTTGAAGCCCTTGCTGCGATCAGTGATGTCAGAGAAGAACATCCCATGTCCACTTAAAATCTAGCTAGACTGGGCAGTGTTTCCCAATACATTTTAAAATTATCTCTTTTAAACCCTAAGCAAAGGATTGCAGGATTGCTGCATTGCTCTGAAGCAGCACAACACTTTCCTGTGCTACTTAGAACAGTCCTTAACAAAAACTAGATGAAAAGGTCTCCAACATGTTACCGTTAGAATTGCGATGTTAAAATACAACAGTAAATTAAGTGGTAAGAGTAGGATTTACTTCAAATATTTTTTATGACGTTTTTCAATTAATCAATGTTGCATTACACAGTTGCTTACTGAATTAAACATCACTTCACAGTGTACATTTGAAGAGTTTTCAAACATTTCCAGTCATATAAAATACAATGTAATTAAACACAGGTAAAGAGGTTAATCTTAGTGAGCCTATATTATCCTAAAGCTTTTAGTCTCATATATTTTGCTAAGCCAGGTCCACATTACCTCAGTTATCTAAATAGGATTACACATTAAGTTTTTAAACGTAGGAGGAGAACAATGGCGTGCACAAGCATTTTACGTAAGTAGGCAGTTAAGTAGAAAGGAGAGGTATGTTGGTCAGGGGAGCCCGCAACTGACCACCCACTGGAAATACTACTTTAGAATGCATTTTGAGCAGGGGAGGATGAATTTTGAGCAGCCGTAAGTTCTTTGACTACTATTAACATTGTGTCCCAAGCTGTTGCAATGGGGCGTTTGTGAATTTTACAGGTTTCTTCCCAGTGTAGTGCAGAACTCTCCGCTTACCTCAATATTGCAAATCCCTACACCAGTGTGCGGAAGACTGGGGCCGCTGAGCCAGCCAATGCATGGTTAGCAGGTGATTTCCCAAAAGAAGAGCTAGATTTGCAAAACGCACCCTCACCCTTTGGCTCTTCCTTCTGGGAAATAGTACCAATGTTGTTGCTTTCCATGAATTGAGTGTTGTGAGCTCTGCGAGTGTGGCCAATACAGTGTGTATGGCATGCCAGAATTTGATTATATTAACGCATGACCAAAGCATGTGTTTAAAGTCTGCTAAATAGGCTCAACATCCATGGCAGCTACGATTGATCATTGGGAACATGCGGTTCAATCGAGATGGTGTGAGGTAAGCCCTATGAAGTAACATTAATTGACTATTTTTAAATTGTGCGTTTTTGGAGATGACATGAGGAAATTCAGGTACTCTTATTCATTCCGCATCGGATAAGGGATGCCCTAGATCCTCCTCCCAATACTACTGGAGTTCAGTTAGTGAGACACCAATATGTTCCTTAATCGCTCTATAAACCACGTGATAATGTTGGCCCTTTCTTATGGTGTGCAGGGTATGTGTTACTGCATGGGTAAGGGTCTCTATGTCAATGTCACCCCACAGCAACCTAAGGACTTCCAATAACTTTCCATGTAGAACAAACTGATTTAGTGGAATGTTATAATCATGACATAACTGGTCAAACTACAGTAAATTACTGTCCTGGAACAAATTCCCTTCCGTGTCAATGGAGTGCTCATGCCAGGTTTCCAACTGGTCCGGAATAAAGTACTCCAAGGGGCCAGGTAGACCGTGGAGTGGCATGGCTGGGCAATAGGGAAGTGTACGCTGGAGGACTCTTGCCATGCACTTCCAAGCTATCCACATCTGAAGTGTCCACAAGCAGTATATGGTAGGATGAGCAAACTGTTGGGTATCATGCAGTGGCACGGGACTATACCCAGTACTAGTTTCATAAAGATTGTTTCCCGATAACCATCTTGCCACCCATTGAAGCTGTGCAGCTAGATAATATGCCTCCAAAGAAGGCACCCACAGCCCACAGGTAATTTTAGGTTTAAAGTATTTTATTAAAGTACAAAAAGAGCATGGGGAAGGGAATAGGAGGTCAAGCGAATACACAGTACAAGAAGCGGAACGTTGCAGCGGTTCAGAAGAAAAGAAGGGAGGCAGGAAGCCCCAGAGGGTAACAAGGCATAAGTCATAAAGCAATAAGGTATTGTGAATGACCCCCCAGGAGACCCCCACTCCCTAAGCAAGGCAGAGCTGGAATAACGTCCCGCATTACAGTAAAAAGGAAAGCACACCATCCCTCCAACCCCCCGTCCCCAGAAAAGGAGAAAAAAGAGAAGCGAAGGAGGAAAAAGAAGAAAAAAGTACCCCAACATCCCCGTCCGAAAATCAGCATTAAAAGCATATAACCCCGCGTCCCACCCCCAGCCCCAGACCCCCGAACCCGCACATTCACTCCGCTGCAGCCGCCGGCGGTGTCAGCCTAAGGAGTCGCAGGTACCGTGGACATGTGAGTTCACGAAACTCCGTGGACAGCAGTGCCAAAAAGGGGTGCCAGAGCTCTTCAAACTGGTCAACATTCCCAGCCACCGTGAGCGACATCTTCTCCATGCCCAGTACCTGCCAGAGCCTGTGTAGCCAACCAGTGATGGAGGGGGCAGTAGGGGTGCGCCAGAGTACAAGGATGTTTTGGACCGCGGAACCTAGCGCAATCGCAATCTGCCTACCCCTACGGGACTTCAGCGGGTACATCAGGTCATTGGGGAGGCCTAGCAAAACATACGCGGGGAAGCGCGGGAGCTCGACCTCAATATGCTTATCTACCTTTTCCAGGACCTCCTTCCAATAGGCCGACAGCACCGGGCACTCCCAGAGAATATGCGTGAGGGTGCCCTCCTGTCCGCAGCCGCGCCAGCAACCTTTATCACCGATTTTGCGCATCTCGTAAAGTCTCTCCGGGGTGTAATACCAATAGGTGGATACCTTAGTAAAGGTCTCCGTCAGCCCAGTGTGGTACGCAGAGTGCCTCGCCCGATACGCAATCTTGTCCCACTCCTTGTGGCTCAAGGTCCTGCCCAATTCCCTGTGCCAACGCTCCCTCCCTGGGTTATGGTAATGAAACGGCGGGGGTTGGAGAAACTTGTACAAGTCGGTGATAAGCTTGGCATCCGAGGCCCGGGTTACCAGCCACCGCTCATAGGGCGTAATCGAACGGGCAGCGGCGTCGCGTACCGAGGGTTGAAGAGCCCAGTGGCGGACTTGCATATAACGCAGTCTGTCCCCCTCCACCAGGCCAAACTCCTGTCGGAGCTGCTGGAAGGGGAGCACCCCCTCCGGCCCGTAAATCTGGAAAAGCACCCTGCAACCCGCGCTCACCCAGTGGGAAAAGGCTCCCGGTTCCAGACCCGGAGTGAAGTCTGGATTGCCGGCAATGGGAGTGAATGGCGATGGAAAAGTGGTGAGTTCACCAAGCTCACACACCGCGTCCCACACTCGCAGCGGAACCCGGGTGATAAAAGAGGCGTAGAGGTTAGGCGGGCGGTGAGTGCGCCGCAGGAACGGGACTTCCTGGAGGGTACGGCCCGCAACTGCCTGATCTTGAAAGAGCCAATGCTTGTCCGATTCCCACCGGCTCCATTCCACCAAGTACCGAAGTTGCGCCGCCTGAAAGTACTTCCGGAGGTCCGGGACCCCGAGACCCCCCGCTTCCGGGGCAAGCATGGAGAGGACCCGCTTCATCCGCGGCTTACGACCCTGCCACACAAAGCGGGAGATGTCTGCCTGCGTCTGCCGTATCCAACCTACAGGAGGCTGGAGAGGCAGAGCGCGAAAAAGATACAGGATCTGAGGCAGTATCGTCATCTTCACCGCTGCGACACGGCCCAGCCACGAGAGCAGGCCTTTGTTCCATCGGCCAAGTTCGTCTGTGACTTTTTTGCCCAAGGAGGAATAGTTAGCGGCGACCATTGCAGGCAGGGAGGGAGCAAGCAAAATACCCAGGTAAGGCACCGTGGAGGAGGACCACTGCAGAGGAAAAAGACGCTGGAGGTCCCGCCTGGTGTCGACAGAGAGCGACACGTCCAGGGCAGCCGACTTAGTCATATTCATTTTAAAGCCCGCCACGCGGGCAAAGGAGTCCAGCTCCTGGACGCAGGCAGGGAGCGACCGTTTGGGGTCATCCAGGGTCAGCAAGACATCATCCGCATATAAGCTGACAGTATGCGTGTATTGCCCCATCTTCACCCCAATAGCATCCGGGTTATCGCGAATCCTCTGGGCAAACGGCTCCATATAGAGGGCAAACAGGAGCGGCGAAAGGGGGCAACCCTGTCTCGTGCCGCGTTCAATGGCGAAGCTGCTGGAGCTGTGCCCGTTGACACGCACAGATGCTGACGGTCTCCTATAACAATTGAAGACCATAGTGCGGAACTTCTCGCCGATCCCCAGTTTCCCAAGGACCAGCTCGAGGTACGGCCAATGAACCCTATCAAAGGCCTTCTCCGCGTCAACCGATAGCAGCATCCGCTCCCCCGGGACGCGTGAGGCCTTCTCTAGCACGTGCGTCACCCTCTTGGTGTTGTCGACCGTCTGCCTACCGGGTACAAAACCGGCCTGGTCCGCCTCCACCAAACCTGGCAGGTGTAGACCCAGCCTGGCCGCCAGGATCCCCGTGTAAAGCTTGAGGTCCACATTCAAAAGCGAGATGGGCCGGTACGAGCCGCACAGAGTCCGGTCCTTTCCCGGTTTCGGGATAACCGACACTGTCGCCGAGAGAAGGTCCGGCGGGATAGCTCCTGGGTCGGAGAAGGAATTGAATAAGCGAGCCAGGAGAGGCGCGACAGTGGGACAGAAGGTCTTGTAGAACAAGGCCGTATAGCCATCCGGGCCCGGAGCCTTGCCGTGCTTGAGCCGAGCGATAGCGGAGATGACTTCCTCCACGTGAATATCCTTCTCTAGGTGGTCCGCCTGGGCGGAATCCAGGGTCGGGAGGGTGACAGAGTCCAGATAGGCCTCAGCCTCTCCCGGTGGGGAGGGCTCTGCAGCGTACAGCGCCTCGTAAAAGGCACGAAAGGAATCCGCTACCTCCGCGTCACCGGAAACCGGGACCCCATCTACTCCCACTAGCTCTTTTACCACGTTGCGTTGCTGCGCTGCTCTGAGCCGATGGGCCAGGAGCTTACCGCACCTATCTCCGCCGGTATAATAGGCATGCTTCAAGCGTAACGCCGCATACTCCGCCCGGTCCAGGTCCAACGCAGAGAGGAGTTTCCGCGCCGCCTTCAGCTGCCTCCAAACACGAGGAGCCCCCGTCCGGCGGTGAACCTGTTCAAGTTCCCTGACCTGCGCCGTCAGTTCCTCCCTCTTGCGGTGGCGCTCCTTATTCTCCGCCAAGGAAATGGAGATAAACTCCCCCCTGATGACTGCTTTCAAAGCCGCCCACTGCGTCGCCAGGGACATATCGGAGTTGTCATTGTGGGTCAGATACTCTCGGATGACCTCCTCTACTCGCTTCACCACCAGTTTCTTATGGAGAAGCGTGTCCCGAAGCCGCCACATCCCTCTGGAGGGGGGGGCCGCCGGCCAAGCAAAAACTCCGGAAACCGGCGCATGATCGGACAAGGACAAGACCCCGATGTCCGCCGCCGTGGCGGCCGAGCGAAGCGGGCCGCTCACCAGGAGATAATCTAACCGCGAATAAGTGCGGTGTGTGTGGGAAAAATACGAGTAGTCCCTGTCGGTGGGATGCAAGGTACGCCAGAGGTCATGTAGATCCATCTCAGCAATCTGGTCTTGCACCGCCTTAGAAAGCTCCCCCGTCTGCGGAAAGCGCTGGGCAGACCTATCCAGGGTGGAGTCGAAGACCATGTTCAGGTCTCCCCCCAAGATAATATGGCGGTCGGGCGAGGCAGTAACGTCCATTAACACAGAGTCCAGGAAGCGATCCTGGTGGTC
Organism: Lissotriton vulgaris; assembly: GCF_964263255.1. Classification (NCBI taxonomy): domain Eukaryota; kingdom Metazoa; phylum Chordata; class Amphibia; order Caudata; family Salamandridae; genus Lissotriton; species Lissotriton vulgaris. The sequence continues at coordinate 1,700,714,051 of NC_141687.1, forward strand.
ATTCGGGCTGTAAACGGAACCAACCGTAAAGGCAACACCTCCCAGACGCATGCGATACACTAGAAGCCTCCCCTTCTGCTCGGCATGTTTATATAACACCTCACCCCTGAAGGAGCTAGCTAGAAGAATGGCCACCCCCGCAGTCTTAGTCGCAGCCGAGGAAAAGAGTTGCGTGGGGAACTTGGCAGAGCGCAACCTATGGCAGTCTTTAGAGAGTAAATGGGTTTCCTGCAGGAGGCAAATATCCGCCTGCGACCCCTCTAGCAGGGAAAGGATTGCCCTACGCTTTACAGGGTTATTCAGACCCTTAACATTAAGGGTCACCACTTTCAGGGGCGGCATCGCTCACGGGGAAGCAAAGCGCTATACAGCAAGCGGGGGATCAGCGGGAGGGGCACGCGGGGCAGGGGAGCAGGGAAGGCCAGGATCGGCTTCGCAAGTGTTCGGACAGTATCGGACGGGACCCCCCCAGCACCAAACCAGTTCTTAAGCCCCCCCAAAACCAACCCATGGCAACTAGCCAAAACCAAAAACAAGAAAAAACACCCCATTGTCTCAGTCCAGCCCAAGAGGGCGAGTCTGCAGAAAACAGTCAAGTGGACGTCCAGCCACACACCTCCAACCGCTCCCCCCCAACCCCCAGCCCCAGCCCAGCATCATAGAAGCTAAGAATCTCTCCCCCCGGAGTAAAGTTAGGCCGTCTGGGCCACGCCGTTAGTTTCAGGCAAGTTCCTGGCCGCAGTCCTCAGGGCCTCCGCCATATCCGCCCTGATGGTAGGAGAGTCAGGACGACTCACTGTCGCCGACGATTGGCGCCTCCTCGATCTCCGTCGGCCTCGCCGCTCGGGGCGCCTCCATGCAGGCGTAGCTCCTTCTTCCTCCGTAGCTGTGAGTCTCAGCACCCCACAGACATCCTGTAGGGAGCGCAGCTGATGTAGCACCCCATTCCATCGAAAGATAAGACGGAAGCGGTGACCCCAGGAATAGGCCGTCTCATGCTCCCGCAGAAAGTCCGTGGCGATGCGGAAAGACCTGCGCTTCTGCAGTGTGATGGCGGACAGGTCTTGATAGAGCGCCACGGGTCGTTCTCGGAAGGACAGCGGTTGCTTCCTGCGGGCCTCCGTCATGATGCGCTCCTTTAAGGGGAAATCCGGCAGGAATGCCAGGATATCAGGCGGGGGCGCCGATGACTGGCGCTGGCGGCCCACTCTATGTGCTCTGTCGATGCGGATCTGGAAGTCCGCTCCTTCTTCCAAGATGTCGCGGAACAGGTCCTGCAGATAGGCCACTAGGTCCGCACCCTCATCCGCGGACGGAACGCCTCGCACCCGGATGTTATTCCGTCTGGACCTGTTCTCGAGGTCCTCCGAGTGGTCCTGGAGCTCGACACACTGCTCCCGTAGGCGGAGGACGTCCTGCTGGAGGTGGACTATCTCTTCGTCGCGACGCTGGGCCGCCGTTTCCACAGTGTCGACCCGCTCGCCCAGGCCTTCGACCTCCCTACGCACTTCACGAACCTCTCCGGCCACCTCGGTCTTGAGAGTCTGGAATTCCTCCTTGAGGGAGCTGAATAAGTCCTCCATAAAGGACCTCGTGACTGGTGGTTCGCCTCCGATGGCGTCCGTTGAGGCCCGGGAGGACCCCGGGGACGGCTGTGTCCTGTCGCGTAGTTGCTGGGACCTGCCGAGCATTTCCGGCAGAGTGCGATCACCCCGTGCCGCACCTCTTCTCCCAGCCATCTCGGCCTCCGCGGTGGATGAGGCCTAGAGCCAGCCGCTGTGGATGCGCCCAACTGCTCGAGGGCACCAGATGTGAAGGCCTCACCGAGGACAAGGGTGGTGCGTCACAGGCGACAAAATGGCGGCCCGGGTCAGGGCGAGACGACCAACGAGCCAGTCAGGGTGGTCAGCAATGTTCAAAACGGAGGCTTTCAGCTGTGTGCTCCCAGGGAGGGCAGCAGATGTGTAGGCACGCAGAGGAACCAAAGCGCCCGTATGATAAGGGCGCGGGCGAGGGCCACCAGTTGCAGCTCCACATAGACAAGATGGCGGGAGGGCGGAACCCGGGAGGGCAGCCTAGGCCAGCAAGTCTATGGGCGACCCTCAAACATCAATGGGTCGGGAAGGAGCGAAACCAATGCCTCCCATGAGCACCGGCCAGTACGCCCGGGCCGGGCCCCGCTCAAACTCCGTCGTCCTTCACTTCCAAGCTCGGGGTCCGCAAGGCGTCACACACAGACATCCATGGCAGGGGGGTGGATCGCCGTCGCCAAGCTGGGGTCTGTCGTCCAGCGATGGTTCTTGCCACAAGGGCGACGGCGAGGAAGCTTCCACACTCCGCGGAGTCCGTCTAGTCTGCTCCCCGGGGTCTCCAGCTTTTCAGCACTCGGCCCAGCCGAGGCGCGCCGACAGCGCCGCGATATGCTCCGCCTCCAGGCCCTTCTCCTCGGGGCGACCCAGGCTCTGCTCCCCGGAGCGATCGTTGAGCAAACTTTTCGGGGACTTCCCCCGGGGCAACAAAAGTCAAAGTGGTATCAAAATGTGCTCCAAGAACTCCGGCACAGTTCTCTCGCCCGCAGTGCAGCCGCGGGGGGAGAGAAGCGCAGGAATCGGGGCTCGAGCTGAGCCGGGCCGGGGGAGCTACGGGAGGAAGCGTCCGCTCACCCCGCCATCTTGGCCACGCCCCCTCCCACAGGTAATTTTAGCTTGTTTAAGGCCACCCTGCGTGTTCAGGTATCCAAAGCAGATCTCCCTAACACCCGGTCTGAATCCACAAAGAATCGCCGTTTGGGACAAAACGGGACATTTATAAAGTAACACAGTAAACAGAAAAGGACAATCGTCTTGGATAAAGCGACTCTACCCTCTAGAGACCATGGCAACTGCTGCCAAAACCGCATTTTTGACTTGAGTGCTGTTAACGTCCACTGAAAATTAACCTTAAATAAATCTTGTTGAGAGTGATAAAGACGAACCTCAAGATACTGAACTACTGTTGTTGACCAAGTTAAGGGCTCTCCACCCAGTTTGTATTATCTGCGGTGAAGCATTGCGATTAAGCGGGAAAAAACACGAACTGATGCGAATGCTGGTGTATTAAGGAGTGGAAGATACAAGCGATCCAGGAAGAGATCAAAAACATTATTATAGTACCCCCCCAAATATCCACGGGATGCCCACCCATGGTGCGAGGAGGATCTTGGATAGGGCAGTTCAAAAGGCTACTTGCTCTGTATTTGGTGTGTTTATACATCCCAAAAGGGTTGGGTTATCATCTACCTGGCCTTCAACTAACACCTACCTTCCTTATCAATCACTGTGTGTAGGGTTTGAAAGGGCGTCCCCAGGCAGATCCATAATCAGATTTCTTGTGCACAGGAAGATTGTTGTACCATAGATCTGACTCCTACGGCGATTACTGAGCCGCTGGAGTTCACTATCAGTAAGTTGAGACTCTTGCAGAAAGCAAATATGTGCCTGCTGTAGTTGGATATATACATATATAGAGCAAGGTGAGGTCTTCAGTTTTTAACTTCTCGTACTTTTTTGTGCTCCGATCATCGCAGTAGGGCAGTCCGGCTCTCGGAGGAGATAGTGCAACGATTCTCCTCGCATGGCCTCTCCAGTAGTCACTGTGGCCCACAGTAGTGATTCACAGGTCTACCTATCGCTTTTTTGCAGGATAAATGATTAAATGTTGTGTCTGCTGGCCGGAGGTGACCTAGTCTGTGTCTGTATCTCCAGCATTTTAGCATTTAAATGTTTCTTGAATGTAGGACAACAATGAGCCTACCTTAAAAAAAAAAAGGTATTTGTTTTATTTCAGGGTGACAAGTCCTCCTAAAAAAGACACATGTTTGTAAGGTAGCGACTGCTCCTCCTCTAAGGCGGAGGAGCGTCACCCCACTGAGCAAGTCGGAAAAGGAAACGAGCATTTGCAATGCAATAGTTCTTTCATTTATGAGAGTTTAAGCTATTGGCACTGTACATTTATTTATTTATTTATTTAAAGTTTTATATAGCGCGAACAAGATCTTTGCAGATATCAGAGCGCTTTACAGAAACAGTAGGTAGGATAAACAAGACTCTTAAATCAATATGAGATTCCGTAGACAGTGAGTTGCAAAAATAGGGTATCAATCATACAAGAGTATACAGAGTAATAACAATCAAGAAACAATAATATGGAAACAGTACAATGTCTAAACGGATAAGATTATAGCACCCCAGAGGGTGAATAAACACAATGTTGAAGGCAGAGCAGTAGTCAGTAGTGGGTGCATTGCAGGTTATTGAGGCACTCAAGTCCTAGTGTACAAAGGTAAGTATTCAGACAGCCGATAATGAGGGAGCCAAATTCTGTCATTGTTCCAGTATCAATAGTGTTCAGGTGTATTTAGCCATAAGGATGGCCTTCACCTCTTTCTTGAAGAGTATAGTGGACGGGATAAGCCTGGTTTCTGGCGGGAGTGCATTCCAGATCCTAGGTGCCATTCCAGAGAAGGAGCGTTTGTATGTTTTTTTCCTTCCGGAATCTCCGTGGTTTCAGGAGGAGAGTGTTTGTGCTTCTGTTGGATCTTGAGCCTCCTGATATGGTCAGCTTATGAGAGAGGTAGTTGGGTGCCTTGTGGTGTACGGCCGAGTGTGTCATACAGGCAATTTTCAACTGAATTCTGGCTTCAATAGGCAGCCAGTTCAGGGCTTTTAAGTCAGGGGATATATGGAAGTGTTTTCTTGAGCCGGTGATGAGTCTCGCGGCCGCGTTCAGGGAGGCTCTTAGGGGAGCCGTTGTTCTCAGGGGGAGCCCGCTGAGAGCCACAATTCCGTAGTCTATGCGAGGAATGACTAAGGCTTGTACCACAGTTTGGAAGTCCTTGGGTGGTAGGAAGGGTTTGAGTTTTCTCAGTGTGTTGATTTGGAAGTTGGCTCCTTTAGTTGCTATGCTAATATGCTGCTGCATGTTGAGATTGCAGTCCAGTGTGATGCCAAGGGATTTCGCTGAGTCCACGATGGTGGGTTGGACATTGAGTGCGGTTAGATGATTGAGCCAGGTTTGGGTGATGGCCTTTTTCGCAGGAGGAGAGATCAGAAGGAACTCAGTTTTCTGAGCATTTAGTTTGAGGTGATTGTCGGCCAGCCAAGCTTGGGTGTTTCTTAGTGTGGCATTCAACAGTTTGATGTCTTCAGGGGATTGAAGCTTGAGGTAGAGCTGAGTGTCATCGGCGTACATATGGAAATGTACCTTAGAGGATTGAAGCAAGGTGGTGAGTGGTTCCATGACGAGGTTGAACAATGTGGGGGATAGGGAGGAACCTTGCGGAACGCCCAGTGTTACTGGCACAGGCGAGGACAGTGCGTTGTTGATCTTGAACCTCTGAGAACGGTTGTGCAGAAAGGACGTGAACCATTTGAGAACCGTCCCGGATATGCCCATTCTGGTATTTAGGAGCTCCAGTAGATTCTCGTGTTTGACCGTATCAAATGCTGAAGAGAGGTCAAGAAGGATGAGGAGGCAAGACTCATTGTGATCAAGGATTTGGAGGGCATCATCTATTATGTGTGTCATGGCCGTTTCCGTGCTATGCTTTGCTCTGAATCCGGATTGGTGAGAATTGAGGAGGTCAAACTGCTCAATGTGTTTTGTCAGTTGGAGCTGTACGCATTTTTCTAACAGTTTTGCTAGAGTGGTGATATTGGTGATAGGACGATAGTTGTTTAGGTCGGCCGGGTCAGCTGTGGGTTTCTTGAGTATAGGCGTGACTTGCCGAATCTTGAGGGAATCTGGGATGAGCCCTTGTTGCAGGGAACAGTTGATGATTTTAGTCCAGAGTGGGAGGAACAGGGGGGTGAGGACTTTAACAGCATTGGCAGGTAGGGGATCTGTGTGATGATTGGCGGGTTTCAAGGTGACCAGCAGCTTGTGGATTGATTCTTCGGAATAGGTGTCGAAGGACGTCCATGAAGCGTTGTTTTTAGCATGAGTGTTAGTTAATGCATATGGAACCGGCGAATCGACTTACATCCTTGATGAGATCGCTTCTTATAGTGTCGTTCTTTTGCTTGAAGAAAGCAGAGAAGTCTTCGCAACTTGGGATAGCCTTTGTTAAGTTGTTGGGTTGTGGAGGTTGCGTTTTGGTTTGGGTTTTGACTAACTCGAACAGTTTTTTTGGTCGGTTTTTAGCTTGATCCAGCTGTTGGCTAAAGAATATTGATTTCGAGCGTTTGATTTTTCTGAAGTAAGCGTTTCTCTTACTCTTAAGCGTTCTAAGGTTCAGTGCTGAGGGGTCCGATCTCCACGCGCGCTCAGCTAAGCGCATCACACGTCTGTCTTCATTGAGTCTGCCATCGTACCATGGGTTCGAGTTCTTGGTGGAGACTCTCTTCAATTGCAAGGGTGCGGTTTCATTGATTATTGTAGACATGGAGTCTAGGTAGAGGTTGGTCAATGAATGCACATCAGAGACGTCCGTCGGGGGAAGAAGGAGACTGCCTGTGTGGGCAGGCAAGGACTTTGGGTTAAGGTTCTTCAGGTCCCTCTTCCAAATCTTGGTTTTGGCAGGTTGCGCCGGGTTAAGTTTGACTTTTTCGTTGATGAAGAAGGTGATGATGTGGTGGTCTGACCAGTCACATGGTTCGATTGCGAATAGTTGGGTAGAGTCTTCTTTGGCGATGATAAGGTCAATGATAGAGCCTTTTTCATGTGTCGGACCGTTGCAGTGACATGACAATGCTTGACAATGCTTTTATTTATGTGTTTTTAAAACCGATAAAGAAAAGGCATTTTCATGTAAAATGCCAATAGCTTAAAGTCTCGCAAATGCAAGACTTATTGCATTGTGAATTGGTGCTATACATTTTTTTAAAAGCATTAGGAGAGAGCGTGTTCTGCCTGCAACAGCAGTCACAACAAAGCTATTTGAGAAAATAATGCTCAGTGGCTGTATTGAAAGCCTACCAAGCAACAAAACATGTCACAGGAGGTGTCGCCACAGGAGGTTACAAAATGAGACAAGGCAGTACTAAAGAGGGACTACTAATCCTTTTGACCAATGATCAGCCACAGTTTACAGTGGGCAATGACAAGCCAGTAAAAAAATGTGGGTGGAGAGTGGGCGGAGCTTCAAGTCCCTACCTCAATGCAGCATGCCTCACAGGAGCTGCACATGCGCTGCCCAGGTTCAGCCTAAAAATGAAATAATACCTCATTGTTATTATCATTTTATGTTTCCCCTGGCTCAGCCGGGTAGGGGCGGGCTGCTCTGCTCGCAGGGCAGGGAAGGAGTGATTTGCCCACTTCAAGTGTGCATGAGGCTTTGGTCGGCCATCTCGGACCGGCCACACTTCCATGTGCACTTTGCATGTTCTCAATGCAGGCTGCTTTATAGCTGCATGGAGACAATGCCCATCCTTTCATTCTCTGGCTATGTGCTGAACCTCGGCTCTTAGACCAATCACAATGCTGCATTGCAGCATTGTAACTTGCTATCATGAGGCTGGGAGCCGGGTGCATCCTGCTTCCTGCCCTGGAAGCGGGTAGGAGGACTGAGAGGAGGAGGTGGCGAAGGTAGGCGGCAGCGGCGGAGAGGTAAGTGTGAATTTTGTATTCCCTATCCCCTGCGACCCTCCCACCACCGCCTTTGAGATGCCTCCCTTGCCCACCGCCTTCAAATACCAGCTGCCACTGATGTAAAGTACTCCATTTTCTAAGAAAATTCTGGTGGTAGGTAGTAATTTTTCTGACCAATACTTTCAAGTACTTTTTATATAAAAGCAATGAAGATTACTTGAAGAGATAACAGAAGGAGGTGTCCCTGCATCCCTTGCATGCTAGGCAGATGTTTAGTCTTGATACCACCACACCTTGCTGGGCTATGGCAAGGGTGTGGAATTCCTATAGCCCGATTCCCAGGGCATAATGTTTGAGGTCAAGGAAACCAAGTTTTCATGTCTATTTTGTCCTTGGAACAAGTAGGTCCAACCCCCTGCAGCCAAAACCCTTTGGCTGCCAGCAATACCACATTATGGATCAGGCAAGGGCATTGTCTGCAGTTAAGGCAATATTTGTATCTATATTTATAGCTGTTCGAACTTGTATCTATGGTTCATTACTGCAAAGCCATAATTATTAGGGTGAGCGCTCTAAGGAAATAATTGTAAGCTTGGACTGCACTGCTGACAGAGGTCCCAGTACAAAAATGTGTTCACACGTTTACAAAGTTTAACAATATGAGGCTACGTATAATGCTCCCAGAATGCTCTCTGATTAGATGCAAATATTTGCAGAAGCTTTAAAACAAGATTGAGGAGTTTTTGCTTACAAAATAAATGTTCCCAAAAAATGGTAGTAGGAAAAATGTGTTGCTAAACTACTGTGAAAATTTAGGTACCATTGAAGTATCCTCTACTAAAATGTGTTGATGCATGCTAGCGTTCCCCAAAAATATTCATAATGGAAAATCAGTCCAACCAGTTTCAACCAGAATATGTGAAACGTGAAAATAAACAATCATTGGCAAAGCCAATAGGTCTGACATTGGTGGTCACCCTTTTGGTTTTGTCAATGCATGTCTAGTTTTGACATGTTTTTTGTAAAACCCTATTGCTGTGGGAGCTGCCACGCCCTCACCATTATAACACACATTGGCAAAAAGCAATCATATTTTTTGGGTCTCAAACAATGCACATTGCCACAGTAGTCTCTGACACTGAATAAAATTACTTTGTGTGCCGATGTGCTCCTTGTGAAAGAGCAGAATGCTGTCACTCACAGTGAAGCCCGTCGATAGAGAGAGACAACATTTTAATAAAAACAAATGGTCTTGGTTAACTCAAGACCTAATTAGGGGTCCAATTCTTAAATAAAGTCACAAAAGTGCACCCATGACTTGCTCTTACATAGTGCATATAAATTCACAATACTTTATAGAAGTAGGCCAGGAAATCATACACCTAGAAAATATTTGTGAAATGTTTTTAGTGTGAGCAAATTTGCATGTGTAGATTTGTAAAAATCTGTTGTCAGTTTACATGTTCATGTTCCTCCCAACCACGTTTCCCAACCGTAGAAGAAGTTTTACTTTTGCCCTTGTCAGGAATAAATTTCCATCCTTTCTCAGTATTGGAAAAGACTACAGAAGAGCTGGTGAAAACCCATAAAACCTGAAAGTTAGAATGTTTGTACAGACTTCAAAGAGCATTCCAATCCTGGAACCATTGCTTAATGCTACCTGCAGCCCCAGTATGTAGATCTGTGGAAAGGTGGCAAAATGCAGTAATTGCTAGAATTCAAACACTACTATATAGCATGACCCCCGGCACAATCAGAAAGGCTTATTTTCAGAGCTCTTATTTAATGAGGTTGCTACCATAATTTATCACCGCATTATGTGCACCAAAGGTATACGTGGATTTTTTCACAGGAAAAGTAGATTTATGAAGCAACCTGTCTCATAAACAAGTAGATATTTGATCAAATTCCACACCCTTACTGTGGTTTAAATTGTACTTTTGATAACACACCATTTGAGTTTTTCTCTTTTGTTTGATGTGTCTATTTATCCTAACTTGTTGTGCAGTAAAATTTTAGATTACACTCCCCCATTCCAATAAAAACATTTTTTTAGCGTACATAGAACGGAAAATAGTCAGCCTATCTATATTTTTCTGTATTTATTTATATTATTTACATGGTTTCTTATACTGTTACCTGGACACATTAGTCTTGTAAAAATGTTGCCACTTTTAGGGTGCTCATTTCACTAGGGAGTTAAGGTGTCCCCTTGGTTACTTTCCCTTTTTCGCAGATCGTTTTAACATCTACTTATAGCAGTTGTCAAAGATAGATCTAAGAAAGCCATTTCTGTGCCGTGTTCAATGTTTCCACTGACTGTAAATGATGGCCGATATTTTTACAATAATTATTTTATTTAAATCTTGCAATGTATGTTGCACAAGCACTACAATGCACGGAATACAGAAAACCTTAATCATCTCCCGCACATCCTGGTGAAATCTTTAAGCATTGATTCCTTAAGAGTCAAAAAATTAGATCTGTCACCATTTTCAGCTGAAGAACGGCAGCTTGTGGATTAGTAAAATGTCACTCCAGCCCAGATACACTGTAGAGAAGCTATTCCTCATTCTCAATTTGATTGACCACCTAAGGCTACCACTCAGTCCAGCCATGAGCAAGACCCTCTAACAGTGAAGCCACACATCTTGGAAGCATATAGCGATGTACTGTCCTAGATGACCAACTTAAGCTCAACAGTAAACTGGACAGACACATTTTTTCAAATAAAACCGTGACAACAAACAGTTGAACAATAAAGGATGCCATAGTCTAGCAAGGGAAACCTACATCAAATAGAGGAGTACCATACCGATTTTGGAAACATAACACAAAGTATGCAGAATAAGATAGAATCTCTGGCCAATACCTAAAATTTATCTGTATGTTTTGCAGGAAACTTCGCTCGTACAGGAACCTCTATATATTGCTCTACAAATCCTCAACATTAAAGGTAAACTTTATACGTAATCACTTACCAACACGGTATACTTGGTGATACCATTTCTTTTGTAAATCTTAAGAATTTATTTCACCTTTCACAGTTTTCTTGCTTGTTACTAATAACTAATCGAAGTTGAACATACATGTTATTTAGCGTAACGTGGGTATGCGTGTGTTCAGTGTTATTGAAAAATCACAACTGATGACCAATATCCGCCACAAAAAACTCTGAACTGCAAATTTGAAAATAAATACTATACATTAATGTCCAGGCAATATTTTTCTATACACAGAAAATATCGATTCAGTAGTCTTTTAAATCTCATGTGTAAAGAGTCCCATTGTTATTAAGACAATCTAGATTAGGTTTTTTTTTCTGTTGTCCATATTAACAGATTAATGAGTAATATATGTGAAGAAGCAAAATTCAAAATTGTAAATAATTTGGAAAATTTGAGTCTTTAAAACTGTAGTAAAGAATTACTTTACTTTTAAAAGTACTTTATTTAGACAATAAAGTACCGTACATTAAAGCGCCAAGTACAAGAAATAAAGAATTCTGCAAGCATAAATAGGTTAAAATGAAATTTGTGCAAATAAGCAGAATCTCATTGTGAAATACAGTCTATTCATATAGAGCATAAAGCAGATGAACTCGTAACATACTATCTTTAAAATGCGATGAGCTGAGCTAGTGCCGTCGACTTTTAACAGTGAGGTTACGGCAAATGCTGAGAACAAGTTTTGGGCCTTACTACATATCTACAAACCAGTAGTTTTAACAGTCACATAGGATTTGTGTGACCTGATGTAGGCTAGCCTGTTTGAATTTTTATCTAAGCAGCAATGTCCAAAAATGTGGAACTTCTGAGGTGAAGGTTGGTTGCATTTCATTATAGTTAATACATCTGCGTGGTCAACAAATAGGTCAAACCCAAAGGGTAGTTGCTAAAGTTCGGAGATTATAAAGTGCCAGATGCTAAAAATATTTAAATACTGAGTGTTCACTAGAGATACTGTGAAGATTATGTCACAAGTTGACTCTAGGCTATGAATTTCGAATTTAGGAGGATAGGTAATGGTTCAACAAGGGGCGTCCGAATCCAGTTATAAACTCGTGTTAACCCACACTACAGCGTCTACATTTACCGAACACCCTCCCTTTTATTCCACGGCTTAAAGAAAATTGAATTGTAGTCTCAAAATTAATCCTCATATTGGTTCTTGGAGGCAGTGCAAGTGCATCAAACAGAAAATAGTAAATATTTGTTTGTTTTGTATTATTTTTTCCAATTAAACATTTAACCATTTGTGTATTTGATAAATCCATGTTTCTGTATTTTTGTGTATTGTTTTGCAGTTTAAATCCGCGGATTTGTTTAGGCTGGGGACCCAGATTCCAATAATGATTCATAAGGAGGTCCCCGGATTCAAGTAAGAGATTAAGTGGAGGTCCACAGAAGTGAAACATTTAAGAACCACTGCTCAAAATGGGGGCACAAGAACCAGGCACCAATTTGTTAGTTAATGTTGCAGTTTTTGATTCACGCACACCAGTCAATTACTTGGACCTCTTGCCACTTCTTGAAGCAGAGGCTGTCTGCAATTGCAGGATTGTTCACAAGTGTCTTCTGTGGAGGTGTCCTTAAGCAAACCAGAGACAGGCGACAGACCATGGAATGGGTATTGCTTTTTTCCTGAGCTAAATTCCATTGGGAATGGGTCTTGTAATTTGAAGTCTAAACCTGTAGTTAGTATATGTTTGGGTTGTCTTTGCTTGATACGTCTCAAAAGGGGCGCACAGTCTACTGACCCCTTCATAACCATTGTCAGCTGTGAATGTGAAGGTTGTCACATGGGTTCTTGTCATTCCCTGTACTGTATTTTTTGAAGTGCCCTATCCTGTATGAAGCGTGAATGATTGTTTTGTGAGCCAAATAGGAGCATAAGTTGACATCTACCTTTTTTCTTTGGTGTTCTTTAGTTATATGTGGAGCTGATATGCTGGTCTATCCATTGGCTATAGATTTTAACTGTTTCAATTAGCTTCGTCAAGATCATAATTAATTTCTGATATTTTTCTTTGGTCTGACCTGTTCTGTTCAGTGGTGTACCTGGCCATGTGTTAAGTTTCCCTGTTCTAGGATTGTCTCCTTTGTGGTTCCCCAGGTCCTGCTATCTGGTTTCTCCTGCTCTGGTGCTTTGGGCTCAAACCTGTCTGCATCAAAGTGGTATATATGTGCCACCAATCATGGCTCCTATTAGGATTAAGCCGAAACCTAGACAAATTAGAAAAGAGAGTGAGTTTCCAGAATCATACTTGCAACTGACCAAGATGGTGAGAAAATACTGAGTCAAATTAAGCAAGCACTGGAGTTCTAGGGAGCTATCAAATAGAGTGGTTAAGTTCCTGGAACATGGCGTAGCTTTAATGGGAAGATGGGAAAGAGGAAAGCCTGGGTTCAGTGTTAAATTGGTTAGTTGAGGCACAGAAAGGACCACATTGACATGTGAATTACGGGAAGACGACTGAGACAGTGACATTAGTTAAGCTTTGGCCGATTTTGTACAAAAACGGTATTTCATGGCTGAAATATACAATAGCACAGTCTAAGAACTGCATGAAGTTAATGTGACTGGGTAGGGTAGTGCTGTAAGCTGGTTCTCAATAAGCCAGAAAGAGAAATAAGGCCTGCAATTGAAGGGTACTTAAAATGTAAACCAACTCTGCTTTTAGTGGTCTTCCAGCCAGTTAGTTTCATACCAGTGAGATCTGCTTTAGCAGATTGTTCATGGCGAATAGTGTTTTTAAACACATTTCATTGTTTTTACAATACCAAGCAAAAAAAGCATTAATTAACCTATCAATTTATCTTTTGGAAGCAAGATTAAATGTCAGTAGAATTCAACATATTTTGATCTCGCTATGCTAGTGCAATATATAATTCATTCACACAGTGTAACTATTCTTTAAACTGACATCCACTGGGATTTTCTTTATTTCCACTCTTTAGGGCCATACACTCCTCCTGCCAATGCCAGGCCCCTTAGGGGGGTTAGTCCATCTCTTTGTGGGTCACCATTAACAAACTTAGTAGGGGGTGAAGGATGTGGGTGCCCTTTTTCTTGCCCCTGCGGGGGTGGGTCCTGACCTATCCTGCCCTCCTCTTTGGCACTGTTGCATCCCAGACTCTTGCCATCTTTCTAATTCCATGGTTCACATCCCTATGCAATAAAGTACTTTCTCGTTCTGCCCACTTCATCACCTCTCTGTGCCACGCATAAGCTGTGGCTTTTAACACGTTTCTAACTGATCGTTATTTGCCATTTTGCAGTGACCAATTGTAAGTCTGTAAATCTACTCGTTACTTTGATGGTCTTGGACCATGCATGCAGCCCCATTAGATAAACTTCGATATTTTGTATGTATTTGGATCTGTTGTCGCATTATGCATGTTGACCACTCGTTCTCAGTGATCCGATAATTCAAAGCAACCCCAAGGGTAGGTGGAAAACGTCTGAGCCCACCTCTCTGCTTCTGAGGCTGCTTTCACGTAGGTACCTGGGTGAATTCTATTGACTCTCTTAGAATTGACAAAGACCTTTTGAATCTTGTAGAAATGGATCAGTTTGAATAAGACCTTTCTAGAACTTTTAGGAGTATTATATAATATTATATCCCATTCTCCCGTGATAAGGGGCTTAACCATCTCTCGGGCCTATTTATCCAGCAGAGGGTGTTTTCAGCGTTTGGCCTGTCACAGGAGTGCCTGATGAATTAATGTTATTGCCTTTCGTTTACTGTTGGAGGTGCGAAGTTCTCTAAGGCCCTGGTGTACTTGCGGTTCACTGCAGCTTGTTTTCCACCGTTTCTGCAACACTGCGCTGATGGAGTCTGGAATGAGGAAGTGTCGTCCTGGGAGGTCATAATCTCTTTTTAAGTCCCCAAACTCAACCTGACATCTCATTTTTGCCGTTCATGTTAGATGTTGTTAAGTTTTTGAATTTGGTGGATTTTTTTTATATTCAAAATATTACATAGTGTGTGCCTGAGATGGTTTTCAGTTTATTGGTAAAATTGTCCTGCTGTGCCACAGAAAATTAATGTTTTAAGTCTGCAAGTGTTACCTTGAATAAATGTCGTTTCCAAAAACACGATTATTTATATATTTATTAATTCGTTATTGTGCTTTTACTCCAAGTGCTTCACGCTTACAACGCTGTACAATAGCCATAAAAAAGAAAGGCATAGTAACAGTCTGAAAGAAGCTGACCTTGCAGAAAAAGGGAGCTGATTCCAGAACAAAGGAGCAGATAGCTCAAATGAATGAAAACGGGAAGACATGGGAGAACATGGAGGGAGACTGTAACAAATATCTAGGGACATAAGAAGAAATCAAAGAAGACCGATATGAAGGCACAAGATAATGATATAATTTGCAGTCAATACAAAAGAACTGAAATGTACACTGATTTGCAAACAGAAACCCTAGAATTGCATGCACATAGAATAGGTGGTGGCAGGTAAGGAAGAGAATAGAAGACCAATACAAGAATTCTGAATGGACTGTGTGTGGAAGCCCCCACTCTTATAATAAACAGTCCTTTTCATGGTGTACCACAAAAGTCACTACATAAACCTGTGCTTAACCCTCAGGTAACTTAGCACAAAAGCACTCAGGCTTAACTTAATGGCAATGTGTAAAGTATTTATATGCAGCAATCAAACCTTAATAAAGTGGAAAAAAACCAACGCAGTCACAAGTTCAGTCTGACCGTGATGGGGCATGTGTCGGATACACGGACAAGTTTCGTCCTGGTACTGAGTTTTACCTTCTCTGAGTCCAAGTCTATGTTGGGAGCTGCAGCAGAGCTTGCATTGGCGGTTGATGCAAAACGATCTTTGTTGATGCGAAGAGGGGGTTGGGCTTTTCGGATGGTCGCTGTTTGGCATGAAGAGCTGGAGCTTTGCGGAGGTGCGAGGCCTGACGCTGATGGAGTTAGCAGCGTTACTCGGCCAGCCTGCATCCAGTGCCTTCCTGACTCTATTTGCCCGACTCAAGAGCCCTACCTATCCCCTCGACATGCGGCTGCCACTGCGGGGGTCATAGCTGCGAGTGAAGGTTCCATTAGTAGGACGACACCGCTTCTGGATAGCAAGGGATACCTGTGAGACCTGAGAGCAAAATGGCTGAGCCCCCTTCCACCATTTATACCTATAAATGCGGATGAAGAGCTCCAACAGTAACTGACTAAACAGCAGAGAGGCCGCCTGAGACCGGGGGGGCTCCTGTGCTTCGATCTGGAACCGGAGCTGGATCTCGTATGGTCGCATACAGAGCATTGCCCTAAGACGGTAACTACCGCCTATGGACCCGACAGCGAGTGGAGCGTTGCCCGGCAGAGGTGGACGTAAGGCACTGTGGAACTGCATCATCACTGGTGTAAGCGTGACAGTGCGGTGACTGGAGTGGTGGATGGCTCCCAGTCGACAGTGGTCGAAAGAAGATTTGAGGAGTCCTGAGGGGGAGAGGCACAGAAAGGCCTTGGTGAAGTAGTACGGGCTGGACTGAGGACCTTGCATTCGGTGTCGCTGGAGGCATCCGGAGGCCGCTGGGTCCGTGCTGGGGCAGGGGCGTTGCTCCCTCGCTCTGGGCCTGTGGCCCCTCCCTTAACTTTTGTATTGCGGGACCGACCCAAGACTTGTGGGGCGGCTTCAGAGATTACCGTGCACTGCCTCTGGGCCTGCTGTCGACCTCGAACAGGAGCTATTGGGATGACTTGACTCTGGCGTTTCCCCTCGTAGTGAGGTGTAGGAGTCGGCTGATGGAGACTGAACCCGAATTACGAGGTGAGAGGTGGCCAGGTCTGCAATTGATGGCTGCTTCTGAGCCCTCTTTTTATTAGGAGGGTGAGGTGCTGGAGCTGCCGTAAGCACACAAGCACCAACACCAATTTGGAGGCTCCCACTTTAATGGCGTGCAGAGGATAATTGCCTACAAGATCCTGGTACACCAGCCTGTGGATTTGGGCCCTAGTTGGATCTGGCTGAGATGAAATTCAGACCTGAGTTCCATTGCCCTCAGTTTATGGCTCCTACTGCCTCTTGGCTTGCGCTGCTGATGGAGCAGAGAGTGGGGGCCCTGCACACATTGGAGGGCACTGGTCAACGGAGTGCTGGACTTGAATGTAGACTGAGGCGTACATGCAGCGTGCACTGTTCCAGGAGAAAAAATTCTCAAGAATTTAAACTCCTTGAAGAAATCAAGTATTTTGTGGGAAATGGGTGCTTGATATCTACTTTTCGGTCTAAAGATGGTATCTGCAGTGTCTCTTTGTTCATCTTGCGGTTGTTCCATCACGTTGGAAAAATAGTGGCGTAATTTTAGTTTACGCATGAACTTGTAAAGTGCCACATTTGTTTCTAACAAGGTGGTGTCATTCATAGGCACAAAGGTCATCCCTTTATTTAAGGTCATGAGTTGTTGCTTGGTTAGTTCCGTTGATGAGATGTTGATAATTAAGCTACATTCTTTCCGCTGCGTACTGTTCTTCCCTTGTCCTCTCCTTGTGGGCCGCTTGTTTGATCTAAAGTTACCTGTTGTTTCAGCGGTGGTGGTGGCTGGCCTGACGTCGGAACCTGTAACAAAAAAAAAGACCCAGTCGTCGAAGTGGTCGCTCCTGGCGTTTCAGTGGTGTGAGTCACCACAGAGGTTTGAATCATGGATGTTGACCCAGATTTGGTGACTGGAGGTAGTGTAGCTGAAATATCCTGATCAGTAGTGATACTCTCTTCGCTTGAAGTGTTTGTCTTGTGGGTGGTAAAGCGTTTCTTAGCATAAATCTCCGCCCAGGTGTATACCTCATTTAACTTATTATCAATAGCATCACGCCAATACTTTCTGATTTTACCTTCTTGGAGTTCTTTATTATAGCGATCCAGTTTTAAATTTAAATCTTCCAAAGTGGTTGCCCAAATTTGAGGTTCAATGCTTATTTGAAGTTATTTTTTAAGGTTGAAAATCTCTTCATCCAACTCCTGATGGTCCGGGATAACTCTTCTATAATTAACAAAATCAGATCCAGTGAGCACTTATTGAGTATTGAGAACCATTTGTCCATGAATTGTGGGTTTAAGTTGAACCTAAACAGCATAGGTCGTAGCGCTATTCTCAATCCACATGGAATGCATTTGGCACAATGGTATTGTACCAACGTGGAAGCATGCAGTCGTTGATTTACGGAGTGCTGGAACACTGGTAGAGAGGGCTGGGCAGCATTAGCCCCTCCTCTGGAAACACAGGCAAGCCTTCCAGCAAGCGTGACCAAGATCTTGAGAGCGCAAATGGCCCACCGGACAAGACTGAGAGCACATCCCGGCCTGTAGAGCCTCCTAAGAACCCCACGTTGCAGGACATCCTTCAAGCCATAACAAATTCCTGTGAGATACTGGAATCCAAAATACACGCTATCAACATAGACCTGGGCCTCCTATTCTAGGATTGTAAACGGCTTGCAGAGAGAATAACAATAAATGAGCAGACTTTGGGAGACATACCGCCTACAGTTACTGCGATGAAGTAACTAACGACGATGGAGGCGAAGGTCTGAACTCTTGGCTGCAGGCGGAGGATGCATAGAACCACTCCTGTTGCAATAATAGCTGAGTCGGTGGGACTACCAAAGAAGGTGGAGGGCGCCAACATGATGACCTACATCGAGAATTGGCTGCGCACAGTGGAGCCTGAAAGCTTTTCTGCCTTCTTAGCACTCGAGAGAGCACATTGAGTCTCATCGAGGTCCCCTCGGCCTGGCCCAACTCGACCTTTAGTGGCTTGACTACTGCAGTAGAAAGATCGTGATAGTATCCTGGCGCAGGCCAGGCAGAGGGAGGAGATTGGGGACGGCAATGCTATTGTGTGGATTTTCCTGACTTCTCAAAGGAGGTACATAGATAAAGAGCATCTTTCCACGAAGCTAATACAAAAGGACGGCAGTTAGATTTCAAATATATAGTGCTATTCCCCGGGAAGCCGATGACCTTGGAGGGGACACAATTCTTCCATTCCCCTACAAGAAGTATTGGACTGGCTGGATTCCGTGTGCATTCCAGGGACTGACCAGGGCCCTTGGCAGCTCTACTGCTCCGTCACAGGTGAAGGAGCAGCTCGGAAGGCAGTGGAAGTAGTGGCCAAGATGAGGGGGAGAGAATCAAGGTCTCCATCGCCACCCCCACACAGGACTCTGACTCTGATCATGGCTCCAATGATTCGGAGGGGTCGAGCCTAGAGTTGCCCAAGGTGACGCTGAAATTGTCAGGTGACTTAATTTGAACTGCATGTTGAACTGGTAATGGGTTGCTGGTGCCATACAGTACAGCGACTTCCTTAATTCATATAGGGGCACCTGAGTAACATATGGGGCACCGAGCACTGAGCCGTATTCCTAAGACTCATTGAAATATGCTGGATGGGGGCCTGATAACTGGGGGAGCTTATTGACTACCCCCCTTACTCACATATAGCATGGTGGAACTTTACAGATTCATTCTGTTTTCTTCTACGGTTTGGATGAGTGTTTTTGATCTGCTTGTCCTGGGGAGGGGGGAGTTGTTACACTAAGTTTTGTTCTAGCAGTTGGGAGGTTACAAGTCGTACAACAATGTGTAATATGCTCATTCTAAGCACGAGGGGCAGCAGTGCGAGGAGCTGGGGTGGGGGCAGAGGAATAGCTTCTTTCCAGATGTCACTCATAGCTTAGCAGAGAATGTATAAATGCTTATCTTGGAACATCCAGGGAAGACATACCATGCCAAAACGCTACAAAGCGTTCATTTATGTGAACAGGAGAGGGGTCCAAATAGCATTATTACAGGAGACACACTTTTTTTTCAATATATTTCTTTTTATTAACAAAAGGCATCATCAAATTACATCAGTGCATATGGTAGAGGAGGGTAATTCACAAGTACAGTACCAGTATCAACATATCAGCGATAGGGGGAAAGGGGGGGTGGGGGGGAAGAGCACGAGGTACAATTAACAGGCAGTTTTACACGTAGGGATCAGAGGGACAGAGTAGAATCCAGCTCAACGATTGCAGGTGTTGTACAAATGTTTCCTCTATATTGGTTCCAAGGTCCTCAAATACTGTTCCATTTTCGAAGGCGGCCTCCAGCCAGATAGACAGTTTTTTCCCGGAACATACACCAGTCCATACTTTCTTTCCACTTGTCCATAGTAGGAGGCCTCGCGGACCCCCATAGCTGAGCAATATTACGCTTTGCAATCATATTCCCAAGAGTAACCCATTGAGTTTGTGCAACGTTGAGGTCCGTGGGCTCCCAAACATTCAATAAACATCTCCTAGCTTCTGGTAAGAGCCGCGCATTTGTTACCTCATGCATTGTATCATGTACCCCGGTCCAGTACTCCACCATATCTCGACATTCCCACAATATATGGAACAATGTTCCCACCCTGCCGCATCCACGCTTACACAAGTCATCCTGCGAGAACCCCATTGCAACCATACGGGGACAGGTGACCTAGATCCTATGCAGAATTTTCAATTGGACAAGTCTCAGTCTGGCCGGAACAGCGACTTCCTTCGGGGAAGATATCGCAGACTGCCAGTCTTCATCGTCTAGTTCAATACCCTCTTGCACCCACTTATTTCTTAACTCTCTCAAGAGGTCAATTCTATGATTTATCAATTTTTTATAAATGAGTGAGATGGTCCTATCTGGTAAGTACCCATCTAATATTCGGTCTTCTAATAGGGATGACTCTGGTATAACCTCCCCACCCAGGGGATATTGATTTCAGAGCATGGCGCACCTGTGCGTAGCGGAAATATTCGGTACCATTCAAATCATACTCCGCTTGTAGTTCCACAAATTACTTAATTTTACCCTTCGCCCAAACATCAGCCACAGTAGAGATCCCCATCAAGTCCCATTTGTCAAACCCTTTCGTGTTCCACAACCGGCCTAACATTTCCAATCCAAATAACTGAGTAGCCAACGTCAACCGATTTCTCCATCCCAAAGAACAGGTAGCATCATGCCATATACGTACTGCTACTCTAGTTGGGCCCGTTAAATTTTCTCCACAGATCTAGTATAAAGCGCTCTGTTGTAATCACCACCAGGGAGTAGACATCTATCCATTGCGTAGCCTGGATCCGTATTAGACCCATAAGTGCCATGATTTATAGCTCCCAATTGCGACGCCCAATAGTATCTTTTAATGTCAGGGAGAGCAATTCCCCCATCGTACCATGGGAGAGTCAACTTAGCCAGCGCAATACGTGATCGACCATCCCAAAGCAGACTACGCTGCAATCCCTCCACTTCCCCAAAGTACTAGCCGGTACCACATCCATAGTATTTTGAAGGGCATAAAGGAATCGCGGCAAATACATCATTTTAAATAGGGCTGCACGTCCTTATAGCGAAAGTGGAAGTTTCTTCCAGCTCGCAACATCACTTTTCAAGCGAGTCAGCGGAACAGGAGACACACTTGACAGGTAAGGAGGGCATTGCAGCACCTCTGGAGGGGTCAGGCGTATTGACAATGTTTTTGGCATACGCCGGTAGTGGGGGAAGCGGGGGGTCCTAATATGGGTTAGGGCAGGAGTGCCTTTCCAGTTGGTTGACATATTAGTGGATCCAGAGGGTAGGTTTATGGTTGTGCAAGGACAACTTTGAGGGACGTGACATAACTATAGTAAACATATATGCCCTGAATGTAAAGCAGAGCACTTTTAGGGGGAATCTGTTGAGACACCTTGCACCCTATCTAACTACTTCAACCACAATAGGTGGGACTTTAATTGTGTATCTGATACTCAACTGGACTGCTCCCACCTTCCACTTCCTGACTCCCAGACCATTCGCACAGCCAGGGCTTCCAGAGACTGGCAACAACATTGGGGACACAACTAAGGGAGAAGGCTAAACCCAAAGGGGTGAGACACCCCTCCTCTGGACTGCACAAGGTACATGTCCACCTAGATTTGTTTCTCTGCACACCAGATTTTCATAGCTTAGTACGTGCTATAGAGTAACTCTCCTGCACCATTTCAGATCATAACCAGAGTTTCTGGAGGACCAGGCCTTCTGTGAGACGCTTCGAACCAAGTTAATATAATACAATACTTTACCGATAACCTAGCTACTGCTTCCTACTCGCAGATTGAATGGGATGCCTTCAAGGTGGTTCTCTGGGGGCACTTGTAGGAGGCTGGCTTAGTATATGGTGCACCCTTATCTAAGTGAAGCACATTGCACTAATCCAGGCAACCCTTATGGTGATTTTAGTGCTCTTAGACAACCATAGAAAGCTCTCTAAGTGGCAGCTGTGGAGAGCAGCCTTCAGGCTTAGTCCAGAAGGAATGTTAGGCAGCCTGTTTTACCAGAACTGTGATATAGTGTAGGTTAAACGAAAAAGAACCACACAGTATAGTTATAAAAATAGGTATATTTATTATAAAGACTCACTAACACATTAGTATACCTCCAAACTTAGAGATGTCAACCAAATACACACAATACTTCACTTGTAAACAGGTATGTAATCACAAATACACAATAATCTTCAGGGATAGACCAAACCATATACTAAAGAAATGGAATGCGAACTGCGACTTAAGTCGGGACTCGTACCAGAAGACTCAGAAGAGCTGAGGGTCAGAAGGGACCACCCACTGTAAATTGAAATTGAAATTGAAATTAAAATATTTATAAAGCGCACATACACCACACGGTTTCTTGGCGCTAGTAAGTACCCAGGAACCCCACGGAGGCTGTGTGCAGGTGTAAACACAGCTGCATACTCTATGCAAGTCAATGGGAAAGTCACGGTTGCAGCTTTCACGAAGGACCCTTCCAAGTGGACCCTGAAGAAACCCAGTGAAAGACAGAAGGTTGGAGATTCACCCCACCCGTGGATACCCCTGGACCCAGGATACCTACACGAGGGAAACTGGAACATAGGTGCGAAGTGATGTTGGGTACCACTGTAGACCACAATGGGGGACTTTAGGAAAGATGCCGCTGGCGAGGAAGGTGGAAGAGTCCAGTAGAATCCAAGGATGGAATATTGAAGGGAAGTACCTGCAAGCAGAGGTGACAGAGTCTATGCCACTTGGAGGAGACCAATGACCACCAGTGACGGAAGATGCAGGGGTGATGATGGTGACCTTGTCGTTGCAGCTGGGAGAACTAGGCGATGCTGCGGAAGACCAGGAGCCGTTCATGAGCTGTCCCATGTTGGAAGTCAGGGGGGGTTCAGTGCCTGGCGGGAGCACCAACAAGCCTTGGCAGCAGCAACAGACGTGGTAAACAAAAAAGGTACAAGGTTGGGACCAGCAAGGTTGAAGGAGCTCACCAATTGCAGGAAAGTCAGAGCAGGCCCTGAGCAAGCTGGAGAGCCCACTGACGCCAAAGAATACCCTCAAGAGGACCCACAGACCTAAGGCACAGGAGTCGCAAGAGGACCTCTAGCAGCTCACCGAAGATGCAGGTCCATGGTGCTACGGATGCGGGGAGGACAAAGATCTTGTCAGGAAGAGATGGTGGAGGCTGGAGCTTCTTGAAGCCCGAAGATCTCTGGAGTAAGCCTCTTGGCAAAAGCATGGCTGGTCAGTGCATAGAGTTTCCCACGAGGGCTACTGGCCTCAAACTTGCTTAGAGGACAGGTCAGACCTTGAGGGAGTTGCAGAAACACTACCTGTGTTGCTGAGCCTTTCGTAGTCCGTTGGATGTCAGGAGCAGCTGACCGGTCGGCTTCATTACGGTACCTGCAGATGCAGGGGAGTAACTCCTTCCCTCCAAGGGAGATTCCTTTGGTATCTTTGATGCCCACCAGCCTGGACAGAAACCAGAATGAAGCACATACGATGAAGACGTGCAGGACAGCGAGACCAGTAGCAGAATGAGTCTTCCTTGGTGCAGTCTTGGTTCCAGGCAAAGTCCAAGGCACCCAGACAGTCAAATTTGCAGTGGTTTCTGGTTTGAATCTTGTCCCACAATGAATCTGAAGAGCCACCCACAGGTGAGCCCTCAAGTAACTTAGGGAAAGTGTTGGAACGATTCACGGGTCCCTCCCAGAGGAGGGGCTGAACAAAGGGGAGGATACTCCCTTGTCCTTTATCCAGTTTTGTACCATAGCAGGAGCCAAGCGCTCCCTGAACTGGCTCAAACTGGTGTATGCAAGGAGGGCAGCAAATGTGCTCTTCAAAGCAGTCTGGTGGCGTTGGCAAGCGCCCCCACCATGGCCCAATACACTAAGACCTGTCTAGGAGGTGGTCATACCTTCCTGTGACAGGAAACCTAATGTTCTACCTTCCCCTACTCAAGCTCAGCTCAGCAGTAGGAGGGTTGAATCGTGTCTGAGGTCGACAGCAGCACTAGATTGTTGGCAGACCCTGAAAGGCTGTTACTGGTAGTATTAGGGGGTTCCCAGAGGAGCCCCCCAATGCATGTAATCATACCTCGAAAACCAGTAACAGGGGTAAGATTCAAACATATCTGATATCAAACATGCCCTGGTTCAGCACAACCAATATGCAGTTAATGATGCATTGCCACTATATGTATGAAGATAGCTGACCACACTTAAAAAGCCCGGAGAATTGACTCCGGGGTTTGTAGTGGGTGCCCCCTTACACTTATAACCTAGCAGCCTGCCTTCAGGATTGAACGGCCTGCCTTAGGGGTGACATAGGTTTTACGTGCTGTGATCTCAGATTTATGGAAACTTAAATCTGTTGTAAGTGGTGCTAGCACCAACTTAGAAAAACCAAAGGTGATGATGGACGGAGCGTTGACAATACAAACACTCACCCCCAGTCAACTGATCTGGGTTTAATCCATCACCGTTCTTTAGCTCACTCCGCCACCCCAGTTCAGACATGGCCATATGCAAATCAGTCTGACCCTGTGCCTCATGGGAACAGTCCAGCCCGAACTGCCTAGCCAGATCTTCCCTGGACCGGAATCAAGCTTCCCAGGACCGGTTTCTGGCATTACAGCCGTCTTCAGCTGGGCTTGCTTGAATCCAGTGGCAAAGTGAGCAAGGGACTCACGTCTGAGCATACCCTGCCAACTTAGGGCGAACAAAGAAAAACCAAAGGTGATGATGGACAGAGCGTTGACAATACAAACACTCACCCCCAGTCAACTGATCTGGGTTTAATCCATCACCGTTCTTTAGCTCACTCCGCCACCCCAGTTCAGACATGGCCATATGCAAATCAGTCTGACCCTGTGCCTCATAGCACCAACTTACGCAGGCTGCAATGGCATAACTGTAGTCACAGTTTGAGTGGTCTCTCATGGGTGGCATAATACATGCTGCAGCCCATTGGAGATCACTGGTGTACCTATGCCCTGGTTACTTTAGTATCATATACTAGGAACTTACATGGGTACACATGTAGACAATTGGGAAGGTACCAAAGTACTTACCACTGTCAAATTTAGGGAAGAAGCACAGTGACTGGGGTCCCGATTAGCAGGGTCTAAGTCAGACAAGTCCTAAAATAGGACAACATCAGCAAAAAGTGGGGGTACCCATAAAAGCAGATCCTTCTTTCCTAAAGCACTGTTTATCTGAATTGAAAGGGTATCGGGCACACATTGCTGGGGGAAGTCCATACTGCTAATAGAGTGCTACAAGTCCTTAAAATCAGACAACCAGGATATCCTGAGCTGCAGACAGAACTCCTTGAGGCTAAGGAGGTGATGGTGATGCAAGTTGCTTTGATTGTAAACAATACATGGATAGAACACCTGCAGGGCGGGATGGATCGGATTCTCTGCTGGTTTACCTGACCAGTCCAGACAAGCGTAGCTCGACCATAGTGGAGCTAGAGGACACGAGGGGGACATACACGCAAGAAGGAATCAATGACATATTGGCCCGCTATTATTCAACCCTATACACTAGCTCGGCCACGCAGGTCATTGCGGCGATACGAACATACCTAGAGAACTTACCTTTGCCACTACTTGTAGAGGAGGAGGTGAAACACCTCGAAGGGGATATTACTTCATAGGAGATAACAGTTGGCATTAAACGCATAGCACGTAATAAGACCCTGGGAACCAATGGTTTCCCAGTGGAATTCTACGCCATGTACTCTGCAGAGCTAATACCTAAATTGGTTACTTTATGCATGGTGGACAAGGCTACCGGGCCCCTACCAGACACTAACACCCCTACCGGACACTAACAAGGAAGCAGTGATAGCCCCTGTCCTAAAACCGGGTAAGCCTGCCTATGACAAGTCCGCCTACCTCCCGCTTTCGATGCTCAACATCGATTACAGAATTCTGAGTAAAATCCTAGCAGTTAGGCTACTGCCCTTATTGCCTAGATTGATCAACCCAGATCAGGCAGTATTTATCCCAGTCCGCAATACAACGGTTAACATCCGATGACTACTGGCAATAAGCTAGGACGAACGATAAAGAGGTTGGCAACGGTATTTGCTGTAGATATTGAAAAGGCATTCAACAGTCTGGAAAGCCACTACTTATACGAAGTGATGTACCGTATGGTACAGTGTGAGTTTCATTACATAGACTCGGTTGTTATATACTAGTCCTATGGCTAGGACACGCACAGGGAGGACTATTACAGCAGGTTATTCGGTGGGACAGGGAACACGGCAGGGTTGCCCCATGTCTCCCCTGCTATCTGCTCTCATCATACATGGAGCCTTTGTTGGCTTTGGCTCGTTCTGGGTGTCTGTACAGAGGTTTGCGTATTGGACGACATCAGTGCTCTATGCAGATGACTTACTCACCTTCTTGAGCAACAGAGAAGACCACTTGAAACGAGCTTGATCCATTTTGGAGGAGTTTGGACTGTTATCTAGACTGAGAGTCAGCTGACAGAGATCCAGGCTCTTTCCTGTGGGGCTGGGTTATAGGCCCCCCCCCCCCCCGTAGGGACTGGCCCAGCTGCAATCGGAACCCCAATGCTTGATGTACCTTGGAGTTAGGATTTACCATGACCATGCCATGCTGACCTCCTAGATGGGAACGTGGGGTCAGCTGTTTGTTCTCTGAGGTCCTCCGTTAACTTCCGGAGGACGCTGTCGCTCTGTGGCAGGCCGGATAGCTCTCCTGATGATGGTGGCACTACCCCGCCTTCTCTGTTATTTTTGCTACACACCCACTTTGGGCCCCAAAGGCATTATTTAAGGAGCTGGATCAATTTCTCCCTGCGTTTTTTTAGGGAACAAGACACAAACGAGTTACGCTAGCAATGCTACAGTGCTCAACAACGGCAGGGAGGGGGGGGGGGGGGGGCTCCCTGATCTGGAGACATATTATATTGTATCCCAGTTTCAATGTCTGATCCAGGGGCTAGCACATCGTCAAACCGGGCCCCTTTATACCGCCACTACTTGACCTCTATAGAGTGTTTCTCCCGGGAGAAGGTCACCTATTAATGACTCCGAGGAGCTGCAAGTGATGGCTAACTAAATGCTGAGGCAGAGGTTTTCAGAAGATGCATGCTAAAATTCCCTATTCCCCGAAATTACCCCTAGACCTACTATGAGCATTACCGCATGGTGGCAACTTCCGTATCCTTGACCTCTGGATTGAGGCAGGGGCGACAAGAGTAGTAGACCTTCTCAGGGATTCAAAACTGCTCCCATTCGAGGAATTCCGTGTGGAATTTGATTTACCCCAGGGACACTTATTTCTACACAGGGCACTCTCAACAGCAATACGCACACACTGGAACACGGGCACCACAGAACCTCCTACATCACAGAGTTGTCAATACATAGCTCTCTCTGCGGATACCATTCAGACATCTCCTGTTTGTATATAGCGTTGCAAGCAGACCAGCAACAGCCACTAGAAACGCTATGATCCAGATGGGAGAATTACTTGGGCATTCCTATTGCTGAAAGGGACTGGAACAACATCCTAGATGGAACACACAAAGTCTCTCGCAATGCACACTTTAAACTCATTAACTATTATGTTTTACATAGGTCGTACCTGACTCCAGAGCGCCTGTGCCAATTCTTCTAAGTGACAGACGCAGCATGCCCTAGATGTGGAAAGGGGAAAGCTCATATTGCATATGTTCTGTGTGTGCCCTATTCCAACCGCTTTCTAGGAAGGGATCTTCCACACGCTGGAAGAGATTCTCAAGAGAGATGTTCCCCATACCCCTGGGCATTGTTCATTGTGATGGTTTCCCCACTCATCTAAGACAAGTCACAAGTAAGTTCCAGCACTTGGAATTTGTACTTGCCAAACGAAAGACAGTGAGAAATTGGAAGTCCTCGGGGCGTCCTCTTATCCCTGTGTGGATAAGAGAATTAATAAAATGGGCAGGCTTCGAGGGGAGGATACTCCTATGAGAAGCCAGGAGAGGCATAGGGAAGATTGAAATAGCAAGGCCTGGGGTACTATAGCGGACGTGTTATCCAACCCAGAGGCGTATACATCTGTGGGGTCACCTGCAGGATTGGCATGATTATTCCTGCTCAGCGATGTTCCGCCTGCCCTGTCCGGTAATGTGCACCCTTCAAAATTTACTGAGAATTTATACTTGGCTGAATGTACTTATTGTCGTCTTAGCTGACGGGCTGGAGCCCTTCTTTGAACATGCTATGTAATACCACGTTTGCATTGCGGTACTGACTCATTGGGGGTGGAGTAAGTTGAAT
Source organism: Lissotriton vulgaris (assembly GCF_964263255.1). NCBI lineage: Eukaryota > Metazoa > Chordata > Amphibia > Caudata > Salamandridae > Lissotriton > Lissotriton vulgaris. Next base: position 1,700,742,269 of record NC_141687.1, read on the forward strand.
GTTTATCGTTTGCATATCATTAGACAGATCATTTTTAGCTGCACTGATTACATATTGAGATGTATGAAACCCAATAAAATCAATTTTAAAAAAAAGCTTTGCATTGGCAGTCAACGTGAAGTATCACCGTTGGCATGCAGAGTGGGCAGCTTCACATCAACGTGGCTTTTCGGATAGTCCATTTGCGATCAGGACTAGCCCAAAAACCTCTGGATCTTCACCTGGAGCTCAGGACTTGTAGTTTTGTGGCATGATGAGTTCCCTCTGATGCCAAGCAGGGGTCCAGGAATTTGAGGGGCACCTCCTTGGGACCAAGATTCACTCCAGAAGAGACCAGCAACAGGGCTCAGGCACGACCCAGTTGATGTCGGGCTGTTGCAGGAGAGGCATCTGAGAGCTAGCTGTCTCTGTACCTCAGACAGGAGGCCAGCCAACTGACCCTTTGAGTCGGTTCTGGAGAGCCTCGGATCAAGGCAAGCAGGTCCAGTCTTCCTTCTTCGGACAACGGGACAGCCCTTCTTCTGACTCTTCCGCAGGTAGTGTTCTAACGAGGGGGCCAGTAGTTTCCATTCTTACACCCATTGCCAGCCTATGGGCGGAAATGCCCACTTTGTCTAACCTTCCCCCTTTCCTTGGTTTGGCTTCAAACTGTCTAGGACAGGAAGACCTAGGAGTGAGCTGCAATCGTCAGTGGCATGTTAGGCAGCCCTTGCTTAAAACTGCAATACAGGCTGCTGTGGCAGGCCTGAGACTATGTTTTACAGTGCTACTTTAGTGGGTGGCACAAGAGGTGGTGCTGCACACTAGTAGCATTTCATCTACAGGCCCTGGGTTTATATAGTACCATTTATTTACTTGCAAGTAAAATAAATGTGGCAATTAGGTGTATGCCAATTTTATCATGTTTTCAGGGAGTGAGAACCAGCACTTTATCCCTGGTTAGCTGGGATAAAGTGCAGATTCCTTATGCCAAAAAAATGAGTTCAGTAAAAATAGGTGAGTGAAGGCAAAACGGTTGGAGGAATACCACGCCAAGGATGCCAGGTCTAACCGACTGTATTGGAATCCAGTTATGCAAGCCTACGTATAAAGATGAATAGTGATTGAGGTGATAAAGCACCATTGTTTGCAGTAGCCATTTAAGTTAGTAAAATGGAATACGTGTTTTGACTTTACGGACATTAGAGAGACGATATTGACATGATTTGGTTACAGAAGCAAGTAGAGGTGCAAGATTCTAGGTTTCGAGCTGAAGAATAAAGAATAGAAAAAAATAGGTGGAATAAAGACAAGAGGTGGATATCACAAGTTGTGTGAGTGGGTGAAAGACTGGGTCAATTTTAGAAAAAGGTGTGGTGATCCAGGCCTCGATAGCAAGAAGGGATGTTGAGACCTGTTTCTGAAGAGCAATAGAAAAGAGAATTTAAGAGTCATCAGCATAAGTGACATTGCACACTATGGTGCCCATTAATTCACTTTTTGCTTGCATTCGTGTCACTGGTGTGCACCATCACTGAAAATTAATGGATACAATATATATTTATTGCCTTATTTAATAATGAAGGTATTTGCTAATATATTTCTGCTTCTGAGAATATCTCGGTATTTATGTACCTAGTCGATGGGGGAAGTTTACCTTTCTGGTGAGTTATTTGGCCTCTTCATGACGTAGAGAGCACATTAAACCTTTTCCCCTTTCGTTAACTTGACATTTGAGACTAGGAAAGAACTTTGTTTTGGGTAACAATAATACTTCATCAAATCTTGAATTAGTGGGGAGCAGAGATTTGACAGTGTAAATCAGAGAGCACTATGAAACTGCAATTGGAAGACCTGAAAATCGGATGGCTAGAGATGCAGAATTAACAGCTGTCCATAACTGAGAGGAATCCACCATATGATCATCTTGCCCAGGTTTCTGTATTTCCTAATTCACATTCCGGTTGCCCTGATTAAATTGTCGAGACTTTCTGGCATGCTAACAAACCTGTTTTGGCAGGTAAATGTGTTATTGTTGAAGGGGGATTGCTAGCCCTATTATATAGTTAGGGTGGTTGTACGGTCACAAATCTTAATAGATATTGGATCTTGAAAAATGCTACTGAGTAGCTGAACTTGCCTCGTCCTAAGTCTTCCCCAATGCAGTACATGCGCGAGTAAAAACTGAAATAACTATCGGGGACACAGTAGTACTAGAATAGTCTGTTTGTGGTACATCTGAGCACCTGGGATGTAATTAAACAAGTATGCTGACACATATGGCTGAGATACCCGCCACCCCCTCTCAACACAATCCCCAAAAGGAGGGAAACCGGAAACAGTTCTTAAAGTTTTTGGATGTGGGATGGAGTGACCATCCCGGCCGTATTTATTAAAACAAAAAATTAAAACATTAAACGTTTTCATGTTATGTACAATTTCATTATCACATTACGATGTTTGGCTAACCTTAACATAATCTCTAATACAGAGGTTCTCCTAGCCGAACTAGCATCCTACAAAAAACATTCTCTAAGAACACTGAAATTGTACATCCTAACGTTTAAGGGCCAACGGCAAGGTCATAACCGGTGTCAAGATCCCTAACCAGACTTACCCCTCCCACTTGGGAGGGGCGACAGCACAGAGGCTTACCTCAAGTGCAACTACTAACAATTTCCCTTGACTTGACGGGGGCACTTAAGACTCGACGCCATTTAAAGGTCGTTCGAACACTTGTGTGTGGTATCTAGAAGGTATCGTTGACCTCTCCCCACCCCACACAACTTACCGCATCTGCCGTCGCAGATGACACTGGCCCCGGGAAATTCCCCAGGAGGGGGCTGTAACCCCTCCTACAAAGGAAGGGGCCTTGACCGCCTTTCCTTTACTTCCGGCGACCCGCCCTTAGACGGGACCGCCTCCCCATTGAGGGGCCAATGGCCACCTCTCCCGAGCGCTCCCATCCGTGTTGGGTGACGCCCACTCATAGGGATCTACCAATTAGTGCTCACCGATCATGACCTTACCGCCTACCAAAAATAAATACGACAATTCTTACTCAAACCTATGAAAACATTGGTCGCTACGACCGAAAGAACATGCTAAAATTGCAACACTACATCAAATCATTTTAATCGTAACAACCTAGACGATATTCACCATACTTTATTAAGATTAACAACAAACTGATACTGTCACAGCCTGTAGACGAAATGGAAAAAACAAACTTATAAATTCACTTTATTGCACAACAACTTGCTGTCCTCAGGGGCTGGTGGGTGGGTCAAAATTGGCTCTTCGTTCCGTCCCGAGCTCACGTGTAGCGAGGAGGTGCAGCTTCGGAGCACAAGAACAAGAGGACGTCTTCTGGTCTTGCGTCTCTTTTTATCCGTCTTCAGGGCGGGCGAAAACCCGCCCCTGCCCGCCCCGAGGGCGTGGCTGGCTGCGTCGGTGTCTAGGCCAGCCCACTCTAGGGCGGGAAAAAGCGCGCCCCGGCTACGCCGCTTCGGGCATACCAGCCGAGACGCGCCTCCCGCCCAAAAATGGCTTCCCGGGGGGATCGAGGCACTCCGCCATACGTTCGGGGGGACCGAGTGGTCGCCCCTTTCCATATGGCTGAGATACCCGCCACCCCCTCTCAACACAATCCCCAAAAGGAGGGAAACCGGAAACAGTTCTTAAAGTTTTTGGATGTGGGATGGAGTGACCATCCCGGCCGTATTTATTAAAACAAAAAATTAAAACATTAAACGTTTTCATGTTATGTACAATTTCATTATCACATTACGATGTTTGGCTAACCTTAACATAATCTCTAATACAGAGGTTCTCCTAGCCGAACTAGCATCCTACAAAAAACATTCTCTAAGAACACTGAAATTGTACATCCTAACGTTTAAGGGCCAACGGCAAGGTCATAACCGGTGTCAAGATCCCTAACCAGACTTACCCCTCCCACTTGGGAGGGGCGACAGCACAGAGGCTTACCTCAAGTGCAACTACTAACAATTTCCCTTGACTTGACGGGGGCACTTAAGACTCGACGCCATTTAAAGGTCGTTCGAACACTTGTGTGTGGTATCTAGAAGGTATCGTTGACCTCTCCCCACCCCACACAACTTACCGCATCTGCCGTCGCAGATGACACTGGCCCCGGGAAATTCCCCAGGAGGGGGCTGTAACCCCTCCTACAAAGGAAGGGGCCTTGACCGCCTTTCCTTTACTTCCGGCGACCCGCCCTTAGACGGGACCGCCTCCCCATTGAGGGGCCAATGGCCACCTCTCCCGAGCGCTCCCATCCGTGTTGGGTGACGCCCACTCATAGGGATCTACCAATTAGTGCTCACCGATCATGACCTTACCGCCTACCAAAAATAAATACGACAATTCTTACTCAAACCTATGAAAACATTGGTCGCTACGACCGAAAGAACATGCTAAAATTGCAACACTACATCAAATCATTTTAATCGTAACAACCTAGACGATATTCACCATACTTTATTAAGATTAACAACAAACTGATACTGTCACAGCCTGTAGACGAAATGGAAAAAACAAACTTATAAATTCACTTTATTGCACAACAACTTGCTGTCCTCAGGGGCTGGTGGGTGGGTCAAAATTGGCTCTTCGTTCCGTCCCGAGCTCACGTGTAGCGAGGAGGTGCAGCTTCGGAGCACAAGAACAAGAGGACGTCTTCTGGTCTTGCGTCTCTTTTTATCCGTCTTCAGGGCGGGCGAAAACCCGCCCCTGCCCGCCCCGAGGGCGTGGCTGGCTGCGTCGGTGTCTAGGCCAGCCCACTCTAGGGCGGGAAAAAGCGCGCCCCGGCTACGCCGCTTCGGGCATACCAGCCGAGACGCGCCTCCCGCCCAAAAATGGCTTCCCGGGGGGATCGAGGCACTCCGCCATACGTTCGGGGGGACCGAGTGGTCGCCCCTTTCCATATGGCTGAGATACCCGCCACCCCCTCTCAACACAATCCCCAAAAGGAGGGAAACCGGAAACAGTTCTTAAAGTTTTTGGATGTGGGATGGAGTGACCATCCCGGCCGTATTTATTAAAACAAAAAATTAAAACATTAAACGTTTTCATGTTATGTACAATTTCATTATCACATTACGATGTTTGGCTAACCTTAACATAATCTCTAATACAGAGGTTCTCCTAGCCGAACTAGCATCCTACAAAAAACATTCTCTAAGAACACTGAAATTAATATCACGTTCAGTTGCATACACAGTAAGACAATTTCCTTAAGCAGCCTCAACATCAATTTACAACGGGCTGCCTGACTATTGATGCATTCTACCACGGTCATATTGTCGGACCAGAACACGACAGAATGATCTCTGAACCCTTCAGGCCAGGTTCTCAGGGCCACCAGAATGGGAAATAGTTCAAGGAAAGCAATATTACTCGTCAGCCCTTTCTCGTGCCACCATAGGGGCCATTTTTGTGCAGACCATTTTGTGCCGAAGATGGCGCCAAAGCCTATGCTTCCTGCTGAATCTGTCCATAGCCCAAGCTCTTCGGAGGACACTGCTGGCTTGTTCCAGACGACTCGGCCATTGAAGTCCGCCAAAAATGCTAACCAAATCCGCATGTCCTGGCGGACCTCGGCAGATAACCTCGTGCGATGATGACCATCTTTTAGGCCAACCCTCGCCTGGGCAATTGAGCGGGAAAAGGGGCGAGCCATTGGGATCACCCTCAAGGCAAAATTCAACTTTCCAACTAATTGTTGCAACTGATGCAGTGTAACCTTAGATGCATTTAAACATACTTGGAGGGCAGCCCTAAATTTCAACACTTTGCTAGCTGGTAAACGGAAACACCCCTCCCTTGAGTCCAACTCGATCCCCAAAAACTCGAGGCAAGTCGTGGGACCCATAGTTTTACCTGGTGCCAATGGCACGCCAAAATGACCCATCAACACACAGAATTCAGCTAAGGCCTGGGCACATTCGGGATTTCCGGCGGGGCCAAGGAACAAAAAATCGTCAAGGTAATGCATTACATTTCGGAAACCCGTTTTCTTAGTGAATACCCATTGCAGGAAAGTACTGAATTGCTCAAAATAAGCACATGATATAGAGCATCCCATTGGCATACACCTATCCATGTAAAATGACCCCTGGAACCCGAATCCCAGAAGACGTTGATCGTCTGGGTGTACCGGGAGCAACCGGAACGCTGACTCGATATCTGACTTCGCCATCAACGTCCCGGGCCCCAGGCGATTCAAGATGGCTACTGCCTCATCAAACGATGCGTATCGCACCGAACAAACTTCTGGATCGATTGCTTCGTTCACCGAAAGACCATGCGGAGCAGACAGATTATGGATCAAGCGAAACTCACCTGGGTCCTTCTTGGGGACCACCCCTAACGGAGAACAAACAAAATCCGGCACCGGGGGTACACTAAACGGGCCCGCGACCCGTCCCCGGCTAACCTCTTTCTGAATTTTCTCTTGCACTACAGTTGTATGTTGTAAAACGGAAAGCTGATTTTTGCACATCCCTACACCCTGAAAGTCCCCCACCGGGATGCGGAAACCATGTGTAAAACCGTTCCGCAGCACCCCGGCAGAAGTACGATCCGGGTATTCGCTGAGCCAGGGAATCATTGCCAAGGTATCAATCGGGGTTGGTAAAGGCGCCCCTCGGACTAGATTAGACCTGTTTGGCGCCTCCCTTACCCCCATTCTCACCCGTTCTGGCTCTGCACGATGACTCAGGATGGGATGACCCACACGTACTACACTCATGTTTGAATTTACACAATCCCGGAGGCCTGGTACATTTCCCTTTGTTGAAGTTAAAACAGAAACCCTTTCTTCCTGTATTGCCTGCGGGCCTCGACTGATCGTCGGTGCTCGTACTTGGTCGAAAGGGCGTCCCCCCATTTTGGCGGGAGTAATCAACAACAGTGCTCCCAACCAATGGCATTCTTAACATCCCCGATTCTTTCATTTTATCCCATGTTACAGAATCGTAACAATCCCAAGTCAAACTCTTGTTATGCTCCTTTTCTTTCCTGAACAGATTGTCATAACAAAACCAATGGTTACCTTGATATGCTGTCGAGTAACCCATTATCCGTGATTGATAAATGGGAAACTCTGGAAGCAACTCGGGCCTACGTTCCCCCAAAATTGATGTAAAAATACCCCACGCATTGCCCCAGTTGCCAATATTCTCATTTACCTTAAAGGCGGCCATTTTTGCGCGCCAAACACTCGGATGCATTAGGTCCTTCTGACTTTTAACATGCTCCACCTCATAATGATCAACAAGCAAGGAGAAAATATTCACGTACTCCCCCGCCCAGATCTTTTCCTTTATAGCTAAAGGCACATGTTGTCCCAATCTCTCTCTACGAGAGGGTGCTGACTCGTCCCTTGCAATCGGCAATGGCCGCTTACCTGAACCGGACGCAGCATCTGCCGCTTGCGGCTTGTCTATTCCCGCCAACGGCGTAGTCACTTTAGCTGCATCTCTCTTCTCACGAAGCCCTTTTATCAGCGCCTGTGCCTCGGCAGCCGTGGCGCCATCACTACTATCCCCCAACCATGCTGCTAGCTGTGCTGCCAGCTCGGGGGGCATGTCTTCCTTGGAAGTCGGGGTGACGACAACGGGGATTGGTTCCCCCTCCATCGGTACTGGGGTCGGTGCCTCGAGCGGGGCAGAGGGAACCGGGAAGTCTCCACCGGCTGGAACCCTTCTCGGCCTCTTAGGTCTCCCTCCAGCCGGCGCAGGGCCCGAACCCTCCTCCCCGTCTCGCTCCGCCAACCGTTTCTTTATGTCGGACACCTCTTTGCAAAGGGCCCGCACCATCTGGTCGGTCGTCATTCTCTTTGCGCCTTTCTTGGGCATATCTCCGAGGAAGTATCTGAAAGACAAAGAAAAAGATCAAAACGCTCAAAATTGGCTCTTCGTTCCGTCCCGAGCTCACGTGTAGCGAGGAGGTGCAGCTTCGGAGCACAAGAACAAGAGGACGTCTTCTGGTCTTGCGTCTCTTTTTATCCGTCTTCAGGGCGGGCGAAAACCCGCCCCTGCCCGCCCCGAGGGCGTGGCTGGCTGCGTCGGTGTCTCGGCCAGCCCACTCTAGGGCGGGAAAAAGCGCGCCCCGGCTACGCCGCTTCGGGCATACCAGCCGAGACGCGCCTCCCGCCCAAAAATGGCTTCCCGGGGGGATCGAGGCACTCCGCCATACGTTCGGGGGGACCGAGTGGTCGCCCCTTTCCATGATGCCTGTAAGGATCAAGTTTGTATGTTTAAAGCACCTCTACTTAAAGTTACTTCAAACATCGTATGAGGGTTGCCTGCCACATTTGGGCTGACCTATATAAGAACAAAGCCCAAAATGTGCCCTATTAATGACAAATTTTCAGATGTCAAGTTCTTATGTTGAAAGTCTTTGAACAATTGGCAGTTCTGATGATATCTTATATGTTTATATCTGCATTTATTATTATTTTTTTCAAAAACCTTTATTGCACATTGTATATTACACAGCGGAATGCCTACAACCCAGTGGGCCGGCCGCTATCACAGTTCGTAACTCAAAATGCAGCATTTCGAAATAGTCTCTAAGTCACTAATGACTGTATATGTACAATGGAGGTTGCTGCAAAATAAAAGTGCATCTCAGATATCTGTGTCGACACTGAATGAGGTTTTTTGGATTTTACAATTTTTGGAAAAAAAACAAACCAACAAACTTAAACCTAAAACAATAGGAATGGCATTACGGTCTTGCATGAATCAACACAATTCGAGTTACAAATGCCTCTCAAGAGAGGCCTATTCTAATCTCGTGCCCCGGTATTCGATCGCCCCCCGCCTATTTTACCCTGACATCCATTCTCTGTTTCCCACATGACAATCTTGAAGAGGAGACCCCTTACGGTATCCTTGGCTTCCCTCCGTCCCATCCATCTCACCCAGCTTCACCCCTCTTCCTCTTCCTCGTCAGAGACTTCTTGGTCATCTTCCAGCAAGGGAGCACAGATTTCCCCCCTGTACACATTCCATTTTGTCCAGACCTTATTCCACTTCTCTGGGCAGGCCTGGTTAGAATAAACTGCCCTTTCGGTCACCATCACCCTGCCCATATTCAGACACCATTGTGACTTGGTCGGCAGATCTGCCGCACCCCAGCGCTGTGCGATGTCTCGTTTTGCCACCATTAATCCTACCGTGACCCAAAGTTGGTCATATCTGGAGAGGTCAGTAGGCTCCCAGATGTTTAGTAAGCACCTCTGTGGGTTAGGCAACAGCGACTGGTTCAATGCTTGTGAAATTGTGCGGAGTATCTGCTTCCAGTATTCCCTAATCTTGGGGCATTCCCATATGGTGTGGAAAAATGTTCCTTCCTCCCCACACCCACAAAGGCAGTATGGAAGTGGCGTCCTATGAATGCGGTGTAACATGGTCCTAGTGTAATAGACCCTGTGTAGTATTTTGAGTTGTACTAGCCGCATTCGCGCCGAGATGCCCACTTCCTTAGGGGACCCAAGTACCTCATTCCACTCATATCTGCATTTATTTTTGATTGGGTGTTTACCTTATGGAAACCATGTGATCTGATTAAAGGGACAACAGGAAGTTGTCTGTTGTCCACACTTTTTATTATCATGCTTGAAGCATTAGTGACTATGATGAGGAAATAAAGCTAAATCAAAATTAGGACTTCCGAGGCTACCGTTTCCCAGAAATTGGGCATGAGATCATACAAAATAAATATAATCTTTTTTTAAACTAAAGTTAATTGGCACAAGTGTGTAGATGTGCCAATTTCATTGATTGCCAAGAATAACCCTTCTCTATTAAGGCAAAATGTTGCTGATAAAACAAAACAGACCATAAATCAATTATAGATATTAGAGGCGGTACCGTACACCAGAATGTGAATCCAATATTGCACTCCGTTCAGATAGATTTATTTAATGGAGGCACTTTTAATTAGCATTGCCTAAAAACCATTACAATTGAACTATCTGTTCTTCAAAAATGTTTGCATATTCTAAAGCCGTACCTAAGAGTTGATTGAAATGTTCAGACCGCATGTATAAACCTCTGTGCAGGGTTCGGAATTCCAAGTTGGGTAGTATTTACTGCATTGGTTAATTACTGCGTGCATTAAATATGACGCCCTTTGTTAAATTTCAGCAGGTAAAACTTGGTGGCATTTAAGAGGAAAACGTGTAATTTACTGTGCCATGTAGATTTTGGTGAAGTAAGCACCAAAATACTTGTACTATTCTCCAAAAACATATAATAATTGGTATTTATCACACCCATTAAGTTACTTACTGTAAGGTATACTTATTTGTGAATATTAAGGTCCTATTTATGCACCAGATAAACTCTGAATCAGGGCCTAAGCATTTTACCAATTCAAGTGGATCGGCAATTAATTAACCAAGATATAAAATCATTTCTCTGCAGTACTAAAAACCACATTCTGATACCAAGACAAGTCTACAGCTTCATTATTCAAATTTTTTACTCTAGTTGAAGTGATGAAATCCCATGCTGTGAGCAATTAACAATATTTTGACACTCAACAATATTCCCTTAGACATTCCTTTTTAATATACCTTCCTAAATTTAGGATTTGGAATAAACCATGCATAAGAGGGGAAGGGAAATGTTGCAGTTCATGCTACTTATAAAAATGTTGGATATAATTATGTATAGTATTTAAAGTATTAATGTAGCACTCCTAATTAATTTGGAAGGGGAAACTTGAATGAAGGAGTGAATCAAAGACGTCCATCAAAAAGGTAGAGTGAGATTATGTGCACTTATGTTTTAGATCAGTGGTTCTTAGCCTGTGGTCTGGGAACACATGTGCATCTCAAACACCTTTTGTAGTGGGTCTGTGGCTGTTGATAAAATTAAACAGTACTAGCTAGTTAATTATATATAGGTCAGTGCTCCAATAGGAATTGCTTTTTGTCTGTTGCTAATAACATTGGCCACCTTTGACTAATCTCCACGAAACTTTCCAAAAAGGTGCTACCTTTTGAATAGTTTGTGCATGGAAAGTTTTCTGGTCATCTATCAAGCTGGGGCCGAGAAAAAATGTAGGGGCCCAAAACGTAAACGCACTACTTTAATTTAATGTGGATTTGTGTGCAATCTTAATATGTATTTTTATTGTTAGTGTACTTGTATGCCTAAAAATTGCCGGATAAAGACATTCTTATAATTGAATTGATGTCCATTGTTATCTATATTTTATAAGGTTTAACTCTTTTATGCCATACAGCACATTAGGCAAATGAAGAGCCAAAGTCCTGTTTTCCTCAGTTAATTCTCTGTTTATTCCCAGTGAATGCTTAGGCCAGCCTCTCGAGTTTCCTGATCTCCCTCTGCTTCTTTTTTTTTTTTTACTTAAAGATTACAGCATTTTTTTATGTTCATGCGTATACATACTTGATTTTGGCCATGTTTCAACAGATCTGTATTGGAATGATAAATGTATGGATTCTAACAAAGAAGACTAAATTATTGCTTATTTTCTCATTGCTGTGCATAGGGGCCTTCTCTTAGGAATTAAGATCTCCTTTTTTTTTTTAGTTTTCAAAGCACTGCAACATTGTGTTTCGAAGCGATTCTGTCATGTTCCCCCTTAACATAGTTGCTATGTGCGTAAGTCTGTGCACTTCATAATGCAGTGGCACTAGCCTAGCTCACTAGCTTATTTCAGGGCATGTTCAATCCCAGGTCTGGTTATACAGAAGGATAACTCTTTGCTCTACTTACCATGTTCTCCACCTGCTTCTCTTGCTGGATGTGTGTGGGTTAATAGGATCTCTACGATTTAAACCACCCACCATTGTCCCTGCAGTTCCCTCTATCTCATCTCTGTGCTTTGTTCTTCTTCCCATTACACCATCACTACATAATCCTCCAGCAGCCATTTATTAGCAGACGATGTGGAATATCTGTTGCTCCACACGTTTCTTCAGAGATTTATAGAATGCAATTTGCATTATTCTCTTGCTGTGGGAAAGCAGTTTCCCATATCTCTTCTTTAACAACATGCACCACTCCTTGCAATGTCGCCTCTCCCAGCTTTACTGTCTGTCTACCTGCAGAAATTGGTTTTCATCTTTGTTGAGTACCTGAGCCTCTCTCTGCCTTCTGGAGAACCCTGCATTAGCTTTTGTTTTTTAACTGGCATAGCAACTCACGCTGCTATGTATTTGGGCCTTTTGCTGTGCCGTGTACTTGAGCAAACAAGATTCGAGATGTTGCAATGACGCTCACTACAAACTTTACATTGACTTACCTAACGTTTACATTGTGTAGTTGCAGCTAGAAAAAACTTTCCATATCTATTTATTGAGTAAGGACAAGGAAATTGGTGACACATTAGGAGTGAAAGTATGAGGACATGTGGCAGGACCTGAAAATTACCACTGTACACTTTCCCTCTGAGACTTTAAATGTTGTTGTTACTGACACGTTCCACATAACAATAAAAAAGTACTACATGATGGATCATAATTCTTGTTTTGAGCCCATGGCAGAAATATGGTAAAGAATACAGTAAAAATGTGTTTTGCTTGTTCAGATGAAATGTTTCCTGATTGTTACATTGCAATCTTACCACTGATATTAAGACAAATATATACATGTTTAAATTTGTTAAATGTACAAGACATAGGGGTACACTAGTATTAAATGTAATTGGTATAAATATATATATATCTCCTTTATTGGTACTCACTATATTGTTTTCTTGTTTCTAGGTTAAGATGGTCCATTGTTTCTATGCATGTGGAACACTACAGAGCGACAAAGGATAACGTACTCTGCATTAACATTTCATTAAAGACCTATTTAGGATAAGTAGAAGTGTTCTGGACACTTGTCCTAGATCTCACCTGCTTTGAATAATGGCTGAACCTACAAGTGTTAAGGAGACTTCTAATCGACATCTACGATTCAAGCTACAGAGCCTTGGGCGGCGCCTTGATGAGTTGGAGGAAGCAACCAAAAACCTACAAAAAGCAGAAGATGAGGTCCTTGATCTGCAGGATAAGATTATCCAGGCAGAAGGTAGTAATTCTAGTATGCTTTCTGATGTGGAATCGTTACGGAAAAGGGTTCTGAAAATTGAAGGGAAGGATGAAGAAGTAAAAAAAGCGGAAGATTTATGCCGATTAATGAAAGAAAAACTTGAAGAGGAGGAATATGCTACTATTAAGCTCAAATCTCAAATTGAAAACCTTCAAAAGAGAATGACAGAGCTAGAGACGTTAGAAGAGGCTTTCAGTAAAAGTAAAAATGAGTGCACTCAGTTATGTCTTAACCTTAATGAAGAAAAAAATGTGTCAAAAAAGTTATCCGCTGACTTGGAGGTCCTTAAGGCAAGAATAAAAGAAATGGAAGCATCTGAAGCTAAAATAGATAAAACGGAACAACAGTTTGTATCAGAGCTGGAAAAGATTAAATCTTTGACATTGATGTTTGTTAATGAAAGAAAGCAGCTTCTTGAAAAAGAACGGCAAAATGAAAAGTTGATTCAAGACTTAAAGCAAAAATTGGAGCAAAACAATAGAATAAACACAAATCAAACTAGAAATACGTCTGTTATTCTTGAAAGATCAACAAAATGTAATTTAGAAACAAGTGATCTAAGAATTGAAGATGATTTTTCTTCCAAACTTCCAGCCAAGGAAAGTAAAAGAAAAAGCAGTTTGGATTATGTAAAATCTGTAGAAAATGAAACAATAGGAGTGCTGGAAAATGAGAAGAATAAAAACCAAGAAGACAACAAAATCAAAGATCTAAATCAAGAAATCGAAAAACTTAAAACTCAGGTCTGTCATCTGAAATCTATAGAGGAAGAACTGAAACAAATGAATGCAAAAAATAATGCTCTTAATGATAGATATTTAAGTGAAAAGAGTAAAAATGTATTGCTGACTGAACAGCTGGAAAAACTGAAAATCGAAGTTCAGAAACGAAAGGAATTGGAAAATGGCATTGCTGAGTCTGAAGAAATTGCTAGCGCTGGGAGATTCTATAATGATAAGCCTAGAAACAGAAGTGAAACTACTGCAAAATACAAATCACGAGAGCATTCACCACAATCTCGAAGGGAGAGGGTTTCTAGCCGAGACCTCAGTCAAAATCAGGACCACGTTTCTTCCAGTAACAGACAGTCCCTCAATACAAGTACGACAAATAGGAGATCAGCAGCATTTAGTTCCTCTGGGTTGGCTGATTCAGTGATTGACGTTCCAAAAAGAGCAGACCACAAACCAGCAGCAACTGTTTCACATTTGTCTGCATCTAAAGACGTTCTTGGTTCCTTTCAAAATGATGCGAAAAAATCTAAAGAACAACCTTCTGTACTTAGTAGATACCCACCTGCTGCTCAAGAGCATAACAGTAAATCATGGAAGACCTCTTCAAAACCTTTAAATGAAAGTGGACCAAAGAACAGACCACAAAAAACACCAAGGACTTTTGGTGAGGTTTATTCTGTTAACACTTCCACACAAAATCAGTCCCAAGTCAAAGTGGAGCAATCTGTGCTGGCAAGCGAGAGAACAGGTAGGAAAAGTCAAACAATTAATTCTGAGATGTCTTCTCCAATTACTTCCAGCCACAGTAGCACAACACTTGAAAATGGAACTCCTTTATCTTCAAACACTTGCACACAGTCACCGAAACTGGTGGTTTCCTCGATTACCTCTTCACCTGTAACAACAACAGTGACAACTTCTTCTTCCATGGCGCCTTCACAAAGCAAATATTTAAACAATGAGGAAGCGGAGCCTTTAGATGCTACATCACAGACCACAACACCTCGTTCTTCCTCGAGGTACTTGCAGAATTCAAGAAACCAAGGAACCACCCTTTCAAGTCAAGGTCATGGGGAAAATGAAGATGTACACTCTGGACTTGAAACAAGGAAACTGTCCAGCAGCAGGGAACCTTTAGTATCAAAGATTATAACAAATGCATCTATAAATGGAAAATTTAATTCAGAAGATGCAGATGAGAATGTCAGTGATTTTGGACAAGAGAAAACCAGGGTCTCTGTTCAACCTGAACTTGAACGCAAAGGTGTATATTATGCTGGAGAAACCGCAAAAACCAGAGTGACTGCTAGGACCGCCATCCTTGAAAATGACAAAAAAGAAAACAAAACAGAAACGGAATCTAAGAAGTTGGCAAAAGCGTATTCAAATTCTGTTGACAACTCTGATGATTTTACTCCAGTCCGTGCACAAGTCAAACAGCCTTTTAGTCCCAGAGAAGCATTACGATCCAAAGCGATTATTAAACCTGTAATTATTGAAAAAGATTTGAAAGAAATAATGGGTGGATCTGGAATTGACACTCAAGAAAGACTTAAATCCCCTAAACCTGTAACAAGTAAAATGACCAGCAGTATAACAATTTACCCTTCAGAGCCTGGTAGCCCAAGATCTAGCACGTGTGTAACAAAAAAAGAAAGGGTGACTTCAACAAGCAGTATTATACTAACTTCAAGTGATCTCCCATTGATTTCAAACAACAATGGCACATCTGTAGACATATCTATAAATAAGAGTATCACTCTTGAGACAACAAAACCTGAGAATGTAGCTTTTCAAAATGAGCCAGAGTCTTTAATCTCAAGAAGTGTCTTATCTGTGAGCTCTACAGATGCAAGAGTAAATAATAACAATGAATCTGCTGTGGAGACAATATCCTGGAAAAGTCATTCTAATGTGAATGCCAGTCCTTCAGTTGAAGCAAAAACACATGACCCCCTTAACAGTGTGAGCAGGATAAGGCATAGCTTTAGTCCTTTAGAAGAGCCGGATACAAAAGCAGATCGAAACAAAGATGTCTCAGATCTTTCAGCAAGACTTGACAATTTAATAGATGCAAACACGAGACCTACTAGAGTACGCTCTCGTGACCAGTACTCAAGAAGGACAAGTGCTATGATTAATTCTATGAACACGCCTCCTGATTTGGTTTCCAGAAGGAGTAAAAGTAGCCTGAGTGCATCTGAGTTAGTAGCAAGAAGGAGTTATGTCGGTGAATCACCAGTTTCTTCTTGGAATCACATTCCGTTGGAAGTAAGTAAAAAATATATTTTTTGTTGGTTTATACGACTACATACCATGAGGAGTGCATGTTGTATACTTGTTTTCAGGTTGTGTTAAGAGGTATGCAGTTTGGTAAGACTCTCCTGAGGCTTTACCTTTACACTTATTAGAAAGTTTGGAATATTTAAGTAAAAGTATTTAGTACTTAATGAAATGCTAGCCTCCAGTACTGTGATGAAGAATGTGAAGACAGTCAAGCAGAGGAAAGATTAACCAGCAGGGCTACTCCTTCCTAGAAATGTAGTTTGACTTAAACAGCTCTCTGTACCTCTTTATAACACATTCCTCTGCTATATTTATATACAGGAAGAGGCACCTGCCTTCTGAAAATACATACCGCTAGCTTGTAAATTGTTTGTTTTGTTATGTTGAATTTGATTATCAAGAATCATTCTCTTTTATTTTTGTTACATTGCCTCTTGTGTGTTTATGTAAATGCTATTTCATCAAATATTGGGTTCTTACCTTTTCCTGGCCCCCTTTTCTTCATCTTCCCCATAAAGGGATCCTTTATGGTGAAGTGTACTTCTCTTATTGGAACAGTGCAATCAGGCATGTTTTGTTCTTCATTCTGCCCGCATCTGCACATCGCTAGCTGCAAATGGGGCAGGTTAGGGCTGCTGGGCTGAACTCCATATTACAGGAATTATTGGCCTGTGTACCATATCTGTAAATAAGTAATATCTTGCTTTTCCTGTGTGCCTTCACTTTGCTGTTTCAAGATTTAGATTTACCAGACACCTCATTCGCTCATTTCCGTATTCTTTATTCAGAAATAATAGTTTATATGGCCAGTCTGCATGGAACAAACAGTGATACACTCTAGATGTAGTCATCCATCCATGCTGCTTTTTTTGTAGTGTGCACAGTCTGTAGGTCCTTGGGTTGTATGTAGTTAAGGAACAGAACACCTGTCTAGGCAATGTGAATTTTTTTTACATTTTATTGCTGAAAAAGCAGAGAATTTCATTGCAAAATGAGCAGAAGAGTATTCCTTAAGGTAGGAAAGAGTGACAGACTTGTTTATATTGCCTTGTTAAAAGAGCATCAGTATCATCCAGCAAGTACAGCAAAGTGCAGTAAAAGGAAAGAGGCAGGACAGTCCAAAGAAAGGACGGGGGACCGTGCATAAGACCCTTAAATTCACTTGCTGTTACACTTGTAGGCATGTTGGTCATCTGGGTGAAACTTTTACATACGAACAACTAAATGTATTGTAGCATTTTGCACTAACTGAAGTTTAGTCACCATAATCCCTTGAAATCTAAGAAAGAGTTAACAGATCCTAAACTAGTACCAGTCGTGATTGACTCCCATGATTTTCCCATTAAGTTATTACAGGTTGAATTTTATCCAAAAGGGAAAGAGGATGACAACAGTGTGAATAAACGGCATTCACCAGTGGAACTAATGAAATGGCAGGATTGAACCAGAGTCAGACCTGCCTGCTTATACTCACTGGCTCCTATAAATAGTAAAAGTTCGAGCAGAGGTCCTTGCTGCCACCCTGCACGCCAGTTAAAAGCTATATCTGATAGCATCCAATGGAGGCCCATTAATTCACAGACTGCAAGTAAGCATGGTTTAAAGCTGGCATTTCAGACACTGTAACTTTCCTCCAGACTGAGGGCCATGTTAGTTTCGCCACCAAAATCCATGTGACTGAATAGAAGCGTCAAAGGCTGAACACAGTTGTTAGAATAGATTGGTGATAAAGAGGTGCTGCACTGAGGACATGTGGAATAGACACCACCTGAGAACAGGTTGGTAGATAAGACCATCCTTTAAGCACACTGCAAGAAATTAGGTTACTGTATGAGGGGGTGAACCTCTACTGAAGCAGGAACCACAGTCCCCGTCAGGGTGAGACATAAGCCAACCTCAAATGCCACTGTGCTCAACACTCTGGTAGCTTGGCACAGAGCAGTCAACCTTAATTTAGAGGCAATGTGTAAAGTATTTATGCAGCTTTTCAAACAGCAATAAAGTGGAAACCCAACACAAGAACTCTTCCACACCAATTTAGAAAAATAGAGCAAATTGTAATAAATCAAGAACAAAATGACAAAAATCCAATCCGTATAACCAGAAATATGCAATTTCAAAGATTTAACTGACAATAGCGCCAAAAAGTGCAGAGTGCCAATAGTGGAGATCTGGTTGCGCTAGACTAGGTGAAAGTCAAAAGTTCTTGCTGACCTCGATGGAGCGCGGGCCAGCTAAAGGGTCGCAGTTAGGCCCGCTCAACAAGATTACCTTAAATCCTGTTTTCGGAGTCCCATGTGGAGATTGCATTGCGCATCTGTGATTTCTAGGAGCTGTGATGCGAGGTCCTGCGCCGTTGTCGAGGATGTTGTCAACGAGGGGCTTGCTATGTTGAGGCGTGTGTTGAGGATGCAGCGGCGATTCCTGGAAGGCTGCGGGCGACGATGCAATATCTTTGCTTCGGGGAAATCCATCCAGCATAGGTAATGTCAGTTCTGCTCATCGTTGCACTGCGCAGCAAAGGAGATACTTTGGGTCTGCTGAAACCACAGATGGGCTGGCAAAGCACCGTCGTGCCACTTCTAAGGGTCCTGGACTGGGGTGGCACCACTTGGCGTGGTAGGACTCGCAGATGGCAGAGCCCAGTTGCTGGGTTCAAGGTTGTTGGGGATTGTCCCCTACGCTCTAGTCAGTATGCCAGCCAACTAGCCCTTGGAGTCAGTCTGGGGTCCTAGGTTCAACATATGTGGGCCAGTCCTTCTCATCCAGGCAAGAGGGCAGCAGTCCGAGAGACAGGCAGTTCTTTCAGCACCACATCAGTCCTTCTTCCTGGCAGAGTCCACAGGTCCAGAAGTGTACTGAAGAGGTGAGTCTAAGTGTTCACGAATTCTACCTGGTTGTAGGAAAGTTTCTCTTTTTACATGGTTACCCCCTACCTTTTGCCTGACACATGATGCACTTTGACTTGGTGTGTCCTGATCCCTGCCAATCAGGTTCCCAGTGCCTGTATTATTTCCCAAAGCTGTACCTTTGTGCCCGCAATTTGTCCATCTCTGGTCACAGGTAAGCCCCTTGTAAAAGGTACCATGGGTACCAAGGGCACTGTCACTGGGGAAGGCCTCTAAGATGCCCTGTACCTTAACACCCACTCTGCCATTGCAGGCTACTGCCGTTGCATGCTGCTTATTTTGGTGCAGAGAAAAAGTGAAGCGTCGACATGACCCACTTCCCTGTGTGCCATGCCTACAAACCACTGTCTGTGGTTTAGGTAAGTCACCCCTCTAGCAGGGTGCACTAGCCCCAAGGTGAGGGTACAGTGGTATGACCCCTGTACCCCTACAGTGTCTAAGTCCATTCTTAGACATTGTAAGTGTAGTAAAGCTAT
The DNA here is from genome assembly GCF_964263255.1 of Lissotriton vulgaris. NCBI lineage: Eukaryota > Metazoa > Chordata > Amphibia > Caudata > Salamandridae > Lissotriton > Lissotriton vulgaris. The sequence goes on from NC_141687.1 coordinate 1,700,761,759, forward strand.
AAAGAGTATATTGTCTGGAAGTTTGTCATTACGAACTCCACAGCTCCATAATAGCTTTACTAAAACCTAAGAAGTCTGGTAGAAAACTGCTCAGCACATTAAACTCTCACTGATACCAGTGTGGGATTTAATGTAAAATGCACACAGTGGGCATTTTAGAGATGCCCCTGGAAAGTGACCAGCGCAGGTATGGGTCTGAATGGCTGCCTGCAATTTGCCACCACCAGACAGTTTTCTGAACCCCTGGATAGAGAGCCTCCGCTCTCTGGGATCCAGAAACAAAGCCCATCCTGGGCAGAGGTGTCATGCCTCCACCCCCAAGATATGGTAGGTCCACCAAAGGGGAGTCTTCAAAGGCCTGCCACCTTTGTGAGCTGTGCCTGCCTTTTGCTGCCCCCAGCAACTGACTCCCACTGGTTATGACCCCCACTTTGCGTTGAGAATCAGCAGGAATACTCCGGTAGGAGGAGAGCGGTGCCCACCTTTGCTAACTCCAATCCTCAGGTGGGGGAAGTGAGGTGAAGTGAAGAGAAGCATACTTCTCAGTCCCCTCCATCTTGGAGATGAGGGAACCCAACCAGTTAGGAAGAGGCTCATGCACCCCTCTCACTGGAGGGTAGCATAATGGTGTGTGTACTCACCCCAATAAACGCACCCATTGGTCCCGAAATACACACCCCTGTAAAGGCCCTAAATTGAGTATTTGGGGGCAACCCTGAACATAGGCTCCTCAAATTCTATGAAGAAAGGAGGAGGACCAAAGAGCTGTGCTGACCACGGAAGAAGAGTACACCTACTGCTATAGTCCCAGCCCTACCGGCCTGTCCGAACTTCGCCCTGCCTACATCGAGAACCACACAGAGTCCAGTAGCCCCAAGAGCCCGGAGAACAAGCCTTGTACTCATCCAACAGACTCTATCTCCAGAGTGCACCGGATGTGCTCAAGCCAAGACTCACCTACAGAATCCGGAACCAGGCTTCTCCGTGATTATGCATCACTCTGCACCAGACACCGGCGGCCCAAGTTTGAGTGGCCAAACACCACGGGAAGTTCTCCCCAGCGATCCCCGGCGTGGTATGTAGGCATACCACCCGAGGAGTCGATGTGATCTAAAAGTAATCTAAATGTATTACAAAAACGAATTGCTGTGTAATTAACTACTTTTTGAACCAATATAAACCTGTAACGATTGCATATTCAACCTGTCCGGGGCCTCCGTAGGATTCCAATTGCTGAATATTGATAAAACATTCTACAAGAATTACAGTACAAGTAGGATGCCCCCTGGACGGTGATAGTGATTAGCACTCAGGGCCCTTAGCATACACTTAGTGACCCACCTGGGGTGGGGCAGCTTTGGTCTGGAAACGCTGCTGCCCTGTTATGAGTGATGTGTCCGGTGTCTACCACCTCTGTTTTCAATGAGGGAGAAGTGGGGGAGCTCTGGAATTACACATTGAAGTATGTTGATTGCTGCTTGTTTTTTTTACGCAGGATGCCACAGCACTCACCCTTAAGGCTGGACTGTAAGGCATGAGATATCTTGGCTTTACTAACGCATACGCTGGCTTTATCTGCTATTTTGGCTAGTTTGTACTGATATCCCCTCCAATGTGGGGTGCCTCAGGGCTCCTCCCTAAGCCCCACATTGTTTAACATCTATATGTCCACATTGGAGGAGGTCGTCATCCCATTCGGGGTGAGCATTGTCAGCTACGCGGATGACACACAGCTAGTTGTCTCCCTCTCCCACCCCAGTCAACAACCAGCGGATCTATTCAACTGCTTAACACAGATCCAAGGGTGGATGAATAATTCAGCCTTAAAACTGAATGGATCGAAAACTGACATCCTCCTTTTGGGTCAGAAAGGATGCACCTTCCCTCTGAACACCTGGCCACCCTGTCTGGGCCCCCCCTGCTCCCAAACAGGAAGTAAAAAGCCTCGGAGTATGGATTGAAACCGATCTCTCTTTCACTACGCAGGCCAAGAGAGTAGCAGGCACCTGCTTCGGCCTACTTAAAGCAATGAGAAAGATTCTGCCCCTCCTTCCACCCACATCGCAGAGACTTCTCATTCAGGGCCTCATTCTGTCCAGGCTTGACTATAGCAATGCTATATACCTGGGCGCACCCGAGGCAACCTTGAATAAACTGCAGAAAATTCAAAATGCTGCCGCCCGGATCCTCACACATACCCCTGCCAGAGCGTCAGCTAAACCTGCTCTGAAGCTCCTCCACTGGCTCCCAGTGAGAGAACGAATAACATTCAAAGCCTTAAGCTTGGCTCACAGGCTAGTGCAGAATCAGGGCCCCCCCATTCTGAGGAAATTCATACAACCCTATAAAGCCCCTAGATCTCTCCGATCGGACAGGGAGTCCCTCATCATCGTGCCCAGGTTCAAAAAAACCCGCACAGGCGGAAGACGTTTCTCGATTCACACAGCGCGCCTATGGAGGAAAGAGGAAAGAATCAAACTACTTACGATTCAGGAAACAACTTAAAACCCACCTGTTTCCTTAAAACTGCTTTTAACCACTTCTTTTTGCTCTATTTAAAACTGCCTCTGTCTAAAATTGCTGTACTCCCCTTCCCCCCCCCCCCCTCTCACTGGTTAGGGTGTTGTTTCAGCGCTGGGATACCTACGGGTGACTACGCGCTCTATAAAATTTTTTAATAATAATAATAATGATAATATTGAGCTCTATTGTATTGAACCATGCACTCTAGCCACAGAATCTTATGCATTGTAATGGACTTCCTGTATTAGCGTCCAACCCCGTGGGAGTGAAGCGGCACACAATCCAGATGAAATGAGTGCTTTATTAGCTTACAAACCACACGTTTCAGGCTTAAAGGCCTTTATCAAGTTACCCGAGTGTAAGTAGAATGATATTTTAAATACAACAGCGTCATAATGGACATAGAGGAGTTAATTCCTCATACATAAGTTAATACACACAGAATTGAATGCAAAAGTAAATGCGAACATTATTGAACCTTTTAAATTGCAGGATGATATGCTGCTCAATACGAATTGTAAATACATGAATTCAAAAATGTATGAGCAATAATACGCTTTGTATACGTGATAAGAATTGTGTGATTCAATTACGATCATTCACAGTGCAGCATATTGGAATGTTGAGAGCCTTGTGTACTATCAAGTGAAAGGAGATCACTCAATGTGCAATATATAACAATCACTGAAACATGCTATTCCCTAATAGTAAATAGAATAAACATGAAAATAAACGGCAAAATAAACGAAAGAATAAACATAAAGGGCATGTTACCGCATCCCACACATGCTGACAGATCAATGCAGCTATCAAAGTGAGAATTAACATAATTCATCAAAGTCGAGAATTGCATTTCAAACGATGCGTACTAGAAAAAATTAAAACTAACATACATCAGTATTCTAATATGGACTATTTCATGGTTCTATAAACCAGTCTTAAATCATAGGTACGCCTGCCAAATAGCAGTTCATATCACAGTGATGCGCACATAAATACCACTGCGCAATTGGAATAATGTACACCGGACACTTGTCTGGAATTACGTTTCTCATATACAGTACGCTGGTTCATCTGCGGGTTGATGAACCTGTTGATTAATAACTGCCAGTTGTGCCGCCCAATAGTATTTTTGAATATCGGGTAGGGTTATTCCCCCATAATACTAATCTCATGCCGGTTTAGCTAGGGCTATACAAGGGGTCCCTCCATCCCACATGGTTTTCAAATAGATTGCAGGAACGAGGAATGGCATATTCTGCAGCACATAGAGAAACTGCAGTAGTACCATCATTTTGAACTAGGCCGCTCTTCCGAGCAGTGGGAGTGACCAAATCACTTTTAAGTCTCTGCAAAGGGCCTTGGAGGTTACTTGCATTGAACAGCACAGGATCAGTGGTAACATAAATGGCAAGATAGTGGAAGCCATCCGTCACTATATGTACCCCCGGTTGGCCGGAAGGTGTGGTGGACTTGTTAATAGTGTACCCAGAATACTTACCAAAATTGGTAAAGATAGCCAATTTTCTGTAGATGGAGGAATGCAGAGCTGCGATGTACAACAGGATATCGTCCGCATAGAGAGATATCCTATCTTTCCCACTCCCCTGTCCAATGCAAGCCGCATATTAATGGGTCCATCCGAACCTCTACTGCCAAAGGTTCAAGGACAAAAGCATCAATAAGCGGCGAGAGAGGACAGCCCTACCTAGTCCCATGTTGGAGGGGTACACCCGAGAAGTCTGCCCGTTCACGACTACCTGAGCAAGGGGTTTAGAGTAGGGAAGTCGCAGCCAAGACAGAAACTTGGGGCCAAAGCCCATTCGCTCCAACAAAGCAAGTAGGTATGGCCATTCAGCCGTATCGAAAGCCATAGGAGCATCAAGCGACAGGACTGCCACATCTTGTTGGATCCTACCAACTCTATCCAGCACTTCAATGAACCGCCGCAAATTAAGGGCCATGTTCCTACCAGGCATAAAGTCAGATTGTAATAATCAATGTAGAGGGAAAATGAAGCTATGATCCTTTCAGCTTCCAGAGGTTACAATAATAATCAGGAGGAGAATGGATCCCTTGTCCTGTGAAATCAGGGTCTTTGTCGGATTAGAACCATGGCATGGTACTTCCATGGGAAGTACCTTTGCCCCAAGTGTGGCAGGGTTGCATGTAAGCCATTTTGAACAACAATACATACAAAAGCAGTCTAACCTCTTTTTGCCGTAGATACGATTCTGGCGACGCTATATTGATGATGTCATCATGATATGGGAAGACTCCCTAGAAGTACTGCAAGAATTCTTGACTTGGGTAAATAACGGGGGTGAATGCTTGAAGTTCACCTGCATATCAGATAGGAAACAACTGGATTTTTTGGGCATCACTATCTACACTGAGAATGATACTCTTCAGACTTTTATTTCTCACTGTGCTATTTTTTTTTGTGAAAATTCTTTATTGTCAGGAGTTTAGAAGAGATATTCATTACGACATTGTGTAATTGCATCAACATAACAGTAATATGATCCCCGGGCGGGGAAAGGATTTAACATAGATTGTAGTAACAGTTATCATGTTGACGTAAGGCCCAGCAGGCGAAAAGTGAATAAACAGATATATGTATCACAAGGCCCAGTGTCATCCCTTCTTCTGAACACCCATCCCGCCCATACTGTTTCAAATCAGTAGGCTGACTTCCCCCTTACATAGCATGAGCGGGGACTCATAAGAATAAAGAAAACAAATCTAAAAAACCAAACGACGGTCATCATGTTACCAAAATCTGTGTACGTTCATATATACTATCCCACAGGCTTACATATTCAGCACCCCGTTTGGAGTGGTGGTGCATGCCCTCCGCCTCCCGGCCCCGCCCCCGTTCATGTTAACAACTCTATAGCCACTAGTCTTCTTCTTCCTCCGAGTCTGAGTCCTCACCCTCCGGCAATGCTTCACATGGGTCACCCCTATATGCGTTCCAAGGCATCCACACCCGGTTCCATTTGCGGGGGCAGGCTCTTAATACATACACTGCTCTTTCCTTAACCATGAGGAGGTCCATATTTCTTATCCACCCTGCCACTGTCGATAATTCTGGAGCGCCCCACCTCTGTGCAATGTCTCGTTTGGCCACTGTCACTGCTAGGGTGACCCACAGTTGTCCATACCTGTTCAAGTCCGTAGGGTCCCAAATGTTCAGCAGGCATTTACGTGGTTCCGGCAGTACAGACACATTGATGGCCTGAGAGACTGTGCGCATAATCTGACGCCATAGTTCCCTGATTTGTGGACATTCCCATAACGTGTGTAGGAGAGTCCCTTCCTCCCCGCATCCCCTGAGGCAGTATGGGTGTGGCGCCCTCTGTATTTTGTGGAGTAATGTACGAGTGTAGTAGGTGCGATGTAGTACCTTGAGCTGTATCAGGCGGAACCTGGCTGATATACCCACTTCCCTCGGCGAGGCCAATGCCTCATTCCACTCCGTTTCATCCATGTCGCCCAGTTCGTCCACCCATTTCTCCTTAAGTTTGTGTGTGGGATCTGGCATGTTGTTAATTAATTTTTTGTACGTGAGCGAGGTCGCTTTTTGCTCCATGAATTCGGTGAGCAGCCTATCCTCAAGGGGCGATGATTCTGGGAGTGCGGTGTCTGGTGGGATCGCTCGTAGCAGTGCATGTCGGATTTGTACATAGTGGTACGTTTCAGTGGGCCCCAGGCCGTATTGTTGCTGGAGGTGTTGGAAGGGAATAACCGTGCCCATTGTCCCAGAGGTCCCCAACCACCGAGATCCCTATGTCGTCCCACCTCGCAAATCCTTTACAGGTCCGTAGGTTACCCAGTGTTTTAGTGTCCCATAGTGGTGTCAGCCTGGTGATTTTACCCTTCCACCCTAGGCGTGAGTGCGCCGTATGCCAGATTGTCGCTGTGTGGAATGTCGGGCCTAGCAGGGTCTTTACCTGCGGGTAGTTGTACAGTGCTGAAAGCATGCCATCAGTCCCCAGTTGCGACCAGTCTGCCTTATAAGCGGGGTCGTCTCTTGAGACGTGAATCCAATGATTAATAACTTTAAGCTGTGACGCCCAGTAATATAGTTGGAGATTGGGTAATGCAATGCCCCCCTCGTACCAGCTCTTCACCAGTTTTGCCTGCGCTATTCGCGCCGGACCATTACTCCACAACAGGCTGGAGACCAAGGCTGCTACTCGTCTAAAATACTGCGGGTTAACCACATAGGGGGAGTTCTCTAACACATACAGAAATCTCGGGAGAGCCATCATTTTGTAGAGCGCCGCGCGCCCTAGGAGGGTCAGCGGCAGCGTCGCCCAGTATCGGACATCAGCACGCAATCTTTGCAGAGGCGGCTGCAGGTTTTCGATATAAAACTGTTTAGCGTCCTTCGTCACATAAATACCTAAGTACTTAAAGGAGGAGGCGGTCACTGTGAGAGGACAGTTAGCCGGCAACACCGGAGCCGGGCCAGTAAGGACATAGAGTATAGACTTGGCCCAGTTCAGGGTATATCCTGAGGCCCTGCCGTGTTCATCGCAGATCGCCAATAGGGCGGGGACCCCTTCAGTCGGGCCGGTCATGTATACTAACATGTCGTCGGCGTACAGGGAGACCTTGTCCTCCCACCCGTCGCTCCAAGTGATTCCCCGAAACAGCGGCGTCGATCTCAGCAGGATTGCCAGTGGCTCCAGTACTATCGCAAACAACAGGGGCGACAGCGGGCACCCCTGTCTCGTTCCCCTCCCCAGTGGAAAGGTCGAGGATATGCGTCCGTTCGCCACCACCTGTGCCATTGGCTGGGCGTAGAGCAGTCGCACCCATGCCATATAATGGGGCCCGAAGCCCATGCGGGTTAGGACAGCGAAAAGGTATTCCCACTCTACCAGATCAAATGCCATTTTAGCATCTAAGGAAAGTATCACAGCCTGCTCCTTAAGAAGATGTGCCTTCGCCAATACCCCATGTACCCTCCGTAGATTAAGCGCTGTGCTTCTATGTGGCATAAAGCCCGATTGGTCAGGGTGTATTAGGGTACTCAGATGCTTGGTTAGGCGACTGGCCAGGAGCTTCGCCAGGACCTTCGCTTCTGCGTTGAGCAGTGAGATGGGTCGGTATGAGGCACTATCTGTTGGTGGCTTAGATGGTTTGGGGATGGCCACAATGGTGGCCGTGCGTTGATCGAGTGGGAGCAGCGCCTTTTGTACGCTGTCGTTATACATGTCTAGGAGGGGCTTGGCCAGGACAGAGTCCATCGCCTTATACCATTCCACAGGAATGCCGTTTGGGCCTAGGGCTTTGCCCGACTGCAGCGCCTGTATCGCCAACTGGACCTCTCCCTCTGTCAGGTCTGCATCAAGTTCCTGCTGTGCTTCAGGTGTGAGTACGGGGACAGGGATGTGACTAAGTGATTCTGTGGCCTCCCGCTCAGTGACTGGTCGTGTCGGTGTGTAGATCCCCTGGAAGTGGCGAGCTAGAGTCTGGATTATTTGCTCCGGGTGAGTTTGCAGCACGCCGGTCGCATCGTAAAGTCCGTGTATCCCCTTGTTACCGCTACCCCGTTTGTCCAGCCACGCCAGCATCTTCCCCGCCTTATCGCCTACATCATAGATTCTGTGCGCCGTGCTCGCGAGGTGTCCTTTGGTGATCACAGTGAGGTGTGCCTGGTGTTGCTGTTGACGGAGCTGCAGTTCATGTAGCGTCTCAGGAGTGGGGTTTGCCATATGCGCAGTGTTTGCTGTGTGTAATGCTAATTCCAAATTGGCCAGTGTGGCCCTAGACTCCCTTTTATGCCCAGTAATGGCCGATATGGACGCCCCTCTGAGGACCGTCTTATAGGCCTCCCACAGAATCGAGGGTGAGGTGACCGACCCAGTGTTCTCAGTAAAATAGTGTGTGGTGGTTGATTTGAGTTTTTTCCTAATGGTAGGGACCTGCAGGTAATTGGGATAGATCGGGTATAGCCTACCCCGCTTACACTCCTTGGTAGAAATGTGAAGGGAGACCGGGGAGTGATCAGAAATTCCTCGTGGTAGGATATCAATACTATCCACAGAGCTCAGCCCAACCCCTAGAAAGAAGAAGTAGTCAATACGGGAGAGGGTGTTGTGGGGTGCAGAGTAGTGTGTGTATTGCTGCGCTGTAGGGTTCAGGTGGCGCCAGATGTCTGTGAGGCCCATAGCAGATAAAAATCCCGGAAGTGTGGCAGACCCTCTCTGGCGAGCTCGCTGGGGAAAGGTGTCCAGCAGGGGGTCCGTGATGGCATTGAAATCTCCCCCCAGGATCACGTCCCCCTCAGGGAGGTCAATAAGGAATCGGCTAAGCGCCGGCAAGGCTGTAGCATGCAGTGCTGGGGGGATGTATACAGATATCACATTCAAGGCTCTCCCCTCCCACTGGCCTGAGAGTGCTGCGAACCGTCCCTGATCATCTGTCTTGTGGCCAGTGACCAGGAAGGGGGAGTTGTTTCTGAGGAGTATCCCGGTGCCCCTGGAACCCGAGGTGAACTCGGAGTGTACTGCCATGGTGTACCCACGCCTGTTTAGAGCCTTACAGGTGGTCCCCGCCAAATGTGTTTCTTGCAGCAGCACTAGGTCTGACCGATTACGTTTAACAGTTTGCAGCACCAAAGCCCGTTTAATTTTGTCTCCCAACCCTCTGACATTCCATGTAAGGAGCTTCAGTGGGGGCACCAACGTCGTTACAGGGGTACCCATTGTGGGTGTAGCTCGATCATGTTGTGCCATCTGAATGTATGAACCGTGTTCTCCATGTTCAGCAGGAGAAGGATGCCAGAATTCGGAGGCGGCGCACGCCGTCCATAGTGAGCAGTGTTCCCGTGCCTTGTGAGATTGCAATAATGATGACCATAAAACTTAACTTTAACTTGAACCTCATAACTCCCCTCCCTCCACCCCCTCCCTGCTCCCCTGCACCACGGACGAATTCCCGCCCGCATCCCCAACTTGGCAGAGTGCTTTTCTCCCCCCCTGTCTAGTCTTACTTGCTTGTGGGGTTGGTGAGTCCCCTACAGGCTCCGGCCAAAACCCGCCCTACTCAGTTCCATCGGCCCAAGGTCCCAAGGGCAGTGTTCAGTTCTTGGTGCATTCCAGTGTAGCCATTCATCCCCTGCTAGGCTGACCTGAATCAAACGGGTCCCTCTCGAGATCAGAGTCCAGGCCCCCGGCCGCGCCCTGCTCAGTGGCCGGGCTGGCCGCACGGTGTTCCGGCGTCTTCTCCTTACGGCGATCCTGGCGGTCCTTGCGCGGGCGTTGAGGCTTGCCCGCCGGTCTCCAGCCATCCAGCCATTCTCGTGCCACCTCAGGATTGTCGAAGAACCATGTTCTTCCCTCGGCCACAATCCGCAGTTTGGCGGGGAAGAGCATTGAATAGGGCAGTTCCCTGTCTCGCAGCGTCTTTTTGATTTCGTTGAAAGATTTTCGACGCCTGGCCACCTCGGCCGTGTAGTCTGGGAAGAACGCTAGCGTGGAGTTCAGGATTTTTACCGGCGGCGCCACTCTGGCCGCCTGCAAAATGGCGTCCCTGTCCCTATAGTTGAAGAGTCTGGCCAGCACCGGTCGCGGCGTGGCCCCTGGTTGGGGCGTACCCCCCCGGGACTCGATGAGCCCTCTCAATGGAGAAGAAGGCTGACAGGCCTTTAGGTTGTAGTTTGGTCTTAATGAGGTCTTCGATGTACAGGTCCATGGCCCCCTTTCCCTCCGATTCCGGAAGGCCTAGGATACGGACGTTATTTCTTCTCGAGCGTCCTTCCTGGTCGTCCAGTTTTTCCTGTAGTTGTTTGGTGGTCCTTTCTAGTCGTTCCATCGCCACCTGAAGGTCAGAAGTGTCTTCAATGAGGGATTTTGTGACCACCTCCACTTGCGACACTCTCTCCGACATTTTCTTAAAATCCGCTCGTAGCAAGTTCACTTCAGTGGAGATGGTGCCTACCGTCGCTTGGACGTCTGTGAGAGTTCTCATTATGGCTTCCAGTGTGACTTTTCCAGTGCCATTGGTGTCAGAGGAGGCACCGGCGGAGTGCCGTCCAGGTCCCTGTGAGTGGCTGTTCTGGGCATAGGCAAACTTATCGAGCTTTGCTTGCGTCGCTGTCATGCTCCTCGTGTTTTTGCCTGTCATGTTGGTTTGTCTGGGTTGACAGTGTCCGTGTAGGCCTTCCTCTCGGTGTTTGCCGTCGAAGCAGCCGGTAAAAGGAGCAGGAACCGCAGGGCCCGGGTCGATCCCGGTCCGCAGTGTAGCCTTACTGTGGCTGCCGCTGGAGTCAGCAGAAGGGCTTTCGCGGGGCTGATGGCGGCGTGTGTATCTCTCGGATATCGTACTGTTTCTCCTCTCCACGTGGGTCGCGCCGCCGCTTTCTAGGGTTGCAACGGACAGCCGGAGACCGGCGCCACTACGATGAATTTAGCCCTTCTGCCCAACGGCGGTCCGGAGTAATGTTCAGTGCTGTGGGAGGACTGCGTCGACCCAGGCGTCCCTCGCCCTGTCTTGCCGTAGTGTAGGTCCGGGGCTGCTTCGACGTTGTGCGGGGCCTCCCCCGCCCTTGATATCACTGGAGTCTTGGCTCAAGGGTGCTCCCAGGTGCAGCGTTAAGTGAGCGCCGTGATGGAACTTGGCGCCAAGCGAGGAGGAGCGGATGCCGGCCGAGGCTGACTTCTCCCGGCCGGGCAAGGCGCGCTTCCGGTCGGCCTGCCCCCGAACTCTGGGCCGGTGCTGCCGAGTTGTCGTAGGCCTCGTCTCACTGTCGACGGATGGAGCACTTCCCGGCGTCGGATTTGCGCTGGGGACGGCTCGTTGTGTGCCGCTCGGTTCCCGGAGCCGATTTCACCCCTTCAGGCAGGTTAGTAGACGGATGTGCATGCGGATTATTGTGCGGGCCGGATTGCCTCGCGGAGCTCCCGAGTTAAGCTGCCGCCATGTTCGGCAGTTGGCCACGCCCCCCTCACTGTGCTATTTTTAATTGCATCTTGTATTACGCTGGCAGTCCCTTCATGATTACTCTATAGGCGCTGGTTCTTTCCACTCAGTTGCTGTTTTGCACTGCATTGAGCTCTGCTTTTAAAATACAACTTTATTTTAACTCACATTTACATCTGTGGTCTCCCCTGCCCCGGTCCACGGCGTCTGTTCGTGCCGATTGTGTGGAGGGCAGGGCGCCATCTTTGGTGTGTCCCGAAGCGCTGTTGGACCGAAGTTAGCGGTCCAGCTGATCCTGGGAGCACGCCATAAAACGGCCGACTGCTCAGGGCTCGCGGCGGTAAGATCAGGTGGTGGCAGCTCCTGATAACCCGCTGAGGGTACTGTGGCAGCGCGAGGGCATTATTTCTCACTGTTATTTTTAATTGTATTTTGTATTACGCTGGCAGTCCCTGCATGGTTCTTTCCACGCATTTGCTGTTTTGCACTGCATTGAGCTCTACTTTTAAAATACAACTTTATTTTAACTCACATTTACGTCTGTGGTCTCCCCTGCCCCGGTCCACAGCAGCTTTTCATGCCGATTGTGTGGAGGGCAGGGTGCCATCTTTGGTGTGTCCCGAAGCGCGGTTGGACCGAAGTTAGAGGTCCAGCTGGTCCTGGGAGCACGCCATAAAACGCACATGTTTTCCCGAGCGCGCAGCCGGCGCGCCGAAGGCAAGCCCATCTGCGCCCATCCACGCCCCGGAAGCGCACAGCGCCAGCAATGCTGGCAGATTTGTGGCCAGGGAGGGGGCTGGTAGGAGATCCTTTAGCCGGGAGGAACTTCTATGGTTAGACAATACGTCCTGTAATGAAGGTAGTCATTGGGCGGTCCTACATAGTCTTTCCAGGACTTGCCCCTCCTGTCACTTCTGCTTTCAAACTATTCAGCCTGCTCTTTCACCTCTTGCAGCACGAGGGACTAAGACTCAGGCAGCTTTCATCAATGCGCGTTCAGTGGTCAAGCAGCATGCACCTGATGTGCATGAGTTGATCACAGATGAACAGCTTGATCTTTTGTTTATCACTGAAACCTGGCTGAACGAATCCTGTGCACTAGTGGTAGAACTAGCTGTCCCACGGGGCTTTAAAATTGCCAGAGCTGATCATAATTCTGGTAGAGGGGGAGGCATTGCTGTGGTATTCAGGGACATATGGTCATTCACCAATGAGTTTTCCGGGGAGCTTGAGGACGGCGAGGCTCTGGAGTTCTCATTGGTTATGTCCCCCACTTTACGCTAGGCAGTATTTTGGTCTATCGCCCCCCTGGCCCTCCTGGTGTCTTTTTAAAATCTCTCGACGATGTTATCACCTCGCGGGCGCTTTGTTTCTCCAAGTTTCTGATGTTAGGAGATTTTAATATCCACTTGGACAGCCCGGAAGCTCCGGGGACCAGAGAGCTGCTGGATGCCTGTAATCTGGCCCATTTGACCCAGTGGGTCAGGGTTGCTACACACAAATGCGGTCATCTGATCGATATAGTCTGCTCTAACTTCGATCTTTCGGGTACTGACCCCTTGCCTGTCACGTGGTCAGATCATTCTCTGATCAGGTTTTCATGGGATATTGGTAAACCACTCCCCGTTTCCCCACTGTCATTGTGCCCTCTGCCTCAGAAGATTAATATTCCGGCACTGTCTAAAGTATTGTCATCAGCTCGACTTGAAGCTGCTCAAGATCTGGAAGGAGCAGTGGAGAGTTTCTCCACCTGGATTAGCTGGGGGGTCAACTCTTTACCTAAGCATTCTTCCAGATGTCAACCGCACGGTATACCCTCTAAACCTTGGTTCACAGATTCCCTTAAAGAACTTAAGTTAGCGTGCAAAAAGTTTGATCGGTGCTGGCGACGCGGGTACTGCCCTTTAGCCAAGGCGGCACCTCGCGTCGCTCAGCGGGATTACTATGCAGCCATTAAGATAGCTAAAGGCAATTTTTATGCAGAGAGAATTGCCAGAGCTAATAATAACAGCAAAGACATTTTTTCCATTGTTCGCTGTTTTCTGTCCCCACACGCAGAACAAACAAGTCTCCCTAATCTCATCTCAATGGTGTGAAGATCTCTCCACCTTTTTTATTGAAAAGATCCAAGATAGCCTTGGGACTGCTTGCCAAGAGCAGAGGTTTTTTCTTCTGCCTTCTTCTCCCTGTTCCAGAGCACCTATCCAGCTTTTTTCACAGTTCAGGCTTGTTGAGCGGCGGGATGTCTTAGCCATCCTTAAATCCTTGAAATCAGGATCCCCCTCGGACCCCTGTCCAGCTAGAGTCCTGGGCATGGTGGTCGAGGTAGTTCATCTTGAGGTTGCAGCCCTCGTCAGTGGCTCACTTCAGTCAGGCTCAGTCCCCCAGCAATGGAAGCAAGCCAAACTCCTTCCTCTCCTCAAGAAGCCTTCTGCGGATCCTTCCATCTCCTCTAACTACCGCCCCATCTCCCTTCTACCGGCCTTGGTCAAGGTCTGTGAAAAGGTGGCTTTTAGGCAACTGGAGGAGTTCGTTGAGTCTTCGGGTGATCTCCACCCTGCTCAATCAGGGTTTAGGGCATCCTATAGCACTGAGACGGCGCTGGTGGAGATAACTGAGGGTATTAGGGAGTGCCTGGACACGGGCGGCAGGGCGGCTCTGATTTTATGAGACCGCTCTGCCGCCTTAGACATGATTCCCCAACTACAACTCCTCGCCCGATTGTCTTCCATCAGCATTGCGACTGCGTCCAATCCTTTCTTGATAACTGCACCCAACAGGTGTGGATGCCACCGTTGTCATCATCTGTAACTAAACTGTCCACTGGGGTCCCGCAGGGATCTACTCTAAGCCCCCTGCTTTTTAACATTTATTTGACACCTCTGATCTTCCTGGCTGAGGAGCTAGGTGCCAAAATAATGGCTTATGCCGATGACAATCAGCTCCTATTTACTTGGAAGGACTCTGATCTTCAAACTGACATTGCCCATAAGTGCCTTTCATCGATATTCTCCTGGCTGGCTCATGCCAGACTTAAGTGCAATGAAGACAAGTCCGAGGTGCTCCTTTATGGCCAGTTTCCTCCTTTTTTTTTTTTTTTTTTTTAAACTTTTAATTGATTTTCTGAAAAACCACCACAAACATGGTACACATGTAGTCATATACTTAGTTATCTTAATGTTTCTTAACAGTACAATCAATTGTCATCAGCAAAAATGAATAGTCCTCTTTACAATGGCCAACGTTATTATAACAGGGCAAGCCATTCAAATATAGCATATATCCAATACAAAAGGAATGAAAAAATAAAAACCCAGGAAAGACACAGGTCATATAAAAAGAAAAGATAGGTGGGGGAAACAGGGCATTCCCCACCACAACCCAGGAGGGCATCAACCAGTCAGACCTTTAGTACTCCATCATCCGTTCAGGTCGAATCTGTACAATAGAGCATCAGCAGGTATGTCCAATTCTCGATAGTCCACATTTTTGTGCTACAGGTCTTGGTCTCCAATAGGCTCACTCCTCTACAGGAGGACTGCTTCGAGGGTGTAACAGTAGATAACATTGCAGTGGTGCCCAAATATCCTGGGGCCTAGATGCAGCTGGTTGGAGTTCTGCATAGATCGCCAGCTGCTCCTGACAATATATCAAATCATTAAGCCACACCTTAAACTTGGGCACCCTGCCTCTCCCCCAGCGGCACGCCACTCTTCTCTTAGCTAGGAGCAACGCCAGAGCAACAAACATACGATGTTCCGCTCGTAGCCACTCTACGTACCCAACAAAGCCATCAGTGGTGACATATCAATCTGGGCATTTATCATAGTGGACAGTGCCTGAAAAACCAGCGTCCAATACTCGTACACCTCCGGACAGTTCCATGCCAGATGCAGGAAATCGGTACAAAAGGAGTTTGTATCTATACATTCGGGCTGGGGTATAGTACAGTCTATGTAGGAATTTATAGTGGACAATCCGAAGCCTACTGCTAGCTGAGATTCTTTCAGTCTGTAGCGAACAGAACTCCCACTGTTTTTCCGTCAGTGCTGTACCTAGTTTGTGGTCCCATTTTTCCCTTGCCCCTGCAGCTTGCTCAATCTTTTGTGTATGCACCGCCTTGTATAATATAGACACCAGTCGTTTGGCCTTCTCGCTCTGAAGTGTCAATTGTAGTGGTGTAAAAGTCGGTGGCTTCGAAGGGAAATCAGGAGTAATAGCACAAATTCCCTGCCGTAAGTGAATGTACAAGAAAGTATCTAGTGTGTTATATTCTGCAATACATGCACTACTGTGCGGAATTTTCCCTCGTGGTACATGTCCCCCCAATTTTGTATCCGGGTTCGATCTTTAAACTTGTGGAAGAGTGCCTCCTGCAGCAGAGGCATGTCGGGATGATACACCAGTGGCAACAGTGGCGAGTGAAGCATAGGCGCATCTAACAGTTTACTCACATGCGCCCAGGCAGCTACTGTGCAACTCACCGTGGTCGGCGCCTTATCTCGCGTGGGGATCGGAGTGTACACGGCCCCGTCAATGGGGACAGGGAGAGCGAGCCAATGCTCCGCCGCTACCTGGGGCATATAGCGTGGCTGATGTACCAAAAATGGGCATAATGCGCCTGTGCGCTGTAATAATACAATTAAAAATTAGGTACGCCAAACCCTCTCTGAGAATATGGCCTTGTTAATACATTCCACTGTAATCTCGCAGTTTTACCCCACACTAATCGTGTCAGTTCCGATCGTAGTTGTTTAAAAAAAGAATGTCCCCGGGTGAAAGGCTACATTAAGAAACAGGTCAAGTAGTTGTGGTAATATAACCATCTTAATCAAAGACACGCGTCCCGCCATGGAGAGAGGGAGAGCGATCCATCTTGATACATTATATGCGATTCGCACCATAATGGTGCCATAATTGAGACGCATCAATTTGTCTCTATGCCTTGTCACGCGGATACCCAAATATTTTAGTTCATCCTCGCACCATGCCATCGGATAATCCAAGGGAAAGCGACTTGTTGCATCAGTAAGGGGTAAGATGCAAGATTTGCCCCAATTAATCTGGACCCCCGAGAGCCTTCCAAAATACCATAAATTCTGAAAGGACAATATTCAAATTATGTTGGGGGTTTTGTATATAAAGTGTGATGTCGTCCGCGTAGAGGGAAACTAATATCTGCCTCATCTTACATTGCAGTACCCTGTCACGGTGATGTTGTCGCAATTTAGCCGCCAGCGGTTTCACGGCAATCGCGAACAGCAGGGGCGATAAGGGGAAACCCTGCCTAGTACCTCTTGTTATCGAAAAACTCACTGAAGTTTTACCATTAATCACCACTCTAGCTATAGGTGAACAATACAATAATCGTATTCAGAAGAGAAAAGGGGGGGGGGATCCCATACTGGACATTACACCAAACACATAGTGTGAGAAGTTGGCCCGATATGCAACGTTCGCTATTCTAGCGACCGCTATGTATCGTTCCAACGACCCTTATGGTGTTTGGTTGTAAGTCAACCTATAGACCAGCTATCCTAGTAGCGTGGATACGAGCAGTCTAAGGCTAAAGACTCGAGAGGGCGCGTTAAGCCAGCTGTTTACCACACATGTACCCCTTGAACACCCAGTGAAAGGACACCACACAAGTGTTATGAAAATAAACAGTATATTTATTAAGAATCACAACAGCCCTGTACTCTTTATGAGGACAGGGTACTAAGCACAAACCAAATCTCTTTAGCAAATACTTCAAGTGCACAATTAAAACAAGTGTCCGAGGACACGGAAAGGTTAAGGTCTCGGGCGGACCCGATAAGGCAAGTCGGAAGCGAGGGACTCGGGACCCTAGAGTAAAGAGGCTATGCAGGCACCGAAATGCCGAGTTACCTAGCCACGAGGGCTGCGGCTGCACAAGTCTTACAGGCGTCGGGGTCTTCGCTGACGAGCCAGGAGCCGGAAGAAAGGAGTTGCTGGCCGGCAACCAGTGCTGAATAGTTCGTAGAGATCCAAGCCTGGATCGGAGATTGATGAAAACCTGAAAGCAGAGGGGACCAAGTTCGTACTACTAGCCAGTAGTCAGAGGGTACCAGGAGGGCACCGGTTGGCCGTCACCTCGACCAGGTGAGTGGGCGACGCTAGGCTCTGCAGTCTCACGGACCAGGAGGCGTTGTCGGCGACCACGGTGGAGGTGCGAGCTGTCCCACGAAGGATGATGCTGTCGGCGTCGCTGGGCCCAGGATGGGGCAACAAGCCTTGGCAGATCTCAGGGCCACGTGGTGGGCCTAAGATGGCGTCTTGAGTGGACCAGGAGGGTCCGGGGTGCTTCTCGCAAAGATGGAAGCAAGGGCCAGTCTGGAGCAACCAGACCAGCGGTGATGATTCTCGGATGTCGTCACAGAAGGGCACAAGCCAGCGGCTAGTGACCAGACAACGTGCTGAGCAGCGAGCAGAAGGGCCCCACGCAGATCGTGGAGATGCTGGGAGACTGCACTTCGGTGCTGGAGCGGCTCAGGGTCGGGGCTTCTCGGACCCCAGAGCACTCACCAGAGAGTTACCTCGATGGTCGTGCTGGTTTTAAGAGCGTGCAGGTTCTGATGATGGCCGGTCCCTCGAGGTCTCGTCGCACCCACAGATCACAGCTGAGCTGATGACGTGGGTAGAGGTCAGAGGTGCCAGGGAAGCCGGTTCTCGTCGAGCTGGGCCGGCGGATTCCTTGAGGAAGGACTTACAGCAAACCGCAGAGTTCTTAGGTGGTGCCCGCTGATGCAGGGTGACTACTCCTTAGTCACAAGGGAGAAATCTTGAGAAGAGTCTTGAATGTCCTTTCGTAGAAAGTAGTTCTTGAATCAAAGATGATCTAATCTGGAAGGGTCCCCGCTCCGGCCTTTATCCTAAAGGAAGGGGTGGGTACATGACTAGGTCCTGCCCTAAGGGTGGGACCAGGAAGGGGGGTAGTTACACCCCTCTCCCCTGCCGGACTTTCCCCAGGCCAGGGCTGTCGCCCCTGGAACTGGTTCTAACCGGCAGATGCGTATTGAGCACCGGGGTGCCACTCCGCAGTCACCTTCTCGCAAAAGCCCTACCTACCCAGAATACACAAACCCTGTCTGGGACGGTGCGAACACCGCCCTCGACAGGAAACCCTTTGTCCGAGCGCTCCTCGCTGGAAGGACTCCCAGCAGCAGGAGGTCAGACTTGTGTCTGTGGTGGCAGCATCCATTTTGTGGAGCTGAGGCTTCAGTTAACTTTAACCGGGGTTCACAGTTACGTACATGTCGTGTCCCTCTAGAAGGGTGGAATGCTAACCTCATCGCCAGAATTGGTGAGAGGGCAGCACCCCGATTCGTATAACACCTTACTCGACATGCCTTGATAACGCGACACCGGAGTTACCGATATGGTACGCGTTATCATGGAACAGCCATTGGGTCTTGATCCCGCAAGCTGCAACCGGGCTCGGCTCGGGCCAGAACCTAGTTCACACGAGCCCACGCACTCTGCCTTCAGGATTGTTAAGGCCTGCCATAGGAGTGACTGATAGGGACTCGGGTGTCCATTGTATGGTTAGATATAGAACTACTATACCTAAAGCGAAGGGTGATTACACGACTTCGCCCCAGCTGTCGTGCAGCCAGTTGTGTCAAATTTAGGAGGCCAGCCAGGGGTGGCATAATACATGCTGCAGCCCCTGGCGGCCCTGGGTACACCTATGCCCTGCGTTACGGGGTCTGATAAGGTGGCCCAGTACCAATTGGTAAATGCACCTAGGGTACATGGAATCCATTTTAAAGAGAGAGCAGTAGGCCTGGGGTCCTGATTGGCAGGGCTCCAGGTCGACTATGTCCAAAACCAGCTAAAACACAGGGCAAAAAGTTGGGGGCAACCATAGTCAGGATGTACCTTCCTACACATAGTCCCACTCAATGGAATCAAAGGCCTTTGTGGCATCTAGGAAAACCGCCGCCAAAGGCAACTCCGGAGACAGATTATTATTGCACGTTTATTTTTTATTTTTATTATTAGTTTTATTTTCACCTTTAACATCTTTTTGCTTTTTAACCTTATTCCACCAGTTAAAGTTCCGACATTGTTGTCCTCTGTTTATTTCGTCTGTTCACTTCCATTTCTCGCACGCGCACATCTTTTAAATGCTTCCGTATTACACGGGCGGTATGACTTACGCGTTCACAGCGTCGGATTTCTTCGTACTGTCTGCTTTATACTCTCTGTAAGTTTCTTGCCCGCATGAGCTTAAAACCACTTACAAGCATGTTTTATTTCATTTAGTGTCACGTCAGCTTTCGTTTGTTCGTAAAGCTGACCCCGTTTTTGAGCACGTCCACTTTTTCTTATTAGACTTGCTGTTCACCATTGTTTTATCTACACGGCACAATAACTTATATCGTTTTCATTTTCGAGGGCTCACACTAAAGTTTCACACCGCATGTATGAACGTCTTTCACATTTTTCATTTCCTACATTTCATAGTCTTTTATTCTTGGTGAAACCAAATCTACTTCACAACCAACACTCGGCTTTTCACTTACCTTCTCGGATACACTGTTTCCAAATTGTTTTTTTAAAGAAAGCATGTTCACCATTTCATTAACCTTCACGTGTCCTTTTCACTTGCTATTTGTAGCCTCAATCACCATTTCGCCTTCCATTCACTCGTCTTATTGCCTTTCACTCGGGACCTAATCAGTAACATTAGATTCTCCTCCTTTTTCCTTGGAACACTATGACCCCCTGAGGAAGAGCTCTTTAGCTCGAAATGCATCGGGGATGTTTAAATTTACAAATCGAATATATTGAATTGTTCCAACTCATGAATTGACTATGGAATAACCGTTCAACTTACATTTTGTTTACTTGAAAGATTATTTTCTAATTCAGAAGGATGAATTGCATTTGCGAAAGAACAAAGTGAATAAAACTTTGAACTTTTTTTTAACCTCATCGTGTAAACTGCTTTTATTTTAGGAGTGCTCAGGTTTCTCACCTTACGCCTGTAAGCTATCCCTTCTTTCATTGACAATCTGCCCCTCCCGGACAGAAAGGGGTTCACCCTGAGCACCCTAAAAGATTGAATCACCTTTATCCATTGTTTAAAAGTCTCATCACCCAGGAGTGCAGCGGACTTTATCTTCTTTCAATGTAAGTTTTATAAAACTCAACAGGGATACCTGTAACCTTACCCGACTGCATATGCATGATGGCTTCCTGGACCTCATCGAGTTCGAACGGGGAACACAGAAAGCACCGTTGCACATCGCTCAACCAACCTAGCAAAACATCCCCCAAGTAATCGTCTAGGTTCAGTGTCTCTGTCCTCGTGGTTGTATACAACGCTGTGTAGTGCTCAGTGAAGGTGTTGAGTATGTTCGCAGTGTCCATATACATAATACCATCTAATCCTTCCAATTCCAGGATATTATTTTAGAACTTCGTGACCTCCTAATCGTCTCTGCCAGCTCCTTCCCCGGTCTTTCCCCCTCGCCATAGCGGCGGGCCGTCCAGTACTTCCCCCGAAATCTCGCCTCCCTACAAGCCTCATCCATATAGGCTGTGAGTTTTGTTCGAAACTGGGATTGTGTTATGCCATCTGGTCTTGTAGCCAATTTTCCCTCTAATGATTTAAGTTCGGTCTCAAGTGTACGGAGTGTATTCATAATATCCTTAAGTACCCCAGCTCCTTTTGCTATGCAAAAGCCTTGCAATGACCGAGTCCTTATTACGTAAAAAAAAATCTGTAATCTCCTCCCTGAGCTCTTCCTGGAACACAGTGTCTAGTAAGATAGTAAGTTGCAGTCTCCAGTTATTGGGGGGACCATAGTCTGTGGAGGACAGTGTAAGCCGGACCGGTGTATGATCCGAGGAAAGTCCTGGCTAGATGCTGTACCTGTAGGATCGCCGGACATAGCCCGACGCTCAGGAATATATAGTCTAGTCGCGCCCATGTCGCTGCCTGAGCAGTAAAGTGGGTACCATCTAGGTAGTTAGGGTGCAAATGTCTCCACACATCTATCAGGTTGTGGTCCGTGATTGTGGAATGGAGCATGGCGCGGGCCTTTGTGTAATGATGGAGGGCAGGGTGAGATCTATCAATGTCCGTCGTTTTTTTGCACACCACTGGAGTCAAGCTATCCAGGCTGAAGAAGGCTGATAGCCAGAAACCGGTCCTTGGTTGCTTGATTCCGGTCTAGGAAAGACATGGCTAGGTAGTTTGGGCTGGACTGTTCCCATGAGGCACAGGGTCAAGGCTGATTTGCATATAGCCATTGTCTGACCTAGGGTGGTGTGGAGTGCAAAAAAACGATGGATTTAGGCCCACATCTTTGTAGTGGGGTGAATGTAAGACATTGTTCTGCATTCTGTCCATCGACTGTGTTTTTTGCAATTTTCACCCCGAGTGGGCTGGGTATGCTCAGACGTGAGTCCCAGGCTCTCCACATCACTGGAGTCAAGCTATCCAGGCTGAAGAAGGCTGATAGCCAGAAACCGGTCCTTGGATGCTTGATTCCGGTCTAGAAAAGACATGGCTTGGTAGTTCTGGCTGGACTGTTCCCATGAGGCACAGGGTCAAGGCTGATTTGCATATAGCCATTGTCTGACCTAGGGTGGTGTGCAAAAAAACGATGGATTTAGGCCCAGATCTTTGTACTGGGGTGAATGTAAGACATTGTTCTGCATTCTGTCCATCAACTGTGTTTTTTGCAATTTTAATTTATTGAAGCACAACCCACGTTTAACTATGTCCCCCAAGCGGTTTATGTTACAGCACAAAAGCCTAATTTCATAAGTGGCCATTTTAGTCGCCATCCTTCCTTACTACCTTGCAGTGTCTCTCACTCCCTATCTTGTCGGCCTTACTAGGAGGCCTGGACAAGAGCAGACCACATACATATACCAATTCAGGATCAACTAGTGTGGTGAAAAAGGGACCCTGGTGCCATTCAGTCAAGTAAACTAGAAGAACAAGGCTAACAAGCTGACCTGCCCACCTCCCACCCCCATGTTTGGAACTAAAGCCCCTGCACACCTCCCTGCAAGACTGTCCTAAAACTACCTGTCCCCCCAATCCTGCAGAGATACTGACTCCCCTACCCAACCCAAGACTCGAAGGAGAGCGTGGTCCACCCTGGATGCCACCCTCTGCTCCCCATACAAGGAAGACTGTGTTGCCATGTCCTATAGTATAAGAAGGTGGTTGCTTGAGGGACATCGACCTTCACTAGCTCCCCGTCACTGTTTTCGCCACCAGACTGTGGGGACCAGCTCACAAAGTTAGCAGTTTACTTCATAGTGATATATAGTATTGCTAACAATGACCAAAGTCCCAGGGTCTCTGCGTACGCAGTGTTCAATGTGAGTGTGCGCCAATGATAGGCGTGGTATTCGTATTAATGAAGCTTGTCATTGTGGCAATTCCTTTCCTTCCTGGTCGAGTCTCTTGTTATCTGCCCAGTTGACTACTCAGAGTGCTGTCCTCGCCACTTTGTCGTTCTTTCCTTCAGACTCTACTCACAGCTTTGCAGGAAAAATCATCTAATATGTCACTGCTTTGTTTCTCATCGCCTTTTTGGCTTTTAGAAAACTACAACATTGCCTCTGGACTTAGAATTTTCATAGGTCACTGGAGAGTGCAGCGAGTCGTCTGAAGCATTACGTCACGGTCACATAAATTGAAAATACGGAAAAATATGGGACGAGTGGGGGGTCCCGGGTTGGGGCGTCCGCCAGGAACACGATGGGTCATGCTGTACAGAAAAATATTTCAAGAGGCTGTGCGGTTGCTGTTTCTTGAGAATAAGATTCTCAACAAATAGGTTCCCTGTCGTTCCTCTACCCACTTTGGGACTCGCACATTATTGCGCTGGGATCTGCCTTCATAATCTTCAAGTTGGACCTTCATGATTTTACTTCTTGCCTGCTATTTACTGACCTGGACCTTGAGGGCCTCCGTGCCATGGTGTAGAGTGACTGTTGAATCCTCCAACTCTTTGACTCTCATGTTCATGTTACAGAGATCTAGTCTCATCAGTTAAGTCCTCAGTCGTGGGGCGCTTCTCACTGCTCTCTCACTCACTGCTCAAGCCAGCCCTTTCTCCGGCAGAGAATGGGAGCAGCCACGCTCCAGCCTGTTGCTGTGGCTAGCTCCTAAGCCACCGTCCACACCGCAGGGTCTTTGCCCCTTTTCGTGTGTGAAGTCTGCAACAGGCTGGCTCTCCCTCTACGTCCCACTCTGCCTCCGTCAGCTCTGGTTCTCCATCCAGATAGGCCCTGGGCTGACCAGCGCCTGGCGCTCGCTGCTTAGCACTGCCCCCACCAAGGTCCCTGTAATGTCCGGGGGGGATCCTCCTCTCTGCTGAGGCTCATGGAGTCCGAGCTGCATTGTTTTCAATCCATGCAGGGAGGTCCTTGCTGATGGATCCCGGCGGCGTCTGCGACATCAGCTGCATCCAGTGATCTCACAGCGGCGTATGTCAAACTTTAGGCCGGGGCTTCTCCTCACCGCCCAGGCCTCACATGCGTTGGCCCCACAGATAGCATTGCAGCGCGGATTTGTTGGGCACACTGGATACCCTACAAGCCACAAATTAACAAGGTGACAGTAGATTGCGGCTAGGGGACAGATAAGTGACTGGATGAAAGGGATTATGCAGCCGGGTGATGGAGTCGCTCTAACAAGCAGCCATCTTAGTTGGTGGTTGGCCATGCCCCCCAAAAGACCACCATTATTGACATTATTTCTCTACTTGTGAAATCCCTTGCTTTGAATGCTTTCAATGACTCATGCATTTGTTGAGCAGTATCACCTTTTCAACCTTAGATTTTACTAACACGTATAGATGGGTCTGTGAATACCCAACAGATTAAGTTTCTGAAAAGACTGTTATTTGTTGCTGAAATGGGGCTATTCTCATGTTTACGAGCTGGTGAACCAGCACAAGCAGAGCTGCATTGGTTTAAATGCAGTGAGGGAGCCCGTATTTGGCGATTCAAATGTTATTTCCCCCAGAACAGTAATCTGAGAGTCTACTGGTGAGCTGCTCTTGATTTGAATCCACATTATAACCAAGGCATGCAGGTTTCTAGATCTAGTGGGGTCATAGAATTTCACAATCTTCTGTAGAAAAAAAATTGAGAGCTTCTCTCAAAGGTGTGGTACCAGAATTTCCTAGTTAGAATGGTAACTCACAAACATATCTTGTTCTAAATGTAATTTATAAAATATCTCGCCATTGAAATTAATAATAGTAAATCAACACCCAGTGGACTGATATTTTTGTAAACCATGTAAATGACACGATATTTACATCAGAAGATATGTAAGACAACATTCTGACAGACAACCCTTGCAAAGTATTTCTTTGCAAGGAGGCATGTCCTGCAAAAATGAAAATGACATGATTTATGATACTAAATAATATTTTTTGGCCTTTTTCAAGAAGGTAAATGTGTCATGTAAGATGTTTTAAAAGACCACCTGCTTTACAAGGTTGGGGTTCATTAGCTAAGCTTGATGCTGGTTCCTGTGGTTATTCAGAAAGATTGTGTACAAAGTTATCTGGGATCACACATTGTCCTGGGACACACCTGCTTGGGAGTTGCACCCAAATTGCTGTACGCAGAAGCAAAAATTCAGATGTATCATTATGTGGAAATTACAATGGGTCCTAAGAATACCATTAAAAAGATTTTGATTGTAGCTATCACGGTAAACTATACTGCAACCCTATCAGACATACTTTCCTCTTCTACCCATCACCAGTCATACTTCGCCTCCCTCACTTATTTTCCATATGAAAGCAGATTTACCGACTTCCCCATGTGTATGTAGTTGGGTGAAATGTATCCTGGTGGTTTTACTGGCCGTCCCTATTTAATACTAAACGTCTAAATATCACTGGAAAGAAAAATTAAATCAGACCATGTTGTTTTGACTAATGGCCCTTGCTCTGCTCCCATAAATTACCAGTAAGTAGTACCAACCTCTTCCCCACACACTTTTCCCCTTTAACCTGGGAAATCAAATGAACAGTGTCCTCTGCTTAGCAGCAGCCCGAACCAGAAACCAGTCTGCAAAATCACTTTAAGACTGGGCAACGAGTGACCAGTGATAAAAAATTGACTGTTTGAACACTTCCATAGCTTGCGTTCCCCGATGCTGCTAACACACCTAATGCTCAAATTATATCCTTTAGTTCACTTAACCACGTCTTAAGAAAGCTATAGGACATTTTGATGACCCAGGGGAAAAGTGTGGAGTATAATAAAAAGATGCCACAATTTTTCCAGTCAATTTTATTTGAAAAATTAACATACTGAATTAACTTGAGAGCACTTGCTGGTCCTCTTAAACTTAGAGGTTAAATTACCTTTATTCATTTTTTTTATTTCAAAATATTTTATTGATTTTCCAGAAGAAAAATACAAAGAGTGATTCTGTAGGAGGGTTAGCATATCCTATATCTAAAGCCAATATTGGAACATATAAAAGCATAACATGAGGTTATACGCCTATGAGAGTATCAAGAGGCTAACCCAAATGATCAATAATAAAAGAAGAAAGACTAGTTGAAAGGGAGAGAAAAGAAAAGAGAAAGGGGAAGAAGAAAAGGGAAACAAAAGACAGACGAGCTGTGTCATATGCTTCCAAAGTTCTATGCAAATACAGGTACCAGAGCAATCCGATATTGATAGGCATAACATACCACAGCCTAGTACAGGTAATGTCAATTAGCAACATAGATCCAAGAGATACAGCTGTAAGGGCATGAGCCACGGCCTACGCCCTTAAGGGCACGAGGTGTGATTCATAGACATACAGTGGTGTTTATGGGGGTTTGTAGGAGGCGAGAAAAGTGTCCAAAGCGTTCCACATCAACCTGGATGACGGTTTCCATGGAGAGTTCTGTAATGCAATGATATCAGCCCCTCTGAGAGAGGGGCGTGGCTTGGAAGCCGACAGGGATGGTGGCGTGAGCCTGTAGCTCCACGCCCGTTCCCGCAAATTATCCTGTGCATTGCCGACGAGAGCCGCGGAAACTGCAGGCATAGTCGGCTGAGCACTGGGGACGGCTGCTGGGCTAACTTTTGGAGCAGGGGAGGACCCAGTGGCACAAGGAGAGCTGATTGAAGGTTGCGGAGAGCCGAGCGCTGTGACTGAGATGGCGGCGGCCCCAAGCTGAGGAGGACGGACGGAAAGAGGAGGCGCCGCGAAGCGGGGCAGCGTGGTGCGGACGGAGGTACGGCGAGCCTGCTGAGCGGGGACCACCCTCTGGGAGAGCTGAGCAGAGGGCCCGAGGCGGGACCGGACTGCTGCCGCGACATCAGGGATCGGCGGGCATGGCCGCAGCACTGGCACTTAGAGATGGCGGCTGCCGGATGGCGATGGCGGAACCCGTATGGCGCCTAGGGCGACCTCTGGGGCAGAGGAGCCGATCGCTAGTTAACGCGGCGCTGGACTTGTGTGGGGCGCCGCCACAGCAGAGGTCAAGGGAGCGATCGCCTACCGCTGTAGCTCCGAGGCCAGGTGCGGGGGGCGGGCCCACGACCGAGTTGCCGGCTGGGCTCAGGAGCGCTGTGGGAGCCACAAACTGCGGGAAACATTGTGGATTGGCTGCGGGCGGCAGGCCCTGAGACACTTTGTGAGTACTCCTGGTGAGCGCTGTGCTGCAGACCCGCGCCCGTCCTGGTGGAGTGTATTGGAGTGCGAGTGGACCCACAGGAAGAGCAGCAATCAAGCCTACGCCGAGCGGGGGATAAAACATTGAGGGAAGCACATCACGGAGCAGTGCTTGGCAGAACAGTAGGCACTAGCGGGCATTGTGTTTGTCCCAGCAGCCACGGACGATGCTGGTGTCCCCCACCTAGGATAACGGCACGAACTTGGGAAGCACGCTGGACTGGGCTCCTACAATACATTGATTGCCCCCTGAGAGGTACTGATTATATATCAAGGTAGATCACTGGATAGGGGAACGTTCATACACAGCTACCCCCTATGAAAATGTGGTGATAAAGCACCTAAGAAGTTACACTGACCACCGGACCACGAAGCCGGCGAGGGGGATCTGCCCTCTGAGGTGTGAGTGCTGGGGTTCAGATTTGGAGCTACCTAGATGGAAGAGTGCAGTGTCATTCTACGGCTGCATCTCATGGGCACGATGCAGCGTAGCTAAGAGGTGGACAGTGTCAGCTTAGGAGGAGAGGATGCACGGGAGATGCGGCCCCTGATCGGTGTGTACCCCGCATGCCCGAAGAAAGATCCCCCGACGAAGAGTAGAGTGGCAGGAACAGTTGAGCTTCACAGGCGGCTCAGGAACTTGGGTAGGTGCAGGCGGGCAGAGGGGAAGATAAGGCTGCTGCGGAGAGCGGGCTGAGAAGGTGCCGTTTTGACGTGGAAACCGGAAGGATGACTCACGATCACTTATCGCAAAGGCGGCGGCTGTGGTGACCGAGATGGCCGCAAACGGCCGGGATATGAAACCGAAACCAGGACAGGAAAAGGCGAAAGGGCTGGAGGAAGAGCACGATGCCCAGAATGACCCGGAGAGGACGGCACAGGAACAAAGACTGAACAAACGCCTAGATCGAATACTAGAGGCCATAACTGCGACCAAGGAGTCCCTACATCAAGATATCGCACTAGTCGCATCGGGATTGGGTCTCCTGAGAGCGGATCACTCCAAGCTGGCGGACAGGGTTAAAGAAAATGAACTGTTGCTCCAGGATCTCAAGCCTGCGGTTTTGACAGCAGAACATAAGTTGAATGATGTGATGGACCGCTTAGCGACGCTGGAAAAGATGGCGGAGGATTCCGAAAGTCGCAATCGAAGAAATAATGTACGGGTAGTGGGTCTACCCGAAAAGACAGAGGGGGATGATATGGTCGCTTATATGGAGAACTGGTTTAAGACGGCCGTCGCCCCGGAGGGCCTGTCCCCATTCTTCTCCCTTGAAAGAGCGCATAGAGTTCTGGCCCGGCCGCCCGTACCGGGTCGCCCGCCTCGGCCGGTGGTGGTCAAGGTTCTGCACTTCAAGGACAGAGATTTGCTGATACAACGGGCACGCTCAGAGGGCCCGTTCCAGGTGGCGAACAGTGCGGTTACAATTTTTCCGGACTACACCCAGGAGGTCCAAAAGCGCAGGGCCTCTTATTTGTCTGTGAAGAAGGAACTGATAGATGAGGGGATACAATATTCTTTGCTCTTCCCGGCCAAGCTGCGAGTGATCCTGGATGGGTCAACACACTTCTTCCAGACTCCTGAAGAAGCATGGACTTGGCTTGAGTCGTATAAGGCGGGCACGGACCGTAGAGGCAGGGGGGACCGCGGAAAGCAGAAACCTACCCAGGTGCGCAAATCCCAACGTATCCGCAAACGTAACAAAACCCAAAAGACGCTGCAGAGCACCCAAATGGCGGCGGACAGGAGAGGGGCTCTGGCGGCGACAGCAGTGATGACAGGATCTCAACAAGAAGGGCAGTCGTTGGGATCGGAGTCTGAAGATGGAGGTGGAAAGTCTGGTGCGAAACTCTCAGATGCAGACAGTGCACAGGGCCTGTTGGTCACCCCCCAGACAGCAGATGGGATCCTCAACGAGTGATGCCTCCGGGAGTGGGTTCTTGCTGGCTGGCACCTGGTGAGACTGTTATGACCGATAAACTAAAGAACTGCAGGTACTGCGGCGGACAATTGTATGGGATCTTGGGCTCGGGGTGGTGGCGAGGCCTGCCTCCTGTTGGCTCTGACCTACCCTCCTATTGCCCTTAAGGCTTTCTGTAGTGGCGACTACAGAATAACATTGTGTGTGTTGTAGTGGAAGTTTGGATGGGGCTGATACTGGGTTATTGGGTCCTGTTCTGGGGGGTGGGGGGTGAGGGAGTTTCACGGGGAGTTTTATGTGTTGGGTTGGGCTGCAATGATGTGGGCGTTTGTGATGCGCAGTTGGGGAGGATGAGGGGTGATTGCAATGGGGACGTTACCTAATTTGAAATGTCTCATGTGGAATGTCCGTGGCCTACGAACCATGTCAAGGCTTTGTAAGGTGCATGCGTATTTGGTGAGACGTGGGATTCTGATAGCGCTGTCGCAGGAGACACATCTCACCAAGCAGGAATGCGACGCCCTGCAGAAGAGATGGCGTGGTCAGGTGTTCGGCACTACCTATTCGACATTTGCTAGAGGGGTGTTGATCTGGGTGAGGGCAGGAATCCCTTTGCAGGCCACGAACCATATTGTGGACCCTGAAGGGAGATTTGTGGCAGTGGCGGGCAGGTTGTATGGCCGCGATGTGGTATTGTGTAGTGTGTATGCCCCAAATATTGACCAAGCCCGCTTTTTTGATGGACTCTCTGGTTCCTTGGCACATTTTTTGGTAGGACCGGTAGTACTGACGTGCTATTGGACAGATCCCACCCACCATTGACTGACTCTCCGGTGCGCAGGCTTGTGAGGCATAGAACCGACTGGCAGGAAAGATGGGACCTCACTGACGTGTGGCGGAAGCACCACCCTGACGTGAGGGACTACTCCTTTTTCTCGGCGATACACGAACTGCATGTGCGAATTGAAACTATACTATGTAGTGGTTCGATAGCTGCTATGGTGACGAATACGGAATATTTAGCTAGGACCATATCCGATCATAACCCTCTGTTGGCCTGTGTTCAGTGGCAGAGAGTAAGATCCGCGGTCCCCACCTGGAGGCTGCAGCCCAACACATTGGATGTCAGGGTATTTAGCGATACCATCCGCAGAGGTATTGAACAATACTTTGACGAGAACGGGGGAACCGCTACTGCAAGATCAGTGGAGTGGGATGCATTCAAGGTAGTGGTGAGGGGCCAATGCATGGGTAGGTTTTCGGGGAAACGAGCAACGATCCTGGCTGATGTCGGTAGGGCGGACGATGCATTGAGAGACCTGGAACAGCAGAGACCGGAGCGACCGACAGACACTGCATGCTAGATTGCAGGAAGCGAAGGAGCTGGTCGTGGCAGAAACAGAAAGACTGCGCAGCTATGACTATAGGTTATACACCACTAAAGTACACGAGGAAAGGGATAAGGTAGGCACATTATTGGTGAGGCTGGCGAATCCAGAACCCAGGGGGAGTCCAATTATGAGCATACGGGAGGTAACGGGAGAGACGGTCTATTCTCAATCCCAGTTATGTCACCCTTCCTGCATTACTACACATCTC
This sequence comes from Lissotriton vulgaris, assembly GCF_964263255.1. Lineage (NCBI taxonomy): Eukaryota > Metazoa > Chordata > Amphibia > Caudata > Salamandridae > Lissotriton > Lissotriton vulgaris. The sequence goes on from NC_141687.1 coordinate 1,700,792,434, forward strand.
TGTATCGAAGTCAGTCAGACGTAGAGGCTTCTGACATTGAGGACTATCTGGCGAGCGTTCAACTCCCGGTGCTAGATGAGGAATAGCGCAGAGGACTGGGCCGCGACAAAACGGTGCCAGAGATTAGAATGGCTATCAAAGAAATGGCTAGGAACAAGACGCCGGGAGTTGATGGCCTACCGGTTGAATTTTATGCAAAATACATAGATATTTTGGCGCCCAGGTTGCTGGAGGTCTATTCAGAAGCTTTGGAGATGGGGCACCTGCCTCAGTCGATGAGAGAGGCGTTGATAGTTTTGTTGTTGAAGCCCGGAAGGGATGGCAATGATGTGACCTCATATAGGCTGCTGTCCATGCTGACGGTGGACTACAAAATCCTGAGTCGCATTCTGGCCACTAGACTGTTGCCACACATGACCACACTGGTCCATGCCGATCAAGCCGGGTTTATTCCCACCAGGAATACCTCGACTAATATCCGCCGCCTTGTTCGGGTACTGGGGAGTCAACTAGAGCCAGATCAGATGCCGGCGGTACTATCTGTGGATATCGAAAAAGCTTTAGATAGCCTGGAATGGGAGTACCTTGACAGGGCACTGGAGAAGTTCGGTCTGGGAGAACAATTCAGACGCTGGACGAGAGTTCTCTACTCTTCTGCGTTGGCCAGGGTGAGACTGGGATCTGTGATATCCTCTGAATATCCGGTGTGCAGAGGGACGAGGCAGGGTTGCTCGCTCTCTCCTTTGTTGTTCGCGCTGGCAATAGAACCCCTGGCAGCCCAGGCACGGTCGGGTATGGCGTACAGCGGGATTGTGAGCGACGGAGCCTACCATTATATTTCATTATATGCGGACGACCTGTTGCTGTTTCTGGAGGACTCGGCGGCGGCGCTGGAGGGAGCGGTTCAGATGCTGTCGTGATTCGGGAGACTATCTGCCTTAGGGTCAACTGGAGCAAGACGTGCATCTTTCCGTTACGGGCGAACGCGCCCTGTCCACCCCGGACGACGGATGTGGTTTGGGAAGGGTCATGCTTCACCTACCTAGGGGTCCGCATATATCATGAAGCCAACGACCTGTTGGAGGGAAACATAGGTCGCTGTATTAGGGCCCTTAAGGGATGTATGGCCTTTTGGGCGTCTCTCCCCCTCTCGGTACAAGGCAGGGTAGCATTGCTTAAGATGGTGGCTTTGCCCCGATTGCTCTATTATTTCCGCACGTTGCCAGTCTGGATCCCTCAGCGGGTTTTTAAGGAATTAGGAACATTGACAACCGACTTCCTTTGGGGACATGGGAGGCGCCGCGTAGCACTGAAAACGATGAAGAGACCTAAGATTGAGGGGGGGATGGCGGTCCCTGATTTCGAATTATATTATTTGGCGGCACAGCTGCAGATTCTGACTCAGAATGTCGCAAGAGAATTTAGGGGCCCAGATCAAGACAGGGGGACAGGGATTCAGAGACCTATCCTATCGTATATTATCATGCAACAGAGGTTGGAATTGCGACATCTGACCATGGAGGAGAAAACCCTGCGGCTCTGCTGGCACAGAAGCTTGAAAAGAGCGGGGGCGGCGCGTCCCTATGCTTCGGAGATCCCTTTGGGGATGCTGACGGCGTTGCCACATGGAGGGGATTGGTCTCCATTACTGGATTGGGAGGACTTGGGCCTTCAGATGGTGGGGGACCTATATATTGATGAGGTGTTGGTGCCCTTCAGAGTGCTCCAGGACCAATTTGGCCTCCTTGATGGGAGTTTCTTGTTGCACACGGCGGTGACGGCGGCTATACAGAAACATTGGAAAGCAGGATTATCGGAACCCTGCACAACCATGGCCTGCCAATATGTTGTAATGTCAGCAGGTACGTTCAAGGCGGTCACCTACCTCCACACTAGAATGCTTCACGGGGGGCTGAGTCCACTCACGGCGTTAAAGCAAAAATGGGAGGAAAGTATAGGGAAACCCATACCGGACCTGGGGCCATATTTTGAGGAGAACGTGGAAGGGGTGCAGAAATGCCCGGTTTCAGCAAGTGCATTTCTTTGTAATACACAGAGCCTACCTGACTCCGGGAAAGATTCAGAGATATTTCCGGGTGCAGTAGGCAGCATGCCCTAGATGCCTGACACCCGATGTGGAATTAGATCACATGCTGTGGGACTGCCCAAAACTTGGGTCATATTGGTCGGAGTTGGGGGAGCTTCTTAATGCGGTCACTGATCAACAGGTGGAGTACGATATGGCGACATGTCTGTTGCTCTGGTTCCCTCATACGGCCAAGACAAAAGTAACAAGCACATTCATTGACCTGGGCCTTATTGTGGCCCAGAGAGAAATTACTTGGCATTGGAAATCGAAAGAGGGTCCGGCAACTAGGCGATGGACGAACGAATTGCAGAAATGGGCACAGAGTGAAAGTGCGCTCAGACTTCGACAAGCAACTCGCACAGCGAATGTGAAGGGATTAGAAATGGCAAGGGCCTGGGAAACAATGGTGCAGGCCCTAAACGACTATTTAACTGAGGACGAGGATTAGGAGATGGCCAATATAGGAGGTTCTATAGGACACGGAGACATGTATGTATAGATCCCTCAGGTAGCCACAGTTGTGATTATGTGTAGATGGATAAGGCCCACATCAGCAGCAGTTACAGGGGGTGGGATAAGGGGAGGGTTAGTTGGGATCCGATTCTGACAGAAGAGGGACTTTAGTGAACAGTAGACTCAGGCAAGGGAATAAGACCGGAATAGTCAGGGAACAGGCTCCCAACTGTGACATTAAGTCGATAGAAGGCAGATTATGAAGAGAGCCCGGTAAGGGACGCTCCCTAAGGATGACTGAGTGTGGATGAGTCGAGTTCGAATTGCTGGTATTTGTCATATGGGGGACTCTGTCATCGGTTAATTGTTGTTGGAGGGGGTGGGGGGGGGAGGGGTTGGGAGTTACAGAAAAGCAGATGCCAATTTTACTGTTGACCAGATGCCTGTACGCGATGGTTCCTTCGATATCTCTGTAAGATTGATAGCTAATGCCGCCCGGCCTCCGGGATGTGGGCTAAATGGCTGTGAAGTAACATTGCTGATCGGCGAATTATGAGGTTCAGAGATGTGGAGGTCGCAATAATTCATTGTTTGTTTTTTATATCTGCAATAAAAACAAATACATTTTTTTTTAAAAATCAGCCACTCTGAGATGGGTGATCCAGTTTACCCAGTCTTTATAAGATGTCCTGCTCGGGTCCTTCCAGTTAGCAAGAACCATTTTCACAGCAGATGTTAAGTAGAGCTTTATGTATGTATGTATGTATGTATGTATGTGTGTTCTTATATAGCGCTCGACTTACCCTAGGGCATCTCGGCGCTTGCATTGGGAACCCGTCCTGGCTTTTTCCCTGTGAGATAACCCGTACTGGGCATCCCCAAGGTGAAAGCCAGGCATCCCGCCGCGGGGGGGCCGTTGTGGAGATTAAGCAAGCTTATTGCCCAGAGCTGCATAGTGTGAACTTGTGCTTAGAGTGGGCACCGAAGCGAGAATTATCGAGTCCGTGGACAATTGGGCTCAGGACCCTGCCGCGTCTGGAATCGAACCCTGGTCCCAGGTCTGACCTCTGCTTCATGGTATGCCTCCTCTAACCAGTGAGCCACACTTCTCCTATCAGAGTCAGAGAGGAACTGACTCTCTTATCAGAGTCAGTTCCTAAATCCTCCTTCGAGAAGGCCATAGGTAGGGTGGAAAATTCTTTGACCAATGTACAGTTAAACATACCAGTTAAGAAGGCAGACATTTTGTCCCAAATAGGCTTTATTGACAAGCACTGAAAAATAAGATGGGCTAAGTCCCCAGTTTCTTGGTTACAATTACAGCATTTCTTCGTCCTTACGAAGACCTAAAGAGAATAATCGGGCAGGAGTCCAAAATGCTTTGTGTAATAGCCAGTATTTGGTTTGAGAGAGAACAGGGGTGATTTTATTGTGTGATACTGCGCTCCACAGTGTGGGCTATATCTGTTCTTTTGGAGGAGCCGAAGTTTGCTGGTCCCATACGGCGATAATCTTATTATTAAGTTTAGAGGTCTTTGGACGAAGGAGTTTATAAATCTGGGAGACCTGGTGGCCCAGTTTGTTAATGTTTGACACATACAATGAGATTGAAGGCTGGGCTCTGGGTAATTTTGTTTTTGAGAGGGCCGTTCAGATTTTCAAGAAGTTATAGAATTCAATATCAGCTAAGCTATGTTTCGATTGAAGGGCTGTGAAGGGCTGAGAATGTATCTGAATATGATGCATTTTCCAGTTGATCAGGGAAGAGGATATCTTTATTAATCCATGTTTCTAGGGATAGGCTTTTACCTTTATAGAGTATTTTGCTATTGAACCAGAGTTATTCCATTTTAGAGCCTTTAATACTAATCGCCAGCTTCTTATCCTCCTTAAGAAGTGCTATTTTTGTATTTTTAAAAATAGACTTAGAGCTAGGTGGATAAAGTCTATTCGTTGTGAGCAGTGCGAGAGGACTTAGGTTATTGAGGATAACCCTCTCCACTTCTAGCCGCACCTCTCACCGAAAAACAGACCTATATCCCTCATCAATGTGGACTGCAAAATCAATGCTAAGATCTTAGCTGTTAAACTCAATGCTGCCCTCCCCAAACTAATAAGTAACTCCTAGGTTGGTTTCCTATGAACACTTATGCCTAACGATAACACCTGTCTGTGTGCCACGTTTTAGAAAATGCCGCTATTAAACCAGAGCCATCCGTTGCTATCACACTAGACGATGAGAAGGCATTTGGTAGGGTCTCTTGGGTATTTTGGGAACGATGTATGCATTCCTTCAATTTAGGTGAGGAATACATACGTATGGTGATGGCTCTTTGCGGGAATCCATCAGCCCATATTGTCATTAATGGCTCACTCTGAACCTTTCCCACTCCAACAGGGGACTAGACATGGTTGCCCACTATCACCATCCCTATTATTATTGGCACTAGAACCCCTTATCCAAGACATCAAATTAAACACGAACATTAAGTGAGTGGATATTAAGGGCATCCAAATAATGTTAGCCTTGTACGCAGATGACATATTAATAATGACCGAACAACCGGAAACATCAATTGCAGCTTTGATGGATACAATCACTGAATACTCCACCTACTCAGGTTATAAACTTAATAGAGAGAAATCAGACCTCAAACCATTAAATGTCCACGGCACGAGGATATCTTGGGAGAATTCGGGCTAAAATGGCAAGCACGCTTTATCAAATATTTGGGTATCAAATTTGGGAGTAATTTGATGGAAACCTCCCACCAAAATGGGAAAAAATATTAGAAAAAATAAACAAGCTTTTGGACTCGTGGTGGTCGAAATTGATCACCTGCTGGGGCAGTATCAAAACCATTAAAATGATGATCATTAATTACCTAATCAGTATGCTCCCACTTCTCCTTACAGATGACTTCCACCACAAACTAGATATCCTCATCACTAAATTCCATTGGCGTGGGAAAAAAGCTCTGATTAGCATAACAAAATTGAGACTGTATAAATCTCTGGAAGGGGTAAATCTAGCGGATTTCAGACTATACCAGTTTGCTTTCCTTGCAAAACAGAGTTCATATTGGATTTCCCCACCTGTCGGCTACCTTCATTTGTATCTTAAAGGATCAGCACCAGGATTTTATTTATTTATCCCGCACACTCGTACAGATCTTAAAACTAACTACCTGAGCTAGGAAAGGATTTTTTTTACCTGAAATATTTCCCAATCCCATTTTCTTGTGCTCCTTATTACAAACATCAGAATCTTCGATAGACTCCTTAATTAAATAAAAACCCGTCAGTTTTGAGTTACAGGTTTTGAGAATCCTAGTCCACCATTGTAAGTCTCACAAAACATTAATAAAATGTGCTTGTGAGTATCATGTGTTAACAAAAACTAACACTTTTAGACAAATCCAGTGTCTTTATGCATTAGTGTTTTTTTTTTGTTAAACACAGAACTTATCCATATGACAACATAACATGTTTACTCAAAGGTCTTGCTGCAAGATGGCGTAATGTCTTCAATGACCGGTTTAAAACCAAACCAGCTCCTAGTGAGCATTCTTCAAATACATGTATGTGTCTTATGAATAAATTAAAATAAATGATTGTAATGTAATGTAAAAGAAATGTATAGCGCGTACTGCAACCCTTTGGGCATCCTGGCGCTAAAGAGGGAAAAACAGTAGTAGACAACTCTGATCTGAAACAGCTAGAGGTTAGGTTTTAGGAAAGAGACAAGTTTTTATTTGTTTAAAAAAGGGCAGAATATCGTTTATCTGTCGCAGCTCAAAGGGTAGCTTGTTCCAAAATCTTGCAGCAGCAACACTGAAAGCTTGACCCCCAGCTTAGCTCTTCTAATCAGGGGTACTTTCAACGAATCAGCTGAAGAGTACCGTAGGCAGCGGGAAGGGACATTCCAGCAGAATTTACTCTGAAGTGGTAAGGGACCCAATCAGTGCCTTAAACACAACGCAGAGAGATTTAAAATAAATCCTCTGCACTATAGGGAGCCAATGCTGCTCCGCAAGGGCCTGAGAAGAGGAGGAATGACGGGGACGTGACAAAGCCAACTTGGCTGCCATATTCTGAATTCTCTGCAGTCTACTCGTTAGAAACTTGGGAGACTCCAACAATGGAGAATTACAGTAATCTAACCTGCTCAAAATCACGCTCCGAACTACCAAGGAGCGCGATTGAGCAGGGAACAGAGGGAGAATTTTCCTCAGAACCTTAATAAGGGAAAAACAATTTGCCACGGTTTTATTAACGTGTGTCTCCAAGGTCCGCTTCTCATTAAATGAAACTCCCAGATTGCGAACTGACTTAGATGGTAACATTGGGGGGTCCGCAGGAATAGGCCAGAAGTCGGCCGGAAGGGAATAAGCGCACTCCCATTCTTAGTGCATAGAATTTCAGTTTTATCTGCAAAAAATTGCAGAGAGTTGTTTCTTAAACTGGACCACATTCTGCATGCAGATATGAAAATTCTCCAATGGGGATGGCTGTTCTCCCTCCAGTGATAGAATCAACTGGGTGTCATCTGCATAGTTTGCCATGCCTTTGCCAAAGGATTTAATAATATCCACCAGGGGACGCATATATACATTAAAAAGAATGGGGCTTATTGCCGAACCCTGCGGCACACCGTGGTGGATCTTGGTAAACTTCGACTGGAAAGGGGGAGACCCACGGCCTGACATCTATCAGATAGATGTGAATGGAGCTATTTCGATGCCTGACCAACTACCCCAACTCCTTCCAACCGTTCCAAAAGGACCTTATGATTGACTGTGTCGAATGCGGCAGACAGGTCTAATAGGATCAAGATGGCATGTTGACCCTTGTCTGCACGCAAACGAAGATCATCCAACACAGTCACCAGTGCAGTCTCTGTCCCATGTCCCGGGCGAAATCCAAACTGAACATTATCCAGTAGACCATTAGACTCCAGGAACTGGGAGAGTGCCCTGCTCACAAGGTGCTCAATGATCTTCACTGGGTATGGAAGAAGTGAAATAGGCCTGTAGTTTTTAAGACAGGCTGGGTCCTGTGAGGGCTTCTTCAGTAAGGGGGAGACAACTGCTTACATCCAGAAGGAGGGAACCATCCCACTGTGCAAAGATTGATTGCACCGCTGTCTGAGAGGGGTAAACAGTTCGGCACCAAACACTTTCCAGACCCTGTGTGGAAAGGGGTCTAAAGGTGAGCCAGAGGAGACCCCAAGCTCAATTTGCTCAAACACCTCAGTGGAAAGAATGTCAAAATGATCCAAATGAGGCATCTGAGCCGAGGTCTCCGTCATCACTCTCGAGTCCTCCTGTCCATCGAGTAAGCGGTCAGTGGTCTTATCAACCATACTGTTCTCCTCTAGCCCTTCAATAATTGTATTAATCTTCTTGTCAAAGAAGGAAGCCAGACTGTCGCAAAGTTCCTCCGTAGGGGGGGGGGGATCTTCTTTTTAGTACAAGCCGGATTGGCAATATCATTCAATACCTTAAAAACACTTTTGGAGCTGTTAGGGGCCTTCAGAATTACATCTGCGAAGTACTCCACTTTAGTGGAGACAATACTTTTCTTATAGCTAGAAATGTTCTCTTTCCAAATAGATTCGTCTATCACAGAGTACTTCTTCCTCCATTTCCGCTCTGCCTGTCTACAGCCAAGTTTTAAATTTTTCAAAGCAGTTTTGTACCAAGGCACTGAAGGTTTACCATCTCTTTTTAGCATTTTTTGATGGGCGATCTCATCAAGGTGATCATTAATGTGTGAACAAAAGGCAGCATAGTTGTCCTCCACCTCTTCCCCCGGCTCAAACAAGCCTTTAAGAGTAAATACTGGGGTAGAGCTAGCTTTCCTCAGCAGACCTTTCCAATCCCTGCTAAGGAAGCGTCTTGTCTCCTTCCCTACAGAATCATTTCGTTTGATATCAACCACATCAAAATTGATCAAGTAATGATCAGACCAGCCAACCGGAGACACCTCCATAACTTCCAGTGAATCTTCCTTGGCGAATATTAAGTCCAAGGTATGTCCCCCTGTGTGAGTAGGCTCTACCACCCATTGACTAAGGGACAAATCTAAACATGACTGTAGGAGGTTATTATACCCTGGGCCCATGCTCCCATTAGCCCATAGATTAAAATCCCCTAGTATAAGAAGTCTGGCATGAGAAGAGAGCCATGTTGCTGAACAAGTCAAGGCGGCCTATAGCAGATAATACCTATTAGCCCATAGATTAAAATCCCCTAGTATAAGAAGCCTGGCATGAGAAGAGAGCCATGTTGCTGAACAAGTCAATCAGATTTTTCTGTTGAAGCAGGCTGGCCACTCCAGGCAGCCTATAGCAGATAATACCTGTCGGCACCTGGTGCCCAAGGTCATTTAAGGCAAAGCCAAGTAGCTCAACCCCATCGACCATGTCGATATCCACGGGTGAATAGTTCCAGACCTCCTTAAAGAAAATCCCAACCCCTCCACCTCTACCACAAGGACGTGGTTTATGAAAGGGTTTGTAGCCCTGAGGGCAGGCTAAGCCCAATTCTAAGTCTGAGTCGGATGAGCCCATGTATCCGTCACCACTAGGACATCCAAGTCATGAAACTCTAACAGCATCTGTGTTTCCAGATAGTGTTTGCAGAGGGACCTTACATTAAGCAGGCCACATCTCGAAGAGTCCATACTGATCGAATTAACTACTGTCCCTATCCCTATCCCTGTCAAGGTCACTAATTGGGCACCCCTTTCAGCCTCCTCCTGCTTACCCATTCCCTGGGGAGGAACACTCAGTTGTCAAAGGTTTTCTAGGTTTCCTCCAAACTCGGCATAGTGGCTAACTCTGTGCACGGATGGGCGCAGACGGGCTTGCCTTTGGCGTGCCGCCAGCGCGTCCGCACAGTTAGCATATTTATAGCTATCTTGCGTGACCAGACTAGACCGTGACTTTTCCAAGATGGCTACCCCAGCTATGCCACCGGAAGTGAGGGAGGCAAGAGAGCTCCATCGCAACACCACTCCCTCCATGCAAACAGCACAGGCTGCTGTGGAACGGGGAGGAAAAGCGGCATGGTGAGAAGCTAATAGCAGTGTGCCCCGTAAAAGTATTCAGATTGCCAACACTTAGCCTTGTTTGAGGGTATTGTTGATTAAGGTTGTAATTCTTACTCCTCTAATTTGTTAGTACTGAGTATTGCAATGCCACAGTATTATTTTAATCAAATGATACAACAATACTCCTGGGTTGTGCAGTGTGATCCACGGTGATTGCTTAAGATTTTGCCAGATAAAACAAGATCAGAGAGTCATCTCTTACCAAAACAGTCCTGTTCACCAAGAGAATTGCATTGTATAGATTTGCTTAATCCATAAGCCTTGTTTTTTTAATTATGCATAATTCTTCTTTTTCAGCTAAGAGTTGGGTCCTTACTCTCTCCAATAAAATTGGTGAACAACCCTGCAAGAACAACACTAACTAATGAAATGTTCTGGTTCAGTAAACAAGGCTTTGACTATAACTGATTTTAGGAATGGTGTAGCTGCTACAGCATAGCATGGGCATTATAAAATAAAATTTAAACTTCTGGCAGTCTTAAAATTCAGGTTTTGGTATATGCATTAAGAAAGTGTGAGTCCTCAATATGTGCTTCACTTTCTGTATGCTGTATCTATGTGCCTGCCGCTGGACTTGTTTGCTCAAAGAGGGACATGCTATATGAAGCCATAAGCCTGGAGGATTTTCCTGATTGCTTCAACTCTAGAAGGTCCCTGAGATTCTAGTGTCTCTCCCTCATAGGTTTGAAACCTGGCTAGTGGTAAATTTGAGTGGCTTTTGGTGCTCAATGCACGCATGAAATCTTGCTCTCGGGGATGTTACTTGGGTTCTGGACGTTTGAGAAACAATTGTTAATAGTCTTGATATGGGTTTCCTAATGACGAGGATAAATACAAAGTTCAGAGGTATAGAAATGGTGTTCATGGTAGTATTAGTAAAGGCTCAATCAATTCTGGATTTATGAAGCGTAGCTAATCACCCGATAGTGCATCAAGACATTCCATGTTCTGGAGTGCTGTCTCTGCAGGTATGATGGAGGCTTTCATCTTGTTAGGCAGGTTGCTTTACTAAGTACTCCTAGGTAATTTCTTTATTGGTAGCGGATGAGGACTTAAGTGATGGAGATTTTGTCTTTCACTATTGAGTTGCGCAGGAAACATTACTTGGCTACTGTGTTATTTAGTTGATTATGGTGAGTATTTCCAATTGATAGTAAGTGGTTCATTGTTATACTTTATGTAGCATATCCTTTAGCCCTGTGATGCTTATTCAGGTACAATGAGTTTGTACCTCCTCTCAAACAACTCCGTAACAAGATTTACTGCATGAGCCTGCTATAAAAATGTTTTCTTTTCATCCGTCTCGTTTCTCCATTGCCTGGTTCCTTCAGCTTATTTTCATTTATTTTCGCACAGGAGGAGGGCACAGATACAACCATCAGATCTCGCAGAAGGCCGCTTGCGTCTTCTGAAAGGATATCAAGGACTGACACTAGTGGAAAGAGGTATTCAACCAAACTTGACTCCCAGCAAGACCAGCAAAGACTTGGTAGCAGAATAGAAGACCGAATACTTAGCAGGAGGTACCTCTCGGAGGAAAAATAATTTTATATTTACAGGTGAGCAGTTATTCATTTTTCCTGAACCTTCCGAGGTTCACTGTACATCATGTAACTTGATATGGTACATTTAACATGCCATATCAGTTAAGTCTATTTGTTCCCTGACTTTGGCTCATTGGTAATGATCTTACATGTCAAGCTCAGCAGTTCTGGGTCAAGCATATTAGACAAATGGTTTAACAAATCTGTCTGTGGGAGGGTGAATTTAGGTACATTCAAGGGAGTTGCGCCTACTGCGCCACATGAGTTTAGACGTTTTAAGTTGGAATGCATTTATCCTAACGATAATTATACTTGATTATATTTTATGGTTCTCGAAAAACAGATTTTGTTATTACATTTGGTACACAAATAATCAGCTCTTTTGTAAAAGTATACAGCTTTATTTATTAAGAAATTAACATCTTCAGATAACTGGACTGCCAACACGTGTTACGTCCTGCCTAGCATGCAAGTCTGAAGATTTGTCAAGGCTTCAAGGAAAAAGGGTCAAAAGCTCATGTTTGTGGTAATTCACTGGAATCCTGTTGTCTGGTATGTGGTCCTACATCTGCGATGTTTGTCTGGCCCTTCAGGTTGCTATATAGTCTTTTAGAAAATCTTTTGGGCTTGGACAGGAAAGAGAAGATTGATTACTATTTTGCCTTAGAAGTCTAGGCATCCAAATTGTTATTACTTCTGTCAGACCAAAAATAGACTGACAACACCACTACTTTCTATGTACCTTAAACTCTTGGCGTAGCGCTCCTTGCAGTAATACTCTGCCCAGTTTCCGAGTGTGCTGCATAAGTCTGTACTTCAGCAAGTATCCTGTGCCACCCAGCAGTTGGCAGTGGGCTTAAGAGATTTGTGCTGCAGAAAGTGACACTTTGAGTGAAAGCAGCAGCTGCTGCTACCCCACCAGAACATCTCTGCAGCCAGGCTCAAGGGTTGTTTCTGTCCTGATCTGTCCCACCCATATCCCTCATGAACTTAAGGCCAGATGTATCAAAGGGATTTGCCCATTCTGTGTCTATGGGGTAAAGTGTTGATACATATGGCCCTTAGTCTTCAGCGAGGCTGCAGAACGAACCCTACAGGAGAGATGCTGCTGTCGTCCGGTTGAGATTCAGAGCCACATTTGCCTCACAGCCAGAACTGCTAAACATATCTTTCAAGATGTTAAACACTGAGGTAGCACTTTGACAGCTTCCATTCAGTTAAAGTCATTAAGCAGTCCATTTATGTTATTTGTGCATCACATATGGCAAAATGATGCACATTACAAATTTGTAAGCACCTCTTTCCAGGCATCACACACGTTGTCATTTCAATTGCATGATTTCCTCTGAAGCCGTCTTAATGGATGTATGTAGTTCTTTTTTGTTGAGTCATCTTAGTCATGCAAATGCAAAGAAATTAAGTTAAATTGGAGTGGCATAGCAAGGTCTGTTGATGAGTAAGTAACATATAATGTGTTGCACAAGTGAGTCTGCTTTTAGATGGTCTGATGGTGATCTACCACCAGACAGCTTGTGCACAGGTATGGAGTTATTTGAAATGTTGGGGCTCCGATATCTCCGGGGTGCTGCCTTCAAAGACGTAGACACTTCATAAATTGTTCTTTAGTGCCAAACATTTTACGCACATCCTGTGCAAATGCTCTTGGGCAATAAAACCTCTGTAGGCACAGCTATTGCAAATCTCACTGACTTACGATTGCCTCTTGTATTACTGCTGGCCCTATACTGTACAGGTATCACATTTTAGGACTCCAGTTTGTAGGATGAATGGCCAAATAGTGGCATCTCCACTCTCAGTAGGGCCCTTGCTCAGTTACAACTGTTTTTCTTCTACTAAGGACAAGTCTCTTTTAGACTTTCCACATTTATTGAGCCTCAAACAGGAAAAACAAGGTAAAGTCAGCGTCTCGCCAATGCCATTCATTTTCATTTGTCTAATAGGACCTATTTGTTGGTGTCACATGGGATCAGAACAATCCCTTCCAGAAAGTAGAAGTGGATTTGTCTGTGTTGAAAAGGCACCTGTCTTTGGGCTGCTCGGTTACCTTCCTGAATCCTGCCATAAGTCTTTGCCAACCTGAGTGACACTTACGTGTGCCAAAAGGTTATTCTGAACATGTAAATGGTAAATCCTGATTCACTTTCTGTGATATCTTGGTGAAGAGCTGTGGCTTAGTGACAAAAGCTGCAGACTTTGGAATATGGAGATCTAGGTTTGAACCCTAGCCTCTGCGCTTGGTTCAACATCGTGTGATTCTGGGCAAATCACTTCATCTCTCTGTCAATAGAAATGTAATGTGTGAAGTGTATTAGCGTAATCTCCACTTAATGTACGCAACCTTATAGATAGTCTCCCAGCCCCACCATATAATGTGCCGTGCTCTGTTGCGTCCTAGCTAGGTTTACCCTATACAAACACGATTACATACATGTTTACGTTATACTACTGCAAAATGAAGCCAGTGCCCCATTTTCTGCACTTGAAAGTGTAGAATTGAGGAGCGGGGAAAAGGGGTGTCCAAGTGGCTCATCTTATAAAGAGCTTAGACATTTGACTCTTCTTCCCCTGTTCTTAAGTAGCTGCTTTGGCTTCCAGTCACTTTCCAGGCTCAGCTTGCATGCCCATCATGTAGCAAATGGTGCCATCCATTTCATAAAAATCTATATTGCTGTTTTAATAATTGCCATGTGTTCTGCATTCAGAAAACCCTCAGCCTCTTGTTAGTTTCCAGAGTCAGGAAATAAGACCTACTGGTTTAGACTTTCTCTTTTTTTATATTTCTTTTATATTAACCAGCATCAGCAGTAAGAATCACATTACAGATGTCATGGTCATATTACAAACTACTCTTCAGGGGGTACCAGGAAAAATTACATTAAATACAAAAAGGTAAGTGTCACGGGGAGGGGGATTCATCCAAAACAACATTTCTAGGTGGCTTACAAATGTTTCCCCTGTACCTATTCCAGGGTTCCCACACCTGTGACCACTTTCGAGGGGCGTCCCCTTGCAAGATAAGCAGTTTTTTCTCTGAACATGCACCAGTCTAAGTTATTTTCCCACACTTCCAGGGTGGGGGGGTTGTTCAGCGCCCCATAACTGGTCTATGTTTCTTTTAGCTAACATGTAGCCCATTGTGGGCCACTGGGTCTGGGAAGTGTTCAGATCCGTGGGCTCCCATATGTTTAGGAGGCATCTCCTCGCCTCAGGCATCAAAGAAACCCCCAACACCTTGTGCATAGTATCATGTATTTTGCGCCAGTATGTGGCAATTTGTTCACACTCACAGATGATGTATAAAAATGTACCTGTGAGACCACACTTCTGTCTACACACTCTCGTATCGGACAGTTTCATGTGTACCAACCGGGGCCCTGTCACGTAGACCCTGTGCAGTATCTTAAGCTGAACCAGCCTTAGTCGGGCTGGAATAGTGACTTCCTAAGGCGAAGACACAGCTGCCTGCCAATCCTCGTCGTCTAGTTCTATCCCATCCTGCACCCACCTATCCCTCAGATCCCCGAGAGGATCAGCTTTGTGATTAATTAGCTTCTTGTAGATCAAGGAGATCGGTTTGTCGGGAAGGTGGCCGTCAAGAATTCTATCTTCCAGAGGCGAGGCCTCCGGTGGCTGAGCATCCCGAGGCAGCGCAGCATGAAGTGCATGCCTTACCTGCACATAGCGGAAATGTTCGGCACTTGTCAGTTCATACTCCTCCTGCATTTCTTCAAACGATTTGATCCTTCCCTTACCTCAAATATCTTTGACTGTGGAAATCCCTATAAGGTCCCACTTATCGAAACCCTTGGTCTTCCAAAGCTTACCCAGCTTATCAGAGTCCCAGAGCGGGGTAGCCATTGTTAGCCTGTCTTTCCAACCCAGGGAACTCGTAGCGTAATGCCAGATCCGGACAGCATGCTTAGTCTGTCCTGTCAAATCCAATTTATGCCGTCTTGAATACAGGGCCCTGCTATACCTCCCCCCGGGAAGAAGCCACCTATCCATGGCATATCCAGTATCATCAATTGATCATAGGTGCCGTGGTTGACAGCTGCCAGTTGAGAGGCCCAGTAGTATCTTTTAATATACGGGAAGGCAATGCCTCCGTCGTACCAGGAAAGTGTCAGCTTATTTAAGGCAATACGTGATCTGCCCTCCCATAACAGGTTATGCTGTAGACTCTCGACCTCCCGAAAATAACTGGCGGGTACTGCGTCCAAAGTATTCTGAAGGGCATATAGGAAACGAGGCAAAGCCATCATTTTAAATAGAGCTGGCTGACCCAACAACGGGAGAGGGAGCCTCCTCCAGTTCGCAATATCACTCCTGAGCCTCTACAAAGGGGGAAGATGATTTTGGGCATATCTGACAGATGGGTCAAGAGATATGAAAACTCTCAAATACTTCAAACCTTCCGTCGGTACTTGTATAGAACATTGTCGCAGCGGGACCGGGGGGGGTCACCCCACAAGACAATCAACACAGATTTCCCCCAGTTGACTGAGAGCCCCGAATTTCTACCAAAGGAGGCCAGTACATCAAAGGCAACTCCCCGGGACTCACGGGGAGAGGTCAGGTAAAGCAGAATGTCGTCTGCATATAATGATATACGGTCCTCCCTTTCAGGGGACCACCGCAGGCCCCTTAACACCTTAGCTGCTTTGGAACGTCCAGCTCCAGTGCTGAACATTCCATTGCGCAAGTGCAGCTGGAACGTCCAACGGCCGACGGCAGCATTCCCGAGGTAGTGGTGCCGTCGGCCGTTGGTATAGGCGCAGCACTTAAGAGGTTAAAGATGGTTGCCAACGCAGCCAGGCAGCCAGAGGTTCCAGCGCCAGTGAAAAAAGGGGGGGGGGGACAGCAGGCAGCCCTGTCTGGTACCCCGACATAGCAGAAACTGAGCCGAGACCCTATTATTTACTACTATTTGAGCAAGCGGTTCAGAATAGAGCAAACGTACCCAACCAATGAATTCGGGGCCGGATCCAAACTTGGCCAAGACCGCCCACAAATAGGGCCACTCAATAGTGTCAAATGCCATAGTGGCATCGAGCGAAGCAATTACCGCAGGATCCCGTAGGGTGTGGGCTCTGGCTATCACCCCGTGTAATCTGCGCAGATTTAGGGCCGTGTTTCTGTGGGGAATGATGCCCGACTGATCTGGGTGGACTAAACCACTAACGACTTTCACCAGCCTGTTTGATAGAAGCTTGGCCAAAATTTTGGGTTGGGCATTCAATAAAGAAATCAGCCCATATGAAGCACATTTAGTTTTGACCTTGCCTTCCTTATGAATAACTATCACCGCAGCCACTCGCTGGTCCTTAGGTAGAGCACCATTGTCTCTAGACTCAAGATACATATCTTTCAGATAGGGAGCCAGTTTATCAGGCTTAAGCTTGTAGAGTTCAATAGGGAGCCCGTTGGGGCCCTGCTCCTTCCCGGAGTTCAAGGAACGAATGGCTTGGGCAATCTCATCCGCTGTTAATGCACTGTCCATAAACTCACGATCTTCAAGGGGGGGGGGGGGGGGGGGGGGGGAGGCATGGTAGCTGTATGTCCCGGAGCAACAACTGAGTCGGCTTCCGGTCGAGGGTAGACCGATGTATAGACTGTCCGGAAGTGATCCGCAAACCTATCTACAATGTCTTGCGGGTCTGTAAGAGACACTCCCTCTTCAGTGATGAGTTCAGGGACGAGACTGCAGGCTTAATCTCCTTTGTCTAACCACGCAATAAGCTTCCCTGCCTTATCCCCCAGATCATAAAGCCTGCCCTGCTGCTCCCTGCCAAGAGCCTTGGACCTATCCGTTACTAGTGCTTTGTAGTCATGTTGTTTAAGTCTTAAGAGGTGGAGTTTGGCGTGTGTGGTTCCCGATTCCAGCTCCCTTTCCAGCACACCAATTTCATCCTCTAGATCTACTACTTCTCTATTCCTCTCTTTCTCGGAACCTGCTATCAATGACAGCGCCTGACCCCTAATAAACTTCTTAAATGCCTCCCACAGGGACTGGGAAGAGGACGCGGAACCCACATTGTTAGTGAAATATTCGTCTAGCATTTTAATGAGGTCTTTGAGAATTTTGGGATTTCGCAAATGCCACGGATTAATGGGGGCCACCCTCCCTGCCGTTCCCCGAGTTATGATCATGTGGATGAGAGTGGTCTGAAATGCCCCTGGCCAAGTGAGTGACTAGACAGTAGTCTAACTGGGAAAGGCAATTGAATGCCCCAGAGTGGAATGTGTATTGCTGTTGATCCTGGTAGAGCAGTCTCCAGCCATCAACCAGGCCCATCGCGTCCATAAAATCAGGCAACCACCGCATCATTCGCCCTGTGTCCCGCAGGGGGTGCCTGTCCACTATTCCGGAGACAACCGCATTAAAGTCACCTCCCAGGATCAAAGGACCCTCAGGGAGAGTAAGCAAGAGTTTCCCTAAGTCTACAAATGTCGTACTCTGCAGCCCAGGAGGCACATACACTGAGAGGAAGGTGATATTGTGTCCCTCCCAAAGGCCTGTGACTCCGCTATATCTACCCCTATCATCCTCCCACGTGGAAACAACTGCCATCGGAAACGTCTTACGGATCAAAATACCCACTCCCCTGGAGCCTGACGTGAAACCAGAGTGTGCAATCAGCTTGTAACCCATTCAATGCAGCGCTTTACATGAATTCCTGGCGAGATGTGTTTCCTGAAGCAAGGCCGCATCTGGCGCCTGTCTCTTAAGATATTGAAGGACCACACTACGTTTGATTTTGTCCCCCAACCCATTAACATTCCAACTCAAAATCTTGAATTCCCTACCCCCCATTGTCTACATGGTAGAATCGACAAACTTCTGTACATTTTATACTGATCAAAAGCATTGTGCTGATGCAAACCAAAAACCTTCCAAAAATTAAAACAAACATCCCATCCCAACGCCCCCCTCCCCGACCCGCTGCCCTGCCCACTGAGCTTCGAACTGCCCACTGTAACACGCAGAGTGCCTGTCGCCCTAAAGATTCAAACGAAAGAATAAGAAACACTTGGGGGGGAAAAACCTACTGTGAGCCCCGGTCTGCGCCCCAATTAGTGCAGTCATTGGTCCTGAAGAATGCAAACGTTAGCGATACATCAAAACCCTAGCGCCCCTGTAGCCCTTACCAAAATGTATCATTCCCCCCCCCCCCCCCCTAAGAACCACCCCAGCACCCACCCCGAAACAGTAACAGCGTACAGCTGGCCTCAGCTAGGACGGCTGAGCGTCTGCCCCGCCATCTTCACTCTTATCTTATCGCCGCCCGGGACCCTATGCGCCCGCTCCACGACAAAGAGCTTACAGAGACCCTTTGGTTTCAGGTGCTTTAGGATGAGATCCTCCACAAAGAGGTCGGGGGACTGTCCCTCTGACCGTTCCGGAACACCTAAGATGCGAAGGTTGTTGCGGCGGAGGCGACCTTCATAATCATCCAGCTTAAGATCAACAGAGATGCGGGAGTCCTTAAACTCCCGGACTTCATTTAGCAGTTGCGTGATGTCATCCACCAGGCTGGCCATAGTAAGCTCCACCTGCTTGACCTGCTCGTTGAGTTTCCCCTTATCTGCCCTGATCAAGTTAATATCAATGGCCATGGAGTCCATTTTGTGTTCCAGCGAGGTCTTGACCCCTGTCACGGAGAGTTCAGGTTCATTTACGGTCGAGGACCCTTTCATCGTTTCGTCAGAAATCCGACTCCGTTGCGTATCTTTTGCGATCATATATCGATCCTTTTTTCTGGCCTGGACCGATTTCTGTCCTTTGGTTCCCAGGACCTTTAACTCTCTCCATCACACAAGCTGCAATATGCAAATGAGGGCCCGCGGTACAGCTCCGGTGGCCAGCAAACCCTATGCCGCACTTTAGACCCGGCCAAGCAGTATGATACCACCCCTCAGCAATTACCGCAGTCCAGTAGCAACACTGTCTCCCTCGCTAAGGAGCAGGAAGATGCAGTCGCCGCCTTTCCAAAGTTCTCTATGCCTGCGGGATGCACTGCGAGTGTAGCGTGAGGGAGCTCAGTCAACCTACTATGTACCTGGTAGCATCTAGGGTCCACCGCTAACGCACCTCCTCTGAGCATATGCAACACCCAATCTTCAGCCAGGCCAGCAATAGCACACTCTAAGTCACGTAGCAACCAGCAGTTCAGGCCCAGAAGCAATGGTGGCAGGGATGCATAAGGGCTCTATGCTTCCCACTTGTTCAGGCTGACAACATGGTCATTTCCCACCTGTGATCTACATCGTAATTCAATCAGGCGTGCTTCTCCACCACACTGTGCAAGGGCCAATCCCCCCTCGCCTGGCCAAGCCCCTCACTCTAGTCCAATGATGCCTACACCGGAGCCGATCTCGGCCCAGCTGCTGCAAGCCTTCGCCTGGGCAAGAGGGGGGGCATGAGGGGGGGGGGCAACGCACACCTGTACGGGGGGTGCACCCCACCGCCCCCTTTACCACTGCCGCCGCCTCCACAGGGACCGCCGACACGGTCACGGTCACAATCACCCAGCCGCCGCCGCCCACGCAGTGTCTCGTCCAGGCCGGGAAGTAGATCGCAGCGGGACAAAGCCCCGATCTGGGCTCCCCAGGGTAGCGGCAGATGGGCCCCGGCAGCAGCCCCCTCCCCTGATTCGGGGCGGGCTGAAGTTGCAGCAGCCGGGCCAGAGCCAACACTGTGGGTCCCGTCCTCAGGGCCCAGGTAGGGTCCGCCCCCAGCGATGGACGCAGCTCAAGTATACGAGACCCCACATTCACCGGGGTCTGCGGTCAGGCTCCGATGCTCTTTGGGCACAAGGGGTCATAAGCAGGACCTCAGGATAGCAAATCAGGATGATTGTTGGGGGTCGCCTACGACGGAGCTCACATCCTATGCGGCCATCACAGATATCGCTTTGCCACGCCCCCTCTGGTTTAGACTTTCTTAATCGAGTTCCTTGTCTCGCAAAGGCTTAGGTAAAGCTTGTGTTGCGTTAAAAAAAAATTAGGATCTGGTTGTTCACTATTTCGAGTCCTCTTTCTGGTCTCTAGTATGCCATCCAGTAAGTAGTTGAGGTGCAGAGCAATGCCAGGATTGACGTAAACCATTTTTCCAATTCTGTGTGGCCGTTTTCGATGAAAAATCGAGTAATTCAAAATGTTCTTTTTTTTATGTGTTAGATCCCCTACCCTCAGTACACTTACAGCCTGATTCATCAAGGAACCGTTTTGCGAGTCTCTAATAGAGATTCATAAGGAATCCCTATTAGAGACTCGCAAAACGGTATTCATGTAGGAATCGCAAAATAAAATGCGATTCCTACACATTCCTTATTTGCGATTAGCAAATTACTAATCGCAAATAAGGAAAAACTCCCCATTCATTCCTATGGGCCAAAAGGCCCATGGGAATGAATGGGGAGTATTCCTTATTTGCGATTAGCAATTTGCTAATCGCAAATAAGATAGCGATTTGAAGGGTGCCAGGGGTGTCCAAAGGACACCCTGTAGCACCCCTTAAATGCACATTTGAACAGGTGTTGCGCACACACATGTCCAAAGGACATGTGTGCGTGTAACATGCAAAAGAAAAAAATGCACTAAAGTGCTTTTTACTCTTTTTTCGCAATTTACTACTAAGTCAGACTTGGTGGTAAATTGCGAACAAATATTGCGATTTCGCAATTTCTAATTGGTTGATGAATTGCATTTAAGGAATCTCTATTAGAGATTTCTTAAATCCAATTCCTCGCAAATATGCGATTTCGGTAATAGCGATTTTTGCATTTGGGATGATGAATCCCAAATGCAAAACTCGCACTCGCAAAGGGCCAGATTCTCAGAATCTGGCCCTTTGCGAGCGCAAATCAGCTTGATGAATCAGGCTGTTAGTCAAGACTATCCCTTCCTTTTCCCCCACAGGTCACACTTGTGTATTGCTAACCCATGCATATATGTAGTTCTCTCCCTCAGCCTATCTTTCTCTCATACCTCAAATCTTCTTCCTAATATGTAGTTTTCTCCTTCTTTTATTACTATCCCATATACGTTACCTGATCCTAGTTCTAGCCCTAAAAGAAATTAGTTGCTCTACCGTAACTCCTGCCTACCTGCATTCTTTAAAGTCAATTGGTACAAGTGTAATGATGCTTTACAGGATGACTTTGTGTTTTGTGAATCGGAGAAAGGGTTCTTTAATAATGAGTACTGTATCTTCCCTAGCATCCTTGCTGACGTAAGCGCTAGGAGAAAGGCTGTTTTCCATGATATGCAATTTAGATGCGCTTTTTAGATAAGATCTGCCTCAAGACAGTATTGAGTTCCCATGAAACAGAAGAACACCATACTGGGAAAACAATCAAGAGTCCCTTCATAAATTGTTTTATGATTCCCTTCTAAATCTTGATACTGCTACCAGATGGACTCCCACAGATGAATATTTTAGACCCTGTTTTGCTAGATTCAACAAGTATGGGAGTATTTAGTCAGTTGGTATTTATATTGGATGAAATTCTTTATCTTTGTGCCAGACACCGAAATTTGGTATTGTAGGTCTTTACAGTAGATGGTGCATGTGCTTGCGCTAGGATGTCCTTACATTCTGTTGACAAATCCAAGTGGCTGAACTCTAGGACATCGAGTACCACACTGTCAGGTTCAATGATTGCCGTTGTGATGAAGTCTCTGTATTGTCTGTAGAAGAGATTGGAGAATGGCTTCAGTGGTATTGCTGGGAGAGCAGATAGTTGCAAGTGTTTGCTGTACCACTATTGGCATGGCCACGACCGAGCAAAGAGGATCAGAGGGCAGTGATTGATCTTTGCCATCCTCAAAAATGTGGAAATTCAGTTCCATTCATGTCACTTGTAGAGCGTGGTGCTGCCTCCAAAGAGGTGTCCCGGTGCTAGTGGTAAGCTGAGGGAAAGGAAGAAGCATAAAAAAATCCAAAACCTATAAACTTAGTAGGCAGGAGTCAAAAGCAGGGTTTTGAGACTGTCTTAAGCTAGATTCAGAGGGACTGCATCGCAGACTGAATGGCAGTGCATTCCATAATTTGGAAGGCAGGTGTGTGAAAGATCTCCCATCTTTTCTTACTTTGTGAATGCGAGAAACTTGGAGCAGTTTCAGATCATTGGATCTTAAGGATCTGGGGAAATGGAGGGAAAGTGTATGGAAAGGCATTGGCCAACCTGATCAAAAGGGCATTGCCCATGGTCTCTAATTATCAAAACCTGCCTGCGAAGCACTGGCATTTTCTTGTTGCTCTGGTTGGTGAACCAATCGATTGTGGGTTGACAACACTATTGGTAAATGCTGCCGACTTGGTCCTGGTGGAGTCCCCACTCGTTTCAATCTGATAGTTGTCGACTGAGGTCATCTGCCTGATCGTTTTGGCATCCTGCCAGGAGTTCATGGCAATGTTGAATATGTGAGAATTGACCCAATCCTATAGAAGTTGAGCCTCTTAGAGAGGCCAAGACCGCGCCCACCCCCTCTGCACTGCCTGTGTATAACATATGTGTTGTATTGTCTGTCCTAATGAGAACTACTTGGCATGCTAGCCTTGGTAGGAATGCTTGTAGACTCGGTATTATTGCTTGGAGCTCTAGTATGTTGATGTGAAACATATTTTCTGCATCATCTGACCAGAGGTTTCTGGAAAACAGCTGTTGCGGGTGAGCTCCCTAACCTTCCACTGACACACCCGTTGTTAGCACCGCTGTCTCTGTTCAAGGTTTACAAGGGAAACCCTTCCTTCAGGTTTGTGGGGAATCTCTTCTTTTAGATGTCTTCAAATATGAATGAGGTCTATTTAGAATAAAATTAGGCCCAGTAGAGGCATGTACTAAGTTACCATGATTGTCTGGCAGATAGTTTCTTTGTCCTGGCGAGAAGCTTAAAAGCTCTTTCTGACTTAAACAAAACGACCCAGGACTGGGTAACTTTGGGGATGACTGTAGCAAAGAGGAATATAGCACAATGCTGGGGCTCAAGAGCTGGTCCCACTCTTGCTCAGTGGTGTAGGGATATGGATTTGGCCATGGTGGCAGAAAGGTCAGTGTATATCAATAGAGGCTGCCCCAGAAAATGGGAGAAGATATGGGGAAAGTGGAACACGTACAGAGGTGACATCTGTGAACCCCCGCAGTCTGACTCTGACTCAGATGAAAGTATGTGATGGTCTTGTAATAGATGGCTCCCGACGTATGGCCAGGTTGGCGGGTTGGATTGGGAGGGAAGGGAAGGGGTATGCTATTTTATGTGTCTGTAGTAGGAAATGTGGCCTCGATGATTATGATTTTACCAACGACAATTGTTATGCTGTCATTGAAATGCTCTACAATATGTCTTAATAAAAATTGTTAACTTTTTTTTAAAAAATATTATCTATGATCCCAGTAGATCTGAACACTTCCATGGTCCTCAAATATGTTTACCACCGGACTGATTTTCTCCCGGCCCCAGCAGTATTTTGATTTCCTGGCCGGTGCAAAAATAAGCAAACCTATATTTAACCATTGGGTATACATACTTCAAACAGCAAATATAAATAGAAAACACTTTTAAATGTGTTTTATGTGTGCGTTAATGATTTATGACTACCAGCTATAGTAAAGAACAGAAAAGTGATGGTACAAATGAATACCTACGATTGTATCCTATGGTCTCATTTAGTACCACTCCCCGTCCTTTGCAGACTCTTTAAACAACAAATGTCCGGTATTTTTCACTTGGAAATGTGGCAATTCTACCCTCAAAAGAAAGTTACCTGAAGCCTCGTATCTCTACACTTCTGACACCACCATCTTGAAGTAGGCCGGACAAGAGGAATGGGGAGAGAACTAATGTAAACCCCCTTGACGCTGGCACTTCTGAGATTAGTTACGACAATAATAATGTGTTCATTTAACTGTTTAATGCAAGGCGCGGCCGCATCTGTACTCTGGCTATCCGGAGTTGCTCTCGCCAGCTGCCAGTGACTTGGCAGCCTAGACTGGCGCCGCTCCTTCCTCACTCACCGGCAACGCAGCACAGAGTGCCGGGCTCAGGAAGCGTGAAGTGTCTCCTGGCAATCTGGCTACAAGGAGCAGGAAACACTGAGGAGCCAGGCTCAGACCTCCGCGCACCCGAAACAACGCGGGGCGCAGCGGTAGCAGAGCCCCGTCATGGAGCGTATCAGGACCACCAAGGTACCGAAGCAGCGGTCACCGGCATCCGGTGAAGGGCTGTCCGAGCTTGCAGCTCCAGGGCAGGGGAGGGACATTGCTGTCAGTCTGGGATGAGTGCAGGAGAAGCAGCCCTCATCTGGACAAAAGGAGGAGCGAAAACAGTGTCTGGGGAAGAGTTTGGAGCGGTCTGACTCACCGTATGTTCGCTGTCGCTCCAGTCACTCACCATCTTACTGTTAATGAATTTCTACCTTAAAATATTCAGTAATTTATTTGAATAATCATATTTAATAGATCATTTATTGACTTCATTAAAATATGAATGTATCGTTGAGCCTTAAAAAAAAAAAAAAACTCTTTCTGGCAATGAGCATGTCTATCCCAAGTGTGTGTCCAGTATCGCACTTAGAGAATTTTCATGTGCGGTTCCAAAGAAGATTTCTCTTTGTTTAGTGTAACACCCAAACTCTTCTGAAAGCGACTGATGCAGGCATCCATAGAAGCCTTTGCCTTTTCCTTTGATCGAGTCTTGACAAACCAGTTGTCCAAGTATGGATGCACTTGGTGAACTTGTCGTATGAGGTAGGCTGCAACTTCTTAAAGCACTTGGTGAAAATCAAAGGTGTTGATTTGAGGCCGAATGCGAGTGCCTTGAATTGGTAGTGCTGCCCTGCCACTGAAAAGCAGAGGTACTTCGTGTATTTTCAGTGGATCGGAATATAAAAATGTCCTAAAGTCCAAGGTCATAAGGAAATCTACCCCCTTCAGAACATTACTAAGTGGAACTATCTGAAAAGTCTGCTTCTTCAGAAACTTGTTCAGTTGTCTGAGGTTGAGAATCTGCCCGTTTTTTTTTTTTTTTTTTTTTTTTTTTTTTAAGAATTTGGTATAAAATTTCAGTTTTCTCTGGGATTTGGAGATCTTCTCCATCATTTCCTTGAGAATTTACTCTTGCAGCTCCTTCAAGTGGAGATGAAGTTTATTTTTATTGGTGGGCAGACATGTGGTCTTGGCAAGCATGTCCTGTGTGTACTATTTGTCGTGCCCATTGGTCCAATGTTATGGACTCCCATACATGGGCAAAAAAGGAAATTCTCTCAACTCCACCCCCAGTTTTTGGCACTGAGCTGAAAGGAGGGCAGCTGCAGAGAGTCCAGCTCTCTTCTGATTTTTGTTGGAGCTCATTTGGGAGGAACTATTCTTCTTCCATACCTTCTATATCCTTGACTTGGTGGTTGAGGGAATATCCTTGGTCATAATTGGTTTGCTGTTGAGGGTAGTAAGGTCATCCTTGACCCCAGTATTAATTGAAACCTCTCCTCTAGGCTATGGACCTGCACGAGTCAGTAGTCAGTCAGTCAATCACTTTTATTCGATTTTTGAAAATCATAAAAAGACACAGGATACAGTTCATGAAATACACAAAGTATAAAAAGACAATATCAAAAATATGTATATAATGTTTTTACATAATGAATCATACATCATATCATCAAGGAGAATATTTTTAAAGTGACATGTGCATAAACAATATATACAATCCAAATGTTTAAAAAGACTATTAAAACATTTTAAAACATCATGATATCAGATATCTGTTATCTGTTATAGATACACTTAAGGTATTTCGTTTATAATTAATCCATTGATACCTTTACTGCGCATTTTGTTGATACGTACTCCTGCTACTAAAAAGTTAGCAACATGAAAAGTGATTTGTGCATTGTGCAAAAGTTTCAGAAATAGGAGCACAGGCCTAACCTGTAAAAAGCCAGCCTCTCTAAGGATGGGAACAAGATATTTTCTTCTGATTTTAGCGTAGTGATCGCAAAACATAATAAAATGTAATGTATCCTGAGTTGAAAAGTGATCACAGTCGCATGGCTTGTTGTTATCAGGAGTATCCCATCTGTAGTATGTGCCCAACAGAAAATGTATTAAATTCAAACGAAATCTAATTAAAAGAAAGCGGTGAAATGGTTTATTAACAAATACCAGATATGCTTCTGGACCTGGGACAGTTTTAAGTGCAAAATTTCTTCTCACCGTTGTTTTATTTAATTCTATTTCCTCCCGCTCTACTGTAAAAAGATTTATCAATGATGCCTTTATCGTTTTGACATCCTCCTTTTGGATGCCCTCAGGGGAGTTAAAAAGATCAATACGTCCCACCTTAGTTAACATTGTTTTAACGTACGTCAACCATGGGATCTTTAAGGCTCCATCCATACTTAAGCAATCTTCGAGGATTTTATGATTTAATTAAATCTCATCGTTTAGCCAAGTTTTTAGCCAGGAAATGACAGGGGCGGATTTTATAACGTCTGAGACATACCCAACACCGAGCTCTGAATGGATAGTAAAGGTGGGGGTAGACTGGGGGACAGTGAGTAATGATCTGAGAAACCTGTTTTCAGCCCTCTGAATGAGGACTGGACTTGTATATCCCCAAATCGAGGCCCCATAGGTGGCGATCGCCATGCTTTTAGCGTTATACACTTTAAGAATGGCGTTCGTCGGTCGTGACCCCAATTTCTTAGCGAAATTCAAGATGGCTCCAGCAGATCTACTCACTGCATTCGTTTTGACCTTATGTTGAGCATCCCAAGTACCTTTATCATCGAATAAGACACCCAAATAAGTAAAAGAAGGGACCCTATGTACCTCCTTTCCTGTACAAACAAAAGTTATGGGTTTCTTTTTTCTGCCATTGAGTCCCATAATCATAACATGTGATTTTTGCGTGTTTATTTTTAAATCTAAGGAGCTCATGAAGTCCCCGAAAGAGGCCAGTAACTTGTTAAGGGCAACACCTGTTCGTGCCAAGAGGACCGCGTATTCCGCGTACAGGAGGACCGGAATGTTAATCTCTCCTGCACGAGGAACATCGGCCCCCAAGGCAGAAAGCACCGGCTCGAGTGTGTTTATATACAGTGTGAAGAGGAGAGGGGCAAGGATACACCCTTGCCTCACTCCTCTCTCAGAGTTAAAGGGTTTAGTGCATCTACCGTCCCTGGTAACTCTGACCGATGCCTCCAATCCTTGGTGCAGATCAGCCAAGAAGCCTACTAATGAACTTTCTATGCCTATTTCCAAAAGGACCCCCCACAGCCTTGACCTGTTAACCAGGTCAAAGGCTGAGGAGAGATCCATAAATGCCATATATAAGGCCCCTTTTTTAACTACGGTATATTTGCTGATAATCAAATGCAAATTAAGGCACTGATCCAGTGTGCTTCTTTTGGGCCTAAAACCATAGTGTGCGTTGGATAAGATTCCCCTGCCTTCCAACCAAGATGTTAACCTCCCCAAAATGACTCTGCCCAAGATTTTAACCACAGAGTCAATGAGGGAGATAGGTCTATAGCAGGCAGGGTCACTCTTTAGGCCTTTTTTAAAAATCGGTACGATAATAGATGTCGCCCAGGAATGTGGGATCGTACCTGTCCTGGCGGAGTTAAACACATTCGTCAGGATCATAGCCCAGAATTTAGGTGCCGCCTTGTACAGGTCCGCCAGGACCCCATCAGGGCCCGGAGCCTTATTTTTGGATGTCTCATTTATAGCTTCTTCAATTTCCTCTGGTTGGAAAGCCTCAATTATATCGACATTGGGATGAGTCGGGTTATCCTGTGGTTGGTCAGATAGAGGCTGTCTATAAATATTGCCAAAGTGGGATAACCACAGGTCGTCAGGTATGACACACTCCACGGGATGACTATCTGCTCCTGAGAAGTATGGGTGGTTAATAACTTCCCAAAATTTGGAGCTATCCCGGAGGAGTCACGAATAGTGGTGGAGTCGGACTGTTGGTATGTAGTAGTCTTAGTGAGAGAGAAACTTGTTTATTTAGACCATAGTCTTTTAAACAATACAAACAAAATGCAAACAGAATCGGACAAAGTACGAGCAGACAAAATATTCCTACGTCATAAATAGTTAAAATTCATATTTGTTAAAAAGAAAAAAAAGGTTAAAAGAGGCTAACACCTCCTGATACACAATTCATTAAACCCAAATTTTACCAAAGTTTTCACATATCTGGAAGAATAAAAAGACAGATTTAAACTTTATAAAAGGCTTAAAAGAACTTAAAATCAGTGCCCATCCTTCGATATCTCCCTACCAAAATCTTTTACGGCCTTCAGGAATTTGCCCAATGCGATTGCAATTTCTAGCGAATGCATCTCTGTTAGTAAGCCTATCGCATGGGCACGTGTAAATGTCTTATGTGATAGGAATATAGGACGTAAAAACAATTTCCTTAAATCCTGTACAAATGTGCAATCAAGCAAAATGTGCAACATATCGTTTCTTATACCACGCCCACACTTACAATTACCTTCTGGAGCAATCAGTACAGATTTTAATTTCCCGTCTATCTTCCAGGGGTTGATCCCAACCCGGGTCCTTAATATTTCATGTCGTAACCCTTGGTTAGGCAATATTTCCAGATAAGGGAACCAGCCTTCATTTACCCATGAGATCTTTAACCACTGTACTGACTTTTTCTCCTGCATGTAATTTAGGTCCTGTGACCTTGAGAGCGACTGGCCTTGTTCCCTAAGTGTTTTCTTTTAAAGTGGCCTATCAGGGTGTTATGGGCAGGACTCAATTTAAGACGCCCTGATCCTTTCTGGAGAGTCTTTCTCACCTCCTTTGTCCAGCCAAGATTGCTTGTCAGGATTTCCTCTCCACACCATTGTGAGACCTTAGGTGTCACTCCTGGGTCTTGGCGCTTCCAGAATCTTGCTAGGGCCATTTGAGATTGTACACTCCAGGAAATCAGCCCTAGTTCCATTCTGATTGCTTGAACCATTGTACAATTTGGTAAAGACAATAACATTTTTAAAATTTTTCCCTCTTCCTGTTCCCACGTATGTTTAGTAGTCTTAGTGATTTGACTGTGTCCTTGTTGGTCTTGATACTTAGGAGAGCATTATCCACATGCTTCCTAATAAGGGAGAGTCTATTAAACCCCATGTCAAGGATTTTCGATTGTACCTCCAGACAGAAGGCTGTGGATCTGAGCCAACCTTGCTTTCTCAACACTGCTGCCCCTGCTAGCTGTTGGAAAGTTAAATTCGAAATGTCCATTGCTCCATCGGTGATGGCTACTGATGTTTTCCCCCTTCTTTGAGCATTGACTTAGCAACAACTTTTGTTCTCTGAGATGAGGTCAAGGAGTGCCGAGATGTCACGCCACATTTATCAATCATAATGATTCGGTGGCACACATCATCTGCTCACCCGTTGTTTCTTTCTGAAGGAGAAGACGATGGTATGATATGGTTCTTGATTAATTTTAGTCATTCCGACCTGACAAAATCCAGCATGAGTACCGATTTTATGGTCTTGAGTGACTGCTCCTTAAAGCGATAAGGACAGGAGTGATATTTTTGGAGCAGTCGTCGTTGATGTTGTAGTTGACAGTGCTGTTGTCATCAACAGGATCGGTGTCAAGATTTCCTTCATGTTCGTTGTCGAGGGTGGGGTTTCCATCAACGACGAAGGTCTTTGCTTCCTTAATCATGGCTGTTCCTCATAGAAATTAGATTTTTTTGAAGCTTTTTTTTTTTTTTAGCAGAAAGGCGTGTTTCCTTCCTGGGGTGTTTTTTTGCAGAAACTCAAGGTTTTTTTCTGTGAGGAGGTCACTGCAGGTGCTATATTAAATATTTTTAATACCCGAAACTCTATACGTCTTCTTTTTTTAGCTGCCTTCATGTGGCAGTGCTTGGTGGGGCACTTTTCACGAAATCATCCCCAGGCAAGGGAGCATCCTCCTTAAAATGAGGGTGTTTATTATTACTTTCCAGCAGATATGGTGGCAACCTCCTCTAGCTATTCTTCTGAATATCATATCATATCGTACATGGAGAAGCCTTGTAAGTTGGATAAAGGCAGTAAATGCACTGGTCATGAGGATCATGAGTGTAAATCTCATGTCCACAGCTAGAACATGGTTTGAATAATGATTCTTTTTTTCTCCCTGTCAATCATGGTGACAGTTGGTGACTGAGAAAGAAAGGTTCACCCTTTTGCTTTTAAGACCATAATTTTGGAAACCCCAGAGCTTGCTTCTGGTATTTGCCTTTTTCTGGGAGGATATGATTCTGGGATTGAATTTTTCAATTCAATATAGAAACTTCTACTCGACTGTTTTAACTAAAAATAATTATGCAATGGATTTTCTGACTATTTTTGTGAACATATTGTCCCAAATGCTTTGTAGTGGGTATGTCTAGTGTTAGTATGTTAGGAATTTAAACCAATGACTTGCAAGTTGCACGTTGATCTCAGCCTTATGCACTTACCTCATTGAGCTATTGTGCCAGGATAAAGGTAGGAACACAAAGGATAAATTACCTTTCAAAAGGTTTAGGGGTGAGGGAAATATTCAATTTGAATTGTAGAAGATTATGAAACTGTGGAAGTTACAAATAGGTCCAAATGTTTCTCATTGCTATACGTCTTAGTGAGTCTAAATCAGTAGTCAGATAGGGTTTTGAAGTCTGCGTGTGGATTGCAGTGGAGGTTTTCCTTGTTAAAATAGTTCACTTTGGAGTTAGAAACCTATGGTGCCTAACTCAAGTCAAATAGCAATGGTTTGTGGTTGAGACCAAAGCGCGTTTCACGTTCTATTATCCCCGAGAGGAGCTCTTTGTGAAACCGGCTTGAGCAGAAGGAAAAGCTCCATGCAGACAAGAGTTGCTCAATGCCCAGGTAGTGTATACAGCGGTCTGATTGAAGCTGCGAGGCCCTCTCTGTCTTCTCTTATAAATTAATTTCTTTAGCAAAGCAAACTTCTCTTAAGGTGGAAGCAATTCTGAAGATCTCATTGCCCTTTAGATCGCTCTGGTAGGAGCTTGCAGTAAAGGACCTTCGAGGTGAACAAAATGCTTCAAGCCAAGACTGGAGCTGTCTGAGGCGCCTCGTAGTGTGAGTTCCTTGTTGTTGGTCTCAGTTACTACTATTGCAAATAACGTAGTGCGTCTCGGAACAGGATAACCAGAGAGGGCTACTGAGAAAGCTATATTGGACTGAATGCAATAAATTGCTCGCAGTAGCTTTCGCGGTTCAGTATAAACTTTCAGACTTTTTTTCCCATCTGATTGTGCGGTCAGATGACAATATAGTTCAGAGTACTTGTCCTAGCATCAATATGTGCTCGGAGCCAATTTGTATGTCAATGTGCCAAGGTAACAGATCACTGCATCTTGGAACTCTTCTGCTAGTCTCACTCTGCATTCTCTCAGATTGAGCTGGCAGAGTCTTCCGTCCTCACATGTGGAGAGGCTTGGACACCACAGCTACTCGAAGCTGCTTTCATAGCACTTAA
This sequence comes from Lissotriton vulgaris, assembly GCF_964263255.1. Classification (NCBI taxonomy): domain Eukaryota; kingdom Metazoa; phylum Chordata; class Amphibia; order Caudata; family Salamandridae; genus Lissotriton; species Lissotriton vulgaris. The sequence goes on from NC_141687.1 coordinate 1,700,824,165, forward strand.
TATCAAGGTAGACGGCTCCCACGACTCAAACAATCCATACTGTTGTAGCATGGATTAGTACATTTTGCTGCACTAAAAGGGGAATGATGCTCGCGCGACTCAAACCATCCATACTATTGTAGCATGGATTAGTACATTTTGCTGCACTAAAAGGGGAATGATGCCCCATATTTGCCTTTATTGATACATTCTTTTGATTTATTCTCGTTCATTTTTTTTGTTGTTGCAATTTTCAAGCTTTAAAAAGAATCATCCCATTCCTGAAGACATTATTGAGCTTTTTTAGATAGGAATGTCTGAATAGGAAATGGGTTTCACTGTACTGTCTGCTATGAATGTGTTCTAAAGCCTAGGCCAAGGCAGTCCCAACGGCTCCTGCACACCCCCAGTGCAGCACTCACCAGGCACCTTTAGCCCAGCGCCCAGGGAAGTCGGTAGATGGTGTTTCTTTCCCTCCTTCGCCTATGGTACACATAAGCCTTTACCCAGCTGTCTGCATGACCCTCAACGTCACACTGTGCCATACCTAATTGTTGACAACCCCCTCACCCTAAACACTGCTTCCTCCTTAATTGTCCTTACAGTCTCCCTTGGCATGACAAACACAAGGAGATGATGGACGGAGTGCTGAAGCTTTTCAGACACTCGCCCCCATTCACAGATCTGGGTTAAATCCATCATCGTTCTTTAGCTCACTTCGCCACCCTAGTTCAGACACAGCTATTTGCAAATCAGTATTGACCCTGTGCCTCATGAGAACAGTCCAGCCCGAACTGCCAAGCAGGCCCGGACTGGCCGTTGCGCGCACCGGGCAATTCCCCGGTGCGCCGCAAGAGTGGGGGCCGGTTTTTGTTACAGGGCCGTTTTTGCAGCATTGCTGCAAAAACGGCCCTGTAACAAAATCGGCGAAAACCGGCCCTGGCAAAGAACGCAGTCGCACCCCCAACCCCCCGTGTGGGGGGCCGGCCGAGCATTTTGCCAGGGCCGGTTTTGGTTCCCAGTCCGGCCCTGCTGCCAAGCCATGTCTTCCCTGGACCGGATACAAGTATCCTGGGACTGGTTTGGGGGTAACATCCCTTGTGGCAATGTGAGCAAGGGGCCCACGTCTGGGCATACCCTGACAACTTAGAGCGAACAAAGCAAACACAAGGAGATGATGGACGAAGCGCTGAAACTTTTCAGACCGTCATCCCCAGTCACAGATGGTTTGAATCCCTCATCGTTCTTTAGCTCACTTCATCACCCCAGTTCAGACACAGCTATATGCAAATCAGTCTTGACCTTGTATCTCATGGGAACAGTCCAGCCTGAATTGCGAAGCCATGTCTTCCCTGGACCAGATATAAGTACTCTAGGACCGGTTTCGGGCCTCTCACACAGTAAATACCTGTTAATGCACCATCTACTGAACTATCTGCCTAAAGAGGGTCCCCTCCAATGAAGTACAGTATGAATGTTATTCACCAAAGCGATGTTCCCAATATCCGCCCTTGCCACCAACTGTCTGCTAGCATACAAGTAGTTTGTGCCAGTATATGTGTGATAACTCAAAGCTAAATTTGTATATTCTCTGTCAGTGTGTGAGTCCAAATGTCAATGCTTCTCAACTTAGAAAAACTGTGTTGTAACCGCTTGCTTGCCACTCTGGTTGAAGCCCATCGAGATTTGATCAGTCCAGGCCCACACCCCAAACTAAGTTAAAATTAACTTCCACTACAATGTGCCCCTCTAGGAGATGGACTAACGATCAGAGTATCACTAAGAAATCTTTCTTAACCTATATTTTTGTGTAAATATTGCCAAAAGTGAGTCTACTACTTGCGTAGCACAGTTATGCAGGCACGGCTCTGCCCCAGTGTCTTTTTAGTCAAGACCTGCTGCAGCAGGGCACCCTGGCTAATGAAGATGGCCATTCCACTATTCTTATCATCCAAGGTAGGTGTGATATAGCCTGCCCCACCTACATGGTGGATCTACTTATCACTGATGGGTCTCCTGTAAAAATATTGTATCTGCAGACAGATCCCTGAAATAGGACAATGTTCTTTGCCACTTGCTTGGCAAGTCAAGCCACCTCATGTTTTGCAAGGGTAGCCTGAATGTAGTTTATCTCTTTCGAAACAATCGCCTATAGCAATGCTCGCTCACGTACTCCTGGGAAGCAGAGGCTTAATACATTCACCTGCAGTGTAAGGGAGTCCCACCATTCAGGCATTATGCCACTGTGGTGAGGTATACATATGCTGTGATCCCTCCTATAATTTCCCCACCAACTTTGTATAAAGTTATTATTTAAGCAAATGAAGAAACTGAGCATAACAATGTGTCTCTCTCACCCCTGAAGGACCAGGTCAAAATGGAAATGGCAGTTTTCGTATTCCGCTGGTACCATGAAAAAGAGGTTACATAATAAAGCCTCCAAAAGATGGGAAAGCCTCACTGTGTTGTTAAACACAGCATGGCTTCCTAGCCTCCTCCACCAATGATACTGTCACTTCATTGTCCTTCCAGTGAAACCGCTGCCCCCTTGGGAAGATTAATCGAATCTGTTCTATTTTGATAGGAGATCCTTCACCATCTTTCAGTACAGACATAATCTTGCTAGCATGGTCACTTCTAGGTCTTGGTGCTTCGCTTCCTTATTAGCCTTAAATAGTATAAATGCTGTTTTCTGGCTTCTTGCAGTAGATGTTCCTTCATTGGATACAAGTAGAGTTTAACAACTGCATTTCTTGTTTGTTTAGTATCTTTTTTAGACTTGAGTCCCAACATTTGGGCCCTCTCTAAAGAAACTGCCACGGATTTCTCTTTGTGCAGGATTTGTTGAAAGAGGATTGGACACACTGTTCAGTGCTCCTTTGTGCTCCTTCTCTCACAGAGTTGTAATCTTGCTATTATGTTTTTTGGGACTTATTCTCAAGACCCTCATATTTGTCATTAACTGTCTGCCCAATGGACTCAAGCGCTGTGATGATATTCGTGACTGCCTGACGAGTGTTTGACATAATGACAATCGGAGGTTCATGACTTTCTTAGGCTCACCTTACTCTAGTGGATCTGACAAAGAGAATAATAACCCATAACCACAGACCAGTGGCGCCTCATGTTTCCCTGAATCCACCACACAGGACTGGTAACAACCACCATGTTTTCTACGATGGGCAACAAGGGGCAGAGGCAGGTGCACAAGAAGAGGGTCTGGATTTCGCAGCAGCAACAGAGGTCAAGGCTACTATCCACAGGAATTCCACAGAGAACGGCAGATCCATTGTCAACATTTCAATTAGTGAACCAACCTCTAGACGCTCCTGATTCAGTCCACTTGCTTAACTTCTCACAATATACATTAACCAATTCAGAGTCTTCTATGCTTGGCTAGGAATTTTTCTTTGTACTTACAACACACCTGACTTTTTCAAGATCAATATGGGACTACACCATTTTTTTTGAAAGATGAGACGGAGAAATTACTTTGGCTTTGTAAATATTTTGTTGGAAGAGTCAAAACGTCGAGGATTCTGTTTTGGGTTTTGTGAATGTGACTTGTGAGCTACGTACTAATGTGTCATCATACAATTATGTCTTGCTAAATTATATTATACTGCTATTGTTAACTGAATATTTTGGGCGATCACTGCATGTTGTCACATCTTCCACCTTTCATATGCGCTGCTCTACCTTTTTATTTGCTCATATTTGAAGCAATAGCTATATATTAAGTATACATAAAATCAAAGTAAATAATTGGGCTATAAGTGTTTCAAGTAATGTTTACTACTATTATGAATACACAAGGGCTGTATGTCGCTTCTGCACAGTTTTAAGTGTAAAACGAAGCAACTTCTGTTGACTACAGTGTCTGACATAGACTGTAGTGACTGTTGGTTAGTGTCCAACTTCAACAGCCCTCTGATAAGATTTGCTCATAGTCGGTCTTGAAGACTGCCTGGTAGGTGAGAAGATCATCCTTCATAAGTTGTTGGTTTTCCTTGGTAGACATGACATCACCAAGGGCATCCAGTCTCATGTTGAGGCTAGTGAGATTGTGTGTCTTTGTGCAGTACATAGGAGTGTCATTGAACCTGTTTAGGCATTTGTACTGTTTGCGGCATGGTCAGGGTTGGATCTGCTCCAGATGTACCAGCTGGAGCAGAAAATGTTGACTCGGGCTGGGGTCTTGGCTCCAACCTCACTCTGAGTTGCCAAGCAGGATCCTTAAGCATCTGCTTTGTATTACCCTCTTCTGGTGTCTCCTCTCACTACAGCTAGCCATAACCAGGTCAGCCCTTATGCCTATTCGCCATGACCACCAATAATCAGTAAGCCTCCTGATGGACCACAGCGAGCACACTTATCAATTACATTCCCCCTTTAAGGTAGTTATAATGGTTTCTCCCCATTCTTTGTGACCTGACTGCCCCACTTAAAATTGTTTTACTGGGCCTGTGCTTGGGTGGCATAGCACTAATTTTTATTCCCATTATGTCCTCGAGAAATAACTTCATGTGGTTCTGCCCTTCTCCTGGCCAGAATGATTCATACGCCGCACCTCTCACAGGCCAAGCTTAGTATAATGGCTCTCTTCAATGTGACACAGCTTTAAAATATATCCCACTGTGGGTGTGCATAGGGCGCGAAGCCCTACTTTTACGGTGCTCATAGGACTTGTCTAGTCCTGTGTGCTCTGTAAGTGTATGGGCTTTGCCGCCCTGCACACACCCACCATGGGATATATTTTAAAGCTGTGTTACTTTGCAGCTCCTGCATGTCTCTACCCGGTGCACCTGCACCCTCCTTCCATGTGGTCAGAGTGTCTTGGGGTCTTTTGAGAAAATACAGTGAAGTGAGCTTCAGTCCCCAAGGATCTGTTTATTTTAATTTGTAACACTGCACTCTTTATGGATTGCAAGATATGGGATTTCTTGATGCTACTGTGAGTTGTACAACCTTGACAACTCAAAGAGCGACCATAAAAAATTTGAAAAAATAACCTTTCAAAAGGCTTTAAGGAAAATATTCATAGGCTGAATAAATGGTCTGCCGCCTGACTGATAACACATTTGCTGTGCCTTAGTAGTGTCGAATCATTGGCATCTATGTTAAAAAGCTAACGGGTACATCAGTGCTGTTATGATCCTGCATCTGAAATATTGAAGTACCTGCTCATCTGACTGATTGTTGTTGTTCTTTTCATTGTAGGTTTGGGATACCCCCCTAAAGATGACTGCCGGAAACTGACATCTTTGTCCCAGAATGGGCAAGCTACGAAAACGAATAAACTAATGAAAACTGAAAGCTCTTTGAATGTTGACGTTTCATCGCAAGTTCTAACAAGACATTTAAATATATATTTTTTTAAGAATGCTTTTGTCGTGCCAAGAGCTTTACCAGCATCATTTCTGCAAGTGCGGAGCCTGCATGGACTTCAATCAGAGCATTGAGAAGTACACCCACTTGTATTCATTGTACAGTACAACTGATGTTACCTGACTGCATCCGAAGACTAGATTATATGTAAACATTGGTGCATGGCCACCGATTTGAGAAATAACAGGGTACTTAAAGTACTAAAGGGAAATATATTAATAACCACTTTATGTTGTAGCAGACTTGAGGTTCCAACCAGTGGTATCTTAATTAAAGGGACTCCCACCCCATTTATCCCTACCAGAAAGTCTACTTGGCCGCCAGTAGTTTCCTAGGGAATGCCCATTCTGTATGTAGGTTACAGGGTACCAGCATGCATAGTGGTAAATATAACCAGTGAGCGGGTGCTTGTAGAACCCGTCACGAAAATGTATTTGTGCTGCCAGACATGGAGTTGAAATGCGAACAAAATACTAAATATTTGCATTGCCAGGTCTAAAAATACAGTATTTATGTTAAATTCTATCTTCATCCTTAAAATCTTCCTCTATTGTGCCATTTTGAAAGATGCCCAGACCATTCTGTATAAAGCATGAACTGTTAATTTGCTCAATATGATCATCGAATCCTAACATTGGATACAAAGTGTTGCGTGTTTTAACACAAGGGCATAAAGTATTAAGAATAGAAGCACTGAGAGTGTTTCCATAGCTAGCGAATTTGCACTCTTCGCATGCTGCGTTCATTAAAGTTTTTTGCATGCCATGAAGGTCGAAAGACCAGCACATAAAGGAAAAACACCTTTTTATAACCTATAATAAGTGGGGCTTTTATCGATAGGAGTGTTTCTATGTGCAAAGCACAGAGAAAGCTTATATTGTTGCATAGTTGAATAGTTAAATGCAGAAAATATTTGAGAACCAGCTGTGCATGACTGACCTGACATTTAAAATCAGATGCACACTTCTAATATAGGAATTTACAGCACATGTATGCTGAGTCCTTTCAATAGCTTTACTTGTTGTGAGAATAGTCATCTGGGGACTGTTTACCTACTCCCCAATTAACAAGCTTTCTTTTACTTCCATGACTTGTGGAGCACAGAGCAAATGCAAAAATGGTGGAGTGGAAAGAAATGTTTTGGATTTAACTTACCTCGTTGGGTATGTGCATTCTAAGAACTATAAATTTGCAACTCAGTACAGAGCCCCACCCGTAATTTTTCATTTATAAAGGACTTCAGCAGTACACGAGAAAGTGGAGGCAAGAAAACCTCCCCTGTTTCATTACAATGAAGGCCCCGCTCAACCATAGCCCTTTTTTTCTCTTTCGTCAGCAAAACTGCCTCTTGAATTGAGGAGCATATTTATAATATTTTGGAGTAGGGCAGCGCTTCAAGTGTTCTAGCTGCGCTGCCCTATGTTAAAAGAAAAGGGCAGGTATGCTCCATTTCTGAAAGATACCGCACATTTCTGTCCTTTCTGCCAGTGCCGGCGCCGAAAACTGCAGTGGAGCGCCAATGCTGGCACCCTTGCAGCATGGTACTAGGGTGGCTATGTTGTTAAAATGATTTTTTTCGTGCAGGAAGGTGTTCCTTCCTGCACAAATGAAAACATTTCTTGTTACACCTGCTTTGGGAAAGTGTTAGTTTTTGCGCTGCCCCCGATTTACCCTATGTTGTAAATCTGGTGCAGTGTAAAAAAACCTGGGTGTTGTGTGGGAACACCCACAGCAACACCCATGAAACGCCCCTTCCTAGCAGAGTAAGGAATTGCCTTACTTCATATTTACAAGCCTGTGAAAAACCTTGCAGGGTGGCCTTGCGTGGGCCGGCACACTACACCTCCGGAGCGTCACAAAAGTGATTCTTCGGCGGTGCAAAAGTGCAGCAGGGTATTGTAAATATGCCCCTTAGTTTGTCAAAAAGAGGCAGCAGAATGCTTTTAAACAAGTAAAAAAAAATGTTTGGGTTGTTTGCTTTGACATGTTTTGAGGGAAAGGACTGTTCTTGGGTATCAGCTGACATCTCCTCAAATCCAAGTCAAACACACAGCTACTTTCTGTTTGTTGTCTACAAGGAAATTGGAGTTGCAACCAAATATTCTGTTCCAGTACAATTTCCCTACTTCTTCGTTGAATTTGTTTTTCTAGATAAACAAAAATGTATATTGAAAGGTATCATTGTTTTTAATACGACGTTTGAATAGAGAACAAATATTTTCTCAAAATGTGGGTTTAAGTAATTGAGAAGGGATTCATTAATAACTCAAAACGGTATTCTCTCCTTAGGTGTTTTGTGTTTTTTGTAGTAAGTGAAAGTATTCATTGTAGACTGCAACATGTTTTTGGTAGCTCTGTTGTTTTGTCCACAAACAGACATCATCTACCATATATGTTCTGTTATTTTGTGATGTCAAACTGGTGGAAAACGTATAGTATTGTTAAGCCCAACAGACAGCACTTTCTTTGTACCGCTGAACAGCCAAAATAGGTCTCCACCTGGTTTGGGAGAGTCATAAAGGTGTCTTCCCTTTACCAAGCCCTAATATTGCAGGGTAGCACCTGTGTCGCCATCCTAACTGTAGAAAAGCCTCCAGGTCTGGTCGATCTCTTGTTTTTCCGGGGATAACCCTGCCTACTGTAACATCAGAAAGTTTAGAGGAATGCTGGAATAGCAAGTTGTGGGTGTTATAGAGATTGAAAAGGTTCTGGAAAAAAACAGCTTCATTTCATTATTCTTATTGACCACATGGGTGGAACCTGGAAGATGTAGTAGTGATGTATAGATCTGAAAGAGGGTATCCAGAAACAGTTTGTATGGCATAATATCCAGAATTGTGGATCTGTTTTCCAATTCTGTAGTCTCAAACGACAAGAGAGATAATTGTACTGTTTTCCCTTCTTTTGTGGTGTTACCAAATAAAGCAAATTATTATTAAATATATCCAACACCAACTTTATTTAAAATCACCTGGCTTATGAACCTGGTGGCTGATTTTCACTATCTGACACATGAGTAAACTGAACTACTATATTTTGATGGAAATTCATTCTTAATATGTACATATTGGCCACAACGTTTTGCATTGTGGCAGTTAAAATCATCATCTTTATTTGGATACCCTCCTACTCCTGTGAGGTGTGATAAAGGAACTGTTCACTCATTTGAGCACACTGTAGCTGACTAGGGCACCTGAGCGCCAAGCACCAACGCATTCCTCTTGTGCTATTTGCAACTCATTGCTTTTCAGACAGTTTATAAACAAATAGTTGCATGAGGTACTATTAGTGTCCATTTATAGTCAAATTATTGGCGATGAAAACTATTTTTACCTAAATAGCGTCTGAAAAAGCTCCAAGTATATCTCATAAGCCATGGAATTTCCTACCTCTTAAACATGTGTTGGTTGACTCAATTAATGTACTTCGTAGTTCTGACCCAAGGATTTAAACCATTACACTAGATGTCTTATTGGCTTCTACACTCCTATAAGCAAGTCTTATATATAGACTAAAATGTTGTTTTCATTAAAATACATTTTAGTACAGATTTGCTGCAGCGGAAAACGTGGCATCAGGATTAACACTACCTTCGTTGTAGCGTCTACAAAATAGATCACTCCAAAGGGATGTACTACTTCCTCAGACTTTCACCCAAAATGAAAAAACCCTCCATATACTTAAAACCATATTTTGTGGTGCATGCGTTCTCATCTATCACTTTTTTTTACATTCTTTTCATGAATGTTTGTGTATATTTTGTATGCCTTAATGACAGACATTTGTCATTTAGATTTTAAATCAAAGATGTATTTATTTTTCATTATATATAAAAAAAATTGAACAGCAGTTATTTTATCGTACTTTGGAATAGAATGTAGGTGATTTTCTGCCAGGTGCCATATGTATCTACCGAGACACGTTCTAATGTAAAACTGTTTATTATTTTTCTATAATGCAGAAATGATAAACCTTTTAGACTGAAGGTAAAGCAATTTGTAAATGCCACTGAAACCGGATAATGGTATTACAGGAGCATAATACACAGTTTCCCGTTGTATATTTTTAAAATATTACTCGTGTCTTATGTTTTTTTGTGTGCCTTTTTTGACATTTCTCAATGGTTTAAATTCTGATGTAGGGATGACAGAGTTTCCCATGAATCCGGGTTTTCAAGCCATTGGTGAAGATGAAATAAAACACTCCAGTCATTATATATATATATATATATCTTTTTCAGACATAGAAAGCGTATATGTATATAGGGCCTTCTCCAACTGTTTAAAACTTATATAAAAATAAATGGAATGTGTATATGTCAAGGAGCTATGCAAATGTTGATTTGTCATTATAATTTTTGTATTTTCTTGAAGCCGTGCATACTTGTATATTATAAAGATCATGTAATGTATATGGAAAACTATTTTACAAAAACATTAAATATTTCAGTGGCTACTATATCATTGTTGTGCTGTCCTAGTACTGCTGAAACCTGTTACTATTACTTTTCCCAAAGAAGCACTTTTCAGCGTACGATTTGTAATCTAAACATTTTGTTCGAGGCATGTGTGGCTGTAGATGCATATGCTGTGCATACTCCTGCTGTCTAGTGTTGGGCTCGGATGTGTGCAAGTTGCTTTTCTTCAAAGAATTCTTCTTGAGTCACAAGGTAGTGTGAATCCACCTCTAGCTTACATTGCGCCTAGTCATCGGCTCCATTGTTAGATTGTTTTTTTTCCACAATCAGGTTTAGATGTGTTCACAAGTTTCATAGGTTTGTACCCACAATGATTATATATAATCCTGATAGTTTTGTACCCACAATGATTATATATACTCCCATGGTGGTAAAATTCCAAATTCTGGATTTGGCGCGGTGGATATAGAAAGTAGAATCCTATGTTGCTTTAGTCTTATCTTCTTTATTTGAATGCAAATAAAAGCAAAGACCGCAAACACGTTTAGCCCAAAGGCCAGCAGGCCAGGGCTTCTTCAAGGGTGATTAAATATGAACACAAATGTATTGTTAAGAAGGGGAGGGTGCCAAAAGCGGTGGACACAAGGTCATATAAGGCCAGGTGTCGGGGTGAGGCCCGGAGAGGAGGTGGTGTCGTACAGGTAAGGATAGGAAGCTGTAAGGAGAAAGAAAAAGAAGAAAACCATGTTGTATATGAGTTCGAGGTGGCTAGTACTTCATGCAGGTATAGGCCTATTGCCAGAGAGGGTGATTAACAGTCAAATGGACACATAATCCTAAGGTGATATTGGCTTACAAATGCTGGCAAAGTGTGTGTGCGATATCCAGTAAGCAAGAAAACGATAAGACGAGAAATGTACAAATAACTTACCAGAACGAGTTACAAAATAGAGGAAAGCCAACAAGGTCTAATCGTTTGGATGTGTGCTTCTGTGCTCCAGATTGACTCAGGTGCGTTGTTCGTGTTCAATTCTTGTGCTCCATTTCTTGGTCGGTATTGTTTTCAATCTCGTTTGCCCCATTTCTGTCATATCGGATCAACACTTCCACTTACCATTCAGGACAGTATGTGAGATGCCACTTGCCCCCAGTAGGGCCTTGCACGTTGGGGGGCCTCTATTTCTTTCCTTTAGTTCTGCTCTCATCATGCCTTGCCTGTGATAGAACGGATGCCCTTGGTGTCGTGCAAAGTGCCTTTAGGCCGATCTCCACCAGGTCTGTAATCTCTGCCTCTTGTCCCAAGCATGACGAGGCCTCTTGTGGCACATGTCCATCCTTTCAGTCGAATGAGACCAGCTGACCCCATGACTCGAGATGTTATGCAGGAGCAGAGAAGATTCTCCAGACCTCTTCGGCACCCAGGACATCGAGTGGGGAGCATCAACTCAAGCCTTCAGGTGCTGACTAGGAGCCTTTCTCCCCTGAAGAGAGTTCTTGCTCCGACCTAGAGATTGAAGACCTTGCGCAGTTGTGAATACAGCTCCCCCTCGACACCGGTCCGAGCTTCTACCCTACAGGGGGCATTGAGAAGCTATGGACCCATAGAGACATACTCCTGGACCGCCACTTCCTTCAAGCCGTGGTAGACACAAAGTCAACTTCAGACACCACTCCCAGCTTCGGCTCGCCGTCTAAGAAACCCTTAAAACAGACTCCCTCAGCGCTGCTTGCTCCCTGCCTGCCACCATACACGACCATCGGCTCTGAAACTCTTGGCATCAAAGCACAATTTGGTGCCGAAACATTCTGCTCCAATTGGCAGACTAGCCCACGAACCAGTCAAACTGGTCCTCCAGGAGCAGCTCAATGCCTGACTGAAACAAATTGTCATCCACCCTCAAACCGGCCGCATACTAACGCAGCCTCTGACGCCGGACCCTCGGCCTCCTAAGAGACAGCTCAGCTCTCAAGAAGCTCTGGAATCCCCTCCTCACCAAACGCTGTGAAAGAAGCAGGATAAAGCCTCTAGTGCTCTTCTTGACACCGGAATGCCTCCATACATTTACACTTAATCCACCCAGATCCCCCTCACCTTTCTCACGTTCTTCTTTACACTCCACAGGGGTTCCACATTTAAGCATGAGTGAACACGCTGAGGGTGACCTTCAGGACTCGTATGATGTAGATCTGCCTGTAGATACTGATCCCGACCTCTACCCTCCCTGACCTTCTCGTCCAGATGACACCTGCTCTTACCACAAGGTTCTAGGTAGGGCTGCTGCTTACCACAAAGGTACCAGTCTCCATATCTTAAATCGCAAAAACACATAATTACATTGGGTGTCTAATATGTGACACTAAGGATCCATAGGACAATTTAATTGGTATGGAGACCATCACAAAAAGAAACTGGTGTATGCCTGAGTAGCCATGAAAAATGTAGGCACATATTTCATGACTACCGAGGCATACATCCATTTCTTTCATGTTATTAGAACCGGTGGTTTCTCAATGAGCAATGCAAAACCAAATAGTTTTAGATTACGCTTTAAAACCATTTGTTTTGCATTGTTTACTAAGAAGCACAGGAGCGTCCCCGGAAATGAAACTGACCCCTCCAACAGTGAAACCAACCTCCACTCAGCCAGCCCACCGAAACGCCAAGTAGCCAGTCCAGCAAGTTATATTATGATATGTTTTTGCTACATTATAAAGTAAACTTGAATGGGGGGGTGATATTTCCAGCTTCTTCTCATTTGCTTTGATAATGTTGTCCTCAAGAGATTCCGAAGAAGCTCCAATTTCTCTCCAATCATTTTTTTTTTGAAAAATAATTTTTATTGCAGATTTACAAGTCACACAATTCTTCCATACAGAACTGTTACATCTGGCTTCAACAGGACGCCGGACTATGTTCAATTCTGTACACAGCCATTAAGCCCACATCCCAGGGGTCGGGCGGCGTTAAGTGGGAGAATGACAGAAGCAAGAGCACCACAACAAGCTGTAATCAGTTTATACAAATTTTCCATATCCGCTTTTCCTTTTTTCTCAAATTTCCCCCCCCCCCCCTCTTTTGGTCCCTCCCCCCTTGAACTCCTAACCTATCCCCAACTACCCATTCCTCCCCCCGAATCTCACCACCTATGCATGTGAGCTTGTCTAGTCTGCATCTGTGAATGTGGTCAGGAACAAATAAGTGTCTAATTGTGTGATGTGCCTGGCGTGTCTTGGGGAGTGTCGATGTCAGCATCAGGCCCTTCCTCCTCATCGTGCGATGCGCAGTCGCGTAAGGCCTGCACTAATGCTTCCCACGCAGCTGCTGCGTCCAGCGCCTTGACTTCTAGTCTCCGATGTGCCATTTGGTATCGAAGTGTGCTTTCGCTAGCGGCCCATTTCAGTAGCTCATTGAGCCATCTTCTGTACGTGGGACCTGATCTCATCTTCCAGAGTCTCGTAATTTCTCTTTTGGCCAGGAGAAGGCCCATATCAATAAATTTGCTTGTGATCTTATTTATGGGAGTATGTGGGAACCAATGTAACACACTGGTAGCCATATCAAATTGCAGTTGTCTCTCTGTCACTGCATTCTGCGTGTCACCCACCGCCCGCCAGTAGTCCCCCAGTGCAGGACAGGACCACAGCATATGGTCCAGCTCCGCCTCCTCTGTAGTACATCTGGGACATGCTGCCTCGGCCGCTCCGAAATATTTCTTGATTTTACCACGCGTTAAATAGGCCCAGTGGAGGATAAAGAAATGTATCTGCTAAAAGCGTGCGTTTCTCGTACTCTTCCGTGCCCGTCTCACAATCCGCTCCCAGGCCGCCTCGGGGATCTCCTTATTCAGGTCCACCTCCCATTTGGCCTTCAACGCCGTCAATGATGGCAAGTTCTCCCTGAGCATTCTAGAGTACAGGCATGTGACTGCTTTTATAGGTCCCCGCTGCCATCATGGTGTATTGACAGGCCATTGTCATTGTGGGTTCTAATAACCCTTCTTTCCATTGTGCTTGCATAGCTCTAGTGACCGCAGCATGCAGTAAGTATCCTCCTCTCGGGAGGTCAAACCGCTCTTGGAGTGTCTGGAACGGTAATAGCGCCCCATGCTCATACAAATAACCAAGAACCTGCTGCCCCGCGTCTTCCCAGACCTGTAATTGCGACCAATCCCCTCTGTGAGGGAGCGCAGTTATCATCGAGAGGAATCTCAGGTGCGTAAGGATGTTGCACGCCCGCTCGACGTTGGGAGCGATTCCAGCAAAGCCGGAACGTCTTCTCCTCAAGTGTTAAATCACTAATGGCTAGCCGCTGCTGTAGGGTTATATAGGAAAGGACATGTCGCGGAGTAACCCCTTCTCTCTCATTCTCCGGCCCTTGAAAGACCCTCGCTACTTCCTGCGTGAAAAGTTGCAGCTGGGCTGCTAGATAGTAAAGCTCGAAGTCTGGGACCGCTAAGCCCCCTTCGTCTTTCGGACGGGTAAGCGTTGTTAGTGCAACTCTGCTCCTACCCGATCACCAAAGAAACAAGGTCAGTTGTGATTTCAATTGTCGGAAGGTGGAACTGGGTATCCACACAGGTAGTGTGGGGAAGTAATATAGAAGGCGCGGTAGGGCTATCATTTTCAATAGGGAGATTCGGCCCGTAACCGAGAGCTGGAGGGTGGCCCAAACGGCCATGCTACCCTTCAACGCTCGCATGCATCGGCCCACATTTCTTTCCAGCATATCTGCTGCCGTATGATATATGTATACCCCTAGGTATTTCAGGCAGGTGGGCTCCCAGTTGAGTAAGGGACGGATGGCAGGCCATGCCTCCCCCGTCTCACAGGGAAAAAAAACATGTCTTGGACCAGTTAACTTTTAGTCCCGAGAGTTCACCAAAGTGCATTAGTAATTCCTCCGCCCCCTCCATCGCCGCTTCTGCGTCCTCAAGGAATTATAACAGGTCATCCGCATACAAAGAAATAAACTGGTGTCCCTCTCTGTTGTTTAAGCCCTTATAATATTTCCCTGTGCCGCGAGGGGTTCAATCGCTACCGCGAACAAGAGGGTGGACAGAGAGCACCCTTGTCTCGTTCCGCGCTCCACCGGATATTGATGGGAGAGGAGCGGTCCCACCCGCACTCTTGCCACTGCCGAGGCATAGAGCACTTTCGTCCAATGGATATAGCCGTCTCCTAGTCCAAATCGTCCCATGATGTTATATAAATACTCCCACTGTCTGATATTCGTAGTTGTGTTGCGCGTAGGGATGAATCCGGACTGGTCCTTGTGGATCAGGCCGTCATATGCTGTAGCAGTCTGGCCGCCAGTATGTTGCTCAAGATTTTATAATCGGTAGTCAGCATGGACAATGGTCTATTTGAACCCGTACTGTGGCTCTCCATCCCCGGCTTCAGCAAGGGGGTCACTAGCGCCTCTCGCATTGATTGGGGCAAACGGCCCGCTGTCTTAGCCTCCTTATACACCTCTTGGAGATGTGGTGCCAGCAAGTCCATATATTTACAATAAAATTCTATGGGCAGTCCGTCCAATCCCGGTGTTTTGTTGCGAGCCATCCACTTAATAGCCCCCCTGATCTCTCCCAGGTCTATGTCCCTGCCTAGATCTTCTGCCTGGTCCTGGTTTAACCGTGGGAGAAGCAGCCCCTCCAAGAAAGCATCAATGTCAGAGTCACCTCCCTCTAGCGCGCTCCTATATAGCGTTTCATAATAGCAGTGGAACCTCTGCAGTATTTCAGTTTGAGTATATATCGTGCTACCCCCTACCCCCTCTAGCGCCAGGATAGGGGAGCTTCGTTTAGTGAGGTTAGCCAGCCACGCCAGCAGCGTCCCAGCCTTATCCCCCTCAGCATGTGCCCGAAGTGTGTAAGCCTTGTAGTCGAAACTACGTAGTCGCTCCACCTCGACCGCCACTGCTTCCCTAGCCGCACTAATAGCTTCCTGGAGTTCAGGGTGGCCCGGCCGTGCCACTTCCGCTTCTCTCAGTTTAACCTCCGCTTTGTCAAGATCACTTAACAAAACTCTCCGTACCCCTGCATACGTCCCGATGCAGCGCCCCATGACAACCACTTTAAAGGCGTCCCATTTCGTCGCTCAAGATGTCGTTGTGCCAGCATTTTCCAGGAAATACTGAGTTATCCCCTCCTCCAGTGCCGCGTGAAACAGGGGATCGTCCAATATCTCAGGTCGCAGCTTCCAGGTTGGAACGCATGAGATCTTGGTAATCCAATCTCTAGTGGCTAGCATGGGATTATGATCCGATATTGTCCTAGCAAGGTATTCAGTTCGCGCAACAGTCTGCATCACCGACGGGGAGCATAGCACTGTGTCAAGTCGAACATGTAAGTCATGTAGGCTAGAGAAGTATGAATAGTCCCTGTCGTTGGGGTGTTGAGTCCGCCAAGCATCTATCAGGTCCCACCTCCCTTGCCAGTCTAGTCTGCCTCTAGTGAGTTGGTGTACTGGAGAGTCCCCCAGCAGCGGGTGAGATCTGTCGAGAGTAACGTCCGCCACTGAGTTGAAGTCCCTTCCTATCACTACAGGGCCCGTCAGATAGTGCGCAAGCGCTCCTGAAAGCCTCGTCAGGAAGGACAGCTGATCAGTGTTTGGTGCGTATATACTACATAAGACCACATCCCTGCCCCTGAGCTTACCCTCAATGGCTACGTATCGGCCCTCGGGGTCTATCGTTTGTCTGGTCAATTGGAATAGAGTACCCGCCCTGATCCAAATCAGTGTGCCTCTAGCAAATGCGGAGTAAGTAGTGTTAAATAGTTGCCCTCTCCATCTGCGCTGTAGAGCTAATCCCTCCTGTTTTGTCAGGTGCGTTTCTTGAAGGAATGCAATGTGCACTCCCCTACGGACTAGATAGGCATGAACCTTGTGCCTCCTCGCCATTGTATGTAGCCCCCTCACATTCCAGGCCATACATCTCAGAGTACTTTTATTAGCCATATTCCCGTAACAACAGATGTGGTGCAAGCCAGTTGCCCGCTCTTCTATCAAGTGGTGAAAATTCCCCAGCATGTCTCCAGATTTTCACGTTTGCAACCCCCCACCAGAACAAAAACAAGTGGTTCCCAGTGGAGAACGTCCCCAACACTCACCTCCTCCCACCCCCCCCCCCCCCCCCCCCAGAACAGGACACAATATCAGTCTATCAGTTCCCATCCAAACTCAGGTAAACAACCCAACCTCCCACCTATTCCACAGTAGTCACTGTGGTTGCCTTAAGGGCTAGTGGAGTGCAGCTCCAAACCGGAAGGCAGCTATGACAGCCCCAACCCCCGCACCCGGTGTCCCCCCATGAATAGCAACAGTGAACCTTCACAATCTGCAACAGTCATCTACATTACCTAGCATAAACTCTCCTCGTTACCAGTAGTGTCCGCCATTGTCCGCTCTCCCATCAGGCACTCAAGATTGCATCCGACGTATGTGGTGTTACTATCGGGCCTTTGGTGCTGTGCACTTCCGACTGGTCCGTTTCCGAGCCCGTGATGTGACCCTCAGATTCTGTACCTCATTTTGAAGGGTAAGCGTCAGTCCCAGAAAGTGCCACCACTGCCTGTAGCGCCGACCTCCTCTCCTCATCCGTTTGGGACATCGAGGGTTTCCGAGATCCCTATCGTCTTCTGTGGAGTCTCTGCGATTTCCGCACCTGCGGCGGTCGTCGTTCTTCCACCTCCCGGCATTTTGCTCCGTCCGTGCTCGCCTTGTACATCTCCCACCACGCCCATGCATCTGCTGACGTAGGGAAAAACAGCGTCTTGCCATCCAACACCACCCGTAACTTAGCTGGGAAGAGCAAGGAGTACTGAATGCCTTCAGTTCTAAGATCCCGCTTAATGGACAAGAAGGAGGCTCGCAACCGCTGCGTCTCATAGGTGTAATCAGGGAACAGTGTCACCTTGCTGTTGTTAACTTGAAATGGCCCCGCATCTCGGGCTCACTGGAGCAGCAAGTCTCTCTCCTTGTAATGCAGTAGCTTGGCTATTACCGGTCTAGGCGGCTGACCTGGTCTGGGAGGATTAGCCGGGACACGGTGGGCGCGCTCAAGCGTGAAGAAGGGGGATAGGCCTTCCGGTGCCACCGTCTTCTTAAAACAAGTGTCTAGATAACTGATCTGTCCCCCCCTTCTGTTTTTTCGGGTAGGCCCACTAGGCGGACGTTGTTGCGCCGGCTTCTGTTTTCGGCATCCTCAGCTCTTTGTTCCAATGATTGTATCCGGTCAAGGGCGTTCGCCAGCGTTACCTCCATTGTTTTATGAGCAGGGGCCAACTCCTTCAGGGTGTCTTCTGTAGTCTTGACCCTGTCTTCCAGTTTGTGGTGGTCTGCGCGCAGGAGCCCCAAGCCCGACGCCACTTGCGCAATGTCTTGCTGCAAAGTGTCTCTCGTTGCTGCAATAGCTTCCAGTATGCGGTCTTGGAGTTGTTGTAGGTCTGAAGGCCCCGAGGCGGAGCCTTCCGGTGTTTCCGAGATCGCGGCTCCTTCCGGCTTCCCCTTGTTCTTCACCATGATTTCGTAGTGCCTGTCGGGCCGTTAAGACTCCCCAGTGCGAAGGGTTCCTTTGTGGCCTTAGTGTATGTGGGGGTTCTCAGCAAAGACCCATGTTGGGCCAGTGGCTCTCAAAGCGTGGGATTAAGAGCAGCTTCAGTACTAGGTATAGCCAGGCCTGTGGGGTCTGCCAATTCAAGTGCCCCTGTTGGCGCGTAGGTGTGGGTCTCCCCTGCCGTAGCTCGTGTGTCTATCACCTATGGCGGTATACTACACGGTATTCCGCAGTGGGTCGACCCAAATCGTGTTCAGGTAGCAAATGCCTTGTTGGTACTCTGGGCGAGGTCCGTACAGCGCATTCAATCAGGACAGACCTGAGCTCCTCTCACTTCAACAGCGTCTAGTCCCCGTCCCCGGTCAACATCGCACTCCAGCTCGTGTTCTACAGTCGTCCACCAGGCCTGGGCCTGCCAGCTCTCGCCACCATTGCTTCCCTGGGCCTCCAAAGCCTCCGCGTGTAAACCTGTTGTTTTCCCCCGATCTTCGTGCTGTGGCGTTACTGGTGCGCTGCCTCGGCCCGCCTCGGCCACTAAAGGGCTATATCCCGCTCGGGGTCTCGATCGTCAGGTCCGGTCATCCATTCAGCACGTGTTGATAGAGCTGAGCCAGTGTAGGGCGCAGGGCTTTACCCAGGTTGCGTTAGCAGCTGTGGCCCTCTCTCT
This sequence comes from Lissotriton vulgaris, assembly GCF_964263255.1. Classification (NCBI taxonomy): domain Eukaryota; kingdom Metazoa; phylum Chordata; class Amphibia; order Caudata; family Salamandridae; genus Lissotriton; species Lissotriton vulgaris. The sequence continues at coordinate 1,700,843,170 of NC_141687.1, forward strand.
CGTGGGGCTAAGCAATCCACCCTCACTCGGTGCTACGCTGCCCCACCCGCTTCTTGCACCGTAGTGCTCATGCGCACTTGCGGCCAGCAGTGCAAAGAGTACCTCCTCCGGAGCCGGGGTGATTACCTGGGTGTCCGATCTCTGTCAGGGCGCTCAGTCTCTCTCCTAGACCCTAACCGCCGTGGCCGTAGCTTCATATCGGAGTTCCGTCCTCGCCGCCATTTTGCAATCCGGCGTCTTCGTCACCGACCTGAAAGGGCAGGCCGATGTTGCGCCGCGTGTTCCGCCAGGCTCACAGTGCCTCCAGCTACACACTCGGCGGCCATCTCTGCTGCACTGTAGGGATTAACTCCCCTGTTGGCGCCGCGCTCTGTTGGGGCTCAGCCGCATCGGTCGTCACACCCGGCAATGGCCGCCACGGCCAGACGTCTTCGCTCCCAGGAGTCGCAGAAGCGCCGCCCGGTCCGATGTTCAAGCTGCGGGTGCTTTTTCTCGCTCACGAGGGTGCTGCTTTCAGTCCTCCTTCCAGCGGCATGCAGAGAATCGCATCTGCGCTGGTTACCGCACTGTTTTTCAGGATGATTTGGTGGATCAGGCGCGGAGCCTCTAACTCACTCCGGCGCCCAAGCCACGCCCCCTCCAATTTCTCTCCAATCATTATGGTCTCTGTACTTAGTCTCAAGGGTTCTGGTACTCTCAAGCAGTATGTCCTTAGCTCACCATAAAATGCCTTTTACAGGAAGACAGCAGTATTTTTCTTCCATCTGTTACTGTGGACCTTGAGAGCATGTTTTTCTCGAGGAAAAGCTAGAAATCCCCTAAGCAGCCAGGAGGGCTCCGCTGGGTCACTAAACGAATGCCAAGAGGTTGATTTTTTCAGGCTGATTTCTTGATAGGATTAATTCATTAAATGTCATGCATTTGATCGCTAGCTGAGTTTAGTATCTCAGTGGCATCTTGCATGCCCTATTGTGTTGTTACTGGACATAATTGATTTTTCTTACCCTTTTGAATGAAGATTCCATCCTATTTTATTTACAACCGTAGCCACTTTCCACAGTGGGAGCCCATCCTTGACCATTTTAATGCATGTGCCTTTTGAACCATCCTAGAATACTCATGTATGCCATCAAACCTGCTAGGAGATTAACTTTCCAAGCATCTTGTTCCTCAGAAAACTTTGATGGTAATCCAGCAGGATAAGATGTTACCTTATAATCGCTATTTCTGTCTTCCAAATGCCATCTTAGACTTTCATATCCTTAAGGAGTTACCACCAATATGCTTTACATAGATGTTATTTATTCCCACTGAGCAAGTTCTTTAAAGTATGGATCTCAAAAGGGCATTGTATTTTTACCTTCAACATTTCTACTCACAAACGTCTGCCTGTCTTAGTCACCAGTGGTGGGTTAAACCTGTATAAATCCACAGCAGATGCTGCTATGGATTGATTCCTCCAGTTTTCATTGCAAGAGCTTTGTAGCTTTACACCCCCACATATGCTCCCTTTGCAATCCTAGCTAGTGCAGTGTCAGTGACTGTCTAACAGTAAGTTTAAAAAATATATATTTGTATGGTTTCGACATGAGCTACGCTGCATAACTTCTGGAAATATTATTCAGTGTGCTATTCCATTAGTGATTTTCAATCAGTCCGGAAATTGGCTTAAGTCTGTCTGTTGCATACAACTGTCTGCAGCTTTTATTAGTGGCACCCTCAAAGCGTAAACTGGTAGCTAAATTTTATAAAACTGTACGTACTGAGTTGGTCAGAGAGGAGGACGGTAGTTTGGCTGGGTGGAATAGCAAATTAGATCCTTCACTGACTACGCTGGACTGGGAGCATATATGCACACTAACTGGGAAACTGACTCGAAACGGTAATCGCAGAATCATTTATTTCAAGTATATTCCCCAGGTCTATCACACCCCGCTAAGGCTCTATAAAATTAGTCTCCGTGACACAAGTAATTGTAAAAGATGTAGCCAACTGGACGCAGACTTTTGGCATTTGGCATGGCAGTGCGCTCCTGTTGCAAAATACTGGGAAGAAGTAATGCATTGTTTGCAGGTAATGTCAAATCCACAATTACAATGTGTACCTGCAGTCTATTTATTGAGCTTTGTGCCTCAGGTAAAGGATGCCATGGGGAAATTCCTGCGTATTGCTTTGCTATTAGCAAAGCGTCGAATAACGATGACTTGGGAGAGCTCCCTGATTCCGCGCACGGACCACTGGATAAAAGACATGGTTTATTGTAAGGAGACCCTCAAAGTATATGCGGAAGAATTTCCCTCTTCATCTAAGTCCAAAGACATTTGGGAACCATTACGGCATTATTTACTAACAAACTCTTCTTGAGAACCTACACACAATGATCAGGAACCATTCTAATGTAATATATGTTATGCCCTGCGTATTGTAAATGGTGGGTGATACCTTGTCTCTTGTACAAAATGCACAATGATATTGATCACATTCGGATGTTTGCTCTGTTTGTTGTGGTTGATTGTATACTGCCCCTCGTGGCGGCTTTGAGAAGTGCCTTATCTTAAAAAAACCAATAATTGTTTTTTTTAAAATAAGTTTATCTGTTGCATACGGTTTTCCATCTTTCCCACTCTGTCCTTGCTTGGAATCTGCCTCTCTAGTTGTGGTGGTAGAAGAAAGAGTAGTGTAGAAGTGTTCTTGTACTACTGGGCAAAAGCTTTTGTTAGGCCTGGCATTTCTTGATGTGATTACACCTGACCTTTTGCCTCTACCTCCTCTATTTTTGGTACTGTGATGGATATAGTGTTGCCAACTTAGATGTTTTGGACACTTTGCCACTGCTAAACAGTATCATACTGCAAGTGCTCCCTGTGTACAGTGTAATGGTAATTGGTTGTCCCTAATTGGTATGTTGTATTACTAGTGAAGTCCCTAGTAAAATGCTCTATGTGTGCCAGGGCTAGTAATGCAAATGCTACTTGTGGGCCTGCAGCGCTTATTGTGCCACCCACTTATGGGTGCACATAAGTGCAAACTGCATGCAGTTTGTGAAACTGCCATGTTGTTCTGTCAAGTGCACTCTTTGGCCAGACATTACCCATCCCTTTCTGTGCACCTAATACGCCCCTATGGTAGGTTCAGGGTCCTCTCTGTACAGGGTGTAGTACATGTGAAAGATAGGACACGTGGGGGGCGGAGCTAGCTCGCATCCGAGATGGCCGCTTGAGCCAAGAGATCCCCAGCTTCACCACACTATCCTACATCAATCCTGAGAGTCGGGCCCTGATATTCTGCCCTGTGTCAGCGGATTGGGTCGCCAGACTGTAGCGGTGCCCAAACACATAAAGAAAGGATCTTCTACCTGCCTTCTCTGCGCTGTGCGAGGCGGGCGGCACACGAGCGGAGACCGGCGAGGGCTGCGAGACTGCGGCAGCCTTGTGGGCCTCTGGGGTTTCCTTGAAGGAGAGCGCGGTGCGCTGAGGCTTGCCGGGGCTGGGCCCGGGATCGGAGGTGAGTGGCAGCGTTCGCCCTCCCTCGACGCCACGCCTCGCTGTGTGCCCTGCCGCGAAGAAGGAGACTGCAGCGGCCAATTGGCAGGAAGAACGCCGGGAGGTGAGGCGTGCGGCCATAGCGAGGCCCGAGGGGAGGACTTGCGTGTGATCTGAGGCCTGCTGTGAGCACTGCTCCGCCTGCCGCGGGAGCGGCTGAACGGGGCAATCGGAAGCGACGGGCGGCTGCCCTTTTCCTACTGCCTACCGGAGACTTGATTCTTGTTTGCCCTGTGGGGGGTGGCCTAGCCCCCCCTTCCATCCCTGCAGTGGCTGACGGACGTCCCCGGGAGAGTTGCCTGTAAACTGGGAGAGTTTGCGGTGGGGCACGGCCCAGTAGGTGTCCCTGCGTGACGGAGGGCGCCACTTTACAGACGTGCATCGATCCGGTCTCGGAGGACACAGGAGAAGCTAGCGGGCCTTGCAGTCATCTAGGGGGGCCCGAGTCATTATCCCTCGGCGTCTACCCCTGCGGTGTCCCAGTTTGGCGGATTGCGGAGGTGCGGTGTTGGGCGCCCCCTCCCCCCTTACATTTGGAGCTTTCTGTGGATCCCCTTGCCTGACGGAGGCGGCCTGCACTGCGAGAACAGTATGGAGCGGAGAATGAAGGAGCTGAGCCTGCGCTGATTTGGTTACGTGGTGGGACATCTGCCTCTGGAGGGCAGTTAGCTGCCCAGGTGGTGCCTCGGACGGATTAATCTAAGGTCTCATTTGTGATTGTCGAGTAGACCAGCATTGAGCGCCCGGAGGTGTCTCAGGGGTTGCCTCCCACTGGTGTATGCTGCTTAAGAACTGGACTTCTTGGAGGCGGAGAACCAGGTGTAGTAGTTAGAAGCTTGGGTACACCTGTATTGAAGTGCTATTGCTTGCTATCCCCTTCTCCCCCTCTTCTCTGATCAGTCTGCTCACACCCCCAGTCAGGGAGAATCTCGCGATGCAGCAATAGGGCGAGTGGACAGGAACCAACCGAAGCTATCGTTTGACCCGAAGAGGTCCAAGTCTACTGTGACTACCCTGGTGGATGGGGCCAGCGAGTCGGACCCGGCTGGAGAGAACCAACAACAAGACATTCGCGGGCTATTGATAGCCATGGGAAGAGTCTCAGGGGGGAATAGCCTCCTTGGGAACCAAGATGGACGCGCTCACCTACCGGATGGACAGAATGGCTGAGAGTTTAGATAAACATGCGGAACGCATCGACATATCAGAACGGAGGTTGACTGAGGTTGAGGAGGCCCATACCACCCTAGACTCGGAGCACAAGCAGCTGGGCACGGTCCTCCAAGTCATACAGGACAAGACGGAGGACTTGGAGGCCTGCTCTCGGCGATGCAATCTCCATATCACCGGCCTTCCGGAAACTACCCAAACGGGGATAATGGAGCTTTTTAATGAACATCTTTTGAAGACCCTGCTGGGGACACTGCCTTCTCTGGAATGTTCGTGGTCGAGCGAGCTCACCGATCCCTGGGCCCGAGACCGAAGCGGGGAGCGCCGCCCCGACCTATAATTGCAATATTGTTAAACTACAGGGACCAGGACACAGCGCTCAGACTCGCCAGAGAGAAACCACTGTTACAATACGAGGGGTCGACGATTTCTCTTTTCCCGGACTTCACGGCCAGAATTCAGGAGGCGAGACGACAGTTTATACCAATGAAAAGGCAACTACGCGAATTGGGATGCTGTATCCTGCGAAGCTCACCTAACAACCAAGAGCTTTGACTCTCCGCAGTAAGGTAGAGTCTAAATAACTAATAAACCAAAACAAGTGCAAGTACTGAGACCAAATAAGCTAAACAACTAAACCAACAGACTAGAAACATAAATTTTAGTCCTGTGATGGAATTAATCCTTCAAATTTAATTTTTATTTATACATTTTCGAGCAAAAGAACATACAAGACATTTATTAAATATGTGCGACAGCAATGTTGAATATGACCAGAACAGACGTGGATAAACAAATCACAGTGCAATAAAAATCACTACACACACCCTCTTTCACATTCGTTACCTCACTCAAAACCTAATCCTCTTCACACTAGCTTACATACACACACAAACACAGAAAACACTTAGTGGTGCAAAGAAAAGAAATAGAAAATGTAATGGGACCTGCGTAGTTATATTAAAACAATTATTACATTATAATTGAAAAACTGATAAACGGCAGACTTGAAAGTGATTGACAATATCGACCTGCCTATAACAATTGAATTATATTTTTATGAAAGAAATTTTGGAAAATACAGCTAGCTTGTGACGCAGGTCAAACCACAACAAGGTCGACGCGTTTCAAACCGGACCCTTTTGTCTGGTTCTCATCAGGACCAGAAGACTGGTTTATTAGTATCCTGCGAAGCTGCGTGTCAGTCGTCAGGGGCGTTCATTGATCTTCACTGACCCCAAGGCACTTCAGAAGGCCCTCAAGGAATGGCGGAAGGAACAAAAACCCTCATCTGAAAGGGAGCTCCTGGATGAGGCAGCGGGAGACGAACAGGACTAGCCTTGATGCCCGGCCCCTAACAGTTATGTACTGGTGGTGACAGCTGTTGGACTGAGTGCGCTTAGGCTGTGACTGTTGTTTCCACCCCCCTGGGGCCTATGATATCATCATTAATTATTTGATTGGTGCAAATTTGGACGGGAGCTTGGTATGGGTGGAGAGAGGGACTGGAAATGGTTTATATCAGTTCGTAAAGTTGGTATATTTGTTGTAATTCTGTCTTGAGGTGTGCCCACCCGTGGGGTGGCACGGTGGCCAACTGTGGCCCCCTGGGGTTTTCGGTCACGGGTGCGGGGGGATGGGACCTCCAGGATACAACGCCCTGTCGAGAATCATTAACGCGGGCACGGGTGAAGAAATGCTTAAGCCCTACTGTGCGGCGCAAAGTGTATATGCTAGGTGAGGCGGGAGGATGATTATTATTGCTTAGAGAAGTGTTTCTGGTTACGGCAGGCTACCTCCTCCCCAGCGTGAAGTACACTGGTGACATTTTTTTTGTTTTGAAGGGTTGTGGTGGGTGGGGGGAGGCTGGTCTTTGTTGGGAAGGAGAGTATTCCGCGGCCAAGTTGGGGCTGGGCAGGCGTGGGTGGGTTCGGGGGGGAGAGGGGAAGCAAATTCATGTCCTATTGAGGGGAATGTTTCTTTGTTTATTTTTGTTGGCATTATGGCACTGCTATGGCAAGGCATGTCTCGCACACCTTTTCTTATGCTACCACCCCATGACACATGTACCTACTACTGACCCTTCGGTGAACCCACACAGGGAGCACCTAGACTCGCTGGTTTTGATAACATGGAATGTGGGGGGTCTTAACGATCACCGGAAGGTTCTGCACTACCTCACCAGGCATAACATTGACATTGCGCTTTTACAGGAAACCCACCTCCGCCCGGACAGCTTATTTTTGCGTACCAGGGGTCTCTTGGGTAACGTTTACTCGGCAGGATTTACCTCACATGCTAGGGGGTACTGACGTGGGTGAACCCGAAAGCCTCATTGAAACTGACGCCTCTAGAGACTGATAGGGAGGGGCCTTCACAATCTCCAAATGCTGCGGTAAAGGCCTGGAGATCTGTATACTGAACATTTATGGCCCTAACGTTGACCACCCTGCCTTCTATACATCACTGGCGACTAAAAGCCAGTTACACACACTGGGTTCTGTTCTCTGGAGGGGATTTTAACTTGACTAGGCTACCAGAGATTGACAGATCGGATGGATCTGACAGACGTCGCTCGTGCTTGAGTCGTCGATGGCGAAACTTGACCTGTGCTACGTATGGAGACACAGACACCCAACTCAGGGGGGCTATACAAATAACTATGTACCACATGATATACATACTAGAATTGACTATTGGCTGGCCTCCACTCATTTACTTAAACATGTTCGTGCCTGCGCGATATTGCCTCGTACATACTCAGACCACTCGCCGCTTTTACTGACTATAGACTCGCCCAAGAAGCTTATCCCTCTGTTTATGTGGCGCTTTCCACCTTCTTCCCTGCTTGACGGTGCCTTTCGGGAGGAATTGGCCACGTCCATAAGAGTCGTTTTTTTAAACAAACGTGGGTTCTGTTGATTCATACCAAACCGTGAGGGAAGCCTTTAAGGCGTATATTAGAGGAATCCTCATCTCTAAACACGCTGGGGTGCTTAAATCGATCCGAGGTAGGTTAGAGAAGTTGGAGGCAGAACTTAAAGAGTTAGAAACCCGGCGATTAACCGACTGGAGCGAAGAGCTAACTCAAGAGCTGGCACAGACGATGTGCGAATACCACGAAGAAGCGGATGCGTAAATAAAGCATCTTGGGAAATACGCAACTGCCAGAACTTATGGGGAAGGGGAGCGTCCGGGGACGGTGTTGGCTGTTAGTTCGACAACGACTGAACAGAATGACGATCCCGGATGTGAGAGACGTGCCGACGGACCCCCCGCTTACCGAAGCACAGGTGGCGGAGAGGTTCCAGGAGTACTATGCTGCTTTGTACGCATCCTGAGATCCAGCTCCGGAGGAACGCATCTTAGATTATCTGACCCACATTGAGCTACCGTGGCTAACAAACCTGCATCGGGAATTCTTTGCTCGACCGATTGAACATGAGGAGATTGTTTGGGCCTTATCGGCTATGATAGATGGCAGTGCGCCAGGTTACGACGGCCTTACTGTCGCCTTTTATAAGGCCTTTTCCGACCTGCTGATCCCGCAGTTACTTACATTATTGGAGGGTGTTTGTTCTTCTGGGGTGATGCCACCTACTATGCGCGAGGTAGCTATTCTAAAACCTGGGAAGCCCCCAGGGGAATGCGCTTCATACAGGCCTCTATCGCTGCTGAATGTTGGCGTGAAGATTCTTGCGAAACTTATAGCCAACCGCCTTAGCCCTTTGGTGACCACGCTGGTCGCACCGGAACAGGCCGGCTTTGTGCCCAGTCACAATCTCACCTACAACTTTAGGACGGTGTTTGCACCCATGCAGCACACCCGCCCGGAGGGCCCTGCGGTGGCTGTTTTCCTTGACATGGAAAAGGCCTTCGACTCTGTCCAGTGGGCGTTTCTGCAGTAGGTTCTTGGCCGAATGGGCTTTGGGACGCTCTTACTTCAACTCCTGGCTACGTTTTATTCCGCACCCACGGCTCGTATCTGGATTTGAACTTTGATTACAAACCCTATTCCAATCTGTAGGGCACGAGACCAGGCTCTCCCCTATCTCCCATGCTTTATGCGCCAGCGGCAGAGCCACTTGCTTGCGCCTTGCGTGAATACCAAGGACATAGGGGCATACGGTTCCTGAACTACCACCTCATCGTATCTACATATGTGGACGACACCCTCCTATATGTTCGGGACCCGGAGGTTCACCTCTCCCCAGTACTGCGCGAAGTAGTGCTGTTCAGCTCTCTATCAGGTATAACTTTAATTAGAATAAATCCATCATGTTTCCATTCACGCTGGCTATGCCACGTGAGTACCCATTGCAGTGGACCACAGACTCGGTGCGATACAGCTCCTCCTGGCCGTGGATGTGACCAAAGTAGGTTTAGCTGCGGGCGGTCGCTCAGAAAAATAGATTCTGGGAGTGAAGATTCCCCTGCCATGAGCCCATGTATAGACATTGCAATTTAAATCGAATTGGAAGTTTCCTCTTTTACGGATTCTGCGATTTGGTTTTTTCCCCTTCTTGGAGTTTGCGCCTTAGTGTGCGCCAAACACCGGCTAGGGTATGTATGTGGTCCTGACGAATGCCGAGCTACTAGAGCTCGAGATAGCAGAAACATGTTGACCAACTCTTAAATTCAAAGGACAGGTTTGGTTCAAATTAACTCAACCATTTTTTGTCCTTTTTGCACTTTATTTTAATGAAGGTGATTTGTCCCTCTATTAAAAGAAATTCTTGACATTAGGGAACTTATGCACCTTTTTTAACATCACGTTTTCACTTCTGGTACCAATGTTCATACCTATAAAAAAGAACCCAATGTTGAAAACTGGGCACTAAATTCATTGGTGCCTGTGGGTTCTACTTTTGTCACAGTGTGTACTAACTTTTTCTCCCAGTCTTTGTAGTGGTGATGGTAGTTTGTATCTTTAACCACTACTTTTTAACTAGTTACTCTTTTGTTGTTTATTCACAAATATACCCATGGTACTGTCCAAAACTTTTTTCCAGCAGTTATATTCGCTAATGATCCGATTAGCTTGGGCGGGCAGGCAAGCAGCCTAGGGTGGCCTGGAAAATACTCGTCCGTATGCGGCAGGAGGCCTGGGTGCTCCTGACCTGGAACTCTATTATAGGGTGGCACAAAGCTCACAAGCATATCACTGGATACTCCGCATTGAAACTGTCGTTGCTGATCTGGTTCCTCTACCGGCGCTCCTGTTTTCACCCTGAGATTGACGCACCGGCATAATAGACTCACTAAACACGGTCACGCATGTGTGGCATCATATGTTGGACGTGCAAGCTGGCAGCTTACTGTATGCTCCGTCAGCTCCTATCCATTGGTGCTACTGGCTTGCCCCATGCAGGGACAAGGGGGTGATAACAGCGCTGTGAACACTGGGAATACACAATATGGGGGACCTCTTTGCTGATGGCACTGCTCGTTCCTGGGAGCAGGTGGCGGTGGAGGGAGAGCCGTCTTCGCTAATGTTGCAATTTCAGTTCTATAGGGTGCGACATGCAATTAGGGGCCTCTTGGGTGAGGACATGATGGAGCCATCGGAGTCATAAACCTACATTATCCAGGCTAAATCGCCCGCTAAACTGGTATCCCGGCTGTACCGCATTGCCCTCTCTGAGAGACACGCGGACTACGCTAAATCGCGACTGGAATGGCAAATGGATCTTGGTGTGGAAATGACAGATGAGGAGTGGCTGTACTGCTGCTCGAGCACCAAACGTATATCTAGGCTTTCCTGAAATTCAGTTTCTATTTTTGGTAAATTCTGGTGGGGTTTTTTCCAGTGTTTTCAAGTGATTTCAATACCTTAAAAAACAGTTATCAGTGGTTTCACATTTTTGCGCCACTAAAAACAACAGAAAAAGTGTTTTTTTGGTGTTTATGGAACATTTTGCTTTTATTATTGCTTGCTGGTATATAGACAGTGTAGGTATAGTGTATATGAGGTCTAAATAGATTTTTGCAAATTAAACTTATTGTAGTACACCATACAATACTTCTTCAGTGAGTGTTTGGTCATGTGCTCTTGCTCTTTCCTTCCCATGTAAACTTTTGTGAAAAGGCCCTCTCAACATTGGCACTTGAGACGGGCAACGCCAAAACAGCCAGTACACAATTTGTTTACTCTGGCCACTGACATAGCTTTCCATACACATACTGGTGCACCTAAAAACTGCGATTCTCAGGGCAGGTTCTGCAACATTTGCATTGAGCTGGGAGCTTATACCCTCAGAGTTATTGAAGCGGTCAAAAATGAAGCAACACTTTTGAAACTACGAAGGAAATTCCCCTTTAGTGAAGGGATCTAGAACTTGTACAGAGTACCACAGTAAGGTTTCAAGGACTACAAATGCCAGGGGTGGTGAAGGGACATTTCTATGCATCATAGCAAGCCATTTCTCATACATTGTAAAATAAATGTTCCTGAATTGCTCTTCAACATTACTTTGCTTACCAAGTAGCAAGCACTCTAACATGGAACATGTTGCAGTGCCAAAGTCACTAAAGGTGTCGCCCAGCCTACTCTCAAGGAGATGTTTCACATGTACACCAATCATGCTGAGCACTTGGCAGACAATAGTTTTTCCAGACTCTAGTTTTTTTATTATGTCCACTACAGCAGTTATGTTTTCTGTATAAACCCAATAATGCAGTAGAGTGTACTTTTTTCACATCACTATCAATATGCGACCAAGGTTCCTCACATTTCTTGCCTTTGGCATCATCACTAGGCAAAAATTCTGTAATGGTTGTGACATGGATAATATAAAATTCATAGTCCCTTGGACTGAGAACCATCAGCTAAGGGACACAGTTGGGATGACTTTCTTTGATGCCACACAAAGCACAAATGATAAATACTTGTGTTTTAGTTCCTGTGTATAAGAAAACAGTGCAACAGAATGGACTATATAGTATCCCTCATTAACTCTGAAGATTGTAAAGATGCTTTCAGCATACCATCTAACAAGTGGGATGGATCTCCTACAGGGAATCACTTCAGCTCGGGTATCAATTTTGACAGGTCATCACAAAACTTTTTCATATAAGCCACTGAATCACTGCAATACATCACTCCAATCTTTGTTGAACTTGGAAAGAAATTTTTTTTGCAGAGCATTCCAAGTGACACTGCGTTCCATGTTGTCCAAAAGTCTGGTGTCATTTTTTCACAACTATCCCAGATCCTTGGTGATGGCGCTCTTTATACATATACTTGGCACTATACCTTGCATTGAATGTTTAAAGCCTGAGGTGTTGTCAATTTACCTACTATCAATACTGACCCACTAGAAACTGTGGGTGATGTATTGAGGGTTTTTACCCGTTCTCTGTGGGTAAATGTGATGACACATTAAGAAAGATTCTTATGAAACCAGCCATTTTACCTATCAGTGAAAGAATCAAACGCAGCCAAAATATCAAATATGATTTTGATATTTCCTGATTCTCTACAGTTTATAAAATAATTAAACAAGACCTAAAACATGCTTCTAAACCCTGCATCTTTAGACCAAAGACCACAAAACTGAAAAAAGCATAAGGAAGTAGAAACAATATTTTAGTGACATCCCTAAACAACAAAACGCAAGCAGAATAATGTTAGCCCAGTCTTTCTTACTGCTAACTTGTATAACAAAGTTGCAATGGATTGACCCCTTCAGGAAGAAAAAAAGTCCTCTTTCTCCTTTGAATGGCATTTAGTTTGTGGTTGTGCAGGTGTTTGTTCAGTGTTTAAATGTTTTCACTGGTGAGGGCTATATTTCTTTCAGTGTGGTTTTATCAGTTATTATGGGGTTAAACCTAAAACCCCACAGCCTATGTATATCGCTTAATGGACGCCATAGGCTGATCCATTTCAAATTTCTTAATAGGGTGTACTATACTCCCGAAAGACTTCATAGATACGGCCTGAGAGAGAACCCACAATTTGAGAGGTGCGGAGTTGCCGATTTCCTGCACGTTGCTTGGTCTTGTCCGGGAATTGCTCACTTCTGGCGACAGGTGTATGCAGAGGTGAATCGGGTCACTGACCTCACACTGACTCCAGACCCGCTCCTGGCTATACTAAGTTATTCTAAACTCCTCCATAAGGACCTTAGGCGACTGATAGACATGTCCTTCCTCCTGGCCAGGAGAGGTGTTGCTCTTTTCTGGATGCAGAGCCCAACACCTACTTTAGAGCTATGGACGAAGGAACGGCTCTATTGCAGTACATAGACAGAATTGTATAGTGAATTAATGCCCCCCATAATAGACCTAAGAACTTTTGGTCCCTATTCCTGAGCAGGAGGCCTACTCGGGACACAACAGACAAGGAGGATGTGGCCACGGTTGCCGGGGTAGAACACATAGCAGCTAACATGTAATGACTCTGTAGTCGGGACTTGATCATGCGATTCACATACCCTCAGGGTGGACAGTACGCCAGGGACTTCGAGGGTTTAACCATGGGCTGGATCACACCATCTACCACAGAGCGAGTGGCTCAAGGGTAAAATGATGTCACGTACTAGACTATTTTGATGTATTGTTGCTACGCTGGGGTGGGCTACTCCTTTGATATGTGTCATTTTATGCTACTTGCCTTTGATATCATATTCTGTATGTATTTGCCAATGCCTTGATTTGTTGACTCTCGTTTCGCTTATTTTTGTTCTATTCTCTGAAATGCCAATAATTAAAAAAAAAATAGGACATGTAGTAAGGTGTGTGTCATGTCTTAACAGTGAAATAATCACCATTTCATTTTTCCTGTTGAAAGGTCATCTTGGCCATTGGGAAGGCTGTGTAATATGTTTTCCAGCCTATCGTCCCAAAGGCTTAAGATGGAAAGGTGAAGTTTAGTAAGCATGAACTCACCCTGCAATAACACATCTTTTTATGTAGATGGTTTTTGCATAATGTGTTTATAAGCCACTCCTTCAGAAGTGGCTGGGTTTTTGTGCTTTAAACATTTCTGTGCCTTTCTGCCTGGTTGTGGGTTGACTGGCTGGATTTGAAAGCGATAGGAGCTGGGGAATGTTTTGACCCCGGGGGGGAGGAGAGACAGCACAGGCTGACCTGCATCTGGAGTGTAGGGGGAGGAGAAGCCCCTAGAGGTGAAGAGGCCTGGGCTGGTGCTATAAAACAATTGTCCCATCTCCTGCTGAGTGATTGAGAATCCATACCCCCACTAGTCAAAGGAAGAAGGTGTCACTGATAGTGAGGCCCCCAGAACTGGTTGAGAAGGAGTCAGTGCCCCCTGTAACACAAAGACTTCAAAGCCATTGAGGGGAATAACTATGCGATCTGAATCCCCTGAACTTTGGAGTATGGCTTGATCAAGTGTGAACAAGACTGGAGCAACTTCATGGTCAAGAGGACCTTTGCCAAGGAAGAAACAACTGAAGAGACTGATGGATAGGACTGCTCTTGCTGTGTGATCTGGGGCTGGCCTGCAGTTTGCTGTTTCAACCAAGGAAAGTCTAAAGGGATTTTGCTGGGTGCTGTGTCCCCCTGCTTGAAGGAATTTGTGGTGTGCTGTGTCCTGAAGTAATTGTCCTCAATGGCCTGAGGTGAGCTGGCTCCCTGTTCGGAATCACAGGAACACAAAGGTTTTCAGAGAAATCTCTCAGAGACGTGTGCGTGTGCTCTGTCTAGCCTGAGACCTTCGTAAGTTGTGCCCTGTGCTTTTGGGCACGCGGAGTTCCAAACTAGACTCTGAGACGCTGTGTGCGTGTGCTTGGTGCGGTCTGAGTCCTTCGAGAGGATCGTCCTGTGAACGTGTGCACCGTGAAGCCAAGTAAGTCTCAGCGACGCAGTGTGCATGTGCTTGATGCAGCCTGAGACTTTCACGTAGATTGGCCCGTCATCGTGCACACCAGAAGGGCAAGTGTGTCTCAGCGACGCTGTGTGCTGTTTACAGCCCGATACCATCGCCAGAGGTGCCCTGTGATCGGGGGCACCCGAAGATCAAGCGTGTCTCGAGCGACGCTGTGTGCGTGTGCTTTCTACAGCTTGAGACTTGCGCAAGTTGTGCCCTGTGATCGGGGGGTGCCAGAAGATAGTGTCTCTCCGCTACGTTGAATGCGTGTGCTTTCTCCCGCCGGAGACCTGCGCAAACTGTGCCCTGTGATCGTGGGCACCAGAAGATAAAGTGTGTCTCCGCGACGCTGCATGCATGTGTCGTGTGCAGCCTGAGACCCTCTTGAGGAGTTGTCTGGTTATCTTACACCCGGAGTCCAGTGAGTCTCATTGACTCTGAGTGCGGGTGTAGGGTGCAGCCTGGGATCTTCCCATTGCCCGGAAATTCAGAGAGATTGCATCGGAGGCCCAAGTCGCTGGACGAGGAGGAGAGTGGGTTTGCGCCCCCAGGTAACGAGTGTCGACTCCTGGGGCGGGGTGCAGGCTCGGAGGGAGACGCTCTTAGCCTCTTTCTCTGTCCTTCAGCGCGAGCCTCTGCTTCGGCTCAGATCGCAGCCCCTGTGCCAAGGGAGTGGTAGCACCGGGGCCGGAGTGCAAACCTGCATTTACTGTGTTATATCTTACTTGGTGGGAGAGAGGGGGGGGCAACTGTGGCGGGAGACTAACTGCAAGCCAGCACTAGTGGCGGAGAGACCGCCGGAAGCTCCGTGAACTGTGCTGGTGTAAATTCCGTATTGCATTATTCCTACATAACGGAGCATCTGATGATTGTATGACGCATTGCCTTATTTCTGCACAACAAACTGCCAGTTGCTCGTATTGCCCATTGCATTAGTTTTGCATATCGAATTGCCTGCTGTGTGTGTTACGCATTGCACTAGGTTTGCATAACGAGCTGCCTGATAGGTGTGTTACACCTTGTCTTAGTCCTGCATCACAAACTGCCAGATTGTCGTATTAAACATTGCATTAGTATTGCATACCGAACTGCCTGATATATATGTGTTCCGCATTGCATTAGTGTCGCATAACAAACTGCCTGATAACTGTATTACACGTTGCATTGCTTTTTCCTAACAGAGTCTCTGAAGGGGCCGTACACATTGCATTACGGGAGCATAACAGTTTACAAGGATGTTGCATTACAGTAACAGTACAAATCGCAGATAGCCGTATTACGATTTGCATTATTCTTATGTTGTGAAATACCTGATTGTTGCATATTACAATATTAGGATTACATAGGATTGTTTAACACCTTCAGCGCGGCGCAGATTCCTGAGCTGTGCTGAACGTTCTAATGAGCCAACTGGCTCATGATGGAACGGTTCCGTCATGAGCACAGGCCAACCGACGCTCATGACGGAACCGTTCCGTATTTAGCATCGAAGGGGTTAATTTAGCTCAATAGTAATAGGCCGGGGGAGGAGCCAAGCCGGCAGCCGAGATGGCTGCCTAATGACTCAGCTCCGCTGATCTCCGCTTCCTGGGTCCACATCCTGCAAATAATCCTGTGACCATACCACACTGCCCGCTTAGGGAGTGGAAGCGACGCTCATAGGCGGTGTCCTGGAGCATTTCTGTGCTTCGGCAGCAGAGCTAGACCGACTGGAAGTTTGGGGCCTGGTCGGATCTGAAGCTGGGACCTCGATTGATTGCATCAACATCGGATACAGTTTGCCAGTACCAGCCGTCCCGGCCCGAAAATCAACATTTATGCCCCGGGCCGCTGCAGTGTCTCATACTCCCTGCACAAAAGACCGTCTATGTGAGGAGGAGTGTGGGCGATTTGGTAGTGCTGCTGAGTGCGGAGCCCGTCTTGGTAAGCGCGAGACGGTGAGGGAGCTGCTAGTTCCCCGTCCATTTTCTGGGCATATTTGCTGCTACCGGACCTCAATCCACCAGGTAGTTTGCTCTCACTGTAGCAGCGGTTTGGTAGGCTGCGGAAGCACCGACGGTGAATGCCGGAACTGCATCGCCTCGGGGGAGCAGACTGTAATGCTGGTCTGATGGTGAGACTCAATTAAACACTTTGGCAGGAGCTCCTCGGGGAGTGCTAGATCCTGCTGAGGTTTGCTGATTGCCCACGAGTTGTCCGCTGATGTCCCGCTGTGTGAAGGTGAGTGCCATAGCTGGGTTCTGTGCATGTGACTGGGGGCCTTTATCCATCCACATTAATACGTGGGATGGTAGTGGCGAGCTAGGCGTGGCTGGGGTGAGATTTGGGTCCGAAACAGTCCACTGGATGTGTGCTGTAAGATGGGGGAGATGTGCAGTGCGGAGCTCGGACTGTGTATTTAAACCATTATATCCCTGCCTGAGTACACTGGATGATAGTGTACCCGCTCCATTCCTGGTTTGTTATCTGGGTGCAGCGAGGTGGTTTGAGGGCACTTTTTGCGGAGGGATAACCTACGGCCGAGTGGACGCTCGCGGAGCAGGCACTGAAGTGAGTGGTGAGCCCTAGCGTTATTGCAAGCTTCTTCTGGCCGGCCCAGTGTGAAAGGAAAAGACGACATGGCAGCCAAACCAGAATCGGACAAGCCCGCGCCACGGTCCTCCAAGGGCTCTAGAATTGTCCAATCAAATAAATTGGACTGGTACACTTTGCCAAAGGGGTCCCCGGTGGAGTCAAAGAAGTCAGCTCTGGTTGGTGAAGAGAACGTGACCGCTCCTATTGAACCTACGCTGACGGATCTTATGGCCACCATTAACGGGGTGCAGGCGATGTTGAGCAAGAAGATGGAGGCCCTTGATTCCAAGTTAGATTTGGTTACAATCGTGATGGGGCTGCTTCGGACGGACCTGGCGAAGACCAATGAGCAGGTCAAATCAGTTGAGCTTAAGACCAATAGCTTAGTGGATGATGTGAGCCAATTGCAGCAAGAGGTGCGAGACCTCCAGGCCTCGAAGACTCTCACGGATCGCAAGCTTGACGACTACGAAGGGAGGGTCAGGTGCAATAACATCTGAATCCTTGAAATACCCGAGAAGTCAGAGGGCCTGACTCCAGACCTGTTTGTCGAAACTCTTGTTCTTAACCACCTTAAGCCTAAAGGTCTCCGCAAATTCTTTACAGTTGAGCGTGTGCATAGGGTCCCAGGAGGTAAACCAAGACCGGGAGCTCCACCTCGCCCCATGATTGCAAGGGTCCTGAATTTTCAAGACAGGGATGTGATTCTGCAAACTGCAAGAAATGGTCCCCCCTTGAAGTACGAAAATGCAACCCTTTCCTTTTTTCTGGATTTTACCCAGATGGTTCAAAAACAGTGTCAGAATTTTCTAATAGTTAAAAGGAGACTGAGGGACAAGGGACTTTATGCAATGAGGTTTCCAGCCCGACTCAGAGTGGAGCTTAAGGGGAAGGCCTGGTTCTTTGACAATCCCGAGGTGGAGTCGGATTGGTTGGACAGTGTGATCGCGGCTGACGAGGAGGAGCAAAATCGGGACGAAGCAGAAGACCAATAACTAAGCGTATTAGTGCTATTGGGTTAAATGGCAGGTTGTTATTATCGGGGATGGTATGGATACATAACGTTTCTCTGTATTTGCTACGTTTGTAAATGTGTAGTCTTACTCTGACCTTATACGAGGTAGCTGTGATGAAGCAGGGGGCAGGGTGGGTGGCGGGCTGAGTGGGTCCTCCCTCTATTTTCTACCTCTAGTTAGTTGTAGATTAGTATTGGGTTGAAAAAGGGCGACAGGCACACTGCTAGTTGGGGATGCGCGCAGGCATTAAGCAGGGGTGATGGGTGGGGGAAGGGGAGCTGAGGTATTTTTTGCATTTTTGTATGTCACATTATTGGCAAATTATTTCACTGTTTTTATGTTTTTTTGTTCAAGACATCAAGTTACACTGTAGCTTTTATGTGTTGCAACGATCAGAGGATTGTCACGTCCTTTTGATGTATGATGATGGGGGGCAGGGAACCGAAGGTATTGAGCTGGAATGTGAATGGGTTGGGGGATAAAATTAAACGAAGTGTGGTTTTGCAGTATCTTAAACGTCAAGCGCCTGATGTGGTCTTGCTCCAGGAAACACATTTAGTGGGTAATTCCTGTAAGGCGATGCATAGAATAGGGTACAGGTTGGTGGCTCATGCTGGATTCACATTCGGTTCCAGGGGGGCGGGTATCCTGATTCGGAAGGTGCTCCCGTTGGTTGTTGACTCTATTTTTGAGGATGACAGAGGCAGATATGTTGGGGTGACGGGCCGTTGGGAGGGGCAAGTCCTCACCCTATTGTCAGTGTATGTTCCCCCGGGTATGCAGGCCGCCACGTTCATTGACTTGGGAAAGGTTCTGGTTGATCTGTCGAGGGGGCTATTGGTTTTGGGGGGAGATTTTAATGCGGTGGTATCTGGAGATATGGATAGGCATCCCCAGCGTGACACTGGGCGTGCTCAGAGATGGTTGCCAGACTTTCTTGATGCTATGGGTTTGGTGGATTGTTGGAGACTGCTCCACCCGGACCAGAGGCAATACACATTTCATTCTGTAGCCCACGGTAGTCTTTCCCGTTTAGATTACTGTTTAGTGCCCGCAGCGCATGCATCGTATGTTGCTGAGGCGGTTCATCTCGCTAGGGGCATCTCTGATCATTCCCCACTCTGGTTTCGGTTTTGTATTGTGCCAGGATCGGTGGGCAGGGTCGCCCCCGCTACCAGCCACAAACGGGTAAACCATATGAAATTTGTTAAGATCCATTTTGAACAGAAGTTGAGCAAGCCAACTAACCTGCCTGACTTTGTTAAAATGCATGGGAGGGTCTGCCCTTTCTCCCCACCTGTACTTTAACCCAGGTCTCCATTTGTAGCATGATCAAGAGATTACACACATCGGGAGGAATACCCCTAAACAGCCAACTAACTCCATAATTGGCTTCTGTTTGGTTAAAATCTATGTAGGCATAGTATTGGGGGCTAGGTTTAAAGGATAATGCCCAACACACCAAATTGGCAAATACTCATTTCATGGTAGAACTTTAAAGAAGTCCCGTTTCCCAGGTCTTAAATAGCCACTAACTCGTTATGATCTGCTGCCAATGACTATTCTGTGTAAAATGTACACATGGCCACATTGTTACACCACAAACTCAGTTCCTCATATTTTGTGAGGTTTCTGGTCTCCCTGTATTTTCAAGTCTATAAGCTAAGTATCCCTATTGACTCCACCTCAAGAATCTATTTATTTTTCCTCTCCTTAGTGTAATTTTAATATATTTGTCTTTCTAGGTCTTTAAGTGAGGAAACAGTATAAAATATGTCTGGTGATTCCATCTCAATATTCGGGGCATGGACATGTGAACCTCCCAGAATAGATGCAAAAAGAACCACACCCCTTAAACATTCACTCAAGAACCTGCAGCTTCACAACAATACTCAATGAAACTGCTTTCTTCGTATGCTCCATAATTTGTGTGTGTTTTATTCAGGTCATACTCCTCAGTAAATAACATACTGAAGGTGGCTTGCTCCCATGAAAGGGAGGCTGGGCTTCAGCTACACACAGGACGAGGGTTGCCATCTTAGTCCTCTGTGGTTTGTTAATGAGCCCATCTTCACATGCTTCTCCACCCTTGCTACTCGCTGCTTCTTTTGCCAGGAATTCAAAACCGTGCTGTTCTCTTACCCGCAATCACCTGCGACCATAGCAACCCTTCCGATTGAGACTTCTAACCTCAGATCTCTCAGTGTTTGACTACTTTCCCAGAAATTAGACTGGATTCAGCAATTTTTCTGTAGGACTCCAGCTCCTCAGCAGGCGGCGCAGATTGTTCAGCATCAGTGCTATTATATGCCTCATGTGACATGCGCGGGTCTAAATTAGCACCACCCAAGCGCGCTGACATCAGTTCCTTCCTTTTCTAGCTGACCGCTATGGATCCGGAGCTACACCTTATCTCATTTAGACTGTTGGACACATTCTGCAGTGTGATATGGAATTATGTCACCTTCCAAGACTACTGGTTTTAAGCCCTTTGAGGTGTGTCAAAAACAAATGTCTGCGAATCACCCACATGTTGTGTGCCGGGGCCAAATCACGACTCGAAGGCCTGAAGTGATAGCACCTTGATGCTCCCCAAGGCTTTTCAAAATCAGGAAACTAAGCTCTTGAGGCGTGGCCAAGCAAGCAATGATATTGGGCGTGCTCTGTTAGCCCTCCATGCCATCTACCCTGCCATCTCAGTTAATCCCTACTCTGGGTCTGGCATCTCCACAACACGTAACCCATCCAAAGTACACCTTGGGACTTGCCAGCACACCACCAGAGATTTTACCAGCCTTCCGTGGACTGTTCATGACAACTGAATAGTGGACCCACCGCCTGAGGGGGGAAATGGTTCCCGTTGCTGGACCCTAAGACGCAGCATTGAGACCTGGCCGTCGCTCTGCACTGAAGCAGGCTAAATGCGAATACGCTTCTCTTCTGGGGCGCCTATGTTGCTTCAACCTTACTACATATGCAGACAAAATACACCCTAAAGGTAATCAATCTGGACGCCTCCTTGCCTGGCTGTTCTGCCAAAAACACAGGGGGACCCCCCATTCTTGACCTGCACTCCCCTTTGGGTGTAGCGCTACATACACAACATGACATTCTCACAGCATTCTACAATTACTACTCCCACATGTACGAATCCTCAGGTGCAGATCACGGAGAAGCCATGGACTCGTTCCTTGACCGTCTCCCCATTCCTAGCGATGGCTGGGATCGCCCTGGATGCAGTTATAGCTCCAGCAGATATCAAGTAAGCAATTCAGGACTTAGCCAGGAGTAAAACCCTGGACATGACCATCTACCCATAGAATATTAAAGTACATGCACCTATGTCCTTGCACCTCACCGAACTACACTGAATAATGAGGCCCTCCGACTAGGTGAACTCCCATTGGAAATCTTTGTTAGTTTCTATTCCCAAGCCCCCAGACCTTAGCGACGTAGCTTCCTACTGCTCCATTGCTATACTGGGGCAGACTACAAGATCCTTGGAAACATTTTATCTGCCGGATACACCCAAATAGTACCATATCTCATCCACACGGACTAAAACATGTTTGTCCCCGGGCGCAGTATCTCCCATAACCTTCGGCACCTTTTCCATGTGCAGGCCCGAGTGCAGAATCAATAGCCCTTCTCGGTCTGCCTGGTGCTGGACATAGAGAAGGCCTTTGATTCTCTAGACAGGTCTTTCCTATTTCATGTCCTTACACAAATGGGTATAGGTCCTTGTCTACATGCGACTGCTGTACGTGAAACTACACATGTGGGTTTGGGTAGGGCGTCCCGGATAGGGGACATTCCTGGTGGAACATGGCTTACATCAATAGTGCCCGCTTCTCCACTGCTTTTTGTGATGGCTTTGGAGCCTTTGGCTATCCAATCCCAACGGATGGCACACAGTGGGGTATTCCCCTGGACAATAAGACACATGTGGTGTCCTTATACGCAGATGACCTTTTGTTCCTCAGGACGCCAGAGAGGACCCTACCCTTATTCACACTGTGCTGCAGACATTCTCTAAGGTATCAGGGCTAAGGGTCAACTGGAGTAAGTCTTATATTTGCCCACTACACATTAACCTTCACCCTTATAAAATGACCAAGGGCGGCACCCCCTCAACCTGGCACGACTCTGCGGTCCGTTACTTGGGGATCAGACTATATTACACCCCAAGCGACCTTTTTGACGGCAACTTCCATCAGGAACTAGCATCACTCAAACCCTTAATATCCTTCTGGACGTAACTGCCATTGGCCACCACAGGGAGAATAGTGCTATCAAAAACGGTGATCCTACTTCGAATTCTGTACTGCTTCACTAACCTCCCAGTGATTCTTTCCTGAGACTTTTTTTTTTTAGAGACCTTGACTCCCTGGGGAAGCGACTGTTGCAGGATTGCTCTGCGGAAGTTGCATTTACCGTCCGAGGGTGGGCTAGGTGCCCACTCCTTTAAATTGTATTTCTTAGCATCCCAACTGTAATCGGTGACAAGTTGGGCATCTGGCCAGAATTTATGTGAGACTTGTCATCACTCTCTCCCCTCCTCCCCTAAGTCCTACTGCAATCAGGGGACTATTACTTCCAAGACTTACACCTGACCCTACATGTTCCCTTCAAGTACGAGTTGTCTCCAAATCGATCTGCCAGAATTACGCACCCAAGCAACATATCCTTCCGTATGCCCCGGATTTCCCTTTGGTAGGTCTTCTACGCTATCCAAGCTCATACTCCACCATGGCACTGCATAGTTGGCAGGCAGGATTGCTCTCTCATTACAACTGGTGACTTGTTTGACAGCAGTCCCCTACTGTCATTTACCCTGCTTCAGACAGACTTTGGTCTCCCACCTGGTCAATTTTTTATCTATTAATTACAAAATACATACTATAGGTGGGGAGGACCAGAGACGAGAAGCCCCCCGTTCACGCTGTGATACAAACAATAGTCACCATGGGCTACTGCCGTTGCTTGATCACATGGCTTTACAAAGCACTCTATAGTCATGGAGTCACACTGGTATCTCACTAGATCCCCTCCGCACCCCTCCGCACCCAATGGGAGCACAACATAGGAAGGATGCTCCATGACAAGGAAAGGTCTCCAGCGCTGGCGTGCCCGTACAATGTCTTGAGAACCGTGAGATTTAAAAACATCAAGTTCCTTATACTGCACCTTGCTGATTTAACCCCGACAAAACTAAACAAGCACTTTACTACCGCAAATCTAGCCTGCCCCCGCTGCCGATCAGATGGGGTTGACCTCCCCTATATGCTATGGGCCTGTCCAGCCCTTCACGCCTATTGGTAAGCTATTGGTAAGCTATACATACCACACTGTGTGACGTCACTGAACTCACTAACCTCAATTCCTGGGAAGCATAAGCCCTTGGCATGTTTAAACATATTAAACCTCATGCTGTCCGCACCCGATTTGTGAGCCTGACCTTACTGTTAACCAAACTAACACTTACAATGCATTGGAAGGCCCACACTCCCCACCCTTTGAAGCCTAGCATGGTGCAGTGCAGAAATGGGGAATTGCGGAGGCAACAGCGCTCTGATGAAGAGGCATGCCGCATTCACAGATGCCCCATCTTTCCTGAGAGGGAT
Organism: Lissotriton vulgaris; assembly: GCF_964263255.1. NCBI lineage: Eukaryota > Metazoa > Chordata > Amphibia > Caudata > Salamandridae > Lissotriton > Lissotriton vulgaris. The sequence continues at coordinate 1,700,866,928 of NC_141687.1, forward strand.
ATGCTTCTCTCCTACACCCTGTCACCCCAGAGGACCCCTCTCAGGACTCTGTAACATTGACTCCATACACATTAGCCACATAGATACACATTCCCCCTCCCTCATGCATTAGATACCCATAACCTCACAGAGATAGTCCTCCATGTCTCCCATTTTCCCGTGAAATATACACATGCCACAGGCCAATTGCGCCATCCGCCGCTGATTGCGCCACTCCAACATCTTGCGCTATAATTTTCTCTACCTCATCATACACATGTACTTGCAATACTTCCTGTGAGTGCCTCCGACCCCATCCCCCCTATCCTGTTATTTGACCTGTTACTTGGTATTGCATTTTGTGGTATGATTCAACATTTTACTGGGACTCTGAATGGCACGTATTGCATGTAAAGCATGTTAACTTCAACGGCACCTGCTGTTGTTCATGGCTGTATATGAGTATTTTCTACTGTATTACTGAGCCTATTATATGGTGGAAGGTCCCAATAAAAAGAATATCAAAAAGAAAAAAAAAACAGGAACCAAGCTCTTCTTAACAAAGCACTGCAAAACCCCAAGCCACGATCGGTCATGGTCTAAAGGTAGGTCCTGTTCCAGAGGTTGCTTCCATGACTTGTCTAATTCGCTCTGTCTGCAAGGAAATCAAATAGAAGCGGAAGAAGTCCTAGTGGGAATCTGCCCGTCCTGCCACTCTCAGTCCCCTGAGAAGACGCTGTCTTTGTACCTCCAGGTAGTGCTCCCGAAGTCAATCTACTTTCCAGTTGATTCCGACACAGGTCATGCGACAACTGGCATTATTCTATCCCATCTGTGACACCACAGCAACTCAAGGAATTTTGCAATGCTATGGTGCGCCTTTTTTGTCAAATTACTGGCTTCCTTTGGCATGCCTATAGACCCCAAGGAACCTGGAGGCCTCCCATCTTGGCTTCTGTGAGCAGGTTTGGCCTCTCTACCAGTTGGACCCTCTGAATCTGCTCAGGGCTTCAGACCAACTTCGGTACAGGGTCCCTCTCTGGCGCCATAACTCATCCACTGACAAAATTGACTCCAGACGATGACGGCTGTCCCAAAGTGATGTCCAATGCTGAGGCAGTGCCTCCCTGACCTCAATGGAGGTTGTGCGCTCCTCTATCTGAGTCACAAATCTTTTTCCACCCTTCTAACTTGGACAAGGTACATCTACCTCCCCGTAAGGCTCAGGTTCTTCATTAATTTTTTAACACAGTCTGAGACAATATGGGCTATGATACATGCTGGAGATGAAATTGCCCAACCCTATTCAGAGGAAAACTTGTATATGGATCTCCAGGATGCCAGTGGTTGGGATACCGCCCCAAAATGCTGGTCTAGTCCCTCTCCCATGGACTTGCCACAGAATTAAGTGCCTCCTTTCCTATGGTTATGCGAAAGGCGGTGGAGGACCTCGATCTGCACCTTCTCACTCAAGAGGTTAAAACTAATGATCTAATGGAGTTGCTGCAGCCTGGTCAGTTGAGCTCTGAGACTCTTCCTCAAATTGAATGAGTCTTTCACAGATACGGTCCTGGGTGCCCGTGCAGAAAATAGAAACCTTCTCAGGGGTCTCACTGATACTTGGTCCTTTTAAACCAACAAAGAAGAAAATGGCACAGAAGCTGTAATATAAAAGTAACATCTTTAATAACCTCAAATGAGGGAGACTATGTCACACAGAAGCCATAGCAAATGAACGAGGCAGTCTAAGGAGTACAGAAAACAGAGGCCTTATATATGCTTAGGGTTACATAGTCGGTACAAAAGGGGGTGGTGATGGACGAGCATCTGAATCAATCAAACACTCACACCCAGTCAAAAGATCTGGGTTTAATCCATCACCGTTCTTTAGCCCACTCTGCCACCCCAGTTCAGACAGGGTTACATAGTCCGCATAAGACCAAGGGGAGGTCCTGGCACATGTAAGCATGCAAAATTACTAATATGGGCATAGAAGATCTGCTTGCTCAACAAAGTAGGAGAAGAGTTACTTCTCCATACAGCAGAAAAAATAGCCTGACAGTTCTATAAGAGGAGCAGGTGCATTCTACTAGCTAGGCCCTTCTGAGCATGTGCAAAGTTCTGAAGAGGGAAACAGCACATGGCTGCCAAAATACAAAATGGCTTTCAGCTCATGCAAACAAATCCCTGCAATCTTTAACACCCGGGCCAAACCCTGCTCAGGCCCACCTGTGCACCACCAAACGCCATTGTCCTGCTGATGGCTACCCTTCCTTCCTCATTCAGAAACCTACTCCTGAAAGCCTTGTGGTGCAGGCTTTGGCCAGCAGAGTGAACCCAAACCTTTTTACACTACTCCCTCTGAGAGGGAAATGAAGAGGATAGAGACCTTTGGTAAGAGGGGTTTCTCCCCTACAAGTTTGGCTTTCCCATTTGTGAATGTCAGCTGCCTTTTAGTCATTATTCTCACACTTTGTGGGACTCTGTGACCAAAGTGTTGCCAGGACCATTCTTTCCCATGCCAAGAAGGAGTGTTGAGATACAGACAAGCTCACCATCCGCTGCTGACTAGATACCACTGATTCTATTGGTAGGGCCATTGGCCCTAGTGTGGCCATTCGGAGACAGACATCAATGCAATACACTGACTTTTCAGGAAATGTTCAGGCCAGTCTTATGGACACGCTATCTGACAGTTCCTGACTGTTTGGCAATAAAGGTGATTTGATTCCAAATCACTTCAAAGATAATAGGGCCGCAGCACGCTCCTTGGGCTTTTTTGCTCAGCCACACCAGCAATTTCACCCCTCTGGGGTTTTGATAGGGGCTCCCAATACCTCCAGCGGAACCCAGAAGTACAACAGTCTCCACAGCCATTTTGTGGCTGTGGTACCCATTGGAGAGGGCAATACAAGTGGTTAGGTCAATGCCAGACCCTTCTCTTTGCACCAGCCAGAGCTCACAGTGATTTCCAATGGATCCCTTTTGGGTTGGGTTGGCCATCTGGCAGAGTTGGATATCAGAGGAGTGTGGTATGCAGTTGAGGCCTGCTCCATATCAACTTTCTGGAGCTGACAGCCAGCCACTTAGCGCTAAAAGCGTTCCTGCCCTCCATCAAAGTAAAGCTGGTGCAGATGTTCACGGACACCCCCACTGTCAAGTGGTACAGCAAAAAGAAGGGTGGGGTGGGGTCCCTATGCCAGGAGGCTTTGAGTCACTTGACAAGGCTACACCGTCAAGTATTTTTTCTTCTGACACACCACCTGATGGGTTCCTTAAGCATCACAGTAGACGATGACGCCTTGTAGATCATGAATGGCAGTTAAATCTGGAGGTAGTTCAGGGTCTTTTCCATGAATGGGGCAATCCTTGGATCAATCTCTTTGCCACCATTGAAAAAGTGCACAGTGAGCACTTTTGGACGTTAGAGTTTCCAAGACATCTCTCACTCAGACATCTCCCGAGTAGAGTTGAACTCGGGACCTCTGTGCGCTTTTCCGCTGATACCTCTCCTGAACCAAGTGCTGAAGACCAGCAGGCCAGGCTTGAGTTAGCCTAATGTCTCCGGATTGGGCATGGTATGCAGCTCTCTGGGCATGAGCATCTATCTTCTAAACAGCTTCCCTTTCGGGATGTTCATTTGTTGCAGCAGGAGGGAAGGTGGAGGTTGCACCTGGGTATGTGCAACCTCCACCTCCACACTTGGTCATTGAGTGGCGACAGTTGAGTGCTTTCACCTTCTTTGAGAAGTGGTTGATGTCATCTTGGCAGCCAGATGGCCTTCAACAAAATGTATATACACCTGCTGTTGGTATATGTTTGTGACCCTATTGCCTCTATGTAAATTGACTCACTCCATGGCCAAGTGTCCAAAGCTTTGTTGTTTGTGTTATCACTCGCCCAGAAAGGCCTTGATTTGGGCACCACTAAAGGGTACTTGTCAGCTCTTTCAGACTTTTTAGGGTTGCCGAAACAGCCTTCATTATTTAAATCCCCTATTATGCAGTTCCTCGAATAGATACTTTATTGTTTGATTAATTAAATCATTACAAACTGTGTAGGAACTTATAACATTATTCAAACATTTTTCCCTAAGCTGCTCTCGTCACATTCAATAAAACTAAGGCAATAAAGTTATTAGAAAAAGGTTCTCTTCTAGAACAAGGTAACCTACGTTTGTGTGCCAGCACAAAGTGGCATTGTATTAATAAATAGCTAGTACGAGTATATTACCTCAAAGGGTTGCAACATTTGTTTCCTCTCTCCCCTTTCAGTATGCCCCAGTGGGATTCAAATTTTGTCCTCACATTCCTCATGTGTACGACTTTTGAACCCCTCCACCAGTAGCATCCACCACTAAACTAACGTGAGGAGGACGACTAGGGGAGATTAGGGGAATAATAAATAAAACATTTAAAAATACATTCCTGTCCTGGCGCTGCCTTGGTGCTTTTCTCCTCTCAGCATTCACTGGGGCACAAAGCAGAGGCTCCTCTCACAGTCTAGACGCTGCGCTCATGCTATACCAAGCATGAGAGCAGCGTGGGGATTGGCCTGAGTGGGCTGGACTAACTCTCGCTCAGGCACAGGGAGCCTGTAGCTTTTCTCCAACCCAGCTTTTAACACAGCTGGGTTGAAGAAACCTAGGTGCGCATGTCTGACCGGCATAGGAAGGCCAGCCAAACCTACATGTGTACTTGCCCATCTCTCCTTTTACCTCCCATGCCCCCCCCCCCCCCCGCCCAAGACTCCCTGGCCCAGTCAGCAGTAAAAATAAAATTATATTTATTTTTATCATTTTATTTTGTACTGACTGACCGACTAGTGAGGCAATGCTCCTCCGCCATTACAGAGGAGTCGACCCTGCCCTCCACAGATGTTCTTTCAGACTCTTTACCCTGAAGACAGTCTTTCTTGTCGTTATAATATCAGTAAGGCAGGTCAGTTAGCAACAAGCCCTTTCTGTTAACCTGCCCCCCCCCCCCCCCCCCCAACTCCCAGTTATATGAACAGATCTCTAACTAGGAATCTCCACACTTGAAATGACCTATCTGTATGGCGGAAATGTCGAGAAAGCACCTGATGTCAGCACAGCATGGGTTTCACCTATATAGGCCCGCACACATCCTGTCCGATGTGGAAGGGTGTCCCTGCCACCTGCTTGCATGCAAGGGTATTGCTCAAAAACTTCCAGATCTAGTCTCACGCTTGGGTAAGTATTGAAAAGATGAGGAATCTGTGGATTATCAGCGCTTTAAATGGGAAGGTACTGTCCGATACTGAGTACCAGCACTTTTTTATTTTGAGAGGGAGAGTACCGGCACTTCTCAAAATAAATGTAATACTTTTAATTGGGGAGTACCGGACAACCAAAAAAAAGCAGGTACTCTGGTACAGCGTGCCTGCACTTTTAGTTTTCCATTTCAAGCACTGCATAGTATCGACCAGATTAAGAATTACCGAAGGTGAGTAATTTATTCTTCTTGCAACTTTATCCATTACCACTCTCACTAGCGCCTACCACCGTGGCGTATACTCCAAGATTTTTTTTTATATATTTTTTTTATATACAGCGATTGTGAACATGAATAGCAGAGGAATCATCCCTACGGGGCTTTTGTCACCATGCATAAGGTGTCGAAGAATTATTCTAATGCATGTGCAGAGCACACATTTTGTAATAATCCCAAAGAGAAAAAAAAACCTGAACTCGATCGGAGATTGAGGCCTTTTACATGCAATTTTTCCACCAAGCCAAGTTCTGTCAGTGGGCGTCTGAAACAATACGAACAAAAAGAATCTACAGGGCCCAACCCACCTGGTGCACTGCTGTAACCTCTGTCGTGCCGACAAGCAGAGAAAACACCTTCGCATGAAAGGGCTGGCTAGCCTGATTACGTCAATTGCAGCGTAGAATTAAGGTGGTTAACGATTACTCATGATCGAACCATCCTCCTCTTAGTCACCGATGCATTTGGATTACTCAACCCTTCAGTGTTCTTTCCTTGTGCTACTTCCTGTTCTGTGCAGTGTTGTTTTCAGTTCTTTGTACTCAACCGATGTTTAAGGGTAAATCACCTGCTTTGGAGCGGATTAAATATAGTACATTTGAGGGAAGGTTGTTTAGGAGGGAGGAGCCCCGTTGTTGTATGGAGGTCGTCCACTGGTAATGATGGCGGCGGGGGTGCAGTTCTTTCCATTACCTTTAGCAGGCGCTTCTCTGGGAGCTGTCATGTTGCTGACCTCAGTCCGCTGATCTGACAAGTCCACTCACAGCCTCCGGCCTCATGCGCCTTCACAGAAGAAGGATGGGTTGGAGACATGCTACCACCTCCCCGGAACCTAAAGTGACGCAACTTCCTTGCGTTCACACTGAATACCGTAACACAAACCACGCATCCGATGACAATCAACAGACAACCTAACCAAAGAAACAGCTATACTACAATACAAGTTGAAAGACCACACACCAATCGCTGAATGACAACGATGAACAAGCATTTTCCATGCAATAGGTCTCGCATTTGCGAGCGTTTAAGCTATTGGTACTGTAAATGACAATGCCTTTCATTTATGCGTTTTAAAAAGCAACACATATATAAAAGGCATTGTTATTTCTAATGCCAATAGCTCGATCTCTCAGACCACTTTAATGGTCGCTGCGCCCCTATCTTTAGACGCTGCTCGCTGTATTAGGGTTACAGTGAGCAGCATCTGAAGAAAGGGGCGCAACCAACATTAAAGTGAAAGTGCGCTTTCACCCAAAGTGAAAAAAAAAATGCAATAAAAAAAGTTTCTGTAGCACGTCCACTAAAGTGAAAGCGGTCTACGCTGTTTAGGAAATAAATAAGCGCGGTCGCTAAAGTGAAAGCGGACCGCGCCGTTAATTAAATAAGCACAGACGTTATAATTAAAGCGGACTGCGCTGTAATTTAAATAAATGTATCACTGATAATATAAAACCATGCAACGTTCTGCGTTGTCGGGGGTGGAATAGGGGAAGATCATTAAAGAAAATAGTGCTCACCGACTGCATAATGCAGACCATGTAACAACACAAGCAAAAAGTCCGGTCGTTATGGGAAGTTACAAATACAGACAAGGCGGTACTAAGGAGGGACTATTAAGTCTATTCACAAATGAAAAGCAACAATTTCACATGGACGTTAATAGGAGCCAATTGATAAGATGAGTAGGAAATGGGAGGGGCTTCTATGCCTAACCTCAATACAGCATGCCTCGCAGAGATGCGCATGCGCTGCCCAGGCTGGACCTAAAAACATGCACGCTGTAAACTGGAATTTTCATGTGGTGGCCACTGTACATCAGTGTATGGCTACAAGGAACTGCCACCCTCTGATACTTGCTGCCTAAACAATACATGCATGGCATGTCAGTGGGCTTCAAGGCATCATACATCCACTGATTCACAGTGCTGATGGGCTAACAACCACATTATGCGGCCAATCAGACACACAACCACCCATGATCCCCTGTGGCACTACACAATGTGTAAGCAATATATAGCTAATAGGTCAGTGAGTGCTACCGCGTCACACATATAGCAGTCGGCTTGGACCCTCACGTTGAGACAACTATGATGCTCCAGAGTGCCCCAGGACTCGTTCCCCCGCCGCCTCATTTCCTATCTGTATTTCACCTCTCTCTGGAATGACCACCCCTTTTAACCTCTTCTGTCATCTCCATGGCAGTGATTCCCAGCTCTTTATCTCTGTCCACTATTTCACCTCTTCTGTTCATGATAGCATCTCTTTAAGTATTTTGACTTTCAAGTCATGAATGTCCTCCCGGGCACTTTACTTGAATCTGTCATAAGTGAAATCCTCTTCCTTGCTGCTTTCCCCATTCCTCCTTGCCAGCATCTTCTGTCTCCCCTCCCCCATATCTTTGTGTCTTCTTTGGCTCATAATTTCAAGGTTATTTTTTTTATTCCAGTCTCTTGTTCTCTTCACGTATTTGTATTTTGTCGTAGTCTTGTCTCAAGCAGCATTCTTTCTTGACCTTACAGAACACCAAAACCCTCATACTCCCTCTCCCATTTTGATTACTGTACTTCTTTATTGTTAGCCATTCTTGCCCTAAGCGCTTGTTCTTCTAAATATAGGGGCTCATTTACAAACCCCCTGCACCACCGGTGCATCATTTTTAGTATGGGAAAAAGTGACATACCGGCGGCGCAAGGGGATTGTAATTAAGTCCCTTAGTTGGCTATTCAGTTTGTCCTCATATTGCATTGTAATTGCATTTATATAGCGCTTACTACCTGTGATGAGATATCAAACCCGTTTCCGCAAGTAGCACGCTACTCCGAAACCCAAAAAGGATTAGTGGTGAAATTAGTATAGGGAAATATGAAATTAATTTGAGCAGTGGATATGTGAGTTTTTTATTTGGCTTCAAAAAAACATATTAGAGGGATAGAAAAGGAAGGGTTTGCATTTATATAGTGCATGTTACCCCCTGATGAGGTGTTGAAGTGCTTTTTGGCAAGTAGCACGCTACTCTGGAACCCAAAAGAGGAATAGTGGTAAATTAGTATAGGAAAATATGAAAATAATTTGAGCTGTGGACATGTGAGTCAGTTAGTTGTATTGAAAAGAATAGTAAAGAGATAGAAGAGGGGACGGTCTTGAAAGTGTTTATTTGGAGATCATAGCAGAAGGAGGTTTGGAATGAGTAGAGGAGAGGTGGAGGGGGAACAGTCAGAGAGAAGGGTTTAAAAAGGCTTTTTTGGGAGATCTCAATAGTAAAAGAGGTTTGAGATAATGCTAGGAGGGGTAGAGGAGGGAAGAGTCTAGAAAGGGTTAATTTGGGGATCATAGTACAAGAATGGGGTTTGGGATGACTTAGGGAGTGGAGGTAGATGGTAAATTGATAGAGGTATAAGGTGAGATATAGGGTAGTGCATTGGAGATGCTGAATTAGGAGTAAAGTAGTAAATATACAGATACATAAGTACATGGAAGGTATTTATGTATGTTTAAGGAAGATAGGGGCACATTATCAAGGACGGCGTTAAAATTATCGCCGGTTCAGCATCAGAAAACTGCCGCTAAAGCGGCGATAATGGGCTTGATAATATGCCCTGGAGAATTCCAATAGAAGCCCATGTTCACACCAGAACATGCACTTCTATTGGAATTCTCAAGGGCATATTATCAAGCCCATTATCGCCTCTTTAGTGGCAGTTTTCTGCCGCTAAACCGGCGATAATTTTTAATGCTGTCCTTGATAATATGCCCCGAAATCTATCTAGATTCAATTTGTATTTAGAAAACTCAGACTTAAATGTAAAAAAAAATGTAAATTGATACTTGTATAGCGCAATACTCACCCGCAAGGGTCTCAAGGCGCTTGTACGAATACCGCTGTGGAACCCATCCTGGCTTTCCCTGTGAGGCGTCCACTCCTGGGCACCCCCAAGGTGGAGGCCAGGCATCCTTAGCGTTGTGGGGGCCGTTGTGGAGATTACGCAAGCTATTGCCCAGAGTTGCAGAGTGGGACTCCTTGATTGGAATAGGCACCGAGGAGATTATCAGGTCCGTGGAATTTTGAGCCCAAGACCCGCCGTGGCGGGTCTTGGCAATTATAGATAAATAGTTATGATAAAAATGTACCTATTAATGCAGTGACCTCTATACATGTTAAACATTGAATAATATAACCATAACTAGTATTTACATTTCTTAAGCAGAACTAACGAATATCTATATATTTATAGATATAATTATTATACACACTTATACAAAGGAATACACATATCTAGGTGCACATATATAATCCAAATAAATGTTTATATACACAGGGACATGCTGTATATTTATGTTTGATTATGGTGGTTAATTGGGGAAAAGCCAACTCTTGAGTAGTTATCTGAAAATAAGGTAGTTATCTGTGGATTTTAGGTTTGGGGGTTAAGAGTTCCATAGTTTGGCTGCTTGAATAGAGAAGGATTTGCCACCTATGTTTTTTTTTCTTGTATGGTGGGATTCTGAGGCAAGGCGCCAATCTAAAGCAGGGGTCCCTTGTTGAATATAATTGGTGATTTTATTCCTGATGAAGAGCTTTGTATCGCTTTGTGGGTGAAACAAAGAAGCTTGAATGTGAATCTTCTGGCAACCGGTAATCAGTGTTGGGCCTTCAAGGCAGGACAGATGTGGGCTTGGGGCTTTATATCTAAGAGTAGTCTGACAGCAGAGTTGTAAATCCATTGTAGTCTTTTAATAGTTGTTAAAGATGATACGTGGTAGAGGCTATTGGCAAAATCGAGGTTAGACGGAACAAGAGTGATAGTAGCCTGGACCTTGTGGGGAATATTTGTCGCAGAGTTTTAATCGTAACAAAATTTGACCTTACTAATTTGTACACTTGGTCATTCATTGATAGCTTAGAGTCCATGGTAATTCTGAGGTTTCTTACCTCCTTTGATACTTTAGGCGTGGTTCCCAGATCGTCAGGCCAGGCTGCGAATGGGTCATAATTTTTCTAATCGCCACTTGTGAGCATTTCCATTTTGGAAGCATTCAATTTGTGATGGCTTTATGTCATCCACTGATCAACGGCTCTGAGGCAACTGACAATTTGTGAGTTTCCAATGTCTTTGGGGCATTACAGTTGAAGGAGGATTTGTGTGTCATCTGCATAGTTCTAGCACGTGAGGGGAAATTAATAGATTAGTGCCGGTAATGACTTCATGTAGATGTTGAAAAGCATGGGTAAGATGACAGAGCCTTGAGTGACCCCTGCTTTTGTGAAGCAAGTATGGATGGAGTTAGTTCTGTTTTGAAGGTAGGATGTGATCCAGTTGAGGGTAGTCACCTCTATGCCGGTTTCATAGAGTCTTCGTATTAGAGTGTCATTGTCAACTGTATTTAAGGCGGCTGAGAGGTCCAAGAGAACTAGTGCAGCAATCCCATTCCAGTCAACTGTGTTCTTAAGGTTAAACCCAGATGGCAAAGACTGCAAAATATGTCCCTCTTCCTGGAGGGAATCCTGTCTGAAAGTATGGAATCATCTTTAATGAATTGTGACATCTGGGCGAACACTGCTCCTTTTATCGGTTTACCAGGCTATGGTCCATTTTCAATCAGTCTGCAGTTGTCAAGGGTAAGTAGGTGAGGTTTGTTTCTGTTACATTCTCAATTACAGGCATGCCTTAGGTCTGTACCTTTAAATGTTCTTGTATCTTTTTGTATGTTAGAGTTCTATTTAGAACTCACTGCAGCTGTTAGGCATCAGGGTCAGTTGCTTGGTCCTGATTGCATGGTGGCTGTTCTCATCTGTTGCTGTGCCGCTGATAATAAATTATCTTCATCTCTACAAGTGTTCCTGTTTAATTTCCAACAGATTCCCTTAGTAATGGGTGTATGTATGACTTTTACTTTAGGTCTTCTGGAAATATTCCCATAGTTAAGGAGTTTATGATTCTTCTTACTGGTGTGGCAGCAGAGATAGTTAAAAGAATTTCCTTGAAGGGTTGTGGTGGACAGTACTGTCCATCTCTGTTCTTACTGTGTATGTATTTGCTTGCTTCCACACCCTGTCTAGCTTTAGGTCTGCTTCCTTTTCAGTGTAAATCTCTCCATGGTCTAACCCCAGCCTGTCATTTTTCATTGGTTCAGATGCCCATTCCATCTTGTCCTTCATGCTCTGCCTCTCTATTCAGATTGGTCTCCCTCCCTTCTTTGTGTTCAGTCTAAAGCCAGATCAGTTTCCGTTCTTTGCAGAGGCCGCCGCACCCCCCCGAAGGGGGGGGGAGACTCAGAGGCCGGCGCCATAACCCACGCCGAGCCCCAGTGGGAAAACCGGTTCTGGGCGCCCTGAGGCAGCAAGCAAGCCTCACCTCTCCACAAGAGAACACCTGGCGACACCAAGAGACCCTCCTGGCCAATGGGGAGAGTACTGCCTGGTACAAACCCACCAATAGAGGAGCAGCTACTGTTGGCGGGAAGAACAAATGGGGGGATATAAGCAGCCGCTCCCCCCAGATAGCTCCTAACTTCGTGGAGCGGGGGAAGCGGCGCACCGGAATTTTTTGAGACAGTGAAATCATCATCACGAGGCGAAGCTCTGCGGGGGACGAACGAAGACAAGCCCGAATTTGTGGAAGCCTGGCTGCCGGGGACACGACGGAAGCAATGGAGGTGCGCCCGCTTACAGCCCGCTCAAGGTTTTCCAGCAGAGCCTTTCGTAATCTCCTCCTGCCTATCAACAAGGGAAGAACCCTCGAACCTCGCAGCGAAGCAGGTTATGGGCGGGGGCGTAGGGCAGTAGAACGGAACGGGGGTTCCAACCGGGAGTGGCGCAGAATGCCCGCGTTTCCCCATGGGAGTGGCGCAGAATGCCCGCTTTTCCCCACGCCTCAAACTGGCTCAGCGAACCGGCTAGCCACGCCAGCCGCCGCTGGAGCGGAGAAATGCAGGTAAAAAGGTGGTCGGGAGCAAGGGACGCCTTTTTTTTGTTGTTTTTTTTTAAGACCCCCATACCAGCTCCCCATGCAAAGGGGAAGAGGAAGCTCCGGTCAATACAAGGCACGGACCGGCAAGGTAAGGGATCAAAGACAGGAGCATAGGGGAGATAAAAAGAGGTATTATATCCGGTTTAGGTTTGGGGTGAAGGGTGCTGGCGGCGGCCGGCGCACGCTAAACAAAAGGTAACTCAAACCTGCACCTTTTTGTCCTCAATCCTCCCGTGCCTAACATAACGAATGTGTGTCCCTACCATGGGTAGTATACACATTGGGAGGGCCGCCTTAAACTGAAAAGTATCGGCGTCTTTTTTACACTGTGAGAGGCATCGTCCAATAGGTGACAAACGCCAGTAAAACTTGCCCCAGACAATCGGACCACTTCGAAGCGGGATGGGGGAGAATAGTAACGGAGTAGTTATCACAGGAACACCATCCGCATCTTGACCAACACCGACGACACCCTCGCACCCGCCGAGCACCTTCACTTCCAGGTCCACATCAACCCCAAGACCACCCTCAGAGGCACCCTCATCTACAGACCCCCGGGACCACGCACACAATTCAGCGAAGACATCGCCGACTTCATCAGCCCGCACGCCCTCTGCTCTGCTGACTACATCCTCCTCGGGGACCTCAACTTCCACCTGGAGAACAACAACGACCGCAACACCACCACCCTGCTGGACAACCTCGCAAACCTGGGACTCAAGCAGCTGGTCACCACCCCCACCCACTACGCCGGACACACACTCGACCCCGTCTTCTCATCCAGCAAGGACATCGCCTTCAGCCACGCCACCGGACTCCACTGGACGGATCACAGCTACGTCCACTTCAGCTTCAGAAGGACCACGACCCACCACCACCAGCAACAGGTTGCACGCAGAAGCTGGAACAAGATCACAGCCGACCAACTCACGACCTCCCTGAGCATGAACCCTCCCACCGGCACACCGAACCCAAGCCAGGCTGCCACCAACCTGACCAAGTGGATCAGCGACTGCGCTGACGACCTCGCCCCCCTGAGGACCCCGCCTAGCAGACCCGGCAGCAAGAAAGCCCCATGGTTCACCGATGAACTCAAGAACTCCAAGAAGAACTGCCGAGCCCTCGAGAGAACCTGGCGCAGAGACCGAACTCCGGACAACATGGCTGCCCTCAAGCTCGCCACCCGAAAGCACCACCAACTCATCCGCGCCACCAAGAAAACCACATTCAAGGAACGACTGGACAACAACGCACACAACAGCAAGGAACTCTTCAACATCGTCAAAGAGCTCTCCAACCCCAACGCCGGAAACAACGACATCACCCCTTCGCAAGACCTCTGCAACTCCCTCGCCTCCTACTTCCACAACAAGATCGCGGACATACACAACAGCTTCAGCACTCAACCGACGCACGCCACGACCGAACCCCAACCCCCCACCACCACCCTCCGCGCCTGGACTCCGATCAACACCGAAGACACCATCCGCACGATAAACTCCATCCACTCCGGATCTCCGACCGACCCCTGCCCTCACCACGTCTTCAACAAGGCCGACGCTGTCATCGCACCCCACCTGCGGGACATCATCAACACCTCCTTCGACACCGCTATCTTCCCGGAGAGCTGGAAGCACGCCGAACTCAGCGCCCTACTCAAGAAGCCATCAGCCGACCCCAACGACCTCAAGAACTACCGCCCCATCTCGCTGCTCCCGTTCCCTGCAAAAGTCATCGAGAAGACCGTCAACAAGCAGCTGGCCGCCTTCCTCGAGACGAACGGATCCCTCGACCCCTCGCAGTCTGGCTTCCGGGCAAACCACAGCACTGAGACCGCCCTGATGGCAGCCACCGATGACATCCGTGCCCTGCTCGACAACGGAGAAACAGCGGCCCTCATCCTCCTAGACCTCTCCGCGGCCTTCGACACTGTCTGCCACCGTACCCTAGTACAGCGCCTCAGCAACGTCGGAGTCCAGGAGAAGGCACTGGAGTGGATCATCTCCTTCCTCGCCGGGAGAACACAGAGAGTCCGCCTCCCCCCGTTCAGATCGGAAGCCACCGAAGTCATCTGCGGCGTCCCTCAAGGCTCCTCGCTCAGTCCAACCCTCTTCAACGTCTACATGGCCCCCTCGCAGACATCGCACGCCAGCACAACCTCAACATCATCTCCTACGCCGACAACACCCAGCTGATCCTCTCCCTCACCAACGACCCCGCCACCGCCAGAGACAACCTACACGAAGGAATGAAAGAGGTAGCCGAATGGATGAAGGACAGCCGCCTGAAACTGAACTCAGACAAGACGGAAGTCCTCATCCTGGGATCCACACCCTCTGCCTGGGATGACTCCTGGTGGCCCCCCCGCCCTGGGCAGCGCACCCCAACCTACAGACCACGCACGCAACCTGGGCTTCATCCTGGACTCCTCCCTCTCCATGACCAGACAAGTCAACGCCGTCTCCTCGTCGTGCTTCAACATCCTGCGCATGCTACGTAAGATCTTCCGGTGGATCCCCACCGAGACCAGGAAGACGGTCACCCAGGCCCTCGTCACCAGCCGTATGGACTACGGCAACACCCTCTACGCCGGAACCACCGCCAAGCTCCAGAAGAGACTTCAGCGGATCCAGAACGCCTCAGCACGTCTCATCCTGGACATCCCCCGGCGCAGCCACATCTCCGGACACCTGAGAGACCTGCACTGGCTCCCGGTCAACAAGAGAATCACCTTCCGACTCCTCACCCACGCACACAAAGCCCTACACAACCAAGGCCCGGGATACCTCAACAGCCGCCTCAACTTCTACGTTCCCAAACGCCAGCTTCGATCGACCGGCCCCGCCCTCGCCGCCGTCCCCCGCATCCGAAGAGCCACCACAGGAGGACGGTCCTTCTCCTACCTCGCCGCCAAGACATGGAACTCCCTCCCGACCCACCTCCGCCGGACCCAGGACCACCTCGCCTTCAGGAAGCAACTCAAGACCTGGCTGTTCGAGCAGTAGCGGACCACTCCCCAGCGCCTTGAGACCCCTTTGGGTGTGTAGTGCGCTATATGAATGCTGTGATTGATTGATTGATCACTTCAAACTCCATACCACATTATGGGAGGCGAGGCAATGCCGAAAAGAAAGTTGCCTGGCGGTCAAAAAAAAAAAAAAAACTACTGGTTTGAGGCCCCTGTCTCTCCTGAGGCATGCTGTAGGGGCCCGCGCCGCCAGTTACTTTGGCTTAAATAGCTCAGGTGGCGAGACGTTAGACGGAGGATTGGAGGGTTCTTAGATCAATCCCGTTCTCCGGCAGGGTCTGAGTTCCGCGCTTCTCATCTCACAGAATCTTCCCCCCTCCCAGGGCTACCAGCCTGAAGGGTCGGAGCAGACGTAACGAAAGGAAATAAGGAGGTCCGCAGGCTAACCACAATGAGGTGGTCAGTCGGCCAGACTGCCGAGTTTGGCGCGGGAGACCAGGGCTCAGCCCCGGGGGTCCCGTACACTCCATGTGCTTCGGGGCAAATTAGTTAACCCCCAGTGCCCCCCCCGAATGTGTAGATGTAAATACGGTACCTGTACATATGACAGAACAGGCCGGGGTACCATCTCGTCCTGCCGCTCCGGCTCTTACAAACCCCTTTGGGAGGGATGAAGGGGGCAATCAAGACCGACTACCATTTTGTGTGTAAAAGGCCGCTTTATTTGAAACAGGTGCACATCACATGTATTACCAACTGGCAACCGCCTCACAAAACTAACACCTCTCTAAACATCGAGTTACCTGACCCCTTAGGTTTGTGTCTCCCTCCACCCCTACGATCCCCACATGATACAATCCCCCCACCCTGCATATACAGATATACAATTCCATAACATCGTCATGTATCCATTTTCTCGCCTACATCTTAACTTCAAACCCTGTCAAACCTGCAGACCTATCTGCCTTATTGCAACTGTAACTAAGCCCCTCTAATGTAACTCCAAAACTGTTTTCCCTTTCCCCGCTCCCGCTCCCCAAATACCCAAACATCCTGATAAAGACCCGAACTCCAGCCAAACTTGGCCAACATCAACCCGAACTCCGCCTGCACCTGCTCCAAGCGACAAATCAATACAGCAAAACCTCCCCTGTGCACCTGTCCCAGACAACGCCACCTGACCCGATATAGGCCGTCAAAACCCTGCCCCCCCCCCCCCCCGGGCCTAACTTAAGGGTGGGAGGGTGGGACAAGCTAAAATACTTCACACCAAGCCACCAGGTTACAATACCTAAAATGGTGGCTGGGCGAAAGTGAAGCCCCCTTATGTAGCCCGTTTTTGGGCTTGCTGGTAGGTTTTGGGCTGCCTTTGGGCTCTCCCAGGCAGCCCAACCGGCGGCAAAATGGCCGCGCCCATGAAACCCCTTCCCCCTCCCAAACCTGCCCGGGGGGCAGACCTCGTGGCTCGGCTGCCCCCCAAATCCCCCTTGGGAGGGATGAAGGGGGCAATCAAGACCGACTACCATTTTGTGTGTAAAAGGCCGCTTTATTTGAAACAGGTGCACATCACATGTATTACCAACTGGCAACCGCCTCACAAAGCTAACACCTCTCTAAACATCGAGTTACCTGACCCCTTAGGTTTGTGTCTCCCTCCACCCCTACGATCCCCACATGATACAATCCCCCCACCCTGCATATACAGATATACAATTCCATAACATCGTCATGTATCCATTTTCTCCCCTACATCTTAACTCCAAACCCTGTCAAACCTGCAGACCTATCTGCCTTATTGCAACTGTAACTAAGCCCCTCTAATGTAACTCCAAAACTGTTTTCCCTTTCCCCGCTCCCGCTCCCCAAATACCCAAACATCCTGATAAAGACCCGAACTCCAGCCAAACTTGGCCAACATCAACCCAAACTCCGCCACCCAGGGAAAGTGGGGTAGGTGGTTACACCTCATCCTCCCTTTCCCTGCCCCCCAAACCCCCCCGACACCTCCGCACACGTCACCAACCCATCACTCCCGACGCACCCCCAACAACTTCGCCAACACCTCCCGAAGCTCCAACAGGTATAGATCCATTCCCATCCGGGACAAATGCACACCATCTCCTCTAAACATCTCCGGCGCATCATACTTGATGTCCCTGTGCCATATGCGTGTGAAACCCAAATGGCGACAAAAACGCACCATCTCCACGTTTATCTTCCGTCTCGCCTTGTCCACCGCCTGCGGCTTCACCGCTCCTCGCCACACTCTGAGCGGTACCAACTCAGTCCACACCACCGTACACCCCGCCCAACACCTGCGCAGCTCCGCCAGATCCCGCCGCATCGCCCTCATCAGCACCAGGCCTGTCTCCTGTACCAGGTCGTTCTCCCCCAAATGGAGGACCAACACGTCGGGGCACCGCCCCCCGCAAACTAAACCATTCAGGGTTGTGACCAGCTCCTTCCATCTCATCCCCCCCTCCCTGACCAAAACACCTTGAACAAATCAGGATTGAACCCCAAATCATCCCCAAAATAGCTGTCCTGCGCTTGCAGCTTCGCCCTCTTCATGAACGAGTGACCCACAATCCAGATCAACATCTCTCTGGACTCGGGTCCCGCCACCGAACCTGGAATTAGAAACATATGTCAATCAACACTGTCCCCCCAAGTCCAACCCGCGCGCACCCGCTTGGTCTGCGCCGCGCACATAGCGTTGATAACAATCTGATGTCCACCTACCCAAGCGCATGATGGCCCCCCTCCCCTGCCCCCGTCGGTGCGCTTCTGATGCCGCCCCTATTCGAAAGGAATGCGTGCCAAAATGCCGCCCATCCACTCCCAATCTCTCCAATGCCTTCCGCAACACTCCCAACAACTGACGCCCCGTCGCCCCCTTCCCATTCGCGTGTTGAAACACCAGACCATTCGCATCCCCCACCGCCCTCCATCTCCTGCCCCAAAGCACCGGGCACTCACCGTCCCCTCCCCCCTTTTCCATGGTCACCCAGGCCCCCACCCTCCTCTGATCTGTCTTGAACTTACGCAACCACAAGCGCACTTCCGACTGCGACACTCGGACCTCTGCCCACTCCACTCCCCGCTCAGCCTTGGAGCCCAAAAGCTCCGACACCCGGAAGGCCCCAGCGAACATCCACACCATGAGCGTCCCAAACAAGCATGTTTCCCTGTCATCCTTGCACACGCGCGGCAGCATCAACACCACTCTGCCCAAAAGCTCCACTGACACCGGCCGCCGCACCTCCCCCCCCCGCCCGCATTCCCGCGCCCAACCCTCCAACATCCTGGACCCCAATTCACCTGCCGACGGGGCGTACCCCCACAGTAGCTTACCCATGAACCCGATCCCTGCCAGCTTACCCGCTATCGTCACTCTCGACAACCCCCTTCCAATCAATTCCAGCAAGTACTGCACCACCTCTTCTTGTCTGTCCCTGCCCGGCGGCCGCCACCGCGCCCCATTCGCCACAAACTCCCCCCAGGCTGCCACCTACGCTGTTCTGGTTGACTCTGCCAAGGATCCTAGAACCAGCTGCAACATCCGGTGTTGCCTATGTCCCACATTCGCGCCGGCAGTGGAGTCGGGTCCCGTTCCGCGTCCTTGGCTAACCCACGGAATCTCCCCCACTGCGAACGAGACAGAGCGTCCGCAATGTCATTGTCAACTTCTGGGACATGCACCGCGCGAAAAGCAATATCATGGCGCAAACAGCCTAGCACAAACACCCGCAGCAGCTTCAGCACTTGCTCATCCCTGGCGGACTGGCGATTTACCACCTGCACCACTGCCATGTTGTCCACATTGAACGTCACTCGGCGATACGCCAGCACCTCTCCCCACAGCCAGATTGCCACTATCAAAGGGAAGAGTTCCAGAAACGCAATGCTCCTTCCGCCCCCTGACCACTCTGGGGGCCATCTCTCTGCGCACCACTTCCCGTTCCAGTAGAGCCCGAAACCTTCGCTACCCGCAGCGTCCGAGAAGATCTGCACATCCCACACCAAGTCCACGTCCCGCTGTAAGGGCACTCCGTTGAACCGGTGCAGGAAAAAACGCCACATCCGCAGGTCCTCCCTCACCCCCGCCGACACGCGCACGCGATGATGTGGAGGCCTCCGCCCCGCCAAAGCCCGGCCTAGACGTCTGCAAAACGTCCTACCGACCCGCACCACCCTGCACGCGAAGTTGAGGTGCCCCAGCAGCACTTGCACTTCCAACACTGTCACCTTATTCTTGGCCACCATCACCTGCAGCAGCCCCAGCATCTGTTGCTTCTTGTCCGCGGGCAGCCTTGCTTCCATCTTTTGTGAGTCTATCTCGATACCCAAGAACGACAGCGCCGTGCCTGGCCCCACTGTCTTCTCCGGTGCCAGCGGCACCCCCAGGTCCACCATGATCTCCTGAAACCTGTCCAGAGCCACCTGGCAGTTCTTGGAGTCCGGTGCCCCGACCAAGAAAAAGTCATCCAGGTAGTGCATGACTCCTTGGTGACCCGTGCTTTCCGTAAAAAACCACTGCAGGAACGTGCTAAAACATTCAAACAGCGCGCAGGACATTGAGCAGCCCATCGGCAACGCCTTGTCCACATACCAGCGGCCGTGAAACATAACCCAGCCGAAAACCGTCCCGAAACCCGTTCCGCAGACGTTCCGCGGCCCCCGCGTCTGGGTAATTGCGTAGGGCCGCCGTCAACTTATCCACCCTAACCGGCGTATGAGCCCTTTGGCCCAGGCCCTTTTCCACCCCTGCCGCTTCCCGACTGCTGCCCGCTCCCGGGTCGTGCCGCTCCCGCCGCCGTGTGTGCGCCACCATACTGCTGACCGGGCGGGCCCCAGCACCGAGTCGCAGGGTGCCCATACCTCCCGCACCCCGAGCACTCATGCCGAAAACGACAGTGCTCTCTTGCACACGCCCCTCTATTAAAGTCCTAGCAGGGCCCCGCGGTCCCGGGCTGGCTCTTGGCTCCCGCCCCCACCCCTCCTCGGGTGGGGCGCCCTTGAAAGGGGTGATATATTATCGGGAGCCCGCTGGCGGTAAAGATAGTTTTGCCCGACCCCGCCAGACCCATCGTGTGCTGCCACAAATCGCAATCCAGCTCGCCCCACTTCGCCTCCGTGTCCCACGCCATTCTTGCCCTGAACTCCTCGTCGTACTGTGCCCACGCAAACCCCCCCCCAGTAATCTGCGCCTTCCGGATAACGTCCATGTACTTAAACAGGGACACCGACCTCTCTGGGAATTTCTCGCAATACACACTCGCGAAAATCAGAAACGCCGCCGTCCAGTTCTCAATTGTAAGCGGCACCCTCGGGCGCTTCTGTAGCTCGTACTCCTCCTCTTTGGACCCTTCCTTCGACCGAACTTCCCTATGCAACAGCTTCAACAATTCCACATACTCTCCCTTCCATATTTTTTCTTTAGTAGCTGCCATCAAATGCGCCCCTAGCGGCTTCGTAACCCCCATATAAGGAAGTCGTTTAAACTTTAATTCTTTGCTGTCAGGCTTTTCGCGCCCTCCTCCTCCGCTGGGGCGCTGCCCGCTGCTGCGCTGCCCGCGGCTGCGCTGTCTGCATTGCCCCCCATGTCCGGTTTCTCCACCTTCCCCTCCGGCAACCCCGAGGCGCCCCCGCCCTTACCCCCAAGCGCAGCCGCATCCGTCCCCACACCCCGGTCCACCACATACCTCCCCTTGCACAACCGATCACCCGCCCCCACCTCCCCTCCTCCCCCCACCCCCACCGACACCATCCGCGGCGTCTCCCCGCCTTTACCTGCAAGCAAAGCATCCCCTCGCCGCTCCTCGACTCTCCTGTCCGCCGATCTGCCACCCGACTGTGTCCGGGCCGACGCAGCACCCAGGCCCCGTGACACCTGTAACAAAGAACCAACACCATTACCGGACCCCCGTCCGCCCGGACCCTCTCTCACTTCACCTTCCTCTGCACTATCTTCTCCTTCCATCAACTCCACACCTCCCCATCTATACTTCCGGCGCGCCACCGGCGGCGCCGACCTAAACCTGCCAGAGGCCCTCCTTTCGCCTCTGCCCTCGCTCAAAGTAAGATAGTCCTCCTTGTCGTTGCTCCATGCTTGCTGCTGTTCCCCAAGCCGCTTGGGCCTTGTGGGTGCTGGGACCGGCGAGCCCGCCTGGGGCCTTCTTGAGCCAGCCGCGCCGTGATCCCGCGTAGTCTCCAGGCTCGCCGCCGGAGGCTCCGCCCTCCCTTCTCCTTGGTGTCGCTGGGCCACCCCAAGCCGTACCAAGTCTGCTTCCCCTCGCCGGCCAACTCCCTGCAATAAAAAAGGTATTGCTGGTGTGCTGGTCCCCTGCCACTGCTCCGCCTCGCCCGCCCAGCGCCACTTCCCCCAGCTCTCCCCTGCCCCCCCCTCCTCCTCGTCCTCGCTCCAACAGAGCCCCCCTACTCCTGCCCCTGCGTCGCCCGCGGTTTCCACCCCGGCCCGACCCACCCCCCTTCCGCCCTCTCCCCGCCACCACCCTGCCCATAAACCACCTCTGCCCGCCCCGACGGCCCCGCCCCCTCCGACCTCGCCTCCCCCATCTGCTTCTCCTCCGCCGCCATGCGGGCCTCTCGGATCCCTTCCTCCCACGACGGAAACACATCCAGCCCCTCCCACTCCCTTTCGCTCTCCTCTGACTCAAAAAGAAGCAGGGACCCCCCCCTATGCCCCTGGTCACCCCCCAGCCCCCCACAGCCGTCCCCACCTGGCCACGCTCCCTGCCTGCAACCCCCGCCCCTCCCCCTTGCCCTCCTCCCTTCACCGTGCTCCTGCCCCTCTCTCCCGCCCCCTGCCGGGCCGGCGAGGGGCTCTCATTATGCCTCCTCATGGCCTGGTCCCCCACCACGCTTCCTCCCCGACCATGCCTTCTTCCGTTCCCCCCCCGCCCCAACCACGCTCCTTTCTCCCTATCACCCGCCCCTCCCTCGCGCCTCCCGCTCTCGTCCAAGGCCCCGCCCCCCCCTCCCGGCCCCCCCGCTACCTTCACAGTCCGCCGGGCGGCCGCGCGACTCCACGCGCGCCCGCTCGGCCTCCATCTCCTGTATCCTTCCCGCCTCCCCGCCTCCCACCGCTCCTTGGAAACGCGGCGAGGCGCCCCTGGCAACGCGCCCCGCCCGCGATCCTCCGTCATCCGGGGCCGCGCTCCTGACATCGGCGCGGCCCCGGCGACTCACCTGAAGCTTTTGCGCCTTCCTCGGTGGCGAGCAGGCCAGAACGGCCGCCGCCACCCGAAACGACGCCTGCCTCACCGGCCGCGCCTCCCGCGGCCCCACCAAGTGGTCCTTCCACCCTGCTTCACTCAGCAGGCGGATGGCCTCAAGCACCCGTATATCCTCCGCTGCCATCACGATCCGACCTGAAGAAAAACTACCACACAGCCCAACCGACGACAAGCTAAAATACTTCACACCCAGCCACCAGGTTACAATACCTAAAATGGTGGCTGGGCGGAAGTGAAGCCCCCTTATGTAGCTCGTTTTTGGGCTTGCTGGTAGGTTTTGGGCTCTCCCAGGCAGCCCAACCGGCGGCAAAATGGCCGCGCCCATGAAACCCCTTCCCCCTCCCAAACCTGCCCGGGGGGCAGACCTCGTGGCTCGGCTGCCCCCCAAATCCCCCTTTGGTCCCCAGGTTAAAGGGAATGTACGGACGCATCACAGAAGGTGCAGATTTGCGGATCTCACCCCCGGGAACTGGTTGTTCGAATGGCTCACAAGCAAACGGTTGTCCCACTCGCGATTGGTGGCTGGTGTTGTACCCTACCACTGCGCGAGCACAGCCCCCCCTTTGCATCCGTCCAGTTAGTTGGAACTGGTTCCGTTACAGGGCAGGGTCGGGCGCATTTCGATCGGCACTGTGGCCATGCCTGGCATTAATACTCTGGCCATGTGATACTGAGGCAGGTCCACCCCACCACTTCCTGCAGGGGGGCATAATTTTCTTTGTGACACGGTATGCCCCGGACATTACCGAGCTTACACAGTATGGGAATTCAGCTTGTCTTTAAAAACAAACTCAGGAGCCCTTGGCGTATCCGCTAAAAAACTGGCACAGTGAAGGCTGTTGCAACATTCCATCTAATTCCTAAAACTGCGCTAGGGAAAAATGGCAGCCATGCTTTCCTCCGGTGGTTTCTGCCCGACTCCCATATAAAAAGCGCCCGTTTTTCTGTATTAGATCGCCGTCGACACATGTAGGTTCCTCCAGACTGATCCAGGTCGGCGTTGATCGGCTTTGGAGCATGAATTAAAAATTTGCAAACATTCGTGACAAGAATTTTCAATTCTATTAAGGACACGGAGGCGAGGATTATGCTTTCTCTATTTCTTTACTACTAACAGCAGCCAATAGAAACACAGTAAAGAAAAACGAAAAACTACAACTCCCATGAGCCCTTAGGCCAACCATAGAGAGTACATGCTATATAAGTCACCATAGAGGACAACACTTCCTCTTTCTTTGTCCAGGAACCATAACAGTCTAAAGTCATTTGAAGAAAAATACCGCCAACCATCCAGAAAGGAAAGTCCGAAGGCAGAACCGCAAATAAATCCAACAGGAAAACAGGCAACCATTCCAAAAGCGCCGAAGGTGCATCAGGAAATACAGCAAATCCAGGATCCAAGGCGTGGAAAACGGTGCCGGAAAGACCAAGATGACAAATCACTTCTGGTCCGAACCTGAAAGAAAAAACAGAGCCGTAACACATATCCCCAAAACCTTTGAAGGTCGCATCACATAGGGTGGGGAAGAATATCAATGCAAAACAATGCAGATCATAGTAAAGCCAAGATGCACATAAACAATGCAGTAGAATACCAATGGGTGGGATAATCCTCGCCTCCGTGTCCTTAATAGAATTGAAAATTCTTGTCACGAATGTTTGCAAATTTTTAATTCTATGGCAGGACAGGAGGCTTCAGATTATGCTTGTTCAAAGCTGTTCCACCACAACAGATGCAATATCAACAATGGGTTTGAAGTAAAATGTCTTAAACACAGTATCAGAAGACCAATCAGCTGTTTTCACAATGTCATGCAAACTTACACCAACATGAAAAGCCTTAGAGGCCATGGCACCCCTCGCGGAGTGAGCTCCAAAGATGGAGGTATCAATTCCTGCTTCAGACATAAGCCAGCGTACCCATCGAGCAAGAGTAGCTGACGCCACAGGCTTAAAAGGTTTTAACAAAGCAATCAATAACTGTCCAGACATATCTTGACGAAGAGGAGCAGTACTCACCTCATAATCCTTTATGCAGCGTACCACACACAATTGTGGGTGGTGAGGAAATGCAGGATAAGTGACAGTAGACAGATTAGTCTTGGTACGCCTGGAAACTGTAAAAGTAACCCCTTCTGGGGAAAAGGAACGACCAGCGAGGTCCAACGCACGGACATCCGAAACACGCTTACAAGACACTAAGCACAAAAGCATTGTCAGAGAAGCGTTGGGAGGCCAAGCCTCCAGAAAACGCAGCACAATGGAGACGTCCCAAAGAGCAACATATTTCGGACATGGCGGTTTAGCCATTCGCACACCACGCAACAATGCAGAGATGAGAGGATGTTCCCCAACAGGCTTTCCGTCGACCAAAGCATGGCCCGCAGAGAGAGCGGAATGGAAAGAATTGACGGTCCTGTAAGCAGAACCAGCAGAAGCGATGGAAGCAAGAAAATTAACCACTAGAGAGATATCTGCAGAAGTGGGATCCAGATTCCGTTCAGAACACCAATCACACCACCTACGCCAAGCTGACGCATAACGTTTGCGCGTGTTGGGGGCCCAAGCTTCACTGATAAATCTCTCAGCGTCTCCAGATAAGCCAGGGACTTTCCAGCGTTCCCCGAGAGACGCCACGCTACAAGACGGAGCTGGCCCGACAAGACTAGAGGATGCGGGTGGAGCAGAGGATCCAACAGCAAGTTCCACCTCGCTGGAAGCAGAAATGTTGTCGAGCAACTCATGTCCAGAAGGTCCGGAAACGAAGCTTGAGCTCTCTAAAGAGGAGTGATCAGAACAATCTCCGACAGAAACTGTTTCGTCCTGGCCAAGACTCGCGGAATCATCGCGAACGGGGGAAAGGCATAGCAAAGCTGAGGAGGCCAAGTCTGGAGAAAGGCATCCGTGGCGATGGCCTCCGGATCCGGACGCCAGCTGTAAAACCTGGGTAGTTGAGCATTGAGGCGAGAGGCGAAGAGATCGATCCAGGGGCGACCCCAAAGGCGAGACAGGGAGCGAAAGACCCGAGGGTGAAGACGCCAGTCGCTGAAGTCCAGTAGATGGCGAGAGTTCCAGTCGGCCACTTGATTTTGGCGACCTGGAAGATATTCTGCAATAAGAGTGATCTTTCTCTGGAGGCAGAAATGCCAGAAATCCTTCGCAATCTCCGCTAACAACTTCGACCGAGTCCCCCCCAATTTGTTCACATATCGCACCGCCGAGATGTTGTCCATGCGAAGCAAAATGCAACAGCTGGTGGCTTGTGGAGCCAAACTGCGGATCGCAAACGATCCCGCCAGAAGCTCCAGGCAGTTGATATGAAGGGCTAATTTGTCCTGAGACCAACGGCCGCCCGTCGTCAAGTCTCCGCAACGGGCTCCCCAGCCCCAAAGACTCGCATCCGATTCCAAAACCAGGTCCGGAGTCGAGCCGAACAGAGCTTTCCCGTTCCAAGCTTCCATGTGATGGAGCCACCACATCATCTCCGACTTCGCATCCTGGGACAGAGGAACCAGGTCGGAATACCGAAGACCCTTCTGCAAGTGTCTGATTTTGAGGCGTTGCAAGGCCCGATAATGCAGAGGGCCCGGAAATATCGCCTGGATGGAAGAAGCCAACAGCCCGACAATCCGAGCGATCGACCGCAACGATACGTTCGTTGCAGACAACAGTGACTTCAACTCCCTCTTGATAGACCTGACTTTCTGGGCAGGTAAAAGAAGTTGGCAAGAGACTGAATCCACAAGGAAACCCAGAAACTCTATCGATTGAGTGGGAAGTAAATGAGACTTCTGCGGATTCACTAGAAATCCGAGAGACTGAAGTAGATCGACTGTCCAAGACAAATGGGAGCGCAGTTGTAGAGGACACTGAGCCATCAAAAGAATGTCGTCCAGATACACTATAAGTCTCACCCCCCGCGCACGCAGTGATTCCATGACGGGTCGCAGGGGCTTCGTGAAGCACCATGGGGCGGACGAGAGACCGAACGGGAGTACCGTGTATTCGAACCAGTTCCCCAGCCATTGGAACTGCAGAAAACGGCGATGAGGCGGAAAGATGGGAATGGACAAGTAGGCGTCCTTCAAATCCAGGCGAACCATCCAGTCGCCCTTGCGAAGAAGATCCCTGAGAAGATGGATGCCCTCCATCTTGAAGTGACGATAGATCACCCCGTTGTTGAATTCCTTGAGGTTGAGTACAAGGCGAGACCCTCCCCCCTTCTTCTCCACCAGAAACACATTGCTGACGAACCCCTGTGGATGGAGGTTCGTTCGCACAATGGCCCCTTTGAGAAGAAGGGAATCGATTTCCTTGGAGATCACCTCGCGATCTCGTTGGGAAAAAACAAGGGGAGAAGGGACGGGACCCTGAAGAGGAGGGTGGTAGAACTCGATGTGGTACCCCTGCACTGTTTGCAATATCCATGCATCGCTGGAGATCGAGCGCCAATTCTCTAGAAAACACTGAATCCTGCCACCCAAAACAACACTGTCGAAAGGAATCAGGCTCACCTGCAGAGGAGTAATCCTGTCGTCCTCCCTGGTTACCACCGTAGCCTCCCTTGTTGCCTTGGCCTCGACCTTTCCGGGAGGGGTAGAAGGTGGATTTGGATCCGGAATAGGACTGCTGCTGTTGCTGGCGCTGTCCGCCTCCACCCTGATGGGACTGCTGGCCACATTGTTGACCAGAACCTCGGCCGAACGAACGTCCCCCAGAACGTCCGGCCTTGGCAAAAACCGGGCGGAACGCCCTACGCAAAGAAGATTGCGCCTTGTCTAGGCCACTAAAAGTCGCCACAAACTTAGTCAGCTCTTTCAAAAACGGCTGACCAAATAACAGACCTTGAGCTAGAGCACCGGATTCGGAAGTAGCCAGCTCTGACAAACGTGGATCCATTTTGATCAAGATGGAACGCCGACGTTCCGTTGAAAGGGCACAGTTTGCGTTCCCCAAGAGACAGATAGCCCTTTGGGCCCAGCCAATTAGGACATCGGGATCAATGCCAGATGCCTCCCCTTGGGCTTGGTATGCCAGATCCAGGATTTTTGTCAAAGGACCAAGGATATCCAGTAACTTGTCTTGGCACAGGCGCCAAGAGCGGTCAATACCCTTCTTGGGATCCTTATTAAATTTCTTAAGGTAAGTCAAAATTGTGGGATCGACCTCCGGACTATCAGCTAATTTGTCCGCCAACTCCGGACGAGGGCACTCAGAACGTAACCGAGCACGCACCTCCTGATCAAAAGAGTCGCGGATATGGTCTTGAATATAGTCCGCGACTTCTGGGGCAGGGCACCAAATCTTGGAGTTAGGGTGTATGATGTCTGTAGGCTCAAAGGTCAAGATTGGGGGATGTGGAGAAGCGTCCACAAAATGTTCCTTTCGGGACTTTTTTGCCGGAGGGGGACCAGAGGGACCAGAAGATGATGAGGAAGAGGTATCTTCAGTGTCTGGAGCAGGAGCAGACAAAGACCTGGCCAAACGAACAAAGTCAGACCTGTGAGGGTTACTGGGTGACTTAGAGGAATGCATAGAAGCAGAGGATGGAATCCAACCCTGTTGTTGGGCATAGTCAGCCAAATGACGTTTCAGAGGCCCAATGGCACGGACCAATGCAGTATTAACAGACTGCTGAACGCCTTGGTCAAGGGCATCGACTAAATCATACTCAAATGATTCCTCCTGCTCCTCCTCATAAAAATATTCCTCAGCATCGACGTAGTCTGCCATGGTGATGGAGAAAAAACAATGCACTGAGGAAAAACAGGTAGAACAACTAGAAACAAACAAGAATCCAAATATACCGAAGTATATCTAGAGGCCCACAGCAAAACCAATTGCAAGGAATAGGTCACAATCAAGTGACTCCGACAGGGGGGGTGACAGCCCCACGCAAGCTAAAAAGGCAGAGCCACAACTCGACCCAAAACAGTTAGAATAAAATGTGGAGGGACCAGCTTGCGTGAAAAGAACACCCTAGGCACCGCCTCTAAAAGTTATGCAGCCCAAAACCTTCCGAGAGGTAGAGGGCGTCAGAGGAGCTCTCCGGCAGGCAAGTGGGCAGAGGCAATGAGGAAAAGCGCCGCCTCGTAGCGTTCACAAGCTCCTGTCACACGGAGCGTCAAAAGCCACCAATGCGCATGCGCGGTGGCGTGCCTGCTTCCCGGAAGAGGAGCGGCGCGCGACACGCGCGCGCAAGTCCCCGAGCTCCGGTCCCACTCCACCGAAGCACCAACGCGGGCACAAAGCGCCCGCAAGGCCAGAGAGGCGAACACGCGCTCTCAGAAGCACACAACAACGTGTAAACCTGAAAGACAAACGCCGGTGGCAGTGCAACGCGCAAAGCGGCTGAACACAAACGCTAAAGCGAAACCGGCATACAGGTAAACAATCAATTGAACAGTGCCATGAAACACACAAGTAAGAATGAAATACAAAAAGCACTTAACTGGCTGCGAAGCAGCAAAGAAAGAGGAAGTGTTGTCCTCTATGGTGACTTATATAGCATGTACTCTCTATGGTTGGCCTAAGGGCTCATGGGAGTTGTAGTTTTTCGTTTTTCTTTACTGTGTTTCTATTGGCTGCTGTTAGTAGTAAAGAAATAGAGAAAGCATAATCTGAAGCCTCCTGTCCTGCCATAGAATTGCAGTAGGGCCAGCTGTTTGAGCAGAGGTGTCCACGAACCGCTAGAAGCGCTTTGCAATGCGGAAGTGCAGGATATCTTCCAGGTCATTTGTGACCGTCTTAGAACTTCGCACAGGGGGGGAAAAACTGATAACGTTCTTAATTGTAGCATTGTGAGACACGTTTCAAAGCCTTCAAGGTAAATAAATAAATGCAAATATTTTCAGGAAGGTTCACAGTAGTTGACGCAATTCATATAGGAACAACACGTATCTTTTGCAATTGGGCGTTTGAAGATAATACCTACCTTAGTGTTTGACTACGATTATACTGTTCGTGTTACAAGCTGGCAATTGCGGTACAGAACAAAAGGGCCTGGAGCTGGCCCGGGGGTATGTGCGGGCCCCCAGGAGACGAGTCTTATCGAACATTGGAAGTTTACTCAAAAAAAAAAAAAAAAAAAACTCATATGACAAAGAGCCACAGGATGAAAGGAATAAACTTTATAAGTTTATAAAAAAGCGAGACTCAATATAAAAAGTGCAACATCCACAAGGCAGTCGGGCGTAAAAGTATTATCTTTTCCTTGAGGGTTGCCGTCTCTGTGGGCTTTGAGAGAAGTAATTGAACACCTAAAACATAATTGTCACGTGTGACGGAGTTGGAGAAGTTATTTTTACGTGGCTACCTGTCCTGTCTCACTTTCTCGCCCTGAAAGAAGTAATCCGATTACTTAGTTAGATATGCAACCCACCCCAAAAAATAAATAAATAAATAAATAAAACGTGAATCATCTGTAACTAAGTGAATTCGGCTGTATACAAATGACTTTATAAGGGCAGATTTCTACATTCCTCTTTTTATACTAACCAGTGAGGCAGTGGTGTCCGCGGGGTGAAAAATTGTTCAAGGTTAAGGACACAATAAGGTACCCATTCTGAGGTTGCAGCTGAAATTATTGCGTCTGGAGCCATTAGCCTCACTCTCGCTCGGTGCCACGACAAGCGGCTCATTGCAAGTTACCGAATTTTAAATATTCACACTACCTCAATGCGCGCAGCACTGGCAAAGCTGTGGCAGGCGAATTAGGGAATCAGCGTAATCCCGAATGCGGACGTAGAAAGGTACGAAGTTAGAAAGTTTACGTCATTAAAAAAATTAAAAAAAAACTCATACTTCTACAGACCTGGAAGCGCTGCATGCCAATAGGATGTTCGTTAGGTATAAGGCATTGGAATAAGCATGAGGAATAACCCAACCCCACCCTTGGAGTGGAGATGCTTGCGGCGTGATTGTGTAAACACGGACTTGCCGGAAGGTGGCAGGTGCAGTTAGGAAGTCACCGCCCCCCTCATGCGCAGCAGCCCACACGAGGTGGGCTGTTAGCCCAGTTGGTCAGAGCGGGGGTGCCAGTACCGCCTAGGCCACAGGTTCGATCCCGGTACAGGCCGAGTTGAATTTAAAAAAAATAAAAATAAATAGGGTTCATTTTGATCAGGTCTCTAGGCGACTTGGCCACAGGTAGCTCATCCTGGGAAAACCTAGCGAGAGAATGCAACATGTGGGAAAGCACATTGACATACTACAACACACAGCAAATGTTTCAGTGGGAGGCGAACTCCCAAGCGCACCAGGCAGAAAGTGCGCAGTCACAAAAAAAAAAAGAAAGTGCTGCGAAGGTGAGCGCAGCCGCGCACAAGTTCACAGGGCCGGCGCAGAATACGTCAGGCGGGCTTTTTTCCTTGGATCTGCCTCAGTCGCCCAGAGCCGTTTGGCCACGACAGAGTTTAGCTGTCAGAAGGAAGGTGGAGAGTCAGTGGAATACCCTTCGGTGCCGCAATAGAGCAGGCAGGCCACAAAAAATCACGAGAGCTGGGGGGAGCCGCAGGAAGACGTGCGCCTCACTGCGGCGTGGTGGAAATTGGTACAATGGTTGGCTAAGGAGACACACCGACAGGGCGGTGTGTAGGAAGTAGGCCACTCATTTTGGGATGCCGCCCGGCAGGGTGAGGTGGCCGGGCCAAGGAGGGGAGTAGCAAACGGAGACGGCGCTCACGGCCCAGACCCGGCCGGACGGCAGGGCACAAAAGGTAGCGAGTTGGGGGCCTAACTCCTTGGAGAAGCTACCCCTCCCTACACGCAAAGGGCGCGGGTGACCAACCAAATGGTGGCCCCAGAGGTAACACGACAAAGAGGACTACCAAGGACTAACAAAAGAACTGGTTTGGTAGGCGTGCCATCTACGAACTGAATGTACCACAATATGATCTACACAATATGATGATGAC
The DNA here is from genome assembly GCF_964263255.1 of Lissotriton vulgaris. Classification (NCBI taxonomy): domain Eukaryota; kingdom Metazoa; phylum Chordata; class Amphibia; order Caudata; family Salamandridae; genus Lissotriton; species Lissotriton vulgaris. Next base: position 1,700,898,527 of record NC_141687.1, read on the forward strand.
ACGTATGATTTATGACCCACAATGTGATCGGCACAGTATGATGATGACATGTATGACTTATGACCCAGATTTGATTTACGACTATGAGGATGACATGTTTATGACCCAGATATGATTTATGACTTTAATGATGATATGTATGATTTATGACCCAGATATGATTTACGACTATGAGGATGACATGTTTATGACCCAGATATGATTTATGACTATGATGATGATATGTATGATTTATGACCCAGATATGATTTATGACCCAGATATGACAGTTCGCAAATTACACAATGTAACCAAGGTTCATGCTAACAGTGACTGGATAACCAATCTGTATATAATCCCAATAAAACTGCGGCCAACAACCACCACCACAACTACGACTTGGTTGGCTAAGTTTATTGGGGATAACAAAGTTATTGGTCTGGGGAAGACATTTGCCACGGTATGGGGGAGTGCGAGGGTTATGCTCGGTGGCTCTGGAATTCACCACATTTGGCTGTATGCTCTTCCTTTATTTAAACTCCTCTTGAGTCCCCAAAAGCACATCTACTTGATGAGGCGTTCCCAGCGGTTTCTAGTTCTGCTCAGCATGGGTGCACCATTTTCATTGATGTACTATGTATCACTTAAGTTACATTTCTCCTAATACAGCGCTTAGATGTAAGTAAGTGCTCTTTATTTAAAATGCAATGTAAAGAATGCTGCAGAGGCAACAGGGGCCATGTCATGAGTGAGTGAGTGAGTGTCATGGTGGAGCTCAGAACTGTGTGCTGGTTCAAGAAATTGCACTGTCTAAAGCACAATACACCGAAATTTGTGCATGAGCGCCAGACTGCCCAGAAACAGGGAACTGTGGTTGCCTTTCTTCCTTTCTGAGGTGTGCAGTCTGCAACATCCATCCATGCGTGACAAGTTCCCCTGATTCTGGCACAGTCTGAACCACGGCTTTATTGCTCCATTGATACTGTAATGTGAAATAGTTTGTTGCACCCTGTCCCTAACTTCAAGTCCCCTTGTTTCAACTTGGGAACCAGTGGGTCCCACAGATCATATGAAGGCCCAAGCAACTGGCAATCCTGACGCAACTAGCCAGTTTCCACATACAGGCCTGTGAACGTTGATGCCCAATTCCAGCACGAGCGGCCCCACTCCAGAGAACTAACTCACCCGGCACTATGAGATCTAACTGACGCCTTATTAACCCCATCACAGAGAAGCCAACATCTCTGGGGTGGGGTCTGAGCAATAAGGCACAACCTCAGTGAGAGCACCAGAAGTCAACCGAAATCTTTGGAAATGTACTGCCAGGAGTTCTTTAAATTATAATATATTGTTGCAGACCTAGGGCCTATTTACAAGCGGCATGCGCCAATGGAGAGTCACTTTTTATAAGGCTCCGGTGGCGCAGACCAATGCAATGCCACCCTCATAGATATAGAGCTAGGCAGCACAAAGCCCTGCCGCCGTACTCTACCTCAAGGAGACGTTCCATTGACCTTGCTGTGGGTTTTCCAATGCAAAGCTCATGGGTTTTGACACATTCCCAGATTTACAAGGATCTGTAAACATGTGAATGCATCAAAACTATGCGCCTCCCCACATAAAAAGTTACTTTATGTCTCCTGTTTGTTTCTGCTTTCTATGTGTGCTGTATTCTGCAGCACACATAGAAAAAGGAAAACGCTTCCAGACAGCTTCCTGCACAAAAACAAATGTGTCAACAACGCAGACACCCTTGCACCATAGTGCAAGATGCCTGAATTTGCACCAATTTGTGCGCTGGCAGAGAAGAAAGGATTGCACCTTATTTAATTAATTTAGCACATTCCTACCTTTTCCTTTTGACACAGTGCAGCACAGCAAGGAGACTTGTGGCACTGCCCTACACCAACAAGCATTTACAATGCAATAGGTCTCGCAATAGCGATATTCTGATCTATTGGCATTGTAAATGGCATGCCTTTTATAATATTAAAAGGCATTGTAATTTACAATACCAAGAGGTCAAACTTTAGCAAAAGCAAGACCTACTGTATTGTAGAGCGCAGTGTCCGTGAAGCGGACGCAGTGCTCACCGATAAAGTAAAAAAAACAAAAAAGAAAGAAACAGAGTGCGGTGTCCCTGAAGCCAGCGTCACGCTGAACATTATAGTTTAAAAAAAAAGAAAATGGAGTCAATGTCTTTAAAGCAGGCGTCCTGTTCATCTAAAAAGTATTAATAATAAAAAAAAAAGCTTTGTCATTGTACCGCAAGTGCTGTGTGGGTTGGGGCAGTCACTTTTAAAGTTAGAGGGGTATATCTCTCTATAGGCTCGACCGAAAAAAGTCCTGCCACAGCCTGAGCTGACCAGACCCTCCTCCCTGGCATCAGGATAGTGAGAAATCAGAATAGTGAGACAGGGTCTGTCCTATCCACATGGGGACTTTACTGACCTGAGAGGCGGAAGTGCCATTGGCTCCATTCTGGTGCAAGGCGCAGAAGATGGAACTGTGTCATCGTCGACGCCCATTCCTGATTCTCCGAGTCCCGTGGCATACAGAATGAGAAGTCGCCAAAAGTAGGAAAGGTCCATGACAGTAGAGGTGGGTAAAAAACAGCAACAGTCTGGGAAGGTGTCACCCTTGGAAATGAGTTTGTCTACTAGCACGGAAAGAACTATTGCAGGTCACATGAGCAAGTCTCAGTGGGGTCTCAGGTGTGCCCAGAGCCCACTGTGGCACAAGCCTAAAGCAGTTCTGAGTTACAGGCTGCTAAAATTATAATATATTGTAATAATGATTCTCACTCTCTCAACATGTCAGGCAATATTTTATTTATTAACACAGCCCTGAGTGGCCAGTATGAGCCTTGTAACGGTATACAACCTTTACAACGAAACTTTTACCACGCACTACCATTACAACGCAGTCATTGCAACGCAAACCATTACAACGCATTGCGCTGGGGGGCGCTCTAGGATAGGGAATACGTTTAATTTACTATCCAACACCTTCCCTAGTGTCCACGGGGACTGGAGTTGGAATAGTAAATTAAACTTTTCACTATCCAGCACCCCAAAGAGCTATGCATTGTAAAGGCATGCGTTGTAAAAACTGCGTTGTAAAAACCGTGTTGTACAGGTATGAGTGGTAAAAGTATGCGTTGTAACGTCATACATCCCTCCCTGCTTCTCTCTCACAGTGTGCAGGTGGGTAGGATGCTAAAATGCGTGATTATAGCATTTTTAATGCAGACCACCACCCAGCCTCATACACCCTCCTTAAACCACAATAGATCTGAGCACACCCGATCATTATGTCTATAATCCAACAACGAAGTCAAAAAGAATAAAGTGGAGTTTCTTCCACAAAGTACGTTCTAATTGTGTGAAAGCAAGACCTGCTGCACACTTATGTGTAAGTTCAAGCAAAAAAGATGTCACAATGGACATAAAGTTCAAAATCCATGGGCGCAGATGTGGCGCCACCTGACCGCACCCGGAACCGAAACCAGAAACCCAGCGATCACGTCGCTGGAATCTCCCCGCACCACAGGGACTAACCACTCCAGAAGTCTCCACTCTACCCGCGCTGTATACACGTGGACAGATACGCACCCCTGATTTATTCTCGCTAACGATTTAAATACGCAATAATACTGCCCTATAAAGAGTCTCCGCACCCCCGCGGGAGATTTTCCCTTCTGGATAAGTCAACTTGTATCCCGACAGTTACTTTTACCCGGTCTTGAGCGGAGCCGGGTCGGAATTATCACCGGCACCGTGACCTGTGGTATCCTATCCATTGCCCACAGCCCTGAGGAATCGCGGAAACTGTGTTTTCTAGCGACGAAACACGTGTCGGCTGGCTTACTTGAATAATAAAAGAGGAACCGAAATACTGATGTTCCATATCTTCGCCCATGGATTTTGAACTTTATGTCCATTGTGACATCTTTTTTGCTTGAACTTACACATACGTGTGCAGCAGGTCTTGCTTTCATTGTATTCAGTGTGTCTTTCTAAGCACATTTTGAGGGGTTTCAGGGACTTGCCCCTTACCTGCATGCACCTTCTGCATTACAGCATCTCTTCTACGTGTAACCTGAGCAGTGCGCCCGGTATTTCCCTCAAAACTAAAACCCTGTCCTTTTGCTGTACGTTCTAATTGTGTCACTGGTCAAATGTCCTTTCAATTGGAAATTAGACAAAGTCTTGAATCAGGTCCTTCCGTTAACTTTTATTTTCATTTTTCAAAACACGAAAAACAACAGCAGCCAACGCACGTTTCGCACCCTTGGCTTTTTCAAGGCTGCAGAGAAACATGTACATAACGTTTTTGTACACTGTGACACCTTAAGGTCACAATTGACAATAAGACATACAAATGCCCTCTTCATGCATGATGTGACTATAAATGTGAAACAACAACAGGATGCTAACCGATTCAGAGACATTGATGTTTAAACAGACACCAGGAGACAATGTGAGGGGAAACAACCTCTGGTGTCTCCAGTCTCTCTGCTGTGATTTTATGCCATACGGCACTTCCAACAAATACGTAATTATTGTTACAGTTACAAACATTTATGGGTTAAAAAAGAAAGAAATATGTGTAGGAACAGAGCCTCAACCTTGCAACCGCGTCTATTGATGTGATAGAAATGAAAAGAAAAAATGTGTACTGTTTTGAGATAGAAAGATCCACCGCCTATCAAACAATTTCAAAACATGAGGATACATGTCGTCCTCACTCTAATCATCTTGTAGGTGACTGAGCGCTAATTTTATACCTGGCCTCACCTCTGATTTGGAATTTTCGTGTTCATTTATAAAAATTTACCTCCGTATTAATTATTACTGCAAAGAACAAAAAATAAATGTCCCCATCAGGAGGTATATCCTCACATATCCCTTTCTGAGACAAAGTATGCTAGCATGAGTCAAAGGCTCTCGTTGAGGCAACAATATGATAATTGCTAATATCGGACGAAGTGTCACCCCAAACGGGCAGTAGAGAACTGCTTTCAAAATAATGGATCCTTTCCAAGCGTTGCCTCGCTTAAATGATGACTGCTTTGTTCCTTTAGGGCTTGTGTATTTATTCAGACCTTGATAAGTCCATCCTATAGGACTATAACGAAAAACAGGAAGGGCGGAGTAAGGAACAAAAATTCACCATATTAAACACCTTATATGTGACCATATTATCTAACTAAACGTGTAATTCTATGTCAGGACGGAGGCGAGGATTATGCAGTCCTTTCTTCTCTTTATTTCGACAGCACATTCAAAGTAGAAACCAAAACAAAACTTCAAACTACATCTCCCATGAACACATGGGGCACAGTGTCCATAGTAACAGCCGGCCAATGGAGATGGTGCTCGCTGTATAACCAGTGCTGACGTCCCTTCCGCTTCCTCTTTCTTCTCTGCTCGTCAGATAAGTGACATTTATTTTCTGACGTGTTTATGTTACTGTGACTTATTGATTGATAGCCTGCTTTTGCCTGTGCTTTTCCCTGCTCTGTACGCGCGCTTCTTCGCGCGGCCGATTTGACACGCGACAGGCTCTGCCTGCGCGTCCTCACGCATATCGCGGACCGTGACAGGAGCGCTTCGCGCTCTTTCCCGGCTCTGTGGGGCGCCGCTTCTCACGGAGACGCTGCTCGGCGGCCTATCTCCGTTTTGACACGGCGCACTGAGGCAGGTTCTTCTGCCCTCACCAACCCTCGCCCTGACACCGGCTCTCGGTGATTCCACACGCGCTAGTGCGCAACGCCCTCTAGTGGCGAGTTGAGGTATTGCACCTCTAATTTTTCTGACAGATTGCTGTCTGGGCACCGGCGAGGGGGCTACCTTTAGAATTAATTAAGGTGTTTGGTGCCTACACCCTCCATAATGCAGTCTTCGGACCAAGATACTAATAACAACCAAGAGGCAGAGGAGTTCCACCTCGCCCAACCCTTCCCGCCTGCGGTGGGCCACGCGTTGTCGCAGGCCCTGGACTCGGTGCTTGCGCCTCTGCGGGATAGAGTGGACGCTCTCGCCCAAAGTATTCCCGGGGTGTTTGGCGCTGCAGGCCCTGCGGGCCGTGGGTCCAAAAGCTCGTTGGGGGGGGGGGGTAAAAAATCAACTAAGCGTCCTGCGGGGCACTTGGAAGAGTTCGAGCGTTTGCGAGACTCTTTCCGCAAAAGTGCGCGGACACTGAAGCATATACCCTGCCGGGAGGGGCTTTTGCCCGGAGATGAGGGCGACGAGGTCGCACAAGACACGGACCAGGAGGATGGTTTCCCCTTGGAGGGAGAGGGTGTCTCGGGGGACGAAGGTTCCTCGGATGAGGATGATGGCTACTGGGGTAGACCTTGGCGCCCGACGCCTCATTCCTCGGGATTCCTAGAGAGAGAAGACACTCCCTCGGACATGTTTAACCCGACGAGCATTTACCACCCTAGGTCGTCGGAGTGGGTACCGGACCCCAAGGTGGCGGCTTACGCTGCAAGCAAAGTGCGCCAACCCCTGGAAAGGGAAGTTAAGACACGCATGCGAGGTGAATGTCCTCGCCCGAAATTAGAGGGCAGGGTGGCCACCACGCCGGATATTGACGAGAAGCTTTGTGCGTTCTTCGCAAAGTTCATGCGGGACCCGAAGAAAGGCATAGATGGCTCCTGGCGAGCCTGCCAGGACAAACTCCTGGACGCGGTAGGACCCGTGACGCAAATTATTCAACTGGCTGAGCGAGCCAAGGAATCGGGAACTCCGATGTCCACGGAGGTCGTGGCGGCTGGGCACAGCGAGCCCTGTGCTTCCTAGGGAACGCGAACTGTGCGTTAGCGGCTGAGCGTGAAGTATTTAGGGGTTCCCAAGGCCTACACGCTCCGTAGATAACCCACTCACACTCAAGAACTGTTGGCACGGAAACTGTAAAATGCAAAGAACAAGTTTATTAAAACCCCATGGGGTGGTGGTACACTCAAACAGCACCCTTCGGCAATGCAAGAGGTATCACACCGAACACCGGTGCAACCTCATATTATATACAGTTTTGGGGCAATAAAAGATAGGCGGCACAAGTTAAGACACATTTTCGAGACATATATGGTCATGTTTTGGAATACTGCCAACCCATTGGAGGGTTTCAAACCCACTGGTCAGTTTGATGCACATTCCTGAAGGTATACGGGTCAGTGGGATGTGCGCATGTGTGGTTTGACCAGTGCTAAAAATAGCCTGTTGCTGGGCAGATAAGAGTGGTCAGCGGAACGGACAAAGGACTAAAGGGCACGTCGGCCACGAGGCCGCTCATGGTCTAAGATGGCCGCTGCAACATTCAAAATGGCGTTATCGTATATAGCCAAGTTAAGGAGGACAACGTGTAGGTTTCAGCTAATCGCTAATGCGAACGGGCCAATTACGACAGACGACCCTTTTAGCGTTTAGCTGAATCTACCTCATAATGAACATAGTCAGGATGTTCGTCCTCGATGTCGATTAACATAATTTGTGTCACCTCTTTGTGTAGCATCATTTTGTCGTGGGCAAGAGCTCGTCTCGATGGTAAACAGGCTGATAGACACATTGAACATAAAGCAGGGCCACATTGAATACACAAGCAGATAAAAAACATTGCTCCCACAAGTATGCAGAGAATTGTCAACAGTTTCCAGCCCCACGTCGCAATCATGGACCAGAACCATCCTGAAAGTGTCCAAGTCCCATTGTCTGGGTGTATCTCAGCCGCTATCTTATGCAGTTTGGAAATAGCGTCATACACAGATGGGGAATTGTCCGGGACGTATACACAGCAGCTGCTTCCGATAATTCTGCATGCCCCCCCACGATCAGCCAAAACAACGTCCAACACCATCCTGTTTTGGAGGGTGACAATTCTGGAAATCTGTAGTTCCTCGGTAATATTCCCCAGGGCAATGGCAGTGTCATTCGCAACAGCCTCGACAACGCGTGTCAGTCGTCTTATTTTCCGGCTGTTCAGTGCAGCCCCCACAAAGGAGAATAGTCCCAGATTGAAATCCACATACTGTTGTAACGCAGTGTCCGTTTGATCAATGTCCTCTAGGGCAACAGTTCGTTTAACCCTGTTCAAAACGAAATCGTGGTACAATGTGTAATCATTGTGGTACATCGGAGGGGCAATGAATACAGGTGGTAGCACAAACGATACGTAGCACGTACCCAACCACCCCACTGGAAGCTGATGGTACCCCTTCGTTCCACAAATAAAGTAGGTGTTTCGAGATGCAACAAATAAAATGCCATTCGGGCTATCAAACGTGAGAGTAATGTTACATTCACTTTTCCCTACTGCTATCGTGCCCTTATTTCTAATACATAAATCGGCTTTTGTAGCAATGACATTTATGACATGAGCACTAGATACGTTCACATTTCGCTGATTGCTATATATGCGTGGAGCAGATACATTATCAGGCCTGTATTCTTCCCACTCGAAACGTGTACCCTCAGCCCGGGGAAACCCATCCTTGTCATGGTAACATACTTTATTCAAACGGAAAAGCACCCCCCCTTTAGTTGGCCATCTCAGAGTAAAGAGGAGGGTGTACCAGGCATTGCATGACCCATTGTGCGAAAACGGGAGTGGAATAAGTGGGGTGCCCCCTCTCTTCTGGTGCCCAGGCAACATTCCACACACCCAGCAATTAGAAGTATTGGTCATATTATGCGTGTGGTGAAGAATCTGAATGAAGCTGTTATTTAAATACGTTTGGCGATGGCGCTCTTCATGGAATGGCAATGTAAAATGAAAATGTTCAGACGGTGCCGGGGTAGTCGGCAGCAAATGTTCACGTACAGGCACCACAAGTTCGACTACCCAGGCCATAACAGCTATCACCACAATAGTTAGAACAAAGAGAAAGGCACCCAATATTTTCTTATCACGAGATGCCGTTGATGCCATAGTTCAAGAAAGTTTGTGCAAAGTTCAAGTGGCACAAATTGTTCACAATGTTTTTCACAAATTGTCTCAGATACACGTGAGTGTATACCTAAAAAAAAAGAAAAAATGCGGTGCTGAACTCCGAGGTAGCCGTTGTTTTCTTCTCCGGGCCAAGACGGGTGTCGCTACTCTGGCAGAACTGACCCCCCCCCCCTTGGAATTCCCGGTTTCCGTTTCACAAACCTGGAGCGGTAACCAACCAGTCTTAAAAAGGAACAAAAAAATCTTCTTATCGCGGTCGTAGATTGTAGCGCTCTCTTCCAGTAGCAGATTGGTCCGGGAAGGCTCCCTCCACTTCGGCCGACGTCACAGCTGGGCTCTTTTCTTTCTCCAAGATCTCCTTATAATCAGTCAGCACAGCAGGAGTCACCAGATCCGGAGAGACTCGGCGACAATGTGTCGAATGCACCCACCGCTTCCTGTTGGTCACTCGTACTGCGGTGCGGGTCGCCAGGAGGACCTGCTCGGGGCCCTTCCACCTGGGTTCCAAACTGCTTGCTCTCTCAAACGAGCGGATCATCACATGGTCCCCAGGACGAAGATCGTGGCCCTCTCCAGTAGAGTTGTCAGGGAGCGCTTCTCGAACCTGTTGGTGAATAGAGAGCAAATCATTTGTTAATCGTGCCAAATAATCATTCATCATAACACAAGGCACATCATGTATTAATCGCGGCTTGGGCACCCCCCAGATATTCATAGGGCGGCCAAACACCACCTCATAGGGCGTAAGGCCAGTTCGTGAGTGGGGTACTGATCTGAGAGATAGTAGTGCTAGCGGCAATGCATCTGGCCACTTCAACGATGTAGACGCCACGATTTTGGCCAGCTTAAGCTTCAAGGTGGCATTGTACCGCTCGACCAAACCTGCTGACTGAGGGTGGAAGACAGCGTGGAACTTTTGCTGAATCCCTAACCCCTTCAGTACATATTCCACAATCTTTCCAACAAAATGGGGCCCATTATCGCTCCACAAAAATTTGCAAACTCCAAAGCGAGGAAAGAATTCCTTAAGCAACACCTTAGCTGTTGTCAAAGCCGTATTGTCTTTCGTGGGGTAGGCCTCAACCCATTTGCTAAAAGCACACACCACCACTAGGACGTACTTCAGGTTATTGCAGCGCTCGAGTTGGATGTAATCCATTTGAAGCACTTCAAACGGTGCAGAAGGTGGAACGAACCCTCCTTTCGGAGTATGAGTCCCCTTTCCAGGATTGTGTTGCAAGCATACCAGGCAGGTCTGCACTACTCTCTTTGCAGTATTCGCAACCTCGGGATGTTCCCAAACTCGTGTTAAAAGCCGAGTGATTGCAAGAGCCCCGACATGGGCCAGTCCATGTGTCATCTGGACCATCGCCTGTAAGTAAGCCGCAGGCAATTTCCACTTCTCCATGTCTTTGCTTCTCCAACAACCCTCGTCATCTAGTACCCCATCTGCTGCCCAAGCCGCAAGCTCAGATTCTGTAGCTGATTTTTGAATATCCTGTATCTCTGCTCTAGCATCACTCCATCGCTCGGCCTGTGATTGTACCACGTACATAGGGGAGCTAGTTCGGGACATAGCCGTTTGCCTTGCTATGCTGTCTGCAAAGGCATTTCCTTCACCCACTTTATCCGTAATCTTCTTATGGGCACTGCACTTCACTATCGCTACTTTTTTAGGACTGAGCAACGCGTTTAGGAGATCACGCACTAGCTCTCCGTGCATAATGTGCTCCCCGTGTGATGTCAGGAACCCACGTTCCCTCCAAAGAAGCCCGAAGTCATGGGCCACTCCAAAGGCATACCGGCTGTCCGTGTATATGTTCACACATAATCCGGCACTCAATTTGCAGGCTCTTGTTAAAGCTATCAGCTCTGCTGCCTGAGCCGATTTTTGTGGTATTCTAGCTGTTTCTACCACCGTCTTAAGAGTCGTGATCGCATATGCTGCGGAAGTCGTACCATCTGGCAGCCTTAAACACGATCCATCAACCCACAGTTCCCCGTCCACATCAGGAAGTGGCACATCCTGTAAGTCAACACGACCCTTTGTCTGTTCCTCAGTCAGGAAAACACAGTCGTGATGTTTTTCTTCCTGACCCTCCTCGGCCGGATAGGGCAATAAGGTGGCAGGGTTCAAAGTAGCGCATCTTTTCAATGTTATGTGTGGCGCTAAGAGTGTCAGCTCGTATCCTGTAAGTCGTGCACTCGTGAGGTATTGGGTCTTTGTTTGGTTTAACAGGGCATCTACCGCATGGGGGACTAGCACCAACAATTTGTGTGATAACACTATGCCCTCACTCTGTCGTATGGCTACTGCTGTTGCCGCTACTGCTCGAAAACACCCAGGCAGCCCTCGTGCTACAGGATCCAAAATGGCAGAGAAGTATGCACATGGTCTCTGCTTATCCCCGTGTAACTGCACTAACACTGACAATGCACACCCATCATTCTCGTGTACGTACAATGTGAAAAGTTTTGTGTAGTCTGGTGTCCCTAACACGGGTGCGGAACAAAGGGCCTGCCTCAACTGTTCAAAAGCTTTCTGGCATTCATCTGTCCACTCAAGAGGCATCGGTGTAGCTTTGGACAGTAATGCTAGCAAAGGTTTTATGATATGTGAAAAACCCATGATCCATTGTCTACAAAAGGATGTCAACCCTATGAAGGCACGCACATCTCTCTGCGGGCGGGGGACTGGTGTATCTAAAATTGCTTGAATTCGATCAGATGTTAATGCCCGCCCCTCCTTAGACAACAGATGACCGAGGTAGGTCACCTGGGGTCTACAGTATTGAAGCTTTTTCTTGGAAACCTTGTGATTGTTTTGTGCCAAAAAGGAAAGCAGTGCAAGCGTACTCTGTTCACATTGTGCATAGGAGTCGGCGGCAAGCAAAAGGTCATCCACATACTGGATGAGCGCAACGCCAGACTGCAATTTAAAGGAATCTAGTTGTCGTTTCAAAGTCTGGCTGTAGATGCTAGGGCTTTCGGTATATCCTTGGGGAACACGACAAAATCTATACGATGTATTATTGAGCGTAAAACCAAACAGATATCTGCTATCTGGGTGCACAGGGATGGAAAAGAACGCATTCTTTAAGTCAATAACGCTAAAGGTGGTGGCCGTCGGTGGAACCAAAGTGAGCAAAGTCGTGATATCAGACACCACCGGGTATTGGGGAATGACAATTTTATTTATCTCACGCAAATCAATAATAAATCGGTAGATTTTGCCATCTGAGTCTCTCTTAAGAATCGGTAGAATAGGGCTGTTACAAACATTATAAGGGACCTCCTCCACCACCCCTGCAGAAATCAAGTCCTGAACAATATGTGTCAGTGCAATTTCACCTTCTTTCGAAATCTTATACTGTGGCACTCGTGGCAGAGGGGCCCCCTCCTTAACAGTAATGCGTATTGGTGGAATGCGCATCTCTCCCACATCCGTATCTGAGGTCGCCCACAACGTGTGCGGCAGGGAAGCCAAAGCGGGGATGTCTAAAATGGCATCAAATCTATCAGGGTCAGGGCAATCATCAGGGTCAGGGTAATTGTCGTTCAGAATAACCCGCACTCCCTCTGGAGCGCAGCGTATTGTTGCTCGAAAATATTTAAGCAAATCAATGCCCAGGATATTGTCTGGGGTATGGGGTGATAACAAAAATTGGCCAAAACTAAAGTATTTGTCAATGCATAGTGCAAGGGGCTTGGACAATGGGCTGGGGGAGGGTGTGCCATCAAACCCTACACACGTAATCATTTCGCCAGACAGGGGAGCCCTCGGAACCAAGTTTTTCGACAGAGCACTTCGAGCAGCTCCTGTGTCGACTAGAAATTGATCAGTAGAACCCAAAATACCCGCTGTTACATATGGACCTTGCTGATCTACCGGCACTTCAACTGATTCCTTACCCCATCCTACGCAATCCTATGCATGCACATAATCCTGATGTTCCACATTCTCTCCTTCCGAAATCTGATATTGATTCCGTCTATCAAACGTATTTCGTTCGTCCTGGCCACGGCCCCTCTCCTCAACCTGTCTACGATCACCTCCACCACCTCTCGTTCCAGTATAACCTCCTCTTGACCTTCCACTGCCTCGACCACACTGACTACGCTGTTCACGAAGTACCGGACAATCTTCGGCCCAATGCCCAAACTCCTTACAATAAGCACACTGATCCTCCGCAATGTCCGTACGACCATACGACGCGTTTCCTCCACCTCGTCTACCTCTATCATTCCCTCTACTCTGTGTTCCCCGGACTTGCGCCAACATCACCTTCGTTTTCAATTCCTTCGTCTTTTTCTCTACACTTTCTTTAGCCTCCACTTCCTGCCGCTCATAATACTGAGCCATAGTTAACAAGGACGCAGGGGTCGCCGTGGCCCAGGAACTTTCACTCGACTTCAATCGCTTTGCAATCTCTGGTAGGAGATTAGCTACATACTTATCTACAAACAAATGCCGACCCGTATCGTCTGTTAAAGATTGACCACTGTAATCATGAAAGGCCTCCTCGAAGCGCGTAAAGAAATCTGAGACCGTTTCATCGGGTTTCTGCTTGCACGATGTTAACATAGTCCAATCAATCTTTTTGGCGGGAACAAGCGTTTTTAATTTACACAAAATAGCTGCCGGGAGTTCTAGGATTAGCTGACAAGGCTTGCATGCTGGTTCCCTGTCTAAATCTGCAGCATTTATTTCTTTCTATGTCCCTCCCAATATTGTCTCATCATTATTTTTACGAATCTGCCGCCACATATCAGGTGGTAAGATCAACCCAAAAAACAAATCTATATCTACAAGAGTCATCACACAAGACGATATAGCCCCCTCCACCCCCTCATAAAATGCCGCTGGATTTTTTCGGAGATCAGGTAAAGAATTTTTCAATGCCATGACATCTGCTCTATTCCATGGAGTGTAAACCCAATTATACACAAAGTACCCTTTCGCGTCCTTCGACAATTTATCATCATCCGTACCTTCCCCTTTTGGTGGAACATACAAAGGCGCGGCTTCACGCATAGGCATAACATGCAACGCAGAATTCTTATCTGAACCACAAAGAGAACACTCCTTAGCCTCCCCGTTATTTCCCGGCTCGGACTCCTTTTGCCTCCGTTTTCGTTCCTGTCGCAATTGGGTTGTCTCATCCCGCAGCTTGATCAATTGCTTGAACAGGTCGTCAACATCTGTAAGATCAAAATCACCTTTAGCTAAATTCTCACGATACACCGACAAAACTTTAGGCTCTAACGTATCAGAAAGTTCACGATATGCGTTTACAACTTCATCCGCCAGGCTGGACAGAAAATACATTAATTCAAGATCCGACCACCCTTTCTTCTCTGTTAACAACTGCTCCTGAGTAACACAATGCTTATTCACTTTACGAGCCCAACTGCGTAAATGAGCGGACCTCTCCGCAGTAAACCTGAGAGCCGATACCCCTTTCTGGCTCGACCGATCCTGTCCATCATCCTCGGAATCCGCAGCCGGAGCCGTCGGTGAAACGTACGGAGGCGGTGACCGATCTAACAAAGAAAAATCATCAATTTCATTATTAAGGACAGGATAAAGTGGTCGGCGAATAGGAAACTGACCAGTCGTTTGCAAATTACGTTCCCGTTCCTCCCTTTCTTTCTTCTCCTGAGCCTCCTTTTCCTCAAGCTGTAAAGCCTTATCCCGAGCAGCCTTGCGCTGCTCTTTGTCCGCCAAGGCAACCTCACGCTTCATTCGCTCACGCGCCGCTTTCTCCCACATTCGCACGCAATCAAACATGTTTTGTCTAGACCTGCGTTGAAACATACATTGCTCTACAAATTGGATTTTACTCAAATCGTACGACCCGTGTAGAGGCCATTGCAATTCAGGATCGGCCTTAGTGTATTTATGCCATAATTTACTGTACATAATAGGTGGAAGGCCGAATTTGATATACATGTCCCTATTTGGTGTTCCCTCTGGGGGAGCCGGCTGTGATTCCGCTAGCCTAATTGAGGTACCTTCTCCAAAACAACACATTCCCCGGAGTGTGCTGAAAACAGGCATGTTCAAAAAGTATCACGAAAGCGTGACACCGGACAAAATGGCACTTACAGTTCTCCACACGATCGTGCCGCTCAAAGGAAAAAAACAAAGTTAGAGAAACATCTCTACATGCCTGCCTATGTGAAGTGCACTACACATATAAGTTCAAAAATCACAAATTCACAATGTTAGCTAACTCAAATCAAAGTTCCTAGAACTCGGCAAGCGTCCGAAGACTACCTCACCGATCACAAAGCACAGATTTTCAGTAAGCGTCCGAAGACTACCTTACCGAACACAAATCGCAGAACTTCAGTAAGCGTCCGAAGACTACCTTACCGAACACAAAGCTTACCAAATTCCCAACTGTCCAGATTCCAACTGCCAAGGTCTTGTAAGCCAAATCAGCCAAACGGCACTTTCTCAACGATGCAGACACTTCGAAGACTCAGTCGGAGACCGGCGCCACCTGGAAGGTCAGATCGGAAGGAAAGGAAAAAACACCGTGGCAGCCAAGACTCGGGTCACTCGTGGCAGCGCGCGCCCATGGCGGATTTCCAAGCCTTCGTCACGACCTCTCCTTCGGGCATCCGAGTCGCCGATGAGTCCCTTCGTGGTCGCCAATTGAAGTATTTAGGGGTTCCCAAGGCCTACACGCTCCGGAGATAACCCACTCACACTCAAGAACTGTTGGCACGGAAACTGTAAAATGCAAAGAACAAGTTTATTAAAACCCCATGGGGTGGTGGTACACTCAAACAGCACCCTTCGGCAATGCAAGAGGTATCACACCGAACACCGGTGCAACCTCATATTATATACAGTTTTGGGGCAATAAAAGATAGGCGGCACAAGTTAAGACACATTTTCGAGACATATATGGTCATGTTTTGGAATACTGCCAACCCATTGGAGGGTTTCAAACCCACTGGTCAGTTTGATGCACATTCCTGAAGGTATACGGGTCAGTGGGAAGTGCGCATGTGTGGTTTGACCAGTGCTAAAAATAGCCTGTTGCTGGGCAGATAAGAGTGGTCAGCGGAACGGACAAAGGACTAAAGGGCACGTCGGCCACGAGGCCGCTCATGGTCTAAGATGGCCGCTGCAACATTCAAAATGGCGTTATCGTATATAGCCAAGTTAAGGAGGACAACGTGTAGGTTTCAGCTAATCGCTAATGCGAACGGGCCAATTACGACAAGCGTAGACGATCCCTCCTCATCAAAATAGATCCCAAGTTGGGAGACTTGGCCACCTCAGAAGCAGGGATCATTGCACAAGGCAAGCTTTTTGGCGAACCTTTCATTAAGGAACTTAATAAATTTGTCACCACTTTCTCGGCACTGGACAGAGCTCAGACGACGGTCAAAAAGATTTTCCCGGGGCGGGTTTTTGCCGGGGCCGGACGAGGACGGGGCCGCTCCTCCGGTCATCAGGCCCAGCAAGGCCCCCATAACAAGAACCAGCGCCGAAACAACGGCTGGAACGACGGTCGCCAAGGAAACTTCTACCCCAGTAGAGGCAAGGGGCGCGGCAGAGGCTACCGAGGGGGCGGCAACGCCCCAGGAGGCCCATCCGGTGAGTGTTACCCTTTTTTCCCCACACGTTCTGGGGGGGAGGCTTCAGAAACACCTTTGCAACTGGCGCAAGATTACATTGGACCCTTGGGTCTTACAAACAGTTCAAGGTTTTCAGATCGAGTTCTACGGTCTTCCCCACCAAAGGCTTCGCCCTCGCCCTCTAGTTTTCTCACAGGAGGAAAGACTTCTGATCGCAGACGAGGTCGCGGACCTCCTCAGGAAAGGGGCGATCTGCAAATCCCATCTTCATCCTGCAGGATTCCTAAGCAATATCTTCTTGGTCCAGAAGAAGGACAAGGGTTTTCGCCCAGTGATAAATTTGCGGGAATTCAACGAGTGGCTGGTCTACCGCCACTTCAAAATGGAGGGGATTCATCTCTTACGAGATATTCTCCTCCAAGGGGACTGGATGGCGCGCCTGGATTTGAAGGACGCTTATCTCACGGTTCCCATCTTTGCACCACACCGACGATTCCTTCAGTTCCTTTGGGACGGGGAGGTCTTCGAGTTTCAGGCTCTCCCTTTTGGCCTATCATCGGCCCCTTGGTGTTTTACGAAACTCCTTCGGCCGGTGGTGGAGACCCTCCGCGAACGGGGAGTCCGACTTATCATATATCTGGACGATATACTGCTGTTGGATCAGTCACCGGTCCGGCTCAGGTCCAACTTGAACATGACTATTGCTCTCTTGCAAGACCTGGGTTTTGTGCTGAACACCCAGAAATCGGAATTCCTCCCGACCAGACGGATCACTTTTCTAGGTTTCCTGATAGACTCGGAGACGGCATCTCTCAGCCTTCCTCAACAGAAGGTGTCCAAGATCCGCAAGGAGCTTTCCCAAGTTCTGAAGAGGGACAGAATATCCCTTCGGCAGTTAGCCCGCATCGTAGGACTGCTCTCCTCATTGATCCAGGCGATCTTTCCGGGTCCCCTGCACTACCGAGCCCTCCAGCGGCTGAAAGCACAGCACCTCAGGAAGGGGCTGACGTACTCCGAACTCATCTCTCTCACCGAGGAGACAAGGATGGAGATTCGGTGGTGGGTCGAGCACATGAGTGCGTGGAATGGGAGAGCGATTTTCGGATCCAGCCCGGACCTGATCATCGAATCGGATGCCAGAAGGTCGGGTTGGGGCGCACGCTGTGGCGACGTTACCATGGGGCGTCGTTGGACGCAGGAGGAGTTGCTACTCCACATCAACTGCTTGGAGCTACTAGCGGGCTCGTTTGCAGTGAGGTCCCTGACTCAACATCGAGTTTCGTGCTGTATTCTGTTACGCATGGACAATGTGTCAGCAGTGCAGTATATCAATCGCCTGGGCGGTCCTCGGTCGCGTGCGCTAGCAAATCTGGCGAAGGACTTCTGGCACTATTGCCTAGAGAGACAGATATCGGTGTCAACGGAATACCTTCCGGGCACTCAGAATTCGATTGCGGATTGGCACTCCAGGAACTTCCAGGACTTCAGCGACTGGCGACTGGAACGTTCAATCTTCCAGGCGTTGATGGCCAGGTGGGGTCCATGCTCGATAGACCTGTTCGCATCTCGAATCAATCGACAGCTCCCGAGGTTCGTGAGCTGGAGGCTGGACCCGGAGGCCTCGGTGATCGATGCCTTCTTACAGGACTGGACACGGGAACTGGCGTATGCATTTCCCCCCTTTCTCATGATTCCACGTGTGGCAGCTCAAGTCCGGAGACAACGGGCTTCCATGGTCCTGGTGACTCCCTTCTGGCGAGCCCAGGCGTGGTTTCCCTCTCTATTGGAACTCTCATGGGACTGTCCGATTCGACTACCCTTGTTCCCTTCGTTGCTCTCGGACCCTCAGGGGGAGCCTCACCCCCTGGTGATTCGAGAGACCTTGCATCTCATGGCATGGAGGATTTCAGGGGACGTTGGCAGGACGGATGCCTTTCGGCGGACGCTGAGGACCTCATCCTTGGAGCCTGGGCTCCAGGAACTGTCAAGAGGTACCGCTCGGCTTGGCAGCGGTGGCGTCGTTGGTGTCTGGGAAGACACGCAGATCCCGTGGGGGCGGACGTTAGCCACATCCTAAATTTCTTGGCTGAATTGCATCGGTCGGGTTTGGCCTACCGGTCTATTAACTCTTTCAGATCCGCAATTTCGGCGGGGCATGCCCACTTCGATGGGAAACCGGCGGGCGAACATCCCTGGGTCTGCAAACTGATGAGAGGTGTTAGACTTGCTAAGCCCCCGGAACCCAGGTATGAAGGTCTCTGGGACGTTAACATTGTTCTGCATTTCCTCTCCTCCTGGGGGGATAATCAGTATCTTTCTAGGAAAGAACTGTCAGCCAAACTGGCGATCCTTTTGTGTCTGGTCTCGTGCAACCGTGTTTCGGATGTGAGGGCGCTGGATATCACATCTCGAATGTTTACTCCGGAAGGGGTCACGTTTACGGTGACAAGAAGGACCAAGACCGATATCAGATCTGTGGCGTATCCCTTTTTTCCGGACCAACCCAAGCTCTGCGTGGTACGATGTCTCAAAACTTACGAGGACATGACGTTGGAATATCGCCCTCTTGGAGAGCGACAACTCCTTATTGCCTTGCAGAAACCTTTTAAACTGGTTTCCTCTCCAACCATTCGCCAGGTGGGTCCGTTGGATCATGACCGAGGCGGGCGTGGACGTGACCAGATTTGGAGCCCACTCCACAAGAGGGGCAATGGCCTCTAAGGTGGTGCAGGTGGGCGGTCGGCTGGAGGACATCATGGCGGCAGCGGATTGGTCCTCGGAGTCTACGTTCAAAAAATATTACTTCAAGCCCATCTATGGCGCAGCAGAACTGGTGGTGGATAAGCTTTAAACATGCATAATCCTCGCCTCCGTCCTGACATAGAATGAAAAATTTCCTAGCTAACGTAACGGAAAGTTTCAATTCTATTAAGGACAAGGAGGCGAGGATTATCCCACCCGAGACTTGCTGGTCTCACCCACCCGGATCTACGTACATCCAGTAAGTACCACCTTATGTTTACTTATGGGTTTTTTCTGCTGCTGTGTGGTATTCATAGTTTGTAGAATGATTTGGTACAAGTACAAAGTTTTCTCTTGGTAAAATGTTTTTCAACACTGCTCTTTGCTAGGAATTGTTGTACACCGTATCCTGATGCTTCCTGGAAAGGAAGAAGAACGAGATAACGGTTTGTTTTGTATTGATTTAGGACAAGATCAAAAGGATTAAGGAGCGTCTCCGGGAGTTTTCCTCACAGAGAAGAAGAGGAAGCGGAAGGGACGTCAGCACTGGTTATACAGCGAGCACCATCTCCATTGGCCGGCTGTTACTATGGACACTGTGCCCCATGTGTTCATGGGAGATGTAGTTTGAAGTTTTGTTTTGGTTTCTACTTTGAATGTGCTGTCGAAATAAAGAGAAGAAAGGACTGCATAATCCTCGCCTCCTTGTCCTTAATAGAATTGAAACTTTCCGTTACGTTAGCTAGGAAATTTTTCATTCGACAACAGTTTAAAAGCGCTTAAAACCGAATTGCAATTACCTGTGTCTTATCGCAAGTGTCTGTAGTCCTGAATGGCAGCAAAGCATTTGCTGAGGATGGGCGCCATGTTTTTGACTCTTACGGTCCAAGTAAGGCATAGTGGCTAATAGCCGACTAAGTTCGTATTGGGAACTACACAATCTATATTTGTTTTAAAATACACTAGAGCAAGTGCTAATTCAGTTCACACTCGCTATATTGTGGATCGTTTGTTATTCTAAATAATGTCAGCATATGTGTCATGCTAAATCAATTTATATGATAATCATCTAAAAAATATTAATTAAGTTTAAAAAAATAATTTTAAGAACAATATGGTCATTGGTAATTATGTTATGTCCATGGCATGTGATTTAAAACAACATATGTGGTATGACAAACGCATTATCGCTACTTCACTTTGTCGGTGCGGGAATCAAAGTAGGACTTCCTGCACAGGCTACAGACCTGTTAAAATAACGGAGTTCAGCACCATTTCTGAAAGGAATTTTTTTTTTCATAAAGTAACAGGATTTGCTAATTTATTGAGTACAAGTCACAAAACGTTCTGGGAGTGTACAGTAATCGGATCTGTTCTTGTCTTGATAATCGTTCTCTTGTGTTTTTGTCTGATGACTATTCGTGAGACAAAGAGTAAAGAATAGGATATGTTTTTATTTTTTTAATATATATCTAGAATAAATCGACTATGCTAGGCCAGATAGATTGATACGCGACAAGCAGCATATTAGCCCCTCAAATGTCGTGGGGAGCACTACAAGTTGATGTATCTACTGGATGTGTATGCGACTTGACCGATCTAATACCCAAATTTGTCATTTGCAATAAAAATCCTGCACGATGAATCCACAGCTAGTGTATACTACATCGAGAGAGAGTACGTCTGATTGGTTATGTGTAGATATTCATACCACAACCATAGAAACTTAGCGTAGGGCCAATATGTGTCATAAAAATGTAGTATAACGAGAGAGAAAATGTCTGTTGGTTGTGTGTAGAAATTCATACCACAACCATAGAGACCTAGCAAGGGGCCAATATGTGACATAAAAAAGTAATATATCACATGTTTCCATATAGATTATGTATATTGAATAAGTAAATAAGGATCACCTTTGAAAGTTGAAAGTGTGGTTAGTTGGACATGTGTCTTTCTATATGAAATACAAGTACATCAAAGTCCAGCACTGTTGAAAATGTGCACAGATCTAGAAGAAACATTCATGTCTGTCACTGTGCACATTGCATTTTTTTTGTTTCAGATTACAGAAATTCACACATCTCCTTATCAATGTTCAACCCACATTCCACCGCCCTCAATTTAATGATCCAAGTACTTTCCAGTTTTCGAAGTCGAGACCTCCAATCGCCGTCCCTCAATCCAGAATCATTTGCATCAATACCATGAAAACCTAATTTCAATACTTCACTTGATTTATGTGTGGTGTTAAAGTGAACTGCTAAAGAATATTGAATGTTATTTTGTTTGATGGCACGGATGTGTTCCTGAATCCTCTCTTTCAAGGATCTTATTGTGTTCCCGTTAAAGATTTTCCCATATATGCATTTGATGCAGTACACCACAAATTTGGCATTGCAGTTTATAAAGCTCCTTATGGTATAGGCTCTCTCTGTGTTATATTGGAATCTATTGATTTTATGCATTCCAAAACAACAAATGCTGTATGTACCGCATCTGAAGTAACCAGTAACCTTACCACTGGTAAGGCAAAGTTTCTTGCATTTCATATAGAAAGACTGCTGTCCAACTAACCACACTTTCATGGGTGATCCTTATTTACTTATTCAATATACATAATCTATATGGAAACATGTAATATATTACTTTTTTACGTCACATATTGGCCCCTTGCTAAGTTTCAATGGTTGTGGTATGAATTTCTACACACAACCAACAGGCGTTTTCTCTCTCGTTATACTAATTTTTTATGACACAAATTGGCCCTACGCTATGTTTCTATGGGTGTGGTATGAATCTTTACACATAACCAATAAGACATACTCTCTCTCGATGTAGTATACACTAGCAGTGGATCCATCGTGCTGGATTTTTATTGCAAATGACAACTTCGGGTATTGGATCGGTCAACTCGCATACACATTCAGTAGATACATCTACTTGTAGTGCTCCCACGACATTTGAGGGGCTAATATGCTGCTTGTTGCGTATTCAATCTATCTGGCCTAGCATAGTCGATTTATTCTAGATATATATTAAAAAAATAAAAATATATCTTGTTCTTTACGCTTTGTCTCACGAATAGTCATCAGACAAAAACACAATAGAAGAATTATCAAGACAAGTACAGATTCGATTACTGTCCACTCCCAGAACGTTTTGTGACTTGGTAATCTTGGCCGCTCCAATACTGAGCCACATGATCTTTTTATCTGCTTTAGTCTGATGTTCCAAGGCTGGATCTTGTAGGCCCAAAAGGATATTAGCCATAGATGTGGGGATATGATAACCCAGCATCTCTTTAATGTGAGCTAAAATCTCTTCCCAGACGGGGCGGATTAGAGGGCAGTCCCACCAAAATGCTGAAAGTCCCTAAGAGCCCACAACCCCTCCAACACCTATCGGAGGCGCCGGGAAAAATCAGTCGAAGCTTGGACATGTGTAGGTACCAGTCCATCATAGTCTTCATGTGGGCCTCTCTAAGTTCCAAGGAGTGGTTAAATCTTGAAATATCCGACCAAAAATGCGACCACTCCTCATCAGTGATATCTCACTGAAGAATCCCCTCCCACATGGACATGTACCTTGGCCGGGGTGTGAGTGCCGTGGATAGAAGGAAATCATATATGAATGAGATTACTCCCTTCAACGAAGAGGTCCTAGTGAGAAAGGCCTCAAATTTCATGAGGGGGCGTGTAGCCGCCTCCCGTACCTGAGGAGTGAGTGCCCAATGGAGCAATTGTGCATGGTGGTATCTCTCTGAATCCCCTACCCCATAGTCTCGCTTACAATTATCGAAAGAGAGTGGATCGAAATTATGGAAAAGTTGTGTTAGGGCAAGGCAGCCTCCTTCTCTCCACACTGCAAATGGGCCCTCCTGTAGTGCTGGGGGAAAATCAGGATTAAAGTGAAGTGGTGTAAATGGGGAGGGAAAAGTTGCTCATCTATCATCCCTTGATACCGAGTCCCAAACTCTTAAAGTGGTGCGAGTGGGGGTACTGATATACACATTCCTAGGTCTGTCACATTTGGGTCTCCAGACTAAATCCCAGATGGTCCTCCCTGCTTCCCTATGATCCATATGTAGCCAATGTTTTCCCGATTCTAATTGCGTCCACTCTACCAACACCTGTATTTGTGCTGCTTTATAATATAGGTGAAGGTCCGGGAGACCCCCCCCCCCTCCTTGCGAGGTAGGCGCAGAATAGAAAAGGAAAAGCATGCCCGCCCCCCTTGCCAGATAAAACGAAGAATTATGGTCTTTATTCGCCTAAAGAAGTCCCCGTCGAGTTCAATGGGAATGGCCTGGAACAGGTACAGTAGCTTAGGGAGAAGTGACATCTTCACAGCATGATAAAAACAGAGGCTTCCATCGTACGAGGTCAGCCTGAATCCGGGTCAGCATGGGGGGAAGTTGGCTGAGTATAATTTCCCCACTGTTGGCGTCAGATGTATCCCCAGATACTGAATGGAGGCGCCAGCCCATGGCAGAGGTGTGAGTGACTGAAGTCTAAGCACTTCCAATTGAGGGAGAGTGAGGTTAAGTATGAGGGCAAAAAGCAAGGGCGATAGGGGGCAACCCTGCCTAGTGCCCCTAGAGTGATTAAAAAAAGAGGATTGGCACCCATTCACTGCGACTCTGGACCGGGGAGATAAATAGTTAGCACGAATCATGGTTAAAAATTTAGAAGAAAAGCCGAATGCTGTCAAAGTTTGGAATAAAAAGACACAATCCACCCTGTCAAATGCCTTTTTGGCATCGAGCCCCACCAGTACAGCCGGGAAACTCATTGGCCTTCTCTATCAGATACACAATACGCCGAGTATTGTCATGAGTCTGGCGTCCCTTAATGAATCCAGACTGATCAGGATGGATGAGAGCCGGCATCAGATCGTTAAACCGTTTCGCTATTATTGAGGAGTATAGCTTCACATCGAGATTAAGTAGGGCAACGGGCCTGTAAGAGGCACAGCGGCTAAGGTCCTTCCCAGGTTTGGGTATGACCGAAATCATGGCTTCCGCCATAGTACTGGAAGTCTCGCCTTCTTCAGCCATTCGATTAAATAATCATACTAATTGTGGATTAAGGTCTGAGGAGAATGTCTTATAGAATATAGCTGTATAGCCATCTGTCCCGGGGGCTTTATGGGGTTTTAAAGCTTTAATAGCAGAGACAACCTCCTCTCTAGTGATAGGGGCAGAGAGTTCCTCATTCCACTCCGCAGAAACCTGGGGCAGAGGTAATGCCTGCAGGTACTCCCGTTGTTTTAATATGAATTGGTAACAAGTACTATAAACAGGCGCTCATGCAAGTCAGGGTAGTGTAGTCGATTCGCAATGTCCATAAACGGTGCTCCAGGAAGATTCAGGGTCGGTTACCACAACCTCCGCTGCACCCCAAACGTGGAGTATAAAAAGCAAAAAGAAAATTGTCCTTCCGAGCACTCAAAGTCAATAATACAATTGTAAATACAAAACATGTCTCTTCATTCAGTGGTTCTGTAGGTACTGTATCCAAAGTTTATTTACATATGTTAGTCACAGACCATTCACAGGTCTCAATTCCACAAACAATGTATGCAGCCAACACGTGTTTCGTCTTGCCTGTTCAAGGCATCAGACTTTTTCAGGGCTGCAACCCAAAATCAAAGAAATAAAATAGATAAGTACACCTAGTATAAGTCAAAAGTTTGGTTCAAAAGAGAAGAACTAAAAAAGTACCAAATCACCAAGACAACCAGTGTGTCTAGCATAGAAAGGAAAGAGCCAAGTAATCTCATAACTAGCACCCAAGTTGTACAAGAACATGGTTGCACCACTAGAAACCCATTAATGCCAAAGAAAAACAGTACACTAACCTTATCAATTAATCACTCTCAATGTTACCCCACATTGCAACAACGAGTCACACTTATTTATCCTCATTGAGATATCTGAAAACACAATCCAAATAGTAGCATCTCATTACTCTATAAAGTGAAATATGAGGGTAATCCAATATCACATACTATCCCATATTAAACAGAGTCCAAGAGCACACACCCTGCACACCACCGTACTCGCAATTCGTTTCCTCACGTCACCGTTATGAACGCTACTATCGTAGCGTCTAAATCCAACTTCCCTGTTCAGGTAGCTCCCACGTAATAATTGAGTCTCACAGGTCCGTGATCTATAATCGAAAACCAAAGTAAGGGCGGCCGCAAAAAAAACAAATCATAATGTCCCTAACACATCGTGTACTCACCCCCTTATGACAAAAGGATATATCATCCAAAAAAGAGCCAGCGTGTTGCGTAAGCGCCATCTTGTAGTGGCTATTTATGCACTGTAATTCCCAGCGCCATATTAGAGTGGTAAAAGGACACATATACTTCGTATTTTTAAGTGCCAACTATTCCGATATACACAGACATAGTCACATTCGCCCTATCCCTCTTTTCCATGTTTTATACTCTCCAAAATGAGTTCCATCATCCACATCGTATAAGTACTAATACACTATTGTCATGGGGGCCATCTTAAGATGGTCAAACCACTTCGATATTGCGAATTGTTCAAGTCATGTCAAAACATACCAGCGACTCGATATATTCAAGGTAATACTAACATCAAATTGTATTAATTAATATAAAGTAGTACGTGCATTATCACGAATGTTACACATATCAGTGGAAATTTAACCAATGGTGTGTAACTCACCCGCCGGCTCCATCAGCGAGTCTAGTATCTATTGGTATTTTCAGCCCTCATCCTCCCCACTAATTACGTGTAGGGCACAGGGCAAAACATACACTATATCGAAGAGAGATGTAGGGAAGTGCATGTTCAAGCACTAAGCGTCACCACATAAGTAGTTACCCTATTCTCCACATACAATTCAGAAAAATAAAGTCCACATTAGTGCAATTACTATGC
The DNA here is from genome assembly GCF_964263255.1 of Lissotriton vulgaris. Classification (NCBI taxonomy): domain Eukaryota; kingdom Metazoa; phylum Chordata; class Amphibia; order Caudata; family Salamandridae; genus Lissotriton; species Lissotriton vulgaris. The sequence goes on from NC_141687.1 coordinate 1,700,924,721, forward strand.
AGTGCAACCATAGAAGTATAAGGTCCAAAGTAGACTTCAAAATATATAAAGCGACATATAAAGAATATAGAGAGAGTTGTGAGGAAGTAGGAAGCAAACCCAACGTAAATCAAATGTAGTAATACACTGTCACAAGAACACATTACCAGGGGCGGTGGGTGAGATTTTAAAGTGGTGGAACACAAAGTGATTTGCATAAAGGACTGTAGCGAGCGAGCGCAGCGAGCGTCCCCGAACCCGAAAAGGGGGGCTTGGGGGGGGGTTACCCCCCCTCAAAAATGTTGGAAAAAAAGAAGAAAAATCTTGCATTTTCAAGCAAATTTGAGAAAGCAGGAAGGTTAATAAAGCAGTTGTGAAAGTGCAGTTATTACATTAATAGATGGCATAACATAGGTAGCTGCTTATTCAGTATAACCACAGAGCTTCATACATTCCGTCCTATTATGCTCAGGTGCTGAATTCAGACTATAAGACTTTCATGGAAATCTCAGCTCTAAGAGTAGAAGAAGTTGCACAGCAGTGTAATGGTTGCCAGGCTCGTTCCGCAGGAGCGTCAGGAACTTGAAGAAAAGTCCACAGTCTTCCCCTACGGCCTTCCGACTCTATTAGACTCTAGAGTAACGAATGGCACGCTAAGGGGAAAACAGGGAAACAAAACAAGGAAAGGCGGGGGAAGAAAAACAGGTCTTGAGCCTGGGAACCTCTTTGTGAATTCTTGAAGAATAGGCACTGGCAGGCTGTAAAGGAAGATGTTACACTCTATTCTTATCTATACCAGAGAGAGTATGAACCAGCACACACTTGTATATACAACCTACACAGCTTTCAGTCTTGGTTCTAGTAGACAAATGGTTAACATAGGTTGTACCCCTGTGCAACAGAAGGATAAGATTATGAGCACTATGGTCCAACACAATATCAGTATATACAATGATAAGGTATGTATGGCTCACCACTCTATTCCCAGAGAGGAGTAAGAGGAGTGCGTATTCTTCTGTAGGTTATGCGTTCAAAGAATAATCTGCCAGGAGAGAGTGGTCGTAAAGGTCACATGAAAGTCTTACAATATACTTGTTATAAAAGAGGCAGCGCAACGCGCTGTTACCGTGATTCTGGTTGAGCTGAGCTTTGTACACACACTTCACATAGGTCCACGCAAGTACCCCAAACATAAATGGTATAAAGGTTTTCGCAATTTGCCAAGGGGAAAGGTTTGATAGGCAACACAAGCAATGAATCGTTCACCCTGCGGGAGACAGGTCCGGCCAGTGAACAAAGGTGAGCAAATCTGTGTAGTCTCCAAATAGAACAAACACTACAAAACTTTTAAAAACAGAGATAACAATGCATTTCTTACCTCAATCAGAATTTTTTGTATTCAACAAACAAGTAGCAGCATTCACTTTTTGTAAATGAAATCAGCACGTCTGTCTTTCAGTGTAGCAAACTTGTCAATTAGTTTCATGTTGAAGTCCGGTATCTTTTGGACTAGCTTGCTCTCTACAGATAGCATCGCCAAAGCATTTAGTCTTTCCTCTAGCATGGTGTTCCTGAGGAATGTCTTTATGCGCTTTAAGGCTGAATAACATCGTTCAGCTTCTACTGTTGTCATTGGAGTCGTAATCACAATTTTTAGTACAGTCACTGTCTCTGTAAGTGAGTTTTCCATATGCAGTTTATGAATTAAACTCAGCAAAGTCAAGGCGCTTGTGGCCTTCCGGTACATAGGCATTCCATAGAGTACAGTTAACTCAGTTCTCAGCTGCTCTTTTTTTTTGTCAAAGTAATTTTTATTGATTTCAAGAACAAAGAAAAAAAGCAATCAAACATAGCGACTAAATCATTAATTCCCACAGGGGGGACTCCGGGAATGTCCACTCAACAGACCACAGGAAATGCGAGAAGGATAAGCTGCACATGTACTGCAAAGCCAGTGTCCGATCGTAACAGTGGCATACATCAGAACTCCATCAGATGCAGTAATCGATAGGCCAAGCCACCTTCCAGGTACGCCTCGGCGCCGGGTCCTCTATAGTCCGTTACCAATTGCCGGGAGTCGCGTAAACAAAGAAAATCAACAGTCCCCAACCCAACCCCCCCCCTTAACCCCCCCTCTCCCGTGGTGGTGACCCATTACACATTCATACCTGGGAGCGTACGTCCCTCCAATCAAATCTGAAACAGGTGTAGAGCTTGCAGTGCTGACGGGCATACTGCCGATGGAAGACCCCGGGAAAGAAACCTGACTAAGGGGCCCCAGGTAAACATGAAATTCTTAAAGTTGCCCAGAAATATATCGGACACCCTCTCCAAACTCAGTAATCGCCACAACCGCGCATGCCACAGTGAGGTTGCTGGCGCCGTCGGCTTCTTCCACGCCGCCGCCAGTGTCAGTTTAGCCGCACCCAAGCAGAGCCAAACAATCCGTTTGTCGGCTCTAGTCTGATGCACCAACATCGGGTCACGAAGTCCCAGCAGGACATAGTCCATGGACTCCGGGATTGGATACCCAACCACCTCTTTAATGTGAGCCAGTATCTCTGACCAGAAAGGCTTGATGGTTGGACAGTCCCACCATATATGGCGGAAGTCCCCCAGTAAGCCGCATCCCCTCCAGCACCTGTCAGAGGTCGACGGGAAAATGCTCCCTTTCCCTAATCGCAAGCGCCAAAGGCTCTATGCTGAGCGCGAAGAGGAGCGGGGACAGTGGGCACCCCTGCCGCGTACCGCGGGAATGGGGGAAGCAAGCAGATCGATGTCCGTTAACCAACACCCTAGATACAGGCCGGTCATAATTAGCCTGAATCATTCGCACGAAGTGGGGGGAGAACCCAAAGGCTTCCAGTGTTAAATTAAAAAACCCCCAGTCCACACGGTCGAATGCCTTCTCCGCGTCCAGACCCACCAATACGGCAGGTAAGCGAAATCGGTCGGCCTTTTCGATCAAATGTGCCACTCGTCGCAGGTTGTCATGGGTTTGTCACCCCTTGATAAACCCAGACTGGTCTGGGTGGATAATGGCCGGCATCAGATCCTGGAGCCGTTTCGCAAGAATCGAGGAGTACAGTTTGGCGTCCAGGTTAAGGAGCGCTATCGGACGGTAGGAGGTGCATTGGGTGGGGTCTTTCCCCGATTTGGGGAGAATGGTGACCAAAGCCTCAGCCATCGATCCCGAGGTCCGCCCCTACGTAGCCATGGAGTTGAAGAGGGTAACTAACAATTCGCATAGTTCTCCCGCGAACGTCTTGTAAAACGAGGCCGTGTACCCGTCAGGGCCAGGGGCCTTGTGGAGCTTAAGAGCTTTTATAGCGTCCATCACTTCTTCCCCCGAAATAGGGGCCGAGAGGAGCTCATTCCACTCCCTGGAAACTTGGGGTATAGGGAGGCTAGCCAGGAAGGCGGATTGAGCAGCTCGATCCAAGTCCTCCCCTCCATATAGAGCCGCATAAAAACGGCTAAAGATAGCAGCTTTGTCTCCGTCCCTGTGTTGTTCCGGTCCTGCCTCATCCTTAATCCCTCCTACATATTCCCGCTCCCGCTTGTCCCGAAGCTGTCTCACCAGGTGCTTCCCCACCTTGTTCCTCACCGAGTAGGAAGTTCTCCGCAGCCGCAGGAGCGTAAATTCCGCCCTGTTATTATAATGAGCCCGGAGCTTCCCCCGGACCGCAGTCAACGGCCGCAGGGTCACCCGAGACGGATTGGCTTTATGTGCCTGTTCCAGCACCGCCAATTCAGATTAAAGAGCCTCACGCTCCTTCCTCCTTTGTCTATTAAGATTAGCATTGAGGCTAAGGCAGGTGCCCCGCAGTGAGGCCTTGCAGGCATCCCAAGTGGTATACACCGAGGTGTCCGAAGGCGGGTTAAGTTCCAAGAACTCCCGAATGGCCCCTCTCAGCTCCTTACATGCAACAACATCCCGAGTCAATGCCTCTGGGAAATACCATTTCTTCCATCCGTCCCCCCCATTGACCATTGCAACCCGAGCACAACCAAGCTGTGGTCCGACACTGAGAGTGGGAAGATGCTAGACACCTGGACGTCCCCCCTTAATGCTTGGCTTATGAAGATATGATCAATTCGAGAATAAGACAAATGTACATGGGAGAAATAGGTGTAGTCCCTAGACTGGGGGTAAAGGAAACGCCAACTATCAACCAACCCCAGGTCCCCCACCCGCCGCTGCGTCTCCGCGGAAAAGACCCCCGCCCCGGACCTCTGTGTGCACGAGCTATCCAGGACTTTATCCCACACCATATTGAAGTCTCCCAACAGGAACAGCTGACCTTCCACGAACTCCCCCACTTTATCCAACAGAGTCTGCAAAAAGCCATTCTGCGAAGCATTAGGCACATACACCACCACAAATGTGCACATACGTCCATACAGCAACCCCTTCACCATCAGCCACCTCCCCTCCTTATCCCCGCTCACCCCCCCTGGTTGGAAGTGGAAGGACACCCGAAACAGTAGAGCCACCCCCCTGTGCTTGGTGGATGCGGATGCCCTGTACATAAGCGGAAAGTGCCGATGGCGGAGCCTAAGCTCATCCTTCCTGGCCAAGTGAGTTTCTTGAAGACCAACCACATCCAGGTGGTGGTCAGCTAGGTACTTCCACACCTTCTGCCGCTTCTGCGGGGAGTTGAGTCCCTTCACATTCCAGGTGCCTATACTAATAGTCATAACAAATCAAGGATCGCCCCTGCTCCATGTCACATACAGCCGAGGAAGAGTCCTGCATACCTCTCCACCCCTCTACCAACCCCTTGTCCGTCCTCAACCACCCTGCGCACCCCTCTCCCCACCACCAGCCTGCCCTCCACAGCAAAATGCAAGCCCAGTACGACTCCCAAAAGCCGAAGATCAGGAAGGAGTCACAACACGCACACTCGCCCCCACACGCAGCACCCAATACACACCGCCAACAGCCGCCACCACTTGCCCCCCTTCCCCTCCCCATGGTCCAACCCCCCCAACGTTACCCCCCACCCCCCGAAGAACAAAGAACAACAAAATGCAACTCAAGGCACTGAACCTGAACCTCGTAGTCATCAGTTCCAGCAGGTCGCGGTTCGGAAGTCCCCTACTGGTCTGGAGTCGGGGCAGGGGTGTCAACCTGGTGACCCCCAGGGCCAAGGTCCGGGGTGTCTTCTCCAAAAGTACCATCATACCCCGGGGACCTCAGGCCAAGAGCCCCTCCGACGCCATACAATGAAGCCGGGGTCACGCTGCTCCAGAACTCGTCTGGGAATCCGTCATGGTGGCGGAGGCCACCGATGCCACTGCGGCCCCTCTCTCCTGCTCACTAGTCGTAGGATCTGGTCGTCGCCGCTCCGGGGATGGGCCTATTCTGTGCCAGGAAGAAGAGCGACGCCGCCTCCGAAATGGTGAGCCGCGTGCCTCCTGAGAAGGTTCCGTGTCCTCGATGCCCAGAAGATCCTTCGCCACCTGCAGGGAATTGATCTGCCTCAGCCTATTCTCCCAGCGAAATATAATCCAGAAGGGATGGCCCCATGAGTAGGAGACCCCGCGCTCACGGAGGAAGGCGGTCACAGGCCGGAAGTCCCTCCGCTTCTGCAAGGTCGTCGCCGCCAGGTCCTGGTAGAGCTGCGGGCGGTGGCCTCTAAATTGCAACGAGGTGATGGTCCTAGCTTTCCTCAAAATCCTTTCCTTTACCTGAAAGTCATGCACACAGACGAGGATATCTGGTGGCGGGCCCCCGCCCCTTCTGGGCAGCCCCACTCTATGCACTCTGTCCATCTGAATGTCACGCACCTCTTCCTCCTCCAGGATTTGGATAAATAAGGCCTGAACATACCCACGCAGGTCCCCTGCCTCACCGTCCCACGGCACCGCCTTGATACGAATGTTATTTCTCCTGGAGCGGTTCTCCAAGTCCTCTGCGTGGGTCTGCAGATCCAAATTCTGCTCCGTGAGGCGTAGGATGTCCTGTTGGAGCTGGTGTACATCATTCGCCATGCTGAGGTCGTGGTCCTCTAGCGTCGCCACCCTCTCACCAATCCCATCCACGTCCCTCCGTACCTCCCGGAGGTCCGAGGCCAACTGCGTACGGAGTTCGGAAATGTCATCCTTAATAGAGGCGAAGAGCTCCGTCATGAACGCTTTAGTCGCAGGCGCTTCATCGTCTGAGTGTTTTGAGGAACCGCTGGCCCCCGGCGACGCCGGCTGCTGCGACGACTTAGAGGTCCCATCCTTCAGCGTTTCCCCCCCCCCCTGCGTTGTGAGTTGGACATGGCCGTGAGTGGCCGCAGCTCTCCTATCACAAGGCTCGAGTAGCCGCAGCCGGGGGATAGTTCTCAGGCCGGCGACTCCCCTCTCCGGTACGTCCCGTCAGCAATGCGGCCTCCTCCTCCCCAGGGGCGACCCACAACTCGTCAGTGCCGCGAGTGCCGGGGTTCTTTCCAATCCAAGGGGCAGATATCGGGCGGTAAGGCTCTCACCCCGAAGTCGGCGCCCAGGTACAGAGCGTGCGCGACCCCTCCACAGCAAGTGCCCCCGCCAGAAGCCGAGTCCAGGGACAATTAGGTCCGGGCCGCCAAAGGCCGCTATGCAAGGCCCCTCAAAAATGGCGCCACGTGCGTAGTCGCAAGAGGGGTCCACCACTCGGGCGGGCGGTAGCCTCGGCTCTCCTTAACCTGGTGTCCGTGCACTCCAGCTGCAGTCCCTCCGCTACTTTGAACGCCAAAGCACAGGCCAAGGGGGCGACCACGCTGATGAGGTCACCTGGGCACAGCCGGTTAGGCCCACCTCAGATCCGAGGCCAGAACCCTCCACAGGACAGACCGGCAGAGCCAACGCCCCGCAATGGCACCCAAAGCACTGCCACCGTTATGGCCTGTCTGCCAGCCGTTCCGGTCCACCCTGCTCTCCACGGGTGCGTGCAAAGCCACTCGCAGGGTCTGTCAGCCGCAAGCCCCCCCCAGGCCCGGCTCACGTAGGCACCGTCGTGGCACCAGCTCCCACAGCAGATATGTCGGCCCTGTCACTGCTCCGCCTCGCCCCCAGCTCCTCCGTAGGCCAGGCATGCCGATCTGCTCCTCCTGAGATGACAGGGGCTATCCGTACTCTCCCCCGCTGGTCAGTCGCTGCTTTGCTCGGGCCGGCCCCGGGACCCAGAAAGCCGCCGCCACACGGGTCCCAGCTCGGCTCCTCTCCGCTGATCACCGGCGGCTCCCAGCCTCCCGTATATACAGCCGAGTCCTCCGCTAAGCTGCCTCCGTCGTCCGCAACACCGCCGGCGAGTTTAGCTCTCCGCTCCTCCAGCACGACGCGGGGACACCAGCGCCCGGTGTCTCCGCCAGGGTCCGGATCCGCTCAGCCCCTTGCCGGCCTCCTGAGCACGCAAGGCCGCTGCCTCACAGGCCGCAGCTCGGCCCCTCTCCACCGGCCACCGGAGGCTCCAATTCTCCCAGCTGAGGGCACCGGAGCACGCCTCCAGGCATCGGCAGCCCCCACGGACCGAATGGCACCAGTCAGCACGCCTTGGGACCTCGCTATAAGCTGCTTTGCAGGTCGGCGTCGGAGAGGCTCGAGGAAGCGTCCTACTCCGACGCCATCTTGGCCACGCCCTCCAGCTGCTCTTTTTTGAGCATAGGATATGCTTCCACAGCCTGATTCAGAGCACGCTCAGGGAAGGATTCTTCATATTGTGCAAACTCTTTACTTTGCAATAAAGTGGCACTCACCAAATGTTTTGTGAATGAAAAACGTTGTTGTGCCTGCACAATTACAATGTCACATATCTCCTTTCCATTTCGAACCAGAGAGGTGATGTTTTGTCTGCGGTTTGCAAAAATAGAATGCTCCGGCAGTTTGCTCTCTAAATCGTCAACCCCATCTCTCACTTTCATAATCTTTTGTACACATGTAGATGTATTGGCTTTCACAGAGACAGTATCTATGTCTTTTCTTTGCAACTGATCGTATAACACATCAACATGAAACATTATGTCATGAAATAAAAACAGTAAGAACTGAAACTCTTTGTCTTGTAGTGTTCTAATAAAGCCATGGGCTTCATTCTGACTTGTGTGATCAAAGTCTTCTCTGGATGCTATGGCGACAAAACATTTCTCAAGGCCCTCCCTCTGTTCAAAGACTGAGTTGACTGTACGAGGGGGCGTGGCCAAGCAGCATGGCCGACAGGACGTGAGCTTCACCAGCTCCGTCCCGAGGACCCGATTATCCTGTCGACCAGATCCTTGCAGGGCTCTCCGAGTGGGTGTGGATGCACTGGATGCTCCCCTGACTCGTTTAGGGCCCCCTCATTGCTGAAACGACCCAGCGATTCCTGCAATTGCCGCCGGAGATCTGGGCGGCGGGCTGGGAGCTCCAGCCTGTACTACGCAAGACCGCGGTCTGGGCCTGCACGGGAGTGTGGTGGAGCGGGCGGCCCGTCCAGGAGCGGTGATTCTCTACATTGCGGCCGAGTTCGTCCTTCGAGGACCCTGGCCGGTGGCTGGCGGCTGAGGCGGAGTGGCAGACGACTTGCCTGGGGCCCGGAGAGCCGGGGCGGTGTGGGCTGAGGGCCCCGGGCTGACCTACGCAAGGCCGCGGTCCGGGCCTTCGAGGGAGTGAGGCAGTGCGGGAGCCCCGTACGGAAGAAGTGTTTCCCTGGTCCGGGGCCAATTGCTTCCCCTGCGGGCCTGGGACAGTGGCTGCCGGCCGAGGCTGAGTGGCTGGAGGCTGACCTGGGTCCAGCCGGCCCGTGTGGAGAGTTGCGGTGCCCGCCCCTCCTCCTACGGTCCCTTACTGCGCTGGAGCTGTCGATGGGACGGCGCTGCTCTGGGTGAAAGCTTTCCTGACTCCTGGGGCCTTGGAGGACTGGCGGGGAGCCGAGGCGGTGCGGAGACCCACCCTTGCTTCTGCCCTTGCTGATGCTGTTGGCCCTCGGGGCCGCTTTGCGCTGAGGTGTCCATGTGGCCCTGGTGGGCTGATCCTCGCTGTTGAGGGGTGTGGAACCTGTGGCCTCCGCCCTACCCTGGACAATAGACTGTGGCGGCCACTATTCCACGGGCCCGCGGTGGCGGTGAGACCTGCGGAGGCCTGAGGAGCTGTGACTCGGGGGTCGCGGGTGGTTTGACGCCCCTCCCCCTCCTGCACGCCATCTTGCCTGGCTGTCGGGGCGCCTTCACACATAGGCTGCGGTGGCAAGTTACCTGCGATACCTCTGGCCCACGTTCAACTGTGCTTCTGCGCTCTCCTGTCGGAGCACCTCTGAGGACCCACACATTCTTCTGCTGCCTTTCTGATGGTGAGGGTACCCGCTCCGGATGCACTGGCCGGCGGGGGCAACTGCTTGCCTCTCTTGACTGAATTGTCGGCTGTCCGGCCGCCTGGTCCGGTGAGTGCGTAGTGCATTGCTGCTTGCCCATTTCTGCACTGCTGTGGGGGTGCTGGATTCCCGCCCTAGTGGGGGAGACTGCGCGGAGACTGCCTTCGCTCGCCCCGGCTGCTCTCCTGCCTGGGTTGGTCACTGCTCTGGTTGTGGCACCTGGAGCCGCCTACGATCCTGTCATCTCGTCTGGTCATCCCTTCTCAGGACTGCCGCTGGGCTCTACGCCTGGCCAGTGGGGCCTGGCCGAAACTCTTTGGGCCGGCCTGTGGGGGCACACGTTCCACCCCTCTAGATGGCGGCACGCAAGGACAGATCCACGAAATCCTCCCAACCCAACACCATAGTTCAGTACACTACTCCGCGTCTGCCATCACAGAGGATTACGCGGCAGGGGGGACGGACCGCCTGAGCCTTCCAGAGCAGAGATCCTGATGGCTATCCAGGGATCCCATTCTGCCTTGGAGAGGCAGATCAAGACTGTGTCCATAGATGTTAATCTACTCCGGACGGATCTCCGTAAAGTAGCGGACAAGGTTACAGATGCGGAGGGCAACATTGCCCACTTACAGACTGAAGTGCCTTCCTTGCAGAAGACAGTCGCGAACCTGACATCCACTACCCGTGCACTGGAGAGAAGAGCTGAGGACGCGGAAGGTAGGGCCCGTCTGAGTAACATCAGGGTCCTGGGCGTGCCGGAACGCTTGGAGGCGGGAAACGCAGAGCGCTTCTTGGAGACCTGGATCCGCACCCAGCTGTGCCCGACTGGATTGTCCAGTGTCTTTGTCATTGAACGTGCACATAGGGCCCTTGTTCCCCCTCCGGGGCCGGGCGAGTCGCCTAGGGCCCTAATTGCGAAGATCCTGAACTATAAAGATCGTGATTGTATCCTGAGTGCCGCGAGGGAAATGGAGTCCCTCACAATCGAAAATAGCCGAGTTTCCATCTATCCGGATTATACTCAGCAGGTGCAGGAGCAACAGAAGTCCTACTTGGGAGTCAAGCAGAAACTCCGGGAAATGAAACTCCAATACATGCTCCTCTACCAGGCCAAACTCAAGGTGCTCTCCCAGGGCCGCGCTCACTTCTTCGAGTCCCCGGCAGAGGTGTGGGAGTGGCTCGAGATACGGGGAGATGACCTACCCCCTGGTGAGCGGGGAGGCCCCCGCGAGACCTGGGGGACTCGACCCCCGAGACGCCGTCGGGGCAGAGGAAGACGCCGGTCCCGATCCCAGGGTTCTTCTGCTGAGCCTCGGGTCACGGTGGGGGAAGATGGAGCACTTCGCATGAGAACATCATCAACAGGGGTTGCCCAGGTGTCCCCTGGGGCATCTGCCCCTGGTGAGGTCCTGGTCCCGGATATCTTGCAGGAAACCTTGCCTGATACGGACTATACTGCTCCAGTGATCCCGGAAACTGGCCTTTCTGAACCACAGCTTGAGTGAGCTCTGATCTAAGGTACTGATTTGTTACTGTGTTGTTGTCCTCCGGGGTGAGGAGACCCCTTTCTGGGTCTTTGTTAGATCCATGCTGTCTTGGCTTGGAGTTGGGAGCCCTGGATACTCGACTGCGGCAGAGCACTGGTGCCCCGTTGGCCGGGATGCTGTGGTGTGGGGCACACAAGTCTCTGGCGGATCGTCGCCTAGCATGGGAGCCCGGCTCAATAGACATCCCTGGAGACGGTCCTGGAACATTGGGTCCTCGGGGAGCTGGGGGGGAGGGTGGGTGGGTCTGGTTAGTTGTGTGTGAGTGTGGGTTCAGTGGGTTGTATGGGGTGGCTGTGTACGTCCTGGCACTGGCAGGGGAAGGGCTGGGTAGCGTTTTTGGTTGTTGCTGTCCTTTTGCTCGCGGGTGGGGAAACTGTTTGTGTTGCCATTATCCTGCCCGTAGGTGGGAGTGGAGGGGTGTGTTCCTTGAATGTTATGAAACAGGGGGGTTGGTGGGAGGGGGGGAGTTTTTGAAGTATTTTGTTACAGGCATCATGTGTATCACCGTTCAGGCCCTTAGGAGGCGGTATAATGGCAGTAGACTTCACGGCCCGGCAGGGCGATCACAAGGAACATGGGATACAAATTCCTAACATGGAACGTGCGTGGGTTGGGCACTTGTACCAAAAGACACAGGGTCCTGTCTTTCCTCCGGAGGCATGGCATCTCTATTGCATGTTTGCAAGAAACACATCTGAATGAGGAGGGTGCGCAAAAGCTGGCTAAGAAATGGCGGGGTCAGGTGTTTCACTCTTCCTTTTCCACTTATGCGCGGGGGTGCTGTTCTGGGTGGTTCCCGGGGTCCCCCTTGCTGTACAGTATGCTGAGGCGAACATTGAGGGCAGGTACCTGCTGTTGAGGGTGAAGTTGAATGGAAGGGACCTTACACTACTTAATTCGTATGCGCCCAATGTAGATGACGCGGCCTTCTACTCACAAATTCAGGAGGTCCTGGTGTCAGATTTGGATAGCCCTCTCTTATGGTTTGGGGATTTTAACTGTGTTTTGGATCCCGTCCTAGACAGACATCCTCCCCGAGCGGGAACGAAACCTCGCATGACGGCGAGACTTCGAGAGGTAATGTCTAATTTTGGGGTAGCGGATGTGTGGCGCCAGGGTCACCCCTCACAGAAACTATACACCTGTTACACCCCAACGCACAACACCAATAGTAGGCTAGATAGGATCCTTGCTGCTAACATTGATGCTTCCTTTTCATTAACGATCACACATCTGGCCCGATTCCTGTCCGACCACTCTCCGGTGTTGTGCGCTACACGGGAGATTGACCGGCCTTGCCGCTCCCGCACTTGGAGGATGCCTTCGGACCTTTTACAGGACCAAGTGGGAAGGGATCATGTACAGACGGCCCTCATGAACTATATTGATTTGAACTGGGAAGGGGACGACATACCCCTATCAACGAAATGGGACACCCTGAAAGCAGTGGTCCAGGGTGCATGTATGGGACTCACCTATGGGGTCCGGCAACAGCTGACTCGCGAGCTGCGGGAAGCAGAAGACACCCTGCTGATCCATCAGGCCTTACCGGACCCTGGGGAACCAGAATTGGCGTCGGAGCGCGAGGCCCGGGAACGCGTACACGATATACTTACTCGCCTTGATAAGTTTACTCAGGGTCAATTCAGACAGCGTCTTCACCGGGAGGGGGACAAGTCCGGCCGACTGTTGGCCTGGATTTTGAAGAAAGAAACGGCCCCAGCACGGATTGTTGCCCTGAGGGGCCCAGATGGGGTGATGGTGCATTTGGAAACGAGTATTCTCCGTGTCCTTCAGACCCACCTGCAGCAAGTGTAGACAGCGGATCCCCTGGTCACGGACGCCTCGTATCAGCCTTACCTGCAGGGACTGACTCTTCAGGCCCTCTTGGGAGAAGAGGCAGAGGAGTTGGATGGGGCTTTAACGCTTCACGAAGTACGGGTGGCTATGGCTGGTCTACCAAGGGCTAAATCCCCGGGAAGAGATGCGTTTCCGTCCGAATTTTACCACACGTTCGGGGACATGCTCGGCCCCCTCCTCCTCCAGGTCTTCCTTAAGGCGCTGGAGGATGGATTCCTCCCGCCCACAATGTATCAGGGTGAGATCTGCATGCTCCTGAAGCCGGGTGGCGACGGTTGTGATCCTGCGGCCTTCCGCAGCGGGGGTGTCCCACTTGTGGGACACCCCCGCGCCGCACGGCCACCAGCTGCTGCGTGTGCTCCTGTGCCTGCCTCTGCCTCAGCGCCGGCCTCGCTGCCGTCTTGAGCGCTCCCCTTTGTTTTTGCCGGTTTCTGTCGGAAATTTGTGCTTGTTTTTTTAGTTGCCGTCAGAGCGTTTGTCTTCTGTTTTTGCCTCTGTTTTGACCTACATTGTTGCCTGTACCCAGTGCCCCGTTTTTCTTCGTGTTTTTTTTCCATTTGTGCCTGTCTCCTTCCTGTGTGCCCGCCTACCTCGCCGCCCTCCGCTCTCCCTCCCCGCTCCCGCTTCCCGCCACCGCCATCAAGCCCCGCCCCTTTTCTCTTCTGTTCCCTCCCCGCTCCCGCCTCCCAGCTGCTCCGCCCACCCGCGCACTTCGCCTTTAAATGGCGACCGTGCGAACGCGCAGCGGTCACGCGCAGCGGGCGCGCCGATTGTGCGCCGAAGGCGCGCCAAAGGTAAGCCCGTCTGCGCCCGTCCGCGACCGGATCGCGACCAGCGCCAGGACCCCTGGCCCACGAAGACCCCGACCGACCCGCCTGACGTACTCCGCCACCACCCTCATCGCTCTCAACTCCGGCCGACTCCCTGAATGCCATCAAGCCACACCACGACACACCCACGGACCTTTCAGCTGCCATGCCTGCAAGTTCTCCTGCATCCGGACCAGCCCCGCACCAGCACCCGCCAAGTCGAACTCCAGCAGCACCCACCTCAAGTGCATCCTGCTCAACACCCGCTCCATCCACAGACACGCCATCGAACTCTGGAACCTTCTAGACGCCACAGCCCCTGACGTTGCCTTCCTCACGGAGACCTGGATGAACGCCTCTTCAGCTCCCGACATCGCCATCGCTATCCCGGAGGGCTACAAGATCGTCCGGAGGGACCGAAACGCCAACCAGATGGGAGGAGGCATCGCCATCATCCACAAGAACACCATCCGTCTCACGACCAGCACCGACAACACCCTGACCAGCGCCGAACACCTGCACTTCCAGATCCACACCAACCCGAACACCACCCTCAGAGGCACCCTGATCTACCGACCCCCGGGACCACGCACGCAATTCAGCGAGGACATCGCCGACTTCGTCAGCCCGCATGCCCTCCCCTCCGCTGACTACATCCTCCTGGGGGACCTCAACTTCCATCTGGAGAACAACAACGACCGCAACACCAGCACCCTGCTCGACAACCTCGCCAACCTGGGACTCAAGCAACTGGTGTCCACCCCCACCCACCTCGCCGGACACACACTCGACGCCGTCTTCTCATCCAGCACAGACATCGACTTCAGCCACGCCACAGAGCTTCAATGGACGGACCACAGCTGCGTCCACTTCACCTTCAAGAGAACGACGACCCACCAACACCAGCAACACACCGCCCGCAGAAGCTGGAACAAGATCACAGCAGACCAGCTCGCCACCTCCCTGAGCCAACACCCTCCTGCCAGCTCAGCGAACCCCAGCCAGGCCGCCGATAACATCACGAAGTGGATCAGCAACTGCGCGGACGAACTCGCCCCGCTGAGGACCCCGCCTAGCAGACCCGGCAGCAAGAAGGCCCCATGGTTCACCGACGAACTCAAGAGCTCCAAGAAGAACTGCCGAGCCCTCGAGAAAGTCTGGAAAAGGGATCCGACACCGGACAACAGGACCTCCTACAAACTTGCCACCCGGAAACACCACCAGCTGATCCGCGCCGCCAAGAGAACAGCATTCAAGGACCGGTTGGACAACAACGCACACAACAGCAAGGAACTCTTCAACATCGTGAAAGAGCTTTCCAACCCCAACGCAGGAAACAACGACATCACCCCATCGCAAGACCTCTGCAACTCCCTCGCCTCCTACTTCCACAACAAGATCACAGACATACACAGCAGTTTCAACAACCAACCTACGCACACCACGACCGACCAGCCACCCCCCCCCACCACCACCCTCCACGCCTGGACCCCGATCAGCACAGAAGACACCATCCGCACGATGAACTCAATCCACTCCGGATCACCAACCGACCCCTGCCCTCACCACATCTTCAACAAGGCCAACGCTGTCATCGCACCCCACCTGCGAGACATCATCAACACATCCTTCGACACCGCCATCTTCCCCGAGAGCTGGAAACACGCCGAACTCAGCGCTCTACTCAAGAAACCAACAGCGGACCCCACCGACCTCAAGAATTACCGCCCCATCTCGCTTCTCCCGTTTCCAGCCAAAGTCATCGAGAAGACCGTCAACAAGCAGATGGCCGCCTTCCTCGAGACGAACGGATCCCTCGACCCCTCACAGTCCGGCTTCCGAGCCAAACACAGCACCGAGACCGCCCTCATCGCCGCCACCGATGACATCCGGGCCCTGATGGACAATGGAGAAACAGCGGCCCTCATCCTCCTAGACCTCTCCGCGGCATTCGACACGGTCTGCCACCGCACCCTGGTACGGCGCCTCAGCAACATCGGAATCCAGGACAAGGCGCTGGAATGGATCATCTCCTTCCTCGACGGAAGAACACAGCGAGTCCGCCTACCACCGTACAAGTCAGAGGCCTCCGAAGTCATCTGCGGCGTCCCCCAAGGATCATCCCTGAGCCCCACCCTCTTCAACGTCTACATGAGCCCCCTCGCGGCCATCGTACGCAAACACCACCTCAGCATCATCTCCTACGCCGACGACACCCAGCTGATCCTCTCCCTGACCAACAACCCCGCCGCCGCCAGAGCCAACCTACACGAAGGGATGAAAGAGGTAGCCGAGTGGATGACGACCAGCCGCCTGAAACTGAACTCGGACAAGACGGAGGTCCTCATCCTGGGCTCCTCTCCCTCCGCCTGGGACGACTCCTGGTGGCCTCCCGCCCTGGGCACCGCACCCAAACCGACAGACCATGCACGAAACCTGGGCTTCATCCTGGACTCCTCCCTCTCCATGACCAGGCAAGTCAGCAGCGTCTCCTCGGCGTGCTTCAACATCCTACGCATGCTACGGAAGATCTTCTGGTGGATCCCCACAGAGACCAGGAAGACCGTCACCCAGGCCCTCGTCACCAGCCGACTGGACTACGGCAACGCCCTCTACGCCGGGACCACCGCCAAGCTCCAGAAGAGACTCCAGCGGATCCAAAACGCCTCAGCCAGACTCATCCTCGACATCCCACGATCCAGCCACATCTCCGGACATCTGAGAGACCTTCACTGGCTCCCCATCAACAAGAGAATCACCTTCCGCCTCCTCACCCACGCACACAAAGCCCTACACGACCAAGGCCCGAGCTACCTCAACAGCCGAGTCAACTTCTACGCTCCCAAACGCCACCTCCGATCAGCCAACCACGCCCTCGCCGCCGTCCACCGCATCCGAAGAGCGACTACAGGAGGAAGGTCCTTCTCCTACCTGGCCGCCAAGACCTGGAACTCCCTCCCGTCCGACCTGCGCTTGACCCAAGACCACCTCTCCTTCAGGAAGAAGCTGAAGACCTGGCTGTTCGAGCAGTAGCGGCACCCCCCCCCCCCCCAGCGCCTTGAGACCCTATGGGTATGTAGCGCGCTTTATAAGTGTCACTGATTGATTGATTGATTGAACGATGATTAACGCGGACGTGAAGATCCTGACCAAACTGTTAGCCACTCGCTTGGCGCCACACATGGCCCAGTTAGTACACCAAGACCAGTGTGGGTTTATCCCCGGCCGTAACACCGCGATGAATCTACGGCGGTTAAACCATATCCTGCATGAGGTGCGCGGCAGGGAGGATCCCCAGGTCCTGGTTTCGATAGACTTAGCCAAAGCATTTGATACAGTTAGTTGGGGGTACCTGTTAGAGGTGCTTCGACGGGTAGGATTGGGGCCCGTGTTTTGCAGATGGATCCAGATACTGTATCAGGCGCCTCATGCCAGAGTTAAACTTGGGGCCGCATGTTCTGAAGATTGGGCATTGGGGAGGGGCACTCGTCAGGGGTGTCCCCTCTCACCGCTTCTGTTTGCCCTGGCGATTGAGCCATTAACGGTCGCAGTCCGTACCACGATGTCCCAATGGGGATCAAAGTGGGGGATACTGTGCACACGGTTTCCTTGTATGCTGACGATGCCCTGTTTTATTTAACTTCTCCGCGGGAATCGCTGCCGGTTTTGCTGCGGCTGCTGGACAGTTTTGGGGCAGCCTCGGGTCTGCGCATTAATGATGTGGACGTACATGGGGACTTACAGAACCTAGGGCTGCGGTGGGAACTGGAGGCCTTCCGCTACTTAGGGATCCAGGTGGCACCGTCCGATGAGCAGATACTAGCCCGTAATGCGGATCGGGTGATTACATCCCTGCAACAGTCTATTTCCTTTTGGAACACACTGCCTCTCTCCCTGATGGGACGCCTAGCGGTGGCAAAAATGGTGATGCTGCCAAGAGTGCTATATACCTTGCAAAATTCTCTGTGCCCGCTCCCTCCGCGGATATTTCGCACCCTCAACACACTCCTCACGTCCTTACTTTGGGCGGGCAGGCATAGTAGGGTTGCCCTGCACACGATGGTCCGGAGCTGGGAGGAAGGGGGGCTGGAGCCGCCGAGGTTTGACCTATATTACTATGCGGCCCAGCTGTTGCCTGCTGCCAGGTGGTTTGCAGACTCAGACAACTGGGAATTGCAGCTCCTGGCGGGTAGATCGGATGAGAGGACGGTACAGATGGCTCTGATGCACGGGAGAGGTGCAGATGGGACACTGCCATACATAGTGCGACACACTGCGGCAATCTGGCAGCGCTTTGTGGAAAGAATCTTACGGAGGGCCCCATTTCACAGGGAGCTGCCGGTATGGATCCTGGCCCCAGTGGTGGCCATGGAAGAACACATGCCCTTCCGAGAGTGGAGAACGGGGGGTTGCGAGTTACTGGCTGACCTTTACCCGGATGATACGTTTCTGTCCATCGAACGGGCGACGGAGACCTTCGGACTCAGTGGGGGCCATTACCTACACTACAGGGGCCTTCAGGAAATGGCACGGGATACCTGGCCACAGTTCCCTGAGGCGCCCCCGAAGTCCCATACCCTCAATATTATCCTCTCCTGTGGTAGGGGCAGGAGGCTGATAACCTTATTGTATTCGGCTATGAGGCAGGACTCCACCCTGCCGGTCCCCCCGGCCTGGGTGGCATGGGAGTCTGACCTGGGGCTTGTTTTGGAACCGGGACAGCGCAAACGCATAGGCACGGTTACCCGGAAGGTGTCTTGTAATGCAAGGTTTAAATTAATTCATTTTAACTTTATGCACCGCACATATGTGACACCGGTCACCCTGAGACGTATTTCCCTGGACAAAAGGGACGATTGTCCTAGATGTGGGGCGGCGGGAGCGGCCTTCCTCCATCTGGCCTGGGGCTGCCCGCTAGTTAAAGCCTTCTGGCAGTCAGTGGTGGAGCACATTCGCACGGTTACCGATCTCCGAATGGAGCTGACTCCCCTTCATTGTTTGTTAGCCTTGGTCCCTAAACCCAAGAAGCGTAACCTGTCATACAAAATGTTACAACTGCTGTTGGTGTTGGCGAGGAGGAGGGTAGCGATTACATGGATGGGACAGAGGGCCCCGAGGTGTCGCAGTGGCTTAGAGATGTGGGGGAATGGTCCCTAGCTGAAGAAACTTTTATGCAGCACGTGCGTAGGGATGAGAAGCTACAAGAAGACCTGCTTGCGCAGAGAATGATGCGTGTGATGGGAGCGACTGCTGAGGATTCCGATGGCACGAGTGCGGAGTTGTTCACCCCGGAGGATACAGGATCCGAAAGTGAGGGTGGAGGGGCAGGGGAAGGGGGGTATTGATTTGTGGTAGGGCCTAGCCGGCCACGCACGTATAGGTTCTATCATGGTGATGTTGTGTTCAATCCCGGAAGGTTTCCTTCTTACTCTTGTCAAGTGTTGCTGTCTTGTCTGCCCCTGGGAGTGCCATACTGAGGTGAACGAACTGTATACACACTTCTTTTATCAATTGATGCCAGTTTTGGGGGGGGGGGTACTTTCTTGGGGAGTTGGGGGGTAACCTGTATAAAAAACAAAAAACAAAAGCGGATCAGATTATCCTGCCGTGCAGATGCATTGCTATGTTCTCCATCAGTTCGGGCACGTTACCACCTACCGCCGCCCGGCCTTCGGGATGTGGGCTGATGGGCTGTGTGTTGTTCACCTATGGACCTGCAGATTATGGTCCTTACTAATGGAACTGTCGGCACAATTGTTTGTATATTATATGACTCTGCGACAAAAATAAAGTAAAAAAAGTTGACTGTACGAATGTGAAACTTCCAACGAGTTGAGGATCCCCTTGGTACGCTTTTGTCCACAATCTCATGAAGGGCTTCTATTCTTTTGGGGGAACGTGTGAAGAATGCTGCTATGCCTTCAATATCCTGAAAGAAAACTCGTGTCTCTCTGATCTTTGATACCGCCTGTTGCATACTAAGATTGAGTTTGTGGGCGTAACAGTGCACAAAATGAGCATTAGGGTACACATCTCTAATTCGTTTCTGTACTCCACTAAGGCTTCCACTCATTACGGACGCACCATCATAGCTTTGTGCGATAAGTTTTTGTTTTTGAGGCAGGTCCGGGAAAATTAAGTCCAGTTGACACAGTATTGCTTCAGTGATGGTTGCTGCACTAGAGTCTCTTAAATGCGTGAAGCCACAAAACCTCTCCACAACGTTTCTGTCACTGTCAAGGTACCGAAACACTAACACAGACTGTGTTTTAGTGGCCACATCAGTGGTGTCATCAGCCTGAATAGCCACAAAGTCTTTGTTTCGCAACTCTTGCACAATATGGCTTCTTATAATTTCGAGCGTACAGTCAAGGAGTTCATTTTGTATTGTATTTGAGGTGCCCTTAACACCTTGGCTGCTAAGGGGTTTTCCCCCTCGGTGCTGGATTCCCAGATTTTCCATTGTTCGGGACAAGGTCAACTCGTCATAAGCACAGGGCAGGTAAAACCCATGACGAGTTGACCTTGTCACTAGCATGGAAGTGGTTAAAGACTGTAGCACGTGCTAAATGTGTTTCCAAAACCTGGTCTATGGTTGACATTAAATCCACTAGGCCTAGGAAGATCCCAGGTTTTGAGGAAGTTTCTGATTCATCATGGCCTCGCAATGCCAGTTCGAAAGCACCACAGCAACGAATGGAATCAATGATCTTGGATAGATTTTGTCTGTTCTTATCAACAGCTTCATTGTGTTTTTGAATGGATTTGCGATATGCATCATTTATCTGCTGCTCAATTGGTGTGTCTTCCCCCAACATTCCCAGTTTTGTCAGGTTTTCCAGATGATTTCTTGTGAGCGCATGCTTCTTTATTTTTTCAGAGATGTGCTTCAGGTCAACTAAGCCTTGCCGTGTCCAAGAAAAGTCACCGCCAAACATCAAGCAGGGGAAGCAGAACCGAGAATTTTTTATAGGGCACCCTGTAAGCCAATCAGCTTTTGTGTACCAGGCATTTGAGAATGTACGTTTTGACATTTTTCCTCTGTCCTGGGAAGTTTGCTGTAGGTTTATTTCAGGCTGATGAGGTCCTAATTGCTTTATCTGTAGTTTTTGTTCAAGTGGCCGTGACTGGAATGAACTTGCAATCAACTCTTGTACTGTATTCATGATGGTGTGTTGCTGGCCTTACCAATATATATATATATATATTAAAGAAACCTGTCAATAATCAAAGTACAACGTATAAGGTGCAGTGCAATAATATGAAATTTCAGTAGAAATACAAATACATCTTCAACAGCTCCCCTTCCCACAAAATGACTGCTAAAATACAGCCGTACTGCCTCCTGCTTCTTTGTGCCATTGTTGTATCTGGAGACACTGAAAGAGACACTGCTTGAGGGCCTGGAGAGTGACCAGATACATAGCCCTAACTCCCTTGTAGGGACTAGAAAGGCGCAGCATGAATGCTCTATTTTCTATAGAGGGTGAGCTGTCCTAAGTGACCGAATCCTGGCCGCCAGCATGGCTGCATTTACACATCCTGGCAGATAATGGATACCACTAGAAAAAGAAAGGTGCCAGCACTCTGCGAGACAGACACATCTAGAGCCTCAACAGAATAAACATATTAACCTCAGGCTGAAAGTTGCTTAGTTAAGGTGAAAGTGGCTGGCAGTTGCTAGGTCTCCATCCACAGGCATAGACGTGTGATAAAGAGTTGTTACACAGAGAAAAACAGGAAGGTGGGGAAAGAAGGAAATGTGAAAGCTGTCAGAGAAGAGCTGAGAACTAGATTTGGAACAGTAGACTAGCCAGAACTTCCAGGTATCTACTTAATGTTTTTAACTGGACATCAACTTCTTGTTTGTCCGACTGAAACGATTCTGGAGCTTGACCACTATCTCTGTTAGATGCTGACACCAAGATTACCATTTTGAGGAAATTCTGTCTCATGGACACCTATTCACTGACAAACCTCGAGTGCCGAACCAGGTTTTATTTTTACAGCATAACCAAAGATAATGCAAATAACCACCATACAGATTCATTCCATGCACAATTTAGATCCTGACTATTCATTGTGGAAATGCAGATTGCCCACCAGGATACCACTATGGAGGGCGGTGAAGGAGCAAACATGAAATCTTTTTTGTGTAGAGTGATGGAGGGGATTATGCCAGCCTAGTCAAATGGACATTTTGTTGATTCTTACTTCCCAAGGCAATGGGGTGAATTTTGCTACTCGTCCCCAACTGAGATGATCCCCTAAATGTGTCTTAGCCTGAACCCAGCATTGTCTTCATCTCAAGATGCTACTCAACTCAAAAGATGTGTCGATCAGAGTGATTCTCCACCAATGCCCTCTTTCAGATTAGAATATACACGTACCCAGCAGAAAGTGTTTCTTGCAAGAGGCTCATCACCACAAAATGTTTTAACCTTAAAACGAAACTTTTCCAATATTTGACAGCAAAGTACGTGTGAAAGGAAACACATAGGCACCGATTATATGAATTGCAAAGCATATTTCCCACGTTTTGCACAATTATCAGTGATTTGTTGTTCCGCACCATGTTTTTGCAATTTTACCAGTTGGAAAATGTAATTATCTTTCTGCATTGGCACGGGGGCCTGTCAGTCAACATGCTCACCTACCCCCTCCATCCTCCTGACTCTCGTCCCTACTCATCCTCCCAACCTGCATGTGAGCCCTTGCAGACATTTACTATCCACTCACAGCAAGTGGTAAATGTCTACATAAAACTCTCCTGAATTGGGACTACTACGCGGAATTCTACCTGGTACATCCAGGTCCATACGCTTAGTCTCTATTCGAAGGGGTCTAACTTGTGATTGCAGGAACTCTACACGTAAAATTCCTTGCAATTCATATTCGGGCTCCAATAGCTACTATAGTCCAAAAAACACTAGAATTCTAAGTGGCAGGTGTTCAAATGATTTACATCGCTGTGAAGATGCTGTAGCACAAGGGTGCAGGCTCCACAAACTTCATGACAATTCCACATTTTCTTAAAGAGTCTTTATCCAACTACCACATTAGGGTATTTTCCCTACTCTAAAGAAATACATGGAACATTTCAAACTGCATCTGCAATTGCAAGGAGATCAATGTTTTGTGTCAGTCAACAACCAGCGCAAACCATTTGCAAAGTAATGCTGGTGCATTGTTGCCCACTTCTGCTTTGTTCTTGAAGATGCCAAGCATTAGTAGACCAAATGTCTCCCACATGACACTGAGTCTCACTTCTGAAGCAGCTGCATTCCATTCCATAACTCTTGTTACTGTTACCCAATTGGATAAAACCCCATTTAATGGGATCGGAAAGAGAAAGGGCTTTGTGCACCCTCCTGAGATTCAAACGTGTGATTTATGGGCATCAACAGATGTCAGCAGCAAGCAAATAACTCCCTGATCCATCTCTGCCGCTCTACATCAAAACTGTGCATCACCCAATCACTAACCGCCTTATGAATATTAATGCATCAGGCTGGGGGTCAATCTTTGCTTATAGCCTCAGCCCATACACGCATTATAAATTCAGTGCTGGGGGAACCACATCTTCAGTTAATAAGCACTGGAGCACTGGAACAACGAATATTTGCACATTTAATTTAAATCTCGAGACATGGTATAATAAAAAGAAGTCTGGAATATTCTCATTCAACAGCCATCACATCCTTTCGGTCTTCTCACGGATGCCTTCTAAAAGCATCTAACAAAGATCCTCCGAAACCCTCAGTCTTGGAGGCAGGTATCGGAGAAGAGTCTTTTTGCAAATCTTCCATTCCAATAGCATATTGGCTTCTCTGACACTCTTTGTAAAAGCTTCTACAGTATCTATGAGGAAAATTAGGTAATATTTGATATATTTATTAATTT
The DNA here is from genome assembly GCF_964263255.1 of Lissotriton vulgaris. Taxonomy (NCBI): domain Eukaryota; kingdom Metazoa; phylum Chordata; class Amphibia; order Caudata; family Salamandridae; genus Lissotriton; species Lissotriton vulgaris. The sequence goes on from NC_141687.1 coordinate 1,700,948,132, forward strand.
AGGTTTTGTGTAGCACTTTATATCCCAGAAAGTGTTAGGGGACACACGACATGGCTTACCCACTGCATATTCTTCGACCAGAAGGGGAGCGGCCTGTACTTTATGGTGATGGATTTAGTACCAGATCTCTGTACTGGGGTGAATGTTTGACATTCTTTTACATTTTGTCCATCAATCGTTCTTTTTGCATTTGTACTTTATCCCGAGCATCCCTTTTCAGCCACAACCCTTGTTGCATCTGCAAAAGGAGCATGTTTGGCCCCAATAGCCCAAGTCCTAATAGAACCTTTTTATTTCTCTTGTTGCCCTAACAAATGGTGCATGAACTTGTAAAAAAAAAAGACTAAATATTTCAGAGACAATTTTGGAAATAATAAAACCGTAAGTTTTTCCCAAAGGGAAAAATATATTTCCACTTGTATTTATTAATCCCCAAATATCCAAGAGTACAGAATCATACAATGCAATAGATAATTTTTTACAATAAATCTTCTTTCCCGTATTTGAGTATGAATGCAATTTACAAATTTAACAACTAGCAATTTGCATCAACCAGCGAAAAATCTTGATTGCATATTGGGTTATTCGTCTAATTATTAAAAACATAAAATCAGATCTGATTAGCATTGTTGTGTTCGATTCAGCAGAAATTAAACTGTGCACCGGGTTTAACTGTTACGGACCTAACCTTAATGTACAGTATGAATAAGCCTTTTGTCTAGCGCCAAGCGGGAAATTGCTAAACATTGGAATGGATGGAATGCACTCATTTCCAGACCATTAAGTTTATAGTGCCCGTCAAATCAATGATAAGCCGGTGTGTGGTTGCGCAGCCATTCATGCTCAGCATGGACCGTTCCCGTCTACCCGGCCCACAGCCTAGTTCGAGACAGATCACTTTGCAACAAATTTGCATGCAAAGGAAGATGGAATACCACCCAGACACCAACCAGCCCATGTCTAAGGCATGTATGGACTCTAGTATGTATGGGCCCTATTACTAGGGAAAATATGGGCCCCCCTAGCTGCTGTTTTAATGATAAAATATAGGAATAATCACGGTTAAGTGGATTACTCAGACCTCTGGAATCTGGTGCCACTGCACCTGCTATACCAACGGAAGCTGTTTGCAGTCTATGTACTGTCTGCGTACTGTCTCTTTGAGCCGAGCTGGGCACCCGGCTCGGCTCGGCCCTGGCTCGGTCCTCTCTTTGATTTTTTTTTAAACCTTTATTTGACATTTTCAACCAGATACAAACACGGGCCTACAACCCCCAGGGCTGGCCGCTAAGCAATTGCAACACAATACTACGATCAAAACTTCAGACCCAGCCTCCCGGGAAGCATAGTCGCTACATCCACAATGCGTACTGGTTGGAAGACATATCAAATTGGAAACAGGATACAAAAGGTTTCATTTTATAATATAAGATAGGAGGATCAGGTGCCATACAATATCTCAAGCTATGAAGTGGGGGCGAGCGAAATAGCAGTGTGTCCACAGTTAATTTGTTTTCATGTAGGTCAGTGGCGTTTAAGCAGACGACACCCGGATAAACAAGCATACTATTACGGTTCGTGCCAACATTTATGCCCGCCCCGTGGACCCGAAACATCGCGAGAGTTGAGGCACAGATGTGAAAGCAGAGATGGACCAAACAATGAACCCACTGGGGGAGGAGCCAAGATGGCGACCTGAACGGACGCTCGATTCCCGGCTCCGCAAGCTTGTGCGTTCCGCACCTATATCCTGACCGCAAATCTGGCCTCGCACCGCAGCGGAACATAGCCACGACCGCACTGAAACTCCCAGTGTTCCACCGAGGTCCCTACCTGCCAGATTTCCGGAGATATCGTCGTGACGGGCGGCGGTCTCCGTATCCAGGCTCTGAGACCAGTGTCACTCCCTGCCACCGTGGACCTCCAGACCGGCTGCAGTCCGCTGAGCCCTGGAAGCGTGGATCCATTCTCTCGTAGCACCGTCGCTGGGGGTGTCGGACGGATCCCTTTCGATGCACCTGGGAGCCCCGACCTGTGAGATCGGTACACGGTGGTGAAGTGTTCCTTTGTTGCGATCGTCCCCCGGGCTGAGGCTGACCTGCGCTGTCCATTGTGTGTGGGTCGCCCCTGGATTGCCCCGACTTGCATCGCGGCGGCAGTGTTCTATCCCTTGCAACGCTCCGGAATCGTGCGACATACTTGCCCGGACCCTAACCCTTTGGGACTGAGTTTGCCCCCTTCCTGTTGTGCACCTCCCAAGGCATTGGAAATGGCGGCTGCCCTCTCTGCAGCGGCGATTGTACTCTCGCCTCGTACCAGCAATCCCCTGCCCGACAGCGAACTGGGAGCTGCACTGCACGCATCGTCTCGCACTGAGGAGCAGCAGTGCTTGCAGACGGAGCCGACCTGCCGGGATATCTTTGATGCACTAGTTGAGCTCAGGGCGGAATGGCGAGCACTCTCCGGCAAGATGGGCGACGATGTGGCATGGCGGTCGGAACGGGTCCGACCGGCCAACTCTCGGCGCTGCACTGAATCGACTTTGTCAGTCGCGGAGGGGGATGTCGAGGTGCCGAGCACTGAAAGGGAGGTGAGGATTATCTCTCGATGCCACGACTCCTGTGAATGGCAGTCCGACAGTACTACTGGGGATACATTGTTACAAATATCAACGGAGTCCGAGACTTTGTTTGTGGGGATGTTGCTGTTTCCCCAACCTTCATTCACGCTGCAACTGTATCCCCTTGGGCTTGCTGCCTCCCAAGTACCTCTTTCCCAGCGACGGAATGTATGTCGATTTGTGAGTTTGGGGGTACTTTTCCTGCTTGCCTGTGGCTCGGCTGATGCCTGTGGACCTCCATTTTGTCCCTACCTCCCACTTCTTCATCGACGGTGGCCATTTTACTTCCCGGCTTTGTTTGGATCGGGCCCTCCTCGGACGCTGTGCTTAGGGGGACTGTCGCGTTCTGGCCAGGGCTGAAAAACTCTGTTTCATGACCGGGACTGACAGGCTGGCGGGGACTCGGATTGGAACACTTATAACTACGCGTTGGATTGTGCGAACCGGGATGTCTCGCCCCGTTTTATACCGTAAATAAGACTGTTATTGTTTCTCTATCTCACGGGGTGGGGATGGACTGCATGGCGGGATTGACCGGGAATGACTGTACTGGGCCCTCCTCCGGCTTTCTAGTATGGGTTATTTCCTTCTTTTTTCTTTCCTTTGTCTCTTGTTTCTATATTTCGGGTATTCTAATGGGCGACAGACACACTGCAAGGGGGGGGGGGGGGTAGGCCGTAGCCTCTGCATGCATGTAGGGTGGGGGGATTTAAATGTACGTTTTTTCGTTTCTATGGGCCTTCATTTTCTTCTTTTCTTTCACCTTTTCTCGTCTTCTTTCTGTCCTTGGGCTATTGTTTGGCTTGAAGCTGGGTGGGTTCCTGTCTGCATTCGTCATATTGCTTGCTTAATTATCCTGTTGTGACCTTTGCGATGCCTCTAGTTTGATTGCAACGTTACTCTGTCTCATGGGACTCGCCTGCTGATCGCTGACTACCTGTTCTGTAGTGAGACTGACTGGACAATGGCTCTCCTGGACCAATTCTTGCTATTGTTTTTATAAAACTTTAAATTAACCTCACTTTTCCTGCATATCGGCAGTACAGCATGGTCCAGTGTAACTTCAATTGATTGTCTAATGGTATCACCCTACTGTCGATGTACCGTATGGTTTGCAACAGTGCTTACAGTTTTGTGGCCGGCCAGGTGGTTGTAGGCCCGTATTTGTTTGCTGTTTATGCACAATAAAGGTTTCCAAAAATTAAAAAAAAAAAAAAAAAAACAATGAACCCACTACACTGACCCGGAAAAAGAGAAAAGAAAAGGCCAAAGATAGATAAGAAGAGAAAAAAGGCCATAGAAACAAAGAAGAAACAAAACTCCCATCCCCCAGCCCCCCACCCTGCAGATGACTAAGGCCTACCCCCTTAGCAGCGTGCCTGTCGCCCAAGAACCGAAACCCGAAATATAGAAGAAACAGGGAAAAAAGGAAAAGAAATTAAACCCCACCCAAAGAGGGGAAATGGAGGAGGGCTTTATTCAACGCACTCCCGGTCTCTCGCCCCCGTCCCAACCAACCCCGCCCGGACTCCGTTAATTCAGTAAAACAATCCCGTTAACCATAATACCACAATGAACAACCCAGACAACAATCTCAGCCTTGGCCCCGTCGATTAAATTCGCTGAGTCCGTAAGGGGAAGAAAGTCCTGTCCTCAAAATGTCGAATGGTACACAGAAGTTGGCAGAACAGGGGTCCACAGATGAAAAAAGAATGGCAGGTCCCAAATTAGTCGGCTGGTACCAAAGATGCCCCTCCCCATCTCCGAAGCCAGGCTTTATCCCATCCGCCATCTTGATAGACCGACTGAGTAGGGGGTCCGACACAGTCCAAAACAGTTCACAGTACCAATTAAAAGGAACCGAAGTGGGGACAGCATGTAAATGTTCCGACAGTTGCAAAACCGGGGATTCCAACGGATTAATTGAGTCACCAAGCCCAGTACTTTCGGGTAGCTCCACTGCGATAGGGGCAAATACAGCTTCCAGCGCCGGGTCTAAGTACGCCACCGGGGCGTCAATCGAAAGGCGAGCTGGCCGCCGGGTCTCGGGCGTCAAGTCAGGATCCGGTCTCAATCCTTTGATTCCATCCGCCGCCAACAACAGGCTGCAGGTCTGAGCTTTAACAGTCTCCTGAAGTGCCACAAGGGCCTCCAGCACCGTCCGCAATGACGGGCCACTTTGAGCCTGCTCCGTCAGCCTCCATTTTTCCTCAGGCATGGTGGTCCCCACGGAGAGGCGCCTTCTCCGGGGGAAGATTAGGCGGAGCAGGAACGAGCCATGAGGGACAGACTGTTAGCGTGCAGTAGCGAGTAGTGAGATTCCAACCCAAGGGGCACCGGCGATATGGATGCCGGACCCCCGGTCAGGTACCCCCGCAACACAGCACCGTGCGTCACTCGTCACCTCACCTCCTATAGAGCACCAGGCAGCAGATGGTAGCAGAGCAATCCCAAAATTCCAAATGTTCCAGAGACCGGACCCAACCGCATTCAACAGTCCGTTGTTGTTCAACTCGGACCCGGCTAGGCCAGTACTCGAGACCCCGGCTTCTCGGCTGGGTTAGGCCTCAAATCGGATCTCGACGTTACTCCGCTCCACGATGTCGGAGAAACTCCGGGATCACATCATCGGAGTGCAAATCGGGTGACACACACGGATCCGGGGCAGGAAATCAGGATAGGTGGCAGGATAGTAGAGCGTAGGACGGAGGTCAGCGGAGCCGGGAGACTATGCGGCCATCTTGGTTGGTGTCGTAGCTCCTCCCCCTCTCTTTGAATTTTTAAGGTTTCCCACCTCTAATAGCCCCCGGCCGCCGCCAGTCACTGCGTTACTGTAAATTTTCACAACGAATTCCAGCTGGTGAAAACCCGCCGGCCTGAAATTGTCTGCGAGGCCTGTAATTCGGTGTTGGTCTTACTAATGCGCACTTGATGTCTCGAGCACGGAAATTTAAAGTCTGTCACGTTAAGCGCACGTGCGCGGGACCACTCTACGTATTATTTTTAATGTCCATTGTCGGCAAAGGCGCCTCGGTGCAGTTGTGTATAATAATAACATAAAGGCCTGTAAATAATTTACGGCGTATGTTTACTCTCACTCACCACCAGCTAAAAGAAGAAATCAGTCTAGTAGTCAATATACTGGACTGGACGGCCGACGGGTCGACGAACAGGCAGCAAAAGGCAAGCACAGGCTGCCGGCGGTGATGCGCACACAGTACTGTCTCCACTCCACACAAGCAGCACATGAGTCGACTCACTCCACACACAACCACGAGGCGAGTCGGACTAGTGAACTGTTACCGCGGCGCTTACCGGATCCAACGTACGACGACAGCAGCACAACGCGCCAATGGCCAATCACTGCATGACTACAAGAAGTCAGATACAGTGATTGGCCATTGTGCACTGCGGCTGAGCCCACCCACGCGCGGCATCCAATATGGATTGCCCCTGCTCTGCGGAACGGTGACCAGCCAATCCTGGCGCTGCATGCAGCGCCAGGATTGGCTTGGAGGGCACACTAACTGCTCGCCCTGTTGCCCTTTTAACGCCAGGGCTGCGCCGCACGCTAATAAACCTGCACCCCCCTAGTCACTATGTGGGGCAGCTTAATATGCGCATGCTCGGGCAAGTTTCTGCCCAAAGCTGTGATGCGCGTTCTGACTCGTCTCGACTGACTCTCGACTCGTCGCCTGTCAATCACTCACTCACACGAGACACCAGCCCCACAGCCCGCCCCCCTGCGCACTCCCGTTTCAGTCGGGTGCTGCCCGGCGGTGCGAAAAATATCATGATGAGAAAAGGAGGAACATTTATTTAAATTATTTACTGGCAGCCGCGGGTCCATGGGCTGGTGGGGCTACGCCCCTACGCCCCAATGGACGTACCGCGGCTGCACATTACTAACAATATTCAGCTTGTTACATACATAATACAGTATAATCACACTATTATCATCACTCTTAATTCATATCAGAACATAAACACATACTTTGACAAAGAGCAAATTACATATAATCCAGATGAAGACCAAATGCCATACTTACTTATCATACTAATCCATCATAGTGAACCATATTACATAGTTTGGAACATGAACACAGCAAACTTGTTCTTGTACAACTTGGGTGCTGGTTATGAGATTACTTGGCTCTTTCCTTTCTAGAACCACTGAATGAAGAGACACGTTTTGTATTTACAATTGTATTATTGACTTTGAGTGCTCGGAAGGACAATTTTCTTTTTACTCCAGTTGTTTAGCCGGATCCAGAGTATCCCCGAAATACAGGTTTTTGTAAAATGCGCCGAAAAGCTCAGCCTTGTCTTCATCTTTATGAGTGATTTCCCCTGAAGGACCTTGGATACCCCCTATATATTCCCGCTCTCTCTTATCTCGCAGCTGCCTGGCGAGGTGTTTACCAACCTTATTGCCCTGTGAATAGGACAGATGCCTCAATTTTAGTCGGGTGAATTCCGCCCTATTATTGTAGAGAGCCCGAAGTTTGCCCCTGACCGCCGTCAGATTACGTTGTGTCTGTTTAGTGGGATTCGCTTTGTGGGCTTTTTCAAGAGTGGACAGTTCCCCCTCCAGTTGCTCCCTCTCCCGACCGCGTTGCTTATTGAGAGCAGAATTGAGGGCTACACACTGCCCTCTAAAAAACGCCTTAAAGGAATCCCATTTATTGTACACTGATGTGTCCTCCGGATTGTTAAGGGTAAACAATTCAGCGATGGATCCCCTTCGTTTATCACAAGAATTTTTGTCATGAGCCAATGACGCCGGGAAATACCATATGGGGGCGGACAGGCCACCCACACCCCAGTCAAGGCAGATCGAGAATAGACTATGATCCGAGACTGACAGCGGAAAGATCTTGGCCTCCCGTAGGTTACCCTGTAGTGACTGGCTAAAAAAGATATATTCTAAGCGTGAGTAGGAGCGATGAACGTGGGAAAAAAATGTGTAGTGCCGGGACTGGGGGTACAGAGTCTGCCAGGCGTCTAAAAGACCTAGGTCTTGAATCCGCTGTTGTGTGTCTGGGGAAAACGAGCCCATGTCAGAGCGCTGTGGGTGGGTGCTATCAAGGTCCTTCTGCCACACTAGGTTAAAATCGCCCATTAGGAACAATGGCCCCTCAGCAAAGTCTGTGATTTTCTCCTGGAGAGCATGGAGGAACCCAGCCTGAATTAGGTGCATATACCGCTATGAAGGTACAAATTTCCCCCGTAAACGGCCCTTAACCATGACCCAGCGGCCGTCTTTGTCACTATGGACACCCAAAGGTTGGAATTGTATGGCAGAACGAAACATGAGGGCCACCCCCCTTTGTTTTGTAGTGGCTAAAGAACGATAAACAAGTGGGAATTGTTTGTGTTTAAGGCGTGTGTCCTCTGACTTGACTTAGTTGGTCTCTTGGAGGGCTTCTATGTCCAGATGGTGGTCTATGACATACTTCCATAGCTTTTGACGTTTCTGGGGGGAATTAAGCCCTTTAATGTTCCATGTTCCGATAGTAATCGGCATCATAGCAGAAAACAAAGTCACTGCGCCCCGAACAGCCCCATTCCACCTCCATCCCCGATGGTTGGTGTTGAGCCTCCTAAGATAAAACCACCCCGCCTTAACTTTCCAGTAGTGCCAAGGGCCACCCAGAGGTCCCCTCGTCCCCACTCAGTAAAAAGCTGCCACCACTTCCCTCCCTACCCCCCCTAATACCCACAAAAGAAGAACAAACAACCTGAACAAAAAAACTACGCAACATCCTTGTTAGGTCGCCCAGTGGGGCAAAGAAGCCTCCACATGGGCCAAGAGGGACACCAAGGCCAAGGGCCTGGTCCACGTCACCTCCGGCAGGGTGCATAAAGATGAATCGACAGCTAGTCCAAATAGATCGGGCAGCGCCCAAGACCCCGCCCAATTGGCTCCCCCAACATCATCCCCCGTGAGGCCAGTACGCTGAGGCTGCCACCCATTATAACACTATAAGCAGACTCTTAACGGGTAGAAGGCCCCGTCCTCTCAAAGCCAAGACCAAAAGGATATACGATAGTCTTCGTGTAGACACCTCATTATTCCGGCCATCACCTCCTGACTAGCAACGGGACCAAACGTCTCCATTCTATGACCCATATGGAGTTCTAGGGCAGGCAGACACACCTGAAGGGAGACTGAGTCCAGCGGAACTCCCTGTATCCCATTACTTCTGGAGGGTGATCACGAGTTCAAGAGACACATGTACAGGGAAGTGAAAGCGTCCAGAGTCCATCTCGCCTCTCCTCGCCATTCATCAACTGCGCCCTCTGCGGGCATTCGTCACCCAAGTTGAAGTGGATCTCTTGCCTTGCGATGGGCCGCCCAATGCGTCTGAGCTAGGATCCTCCCCTTCGGGAGGAAGCCCCAGGATTTCCAACCCCTCCTTAAGGTCAACAATGTGGTGCTGTTTGTTCTGGAATTCAAAACTGAGCCTGAATGGATAAGTCCACCGATACCTGATGCCATCAGCCTGAAGTCTGGTCGTGACTGGCCTGAGCGTCTGCCTTCGCGCGAATGTCCCTTCCAAATGCAAGCAATAAATTCAAGCCATTTTTTCAGGGCATAATCAAAAACACTGCCTGCCTGGTAACAGAGCAGACTGCGCTGGTCTGTAGTTAGCTATGCTGTAGGATCCTGTTTGGGAAAGGAAATCCCTGGAGGACCCAGTTGCCTTTGATCATGCACACTAATGTGCTCTTGGGACTAGGCAAGGAAGTTAAAATATGTGCTGTACAGCTAGTTTGATCTGCAGCACACAGTGACCGAATGCATATATCTATGTAACTTATAAGTTATATCAGTCACCAAACTCTATAGGGCATCGCAAAATGATATGATACCTGGGGGTGCGACTGCACTGGAAAAATGGAATGCTGTGCTGCTAGAGCCGCTCTCTGAAGAGGACTGGTTAAATAGCTGCTGCCTGACAGGCCAACTGACGGCAAATGGCAATCTACGATTGGTGCATTTTAAATACTTGGATCAGTTATACTATACTCCTGCACAGCTGTATTAATTTGGGCTGCGACAAACTGATGCCTGTAAACGCTGTGGTGCACCCGGGCTAGTTTTTATCATCTAGCTTGGCAATGTCCTAAAATACTTGAATGTTGGGGCTCAGTTGTACAAATTCTTTGCTTGATGATTGGAGAAACTGTCAAATGTAACCCGGAGATGTGTCTGCTGGGGATTGGGGCTAAAGTAAAAGCTTCCAATAAGAAATTTGTGTCCATAGCACTGTTGATGGCTAAACGCAGGATCTCTGCTGGGAGAGTATGATAGTGCCTACAACCGGGCTGTGGTTGCATGATCTGACTTATTGTCGTGACCAGCTCACATGCTATGCAGAAGAACTTCCATCTGCATCTAAGCCACGGGACATTTGGGGGGCGCTTACGTCCTACCTGCTGTCACTTACAGATGTTTAATGACTTTACTGTACTTGTACCACTGCCATGCTTACCCTCACCCTACACAATGAAACCTGTTAATACCATGTCTATAACTCTGTCCTATTGATGATATGGTCTGCAACACTGTGATTTATGTACTGTGGTTATATATGACATGTATACTGTACCAATGCCATGAATTCAAAATCATGAAATGTTCCTTACTGTAATTTGAAAAGCAAAAAAAAACCTTGTTATATTCATATCGATATACCTTTATAAGTTAAATAGGATGCAGAAGTGGCATCTTGCTTGAAAGCAATTCTCGAACAGCTACCCCCCTCTTTGTGTTTGTTAAAATTTAATTTCCTGTAAGGAAACCTGTTTTATTGCAAAGCGCTCTGTCTGCTCTTTATAAACCTCACTTTTTCGGATTTGCTTTAAAATGCCCCTGTTCACACTTCTTTCATTTTTTCTTCAACATTTTCCTGGGTAGAACCCCTTGAACCCTCCTTATGATGGGCAGACTCACTCGCTGCGCAACATTCATCCCTAAAATTTACGCCTCGCCACATCCAAATGTCACCAGCCGCCACTGAAACCAGGTTCTGTTAACTATAATATTCAGCCCCCAACCCTCATCTGATGGATTATTCTCTTTAAGCTCCTTTCTTAGGTCTGTGGATATTCTGTGCAGAAACTGGGTAATCCACTCCACTCCAGTATCCTCCTTTTAAAAACCCATTACCCTGGTAGCATGTGTTTTAGTGGTTTATTACACCTCTCATTCTCTGGCAATAATGTAGATACTTCTTACTTCTCAGGTGGCCATTCCTGATAACATCCGAGAACTAGTTTATTCTGTTCCTACATCTAAACTGCAGTGGCCAACATATAGACACACTCTTCCGCTTTACAAGCTGCAAGTGTCATTGAAATCTGTTCTTGAATGGACGACAATACTGGGTAACTTTTTCTTTGAGAGAAGCTGCCACTGAAAACTCATTGTGGGATTCTGGCTACACTGCCTTCTGATATGCTCAGAATATGAACATTTTTGGGACAGTAACTAGCCTTCAGTTCAGCATTATACATTATCAGAAGCCATTCTTTTATTATTATTATTTTTATCAAATGGTCAGTTAGTCCAGTGTTTTTTTTAACTGGGTTCGAGTCTCTGCAATGACGCTAAACCTCCTGTGATTCTGGGCAAATCACTTAATCTCCCCGTGCATAACAAAAAAATGAATGTGTCCTCATGTAACGCAACTGGTGCTCATGTAAAGCGCTCTGATACCCAATTCGGGTCAAGTTTGCGCTATATAAAACTATAAAAAAAAATGTCAAAAAATGTCGCCGGGGCGACGTCCTGGTAGATAGTGCAGGAGTGTCCTTGAAAGGAGACGAGCGTGCCGCTTGCAGAACTGCCTCCTTTGTTTTGTAGGAGTGAAATTTCACCAATACGTCCTGAGGTCTCTTCTTGTCACCAGACACTGAGGGGCCCACCCGATGGACTCTGTCCAGCTTTATCTTGAGGACCTGCGGGCTCAGAATTTCACCAAAAAGATCTTCCATAAAGGCCCCAAGATCCGGCCCCTCCACACCCTCTTCCAGGTCTCTGACCCTGATGTTCTTCTGCCTCGCCCGGTTCTCAAGGTCCTCTGTTTTAAGCTGGGCCTGTTGCAGTTGCTCCTTAAGCACACGGACATCATCCCGTAGCTCATGGAATGCTGACTCAATTCCTGAGTTTAAGACTCCAAGTCCAGTACACTAGTGCCCACCGAGTACACATCTTGCTGGAGCGAGGTTAAGCGGCTCGTCAAATCAGATTTCAATAGGTCAATGGAGGTATTTATGTCCTGACCCAACTCCGTGCACAGCTCCGTTTTAAAGTCTTTCACTATGGCCATCAAGTCCGTCTTCGTGAGTGCCATGGCTGCCCCTCCTGTGCCTCCTCGCAGAGTCGGAAGTTTCTCGAGTGTCGCAAAAAAAGTCAGAAACCTTGCCGGTCTTCTTTTTCGTCGCTTTCTTCAGCAGCATATGGCTGAGGCCTCCAGCACCCCACTGTTCCGGTGGCCCTGTTGTTCCCACGCCGTAGAGCGCCCAGGTGAAGTTAAGCGCTGGGCATGGGGGCAGACCACCTCTTCTCAGGGCCTGTTGTGGAGATGTCGGGGATCCTTCGGGACCCGTTGCTGGCTGCCGTAGTCCGGTTCATTCCCCCCCAGCTCAGCAGTAGAAGTCAGGGCGGTAGCGGAGAAGTATCTTAGGGTGCTGAAACCAGCCCGTCAGCCCATCGGTCTTCCAACATGCTCTGAAGAATCCGGTCCCCCGGTGATAGAGACAGATCCCGCCGTGCCAGACCCTCAACGTAGAGGCGTGTTGTGGGTCCCAGGGATGCAGCTCAGCCTTGTGGAGTCCTCCAGCACTGAGGCGACGAGGGCCAAAGCAGCACACAGGGGGTAGGCGCGCCCTGGGCTAGCTTGAGGACTGCACAATTTCCGCTGCTCTCCCCGCGCTCATCCAGGGTTCTGCAAGGAGCATCTGGAGAAGGCTGTTGCTCTGATCATAGCAGTGCAGCTGCCATCTTAGGGTCAAGCAGGAATGCAGGGGAGATCGACGATATTCAGTGCTGCAGGGGGCCCCTAGAGCAGATCACCAGACTCACCCCTACTGCCAGATACGGCGCCACATCACCAAAGGTCCACTCCTGGCTCCACACCGCGTTAGCCCAGAAGACCTTCCTGAGAGTCGGGAGTGTCGGCCACCATTTTGAATCACCCGGGGCCGTCCGCGGAAGAAAACTCCGTGCCCAGAGGGTCTCGGGACAGCAAGTGAGGCTCAGGACATGTCTCTCCCCTTCCGCAGCCCAGGGGTGTCACTGGTTGCCGATTTCGCCGTCTAGGATCGCTGCAGATCGCCCGCCAAAAGCGCGTGGACCGGGAGCCGAGACGGTCTACGTCCGCTCGGCCATCTTGCCCGGCCACGCCCCCCATCCATTATTTTTTTAACTGTAACAATATTTACGTATTTGTTGGAAGTGCCACATAGCATGAAATTACAGCAAAGAGACTGGAGACACCAGAGGGCGTTTCCCTCATATTGTCACCTGGTGTCTGTTTAAACATCAAAGTCTCTGACTCAGTTAGCATCGTGTTGCTGTTTCGTACTTATAGTCACATCATGCATGAAGAGGGCATTCGTATGTCTTATTGTCAATTGTGACCTTAAGGGGTCACAGTGTACAAAAACGTTATGTACATGTTTCTCTGCAGCCTTGAAAAAACCCAGGGGGCGGGGGCTTGTCCAAAGTGGCGACGGAGTGAGACGTGTTTTTGTGTCCCTCCGGCGCCTCGATTTATTCAGCATTGAGAAGCTGCTTCCTGGGGCTGACATCGAGCTCGATCCGGGGCCTGCTGTTACCCGTGGCCAGAGTGGAGCGAGTGTTGTAACTTTGCTGCCTCATGGAGCGATATATCTGACGTTCTGCGGAGGAGCGGATCGGGGCCTGGCTCTGCGGCCGCCATTGCTTCTGCCCGATCGGGCTGCTCCTGACTCCCGTGCCCGACCCGGCCGGGTCGGCTGGGTGTGAACTGCCGGTGTCTGCACCTGCACAGCTTGGGGCCCCTTGCTGTGAGGCGGCCCCATACTTCGCCCGGAGCCGGGACTCGAGGGCCCCTGGTGCGGCGCCGCGCCTGGTGCTCGGGACGCTTCTGGTGGCCGGTGCCCACTACTCGAGGCCGATGCTTTGGGGCCTATACGGGCCGGGCGCCCGCCGTGATTTGCGGTCCTCCCGCGCCTCCCGGTCTGCCGCCGAGGATGGCGTAATCGCAATTGCCGGAGCCCTGTGCCTGGAGGAGATTGGACAACTACGTGGGGTCCCCGGTTTGAGCGGGGACCTTTGAGCACCGGTTAGGCTGCGACTCCGCGTGACTCCGAGCCGGCCGGAGTGGTGCGGCGGCGGTCGGTGGCTTGCGGGGGACCCTCAAGGACGAACCTAACAGGAGGAAGAGTGGTCAGTGGAGGATCGGCCGCTGCCGGGGTGGTGAAGCGACCGCCGCCTGGCGTGGTGCGGCCCTGGCGCTGAGGATTGCGCTGTTTCTGGGAGGCCCGGACTTTCCACTGCTTGCCCGAGGGGAACCCCGGCAGGGGCGGCCGAACGGTCTGTGGCTCCATTGAGAGCTTTCCGCCCAGAGTGGCCATCCATAACTGATAGGGTGGCTAGAGGTGGCGGGCGGTGGAGGCCCGGTTCTGCAGCACGACGGACCTGCAGTCAGTGGGGCAACTCAGTAGCGGCGGACAACGGTGCCACAAGGTTCCAGCGTTGAGGGCGACAGAGTGAGTGCTCACCAGGAGTTACAAGCTGCCGATCTCCGGGGGTACAGGCGGTGCTGCAGCGACTTGACTGGGGACGCCTGCTTCACAGTTCCGGCGTGTGCTGATAGGAGGTGTTCAGGATTGTTCCCCTGTGTCTGGGAGGGCTTCTGGATTGGAGGTATGGCGAACAGACTCCGTAAGGACAAACCGGGCAAGGATGGAATACCGAAGGGCCCGCCGCTTGCTTCGTCCCCCGGACCCAGCAAATCACCCTCGCGAGGAGACGACGACGCGCCCGCCACCAAGGCCTTTATGGTGGAGCTCTTCACAGCCATAAGTTCAAGTTCAGAAAGTTCAAGTTCAGAAATTTGTATAGCGCACTACTCACCCAGAGGGTCTCAAGGCGCTTGAGGGAGGGAGGGTGCTTTACTTATCGAATAGCCAGGTTTTTAGCTGCTTTCTGAAGGAGAGGTGGTTCTGTGTAAGGCGGAGGTGGGTGGGGAGAGAATTCCAGGTTTTGGCCGCTAAGTAGGAGAAGGATCTTCCCCCCATGGTGGATCTGTGGATGCGCGGAATTGCGGCGAGGGCTTGATTGGACAATCGTAGTTGGCGGGTGGGGGTGTAGAAGGACAGTCGTGTGTTGAGGCATTCGGGTCCTAGGTCGTAGAGGGACTTGTGTGCGTAGGTGAGGAGACAGAACGTTATTCTCTTGTTGATGGGGAGCCATTGGAGGTCTTTCAGGTGTCCAGTATGAGTCTGGCTGAGGCGTTTTGGATGCGTTGGAGGTTTTTCTGTAGTTTGGCTGTGGTTCCGGCGTAAAGGGTATTTCCGTAATCCAGTCAGCTTGTGACCAGTGCGTGGGTGACTGTCTTTCTTGTTTCGGTGGGGATCCAACTGAAGATTTTTTTGAGCATGCGTAGGATGTTGAAGCATGATGATGAGACGGCGTTGACTTGTCTGGCAATCGAGAGGGAGGAGTCCAGGATGAAGCCCAGGTTACGTGCGTGATCTATAGGTATGGGTGCTGTACCCAGGGCCGGTGGCCACCATGAGTCATCGCAGGCAGAGGGGGATGATCCTAAGATGAGGACTTCCATTTTGTCCGAGTTTAGTTTTAAACGGCTGTTCTTCATCCATTCGGCTACTTCTTTCATTCCTTCGTGTAGATTGGTTTTGGCGGTGTTTGGATCTTTGGTGAGGGAGAGGATCAACTGGGTGTCGTCTGCGTGGGAGATGATGTTGAGGTTGTGTTGGCACGCGATGGATGCGAGGGGGCTCATGTAAACGTTGAAGTGGGTGGGACTGAGTGATGTTCCTTGTGGTACGCCGCAGATGACTTCGGTGGCCTCTGATTTAAATGGGGGGAGACGGACTCTCTGGGTTCTTCCGGCGAGGAACGAGATGATCCAGTCCAAAGCTTTTCCTTGTATTCCGACGTTGCTGAGGCGTTGTATAAGGGTGTTATGACAGACTGTGTCGAAGGCGGCGGAGAGGTCAAGTAGAATGAGGGCAGCTGTTTCTCCGTTGTCCAGTAGCGTTCGGATGTCGTCTGTAGCTGCGATGAGGGCGGTTTCGGTGCTGTGTTTGGCTCGGAAGCCGGACTGTGAGGGGTCGAGGGATTTGTTGGATTCAAGGAAGGCGGCGAGCTGATTGTTGACGGCTTTCTCGATGACTTTGGCAGGGAATGGGAGGAGCGAGATGGGGCGGTAGTTCTTAATTACCGAGGGGTCTGCTGTGGTTTTCTTCAGAAGGGCGCTGAGTTCGGCATGTTTCCAGATTTCGGGGAAGGTAGCGGAGTTGAAGGAACAGTTGATGACATCGTGGAGGTGGGGTGCGATGATGGAGTCTGCTTTGTTGAAAATGTGGTGGGGGCATGGGTCGGTTGGCGATCCTGAGTGGATGGAGTTCATCAGGCGGATGAAGTCTTCAGTAGTGATTGGGTTCCAGGCGCAAAGGTTGTTAGAGTGCTGTTTTGGTTCGGAGGTGGGTGGAGTTGACTGGTCTTCGGACTGGTTTTCAAAGCTGTTATGTATGTCGGCGATTTTGTTGTGGAAGAATGAGGATAAAGAGTCGCAGAGGTCTTGGGAGGGAGTGATGTCGTTGGCGCCGGCGGTGGGGTTGGTAAATTCTTTTACGATATTGAATAGTTCCTTGCTGAGTTGTTGTCAAGTCGATCTGAGTTGGTGGTGTTTGCGGGTGGCGTTCTTGAAGGTGGCCAGGTTGTCAGTGGTTGGGTTTTTTCTCCAGGCTTTCTCGAGGGTGCGGCAGAGCTTCTTGGATTTCTTAAGGTCATCGTTGAACCAGGGGGCTTTTTTGCTACCTTGCTTGCTTTGATGGTTTTTCAAGGGTGCTAGTTCGTCGGCGCTGAGGGTGATCCATTGTGTGAGGTTGGTGGCTGCTTGGTTTGGGTCCGATGAATTGGCAGGAGGGTTTAGGTGAAGCGAAGAGGAGAGCTGGGCGGTGGTGATTTTGTTCCAATTTCTTCGGGGAATAGGTTGTGGGGGGTTGTGGGTCGTGGTCTTTTTGTAGTTGAAGTGAACGCAGCTGTGGTCTGTCCAATGGAGAGCTGTGGTGTGATCGAAGGAGATGTGTTTGCTGGAGGTGAAGATTGGGTCGAGCGTGTGTCCGGCAAGGTGGGTGGGGGTGTCAACAAGTTGTTTGAGTCCGAGATTGGCCAGGTTGCCCAGAGGGGAGTGGTGTTGTTGTCGTTATTCTTTTCCAGGTGGAAGTTGAGGTCTCCCAGTAGGATGTAGTTCTCGGCGGGGAGGGCATGTGGGCTGATGAAGTCAGTGATGTCTTCGCTGAATTGTGTGCCGGGTCCTGGAGGTCTGTAGATGAGGAGGACATCTCGGAGCTCTGCTCCCAGCTGGCGTCGGACCTGCGTGAGGTGAGAAGGGATGTGGACGGCATAGGAGAACGGGTGGTGACCCTGGAGGAACATGATCTGGGGCTGGCGGGAGATGTGCACCAGCTCCAGCAGGACGTGCTTAGACTAATGGAGCAGAATCTGGACCTCCAGGCCCATGCCGAGGACTTAGAAAACAGGTCGCGCCGAAACAATATCAGAATCCGAGCGGTGGCCTGGGAAGGAGAATGGGGGGACCTACGAGGATATGTGGAAGCCCTTTTCCTACAGATTTTGGCAGAAGACGACCTCAAAGAAATTCGTATGGACAGGGTCCACTGGGTGGGCTTGCCGCGGGGCCAGAGAGCTCCACCCCCGGACATATTGGTCTGTGTCCACGACTTCCAGCTGAAAGAACGCATACTTAGGAAGGCGCCAGGACTTAATCCCTTGCAGTTTCGTGACCACCGGCCACTGCTTTTTCAAGACCTGGCTGCTTCGACACTGCAGAAACGGAGAGACTTCCACCCTGTGAACACATTCCTACGAGACCAGAATGTGGCCTACTCCTGGGGCCAACCCTTTCGCCTTATCTTTTGTTGGCAGAACAGACTTGTCCAGGTTAGATCTCTGTTGGCAGCCAGGGAGCTCCTTGGCCTGGATGACGCCGCCACGACCTCCGGGGGGGAAGCTCCCCTCCGAGGCATCGATCACGCTCCCCGCCCTGGCAGAGAATGGGTCGGTCTACAGCAACAACGGGGTGGCCGGACATATCGGCTCGCCTGCACGAGAGGGGAATGGTGGTGGCTTCGGTGGCGCTGGTGACAGAGGCGGCACGAACTGACACCTCATCGGCGGCATGACGCCCCGGGATGAAGCTTCGGGGAAGCCGGAGGGACACATTTCTGTCAGGTACCACGAATGACCTCTGACTCTGTGGTGCGTCACCCCAGACCTGTGTTTTGGGGGGACACTGCCTGATCTCGCCACCCGACCCTTACGGTCTTTGGTGGATGGCCCCCTTGTGGTGCCTTTTGCTGTTTTTTTCTATAGGGTTTTTCCAATCCTGATTTTTCTAACCGTTTGGGGGAGTGAGTGGGAGGGGGCATGGGGGACAGAGGTGGGAGGGTAGTGGTGGTAGAGGAGAGTCTTGAGTGCATGGGTCGTGGTGTGTGGAAGATGTTGGACGGGCTGAGATGGATGGCCTGGAGGGAGGGTGGGGGATGGGGGTTGGTCATGGCATAACGTGGTGCAGTCTTGGACCTAAGCTATTGGGCACTGCTTACACTGATAGAGGGGGGAGTGTTGAGGGGCACTGGTCCTGGCTGGGGAGGAGGAGGTCTGCCATTAGGATACTGGCTGTTGAGGGGGGTGGGGTTTTACTTCCGAGATGCCTCTCACATTGGGTACTTGGAATGTGAAAGGTTTGAACTCTCCCCAGAAGCGCCAGAGGGTTTGGAAGTATATCCTTGACCATCAATTAGACATGGTGGGCCTTCAGGAACCCACCTGGCACGGAAGGATGAAACCTGCCTTAAGCATAAGCAATTTCCCATTATTTATAGGTCCTCAGCTCCCACGAAACATAGGGGAGTGGCCCATCTTTTCCGCTCGACCTTACACTTCCAACCCATGGGAGTGCGTGGCGACAAAGAGGGCAGCTGGCTCATGGTTAAGGGTATGCTCCTTGGCAAGCTGAGTACGTTTCTGGTCCTATATGCTCCCAATGTGGGCAGAATGGGTTTGTGGAAGACCTGCTGCGGATTGTTGAGGACTTCGTCGAGGGGGCTTTAGTAGTGATGGGGGATTTTAATCTGGTTTGGCATAAGGAATTGGACAGCTCTCATCACCAGAGAACCGACACCGGCCTTTTCTCCGCCGAGACACAATGGAGGATGGGGGACATGGGCCTTGTGGACAGTTGGCGCTTTCTCCACCCCCAGTTTAGGGACTTTACTTTCTTCTCCCATGTTCATTATTCCTATTCTCGCTTAGACCACATTTTTCTGAGTCAATCCCTTCGGGGGCACCTGCGCGACGCCAAGATATTCCCTCTGTCTGTCTCTGATCATAGCCTGTTTACGACTTGCTTACATTGGGCGGCGGGCAGCAATGTTCATCACAAGTGGTACTTTCCGGCCTCCCCGTGGACCCTCTCCTCCATACTGTACCTGGGGATCCGTTTGACTCCCACGATTGGGAAGCTGTACTCTGCTATCTTCCCTCCCCTATTGCAGAGCGTGCAGGGTGACCTGGCCCGTTGGCGGCCACTGTTCATATCTTGGCTGGGGCGGATTCATGCGCTCAAAATGACCCTTCTCCCTAAGCTCTTATACCTCTTCCAGGCACTTACCATTGCTCTTGAGAGGGACTTCTTCCGTCGTATCAAAACACTGATGCTCCGCTTTATCTGGCAGGGAGGGTGCGCTTGGTTCTCGTTTAACATTCTCCGACGCCCGAGAAAGGAGGGAGGGGTAGGCCTTCTCGACATGCAGTTATACTACATGGCGGCACAATTGCGGGTATTGGTGGAGTGGTCCCAGCCTACCGCGGAGAAACATTGGTTACACATGGATAGGAGTGTAGCGGGGAGAACGATATGGGACTTGATATGGAAGCCCAAGAGACCTTTGCGGGTGAGTAGTGCGCTATACAAGTATCAATTTAAGAGTGATAGGCCCCTGAACGCTTACATTAGTACGCCCACCAGCGCTGCATTGAAAGTATGGGACTCAGTCTCTGGTGATGAACGTTGGACGTCATTCCGTCCCCATTTACGCCTATACACTTTAATCCTGCCTTTCCACCTGCTGCACGGGAAGGCCCCTTTGATGCGTGGAGGGAGGGAGGCTGCCTAGCTCTCACGCATTTGTTCCATGGCTATGCCCCGCTCACCTTTGACAATTGCATGCGGGACTACGAGATCCAACGGTCAGAGCGGTTCCGCTATACCCAATTGCTTCATTGGGCGCTGGCCCCCTCGGTCAGAGATTCGGCCACCAGACCGCCTACCCCCTTCGAAACCTTCCTTTCTCAATCAATCAATCAATGCATTTGTAAAGCGCACTACTCACCCGGAGGGTCTCAAGGCGCTAGGGGAGGGGAGGGGGGGGGGGCGCTACTGCTCGAACAGCCTGCTTCCTGAAGGCGAGGTGGT
This sequence comes from Lissotriton vulgaris, assembly GCF_964263255.1. Classification (NCBI taxonomy): domain Eukaryota; kingdom Metazoa; phylum Chordata; class Amphibia; order Caudata; family Salamandridae; genus Lissotriton; species Lissotriton vulgaris. Next base: position 1,700,968,496 of record NC_141687.1, read on the forward strand.
CCTGGGTCAGGCAGAGGTGGGTCGGGAGGGAGTTCCAAGTCTTGGCGGCGAGGTAGGAGAAGGACCTTCCCCCTGTGGTGGCTCTTCGGATGCGGGGGACGGCGGCGAGGGCGAGGCCGGTCGATCGAAGCTGGCGTTTGGGAGCGTAGAAGTTGAGGCGGCTGTTGAGGTATCCTGGGCCTTAGTTGTGTAGGGATTTGTGTGCGTGGGTGAGGAGACGGAAGGTGATTCTCTTGTTGACCGGGAGCCAGTGCAGGTCTCTCAGGTGTCCAGAGATGTGGTTGCGACGAGGGATGTCCAGGATAAGTCGTGCTGAGGCGTTCTGGATCCGCTGGAGTCTCTTCTGGATTTTGGCGATGGTTCCGGCGTAGAGGGAGTTGCCGTTGTCCAGACGGCTGGTGATGAGGGCCTGGGTGACCTTCTTCCTGGTCTCGGTGGGGATCCACCGGAAGATCTTCCGTAGCACGCGCAGGATGTTGAAGCACGACGAGGAGACGGCGTTGACTTGTCTGGTGATGGAGAGGGAGGAGTCCAGGATGAAGCCCAGGTTGCGTGCGTGATCTGTCAGTTTGAGTGCGGTGCCCAGGGTGGGGGGCCACCAGGAGTCGTCCCAGGCGGAGGGCGAGGAGCCCAGGATGAGGACTTCCGTCTTGTCTGACTTCAGTTTCAGGCGGCTGTTCTTCATCCATTCGGCTACCTCTTTCATCCCATCGTGTAGGTTGGCTCTAGCGGTGGCTGGGTCCATGCGGGGGGTTATTTCCTTCCTCTATAGCCTCCTGCTTTCTACGTCCATCTCCCCTAGACCGCGATATATGTCACTGTTGGAAGATCTCATCGGACGTGATATCTCAGAGGTTGAGTGGTCCCACCTGTGGCATGATATAACTAAACACAATCATTCAGTGGAGCTTAGGGAGGCCCATCTTAAAACAATGATGGACTGGTACTTATATCCGGCTAAGTTGAGCCGGATTTTTCCGGGCTCCTCGGATAGATGCTGGAGGGGCTGTGGCCTGCTGGGAGACTTCAGCCACATCTGGTGGGACTGCCCTGTCATCCGTCCCTATTGGGATACTATCCCATATTAAGGAGATTCTGTGCTACCCGATTGAGGATACTATGGCACATATTTTGCTGGTGCTGTGAATCATACGGGCTACTTAAACCCAACTAGCGGCCCCATTCATTTACCCGGGACACCGCAGCAGGACAACAGGTCTAAGGAGCACGCAGATCGGCAATTCCGTGAGTAAAACGCTGTCCTACCACTACGATCTAGGTAAGCAGCAGCATTTTTCTCCCTACAGGTTTGGCGCTAACCTTTGCCTTTCTCAACAAATCCAGGGTCTTTTCTCCCTGCCAGGTGACCCAAGGAAGCTTTAACAGCAAACAGCAAGTGTGAGGATAATGTATTATACTTACCTGTACCTCACCCTGCACTTACCCCGCTGTTTAGCCCACCACCCACACATCGGTTTTTCACTTAAAAAACCACACCAGCCATGCAATTAGCATGCCCACGTTTTTCTGCTGGTCCTAGGTCGTTCACACTCCTTAGCAGCCGGCAATACGTTGTGTTCCATAACTTACCTTGCTAACTGACTCTACCCTGTACGTCTGTCTGTGCCATCCATGTTATGTGTATGCACCTTAGCGAGTGCGACACTTGTTAATCAACATCACAATCACTTAAAATATAATAATTTGCACTATCACATACTCATTGGTCCTGAGGAAAGCCAGTTGTAAAGAAAAGGCCTGGCGGAAACATGTAGACCACACAGGACGAAGGAGGTCATAATTTACTCCAACGCGTCCGAAAAGGCCTGGCTGAAACATGTAGACCACACAGGACGAAGGAGGTCATAATTTACTCCAACGCGTCCGATTGCCTTTTTAGTTGCTAACAGGGGCCCAGTGATTAAAGTCTATCCATTTACCCTCAGGTAATGAGACCCACTGTATAGCTTTTAAATTATCACCTTGCACACTCAGCAAGTATACCAGCTCCTCAGTAATCTGGAGTCGAAGCACACCCGGGACACATTCGGTGTCACTGTGGTGGGCCCCATGATGAAGCATGCCACCAACTAGGTTGGTGGGTGAGGGATTCATGACCTAACCAAATGGTTTTGCCCACATATGTACCCATTGAGTCTCCTTTCACAACCTAGCTAGTTCTTTTTGATAATCTACATATAATTTAGGGGATCCGGACTAGCTTATCTAGTCCTCTCTCTCTGTTTTGATTTGATGACATATTTTGCTGGGCCTTTGGGATCCTAATCTGGAACACCGAACTAGGGCAGACAAAAAGATACGTTGGCTTTGTACTGGAGCAGCCTGGAAGAAGACGGCAGCCCCAGCACCCTCACTGTGGCATGCAAGATTATGGAAGTTGTTGAGCATGGAACGCATGGCTGATATCTTTCGGGGCGACTTCCGAAACTTCACGTTTCGCTGGGGTCCCCTAGTTCGCTTTCTCTCTAAAGGATTGCCATCTGCGGTTTGCCCGCCTAGGGTGCGAGCCCTTCATTTATTTCAAGTGTGAGTGTTACCCATCCGGTTGACTGTGTGTATGTGAATAGAGCTGCCACCACTAGGAAGGGGGAGGGGTTTTCGGTGGGTATGGGGAATTTTTCGTTCAGGATCTGGCAATGCCCCGACACATGGCTGAGGCGGTGCGATGGACAAAGCGGAGGAAAGTGCAGGCCTCTTTTGTAGTTTTATCTCTGCAGGAGCACCTCTCCGACCGATAGCCCTAACTCTGTTCTACTCTGTCTCCAAAATGGGCTACGCTTCATGTACTTTCCTTTGTCTGGTGGCCTACTATGCCTCGGAGCACATGCTTCCTTTGGTCCATGCCATCTCTACCGCCTGCATTTACATTTGCCCCCTGCGTGGGAAGTTGTGCGGAATTGTCGCATGTTTTTCCTTTGCTGTCTGTTCTATAAATATTAATAAAAACACCTTTGACAAAAAAAAAACCCAGGGGGCGAAATGTGCGTCGCGGCTGTTGTTCTTCGTGTTTTGAAAAATGAAAATAAAAGTTAACGAAGGACCTTATTCAAGACTTTGTCTAATTTCCAATTGAAAGGACATTTGACCAGGGGCACACTTGGAACGTAATTTGTGGAAGAAACTCCACTTTATTCTTTTTGACTTCCTTGTTGGATTATAGACATAATGATCAGGTGTGCTTTGATGTATTGTGGTTTATTGATGCTCTAGGCCGTTTAGTCCTAGGAAAGACATACCCTGGTGGGTGGGTAATGAAACATCATATGAGCATCCCAAAGTAATACTGTAAAATTGAATATTCTAGATTTAGTTTTATCAATAGATGTGCAGATCATCAAGCAAACCCACAAAGCTTTGGAAGTAACTCATAAACTCTCCTATCGGACACCACACACCACTTTCTCTGTTTGTCTATTGTTGTCTTTCTCCCTATCACTTCATTTGCACCATGCCCTCGGGGCAGCCTGGAACTTCCTTTTCTTGCCTGAACGCCAGGCGTTGCACGAGCTCCTTCAACGCCTGGAGACAGTTTTATTTTTAATGTCTCATTATTTTTACTCATCAATAAGCAACAAGAAGTAACCGCTAAAAAGGTTTTGATCAGAAAGTTTCATTCTGGGATTTTGTATTTAATAACGATTTGAGTGAATGTCGATAGCTGTATGGCTGAACACTTGTTTTTCTAGTTGTGTGTAGTATTTTGGGGTGAAACCACTTAAACTAACACTTTTTTTTTACTCTTCTTGTCCCCCTTTCTCCTCAACAAGACAGAGGCCATTTACGTGGTGGAGTGGGGAGATTTGAATATCAAAAGAAAGTTGAGGCTTTTGTGAAACTATACCATGCGATGCATTTAACAGAATACAAAGATAGGCATCGTGTCATCGCACCTTCTGCTGCTGTGTACAACATTCAGCATAGACAGACATTCTTACTGGGCCAGCCTTGGCGTTCATCCTTCTGAGTTTGAAATGGGCATGGACTGTGAATTAGGGGTGCTATGCACACACAGATGCCCTAGTGCTGCATGGTCGTCCCCATGGAATGAGTTACAATATGAAACAATGCCGTGGCACTTGCCTAAATCCATCTAGGCAGCACTCCACATTGAAGCCAACATCCTTCAAAAGAGGCATTTTAATTTAAAATAAACCAATAACTTTTAACCATTTACAAAGTCATGCAATTGATAATGACCATTCATTGCTTGGCCTCTGTGCCGGAAGCCTGCACAGTGGGCTTGTCTTCAAGTGCTCTCTGGGAACGGGTGGCAGGCCAGAGGGTTCACACTGAGGAAATGTTTTGTTTGATATGGTGCGGATTTAGTCAAAGTTGACGTCAGAGCGTTTTAATAAAAGGCATATTAGACATTGAAAACTATGCACAAATAACCTTGCACTCCTGTGTTCGTCACAGAATTGCTCTCTCGATGAACGAAGGTTGTGAGTGAAGCGTTTGAAAAACCGCAGGACATTTGAAAACCTGCATGGCCGGAAGAGGCGTGAGAAAAAAAAAAGGATATGCAAGACGACCCCTTACCTTGGCCGTGAGAGTCCGGAGGGCCGTTGGCCTTGGAGGGTGGTGGGAACAGACTGGGCATTATCTGCAGACACAGGCCCTTCTCCTCTGTAGAGGCCCACTCCTCCCCCTTCATACCAGCACATTCTGGGCAGGCCCGGTGCGTTGCTGTTAACTGCTAACATGTGTTTGCCTCTCCCAACCCCTTCAACTCTCTACCCTCGTAGAGAGGAGTAAGCAGGTGGCCAGGAGGTGTTGGTGCCCTGAAGCAGGGGAGGGAAGGCAGATCTCAAAACCAGCCCTACTTGTTCAGGATGGGCTCGTCAGACCCACCATACATACCCCCACCCCAGAAGCACATATGGACCTACTACTCCCACACCATTTTTATTTTATGCATTTACGCAATTTTTAACTGTGCACATCCTGTCAGTAGGCATCAAAGCGCATAACAACAAGTCAGGTGAAAGCGTTTAAAAACAAACATGACCGGTGGTGTTAACTACCAACAAGCACCATTCCCTTTGAAAAGAGAATTGAAAAAAGCGCAAGTCTCACCAAAAGAAGCTGAAAACAAGCCCAGCCCTCAAAATCAAGAAGAATGTTCTAAAACTGGAAACTCAACTTTAAAAAATAGCATAAGCCAGCGAGTGGTGCGTGCGCGCACGCCACAGCCAGCCGTGGTTTCAATTATCGCGCCCGTGTCTGGGCACGATCATTGAAACCACATGGCCTATTGGTGTCTATTAAGCGCACCAAGCGCGTAATAGACACCAATAGGCCATGGGCGGAGCAATGCGCCCGCCTTTGGCCAATTGTGTGCAGTCTTTTATAAAAAGACGCATGCAAAGGCCAATAGCAGGCCACAAAAGGAAAAGCATGCGCACGAACGTGGGTGATTCCTAGGTCCGCTTCCAAACCCCGTTTTTCACCTACTAAAGGTCTTGTGCTGCGCGAGCAAAACAGCGCACTGCAATGCTAGGCGCGAGACCTAAAAAGTAGTGTTAATTTGATTACCTATGCGTACTAGTGTTTGTTTAACAAAAAGATGGATAGCAATAGCTTTTGGTTGTGCGCCCGAAGAGCACAGTGTTGTTTTAACCTTGCTCTCAGCTGTTTCACACTTACAGGAGCCCAGTTCATGTGAGACCAAATGCAAATAGAGAACCTGGATAGATGCGCTTCATTAACTGGCTCCAGGGAAATCTGTTTGTCTGCTTTTTTGGGGTAACCAAGCACATCCATCATGGTCAAGTGGCTTCACGTCATCTGTGCAGATCTGGCTTTTTGTCCGAAAGCAGCTCGCATTCTGGACATGTAGTTTTGCTTTCATCTTTGTATAGTTGGAGTTTTTAGTCCATATTGGCAAAGTGCCACTTGCTTAAAACCAGAAGTGGCAGAAGGAGTCGCACATGACATGAGACAAGTTGTTGGCTTTAAACCTAGGCTGCTAAAAAACCCAGATAGAGCGCATACAATATTTCAAGCTGTCCCAGATTGGTAGAGAAATGCCAGAAAAAGGTTCCTATTGGGAAACGTGGAGTGAGACAGAGTTTTTAACAGACACCCTGTGCTTTTAATGATATGTTCTATTTGGTTTCATAAATCTATTTTATGCCAAACCTCATGTTTTTGCCCTTTAATCTGTTAAAGAACCGAGGTTTCCTGTTGCCTTTTTTTCACAATATAGGGATTTCAACTGACATTCTGCATGCATTTATAATGTGGCTTTTTCAACGCATCCTGGGCAATTAACTCCACATGGATCCCCTGCTGTCTTAAAAAATAGCATTCTCTGAAATCATGTATATTTAATGGGTATGCTTCAAGCTGGTGCAATGACATTTAGCTGAAGAAAATAGGCCAGCATCAATCCCTACAGCAACTGGCGACAGTCAACTGTACACATTACCCTTCTCCTTGGAAAAATGTCATTTCTCACAACAAATTTTGGTTCACATTTCCTTTGCAGTCATTTTTAGGTCTCTCATAGGTTGCGCTTGCGCTGTCTCTTCAAGACATGAAGTATTCAGGTATAGACTGTAATCTCCACCCACTCTGCACTCATCTTTTTAATTGGCTCCTGTCACTGTCCTTTGTAAAGGTTGGACTTTGCTTTTTTAATAGGCTTATTAGTCCCTCCTTAGTACCTCCCTGTCTTCTGTTGTTACCTCCCAGCAGGACACCCCTTATTACATGTGTTGTTACTTGGCAGCTTTCAATTTCAGCCTCCGAGCACTCTTTTGTTAATGGTCTTTCTCACACTCTCCAGCTATTTATTTGGTTTAACTAGAGCAGCCAGCACTAATAATGGAAGCTGCATGCCTTTTTTAACATTTATTAACTTTTTTTTTGACTGTTCATCGCTCCAGCTTTAAACAGCTTAAGCCAAAACGTGGGTACAGCAATTACTTCCAAATCAAAGAGAGTGAAAAAATGCAATTTGTTTTCTTCTATCTCTTTGAATGAATCTGAATTTATAGAGCGCGCAGCTACCCCAAGGTGCTAGTATGCAGATTAGTGGTGTGGGTAAAAAGTGGGTCCAACTAAAGCAAGCTGAAAAGCCAGGTTTTTTAAGGCCTTCCTAAAGACCTTTTCTGAATCCATCATGCGGAAGCAGTGGGGCATTGTATTTCAGAGTTTTGCAGTTTTCACCGCGCAAGCTCTGTCCCCGTGCCTGGACTTAATTAAGCGGGGCACCCTGAGTAGTAGCAGGTGGTTTGATCTCAGGTCACGATCTTGTTGGTGTCTTTGCAATCTCTGCCTCAGATAGGCCGGACCCTGATCTCTGGTGGCTCTGTAGGCCAAGGTGAGCGCCTTGAACTCGATCCTCCTATTAACCAAAAGTCAATGGAGGTGCTGTAAGTATGGTAAAATAGGATGGCGAAATGCCACTTTCATAATTAATCTAGCCGCTGCATTTTGAATCATTTCAATCTGCGAACCAGGTAAGCTGGAAGCCCTAGGTAGAGGCTATTAGAGTAGTCCAGCTGGGTAGCTACCAGGGCAAGGACTGTAGTCTTCCGGGAGGAGGTGACGAAATTTCTTCAATGCTCTTAGCTTCCAGAAGCATATAGAGGAGACATAGTGCACCTGGGACTTACAGGAGAGGTCATTGTTAAATGTAAACCCCAGGTTTCTGGCTGAATCCACACCAGGATAGGTTGTGGGTACAGTTCTGAGGACCATCACAGATTAGAGGGTGGTGGTGCCGCCTAGCTGACAAATAAGATCTCAGTTTTCTCTGTGTTTAAATTTAGGTTTAAATCTTTTTATTGACATTATTCCAACAAACAGAAAAATAACCTTGTATGTTTAGTCGTCATGCTATTAACAGTGCCAAACATATGACCTAAAAGGGTCACGCCAGGTCCACTAGTATGACAATGGGTCCGTACTAAAGTGGTACTAAAGTAGGAAAACCTCACATGAAATAAAGTTAGCAGGAGAAAACAAAAGAATACAAAACCGTTGTGAACCCCCCATCCTCCCTTCCCACCACCCACCCGTGTTCCATGTACACCACCTAAGATCTAAACTATATTTGGTCTCATTCATTGTTCTGCATGTTCCATATCAGCGAGGCGCAGTAAGCGGAAATATCGGGGGCAAGTAACTTCCCGGAATTCAGAGGCCAATATAGATAGAAAGGGTTGCCATAATTCGATGTACTTGGATCCCTCCCCTGCTGTTGTCAATGTTAGCTTCTACATTCCAAGTACATGCCACAGGCAGTGCAGCCAGCCTACGAAAGTTGGGATGTGGGAGGTATGCCAGTGTGTAAGTATATTTTGCATCGCTGAGCCTAACGCAATCGCTATCTGGCGGCCTCTATGGGAGCGCAGTGGATAAGTTAGGGGGTTTGGAAGGCCCAAAAGAACATAAGCCAGAAAACGTGGGTTTTCTGTATCAAATGTTTATCCACTTCATCTAGTACCTGTTTCCAGTAAGGCTGAATATGATCACACTCCCACAATAGGTGTACCAAAGTGCCTACGTGTTCTGCAGCCTCGCCAACATGTCGCTTCTTGAGTGTGGTCTATTAGGTGAAGGCGCTCTGGGTATGATACCAGTAGGTCACTACCTTGGTGAAGGTTTCAGTGAGTCCCATGTGATGGGCTGAGTGATGGGCCCTATAGTATATCCCTTCCCACTCTTTGTGACTGAGTGTCCAGCCCAGGTCCCTCTGCCAGCGTGCCCGCCCGGAACTGAAAGTGTGTGCATGTCTAGCCTGCAGCATCGTATATAAATCGGATATTAGTTTTTTATCTGACGTGCGCGTAATAAGCCACCGCTCATAGGGAAGGAGATGTCTATCAGCCATGGGGCGGACCTGATTACTGAGTGCCCAGTGCCGTGCTTGCAAATACCGAAACCTCTCCGTTTCAGGCAGTCCGTATTCCTGCTTACATTGATAAAACGGGATAATTCCATCCGTGGTATACATGTGATACAGAAATTGGCACCCAGAGGGCCACCACCTCGGAAAGGCTACCGCGTCTCTACCCGGGGTGAAGTCAGGATTATCTATCAACGGGGTGAGCGGAGACGGGATAGTGGTAAGTTCTTGCTTAATATTGATTTGATCCCATATCTCCAGGGGGACTCACGTGATGTATGAAGCATATAAATTAGGGGACCTATGGCATTTGCGGAGGAAGGGGATTTCCTGTAGGGGCCTGCCGGCCACCGCCTGGTCCTGGAATAACCAGTGTTTCTCTGATTCCCAACAACTCCACTCCACCAGCTGGCGCATTTGGGCTGCCTAGAAGTAGAGCTGCAGATCAGGGAGCCCTAGTCCACCTCCCTCCAGCGGGAGTGTCGATAGCTTCTGCTTTAGGCGTGGCTTCCGACCGTACCAAATAAACTGGGCAAGATCTGATTGCATCTGTTGTATCCAGCCTGGGGGTGGTCTGAGAGGGATAGTACGAAATAAACAGAGGATCTGGGGTAGAATAGTCATCTTGACTGCTGCTATTTTGCCTATCCACGACAGGGGGTAATGTTTCCACTGTCCCAGTTCTCTCTGGATTTTCTGTCACAGTTGTGCATAATAAGCGACAACCGTCTTCGAGAGAGAGGGGGCCAGTTGAATCCCCAAATACGGGATCATATCCGCCACCCACTGAATGGGAAGTAGGCCTTGAAGATATTTACGGGTGGGTCGTGTCAGGGAGAGGTCTAGGGCAACAGACTTGTCCATATTCACTTTGAAGCCTGCAACCCTTGCAAAGAGATCTAAGTCCGCTAGGCATGCTGGCAGCGGATCTCGTGGGTTAGATAATGATATAAAAATATCATCAGCATATAGACTGATCGTATGGATATAGCCGCAAACTTTAATCTTGGTGATCAATGGGTTGTCCATCATCTTCTGGGCTAGTGGTTCCATGTAAAAAGGAGGGGCAACAGAGGGCACTCCTGCCTCGTACCCTTCTCAATGGGGAATCAGGAGGATGTGTGCCCGTTCACGCGAACTCTAGCACTTGTGGTTGCCTAGCACCAACTCAGGTACACTTGTGTCACATTGCAAAGGTACCTGCATTGTCAGAATAGTTTTGTGCAGAAATGGATATCTTCCTCAACAAAAACTATTCTTTGAGGTTTATTCCTTTTTGTGTGTGTGCGGCAGAATGCTGCATACACGGAGAGAAGAAGTTGAGAAATAAAGATAATTTACCTCTTTACACAAGCCTCAGGTAGGTGGCTCATTCTGTCGCAAACCCATGTTTACTGACTTTATTAAATATATGGATTTGCGGGAAAATCCAAGGGTTTCTTCACAGGAATGGCCATGTTCTACTCATGTAACGCCTCCCCAATGCAAATTACTTGTTTGAATTATTTTTTTAGACAAGGCCACAGGCTTTGTGTGGCTTAGTGAATTCCAAAATAGAAAGATAGCCAACCAAAATCTCTGCAGCAACAAAAATATTTCCAACATAAATATTGAAAACATAAATTCCAACTTAATATAATTTGTATGAAAAGTCAAAAATGTCAACAGAAAGGTAGAAGACCACATTATTGTCCAAAAAAGATTATATCGAATTGTAGCTAATATACATTATATTAACTTTAAAACATGTATTAACTTTAAAAATATTTATTTCTATAGATTTTTATATTATATATTAGACATAATTTAAAATATATACTTTTAAATAATTGCAAACAATATAAACATAACCTCAACAGAATTATTGAATTATAAATAAAAATCGAATAAGATTACTCATAATAAAAATACTAGATGCAAATCAAAGATATAACAATAATATAAAAATAAAATAAACATTAAGAAACAATACGTAATAAATAATATTTTGTGAAACTAACCTTTCATATTTGAACCTAAAATATATTGATATAGAAAAAAACACAAAAAAATCGAACAACGAAATTCGTTTTATTTATTTAAATGTTTACTTACCTGTAAAACTCCGTTATCCATACATTGCTACCCCCCACTCTGCCCCTCCCCCACCCCACGTCACTGCCCTGCAGGTACTCCCACTGCCGACCATGGCTGATGTACAACAATTTTAAAAGCAATAATTTTTAACTAAATAAAAACATACAATTGTTTTTTAATGAATCACATTGTATATTATGAATAAAGATAAAAAATATAGCAATATTACAAATATTTGAAATTCAAACATTTCCCTCTCTACGACACTACACAATAAAGACTGACAAACAAATAAAATAAAGGAATCAAAAAAGATAAATGATTACTATCTATTCAATACAAAAAGCAATGACAATTAAAATAATACATATAAAATCAACACAATTTTATAAATTAAACTGAGCAATTGGGGAGAGGAGTTAGCCTAACGGCTGGGGCATTCGACCTCGAATCAAGTCTCAGCAATGACGCTGAACATCCTGTGATTCTGGGCAAATCACTTAATCTCCCCGTGCCTAACAAAAATGAATGTGTCCTCATGTAATGTAACCGGTGCCATGTAAAGCGCTCTGATACCTGTTTCGGGTCAAGTTTGCGCTATATAAAACTCTGTAAAAATAAAAAAAATCTATACGAATTATCAAGTAGTTAAATGAATTCATTTACATAATCAAGTCAAGTGAAAATTCATTACTTTAAAAATTATAAATTAAATTTTTTTTAAAACATCCCAAACTATTTCCCTAAAACCCTAGCCCACTAACAACTTAACAATCTTTAATTAAATGTAAAAATAAAATAAACTTCATATAAAAACTACACAAACTAATACACTAAATCAAATACAAATAGTATTATAGAACTATAACTTCTACTACTAAAATCATTTATATTTATCAAACTAATTAAACCATGAATTTTCATACACAATATAAAATACAATTATATTTTAAAAAACTATTTTAGATAACAAAAAAACCATGATATTATCACCTTCTATATTCTGTGCCACGATATTTTGGACACCACAGTATTTTTGCCACAATATCACTAAACTACAGTATTTTTTTTTATTGATTTTTTTTGTTTAACTTTATTTATTGATTATATATAGACACACAGGATACAGTACAATGCATCAGGAAGCAACTGAACCCACCCTGTCCCAACCAGCCAGTAGGCCGAATCCAGGGTCTAAGCATACAGCTCCAACGTGCGTGATCGATATCCAACTAGCAGCTGCCAAGGCAGAGGCAAGGTACCTGCCCTCGGTCGCATGATGCCAGTGGTGCTGTAGCCAGCAACGAAACTACCCAGAATCGCACCCATCCCACGCCTCCACCCAACTCACCTTCCCTCTCCAAGCCCAACTCCCCCCACCCCTCCCCGGAACCGGTGTGCCTTGTGTCGCAGGGGTACCATGAACTACCCCTCTGAGGGCCTCTCTGCAGGGGTCAGTGCCTCTGTAACCCTGAGCAGCCGTGAGTACTTCATTAAATTCCTTCGCCAGGATCGAGATCAGCGGGCGCCACACTTCCTGAAAGGAAGCTGTAGAAGCTGTGAGGGTAGCCTGCATACGCTCCATGCCAATAACATTCCATAATTTGTATAACCACCCCGTGTGGGAGGGCCGGGTTTTGGAGCCCCAAAGAGATAGGATATGATGTACTGCTGCTCCTAAGGCTATCCTAAGGCTATCCCTATTTGTTTCCCCCGTAAGGACTTTAGTGGAAAGGTGAGTGCATTAGGTAAGCCTAGGAGGGTGTAAGCCGGGAAGCAAGGAATCTCTGTATTAAAGGAAGCGTCTACATCAGTAAGAACCTCGTCCCAAAACCCCTGCACCTCCCTGCACACCTATAGCAAGTGGGTCAAGGTACCCGTTTCCCCGCAACCTATCCAGCACTCGTAAAGCGGTGGATACCTGGCTTGTTAGCGTGTTATAATTTTGGGTGAGCGTGGAATTGGTGGAGGGAGTCAGTGCTATAACCATATAGGGAATGTGTCCCTGGACCTTCAGACCCCCCAACTCCTGAAACGTATCTGCCTGAGCCCCCTCGTGGAGGCCTAGGGGTAAAAGCATTGACTTCCCTACATTCACCTTAAAACCTGCTACCCTGCCAAAGTCTTCGAGTTCTCCCAAAAAAGCGGGGACAGAGTACTGGGGAGCAGTTAGTGTCGCCAGGATATCATCAGGATATAAGCTGACTGCATGTTGTTCCCCTCCGAATGGGATGCCCGATATGTGAGGGTGATCTCTGATGCGCTGCACCAGAGGTTCGATATATAACGCGTAGAGCAGGGGGGTAGGGGGCACTCCTGTCTAGTGCCCCTCCAGATCTCAAATGGCTTGGAGCTCACACCGTTGACCCGAATTGTCGCCCTGGGTTGGTCGTAACAACTCGTCACCCACGCTCGGAATCATTTCCCCACCTGAAACGGGCCAGCGTCTTACCCATAAACCCGCAATCTACCCAATCAAATGCTTTCTCAGCATCGACCGAGAGCAACAGGGCATCCAGTTCCATATAGTGGGCCTTATGAGATGTAGGATTCTCTTAGTGTTGTCACTGCTCTGTCTGGAGGGTATAAAGCTCGACTGGTCAGGTTCAATTATACCTGGAAGGCACGGGCCCAATCTAGAGGCCAGGATCCCCGAGAATAATTTCAGGTCAAGGTTCAGGAGGGAAATCGGCCTATAAGCCGCGCACTGGTGGTATCTTTCCCGGGTTTAGGGAGAATCACGACATCAGCTTCCAACATTTCTGCCGGAATCGACCCAGGCCCCTTGAAGGAATTGAACAGGCGAGTCAGCACGGGCGCCAAGATCAAAACATCTTATAGAAACCAGCGGAAAACCCGTCTGGGCCTGGAGACTTTAATGGTTTCAGGCGTGATATCGCGCTGACCACCTCCTCCACCCTAATGGGCATATCTAGCGCAGCCGCCCCTAAAGCGTTGAGAGGTGTAATCAGGGCCTGGTTAAGGTATTCTTCCCCTGATCCATCAACAGAAGGGTCCCTGCTATAGAGCGAGGCATAGAACGCCTGAAAGGCCTCTGCAATTTGTTCATCCTCTTCAACCCTGACACCCTCTGGAGTATGAACTACCGCAACTCTGGAGCGCTCCGCCCGTGCGTTAAGTTTGCTAGCTAGTAATTTCCCGGTCCTGTCCCCCCCTAGGTAGAAGGAGTGCTTGAGCCAGAGTGCAGCGTATTCCGCTCGATCAAGAGCTAAACTCGCCAGCTGCGCTCTGGCTGCTTTGAGTTGACGCCACATTCGCGGGGCCCCTGTCCTGCTGTGGACCCTCTCTAGCTCCAACACCTTGGCTGTCAGCTCCTCCCTTTTTTCCCTGCAAACTCGATTGTCAGCTGCTGAAAGCGCAATAAGCTCCCCTCTTACCATTGCATTAAGGGCCACCCATAGCACCGACAGGGAAATACCGTCGGTATCATTAGACGCTAAGTAATCTGTCGAGCATTTCTGTATTTGCCGACGGGCATCCGGATGCTGCAGCAGAGACTCCCGTAGACGCCACTTTCCTCTCCTTAGATGCGTCGGACGCCAGTCAATAGTCACCTGGATCCCGTCGTGGTCCGAAAGGGCCACGGGGATGATGTCTACCGATCTGACCAGAGCATTAAGTTCGGAGGATCCTATAAAATGATCAAGACGGGCATAGGTATGGTGGGCATGAGAGTAAAAGGAGTATTGAGTGCTGTGGGGATGAGGTATCCTCCAGACATCCACCATACCTCTATCTCGAAGCCAGGCAGTTCCCGCCTTGGAAAGTGCCCTGGTAGTCCCGTACCTGCTTCCAGGTCTGTCTTTATCCGAGTCCATGACTATGTTGAGGTCCCCTCCCAGGAGGACCCGCCTATCATGGTGACGGAGTGTGTCCGAGATTGCGTCAACGAGAAATGGCTCCTGTCCAGTGTTAGGGGCGTAAATGGAACCAATGACCACAGAAGCATCCCCGACCCAGAATCGGTATGATAACAGCCTACCCTTCACTTCTGCTATTTTATCCCCTACCTTCCCTTGAAAGTGGCACACCAGCAGAATGGCTACCCCTCCCTTTTTGTCCGGCATGGAGGAAAAAAGTTGCCCAGGACTTCATTCTATACCAGTCCCTTGGGAGTAGATGTGTCTCTTGCAATAGACAAATAGAGGCCCCGGAGTTCTCTAAATAGCTCATGACCGCCCGCCTCTTAATTGGGTTGTTCAAACCCTTCACATTAAGTGACAGTACTTGTGTCACAAGGGAAAAGTTGGACTGGGCTCTGATGTGTCACCGCTCCCTGGATGGGAAAAGAGAGGCCAACCACCTGTAATCCTGCTACGACACTGCTGTTTTTTATAGCACACATACTCCGCCCTCCACCCGCCCCCCAGACAGCACACCGGTTCCTCCCTCCCCGCCCCAGCCCCAACAAATCCTCCCACCGGGCCACCCAGTCTCCCTCCCCCTCCCCCCCCACAAACGGAGACATTATCCAACTTCGTGATTCGAACAGCCCCCTGCCACCTCCCACCTCCCTAACCCTAACTAGGTCACTCTACCCCACAACTATTGTCCAACACCTGAAGTCCACCAGGGTCAGAAGTCGAACTGTAGAAAGAATGAGGGTCCACGTGGATTCCTGGCAGTACCCCCCCCCCCCCCCCCCCCCCCCCCCGGCCAGCTTGGTCCAACATGTTAGAAACACCCCGGATGCGACGGGAGACGTATCCCGCTTCACCTCCTCCAGGACCGCTTCTCTCTCTTGAGACAACGTTAGGTCATCCGGTTTCATGGCAGTGGCGGGAAGTCGCCGCCTCCCCACCACCTGCCAGCCGTCGGACGATGGTCGCTGTGTAGGAGTGGGTGATGTCTCACGGTTGTGTTGTTTGATCCCTAGCAACTCACAAGCGTCTTGAAGGAAACGCAGCTTCTGCAGTTTGCCATTCCACTTGAAGATGATGGGAAAGGGATGCCCCCACGAGTATGGCACCCCCTTCTCCCTTAGGAAGGACGTCACAACTCTGAAGGCTTTCCGCTTTTGTAGAGTGATGGATGCAAGATCTTGAAATAGGGCAACGGGGTGGCCCCGGTACTGGAGAGGCTGGTTCTTCCTGGCTTTCTTCAGAATGCACTCCTTCAGCGTGTAGTCCGGTAGGAAAGCCAGAATGCCTAGAGGCGGAGCAGGCGCTCGCCTGTCTGGGCCTACCCGGTGCGCCCGGTCAGTACGGACCACAAAGCCATCCTCTTCACCTAGAATGTCTCTGAAAAGATCCTGGAGGTAGCCTACCATGTCTGACCCTTCTTCTTTGGATGGGATGCCACGGACGGGGATGTTGTTGCGCCGGGACCTGTTTTCTAGGTCCTTGGCGTGCGCTTGAAGGTCGAGCTGCTGGTCCTTCAAGCAGATGACTGTAGGAGAGTGGGGTCTGCAATCCTATGGTCACCCCCGATTTTTTGCTTTTTTCTTCACTGGTTTACGACTTTCCCTGGCTGTGGGCCTGCTAATCAGACCCACAGCCTAGCTGTTCTCTCTCTAAATTGGCACGTGTACCTTAGGTGCATCTACCAATTGGTACTGGCCCACCTTATCAGTTTCTGTATCCAGGGCATAGGTGTACCCAGGGCCTACCAGGGGCTGCAGCATGTATTATGCCACCCCTGGCTGGCCATCCAAATCTGACACAACTGGCTGCATGACAGCTGGGGCAAGGTGGTGTAATCACCCTTTGCTTTAGATATAGTATCCCTATATCTAACCCTAAAATGGACACATGTATTCCTATCAGTCCCTCCTATGGCAGGCCTTAACAATCCTGAAGGCAGAGTGCTTGGAAACATGTGAGATGGTGCTCTGGCATGGGCTGAGCCCGTTTGCAGCTTGCGGAACCAAGTCCTAATAGCTGTTCCATGATAACGCGTACCATATACTCTTAAGTGCATTATAATCCTCGCGGTTATTTGCCAACTTTGGTATCGCTTTATCAAAACATGTCGAGTAAGGTGTCATACGAATTGGAATACTAACTCCTCGCCAATTCTGGTGACGGGGTTAGCATTCCACCCTTCTAGAGGGACACGACATGTATGTAACTGTGAACCCTGGTTAAAGTTAACTCGAGCTTCAGCATCACAAAATGGATGCTGCCACCACAGACACAAGTCTGACCTCCTGCTGCTGGGAGTCCTTCCAGTGAGGAGAGCTTGGACAAAGGCTTTCCTGTCAGGGGCGGTGCTAGCACCATCCCAGACAGGGTTTTGTGTATCCCAGGTAGGCAGGGCTGAGAGGAAGGTGACTGCAAGTAGCACGGCGGTGCACACTGTGCATATGCCGGCTCAAACCAGTTCCAGGGGCACACCAGCCCCTGAGCTGGGGAAAGTCCGGACAAGGGAGAGGGGTGTAACCACCCCCCTCCTGGTCCCACCCATGGGCAGGACCTATTTCTATTTCTAGATTTGGTGAAGCGCAACAGCTACCCCAGCAATGGGGCGTCCCGGCGCTATGAGACAGGCAGCGCACCAGTAGGACAGAAAAAGAAAAAAAAGGGGGAAAGGGGGAAGAGGGGCCTAGAGAGCAGGGAAAAGGTAGGTCTTGATGGCTTTACGGAAGGCTGAAAGGCAATCTAAGGAACGAATGCTGAGGGGAAGATCGTTCCATAGTTTGGGACCAAGGACGCTAAAGGAGCGACCTCCAGTTCGGCAGAGCCTGATCCTGGGGACGGACAGAAGGAGTTGGTTGGAAGAACGGAGAGCACGACCTGGGACATAAGGTCGGGCCAGATTCCGCAACAGAGGGGGATTTCCTTGTTTGACGATCTTGAAGATCGTGGTAAGAGCCTTGAATTTAACTCTGTGTTCTACGGGCAGCCAGTGGAGCTTACGGATGGTAGCTCTGGCAGAGCATCTACGTGGAAGACCAACCAACGTTCTGGCCGCCGCATTCTGGATACGTTGGAGCCTAGCTGTTTCCGCTTTGTTTGCTCCCAGGAGGAGGATGTTAGCGTAATCCAGGCGTGATAAGATGGTAGCCTGGATAATTAGCTGGCGAGCTTTAGAGTCGAAGAGCCCGAGTATAGGCCTGAGATTCCTTAGGAGACCTATGCAGGTGGCTGCCACCTTTTTCGTGTGGGACTGGAAGCTAAGGTTGGCATCCATCCAGACTCCCAGATTTTTAACACAATTTTTAGGGAGTGGAGTGGCGCCCAGGGATGACGGCCACCAGTGCTCGTTCCATAGGCTGGTGTTTCGGCCAAGGAGGAGCACCTCGGTTTTCCCGGCGTTAAGTTGGAGGTAATTGTCCGTCATCCATTGTGCCACTGCTGCCATGCCCTCTTTAAACTTGGATGCCGCGATGGACGGGCTTTCCGAGAGGGTGACAACCAGCTGGGTGTCATCAGCGTATGAGACCAGCGTGAGCCCCCACTCTTTTGCCACGTCAGTAAGTGGCTGGACGTATAAATTAAAGAGGGATGGGCTCAACGCTGACCCCTGGGGGACACCTTGAGCTATGGGATGGGATTTAGAGAGAAATGGAGGGGCCGACACCTTGAAGGATCTATCCTTGAGAAAGGATTGAAACCATGCGAGAGCGAGGCCAGTCACACCGGCCATCTCCAGACGCTTCAGAAGGATGTCATGGGATACCGTGTCAAAGGCTGCGCTGAGATCTAGGAGAATCAGCGCAGCACTTTGACCGGAGTCTAAAATCGTCCGGAGATGTTCTGTGGTGGCCAGTAGGGCAGACTCGGTGCTATGGCCTGCGCGAAAACCATTTTGGGAAGGGTCTAGTATTCCGTGATGATCCACATGCTTCGAGAGGATACCATTGACATGGGCCTCAGCTATCTTGGAAATCCAGGGGAGGAGGGATATTGGCCGGAAGTTTTCCGGTTTAGAAGGGTCGAGGGTAGGTTTTTTAATTATCGGTGATACCCACGCTTGCTTCCAAGCTATGGGCACCGATCCAGAGGTGAAAGAAAGGTTGAGGATGTTCAGCATGGGGGATAGAAAAAAATCAAGCGAGTCCAGGAAATGAGAGGGGCTCATGGGGTCAGCTGGGGAGCCAGACTTCACTTTCTTACATAGTTTGGTCAGGTCAGCAGCAGTGATGGCGGAAATTTTGGAAAGGGGAGTGAGGTTGGAAGCTGGGGTCTTAGGTACTCCAAGGGGAGGAGGGATCTGCGGAAAGGTCGTGTAGATTTTTTGGACCTTTTCAACGAAATATGTTGCAAGCTGCTCACATTGCTCGTTGGAAGAAATTTTAGGTGGGGGCGCCCTAGGGTTTTGGAGTTCCTTAACTAATTTGAAGATGGTTTTAGTTGGATTCGGGTTGGAGCTAATTTTGTTGGCATAAAAAGAGGCACGGGAAGATCTAATGGCTTTATGATAGATTTTAAGCCTGGATAGATAGTTTGCCTTATCCTGGTTGTCATAGTTTTTTCTCCATTGGCGCTCGGCTTTTTTACACTCCTTACGCGTCGATTTAAGGGTATCGTCGTACCACGGGTTGGAAGGAGTATTGCGTCCTTTGGTCAGTTTAGCCGGAATAAGAGTATCAAGGCCATTGCTAATCCATGTAGTGAACGAGGTGTAGGTCGCGTCTATCTCCTGGTTAGTTTCGAATTGGAACTCTCCAAGGGTTTCATGAAGAGCAGGGGGGGAGAGTTTGTGCCAAGGTCTTTTTAAACGCTGGTTGGATTCAGTTTTATACTGACGTTGTGGAGTCGGAACCATCAATTTAACAAGGTGGTGGTCCGTCCAACCCATCGGAGTGGGGGTTTCAGTGACTGCCTCCTGAATGTTAGTAAAAATTGGATCTAGGGTATGGCCTGCTATGTGGGTAGAAGCATGGACTAGAGAATCAAGTTGTAATGCCGCGAGGTCTGCAAGAAGGTTGGTGATTGTATGGTCACCAATCGCATCAAAGTGTAGGTTGAGATCACCTAGAATGGTAAAGTTGGCGAATTTGGTAGTAAGCGCTGTGGCCGTTTCGAGGAGGGCGTCAATAAACCTAGTGGCCTGGCCTGGAGGGCGATATATGTATAGGCCGGATAGCGTAAATTGAGGGGTCACGCTGATTTTAAATTGGGCGCATTCGCAGTCTAGGAGAGGTTCTTTGGTGAAAGAGCAGGTCAGGTGCTTTTTATAGATAATTGCTATGCCGCCACCACGAGACTCACGGTTAATGGTGACCAGGTGGAACTCGTCTGGGAGCGTTAAGTTAGGGATGGTAGTTATGCCGTCTCGAAGCCAGGTTTCGCACAGAAATAGAACGTCAGGATTTTCCTCCTGAAGAAGCGAATTAACCTCAAGATGGTGTTTAGTGAGGGATCTGCAGTTAAGTTGTAGTATCTTCAGCGGGGGGGTTGTTGTATTGAGACAGTCACCCCACACGCGGGTGGGCGTGTTGGTGGAGAAATGGCAACGGTTGCAGTTGAGTTGCGTGAGACCTAAGATGCCAGTAGCATCAGAACATCTTTGGGTAGGGTTCAAGTCTAAAAGTTCCTTACCGTCATAACGAATAAGTGGGTATGACCTGGAAAGACCAGGGGGACTGGCGAGAGGCGATGGTCTGGCGATGACGGGCGCAGACGGGCTTGCCTTAGGTGCGCCTTCGGCGCGCAAACGGCGCTCCCGCTGCGCTCGTCCGCTGCGCTTCCGGTGACAGCACATGATGTAGGCGGTGGAGGGGGCGTGGCCTGTGAGGTGGGCGTGGCCCAAGAAGTCGCCGATTGGCGTCTGTAAGATCGAACGTTGCAGCCGGCGCTGAGAGCGTTCCTCGGCTGTTTAAGGTGAGCTGGGATCGAGCACAACACAGATTAGGTCACAAACAATTCACTAAATTTTAAAAATGGTGCTAAAACGCTCCCGGCGAGATTGCCTGCGGAGTGAGTTACAAGTCTGTGAGGCGCTTGTATATTAGGCGCTTTTATGTGATCGCGGGTGGAGGGGGCGTGGCCTGCGAGGTGGGCGTGGCCCAAGAAGTCGCCGATTGGCGTCTGTAAGATCGAACGTTGCAGCCGGCGCTGAGAGCGTTCCTCGGCTGTTTAAGGTGAGCTGGGATCGAGCACAACACAGATTAGGTCACAAACAATTCACTAAATTTTAAAAATGGTGCTAAAACGCTCCCGGCGAGATTGCCTGCGGAGTGAGTTACAAGTCTGTGAGGCGCTTGTATATTAGGCGCTTTTATGTGATCGCGGGTGGAGGGGGCGTGGCCTGCGAGGTGGGCGTGGCCCAAGAAGTTGCCGATTGGCGTCTGTAAGATCGAACGTTGCAGCCGGCGCTGAGAGCGTTCCTCGGCTGTTTAAGGTGAGCTGGGATCGAGCACAACACAGATTAGGTCACAAACAATTCACTAAATTTTAAAAATGGTGCTAAAACGCTCCCGGCGAGATTGCCTGCGGAGTGTGTTACAAGTCTGTGAGGCGCTTGTATATTAGGCGCTTTTATGTGATCGCGGGTGGAGGGGGCGTGGCCTGCGAGGTGGTCGCGTGCCAGCCCCTTTTCTTAGAATAAAGGTAGGAGTGGACCCCCTTCCCAAATTAGATAATTCTGAATCTTGAACTACTTTCCACGAAAGGAACTCTTGATACGTTCTGAAGACTCTCCCTTGTGGCTAAGGAGTACCCACCCTGCACCCGCAGGCACCATCTAAGCATCGCGGTTTGCTGTAAGTCCATCCTCCGGATCAAGACTGCCCAGCTCGACGAGACCCGGATTCCCTGGCATCTCTGACCTTTACCTACATCATCAGCCCAGCTGAGATTCGTGGAAGTGACGAGACCTGAGGGACCGGCCATCTTCTGAAACTGCACAACGCTTATCCAGCACGACCGCCGAGGGATCCTCGAGTGAGTGCTTTGGGGTTTGAGAAGCCCTAACCCTGAGCAGCTCCAGCACCGAAGCCCAGCCCCCTAGCATCCTCGAGATCTGCGTGGGCCCCTTCTGCTCTTTGCTGCTCACCGCATTGTCCGGTCACTTGCCCGTTGGCTAGTGGACTTCCTGACGACGTACCATGACGATTTCAATGCTGGTCTGGTTGCTCCAGACTGGCCCTTGCTCCCTTCCAAGAGAGGAGCACCCCGGACCCTCCTGGTCCACTCCAGACGCCATCTTGACTCCACCGCGTGGGCTTGACTTTGCCAAGGTTTGTTGCCCCAATCCTGGGTCCAGCATCGCCGACAGCAGATACCTTCGTGGGACAGCTCGCACCTCCAGCCTGGTCGCCGACAACGCCTCCTAGCCCGTGTGACTGCAGAGTCCAGCGTCGCCCACTCACCTGGTCGAGGTGACTTCTTTCGGTGCCATCCTGGTGCCCACACAATCACTGGCTAGTGATTAAGAACTGAGTCCCCTCTGCTTTCAGGTCGTCTCCATCACCGATCCAGGCTTGGATCACACCGAACTTCTTCACTGGTCGCCTGCCAGCAACTTCTTCTTTCAGGCTCCATAGACTACAACGAGGATTCCCGACGTCTTTTGAACCCTATGCAGCCGCAGCCCCTGGGCTAGGTAACCCGAGCATTTCGGTGCTCCAACGCAGGTTCACTATCCAAGTCTCCAGATCCTTTGTCGTTTTTAGTCTATCCAGTCGGATTCGTCCGATAACAGTAACTTAAGAAATACTAGCCTCCATAGACTTTGTCCCGCATCCGGCGTGAGAGTGCACACTCTGCACCCGATCTCCCTAGGCCTCCTGCTCCTAACCTTAGGGTTCAGTAGTGTAGTCCTAGCGATCCTGAGGCCTCTGGATCTTGTTACTTCCCTGCTAGTATTTCGCATTACACTTTTAGAGTATATTGTTTTTCGTGCCCCTCGGGCATTTGTGTAAATTGTGCAACTTGAAGTATTTTCGTAAGAGTTTTGTTGTGTGCTTAGCTCCCTGACTCATAAAGAGATCAGGGTAGACTTGTTATAAAAAAATATCCTTTTATTTTCATAACAACTTGTGTGGTGTCCTTTCACTTGGTGTTCAAGGGGTATATGTGATGGTAAAACAGCTGGCTTAACACTCCCTCTAGAGTTTAGCCTAAAGACTGCTTTTGTCCACGCTACTAGGATAGCTGGTCTATAAAGTTGACTTACAACCAATCATCAATAAGGGTCGTTTGGTATGATACACAGTGATCACTAGAATAGTGAGCACTATATATTAGGCCAACTTCTCACAATGACTTCTTACTGCAAGACCTCGAGCTCCTCGCTGGTGGAGTTTGTTCTCTCTTCGACCACTACAACGCACTCTCCAAGACTTTCAACCTCCCGGCGGACCTCCCTGATCTCGCCAGCGACCTCCTGTTTTAGCGATTTGAAGTCCTCCCGGAGGGTGTTGAACAGGGACTCAAGAAACTCCCTTGTGACCGGGCCTGCGCTCGCTGTGGGGGCTTTTGGTGGCCGCCCCGTCGTCAGAGACTCCCCCGCCTCTTCACCAGTGAGGGGCGTCTTAGTGAACATGTCTTTAAGGGAGCGCTCCCCTGTTCTTCTAGCGGCTACCATGATTCGCCCGATCACCGGGGAGGAAACAAGCTCCCGGGACCCCCGACTAAGTAACTTCTCAAGGATGGCGGGCCCCTTGACGCCGGGAAGTGTAGGCCTCCAGGCAGGTCTAGGGCCTTGTCGTGGAACTTCAGATGCGGCGCCAAGTGGCGCTATGGAGATGCCCCTACACAAATACGGGCCCCCAGCGAGGGCGCCCCAGGCAAGGCAGACAGGTTCCCAACGCTCACCCCCTCAGGGCCGCCGACCCCGTATAATCCGCTTCACCCGGGCTAGGGCGCCAGCACTCCCACACCGGGGAGTCCCACAAGGCCCGGGCCAACCCCACAGGGAGGGAAGACCTCCGATTAACCAGTCCGCCGGGGGGGTCCTCTACAACCGATAGTAAGAACGGGAGCCGCCCCCGGAGTCTCTACACTCCGCCCATCTGCAGCGAGGTTGGGCCGCTGATCCCACGGCGATCGCCTCCCAGCACCGCAGCCACAGGAGGTCAGGCCCCCGCACCCGGCAGCTCCCACAGGGCACCCCTCACCTCTTCAGTCGCAGGAAGGCTGGGTGGGCTCAGGCACCCCGATATCGTCCTCCAGGGCCCCTTTTGTCCAGGCCTGCCACCAGCACTTGCCGAGATCTCCGATATCGCCAGCCAGGCCCGGTCTCACAGGCCCCATGGCGGGGCCTAGATTTTCAAGACCCAGGCGGCCGGGCCCTGTGCCTCCGACAGACGAGCTCTGTGCCACCTCCGGCCTACGCTGCGGCCACTGCCGCCGTCGCTGCCAGATCTTGATGCCGCCGAGCCCCGCCAATTGGATCCGCCGTTTACAGTGCTTGCATGCCCCCTCTCAGGGCCCGGGACTCCTCTGCTGCGCCCCTGCCTAGGCAGCAGCCATTTGCAGCCGCCGACCGCGTCTAGCCCGCTCGGGCGTTCAATCGGCCCTGGAGTCCCCCCAAAATTGACGCCCTTGGGTGCGCGCAGCCCCCTCACACGGTTTGCTGCGGGATTGGGGTGCGCGTTCGCAGCTGGGGCCGGGGTAGGGAGTGCGGAGCGGGGAGCCTCGGGTAAATGCAACCACCTAGGTTGCCACCTTGGCCACGCCCCTCCACAGTATTTTTTTATACAATATTTTGTCAGAAAACCACATTCACAAAGGCAGTTGCAGCTTTGCCCAGGTAGATGCAATTGCCACGGTATTTGTAGCCACATCTAAGTAGATACAATTATCAAGTCATTTACAGCCGGGACTGGGCTTTTGCGTTTATGGATTTACCACAAAAAAGCTTCTGAAACACCAGGGGACCCACTGTAGACTCGGTCACTCTTGGCTTTACTATCAGGCGGTCAGTTCTCTCTGGTCATCACTCCACCCAGGGGGCATGCTGAGCTTTTCCTCATGGATAGTCTCTGATTCTGCAGGGCCAGGTAGACTCTTTCCTTCTCTATACAGTCCTCTAGGCCTAGGGAAACCCATGGCTGCTCCAGCAGAAAGTGCAGACTTGAGGTGCTTTACCATCACCTCTGGGTGACTGGTTGTCGATCATCTCAGCAGCACTGGCCACACAGCAGTCTTCTACAAAGAACTGCCTCATTTGGCCATGGTTGACTGGAACAAAGTGGGGTGGGTTGAGCGCCACTTTAATAGACCAGGGCTGTAGATCCATTGCTTCAATCTTCAGACCAATTTAGGGTTGTTCCTTTTTTTAAGTGCCCTTTCTATGGCTGCGCTCCAGACGAAGCTTTTGTGTAGAACTATGCTTCTCACAGCAGGTAGAGGTGGGGATGTCTTTTAACTGGAGCCTCCACAACATGGGCACAATGAAATGTGATGTTTCTACAGCTGGCTGTCGCCGGCCTCTCTGAAGAGTAATCAGGGACAGGCAAAGGGGCAAGACCTCAGCTAGAAAGTTCCTCATCTTGCACAACAGAAACTGTAGTCCCACCCCTACTGTCAACCAAAGAACAGTATTTAGGGGTTGATTACGATGGCGGACGGATCGTGGTGGGAACCGGGACCGTTCGCAATACATGCGGCGGTCCCGCACGCCAAATTAGGATGCGACCGCCACCATGGTGGTCGCATTTTGCATTTTAACATTGCGGCGGGTGCTGCTGACAGCAGCTCCCACCGCAAAGTTAAAATGGCATGTTTGGGATTTCACTGCACTACGTTGCAGGCACACACAGTACCTGCCACTTGGTGCAGTGAAATGTAGGGGGTACCATGGGTACCCCCCCAGTGCACCCACACGTCCCCCAAACACAAGGGGGGCCAGCAACAGGCCCCCAAACCCAATCTCCACCAGCCTTTCAATGGCAGTTTACCAGTCACGGAAAGGCTGGTTGGAAACAACCTTGTGATCTGGCGGACGGTGCCTGCTAGGCACCGCCACCATTTCATTGATGCAGACCGCTCCGCCAGGCAATCGCAACGATTGCATGTGGCAGTTCCGTGGTAGATGGTCTTTGCGCCCGCCACGGTCCAAGCGCAATTCCCTCCGCCATCGTAATGT
Organism: Lissotriton vulgaris; assembly: GCF_964263255.1. Lineage (NCBI taxonomy): Eukaryota > Metazoa > Chordata > Amphibia > Caudata > Salamandridae > Lissotriton > Lissotriton vulgaris. Next base: position 1,700,994,450 of record NC_141687.1, read on the forward strand.
GGCGGGGGAAAATCACAGTCCGATTGTGGAAGAACCACCACTGCATAGCTGCTGGTGACAGGCCTTCCACAATCGGCCCCTTCGTTTCTAAAAATAGCCATTTTCTCCATCCACCTCAATTCACCCTCTGAATTGTCACACCCTATCAACAAACATGCAGGCATTACACTTCCACTGTCTGGGGAAGCTGCCCTCATCCTCCATCTTGTTCCAGGCCATACCAGAGGCATGCACAACAGAGGGACAGAAGTTATCGGTCTATTAGGTGGGCATTCATGATTCACTCTTCCAGGTAATAGGAGCAGGGCCTAGGCCCAAAATAAATCATGATACTAGATACACAGTTGGGCACGGAGGCCAGGGGAACATGCCTATATATGACGTAAGAGATATTCCTGTCCCAACACTAGGCAACGCAAAATGCTATGAGTTGCTTCTTGAGAATGTCTCATACACCCAACCTATGTATGTTCCTTGAGGTAGCAAAGTGTTATACACTTAAAATAATAAAATACAATTGCATGGCTTTCTTGAATCTATTAAAAATAAATATTCATAGGAAGTTTTAGTTTCATGCATTATTTTCTCACATTTAGGGGGTCATTAGGAGGGTGGGCGGACTTAGTCCACCCGCCATCCTATCGGGAAATGGGACCGACCACCATAAGGGCGGGGGTTTTAGGATGCGCCCGTCACAGTGGCAGGCGCATCCTGCACACCTGACATTGTGGTGGGCGGTGCACTAAGCACCGCCCGCCACAATGCCAGGAAGGCATGTCGTGCACTTCCATGCACAACATGACAGGCACCGTGTGATGCCTGCCATGTTGTGCATGGAACTGCAGGGTGTATCATAGGTACCCCCCATGTGCACCCACCCACCCCCTAGAGTCCCTGGGAGCCCCTAACGGGCCCCCACAATCAATTCCTGCATGCCTTTCCTCCATGGAAAGGCATGTTTCCATCCCCATGATAATATGGCTGGCGGTGTCTAACAGACACCGCCACCATATTAAACTCTTTTCTGCCGATTAGACTTGTTGACCGGGCGGAAAAGCGGCGGACGGTCTTTCCGTCCGCCGCGGTCCCCCCGCCATAGTAATATGGCGGGGGAAATGGGTGGCGGGCAGGGACGGATCTCGGGCGGATCGCCACCGCCATGCGGGCATTGGCGATCCGCCCGAGATCCTAATGGGCCCCTTAGTGTTTAAAACATGTTTCTGTATGCGTGGAATGCGCTAAAAATGGGAACTTCCAAACAGAAGAAGAGGTTCTTTTGATATAAAGTGTGAGAAAAAACACACCTTTAGTAAGGTCAGTTGGGGGAAATAAAGCAGAGAAAGCTACAATCATGCCAAAAACGTGGGGCAAGTGGTAACTCACCTCAATCTTCATACATGTGTCCTCCAGAGCCTTCCTTTAGGTCCAAAAGCACAGGATGAGATGTTGCTTCCATGTATCTAGCAGGAATTTTGATAGTACACTTTCTTCCCTCGATTGATCTTGCCTGTGCGCTCCACCCCACCCACGTTCTCCAATGGCCTTGCATTCATTGATTGTCCAAAATGGAAAAACACTACATGGAATGTAGTGTTTTTTTTATTACAGGCCTTTAGAGGTAATCATTTGCTAGGACAGTTGAACTCCAAAACAGTAGCCCGAGTGTCTGCAGTGCCGCCTTTCATCATTCCCAGAGGGGTCAGAGTGCCCAGTAAATTATGCCATAGGGGATGTGTCCCTTATGGCCCCACACATATGCAGCACAGTTGTCTCAAACTTTGATGCTTTCAGCAACCAGTCCCTCGGTATCCTGATCCATCCTTTATGCCTTGGGTGGGATCCATGTTATTTCTGGGTTGTGTGGGTGACTGGATTTGTTTAGTTTTTCTGATTTTCAACCACCTGTGACCAGGCCAAGCCCTTTCAGACCCTGCTGCTTCGGACTTAGGTCCCAGTTGTCCTTTATTGCCTCTTTTGCTCTTTTGCCTGTTTGCCTTTTCTGCACCATGTGCATCTGTGTTTCCTTTGCTTTTTCTCTACACCGTTCTGCTTCTTTGTGCTTGTTTCCTCTTGCCTCTTTTCTGTACCTTTTCGTTTCGTTGTGCACCTTTTCTCTAACCCCTTTGAAGCACTCTCTCTCTGCTCACTTTTGCACTCTTTGTCCTGCTCCCCATTCTTGCAGGTTGCCTCCTTTTGCCGCTTTTTTCTCCTCTGCCGACTTTCTCCCCTTTGTTGCCTTTTTCTACCCTTTGTTGCTTTTTCCCCCCTTGCCTCCTTTTTTATTCTGCCACTCTTTTGACGCCTTTTTTGCTCCATTGTTACCTTTTTTTCCACAGTGCGTCCACTCACCTACTCCTTCTCGCCAGCTGCTTCCCATCTCCTGTGCTGTCCGCTCCTGCCAAGCCCTGGCTGCCACCACCAATATCCCCTCCCCTCTCCCAGACCTTCTTAATGGTGGTCTCAGCGTGGACATGTGCAGTGGGTGTGCCAAAAGCAACCCCATCTGTGCCCAGCGCCATGACTAAGGGTGACGAGTTGACCTTCTAAGTAATGCACCAGAGTCTCTCCCACTTGCACTGAATGTGCATTTTCTTGTGCCGCCTGATGCTTCTTCTGAGCATCTCCTAGATTGCAACCCACCCCTGTCCTTACCTCATGCGCACAACTGAACCCTGCACAACACCCACCTCACCAAGAAATGTCTTCTCCTCAACACCCACTCTCTTGTCAGACATGCAATTAAAGTATGGGACATCCTGCATGGCCTCTCCCTGGACATTCTCTCCCTGACCGAAACCTTTCCCAACTTGACTTTGGCCCCTGCCAACAGACTGGCTATCTCCCTGGCTTGAAGACTGCAAGACAGGATCGAACCTGCAAATCCAAATAAGGGCTAGCCATCAACTACAAAGAAAACATCCAGGCTCCATCACTGCTGCAAACTCCAGCAATCTCCTGGAACACCCGAACTTTAAGCCCTACTTAACAGAATCCTTCACCCCCGCTGGACAAGACCTAACTTTGGCAACACCATCATGGATGTATTTGTCTAACTAGTGCTCAATCACAGCATCCTCCTCATTGACCTCAAGTTCCAACTCACTGACCCAAACACCAACTACCTTTTGGAAGACTTCAACACTCTATGTCTGACCCAATGAGCGCAGGACCCCACCCACACCACCGGACATCTGCTCTGCCCTATCTTTTCCAAGTTTTCTGACATCACAGCGCACATCCCTCACCTGGATTGACCACCCCCTCTTGTGCTTCAACCTGTACCTGTCCCACCAATGTGGAACAGCACCCACCAAAATGGCTCAACGCAAATGGAACAAGATTCCCAAGAAGACCTAGACCTCAGAGCTCTAAACTCGCCAGCCACTGCCCCTAAACTACCTCTGCTGGTCAATCACCAGCTTCAACGCCTTGTTCACCTCCTGCAGAACACCCTGGCCCTGCTAAAGACCATTGCCATCACAAGCCAGGTGGTACATAAAAGAACTATGACTATCCAAGCACCATTACATGCAAGTAGATGGAGACAGACGCGCAACATATATATCAGAAGAACCTACCAATCAACCCTCCGTCCCTACCACCAGCAGCTCTGATCCAGAACACGCTCTGGCTGCCACCACCAATATCCCCTCCCCTCTCCCAGACCTTCTTAATGGTGGTCTCAGCGTGGACATGTGCAGTGGGTGTGCCAAAAGCAACCCCATCTGTGCCCAGCGCCATGACTAAGGGTGACGAGTCAACCTTCTAAGTAATGCACCAGAGTCTCTCCCACTTGCACTGAATGTGCATTTTCTTGTGCCGCCTGATGCTTCTTCTGAGCATCTCCTAGATTGCAACCCACCCCTGTCTTGGCACCAAAAAAACCTTTGACATAGCGAAAGACTTCACCACTATGCCGCAAGGTCCACAACCAGCACCCATTACAAGATCTCTGCTCTTTAACTACTTCAGCGATAAAATAAGCACTTTATACTACAACTTTACTGCCCAACCAAACTTCTACACCCTTGCCAACCTCCAATTTGACAAGAAGGACACCCCAGATACCATCATGACCTGCTAACCTATCAACTTAACAGAAACCACCTTCACCACGCGCTTCATCTACTTGGGAGCCCCATTAAGCCCTTCCTGAAACTTCATCTTCAAGATGGAGGAAACTGAGATGTGTGCTTCACCCGCTTTTCTCACCAGAGGGGTGGGGTTGGCAACGGTGGGCATTCCTCTCTTCCGGACTTGAATTTCCCACCAAGTCTCCCACCCAAGTGGGGGTCAGAGCCAGTGGAAGCCAGTTGCTGGGGGCAGTAAAAGGCAGGGACAGTGTCCAAAGGCAGCAGGTCTTTTAAACTTCCCCTTTCGTGGGCACAGCCCATCCTGGGGGAGGAGGCATGACACCTCTGCCCAGGATGGGATTTGTTTCTGGACCCAGAGACCTACCTATGGGGTCCAGAAACCTGTCCAGTGGTGCAATGGTGGGCAGACATTCAGTAACCACACCAGTGCTGGTCTATTTTCAGGGGGCATCTCTAAGATGCTCTCTGAGTGTGTGTTACATTAAATCCCACACTGGCATCAGTGTGGATTTAATGTGCTGAGAAGTTTGCTACCAAACTTCCCAGTTGTTAGTAGTGCGATTATGGAGCAGTTCATAGTGACCAACTCCCAGACCATATATTCTTTATGGTTTTACTAAACTTACAGTGTCTATGAATGGACTTCGACAATGTAGTGGTACAGGGCTCATGCCTCTGTTCCCTCCCCTTAGGACTAGTGCACCCTGCTAGAGGGCAGACTAACTATGCCTTAGGCAGTGGATTGCAGGTATGGCACGCAAGGGTGAGTGCCATGTTGACTCTTCACTTTTCTCTGCACCAAAACACACTGCCTGTTGTGGCAGAGTGTGTGGGTTAAGGCGCAGGGCCTCCAAGGGTGGCACAATTGGTGCCGCAGCCCTCAGAGGCCTTCCTTGGTCACAGCACCCTTGGTACTCATGGTGCCTTTTACAAGGGGCTTGCCTGTGGCTAGGGATGGGTCAAATCTGGATACAAAGGCACAATTTTGCGAAAGAACACAGGCCCTGGGAGTGTGAGTGGCAAGGACCCAGGGAACATGACGGGTAAGATCAGATGTCAGGCAAAAATGGGGGGGGGGGGGGTAAACATGCAAAGAAGGGGTGCCTTCCTACACAGCGGCTCTATTAAATGGGCATATATGAACCTGCTCTCCAATACATGAACCTTACTCACCGGGTGCACCCAGTCAGTCAGTCATCCAGAACCAGTACACATCTGCCAAACTGATCTGCAGTCTCCAAGAGATCCTCACTCAACCTCTACCTTGTTCAATGTCTACATGACACCACTCACCCAAATCATCCTCTCCAAAGAATCAACACTGGGATGAAGTTGGCCACCTGCATGTCCGAAGTCTGCAACTAGATAAAGACCAACTGTCTGAAGCTCAACTCTGACAAAGCAGAGGTGGTATTTTTGGAAAAGACAACTTGCTCTGGACCACAGATGGCCTGGTGGCAATCCAACTAGAACCAACACACAACCCTTCTAACTAAGCCCAGAACCGAGGGATAGTTGTGAATAATCCACTGCAAATGACCAGCCAGGTTAATAAAGTTGCCTCCTCCTGCTTCCACACCCTCAAGCTCCTTAACATATTTCCATACGGCTACCATTCAACACCTGAAGATCCAGTACCAAAGTCCTGATCATCAACAAACTAAACTACAGGAATGCATTGTACGGCAGCATAATCATTCATCTCACCAAGAGACTTCAAGTCATTCAAACATAGCAGCCAAACACTCACAAACACCCATACCACACCCACATGTCCACATTTCTCAGAAACCTCTATTGGCTCCCAGATCACAAATGTACACTCTTCAATTTCCCCACAGACACATTCAAAGCCTTGCAGTGTAGGCCCTGCTTACCTAAATAACCACATCAGCTTCCACACCCCAAGCAGAAACCTCAGCTCAACTGACCTCCTACTTACCCCCGTCCACCGCATCCCAAGAGGCAGAGTTGGTGGGTGTGCTTTCTTGCACCTGGCTCAGAAACTCTGGGTCAACTCCATTCCCATCACACTCGCCAGCTCAGTCCTTGAATTTCACAGCAAACTGAAAACCTGACTTTTCCAAAAGACCCCAGCTAGAGTTCAGTGAGGTGCTAGAATACCCTCCCAGGTGTTATGCATGAAATACAAATACGCATAATATAGCATTTATATTTTTGAATTCATATCTGCAGAGAGATTAAAGTAAAGGGAAGACAAGATTGTCTGATACTTTTGCTGTATTGTCTGGGATTGAGGGGAAAAAGTTTGCAGTAAAAATCTTCAACCAGTCTTAGTTCAAAGAGATGAGCATTCAATGTGTTTAGCAAACTTGTCAGTTCGACTGTAGACTACCATTGTTAAAAAGAGGCTAAATAACTTACGGAACAAAGGCCAGTGTCTAGACACTTGAGTCCATTTGTGGGGTCATACCTTGCCCTCTGAAGGTTCTTGTACTTTTTTAATGCAATGGGCTTCTTTTTAACTGTCCTTTTTTTCCTATTTGTAAAAAAACAAACCTAGGTCATAATTACAACTTGGGAGCTAACCCCTCCGTATCAGGATTATAACTACACTATTACAATTGCACTCCTGGTGTCTTTTTCACCAACATTTAACGAGCTAATAGTTGGTAAAAGCTCTGGTGAAACACTAGCAGAAAATGGAGAATTATTAGAGGAATATAATGCAGAAACATGGATTCCTGCAGTAACTCCGCACCCATTTCTTAGCTCATCGCTGATCATGGACCACTGGAACACCATGGTATTATTGCATCTTAGAATTTCTCGTACACAAGATATCAGTTAATTTGGATATGGAAATGCTGCATCAGTGTTTCTGCACCACACAGAACAAGCATTTGCAATGCAATAGGTCTCGCATTAGGAACATTTGAGCTATTGGTATTGTAAATAACCATTTTTTTATTTATGTGTTGGTTTTGAAAATAGCGAAATTAATAGCTTTGTCATTTACAATGCCAATAGTTTTAACTTTCGCAAATGTGACACCTATAGCATTTGTAATGCAATATTTGTTGTATTTACGTGACTAAGATGTATTGATATTACAAATAAAAATGGCTTTTAATTTTTTTAATAATTAATACTTAAATAAAAGTTATTGTAATTTATAACGGCAATAGCGTTTGTAAATTACTTTTGTGAAGATTATTTTCATTGTATTTTATTGTGATGAAAATCCAAGAACAGAAGTGAAATATTAACATCTTTTTGTGCCATTTTTAATAAAGCTTGAAACATTGAGAGAACATATTTGAACCAGTTGTTGTTGAATGGTTGCACAGATTGATGCTGTGGTGGCGCTGAGTGATGCTGTGGTGGCGACGAGTGATGCTGTGGCGTTCAGTGATGCAGTGGTAGCCTATAGTGATGTTGAGTGATGCGATAGATAAAGAGTAAGTGCGATAGATAAGAGTTAGGGCGATAGATAGATAGAGGGAGGGCGATAGATACACAGAGTGATGGAGATAGATAGAGTGAGTGCGATAGACAGAAAGAGTGAGGGCGATAGATAGACAGATAGATAAAGTGTATTTATGTTGCATTGAGTAGAGTGTAAGTATGAGGTGTGTAATTATATGGCACTGAGTGGTATTATGTGGAGTGTATTTACGTTGCATTGAGAAGAGTGTAATTATGTTGTGTGTAATTATGTGGCACTGAGTTGTAATATGGAGTGTATGATGTATTCAGTAGAGTGTAATTTTGTGGTGTTTAATTATGTGGCACTGAGTGGTATTTGGAGTGTATGTTGAATTGAGTTCAGTGTAATTATGTAGCATATAATTATATGGCACTGAGTGGTATTGTTTGGAGTGTATGTTGCATTGAGTGCATTGTAATTATGTAGCATATAATTATGTGGCACTGAGTGGTATTGTGTGGAGTGTGTTGCATTCAGTAGAGTGTAATTATGTGGTGTGTAAATATCTGGCACTGAGTGGTATTTGGAGTGTATGTTGCATTGAGTGCAGTGTAATTATGTTGCATTTAATTATGTGGCACTGAGTGGTATTATGGGGAGGTTATGTGGTATTCAGTAGAGTGTAATTGTGTGGAGTGTAATTATGTGGCACTGAGTGGTATTATTTGGAGTGTATGTTGCATTGAGCGCAGTGTAATTATGTTGCATTTAATTATGTGGCACTGAGTGGTATTTTGGGGAGGTTATTTTGTATTCAGTAGAGTGTAATTGTGTGGCGTGTAAATATGTGGCACTGAGTGGTATTATGAGGAGTGTATGTTGTATTCAGTAGAGTGTAATTGTGTGGCGCGTAATTATGTGGCACTGAGTGGATTGTTTGGAGTGTATGTTGTATTGAGTGCAGTGTAATTATGTGGTGTGTAATTATTTGGCACTGAGTGGTATTTGGAGTGTATGTTGCATTGAGTGCAGTGTAATTATGTGGCGTGTAATTATGTGGCACTGAGTGGGCTTTGGAGTGTATGTTGCATTGAGTGCTGTGTAATTATGTGGCACTGGGTGGGCTTTGGAGTGTATGTTGCATTGAGTGCAGTGTAATTATGAGGCATGTATTTATGTGGCACTGAGTGGTATGTGGAGTGTATGTGGCATTGAGTGCAGTGCAATTATGTGGCGTGTAATTATGTGGCACTGAGTGGTATTTGGAATGTATGTTGCATTGAGTGCAGTGTAATTATGTGGAGTGTAATTTTGTGGCACGGAGTGGTATTTGGAGTGTATGTTGCATTGAGTGCAGTGTAAATATGTGGTGTGTAATTATGTGGCACTGAGTGGTATATGGAGTGTATGTTGCGTTGAGCGCACTGCAATTATGTAGCATATAATTATGTGGCACTGAGAGGTATTGTGTGGAGTATATGTTGTATTCAGTAGAGTATAAATGTGTGGCGTGTAATTATGTGGCACTGAGTGGTATTGTTTGGAGTGTATGTTGCATTGAGTGCAGTGTAATTATGTGGCGTGTAATTATGTGGCACTGAGTGGGATTGTAAAGTGTATGTTGCATTGAGTGCTGTTTAATTATGTGGCGTGTAATTATGTGGCACTGAGTGGTATTTGGAATGTATGTTGCATTGAGTGCAGTGTAATTATGTGGAGGGTAATTATGTGGCACGGAGTGGTATTTGGAGTGTATGTTGCATTGAGTGCAGTGTAATTATGTGGTGTGTATTTATGTGGCACTGAGTGGTATATGGAGTTTATGTTGCATTGAGTGCAGTGTAATTATGTGGCGTGTAATTATGTGGCACTGAGTGGGATTGTATGTAAGGTCCCTGTGCTTGAATAAAAACACATTAATGTTACAATGGTCTTATATAGCGTGAATGTGAGCGCTTTACAACACTGCAAAAAAAGCCAAAACATCAAATCAGCGACACAGAGTATACAATCGAGAGACAGCTGACTGCGGAGCCAGGTTCGAGTCCTGGCAGCACTGAACCTGTGATTCTGAGAAATTGCTTAATCGCCCCGTGCCTAAACCAACAAATTAAAAAAAATGTATGTAAGGTCCCTGTGCTTGAATAAAAATAAATTAATGTTACGATGTTCTTATATAGCGTGAATGTGAGCGCTTTACAACACTGCAAAAAAAAGCCAAAACATCAAAGCAGCGACCGCGGCCATCAGATGAAGCGCTGCCGGCTTTGTGAGCAGGAGGGAGTGATAGGGGGAAGTGATAGGGGGGGAGTAATAGGGATCAAAGTGCTTTGCCGCAGGCTGCCAAATGGTGCGCCCCACAGGATGTGACATAGAGGCTTTACTTATGTGCACAGTGAGATGTGCTATGGTTACTTAGAGTGCTGTGTCTGCACACCAGTGTTCTTAATAGAAGCACTCTGCTGTACAACACATCGGTTCTGTTAGGGCTACTAGAGCAAAGCAGAGTACGGACAATTACCAGTGACATGTCTATGTGTGCCTGTATACTCGCCACTGTACACGAGAGTGCATATCTCAGATAAAGAGCATCTGATCTGTTATCAGTGCTGCACTTTGGTATTACACATCCAGATGTAATCCGATAGCAGCGTATCCGCCTGCATCCCTTATTTCATGTACATATGGATGAAGAGATTGTGTGAGCGAACCTGTGCTACTTGTTCTTGTACAGTGCCGCATGACTTCTAAATCTGCACCCAGAATGGGCACCCAGAGTATACAATCGAGAGACAGCTGACTGGGGAACCAGGTTCGAGTCCCGGCGGCACTGAACCTGTGATTCTGAGCAAATTGCTTAATCGCCCCGTGCCTAAACCAACAGATGAAAAAAAAATGTATGTAAGGTCCCTGTGCTTGAATAAAAATAAATTAATGTTACGATGGTCTTATATAGCGCGAATGTGAGCGCTTTACAACACTGCAACAAGCATTGGCTGTGCGCCGTGCTGAAAGTGAAAAAACAAGCGAGGAGCTGAGAGCGTTGTTGTGAGAGGGGGACCAGGAGGTGTGGTGTGTGGCAACCAAATGGTGCGCGCGCAGGAGAAAGTGGGAGGGACAGGGGAGTGATAGCCATGAAAGCGCTTTTCTGTTCTCAGTGTGGTGGCAGGCTGTCAAATGTGAGCGCGCGCCCAGCGTACATGCACTGGCCATAATGCGCATTCCAAAGCCCTCTGGGAGCATTTCCTGGAGCCCCTACATAAGTCTCGCCGGAGCAATGCGCAAGCGCATTGGCTCAGGCGGGACCTAAAAAGCGCCTTATATGTAGCACTGACTGGACACTACTGTGTCAATTGTGTACAATGACCAGGTAATGTACTGTCTAAGTTAATCCAACAGCAAAGCTTCGCCAGCTTGTCTTGGAAACTCAAGTGTACAATAGAAGTTACTTGGTTATCCAGATGGAGTACAGGAGGCACTGAGACATCAGTGGTTAACAATGGAACGCCACTGAGCCTGTCCAATGGGGACTTACTACCCACGCCTGAGAGAAGGTGCTTCTTACTGACATGCTGTCAACAGGTTTGAGTTAAAGATATGAGTGCGCGCTGACGTCAGTTCTGTACACGACTTTCCGCGCCAGGAACGCAGAGCCATGCAAGAAACTGACCACTGGTGGCATGAAACTAGGGCCCTACAAGGGATGACCTTAACTCTTGAAATCTCTTCGCAGAACGGGGAGGATGGGTTGGTGGTAAGGAATCCATCACTAACTAATGTCTCTTACATATATATCGTTACACAAGCAGTAACTTGTGCATCTGAAAGAGACACTTCAGTGATAGATTCCTTATCTTAGAAAAGATACCCAAGCAATACCAACCCCGGTGGTGGGTCTGCGAACAAGATTACACCAGAAAGTCACAGAGAACAGAACAGCCAAAGAAGCCATCTCTCCGGACTTGACTGTCAAGGCAGTAATGCTTGGTAAACCTGTGCAGCGAAGCTCATGTGGCTTCCTGTCAAACGTCCTGCAAGGGAAGACTGCATCCCGAGGCAGTAGTGGCTGCCGTTGCCCTGGTAGAATGTATTTACAACAAGGGGTGGTGAGGGACAGAGTCTCTGAATTAAGCAGAAAGCTCTCACCCAGTCAAGAGATCAGGGCTAGATCCAACACCGTTTTTTAGCTCACTGCACCATCCCAGTTTCAGAACCTGGCTGTTTGCAAATTAGTCTGTTCCTGTCCCAGTGCATGATGGGAACAGGGCAAACCAAACTACAAAAGCCAATTCTTACACTGGTAGAATGGGCACGCAGCCCCATGGGAGGCTCCTTCTTGGCCAACGAGTAACATGCTTTTATGCACAGAACGACCCACCGAGAGATGGTTCGTTTGTGCACGGCCCAATCTTTTTTGGCGCCCAAGTAGCCTGCAAAGAGTTGGTCATCCACCCGGGACTGTTGTGTGCGCTTCAGATGGAATGAGTCACAGCAAAAGATAGGGGAACCCTACTCACAACGGAACCAGGGTACTAGTTATATATGGGAAGACAGTGGTTCCAATGGATAATAGGAAAATGATTTAAGCATGTAAAGGACCTGGTAATGTCAGAGGGCAAAATGTACTTTCTACACAGTTTGCTCAATATAATATTTTACAAAAAACACAGCGAATAGTATACACTTCTTTAAGCAAAAAGCGCAAAACTTTGTCCATAGTGTCCCCAAGTGAAAATTGGAACCAAAAAGTGATTGTACAAGGTGAATAATTTTGTAAAAGGTTTCCATAAGCTGTAAGAAACGACCATTCAAATACACTTTTTCAACAGCCTAGGTATACAGTGATACAAGCTGGGTAATGGTCCGCTGTGTGGGCTTGTCTGGGAACACAGCCGGCAGCATGGGACCTCGTGGCGCCGTGGTAGGAACCAGCGGCGCAGCATCCTGCAACGCCGGGGCCCAAGGGTGCATCGGCGGGAGCCCGGGGCCTAAACAGGCATGCAACCATGGTAGCAAGAAACTCTTACACCTGTGCGGGAGTCGCCGACAGACGCAGGTAAGGCGGGTAGGCTCTGAAGGAGCCGCAGGGGCATAACCCGCCCCCTTATCCGCATCCGGGGACCGGCGGGGAGACGTTGGGGAGCAACGCTTCTTTGACTTTTTTTTGTGTTGTCTCTTACCCGAATCCGAGGGTTAAGACTTGGAGCCCAAGGAGCCATGATGGTGGCCCCGCGAGGGTTCTCAAGAATGGGCAACTTCCGGCGCCGCTCCCTCAAGGCCTTCGGGGCATGGCCCGACAGTCCGAACAGGACTGGGAGTCGTGGTCGTGCTTCAGGCAGTAGAGACAGACGTCGTGGGGATCCGCCACCGACATATTGTGACAGCAGGCCACAGGCGCCTAAGTAGTCTCTGTGAAGTCATCTCTGTGCATACGACGCCAGCGACGGACACGGAGCCGCACGACACCACCTACTGACGCACAGAGGTACTGCTAGCAAAACTTTCCGGATCCAGTAAGACGCCTGGGGATATTCTAAGGTAAGGAATCTATCACTAACGTGTCTCTTTCAGATACTGTCTTTTGATGTCTGAGACTACTTTGGAACCTTAGACCTCAAATTGAGTTTAATTAAAACAAAGATGGTTTAGTTTGGAGACAATTTATCACTGTAGTCTTAATCATACAAAAACAATTATCACTGTAGTCTTAATCATACAAAAACAATGCCCCCACTCCCCTCGATTACTCCAAGACAAATGTGAATTTGGCATTTCAGTAGGGTCCTAAGACAGACTCAAATCAGTCACTCAAATTCTAGGATACATATAGGACAGAAGTTGGGATGCATGGTGAAGATTTAGGAACCAATCTGGGCTCTGATGTGCTCCTTGGCAGTAAATTCTGGTGCCACCATTTAACACAGCAGACACAGGACAAAAATACATTTCTGCATGCTGCTTTAGGTTTGCGTATATCTACTTCAGTATATGTCCTGAGGTTAGAATTAGATATCTATCTATCTATTTATCTATCTAGGGGATTTGTAAAGTGCAACAGCTACTCAATAAGTCTCCCGCCGCTTGCTGAGAGACTGATCCCGTAATGACTTGAGGTTTTAGAAAGTGGACTCAAAGAGACAAGTTTTGAGACAAAAGAACACTATCCTCTCAAGGTTCCTTAACCTCAGTTGGTCAGTACCAATAGACAGCGGGTAAATGTGCTTAAAGGGGTTTAGTGCTTGTAGTGAAGGGATAAATAGATCTGCTTTCCCCATAGATGTAGCTCACTGAATGTTTGGAATACCTGCAGGGTGAATCTATTGGTCAAATTCAGCTACCAATTCTCTTAGATAAGCAGAATAATGAAAAACTCAAGCAACAAAGAGCAAAAGACTGACAAACAGAACAGTTGTTCTCTAAACTTGAATACGTATCTCACTCTGAAGCCCCCATCCCCCTGAATAGAAAGTGTTATCTCCACACCCTGGGTCCAAGCTCCAACAGGAATGCTTATAGCAATGGCAGATAAGAATAATGGCTTGATTTAATGTGTGTCTGTGAGGGAACCATCATAAGTTGTTTTCATGTACAAAAAGTAATGATAGGGAGAGAAATGCATTACGGGTTAAGTTCTTGCGGTCAGTAGTGAAATCAAGAGACCAACTCTTAACACTGATGCTGATTGCTTTTGTTAATGAGATTAGGTACACAGGTGTGGAGTGTATCAAGGACCATTTGGAAGTTCTTATGGTTGAAATTGATTTTCTCTATACCCTTCTCTCATAAAAAATAAACGTTTTCAGCAGAATGACCAGAGAATCAATTGCAGGAACTAAACTGGGTTCGGATAACACACACCAGGGCCTTGAATTTCCTCCTCTTGTCAGGAGCCCTCATGACTTTCTGACACACATTCATTTCTTGCATTGCAAAATTATCTCAAACCCTTGTCTAATGTGTGTTTCATAACCATCCTGACAGATTGGGTTGTTTAAATAGTCTTTTACGCAGTAATGGTGCTAGCATGTTCCCTTCTTGTTTGTTTAGATCAGGCTAGGGGTCGCCAACATTTTCTCTAGTGAGAGCTACTTCTGATCAGTGAAAATCGTCATGAGCTAATAACGGCAAAGCAACTTCAGCAGTATTTCGAGGGACGCCCCCCATGCCCAGCTTCATTGACTTTAAGCCTAATTTCTTTGGAGCCCATACTTTGGTTAGAATCACTGATAGGAATGACTTTGGATTTGTGTTATCACCACACTTCAAGTCTTTTCAAATTATAGCTGTCACTGAAAAAATAATCATTGTAATGCAGTTCAAGTAACAAACATTCTCAGGAAGTCATTATAGAAGTGAATTTCTACAGTGCATCAGCCGGTGCAAATCTTTGCTGAATCACAAATACAGATGGCAGATGCCATCTCCAGTCTGTCACACGCGCGGATGATGTTGTCCTGGCAAGCCATACTCAAGTTGGTCTACAACGGTTACTCAATAAGATGCACAAATATGCAGTTGAAAACCACCTAGAAGTACACATCAATAAAACAAAAACCCTGACAATCAACGGCAAATGACGGTCTCACTCCTGGAAAAAAAAAACAATTGAATACACCTCTGCGTACAAATATCTAGGGGTAATAATCAACAAGGGAGGCCAATTCACCAACCAACTTAAGGCTAACAAGAGGAAAGAGATGGCGATAGCAACAACACTGGGGTAACTTAAAACAAAACTTACTGGGCCTATAATTTCCCCTTTGCCTCAGGTAGAGCAAGCTAAAATTCCACCCTCGATTACTTACGGCAGCGATGCCACACTGCTGGATATCACCCTGGACCAAAGCATATAGAGTCATGTTAAACTTCCCGCCTTATGTTTCACCTGCACAGATTCGACTCGAGTTTGGCCTAATCAAACAACTTTTTGCAAGGCAAGTGTTGGCATAGAATCAAGATTTCTCCCAGGAATACACAGAACCATCAGCTCTGGCAATAACTGTGAAGCACATCCACCTCAGCGGCTAAAAAATACTTGGAGTAATCACTGGCCATCACTAGCTTAGTCGACTTATGGGAAATCCAAACTACCCATTTGCACTTCAATAATGTAGGAAACAAGGTCATCAAGTAGCTTTCTGTTGCTGAAGGCAAAGCTTCCTTTGCCCCTAGGAGCCACACCTGGATGACATTGAGAGGCTACAAACTACTCGGGCCACAGATATATTTTAAACTACTGTACTCAAGGAAGACCAAAGACCAATTTTCAAAATACAGGTTAGGAATCCTGCCAGCCATACCGCACCTTCCACCCTGGTAGAGAGAGAACGATGGAAACTCATGCAGGCTTTGTGGGAACGGAATTGAGGCTAAAGAACATCTAATATGCTCCTGCACCAAATTAAAGGAGGAAAGGGTAGTCCTACTAAAAGCAAACGAGGGATTCAAACTCGGAGACAGGCTGTGATTGCTTGCTTCGATCCCAAGGACCAGCAGCTAAATGGGGAGTTAGTAAATTTCCTATTATTAGCAGCATCTAAGCAAGGATCAGCGGCACCCTGAGCAATTACAAAAGCCATACAGGGCTTTAGCCTTCATAACTGCAACCTGTGAGTACAGATATTGGACCGTCTCCAGTACAACGCGAATAAAAGCCTCTCTTACACCGGAGACTTTTCAGTTTTTAGAAAAGTATTTCGACTTGTTTTAATATATATGACTTTTATCAATGTGCATTTTTGTAATGGTTTTAACTAATGAAAAACAATAAAATTACTTACTTACAAATGCAGATGGATTCAAAGAGGTATTACTCTTCTATTGCAGTTGTGACTAGATTGCTGTGATTTTCAATGTCCAGATCAGCTAAACTTCAGCTTTGTTTTATGCAGCTATTTGGACAGGAGCATGAAAGAAAGTACTGACTGTGTCCTCTACTCTGCATTCTTTGAAAGGTTAAGTTTTGACTTTAAGGTATTTATGACACCATATTCTCATTGCTCCCTTCACTGTTTTTTACTATCGGTAATCCAGGCCAGCAGTACACATTGGAATCTTGTTCAACTACTAAAATAACTTTGAAAGATGCTGAAGATTCTTCTCTGTAGCTATCTTTTTTTCTGGATGTCAAAAAACCAGGCTTGCAGTAAACCCTGCTTATCTTGTGCAGCTAATAAAAAAAATTGTAAAGATGCTGAAGAGTCTTCTCTCCAAAGACTTTTTGTTTGGTGTGTGAAACCCCAGGCCTGTAGTACACACAGCTTTGCTCTTGTTCAACTGATAAAAACTTTGAAAGATGATGAAGATTCTTACTTATAGCTATCTTTTTCTGTGATCTCAATAAACCAGGCCTACCGTGCAGCTAACAATGAATGAATATAAAATGTATAGAGCGCTAACTTTGCCCAAGGGTGTCAAGGCGCTAACAGCAGAACCACAAGCAGGCAAGAGGAGCACACTTAGACCTGCATCGAGGGGAACAATAATGTGGAAAGGTCCTGAAGATTCTTCTCTTCTATACAGCTACTTTTTCTTGATGTTAGTAGAAAAACAGGCCTGCAGTAAACATTCCTTTGTTTTTGTTCAACTAATAAAAAACATCCTAAAATGCTGAAGATTCTTCTCTGCAGCACCTTTTTTTCTTGGTGTGTGTAATGAAACAGATACCTGTATTTTGGATTTCACCAGTAAGTGTCACTGAATGTGTTTTCATTGCAACTGCATAAAACAACATTTCAGTGAGAGATTTCACACTGCCTGGTGTCCACCAATGCCCTGTAATCTGGAGTATACACTTAGAGGGCGACTCTAATAGAGTCATTCAAATGTTCGCCAGTCAGATGCGATAGAAACTTAGATTTTACAAAGTTCATATGAGAGAATGCTGATTCACAAAGATAAGTAAATCCAAACGGGAAAAAGTTTTATTGCAGCTGTGTGGATGTTCTTATACTTTTCAACATTAACAAGACTCCAGACATTAATATCAGATTGCAGTGCTTTCAATGCAATATCATTTTGAAGTGTGACAAATGTCCATGCACATGGTAGCAGTGTCACGGTTTTCAGAGGTAATAAAGTTAAAAATTCCTCTTGATCAGTGAAATCTGCAAAAAACATTCTGAGTGTTGCCAATTGGGCAATATAGGTCACATCAAACAGTTTCATCAAACTGATTTGAAAAATATTTGTATGTCTTTAAATCCCGCTCTAGTTGCTCTAGCATATTGGGCGATATTGGTGATACCCTTCTAGACATAGTGTTCGACCCTAACTGTACATCAGAAATGGCACACATAATTTCAGGGTTATTTTGAAAATCTTTGAATAAGGACTCCCATTAAAAGCATTGCTTCCTTCAAAATGGCTCCATCCTAAAATGTTGCATTGTGCTTTATCAAGTGAGGAGTGACTTTGAAAAATGCTTCAGTTGCGCAGAGGCTTTCTTAGTTGGCTTTGTAAAAAAGATATTGCTGTCTGCGCAATGCAGATTTCAGTTTGTTTACTTTTTATGACCTCAGGCTGCTTCCTTTAGGGAACTTCCTCTCAAAATGCATGTGCATTGTTGAAAAATGCCTCTCAATATTGCCCCTTTTCCCACTGCAAGTTTTGCTCCACAGATTAAACATACAAATGTCTTTAATTTGTGTAGATAAAAATGTGTTTCCCTGTCTTAATCTTTTGTCTTTTGGAGGGACCTGGCTCTTCATCCAGCATAATAGTTGTTAAGACTGTAAGGAAGAGTAGAAAATGTTGATGAAGTTAACATTCAATCCATAACAGGTAACAGTACCATGTGGACTCCTTTAATGATGTATTTCAGGCCATTTGGTATTAGCAGCCATGCTCGTAAATTAAACAGCACAGTTGGAAAGGGAGATACAAATTAGCTATGTTTAAATATGAACACGGGATGACAGCTTTTCACTAATTACCCGACATTTGATTCAGCATGACCTAAGAAGAGCCAAAAACTATGGGTTGTGTGAAGGTTAGCGGACTTCTGCAAAGACGAAGAGGACTACAAATTGCACTATAAAAAATACCCCGGGGCTTATTTACAAGCCCCTTGTGCCGCCGGTACGTCACTTTTAACATGGGAAAAAATGACGTACGGGTGGTGCAAGTGGCTTGTAAATAAGCCCCGACAGACACCAATTCACAAGGTGGAAGTTTTGCAGTTCATTTCTATCTAATACTCCTACATGAGTAGCAAACATTGGACATTTTTCTATCAGGACAAGCATTCAAAACTACCCCGGAAAAGGATATTCTATGACAGCTGCAGATTTGGTGATATGACCCTGTGACCTCTGACTTATGGCAACTGGGATCAGCCACATTTCAAACCAGTATCACCCTCCTAAAGAATATTCATTCTCCATTCCCTTGGGATCAACCTCTTAAATGCCGGCCTACACCTGCATTTTTTTGTCACGAAGACCACACCTAAGCAAAACAAGTAACATTTCAGAAAGATCATTAAAAATAAGTACATGCTATTTGTTTTTCTGCTATTTAACATGAATGTAACAATTACAAGAAGATGTCTTGGACCAAAAACCTGAGTTTTAAAGCAAACATTGCTTCATTGGGTGAGGTGTGACATATGCATACTCCATATTGCACACAGCTGACTGAGTCAGGGAATACCGCTATGTGATTATTACTTAGAACTGGATTTAATTTGTTTTGTATTGTATTGCATGGATTAAATATTTTTTTTAAATTACTGGAAATGTCTCGGTATCCGGATGACTGAACCTGAAGCGAAGAGCAAGGCCATAGAGCACAGCTGCTCTGAACTACGCCAGTGCTCATGTCTCCTCCGTCATCATCATTACACCACAGGTCGCAACTCACCCATTGAAGCACTAACAGTGGCCAAGTCATCTCTAGGGAGAAGGAGATACGCAGTGGGTGAACAGTACTACACATGAAGCCAGAAAACCTGTGATCAATCCCGGCTCCCTTCTTCAATAAACTATGTGATCTTGGACTAAGTAATACCCAGCTAAGGCTCCTAGCAAACTACTACAATCACCAGAAATAACAATGGGACTTATAGATCTGTTCAAAGCTGTCAGCAGACTGCAAATCCATCACCACCCTGCCGCACACTGGATCCCAAACACAATAACCGCACGTTGGTGTTCATCAAGCAACACATGGAAACACTTCCCACATAGGATCACAAACCAAAAAAAAGACTTACAACCACACACCCTGGCCTACATGGCATAGCTTGGGGACCATGTAGGTAAGTGTTTCAGGGCCACATACTTCATTAGTTAAGAGCTATGAATGCTTCAGCACAATGCCTCCGCTTTCTTCATTATCACATGACAGCACCTTGCAATGCATCAGTTCAGACTGACAAAATCGCTCCTGTGCAACGATAAAGCTTTGTGTAATAATAACAACCTACCTAACATATAGGATGCACATGGTTAGTGACTTTCCTTTCTTGTCATTAGAGATTGAGGGGAGTCCATGATGTACTTACTTTCACTTCTAAAAATGCCTCTCAAAGCAGTGATATAATCTGATGTTCTGAGATTACATTTTTCTGCATGTTACAGAAATACACACTGCATTTACTTAAAACCTCATACTTTTGTATTTATTTGGCATTGGCTTCACTTAGTGTAGACATCTGACCGGTTTTCTACTGCCACCACCATTATTAATATATCCAGCCAGTAGCTAAATAAAGTAAAATCAGCTAAAGCCGGTATTTGGTGAGCCCTTTAGACATACTCAAAACAACAAACAGAAAGCACTTCTGAATGTGTTGTTGTGATCTTATCTAGGACCCTAATTAAATATTCCCGATGTATGCCCTTGTGTGGTTATAACAAATCATACCCTAATAAAGGCATAAGAATCAAATCCATATTTAGTAATAGCCAATGCAAACCAAATACGGCAAGGCTACTTCCTTAGACTCCTAGAGAACCCAACGAGTTCTCTCAACAAACCAAACCTCCAGCAACCTGGGAATTCTCCATGCTTTTGTTTTGATTTGTCCTAGAACTCCTGCGAGCACTAAAAGAATGGACAGTTCTTAGTGACATCTTTTATTGACGTCTTATGTCCAACCTTACGTCAAACACGGCACCTTCCAGGTATAAATATACCAGCGTTTGCCTTAAGCAACACACGGTGGTGTGGAGCAGAGCGGCTATCTACTTATCCGAAGCCCAGCTGATGCGAGTGCCGATGGAAGCCGTCCCTCCCATTTGACGCACTGAGAAAGACGCTGTCTTTTTCTCCTGCCGAGAAAATCCAGCTCCAGTGTTTCCAGTCACCCTCGCGGGTTACTGGGAGATCGAGTCCTGAGAGCGAGATACAAGACCTCCTCCATTCTAAAACCAAGGTACGGAGCTGATTAGATCCTTAGAGAATTCTTGAGTCAGATTCTTGGCAAAACTAACTTAACTTAAAAACTCCTTTACTCCTCCCCACGTACTAGGCTTAGGTTAGGTACACTGGGGTAGGCGTATTTAGAAGCACCAGTTGAGTAAGTTTAGTCAAACTTTTATCATTGTATGTAACTGTATACATTTTATACCTTTTAAGTATATGGCTCAGAAACCATATCAATGCTTTTATAGTATTATTTCATAATACTCCTTTTACTGTACACACTTTACTTTATAACAAGTATTGCAATTGTGGCAATTCATTTCTCTTGCATGAGAAAGAAGACTGCTCAATAAATAACACCTTTTATTGAAAACTCCCATCTCTCTATTTCTCTGCACTCCGGTGAAACTAAGTATGCACGACCGACTGAGTGAAATAGCTATCTATTGTTTTCACACGACTCTGGAGATATACTCCTTATTCTGTCGGAGCAAAGTTGTCATGTTTATGCGGTTGTCAGAAGCTGAATCCCTTCTTGTCTAATCAGGGAAGTTCACTCCTCCCTGTTCATTCGAGAAAGTTTCTAGTGACCTCAGAGCTAGCTGGCAAACTTAAATTTAGTCTAACATATTCAATAGAGACCTAGTCGACCTCAGTCCTACGTCTAAACTGTCATTTATGTTATTCCAATGCGCAGAGCCTATTGGGAAAATAGGAACTACACTACAGTGTTCTGGTTCTGCATTAAGAACCCTGACTAAAATTAATTTAAAGTAAACAAAGGGAGAACATGTATGTTACAAATGAATACATACAATATTCTTTCATGCCCAAACCTTTGCAAACTATTAAAACCACAAAAAGTGGCCGGTATTTGGAAAGGTGGAAACCCTGTGTGCTTTATTTTATTTTTTTTGACAATAAATGCTTATGTAAGCAAATTTGACTCCAGGGAACATAAACCCCTTAAACACACACACAAAAAAGTCTGAAATGGTGCTTTATTTCCATGATTCCATAGCACTGATCCTATCTTCGAACATTAAAACATTGCAAAAGTCCCCCTCACACTCAAGCGGTACATACCATGATGATCCAGTCTCTTAAGGGCACTCTTCAGGTGAGCTACAAACAAAGCAGAGAGTGTTATAGGGGGAGGGACCACCCCTGGATCCCTGATTAGACAGGACAGCTGGGTATGGGGTTCTGATCCCTGGCAAATGGAAGATGGAGGCTGGTACTGAAGGCGTCTCAGTATTCCCATATTGAGTTTAATGTGCACTTAAAAACAACAACTTGGAGCACACCACAGCACTTATTGAACAGCAGGAAAAAAAAAGGTTTTCTCTGTACCTCATATGCACAGCCTTGTGTGTGCCTGCTCCCTGCATCTCACATGCACTGTTATGAGTTTGTTCCCCGTATCTTTGCTCCCTGCTCCTCACACGCACAGTGTCATGTCTGCTTGTTCCTTGCACCTCTTCATGTGTGCCTGCCCCTCACGTGCAGCTTCTTGCGTGCCGCCCCTCCTGGTGCTCCACATACGCAGAATCAGTTGGTTTCCTATACCTCACACAGTATCATGTTTATCTGTCCCTATGCCTCACTTACAGAGCTCTGGCTCTCTGCTCATTGAACTTTAGGTCTTCAGCCATCATATCTGACTGTTTCAGAATCCAGCACTCATGTGCAGAGCGGCATGTCTGCCTCCTCATTTCACAAAAGATTGTAATTCACAAGTGCATCACCAATCTCTTCTCCCGCCTCCTGACACTCCATGGCACCCCCCCACCCTTTCATTGACAGTGGTTCTGGGCAAGAATATTTTTTCCAACTGGGCTGAGAAAGACCAAGGCTAGGGCAGGGGCTTATAATTAAGCAAGACTAGCTAGGTTTTTTACAGGTAAGACTCAATGGAGTACGTATGTCAAGGAAAACCAGTAGGTTTTTTAGAAAGCCCTCACCCACCAACCTAGTTGGTGGCATGCTTCATCATCGGGCCCACCACAGTGGCACCTAACGTGCCCCGGGTGTGCTTCGACGCCAGATTACTGCGGAGCTGGTATAATTACTGAGTGTGCAGTGTGGTGAGTGTGAAGGTGAAGATTAAAAAGCCATACAAAAATCCCAGCACCCGAGGGTAAAAAATATTTTAATAAAACTGGGTATCTGTTGGCACATTAAAAGGCAGACGGACACGGTGGAGTATGGATTATGACCTCCAGTGTCCTGTGTGGTCTACATGTTTCAGCCTGGCCTTTCTTAATTTAAAACAGGCTTTCCTCAGGACCAAGTGAGTATGTGTGGGGTTATAAAATTAATTTACAGTGAGTGTTTTAGATTTTATGTGTAGCACGCACTAAGGTGCTATATGGGTGAGAAGGGGATTCCCTCTCGCTTTGCTACATATAACATAAAAGGGGAGACAGACAGACGTACAGGGTAGAGTCATATTAGCATATTATTGCAACAACAGTCGTCATTCCACCGTCTTATAAGGTGAGTGAGCGAACTATGCATGGCTAAAGTGTGGTCTTGTCAGTGGCAAGACTCATGTGGTAGTTATCTAGAAGCCGGTTGTAGTGGTGAGCTAGAAAACGAAAATACCAATGTGAGGTTCAGGTAAGTGAAAGAAAATTATTATCCTCACACAGTATTTTGCTGTTCAAAGCCTCCTTGGGTCGCCTGGCAGAGAAAAAGACCCTAAAAGAAGGTTGTATTGGTTTAACAAAATTATCCGACCTGTAAGGGAAGACCTCAACACCTTACCCCCCACAGTTGCTGTAGTGCGCAGCCTCATTACTCACGAAACTGTCGATCTGGTTCCTCCTTGGACCTGTCGTCCTTCTGCGGCGCCCGGTTGTGAAAGGAGGGCTGGCCGAGCATGTTTTTAAAGGCTCCGTAATTGCCTGCACCTGGGTCGGGGTAGAAATAGAGGGAGGGGTGCTCTTGCGCGAAAAGCGCCATGTCATGTAAGCTCTGCGCATGATTGCGGTGGGTAGTAGTCCCTGTTCCGCGCGCGAGCCTTCGTTGTGTGGTGCTCCGCGCATGCGCGGAGGGATAGAAGCTGTGTATGGCTACCGCGCATGCGCGGGAGAGCGTGGGAGCGCTCGTTGTTGTCAAGGACGCGCTAGTGTGCATTATTGCTCGTGGAGAGAGCAAAAGGTGCTTAAATGATGAGTATAGAAGGAATTCAGATGAGGGGAATGAGATTTACAATTTAAAATTCAGATTGGGGTCGCTCAATGTGAGACAGATTGGTTTATGCACAGTATTGTAAAGAAAAGGAAACATCATACATTAAGTGGTGAGGGAATTCCACGGTATGGAGTCGTTGAGCCCCTCAGTATGAGTGGATAGACGGTAAATCCAACGTTGTTCTTTTTGGAGGAGATATCTTTCATTGTTTTCAGTTATGGCGAATTGTTCAATCACAGTCCAAGTGAAGTCATTTGGGGTGTGGTTGTGGGACAGGAAGTGGTCTGTAAGTCTACTTATATTTTTGCCACATCGGATGGTACTGCGGTGTTCAGTCATTCATATCCGTACCTTGCGGGTAGTCATCCCCACATACCGTAGGCCACATCTGCATGTCATAAGGTACACCAGGTTAGATGAATTACAGTTGGTGAACTGGCGTTGTGTCCATACTTTTCCTGGTTCTAAGTCCAGGGTTTTTGATGGGGATGTAAGGTGGCACACACTGCAATTATTGCACGGTTGGTGTCCTGTAAGTTTTGGTAAGCCCCAGGCATTGAGGACAGTGTTGTCGTTAGTGGCATGGTTCGGCCTGGGTCTGGTGTGTACCAGGGAGTCTTTCAGATTCTTCGCCCTTTTATATGCGAATCTAGGTTTTTCCCAGTTTCGGTTGCCTGAATTAATGATCTTCCAGTTCCTGTTGATAATGCTAGAAACCTGATTTGATACGGTATTGTAAGTGGTGACGCATGTCAGGGTAGATTCCTCAGGAGGCCTTGTTGTGTCCTCAAGGAGCACCTCTCTATTTTGGTTTCGCGCCCTCTTGCAGGTGGTGTTCAGGATCCTAGTGGGGTATCCTCTGTCTTCCAATTTATGGACCAAGCTGGCTGATTGTTGTTTGATTCAGACTAGCTTACCTAGTCCTCCCTCTCTCCTTTGATTCAGTGAGGCTTATAATTAAGCAGCATCTAAGTCAGTGGCCAGGGCGCAGCAACTAATTCAGGCCAGAGCTTATCTGCTGATCTATCCGCTGCTGCAGATCAAAGACATGGAGCCAGACTGGAAAAGCAAGTGGCATGGGCATTGATAGGGCGGTAGAAGTTCAATACAGCCTGTGCCACACCACTTACACGCTAATAATGTTTTCGGCTCCTTCTGCTCCGCACCGGCAGTGCACACGTCACGCAGGATGAAAGCGCAGAACCCAGCTCTTAAAGGCAGGTGGTGCAGATCAACGGAGATTACTCGGATGGCAAATAACCTTGTCCTCTTGAGCCCTCCCCAGCAAAACGTAGGCCTATCAGAGCAGTTGGCTTGGGTGAGGGCGGGCAACGGCTCTTAAAAAAACAGACCCAAAAACGATAAAGAGCTATAAAATGAAAATGTCAGTGCGATTTACTCACAGGGCCTAGTCGAGCTACCGGTAGCTTGCGATTGACCAGTTGGAGACCCCCGACTGTAAGTATTGTCTTTGAGTTACATTTATAACATTACCATAGGTATCAGCTACACAGAGCCTGCCTTTAATTGTATATCCTATATGTAGGTATCTGCAGTCAGGATCTGCAACAGCAATTGTGGGTAAGGAACTTACTGAGCTTCAGTCTTATTGTGTGGAGCTCCTGAGTGCTTTCCCCACATTCCATTTATTATTAATGTTAATATATATATATATATCCACACGGGTTCTCACCAAACAGCGCCGAAGTATCGTATCACACCAACGCCATCAGAAAACAGCAGACCCAAAGGTTTCCGTGAGTAAGTTTAGTTTATTCTGCAACACACGGACAGCATAACGTTTCGGCCTCCCAGAGGCCTTGGTCACATGGCATTCCAGAGGGGAATAGCAGAAATTTAAAGTGCAAGTGCATATGGCGTTAGCCAATCAACGTAGAGATATGTACAACGGTGAGATAAACATAGTAAACATACTACGTGCTAACTTAATGTTGAAATTAACCATACACCGCGACTTTCCAAAATACAAGTATTGGGATAAATCCTTAAAATATACATAGCCAGTAATTACATTAAACACAGACAAATAGACGGGCACCATGCCTGTCTAACTGTAGTGATGTAAATGCAGCAAGAAGTACAATGAATGGGTAAATCCATTTGTAAACAACCCTTCTCAAGATTATTTAAGCACATATATACATGTTGATCAATATATACATATAAATACATGATCCGGTCACATACCATGTAAACCATAAATTGTTAAATCCATAATTATAATTATGCATTAGAAACATGTCAATGCTTTTAACCAACTTGCATTTGCATTAGAAACCCATATGTTTGCCGAAATAGTTCATATCGTGAGAATAATTAAGGAGGAATGAAAAATCATTAATACCCAACAAATAAACTCTTCGGTAAAATATGTGCAATTGTAGCTAATCTGGCTAATATTGGAAAAGTTAAATCACTACGTTGTATAATGAATAAGTGTGAAATAAAGTGCTGGGTGATATATAACTTAAAAAGACAAAAAACCTGATGTTGTCATTAAATACATCACAGATGTTAAACTGACTGTAACCAAGTCTGTCTATCGGAGTGGCAGGATATCTGAACATTATATTAAACACTATGACATCACACAAGAAAAAGTCACAAACGCCCCGGCCAAGCTGGAATTACATACAAATAGCCGTCTGATGCGTTTATTTGAATTGACTTTAGTGTGGTGTCATTAAAGAACAACAATACAGCAGAAGGAAGATGTAGGAATGATCTAAAGACAGGAGTAAAAGTCTTCCGATGCATTAAGCCCATTGGGTGCCTTGCTATCTAACATGAGGATGTACCTGGTTTCCAATCTCCGTAGTGCGGCTTCCCTGTTGCCACCCCTTCTCATTGGTGCGATGGAATCAATGGCATAGTACTTCAGTAATGCACTATTACTGTTGTGTTTTTCCCTGAAGTGCCTAGCCACAGGATACACTGGGTCATTGGTCTTTATGGCCCTTAGATGTTGTAAGACCCTTTTATGTACCTGCAATTTGGAACTGCCCACGTATCTTAACCCACACGGGCATTCCAGCACGTATACTGAGAAGTCGCTTTTACATGTGAGCTTTTTATTGATCTTACATGGGACATCGGAAAAAGGGGTACAGTATTCTGTCTTGTTTACCCCATGTATGCAAGCTTTGCAAGAAGCACACCTCCTGAAGCCTTTACTGCCTGCCAGCCAATCTTTTCCTATTTCTAATTCAGGACTAGATTTAACCAGTGCGTCCTGTAGGGAAAAAGCTTTCCGGTAGGTTATTGCCGGTTTCTTGGGCATGCTGTTGCCAATGACAGGATCACATTTCACCAAATCCCAGTGTTTATTTATGATCTTACGCAAAGCCCCATGTTGGCTATTAAAGGACCATATAAGCCTGACTGGTTGTTGCACAGGTGTCACAATGGGATTACGCGATCTCTTGTGTAGTAAGGCTTCAGAACGAGGTATTGCATTGGCTTTTCTTATCACTGCCGCAACTACATTTTCATGATAGCCACGAGCCAAAAACCTCAATCTGCACGCTTCTTGCGCTGTTTTGTATTGGGCATCAGTGCTGCATGCTCTTCTAATCCTCAGCATTTCCCCATAGGGGATGCTTCGGATTAGGTGTGGTGGATGGTGACTATGAGCATGCAACACTGTATTGCCTGCTGTGGGCTTCCTAAACAGAGATGTATCCAATTGCCCGTTGTTGACATCAATTGCAACATCTAGGAAAGTGGCATGCGAATTGCTAATGTCTGAGGTGAAAGACAAGTTGTAATTATTGATGTTCAACTCAGCGATGAACCGTTCTGCCTGTTCACTTGTTCCCTTCCACATCATAAAAACATCGTCGATGTATCTGTACCACCGAACAATGTGATCCCTGCATATGGCAGAGTGTTCACCACTGAGGACCTGTCTCTCCCAGTACCCCATATGAAGACAGGCGTAACTGGGAGAGAAACAGGCCCCCATGGCTACTCCTCTGACCTGCTGGAAATGTTGTTTGTTGAACATAAAATAGTTGTTATTCAGGCAGAAATTTATCATAGACAGAAGCATTTTGTTATGTTCAACCAATTCAATTGGACGTTGACCCAGGTAATGTGCTACAGCCCTCAACCCATCCGCATGGATAATGCTCGTATATAGAGCGGTTACATCAAGTGTAATCAACAAGCAACCTGGATCCCATTGTACATTACTGAGCTTCCTCAGAAAGTCACTTGAATCTTGGATGTAAGAGGGTAGCCTACAAACAAAGTCCTGTAAAAACGAATCCACATATATTGTAGTTTTTTCAAGTAGACCCCCACATGCAGAGATAATAGGCCTGCCTGGGGGCTTGTCGGGATTCTTGTGGACTTTAGGGATCAAATAGAGGACCGGAATTATGGGGAAATCATTTTTGAGATATTTTAGCTCATCCATGCTAATGAGGCCCGATGATCTCCAACCCATTAGCATAGAATAAAATGTACTGTGTGATTTTTTGATGACTGCCAAATCCCAGTGTCTGTAACAGGAGACGTCATTCAACTGTGTTGCCGCCTCCTCCAGATACAGTTCTCTCGCCCATAAAACAATGTTGCCCCCCTTGTCCGATTGGCGAACAATAACATTTCCATTTTTCTGGATTTTAGCCACCAAGTCTGTATATTTTTTGTTGCAAATGCTCTTGTATTTGTTGTTCCTCAGTGTCTGTGAGTACAGTGCCTTAATGTCTTTAACTGCAGCTTCCTGGAAAATATCGATGTTGTCGTGCAGCATCTGAGGTGTGTATGTTGACTTAGGTTTGAACTTTGTGAGGCCCCCCACCGCTGCAGTGGGAGAGGTATCAGCATTTTGTGTCAAAGATTGTTCATAGCGTAAACCCTCTAAGTCCTGCAAAAGTGGTAGATCGTGGCAAATGAGGGTTGGGCTATTAGGAATGTTAGCATCTGTTCTCACCTCAGGATTCCGCGACTTGTTGTTCACAAAGTGTTTGTTTAGTTTCAATTTACGTGTGAATTTGAACAAGTCAATGCGCGTGTCCGCATAATTAAAGTTTCTAGGCGGGCAAAAGGATAAACCCATAGATAACGTCTTTAATTCGGAAGATGAAAATGTCATAGGGGTGAGATTAATAATCGAAAAGTTTGACACACCTGATAGCTCTACTGCTGTTTCTTCTTTTTGCTCCACTGCTTCTTGTACGGTTTGCGTTTTGGAGCGTCGTCTTGCATTTGCTTTGCGGCGCTCACTTCGTTTGGTGTTGGGGTTTTTGTAGCATTTTGGCGATCCACCCTGGGGCGCAGTGTATCCCGCTTGTCCTGGCTCACTATTTCTAATTCCTGCGCCATAGTGAACCGGGTAAACCCCAATCCCGAACGGGTTCTGCCTCCTTCATATTCTGAACCACTGTCGATATTAGAGCTCAGGTCTGCATTTGAGGAACTGGCGGGTGAGACTGCACGCTGGGCCCCCTCATTTGTGGAAGCCCTCCGAGCTTTGGGAGGTTGAGACAGTTTTCTGGCATCATATTTACGCGCAAATATATATATATATATATTCACTGAAAAAACCATAGGTTATAGACCATATATAGTTAGGAATTAGCATTTACAAAACCTTGAAAATTCACTGAAAAAACCATAGGTTATAGACCATATATAGTTAGGAATTAGCATTTACAAAACCTTATTTTACTCACACAAAACCATTGAAAATCGCATATATAGTTAGTTGCACTAACTATATATCGCGCACCCGCAATCCAATGCTGATCATGTCACATATTACATCATTCATGACATGGTCAGTGACATTTTTTCAGTGAATTTCAATGGTTTTTTATTAGCAAATATCAAAAGCTGCAAAAGCTGTAAAATGTATTCTTCTTTTAAAGGAAAAATATATTTTATATGTATTTAATATAATTTTTTTATGTATATAAATTTTTTGAGGGAACACATTTATCAACTATCATGCTGAAGAAGAGTGTGGGGAAAAAAACAAAGAGGAGGACTAAGAGGAAAGAACAATCAGGTCAAAAATACAATTGCTTTAAAGCATGAAGTGCTTTTCCACACATTTACATTTAAATAACCCATATTAGAACACACAAAATATCTACAGAGGAGACGGTGTACATTGAATTTTAGATTCTTCATTGGTACCTACATGTTGGTACTTACATCACCCACACAACACAACAGCTCTATTCAGAGATACCCTACCTCAAAGCACTATTATAAATATTATAAATATTATAAATATATATTATAATATAAATAGCACAAAATATTATTTTACTATTTCCCTTGGTTTTCACCTTGTTACGCTTTCCGGAACGCTACCCGGTGCGCGGACCGGGCGCTAACCGTGCGAAGATTTGACATATATGGGCCTCCTCAGCCACCCTCAGAAAACCTAGAGGGTCAGGATATGTCTCCCGTGCCCCCTTATACCCATTCCCAACATTGTTTATCCTCCATCTTGTGACTAAATTCATCCGAAACACAAGATGGCGGACTCCCGTTACGCTACCGGTGAGTTACCTGGTTCGCGTACCGGGTAGCGCTTCCACCGCGAAAAATCGAGAAAAAAAATTCTTTTATTTTTTTGCCCCGCGGGGCCCTTTAATAGCCCCCACATCAATCCTAGGGGGTCAGGAGGGGTCTACCTTGCCCCCTTTCATTCATTTCCCCCTTCGTTTATTTCCACCTCTTGTCTCTCGATCCTACCGAGAGACAAGATGGCGGCCGCTCCGGACTGTTTAGAATGTTGACAGTCACCGGAGAGCCAATCCGCTTCTCCTCGTGAAGTTCCGTTACGCGTCTGGTACGTGAACCGGGGCGCTAACCGGGATGCTGTCACAGATATATATTTTTTTTGAACGTTAATTTCTCAAAATCCACTGGAGCACATATCTTGAGACCTAGCAAAGGCACATCGGGCAAACAGTCTCTACAATTTTGCCAAGTTTCATAGAAATCCATTCAGCCGTTCGAGCTAAAAGTGAGTCCAACCGCCCTATGGAAAACTCAATGTTAAAAACACGTTTTGGGACCCCCTTTTTTCTCGGCCCCCGCTTGACGAAACCCCCCCAAACTTTAAGGAGACGCTCAGAAACAAAATGTGCCATTTTCCTGAAAATTTCAGCCAATTCCGTCCATCAACGCCAAAGTTATTCAACATAGAATTTTCAGAAATCCCTATTCAAAAAAATCCTAACTATATATACCTACTGGCGACTGCCAGTAGGAATATATATATATATATATATATATATATATATATATATATATATATATATATATATATATATACATATAACATTTCTAGGGCAAAATGAAACCCCTCATTTTGTTCCTTTTCAAATTAAATGTATTAAGTGTTACCACTTTATTCCAATCAAGATGACTTCAGGTGTGCCATACTTTTGTCATAAGTAAGACTGTTAGCGTTCTAGTTGTTCTTTAGAACACTCTGGGACATTCTGTCATTGGGCTATAGTTGGGCTACATCTGGCTGATATTTGGGATACATTTGGGCTCTTTTGTCTCTTGGGAGACTGCATATCAGAATTTTTTTAATGAAATATAAGAGGATTTGAGAAGTCACTCAAACTGTGCCCTAATTTTTCTTTCTTCAGCACTAATCATAATTTCTATGGCAAAATGAACCCCCTCATTTTGTTCCTTTGCAAATTAAATGTTTTAAGTGTTAACACTTTATTCCAATCAAGATGACTTCAGGTGTGCCATACTTTTGTCATAAGTAAGACTGTTAGCGCTCTAGTTTTTCTTTTTTTTTTTTAAATATATTTTTATTGCTGTGATGTCACTGACCATGTCATGAATGATGTAATATGTGACATCATCAGCATTGGATTGCGGATGCGCAAAATATATAGTTAGTGCAACTAACTATATGTCGAATTTCATTAGTTTTATATCAATAAAATGTCCAGCTAACTATATAGGAGGAATTTCAATGGTTTTTTATATGTTAATTCCTAACTATATAAGGCCTAAAACCTATGTTTTTTTTAGTGAATTTCATTGGTTTTTTAAAGGCTAATTCCTAACTATATATAGTGTATAACCTATGGTTTTTTCAGTGAATTTCATTGGTTTTTTAAAAGCTAATATATATATATATATATAAGGCCAGAAACCTATGGTTTTTTCAGTGAATTTGCAAGGTTTTGAAAATGCTAATTCTATTAGCGGATAACGTTTAAATATGTTAATATCCTGTGGAACCACCTGAGCAGCCCTAGGGATCCGATTTTTGATGCATGAACGATGGTTGGATGCATGATGGATGAATCATTGTTGGGTGGATGCATGGATGGATGCATGCATGATAGATGGGTGAATGGATGCATGAATGATGGATGGATGCAGGATGGATGGATGGGTGGGCGGATGAATGGGGTGCATGAATGGTGGGTGGGAGGGTGGTTGGGTGTTGGATGGATGCATGATTGTTGGCTGGAAGATGGATGGATGGCTGGTGGATGCATGATGGATGAATGATTGTTGGGTGGATGCATGATGGGTGAATGCATGATGGGTGGGTGGATGAATGAATGCTGGGTGGATGCATGATGGTTGGATGCAGGGTGGATGGGTGGATGCATGGGTGGATGCATGTTGGGTGGATAGCTGGATGGATGGGTGGATGCATGCATGCATGAATGAATGAATAATGGATGGATGTATGATGGCTGGATGGGTGGCTTGATGGATGGTGGATGGATGGGTGGCTGGATGGTGGACTGTGTGAGTGGTGGGTGAGCAGTATCAGACTGCCTGCACAATGTCAGGGTGACTGTGCGTAGTAAATGGTGGGTGAGTGTGCAGGGTGAGCAGTGTTTGAGGATAGGTGAAAGGTATGCAAGTAATTTGTAGCAGAATACATTGAATAAAAATAGGTGGATCGATAGGTGAACAGTTGTGTGGATGGATGGTAGGGTGCGGATGGATGAAGGATGGGTCAATGGATGGATGAATGGATGGATGGGTTGACAGGGTAGTATGTTTGCCATTCTTCTTAATAATATTCCCCATCATTTCTTAAATTCATCATAATACAGCCACAGTTTTATGTCGGACCCTGGGACTGTATCGAAATCATGGCCATAGATTCATCTGCTATATAATTGCCCTTTCCGCCCCTTTCTAAAATGCCTGCAAACACCACATGTTGGACCGGATCACTAAAGAAATCTATTCCTTTTCCAAGCTGCTATTCCTGATCAAGTATCAACATTGCCATACAACACATGAGACACACTACACTTCTAATACAGCGTCATTCTTTAATCCATAAATTTGATCGCGCTTATAGCTATATAATTGATTTCTCTTCTAATTTTCTCAGGAACTACTGGAGGGATTTACACTATTTAACAAAAAGCGTGATCTGCGTACCAGACACTACCATTTTGACAAGTTTGGTGTAATTTCCTTCAGTGGTTCAAGCTGTAGCTGAGTCTAAAGGTCCTATGGAAATTAACATGGGGAAAACACGTTTTGGGACCCCCCTTTTTTCTCAGCCCCCACTTGACGAATCCCCCCCAAACTTTCAGGGAAGGAGCGGAGCGGAGCGAGCCATCTTCTTTGAGAAATTCGCGAAGATTCATCAACCAGCGCCAAAGTTATTCCCAATAGAATGTTGGGGATTTCCTATGGAAACTAGGTCCTAACTATATATACCTCCTAGGATATGGATATGGATATGGATATGGATATGGATATGGATATGGATATGGATATATATATATATCGAAACCAGAGTCCTGCAATGCGTCTCCTCGCACCACCGCGGAACAGATCTCAAAAACACCAAAGGTAGATTTTCAAAGATGTGGCTTTATTTTTCCCTCGCCATCGGCATGACGCGTTTCGGCCGTCACAAAACGGCCTTGATCACATGGCCTCAAAATACCAATGGGGGTGTTTAAATACTGTGTCAAACATAGAGGTAGAAACGATAACAGCGGATAAAGGGGTCAAGGACATGGAAAAAATACTTCTTTACACATATGTACAAAATACACAAGCTCAATGGACATTACGATATTGAGATAAATTCAGAAGCTGAATAAAGTGCTAGTGCAATATCACGTAAAATTCATTTCAAGGTATATACAATAATGCCAAATGAGAAAATTAGAATTCAATTATCATTTCATACCAGTCAAAACATATGTGCAAAATTGTTATGACATGTCCAAAAAACATTATACATGACCTCCATCGATGTTATCAAAATAAGTGCTCAAGTGCCCAAAGTGCATAAAGTTCTTGCAGTGAGTACATGTATGCTATGAAAGCAACAAATCATAGCACAAGATGTTATGTAACTCAATGTACCTGCGTCAGTGTGTTAGAAACCCACCACAGTTAAAAACAATTAGGCATGGCTGCTGATGCTAAAAGTTCACTATAGCCATATATATAGCTATATATAGCTATATATATATATATATATATATATATATATATATATATATATATATATATATATATATATATATCGTGCATATCCGTTCTTGGTGTTAGTTATTATGAATGCTAAATTGCCTCTAGACTGCCTGTCCTTTCTGAGTCTTAACCATCTTGTTCCCTTGTACAGGCTTCCCCTTTGGATCCCTTTTCTCCTCTGACTCCCTGCGTGATCCTGGGCAGAGCTATACTCCTCATTCTGCTTAATTTTTCTACCCAGCCACCAGTCCTTGTCCGAGTCCCTGACTGTGCCCCAGACACAGTCCCGGACAGTCCTCACACATACACATAAAGTGACGGGGCTCAATAATCCTTGCAAGGTCAGACAGGTTCTCTCTTATCTCAATAGTCTCTGAGTTAATATTGTACTATTACCGTAAATGCACATTTCGTCATGCTCTTCTTATGCACGGAGTACAGCAATATTATGTTAAAAAAATGGAGTCCCCTTCAACTCTCAGGGAGAGGTTGAAGATGAGCATGGTCGCTATGCTAATGTCTGGGGAAGACTGTGTGCATGGACAGAAACTATGGTGAATTATTATAGGCCAATTGTGACGATCCTGGATTCTTTGATAACCTGTCAGGGAAGGTCATATTGACTGATCCGCAATCTGGAATTTGGGGAGGAGGCTTTAACTGCACCCTACAGGGAAGCACAGACCGATCCCACATAACACCCAGCTACTAGGATATTCTCAGAGACATTACAGGTCATGATGATGATCTCACCCTCATACTAGAGAAGGAACATACTATTCTGGGGTACATGGTGGCTCGTCAAGGTTGGACTGCTGGCTGTTAACCAAAG
Source organism: Lissotriton vulgaris (assembly GCF_964263255.1). Lineage (NCBI taxonomy): Eukaryota > Metazoa > Chordata > Amphibia > Caudata > Salamandridae > Lissotriton > Lissotriton vulgaris. The sequence continues at coordinate 1,701,029,821 of NC_141687.1, forward strand.
GTTGCACCAACTTGGGTACAGCGGGTGGAACACCTGGCATGCACCCTTTCCAACCACTCCTCGGTGACATTACACCTCACAACCCCAGGCAGAGCTCAGGTGGGCTCTAAATGGCTCCTTCTACCCAGTACTTTGCTAGACAGTGTTCGCAGTCAAGAAAGTGCTCGAAATTGCAGAGTGTAAAAAAGGTTCATTTGACTCAGTAACTTTAAAAGCCTTCCATATGATGCCCACTATCAGGGGCAGTTGCATTTCTAAACAAGGAGGCACCTTACGTACATTACAGAACAACCTTGCACGCCTGGAGGGCGACCTGAAACAATTAGAGCAACTCCAAGCTCAAGATAACAAAAGCAGGACTCTAGAGAAAATCAGATCAAAGATAGTTAAAAACCTGGGAGTCACTTTTGACAAGGGTCTGACCTTCGATTCTCAGGTCAGCCGCACTGTTAGCACCTATTTCTATATCTTGAAAACCCTCAGAAAGGTGCTTCCGTACATTCCACCTGAACTACACCAGCCCACCATAATGGCACTAGTCAATTCCCGCCTTAACCACTGTAATGCCTTGTACCTCAACATCATTATGGCCTCCCTAAACAGGCTTCAGGTCGTCCAAAACGCTGCAGCCAAGCAGATCCTAAATATCCCTAAGCATCAAGCAGCGAGGGAGGGGATCTGCGCTCTGCATTGGCTCCTCATCAGGATGCGCATCTCCTTCAAAGTCCTTAGTACAGTCTATAAGGTCTTGCACAGCAAAGGCTCGCCACTGCTGAAAACCATGTTCCAATGGTACACCTCCAGAAGGATCCTGAGTTCCTCTTCCCACAGAAAACTAATATCTCCTAATTTCCGCAGGGTCAGATGGGGTGGACGCTCCTTTTCTTTGGCGGTCGCAAAACTCTGGAATACCCAGCCCCCCTCTATCTCTCCCTACGGTAGCTCCCCTGGTGTGACCCCACCTCCGCAACCCGCTTCCCGCCGCTGTGACATTGCAGCCCGCCCCCTTTTCTTTCTGTGTCCTCCCCGCTCCCGCCTCCCAGCTGCTCCTCCCTCCCACTTGGCCTTAAATGGAGACCGCGCGGCGCAGGTGAGTGTGACGTGACCTCAGGACACCCCCACGCCGCACGGCCCTCCAGCTGTAGGCGAGTCTGTGCCCCCTCGCTGCTGCTCGTTTTTTGCCCTCCTGTGTCTCTGATTGTTATTTTTGTATTTGCACTGTATCCCTGTTTCTTCCCTACGTTAGCTCCCCTGGTGTGAACCCCCCTCCGCTACCCGCTTCCCGCCGCTGTGACATCGCGGCCCGCCCCTTTTCTTTCTGTGTCCTCCCCGCTCCCGCCTCCCAGCTGCTCCTCCCTCCTAATTCGCCTTAAATGGAGACCGCGCATACGCGCAGCGGTCACGCGCAGCGGGTGCGCCGATTGTGTGCCAAATGCAAGCCCGTCTGCGCCTGTCCGCGCCTGGACCGTGCCCAGCGCCAAGACCCCTGGCCCTCGCCGACACCAGACCACACGACGGACCTACGACGCCCCCACCCTCAACGCACTCAACGCCGGCCGAACCCCCGCCTGCTACCAAGCCACCCCGAAACGCACCCACGGACCCTTCACATGCCAAGCCTGCAAATTCACCTTCCTCCGGACATGCACCGCACCCGCCAAGCTGAGCACCAGCAGCAACCACCTCAAGTGCATCCTGCTCAACACCGGCTCCGTCCACAGACATGCTGTCGAACTCTATAACCTGCTCGACAACATCACCAGACGTCGCCTTCCTGACGGAAACCTGGATGAATGCCTCCTCATCGCCCCACATCGCCACCGCCATCCCGGACGGATACAAGATCACCCGGAAGGACCGCATCAACCAGACTGGAGGAGGCATCGCCATCATAAACAAGAACACCATCCGCATCACGACCAGCTCCAACGACACCTTCACTGACGCCGAACACCTCCACTTCCAGATACACACCGACAACAAGACCATACTCAGAGGCACCCTCATCTACAGACCCCCAGGACCACGCACACAATTCAGTGAAGCCATCGCAGACTTCATCAGCCCGCACGCCCTCCCCTCCGCTGACTACATCCTACTAGGGGACCTCAACTTCCACCTGGAGAACAACAAGGACAGCAACACCACATCCCTGCTGGACAACCTCGCCGAGATCAGCGCCCTCCTGAAGAAACCAACAGCGGACCCCTACGACCTCAAGAACTTCCGCCCCATCTCCCTCCTCCCTTTTCCTGCCAAAGTCATCGAGAAGACCGTCAACAGACAGCTTGCCGCCTTCCTAGAGATGAACGGATCCCTCGTCCACTCGCAGTCCGGCTTCCGAGCCAACCACAGCACTGAGACCGCCCTCATCGCAGCCACTGATGACATCAGATCCCTGCTCGACAATGGGGAAACAGCAGCCCTCATCCTCCTGGACCTCTCCGCAGCGTTCAACACTGTCTGCCACCGCACCTTAGTGCAGCGCCTCAGCAACATCGAAATCCAAGAGAAGGCACTGGAGTGGATTATCTCGTTCCTCGCCGGAAGAACCCAGAGAGACGATATGTCGCCCTGGCGATCCTGCTGGCAAAAAGGAAGGTGGCTTGCAGAAGAAGCAGTGGGTGAGCTCCTAAATCTAAACAATGCTTAGCTGACCTGATATATTGCAATGAACAGATGGAACTCTATGCTGAACTACTACCTCTTGGGTCAAGAGCTAGGTACATTTGGCAGCCCTTACTCGCTTACCTCATACACTGCCTGCAAGATGCTGTGCTTGATGCATGGAACAGAACACATACATGAAACGTACCATAAAAGGGATATTTTGGGAAAATCTTACTACTACTTATGACATTTTGTTGGGGAAGGTCGACTGGCCCCCACCTTTTGTTTTAGCAGCTCTGCAAGGGGAGGAGGTAATCCTCCCTAGTTTCGCGCACACAGTACCGAAGGAGCAGGGCATGCATTTTGCTGAAGATTGGGCTAAGGCGCTTGCGCGGACTTTGTACCGTACTCACTGTGGTTGGGTCAAATATTCCCCCAGACATGAGATTCCCTTACGGTCTATGACACATCCTCTACCCCAATACCCCATGCGACGTGAAGCGAAAGCTCCTGTAGCTGAAATCCTTGAACAAGTGGAATATCAAAGTGTAATTGAAACATGTGCATCTCCAAAGAATAACCCTCTTTTTACTGTGACTAAGCCTGATGGCTCGTACCGTTTGGTATTGGATTACCCCCACCTGAACTCCAATTGTCATACGTGTGCGATACAGAATACTCACAGTTCTGCTCTTATGGATAGTCTTGTGCGTAAAAGGTTTAAAACCGCGCTTGACAAATCCAATGGCTTCTTCGCCCACAATCTGTCCCCTATTAGTAGTCAATGGACAGCTTTTACCAGTGGTGGCAAATAAAGCCAATTCTGAAGTTTGGCTATGGGCTATAAAAACAGTCCAGGTGTCTTTCCCGCCCGCATAGTCTCTCTTTTGGAGGGGCTCGACGCAGATGCATGTTTGTATCTGGATGACATCTATCTCACAGACGACGAATTATGGCCGCATCTGTGTTGTGTTGACCGCATTATTTGCCGTTTTGCGGATTTTGGCTATAAATTCAACTTTGCAAATTCTCACAATGCAGAGTATACAGTCTTGTTCCTGGGCTACGAGCTCAACAATGAAGGTCGAGGTTTGGCTCCTCACTTCTTGGCGAAATGCACACAGCTGCACGCTCCAACTACACTGAAAAAACTATAATTGCTGGGCTTTTTAAATTTCGAGCATACTTACATTCCCGATTATGCCCAGCGTATCAAGCCTCTTTACGCTTTGATACAACCTACTTTCTCCAAATTGTGCTGGCTGCCAGCACATTCAGCCATCTTGCAATCTTTGCAGGCTGATCTTCTAGAATCTAAATTCCTATGGACTTGTGATAACCACACCAACCTGGTGATAAGAATCGTACCAGGGGCGGTGAGTTTCACATACCTCACTTTTAATGAGGGTGACACAGTCCCTATCGCTTGCAAGTCACACTTGTACACTTAGGCTGAGTTGTGGTTTTCCATGGCGATTCTTAAAGAACGTGCACTGTCGCAGGGAAAACGCATTTTGGTTGTTACTCCGTATCCTGCCTTGGAGGCAGTGACGAAAGCCAGTGTACCGAATTCGAAGGCTTTTTACCCATGGTCAATACAATGGGCTGTGTCCTTGACATGTCCGGATGTTACGTTCATTTTTGATTCCTCTCTGCAGACTCAGGAATTTTTGCAGTATGAATTCGTTCATCCTGCTCCTCTAACCATGCGGCCACTTGAGGATTTCTATTGTATCATTTACACAGATGGATCTGCGCAAGCTGCTACGGATTCAAAGCATGCATATTCTTCGGCCTGCGCAATATTGGTCGGTACTATAGTGGATGGTGAATTCAAGTCTGATGTTGTACATACACAGACAGAGTACTGTACCGCCCAATTGGCAGAGCTTCGTGCTCTGATGCTAGCATTGGAGTACGCAGATCCCAGTGTGGCTACTCTTATCATAAGTGACTCTTACTACTGTGTTCAATCATACAATGATATATTTATTCTTTTGGACTCAAAATTAATATCGTGACTCCAAAGGTTGCAAAATAAGAAATAAAATGATCTGGGTTCGAGTGGCTGAACTTAAAGAACGACTCCCACTCGTGTTTGTAATTCATACTCTTGGTCACCAGCGTGTAGGAGTTCACGCTGTTGACAACAGTCTTTCCGATGAAGCGGCCAAGACAGCAGTTGCAGCATATTTAGTAGCAGCAGTTACACGTTCCAAAACTAAGATTGATGATGACATCTTGGCAGCTATTGCTGCAACAGAGAAGGGAGGTAATTACCCGAAAGGTTTCCCTTCTAAATATTCTTATCATTTAAGTCCTGATAAAGTTCCTTATGTGAGAATTAACAACGTTGGTGACAGGTTGATTCCCAACGCGCACCGCAGGCAGACTTTGATTACAGCGGCTCACAAGGGCATGGCCTCAGCGCGTGTCAGCTACTGTTTCTCTCCTACAGCAGCATTACTAGTGGCGGGGATTGTACAAACAGACCCGTAATTATGTCCTTCATTGTGACATTTGTCAGCAGATTAACCCTTCTACTGCTGCGCACCCACCCCAGACACAGTTGTACATATCTAATAAATCACTTGCGTGTGTTTATTTAGATCACTGCAGTCCTTTCTCTTCTGATACTGCGTATAAGTACATCTTAGTTGCAGTTGATTCCTGCACACGCTTTGCGTGGTTGTGGCCACAAAGGAGTGCTGATTCTCGAACTGTCGTAAGGAATTTGCGTGTCTTTGTGGGAATTTTTGCATGTGGTACCTTCCATTCGAACCAGAGTCCAGCATTTCCCTCTAAGGCATACAAGGATGCCATGCGTTCATTTGAGGTCCAAGTCAAATTTTCATCTCCATATCGGCCTGAGGGCAATAGTCTTGTGGAGCGGATGAACCGTGACTTAAAGCAATCCTTGACAGCTAGAGTATTAGGTACAGGCCGGAACTGGCTAGCCCACCTCAATAGCGTTCAGCGTCCACTTAATAATCTCCCTAGAAGGTCTCTGGGTGGGTGGACCCCATACGAAATGCTCTTTGGCATCAAAGCACAAGTTACTTACCTTTGGTAACAATATATCTGTAAGAAACAGTAGTTAGTGTTAGATTCCTTACCTTAGAATATCCCCAGGCGTCAAACTGGATCCGGAAAGTTTTGCGTAGCAGTACCCCTGCGCATCGGTAGGCGTCGTCTGCGGGTCCGCGTCCGTCGTCGGTGTCTTTGGCGCCGGGATGACGTCGTCGGAGTACTTAGACACCGCCCTCGCGCACTGACGTCAGTTCTTGCTTTCCACGCCAGGAACCCAGAGCCATGCCAGAGACCGACACTGGTGTCATAAAACTAGGGCCCTCAAAGGGAAATACTTTAACCCTAGATATCGGTCCGCAAAACAGGGAGGATGGGTGGGGCGGTAAGGAATCCAACACTAACTACTGTTTTTACAGATATATCGTTACCGAAGGTAAGTAACTTGTGCATCTGAAAGAAACAGGTTAGTGTTAGATTCCTTGCCTTAGAATAGATACACCAGCGATACCAACCCAAGTGGTGGGTCTGCGGACCAAGATCACACCTGAAAGTCCTGGAGAACAGAACGGCCGAAAAAGCCATCTCTCCGGACTTGGCTGTCCAGGCACTAGTGTCTAGCAAACATGTGCAGCGAGGCCCACGTAGCTGCCTGACAGATGTCCTGCAAGGGGACTCCCCGACCCAGGGCAGTAGTAGCCGCTGTGGCCCGAGTGGAATGGGCCCTCAGCCCAACAGGGGGCTCCTTTTTAGCCAAGGAGTAACAGACCTTGATGAACAACATGACCCACCAAGAGATGGTCTGTTTGTGCAACACCCGTCCCTTCTTCGCACCCACGTAACCAACAAAGAGCTGGTCATCAACCCGGAACTGGCGTGTGCGATCAAGGTAGAAGGAGAGCGCAAGTTTTGGGTCCAGATGGTGGAACCTCTATTCCTCTTTCGAGGGATGCGGAGGAGGAAAGATGGTGGGCAAGGTGATGGACTGCCCAATGTGAAAGGCCGTAACCACCTTGGGCAGGAAAGGAGGACGCGTTCTTAAAACAACCTTGTCCGGATGGACAGAAAGGAAAGGAAGCTTAGAGGATAAAGCCTGGAGCTCACTCACTCTCCTGGCAGAGGTGATGGCAACCAGGAATGCAGTCTTAAGAGTTAGAAGACAAAGAGAGCAATTGTGAAGTGGCTCAAAAGGAGCGCACATCAGATAGGTTAGAACAAGGTTTAAGTACCACTGAGGCATCACGAAGGAAACAGGAGGAAACATGTGCGTGATGCCCTTCAAGAATCTATTTACAACAGGGGACTTAAAAAGAGAAGGCTTATCAGGAAGCCTCACGAAGGCAGAAATGGCGGAGAGGTAGCCCTTAAGAGTGCCCAGAGCATAGCCCTGCTGGGCAAGAGAAAGAAGGAAGAGGAGAACCTCTGAAAGGGGGGCAGAGAGAGGATCCACAGCCTTTGCTGTGCACCATGCCACAAATTTGTTCCACCTGCAGGCGTATACTGATTTTGTGGAGGGACGCCTGGCTGCCAGAATCACATCACAGGCTTCAGGAGGCAAGTCAAATGGCCTCAACTGCCACCGCTCAATCTCCACGCATGGAGGTAGAGGCTGGACAGGTTCAGGTGGAGGACCGTCCCCTGCTGCTGCGACAGAAGGTCCTCCTGAAGAGGCAGACGAATCGGGGGAATGACTGACATGATGAGTAGCTCGGGATACCAGTACCTTCGTGCCCAGTCCGGAGCCACAAGGATGACTTGGATCCGGTCGCACCTGATCTTCTTCAGCACTCTGGGCAGAAGTGGTATAGGCGGAAAGGCCGCAGCTCCACTCCCAACGTAAAGCGTCTCCGAGCGAGTGCCGCCTTGGAAATCCCAATGCACAGAACTGACGAATTGCGCGTTCTCTTCGGTGGCGAATAGATCTAACCAAGGCTCTCCCCACTGCTGAAAGAGACCTTGCACCACGTCCGAGTTCAGCTGCCATTCGTGATCCATCATGCACCGACAGCTGAGTTTGTCCGCCCTGGCGTTTAGGGAACCTGCCAGGTGGTGAACCACCAGGGTGACACCCTGGCGTTCCAGCCATTGGCAGAGGCGCAGCGCCTCCTGACAAAGAGTCCACGACCCCACCCCGCCTTGTTTGTTGGAGTACCACATGGCGGTGGTGTTGTCCGTGAACACCTGCACTACACTCCCCCGGAAAGAGGGGATGAATGCCTTCAGTGCAAGTCAGATCGCCCGCAGCTCCAGAAGGTTGGTATGGAGCCGGGACTCAACTGGAAACCAGAGGACTCTGATCTCCACCTCTCCAATGTGTCCACCCCAGCCCAGGAGGGACGCATCCGTCACAACTACATGCTCCGGTTGGGGTAGGGAGAGGGATCTGCCGCTGACCTAATCGCGGTTCGTGAGCCACCACTGCAACTTACTTGCAGTGCCCTCCGAGATCAAGACATGGTCGGACAAGTTGCCCTGATGCTGGGCCCACTGAAACTTCAGGTCCCACTGCAGAGCCCGCATCCGCCACCGGGTGTGATGCACCTGAAGGATGCAAAAGGCCATCAGCCCCAGAAGCCGCAGCGTCAACCTGACCAAGACACGGGATAAAGGCTGAAAGATCGGAATCAGAGCCTGAATATCCCGAACCCGCTGTTCGGGAGGATAAACCCGAAACTGTGCCAAGTCCAGAACTGCTCCAATGAAGAGGAGCTTCTGAGAGGGGCACAGGTGTGACTTTGGCACATTGCTGGAGAACCCCAGCAGGTGCAGGAGGTCGGCCGTGGTCTGGAGGTGGCTGACGACTGTCTGGGGCGAGCCCGCCTTCAACAGCCAGTCGTCGAGATAGGGAAAGACTGACAACCCCGATCTGCGGAGATGAGCTGCGACCACCGCCATCACTTTCGTGAACACCCAAGGGGCGCTGGTAAGGCCAAGGGGAGCACAGTAAACTGAAAGTGCTCGTGGCCTACCGTGAACCGCAGGCAACCCAGGTGGGCCGGCAGAACGGGAATATGGAAATATGCGTCCTGCAAGTCCAACGCTACCATCCAGTCTCCAGGTTCTCCAGGTCATTATCTTGAACTTCTCCTTCCGGGGGAAGCCGTTGACGCTCCGGAGGTCCAAGACAGGGCGTAGGCCTTTTTTGCCCTTCTTGGGCATCAAAAAGTAGTGGGAGTAGCAACCACCTCCTACTTCTGGCCCAGGAACGCGCTCAATGGCCCCCTTGGCCAAGAGGGCCGTAACTTCCTCCTGCAGAAGTTTCAAGTGATCCCCTGACATGCGGTGGTACTGCGGTGGCATGGCTGGAGGGGTCGTCTCAAAGGGGAGGGAGTAGCCCCTTCGGACGATTTGCAGCACCCACCTGTCCGATGTGATGGTGCGCCAGTGGAGCAGGTGATGGCGAACCTTGTTTATTTATTTATTTATTTATTTTACGGTTTTCTATAGAGCAAACATGACCCATGGGTATCAGAGCGCTCAACATCCTATGGTATGGGTTACACACACAATGTATATAAAGCAATACGATCGTAAAAGTCTGATATAGGGGAAAACAATAACGGGACGGTATTAATTGAGACTTAAGTTACAATGTTCTGAGGTAGTATTTCTTTGAGGTTCAGTCAAATCCTACTCCCATATTGGGTATACGGTCATACAGTCAGTGGCAAGTCTTTAGTAGAGTTTGTCTTGTTATGGAAGGAACTTGCTCATAAGAAAGTTCTTGATTTCTTTCTTGAATGTTATAGTGTTTGTAATTTTTCTGATGTTTGCAGGAAGGAAGTTCCATATCCTGGGAGCTACGCCTGAGAATGTTCTCTCATATATTTTTTTCTTCTTAAAGGTATGTGGTTTTAGGAGTAGATAATTGGCACTCCTGACAAGTCTGTGTCTTCCTTAGATTTCTATTTTGTGGGCTAGATATTTAGGTGTGTTGTGATGAATCGCTTTATGGGTGATACATGCCATTTTCATCTGTACTCTGGCTTCATACGGTAACCAGTTTAAGGCCTTCAGGTGAGGCGGGATATGATCAAAGTTCCTTGATCCTGTAATAAGCCTTGCCGCTGAATTGAGGCAAGATTTTAGGGGTGCTGTTGAGATTTTTGGTAGGCCAGCAAGTGTAGTACACCCATATTCTATCCTTGACAACCAGTGATTGCACAGCTAGTTTCAAATCTGTCTCAGTTAAAAAGGATTTCATCTTCCTCAGATAGTGCAAGTGGAAACAGGCGTTTTTTGCCATAGATTTAATGTGTGTTTTCATATCAAGGTTCTCATTCAGTGTGATTCCGAGAGATTTTGCCGAGTCAACTAGAGTTGGGATGCAATTTAATGCTGTAATAATTTTGGACCATTTTTTCACTAAGGAAAGATTTTTTTGTGGTGTGATGAGTAAGAATTCTGTTTTGTTAGCGTTGAGCTTGAGATGATTGTTAGTTAACCATTTTAGCGATATTTTGAGGGCGTCGTTCATTGTGGTTATGTCTTCCAGGCTAGCAATCTTGATGTAAAGTTGCGTGTCATCTGCGTACATGTGGTAGGATATTTTCGAATTCCGCAGAATTTCTGTGAGAGGTTCGATATATAAGTTAAACAGAGAGGGAGATAAGGTGGATCCTTGCGGTACTCCGAGTGTGTTAGGGCATGATGGCGATAATGCTTGGTTTACTAGGAATCTCTGAGTTCTGTTCTTTAAAAATGAAGTCTGTTCAGTAATTTTTCGTGGTTAACTGTGTCAAATGCTGCTGACAAGTCTAGGAGGATGAGCAGACAGGATTGATTGCGATCTAGAGCATCATCGACAATGTGTAGGATTGCTGTTTCCGTGCTATGATTTGCTCTGAATCCCGATTGACAGTCATCTAGCAATGAGAAATTGTCGATATGTTTACTCAGCTGATTCTGCACACATTTCTCTATGAGTTTAGCAAGAAAAGGGATGTTGGTCACTGGGCGATAGTTGTTTGGATCTGTTGGGCCCACTGAGGGTTTTTTGAAGATCGGGACTACTTGTCCAGTCTTCAGGCTTTCTGGCAGGCACCCCTGTGATAGTGAGGCGTTTATGATATCTGTCCATATTGAGATCATAGTATGGCTGATTTCTTTCAGGCATTTCGATGGTAGTGGGTTGTTATAATGGTGTTGGGTTTTGTGGTCGCAAGTGTTTTAGCAATTTCCTTATGGTCTAATAATTTGAAAGTGTTCCAGTGTGCTTTGTTTTTAGTCGAATTGTTTGCATAATTCGGGTCAGATAATGCTGGAGGCGTGGGCCTGAAAGCACGGACTAGGAGGACTTTGAGGTGGATGCTGCGGGGGTGAATGTGGATTGACCTTGCCGTTGTCCCCTGGCACCGCATCGGCGGTTGCCACGTCCTCCACCGCGCTGAGGTTGGTTTTGTGGCCTGTGACTGGCAGGACGTGAAGGGGCGCCTCTTCTTTGGCCAATAAAGGGGCGAAAGGCAGAAGTTTGCTGGTGCTGGACCGACAAGCCCAAGGACTTGGCCGTAGCCCTGGAGTCCTTGAAACCCTCAAGCGCACTGTCTGCCTTGTTGCCAAAAAGGCGACGGCCATCGAACGGCATGTCCATGAGCGTGGCCTGGACATCAGCCGAAAAGTTGGCGGACCTGAGCCAGGCGTGGCGACGAACCACCACCATTGTGGAAATCGCTCTACCTAGCGAGTCTGTGGTATCCAATCTACATCGTATGGAGTAACGCGCTGCATCCCGCCCTTCCGAAAGGGCTTGAGCGAGCTTTGCCCGGGCCTCCGCCGGGCACTGCGAAAGCACGTCCGCAACCGTATCCCACAGAGAGTGGGTGTAACGGCCCAAAAGGCAAGCGGTATTGACAGACCGCAGCCCCAAACTGAGTGAAGAGAACAGCGTCTTACCAAACTGGTCCTACCTTTTGGATTCCCGATCTGTCGGGGCAGTCGGGAATGCGGTCTGGGAATTAGAGGCCTGGATAACCAGACTCTCAGGGGTGGGATGGGTGGACAGAAGGCAAGGGTCGCCCGGTGCGCTCGGTGGCGTCGGGCCAGGTTCTGTTCTACAGGAAGTCCTGTATCGGGCTTGGACCAGGTGCCCAGCAGATCGTCCAAGAGGGCTTCATTAAACGGCAGGAGGGGGTCCGAAGAGCTTGCCTGCTGTTTGAGCACCTCAGTGAGGAGGTTAGTCCTCACGCCCGCGACGGGGAGCTCAAGAGCCAAGGCCTTGGCCGCCCTCGCCAACACCACGCTGTAAGCAGCCCCCTCCTCCGTAGCCACGGTAGGAGTGGAGACAAATCCAGTGTCGGGCGAAGTGTCCAGTCCACTGGCCTCACCTAGTCCCCTAGCTCAAATGCCCAGTCCTCATCCAACTGGCACCCCTCCCAGTCCTCTCCGACATCCATCTCCTGATAGTCAGGATAAAATTATGGAGTCGGATCGTAGATGAATTGCTCATCCCTCAGCGTCGAAGCCGGTGCCGGATGGCGCCGGTCCGACGCCGGATCTGGACCGGGGTTGGGACCGGGGACGACGTTGTCCGGAGACGGCATCGTAGGCGACAAACTTGGTGACGGCGCCGGCGGAGGGGTCGTGAGGTCGATCGGCGTCGTCACAGATCCAGGCCAGGATCCTGAGGGGCCCTGCCGCGTCAGGACCGGAATGGTTGACGGCATCGGGCCGAAGCACCTGCCGGGGCAGGAGCCGAATCCGCCGGCCCTCTTGGGCTCCCAGACGGATACTCGGGTCCGAAGGCGCCTCAGCAGAATCCGGAGGAGGGAAGTGCAACCTCATTGCCGCGAGGAAGGCGCTGATCTCCTCCGACGTAGCGTGCAGCCCAGGGACCGGCGGGTATGGAGCTGGACGCGGCGCTTGCGGTTCCGGCGGAGCAGTGTGGGCAGTGTCGCCTGAACCCCCGGTCGCGTTGAGCGAGCGTCGGGGGGAGTCAGAAGAGCGATGACGCTTCTTCGACTTCTTGTCCTCGACTTACCTGAGGACTTTGAACCCGACGAGTGGTGTCGACTCGCCGAGCTGTGATGACTGCGGCCCCGCGACCGGTCCCTCGACCTCCTCCTGGGCCAGGACCTCGAGCTTTGCGGGCCGACTGCCGGAGCTCGAGTCGCTTACGGGACCGCTCCCGCCTAGCTTTCGACGTCAAGGCCCGGCAGTCAGGGCACGACTTGTCATCATGGTTGGCCCGAGGTAATAAAGGCACTGACGGTGGGGGTCGGTAACCAACATCAGTCGTCTACAGTCGTCACAGGGCTTGAACCCGGGCATCCCTATTGGCACCGGAGTCGATAAACGACTCGATAAGATCCAAAATAGATCAAAAAAGTTAGTCAAAAAGTGACTAAGGAGTACTGCTCTTCCCGGAACTGCGCTTGCTGGCGTGGAAAAAAGAAGAACTGACGTCAGCGCGCGAGGGCGGCGTCTAAGTACTCCGACAAAGTCATCCTGACGTCGACGACGGACACGGAGCCGCAGACGACACCTACCGACGGGCAGGGGTACTGCTACACAAAACTTTCCAGATCCAGTCTGATGCCTGGGGATATTCTAAGGAAAGGAATCTAACACTAACCTGTTTCTTTCAGATATGTTCGTTCTGGACCTTGAGGGTCTAGACATGGCAGTGTCTGCTGGATCCTTTGACGTAGATGAACATTCTAATATTTTAGATAACCTACAAAAGACCAGAGACAGTCTTGCAAAGGAACATTTGCCCACCACATCTGATGCTGCATTGCAGATTCCGGTAGTTGGCTGGCTACCCCGAGTTGGTGAACTGGTCCGAGAAAAGGTCGCAAACAAGAAGGAGTTTGGTCCCTCATATCGTGCTCTAGTTCCTGTGCTTGGCATGCAGGGTACAAGAACAGTCATTTTACCTCCAGTTCCTGGTCGAAAGGAAAACAGGTACATCTCTATTGACAATGTCAAACTACATAGAGTGGCCGATTCTTCTTAGTATGACACCTGAAGTTTCTTGTCCAGCTATGGTGCGAAACTTTGTTTTGGCTCCGTCACCTGCTGCCAGACCTGATGTTGCCATCGAGATGACTACAGTTACGAATCCTTTATTGCCTTCACCATCTGGTGATCCTCTTGATGTTACTGAGTACACTTATCCCACAGACATATCTATGCCCGATTTAGAGACTTGTGTGGCTAATCAATCACGTTTTTCATTTGACACTAACTCTACCACATCAAAGTCCCCTTCGAAAGTTTTGATTTTTGCTGTTTGGTTTAAAAAACATGTTTTAATTCCCCCCTGGACTTACATTTGGCTGGTGCTTTTATAATTTTTTTTATTCATGTCCATTGGATTTGTGGTGTATTTTTCCATCTTGTGAATGGGCACTATGTTAAAGAAAGAACTACAATTAGACTAATTGATGGAACTTTGGCACTCCACTCCTCATCACACAGAATGAAGAGGGACCAGAATTCATGAATATCACAGCTTGCCTGTCTTAGATGGGATTGTATGGGATGCTGTAGTATTTCAAATCACTGGACCCACAGAGGTTATTAACGTCCCTAATGTACTTCGTGTTTCAATGGGGGGTGTGGTTAAACACAATATGTTTGGGATCAATATGATGATTGGGATGTCCAAGCCGTAGAGGCTCTATTTTCTGATTTGAAATATTATGCTGCCTTTGATGCTGAAGATTTGTATTTAGATTCTGCTAATTATGCTGATTTGTTTTGTTTTCAACACTATGGAAATCACTTCCTGCACAAAGCAAACACACATTTAGAAATTTGGTTAATTATACACAGTGGGAACATTGTCCTGCTCTTATTGAAGGCAGCTCCAAAACACTTTTGAAAAGGTTTTCTTATTTTACTGATCTCAATCAATCCGACCCTGAGGCATTTTATTTTAAGATGACTGAAAAGTCATCTTCCACGGTTAGACTTACCCACACTAAATTATTGTATTCAAAGTCCTTTATAGACCAATTGTCCATAGGAGGCTATGACTTGTGGAAAGATACCATTGATCTTAAATCTGTTTGGGGCTCTAAGCATTGGCAAGTGCAAGGCACTGAGGCTCTGCATCGTGCATGTCTCATCCCGAACCATATGTTATTTCTGAAGTCGACTATTTCACAAACCACATGCTTTGGATTGGCTACGTCTAAAAAATTAAATGCTCCCTCTATTCCTGACTTGGGAGAATACTCCAGTTGGAATAATTATACCAGTAGGTCCCTTAGTGATTTACAAACTCTGTTTCAGAATTCGTCCTTTAACGTTTCCAGTTTGGATCCCATAGGCTGGCTGTTATGGCAAAAAAGTGCAGATTCATGCCAGCATCGTTTCCTGGGTTTAGCCCCTGGCTATACACAAGTTAGGGTGGACCCCCATTTTGAGACTGACCATTCTGTCACTACCAATTCTGTTGGCAAACTGTGGCAGTCCTGGCTCAAACACACCACCTTAGCGTCAGTTATACTCCATTTATCTAAACTGACTGACGCCGTGGACTTGAATGACTTTGTCAGAGGTCCTGCGAAAGGCAGGTCCAAAAGATAGTTCTATGCAGTTTATAACGAAGTTTGGAAGCTGTCCCAAATTGAAGCAGCTTCTAGGTTACGTGCTATTGATCAAGCTAATTTAGAAAAGGTGCTTGCAGTTGTAGATAATAGCATTAACACACTTTCTTTCCGAATTTACACATTAGATAATATTGTTTTGTCTGTTGCTGATATTGTGCAAGATAAAGTCTCAGTTGTGTACCATGGTCAGAATCAATTGCGTTCCATTATGCAGTTTGCATGGACTTTACAAACGTTAAAGTCTGGGAAAGTGCCTTAGGACTATATGAACACGTCTTCACTGTTTTTACCATTTAATTAACTGTTAAACAACAATTTATGTCAATGAAAGATGCCACGTTTTCACTTTTACATATTGAAAAGTTGGAACCCCATATAAGACCTATGATTAGAAGTTGGAACCAGTCCCGCCTACCAGAGAATTTTAATATGCTACAGTCCACCCTCCCGCCCACTACGACCAATGTCAATGAGATGGAGAAAGCCACCTCTAATTGGCTCTCAAAGCTTGTGAAGTGCATGCCCCCCTACAGCGGAAAGAAAGGTCCCTGAGGAGGCATTTAACCTCTAATTGGTTCTCTGAGGAGTTAAAAATTGTCAAACTTAAAACGCGTCAGGCAGAACGGAAGTGGCGGAGAGGTTATAATTTAATAGAAAGGAAGATGTATGATAAACCACTCACTGAATACAAAGCTGCCATAGTAGAGGCAAAAAAGGCTTACAATTCTTCTTGGGCGCTTAATTCCAGCAACAAGTCTAGTCACATTTTTAAAATTGTCAGAGAGCTTTCTAGTCCTGACCGAATTACCTTGGCTATCACACCCTCCTAGGCTCTGTGTGATGAGCTGAACACATTTTTTGTGGAAAAAATTAGGATCATTCAGAACTCCATTTCCACAGGTCATCTGGAATGGAAATCCTATAAGTCATATGAAAATCCTATTACAATGACTAGTTTCCAAGAGATCACTCCTGAGCGATTGGAAGAACTCAAAACAAAGGTTCAGTCTGGCTCCTACAATGACCTTTGTCCTGTCAGGATACAAAAAGAACTGCTCTCTCACTTTCCAGCCACTTTCCTTTCACTTTTAAATATCTCTCTGGAACAAGGGGTAGTCCCACCCGCCTTCAAAGAGGCAGTGTTAGTGCCATTACAAAAGAAGGCGGGAGTAGATCCTAGCGTCCTGAGTAATTATAGGCCTATTTCGCTCCTTCCTTACCTAGCCAAGCTGTTTAAGGCACATGTGGCTAAACTTCTATGCGCCTTCATAGAAGACACCAACTTTTTGGTTTCCCATCAGGCAGGTTTCAGACCAATGCATTCCACAGAATCAGTGATTCGAAGTGTCATGGATGACCTGAAGGAAGGCGCAGACAGGGGGTGTACTCATGTCTTGGTGTTATTAGACTTGTTCGCTGCCTTCGACACTGTGGACCACTGTATCCTAGCCGACAGATTAGCAGCGGCGGGTCTGAGGGGCACAGCCATGGATTGGATGCTCTCATTTTTAAAAGAGCATTCCCAGTCCGTCAGACTGGCACCTTTTAGTTCCTCCCAGGTGAATACCACATGTGGGGTACCTCAAGGGTCTTCCCTTTCACCTAATCTGTTTAATGTATACATCTGTCCCCTGATTCACGCTCTTCAAGAAAGAGGAGTGAAGGTATACAACTATGCAGATGACATGCAGCTGATCTTCCCGCTTGATGATACAAATGATTCCAAGGGCGCATTCTAACATACCATGCTCTTCATCAAGGAGTGGATGACTCATAATTATCTCAAGTTGAATTCCGATAAGACAGAGATAATTATCTCAAACAACAGAATAGAACAGTGGACACCAGCACACTGGCCAGGTGCATTGGGTATCCCCCCAATACCTAAAAAGTCAGTGAAAAGCTTAGGAATCAAGATAAATGCCGATCTTTCCATGCAGGAACAGATTAGCCTGGTTTCATCTACTTACATGCACCAACTGAGGACTTTCAAGAAAATTAGGACATTTTTCTCCAAGGAGGCTTGCATAGCTATCCTGCTCGCACTAATAATGTCCCGATTGGATTATGCTAATTCCATATATTTAGGACTCCCTATCAGCCAAATTCATAAGTTATAGCTCATCCAAAATCAAGCAGCTAGGCTGGTTTTCCAGCTACCGAGACATTGCCACAGCAAACCATTAATGAAGCAGCTTCATTGGCTTCCTGTGATACAGGGGTCTATGTTTAAGACCGGTTGTATGATTTTTAATGCACTTTATGAATCAGGACCCAAGTTTATATCTGCCAAGATATCAAAATACATGCCCACACAGAATCTTTAATCAGCAATAATGAACAAGTTAACTGTTCCAAGATTTAAACGTAAGAGAATGGGTGGCTTGCGCTTCTCGGTTCTAGGTCCCACTCTGTGGAATTCCCTTCAATTGAAATTAGACTAACCTCAGAATATTTTGGCTTCAGAAAAAAACTTAAAACATGGTTATTCACTCAAGTCTATCTTTAGAGCCGTAGGATAGCTCACTTCTCCTCTTAGCGCCATGAGACCATTGGTATACGAGCGCTTTATAAGTTCCATAAACATAAACATAAAACCTTACCATTTTCAGTGGCAGAGACAAATTCAGCTGTTTGGCTTATCCATGGGTTAATAACGCTACCTTTCCCGCTGTTTAAATTTGAAGCATGCATGAAACACTATGCCATAGGCAGATATGAGCCATTGGGTAGCGCATACCTCCATGAGGTTTGGTCTCTTCCTTTCACCTATATGTGCCTGAGGTAGGGAAAAGACGTTTATTTAAAAGGAGAAGATTGCACTTCCACCCCTGATCACTCATTGGTCTGTAGGAATTTACAATTGCACGGCTCCTGTAATACTGACGTGCCGAATTTGACCTGTATTTTAAAAGGTACACCCGCCCGGTTTTTACACCTACTTTCACGCTATTTGCAAACGCTAGTTATTTACTGAAGATTGCTGTGGTATGCTGGCAATAATTCTGTACATCGTGACTGTTTCCCAACTTGTTGTCTGCTGTAAGAATATCCTATTTCCTCCTCCACATGGGAAGCTCGATGTATCCATCTGGCCTTCCATTCCGACCTTGAAAGCAGAGTTCAATAAGATGAGTTGAATAGGGCCCTTACATCTGAGCGTGAAACATGCGTCCTTCATGTGGCTAATACTCGCACTGAGGTACATGCTTTATTAAACACAGATCTCCCCCTGAATTTTGGGGCATTGATTCATACTATCTTTAATGCCTCCTCGGCCTCTGGCCTGGCACACCTTTTTATAGTAGTAAGTTCTGGCCTGGTGTCTTCATTTTTTCCAGCGTCTTTGGCGGTTTCAAGTTAATTCTTGCTTTGGGTGCCGGTGTACTGCTGTTAATTTGCTTACTCAAAAAAGGTAGCACATTCTGTGCCCCAAGACGGTCTGCCCCGGCTGCTCCAACTTTGTAACCAGATGCTTGAATACTATGGATCGCTACCTCTGGCTACTTTGAGTGTGGCGTATGGTTTAACTTTCCGGTTCTCTTATTTCACATGCGTGGAGTCAGTTTTACACTGCCTGGATTGCCTATTTGAAGGGGCTCTAGATTTGTGTCTCTGCAACACGGTGTCTCCTAAGCCGGATTATGATCTACTATTGAGTCAATTAGTTGCTCATGAACTAGACTGTTCTGGAGTCGGGATTATGGCCTGCGCAGCGGCTCATGGGGTCTTAGGCAATTGGAACATTTCTTATCTTATCTTATCTTAGGTGCCATTTGTAAAGCGCACTGTCGCCGAAGCTTCCTGGCGCTAAAGACAGAATGAGTGAGGAGGAAGTGCGGGTGCAGGAAGCCTAACTGGGGGGGGGGGGAAGGTGTGTTTTTAGCAGCTTCCTGAATTTAAGAAGGGATGTAGAGGATTTGATTGAGAGGGGGAGGAGGTTCCAAAGGGCAGGAGCCAGATAGGAAAAACGGCGACCGCCGAATTTTTTAGTTTTGCTTTTAGGGGTAACTAGCAGATCACGATGGGCTGATCGGAGGTTGCGTGTCGGACAGTGAGGATGGATAAGGGATTTGAGAAACCCGGGGCAGGGGCAATGAAGAGTTTTAAAGGTGAGACAGGCCACCTTGAAGGTGGACCTCTGGTCCACCGGAAGCCAATGGATGCTGCGGAGCAGAGGTTTGGCTGATAACCATCTAGGGGATCCGTGAATCAGGCAAGCCGCCTGATTCTGGACGACCTGGAGGCGGTGTGTCAGAAATAGAGGGAGGCCGTGATAAATTGCGTTGGAAAAATCCAGACGGGAAAGCACAAGTGAGATCACAGTTTGAGTGAGTGCTTCGGGGGGGAGGAGATGACGAATTTTTCGAATCCTCCGGAGTTGGTACATGCAGGAGGATACTACAGCTCCGACTTGAGTTTTGAGGGAAAGTTCGGCGTCAATGATTATGCCCAGGCTTTTTACAGCTTTAGCTGGAATAGGGGGAGGGCCGAGCTCTGGAGGCCAGTACTGAGGGCCCCAAAGGGTATGGCTGAGTCCCGGGAGGAGGAGCTCAGTCTTGCCGGGGTTTAGTTTTAATTGATTCTGGTTCATCCAGAGCTGGATGTGAATCATAACCTCGTGAAAAGTCTTGGTGGCATGAGGAGAGTTGAGGGGGAAGATGAGTTGCAAGTCGTCTGCATAGTTAAAAACTGTGATATCCCGTTTCAGAAGGGATTGGATCAGTGGCCGAAGGTACAAGTTGAAGAGGAGCGGGGAAAGGGAAGAACCCTGGGGAACATCACAGGAAGTGGGGGTTTTGTTGGCAGTGTAAGGACCCATGCGAACTGCCTGTGTTCTTCCAGAAAGGAAGGATTTGATCCACTCATATGCTGTACCTTGGATGCCCGCCTGCCCGACACGGTGGAGAAGGATGTTATGATCCACCGTGTTGAACGCGGCCGACAGATCCAACAGGACCAGGGCCTGATGACGTCCGCCGTCCGCGTTGCTTCTGAGTGTATCAAGGACTGCCAAAATGACAGCCTCAGTAGAATGGGCAGGTCGGAAGCCCGCCTGATTTGGCTCCAGATGGCAGGAGGATTCGATGAAATTTGACAGGCACCGAGTGACATGGGCCTCCAAGATTTTGGAAAAGTAGGGAAGGAGGGAGATAGGACGATAGTTCGACGGTTCTGCAGGGTCGGCGCCAGGTTTTTTTAGGAGGGGTAGTAGGATGGCCTCCTTAAAAGAGGTAGGAAAGATGCTGCAGCAAAGGGATCTGTTAAGTAAATTTAGAATGTCGTCCGGTAGGTTGAGACATACATTCCGCATGACAGATGGTGGACAGCAGCCATTGGGGGAACCGGATTTGACACGGGTGGCAAGTTCTGCTAGGGAAGTGGAGTCCAAAGCAGGAAAGGTGGAAAGAGTCATGGGGTTTATAGAGGGGGTATCCGGTGGGGATGACTGGGGAGGATGGACGCCTTAATTTTTATGATCTTTTCCAGAAAAAACAGGTTTAAGGAATCGCAGGCCTCCTGAGTAGGGGTCTGAGTCGAAAGGGTTCTGTCATCAGAGGTAATCTCATTCAGGACTCTGAACACCTCCTTGGATTTGTCTTCTGCCGATGAGATACTACTTTAGAAGTGGTCTATTTTTGCCGATCTGATGGCTGCCTTGTATTCTTTGCGTGCAATCAGATAGGATTGTCTGGCTAGGTCTGAATAGTTTTGTCTCCAGATGCGTTCCGACTGGCGGGTTTTCAATTTGTGGCCTTTAAGCTCATCAGAAAACCACCTGTGAGAATTACGGTGCCTGGTGTGGGGGAATTTGGTTATGGTGTACATTATTGCCCACTCCGATGCACTGATTGTTTCATATCTCTTGCTAGATAGAAGAAATGTTGTCCTGATGAAGGTGGATGAAAAAATCTTATCCCACTGAAACGCGTCGACACATTGGTTTATGTTAAATCTGGAGCAGGACATTAAGTCTCATAATCGTATTTCGGATTTGAGCCATGTTTGTAGCATGAAAACAGATTAACAACATTTAGGGCTGATGAACAATTGTTACTTACCTGTAAACAGGTGGTTCTCCAGTATTGGTGTCTTTCATAGATTCACATGCTTGAATATTCCCCGTCGTCGGAGTGGGAGTCCCACGGTAAATAAAATAGCAATAAATACTAAATATATATAATAATATATAATAAATATATATATATATATACATAATAAGGAAAAACCCAAAAAATGCATAAAAGAAGCATAGGGAACCTAACCAAAAAGTTCCACATAGGAATGCATGGGAATATAAAAGTTCCAATGCAGCCTATCCTTGTCATTATGTTAGTCCAAACTGCAGCCAATCAGGCGCCAGCAGCCCTCTAGAACCTTCTCCTCAGAGCTCAAGCCCTCAGATTTTCGTAGCACAAGAGTGACCACAGAGTCTATGAGGAGAAGAGAGCCTCTGAGGGGAGGATGGGAGGGTCGCATGTGAATCTATGAAAGACACCAATACTGGAGAACCACCTGTTTACAGGTAAGTAACAATTGTTCTTCTCCAGTATTGGGGTGTCTTTCATAGATTCACATGCTTGAATATAGAATAGTTAGCAGTCCGTATCCCAACACAAAGTTTCCAGAAGGCAATGTATCAACAACAGGTAGGAATCAACCGGTGTAATAACCATGCCATAGAAGTTATACAACTATATGTATACATAGAGAAGACATGAATAAAACTGGAAACTATTAGGAGGAGGGTAGAATAGAGGCTCACCTTATTGAAAAAGATTACGGAGCACAGCTTGTCCCACTGCGGTATCTCCTTCAGCCATGGCACCCAGATTGTAGTGCTTTGTGAACGTGTGCCTGCTGGACCACGTGGCTGCTCTGCAAATCTGATGCAATGGAACTCCGGCAAAGAGTGCAGTCGAAGAGGCCATAGACCTGGTAGAGTGGGCCCGTACTGCAGTCTGTAAAGGCTTACCCGCTTTCTGATGGCAGAAAGCAATCGCCGAAGCCACCCAGCGGGCTACTGTAGGTTTGGTGACTGGTCGCCCTTTTTGAAAGCGGCCATATGCCACAAAGAGCTGATCCGATTTTCGGAACTGGGCTGTTCTGTTGATGTAAAACTTTAAACATCTTCTAATGTCCAAAGAGTGCAAGCGTTGTTCCGCAGGAGATTGCGGGTTGGCAAAGAAAGACTTCAGTATAACAGGCTCATTAATATGGAAGTCTGAAGGCACTTTTGGAAGAAAAGTAGGGTTAGTGCGTAAAAGCACAGAATCCGGTTTAAACTGTAGAAATGGTGGTTTGATCGTGAATGCATGCATATCACTCACTCGACGTGAAGACGTCAAAGCAAGTAGAAGCGCGACCTTCCAGGTGACATACTTGAGGTCAGCTTTATGGATTGGTTCAAAAGGTGCAGTCATTAATTGTGATAGGACAATATTGAGGCGCCACTCGGGAGGAGGACGCCGAACTGGAGGAAAAGTCCGAAGAAGTCCTTTGAAAAATTGACGTATTAACCTGGATGAACATAGGGAGGCGGAGCCATCATGGCGGAAGCGTGATATTGCCGCCAGAAAAACTCTTAAAGTAGCATGTGACAAACCCGACTGAGCCAGTTGGAAAAAGAAAGGGAGGAGCTCAGCGGGCGTGGCACGCAAAGGATGTACTCCGGCGTCCGCACATCAGTGGCAAGAACGTTTCCATTTCAACTTATAGGTCTTTATAGTTGATGGAGCCCTGGCCTGAGCAAGGATGTTACGACACTCCTGAGGGATGGTTAGATGTGCAAATTCACAGTGTTCAGGTTCCAGGCTGATAAGCTCAGGGAAGAGGGGTCTGGATGGTAGATTTGACCCCTGTTCATGGAGTGAAGATCCATTCGAGGATGAAGAAGAATGGGTTTGCATTGAGACAGGAGGAGCAGCTCCGAGAACCACGCCTGTCGTGGCCACCTGGGAGCAATCAGAAGGATGTGGCAGGGTTCTCTCCGAATTTTCCAAAGTACTCGTGGCACTAGAGGGATCGGAAGAAAGGCGTAGGCGAAGAGATTCGACCAATCCATCAAAAGGGCATTGCCTTGGGATCCTTTGTGGGGATGCCAGCTTGCGTAAGCGGGGCATTTGCGGTTCTCTGGTGCTGCGAAGAGGTCGATTTCCGGGAATCCCCAACGACGAAAAACCATATCGAGTGTTGGCTGGTGGAGTTCCCACTCGTGGTTGGATGATCGGGATCTGCTTAGGGAATCCGCCAGAAGGTTGGACAACCCCGGAAGATGAACTGCGGTGGTTGTGATTTGATGATTGATGGACCAGTCCCAAATCGCCTCTGCCAGGCGGGATAACACGGGAGACTTCGTTCCGCCCTACTTGTTTATATAATGCATGCAGGTTGTGTTGTCCGTCTGTATGAGAACCGACTCCCCTTGCAGGCCCCGCCAACGACCCCGCCGCCGCCAGAGCCAACCTTCACGAAGGGATGAAAGAGGTAGCCGAATGGATGACGACCAGCCGCCTGAAACTGAACTCGGACAAGACGGAGGTCCTCATCCTGGGCTCCTCACCCTCCGCCTGGGACGACTCCTGGTGGCCTCCCGCCCTGGGCACCGCACCCAAACCGACAGACCATGCACGCAACCTGGGCTTCATCCTGGACTCCTCCCTCTCCATGACCAGGCAAGTCAACAACGTCTCCTCGGCGTGCTTCAACATCCTACGCATGCTACGGAAGATCTTCTGGTGGATCCCCACCGAGACCAGGAAGACCGTCACCCAGGCCCTCGTCACCAGCCGACTGGACTACGGCAACGCCCTCTACTCCGGTACCACCGCCAAGCTCCAGAAGAGACTCCAGCGGATCCAGAACGCCTCAGCCAGACTCATCCTCGACATCCCTCGAACCAGCCACATCTCCGGACATCTGAGAGACCTTCACTGGCTCCCCGTCAACAAAAGAATCACCTTCCGCCTCCTCACCCACGCACACAAAGCCCTACACGACCAAGGACCGAGCTACCTCCGATCAGCCAACCACGCCCTCGCCGCCGTCCCCTGCATCCGTAGAGCGACTACTGGAGGAAGGTCCTTCTCCTACCTGGCCGCCAAGACCTGGAACTCCCTCCCGACCGACCTGCGCCTGACCCAGGACCACCTCTCCTTCAGGAGGCTGAAGACCTGGCTGTTCGAGCAGTAGAGGCACTCCCCCCCCCTCCCCCCCCAGCGCCTTGAGACCCTACGGGTATGTAGCGCGCTCTATAAATGTCACTGATTGATTGATTGATTGCAGCACTGGTTGAAATGACTTCAGGGCCAAAAAGATAGCCATGAGCTCCAATTTGTTGATGTGCCAGGTCTTTTGATGCAGAGTCCATTTCCCCTTGACGGAAAGGTCCTGGAGGTGAGCTCTCCAACCTTCCAGAGACGCGTCCGTCGTTAAAGTTAGATCCGGGGTGTTGAACAGAAAGGACGTGCCTGCCGCAAGCTGATGTGGTTGTGCCCACCATGAGCGCTTTCTTCATGGGGACGGTGATGGTAACCTGATCGTTGAAGGAACCGGTGACTTGACGCCACTGTTTGTCCAGTGCCTGTTGAATAGGTCGCGCTCGTAGCCTGCAATGAGGGACAAGAGCGATGCACGACGAAGCCATCCCCAGAAAGGACTTCAACAAACGGACTGAAGTGCACCTTTTTGCCAGAAGTAGTGAGACTAATCGGAGAATCCTTTGCTGACGTTCCCGGGAGACAAACGCCTTTGCTAGTTTGGTGTCCAGCGTTGCTCCTAGGAAATCCTTGCAAGTTGTTGGTTGCAATTGAGATTTCTCCAGGTTGATGGACAGACCCAAGGAACGGAATACTGTCTGACAAATGGAAGTATGGTGTTGGAGTTGTGAGCGGGATTGCGACTTCAGTAGGCAGTCGTCGAGATATGGGAATATCTGGATGCCTTGGAGACGAAGAAAAGCCATGACCGGAGCCAACATTTTTGTAAAGACTCGGGGGGCTGACCGGAGGCCAAATGGAAGTACCTTGAATTGGAAATGAAGGTGCCCCACCTTGAAGCGCAGGAACTTTCGATGACCTGCGAGTATTGGGACATGGAAGTAGGCGTCTCGGAGATCGATGGTCGTCATGAAATCTCCGACAGAGAGTAAGCGCAAGATTTCTGTAAGCGTTAGCATACGGAAGGTCTGATCCTTGAGATAGTGATTGAGTGCTCTCAAGTCCAAAATGGGTCTCCATTCTCCGTTCTTCTTGATGATAAGGAAAAAACGGGAATAAAACCCTTTCCCTCTCTGAGACTTTGGTACTACTTCCACCGCACCTTTTTTAATGAGAAGGCGAACTTGATGAAATAGTTCCTTGAGGTGCGGAGGTGGTGGTCCGGAAGGTGGCGTTGGAGGAGGGACCTCGACAAATTCCAATGCATGGCCTTTTTTCACAATGTCGAGTACCGAACGGTCCGTTGTAATGGAGACCATTGAGAACCAAACAGAGAGATTTGCCCTCCAATTCTCCGTTCGACAGACAAGTCATTGACGTTTGTTGGACGTTCCCCTGAAAGTGGACTTTCCTCGATAATTTCTGGCAGGTTGCTGACGGGAAGATTGCTGACGGTTTCCGGTGAAACGTTGGCCACCTTGGTTATACGACCGATACTGACTGCTTCCTCCACGAAAAGTGGATGTAGTGCCACGTCCTCGAGCACCCCGAAAGGGCTGCTTCCTAAATTGAAGGGTACCCAAGGCCCGTGCAGTGTCCGTATCCTTTTTTATGTATTGCAGCGCTTCATCAATATGCGCTCCAAATAATGACTCGCCGTCATATGGCATATCCAAGATCCTTGTCTGAACTTCCTGTCGAAACGAAGTTGAGCGTAGCCAACCTTGTCGACGTAGGACGGCCGCTCCAGCGAGTTGGCGAAAACCAGTGCAGGCCACATCCACTGCACAATCAATGAGTTCCTCTGAAGTTCTTTCTCCTTCTTGCAGAATCTTCTGCGCTTCTGCCTTGGAAGCATCCGGAAGTAACTCCACATAGGCGGACATATCAGCCCAAGCCTGACGGTCATAACGACCTAAGATAGCCATAGCGTTAGCTACTCGAACCGTTGTAGAGGACATGGAGGAAAATTTACGCCCAATTGCATCTAGGCGACGGCCCTCTCGGTCTGGAGGAGCGGTGATTGTAGACGCTGGATTCTTCGAACCTCTCTGAGCTGCCTGCGTAACTACAGAATCGGGCTTAGGTTGACCTGTAAGGCATGCTGGAGATCCCACCGGCGCCTTATATTTCTTTTCCAACCTTGGTAGTTGTGCTGGTAAAGAGTTAGGCGTCTTCATTAATTTGACCCCTTCAGTCCAGATGAAATCTATAATTGGGACTGTGTGTATCTGCTTAAATGGTTGGTTCTTGAAATCATAAAGGAAGCAATCTTCCTCTCTGTGGGCTCGTGGTAATTTGAACCGTTGCGCCGCCCTGTCCATTAATTGGTGGAACCCTGTAATATCCACTGGAGGAGAATCCCTTGGCGGCACCTGAGAAGGGGATGGTGTCTGAGCACGATAGTCATCCCACTCCGCTAAATGTTCCTCACCATCCCCATCCACATCCGAAACTTCTCCATCCTCACGCTCTGGAGGATTCTCGTCATCATCATCATCTGGATAAATTGTTGTGTGAACTCGAACAGATGTACTCCTGTGAACAGTAACAGGCGGCGCCGGGTGTGAAGGAGCCAGTGCCGGCTCTGTAACTGGGTTCAACACTGATGGGACAGCGGCAACCTGTGGAGATGGTGGGAAACGTCGATTGTAATCTTCCAACATACTTTGGAGGTTCGATATCATTGATATAGGCAACATCGCAGCTGGTACTTGAGGGTGAGTTGCTTGATGTTGGCCATACTGTTCCTCTTCATCGTTACTGAAGTCTTGGCACTTTATGTTCAAGTCCGAAAGACTTTGAGCTTGGTCATCAGACTCTTGATCTGAATCAGTAGCAAACAAAGGAGATGGAGGATTAACCATGTCTCCTTCTGTGAAAGTCTCGAACTGGATAGATTTGCTGGACTGTAGAGGCAATAAAGGCATTGAAGCAAATGAAGAGGCTGGCGTGGAAACTGTGTTCTACGTACGCGTCGACGGCATGACATCAGTCGTCTTCTGCGAGGGAACTGGCTTTGATGTCGTCGCCGACGAGGAGACCGTCGACGGAGTAATCTTCATGGACATCGCCGTCGCCGTCGTCGACGGACCCTTCAATTTCAAGGTCTTCGTCGACGGAGCCGTCGTCGACGGGGCGGTCGTCGACGGAGCGGTCGTCGACGGAGCGGTCGTCGACGGGACAGATGAAGCCGGCTCTCTCGTCGACGGGACAGTCGTCGACGGTACACTCGTCGTCGAGGGCGTCGACGAACCCACAGTCTTCCATCCTTTCGTCGACAACGAACGGGTCGTCGACGAGTGAACTCTCTTCGCCGACGAAGATGTAATTGGAATTAAAGAAGAGACAGTCTTAGAACTGAGAACCACTCTCATCGACGACGAAGACGTCGACGCCGAAGCTGACGACGATCCAGAGGCCAGCGTCGTCGACTTAGATCCAGAGACAGCCATTCTCGTCGACGGAGCTGAAACTACCGTCGTCGACGGAAAATCAGTTTTCTTCACAGAAAAACTGGAAATTGAAGCAGAAGGAGCCTGAGAGCTATGTCTCGTGGGCCCAGACGTGGTAGGTAATGGTGAAGACACCGCAGGGGTTAAGGCGAGGGGTAGTTTCCTCTTTTTTAGAAATGGGGAAGGCACCTCCTGCACACTACCACGCTTAGAAGCTGCTTTAGATCGGCCTGAAACAAGACTTTCAGCATCAGAAAGTATATTGTCTTTATCTTTCAGCCTTTGAAGCCAAACCAGTAAGCGGCCCTCTCTGTCCTTAAGAGTTTTCTCTGAGAATTTTCTACAGAGCTTACAGCTTCCCACTTCATGGTCCGGATATAGGCAGTAAATACACTTACTGTGAGGGTCGTCATGAAATAATCTTAGCTTTCCACAGGATGAACAAGCTCTGAAGAGAGACTTCTTACTTGAAGACATAGTGGAGAACTGGAAAACACTTGAAGAGAAGAAAACTGAGCAGAGCTCAGGGAGACTCCCTTACACACGACGTGCGGTAGAAAATCTGAGGGCTTGAGCTCTGAGGAGAAGGTTCTAGAGGGCTGCTGGCGCCTGATTGGCTGCAGTTTGGACTAACATAATGACAAGGATAGGCTGCATTGGAACTTTTATATTCCCATGCATTCCTATGTGGAACTTTTTGGTTAGGTTCCCTATGCTTCTTTTATGCATTTTTTGGGTTTTTCCTTATTATGTATATATATATATTTATTATATATTATTATATATATTTAGTATTTATTGCTATCTTATTTACCGTGGGACTCCCACTCCGACGACGGGGAATATTCAAGCATGTGAATCTATGAAAGACACCCCAATACTGGAGAAACATAGGGCCCCGGTCTTTGGTTTCCTTTCATATAATGCTTTTTTAACTTTAAATTGTTGCTACACTGTGTGTTTTTAAGAATGTTATCTACTCTTTATGTGTATGAATTTGTTATGTATTTTGTTATGCACTATTTTATTGAATGATCAGATATAGAACATATGTTTTTAACCTGCTTGAACTGAATAAATTTGATCAGATATACATTTGTAATTGTTTTTGATCTGTTCCAAATTTATAAATGAGTGTTGTGTATGAGGTTTAAATATAGTGATCTAGTCCATAGGGAAACTTATTTTAACTAAATTGTTACTGGTGCTCTGTCCCTTTTAGGACTCTAAAGAGCCCCTCTCCTTGGTGTCAACATTTGGACTGCAGCCAATGACTTTCTGGCACGCAGTTACCTTGAAGAACACCAGAGTTGTCCTTTGATTGTGCTAGAGGCTCCGGCTGTTGAAGAACATGTGTGTTCTTTTCCTTTACTGAATTGGATGGCTGAAATGTTCGCTGATGATAACGAGTTCCTATTGGAAGCGGCTGCAACGTACTGTGCCTATACGCTGTTGGATTGAAGTTATGATTTTTTTATGCTTCATAAACACGTAATGGACTCATGGATTTTTTTCCCTTTGTTTTTGTCTATCATTTTTCAGGTTACATGTGTCTTGACACTATACATCCCTGTTGGATTAAAAAAAAATGTGGTTACTAATTTGGATTGTACTCCCAATTATCCACTTTGGTGAAATTCTGAACTTGGTTCGGTCTCATTCAAACTTGAACTCTGCGTTCTAGAAATTGTGCCCGCTATTGTCCGTTCTCCGATCAAGGGAGGGTGTAGTGTGGGCTGGGCCTTGTTACGCACATTGTTAAGTTAGCATAGGTTTATTAGAAGTTTAAACGCCATTTTACCTTTTTGCTGCTTTTGCACACAACACTGGATATAACTGTTGATGTAAGTCAGGCTGCGTGAAATGCTTCCCATGAGAATGCCTTGTTTTCAGCATCCCTAGACTTACATCGTGACTTTAGTCTGCACACTGAGTTCTAAAGCCTACAAGGTCATCATAATAAAGTAGCTGTTGTTCGAGCTGATCGGCCCACGTTCTAGCCATAACATATATGCAGCTGCAGCCAACGTGATTCTGGCGCCCTTAACCACTTGGATGCTAATGACAAGGGTAACTTGTCATGCACTGCCCATTCATTTCAATGGAAATCTCATTATATGGGCCTACTAAGCCTTAGCGTCCAAGTTAATATCACACTGTAAGCATGATTTCAGAAACTTGGAGGAAGCCCGTTTTTCCAGAGAGACAGAGAGCTTTTGCAGATCCTGATGTGATTTACACCTGCTGATCTTGGAGGTATGGAGTCCCCCAAACAAGCCTGAGACCTTCTATATTTTATAAAACATAGTTTCTAGCTAGGGAGGGTGATTCATTAGGCGCTATAGAACCTATTTTCACCATCATTGTAATATGATTTCTCCCTTTCTGTTTTATGGAATTATTACAATACTGATCATATTATTTCTAATTATATGCCTGCTTATGTTAGCAAAGATACTGCATCTTAGAGCACGTCGTTAAAATAAATATTTTAACCCTTCCCGTGTCCCTTTTTTTTCTCCTGTTGTGGACTGGTATGAGAGTATAACAAAAGAGTGTTTTTGCTTCCCACCATTCCTGAGTATAACCTAAGTGGCATGTTCTGGGTTGTCTAATCATTGGTTCCTTTGCTATAGGACGAAGCGCTAATGTGACACTGATGCTAGCTGGTTAGGGTTTCTAGGCACTAAGGTGAGTTTTTGGTACACCACACTTCACTGAGGTCCTGGGTCTCTGTGCACAGTTCTGTGTAGGAGCAGAATCCCTGCGACACCACCACATACCAGGAAGAGGTAATTTGAGGCTCACACAAACACCAGAGTTCTTCAATGCAACCGAAAGATTATTTCCTTAATTTCCTTTCCGGTCCCGATCATGTGACCAAAGATCACATGACAAGGATACACGGGGGCACTTAAAAGGAGAGAACAAACAGACCTTCCCCAACATGCAGGTATACAGGGAGGTGCTACTAGAGTGAGTGGACCTGTACTCTTGATGAAGTAGGGTCTTTTCTCTCCTAATTTTAACTCCCATTTTTCTATGCTGATTAGCTGAATTGCCATGCTAATGCAGAAAGTAATTTTTACAACAAAACAACTTAAATTGAATTTTCTCCTCATAGTGTGTGACTACAGAGTCCGTCCTCCCCAGGTACTCCTATGATGTCTGTTGAAAAACACAAGTAATATATGTAATAGGTCTAGTCTGTTTTTGCTTGTAAATGTATTTTCCGTAACGCTACTTTACATTTTAATTATGCAGTTTCTAGATGTGGTGTCAACTATTTTAAGGCAAACATGTGGTTTTCACCTAAACAATTTTAGCCTATTTAATAATCTCACTACTCGGGGTGCTCCAAAAAAGTGTGAGCGTCCACAGATGCCTATTCAGTGCTCAGTGCCCCACTGATTCTCTTTTCCGTTACAACCATACAAGGAAAAGGTCCTATAAATAGAGTCTTGTTTAATATGATTTAATGGCACAGAAAATTAGCAATCGCAAAAAGCAGGGTATAAACGAGGTTCTGAGGAAAGCCTACTGACCATTCACGGCTACATAAAGGCTGAAATATGTCGATCAATCATATGCCTGGGAACATTGATTCCTAAAAGCAGCATACTGATCTATTTTAACCTAGCCCTAGATCCCAGAATAATACATTTGTTACAAAGGATTTAAAAGCTATTTTAACATACTCACTCAACCCTGCCTTCACTCACTGCTAACACTCAAAGAGCTCCACTTGCCACTCATGGCTGATGCACTTACAACCCGGGAGGATGGACTCCGAAAGTTGTAGAGGTGCCCTCAAACTTGGGGCCCAGCACCCTGCCATCAGGATTGAAAGGCATTCCTTAGGGGTGACTTATAGGTTTTAAGTGGATGACTTTAGATATAGGGAAACCTATATCGGTCGTAAGTGGGGGTAGCACCAGCATAGACATGCTGCAGTGGCAGGCCTGGAGTCACAATTTGAGTGAAAAGCAGTTTTCAAAGTGAGAAGTCTGAGAGGATAGTTATGTAGTGGCTCAAAGGGAGCGCACATGAGCCAGGTAAGAACCAAGTTCAAGTACCACTGAGTCATTACGAAGGGAACAGGGGGAAAAAGATGAGTAATGCCCTTGAGGAATCTATTTACAACAGGGGACTTGAAAAGAGAAGGGTGATCAGGAAGCCTGAAACGGCCGAGAGGTAGCCCTTTAGAGTGCCCAGAGCAGAGCCCTGCTGGGCCAATGAAAGGAGGAACAAGAGAACCTCAGAAAGAGGGGCAGAAAGGGGATCCACAGCCTATGCTGCGCACCATGCCTCAAATTTGTTCCATCTGCAGGCATATACCGTCTTAGTGGAGGGATGCCTGGCTGCCAAGATAACATAGCAGTCTTCGAGAGGCAGGTCAAATGACCTCAACTGCCACTGCTCAATCTCCATGCAAGGAGGTGTATGTTGGACAGGTTTGGGTGGAGGACCATCCACTGCTGCTGCGACAGGAGATCCTCCCGAAGAGGCAGTCTGAAAGGAGGATCGATGGCCTTGTTGAGCAGCTCGGGATACCAGACTCTTCGTGCCCAATCCGGAGCCACAAGAATGACTTGGGACCGGTCACGCTTGATCTTCTTCAGCACACTCGGCAGAAGTGCTATAGGCGGAAAGGCATATAGAAGACCGCAACCAGCGAGTGCCGTCTTGGAAATTCCACCGTGCAAAATTGCCGACATTACGCGTTCTCTTCGGTGGCGAATAGATTTAACCAAGGCTCTCCCCACTGCTGAAAGAGACCTTGCACCACCTCCAAGTGAAGACACCATTTGTGATCCATCAGATGTTGAACCACCAGGGATATGCCCTGATGTTCCAGCCATGTCCAGAGGCGGAGGGCCTCCTGACATAGGGTCCACGACCCCACCCCACCCTGCCTTGTTTGTTGCAGTACCACATGGCGGTGGTGTTGTCTGTGAACACCTGCACTACTCTTCCCCGGACAGAGGGAAGGAATGCCTTGAGTGCAAGACAAATCGCTTGAAGCTCCAGAAGGTTTATGTGGAGCCCAGACTCTGCCAGAGACCAGAAACCTCTCATCTTTGCCTCCTCCATGTGACCTTCCTGTAGGAGAGTAGGGTCTGCAATCCCATGATCACCCAGATTTTTGCTTTTGTTTCACTGGTTTACGACTTTCTCTGGCTGTGGGCCTGCTAATCAGACCCACAGCCTGGCTGTTCTCTTTCTAAATTACAACATGTACCCTAGGTGCATTTACCAATTGGTACTGGGCCACCTTATCAGATCCCGTAACGCAGGGCATAGGTGTACCCAGGGCCGCCAGGGGCTGCAGCATGTATTATGCCACCCCTGGCTGGCCTCCTAAATTTGACACAACTGGCTGCATGACAGCTGGGGCAAAGTCGTGTACTCACCCTTTGCTTTAGGTATAGTAGCCCTATATCTAACCGTACAATGGACGCACGAGTTCCTATCAGTCACTCCTATGGCAGGCCTTGACAATCCTGAAGGCAGAGTGCGTGGGCTCGTGTGAACTAGGCTCTGGCCCGAGCCGAGCCCGGTTGCAGCTTGCGGGACAAAGACCCAATGGCTGTTCCATGATAACGCGTACCACATCGGTAACTTCGGTGTCGCGTTATCAAGACATGTCG
The DNA here is from genome assembly GCF_964263255.1 of Lissotriton vulgaris. Taxonomy (NCBI): domain Eukaryota; kingdom Metazoa; phylum Chordata; class Amphibia; order Caudata; family Salamandridae; genus Lissotriton; species Lissotriton vulgaris. The sequence goes on from NC_141687.1 coordinate 1,701,063,279, forward strand.
AGTAAGGTGTCATACGAATCGGGATGCTGCCCCCTCACCAATTCTGGCGACGAGGTTAGCATTCCGCCCTTCTAGAGGGACACGACATGTACGTAACTGTGAACCCCGGTTAAAGTTAACTAAAGCCTCAGCTCCACAAAATGGATGCTGCCACCACAGACACGAGTCTGACCTCCTGCTGCTGGGAGTCCTTCCAGCGAGGAGCGCTTGGACAAAGGGTTTCCTGTCGAGGGCGGTGTTCGCACCGTCCCAGACAGGGTTTGTGTATTCTGGGTAGGTAGGGCTTTTGCGAGAAGGTGACTGCGGAGTGGCACCCCGGTGCTCACTACGCATCTGCCGGTTAGAACCAGTTCCAGGGGCGCCAGCCCTGGCCTGGGGAAAGTCCGGCAGGGGAGAGGGGTGTAACTACCCCCCTTCCTGGTCCCACCCTTAGGGCAGGACCTAGTCATGTACCCACCCCTTTCTTTAGAATAAAGGCCGGAGCGGGGACCCTTCCAAATTAGATCATCTTTGAATCAAGAACTACTTTCTACGAAAGGACATTCGAGACTCTTCTCAAGATTTCTCCCTTGTGACTAAGCAGTAGTCACCCTGCATCAGCGGGCACCATCTAAGAACTCTGCGGTTTGCTGTAAGTCCTTCCTCAAGGAATCCGACGGCCCAGCTCAACGAGAACCGGCTTCCCTGGCACCTCTGACCTCTACCCACGTCATCAGCTCAGCTGTGATCTGTGGGTGCGACGAGACCTCGAGGGACCGGCCATCATCAAGACCTGCACGCTCTTAACCAGCACAACCATCGAAGCGATTCCCTGGTGAGTGCTCTGGGGTCCGAGAAGCCCCGACCCTGAGCCGCTCCAGCACCGAAGTGCAGTCTCCCAGCATCTCCACGATCTGCGTGGGGCCCTTCTGCTCGCTGCTCAGCACGTTGTCTGGTCACTAGCCGCTGGCTTGTGCCCTTCTGTGACGACATCCGACAATCAACGCTGCTGGTCTGGTTGCTCCAGACCGGCCCTTTCTCCCCTTTTCCGAGAGGAGCACCCCGGACCCTCCTGGTCCATTCAAGACGCCATCTTAGGCCTACCACGTGGCCCTGAGATCTGCCAAAACTTGTTGCCCCAATCCTGGGCCCAGCGACGCCGACAGCATCATCCTTCGTGGGACAGCTCGCACCTCCATCCTGGTCGCCGACAACGCCTCCTGGTCCGTGAGACTGCAGAGCCTAGCGTCGCCCACTCACCTAGTCGAGGTGACGGCCAACCGGTGTCCTCCTGGTACCCTCTGACTACTGGCTAGTAGTACGAACTTGGTCCCCTCTGCTTTCAGGTATCAACGATCTCTGATCCAGGCTTGGATCTCTACGAACTATTCATCACTGGTCGCCGGCCAGCAACTCCTTTTCTTCCGGCTCCTGGCTCGTCAGCGAAGACCCCGACGCCTGTAAGACTTGTGCAGCCGCAGCCCTCGTGGCTAGGTAACTCGGCATTTCGGTGCCTGCATAGCCTCTTTACTCTAGGGTCCCGAGTCCCTCGCTTCCGACTTGCCTTATCGGGTCCGCCCGAGACCTCTAAACTTTCCGTGTCCTCGGACACTTGTTTTAATTGTGCACTTGAAGTATTTTCCTAAGAGATTTGGTTTGTGCTTAGTACCCTGTCCTCATAAAGAGTACAGGGCTGTTGTGAATCTTAATAAATATCCTGTTTATTTTCATAACACTTGTGTGGTGTCCTTTCACTTGGTGTTCAAGGGGTGCATGTGTGGTAAACAGCTGGCTTAACACGCCCTCTCGAGTCTTTAGCCTTAGACTGCTCGTATCCACGCTACTAGCATAGCTGGTCTTGAGGTTGACTTACAACCAATCATCATAAGGGTCGTTTGGAACGATACATAGCGGTCGCTAGAATAGCGAACGCTGCATATCGGGCCAACTTCTCACATTGGTGAATAGCGGTTGGGATTTGAGCTTGCTGTTGTTTTACCACACGTATCCTAAGAATATCTTGTGAAAGATCGCATAAGTACTGTTAGTACATATAACTAAAGCTTAGAATACTCTGAGTTCTACTGAACCAGCTGTTGCAGCTCCTCAAGGCTTAGCACACCTTGGCTGCAACTCTTAGCAAGGGAACAGTAGGTAAACACATAGTGTAGGTAGGTGCATCACTTACACCACACTAGAAACAGTATGTCGGACAAAGGAGGAAACTCTGAGTCTCCCCTTGTGTCAGTTGACCCTCCACAGGTCATCCCTTCAAGATATACTGTGCTGAGCTTCAAGGAGTTAAGACAAGTGTGTCACTCCAGGAAGATCAAGCAGGGGTCTAACCCCACAACGTCCTTTCTGATTGGTCTCTTGGAGACTTATGATGCCAGAAAAGCTGAGACCCTTCCCAGCTCTTCTAACCAGAAGGAGACATGCCTCCCCTTGAGGGAACCAGAGGTGATCCTGACCTCATCCACCTCTCAACTGAGACTGAAGATGTAGAGGACGATGAGAATGAGGATCCCTCTGGGGATGAGGCAGATAAGGGACAGGTAGAAGTCGGTAGACTAAGCAGGTCCAACTTAAGCAAACATGACAGTGGTACTGGGGGACTCCTGGGGCCACTATCAGGTCAGCTTAACATTGGGAATGGACGAGCCAGATCTCTGTCAAGAGACTCTGGCAGATCCCTTCAAACCAATGGCTCTCACAACTCTTCGCAAAGAGGGATGACGTCCCCTCAGCGGAGAGTGTACGAAGCTAAGGAAAGGGCAGCTAATCTGAGGATCGAAAGGGAAGAACTTGCCCTGGCCAAAGAAAGGCTTGCCTTTGCTAGAGAGCAACAGTTAAGTGGGGTAGTCCCCACTGGTGGCAGCATTGTACCTAGTAATAGGGAAAGGAGTTTTGATACGAAACACCTTGGGAAGATAGTGCCCCCCTTTAAACAAGGGGACGACATCCACAAATGGATTACTGCTTTGGAGAGGGCCTGCACTGTGCAAGGTGTTCCCCAGAGTCAGTGGGCAGCTATCTTGTGGCTCTCCTTTGAAGGTAAAGGAAGAGACAAGCTCCTCACCACAAGGGTAGAGGATGCTAATAATTACCACGTCTTGAAGAATACACTCGTTGAAGGGTTTGGCCTAACCACTGAGCAGTACAGGGTGCTGTTCAGGGATACCCAGAAAACGCAGTCTCAAGATTGGTCTGACTTTGTCGATTGTGCCACTAAGGCTTTTGAGGGCTGGTTGCTGGGCAGTAAGGTTACTGATTACCAAGGATTGTATAATTTGATGATGAGAGAACAAATTTTAAACAATTGTCAGAACCAGTTGTTGCATCAGCATCTTGTCGACTCGGATCTGACCTCTCCCCAAGAATTGGGAAAGAAGGCAGACAGATGGGTTCGTACAAGAGTTAAACAGAACCAGGGCCAGAATCAAGGTGGTCAGAAGAAAGCAGACCAGAAGGGTAAAGATTCTAAGGGGGAACAAAATGACCAGAAGTCTTCGACAGGTCCCCAACAACCCAAAGAGGGTGGGGGTCAGGCTCCCCAAAAGAAGAAAGAAGGCCAATCCAAAAGATGGTGCCAGTACTGCAAAAATAAATCTCACTGGTTTAGTGAGTGCACCAAGAAAGGAGGAGGGCAGACTCCTACCACTGCAGCCCCTAAGGCACCTGTGCCCCCTAGTACAGCCAGCAGTGGTAGTGCACCTCCCAAGGGTTTAGTAGGGTTAACCCTGGGTTCTGAGGGGCGTGACAACTTAGTTGGTACACTCACTCAGGCTGTCCTTGTCAGTACAGGGGATGTGGATATATCCCCTGACGTAAGTCCCAATTCTTTGGGCAAATACCGACAGACACCTTTCATAAATGGAAAAATGGCTCAGGCCTATAGGTACACTTGTGCCAGTGTCACCATGGTGACACCTAACTTTGTGGACCCTGGACAGATCATGCCAGGTACAGAATTCCTGGTGACCAATGCAAGCAATGTCACTACCAATCACAGTATGGCAATTGTAGCTTTCTCCTGGGGAGGGGTAACTGGCCAAAAGAAGGTTGTAGTTAGTTCAGACCTCCCAGTGGATTGTTTGTTGGGCAATGATTTGGAGTCATCACAATGGTCAGAAGTGGAGCACCGGACTCACATGGAAATGTTAGGTTTGCCAGCACATGTGTTCGCTGTGACCAGGTCACAGGTCAGGAAATGCCCCACTGAACAGGTGCTGGATCCTGGAACAACGGACCAGACACCTCCCAAGAAAAAGAGCGGTAGGGTTAAGGCTGCGCCTTCCCCCTTGCCCCAGGTCGTGGATCAAGTCTCAGAGGAGGCTGACCTACAGGAATTGAGGGAAACTGAGCCGAGAGAGTTCGAACTTGATCAAGTTGAATTCTTGGGTTCAGGGGGACCCTTTAGGGAAGACCTGGGGAAGGACCAGTTAGACTGCCCTTCTCTTGAACCCCTCAGACAGCAGGCTGCTGCTGAGGCTGCTGGGAACGCCACAGGTACCCACAAGGTATACTGGGACGATGGACTCCTGTACACTGAGTCAAGAGACCCCAAGCCTGGCATGACCAGGAGGCTGGTTGTACCCTTGTCTCAGCGTGGTTTCCTACTTACCTTGGCCCACGAGATTCCCCTAGCAGGTCACTTAGGCCAGACGAAGACGTGGGACAGGCTTGTCTCGCACTTTCACTGGCCTCATATGAACGAAGATACCAAGGAGTTTTGCCGCTCCTGTGTCACTTGCCAAGCCAGTGGTAAGCCAGTGGCACGACAAAGGCCCCCCCTTATACCAATGCCTGTGGTGGGGGTGCCCTTTGAACGGGTGGGGATCGACATCGTCGGTCCCATGGAACCACCAACAGCATCAGGGCACAAGTTTATACTGGTGGTAGTGGATCATGCCACCAGGTATCCTGAAGCTATTCCCCTTAGGACCACTACAGCACCTGTTGTGGCAAGAGCCCTAGTTGGAGTATTCTCCAGAGTGGGCTTCCCTAAGGAGGTCGTCTCCGACAGAGGTGCAAACTTTATGTCGAGCTACTTAGCTGCTATGTGGAAGGAATGTGGTGTCAACTACAAGTTCACTACACCCTATCATCCACAATGCAATGGGCTTGTTGAGAGATTCAACAGGACCCTAAAAGGGATGATTCATGGACTACCTGAAAGGCTTCGGCGTAGATGGGACGTCCTGATCCCCTGCCTTTTATTCGCTTACAGAGAGGTCCCACAGAAGGGGGTTGGCTACAGCCCTTTTGAACTTTTGTACGGGCATCCTGTAAGAGGACCCCTGTGTTTGGTGAAGGAAGGATGGGAGAGACCTCTCAAAAAGCCTGCAACCAACATAGTGGACTATGTGCTTGGCCTCCGCTCGCGGATGGCTGAATACATGGAGAAGGCATCCGAAAACCTTAAGGCCAGCCAAGAACTCCAAAAAGCTTGGCATGACCAAAAGGCTGTCTTGACTGTTTACCAGCCCGGACAGAAGGTGTGGGTGTTGGAGCCAGTGGCCCCAGCAGCACTCAAAGACAAATGGTCTGGGCCCCACACAATTCTTGAGCAAAAGGGAGAGGTCACCTACCTGGTGGACCTTGGAACTCCCCGGAGCCCCCACAGGGTGCTCCATGTCAACAGGCTCAAAGCATATGTCGACAGGAAAAACATGAGTTTGCTCATGGCCATAGATGAGGGACAGGAGGAAGAGAGTGACCCTCTCCCAGACCTGCTCACTCAGAATCCTGATGATGGGTCAGTAGATGGTGTTGTCTTTTGTGGCAGCCTCTCTGAGCATCAACAGAAAGACTGTAAACAGGTTCTTCAGTCTTTCAGACATATGTTTTCTCTGACACCCAGTCAGACCGATTGGTGTACCCATGAGGTCGACACTGGTGACAGTCTGCCAGTTAAGAGTAAAATCTACCGGCAGCCTGATCATGTTAGAGACTGCATAAAAACTGAAGTGCAGAAAATGTTGGAGTTGGGAGTCATTGAACCCTCGGATAGCCCTTGGGCTAGTCCAGTAGTTCTAGTGCCAAAGCCTCACACCCAGGGTGGTAAGAGAGAGATGAGGTTTTGCGTAGACTACAGGGGTCTCAATGCAGTCACTAAGACTGATGCCCATCCAATACCAAGGGCAGATGAGCTGATAGATAGATTGGCTTCTGCCAACTACTTAAGCACATTTGACTTAACAGCTGGGTATTGGCAAATCAGGTTAGCTGAGGATGCCAAGCCCAAGACAGCATTTTCAACCCCTGGTGGGCATTATCAATTTGTGGTAATGCCCTTTGGTCTGAAAAATGCACCTGCCACCTTCCAAAGGTTGGTGAATCAAGTCCTTACTGGGCTGGATGACTTCTGTGCGGCGTATCTTGACGATATTGCCGTCTTTAGCTCCACCTGGGAGGATCACCTGGTCCACCTGCGGAAAGCATTAGAGGCTCTGCAAGCAGCAGGCCTCACTATCAAGGCCACCAAGTGCCAGATAGGGCAGACACAGGTTGTATACCTGGGCCACCTTGTAGGTGGAGGCCAGGTTCAGCCACTGGAGAGCAAAATACAGTCAATCCGGGACTGGGCTCCTCCAACCACCCAGACTCAGGTTCGAGCTTTCTTGGGCCTGACTGGGTACTACCGAAAGTTTGTCAGGAACTATGGTTCCATCGTGACACCATTAAATGAACTGACAAGTAAGAAAATGCCAAAAAAGGTTCAGTGGACAGCGAGCTGTCAAAAAGCATTCGATGACCTAAAGCAGGCCATGTGCACGGCGCCTATCCTTAAGAGTCCAGACTACTCCAAACCATTCATTGTCCAAACAGACGCTTCTGAGTTGGGTGTGGGAGCTGTTCTATCTCAGCTGAATTTTGATGGTCAAGACCAGCCCATTGCTTTTATAAGCAGAAGGCTGACCCCTAGAGAGAAGAATTGGTCAGCTATTGAGAGGGAGGCCTTTGCTGTGGTTTGGGCCCTGAAGAAGCTGAGGCCATACTTGTTTGGCACTCACTTCAAGATTCAGACCGACCATAAGCCCCTCTTGTGGCTAAATCAGATGAAGGGTGAAAACCCCAAACTGCTTAGGTGGTCCATTTCCCTACAGGGGATGGACTTTACAGTGGAACATAGACCTGGCACTGATCATGGCAATGCCGATGGGCTCTCCAGATATTTCCACTTAGAACAAGAAGACTCACCTGGTCAAGGTTAGCTTATTGTCCCAACGTTTGGGGGGGGGTCATGTAGGAGAGTAGGGTCTGCAATCCCATGATCACCCAGATTTTTGCTTTTGTTTCACTGGTTTACGACTTTCTCTGGCTGTGGGCCTGCTAATCAGACCCACAGCCTGGCTGTTCTCTTTCTAAATTACAACATGTACCCTAGGTGCATTTACCAATTGGTACTGGGCCACCTTATCAGATCCCGTAACGCAGGGCATAGGTGTACCCAGGGCCGCCAGGGGCTGCAGCATGTATTATGCCACCCCTGGCTGGCCTCCTAAATTTGACACAACTGGCTGCATGACAGCTGGGGCAAAGTCGTGTACTCACCCTTTGCTTTAGGTATAGTAGCCCTATATCTAACCGTACAATGGACGCACGAGTTCCTATCAGTCACTCCTATGGCAGGCCTTGACAATCCTGAAGGCAGAGTGCGTGGGCTCGTGTGAACTAGGCTCTGGCCCGAGCCGAGCCCGGTTGCAGCTTGCGGGACAAAGACCCAATGGCTGTTCCATGATAACGCGTACCACATCGGTAACTTCGGTGTCGCGTTATCAAGACATGTCGAGTAAGGTGTCATACGAATCGGGATGCTGCCCCCTCACCAATTCTGGCGACGAGGTTAGCATTCCGCCCTTCTAGAGGGACACGACATGTACGTAACTGTGAACCCCGGCTAAAGTTAACTAAAGCCTCAGCTCCACAAAATGGATGCTGCCACCACAGACACGAGTCTGACCTCCTGCTGCTGGGAGTCCTTCCAGCGAGGAGCGCTTGGACAAAGGGTTTCCTGTCGAGGGCGGTGTTCGCACCGTCCCAGACAGGGTTTGTGTATTCTGGGTAGGCAGGGCTTTTGCGAGAAGGTGACTGCGGAGTGGCACCCCGGTGCTCACTACGCATCTGCCGGTTAGAACCAGTTCCAGGGGCGCCAGCCCTGGCCTGGGGAAAGTCCGGCAGGGGAGAGGGGTGTAACTACCCCCCTTCCTGGTCCCACCCTTAGGGCAGGACCTAGTCATGTACCCACCCCTTTCTTTAGAATAAAGGCCGGAGCGGGGACCCTTCCAAATTAGATCATCTTTGAATCAAGAACTACTTTCTACGAAAGGACATTCGAGACTCTTCTCAAGATTTCTCCCTTGTGACTAAGGAGTAGTCACCCTGCATCAGCGGGCACCATCTAAGAACTCTGCGGTTTGCTGTAAGTCCTTCCTCAGGAATCCGACGGCCCAGCTCGACGAGAACCGGCTTCCCTGGCACCTCTGACCTCTACCCACGTCATCAGCTCAGCTGTGATCTGTGGGTGCGACGAGACCTCGAGGGACCGGCCATCATCAAGACCTGCACGCTCTTAACCAGCACAACCATCGAAGCGATTCCCTGGTGAGTGCTCTGGGGTCCGAGAAGCCCCGACCCTGAGCCGCTCCAGCACCGAAGTGCAGTCTCCCAGCATCTCCACGATCTGCGTGGGGCCCTTCTGCTCGCTGCTCAGCACGTTGTCTGGTCACTAGCCGCTGGCTTGTGCCCTTCTGTGACGACATCCGACAATCAACGCTGCTGGTCTGGTTGCTCCAGACCGGCCCTTGCTCCCCTTTTCCGAGAGGAGCACCCTGGACCCTCCTGGTCCATTCAAGACGCCATCTTAGGCCTACCACGTGGCCCTGAGATCTGCTAAGGCTTGTTGCCCCAATCCTGGGCCCAGCGACGCCGACAGCATCATCCTTCGTGGGACAGCTCGCACCTCCATCCTGGTCGCCGACAACGCCTCCTGGTCCGTGAGACTGCAGAGCCTAGCGTCGCCCACTCACCTAGTCGAGGTGACGGCCAACCGGTGCCCTCCTGGTACCCTCTGACTACTGGCTAGTAGTACGAACTTGGTCCCCTCTGCTTTCAGGTATCAACGATCTCTGATCCAGGCTTGGATCTCTACGAACTATTCATCACTGGTCGCCGGCCAGCAACTCCTTTTCTTCCGGCTCCTGGCTCGTCAGCGAAGACCCCGACGCCTGTAAGACTTGTGCAGCCGCAGCCCTCGTGGCTAGGTAACTCGGCATTTCGGTGCCTGCATAGCCTCTTTACTCTAGGGTCCCGAGTCCCTCGCTTCCGACTTGCCTTATCGGGTCCGCCCGAGACCTCTAAACTTTCCGTGTCCTCGGACACTTGTTTTAATTGTGCACTTGAAGTATTTTCCTAAGAGATTTGGTTTGTGCTTAGTACCCTGTCCTCATAAAGAGTACAGGGCTGTTGTGAATCTTAATAAATATCCTGTTTATTTTCATAACACTTGTGTGGTGTCCTTTCACTTGGTGTTCAAGGGGTGCATGTGTGGTAAACAGCTGGCTTAACACGCCCTCTCGAGTTTTAGCCTTAGACTGCTCGTATCCACGCTACTAGGATAGCTGGTCTTGAGGTTGACTTACAACCAATCATCATAAGGGTCGTTTGGAACGATACATAGCGGTCGCTAGAATAGCGAACGCTGCATATCGGGCCAACTTCTCACACTTCCCATCCCAGAAGTGATGCATCGGTCACCACTGTAAACTCTGGTTGAGGAAGGGAGAGGGATCTGCCGTCTACCCAATCCTGGTTCGTAAGCCACCACTGCAATTGGTGTGCAGTGCCCTCTGAGATCTGGATGCAATCGGACAGATTCTCCTGATCTTGTGCCCACTGGAACTTCAGGTCCCACTGTAGAGCCCGCATATGCCATCTGGCATGGTCCACCAGCAGGATGCAGGAGGCCATCAGACCCAGCAGCCTGAGGGTCATCCTGACCGAAACCCGGGATAGAGGCTGAAAGATCGGAATCATAACCCGAATATCCCGAACTCGCTGTTCGGGAGGATAGACCCGAATCTGTGTTGTGTCCAGAACCGCTCTGATGAAGAGGAGTTTCTGAGAGGAGGTCAGGTGTGACTTTGGCACGTTGAAGGAGAACCCCAGCAAATGCAGGAAGTCGGCCGTATTCTGGAGCCCGCCTTCAACAGCTAGTCGTCGAGATAGCGGAAGACTGGAACCCCTGATCTGCGCAGATGAGCAGAAACCCCGACATCATTTTCGTGAACACCTGAGGGGTGCTGCAAGTCCAACGCTACCATCCAGTCTCCAGGGTTGAGGGCAGACAAGACCCGAACGAGCGTCAATATTTTGAACTTCTTCTTCCTGTTGGCGTTCTCGAGATCCAAGATAGTACGCAAGCGTTTGTCCTTCTTGGGCACCAGAAAGTAGTGGGAAAAGCAACCACAACCTATTTCTGGGGCAGGAAAGTGCTCAATAGCTCCCCTGGCCAAGAGTGCTGAAACTTCCTGTTGTAGAAGGGCCAGAAGATCCTACAATGGTACTGAGGTGGCATGGATGGAGGGGTAGTCTTGAAGGGGAGGGAGTAGCCCCTTTAGACTATTTGCAAAACCCACCTGTCCAGCGTGATGGTGCGCCAGTGGGGGAGGTGATGGCATATCCTGCTGCCCACTGGCGTTTGGTGGCCCTGAAAGGTCGGACTAGGAGGGTTTGGAGGCTGCTGTAGAGGGGGCTGTGGTGGACTGGCCCGCCCGCTGGCCCCCAGAATCATGGTGCTGGTTCCCACGCCCCCGGTCGTGCAGAGGCTGAACAGCTTGCTCTGACCTGTGGCCCTGGCCAGGACGTGGGGGGGCACCGCTTCCATAGCCACGAAAGGGGCAAAAGGCAGACTGCGCAGGGCGGGTGGTGGAGAGGCCCAAGGACCTGGCCGTAGCCCAAGTGTCCCTATAGTACTCCAGCGCATTGTCTGCCTTGTCGCTGAAAAGGCAACGGCCATCAAAGGGCATGTCCATAAGAGTGGATTGGACACCCCGGGAAAACAGGTCGATCGTAACCAGGCATAGCGTCTAAGGGCTACTGATGTGTAAATCGTCCTGCCTAGTGCATCGCGGTATATAGCCCACAGTGGATGGTAAACTTTGCTGCGCCTCTCCCCATGGCAACTGCACGGGAGAGCATGGTCCGGCCTACTCCGGGAACTGGGGCAGCACCTGCACTACCGTATCCCACATAGAGTGGGTGTAACGGTCCACCAGACATGCAGTGTGTACCGACCACAGTACCAAGTCGGAGGAAGAAAAGATTTTCTTCCCAAGGTAGTCCAGCTTTTTGGATTCTCTATTGGGTGGTGCGTTAGGGAATGTGCCTTTGGAAGTGGAGGCTTGGACCACCAAGCCCTCAGGGGTGCGGTGTTGGGAGAGAAAAGTGTGGTCGCCCAGGGCCGGGCAGTGGCGTCGGGTGATCATCCTGTCCACAGGAGCCCCTGTATTGGGCCTGGACCAGGTGCCCAAAAGGATGTCTGTGAGGGCTTTATTAAACGGCAGCAGGTGCTCCGAAGAGCTTGCTGCCGGTTGAAGGACCTCTGTCAGGAGATTAGTCCTGACTGCCACAGTAGGTAGTTCAAGGTTGAGCGCCTCGGCCGCCCTCTGCACACCACTGCGTATGACGCTCTCTCCTCCGTAGCCACGGTAGGAGGAGACAACATGCCATGGTCTGGTGAGGTATCCAGACCATCGGCTTCCCCCAGTTCCTCTCTCCAGTCCTGTTAATAAGCCAACTGGTCAGTTAAAGGGTCCCCAGATCCCTCACAGTCCTCCTCACCCTCCTCTGGCTGCCAATCCGGTCTCAAAGAGCCAGGGTAGAACAGGGGCACAAAAGTACCCGTTGCCGCCGGGGGAGGCATAACAAGGTCGACTGGTGCCAATCCGGATCCAGGCCTGGATCCAAGGGGACCCTGTGGCGCCGAGGTCGAAGCTGCCGGTGACGTAGGCCTAGGGCCCCCAGTCGAGTAAGCAGGTCCGAAGGCGCACCAGAGGAGTCAGGCTGCCCAAAGAATGCATGCATCTCTTCGTAAAACTGATTAAGTTGGACAGAGCCGCGGGTGGGGCACCACCCGCGTCCCTCTTCGCGTCGGCCAACAGATGGGGAGAAGGTCGAAGAGCGACGATGCTTCTTCGACTTCTTCTTGTGCTTCGACTCACCTGACCCCGAGTGCGAAGACTTAGACGAAGAATGGTGTTGGCCCCACAACCGGTCCCTCGATCTCCTCCGTGACCGGGACCTCGAGCGATGAAGAGCCGACAGCTAGGCCTCGAGCTGCTTTCAGGACCGCTCCCACAAAGACTCCGAAGCCATGGTCCGGCAGTCGGAGAACGACTTGGGGTCGTGGTCACGCTCCGGGCAGTAGTGGCATACGCGGTGTGGGTCCGTCACAGAGATCAGTCAGTTACAGGAACAGCAGACCTTTAAGCCGGGCATCCCTCGTGCACCAGGAGTCGATGGGACTCAAACGAATTCGACAAAAGTCAACAAAAAGTCAATCAAAAAGTGACTGGAGGTACCTTTCTCTCCGGATCTGCGCTTGCTGGCGCAGAAAAAGAAAGAACTGACGTCAGCGCGAGAGGGCGGCGTCTATGTAGCTACTGCAACATCATCCCGGCGACCACGACACCAACGATGAACAGGGGTACTGCTGACGAAAAACTTTCCAGATCCAGTCTGACACCTGGAGGTGAGGAATCTATAACTAATTGTTTCTTTCAGATTTTAGAAATGCAAGTATACACTAAATTTGGTGGTGGAAACAGAACCAAGTTGCTCTGGATACACATATACGCTATACAATGAAGGACATAGTATACCTATTGCATACTAATCACATTTGTATACTTCAGCGTATGAGAAATTTGCTTTGATAGAAAACAATTACTCACTGCAGTTCAAACTGCAATAATCAAACAGCAACCCACAGCCCAGGGAAAGAAATTAATTACAGTGACAGCACAATTATCCATAACACATAAGTAGAGCATGTCTAGCAGTGCAGCGGACTGTGAGTCAGGCCAGCATAGATGTACAATTTGAAAATGATCCTACATTAAAAAAACAAAAGAATCCTTTCAATATTGACAGGGAAGTCCTGAAGCATTGTCCACAAAACAATCGTATGAGTATCATGGCAATTTTTTATACTGATTGATCAGGGCAACTTCTTGAGCAGCAGGGGAGATATAAACGTTCAGAATGTAAAATTGAAAATATATATGTGAAGGCCTTAGAAGACAACTGCACAATGTGCAGAACTTAGTGCACTCCTCCTAGACTTGTCCGATTCATCATTTTGTGTGCAGACACACAATGTTAAATTCAGTGGCGTAACGAAACTTGAGGGGGCCCCCCTGCAAAGCACATGGAAGGGGCCCCCCCCTGGCGGCCCGGCCCACCACCTACTACTTTGCCCTACCACCCAGAAATCTAGTATATTTTGCTTTGAAACCTCTAACATTGAAATGAAATGCCTCTATATTGTCTTTCTCTAAGTTCTAATGAGAACGTGGGAAACACTCTTAACATACAAGCTATGCCATTTGTAACAATACTGTCGAAATCAGATTATTTAACTGAGGCAGCATACAGGACAATGCCTAGGAGCAATCCTATTCTCTCAGGAACACTATGGCTGAAGAACAAAGAACAACTATGAAGGATCTGATATAGAATTGACATTAATGGACAATAACTTGAAACGTTGAAAGACTGTGCAACCAATGTCGTTGAGAGTGTGTAGTGCTGCCTGTTTGTGCTACAGTGCTGATTGGCCCCTGGAGACTGGAAAGCAGGGGCTGCTTGGGGCATAGCTGCCAAGGTTTCAGATTGCCATGTGAAACTGTTGTTGATGTATGTTGCATGTATGCTGTAGAATATATTGACGTGGAGCCTTAAATTAAAGCACTTGGAAACCAATGATTACAAAGACTCACGGAGAAAGGTGATAAAATCTAAACATCTCTGGACTTTAATAGCTGCCCATTGACAACAGCTTCCATTGGTAGAAGCCTAGCACATGCTGGCTAACTAGAGGACCTACAAAGAGGCCACTCCACAAAACGAGGAGGTGGTAGTGTGGTGAGGAATCTGCGGTTAAAAAGAGTACAGAGCAGATAGAGTATTACCAAAGGCAAGTAACTTGTTCTTCTGATGTATACTTCCAAACACAGATTCCTCACCTCAGAATAGACACTAAAGCAGTACCTCGCCGGATGAAGGTTCTCTGGAGTGGACTCATACTAAAAAGTATTACAGGGCAGATTAGGGAAATGCCCTTCCCGCCGGATCTGGCCATATTTGGAGGCCATATATATAACATAAAATGATAGATGAGTAACAGGAATCTTTTCTCACCTTGGTGTTCTGAGTGACCGCATAGACAACTTGAGCTTTGCTGTCTTTTTGATCTCAATCAAAACCACTCATTGAAAAACATCAAAGAATCTCACAGTTACCAATTGATAACTCTATACATGGTGGTAAGTACAGATCAGACTAATTTATTAGAATTTGTCAGAATGCGTGATGTAAAATGCTTTACAATTTTTAAATGTTCATTTTGTTCTATAAAATGTTTGTTGAGCCTTCTATGATAATTACTATAATTCTAATACACAAGATGTATGTGCTAATTGTACATAATAAATAACTTATCATTGTAAAATGATAGCAACTGTGCATGTCTACTCTTTCTAGCAGCCGGGGTGAAAGATTATGCATATAAAATTATTCCCCTGCAGATGAGAGTTGTCGGACTCTGACTATAAAGGAGTCCAACTTATCATAAAGAAAAGTGAGAGACACCTGTTCTCTTTTCGGTAGAGCATGCTATTCGTTTTATATTCCTGGGCCTGAGACGATCTGAGTACCCCCTCTACCCAAATTGTGAGATTTATAACAGTACTCTATGACGAATGCCAAACTTGCCATGCTAGAATGTGCTTATGATTTGAATACTTTCAGATTGAACCTGAGGAGATGTGGAGTAGTGCACTGAAAAGAAATGCTTAAATACAATTGTGTCAGCATGGAACCATGCTTTGAATCCAGCTCCCTGCTGCCTAGGTTGTGCTCCCTGCTCGAACTCCGCAACATTACAAGTGCCATCCCTGTGTTTCTCCCTCCTTCAACCCATTGTTTCCCCTTCAAGTTTGCTGCGTTGTCGCCAATCCTTTTCTCCTTTAACTATCGTTTCCCCCCCATTAATCTCGCCGTTTTTTCACCTCTTTAGCCATCGCTTTTCCTCCATTTAATCTCAGTTTTCTCCTCCTCAACCATCGTCCCCCCATGCCCCATCAATCTTAATGCCTTTTCGCCTCCTTAGCAGTCATTTTTCGCCCATCAACCTTGCTGTTTTCCCCTCCTTAACCATCTTTCTTCCCCATTAAAATTGCTGTTTTTCTCATGCTTGCCATCATTCTTCCCCATTAATCTTATGGTTTTTCGCATATAACGATTGTTTTCTCCCATGATCTCACTGTTTTTCTCTTCCTTATTCATCATTCTCCCCATGAGTCTCGCTGTGCTTTTCTCCTCCTTTCTCCTTTAACCATTGTTTTTCCCCACTGTCACAGTTGTTGTACAACCATAACCATGGCATTTTTCTTGTTTTTCTATTTCTTAAATCATTTTGCCATTTTCGCTTTTTTACTCATTGTTGGAGAGTAAGATTTGCCTTCATGGTTACCCCCACATTTTACCTGGTGTTTTGCTGTTTCTGACTAGTCTGACTGGGATCCTGCTAATCAGGAGCCCAGTCTCAGTGCTTTCTGCCCTAAATTGGTTACGTAAGTACTTCGGTACATCCCAGATTGGATACTTCTGTAACCTTTTACGTCCCTAGTATATGGTACTGAGGTACCCAGGGCATAGGTATACCCATGTTCCCATATGGGCTCAATCAAGCATGTGTTATGCCACCCATGGGAGTCCACTCAAACTAACTACAGGCCTGCCATTGCATCATGTGTATGCTGGCGATTACACAGGAGGCAGAACAAAAGATATCCTGTCACAGGGAGTTGCGACCACCTCCCAGACAGGGTTTAGTGTATTGGGACAGGGTGGGGGTACTGGCCAGCTCCTCAGAGACAGCTTGAAGGGCACACTTGGTCCCCTCCATGCATACTCCAGTTCAAACCAGTTCAGGGCGCTGTTGGCTCCCACGCTAGTGTGAAATTGGACAAGGAACATGGGAGTATCCTCCCCACCATCCAGCCCCTCCTCTGGAAGGGACCCCTAAATCATCCCAACACTCTGATCACATTGTGGTGACCGAGTCGGACTGACTGAATCCAACTTCGCTTTGGGAAACCAAGACTGCAACCGGGACGACTCCGTATGCTCTGAGTCTCATCATCCTGCAAGTCCGCTGCGTCATCTGTGTCCCTCACAGGGCATGTGGACATCCAAAGGAATCTCCCTTGGGGTGAAGGAGTCACTCTCTTGCAACTGCAAGAACCGCTGATCAGTTTGCTGGGCTCCAATGGACTCCCACAGGATCAGTAACACAGGTAAAGGTTCCACAACTCCCTCGAGGCCTGCACTGTCTTTAGACCGAGTCTGAGGTCAGTATCCCTTGTCGACACCGCTGCAACCGAGAGTACGTCCTTCTTTAAAAATGCAGCTGCGACTTACCCATTGACTTGAACTGAACATGCAGTCGGGTTCTCACTATGCACACAGCCTCCGTGGGGTTCCTGGTTACTTACCTCGGGTGGTTCCTTGAGTGCTCAGCGCTTCTACGTCTTCTGGATATAGTCTTGACTTGAGTCATGGTTTGCATACCACTGTTTTAGTATATGGTTTGTCTCCCCCTGGCGACCACTATGTATTTGTGCTACTTACCTGTTTTTATTGCCAAGTATTGTGTGCATGTGCACACCTCTGGGTAGGAGATATTTGTATATGTTAGTGAGTGTCTTATAAAAAATACCAATTTTTATAATATACTGTGTAGTCCTTTTTCACTTTATCTATATCAATAAGTTTATCTTCTGGTAAAACAAGCTGCTTTACACTCCTTCTGGACTACGCCTGAAGGCTGCTCTCCACAGCTGCCACCTACAGAGCTTTCCAAGGTTGTCTAACACCACTAAATTCACCATAAGGGTTGTCTGGTTTAATGCAGGGTGTCCACTTACATAAGTGAGCACCATATACTAAGCCAGACTCCTACAATGATAAACTCTGTTTTTGGTTGCACTGCCTCCTTCCTGCCTGAATCCTTCTCCCTCCTGCTTCCCCCTCCCACTAACCTCGTACAGCGCCCCTACCGGTTACCGATTTAATAGAGACCGCAGTACGGGAGTGCTTCCAGACACCTAAGGCAAGCCAGTCCTGTGCCCAGAGCTCATGGCCCTCATCTTGGGTACTCGCAACAACTGCAACTGCGCTTCTCCACGATCAACTGCAGGACTTTTTGTTCCTACAGCCACTGCCCCTTCGAATGTAACATAGAATCCCCCGCTCAAGCAAGAACCCCCACCACCACTGCAGCAAACTCCACCGCCTGCTGATTAACACATGTTAACTCCACAAACACGCCATCGAGATCCGGGACACTATCACATCCCTCACACCAGATGTCCTCTTCTCCACCGAAACCTGGCTCAGCCCTTCATCAGCAACTAACATCGTCACAGCCACTCCAAAGGGATGCAAGATAATTCACCAGGAGCACATCAACAAACACAGTGGTGGAACAGCCATCGTCCACAAAGAATCCATCAGCTGCATAGTGGATTTAAGTTAATTCCCTTCGGTAACGCTATATTTGGTAGAGGCACAGTCTAACCGAATATTCCTTAACTTTGAATTCTCCTCAGGCGCCAATCTAAATCCGAAACTCTTGCAGCGGTACCTCGGCGTCCCAGGAGGTGGCTTCGAACCGCTCTGCGGTGAAGTTTTCTATAGATATAATGTCAGTGTAGCCATATAAGTCCTCTCCGGTGCGCAGGCATCAGTTTCTTCTGTGAAACCTTCCGCGCCACAACATGGAACCACTACAGAAACTGGTTGTGGAAACGGTGTGGCAAAAAAGATTACAAACAACATTAATAAAGAAGAAATAACAAATGGTATATTAATACCAGGCATGGATTTGAAATAAAACCCCCAATAAAATCAAAGAAACACAGGGCTACATGAAGCTCTACGCCCTGGTGAATAATACCCCATATGAGGGAAGAGCCCATACACTCGGGAGACCATTCATCAATGGTAATAAATGGCATGGAAATAGCTAAACAGAACCTACAACAACAACACCAGGTTGTTTGTTAAATCACACATTACTTGATAAATTGACAGTACCAATGTCAAAGTGTGATGATACCAAGAAAACTTTCATAAAAAGAACAAATAAACTAACACTGCTCACCGGTGTATCATCCAGAGAGAAAGAGAAAACACTCTCCCACCCTACCAACCACACACAATCCAAATGGATGTTATTGCAACATCTAACAAAAGCCAATTGTCCAGGTGAAGGAATTTACTTAGCCCCAACATAGACTGAGATAGTGATCACTGGTATATAACCCAGTACTGAAAGGGTATAATCCTTATCTCAAAGGTAATTCGCAGAGCGGGAAGCATGGGCAGAGGGTTAAGGAATCTGCGGCTATGCTGTGCCTGTACCAGATATAGCATTACCAAAGGTAAGTAACTTTTACATCTGCTAGTGACAGCTAGCCGCAGATTCCTCAACTTTGAATTAAATACCAAAGCCCCACCCCACTGGAGGAGGGTCTGCAAACTAATCCTACAAAAGTTCTCAAAGAGAACTAGCCGGTCGAAACTAACAACCAACAAAATGTATGTAGGAATAGCAGAACAAGAGATAGGCTTCTAATAGAATCCATGATCACTGTCACAGAACAAATATATATATATATGTATATATATCTATATAAAACTTATAAGTCAGAGAGAATCAGCCCTTGAAGGAAAAACGGTTTAAACCCCTGAAGAACCATCTGACGGATGACAAACATTAACCCCAGTCCCCCAAAGGGGAAGAAAACTTGATGGCCAAAAAGGGTCAAATGCATGATAAAAGTCATGAAATTCTGCTTTTTTCTTGACAATAATAGGAAAAAAGTACTGTCCTAATACAATCCCAAAACAGGACTTTCAGAACTCATTTCAAGGGAAAGATGAACAACACCTGCTTGGTATAAATAATTTAGTTTGGACAAAATGAATATTCATATTCATCCTATGCACAAATTGTATACCATCTTGCCACAAAGATTCGTATATAGACGTAAGTATATATACAAACATAAATATGTCACAAGATACTTTGATTGGCTTGGCAATTAACAGGATTTTGTAGTGTAGTTCCTAGTTTCCCACTAGGCCCTGCGCATTGGAATAACATAAACAGTAGTATCGACGTAGAAGTGCGGATCTTCCAGGCCTCTACTGACTATGCTAAACTTAATTGGGTGTGTTACCAACAAGCTCAGAGGTCACTGGAAACTTTCTTCTCTGCATAGGAAGTGATCAGCTTCCCTGGCACAGACAAGAAGGGATTCAGCTTTCCAACAACCGTGCAACATGACAACTTTGCTCCTCAGATTAAGAGTCAATCTCTAGGGTCGTGTGAAACAATAGACATGTATTTCACTCAGTCAGATTAGTGCAGTTTACTTTCACGAGATGTAGAGAGTAGAGAGACGGGCGTTTGTCAATAAAGGGTTAACATTTATTGAACAGTCTTTCCTCTCGTACAAGAGAAATGTATTGCCACAATTGCAAGACTTGTTATGATAAAAAGTACGTACAGTAAGATAAGTATTGCGAAATAATACTGTAAAAGCATTGATATGGTTTCTTAGCCATACAATGGTTTAAAAGTAATAAAACATATATACAGTCATATATACATTAGGCTAAAATACTCAACTGGTGCTTCTAACTACGCCTACCCCAGTGTGCCTGACCTAAGCCTAACACGTGGAAGGGGAGTAAGTAAGTAGCTTTAAGTTAAGTTGGTTTTGCCAAGGTTTGCTTCAAGAATTCTCATCTAAGGGTTTAGTCAACACCATACCTCTGAATAGAATGATGGAAGTCTGGTATTTCCTTCAGCAGGAACTCGGTATCCCAGTCACCCGCGAGGGCAGACTAGAAGCGCTGGAGCTGGATTTCTCTGTTCAGCGCGTCGAGGAGGAGGAGGGACAGGGTCCGCGGGCAGCTTGGCGTCTGCTGGGCTCTTCGCAGAGGGACGGCTGTTCAGCTCCTAAGCTCACCACACCATCGTTCGCGCTTTAGCAGCGATAATGGTATCAGTAGCTTCACCAACAGCAGCGGGGCAGCAGGCTGCAGCAGCAGGCTGCATACAGCATACAACAGCTAGCAACAGGGTAGCAGGCTGCAGCAACAGGCTATTGCTTAAGGCAACGTTGGTAATATTTATACCTGACAGGTGCCTGGTTTGACGCAAGTTTGCTGGACATAAGACGTCAATTAAAGATGTCACTAGGAAGTGAGAGCTATCAGTTGCTCATTAGAGTTCCATTACCAATCAAAACACAGCAAGCGGGGATTTCCAGGTTTGCTGAGTTTTTATCTTGTTGAAGAACTCGGAGTGTTAATCTAGGAATATCAGATAGTGACTTCTGCTCTGTCATTGCACTAATTGGTTACAAAGGAAGTGGCAGAAACTATTCTGGAATGTGGCTCTGTTCGTGTGAGGCCAGAGATGACTTTCTGAATATCGCACTTGAACGGTTATGCCAATATAGGGAATAAATGGATTTATAGCCGAATAGGGGCATAAGGTCGCAGTATCGATCAGGAACCTAGATAAACACGCAACACCCACTCCACGTTTTCATGTCCATCAAATTACTAAAACTAGAACAATAGGATGCATGTGTAACATTGCCCACCCCAAAATACATAAATGCATTCGAAATAGGCGTATAATGTAATACGTGAAATTTAGGTACTGTACGTTTTTTGAAGCATAGAAATCATTCAAAAATTATTGCATATGAAATCAATGAACGATTATGCAAAAAGAATTACACATGAAATATCTCTGAACAGAAGAAGGGCGAGATAAATCATCACATATAAATGCATTGCAATAAATGTGCTAGAGGCTGATGTAATTTTGTTATGTCTCTAGATGTGTTTAGAAATAGAAGTGTGAAGCTTCTGTTCTCTAAGAATAGTTTTTACCTTAAGCAAAGAATTGTTCGTGCCAAAAAAGGTCAATATTAAAAAATGTCCAATTCAAAAAAATGAATGCTTGAACGGGAAAATAGAGTTCCAACGCTTTTAGCAGTTTTTGTTGATCAAAACTGAAGGCCGAATTCAGAGTTCATGGGAACGCTGTGTGTCGGAAAGCTTCTCCAAAGTTATTGTTTCTGTACGGGTGAGAACATCGTATCAGACAGGCTCTCAAAGAATTGGTCTACAAAATCAGGTGACAGTTCAACCAAATTCGATAGCGCTGTAACTTGGCAGGTGTGAGAATGATTGCTGTCATCATAGTAAGGATCAGCAATGCTCACAGATGGTCGTACCTGGGTGATGTTTTTGTCACTCGCTTCACTGTTACCACCTAGTCGTAGTACAGGAGTCTCAACGAATGCCGTCATCAGGATTGGTAGCCGCTGGGGACAACACAATGCGTGAGCCGTTATTGGACTGAGCAAAGTATCGACGTCCATTGGTACTGCTGATGGAAGTGAAAGACAGATGTCCAACACGCATTCATCTCCGCATAGCATACATCGAAGTACCGGTAAGATACAGTTCTGCCATATAGGTCTGAATGAAAGGAACCAGGCCATGTTTAGATCTCTCAGCCTGGCCAATCCGAGGACGTTAGTTATCCTGTCCCGGTAGCGCATTGCTAAGATTGTCTCTTCCATTCCCATGGGAGCTATGTCTGAGTTTCGGCTTGCCATAACGAAGCAGGAGGGTCAAAAATAAAATCCCTGCTACAAGTCCCAAAAATAATGGTATGCCGCCAAAAACAGAGTGTACAAAATTAGGAACGATTCCCAAAATTGCCTGAAAAGGTGTTAGCAGTCCCGTAAAAATCGTCTTAAATATGCCTGGAATGCTTGTGGCACTAGACATGTTAAGGAGTTGGCTGAGCATTTCTACGAAATGCACGGGGCAATTTGTTGATAAAAGTTCATGAACTTCAGTAGCTGTCCTTGCAACTAGAAGATCATACGTCTCTTTTGATGACGTTATAGGCACTGTTGTCTGCAAAAGCACAGACTTCATTTTGCTTAAAGTATCAATTCGTATAGAATAGAGATTCAGACGAGGCCAGATGGGAGTCACTGTGTCTGCAGGCCCACTCGGGAACAATGCCTGCATACAGCATTTGACCATGGATGTTACGCTTACTAGATAACTTTCCCTGGCACAAGGCCACAACATCTGTGATCCGTTCTAAGAATGTAACTCCTGTTCGCCAGTTGCATAAAGAAGGGCTCTATCTGAGTTGCAGGTGTGACTAGCTGGTGGCATGAAAGGTTGTTAGAATTTCCATCACATGCTCCGTGTAAATTAATACCCTGACACAAAAGTGTACCGCTCAGTGAATGTTTACAGTTGTCACCACTAAGAAATACATGTTTGTCGCTGTCACTATAGCAAGAATGTGTGTATGGTAATTTCCATTCGGATTTTACATATCCTTTACACAACTGTTCATACTGGCCAGCAGGTATGTATTCAAGGCATTTTTTAAATCGGAAAGTTGTTATCGGAATAGTGATAATTCCGTGTATTATCCATTCAATGACAGGACTCTCTGACATTGTCAATGGTAATCTCTCAAGTTTTTCGATGCTCAGGATTGTATAGTCTGCTCCTTTCTGTGCCAAACTGATCTGTTTATCAGTAAGGTTAAAAATGGAAAATAATGACGTTGTGTTGATTAAACGCCAAGGCACATAGCCTGAACGAAGATTTTGCAGCGTCCAGCCCAATTCTATAATAGAACGTAATTGAGATTGGCCATGTTGTAACATTAGCAAGTCTCTATCTATCACATCAAAGGCAGAGGATACAATATTGTCCAACGAATATATTTTGGAAGACAGAGTCCTTAACCCATTGTCCACTACAGAAAGTGATTTCTCCAAATTAATACGATCAATTTCTCGTATTTTTTCAGCTGTTTCAATTTGTTTGACTTTCCAAGCCTCGTTGTAAGCAGCATAGATACTGGTCGCTATGAAAAGCTTTTGACGCTGTTTGCGTGGTCCAAGAATGAAATCGCGCAAATCAGCACCATCTTTTAGTAAAGACAAGTGTTGCTTAATTTCAGCCAGTGTGGATGATGTTAGCCATTCAAGGCAGAGTTTCCCTACACTGTATGTTGTTATTATCCCTGGATGTTGTCTCTGGGAATATCTCGGGTCTAGTCCGGTCATTTTTAACCCCTGTGTTTTATTCAGGAATCTATCTTGACAGCTGTTTGTGTCAGTAGGCCAGATTAACCACTTTTTCCAATCAGGATGTGTTCTGTTAAAATGTAAAATTTGTGACATGTCTAACTCAATATCTGCAGTTATATTTTCAGGTATTGGATTTGGAATAGACGGTGTTTTAAGGTCTTTGATCTTAGCTAGGCCAAGACAGGATGTTTGGTGTATTGTGTCATTTAAAAACAACATTTGTTCTGGTATCATGCAGGTTCTGAATAGTGCTTCAAGGCCTTGTACCGGCCAATCTTTTGTACCCCAAATTGTTTTCGTTTCAATGTTATTTTTCCAATAATCAAAACCAAATGTCATCATTTTGTCATAAAATGCTTCTGAATATATCAATTTAGAATTTGTCAGCATTGTTTGCATCCCTGTTTTATCTAACAGTTTGTAATAAAACGTTTCTGCATCACTAGTGTTAAACCCTGAGAAGTATTTGAATCTCTCAAAAAATGCTTTAGAACTGCTTTTAGGTGGTGTAGCACAATGTTCCCATTGATTATACATAAAAACATTTCTAGGCTGTGCAGATTTATGCGAGTAGTGATCACCATAGTGTGTGTAACAGAATAACTGCTCATAACTAGATGAACCTTGTAAATAATCATGATCTGTGAATCTAGCTGACATTACTAAATCAGACATCATGTCATTAATACTGTTAAAGTCCCAATCATCAGAGAATGTACTAGGTTTTACAAAGTCACTTAAGGAAACCTTCAGTTGACGAGGATACTTCAGGAATTCGACTGGACCATATATTTCATAGTCTGTTTTCTCCCATACTACCCCACCAGGT
This sequence comes from Lissotriton vulgaris, assembly GCF_964263255.1. Taxonomy (NCBI): domain Eukaryota; kingdom Metazoa; phylum Chordata; class Amphibia; order Caudata; family Salamandridae; genus Lissotriton; species Lissotriton vulgaris. Next base: position 1,701,087,597 of record NC_141687.1, read on the forward strand.
ATTGGAATTGATGTGACATTTACTGTTGACAGTTCTCTTTTCTTCACGTGGGATGATCTGTGTGGTTTCAGGACTAGGTTGATGTTCTGACTTGCTGTGTCCATTGTAATATATTTTCCCTCAATGAATTTTCCCAAACAAAGTACCATGATGAGCCAAAGCAGGAGGAAAAATACACCTAGACCGAACCAGAACTCTAACCAAGGTGAAATAAGGTAGATTTCCTTTAGTTGATGAAAGAGTTCCGTTGCTTTTTCTTTAAAAGTCTTTCTTGTTTCTGGCATCACTTCGGGGTCGTTTTGATCTTCAGAGAAGTTGTCGAAGTTGATGAAATAACCAGAGGCAGTTCTGTCAATTGATGGGATTGTTCTTTCAATCTGTCTCTTGGTAGCACTTTCTGATGCCACATTAGTGTAGACTGGTGTTGTTTCTTGACGAACTGTTTCAATCTGTGTCTCAAGAGGCACGAGTTCCATGGCATTATTGCATAGTGCTTCACCGTGCACGGCAGGCTGATCGAATGTGATTAGTCTTTCAGTTTGAACCTCTTGGATTGTTGCAAGTTTGGGTATTCTGTTGTTTCTTGGGAGTCCACTGGGCCTACTGTTGATTATAGGCCACATGCTTGTGGTTTTACCATGTCAATGGACACGACTCTGTTCTCCTTTTTACCAGCAAGGGGCGGTAGTACTACTGATCTTGTTCCGGTGACTGCCAAGACAGGTACTGCTTTTCTGTAAGAAGGCCCAAATTCCTTCTTAACCGCGATCTTTTCTCTGACTAGATCCCCAATCTTTGGAATCCAGACAGGCCTTGCTGGGGCTGTTGCTTGTGGTGCCTCGTCAGTGGTAGATGGCTGTTGCTTTAACTTTATGTTGCTTAAGGATTTTCTTATTTCATTCAGTTCCTGTAAAACAGCCAAACGATCTTTGATGTCAAAGTCTGTTGTTTTTTCTTGTACCACTGACATCTGACTATCGAGGTCCTGAATGTTCATTCTAATTCCGAACAATAGTTCGTATGGGCTGAAACCTTTTAGAGAATTTCTTGGCAAGTTATTAAGACTAGTCTGGACACTTATTAAATGTTTGACCCACCCAGCGCCTGAACCTAATACCTTCGCTGTTATAGATCGCTTTATGTCCCGTTTTTTTCTTTCAACCACACTATTCCCTTCGGGGTGCGACGGACAAGAATACTGCAACCCAATTCCCATGCTGGCCATGGCCTCTTTATAAGCTCGAGAGCTGAAAGCAGGACCCTGGTCAGAATGGAACGTGGTAATTGCGTATATGCCGATATGGACTCGCAGATCTCTCTTGTAACAGTTCTAGCGTCAGCTGAGCGCAGGAGGCTACATTATTTAAGTGTGTTTAGCCTTAACTGTGTACAATGGGACGCGCTTCTCTTCTTTGATTGCGCCGATAGACCGCCTTATGCTGTCTAGCAGGGATCCTGAAACTACACTGGCCTGTTCATTACTGCGATCTCTGTTGCAGTTTTCACAATTTTGAGCAAAACATTGAATATCTATACTCATTCCTGGCCACCAGTACTCTGATTGTAATTCTTTCAGAGAAACCTTAATTGTTTGGTGTCTCAGACCCAACCCCATGTGTGCTTCCAGTAAGAGGAAGCCCCTCCTGCTCCTGTTTGGAATTACTCCGTCCCCCACTCCAGGGATTCGAGCAAAAGGAACGGAGTTTGCATCGATTATGTATGCATAATTGAGTGGATAGTTTACGGGTAGTGCTGCACAGTCGCCTTTTACGGTCGTTTTTACTGCCAGCATGGTTTCCCCGTCTATGTATTTTTCTGTACGCTTTTTTGTGGCTATGGAAGCCGGTTTAGTTGCTTCCGCTGTGGCTGTATTAGCCAATGAATTCCCTGCAACGTGAACGCCATCACGTTGAAGACTCTGTGCGTGAATCACGTGAGTCTTTTGTAGTTCTTTGTGTAAAAGAGCTACCTGTTTCCAGAGCGAGCAATTTATGCTTTATTGTGGCACCTGTGTCATCTTTGTAATCGTTTTCAATCCAACTCTGTAGTTTATTGTTGTAAGAGTTGACGCAAAAATGAGAATCGCACACGATAAGTGTCGGGAATTCACGTTCTGCATTTTCGAGCGCCATCTTTAAACATCTGATTTCAGTTCTCTGAACCGAACAGTTTCTTACAGATTCAGTTTTTGTTACTTTCGGTCTGAATTTACCGCACAGCCAACGACCTTTAATGTTCGCACATGCTGCATCGTAGGATTTTCTCTCTACGTTGAAATGCTGTACAAATCCATCTGTATAGATTATACAGGCGTATTGTGGGAGAGGCAGAAGTTCGATTGGCAGAGGATATTCTTCTTCATATTCTAAATCATTCAGTTCTTCGAATTGTGGGGCGAAATAGTATTTTACGTCTTCCGCTCCTAGAGAATCTACACACTGTATCCATTTCGGATCCAGTGACACTGTAGGCAGGTTTACTGGGCTGAATAGCGCCTCGAAGGCGGACTACGCTGTAAGGATATTAATCCGTTTGCCGTGTGCTGGTTCTCGTTCATTTGCCAATGCGATTTGCACTGCTTTCACAGTTCTTTCTGTGTGACTGAATGCTTTTTCTGCTTGTGTGTACAAGTGAGATTTAATTGAAATTGGTACCTTTTCTCCCTCATTTGAGGTTAGGTATGTGAATCCGCATCTTCCTGGGATGACTCGGATTACAAGATCACGTGTGTTGTCACGTGTATCTAATTTTGTTTTTGCTAACATGTCTGTTTGCAGTGATCTCAAAATTTCTGTGTGTTTTTGAGTCCAATTGATTTGTTTAAAATCAGGTTTAATTAGTTCGTAGAGAGGTTTAACCCTCTCTGCGTAATTTAGAATGTATGTTCTTCCTGAAATTCAGAAAACCTAGAATGGATTGTAAATTCTTCAGCGTTTTTGGAGCTTGGAGTACAGCGCACTTCTCTAAGAAGTTGTCAGCTAGGCTTTTCCCTTCACTTGATAATTCGTACCCTAAAAATAGTACTGTCAGATGGGCAATTCGAGACTTTTTAAAGTTGAATTTGTAACCCTCTGCTGCGAACCCAAGTATAATGGTGTTCACTCTTTTCAAGTGAGTATCCAAGTCATCGTCTGTGAGATAGATATCATCTACGTAAGATAATGCCTCATCATCATATATTTGTAGTAACTCTGTTACCCTAGCTGAGAATAGTCCTGGGCTGTTCTTGAACCCCTGTGGGAGTCGACAGAATTTTTTCTGCGACCCAAATGCAGAGAAAGTGGTCAAATATCTGCTTTCTGGTGCAATGTTTTGACAAAAGAAACCATTAGATATGTCTAATGTTGTTTTATATTTTTTCCTAACTATGTTATTCATTAGGGCTGCACTATGCGAGTTTTGTACTGCAAAAGTTTTGCAACATGTATTAAGATGTCTGTAGTCCAAAACTAGACGATATGAATTGTCTGGCTTGGAGACAGGAAACAAAGGATTGTTCATTTGAGAGGTGCATGTTTCAATCACCCCCTGGTATTCAAGTTGATCTAAGATCTCCCTAACTTGTTTTTTAGCTTCTTGCTTTATGGGATACTGCCGTTGGGCAGTTGGTTCACTTTTTAATTGGATTTTGTGAGGAGTTGAGTCCTCATCCCATCCTACATGATTTTTATATAATGCAGGTGCCCATTTCCTTGCATATGTATATTTTTTGTGAATCGGAATGAGATTCGAGAAGGCAGGCATAATCATTTCTTCGCCACGAGGGCACTCCCTGACAAACTCCGGGGGCCAATCTTTTTCAGCTAACAGAATATCATAGCCTTTTGAGAGCTTATCCCAAAATAGACCTCTTATTTTCCTAGTCTTATCACCCTCTATACGCAATGTTATTTCGGATATTTTATGGGGCTCGCTAAGTCTGGTGTCGGCAGTTTCAACCTGAATGTATTCATTCGTGTCCACTGTCTCCAGATGACTCATCAAGATCTTGCGCGCTATACTGATTTCTGCTGCACTGTCCAACATTTTCAATGCCCACTCCCCGTTTTTCAACTGTGTCCTCAGTATTCTCGGCATGGTTGATTACTCTAATACTAGCTAACTTCTTTTTCTGAAATTGAGATTTTTTACTCTGAGCAGGTTCCTTGTCTTTGGACTTGGTGTGCTCTCCTGGGTCTGACCGTCCGCTTCTTTCCGAATTCTGTGGAAAAGATTGAGAGGGACGTGTATCAATACTTAGATATCTATCAGGTTTTTTCAGATTATCCCTATTTCTAAGGTTATATCTTTTCTCAGAGGGCTCCCTCTGGGGAGACTGGCGTTCTCGAGTCGGAGTTCTTTCCCTCCGTCGAGGAGACCTTCCTCTGGACTGGAAAACTTTTTCCTTGGGAGTGGATTGTTTATTTCCATCCCAGCTCTTTTTAGGAGTGTTTGAATTATTTTTAAATAATTTTACTAACTCTCTATATGCTTTTGTTAACTCTCCTATGTTAACTAAGAGTTCTTCTTTAGACATTTTTGCAATGTCAGGATGTGGTGTGTAGCTGGCTAGAACCGGCCACGTTGCTCCTGGTCTACCTTGTGGACCGAGCCTGGTAATGTGATCATTATGTTTTAGGGCGCCATTAAACCAGAGCAGGTGCTCTTGAAATTTAAGTGGAATTTCAATCTCCTCGAAAGGAGCGTACTCTTACAGATGTTCCTCTATTTTGTAATAATGAAACTCTTTTGTTGTAGCGTTTGCCGCTGGAAAGTTTATCCATGAATAGAATACCTCTGTCTGCCGATACTCGTGAGCCTCTATCACGAAAATTACTGTACCACCTTGTGGTGTCAGTCCGTTTTCTATAAGTTTTAAAGTTATAGATTTTCTTAAGTGGACCGGGATGATAATTGCACCCGGGTCTGTGTATTCGGGACCATGCTGAGTCGCATCTGCTGCGGCCCCAGTGCTCCGTTTTCTCCTGGCATTTTTAAAATGCAAGGTTTTGCAGAGTTGGTCTCCAAGGAGACAAAGATTAGGTGCACAATATTTTGGAACACTGTATCCTTCAACGTTGAATAAACCAGAGCTTTACATAGGAATCTCTTCCTACTAAGGTCGGGCGGATTTACCCTTTCACCCACTCCAGACGTCTATTGGAGTATTTACGGGAGAAAGGGGTCTGTGTGAAAAATGCACGACTGAGTTACTCTAACGTCTTGCGTTAGTTTATCGCCTTACCAAACGTTTGGGCGCCATGTAGTGTAGTTCCTAGTTTCCCACTAGGCCCTGCGCATTGGAATAACATAAACAGTAGTATCGACGTAGAAGTGCGGATCTTCCAGGCCTCTACTGACTATGCTAAACTTAATTGGGTGTGTTACCAACTAGCTCAGAGGTCACTGGAAACTTTCTTCTCTGCATAGGAAGTGATCAGCTTCCCTGGCACAGACAAGAAGGGATTCAGCTTTCCAACAACCGTGCAACATGACAACTTTGCTCCTCAGATTAAGAGTCAATCTCTAGGGTCGTGTGAAACAATAGACATGTATTTCACTCAGTCAGATTAGTGCAGTTTACTTTCACGAGATGTAGAGAGTAGAGAGACGGGCGTTTGTCAATAAAGGGTTAACATTTATTGAACAGTCTTTCTTCTCGTACAAGAGAAATGTATTGCCACAATTGCAAGACTTGTTATGATAAAAAGTACGTACAGTAAGATAGGTATTGCGAAATAATACTGTAAAAGCATTGATATGGTTTCTTAGCCATACAATGGTTTAAAAGTAATAAAACATGTATACAGTCATATATACATTAGGCTAAAATACTCAACTGGTGCTTCTAACTACGCCTACCCTAGTGTGCCTGACCTAAGCCTAACACGTGGAAGGGGAGTAAGTAAGTAGCTTTAAGTTAAGTTGGTTTTGCCAAGGTTTGCTTCAAGAATTCTCATCTAAGAGTTTAGTCAACACCATACCTCTGAATAGAATGATGGAAGTCTGGTATTTCCTTCAGGAGGAACTCGGTATCCCAGTCACCGCGAGGGCAGACTAGAAGCGCTGGAGCTGGATTTCTCTGTTCAGCGCGTCGAGGAGGAGGAGGGACAGCGTCCGCGGGCAGCTTGGCGTCTGCTGGGCTCTTTGCAGAGGGACGGCTGTTCAGCTCCTAAGCTCACCACACCATTGTTCGCGCTTTAGCAGCGATAATGGTATCAGTAGCTTCACCAACAGCAGCGGGGCAGCAGGCTGCAGCAGCAGGCTGCATACAGCATACAACAGCTAGCAACAAGGTAGCAGGCTGCAGCAACAGGCTATTGCTTAAGGCAACGTTGGTAATATTTATACCTGACAGGTGCCTGGTTTGACGCAAGTTTGCTGGACATAAGACGTCAATTAAAGATGTCACTAGGAAGTGATAGCTATCAGTTGCTCATTAGAGTTCCATTACTAATCAAAACACAGCAAGCGGGGATTTCCAGGTTTGCTGAGTTTTTATCTTGTTGAAGAACTCGGAGTGTTAATCTAGGAATATCAGATAGTGACTTCTGCTCTGTCATTGCACTAATTGGTTGCAAAGGAAGTGGCAGAAACTATTCTGGAATGTGGCTCTGTTCGTGTGAGGCCAGAGATGACTTTCTGAATATCGCACTTGAACGGTTATGCCAATATAGGGAAAAAATGGATTTATAGCCGAATAGGGGCATAAGGTCGCAGTATCGATCAAGAACCTAGATAAACACGCAACAATTTCACTGGCTAATAACTACTGCTAGTACGCAAAAACGTATAAAGATTGCCTCCGTACAGCCTTCAGGGCCATAGTCCGACAGACTGAACACAATTTCAAGCTCTGAATAAGCTCAAACACCAAGAAAACTGAGAAAAAAGAATCAACCACATCTTTGATTAAAACCTTTTTCTTTTTCCCTCTTTTTTTAAACAAATATGTGTAACACATATAATTGTCATGTATACATAACTAACTAGAACTGAGAAACCAGTTTCAAAAGCACTTTTGAATAATATTGATAAAGATAACACAACTAAAAGTGCAGCTTTGAAATATCTTATAAAATAAATCCTTGTCAACAACAGGCACATACAACATCTGTGATACAAGACAATATATGAGACAGTAGCACATTATATCAGGTATATACCTTATATCAAAAAGAACTACTCTGAAATAAGAGGATCAGCAAAATACACAACCCAGAGAGAAAGGGAAATACTAGGTCAGGCCTCCCAATAGTCTCTATCCTCCTACTTATAAAGGAAGGGGCTGTGCTACTACCATTGATTTTATTTTTGTATCATCATCGTTGGGTCCCACCATATCGCCCTCTAGGACTTTAGATCATAACCCTTTGACTCTGGGGTTGTGAGTACAGGGTCCTAAGTTAGTACAAGGTAGTAGGATGGTGGGGACAATTTCGCCAACTGATCAGGGGAGGCACCTGCAGTGGTCGCAGGTGGACATCAATGCTTTTAGTTCATCCCTTTTCTAAGCGCGGCAACAGGAGATTCTGAAGTGCTTAGATATAGCACCCTCAGAGGAAGATGTAATTAGTTCCTTTGAGGCCATAGCAAAGTCAGTCACTGTTCTTTTAACTGCCCCAGCGGCTACTCCCAATTTTTTTAGTCCAAGACAGTGTGTGTTCTTAGGCACTGAGGAAACTTTAAACAGCTCTGAAAGAGATTCCTCGCAGTATATCAATGGAAGCCATTTGCCACAATAATTACAAAAAAGCACTCAAGGAACGGAGGTCTTCATTACAAAAACATTCACTAGCCTGAACTTGGTTCAGGCTAGTGAATGAAAAGATAGCTCCCTCTTTTGAAAAGTCATCAACAGACCTTGTTTTTCTGAACAGGGCAAACCGACCATATGTCATCACATTACACAGGACCGGTGGAAGAATCATTACCAGGCGTTACAATCACGGGGAGGGAGATCATTATAGCAATGACTGGGAGCTCCTCCCATGTGATTCACAGATTAACTTTCATCTAGAAGAGGTTAAAATTGGTATAGAGGGACTGACCAAGAATAAGGCCCCGGGCCCAGATGGGATTCCCCCCTAACTTGTTCGGGAGTAACAGATGTGTGGGCCCGGTCTTGACTAGGGTTTTGAATGTAACAGTGTTATCTGATATGCCCCAGTCTTGGTCCACTGCTATCATCGTCCCTATTTATAAGAAGGGGGATAGGCATAACCCAATTGCTACCGACCCATATCCCGGATAGATTTGACTGTCAAGGTTATGGAACGGGTCTTATTAAATAGGTTAGTGGAGTGGGTGGATAAAAAACAAATTATCTCGGAAGATCCAATATGGCTTCCAAACATGCAAATCTACAGTGGGCCAATGCCTTAACCTATTTACTGATATCAAAATATACAATCACCAAAGCAGGATCCATATATCTAGATTTTATGGATCTCACTGCAGCGTTTGAGAGGGGGAACCGCAGTAAACTGTGGTCGCTGTTAGATGAATTAGGTGTGGAGCGAGCAATAATAAACGCCCTGATGACTCCATATGCCAAAGAGGATATGCGAGGAAAAATTTAGGAACCCGGTAGAGCAAGAGGCAGATTAACTGAGGGGCGGTTTGCGCCCATCTAAAGCCTCATGAACACTGCCGCCTGGAATTCACAGATTGCCAGTGCGACCAGCTCCCTTTCAGTGAAGAGGTCGGCCTGTGGGGCAGTAAAGCTTATAATTGAAGCTTAGGGGCCTGGTGGCTGAGATGTGCAGCGGGAACGCCCAGATAAGAACTGCCTGATCTCAATATGGCGCCCACGCAGGACTTGCATGACCTCAATATGGCGGCAGCCGCTTATTTAGTCGAGGGACTTTGCAAGTAGTTTAGATTAATGCTGTTTTTTTCTGCCTCCCTGTAACCATCCTCCAGCCCTGTGCCTCTGCCTACCTACTCCTCTGTGCTCAGAGCAACCTGAGGGGAAGTGGGAAAGCCATGAGATGAAAAAGAATACTCAATCGGACCAGGAGCTCTGTGAGAAAAATCTCCAGTTCCACCTTTCATAAAACTATAAACGTGGGGTCTTCTGAAAATTACTTATTACCATTCCACATCGAAAATAACTAATTTGTTAGCATCCACCAATTGTTATAACCAGCAGGGCTGCTAGAGATGAGCATAACACGTTACCACAGGGATCCTGCTCAAATGCCCAACACTCACTACTTCTGCTTGGAATGGGGAAGATCTGCAGACTTTGGAAATGTCCCTTCCACCTATCCTTTTCAGCACTCCTGACCTGGGGCGAGCTGGAGAATTAGGTGGACGGCGCTTCCCAGTAACACCGTGAACGGTGCTCTCGATGGAACTTTGACGATGCCCCCTAGGCGGAATCCATAACGGTCTGTACTTACCCCAGTGCCCCAGCAACCTTGGCCGATGCCCAGTGGAGCTGTCCTATGCAGCTATAGAGGAGTTTGGCTCTGGTTTTTTCCCCGGCCGTCACCTACCCAGCCGATCATCAGACATTGTTTTCCTTGTCTCCCTGTTGTGTCCACCCGCATTCCTTACCCCTGTTTACCGTCCCCCTCTACCTTTCACTCCCCTTAAGACATGTGTATGCGCTAATTACCCATATTATGGTGTAATCTCATCTTTTTCTCCTATGTCTATACTTAGCAATGTAAGTTTATAACCTGTAACTCCCTGATCCTCATGTAAAGCGCTCTGATACCTCGGGATCTAGCCAGCGCTATATAAAACTTTGCAAATAAATAAATAAACAAATATGCCCATACCTTTTTTATATACACTGTATATCAATGGGCTAGAATCTGCCTTGATTTCCTTGCAGGCCAATACCAGGCAGTAGACCAGTACCAGTTCTGCTGTATGCAGAAGATGCTGTGCTAAAAGCATGCAACCAAAGAGCATTGCAAGTTTTAATCAATGAGTTTGTGTTCTTCATGAATGGGCTGGATCTGTCCCCCAACTACCCAAGTCGTTTGTGATGGAAGTGGGTTGTCGAGGGAATAGCACAAAATCCTACACGGCAGGCACTTTTAGCATTGCCAAAGTTCCAGCCTTTACATACCTCCGCGTTTTATTTGATGCCAAATTAAATTGAAATAACCTGAAGGAAAATAATATAATGGATATGAAGAAAGCTAAGGGAGCCCTTACAAACTATGCAAACAGATTAGGTACATGGTCACCTGGGGTAATTCTAAAATGATATCAATCTGTATCTCTAAGGTCTTGTACGAGAGCGAGATCTGGGCAAGGCAGTGGTTGAACTATAGACGACACATAAATAAGTCCCTCAGGGTAATCCTGCATACTCGGTTCACAAAGAAATCGGGGTGAGGTATATCACTGACTTAGTTGCAGTCAAGACCCTGCTTTACTGGGTGAATATTTGGTCCAACGAGGAGGCCTCCTTTAATCAAGCGGTAATTTTGGATTGCCTTTCATTAGATCATGCCCTCAAAATCCCCTGGCTAAGATACATCAACGAAATACTCAGTGCTCTAGGAAGATCAGACACTTTTTATAAATTATAGAACAAAGAAGAGAGAGGATAAAAAACGAATTAATGAACTTACCTCTTAGAAAGCTAGTGCCGAGTGAGAAGGAAATGAACTGATTAAGCTGACAATTAAAGCACATGCCTTAGTTAAATCAGTGTTGGGAATAGAGCATTACCTCACTATTTTAACCAGCACTCATGATCGTTTTTTAATCACCCGTTTTAGAGTTAACATTTTTCATCATTTAGTGGCCTCTCCTGGCTCTGTAGCACGAGCGGAGGATAGAGGGCCCTGTGGCTGCAACAATCGGTCTCCAGCGGATACTTTACACTTTGCCTTTTTATGCAAATGATTTACGATCCTAGGCAACTATCTTGAACCCTATTTAAAAGAAATGGAATTTAGACAGGCTCGAATTGTACTTTTGAACATGCAACTTAAGCAGCATGAACGCACTTTATTCGTGGTTATGCACTTTCTAAGAGAAATGATAAAATCAATAAAATCCAGATATGATTGAGACAGAGAGGGGTATTCGTGAACGGTCCATGCAGACATGGGACTTTGGGAATTAGTTATCACATACAGTCATGAATAAGTCAGAGGTCTTTCAGGATGAGAGTATATTGTCGGTTGTCATTTTAGAGTTACATTTTTTTAATGAATTTTATCCTGTTTCAATATATTGTATCGTTTATGGCTGTGTTCATTGCAGAATAAAGACTGTTTAGTAATAATAAAAATAATAATACTACGTCACCAATCCAAACCGTAGTTAACTTGGCATAAGAAAATGCTGTCCGTCAAATGGTGGCCTAAAGAATGGATATCACAAGAAAAAACAGTCATGATTCCCCACAAGAGGAGAAATGCTGAAAGTAACAAAAACATCCTCTCCAGAAGACGGAAAATGTATATGAGACAGAACCATGGGCCCGATGTAGGTAAATGGGTTTTTCCGATTTCAAAATACCGAGGCGGGCCGAATCGGTATTCTGAAATCGGAAAACGAGATGTAGGAAAAAAACACCGAAAAAATACCGAATCGGTCGGCATCGGTATTGTGATTCGATACGTACCGAATCGGCACGGACCGAATCGGAAAGTACCGATTCGGCTACCACCGAATCGGAAATTACCGATTCGGCAAATACCGAATCGGAGGTCGGAATACACCCCCATGGCCAAAATGCCCATAGGAATGCATTGAACAATCCGAATCGGTAAAATCCGAATCTGTAAGATCTGAATCGGTAAAATCCGATTCGGTAAAATCCGAAACAGCCAATGAGGTGGATCCACCCTCCCCCACCCAAGCAGGGAGTGGCTACCCAGGCAGGTGCAGCTCACAGTGAGCAGCAGTGGGAGCAGGAGCCAGAGAACTGTGGATAGCAAGATGGCAAGCACCAGTGAGAGCCAGAAGGGTGGCCAGAAGAGAAAGCCCAAGTTTAGTAGCACGGAGCTGCAGGTGTTGGTGGAGGAGGTGGTGAGGGTGCACAGGCAGCTCTTTGGGAGGCTGTCCCTCACTGTGCCAGACAGCACGAAGAGGAGGCTCTGGTCCGAGATAGCTGAGAAGGTCAACGCAGTAGGTGTCACCCCCAGGACCCTTGATGACCTTAAAAAACGATTTTACGACATCCGCAGCCTGACGAAATGCAAGATGGCTGAGCTGCAGAGGCAAGCTGGATTGACTGGTGGAGGCAGGAACCCGGCGCCACCCCTCACTGAGCTGGAGGAACTGGTGTCCAGCACCATCGAGAGGGAGTGTGTGACAGGAATCGGGACCCTGGATAGCTCAGCCAGAGCTACAGCTACAGGTAAGAAGCATGCACATCATGACACACCCTACCAGACACCTCCCCTTTAGACACAATGCACAGCCAAACCCCAGCCCAGTACTGTAACCAACATACAAGAGAAAAGCATCATGGTAAATGTAGTCAGCAGAAGTTTCCAAAATATGGCAGTGCAGAACCACAAAATAGAAAACAGTGGAACACATTCAAAGGATATGCAAGGACATGTGCAATGCTTTAATTGTAGTGACTGTAATACATCGGCACTCAATTTACAAATGCTTCTTTATACCTAGGGGCACCATCAGGCGGAGGACCACAAGCTACTGAGGCACCAGCACCTGCACCAACTACCAGTGCGGTGGCAGGGCCTAGCACAACTCAGGCTGCCCTGGAGGAGGAGGAGGAGGAGGAGAACAACACCATTGGGCAGGGAAGTGAGGGAGACCTGGTAATTGACTACGCATTCCTTCACTCCCCACAAATGTCAGGCACACCCCCATTGCTGTACTCCCCTGAGAACTCTCCGACAACGGCCCACCCTGCACCTACCACACCTCCTGCCAGGAGTCTGGTTGTGGCTACACTCAACCCTATCCAGGGAGCAGCGGATCAGGCCCCGGCCACCACCACAACACCACCAGTGGCACCCCAGCCCACACAGCAGGGCGGCAGCAGCAGTACCCGGAGGCGTGCCATTTCCAGCACTGCAGCGCCGGCACGGGAGGGCAGTGTCTTCCAGGGGCTTGAAGGCAGCATGGTCAAAATCCAACACTTGCAGGCAAAGTCCATCATGGCCTGCCAGCGCCAGCTCCGCCAGCACAACCTGCAGATGGGCGAGATGGTGCAAGGGTTCAAGGCATTTGTTGACACAAACAAGGAGGTTGCTGCAGGTCTTGGCAGGCTGACCACAGCCATAACACAGCTATGCGGAAGACTTGACGAGCACGAGCACTCGCGCAGGCGGGATGCCCGCGTGCAAAACCGATCCATTAGCCGCCTTGCTGCTGCAACCGCGCAACTGTGTCAACGTGGTGCTAATATGGAGGCAAGTTTGACACAAAACACCGCTGAGGTCACCAGGGGAATGGCCCGCATAACAACAGCCATGGAGGCAATGATAATTTCCAATACTGCGGCCAATCCAGCCCTGGACCTGGGGGATGCTGGGGACAGCAGCAGCCGCAGCAGCCCGGCCAGCGCTGCGTCGGAGCCGCGCCGGAGCACCAGGCGCTCCGCAGAAGCCGCAGGACATGCGGAAGGGGGTGAGGCACACCCCAGTGGGGCTGCCAAGCGCTCCAAGAAGTAGGCTTGCCAGGGCGGGTGAGGCAACTCGGACCTTTGACATTTGTTTTCTTTACTTTTACATTTTATTTTGTTGCACATCAGTGCAGTAACGGTGTTGCAACATTATTAAAATTTGCTTTTCCCCACAACCATTTACCTGTCTGTGCATCTGTACTCACTCAGAAATAGTTTTCTGTTATCTCCTCACGTCTGTATCTGCCATCACTTGGCGTAGACACCACAGCAGGCTGTGTTAGTGGCACAGCATCGTCGTCGTCATGGTCCTCGTAGTCAGACAACTCGACCTCAGTGCCCTTCTTCACCGCAAGGTTGTGCAACATTGCACAGACAGCTATGATCTTGCAGCAGGTGATGGGGGTATACTGCCTTGCGCCTCCACTCTTGTGCAGGCATCTGAATCTACTTTTCCAGATGCCAAAGGTCCGTTCAACTACATTCCTTGTGCTTTTGTGGGCCCGGTTATACCTCCTTTGGCTGGGTGTGGAGGGGTTGAGGTAGGGGGTGAGTATGAAAGAGCGGAGGGCATATGCACTGTCGCCTGGAAGGAAAAGGGGTAACATTACTCACATGCATACATGCATTACATTTAGCTACTTTGTGTTATGGGGATCTGATGATGTGTCTCACCTAGGAGGTATCCTTCACCAAATTCGCCAGCCATCAGCCGTGCATAGATGCCGCTCTGTTGAAAAATGTAGGAGTCATGGGTACTCCCTGGAAATTTTGCTACCAGGTCTGTGATGGTGCACTTCGCATTGCAGATCACCTGAACGTTGATGGTGTGCGTAGACTTCAGATTGCAGTATATGTATTCTGTGTCAGCTGGGGGGCAAATCGGAATGTGCGTGCCATCTATGCAGCCAATGATTTGGGGAAATTGTGCCATCTGGTAGAAGTCAGCTTTAGTTTGTAGCAGTTCTGCGTGGGTTGCAGGGAAAGAGATGTATTGGTCCATCCTGTGTATCATGGCGTCAAGGAATGTGTGGAAGAACCTTGACAGGCTGCTCTGGGTCACCCCTCCTACCGCTGCAACTCCACTTTGATAGCTGCCAGACGCAAGCAGGTGTAAGCTGCATAGCACCTGGACGTGCGCTGGGATGGCGTGTGCCCTTGGGGTGGGGTGGTCCAACAGTGGTTTGAGGTCCCTGATGAGCTCCAGAATGGTGTCTGAGTCCAGCCTGTACCTCTGTAGGATCTCTGCCTCTGTGAGCATGAACAGGGTGATCCTCTGTCTGTAGACCTGTTCCTCTCTTTGCCATTCCCTCTGTCCTTCCTGCTGTAGCCGTAGCCGCCTTGCAATGACATAAAAAGCTGCCATCCTGCAAGTTGCAATGCATTTTGGGTCTATTTTTATGGGTTGGAGTTGGTTACCACCTGATTGTAATCCATGGTAAATACTGAGTGAGAAATACCGATTTAGAGCCAGAATCGGTATCTCTGTGCTTCCCTACATCTCCCTATCAGTCCGAATCGGGAACTTTGCCAATCGGTGATTCTACCGAATCGGTAGTTTATGCGATTCGGCTTATGTCCGAATCGGTGTCACTGCCGAATCGGTACATGGACCGAATCGGATATTTTCCGATTCGGTGTCAGTACCGATTCGGTACATGGACCGATTCGGATGATTACCGATTCGGTGTCACTACCGATTCGGTACATGGTCCGATTCGGATAATTTCCGATTCGGTGTCACTACCGATTCGGTACATGGACCGAATCGGTATTTTTATCCGATTCGGTGTGTTACCGATTCGTTACATTTCCGATTTTCGGTATGTACGTATCGGATTATTTTCGATTCGGTAGCCATTCCGATTCGGTATTTGTACCGATTAGGACGTTTTTCTCTGCCCTACATCTCGATGGCAGTATACCGATCGGTAAGGGCCGAAAATCGGTATTTTCGGCCGTTACCGATCGGTAACGGCCTACCTACATCGGGCCCCATGTGTATTAAGAACATTATAGGAAAAAGAAAAGACTAATATAAAACAGTCTCCAAGACTTTTATGGATGATTGCCAACCTAATATATGTTGGTCTTGAGACATGATGGACCAACCTGTGCATCACAAAACTTTGTCTGCGAATTAACCTCACCACAAAGTGGTGCAGGGATAGGGATTGCTGCATTTGAGGTAATATTCATGTCTAAACTAGACACTGTTCTTTTACTCTGAAGGAAAAACTCACAAGCAAATAGCAACCAAAAGAATGCAAAGTGCATATACTCTGAAGAAGAGCAATGCTTCAACTTACTCTCTCTCTTCAAAGAATTGAAGCACTCATAATAAATATGTAGTCCGCTCAAGAAGAGAAACAAACTGAGCTGAATACACTGGTTGAGAAAAAAACACAGAAGCGTGTAAAGGTAATAGAACTCCCCTGAGAGGACATCAAAAGAGGAAAAGAGCGACTATTAGCTCACTACCATAGTCCTTAAAAGAACATAAAATAAAGTAATAGAAGGCCTAAGTTGTCAGAGAGATCTACTGTATAGAAACAGACTACAAAAGTAGCATTTTTAAAGAGCTATACAATAGCAAACCAATACTCCACGTTGAGTAAGTCACATACACAATGTGGGGTATATCTTCTTGAGTCTAGGGTCTTCATCAGAGTATATGCAAAAGAAGAAACCAGCAACACACCTGCTGCTTGTATACCCCACAAAGAGCTGGTGATCAGGATTGAACACCTTGATACAGTCAATATAAAAACTGATAGGGAAGGACCAACCAGTATAGGCTCTTCTGTTCCTTTGTAGAAAGGGGGGGCAAGGAGTAATTGATTGCAAAAAAATTTAAGGCGTCACATCCTCCTGCTGATATAAAAATAGGTGAATATCATTTAAAGAAACTTCTCTCATATTGGGATACACGTGTTCACTTATTAAGTTCACTTATAATTTTGAACCCATAGTTAATGTTAATGTTAATTAGTTCTTATATAGCGCTGGTTCACCATCAGGTCTTTTCGCGCTTCTAGAGAAAAGAAATTAGAAACGTTGTTGCTTGCTGTTGCTGCGAGGGAGCCTGTTGCCACATCTCTACTCTGAGACCGGACCATCCCACCTGCCTCCCGCTGTCTTGCCGGTTTTCACAACTTACCGGCCCGACCGCCGAGCAGAGTGCGGGTAGGGGACCACAACAGCCAGCAAGCCCTGCTGCACATGTGTCATCGGACGGCGCCAGGCGGCGCATAAAGGCGCTGTAACCCCCATTCCCGAGTGGGGAAACGTTGTTGCTGCGAGAGAGTCTGTTGCCACATCTCTACCCTGAGACCGGACAATCCCACCTGCCTCCCGCTGTCTTGCCGGTTTTCACAACTTACCGGCCCGACCGCCGAGCAGAGTGCGGGTAGGGGACCACAACAGCCAGCAAGCCCTGCTGCACATGTGTCATCGGACGGCGCCAGGCGGCGCATAAAGGCGCTGTAACCCCCATTCCCGAGTGGGGAAACGTTGTTGCTGCGAGAGAGTCTGTTGCCACATCTCTACCCTGAGACCGGACAATCCCACCTGCCTCCCGCTGTCTTGCCGGTTTTCACAACTTACCGGCCCGACCGCCGAGCGGAGTGCGGGTAGGGGACCACAACACTCAGCAAGCCCTGCTGCACACGTGTCATCGGACGGCGGCGCCGAGTGGGGGGACGTTGTTGCCTGCTGTTGCTGCGAGGGAGCCTGTTGCCACATCTCTACCCTGAGACCGGACCATCCCACCTGCCTCCCGATGTCTCGCCGGTTTTCACAACTTACCGGCCCGACCGCCGAGCGGAGTGCGGGTAGGGGACCACAACAGCCAGCAAGCCCTGCTGCACATGTGTCATCGGACGGCGCCAGGCGGCGCATACAGGCGCTGTAAGCCCCTGCCGAGTGGGGAAACGTTGTTGCCTGCTGTTGCTGCGAGGGAGCCTGTTGCCACATTTCTACCCTGAGACCAGACCCCCACCTGCCTCCCGCTGTCTCGCCGGTTTTCACAACTTACCGGCCCGACCACCGAGCGGAGTGCGGGTAGGGGACCAGAAACACCCAGCAAGCCCTGCTGCACACGTGTCATCGGACGGCGCCAGGCGGCGCATAAAGGTGCTGTAAGCCCCGCCTCGCGGGACGCCAGGCGAAGCCCGGGCAAAGGGCGGGCCCTCTAAGGCCCTCAGAGGCCGAAAGACACTGGACTGGGCCACCCCCCTTGGCTTTGCCAAGACACCGGCAAAGGTAATCACTCTTCACGATTTTGTAAAAACTTATCGGCTAACTATAGAACTGATGGAGGCTAAAAGCAGAGCCACGGCCAAAAAGACCCCTATGCATACACAATCAACAACTAGGAAATTAACGCTGGCGCCAACCCCACTGCCTACTTTAACCGCAATTGACAGGATGTTACAACAAACAATTGGGGTCGTTGTTAATGCCATCGAAAATACTGAGAGACGCCTATCATTACCACCTAGCATGTGTCCATGACCACAAGAAGTAAACTTACCTGCAAACACTTCAATTGTAACAGATTTATCACATGACTCAATTCTATTACAGTCCTATGCAGGTTTGCCAGGGAATAGGTTGAATCAAGTTGAAACACCGCAACTGTCAGAATCCACTGTGTTTGCTGCCAGGGAGAGTAGGTTGTCACTAACCCCGAACCTGCTACCAAGCAAGATACCTCAACCATCAATACTGAATGATGTGCCTAGTGTTACAGTGGAGTCTGATGGTTGCGGCAATAATGACATTATCCCCATAGCTGATTCATCTAATATCAGTCTGTTAAGTAGTGTAAGTGATCCTGGATCCAACCGGCCTAAACACAAACCCGCTCATAGTAGGAAATTGTTGGCTGTTAATAGGCTGGGTAAGAGAAATAGAAGTAAAAGAAAGAAATTAATTCAAACACCACTAGAAAATGGGAGGGGGGGGGGGAGACATTGCAGCAGAGCGGAAATAAATATCCAAAGGAAAATCATGTAACCACTCAGCAAAATCTAACCCTAACAAATATGGTGGGATTGGTACAACAGCTAGAGTGCATGATAAAATCCCACATTACCCCAGTAGCTGAAAGACTAAAGGCCCTAAGTGACAAAGTGGAGAATCTGAAAAAACTGGGTATAGCCAATTTAGACCTATTAGAACACCTTGGCACACAAGTTAAGTTATCCGCAACTAACGCACCAAATGGGAAACCCAGTAATAACACGTCTGGAAGTGAAATTAGAGCACCTAGCGCACCAACCACGGTAGCAACAGTAAGTGAACCAAAAAAGCTACCTACCAACGCTTCTAATACAACAATGGGTCAGAAAGCAGATGTGGGACAAAGGGAGATAGGTGGACTCATGCACAATAATAAGAACATGCCTGCACCAACGCGCCACATCAATAATATAATCCCTGCAACGATTAACCTCCCACCAGAATGTAGACCGTATGTAGCTATTCTTGCTAATGTCCCCAAACTAAAGCCCACCCAATTTGAAAATCAGCAAACCTTGAAAAACAAAACCCTGTACTGGCTTGCCCAGAATTGTGGATTTCCAACGCGAGGGGCAAATCAGATTATTTCCACGCAGAGAGTAGGATGGGTGGGACCGAGTAAAAAGGAGATAAATGGGGACTGTATTGTTATAAACTTCAGGGTTCCCGATTGGGCCAGAGACTCCATTCTAAATGCACCTATACCCTCTAACCACGAATTTAATACTACTCTGCTCCCCCTAGACTATTTCTACAGGAAACAGTTAGGAAGACAAGTCACAATGCAGACTTTCAATCGCCCTAGGGTTGTGCATTCTAATCATTTTAATGTAGCCTACGAACCTGCACCCTTGTATAACCTATGGGATAATATCACAATCCCGACCTCCAACAGATTCCAGGTGTTTAGCTCATTAGAGGAGAATGACTGACTGAAAGAATCATCTACAGTTTTGCATTCTGAAACCACTGTACCTGGTGGAATAGCCACAATCGAACAGGGGTTACGTGGTAAAATTGGGGTAGAAGGTGACATTGTGTTAAAACTGACAAATAGTGATCAGTGTAAAAATTATGACATAATCACGCCCAACGTAACCACTATTGCAGACATAAATTTGTATGCGAGTCTAGAGATACCACAAGTGATTGATCATTTAGATACATTACAAGATAACCCTGTTGATTTTTTAAAGGTTATTACCTGGAATATAGCGGGAATTGCTGCTAAAGTAACTACTCCATTCTGGGATAACTTTATTATGCAAGGTTACGACATAATATGTCTACAAGGGACGTGGCATAGAGCACAAATCCAAGTTGAAGGATACACTACTTATAGTGTGAATGCAATAGCATCATTGGCAGGCAGAGCAAAAGGTGGCTTATTGACCCTGGTATCCACTACCCTAAAGGAGTTCAGCCCTGGTGGTTATATGGAGGCGGGTCAATATGCATCAGTTTTACGTCTGGTGCATAGTAAAGGTAGGGATCTAGTTATAGTTAACTTCTATAACAACATTGTTGGACCCAACCGGGGCATGATTGTATTGGATATAGAGGGGGCAAAAGAAAAAATACTTGTGTTATCAAGTAACCGCCCAGTAATACTCTGAGTAGGAGATTTTAATATTAAAGCATGCAGTCACGCTCAAAAGGGGATCTGTGGACATCGTGAGGAATAATCTAGTGGAGGTCGCACAGTTTTTAACCACTTTCCACACACCAATTATGGAAGTGCGCTGAACAATCTAGTAGCCAAATTAGATCTGGAATTACTAGATTGTGCAAAGAACAAAAACAATGAGGAATGCCCAACATTTAGAGGGAGAGATGCCCATTCTAACATCAACCATATCCTGGTATCTAACGGATCTGTCTATTCTAATGTCTGGGTAATAGAACAGCCAGTGAGCGATCATAACAGCATTTCGCTGGAATTAATGGGCTGGGGGTCAAAAACTAATGTGTATGGAAGTCCTATCCAAGGGATCACGGCTGAAAGATCAAATGGTATGAGGATCAAGTGGATCAAAATTGACCCAACACAATTTATGGAGGATATAATTCTCAAATGCAGTAGTGAGGTAGGCTATTGCTTAGCACCTAACGTGATCCCGTCCATTTTACTTTCCAACTTTTTACAAATAACCAAAACAATCGAAAATTCTCTTATAGCAAGAAACAGAAAGCCGAGGAGAGCCAAAGCTGTGTGGTTTGATAAGCACTGTGCCCAGTCACTAAAAAAGCTTAAGAAAGCACTTGATAACAAGCCCAGAGACACAGATAAAATTAGAGAGGAGCGTCTTAATTACAAGACAGCCTTAGTAACCAGAAAAAAAGAGCTGCTAAATGAAGCGTGGATGAATTTGGATATGGCTGCAGAAACAAAAAATCACAAATTATTCTGGGAAACTATAAATAGCCCCTTTCTAAAGAATGATAATATTCCTGAAATTACTTCTCACGTCAGTTGCCGCGCATGGATTGCCCATTTTACTGGGATTTTTAATTCTGGTTTTAATCCAGATGGGCCAATTTTAATTGTAGATACAGTATCATGTTCTAAAGGGCAAAAAATGCAGCTATCAGTGACCCTAATCGAGGTTACGGAGGCAATTAGAAATAGTAAAGGTGGTAAAGTCCCTGGGCCCGATGGGGTGCCCATGGATTTTTATAAACATGAAATGATTTTATGGGCCCCAATATTGCCACATTATTTTAATGCGGCCATAGAAGATAGGCTTCCAGTAACATGGGGACAGTCCATTATTGTGCCGCTTTTTAAAAAAGGTTCCAGGTCAGAAGCACAAAATTACCGTCCTATCTCACTTCTGGACTCGTCAGTTAAAATCCTCAGTCGAGTTCTACTAGTGAGACTGGAAGCCTGGGTCGAGGAAAATAACATCTTATCCCCAGTGCAGTACGGGTTCCGTAAGGGGATGGGAACAATGGAGCAGTGTGTGAACCTGGAACTCATAGTCAGCAAGTACATCAAAGCTAAAGAGGGTAACCTATTTTTGTGCTTTGCTGACTTGAGTTCAGCATTCGATCTGGTGGAGCACACACTGCTCTGGCCTGTTCCGCTGGAAATGGGTGCCCCAATGGAAATCATCCACCTACTGGCCAGGCTGTATGAAAACCTGTCCAGTAAAGTCAGATTTGGATCAGATAAAGAGTGCACCCCCTTTTTTTAAAATTAATAGAGGTATCCGACATGGATGTGAGCTTGCCCCACTCCTATTTTCCCTTTTTATAAATCAGGTAGACCAAATTTTAAGACGAACCAATGCAGATGCACCTATTATCAATGGTAACCCAATTCCAATTCTTTTATACGCGGACGACGCGGTTCTCCTCTCCAGGACCCAAAATGGACTGCAACAATAGATTAATAAGTTTTACACTTTCACTGAGAGTAGAAACTTGACAATTAACAAAGGAAAGCCATTTACAATGATATGTGGCAAGAAGCCAAGAAAATGTAGGTCCTTTTTTTTAGAAGGGGAGAAATTGGAATCCGTAAGTAGCTTTTGTTACCTAGGCATCACTTTTTCAGGAGATGGGCTAACGAACAAGACAGCGTCCACTTCAAACTGGCTAGGAACACAAGTTGTGTTTTTAGATTTGCAGCGAAATTAGGGGGTCGCAGAATCCACGAGATGTTGTCAATATATAAAACAAGATGCATAACATCAGCCCTATACGGGGCCGGGATATGGGGATATCATGCCCAGAGTGCTAACTTAATTCAGCGTGAGGAGAATGCCTTCTTGAAACGATTACTTTGTGCTCCGGCTGCGGGCTCAAATGAGTTAGCTCACAGGGAACTTGGCTTAAACCATGTTAATGATTTAATTGCCCTACGGCCCCTGTCCCTATGGCGTTCAATCTGGGCAAAAGAAGAGACAAAATTTACTCAGGATGTGATTAATGATTGTCTAAAGCTCGACCGCTGCTCAAACATCCCCTGGTTATGTCACATACAACTCTGGTATAAGACACTGTATTACCGTGACATTTTTAAAGATTCAACAATGGGGACAGGGTTGACAAAGCAGGAGCTTAAAGTCACATTCCTTTTTTTTTTTTTAAAGTTTTGAAAACCTTTATTCGAAATCAGAACACACAGCTATTTAGCCTAACATCCCGGAGGCAAGGCAGCAAAAGCAAAGGATGGCATTAGTGTTCAACAGTAGGAACATAATCAGCAAAGGTTAATTTTTATTATAGAGAAACAGCAACTGGCGCCCGTGGGCGCGAAAGTGGCAGCACGTAAAACATGACGCTGTGTGTCGGGGATGGGTAGGGAATAGGGCAGGAATACGATCAAGAAAGGAAAAATTCAGAACGGAACGGAGGGAAGTGGGGGAGGGCATCAGGAGAAAAAAGCACTTCAAAGTTCAGTTGGCGTCACAGGTCAGGGAAGCGCAGCATCCTGTTGGTCAATTGGTTCAGGTGGTTGGCAAATATCCCCCCTGTATTCATTCCATGCTCCCCAGATTTTCGTCCAGTTCCTCGGCCTCCCCCTGGCTACATAGACCGTCTTTTCCCGAACCATACACCAGTCCATGTTGGCCTTCCACTGCACCAGTAGAGGGGCCGCAGTCGCACCCCACCGCTGGGCTATGTCCCTCTTCGCCACCATGTTCCCAAGGGTGACCCACCTAGTCTGTGCAACATTATGGTCGGACGGTTCCCAAACATTTAGGAGGCATCGACGGGCCTCCGCATGGGAAGCCACGCCAGTAACTTCCGCCATCACTCGGTGGATCCCCCTCCAATAGGAGGCGATCACCGGGCAATCCCAGAGGATATGTAGGAAGGTGGCAGGAGCCCCACACCCCCTGCGGCAAAGACCATCAGAGGAGAAACCCATGCGCATCAATCGGGGCCCAGTCACGTACACCCGGTGGAGGATCTTAAACTGCACAAGGCGGAGACGGGAAGAGACGGCAACCTCCTTAGGAGAGGAAACCGCGCTCTGCCAATCCTCGTCGTCCAGCTCAAGGCCATCCGCTACCCACTGCTCTCTCAGGCCAAGGAGGAGGTCTGTGCGTGCATTTATCAGTTTCTTGTACGAGAGGGAGATCGCACTGTCTGGCACATGCCCATCCAGGATCCTATCCTCCAGCGGGGAACTTTCAGGAATGGCGCCATCCGGCGGGGAGGCCGAAATCAGCGCATGTCTCAACTGTGCATAGCGGAAGAACTCCGTCGCGCCCAGCTGGTACTCAGCCTGTAACTGGGGGAAGGTCTTAATCAAGCCCCTAGAAATCATATCCTCAACCCTGCTGATGCCAATGAGGTCCCACTTGTCAAAGCCTTTGGTGTGCCACAGTCTACCCAGGATGTCGGAGTCAAAGAGGGGAGTGAACCTCGTGAGTCTGCCTTGCCATCCCTGCGCCTTGGTAACTGCTTTCCAGATACGAACCGCCGTGCGAGTGGGGCCCGTCAGTTTGCGGTCAAGGGACTTGGAATATAGGGCACGGTAGTAATTACCGCCTCCCATCAGCCATCTGTCCATGGCGTATCCAGGGTTATCCACTGGGCCGTAAAACCCATGGTTCAGGGCAGCGAGCTGTGACGACCAGTAGTACCGGCGCACGTCGGGGAGAGCTATGCCCCCATCATACCAGGGGAGCGTGAGTTTGTGGAGGGCCACACGAGGGCGACCCTCCCAGAGGAGATTACGGAGAAGGCCGTCAATGTCGCGAAAATAGCGGGCAGGGACAGGGTCTTGCGAATTCTGTAGTGCATAGAGGAACCTGGGAAGAGCCATCATCTTAAAAAGGGCAGCGCGGCCTAGGAGGGAGAGTGGCAGGTGGCGCCAGCTATCGACGTCACGCCGCAGCCGCTGAAGTGGAGGGAGCAGATTGTTATCATACCGGAGCTTGGCATTACCGGATATGTATATACCCAGATATTTGAAGCCGCGCGAAGCGATCTGGATACCGCAGCCCCCCGGGAGGCGCGGGGTATCCCCTTTAAGGACATAGAGGGACGACTTGGCCCAGTTAATAACCAGGCCGGAGTATCGCCCAAATAGTCTGATGACATCACAGGCCACAATAAGGGAACTACCCGGCGAAGACATGTACAGCAGTATGTCATCAGCGTAGAGGGAGACCCTGTCCTCAAATCCGGGGGCCCATTCGATACCCCTCAAATCGGGATGGGACCGCAACTGCGCCGCAAGGGGTTCGAGAGCCAGGGCAAACAACAGGGGGGACAAGGGGCAACCCTGTCTGGTGCCACGGCGCAAGGGGAAGGGTGCCGACAGGCGACCATTGACCGTCACATTGGCCATCGGGTCCGCATAGAGGAGTTTCACCCAGCCAATGAAGATCGGACCGAACCCGAGTTTAGCCAGAACCGCCCATAAGTAAGGCCATTCTAGTGAATCAAAGGCCATGGTAGCATCCAGGGACGCCAACACCGCTGGGTCCTTAAGAGTGTGGGCCCGGGCCATAACCCCATGGAGCCGGCGCAGGTTCAGGGCAGTGTTGCGGTGTGGGATGAATCCCGATTGATCGGGGTGGACAAGGTCACTAATCACTCCAACCAACCGATTAGCCAGGAGTTTGGCAAGGATCTTAGGTTCCACGTTAAGGAGGGAGATGGGACGGTAAGAGCGACAGACGTCCCGTGGTTTGCCCTCCTTGTGGATGACCACGATGGTAGCCAGTCGCTGGTCCAGGGGAAGAGAGCCTCTCTCAAAGGATTCAAGGAACATCTTGCGGAGATGCGGGGAAACCGCATCCGATCGGATTTTGTACAGTTCCACTGGTATACCGTTGGGCCCAGAGGCCTTGCCTGAATTAAGGGAGCGAATCGCAAGGTCGATCTCGTCCGCTGTAATGTCCCTATCCAGGTCCTCCCTCTCTTCCTCGGAGAGACTGGGCAGGTCTATGTCAGCGAGGAAGGTCGTAGTATCCGCCTCCGAGAACTCCGAGGCAGACTCATAGATACCACGGAAGTAGTCCGCGAAAGAGTCAACAATGGCGCTGGGGTCCGTGAGGAGCGTACCGTCGTTTCTGAGGAGCTCCGGTACCACTCGGCTGGCCAACTCCCTCCTGTCGAGCCAAGCCAACAGTTTCCCGGCCTTATCGCCCACATCATAGATGCGGCCTTGCTGTTCTCTGGCGAGAACAAGAGCGGCATTAGTGGCCAAGTCATGGTACTCCGCTTGTTTCAGCGAAAGATTATGGAGGGCCAGGGGGTCCGGATCGGGGCGCAGCTGGGCCTCGAGGTGTAGCACCTCCTGCTCAATGGCCAGCATAGCCGAGTCCCTATCCCGGCGGGTGGCCGCGATGAGTGCCTGGGCCTCACCACGGAGCACCGTCTTAAAAGCTTCCCACAGTGTAACGGCCGACTCCACTGAGCCCACATTTTCTGTAAAATATAGGTCAATAGACTTGGCCAAAAGGGTGCGGGTCTTAAAATCTCGAAAGTACCAGGGATTGATCGCTGCCGGGCGGTCCGACAGAGTAACGCCAAAGTCGAAAGAGACCCATAACGGGGAATGATCGGAGATGCCTCGGGCAAGGAAGCGGGCCTCCGACACAGCTAGGGCATCCGAGGCCAGCGTAAGGACATAGTCAAGTCGCGAGAGACTTCCGTGCGCACCCGACAGAAAGGAAAATTGACGAAGCGTGGGGTGCAAAAGCCGCCACGTGTCCACCAGCCCAGTAGAGTCGAGGAAGGACGGCAACCACATCTGTGGTCCACTCAGGTCGCGAGGCGGTTGGCGGTCGAGGAGGCCAGAGCAAACCGCATTAAAGTCACCCCCCACAATCAAACGACCAGCCGGCATAGACAAAATGGCAACACCAAGGTCCTGGAAAGTACTAGATTGAAGCCCTGGGGGGACGTACACAGACAACAGCGTGAGGGAACGCCCTTCCCATCTCCCGGATACGGCTGCGTACCTCCCCCTATCGTCTATCAAGGTGGTCCCTATCTCTAAGGGAAGGGATGCGCGCACAAGAATCCCCGCCCCCCTGGAGCCGGAAGAGAACCCCGAATGAGCCACCATTTTATAACCTTTGCGATTCAGGGCTTTAAAGGCATTGCCCACCAAGTGCGTTTCTTGAAGAAGTACAACATCCGGCATATGCCGCTTAACCAGTTGAATAACCACCCCTCTCTTGATACGATCACCCAACCCGTTAACATTCCAACTGAGAATTTTCAACCCCCTACCCCTCATCCCTCCACCACCCACCCCACCCATCACCCAAAGACACTTGCATCAGGAAAAGTCCAGGATCGCCATTGTCCGTGTGCCACAAAAAAGAGAAAGAGAGAAACACAACACAAACCAAAACTGTACCCAACCAACCCCCCACCCTGCACCCCTGCGTTAGACTAGAAAGCCCCCCCAACTTGCAGTGTGCCTGTCGCCCCATTAACTACTCTACCGAAGACCCAGAGGAGGAAGGAATCCCCGTGGAATCGTCCCGCCACCCACCGTTAAAAGAAAGGAGAGAATAATCACACCAAAACAGTAGTCCGACGGTCCTTCGAGGCAGGGGTAGCCCCGGCTCCCAGTTCATTCCTGCCGCTCCGCTCCGCCTGAGGCTCCTCCAACATCTTCCTCACGCTCCTCCCGTTCTGGTGTGACAGTGTCCAGCCACTCGCTCACGTTGTCCGGGTAATCAAAGAAGTAGGCACGGCCCTTGAATTCCACGCGGAGCTTCGCAGGGAATTGCATAGAGTATTTTAGACCCAAGTCCCTGAGGCGTCTCTTGACTCCCGCGTAGCTCAGTCTTTGGCGTTGCACCAGCCTGGTGAAATCCGGGTAAAAATGAACCTCCGCGTTCTGATATTGTAGTGGCCCGTGCGATCTGGACGCCTGGAGGATCGCATCTCGATCTCTGAAGTTAAGAAGGCGCGCCACAATGGGTCGCGGCGTCGCCCCTGTTTTAGGTGGACCACCGGGCACACGGTGGGCACGTTCCACCGAAAAGAAGCTGCTCAGCCCTGAGGGCGCCAGATGCGTCTTAACCAGTTCTTCCACAAAAAGATCCGCTGCGCCATCCTCAGACCCTTCCGGGACCCCCACTATGCGGACGTTCTGCCGCCTGGCTCGCCCCTCAAAATCCTCCAGCCAGAACTGATCGGCGGTCGCTCTCAGGTTCCGGACCTCCGTTTGTAGTTCGGAGACATCCGAGGTCAGACTAGTGGTCTTAATGTCCAGCGCTCTCACACGGTCATTCGTCTTGCCCAAGTCGGTCCTGATTAGAGCAATATCAATGGCCATGGAATCCACCTTGTGGGACAGAACCTCGTGCTGGTGTTGTGCGTCGGCACGGAGGCTGGTGATGGCGCCCATAATGTCCACCAGGGTAGGATCCGAGCCGTCCGGCGGGGCAGTCACTGGGGTTCCCTTGGAGACAGCACCCGACGCAGGTGGCGATTTGAGATTGACATACCGCTCCATACGGTTGTTCTGCGTCTGCGGTTTGCCCCGACTACCTTTATTTGATGCCCTCTCCGGATCGCCCCTGCCCGCCATGTTGGGTCCTCAAGAACAAAGGACCGGTGGTCGCAGTTCAGGGTCCACAGCCAGGCGTCAATCAGATCAGAAAGACAATCAGGTCGACCAGGGCAGGGCTAGAGCACCGCGCCTTCACCAGGGAGGTGGCAAGCAAGGCCCCTGCAGCACGATCGAGCGAAGTGGCGAAGTGACGAAGTCCGGATGGACAATGGCACCGTTACGGAGCGGAGTTCAGCTCGACGTAACTTCGCTCAGGAACCACCGATTCGGGATCCGATTGCAGCCCCCGCCTCAGCAGGCCGCCAGCCTTACAGTGCCACCAACGTGGACCAGGATTCTAGGCAGGATAATTGCGGTGGATCGGACGGTCCACGGAGCTCCGAGCTTACGCGGCCATCTTGGTCGCCCGCGAAGCTCCTCCCCCAAAGTCACATTCCTTAAATATACAGGTAGGTCCAGAAAGAACAGATATGTAAAACAAAGTACGTTTAATTTTTATTTAGAATATAATATTAATGAAGGCTTTCAAACGTACCTTACCGTTGTTAGCACTAGTTCCCACCGTTTTGTACTAACCCGTTTTTCGGTTGGGAATTGTGCACCATTTAGTGGCATTCCCTACAATTAAGAAACCCGGGACCTGTCTGGGCCCATGTGATGGTAAATCTAAACAGCGTGGCTGTCATTTTATGCTATTTTGTAACTTTTATGCTTCTTTTAGAAAATTTTATCTGAAACCCATCTTTTTAAAATATAACACGCGTAGTACAAAAACAGCGATGCAACTGATGTTTAATTTAGAGACCCCAGACGTATGTTTTCATGTGGCCACTTATATTTTAAAATATATTTCTGTACAGAAATCAATTATTGTATGAATTCAATTCATGATTGCGACCCTTATGCACTTTATTATTGCTGGTTTTGCACTTGACTAACTGTTTTAATATAGCTAATTTTGCACATGTGTCAGTACCTCTACCACTTATAGCACTTTATACTGCTAAATTTGCACATGTACTACTAGACGAATGCACTAATAAGCACTTTAAGACTGTCGGACATGTGCTGCTAAATGTATATTGTACTTCAGTATGGAAGGCATAGCTAATTTTGCACTTTATACTGCTAATTTGCACATGTACTACTAGACAAATGCACTAATGAACAAGTTACTTACCTTCGGTAATGATATAACCTGATAACCTGATATAACCTGATAACCTGATAACCTCTCGCGGCCCCCGCTTCGCGGGAGCCGCTCGTGTCTGAGGTTTTGTTTCCACATTGACCGCTGCCCTTTGCTACAGGAGTAGCCCATCACTCTGCTCATTGCCTGCTGTCCCAAGTGCGAGGGGAGGAGAAGGAGAACTACCTGGCCGCAGAGGAGGTGAGAAGCGCGGCTCCCGGGACTGCGAGGACCAGCATTCAATAACAACAGCTGGGTCCTCTTCCCGCCAGAGCCGCGCCCCCTTCCAGTGCCACGCCCCCTCCTGGACTGCTGATAACCTCTTGCGCCCCCCGCTTCGCGGGAGCCGCTCGTGTCTGAGGTTTTGTTTCCACATTGACCGCTGCCCTTTGCTACAGGAGTAGCCCATCACTCTGCTCATTGCCTGCTGTCCCGAGTGCGAGGGGAGGAGAAGGAGAACTACCTGGCCGCAGAGGAGGTGAGAAGCGCAGCTCCCGGGACTGCGAGGACCAGCATTCAATAACAACAGCTGGGTCCTCTTCCCGCCAGAGCCGCGCCCCCTTCCAGTGCCACGCCCCCCTTATGTTAATTTTAATTTAAACAGGACCAGTGACGCGCATCGCGGGACGCGCGCGGGTCGAAGCCCGGGACGAAGAGCGGACAAAGAGCGGGCCGTTCTAGGCCGTTAGAGGCCAGATAGAGCCGGGCCGGGCCACCCCCTAACGTCACACTTAAAAACGTACCGCAAAGACCATCTTTGGTATAAACATGTCTTCAAGGGGAAGCAGAAGCAAGACTGCAGCAAAGAAAGGTAAATTAACCGGCCCAATAGACAGTTTCATAACGAAGGCTAATACCTTTATAGATCAGAGTATATCACTGATTGACCGGAGGGTATCTCAAGACCTTTTGGAGGCCCGACGATCCTCAATGGGACATTTAGCATCCGCTAGAACGCCAGCTCCTACCAAAGACCAAAGATATAGTGAGGGCGGGACTAACAATAGGCAGAGCCTCCCAAATATAGTTGATTTATCGGTGTCACAACTTTCAGAATCACAACTAATAGCTGACACCGACTTGGAAAAGACTCCTGACTTAGTCCCACACCCTACACTAGAAGAGGTAAGACAGGCAAGAGGAAGGAGGGAGGGAGCCATAAAAAAGAAAAAGAATCAGGTAGCGACAAATAAAACACCAACGAGAAAACAAACCCTAACCGCCACGGAGGGAAAAGAAAATACACTTAGTCCCCCCCTGCTGGGAAACCAGAGCAGGCACACTGTGAGTATACATCATGATGCCTCACCCACCACGGATTTAGTGATAGTATCTGAAGGCCCCCTAACAAGTGAAATAAATGAAACTGACTATGAATACAATTTAGACCTGCTGGAAAAAATTGAAAATCTTCTACATAAATCTCTTTCACCTATCCAAAAGACTCTGATAAAACTGGAAAAAGCTGTAACTGAACTTACAGCGATAATCAAAGCTAATCCCGCCCCAAATCGTGCACAAGTTCCACAAAAACCACAAAAACCAGGGGCGCAAAAACCGGCAAATATAATCCCTGTAGCCCAAGCAACCAACTCGACACCTGTACCCACTACAGCCCCGAAACTACTAGTTACAATATCTAGTAAGAATAAAGCGTCAGCTACTTCAGCCCCATTAATCCCACAAGGAAAAAACAGCACCCCCTGTAATAGCACTCCCACAGCTAAAAATAATCAACCATCAATCAAACAACCTCAAACATATCAACCGAGGGAAAGACAACAACATGTCGAAACACGACCAGTAGTACGTCCAGTAACACTCCCACCAGAAGCGAGTCCCTTTGTCGCTATATTGACTGGTGTACCAGAGCTGACAGACCAGAAACATGAACCAAACTGGTCGTTAAAAAACAAGATACAACACTGGCTTACCATTAATCGTCCTCCACCACCACCCTACTGTTCTACTAGAATCCTGATGGTTAGAAGAGCCCCTTGAGTCGGTCACGGTAAAAAATCGATAAAGGGGGACTGCGTCCTAATTACCTTTGAGGACCCCAGAATAGTAGAATATATCTGTGCAGGAGAGGACCAAACTTTAACCGGGGGGGGTAAGAATAAAACGTTTGTCTTTCTTTTATCCACCAACTTTTCAGGATGGCCCCTCTCAATTAGAGGGACCATGGTACACAGTAGGCCCCCGGTACCGAGGTAGAGAAAGGGATGAATGGAGAGGGCAAGAACACTGGAGAAAATACAGAGAACCCCCACACTGGGACGGGTGGAATGGACTACCACTAACCAACATGTATAGTGGCTTAGAGTGTGTCGACTGACCACCACAGCCAGGAGAACAGACACCTAAAACTCCAGACATCCCACAAACCCCAGACAACACCATAATCCCTGAACATTCACTTATCAACACAAACCCACAAATAGAAAATGCATTTAAAGATAATCCTCCAGCCCTGAGCGTGATCTCCTGGAACATCGCGGGATTGCGACCAAAGCTGGAGGATGGGACCATCATGCACCATGTACATAGACAACAAATACTCTGCCTGCAGGAGACATGGTCACAATCAGAACTTCATTTACAGGGGTACAGGACGTTCTTTTCCCCTGCGCTGGTGGGGAAAAAGGGTAGACCAA
The DNA here is from genome assembly GCF_964263255.1 of Lissotriton vulgaris. Taxonomy (NCBI): domain Eukaryota; kingdom Metazoa; phylum Chordata; class Amphibia; order Caudata; family Salamandridae; genus Lissotriton; species Lissotriton vulgaris. The sequence continues at coordinate 1,701,119,528 of NC_141687.1, forward strand.
AGGGAGGACTAAATATATATATAGCCAATACCATTCAAAACATCAAAATAAGCGTCATCGAGCTGGATTCTAATTTCCAGATCATTGGTCTTGCTCTACCCAAAAATGAGTTTGTAGTCCTCATTAATTTTTATAATAACCTTGAGGAAACACAGCTCCAGAGAGTTTTGGCCCACCTTCATGAAAAACTATCTACCCTTAGACAGAGAGCAAGGGGTGGATCATCCATAATATGGGCAGGAGATTTTAATCTACATCAATGTACGCAACCAGAGAAAAAATGTCCCAGTATGGCCACAGAGGAAGGTCTTTTTCTAACCCACTTTTCTCATAACAACACGGGAGGAATAATGAACGATCTCTTATCAGATCTCGACCTCCAAATAGCAAACACATCGGATCCCAGAACTAGCTTATTAGAATCAACCTATATAGGAAGAGGGTTTAGTACTAAGGTTGATTACATCATAATATCAGCTAGTCTACAACCCAGAGTAAACAACTTTGAAGTCATACCCAACAGCCAAAGTGACCATGCTATCCTCAAAATGGAACTGTAAATAAAACATCAACAGTCTCTCCCTATGGCGATAGCTGATGCACTGTCCCAAGAAAATATAAACCTGGGCCAATTGAACGGGTACTCAATAAAGTGGGGGAAGATAAATCCAGAGGAAATCACCAAAGACTTGATAAAATCAGCATACCCCCAAATTAAGAAATGCTTAGACATACTCACAGAAGATGAGGAACTTCTTAATTGCTTCGCACAAATAATGGAAAAAATACAGTCCTTACTTACAGCAAAACATAAAGCTGGACCACGCCGGCCGAAGGGAACGTTCAATCAAGAATGTACTCAGGCCCACTCAAAGCTTAAATTAGCACTAAACAAAGATGAAAGAGACCCCCATATTATATCCACCTTAAGAAAGGAATATCATATAATCAGGAAAAAGAGAAAAGCGGACTTAAAGCAAGCCCTATGGGATGAACTTCACGCCAGTGCACAGGAGAAAAACAGCCAGGCCTTCTGGAGAAAAATAAGAACCCCATTTTTGGTGGATGATTCGACTCCAAAAATTGAAGTGGCGATAGATGAGTCAGAATGGGTATCACACTTCTCAAAAATCTTTCAAAAACCATCCTTTGAACAAGAAAACGACCACGAGAACCTAAAAGCTCCGCCTTACCCCATTCAAATAGACTTTGACATCCCCGAGATCCTCCTGGCCCTAAAAACAAGCAAAAATGGAAAAGCACCTGGCCCGGATGGAGTCCCGGTTGATTTTCTCAAATACAAACCAGACCTTTGGGCCCCGATAATTACTAGGGTGTGCACGGCAGCGGCAAAGAAAGGAATCCTCGAGTCTTGGACAAGGTCCATCATGGTACCAATATTTAAGAAGGGAAACCGCCAGGACCCTGCTTGCTACCGCCCAATATCCTTGTTGGACTCACTGGGCAAGCTGGCAGGTAGGGTGATTCTGGAGCGACTGCAGGACTGGGTGGAGGAGAGAGGCATACTGTCTGACCTACAATTTGGCTTCAGAGAAGGCTTTGGAACTGTGGAGCAAGCCCTCAACCTCTCTCTGATTATTGGGAAATATATACACGCCAAGAAAGATAAATTATACATGATCTACGTGGACTTGTCCGCGGCATTTGACTGTGTTTCTCACACCAAATTGTGGTCCCTCCTATCCCAAATGGGGGTAGATCCGCCACTCCTGAACTTTTTAAGGGAAATGTACTCAAAGCCCTCAGCCAGATTCCGTTTTGGTACAAAAGGAGAGTTGACAGCGTCTTTTAGAGTGGAGCGCGGGGTCAGACAAGGATGTGTCCTGGCACCTTTCCTTTTCTCCCTCTATACTAACAACCTGGAGGTTGAGCTCCTGAGAGGTGCCCGGGACCTCCCACAGGAAGAACATCGCCCGATCCCCGCTCTGCTCTATGCGGACGACGCTGTCCTCCTGGCACGGACTCCCCATGAACTTCAGAATACTCTTAACAGGTACTCCCAGTTCATGGGTACCCTAGACCTTCACATAAATGTGAAAAAGACTTTTGTGATGTCGGCAGGTACAGGGAGAAAACATCTGAAAAACATTACCCTTAATAACCAAAAAATAGACTCTGCAAATGAATATTGCTACCTGGGAATCACAATAGATAATAAACTGTCCTGGAAAAAGGCTGTGGAAGCGAGGAGACACTGCTTTAAAAGAGCGCTAGCAGCATTGGTGACATTCACACAAAAACTGGGAAAACGACCGCCTGAGGAACTGTTAGCGATATATAAGGCCAAATGCCAATCGACAGCCCTATATGGAGCAGGCTTATGGGGTCACACGGATGTATCCTCCCTGCAAATAGCAGAAAATAACTTTCTAAGGTTCTTGTTGATGGCCCCAAAGCGATCCTCAACCTATGCCTGCCACGTTGAATTAGGTGTTCCATACATTGAGGACCTTGCAAAAATACAACCGCTACTCTTATGGCGCCGTATCTGGACTTCGGAGAAAAATGATCTCACCAAGATGATAGTGGCAGACGCTATGACATTGGACCATGCCTTAAAAATTAAGTGGTTAGCGTATATCAGAAACTTTTTCATTGACCTTGGGGCAGAGCAATACTACCTGAATCCTGAAAAAATCACTGAACTCGCAAAGAAACAATTAAAAGAACTAGCCCTGGGACATTTGGAAAACCTGAGATTGCAATCGGAAGCAGGCAAACCGTCTGTCCAACACGCTGTAATGGTCCAATCTACACTTTTAATTCAGCCCTATCTAAGGCTTAATCTTGGCCTGTTCGATCGCTACCTTCTGACAAGGTTCAGATTAAATGTATTTAACAGACTGGTGGCTTTTCCAACAGCAAACGTTTGGGATCCGAATCCACCCCTATGCCCCTGTGATGAGAACTCAACACAGACAACTTTACATACTGTCTTGTTTTGCAAGTTTTACCATGAACATCGTAAAGTTTGGCTATTGACCTTGCTAAAATCTTGGGGTCTCAGGCAATGTCGCCCTGCCATGCTGTGTTTGCAGCTTTTGGATACTGAACTTTCTTGTTACCATGTTCTTAACTTTTTGAAGTGTATACATAGACACAGAAAAAATCTTTAAAGGTAATTCCCTTAAACAAATTAATGCTTTTATAACTCAGATGTGGAATTTACTTGTTATATATGTAATCACTTTGTACCTTCTGATATGACTGTTTTATTGTATATTATTATTCCTTTTATGGATTTCAAACTTGAAACTCCGAATAAAGATTATTATTATTATTATTATTATTATTATTATATCTGTAAGAAACAGTAGTTAGTATTAGATTCCTTACCTTAGAATATCCCCAGGCGTCAGTCTGGATCCGGAAACATTTGCGTAGCAGTACCCCTGCGCGTCGGTAGGCGTCGTCTGCAGGCGTCCCCTGAGGCTCCGCGTCCGTCGTCGGCGTCGTGCGCCGTGATGACGTCGCTGGAGTATATAGACGCCGCCTCCGCGCGCTGACGTCAGTTCTTTGCGCACAGCTTTTCCGCGCCAGAACACGCAGAGCCATGTGAGAACCAACACTGGTGCCATTTGAAACTAGGGCCCTGAAAGGGATGTCCTTAACCCTAGGTATCAGTTCGCAGAACAGGGAGGATGGGTGGGGCGGTAAGGAATCTAATACTAACTACTGTTTCTTACAGATATATCGTTACCTAAGGTAAGTAACTTGTTCAACTGAAAGAAACAGGTTAGTATTAGATTCCTTACCTTAGAATAGATACCCCAGCAATACCAACCCCGGTGGTGGGTCTGCGAACCAATACAATCCTACACCAGAAAGTCCTGGAGGTCCGAACGGCCAAAGAAGCCATCCCTCTGGACTTGACTGTCCAGGCAGTAGTGCCTCGCAAATGTGTGCAGCAAGGCCCACGTAGCTGCCTGGCAAATGTCCTGCAAGGGGACTCCCCGGCCCAGGGCAGTAGTAGCCGCCGTGGCCCGAGTGGAATGGGCCCTTAGCCCAACAGGAGGCGCCTTCCGAGCCAAAGAGTAGCACGCTTTGATGCACAAAACGACCCACCGAGAGATGGTCCGTTTATGTACCGCCCGTCCCTTCTTCGCACCCACGTAGCCAACAAACAGTTGGTCATCCACCCGGAACTGGCGTGTGCGATCCATATAAAATGAAAGCGCTCGTTTTGGGTCCAGACGATGGAGCCGCTCTTCATCCTTTGAAGGATGCGGAGGCGGGAAGAAGGAAGGGAGGGTGATGGACTGCCCGATGTGAAAAGCAGAGACAACTTTGGGCAGGAAAGAAGGTCTAGTTCTCAGAACCACCTTGTCAGGATGAATGGACATGAAAGGAGGTTTGACAGAAAGAGCCTGGAACTCACTCACCCTCCTGGCAGAGGTGATGGCAACCAGTAAAGCCGTCTTTAAAGTCAGGAGACGGAGAGGACAGGAATGAAGTGGTTTAAAGGGAGCACACATCAAGAAGGTTAGAACCAGGTTCAAGTCCCACTGAGGCATCACAAACGGAACAGGTGGATACATGTGTGTGATGCCCTTCAAGAATCTTGTTACAATGGGGGACTTGAACAAAGAGGGTTGATCAGGCAGCCTCAAAAAGGCCGAAAGGGCAGAAAGGTAGCCCTTGATAGTGCCCAGAGCAGAGCCCTGCTGGGCAAGAGAAAGAAGGAAGAGAAGGACCTCAGAAAGAGGGGCAGAGAGAGGATCCACAGCCTTTGCTGTGCACCATGCCACAAACTTGTTCCACCGACAGGCGTATACCGATTTTGTGGAGGAACGCCTGGCTGCCAGAATCACATCACAGACTTCAGGAGGCAAGTCATATGGCCTCAACTGTCGCCGCTCAATCTCCACGCATGGAGGTGGAGGCTGGACAGGTTCGGGTGGAGGACCGTCTCCTGCTGCTGCGACAGAAGGTCCTCCTGAAGGGGCAGGCGGATCGGGGGACCGACTGACATGCTGAGTAGCTCGGGATACCAGCACCTTCGAGCCCAGTCCGGAGCCACAAGGATAACTTGTGCCCGGTCGCGCCTGATCTTCTTCAGCACTCTGGGCAGAAGTGGTATAGGCGGAAAGGCGTATAACAGACCGCAACTCCACTCGTGCCGAAAGGCGTCGCCGTGCGAGTGCCGTCTTGGAAACTCCAACGCGCAGAACTGATGGCATTGCGCGTTCTCTTCTGTGGCGAATAGATCTAACCAAGGCTCTCCCCATTGCCGAAAGAGGCCTCGCGCCACGTCCGAGTTCAGACGCCATTCATGATCCATCGAGCACCGACGGCTGAGTTCGTCCGCCCTGGCGTTCAGAGAACCTGCCAGGTGTTGAACCGTCAGAGTCACACCCTGACGTTCCAGCCATTGCCAGAGGCGCAGAGCCGCCTGGCAAAGGGTCCACGACCCCACCCCGCCCTGCTTGTTGCATTACCACATGGCGGTGGTGTTGTCCGTGAACACCTGCACTACACTCCCGTTGACAAAGGGGAGGAATGCTTTCAGTGCCAAACGAATCGCCCGGAGCTCCAACAGGTTTATATGGAGCCGGGACTCCGCCGGAGACCAGATGCCTCTGATCTCTGCCTCTCCCAAGTGGCCTCCCCAGCTCTGGAGGGACGCGTCCGTCACAACAACGTGCTCCGGTTGGGGAAGGGAGAGGGATCTGCCTCTGACCCAATCGCGGTCCGTAAGCCACCACTGCAGTTGTCTTGCAGTGCCCTCTGAGATCAAGACATGGTCAGACAGGTTGCCCTGATGCTGGGCCCACTGAAACTTCAGGTCCCACTGCAGAGCCCGCATCCGCCACCGGGCGTGATGCACCAGAAGGATGCAGGAAGCCATCAGCCCCAGCAGCCGCAGCGTCAACCTGACCGAAACCCGGGATAACGGCTGAAAGATGGGAATCAAAGCCTGTATATCCTGGACTCGCCGTTCCGGAGGATAGACCCGAAACTGCGCCGAGTCGAGAACCGCGCCGATGAAAAGGAGCTTTTGAGAGGGACACAGGTGTGATTTCGGCACATTGATGGAGAACCCCAGCTCGTGCAGGAGGTCTGCCGTCATCTGTAGGTGGTGGACGACTGTCTGGGGCGAGCCCGCCTTCAACAACCAGTCGTCTAGATAGGGGAAGACTGAAACCCCCAATCTGCGCAGATGGGCTGCGACCACCGCCATCACCTTGGTGAACACCCGTGGGGCGCTGGTAAGGCCGAAGGGGAGCACGATAAACTGAAAGTGCTCGTGGCCTACCGTGAACTGCAGGTAACGCCGGTGGGCCGGCAGGACGGGGATGTGAAAATTTGCATCCTGCAAGTCCAACGCTACCATCCAGTCTTGCGGGTCTAGAGCAGCCAAGACCTGAGCTAAAGTCAACATCTTGAACTTCTCCTTCCGGAGGAAGCCGTTGACGTTCCTTAGGTCCAAGATAGGACGTAGGCCCCCTTTGTCCTTCTTGGGTACCAGAAAGTAGTGGGAATAGCAACCACGTCCTACTTCTGGCCCAGGAACGCGCTCGATGGCCCCCTTGGCCAAGAGGGCCGTAACTTCCTCCCTCAGAAGTGCCAAGTGGTCCCCCGACACACGGTGGTTCTGCGGTGGCATGGCTGGAGGAGTGGTCTCGAAGGGGAGGGAGTAGCCCCTTCGGACGAGCACCCACCTGTCCGATGTTATTGTGCACCAGTGGGAGAGGTGATGGCGAACCCTGCCCCCCACCGGCGTCACATGGGCCTGAAAGCATGGACTAGGAGGATTTAGAGGTAGATGCTGCGGGGGGAGGTGTGGCCTGACCTCGTCGCTGTCCCCGATCGCCACCACAGCGGTTTCCAGGGCCGCCACCGCGTTGATAAGTCTGTTGCGGCGCGTGGCTGGCAGCACGTGTGGGACCGCCCCTTCCTTGGCCACGAAAGGAGCGAAACAAACCCGTTTGCTGGCGCTGGGTCGAGAGACCCAAAGACTTGGCCGTGACCCAGGAGTCCTTGAAGCGCTCCAGCGCGTGGTCCGCTTTGTCGCCAAACAGGCGACTGCCATCAAACGGCATGTCCATTAATGCACTCTGGACATCTGCCGAGAAGTTGGCGGATCTCAGCCAGGCGTGGCGACGAATTGCCACCGTCGTGGACATCGCTCTGCCCAGCGAGTCGGTCGTATCAAGACCACACCTGATGGAGTATCTTGCTGCGTCTCGGCCTTCAATCATAGCCTTGCCGAGCTTAGCCCGTACCTCCGGCGGGCATTCAGGCAGCAGGTCCGCGACCGTATCCCACAGAGAGTGGGTGTAGCGGCCCAAGAGGCACGCGGTGTTGCAAGACCGCAGTCCCAGACTCAGGGACGAGAAGACCTTTTTGCCATACTGGTCGTACCTCTTTGACTCCCTGTCGGGCGGGGCCGACGGGAATGCGGTTTGGGAAGTGGAGGCCTGGATCACCAGACTCTCAGGGGTGGGATGGGTGGACAGAAACTTGGGGTCGTCCGAACACGGACGGTGGCGTCTGGCCACGTTCCTATCAACAGGCGAACCTGAAGCGGGCCTGGACCAAGTGCCCAAAAGAACGTCAGTTAAGGCCTCGTTGAACGGCAGCAGTGGCTCCTGTGGGCATGACTGCGGTTTGAGGACCTCAGTGAGGATGTTAGTCCTCACGGCCACGACGGGGAGCACAAGGTTTAAGGCCTTGGCAGCCCTCATCAACACCATTGAATGAGCTGCCCCATCCTCCGAAGCCACGGTAGGAGGCGAGACAAAGCCAGAGTTGGGGGAGTCATCCAGACCACTGGCGTCACCCAAGTCACCCGTCCAGTCCATGTCGTACTGACACTCGCGGGTCAGAGGGTCCTCAGACCCCTCCCACTCCTCTCCGTAATCTACATCTTCACCATATTCGGAGTCAACAATGTAGACCGGCTCCTCGGGGTTCACAGGCCCCATCGGCGTCGGACGACGCCGGTTCAGCTCCGCGTCCGGAGTCGGAGAGGGAATGGGGGCGGCGCCGTCCAGAGCCGGCGCCGGGGAAACAGCGCCAGGGATTGCCCCGATGGAATCGGCGCCGGAGAGGCCGGTTGACCAGCCGGCGTCGACCCTGAGGGCCCCTGCGGTGCCGGGGCCGGAGCCGTCGGCGGCGCCGGGGCCGGAGCACCTGACGGCACCGGGGCTGGAGCACCCGAACCGCTAGGGCCCCCGGACGGGATCACAGGGTCCGAAGGCGCGGCAGAACCCGCCGGAGGAGACAGAGCTCTCATGGCCATGAGGAACGCCTCTATCTCCTCGGGCGACGCGCCTTGCCCAGGGACCGCAGGGTATGGAGCAGGCCGCGTCGGCGACTCACGCGGAGCCGCGGGGTGGGGCCACCCGAACCCCCGGCCGCATCACGCGAGCGTCGGGGGGAGTCGGGGGTACGATGACGACGCCCCGACTTCTTGTGCTTCCTACCTGAGGAACCAGAGGAATGGTGACGACTCCCGGAGCGCTCGTGACGGCTTCGCGACCGCTCCCTCGATCGCTCCCTTGACCTCCGGCCGGACCGGGACCGCTCTCGACGCGGGGCCGACACCCGGAGCTCGAGCAGCTTGCGGGACCGCTCCCGTCTAGCTTTATTCATCAAGGCCCGGCAATCGACGCAGGCGTCCACGTCGTGGTCGGGGCCCAGGCACCGGAGGCAGAGTCGGTGATGGTCTGTGACCGACATCGTACGGTCACAGTCGTCACAGTTCTTAAAACCGGGCATCCTACCGGCACCGTAAGAAGAGTCAAAAAGATCAAAGATCAAAAAACTTGGTCAAAAGACCGGAGTACTGCACTTCTCGGATCTGCGCTAACTGGCGCAGAAAAAAGAAGAACTGACGTCAGCCCGCGGAGGCGGCGTCTATATACTCCAGCGACGTCATCACGGTGCACGACGCCGACGACGGACGCGGAGCCGCAGGGGACGCCTGCAGACGACGCCTACCGACGCGCAGGGGTACTGCTACGCAAAAGTTTCCGGATCCAGACTGACGCCTGGGGATATTCTAAAGTAAGGAATCTAATACTAACCTGTTTCTTTCAGATAAGCACTTTAAGACTGTCAGACATGTGCTGCTAAATGTATATTGTACTTGAGTAAGGATGGCACTTGGTAAACCGAAACTGATATAAATGTATGATGTATTATAATTTTATTTTGCTTGTTGCTATATGGTTGTATTCATACATATTGAATAAAGCATTTTGAAATTGAAATTGAAAACAGACAGTGCCGAAGTGGGCAGGCTTATTTTGTGGTCAGTGCCTCTAGGAACAAGATAGTCTTAAGTTTTTTCCTGAAAGGAAGGAGACCGGGTTCTTTACGCAAATTTCCGGGAAGATTGTTCCAAAGCTGTGGAATCAAAGTGGAAAAAGCTATCCCACCCTTACGAGCCGAGTAAAACCGTGTGATAACCAGCTGGTAGGTTGCAGAGGAACGAAGAGTCCGAGCAGGAGAATAACTCATCAGGCGATCCCTGATGTATGATGGGGCCTGACCATAGATGGCCTTGTGGGCAATGCAAAGGCCCTTAAAAAATGCTCGCTGCCTGATAGGTAGCCAATGTAATTTAGAAAGCAATGGGGAAGCATGAGACAATCTGGGTAGATTGAACATGAGGCTCGCTGCATCGTTCTGCACAACCTGTAGTCTTCTTAATAATTTCCAGGGGAGGCCGATGTAGAGAGCATTCCCGTAATCCAACCTGGACAGTATTGTGGCAGAAAAAATGACCTGGAGGGAGATAGTAGTGAGAAGAGGTACAAGCTTCCGCAAACTCCTCAATATCCCTGTACAGGTACCAACCACTGCCGACACTTGGTTGTTCATAGAGAGGTCGGCGTCGATTTTGAAGCCCAGACTTCTAACCACTGGGACTGGGGTGGGGGTAACTCCTAGTTCCCGCGGCCAAAACAGGTTACACCGTAGTCATTCTTCGGATGTGGGGGACGGCGGCGAGGGCGTGGCTGGCTGATCGGAGATGTCGTTTGGGAGCGTAGAAGTTGATGCGGTTGTTGAGGTAGCTGGGGCCTTTATCGTGTAGGACTTTGTGTGCGTGGGTGAGGAGGCGGAAGGTGATTCTTTGGTTGACGGGGAGCCAATGCAGGTCTATCAGATGTCCGGAGATGTGGCTGTGCCGTGGGATGTCGAGGATGAGTCTGGCTGAGGCGTTCTGGATCCGCTGGAGTCTCTTCTGGAGCTTGGTGGTGGTTCCGGCGTAGAAGGCGTTGCCGTAGTCCAGTCGGCTGGTGACGAGGGCCTGGGTGACTGTCTTCCTGGTCTCGGTGGGGATCCACCGGAAGATCTTCCGTAGCATGCGCAGGATGTTGAAGCATGACGAGGAGACTGCGTTGACTTGTCTGGTCATGGTGAGGGAGGAGTCCAGGATGAAGCCCAGGTTGCGTGCGTGGTCTGTCGGTTTGGGTGCGCTGCCCAGGGCGGGGGGCCACCAGGAGTCATCCCAAGAGGAGGGTGAGGAGCCCAGGATGAGGACCTCTGTCTTGTCTGAGTTCAGTTTCAGGCGGCTGGTCGTCATCCACTCGGCTACGTCTTTCATCCCTTCGTGAAGGTTGGCTCTGGCGGCGGCGGGGTCGTTGGTCAGGGAGAGGATCAGCTGGGTGTCGTCAGCGTAGGAGATGATGTTCAGGTTGTGTTGGCGTGCGATGGCCGCGAGGGGGCTCATGTAGACGTTGACGTGGGGCTCAGCGAGGATCCTTGAGGGACGCCGCAGATGACTTCGGTGGCCTCTGACTTGTACGGTGGTAGACGGACTCTCTGTGTTCTTCCGTTGAGGAAGGAGATGATCCAATCCAGTGCCTTCTCCTGGATTCCGACGTTGCTGAGGCGCTGCACTAGGGTGCGGTGGCAGACGGTGTCGAATGCTGCGGAGAGGTCTAGGAGGATGAGGGCCACTGTTTCTCCGTTGTCCATCAGGGCTCGGATGTCATCGGTGACAGCGATGAGGGCGGTCTCGGTGCTGTGGTTGGCTCGGAAGCCCGACTGTGAGGGGTCGAGGGATCCATTCGTCTCGAGGAAGGCGGCCAGCTGCTTGTTGACGGTCTTCTCGATGACTTTGGCTAGGAACGGGAGGAGCGAGATGGGGCGGTAATTCTTGAGTTCGGTGGGGTCCGCTGTAGGTTTCTTGAGTAGAGCGCGGAGTTCGGCGTGCTTCCAGCTCTCCGGGAAGGTGGCGGTGTCGAAGGAGGTGTTGATGATGTCCCGCAGGTGGGGTGCGATGACCCCGTCGCCCCTGTTGAAGACGTGGTGAGGGCAGGGGTCGGTCGGAGATCCGGAATGGATGGTGTTCATTGAGCGGATGGTGTCTTCGGTGCTGGTCGGAGTCCAGGCGCGGAGGGTGGTGGTGGGGGGCGGTGGTTCGGTTGTGGCGTGCGTCGGTTGTGTGCTGAAGCTGTTGTGTATATCCGCGATCATGTTGTGGAAGTAGAAGGCGAGGGAGTTGCAGAGGTCTTGCGATGGGGTGATGTCGTCGTTTCCGGCGTTGGGGTTGGAGAGCTCTTTGACGATGTTGAAGAGTTCCTTGCAGTTGTGTGCGTTGTTGTCCAGCCGGTCCTTGAATGCAGTTTTCTTAGTGGCGCGGATCAGTTGGTGGTGCTTTCGGGTGGCAAGCTTGAGGGCGGTCATGTTGTCCGGTGTTGGTTCCCTTCTCCAGGCTTTCTCGAGGTCTCGGCAGTTCTTCTTGGAGCTCTTGAGTTCGTCGGTGAACCATGGGGCCTTCTTGCTGCCGGGTCTGCTAGGCGGGGTCCTCATTGTGGCGAGTTCGTCCGCGCAGTTGTTGATCCACTTCGTGAGGTTGTCGGCGGCCTGGCTGGGGTTCGCTGATCTGGCAGCGGGGTGCTGGCTCAGGGAGGTGGCGAGCTGGTCAGCTGTGATCTTGTTCCAGCTTCTTCGGGCAACCGGTTGCTGGTGGTGGTGGATCGTCGTTCTTCTGAAGGTGAAGTGGATGCAGCTGTGGTCTGTCCAGTGGAGTCCCGTGGCGTGGCTGAAGGCGATGTCTTTGCTGGATGAGAAGACGGCGTCGAGTGTGTGTCCGGCGAGGTGGGTGGGGGTGGATACCAGCTGCTTGAGTCCGAGGTTGGCGAGGTTGTCGAGCAGGGTGGTGGTGTTGCGGTCGTTGTTGTTCTCCAGGTGGAAGTTGAGGTCCCCCAGGAGGATGTAGTCAGCGGAGGGGAGGGCATGCGGGCTGATGAAGTCGGCGATGTCCTCGCTGAATTGTGTGCGTGGTCCCGGGGGTCGGTAGATCAGGGTGCCTCTGAGGGTGGTCTTCGGGCCGGTGCGGATCTGGAAGTGTAGGTGTTCAGCGGTTTTCAGGGTGTCATCGGTGTTGGTCGTGATGTGGATGGTGTCCCTGTGGATGATGGCGATGCCTCCTCATATCTGGTTGGCGGAGCGGTCCCTCCGGGTGATCTTGTAGCCCTCTGGGATGGCGATGGCGATGTCGGGCGCTGAGGAGTCGTTCATCCAGGTTTCCGTGAGGAAGGCGACGTCAGATGATGTGGTGTCGAGGAGGTTCCAGAGTTCGATGGCGTGCCTGTGGACGGAGCGGGTGTTGAGCAGGATGCACTTGAGGTGGTTGCTGCTGGTGTTCGGCTTGGCGGGTGCTGGTGTGGGGCAGGTCCGGATGCAGGTGAACTTGCAGGCGTGGCAGCTGAAGGGTCCGTGGGTGCGCCTCGGGGTGGCTCAGTAGCATCCAGGGATCCCGCCGGTGTTGAGTGCCATGAGTTCGGTGGCATTGTAGGAGAGTCGGGTCGTCATGCGTCGGTGGGGGCCAGGGGTCCTGGCGCTGGGCACGGTCCGGTCGCGGACGGGCTTACCTTCGGCGCACAATCGGCGCGCCCGCTGCGCGTTCGCACGGTCGCCATATATGGCGAAGTGCGAGGGAGGGCGGAGCAGCTGGGAGGCGGGAGCGGGGAGGGTACAGAAAGAAAGGGGGAGTGGTTAGCGGCGGTGGCGGGAAGCGGGGAGGGAGGAGACCGAGAGACAGGGGGACAGGCGGAATACAATCACAATACAATGTACAAAAAAGAACAATAAATGCACAAAATATAACTTGACAGGCAGGGGGGCACACAGCAGGAGAACGGGGAACAGGAGCCTGTGGAGCAGGTGAGCACAGCGCTAACACGCCGGAGACCGCGCCGCTCGGTGGCAGGGGGCGTGGTCACGCAGCGGCAGCAGGGAAAGACTGTCACCCCTGATCTCTGCAGATGAGCTGCGACCACCGCCATCACCTGTTAAGTCCAAAACGGAGCACGATGAATTGAAAGTGCTCATGACCTACTGTAAACCGTGAGTAACGCTGATGGGCAGGCAGGACGGGGGATGTGAAAATAGTCTAATGCTACCTCCTATCTCCTGACTCCAGGTCAAACAAAACCTGAGACAATGTGAGCATCCTGGACTTGCCCTTTATGAAGAAGAGGTTGGGGGTACTCAGATCAAAGATAGGCTTTGTTTGCTCTTTTTGAAGGATCAGAAAAAAGCGGGAATAGCAACTAATGCCTACTTATGACACTGGAACCCCTCTCTAAGGCTCCCTTGGTCGAGAGAGTCGTGACTCCCTTGCGGACCAAAGATTAATGAGCCATTGCCAGCCTGCCGCAAGATGGAGGCAAAGGAGGAGGGCAGGATTCGAAGGGAAGGGAGTAACCCCTCTGAATAATTTGTAAAACCCACCTACCTGATGGTATGGATTGCCAGTGGTAGAGATGAAAGCAGATTCTACCATCAACTGGATGACCATGATCCTGTAGGGCAGGATTAGGAGGGCTTAGAGGCTGTGGTTGCAGGGGGACTGGTGGTTGTGGTAGACCTCTGGCACATAGTTGCCCAGGCACAGTCTGGGAAGCTTGCTGGAATAGGGTTGGCACGGTTGAACGCCCCACCCATAGCCATTAAAAGGGGGACAGGTAGACTGGGGATGATGCAGGGTAAATACGAGGCCCAAGGACTAGTCCATGAGGGAAGTCTGGACATCTCCTAAAAAGCCAGATGTTCTCAGACAGGCGTGGCTGCTAAGCCCACTGATTTGCTGCGTCCCTCCCGTCCTTGACTGCTTGGGAGAAAAACACCCAGGCCTCTTTCGGGACCTGTGGCAGCACTTGCGCAACCGTGTCCCACAGAGTGTGGGAGAAGCAGCCCAATAAGCAGGCAGTGTTCACCGACCGCAATGCAAGGCTGGTGGAAGAAAACATCTTCTTTCCTAAACAATCCAGGGGGTGTGGCAGGGAACGTGGCATGGAACCACCAAGCTCTCATGGGTGGCGTGGGGTGTTAGGTGAAGAAGCTCGGGTCCCCAGGTCCTGGGGGGTGGCGGTTGGAAATTGTCCTATTAATAGGAGCCACTGTGCTGGGCTAGGACCTGGAACCCAGTAGGACATCTGTTAGTTCTTCATCAAAAGGGAGTAGGGATTCAGAAGCGGACGCTCCAGGTTGTAGAGCTTCCGTCAAGATGTTAGTCTTGACTGCCACTTAAGAAAACTCGAGATCCAGAACCTCACTTGCCTTCTTCACTGCCAAGGACTATGTTCTTCCCACCAGTCAATGCCTTCCTGGCCTTCTAAATGGTTTTCCAAATGGTCCAGTGACCCCCCTTCCAATGTTCCCCAAGGCTAATCCTTCAGAATAGGGTTCAGGAGTTGACCCCGGACACGTGGGTCCAGTTGACACTGGATTCGGTGTCAGTTAATGCTGTTTAGGTTCCATATCAGATTTGTGGATATAAATGGAGTGGGCACCATCCCCATTGGGAGAGGTCACTATTGTACAACCGACGGTGGTTCCGTCGGTGAACAGATCCAAGGGGGCCATTTGGAGCTGAGGCTGAAGCCGCCTGAGCGGAACCAGATGGAGCTATGATGCTCCCTCCTCCATAGCCACAGTAGGGGGATAAAGCATACCAGTATCTGGAGAAGTGTTCAGATCACTGGCATCACCCAGCTCCTCCCACCAGTCAATACCTTCCTGGCCTTCTAACTTATGATCAAAAGGGTCCAGTGACCCCCTTCCACTGTTCCCCGAGGCTATCTTTTCAGAATAGGGCTCCGGCGCTGAAAAACAAGTTACTTACCTTCGGTAACGCATTATCTGGCAGAGACTATGTAGCTACAGATTCCTTGCCTTTGAATTACCCAGGTGTCAGGCTGGATTCAGAAACGTTTGCTGAGCAATATCCCTTGCACGTGCCATCGGGTAGCTCAATTTGGCTCCACGTGACGTAGTCAGCAGTGTTGGTTATGACGTTGCAGTCACCTATATAGGCACCACCCAGAAATGCGGACATCAGAACTCCTTGTTTATTCCACACCAGAAGCACAGAGCCACAAATTAACTGACATTGTCATGTGCAAAACTATGGCCCTGAAAAGGAGAGGAGGTAGGGGGGAGTAACCCAAGCCTTACAATAATAATCTGCAAAGCGGGGAGGCATGGGTGGGTCTCTAAGGAATTTGCAGCTAGATATAGTCTCTGCTAAGATAATGTTTTACCAAGGGTAAGTAACTTCATCTGATAGAGACTTCTAGCTGCAGATTCCTTACCATTGAATAAGATAAATAAACAGTTAGAATCCACTCCTTGAGATTAAGGGTGTCTCCTCCACAGTGGGGAACACCTTTATGTTTTTAGGTCCCCTCACACACCAACAGGCCCCTTGGTGTCATGCTTCATCATCGAGGTCATCGAACCCCTCTACGGGGTACGGCGTGCTGCGACCTACGGAGACGTGGGAGCGCTTGTTAGACTATGTGTGGTGTTAGTGAGGGGGTATTTTAAATAAATGTGAGTGTATTGTGGGGTTTGGGAAATAGTGATAGTTAAAAAGAACCTGGCTTGTGGGGTGACTAAAAATTATTTAATAAGCCCCTGGGCTGGTGCTGTTAAAAATGAAGGTGGAAGGTCACTACGCTGACAATGTGCGTTACCTCCTTTTTGTGTGCGTCGACATGTTTCGGTGCCAGAAGCACCTTCTTCAGGACGGGGTGCACAAATCCCCACCTTACTCACGTTTCTCTAACGAATAACAGAATTTTCTAATAAAAGTGAGGAAAAATTACAGTGCAGGTAAAAGTAATGTACCTAGCAAAAAAAGACGCTGTCTATTGATCAACCTGTAAAGGAAAGAAGACAAAAACATTTTTTCTGGTGGTCTCTCTCTCCATATCCATAGGTAAAATGTCCAGTGGTTACAGGTGACATACTATAGCTGTATTCCAGTGCTTATAGTGGGATAAAAATATTTTACAAAAAACAGACTAGACTCACTGACACACAACATAGAGCACACACACTTAATGAGGACATTTTTGATCAGATGTTTTCAAATCATTTCCTGGTCGTAACACTATTGTTGGTAAAGAGGGAGAGGACAATGTTTGTGTTATATCCCAGTAAAGTGAGGAGGAAAAATGTCAATTTCATGCCATTACACATTTACAACATACTGTTTTGGAGTTGTAGATGAACCTCATGAGCCAAAACGTCAGGATCTGGTGTGCTAATTAGCACCTGTTTGACAAAGAAAGGCATATTCAGGTCTTGGTTTAACTTACATTCATGTAGTGGTGGCAGTGCTCACAATCATCAGACCTTTCTACTCACGATTTCTATGAGGAAATACCTCCCGATCGATCCCTACGTGGCTCCGGTGATAATGCCAGAAGGAATTTTGAATTTTGGGTTTTATACCTTTTCCCGGGTTGGAGTTAATTAGTTAATTGCATGACTAAGGTTTCCTTATGGCCATATATGGTCATTGTCGGTTTTAGTTAGTTAATTGCATGATTGTGGTTTCCTTATGGCCATATATGGTCATTGTCGGTTTTAGTTAGTTAATTGCATGATTGTGGTTCCCTTATGGCCATTGTTGGTTCCTTGCTCGCGGTCATTGTTTTCTCGCGTCTTTCCTTCGCGCATGCGTCATTGCGGTGTGTTTTGTCCTGCTGCGCATGCGCTGTTATGGGTGTCTTTGTTACCCGTTATGTGCATGCGCTATCCTGCGCTTGTCTCATATCTCATGATGGTTAGTTATGGCAATACGAATGATGTTTTTCCTCCTAACGGACACAATGTGCATGGCATTTCGTTGGAAAAAACGCCCACTTTGTTCATAATACTGTGTTTCATTGTTTGCTTGTTTTCTTTTGCCAAGGGGCAGAGAATACATATTACCAGGATGAGTGGATATATATTCTAAGGATGAATGAAAGATGCAGACCCCCGGGCATATTATGGTTCGTCTGGTAGATGCTCATGTGGGGAAAGTCTGGAAATCTTCATGAGACACTCTGTTTACATAAATTGTATTTACGCCGCGTTGAAGAGAACATTCATCAGGGCATCATCTAAGTTAACTGACCCCAGGGGATTGTCGTTTAGACCTGTAGTGTTAGTCCCCAGTCTAAAAACCCATCTCTGCTCTTTCTCAAAGAGTCCTTGTTCAGATGGGAGTTGTTCAACTACTGTCCACCTGATGTCATTCACACAATGTCCATTCTCAATGAAATGTGTGGCCATTTTTGTCCTCTCCTTACAACGAATATTGCTCTTATGTTCCCCAGTTCGTGTTTTCACTGGTCTTTTTGTCATGCCAATATACTCCAAATTGCAAGGGCAGGTTATCATATAAATGACATTTTTGCTGTTGCAGTTGGTTAGTTTCCGTTGTTCCCACCTCGTTCCATTAGTAAAAGTTAGATTCTTACTTTTCTGAGTCCGGTGACAGCTCGCACAGTTACCACATGGGTAGTGGCCTCCCAGTCCTTGTGTATGGAGTTGTGGCATTTGTTGCAGTTTTGGGCGTGTGTGCACTAGCATATCCTTGAGATTTTTGCCTCGTTTGTGGGCAAATAAGGGTTTCTCAATGTTTAGTTTGCCACTTGTCAGGATGCGCCAATGTTTATTCAGAAGTTTGGAAACCTCCTTGGTTTGGGGCCTGTAGGTAGTCACGCACATGGGTCTGGCTGATGCCTGATTGCTCTGGGGTTTGTTTTCCAGTAGTGCCTCCCTATGGTTATTTCTCGCCCTTTTCATCGCGTTGTTGATGACCTTCTCTGGGTACTGTCTTCTCTGCAATTTGATTTTTAAATCCTTTGCTTGTGCCTTGTAGTCCTGGATTTGTGTGCAATTACGTCTCAGGCGTAGGAACTGACCATACGGCAAATTGGTGCGTAAGTGGCGTGGATGAAAGCTGTCATAGCGAAGGAGACAGTTCCTTGCCATTGGTTTAAAGTGGGTATTGGTATGTAGTTTCCCGTCTTTTGGCAAGATGTTCAGGAACACCAATGTTTCTCTTGACACTGTATGAGTGAACTTTAAGAAATGGTTCTGCTTGTTTAACCAAACCATAAACTCAGATACAGATTCTTGGTCCCCATGTCATATCACAAGCACATCATCGATGTACCTTCTCCATGTGTGTATGTGATGTCTGTATGGGCTGTCGGTATGTAGGATTTTTGTGCTCTCCATGTGGTGGACATACAGGCCCGCCAGGCACGGCGCGAAAGTGCTGCCCATAATGGTGCCATGGCGTTGGAGGTAGAGGGTCCCTTCATACTCAAAAAAGTTTCTTGTTAATGCAAGTGTGATGCACTCCATTACCACACCTCTTGGTGTTTGGTATTTCCAGTTGGTACTGTATAAAACCTCTTCTATGATAGCCAAGGTTTCATCGTGAGGGAGGCTCGTGTAGAGACTCTCCACGTCCAGGCTAAGAGGTAGTTGATATTCTGGATCAAAAGTCAGTTCTTGTAAAAGCTGGAGGACTGCTTTTGTGTCCTTCAGGTATGTATGTGTTCGTCCCCTGGACTAAGGGGCGCAAGAAGGCATCAGAAAAGTTTGACAGGGGCTCAAGGATGGAGCCTATCCTCGAGACAATGGGTCTGCCTGGTGGATTTTCCAGTCTCTTGTGAATTTTCGGGATGCAGTAGAAATACAGTGTTTTTGGTGTCTTCTGGGCTAGAAATTCAGCTTCTTTCTTTGACAACCAATTATGAGCCAGGGCTTCCTCCACCATGGCTCCAATGGTAATTCTAATAGATTCTGTCGGGTCTTTGTTTAGGATGGTATAATTCCGTTGATCCGACAGTAGCCTAAGGCATTCCTTTCTATAGGCTGTTGTTGTCTGGATTACCACAGCTCCCCCTTTGTCCGCTGGCTTGATTGTTATGTCTTGGTTGCTAGCCAGGTCACGAATGGCTTCGTGTTCATAACGGTTGGTATTTTGGAAGACCTGGCGATTATCCTTGTTCAGGGCTTGTAACTCAGTCATCAACGCATTTTCATAAGCCAGGACTTCTATCGGTAGTGTATTGTCTGGTGGGACAAAGGACGATTTCGGTCTTAGTCCTGTATCGGTTTCCATGGGTTTTCTTTACCTTCAAAGAAAACCTGTAGTTTTATTTTCCGTATAAATTCATGTACTTCAGTGTGTAATTTGAATAGGTCTAGCTTGTTGGTGGGAATAAAGCCTAATCCTTTGTTCAAGACCCTCCTTTGGGTATCAGTTAGTTCATACGGGGTAATGTTTATTACTAAGTCCCCCTCCGGCTGGTTGATGGGTTCTCTAGTAGGGCCCTCGTCATACTCCTGGTATTCATTCTCGGATCCGTTTGGGCCGGGTCCTGCCAAGACACGTTGTTTCCTTTTCTGTTTCTGCCTCTGCGTGGTCCTGGGCGTGAGGCTAAAAAAGACTGGTTCTGAAAGAAACCATTGTCATATTCATTACCCCACTGTTGGTACATTTGGTTAGGTGGAGGGCCGTAGGCAAAAGGTGGAAACGGAGCAGGCCCCCGTACTGTGAGTAGAAAGGTTGTGGTTGGTAACCCCTCCATCCTCTTTGTCTTGGGTAATTTTGGCCTCTTGACGTTTGTGTGCCCCTGTGTTTGGGGTTACTGCCGGTACTTGATCCCGACGATCCACTGTCTGAACCTTCACTGTCAACATCGCTGTTGACGTTCTGAGAGACGTAGTCATCCTTGTATAGGGGTACGCAGTTTCTGGAGTGAAGCGGTCTTTATCTTTCCCTAGTTTTTTTAACTTACTCTGTTTAAGTGTTGCTTCGAAATCCGACATTTCTTGGTTCAATTCCTCAAGTCTTTTCTTTAGTTCAGTAGGTTTTATGTAGGTTTTCAATTGAATCTCAATCTTTTGGATATCTATTTTTAGTTCCTGTGTGATTCGTTTTGCTGTCTTTATGATTAGGACTAACCAATCCCGTGTACAGTGCCACGAGATTAGTGACCACTCCTTTTTAAAGACTTTGTCCATCTGAAAAAAGAAAGGTTCGTTCTTTACTAGAAGCCCCTGTGGCGCAATTTTGTTTCTCAGATATTCAGTCATTAGGAGACCATGAAGGGCTGCTCTTATCTGGGTTTTTCTGAGATTCATCATCTCATCCCAGTCTGCCACGCTTGGTCCTGGATCCGTATTGCTGAGGCCTTCAAAGGCGTTAGCTGCCGCCAGAATTTCATCAATTTTGTCCTCGCCAAATGTAAGTCCATGTTCAGACTCCATCGTGCTGTAAGTGTGTGTATACTTACGACCAATGTGTGTGTTAATAATGAAGTGTTGTCAGTGCTACTAGTGGGAAAAGGGGGACTCCCGCAGCTGCGTGCTGCCTAGGTATAATTATCAATCAGAGGGGGGAGAGAGAGAAATCAGAATGGATTCCTTCTCCCTGGGCATATTTAAATAAACAGTTAGAATCCACTCCTTGAGATTAAGGGTGTCTCCTCCACAGTGGGGAACACCTTTATGTTTTTAGGTCCCCTCAAACACCAACAGGCTCCTTGGTGTCATGCTTCATCATCGGGGTCATCGTACCCCTCTACGGGGTACGGAATGCTGCGACCTACGGAGACGTGGGAGCACTTGTTAGACTATGTGTGGTGTTGGTGAGGGGGTATTTTGAGTAAATGTGAGAGTATTGTGGGGTTTGGAAAATAGTGATAGTTAAAAAGAACCTGGCTCATGGGGTGACTAAACATTATTTAATAAGCCCCCGGGCTGGTGCTGTTAAAAAGGAGAGTGGGAGGTCACTACGCTGACAATGTGCGTTACCTCCTTTTTGTGTGCGTCAACATGTTTCGGTGCCAGAAGCACCTTCTTCAGGACGGGGTGCACAAATCCCCACCTTACTCACGTTTCTCTAACTAATACCAGAATTTTCTAATAAAAGTGAGGAAAAATTACAGTGCAGGTAAAAGTAATGTACCTAGCAAAAAAAGACGTTGTCTATTGATCAACCTGTAAAGGAAAGAAGACAAAAAACATATTTTCTGGTGGTCTCTCTCTCCATATCCATAGGTAAAATGTCCAGTGGTTACAGGTGACATACTATAGCTGTATTCCAGTGCTTATAGTGGGATAAAAATATTTTACAAAAAACACACTAGACTCACTGACACACAACATAGAGCACACACACTTAATGAGGAAATTTTTGATCAGATGTTTTTAAATCATTTCCTGGTCGTAACACTATTGTTGGTAAAGAGGGAGAGGACAACGTTTTTGTTATATCCCTGTAAAGTGAGGAGGAAAAATGTCAATTTCATGCCATTACATATTTACAACATACTGTTTTGGAGTTGTAGATAAACCTCATGAGCCAAAACGTCAGGATCTGGTGTGCTAACTAGCACCTGTTTGAGACAGAAAGGCATATTCAGGTCTTGGTTTAACTTACATTCATGTAGTGGTGGCAGTGCTCACAATCATCAGACCTTTCTACTCACGATTTCTACAAGGAAATACCTCCCTATCGATCCCTACGTGGCTCCGGTGATAATGCCAGAAGGAATTTTGAAACCGGGGTTTTATACCTTTTCCCGGGTTGGAGTTAATTAGTTAATTGCATGACTACGGTTTCCTTATTGCCATATATGGCCATTGTCGGTTTTAGTTAGTTAATTGCATGATTGTGGTTTCCTTATGACCATATATGGTTATTGTCGGTTTTAGTTAGTTAATTGCATGATTGTGGTTTCCTTATGGCCATATATGGTCATTGTTGGTTCCTTGCTCGCGGTCATTGTTTTCTCGCGTCTTTCCTTCGCGCATTTGTCCATGCGGTGTGTTTTGTCCTGCTGCGCATGTGCTGGTATGGGTGTCTTTGTTACCCATTATGCGCATGCGCTATCCTGCGCTTGTCTCATATCTCATGATGGTTAGTTATGGCAATACGAATGATGTTTTTCCTCCTAACGGACACAATGTGCATGGCGTTTTGTTGGAAAAAACGCCCACTTTGTTCATAATACTGCATTTCATTGTTTGCTTGTTTTCTTTTGCCAAGGGGCAGAGAATACATATTACCAGGATGAGTGGATATATATTCTAAGGATGAATGAAAGATGCAGACCCCCGGGCATATTATGGTTCGTCTGGTAGATGCTCATGTGGGGAAAGTCTGGAAATCTTCATGAGACACTCTGTTTACATAAATTGTATTGACGCCGCGTTGAAGAGGACATTCATCAGGGCATCATCTAAGTTAACTGACCCCAGGGGATATTGTAATTTAGACTTGTAGTGTTAGTCCCCAGTCTAAAAACCCATCTCTGCTCTTTCTCAAAGAGTCCTTGTTCAGATGGGAGTTGTTCAACTACTGTCCAGCTGATGTCATTCACACAATGTCCATTCTCAATGAAATGTGTGGCCATTTTTGTCGTTGTCTTCTTACAACAGATATTGCTCTTATGTTCCCCGATTCGTGTTTTCACTGGTCTTTTTGTCATGCCAATATACTCCAAATTACAAGGGCAGGTTATCATATAAATGACATTTTTGCTGTTGCAGTTGGTTAGCTTCCGTTGTTCCCACCTCGTTCCGTTAGTAAAAGTTAGATTCTTACTTTTCTGAGTCAGGTGACAGCTCGCACAGTTACCACATGGGTAGTGGCCTCCCAGTCCTTGTTCAGATGGGAGTTGTTCAACTACTGCCCATCTGATGTCATTCACACAATGTCCATTCTCAATGAAATGTGTGGCCATTTTTGTAGTCGTCTTCTTACAACGGATATTGCTCTTATGTTCCCCGATTCGTGTTTTCACTGGTCTTTTTGTCATGCCAATATACTCCAAATTGCAAGGGCAGGTTATCATATAAATGACATTTTTGCTGTTGCAGATGGGTAGTTTCCCCGGTTTCAAAATTCCTTCTGGCATTATCACCGGAGCCACGTAGGGATCGATTGGGAGGTATTTCCTCGTAGAAATCGTGAGTAGAAAGGTCTGATGATTGTGAGCACTGCCACCACTACATGAATGTAAGTTAAACCAAGACCTGAATATGCCTTTCTTTCTCAAACAGGTGCTAGTTAGCGCACCAGATCCTGACGTTTTGGCTCATGAGGTTTATCTAAAACTCCAAAACAGTATGTTGTAGATATGTAATGGCATGAAATTGACATTTTTCCTCCTCACTTTACAGGATATAACACAAACTTTGTCCTCTCCCTCTTTACCAACAATAGTGTTACGACCAGGAAATGATTTGAAAACATCTGATCAAAAATTTCCTCATTAAGTGTGTGTGCTCTATGTTGTGTGTCAGTGAGTCTAGTGTGTTTTTTGTAAAATATTTTTATCCCACTATAAGCTGTGGAATACAGCTATAGTATGTCACCTGTAACCACTGGACATTTTACCTATGGATATGGAGAGAGAGAGACCACCAGAAAAAAAATGTTTGTCTTCTTTCCTTTACAGGTTGATCAATAGACAACGTCTTTTTTTGCTAGGTACATTACTTTTACCTGCACTGTAATTTTTCCTCACTTTTATTAGAAAATCCTGGTATTAGTTAGAGAAACGTGAGTAAGGTGGGGATTTGAACACCCCGTCCTGAAGAAGGTGCTTCTGGCACCGAAACATGTCGACGCACACAAAAAGGAGGTAACGCACATTGTCAGCGTGGTGACCTCCCACCCTAATTTTTAACAGCACCAGCCCGGGGGCTTATTAAATAATGTTTAGTCACCCCACGAGCCAGGTTATTTTTAACTATCACTATTTCCCAAACCCCACAATACACTCACATTTATTCGAAATACCCCCTCACCAACACCACACATAGTCTAACAAGTGCTCCCACGTCTTCGTAGGTCGCAGCACGCCGTACCCCGTAGAGGGGTACGATGACCCCGATGATGAAGCATGACACCAAGGGGCCTGTTGGTGTGTGAGGGGACCTAAAAACATAAAGGTGTTCCCCACTGTGGAGGAGACACCCTTAAAATCAAGGAGTGGATTCTAACTGTTTATTTAAATATGCCCAGGGAGAATGAATCCATTCTGATTTCTCTCTCTCCCCCCTCTGATTGTTAATTATACCTAGGCAGCGCGCAGCTGCGGGAGTTCCCCTTTTCCCACTAGTAGCACTGACAACACTTCATTATTAACACACACATTGGTCGTAAGTATACACACACTTACAGCACGATGGAGTCTGAACATGGACTTACATTTGGCGAGGACGAAATTGATGAAATTCTGGCAGCAGCTAACGCCTTTGAAGGCCTCAGCAATACGGATCCAGGACCAAGCGTGGCAGACTGGGACGAGATGATGAATCTCAGAAAAACCCAGATAAAAGCAGCCCTTCATGGTCTCCTAATGACGGAATATCTGAGAAACAAAATTGCGCCACAGGGGCTTCTAGTTAAGAAAGAACCTTTCATTTTTCAGACGGACAAAGTCTTTAAAAAGGAGTGGTCACTAATCTCGTGGCACTGTACACAGGATTGGTTAGTCCTAATCATAAAGACAGCAAAACGAATCACACAGGAACTAAAAATAGATATCCAAAAGATTGAGATTCAATTGAAAACCTACATAAAACCTACTGAACTAAAGAAAAGACTTGAGGAATTGAACCAAGAAATGTTGGATTTTGAAGCAACACTTAAACAGAGTAAGTTCAAAAAACTAGGGAAAGATAAAGACCGCTTCACTCCAGAAACTGCGTACCCCTATACAAGGATGACTACGTCTCTCGGAACGTCAACAGCGATGTTGACAGTGAAGGTTCAGACAGTGGATCATCGGGATCAAGTACCGGCAGTAACCCCAAACACAGGGGCACAAAAAGGTCAAGAGGCCAAAATTACCCAAGACAAAGAGGATGGAGGGGTTACCAACCACAACCTTTCTACTCACAGAACGGGGGGGCCTGCTCCGTTTCCACCTTTTCCTACGGCCCTCCACCTCCACCTAACCAAATGTACCAACAGTGGGGTAATGAATATGACAATGGTTTCTTTCAGAACCAGTCTTTTTTAGCCTCACGCCCAGGACCACACAGAGGCAGAAACAGAAAAGGAAACAACGTGTCTTGGCAGGACCCGGCCCAAACGGATCCGAGAATGAATACCAGGAGTATGACGAGGGCCCTACTAGAGAACCCATCAACCAGCTGGAGGGGGACTTAGTAATAAACATTACCCCGTATGAACTAACTGATACCCAAAGGAGGGTCTTGAACAAAGGATTAGGCTTCGTTTCCACCAACAAGCTAGACCTATTCAAATTACACACTGAAGTACATGAATTTATACGGAAAATAAAACTACAGGTTTTCTTTGAAGGTAAAGAAAAACCCATGGAAACCGATGCAGGACTAAGACCAAAATCGTCCTTTGTCCCACCAGACAATACACTACCTATAGAAGTTCTGGCTTATGAAAATGCGGTGATGACTGAGTTACAAGCCCTGAACAAGGATAATCGCCAGGTCTTCCAAAATACCAACCGTTATGAACACGAAGCCATTCGTGACCTGGCTAACAACCAAGACATAACAATCAAGCCAGCGGACAAAGGGGGAG
The DNA here is from genome assembly GCF_964263255.1 of Lissotriton vulgaris. Lineage (NCBI taxonomy): Eukaryota > Metazoa > Chordata > Amphibia > Caudata > Salamandridae > Lissotriton > Lissotriton vulgaris. Next base: position 1,701,145,395 of record NC_141687.1, read on the forward strand.
CTGTGGTAATCCAGACAACAACAGCCTATAGAAAGGAATGCCTTAGGCTACTGTCGGATCAACGGAATTATACCATCCTAAACGAAGACCCGACAGAATTCATTAGAATTACCATTGGAGCCATGGTGGAGGAAGCCCTGGCTCATAATTGGTTGTCAAAGAAAGAAGCTGAATTTCTAGGCCAGAAGACACCAAAAACACCGTATTTCTACTGTATCCCGAAAATTCACAAGAGACTGGAAAATCCACCAGGCAGACCCATCGTCTCGGGGATAGGCTCCATCCTTGAACCCCTGTCAAAATTTTCTGATGCCTTCTTGCGCCCCTTAGTCCAGGGGACGAACACATCCCTAAAGGACACAAAAGCAGTCCTCCAGCTTTTACAAGAACTGACTTTTGATACAGAAAATCAACTACTTCTTAGCCTGGACGTGGAGAGACTCTACACGAGCCTCCCTCACGATGAAACCTTGGCTATCATAGAAGAGGTTTTATACAGTACCGACTGGAAATACCAAACACCGAGAGGTGTGGTAATGGAGTGCATCACACTTGTATTAACGAGAAACTTTTTTGAGTATGAAGGGACCCTCTACCTCCAACGCCATGGCACCAGTATGGGCAGCACTTTCGCGCCGAGCCTGGCGGGCCTGTATCCTGTAGCACAAAAATCCTACATACCGACAACCCATACAGACATCACATACACACATGGAGAAGGTACATCGATGATGTGCTTGTGATATGACATGGGGACCAAGAATCTGTATCTGAGTTTATGGTTTGGTTAAACCAGCAGAACCATTTCTTAAAGTTCACTCATACAGTGTCAAGAGAAACATTGGTGTTCCTGGATCTTAACATCTTGCCAAAAGACGGGAAACTACATACCAATACCCACTTTAAACCAACGGCAAGGAACTGTCTCCTTCGCTATGACAGCTTTCATCCACGGCACTTACGCACCAATTTGCCGTATGGTCAGTTCCTACGCCTGAGACGTAATTGCACACAAATCCAGGACTACAAGGCACAAGCAAAGGATTTAAGAATCAAATTGCAGAGAAGACTGTACCGAGAGAAGGTCATCAACAACGCGATGAAAAGGGCGAGAAATAACCATCGGGAGGCACTACTGGAAAACAAACCCCAGAGCAATCAGGCATCAGCCAGACCCATATGCGTGACTACCTACAGCCCCCAAACCAATGAGGTTTCCAAACTTCTGAATAAACATTGGCGCATCCTGACAAGTGGCAAACTAAACATTGAGAAACCCTTATTTGCCCACAAACAAGGTAAAAATCTCAAGGACATGCTAGTGCACACACGCCCAAAACTGCAACAAATGCCACAACTCCATCCACAAGGACTGGGAGGCCACTACCCATGTGGTAACTGTGCGAGCTGTCACCTGACTCAGAAAAGTAAGAATCTAACTTTTACTAACGGAACGAGGTGGGAACAACGGAAGCTAACCAACTGCAACAGCAAAAATGTCATTTATATGATAACCTGCCCTTGTAATTTGGAGTATATTGGCATGACAAAAAGACCAGTGAAAACACGAATCAGGGAACATAAGAGCAATATCTGTTGTAAGAAGACAACGACAAAAATGGCCACACATTTCATTGAGAATGGACATTGTGTGAATGACATCAGCTGGACAGTAGTTGAACAACTCCCATCTGAACAAGGACTCTTTGAGAAAGAGCAGAGATGGGTTTTTAGACTGGGGACTAACACTACAGGTCTAAATGACAATATCCCCTGGGGTCAGTTAACTTAGATGATGCCCTGATGAATGTCCTCTTCGACGCGGCGTAAATACAATTTATGTAAACAGAGTGTCTCATGAAGATTTCCAGACTTTCCCCACACGAGCATCTACCAGACGAACCATAATATGCCCGGGGGTCTGCATCTTTCATTCATCCTTAGAATATATATCCACTCATCCTGGTAATATGTATTCTCTGCCCCTTGGCAAAAGAAAACAAGCAAACAATGAAACGCAGTATTATGAACAAAGTGGGCGTTTTTCCAACGAAACGCCATGCACATTGTGTCCGTTAGGAGGAAAAACATCATTCGTATTGCCATAAATAACCATCATGAGATATGAGACAAGCACAGGATAGCGCATGCGCATAACGGGTAACAAAGACACCCATAACAGCGCATGCGCAGCAGGACAAAACACACCGCATGGACGCATGCGCGAAGGAAAGACGCGAGAAAACAATGACCGCGAGCAAGGAACCAACAATGACCATATATGGCCATAAGGAAACCACAATCATGCAATTAACTAACTAAAACCAACAATGACCATATATGGCCATAAAGAAACCTTAGTCATGCAATTAACTAATTAACTCCAACCCGGGAAAAGGTATAAAACCCCGGTTTCAAAATTCCTTCTGGCATTATCACCGGAGCCACATAGGGATCGATCGGGAGGTATTTCCTCGTAGAAATCGTGAGTAGAAAGGTCTGATGATTGTGAGCACTGCCACCACTACATGAATGTAAGTTAAACCAAGACCTGAATATGCCTTTCTTTCTCAAACAGGTGCTAGTTAGCACACCAGATCCTGACGTTTTGGCTCATGAGGTTTATCTACAACTCCAAAACAGTATGTTGTAAATATGTACTGGCATGAAATTGACATTTTTCCTCCTCAGTTTACAGGGATATAACACAAACTTTGTCCTCTCCCTCTTTACCAACAATAGTGTTACGACCAGGAAATGATTTAAAAACATCTGATCAAAAATGTCCTCATTAAGTGTGTGTGCTCTATGTTGTGCGTCAGTGAGTCTAGTGTGTTTTTTGTAAAATATTTTATCCCACTATAAGCACTGGACTACAGCTATAGTATGTCACCTGTAACCACTGGACATTTTACCTATGGATATGGAGAGAGAGACCACCAGAATTTTTTTTTGTCTTCTTTCCTTTACAGGTTGATCAATAGACAACGTCTTTTTTTGCTAGGTACATTACTTTTACCTGCACTGTAATTTTTCCTCACTTTTATTAGAAAATTCTGGTATTAGTTAGAGAAACGTGAGTAAGGTGGGGATTTGTGCACCCCGTCCCGAAGAAGGTGCTTCTGGCACCGAAACATGTCGACACACACAAAAAGGAGGTAACGCACATTGTCAGCGTAGTGACCTCCCACCCTCATTTTTAACAGCACCAGCCTGGGGGCTTATTAAATAATTTTTAGTCACCCCACGAGCCAGGTTCTTTTTAACTATCACTATTTCCCAAACCCCACAATACACTCACATTTATTCAAAATACCCCCTCACCAACACCACACATAGTCTAACAAGTGCTCCCACGTCTCCGTAGGTCGCAGCACGCCGTACTCCGTAGAGGGGTACGATGACCCAGATGATGAAGCATGACACCAAGGGGCCTGTTGGTGTGTGAGGGGACCTAAAAACACAAAGGTGTTTCCCACTGTGGAGGAGACACCCTTAATCTCAAGGAGTGGATTCTAACTGTTTATTTAAATATGCCCAGGGAGAATGAATCCATTCTGATTTCTCTCTCTCCCCCCTCTGATTGTTAATTATACTTTGAATTAGATACCCAAGCCATAACATCCCAGCAGTGGGCTGCGGACCAATATCTTAAACCAAGAAGTCCTGCGGGACCGATTGGGTAAAGTGCCCATCTCTGCAGACCTGGTTGTTCAGACAGTAGCACTTTGCAAAATTGTGCAACAATGCCAACGTTGCTGCCTGACAGATGTCTTAGACGGGAGAGCCGAGCCAAGGCCGTAGTTGCTGGCATTCCCCTGGTGGGATGGGCCCATTGGACACAGGGTCACTGAGGTGAATGTATGACATTGTTCTGCATTCTGTCCATCAATTGATCTTTTTGCGTTTGCCAGGGCACAGCAGATCTCAATGCACAAAATGACCCAACGAGAATTTGAACTTATCTGCATTGCCCTTCCCTTCTTTGCTCCCATGTACCCCACAAAGAGTTGGTTGCCTTCCTAGAACTCTTTTGTGCAGTAAAGGTATTATGACAACACTCTTTTTGGGTCCAGTCAGTGGAGGCCCTCCTCTTTTTTAGAGGGATGCGGGCAGCAAAGAAAGTGAGCAATGCAATGAATTGACTCAGATGAAATGGGGGCACAGCTATTGGCAAAAAGGAAGCCCCAGTGAAAAGCACCACTTTGTCTGGAAAGGACATTAGATAGGGAGGCGAGCAAGACAACGCCTGTAACTAACTTACCCTGCGGGCCGAAGTAATCGCCATTAAGGAAGCTGTTTTGATGGTTAGCAGCTGGAGGGGACAATTATGTAAAGGCTTAAAGGGAGTACACATCAGGTAGGTGAGGACCAATGTAGGTCCCACTGTGGCATAACAAAGGGCGTGGGTGGAAAGAAGGGAGCCTGCCCTTTCAGAAATCTACGTACAATGGGAGATTTAAAGAGAAAAGGCTAGTCTGTCAGCTGCAAAAAGGCAGACAGAGCAATGAGATAACCCTTGACAGTGTCCAAAGCAGAGACCTGTTGGGCAAGGGCAGTAGAAAGAGGTGGCCACTCCCACTTTTTCTGGTGCCACTGTGTTTTCCTGACTAGTCTGACTGGGATCCTGCTAATCAGGACCGCAGTCTCTGTGCTTATTCCCTAAATTGGGAATGGTGATTACCTAGGTACCCTCCAGATTGGCTACTGGTGTACTCTTTTAAGTCCCTAGAATAGAGTACTGAGGTACCAAGGGCATAGGTACACTAGGGTATCCCATGGGCAGAAGCATGTATTATGCCACCCATGAGAGAACTCAAATTGTGACTACAGGCCTGCCATTGCAGCCTGTGTAAGCTGATGCTGGCACCCCTTTTGACAGATATAGGTTTTCCTATATCTGAGGTCACTACACTCAAAACCTATAAGTCATCCCTAAGGCAGGCCTTTCAATCCTGAAGGCAGTGGGCTGGGTCCTAAATGTGGGACTGCCCCTGCATGAGCAGGGCAGCCCAACAACCTTTGGAATGCATTCTCCCGGGTTGTAAGTGCATCAGCTATTATAACATATAGAGGATCCATGCATCATTATGCGATGACCATCTCTAAACTGGCTGTAACAAACCAGGTCATGTTTGGTATCAAACATGTTGGATTCATACCCCCACACCATAAACAGTGTATTGGGGTATGATTCCATGCACTGTGAAGCTCCTCTGGGGGCCCTCTGTCCTCCCAGTACCAGTCTTCCAGAACCGGACACCAAGTTAAGGCTGCTGCTGGCCAGAGACACAATTCTGACCTCCTGTTGCTGAGCCAAGCTTGAGCAGGGGAAGGCAGAACAAAATATATCCTGTCACAGGGAGGTGTGACCACCTACCAGATAGGGTTTAGTGTATTGGGACAGGGTGGGGGTGCTTGCCACACCACTGAAACTGATTGGAGGGCCCATTTGGTATCCTCCTTACATACTCCAGATCAAACCAGTTCAGGGATCCGTTGGCTCCCGCTCTGTCGCGAAACTGGACAAAGCATATTGGAGTATCCTACCCACTGCCTAGCCCGTCCTCTGGGAGGGGCCTCTGAATCGTCCCAACCTTTGCCTAAGGGTACTAAGGGGCTTACCTATTGGTGGGTCCTTGGATTCGTCGAGGGACAAGATTCAGATCACATACCACTTCAACTTCGACTGTCTGGACATGCTGGACTTTGGTGTGGGAACCAAGACTGCACTGGGGAAGATTCCTGCTGCTCCTTGTCTCGTCGACCTGCTGGTCTTCTGCAATGTCTGTGCCCATGCTCCATACAGGTTGTTCACCAAGTCTGTGGATATCCAAGACACCCTTGGTAATCTCCCTTGGAGTGAAGGAGTCACCCCCCTGCATCTGCAGGCACTGCAACGCAGTGGACCGGTCACTGATCCTGAGCTCGCACAGACTCTGAAAGGCTCAGCAACACAAGTCAGGTTCTGCAACTCGCTCGAGGCCTGCGCTGCCTTCATACCAAGTTTGAGGCCAGTATCTGTATTCAAAACCGCTAGAACAGAACCCATGTGGACTGCAGCGACTTGCCGTTGCCAAAGCTTGCTGGATCTCTCCTCCAGAGATCTTTGAGCTCCAAGAAGCTCCAACCTCAAGCAACTCCTGCAGCCAAGATCTTCACCCTCACCGCTTCCTTTGCACCGTGGACTTTCTTCATTGGGGAGCCTCTTGAGGTACTCTTGTGCTTTCAGTCCGTGGGTCCTCCTGAGGGTCTTCTTTGGCTTCAATGGGCTACCCTGCTTGCTTTGGGCCTGCTCCGACGTACCTGCTTGGTCTCCCCTGGAGACCACTGTGTATTTGTGCTACTTACGAGTATTGTGCCTATTGTGTTTCTAACTCCGGGTAGGAGATAGAACAAATGTGTTAATGAGTGTTTTTAATCTAATACATATTTTTATAACTACAGTGTGTGGTGATTCTTTTTCACTTAACCTATACGAACAAGTTACTTACCTTCGGTAACGATATATGTATAAGAAACATTAGTTAGCGATAGATTCCTTACCTTAGAATTAACCCCAGGCGTCAGACTGGATTTGGAAAGTTTTCGTCAGCAAAACCCCTGAGCGTCAGAAGGTGGTGTCGTGCGGCTTAGCGCCCGTCGTTGGCGTCGTGGTCACCGATATGACATGGCAGCAGCTACTTAGATGCCGCCTTAGCACGCTGACGTCAGTTCTGTACACGACTTTCCGCACCAGGAACGCAGAGCCATGCAAGATACTGACCACTGCTGCATTGAAACTAGAGCCCTGAAAGGGATGATCCTAACCCTAGAAATCAGTTCACAGAACAGGGAGGATGAGTGTGGCGGTAAGGAATCTATCACTAACTAAATGTTTCTTACAGATATATTGTTACCGAAGGTAAGTAACTTGTTCATCTGAAAGAAACACGTAGTGATAGATTCCTTACCTTAGAATAGATACCCCAGCAATACCAAACCCGGTGACGGGGCTGCGAACCAAGATCACACCAGAAAGTCCAGGAGAACAGATTGGCCAACGGAGCCGCCTCTCCAGACTTAGCTGTCCAGGCAATAGTGCTTAGTAAAAGTGTGCAACGAGGGCCACGTAGCTGACTGACCAATATCTCTTAAGGGGACAGCCCATCCTAATACTGTAGTGGCAGCCGTTGCCCTAGTGGAATGGGTACGCAGCCCCACCGGAGGTTCCTTCTTCGCCAGAGAATAGCAGGCTTTTACACACAAGACGACCCGATGTGAAAGGCAGTGACAACCTTTGGCAGAAAGGACGGATGTGTTCTGAGTACAACCTTGTCCGGATGGACAGACAGAAAAGGAGGTTTACAAGAAAGAGCCTGGAGCTCACTCACTCTCCTAGCAGAGGTAATGGCAACCAGGAAAGCAGTTTTCAGAGTTAACAAACGAAGAGGACAGTTGTGAAGAGGCTCGAAGGGAGCACACATCAAGTATGTGAGCCAGGTTTAAGACCCACTGTGGCATTATGAAGGGAACAGGAGGGAAAAGATGAGTAATGCCTTTGAGGAATCTATTTATGACAAGGGACTTGAAAAGAGAGGGCTGATCAGGAAGTGAGAAAGGCCGAAATAGCAGAAAGGTAGCCCTTGATAGTGCCCAGAGCAGAGCCCTGATGGGCCAAAGAGAGAAGGTACAGTAGGACTTCTGAAAGAGGGGCAGAGAGGGGATCCACAGCCTTTGCTGTGCACCATGCCACAAATTTGTTCCACCTCCATGCGTATACCAACTTAGTGGAGGGACGCCTGGCTGATAGAATTACATCACAGACTTCAGGAGGCAAGTCCAAATGAATCAACTGCCGCCGCTCAATCTCCACGCAAAGAGGTGGAGACTGGACAGGTTTGGGTGGAGGACCTTCCCCTGCTGCTGCGACAGAAGATCCTCCCGAAGACGCAGTCAGATCTGGGGATCGATGGTCATACTGAGGAGCTCGGGATACCAAACTCTTCGAGCCCAGTCCAGAGCCACAAGAATGAATTGGGGCCGGTCACGCCTGATCTTCTTCAGCACTCTGGGCAGAAGTGGTATAGGCGGAATGGCGTACAACAGACCGCAACTCCACTCGTGAAGAAACGCATTGCCTAGCGAGTGCCGACTTGGAAATTCCAACCAGGAGAACTGCTGACATTGCGTGTTCTCTTTGGTGGCAAATAGATCTAACTAAGGCTCTCCCCACTGTTGAAAAAGACCTTGAGTGAAGACGCCATTCATGATCCATCATGCACCTGCTGCTGAGTTCGCGGGCCTGGAGGTGAGTGAACTTGCCAGGTTTTGAACCACCAGGGAAATACCCTGATGTTCCAGCCATGTCCAGAGGCGCAGGGTCTCCTGATATAGGGTCCACGACTCCATTGTGTCCTGTTTGTTGCAGTATCACATGGCGGTGGTGTTGTCTGTGAACACCTGCACTACTCTCCCCTTGACAGAGGGAAGTAATGCCTCCAGTGCAAGTCGGATCGCCCGAAGCTCCACAAGGTAGATATGGAGCCTGGACTCCGCCGGAGACCAGAGCCTCTGCTCTCCGCCTTGCCTATGTGGCCCCCCATCCCAGGAGGGACACATCCATCGCCACTGTGTTCTCCGATTGGGGAAGGGAGAGGGATATGCCATGGACCAAATGTCGGTTTGTGTGCCACCACTGCAGCTGGTGTGCAGTGCTCATCGAGATCTGGACGTAATCCGACATGTTCCCCGGATGCTGTGCCCACTGGAACTTCAGGTCCCACTGAAGAGCCGGCATATGCCATCTGGCATGAGTGACCAGCAGGATGCAGGAGGCCATGAGGCCCAGCAGCCTCCGGGTCATCCTGACTGAAACCCAGGATAGAGGCTGAAAGATCGGAATCATAGTCTGAATATCCTGGACTCGCCGTTAGGGAGGATAGGCCCGAAAGTGCGTTTTATCCAGAACCGCTCCGATGAAGAGGAGCTTCTGAGAGGGAATCAGATGTGACTTCGGTACATTGCTAAAGAACCCCAGCAAATGCAGGAGGTTGGCCGCAGTCTGTGGGTGAGAGATGACTGTCCAGGCCGAGCCCGCCTTCAACAGCTAGTCGTCGAGATAGGGGAAGACTGGAACCCCTGATCTGTACAGATGAGCTGTGACCAACGCCATCACTTTGGTAAACACCCGAGGGGAGCTGGTAAGGCCAATGGGGAGCACGGTAAACTGAAAGTGCGCGTGGCCTACCGTGAACCGCAGGTAACGCAGGTGGGCCGGCAGGACGGGAATGTGGAAATATGCATCTTGCAGGTCAAATGCTACCATCCAGTCTCCAGGGTCGAGGGCAGACAAGACCTGAGCCCAAGTTAACATCTTGAACTTCTCCTTTCGGAGGAAGCGATTGACGTACCTGAGGTCCAAGATAGGACGCAGGCCCTTGTCCTTCTCGGGCACCAGAAAGTAGTGGGAATAACAACCAGGTCCTACTTCTGGCGCAGGAACGTGATTGATGGCCCCCTTGGCAAAGAGGGCCATGACTTCCTGTCGAAGAAGTGCCAAGAGATCCCCGACATGCGGTGGTACTGGGGTGGCACTGCTGAAGGGGTAGTCTTGAAGGAGAGGGAGTAGCCCCTTCGGACTATTTGTAACACCCACCTCTCCAAAGTGATGGTGCGCCAGTGGGGGAGGTGATGGCAGATCCTGCCGCCCACTGGTGTTTCATGGCCTGAAAGACCAGATTAGGAAAGTTTGGAGGCAGTGGTGGCCGGGGTGGAGGTGGACTGACCCACCTGCTGGCCCCCAGACCTGTCTAGGCGGGTGCGACGTCCGCGCTGAGACTGTTGCTACGCAGGCCTGTGGCTCTGAAGCAAACGTGTCGGGCGCCCCTTCCGTGGCCACGAAAGGAGCGAAAAGAAGAAAGGGGAGGAGGGCATGTGGCGGAAAGGCCAAAGGACTTGGCCGTAGCCCACGAGTCCTTAAAGCACTTCAACGCACTGTCTGCTTTATTGCCAAAAGGCGAATGCCATCAAAGGGCATGTCCATCACAGTGTTCTGGACATCCCCAGAGAAACCAGTAGTCCTCAGCCAGGCGTGGTATGAAGCCCCACTGTCATGGTAATCGTCCTGCCCAGCTAGTCGGTGGTGTCAAGGCTACATCGAATCATGAGCTTTGCCGCATCTCTCCCTTCAGCAATAGCTTGAGAGAGCACTGTCCGGGTCTCCTCCGGACACTAAGGCAGCACTTGCGCCACCGTTTCCCACACAGAGTGGGAATAACGGCCCGAGAGGCATGCAGTGTTCACAGACCGCAGCCCTGAACTGGCGGGAGAAAAAATCTTCTTACCGAACTGTTCCAGTTTCTTAGATTCCCTGTCCGGGGTGCGGAAGGGAATGCGCTTAGGGACGCAGGGGCTTGGACAACTAAGCTCTCAGGGGTGGGGTGTTGGGAAAGGAAAATGGGGTCGCCCGGGGCCGGGCGATGGTGTCGGGCCATTTTCCTATGCACAGGAACCCTTGTGTTGGGCTTGGATCAGGTGCCCAGAAGAATGTCGGAAAGTGCATCATTAAAAGGCAGCAGTGGCTCCGCAGCTGTAGCTGCCGGCTGAAGCGCTACTGTCAGGAGGTTAGTCCTGACGGCCACTGAAGGAAGTTCGAGGTGGAGAGCCTTGGCTGCCCTACGCAACACCACTGCATAACTCGCACCCTCCTCGATAGCCACGGTAGGAGGAGTTAGGAAGCCAAGGTCAGGAGAGGTATCCAGACCACTGGCATCCCCCAAATCCTCTGCCCAGTCCGGGTCAAACTCACACTGCACTGTGAGAGGGACCTCAGACCCCTCCTATTCCTCCCCTTCCACCATAGGCTGATGAACAGGCCAAAAATAAGGAGGCTGGACATAGGAGTAGAAAGGAACCATCGGCGTCGATTGATGCCGTTCCAGCAGAGTGTCCACATCAGGGCTGAAACCGGGGACGACGTGGTCCAGGGGCACAGGCGACGTCAGAGGTGGTGCAGGTGGGGTCGACGTCTGTGGTGGTGTCACAAGGTCAACCGGCGTCGACCGGGATCAAGGCCTGGATCCTTGGGAGCCCTGCGGCACCAGAGTCGACAGCGATGCCAGAGCTGGAGCTGAAGACAGTGAAGAGCGAGGGGCCCCATTTGGGCCTGTGTGGCCCGAAGACACAAAGAGGCGGGCCATGGCTGACAGAAAATCCTGCAGCTGGGCCAGAGTTGCCAACGGATCCGGGAAGGGCGGGTAGGCCGATGGCGACTGCGTAGGCTTTGCCGGAGCCGTGGGGGAGGCACCACCTGCACCCTCAGCCGGAGAGTGCTTACGCTTCTTCGACTTCTTGTGATGCTTCGCCTTAACTGACCCAGAGTGTGAAGACTTCGATCCAGATGAACGATGGTGGTGGCTCTACCACCGGTCCCTCGACCTCCCACAGGACCGGGACCTTAAACGGCGTGGAGCCGACTGCAGGACTTCAAGCAACTTTCGGGACCAGTCCTGCAAAGTCTTCGGCGCCATGGCCCGGTAGCCGGGGCACGACTTGGGGTCGTGGTTGCGCCCCAGGCAGAAGAGACACACGCGGTGCGGGTCAGCCCTCGACATCATGCGATGACAGTCCCCGCAGGACTTGAAACCGGCATCCCTACGGCACCGGGAGTCGTTCGACTCGAAAAACAGGGATAAAAAGGCCTCGAAAAACTCAGTCAAAAAGTGACTGGGGGTACCGCTCTCTCCGGATCTGCGCTTGCTGGAGCGGAAAAAGAAAGAACTGATGTCAGTGTGTGAAGGTGGCGTCTAAGTAGCTGCCGCAACGTCATCCCGGCGACCACGATGCCAACGATGGACGCAGAGCTTTACAATGCCACCTTCCGAAGCGCAGGGGTTCTGCTGACGAAAACTTTCCGGATCCAGTCTGATGTCTGGGGGTAATTCTAAGGTAAGGAATCTATCACTACGTGTTTCTTTCAGATCATAAGATTCAATACTGGTAAAACAAGCTGCTTTAAACTCCTTCTGAACTATGCCTGAAAGCTGCTCTCCACCGCTACCACTTAGAGAGCTTTCTAAGGTTGTCTAAGACCACTAAAATCACCATAAGGGTTGTATGGACAAGCAAAGTGTGCTACACTTTCAAAATAGAGCACCATATATTAAGCCAGCCTCTAACAAAAGAGAGAGCAAAGTAAAACCAATGGGGATGATAGACGGAGTGTTGTGTAGTGTAGTTCCTATTTTCCCTATAGGCCCTGCGCATTGGAATAACAAACAGCAGTGAAGACGTAGGACTGAGGTCTTCTAGGTCTCTACTGACTATGTTAGACTTAATTTAGGTTTGCGCCAGCTAGCTCAGAGGTCACTGGAAACTTTCTTGAATGAATAGGAAGTGATCAGCTTCCCTGGCTCAGACAAGAAGGGATTCAGCTTCCGACAACCGCATAAACATGACAACTTTGCTCCCTCAGAATAAGAGTCAATCTCTAGAGTCGTGTGAAACAATAGACAGCTATTTCACTCAGTCAGATGTGCATATTTAATTTCACCAGGGTGCAGAGAATAGAGAGACGGGCGTTTTCAATAAAAGGTATTATTTATTGAGCAGTCTTCCTTCTCATGCAAGAGAAATGAATTGCCACAATTGCAATACTTAATGTGAAGTAAAGTACGTACAGTAAAAGGAGTATTATGAAATAATACTGTAAAAGCATTGATATGGTTTCTTAGCCATAAGACACTTTAAAATGGATAAAATATATATACATATATACATAGGCTAACGTGCTCAACTGGTGCTTCTAAAATACGCCTACCCCGGTGTACCTGACCTAAGCCTAATACGTGGGAATACGTGGGAAGAAATAAGTAAGTAGCAGTTTAAGTTAAGTAGGTTTGTTGCCAAGGATCTGTTCACAAATTCTCTCTAAGGGTTTATTCAGCACTGTACCTTGGGAATAGAATGTAGAAGGTCTGGTATCTCTCTCTTAGGACCCGATATCCCAGTCACCCGCAAGGGTAGGCTGGATTTTCTCGGCAGGAAAAAAGACAGCGTCTTTCTCAGCGCGTCAAAGAGGAGGGGTAGCGTCCGTAGGCTTCTCGCTTCTGCTGGGCTCTCGGAAATTAGATTAGCTGCTCTGCTCCAGAATCACCACCGTGTGTTTGCTTAAGGCAACGTTGGTATATTTATACCTGAAAGGTGCCGAGTTTGACGTAAGGTTTGGACATAAGACGTCAATAAAGATGTCACTAAGAACTGGCCGTTCTTACAGTGCTCGCAGGAGTTCTATTACAAATCAAAACAAAGCAAGCGGGGCTTTCCCAAGTTGCTGGAGGTTTGGTGTGTCAAAAGAACTCGGCGTGCTCTCTAGGAATCCAAGGAAGTAGCTTTTGCCATGCCTTGGACTGCAAGGGCGATTTACTGAAATATGGATCTGATTATTATGCCATTATAGGGATATTATTGATTATAGCCGTATAGGGGCATAAAGTCACAATATTGAATCGGGTTCCTAGATAAAACACATCACCCACTCCACGGTTTTATGTCCATCAATTACTAAAAACTAAGCAATAAAGATGCATGTGTATTCCAACCCACCCCAAAATACATTTTGCATTCGAAATGGTGTATGCGAAATACACGGAACATTATAGGTACTGTACGTTTTTAAGCAGTGTAATCATTCAAAAAAAAAAATTTGCATATATCTTTAGCTGAACGATTTGCGAAAATTACACATGAAATGTCTCTTAATTACAGAAAAGAAGGTTGAGACTATTTCATCACATAAATGAGATTACTTGTAAGTGTGCTAGAGTCTGAGGTAATATATGGTCTCTAGAATTACTAAAAATAGAAGCTCTGTTCTTTATGAATAGTCCTACTGTAAGCAGAGTACATGTGCCAAAAAAAAAGGGTAAATATTTTGGAATTTTTGGAAAAAAAACAATTACGAGGAAAAAATAGTTCCAAATGTTTTCAGTAGCTTTTGTTTTTCAAAGCTGAAGGCCGAATTCAGAGTTCAGGGGAACGCTGTGTGCCGGATTGCTTAAACGTTATTCTTTTGGTTCAGTGGAGAACCTTACTTCAGATAGATGCGCAAAAAAACAGTCTACAGCTTCAGGTGAAAGTTCGACCAAGTTTGAAAATGCTGCAACGGTGCAGTCGTGAGAATGATTGCTATCATCGATCTCAGGATAAGCAATGCTCACAGAAGGTCGTACCTGGGTGATGTTGCTCTCATTTCTTGCTTCACTGCCACCACCTAATCGTAGTGGAGAAGTCTCAACGAATGCCGTCATCAGGATTGGTAACCGCTGGGGACAACACGATGCATGAGCCGTTATAGGACTTAGCAAAGTATCGATATCCATTGGTACTGCTGATTGTAGTGTAAGACAGGTGTCTAACACGCATTCTTCTCCGCATAGCATACATCGAAGCACAGGTAAGATGCAGTTCTGCCAAATAGGTCTGAATGATAGAAACCAGGTCATATTCAGATCTCTTAGCCGGGCTAAACCAAGGACTTTAGTTATGTGGTCCCGGTAGCGTATTGCTAGGATCGTTTCTTCCATTGTTGCTGGAGTCATGTCTGCATTTTGGCTTGCCATATCGGAGCAGAGGAGTCAAAAATAAGATTCCTGCTACGAGTCCCAAAAGTAGTGGTAGGCCACCAAAAACCGAATGGACAAAATTGGGAAAGATGCCCAGGACTGCTTCGAAGGGTGTTAACCTTCCCGAAAAAATTGTCTTAAATACATTTGCGATACCACTGGCATCTGACATATTTAGGATTTGGCTTAGCATTTCTACGAAATGCACGGGGCAATTAGTTGATAAAAGTGTATGTATCTCTGCCGTTGTCCTTGCAACTTGTAGATCATACGTTTCTTTTGATGACGTGATAGGCACTGTTGTCTGTAAAAGCACAGACTTCATTCTGCTTAAAGTATCAATTCGTATAGAAGAGATATTCAACGGAGGCCAAATCGTCGCCTCTGATTCTCCAGGGCCGTTTGGATACAATGCTTGCATACAGCAAGTGACCATGGAACTAACGCTTACGAGATATGCTTTCCCTGGCACCATGCCACAACAGCTGTAGTCCGTTATTAGAACGTAACTCCTGTTAGCAAGTTGTCTAAAGAATGGCTTTATCTGTGTTGCAGGTGTGCCGTGCTGGTGGCATGAAAGGTTATTTGAAGTCCCCTCACAGGCCCCATGTAAATAATACCTTGGCACAGAAGTATACCACTTAGTGATTGTTTACAATTATTACCCCTAAGAAATACATTCTGGTTTTTGTCACTATAACATGTGTGTGTATAAGGTAATTTCCATGATGACTTAATGTACCCTTTACCTAACCTTTCATACTGGCCTGCTGATATATACTCTTGGCATTTTTTAAATTGGAAAGTTGTTATCGGAATTGTGATTATTCCATGTATTATCCATTCAGTGACAGGTCTTTCTGACATTGTCAATGGTAATCTCTCAAGTTTTTCAATGCTCAGAATCGTATAGTCTGCTCCTTTCTGTGCCAAACTGATTTGTTTATCAGTAAGGTTAAAGATAGAGAACAATGATGTTGTGTTGATTAAACGCCAAGGCACATAGCCTGAATGCAGGTTTTGCAACGTCCAGCCTAGCTGTACAATAGAACGTAATTGGGACTGACCATGTTGTAACATTAGCAAGTCCTGATCTATTATATCTATAGCAGATGATACAATACTATCCAGTGAATATATTCTGGAGGACAGAGTCATTAACCCATTGTCCACAACAGAAAGTGATTTTTCCAAATTAATACGATCAATTGCTCGTATTTTCTCTGCTGTCTCAATTTGAGTCACTTTCCATGCCTCGTTGTAAGCAGCGTATATACTGGCCGCTATGAAACGTTTCTGACGCTGTTTGCCTGGTCCCATTATGAAATCGCGCAAGTCAGCACCATCTTTAAGTAAAGACAAGTGTTGCTTAATTTCTGCCAGTGTGGATGTTTGTAGCCATTCAAGGCATAGTTTCCCTACAATGTATGTTGTTACTATCCCTGGATGTTGTCTCTGGGAGTATCTAGGGTCTGGTCTGGTCATTTTTAACCCCTGTGTTTTGTTCAGGAATCTATCTTGACATTTATTTTGTGTCTGTTGGCCAGATTAACCTCTTTTTCCAATCAGGATGTGCTCTATTTTGATGTAAAATTTGGGATACGTCTATCTCAATATCCGTGGTTGTGTTATCAGGTATTGGCTTTGGAATAGACGGTTTGTGTAAGTCTTTGATTTTGGCTAGGCTAAAACAGGTAGTTTGTTGAATGGTGTCATTCAAGAACATTATTTGTTCTGGGATCATGCAAGCTCGAAATAATGCTTCTAGGCCTTGTACCTGCCATTCTTTTATACCCCAGATGTTTTTTGTTTCAATGTTGTTTTTCCAGAAATCAAAACCAAATGTAATAATTTTTTCATAAAATGTTTCCGAATAGATCAATTTAGTATTTGTCAGCATGGTTTTTGTCCCTGTTTTATCTAACAGTTTATAATAAAATGTTTCTGCATCACTTGTGTTAAATCCTGAGAAGTATTGGAATTTCTCATAGAATCTTTTCGAACTGCTTTTAGGTGGAGTTGCACAATGTTTCCATTGATTATATTTAAAAACATTTCTAGGTTGAGCAGATTTATGCAAATATTGGTCTGCATAGTGGGTATAGCAATACATCTGTTCATAATTCGATGAACCTTGCAAATAATCATGTTCTGTAAATTTTGCTGACATTAATAAATCTGACATCATATTATTTATGCTTTCAAAGTCCCAATCATCAGAGAATGTACTTGGTTTAAACTGATGAGGATATTTCAAGAGTTTGACCGGTCCATATATTTCGTAATCTGTTTTGTCCCAAACTACCCCGCTGGGTATTGGAATGGCTGTGACATTCACTGATGATAGTTCTCTTTTCTCGATGTGAGATGACTTGTGTGGCTTCAGAACTAAGTTGGTGTTCTGACTTGCTGTGTTCATTGTACTGTATTTTCCCTCAATGAATTTTCCCAAACAAAGTACCATGATGAGCCAAAGCAGGAGGAAAAATACACCTAGCACAACCCAAAATTCTAACCATGGAGAAATGAGATAAGTTTCTTTGAGTTGATGAAAGAGTTCTGTTGCTTTGTCTTTAAAAGTCTTTGTTGCTGGCGTTACTTCAGGGTCGCTTTGATCTTCAGAAAAGTTATCGAAATTGATGAAGTAGCCAGATGCAGTTCTGTCAATTGTTGGAATTGTTTTTTCAAATTGCGTTTCATTAGCACATTCTGATGCTACATCATTGTAGACTGGTGTTTCTTGACGAACTGTTTCAATTTGGGTTTGAAGAGGCACAAGTTCCATGGCATTGCTGCATAGTCCTTTTTTATTCACTGCAGGTTTATCAAATGTGATTAGTCTCACAGTTTGAACCTCTTGGATTGTAGCAAATTTTGGTATTCTGCTATTTCTTGGGAGTCCACTGGGCCTACTACTTATTATTGCCACATGATTGTGGTTTTAAAAGGTTGATGGATACAACTCGGTTCTCCTTTTTACCAGCAAGGGGCGGTAGTACAACTGATCTTGTTCCGTTGATTGCTAAGACAGGTACTACTTTTCTGTAAGAAGGCCCAAATTCCTTCTTCACCGATATTTTCTCTCTGACCAGATCCCCAATCTTTGGAATCTAGACAGGTCTTGCTGGGACAGGTGGTGTGTCTTCAGTGGTTGTTGGCTGCTGTTTTAACTTTATGTTGCTCAGGGCTTTTCTTGTTTCATTTAAGTCCTGTAAAACAGCCAAACGATCTTTGATGTCAACGCATTTTTTCTTATCTTCTACCACTGAAGCATGACTATCTAAGTCCTGAACATACATTCTAGTTCCGAACAATAGTTCGTACGGGCTAAAACCTTTTAGAGAATTTCTTGGCAGATTTTTAAGACTACGTTGGACACTTGTTAAATGCTGGACCCACCCATCACCCGAACCTAATACCTTTGCCGTTATAGATTGCTTTATGTCTCGGTAATTTCTTTCCACAACCTCGTTTCCCTCAGGATGGAAGGGACAAGAGTACCGCAATCCAATGCCCATGCTGGTCATGGCCTCCTTATAAGCTCGAGAGCTAAAAGCAGGACCATGGTCAGAATGAAGCATGGCAATTGCGTATGTGCCGATAAAGACTCGCAAATCTTTTATAACAGTTCTGGCATCAGCCGAGCGCTGGGGCCACATTTTTAAGTGAATTTAGTCTTAAAAGGAATTAATAGGACGCTGGATTTTATGTATAGATAGCCTTATGCGAACTACAGAAATGGCCATGGCAATACTCCGGTTGGCTCGTTACTGCGGTCTCTGTTGCAGTCTGGACAGCTCTTCGCAAATTTATAATGTTGCAGGCTCATCCTCGGCCACCAATATTCTAATTGTAATTCTGTCAGTGATTCCTTCATCTGTTTGTGCCTTGGACCTTCACCCATGTGTGCGTCTGCTATTAATAAGACTCTCCGGTTCGTGTTTGGAATCACTCTATCCCCCACTCCAGGGATTCGAGCAAAAGGAACGGAGTTTGCGTCTATTACGTATGTATAATTGAGTGGATAGTTCACGGGTAGTGCTGCACAGTTGCCTTTTCAAGACGTTTTTACCGCCAGCATAGTTTCCCCGTCTATGTATTTTTCTGAACGCTTTTTTGTGGCTACGGAAGCCGGTTTAGTTGCTTCCGCTGTGGCTGTATTAGCCAATGAATTTCCTGCAACGTGAACGCCATAACGTTGATGACTCAGAGTGTGTATCACGTGAGTCTTTTGTAGTTCTTTCTGTAAAAGAACTACTTGTTCCCAAAGCATTTTATGCTTGATTGTGCCACCTGTGTCATCTTTGTAATCGTTTTGAACCCAGTTCTGCAAATCATTATTGTAAGATTTGACGCAGAAATGCGAATCGCACACTATTAGTGTCGGGAATTCACGTTCGGCATTTTCAAGCGCCATCTTTAAAGATCTGATTTCAGCTCGCTGAGCCGAACAGTTTCTCAGTGATTCAGTTTTTGTTATTTTCGGTCTGAATTTACCGCAGAGCCAGCGACCTTTAACAATCGCGCAGGCTGCGTTGTAGGATTCATCATCTACATTGTAATGCTGTACAAATCTGTCTGTATAGATTATACAAGAGTACTGTTGGAGAGGCAGAATTTCGATTGGCAGAGGATATTCTTCTTCATATTTCAAATCATTCAGTTTTTTCATGTTCGGGACATAATAGTATGTTACTTTTTCTGTATCAAGAGAATTTTCCCACTGTATCCATTTTGGATCTAGTGCCACTGTTTTTAGATTTACTGGGCTGAATAGGGCCTCGAAGGCTGATTCTGCTGTGAAAACAGTTATTCTTTTGCCTTGGGCTAGGGCTCTTTCTTTTGCTATAGCCGTCTGAACCGCCTTCACAGTATTTTCTGTTAAGACTGAATGTTTTTTCTGTTTTTGTGTACAAATGGGATTTGTAAGCTATTGGTACCATTTCTCCGTCATTAGAGGTCAGGTACGTGAATCCGCATCTTCCTGGGATTACTTGGATTACCTGGTTGCGTGTATTGTCACGTGTTTCTAATTTTGTTTTAGCTAACATGTCTGTTTGCAGTGATCTCAAAATTTCTGTGTGTTTTTGAGTCCAATTTATAGGTTTGAAATCAGGTTTTATTAATTCGTAGAGAGGTTTAACCCTCTCTGCATAATTTATATTGTAAGTTCTTCCGAAATTCAGGAAGCCTAGAATCGATTGTAAGTTCTTCAGCGTTTTTGGTGCTTGGTTTACAGCACACTTCTCTAAGAAGTTGTCTGCTAGGCTTTTGCCTTCACTTGATAAATCATATCCTAAGAATAGGACAGTTAGATGGGCAATTCGTGACTTTTTAAAGTTGAATTTGTAACCCTCTGCTGCGAACCCAAGTATTATGGTGTTCACTCTATTCAAGTGAGTATCCAAGTCGTCGTCTGTGAGATAGATGTCATCGACGTAAGATAATGCCTCATCATCATACATTAGTAGTAACTCTGTTACTCTGGCTGAGAATAATTCTGGGCTATTCTTGAATCCCTGTGGGAGTTACAGAAATTTTTCTGTGACCCCATTATTGAGAAAGCGGTCAAGTACCTGCTTTCCGGTGCAATATTTTGACAAAAGAATCCATTAGAAATGTCTAATGTTGTTTTGTATTTTTTGCGAACTATGTTATTCATTAGTGCCGCACTGTGCAAATTTTGTACCGCAAATGTTTTGCAACATGAGTTAAGGTGTCTGTAGTCCAAGACTAGACGTCTGGTTTGGAGACAGGAAACAAAGGATTGTTCATTTGAGAGGTGCATGTTTCAATCACACCTTGGTATTTAAGTTGATCTAAAATCTCCCTGATCTGTTTTTAGCTTCTTGCTTAATCAGGTACTGCCTTTGTGCAGTAGGTTGACATTTTAACTGGATTTTGTGAGGAGGAGAGTCCTCATCCCATCCTACATGATTCTTATATAATGCAGGTGCTTGAGCTACTGCCCATTTTTTTGCATATATATATATTTTCTGTGAATTGGAATATGATTTGAGAAGGCAGGTATAATCATTTCTTCGCCATGAGGGCACTCCCTGACAAACTCTGGTGGCCAGTCTTTTTCGGCTAACAGGATGTCATAGCCTTTTGAGAGGTTATCCCAAAATAGACCCCTTATTTTCCTAGTCTTATCTCCCTCTATAGGCAATGTTATTTCGTATATCTTATGAGGTTCGCTAACTCTGGTATCTGCAGTTTCCACTTGAATGCATTCATTCGTGTCCACTGTCTCCAGATGATCCATCAGGATCTTGCGAGCTATGCTGATTTCTGCTGCGCTGTCTAGCATTGTCTGTGCCCACTCTCCGTTTTTCAGCTGTGTCCTCAGTATTCTCAGCATGTTTGATTACTTTAATACTGGCTACCTTCTTTCTGGGAAATTGTACTTTTTTACTTTGAGCAGGTTCCTTGTCTTTGGACTTGGCGTGCTCTTCCCTTTGTTCTGACCGCCCTCTTCTTTCCGATTTCTGCGAAAAAGATCGAGAGGGACGTGTATCAATATCTTGATATCTATCAGGCTTTTTCAAATTATCCCTATTTCTAAGGTTGTATCTTTTTTCAGAGGGCTCCCTTTGGGGAGACTGGTTTTCTCGGCTCGGAGCTCTTTCTCTCCGCTGAGGAGAGCTTCCTCTGGACTGGAAACCTTTTTCGTTGGGAGTGGATTGTTTATTTCCATCCCAGCTCTTTTTAGGAGTGTTTAGATTATTTTTAATAAATATCTTTTCAGGATTTTCAAGTAGTTGGGGTTTTACTGGTTTCCCACCCAAACTATCTCTACCTAGTTCTTCATAGCATTTTTCTATGATTCTGGCAAGCTCAATTGGTTGATCTGTTCTATCTGTTTCTTTCAATTTTTGGTGGATCGCCACAGATGCTGCTTCTCCTTTTATGTTGGCTAGTAATATAGCCGAGACCTGCTTGAAGTCTTTCAGTAATTTCATACCAAGAGTTAAAGCAGGTTCTGGACCGTATTCATTCTGAATTTGTTTTAGCACATCTGATATTACTGCCAGAGACGGAAAACCATGTGTTTTTGTGTAAATGGAAGCAAAGACTGTGCCCCAAGTCACAGTCCTCCACATGTGGTGCGACCCCCATTGGAAGGCAGATAGTCAGAATTCTGTGTTTCTCAATAGGGGTAGTATTCGGGAATACTGCCTCTATTTGAGTTATTTTCTGTGCTAGCCAGAATGGAATTTGTTCCCGTTTTGCAGGTGTTTTTCCTAGACACGATTGTATGTTCTGTGGTGTAATTTTATTTGTGTTCCCCTGATGAGGGGTTAGCTGTGGAATATTAACAGCTGGTTGGACTGTTGCAGTCCGCATTACATATTGGACTAACTGTCTGTGAATTTTAAATTAGTAATTTTAGCTTTGCTAAAAGTTCTTCTCTTGACATTTTATCAATGTCTGGATGTGGTGTGTAGCTGGCTAGAACCGGCCACGTTGCTCCTGGTCTACCTAGTGGACCGAGCCTGGTGATGTGATCATTATGTTTTAGGGCGCCTTTAAACAAGAGCAGGTGCTCTTGGTAATTTAGTGGTATTTCAATATCCTCGAAAGGTGTATATTCTTCCGGTGGTTCCTCTATTTTGTAATAGTGGAATTCGTGTGTTTTAGCGTTTGCCGCTGGAAAGTTTATCCATGAATAGAATACCTCTGTCTGCCGATATTCGTGTGCCTCTATCACGAAAATGACTGTACCACCACGTGATGTTAGTCCGTTTTCTATAAGTTTTAAAGTTATAGTTTTTCTTATGTTGACCGGAATGAGGATAGCATTCCGGTCACTCTGTAGGAGACTCGTGTCTTCCTCTATTAGTCGGGCTGCTCATCTAGCAGCTTCCCTTTCGTCTTCACTATCTGGCATTTTAATGTCAGAAAGGTTTTTGTTGCAGATCAGGTTTCAAGGAGACAAAAGATTAGGTGCACAATATTTTGGAACATTGTATCCTTCAACGTTGACTATACCAAAAACTCTACATAGGAATCTCCTCCTACTAAGTTCCGACGGATTTTAACCTTTCACCCACTCCAGACGTCTATTGGAGTATTTACGGGAGAAAGGGTCTGTGTGAAAAAGCACAACAGTTACTCTAACGTCTTGCGTTAGTTTTATCGCCTTACCAAACGTAGGGCGCCATGTAGTGTAGTTCCTATTTTCCCTATAGGCCCTGCGCATTGGAATAACATAAACAGCAGTGTAGACGTAGGACTGAGGTCTTCTAGGTCTCTACTGACTATGTTAGACTTAATTTAGATTTGCTCCAGCTAGCTCAGAGGTCATTGGAAACTTTTTTGAATGAATAGGAAGTGATCAGCTTCCCTGGCTCAGACAAGAAGGGATTCAGCTTCCGACAACCGCATAAACATGACAACTTTGCTCCCTCAGAATAAGAGTCCATCTCTAGAGTCGTGTGAAACAATAGACAGCTATTTCACTCAGTCAGATGTGCATATTTAATTTCACCAGGGTGCAGAGAATAGAGAGACGGGTGTTTTCAATAAAAGGTAATATTTATTGAGCAGTCTTCCTTCTCATGCAAGAGAAATGAATTGCCACAATTGCAATACTTAATGTGAAGTAAAGTACGTACAGTAAAAGGAGTATTAGGAAATAATACTGTAAAAGCATTGATATGGTTTCTTAGTCATAAGACACTTTAAAATGGATAAAATATATATACATATATACATAGGCTAACGTGCTCAACTGGTGCTTCTAAACTACGCCTACCCCGGTGTACCCGACCTAAGCCTAATACGTGGGAAGGAGTAAGTAAGTAGCAGTTTAAGTTAAGTAGGTTTGTTGCCAAGGATCTGTTCAAGAATTTTCTCTAAGGGTTTAGTCAGCACTGTACCTTGGGAATAGAATGTAGGAGGTCTTATATCTCACTCTCAGGACTCGATATTCCAGTCACCCGCAAGGGTAGGCTGGAAACGCCGGAGCTGGATTTTCTCGGCAGGAGAAAAGACAGCGTCTTTCTCAGCGCGTCAAAGAGGAGGGGCAGCGTCCGTGGGCTTCTCGCTTCTGCTGGGCTCTCGGAAAGTAGATTAGCTGCTCTGCTCCAGAATCACCACCGTGTGTTTGCTTAAGGCAACGTTGGTATATTAATACCTGAAAGGTGCCAAGTTTGACGTAAGGTTTGGACATAAGACGTCAATAAAGATGTCACTAAGAACTGGCCGTTCTTACAGTGCTCGCAGGAGTTCTATTACAAATCAAAACAAAGCAAGCGGGGCTTTCCCAGGTTGCTAGAGGTTTGGTGTGTCGAAAGAACTCGGTGTGCTCTCTAGGAATCCAAGGAAGTAGCTTTTGCCGTGCCTTGGACTGCAAGGGCGATTTACTGAAATATGGATCTGATTATTATGCCATTATAGGGATATTATTGATTATAGCCGTATAGGGGCATAAAGTCACAATATTGAATCGGGTTCCTAGATAAAACACATCAGTTGAACATTGCAAGCACTCACCCCCAGTCAAATGATCTGGGTTTAATCCATCATCATTCTTTAGCGCACTCTGCCACCCCTGTTCAGACATGGCCATATGCAGATCAGTCTGACCCTGTGCCTCATGGGAACAGTCCAGCCCGAACTACCAAGCCATGTTTTCCCTGGACCAGAAACAAGCATCCCGGGACCGGTTTCTGGCTAATCAGCCTTCATCAGCCAGACTAGCTTGAATCCAGTGGCAAAGTGAGCAAGGGACCCACGTTGGGGCATACCCTGCCAACTTAGGGCGAACAAAGCAAAACCAAAAGGGATGATGGACGGAGTGTTGAACATTGCAAGCACTCACCCCCAGTCAAATGATCTGGTTTTAATCGATCATTATTCTTTAGCTCACTCTGCCACCCCAGTTCAGACATGGCCATATGCAAATCAGTCTGACTCTGTGCCTCATGGGAACAGTCCAGCCCGAACTGCCAAGCCATGTCTTCCCTGGACCAGAAACAAGCATCCTGGGACCTGTTTCCGGCTATTCAGCCGTCATCAGCCAGGCAAGCCTGAATCCAGTGGCAAAGTGAGCAAGGGACCCACGTCTGGGCATACCCTGCCAATTTAGGGCGAACAAAGCAAAACCAAAGGGGGTGATGGACGGAGTGCTGAACATTGCAAGCACTCACCCCCAGTCAAATGATCTAGTTTTAATCCATCATTATTCTTTAGCTCACTCTGCCACACCAGTTCAGACATTGCCATATGCAAATCAGTCTGACCCTGTGCCTCCTGGCTGATGAGGGCTGAAAGCCCGAAACCGGTGCTAGGATGCTTGTTTCCAGTCCAGGGAGGAGCTGGCCTGGCAGTTCGGGCTGGACTGTTCCCATTGGGTGCAGGGTCAAGACTGATTTGCATATGGCTGGGTCCAAACTGGAATGGCATGGTGAGCAAAAAACTATGGATTTAGGACCAGATCTGTGTTCTGGGGTGAATGTATGACATTGTTCTGCTTTCTGTCCATCAATTGATCTTTTTGCATTTCTCACAAAAGAGAAGCAGAAATACCTTTTCTGTAGAGTATAATAAACATTTATCTGCCTAGTGCAGGCGTATACCGTCTTAGTGGAGGGCCAACTGAATAACATTACAAACTTCGGGAGGAATGTCAAAAGTTATCAACTGCAGCCGCTCAATCTCCATGGATGGAGGCACAGAGTTGAAAGGTTCAGGTGGAGAACCCCCCCCCCCGCTGCTGCAACAGAAGATCCTCCCGAAGGGGTAGTCTGATTGGAGAATCGATGCTCATTTTTAGAAGCTCTGAATACCAGACTCTTGTCACCCATTCCGGAGCCACAAGAATGACTTGGGCCTAGTCGCTCCGGATCTTTTTCAGAACTTTCGACAGGAGTGATATGGGCGGAAAGGTCGGAGCTCCACTCGCAATGAAATGCATCGCTGAGCGATAGTCGCCTTGGAATCTCCAGCGTGCAGTATTGCTGATACTGCGTGTTTTCTTCGAGGTGAACAAATAGAACCAAGGTATCCTCACTGTTGAAAGAGACCTTGTGTCACCTCCTAATAGAGACACCATTTATGTTCCACTAGGCATCAACAACTGAGTTAGTCAACCCTGGAGTTCAAAGAACCTGCCAGGTGTTCAACCATCAGGGTTATGCTCTGGTGTTCCAGCCGTGTCCAGAGACGCAGGGCTTCTCGACAAAGGGTCCACGACCCCACCCTGATAGTTGCATTACCACATGGTGGTGGTGTTGTCCGTGAACACCTGCACTAGCTTCCCCTTGACAGAGGGAAGAAATGCCTTCAATGCCAATCAAATCTCTTGGAGTTCCAACAAATTTATTTGGAGCCCGATTCAGCTGGAGACCAGTGTCCCCTGATCGCCACCTCTCCCAGATGGCCGCCCCATCCCAGAAGTGATGCATCTGTTACTATTGTGAGCTCTGGTTGGGGAAGGGTGAGGGATCTGCCATTGACACAATTGTGGTCACCACCACTACTGCAGAGCTCTCTCAGTTCCTTCTGCACGTTTATAGAGAACCCCAGCGAATGCAGAAGGTCCGCCATAGTCTGAAGGTGGGAGACGACAGCCTGGGGCGAGGATGCCTTCAACAGCCAGTCGGCGAGGTAGGGGAAGACTGACACCCCTAACCTGGGTAGATGAGCTGCAACCAACGCCATCACCTAGGTGAACACCTGAGGGGCACTGGTAAGGCCGAAGGGGAGCACGGAAAACTGAAAGTGCTCACAGCCTTCCTTTAACCGCAAGTAATGCCTGTGGCCTGGCAGGATGGGATGTGAAAATACGCATCCTGCAGGTCCAACGCTACCATTCAGTCTTCCTGGTCCAGGGCAGACAAGACCGGAGCTAGAGTGAGCATCTTGAATTTCTCCTTTTTGAGGAAGAGATTGACGGCCCGAAGATCTAAAATGGACAACAACCCTTTGTTCGTCTTTGAATTAGAAAGTAGCTGGAATAGCAACCACTGCCTACTTCTGAAACTGGGACCCTTTCTGTAGGAGAGTAGGGTCTGCAATCCTATGGTCACCCCCGATTTTTGCTTTTTGCTTCACTGGTTTACGACTTTCCCTGGCTGTGGGCCTGCTATTCAGACCCACAGCCTAGCTGTTCTCTCTCTAAACTGACATCCATGTACCTTAGGTGCATTTACCAATTGGTATTGGGTCACTCTTGTAAGTCCTTGTACAGTGTACCAAAGGTACCCAGGGCATAAGTGAACCCAAGGCCTACCAGGGGCCGCAGCATGTATTATGCCACCCCTGGCTGGCCATCCATACCCTAGTGATAATAGGGGCCCAGAGATCTGTGTTATGCTTAAAAAAGTCTACCGGGACTCCGTCCGGTCCTGCAGCTTTTCCGTTTTTGCTTGATTTTAGGGCCAGAAGGACCTCGGAGATTTCAAAGTCTATTTGGATGGGGTAAGATGGGACTGCTAAATTTCTACCTTCAATTTCCTGTTCTATTGTTTGATTTTGGAATATTTTTGAGAAATGTGATACCCATTCTGACTCATCTATGGCAACTTCGATTTTTGGAGTTTTTTCATCAACCAAAAATGGGGCTCTCACTACTCTCCAGAATGCTTGGCTATTTTTTGCTTGAGCGCTGGAGTGGAGTTCATCCCACAGAGCTTGCTTT
Organism: Lissotriton vulgaris; assembly: GCF_964263255.1. Lineage (NCBI taxonomy): Eukaryota > Metazoa > Chordata > Amphibia > Caudata > Salamandridae > Lissotriton > Lissotriton vulgaris. Next base: position 1,701,172,647 of record NC_141687.1, read on the forward strand.
AACTCCGCCTTTCTCTTTTTTCTAATAGCAAAGTATTCCTTTCTTAGTGTAGATATGATGTGAGGATCTCTTTCGTCTTTATTTAGTGCTATTTTAAGCTTGGAGTGAGCCTGAGTGCATTCATGATTGAACCATCCTTTATTTCGATGGGGGCCAGTTTTATGTTTTGCTGTGAGTAGGGATTTGATTTTTTTCATGATTTGTGAGAAGTTGCTAAGGAGTTCCTCATCTTCTGTCATTATGTCTAAACATTTCTTGATTTGAGGATATGCCGATTTTATCAGCTCTTTGGTAAGTTCCCCGGGGTTTATCTTCCCCCACTTTATTGTGTACCCATTTAATTGGCCCAGATTTATATTATCCTGGCTCAGTGCATTAGCTATTGTCAAAGGTAGGGATTGTTGGTGGATTAAGTTCATTTCCAATTTGAGGATTGAATGATCACTCAAAGTGTTGGGTATGACTTCAAAATGGTTAACTCTAGTTTGTAAGCTAGCCGATATTAAAATATAGTCAACCGTTGTATTAAATCCTCTTCCCACATAAGTTGGTTCTAGAGATTTAGTTCTACCATCTGGGGTGTTTACTACTTGGAGGTCCAGATCTGATAGAAGATTGTTCATTATTCCACCAATATTATTATGACAAAAGTGAGTAAGAGAATTACCTTCCTCTGTCACCATAGCTGCACATTTTTCCTCTGGATGGGTACAATAATGTAAATTGAAGTCCCCTGCCCATATTATAGATGCTGGGCCCTTTGCTCCTCGTTTCTGCCTTAGGGTAGTTAGTTTCTCGTATAAGTATACCAGCACTCTCTGGAGTTGTGGTTCCTCGAGATTATTATAGAAATTAACGAGGACAACAGACTCGTTTTTGGGTAGGGAGAGACAAATGATCTGGAAATTGTGATCCAGTTCAATAGTGTTTATTTTTATTTTTTGGATGGTATTAGCTATGTAGATGTTTAGTCCTCCCTTTGGCCTGCCCTTTTGTCCCACCAGTGCAGGAGAAAAGTACGTCTTGTATCCCAGTAGGTGAAGTTCTATTGGCGACCATGTCTCCTGTAGGCAGACTATTTGGTGTCTGTGTACAAGGTGCATGATACTCCCATCCTCAACTTTTGGCCGTAATCCCGCGATGTTCCAGGAGATCATGGTCAGAGGTGGAGGTTCATTCTTGGGGATATTGTCGATTTGTGAATTACAAAGAATATCAGGGTCATCAGGAGTTGAGGGGTTATCTGGGGTTAGGGGGTTATCTGGAATTAGGGGGCCCTGGTCTTCTGGCTGTGATGGTCAGTCCACACACTCTAAGCCACTATACATGTTGATAGTGGTATTCCATTCCAGCCCTCCCAACGGGATGGTTCTCTGTAATTTCTCCGCTGTTCTTGCCCTCTCCACTCTTCCCTTTCTCTTCCCCGGTAGCGAGGGCCCACTGTGTACCAGGGTCCGTCACTTTGGGAGGGACCATCCGGGAATCTTGGTGGATAAAAGAAAGAGAGGCGCTTTATGCCAATCCCCCCATTTAAATTTAAATCCTCCCCTGAGCAGATGTACTCCACTATTCTAGGGTCTTCAAAGGTGATTAAGATACAGTCACCCTGTATTGTTTTTCTACCATGACCAACCCATGGAGCTCTTCTAACCATTAGAATTCTGGTAGAGCAATAGGGGGGGGGGGACGATTTATACTAAGCCAATGTTGTATCTTGTTTTTTAATGACCAGTTTGGTTCAGGTTTTTGGTCCACCAGTTCTGGAACGCCGGTCAGAATGACAACAAATGGGCTCGCTTCTGGCGGAAGGGTTACTGGGCGTGTTTCGACCGGTTGTTGTCTCTCCCTCTCTCTATGTATTTGGGGTTGTTTAGTTTTCATGGCTGTGCTGATGGTGTCACAAGGGGTATTATTTTTTCCAGATAAAGTGTTTGCGGGTAGGGTGTCTACTACTTTTTTCTTGGTCACTATCGTACTTGTGGGCTTAGATGCTACAGTGGGTGCAGGGGTCGAACTTTTAACTTGGGCCACAAGGGTTAGATTGGACGTCTTAGCCGCCACTGGCTTTTGTGCTTTTTGTGGCTCTTGGGTACGGTTAGGGTTATGCTTAGTTTTCATCAGAGCTGAGAGTTCTGCTATTGCTTTTTCTAAGTTTGTTAATGTGGCTTGTATGGGTGTAAGGGTTTGTTGTAAAAGGTCTCCGATTTTTGCTGATAAATCTGTGTTATAATTATGATCAGGTTCCTTTGTTGGCGAGACCTCAGATGCTATCACTAAGTTTGTAGAAGGTGAAACATCATGTACATGGTGTATGATCGCGGTATGCCTATTCTGGTTTTCCAGCAAAGGGGAACTAAATGTATTCTCTATTTCTTCTGCTATAGGTGGTGTTGGTTTACTTATTGGTGTTTTGCTTGTCGCTACATGTTTCTTCTTCTTTATGGCTCCCTCCCTCCTCCCTCTTGCCTGTCTTACCTCTTCAGGGGTGGGGTGCGGGACTAAGTCTGGGGTTTTTTCTAAATCTAAATCTAATGTTAGTTGGGATTCCGAGAGTTGCGACAGTTGCGAGACCAATAGGTCAACTATGTTTGGAAGGCTCTGTCTTTTGTTATTCCCGCCCTCACTCTGTCTTTGATCCTTATGGGGGACCAACGTCCTTGCAGTTGCCAGGTGACCCATAGAGGATCTTCTAGCCTCTAAAAGGTCTTGGGATACCCTACGTTCAATAAGTGAAATACTCTGGTCTATAAAAGAGTTTGCCTTTGTTATGAAACTGTCTATAGGGCCAGTAAGTTGCCTTTTTTAGCCGCGGTCTTACTTCTGGTTCCTCTAGGAGACATGCTAGCAAATTAAGAGGTGTTATGAGGCTTATTTTAAACTAGGAGTTAGGGGGGTGGCCCAGCCCAGCCCTAATCGGCCTCTAACGGCCTAAAACGGCCCGCTCTTTGCCCGGTCTTCGCTCCGCGCTTCGTCCCGCGCGCGCGGGGAAAGTGTCGATTGTTAACGTAGGCGTTGGGGGCGTGGCTTCCGGGGAGAGCTGGCCAGGTGACTCTGATTGGCCCCGCAGGGACTCCTGGGCAATGGAGTCCCTGCACTTTTGCTCACAGCCTCGTTCAGCCTACGCAGCCCGCGCTCCCTCGCTGACCTGGTGAAGCGGGTCCCGCGAAGCGGGACCGGCGAACAGTGGAACAAGTGGCAGGAAACAATCAGGGTAGGTCCGGTGATCCTCGCTCCTCTCGCTCTGTCAGGCTGTACAAACAAGTCCCACCAGTGGGCAAGCAACGGCCAGTATTCAAGGGTCCAGGCGCTGGGGGCGTGGCTTCCAGGGAGAGCTGGCCAGGTGACACTGATTGGCCTCGCAGGGACTCCTGGGCAATGGAGTCCCTGCACTTTTGCTCGCAGCCCCGTTCAGCCTACGCAGCCCGCACTCCCTCGCTGACCTGGCGAACAGTGGAACAAGTGGCAGGAAACAATCAGGGTAGGTCCGGTGATCCTCGCTCCTCTCGCTCTGTCAGGCTGTACAAACAAGTCCCACCAGTGGGCAAGCAACGGCCAGTATTCAAGGGTCCAGGCGCTGGGGGCGTGGCTTCCGGGGAGAGCTGGCCAGGTGACTCTGATTGGCCTCGCAGGGACTCCTGGGCAATGGAGTCCCTGCACTTTTGCTCGCAGCCCCGTTCAGCCTTCGCAGCCCGCGCTCCCTCGCTGACCTGGTGAAGCGGGACCGGCGAACAGTTGAACAAGTGGCAGGAAACAATCAGGGTAGGTCCGGTGATCCTCGCTCCTCTCGCTCTGTCAGGCTGTACAAACAAGTCCCACCAGTGGGCAAACAACGGCCAGTATTCAAGGGTCCAGGCGCTGGGGGCGTGGCTTCCGGGGAGAGCTGGCCAGGTGACTCTGCTTGGCCTCGCAGGAACTCCTGGGCAATGGAGTCCCTGCACTTTTGCTCGCAGCCCCGTTCAGCCTACGCAGCCCGCGCTCCCTCGCTGACCTGGTGAAGCGGGTCCCGCGAAGCGGGACCGGCGAACAGTGGAACAAGTGGCAGGAAACAATCAGGGTAGGTCCGGTGATCCTCGCTCCTCTCGCTCTGTCAGGCTGTACAAACAAGTCCCACCAGTGGGCAAGCAACGGCCAGTATTCAAGGGTCCAGGCGCTGGGGGCGTGGCTTCCGGGGAGAGCTGGCCAGGTGACTCTGATTGGCCTCGCAGGGACTCCTGGGCAATGGAGTCCCTGCACTTTTGCTCGCAGCCCCGTTCAGCCTTCGCAGCCCGCGCTCCCTCGCTGACCTGGTGAAGCGGGACCGGCGAACAGTCGAACAAGTGGCAGGAAACAATCAGGGTAGGTCCGGTGATCCTCGCTCCTCTCGCTCTGTCAGGCTGTACAAACAAGTCCCACCAGTGGGCAAACAACGGCCAGTATTCAAGGGTCCAGGCGCTGGGGGCGTGGCTTCCGGGGAGAGCTGGCCAGGTGACTCTGATTGGCCTCGCAGGAACTCCTGGGCAATGGAGTCCCTGCACTTTTGCTCGCAGCCCCGTTCAGCCTACGCTGCCCGCGCTCCCTCGCTGACCTGGTGAAGCGGGTCCCGCGAAGCGGGACCGGCGAACAGTGGAACAAGTGGCAGGAAACAATCAGGGTAGGTCCGGTGATCCTCGCTCCTCTCGCTCTGTCAGGCTGTACAAACAAGTCCCACCAGTGTTCAAGCAACGGCCAGTATTCAAGGGTCCAGGCGCTGGGGGCGTGGCTTCCGGGGAGAGCTGGCCAGGTGACTCTGATTGGCCTCGCAGGGACTCCTGGGCAATGGAGTCCCTGCACTTTTGCTCGCAGCCCCGTTCAGCCTACGCAGCCCGCGCTCCCTCGCTGACCTGGTGAAGCGGGTCCCGTGAAGCGGGACCGGCGAACAGTGGAACAAGTGGCAGGAAACAATCAGGGTAGGTCCGGTGATCCTCGCTCCTCTCGCTCTGTCAGGCTGTACAAACAAGTCCCACCAGTGGACAAGCAACGGCCAGTATTCAAGGGTCCAGGCGCTGGGGGCATGGCTTCCAGGGAGAGCTGGCCAGGTGACTCTGATTGGCCTCGCAGGGACTCCTCGGCAATGGAGTCCCTGCACTTTTGCTCGCAGCCCCGTTCAGCCTACGCAGCCCGCGCTCCCTCGCTGACCTGGTGAAGCGGGTCCTACAAAGCGGGACCGGCGAACAGTGGAACAAGTGGCAGGAAACAATCAGGGTAGGTCCGGTGATCCTCGCTCCTCTCGCTCTGTCAGGCTGTACAAACAAGTCTCACCAGTGGGCAAGCAACGGCCAGTATTCAAGGGTCCAGGCGCTGGGGGCGTGGCTTCCGGGGAGAGCTGGCCAGGTGACTCTGATTGGCCTCGCAGGGACTCCTGGGCAATGAAGTCCCTGCACTTTTGCTCGCAGCCCCCTTCAGCCTACGCAGCCTGCGCTCCCTCGCTGACCTGGCGAACAGTGGAACAAGTGGCAGAAAACAATCAGGGTAGGTCCGGTGATCCTCCTCCTCTCGCTCCGTCAGGCTGTACAAACAGGTCCCCTTAGTATATGGTTTGTTGCGCCCCTAATGTTAGTTGGGATTCCGAGAGTTGCGACAGTTGCGAGACCAATAGGTCAACTATGTTTGGAAGGCTCTGTCTTTTGTTATTCCCGCCCTCACTCTGTCTTTGATCCTTATGGGGGACCAACGTCCTTGCAGTTGCCAGGTGACCCATAGAGGATCTTCTAGCCTCTAAAAGGTCTTGGGATACCCTACGTTCAATAAGTGAAATACTCTGTTCTATAAAAGAGTTTGCCTTTGTTATGAAACTGTCTGTAGGGCCAGTAAGTTGCCTTTTTTAGCCGCGGTCTTACTTCTGGTTCCTCTAGGAGACATGCTAGCAAATTAAGAGGTGTTATGAGGCTTATTTTAAACTAGGAGTTAGGGGGGTGGCCCAGCCCAGCCCTAATCGGCCTCTAACGGCCTAAAACGGCCCGCTCTTTGCCCGGTCTTCGCTCCGCGCTTCGTCCCGCGGGGAAAGTGTCGATTGTTAACGTAGGCGTTGGGGGCGTGGCTTCCGGGGAGAGCTGGCCAGGTGACTCTGATTGGCCTCGCAGGGACTCCTGGGCAATGGAGTCCCTGCACTTTTGCTCGCAGCCCCGTTCAGCCTACGCAGCCTGCGCTCCCTCGCTGACCTGGTGAAGCGGGTCCCGCGAAGCGGGACCGGCGAACAGTGGAACAAGTGGCAGGAAACAATCAGGGTAGGTCCGGTGATCCTCGCTCCTCTTGCTCTGTCAGGCTGTACAAACAAGTCCCACCAGTGGGCAAGCAACGGCCAGTATTCAAGGGTCCAGGCGCTGGGGGCGTGGCTTCCGGGGAGAGCTGGCCAGGTGACACTGATTGGCCTCGCAGGGACTCCTGGGCAATGGAGTCCCTGCACTTTTGCTCGCAGCCCCGTTCAGCCTACGCAGCCCGCGCTCCCTCGCTGACCTGGCGAACAGTGGAACAAGTGGCAGGAAACAATCAGGGTAGGTCCGGTGATCCTCGCTCCTCTCGCTCTGTCAGGCTGTACAAACAAGTCCCACCAGTGGGCAAGCAACAGCCAGTATTCAAGGGTCCAGGCGCTGGGGGCGTGGCTTCCGGGGAGAGCTGGCCAGGTGACTCTGATTGGCCTCGCAGGGACTCCTGGGCAATGGAGTCCCTGCACTTTTGCTCGCAGCCCCGTTCAGCCTTCGCAGCCCGCGCTCCCTCGCTGACCTGGTGAAGCGGGACCGGCGAACAGTCGAACAAGTGGCAGGAAACAATCAGGGTAGGTCCGGTGATCCTCGCTCCTCTCGCTCTGTCAGGCTGTACAAACAAGTCCCACCAGTGGGCAAACAACGGCCAGTATTCAAGGGTCCAGGCGCTGGGGGCGTGGCTTCCGGGGAGAGCTGGCCAGGTGACTCTGATTGGCCTCGCAGGAACTCCTGGGCAATGGAGTCCCTGCACTTTTGCTCGCAGCCCCGTTCAGCCTACGCAGCCCGCGCTCCCTCGCTGACCTGGCGAACAGTGGAACAAGTGGCAGGAAACAATCAGGGTAGGTCCGGTGATCCTCGCTCCTCTCGCTCTGTCAGGCTGTACAAACAAGTCCCACCAGTGGGCAAGCAACGGCCAGTATTCAAGGGTCCAGGCGCTGGGGGCGTGGCTTCCGGGGAGAGCTGGCCAGGTGACTCTGATTGGCCTCGCAGGGACTCCTGGGCAATGGAGTCCCTGCACTTTTGCTCGCAGCCCCCTTCAGCCTACGCAGCCCGCGCTCCCTCGCTGACCTGGCGAACAGTGGAACAAGTGGCAGGAAACAATCAGGGTAGGTCCGGTGATCCTCGCTCCTCTCGCTCTGTCAGGCTGTACAAACAAGTCCCACCAGTGGACAAGCAACGGCCAGTATTCAAGGGTCCAGGCGCTGGGGGCATGGCTTCCAGGGAGAGCTGGCCAGGTGACTCTGATTGGCCTCGCAGGGACTCCTGGGCAATGGAGTCCCTGCACTTTTGCTCGCAGCCCCGTTCAGCCTACGCAGCCCGCGCTCCCTCGCTGACCTGGTGAAGCGGGTCCCGCAAAGCGGGACCGGCGAACAGTGGAACAAGTGGCAGGAAACAATCAGGGTAGGTCCGGTGATCCTCGCTCCTCTCGCTCTGTCAGGCTGTACAAACAAGTCTCACCAGTGGGCAAGCAACGGCCAGTATTCAAGGGTCCAGGCGCTGGGGGCGTGGCTTCCGGGGAGAGCTGGCCAGGTGACTCTGATTGGCCTCGCAGGGACTCCTGGGCAATGGAGTCCCTGCACTTTTGCTCGCAGCCCCGTTCAGCCTACGCAGCCTGCGCTCCCTCGCTGACCTGGCGAACAGTGGAACAAGTGGCAGGAAACAATCAGGGTAGGTCCGGTGATCCTCGCTCCTCTCGCTCTGTCAGGCTGTACAAACAAGTCCCCTTAGTATATGGTTTGTTGCACCCCAGGGCAACATTGTGATTGTGCAACTTAACCGTATTTTTCTTAAGAGTCTTGTCATGTGCTTAGCCCTCTGACCTCATAAAGAGTTCAGAGGTGTTTGTTAGTTAATAAATATCTTGTTTATTTTCATAACTACCTGTGTGGTGTCATTTCATTTGGTATTCAAGGGGTTATATGTGGTAAAACAGCTGGCTTCACATCCCAAAAGAGTTTAGCCTAAGACTGCTTTGTCCATGCTACCATTAGTATAGCTGGTCGATAAGGTTGACTTACAACCAATCACCATAAGGGTTGTTTGGACTGATACAAGGTGATCACTAGAACTAGTGAGCATCATATATCAGGCCAACTTCTCACATTGGTGTGCAGCGGTTGGGATTTGAGCTTGCTGTTGTTTTTACCAAATATAATCTTGAGATATCATTTGAAAGACCACATAAGGTACCATAGGTACATATAACAAAGCTCCGAGTTCTACTGAACCAGCTGTTGTAGTAGAAAGGGAGTAGCACACCCTGACTACAACTCTTAGCAAGGGATCAGTAGGAAAACCCATAGTGTAGGTAAGTGCACCACTTACACCTCACTAGAAAACATGTCTACCACAGGAGAGGACACAGTGACTCCCCTTGAGGCAATTGACCCTCCACAGGTCATTTCAAGATATGCAGCCCTTAGCTTCCAGGAGATGAGACAAGTGTGTACCTCCAGGAAACTAAAACAGAGTTCAAACCCTACCATTCCTTTTCTGATAGGTCTCTTAGAGACATATGATGCAAGAAGGGCTTCTAATCCAGGCCCATCTGATCTCACAGAAGGAAACATACCCCCAGTAGAGGAGGACTCCAATCTCCCTGAAACTAAAGAAGTAGAGGAAGATGAGGACTCATCTGATGGAGAGGTAAATCATGGTCAGGTTAGAGTCAACAGACTTACCAGGGCCAACTTAAGCATGCATGAGAATGGAACTGGGGGAGCCCCAGACCCATCCTCAAGCAGGCCTAACCTTGGGAATAGACGAGTTAGGTCTCATTTCAGAGGCTTTATCAGATCTATTCACACCCATGTCTCTCAGGCATCTTCTCAGAGAGGGATGACATCCCCTCAGAGAAGAGAGCATGAAGCTAAGATAAGGGAAGTGCATCTGAGGATTGAGAGGGAAGAACTTGCCCTTGCCAAAGAGAAACTTGCCTTTGCCAGAGAGCAGAAATTGAGTGGATTAGATTCCACTAGTGGCAGCAACATTATCCCTAGAGATAAGGACAGGAGTTTTGATAATAGAAACCCGAGTAAGATAGAGCCCCCCTTTAAGGTAGGGGATGACATCCACAAATGGATGACTGCTTTGGAGAGAACCTGCAAAGTACAGCAGGTACCCCAGAGTCAGTGGGCAGCTATATTGTGGCTCTCCTTTGAAGGTAAAGGAAGAGACAAGCTCCTCACTGTTATAGATGAGGATGCTAATGATTACCAAGTCCTGAAAAGTGCCTTGATTGATGGGGTTGGCCTAACAACTGAACAGTACAGGTTAATGTTCAGAGACACCCAGAAAACTCAGGCTCAGGATTGGACTGACTTTGTTGATTGTGCCACTAAGGCTTTGGAAGGCTGGTTACTGGGAAGTAAAGTTACTGATTACACAGGATTGTATAATCTAATTATGAGAGAGCAAATCTTAAATAATTGTCAGAACCAGTTGTTGCATCAGCACTTAATTGACCTCTAACCAAGAATTGGGAAAGAAGGCAGACAGATGGGTCAGGACAAGGGTCAAGCAACAGAACCAGAATCAGGGTGGTGGCCTGAAGAAAGTAGACCAAAAGGGTAATCAAGAGAATAAGCAAAATGACCAGAAGTCTTCAACAGGGCCCCAACAATCTAAAGGAGGGTGGGACTACTAATACTCAAAAGAAGAAGAATGAAGGTCAAAGAAAACCATGGTGCCAATACTGTAAAAGTAAAACTCACTGGTTTAGTGAGTGCACCAGGAAAGGCACAGCTCCTACCACTACTGCCTCTAAGGCACCTGCACCCCCTAGTACAGTTAGTAGTGGTAGTGCACCCCCCAAGGCTATAGTTGGGTTAACCCTGGGTACTGAGGTGGGTTCTGACTTAGTTAGAATACCTACTCAGGCTGTTCTTGTTTGTACTGGGGACATGGATATGACCCCTACAATAAGTCCCAGTACTCTGGGCAAGTACAGGCAAACGCCTTTGATTAATGGAAAGATGGCTCAGGCCTACAGGGACACCTGTGCCAGTGTCACTATGGTGACACCAGCATTTGTGGACCCTGAACAGGTAATACTAGGTTCAGACTACATAGTGACCAATGCTAGCAATGTCACTACCAACCATAGTATGGCACTTGTTAATTTCTCCTGGGGAGGAGTAACTGGCCTCAAAAGGGTTGTAGTTAGTTCAGACCTCTCAGTGGACTGTCTGTTGGGCAATGATTTGGAATCCTCCTTATGGTCAGATGTGGAGTACAGGACTCATGTGGAAATGTGAGGTTTGTCAGCACATGTCCTTGCTGTCACCAGGTCACAGGCCAATAAATGCCCAGCTGAACAAGTGCTGGATCCTGGAACAATGGACCAGACACTTCCCAAGAGAAAGAGCAGTAGGGTTAAGGCAGTGCCTTCCCCCCTGCCTCAAGGTGAGGATCAGCCCTCTCAGGAGGCTGACCCAAAGACCCCAGAAGGAACTGTCCTACAAGAGCTTGAGCCTGAACAGGTTGAGTTTCTTGGGACAGGGGGACCTTCCAGGGCAGACTTGAGGCAGGCACAGTTAGACTGTTCCTCTCTTGAACCCCTCAGACAGCAGGCTGCTGCTGAGGCTGCAGGGAATGCTACAAGTACCCACAAGGTGTACTGGGATGATGGACTCCTATACTCTGAGGCAAGAGACCCCAAGCCTGGTGCTACCAGGAGGCTGGTTATCCCCTTGTCTCTGAGAGGTTTCCTTCTTACCTTAGCCCATGAGATTCCCCTTGCAGGTCACTTAGGCCAGAACAAGACTTGGAACAGGCCTCATATGTCTGAAGACACAAAAGAGTTTTGTCGCTCATGTGTCACTTGCCAAGCCAGTGGCAAATCAGGTGGCACAACAAAGGCCCCCCTTATACCACTACATGTGGTGGGGGTTCCCTTTGAGAGAGTGGGGATTGACATTGTTGGGCCAATGGACCCCCCAACAGCATCTGGGCACAGATATATACTGGTGGTAGTGGATCATGCCACCAGGTACCCAGAAGCTATTCCCCTTAGGACCACTACAGCTACTGTTGTGGCCAGGGCCCTACTTGGAGTTTTCTCCAGAGTGGGGTTTCCTAAGGAGGTTGTCTCTGACAGAGGTGCAAACTTTATGTCTGGATACTTGACTGCAATGTGGAAGGAGTGTGGTGTCAATTACAAATTCACCACCCCCTATCACCCACAGTGCAATGGGCTTGTGGAGAGATTCAACAAGACCCTAAAAGGGATGATAAAAGGGTTACCAGAAAAGCTTAGGTGAAGATGGGACATCCTTTTACCCTGCCTTCTGTTTGCTTACAGAGAGGTCCAACAGAAGGGGGTTGGCTACAGCCCTTTTGAGCTTCTTTTTGGGCATCCTGTAAGAGGACCCCTGTCTCTTGTGAAGGAAGGATGTGAGTTACCTCTCAAAAAGCCTAAGCAAGACATAGTGCACTATGTACTTGGTCTCCGCTCCAGGATGGCAGAGTACATGGAGAAGGCATCTAAAAACCTTGAGGCCAGCCAAGAACTGCAAAAAGCTTGGCATGACCAAAAGGCTGTCCTTACTGTTTACCAGCCTGGACAGAAGGTGTGGGTGTTGGAGCCAGTGGCCCCAGCAGCTCTCCAAGACAAATGGTCTGGGCCCCATACTATCATTGAAAAAAAAGGGAGAGGTCACCTATCTGGTAGACCTTGGAACTCCCAGGAGCCTTTACTGAGTACTTCATGTGAACAGGCTCAAGGCATTTGTCAACAGGGAAGACATGGGCTTGCTCATGGCTACAGATGAGGTACAGGAGGAAGAGAGTGACCCTTTCCCAGACCTGCTCACTCAGAACCCTGATGATGGGTCAGTAGATGGTGTAGTCTTTTCTGACAGCCTCTCTGAACATCAGCAAAAGGATTGCAAACAAGTTCTTCAGTCCTTTAGACAAATGTTCTCTCTGACACCCAGTCAGACAAACTGGTGCACCCATGAGGTGGACACTGGTGAAAGTCTGCCTATAAAGAGTAAAATCTACAGGCAACCTGACCACGTCAGGGACTGCATAAAACAAGAAGTACAAAAGATGTTGGAATTGGGAGTCATTGAACCCTCAGAGAGCCCTTGGGCTAGTCCTGTAGTTCTAGTGCCTAAACCTCACATCCAGGATGGTAAGAGAGAGATGAGGTTTTGTGTAGACTACAGGGGTCTCAATGCTGTCACTAAGACAGATGCCCATCCAATACCAAGAGCAGATGAACTCATAGATAAATTGGCTTCTGCCAAATTCTTGAGTACATTTGACCTGACAGCTGGTTATTGGCAAATCAGGTTAGCTGAGGATGCCAAGGCCAAAACAGCATTTTCTACCCCAAGAGGTCATTACCAGTTTGTGGTGATGCCCTTTGGTTTGAAAAATGCACCTGACACTTTTCAAAGGTTGGTGAACCAAGTTCTCACTGGGCTGGATGACTTCTGTGCAGCATATCTAGATGATATTGCTGTCTTTAGCTCCACCTGGGTAGATCACCTGATCCACCTGAGGAAGGTTTTGGAGGCCCTGCAAAAGGCAGGCCTCACTATCAAGGCTACTAAGTGCCAGATAGGGCAGAGTCAGGTTGTGTACCTGGGCCACCTTGTAGGTGGAGGCCAGGTTCAACCATTGGAGAGCAAGATACAGGCCATAAAGGACTGGGCTCCTCCAACTACCCAGACACAGGTCAGAGCTTTCTTGAGCCTGTCTGGTTACTACAGGAAATTTGTCGGAAATTATGGGACAATTGTGACCCCTCTTAATGACCTGACAAGTAAGAAAATACCAAAGAAAGTTCAGTGGACCGTTAGCTGTCAAAAGGCATTTGATGACCTAAAGCAGGCCATGTGCACTGCACCTATTCTCAAGAGTCCAGACTACTCCAAACCTTTCATTGTCCAAACAGATGCTTCTGAGTTGGGTGTGGGAGCTGTTCTATCAACTGAATATTGATGGCCATGACCAGCCCATTGCTTTTATAAGTAGAAGGCTGACCCCTAGAGAGAAACGTTGGTCAGCTATTGAGAGGGAGGCATTTGCTGTGGTTTGGGCCCTGAAGAAGTTGAGGCCATACTTGTTTGGAACTCACTTCAAGATTCAGACAGACCATAAGCCCCTCTTGTGGCTAAATCAGATGAAGGGTGAAAACACCAAACTTCTTAGGTTGTCCATTTCCCTACAGGGGATGGACTTTACAGTGGAGCACAGACCAGGGACTGACCATGGCAATGAAGATGGTCTCTCCAGGTATTTCCACTTAGAGCAAGAAGACTCACCTGGTCAAGGTTAGTTTAATGTCCCTAAGTTTGGGGGGAGGGGTTATGTAGGAGAGTAGGGTCTGCAATCCCATAGTCACCCCCGATTTTTGCTTTTTGCTTCACTGGTTTACGACTTTCCCTGGCTGTGGGCCTGCTAATCAGACCCACAGCCTAGCTGTTCTCTCTCTAAACTGACAACCATGTACCTTAGGTGCATTTACCAATTGGTATTGGATCACTCTTGTAAGTCCTTGTACAGTGTACCATAGGTACCCAGGGCATACGTGAACCCAAGGTCTACCAGGGGCTGCAGCATGTATTATGACACCCCTGGCTGGCCATCCAAATCTGACACAACTGGCTGATCAATCAGCTGGGGCAGGGTGGTGTAATCACCCTTTGCTTTAGATATAGTATACCTATATCTAAACCTAAAATGGACACATATACTATAAGTCACTCCTATGGCAGGCCTTAACAATCCTGGAGGCAGAGTGCTTGGAATTATGTGATATAGTGCTCTGGCATGAGCTGAGCCTGTCTACAGCTTTCGGAACCAAGTCCTTTAGCTGTTTCCATGATAACGCTATACCATATACTCTTAACTGCACTATAATCCTCGCGGTTATTGCTAACTTTGGCATAGCATTATCAAAACATGCTGAGTAAGGTGTCATACGAATTGGGATACTATCCCCTCGCCAGTTCTGGCGACGGGGGTAGCATTCCACCCTTCTAGAGGGACACGACATGTACCCAACTGTGAACCTCGGTTGAAGTTAACCTGAGCCTCAGCATCACAAACTGGATGCTGCCACCACAGACACAAGTCTGACCTCCTGCTGCTGGGAGTCCTTCCAGCGAGGGAGGCTTGGACAAAGGGTTTCCTGCCTTGGGAGGTGCTAGCACCACCCCAGACAGGATTTTGTGTATTGGGTAGGACAGGGCTGAAAGGAATGAGACATGCCTGGGGCACACAAGGTGTCCCTGTGCATACACCGGTCTAAACCAGTTCCTGGGGCTCTCCAGCCCCAGCTCTGGCGCAAGACCGGACAAAGGATAGGGGGTGTAAGCACCCCCCTTCCTGGTCCCACCGATAGGAGGGACCTAGTCGTAGTACAGCCCCCTTTAGCAGGATAAAGGTAGGAGCTGGTCCCATTCCAAGTTAGATTAATCCTGAACTGAAACTCTACAAGAAGAAACTCTGGACTTCGACTTTCTGCCAAGAAGACTGAAGAAATCTCCCTTGTGCGCAAGGAGTGTCCACCCTGCACAAGCAGGCACCATCAGTGTTCAGCGGCTTCCCTTTGTCGTCTTCCCTCGAGGATCCAGACTTCAGAGCCCGACGAGACCTGGATTCCCAGCCCTCTCCGACCTCTACCTACATCTGCAGCACAGCTGAGATCCGTGGGTGCGACGAGACACGTGGGACCGGCCATCTTGGAAGAAGCAGCACTTAGCTCCAGCACGACTTCTGAGGTAACCTCGACTAAGTGCTTTGGGGACTGAGAAGCCCCGACCCCGAGCAGCTCCTGCACCGAAGACCAGCCCTCCAGCATCCACGAGATCTGCGTGGGGCCCTTCTGCCTGTTTGCTGCTCGACGCGTTGTCTGGTCACTTGCCGGCTGGCTAGTGACCTCCTAGACGACGAACCTTGAAATCCAATCTGCTGGTCTGGTTGCTCCAGACTGGCCCCTGATTCCCTGCAAAGGAGAAGCACCCCGGACCCTCCTGGTCCACTCCAGACGCCGTTTCCACTCACCGTGTGGGTTGCCTTTGCCAAGGCCTGTTGACTCCAAGTCCGGATCCGACACCGCCGACAGCGAGAGCCTGCGTGGGACAGCTCGTGCCTCCATCCTGGTCGTCGAAGACACCACCTGGTCCACGTGGCTGCAGAGACAAGCGTCCACTCTTCACCTGATCGCGACGACGACATCTGGTTCCACTCCTGGTTCCACTCTAGTCACTGGCTAGTGACTTTGAACATTGTCCCCTCTGCTTTCAGGTTCTCCTCCTCACTGATCCACCCTTGGATCACACCGGACATCTTCCTCCTGGTCGCCTGCAGCATCTTTTCATCCGGGCTCCATAGACTTCAACGCCGGAACCCGACATGACTTCGCACCTATGCACCCGCAGCCTGTGGGGGAGGTAACAAGAGCATCTCGGTGCTCAAGGGTAGATTGACTCTCCTAGTGTCCAGTTCCACAGTCGTTTTAGTCCTAACTAGTCAGGATTGTCCGTACTCACCTTTTACTTGAACTGTACTGTCCATAGACGTTGTTACGCATCTCGCGTGTGAGTTCACACTCTGCACACGCGTTCCGTGGGCCTCCTATTACTTACCTAAGGTTAGGGTAGTGTGGTCCCAGCAATCCTACAGCCTCTGGACAGCTCCATTCCTTCTATCGACTTTCACATTCCACTTACTGAGTATATGGTTTGTTGCGCCCCTAGGGCAACATTGTGATTGTGCAACCTAAACGTATTTTTCTTAAGAGTCTTGTCATGTGCTTAGCCCTCTGATCTCATAAAGAGTTCAGAGGTGTTTGTTAGTTAATACATATCGTGTTTATTTTCATAACTACCTGTGTGGTGTCCTTTCATCTGGTATTCAAGGGGTTATATGTTGTAAAACAGCTGGCTTCACATGCCAAAAGAGTTTAGCCTAAGACTGCTTTGTCCATGCTACCATTAGGATAGCTGGTCTATAAGGTTGACTCACAACCAATCACCATAAGGGTTGTTTGGACTGATACAAGGTAATCAATAGAACTAGTGAGCATCATATATCAGGCCAATTTCTCACACTTTCTATAGCTCCTTTGGCCAAGAGAGCTGTAGCTTCCTCTTGGAACAACGCCGAAGGTGTGGTGGCAGCATTCCCGAAGGACCGCTGAGCGCTGGGGGCAGACTGCGAGCCAGTGTTACCGTGTTGAGCTCTTCTGCTACCCATTCTCTTTACAGGCATATTACTTTTAATTGCGCTTCCCGCCCGACTATTTTAAATACTACTTCCCTCACCCTCCTTACCTGATTTTAATTTGGGCCAGACCGCGGGTGATCTAATACCCGTTCCTCCTGCAAGGTGTGCCTCCCTGCCCCGGTTCATAACGGTTGACGTGCCGCTTGTTGTGGAGGGCAGGCGCCATCTTTGGTGAGGACCTGGACCCCGGCGGTGACGTGTGCAGCGTTTTAGTTGGGGGTGGAGTTTAGCTTCAAATTGGCCATTGGCGTGGGGCGTTTTGCGGCGCTCGAAGGTGTGGTGGCAGCATTCCCGAAGGACTGCTGAGCGCTGGGGGCAGACTGCGAGCCAGTGTTACCGTGATGAGCTCTTCTGCTACCCGTTCTCTTTCCAGGTATATTACTTTTAATTGCGCTTCCTGCCCGACTATTTTAAATACTACTTCCCTCACCCTCCTTACCTGATTTTAATTTGGGCCAGACCGCGGGTGATCTAATACCTGTTCCTCCTGCAAGGTGTGCCTCCCTGCCCCGGTCCATCACGGCTGACGTGCCGCTTGTTGTGTTATGTTATGTTATGTTAAATTTAGCTTATAAAGCGCACGTACGCCCGTAGGCTTCATGGCGCTGTAGGAAGTTTTCAGAAGCACAACACAACAACAGGAGGACAACTTAGAACATCTAAGGATAGGCTTCCCTAAAAAGCCAGGTCTTAAAGGCTAGTCTAAAGGCTAGAATATCCTCGTGTGACCTTAAAGAAGCTGGCAAGGAGTTCCAGAGGGAGGCAGCAAGAAAATGAAAGGAGCTGCCGCCCTGACGTTGTTTCCTAACAACCGGCACCGTGAGCAAGCTTTTGTGACCAGAACGGAGGTTGCGGGAGGGGATGTATCTGGCAAGCAAGTTGATGATAAATTTGGGGCCCTTGCCTTGTAATGCCCTAAAGATAATGCAGCCGGTTTTAAAAGCCGCCCTCTGGGCTACCGGCAGCCAATGCAGATCTGCCAGGCCTGGCCTGATGGACTGCCATTTAGGAAGCCCACAGATCAGCCTGGCCGCCTGATTTTGAACCAGCTGCAGCCTCTTGAGCTGCCCGGCTGGAAGGCCCAAATATAAACTATTTGAGTAGTCCAGCCTAGACAGCACAAGGGCGATGGTCACCTGTATCAGGGCAGAATGGGTTGGGAAATGGGCAATCTTTCTAATCTTGCGCAGCTGAAAGAAGCATGCGGAAACAACTGACCCTACCTGACTTTTCAAGGAGAGGTCTTCACTAAAGGTGACTCCAAGGCTCTTGACCGTGCGGGATTTGGAGGGGGGATTTCCCATCTCCGGAGGCCAAAATTGAGGTCCCCAGCTGAGTTCGCTCTTCCCAGGCAAGATCAGTTCAGTCTTGCCTGGGTTAAGTTTTAGGTGGTTAAGGCCCATCCATCTCTGGATATGAGCCATGACCTCCCTAAACTCAGTGACAGCATCCGGCGACCCCAGGGGGAAAATCAATTGCAGATCATCTGCGTAGTTAAAGATCCACACTTTGAATTTCCTCAAGGAGTACAAGAGGGGACGCAAGTATAAATTAAATAAAAGGGGAGACAGGGAAGAGCCCTGAGGGACACCACAGTCGTTCTTAATTCTAGGGGCTGTGAAGGTGCCCAGTCTCACTGCTTGAGTTCGGTCAGACAAAAATTATTCCACCCAGCAGGCAGTACCTCTGAGGCCTGCCTGCTCGACACGGCCGACCAAAATAGTGTGGTCGACCGTGCCGAATGCAGCAGACAGGTCAAGAAGCACCAGTGCCTGGTGGACGTCCCTGTCCGCGTTACACCGAAGTGTATTTTGGACTGCCAGGGTTACCGTCTCGGTCGAATGGCCTGGACGGAACCCAGCTTGATTTGGCTCCAGAAACCCAGTGGTTTCCACAAAGTTGGAAAGGCAATTGGAGACGTGAGCCTCCAATATCTTGGATAAGAATGGAGTGGAGGGCAGGCGCCATCTTTGGTGAGGACCTGGACCCCGGCGGTGACGTGTACAGCCTTCTAGTTGTGGGTGGGGTTTAGCTTCAAATTGCAATGCCCCCCGGAAGCGCAGCGGACAAGCGCAGCGGGCACGACGATGGCGCGCCGAAGGTGCACCTAAGGTAAGCCAGTCTGCGCCCGTCCGCGGCCGACCGGGGCTAGGAGCTAGCCCCCCTGCCCGCCAGCTTAGATATTAATTTTCCGATTTACTCTCATTGCGCGGTCCTTGGCCTCTCACAAGGACTACTCGGTCTGAACTTGAGTCATTGGCGTTATATTGCGACAGAGATAGCCTCTCCGAGATAGACTCACTTCTGGCATTGGCCCCTGGTCCTCTCCCCATTTCATCTCCTTCCCCTGACTCCGACTCCCTTCCTACCATAGGGCCCCTACATTCCCAACTTAAGGTGAGCTATCTTAATACTCGCTCTCGGGTAAAACACCAGTTGGAAATCTTCCAAAACTTAGACTCCTCCAAACCTGATATACTGCTGCTGACTGAGACCTGGCTTAACGAGGAGTCCTCTCCAGACGTTCTCGCTGCAGTGCCCTCCGGGTACTACATTCTTCAAGCGAATAGAGCCTGTGGCAGGCCAGGAGGTGGGGTGGCAGCGATCATCAAATATCCAATCGTATTTTCCACCTTGTCAACTGTTAGTATTCCTTCGGTTGACCTTCTTGTGCTAAGACTGGAATCTCCATTGACCCCTCTCACTTGTGTTCTAGCATACCGCCCCCCTCAGCCGATGCCTGATTTCCCAACGCTGTTTGCCGACATGCTCTCCCAATTAGTGATTAATCACTCCAAAATTCTTGTCTTGGGAGATTTTAATTACTGGCCCACTCACGAGAAGGAGAGCACTTGCTCTATTACATTCTCTGATCTTCTATCTGGAATGAACTGTAGTCAACATGTTAATGCAGCAACTCATATCAAAGGCCACATCCTAGCCAGGTCTGGACCCTGAATTTAGATATCTCTGCCCCTCTTATTTCTCCCTGTTTATGGACTGACCATTTTATTATTTCTTTTTTCCTCACGGTCACCTCTCATCCCAGTAGGGTCTTAGAGGGCAACCTCTCGGCCCAAAACTGGAATAGAGTGGACATGAGTGAATTTGTTAACCTTCTCAGAACCTCGATTCCTTCTGCCTCAGACTCTGATCTTATCGATACCCAAGCCTCCGCTCTCACGGGCTGGCTCGAATCAGCTAGCGATGTTGTGGCTCCTCTTAAGCAGGTTAAGCTTAAGCGTTTACACAATGCCTAAAGATGGTTCACTGAAGATCTTAAAGGCTTAAAGTTGGGTCTCAGGCAAGCCGAGCGCTGCTGGCGGCGAGGCTACGCTTCTGATAATCGACTACGTTTTACGTCTCTGCTTAAAGCGTATAAAGCGGCGATTTTACTTGCAAAGACCTCTTATTTTTCCAACAAGATTGTGGAGTCGGCGTCCAAAACTAAGGATATTTTTTCTATTGTAGAGGAGCTGTCACATCCAGATAGGGTCACCATTAAACCTCCTCCCTTTTGTGCGCTTTGACTCTCTCAATCAATTTTTTGTGGATAAAATTGCCAACATTAAAAACTGTATTTCCCTTGCGGCCCCCCCCCTCCTTCTACGTTTAATTCTTTCTTATCCATTCCTAATTCTCAGTTACTGACTCAGTTCCCTCCTATCCCAGAGGAGGAATTCCTAGCTCTTTTAAATAAGGTGTCCTCTAGGTCCCCCAAGGATTGCTGTCCTCCCCGAATTCTTCGCGCGGTCTTTACAGCCTGCCCGTCCCCCCCTTTGGGGCTCCTGAACAAGTCTCTATCCTCTGGCTTAGTCCCCAGCCTATTTAAAGTTTCAGAGGACGTGCCTATCTTAAAAAAAACAACTGCAGACCCACAGGTCATGAGCATTTACTGCCCCATCTCCCTCCTCCCCTCCCTGGGCAAGATTCTTGAGTCCTATGTGACCAGCTTCTTGAGCTCTTTCATTGAACACTCAATATCTTGACCCCCAACAGGCTGGTTTCAGACCCGCTCACTCTACGGAGTCTGTTATCCTGTCCGTCATGGAGGAAATGCGAAGAGGAGCAGACTCTAACATCAGCCAGGTTCTGGTGCTCCTGGACTTGTCGACCGCCTTTGACACGGTCGACCATGATATTTTGGTCGACCGTGTCAGGGAGGCTGGCGTTCGGGGCGCGGCCCTTGACTGGATCCGCTCCTTTTTG
Organism: Lissotriton vulgaris; assembly: GCF_964263255.1. Lineage (NCBI taxonomy): Eukaryota > Metazoa > Chordata > Amphibia > Caudata > Salamandridae > Lissotriton > Lissotriton vulgaris. Next base: position 1,701,193,316 of record NC_141687.1, read on the forward strand.
AACAATCGCCACCTGGCGGTCCGACTCTCGCAGTTTACTGCGGATAAGGTCGAACTGACCTGTGGCGTTCCGCAGGGTTCCTCCCTATCCCCCCTTCTTTTTAATTTATATTTGGTCCCCCTTATTCGTTCCTTGCGAGGCAGTCATATTTCCGCGTTTAATTACGCGGATGACATCCAGCTGGTTTTTAATATCGACTCCTCGGCCCAGTCCATTGCCAACTTCCAGTCAACTTTATGTCACATCAATGACTGGATGGTGGCCAACCACCTCAAACTTAACCCCGACAAGACCGAGTTGGTTCTTGTCGGGGGCATTGCCAACCCATGGAAATCCTCCTTTTGGCCTGCGAGGTTGGGTCCTCCTCCGAGTCCTGTCGACTCAGCCAAAAGTTTGGGGGTAATCATTAATAAAGATCTTACTCTAAAGCCCCAGATCAACGCTGTAGTGTTTTCTAGCTTTTTCCAGCTGCGGAAAATCCGTAAGATTGCTCGTTTTCTGACCATTGAGGCTCTTACTCTAGTTCTGTTAGCCTTAGTCATCTCAAGGTTGGATTACGCCAATTCTTTGTATGCTGGCATCCCGGCGTACCTAATGAAGAGGCTACAGCTTGTCCAGAACCAGGCTGCGCGCCTCATTTCTCACCAACCCAGACACCAACACGTTCGTCCTTTGTTAAAATCCCTTCACTGGCTCCCCGTGTCCGAGCGTTGTAAATTCAAACTGGGCTGCACTATTTTTAAGTCCCTTGCTGGCACGGGTCCGTCCTTTATCTCTTCACTTATACAACCCTACGTGCCCTCAAGTAACCTTTGGTCTTCTCACCTTGCCTTGTTTAAGGTTCCAGTTTACAAACGTAAGAAGCATGGAGGCTTGAGATTTTCTTTTCTTGCCCCCTTCCTTTTCGAACTCACTCCCTTAGGTATTAGACTTGCTTCCTCCTATAATCATTTTAGGTCCCTTCTTAAAACTTATTTGTTCTGTAATGTTTATCACTAACACCTGTGCTCTGTGGACTAGCCCCCCTTTGTGCTCGAGCGCTAAGAAACTGTTTGGTGTTAGTTGCGCTATAGAAATTCTTTTTACATTACATTACATTACAACAATTTCAGATGATCATCCGTCAGCCGATCCAGATTTGGCAGAATGGGCGGTGGAAAAGAAAGGAAAGGCAGAGAAAAGCCCTTATGGATGATCTGCAAGACCCACTTGCCCGAAATTAGAGATCTCCAGTTGGGGATATGATGATGAATTCTCCCACCAACTGGGGTAGTGTGGTCTTGTAGAGTCAGCTTACGAGTGCTTGGAGGCTGCAGCTGCCGGGGGCAGGGTGGGCAATGACTTCTGGTGAATTGTGTTGCGTGTCTCCCATCCATGACTGCTTGGGAGAGCACAGCCTGGGCCTCCTCTGGGGTTTGTGGCAGCAATTGCGCGACCGTCTCCCAAAGGGAGCGGGATAAATGCAGTGTTCACCGACTGCAATGTCGGGCTGGAGGAAGAAAATAATTTCTTTCCAAATGCATCCAACGTTATGTTATGTTAAAAATTTGTTATAGCGCAAAACAGCTGCCCCAGCAACGGGGCGTCCCGGCGCTGAACCATGAAAGACACCTGAGGGGAGAGGGAGAAACAACAGGAAGTTAGATCAGGGAGAACAGATTTTGATTGCCTTGCGAAAGGCCATCAGGTTAGTCATGGAGCGAATATGCACCCACATGCATCAAACTCCCGTTTTGCGATTCCAAAATTGCGATTTTTACCGAATCGCAAATGAGGAATCGCAAAACGGGATGCATCATTGAAAGTGCATAATATTTGCGATTCAGTAAAAAAATCGCAATTTTTACCGAATCGCAAATATTATGCGAATTTCAGTTTCCGATTTCGCAATTCCCATTGATTCCGTTAGGCCAAAAGGCCCATAGGAATCAATGGCAATTGCGAATTCGCAAATTGGAATTCGCAAAATGTTGATGCACCCCTGAAATGCATTTTAAAATGGATGTTTCCTAAGGACATGTGTGTCTGTAACATGACAGTGTTTAAAATGCTAATTTGAGCATTTTAAATTTTTTTCGCAAATTACCACGAGGTTCAACCTCGTGGTAATTTGCACTTGCAATCTTAGAATTCGCAATTTTTTTTAAGAATGATGCATTGCATTTAAGGAATCGCAAATTTGCGATTCCTTAAATGCAATCGCATTTTGGAAAATCGCAAAATTAGCGATTTTCAACAAAAAATAATGATGCATCTCAAAAATCATTTTTGGAATCGCAAACGGCCGATTTTAAGGAATCGCACCGTTTGCGACTCCAAAAATGCTTGATGCATGTGGGCGATGGAGTGGCAGAGAGTTCCAAAGTTTCGCCGCTAAAACCTTGAAAGAGCTGCCACCCATTCTGCTGAGCCTGGTTCGAGGGACAGACACAAGGTGCTGTCCTGAGGAGCGCAGGGCGCGCTGGGGAGTGTAGGGTACCAGGAGTGGGCGTAAGAGTCCAGGACAATCTGATCTAAAAATTTTAAAAGCAGTGGTGAGAGTCTTGAATTGAATTCGAGACTCAATTGGCAGCCAATGTAGTTTCCGGATGGTAGCTCTAACAGAGCACCTACGTCCTGGATTTCCTATCCGGAGGAGTGCAAGAGAATGCGCCCAGGGAAGTTGAGGCCTGCACCACCAAACATTCAGGGGTGGGGTGATGGCTGAGGAACTTCGTATCACCCGGTGCAGGGAGATGGCCGAGTTAAACCGTCCTATTCACAGAAGCCCCTGTGCTAGGCTTGGAACTCAAGCCTAGTAGGACGTCTGTAAGTGTATCATTAAAGGGCAAAAGGGGTTTGGAAGTGGAAACCACAGGTTGAAGCACTTCAGTCAGGAGATTAGTCCTGACCTGCACTGAGGGTAGTTCTAGTCCAAGGACTTCAGTTGCCCGTTTTCCCACCATAGCATAGGATGCCCCCTCCCCCATAGCCATTGTTGGAGGAGAGAGCATGCCAGTATCTGGAGAAGTATCCAGTCCATTGGCTTCTGCAAGTTCCCCATACCAGTCCAACTGCTTCGCAGAGTCTTCTTGGTGTTCTAGAGAGTCAATAGACCCCTCCCATTCCTCCCCTGAGTCTAGCACATCCTCAAAGTGCTCAGGCAAAAACATAGTATCCCTGGGTTCAGTTGGCGTTTGAATCAGCGCTGAGCAACGCTGTCCAGCTTCATGTCGTGATGGATGAGAATGGGGCTGGCACCACCGTAGGCACCAACTTCGGGTCTGACGTCGGAGGAGGTCGCGTTGGAACGACCGGCGTCGACCCGGATCTAGGATCAGATCCATGAGGCCCCACTGGCGCCGTAGCTGGAGCCGAAGGCGTCGAACCCAATGGGACTGATACTGACCCTGCAGGGCCTGCTCACCAGCAGGGTTGGCCATCTCAAATACGCGGCGCGGGGTTGCTTCGGCTCCCAGAAAGGGAGGGAGGTGCAAAGTCGACCCAGAATGTGGCTCTGCTGAACAGTGCCTAAAGCATAGATGCTCCTTACCTCTCTCATCGACAGATGACAACAGAGGTGAAGATGAAGTCCGCTTGGGTTTCCTCTTCTCCTTATGCCTCTTCCCAGAGTGCCCTGAGAACCTCCAGTGGGATAAAGAAGACTTAGGGCTCCAGGAGCAGACCCAAGACCTCCTCTTCTTCGATCAGGACCGGGACCTCTGCGGTGTCTTGCTCGATTGTGTCAACTGCTGGGCTGCAAGGAGCCTCATCACATGCTCCCTCAAGGCCTTCGCCTTCGGAGCCATGGCCAGACAGACCGCGCACGACTTCGAGTCATAGTTGCACTAGAGACACCAGAGACAGATGAGGTGGGGGTTGGTAAACGGCATCATGCGGAGACAGGCACCGCATGGTTTGAACCAGTCTTCCTCAAAGACATCCCTCGCACACGAAGATGTAAAAAATTCTGAATTCAACAAAAAAAATTGCAAAAACCTGTCAAAAAGCGACAGCGGGTAGCTTTTCCCAGATCGGCGCTTAAACGGCACAGAAAGAAAAGAACTGATGTCCCCGCACCTGGATGGCACCTATACAGGTAACTGCGACGTCATAACAGACAATACTGATGCTGACATCACGCGGCACCGAATGGAGCCACCTGATGGCGCACCCAAATGGTATTGCTGAGCAAAAGTTTCCGGATCCAGCCTGATGCCTGGGAAATTCAAAGGTAAGGAATCTGCAGCTAGAAGTCTCTATCAGATCTAGAATACGTGGGTCCTGTCAACACTGGAATCTGTGGGTGGGAGGCTCAGAGTCGGCCCTGGCAATGACTCCGAAGAACCGTTTCTCGAAATCCGATGCTACTTTGTCGCGTCAGCCAATAGACGAGGAGAAGTCGAAGCATGCTTCAACTTCCTATGCTTCTTCACCGAATATCTTGATGACTTGGAATGGGAAGAAGAGGACTTAATCTCCTGGAGCGGTCCCAATATCTCCCTCTCAATCGGGACCAAGATCTCCTAGGAGTCGTGTAATATGACATCACCTGCTGGGCTGCTAGTGGCTTCAAGGACCGATCCCTTAAAGGCTTCAGTGCCATGACCTGGCAGTCGGACTAAGATTTAAAGAGATGGTTTCACTCGAGACACTATAGATACACGAGGTGTGGGTCTGTAACCGACATGGCGCGAAGAAAGGCGCCACATGGTTTAAACATAGTCTTTCTCAAAGACATACTCACACACCAGTAAGAAGAAATCCTCAAAAAAAGAGCTTGACAAAATGTCAAGAGCCGACAGAGGGGGTAGATCTTCCTCCAGATCAGCGCTAACTGGCACAGAAAGAAAAAAACTGAAATCCGCACGCTGAGATGGTGTCTATGTAGGTGATGCAGGTGTCACTTCTGGCACGGACAACGCAACGCAGAGTAGATCAATGCCACCTACCACCACACAGGGATACTTCTCACACTAAAACCTTCTGGATCCATTTGGATGCCTAGGAAATTCAAAGGTAAGGAATCGGCGGCTCAATGTCTCTATCAGATGAGAAAAACTTTATTAGAAGTGTTAACATCTATACCAAATGGAAAAGTCCAGCTATACCTAAGGTCATCCCGACTAAATTTATCAGTGATGGTACAAAAAGAATGACTGTGCACCAACTATATTCATGTAATTATGTCTCAATTTATCAGTGAAAGACATGAAAGACTATTTCTACGTCACCTCATAGCAATGAGGACTTAGCAGAGGGAGCTAAGAGCAACCTTGACCATGATATATTTCCAATTATTCAGGCTGAATTTGTTTCAAGTATAGTTCAATCAATCCTTGTTTTTCTTGTTGGGAATCTGTGGAGGATGGCCACCCTGCGAACCACAACATAAATACCTATCAGGAAAAATGGTCATCGATCGCTCTATTACTGGTCTCTGCAAGTCTCTTTAGAATCTGGTCTTCTCATTGAATGGGTGCACTGCCTCTTCCACCACCCACACCAAACTTCCACAATCTGCAGGGTAATCCAGTACTGGCAGCCTCATTAATCCACCATTGTTTCTCAGTCAAAGGGCCAAGGCAGCACCTCCAGCATGCTCCTGTGCGCCAGCACTGCTCCCTCTGTCTGCCAAGTTGCGTGTCTTGAGGTTCCTAGCAATGCACTCACAGTCACCTGTCCATGCCATCTTGGATCTTCGATGTTGCATAGGACAGACATCTAGTTCCTTGGTCGATCTGCTAAGCTATACGGTAAAGACAGGAGTGGATGAAGCTTCTACAGTGCTGTATTAATGTCATTTCAAGAATTCACCTATTAAAGATCAGGTAATGAGGTTTCCACTACTAAACAGGCCATTATAAGGGAGCTGTGTCAGGACCCCTGGCGATCTGAGTCCATTCAGTTCAGCACCATAACGCCGCCCAAGTATCTTTAAGTAGCCTGAATAAAGTGTAAGCAGCTGGTTCTCTATATAGTGCACTAAAGAATAAGTTACCTCCGGTAATGCCTTATCTGGTAGAGACAAGATCAAGATGCAGAATCCTTACCTTTGAATTATCCCCAGGCACCAGACTGGATGCGGAAATGTTTTTCTACAGCAGAACCTCTGAGTGTTGGTAGAGGGCATCAAGCATCTCGATAGCGACATCATACACCGGATGTGACATTGACAGAGCCTATAAAAGCCCTCCCTTGTTGGGTTAACGTACAAGTTACTTACCTTTGGTAAAGATGTATCTGGTAGAGACGATTCTAGCTGCAGATTCCTTAAAGTACAATTATCCCAAGGCGTGAGACTGGATCCGGCAAACTTTTTGCCACAGTATCCCTGCGTGGTGGGGGGGGGGCACCACATGACTCCGCCCTGACGTCCTCCGCGTCCGTGATGTCAGCGAGGATACATAAGTCCCACCCCGGCGCACCTACACCAGTTTTCAACTTAGAACTTTTCCGCGCCACAACGCAGAGCCATCCCGAACAAAAACTGTGAGAAGACTGGAACAGTGTGCGAAAAACACCCGCTAAACAGAAGGGAAAGAAACAATGGTGAGGAACAGAACCATCCAGACTAGAGCCAGGTATTGAGGCACCAAGATCTGGAATGAAAGAACAGGACACCACTACTGGAAAGCAATCATGCAACAAATACAACAGCCACCCCGGGTCAGAGGCATGTGAAATACGCAGCAGACCAAGAAGTCTGCAGCCACCCCCCGGAATAGAAAGGGACACCAAGGACAGAACGGAGAGCAATGACCATTCAACCTCAGACCACACCAGCAGGGAGAAGAACTCCGGAACGCTAAAGTCGAGACCAGCCAAGGCGCCACAACCCCAAGGACTGGGCTGGACTGTTCCCATGAGGCACAGGGTCAGACTGATTTGCATATGGCCATGTCTGAACTGGGGTGGTGTGGAGTGCAAAAAAACGATGGATTTGGGCCCAGATCTCTGTACTGGGGTGAATGTATGACATTGTTCTGCATTCTGTCCATCAACTGTGGTTTTTGCATTTGTCACCCCAAGGACTGCCAAAGGCAGAAGTGCAAGCAACAATGTAAAGAAGAAGAAGCACGAGCGAACCCCACACTAGAGACCAGAGTGCAGGGGCGCAGAAGTGCCTATAAAGTCCAGAATGGAACAACAACAAGGCGAGCCTCCCCCGAAGGAGGGAGTAAGAAAGACACTCGCAAAAGGCAACCACCTGGAGGCAGGTGAGTGCAGAAGACCCAGAGGGCCCTTGTAGAACGGGGAGGAAAGGCGGGTCATAAAGGAATCTGTGGCTTGAATTGTGTCTCCCAGATACATCGTTACGAAGGTAAGTAACTCATACATCTGATAGAGACTACTAGCCGCAGATTCCTTTATGTAGAATAGATCCCTAGCCATACTCAAGGAGAAGGAGGGTCTGCAAGAGGACCTCCCCAGCCTAGGTAAACACAAGACCCCGACAGGGGAAATAAATCGCCAGGACAGGGAAATAACCCAGTCCCCCCCAACAGGGGATGAGCCACAGGGACAGGGGAAAGAGCCCAGTCCCCCCCCAAGCAGACTAGAACCGCAGCGTTGCGGAGAACACCGCTCCACAGGGGATGTGTCACCACAACAAGCGGCAGCCCCGCCCTCACCACGCAGGAGAAGGAAGGGCAATACGAAAGGAGACCATCAGCCAATGTACCGGGGACCTCCACCAGAGCCCCAGGTACAGGCAAGACAAAAGGAGACCAGTAGCCCCCAACAACCCCAGGTACAGGCAACGGAGGGGAGCGCCAAGGACGAAGAGCAACCCAGAGACTCCAAAGAGAAGCGCAGAAAAAGATGGCAAGAACCCTCCACTGGGATCACACCCAGTGAAGAGGCCGGCCGAACTCAACATGGCTGGACGTCAACAGGCCAGACAGAATAGCGCCTCTGTAAAAATGCAGGTGAAATAGAAAGACATAGTCCGCGAAGGCTCCCAAAAAACCTGAAGCAGGGGGCCCAGGCCTCCCTCCAAGGCCCCTAGCTGTGGACCAGAAGAATCAGCGGGCGCAGCTGGGTACCAACCAGCCACCAGCTGGGTACCAACCAGCCACCAGCTGGAAAATAAGAGGAGAAACAAATAGGACTAACGAAGTCGTCAACACAGGAAAATAACCCTTCTGGACTCCAGACAGAGGACCATGCGAAACAGTAGACAAAAAGGCAAAAACACTGCAGCCTAACGCCACAGCTGCCCAAGAAAGCGCACCAGCGGCAAATAAAAGCTCCAGGAAGGCAACGAACCCACAAGGGGGAGTCCACACCTTCCCAGTATAAAGCAGGGCTAGACAATAGCTACGAATACCCCACATAGGGTAGGACACGGCCGAAGAAGAATGGGACCACTCTTAGGGAAAAAATCCCGCATCAGAGAACAAATTAGAAAACCTGCGGCAGAAACCACAGAAGGCTTAGTAAGCAGCCAAAAAGAACACCCTTAGCCAAAAGGGGCTGAACCAGCAGCCAACTGAAGAGGCAGGCCAACTCAGGACCTCGAGGGCACAGTATCTCTCACAGAAAGTATAACGTTCACCCAAACACCAGATTCCAGGAGCAGTGGGATAACACCTCCCACTAAGACCCGGAGGAACAACAAAACCAACTACTCAGGAGGAGGAGGAGGAGAAGAGGAGGAGGAGGACGACGAAGCCCCACAAGAAGACACTGAATGGCGGAGTCCGCATTAGTGTTAAACAGAAGGACCCAGTCAAAGGATTTAGGCCATGGGGACGGCGAGGAGCCCTCCCTGGAAGATGCCGGTGAAAAGGCAACAACAAGGCGCCCTGTCTCCGGGGAAGAACACACCAACAGATGGCCAACATGTGGAGAAGAAGGGACGTCATGGGGTGGATTACAGAACCAAATGCCGACATGGCTCTGTGGAGTCCACCACCGGTGCCTGATCAGCGCCAGGTGGCGCCGGAGTGGGCACTCGTGGCACCGGCCCGGCTCCTGCCACCACATGCTCATCATGAAGGTGGGGCGGCGTCGACGCCAGAACGGCGAGGGCTCGGCGCCAAAACGGCACCGGCTCGGCCTCAGGCGTAGCAGCCGCCCGAGCCGAGGACCGAGGGGGACTTGGGAAAGCACCCCAGGTCCCTGCCTCTACCAGTGACTCCACTGGAGCAGGGAAGGAGAGCCCCTGGCACCGAAGCGGCACCGGCTTGACCTCTGGTGAGGCAGCTGCCTATTCAGTGGACCGAGGGGGCAAGCCCGGAGTCCCGGCGGTCTCCTGCGATGCCACAGGGCGCCCCGTAGGGATTAGCGGCGAGGCAGTGATGTCAGGCGCCGACGAGGAGAGCCCAGAAGGATCGCACCTAGGTGACGCCACTCTCCTACGACCTGGAGCCGAAAAGCCCGGGACAAGGGCCGGAGCCACCGGCGACGAAGAGTCCACGGAAGACCAGCGCGAGGTAAGGGATCCACGGACGTCTCAGGAGGTGGAGCAAGTGTCAAAGAAGCCTGCAGCGTCGCCGTGTAGGCTGTCATTTGGTCCCTAGTTGCCTCTATGCTGGGAAACGGCAGGTAGGAAGGCGACAGGCGGGGGGATATGTTGCGGGGGAGCAGACGCCCCACGCGAAAGGAGGACAAGGCCTCGGAGATACACTGAAGGACCTACCAGCCGGCGAGCCACGCCCTCGAGGGGAAAGACGATGATGCAGACGAAACCGGCGGTTCCTTGCTTCCGAGGTAGGGGGACGGATGCTGGGATGACACCGACCTGGACAAGCGCGCCGACAGAAACTTCATCCTGCGCTCCCGCTGTGACTTAGGCTTAAGGTGCTGGCAAGCGTCGCAGCTCTCCGAGTCATGGTGCTCACCCAGACATCACATGCAATTCGGGTTAGGGTCCGTCGCCGCCATGGGACACGCACAGGAGGTACACGTTTTGAAGCCCGAAGGCATTCGCACACTGTTCCACTTTAAAGCAAAAGCTTGTAGGAGAATAGAAGGCCTGAAAACAGGCCAGGACAAAATCCGGAAAAGAGAAAAAACTGACGTAGGCGCGCCTGGGTGGGACTTATGTATCCTTGGTGATGTCACGGACGCGGAGGACGTTAGGGCGGAGTCACGTTGTGCCGTCATCCCCCGGCACGCAGGGATGCTTTGGCAAAAGGTTTTCTGGATCTAGTCTCACACCTGGGGATATTTCTAAGTTAAGGAATCTGCAGTTAGTAGTCTCTATTAGATATCAATTTCTTATGTGACCCCTTTCCACTTTAAAAAGCGGAGGCCCTTGAAGAAACTGCTAGGAAACAGTGTGCCCAATAATAAATTTATTTCTGTAAAACGTTTGTTATATTATTTTTTTTATTTCTTTTTGTGAAACTGAAAGGCAAGAGAATGCCAAAAGGGATCTGGGAAAGGAAAGAACAACCCAGTTTGCAGAGCGGGGAGGAGGGTGAGTCGGTAAGGAATCTGCAGCTAGATCCTCTCTCTAGCAGAATAGGCATTATAGAAGCTAAGTAAGTTATTCATCTAATAGAGACATCTAACCGCAGATTCCTTACCTCTGAATTAGTTACCCAAGCAATACCATCCACATAGAAGGGCCTGTGTAGCAAAGTGCCCCTTTTTGCATGGTAATTCCCAACTTTTTGACTAACATCTATGTAAACTGACTTGATGTGCCCTTGGTCCCTGCCAATCAGATTCCCAGGGCCTGTGGTCTTTCCAAAGACTATACCTTTGTATCCACAATGGGCACATCCCTTGCCACCACCAGACAGGTTTCTAGACCCCTGGGTCACGAGCCTCTGCTCTCTAGGTGCATAAACAAAGCCCATCCTGGGTAGAGGTGTCATCCCTCCGCACCCAGTATAGGCTGGGTCCATGAAAGGGGAAGCTTCAAAGGCCTGCCGTCTTTGGGAGCTGTCCCTGCCTTTTGCTGCCACAAGCACCTGGCTCCCACCAATGCTAACCCCCACTTTGGGCTGGAGAATTGGCAGGAAAACCAAGCCACCTTTGCCAACCCCACCCCTCGGGTGGGAGAAGTGAGGTGAAGCACACATCTCAGTCCCCTCCATCTTAAAAGATGAAGGGACTCAGTCAAATATGAAGAGGCTCATGCCCCCTCCCAGTGGAGGGTGGAATAAAAGGGGGTGTACCCACCGCAAGGAAGCAACACATTAGTCCAGACCTAGATGCCCCTTTAAAGCCCCTTAATTTAGTATTTAGGGCGACCCTGAACATTCATTGCCTCCTCAGATTAGAGGAAGAAAGAAGACGGACCAAAGAGCCATTCTGACCCAGGAAGAAGAAGAGGACCCCCACTGCCTTGGCCTCAGCCCTATTGGCCTGTCCAGTCTATGACCTGCCTAGAGCAAAAACCCCGGCGAGTGCAGTAGCCAGCAACCCCCAGTCCCCAAAGGACCTGTCCTGCGACCTTCCCACAGGCTCTGTTTCCTGTGAGCACCAGATTTGCTCAACCAAAGACATACTTTCAGATCCTCGACATCCCTCAAGCAGATACCTGCAGCCTACACCTGAAGGGTCCCTCTCACTGCGACCGGAGCTGGTAAGAACACCAGACGCCAGAAGCCCCACGGCCTTGGGTGGCCAAACAGACGGTGTCCAGGCATCCCCCAAGATCCCAACTTACCACTCTAGCTGGTGGTCGCCTTCAGGATGCCTTCCTACAAGAGCCTGCAGCAACTTTGTGAAACCAAAAGTCTCCATCGGGAAACACCTGGTTCGCATGTCAGTTTTGAACACTGCACCTGGCCACCCTAGTGCTGCTGGTGGTGGAGCTCCTGTGCTGGTCTTTGGCCCCTGCAGTGCTAACCTTAACCCAAAGAGCTTTGCTCCCACGCCCACGTGGCCTGAGCATCAAAAGTCCCTAAGTGAAAACTCCCTTAGCCCCATTGGCTAACATTGGGCCCCTGCACTCAGCTGCCCCAGCGTCACTGGTGATGCAAATTGAGTGCACATCTAGACCTTGGGGAACCTTGGTCCTAACCCCCAAAGCTCACCCTCGTAAGTTGAGTAATTACCATCAAAACCGGTAACCACTTTTCTGCCAAAGGAATCTATGTTATAAGATTTTGGCCCTATAAATGTTTTAAGTGTGGAACTGTTAATGTATGGGGAAAAGTGAACTCAATTCAAAAGTATAAAAAGTTGTACTTACCTTGTATGTAGAGATCCTAAGGTGTGGTATTACTGTGTAATTGAACCTGTCTTCAAAGCATTTACCAGCCTGTAACAACTGTAATTTCAAGCACAACTGCATTAAATTGAATAGTCTTGCATGTTTTAAGTATATATCCCTTAACTGTGCCTTGGTTCAAAATAAAACATAAGTATACCTTTCTTATACTTATCTAGTTGGTCGGGATTCGGTCTCTGAGTGTGTGCATCAGTCCTTGCTTGAGTGAATACAATAAATGCCTAACACCCTCTGGATAAGCCTAACTGCTAGCTCACACTACCACAAAGAGCTGTTAGCATTTACCTGATTTAGCCTCTGCTATACCTCTGGGGACTCCCTGGACTCTGTGCACACTATACCTCATTTTGGTGTATTATATACAGAGCCAGCTTCCTACAGTCTGCAAACTGGTTCACAAAAGATCCCTGACTAGGACCAGCTAGGCTTTATAAGAGAGAAAGAGAAAGTGAGTGGCTGTCGGAAGGGGAGATGAGAGAGAAGACGCCCCACCAGAAATATCATAGAAACCATGGGAAAAGACATCAAGGCAGAAAAATAAGATGTGTTAGAAAAACACTACACATAACTACAACACCATAGAGCATCCCCAATGGTAACTGGACCATTAGCGGACAAGGCTGAAGAACAAGTTACTAACCTTCAATAACTCATTATCTGGTAGAGATTATCTAGCTGCAGACTCCTTACCTCTGGAAACTTTTGATGAGCAAATCCACTTACGCGTGCCCTTCGGTGGCTCCATACGGCTCTGCGTGCCAAAAGTCTGCAGCGTCGCTTAAGAAGTCGCCGTAGCTATATAGGCGCCACCCAGGTGCACAGACGACAGTACTTTTCATTTATTCAATGCCAGAAGTGTAGAGCCATGAAGTAACTGACGTAGTTGTGTGCAAAACTAGGGCCCTGAAAAGGGGTAGTAACTCTAGCCCTACAACAATAGTCCGCAAGGAGGGGAGACATGGGATGGACTGTAAGCAATCTGCAACTTGATAGAGTCTCTACAAGATAATGCGTTACCTAAGGTAAGTAACTTGTTCATCTGATAGAGAATTCTAGCTCCAGATTCCTTACCTTTGAATTAGATACAAAAGCCATACCATCCCAGAGGTGGGTTGCCCACTAGTATTTCAAACTAGGAAGTCCTGCAGGACCGAACGGGCCAAATGACAAATCCCTGCAGGCAGTAGTGTTTGGAAACGTGTGCCAAGATGCCTACGTTGCTGCCTTGCAGATGTCCAAGACTGGGACACCCTGATCCAAGGACATAGTCATGCAAAGAATGACCCAACGAGAGATGATCCTTTTCTTCACACCCCTTTTTAGGTCTCCGGCGTTAACCGCGCGAAAGCGCGGTCTCGCCAGAGACCTATTGTGAGCGACTCTGCTTCCCAGGAGAGGGGACAGGAGCTGGCCGCGCGCTGGGGAATGGAGCGGGCCAAGCGCACGCGAACGCGCTCGCTGTGGCCAGCTCCTGTCTCCTCTCCTGGGAAGCTGCCACACAACCACACCTCGTCCTGCACGCATGCGCAGAAACACACACACACGAGCGCACACACACATACAGAGCCCGCCGCCGCACACACACACACATGCGCACCCTACCTCCCCCCCTCGCCCCACTTACCGGCTTTGTTGACTTCTGCAGACTCCGCGGGGCTCTCCCTCGGGCATGGGAGCCCCGTGTCATCAGCACTGCTTCTCTGGCCATCCGTGGGCGCGTGCGCGGGCTTCCGGAGTGCGAACTACAAATGTCAACGCTATGACATCATTGTGTCGTGGGTGTGTTCTTCTTGTATTCTTCGAATCAACGAAAATAGAAAGCAGGAGAGAAGCACACCACTTCCCAGTAAATAATAGCATGCCTGTCACACCGATTATTGGGAAGTTTATCTCGGAGAATGCAAACAGCTATATGTGCATAAGAAATGGCCTTCTACCTTCAGATGGTTAAGAAGAAAAGCACCTTAATAATGCATGAACGTTTGGATTCAGAATAGATGTCGACTACCCTCGCTTCAAGCGAGAACCCTTCCCCAGCGAACATAAGCAGGTCTAATACTGTGTGTGCTCAGTAGCCTTCGTGGCGTCTACAGCAATTAACCTAACAACTGTCTCAATAAATACATTCTGCGCCTACGCACAGGTGTGATGTCCCTAGCTCTGCGGTGCCATTAATTGAATGTTGTTGGTCATGTTAAGGTTAAACATTTTGAAAATCCATGGAGGAGGGGGAGATGGTTGGTTCGCGTAGGTGCCGTGGTAGACGGAAAGAAAGAGTTAATGTATAATGTTCACCCCTCTGAGCCTGCAGCGCACTGCATTACGAGAATCCACGCGCCGGCGTTGCTAAGCGATGGCGTTAGTGATGCTGCGGGAAGACTGAAAGACAAGCTGCTTTAAAGCGAGGCTGCGTGGAGCAGAAATGACGGGGTGTTTTACCTCAGTCAGCCTCCCGTGCATGGAGTATACTGGCTGTCAAACAACAGCTATCACTTTATCGTGATAATGTGCAGCGTACGCCGACATACTGTCATCACACTGGAGCACTGCTGAATACCACGGACCGTGCTCAATCTCTGAGTTCACAGGACCTCTGCCTGCACATTCCAAGGTAAGGCATCTAAAACCATTGACAGACAAGGCTGCGTCCTCAGACACCCCTTTTGTGTGGAACTTCTGTGCCTCTGGGAGCTAGAGGAAGTTGTTCCTGATGAATGCGTCCACTCATTACTTCCCAGGTTGTCTCCCTGGCAGTGTTGTCAGGATCGCCACATTATTCACAATGAGCAGTCAGTGCCCCTGTATTACACCTACATTACACATGTTCAGCTCTGGAGTCATGCCAGCAGCTCTTCGAGCATATGTTCTGTTGACTACATGGTGTCTCGTGTTCACCTCTGTGTCAGCGAGCTCATTACCTGAACGTTGCAATAAATGGTCCATCTAATTGCTGGTATCATTAGCAGCACTTGCATCTCTTCACGCAACAAGGTGGGGAAGTGTGCACAAGCCCCGACACTCACTGGATGTCTGACCTGCAAACCAGACTTTGCGGCACCTGGTTCCTTTTAACAGGACACAACCACACACAACCAAACACACAACCACACAACAACACACACGCAACCACACACAACCACCCACCACCACACCATCAGTGCACACTTTCACCAGACACAAACACCATCAGTCATCAGTATACGCTTTCACCGGGCACAAACACCACCAGGCACACACCACCAGCCGTCAGTGCACGCTTTCACCAAGCACACATACACCACCAGCCGTCAGTGCACACTTTCACCAGTCACACACACCACCAGCCAGCAATGCACACTTCCACCAGGCACACACCCCCAGCCATCAGTGCACAATTTCTACAGGCACACACACCACTAGCCATCACTGCAAACATCAATTGTTAACGCATCCACAATTAACTATTGCAGTAATCGCAGTATGGCACACTTTACTTTTAAACATATTCATCTAAAGTGCAGCATGCCACCATTGCTACAAAAATAAATACACTTTTTTTTGGCCTACAATTTATTGACTTTTGTTGCAATTAGTGTTGCAATGTTTAGCAATGCCAAAAGCTCAAACTTAATTACTGGGAGACCTATTGCATTGCAAATGCTTGTCTTCTTAGCTCCCACATAATCCACAAACAGTTGGTCTTTCACCCGGACTCTTTTGTGCGGTCAAGGAAGAAAAACAACGTTCTTTTTGGGTCCAGTCGGAGGAGACGTTCCTCCGCTTTAGAGGGATGCAGGGGAGCAAAGAAGGTGAGCATCGTGATGAATTAACCCAGATGGAATGGGGTCATTACCTTTGGTAATGCGAAGCACCACTTTGCCTGAAAAAGACATCAGATAGGGAGGCGAGAATGATGGCTCCTGCAACTCATTCACCCTCCGTGCAGATGTAATTGCCACTAGAAAGGCTGTTTTGAGGGTCAACAGCCGGAGGGGGCATTCATGTAAAGGGTCGAAGTGAGCACACATTAGGTAAACAAGGCCTAAATTAAGGTCCCACTGTGGCATATCAAAGGGGAGTGGGTGGAAACAAGTGAGCCAGCCCTTTTAGAAACCTATGCACAATCAGAGACTTTGAGAGGGCTGGTCTGGCAGCCGCAAAAAAGCAGACAGAGCAGAAAGGTAACCCTTGAGAGTTCCCAAAGTAGAGCCCTGTTGGGCAAGGGTCAGAATGAATAACAGAACTGTGGAAAGAGAAGCAGAAATAGTGTCAATAGACCTTTCTGTACAGTATAGTATAGTTTCTGCCAAAGGCAGGCTTATACCGTCTTAGGGGAGGGCCGCCTGGCCGCCAAAATAACGTTACATACTTTGGGAGGAAGCTCAAAAGCCATCAACTGCCACCGCTCAATCTCCACGCATGGACGCACAGAGTTGACAAGCGCAGGTGGAGAACCCTCCGCTGCTGCAACAGAAGATCCTCTAAAGGGGGCAGCATGATCGGGGGATCAATGCTCATCTTCAGAAGCTCTGGATACCAGACTCCCCTTGCCCATTCGAGAGCCACAAGACTTGGACCCGGTCGCTCCTGATCTCCTTCAGAACACTGGGCAGGAGTAGTATGGGCAGACTGGTGTACAGCATGCCTGAGCTCCACTTCCGATGAAAAGTATCGCCAAGCGTTAGCTGCCTTGGAAACTCCAGCATGGAGTATTCCTGACACTGCACATTCTCTTTGGAGGCAAACAAATCTAATCAAGGTTCTTCCCTCTGATGAAAGAGACCTTGCACTACCTCCGAATGGAGACGCCATTCGTGATCCGCTAGGCATCGACAGCTGAGTTTGTCCTGGAGGCAAACATACATGTGAAAAAGGTCATAACAGATGACCGAAGTCTGCAACCACAGTCTATACCAGTGAAGGGCAACAAATCCGGAACAGATGGGTAACAATAAATTATCCCAAGAAAACACCATCAAGGAGTGTTGCATCCCTTGTAAAGAGCTAAGGACTGAGGCACAGCCAAAAGACCCCAACCCAGAGGACTGTAGAGGAGCCAGAAACCCCAAGCAACGAGAATAGGGAGAAGAATATGAGTAGGCCCCACACTGGGATACACAGGGTGTAGGGATGCAGAAGTACATGCAAACCCACTGTCCAAGTACCAGAAAGGAAAGGGTAGAACAAATAAACAGAACAAAGCGCCCTGCCAGAGAGGAAGTGAAAGAGGACACTCGCATTAGACACCACCCGGAGGAAGGCGAGTATAGATGATCAAACTGAAGGTCCTCGCAGAACGGGGAGGAAGGGTGCGTCGCGAAGGAATCTGCGGCTAGAATCGTCTCTACCAGATACATCGTTACCGAAGGTAAGTAACTTGTACATCTGATAGAGACTACTATCCACAGATTCCTTAACGTAGCGTAGATACCCTAGCCATACCCAGAGGGAAGGAGGGTCTGCGAGAGAGACTCACTAGCTTGGAAGACACAGGGCCCCAACAGGGGATGCGTCATGGGGACAGGAAGGGAGGCCCACCAAGCAGAAGCAAATAAGAACAAGGAGGAGGGAAGGCCAGGATACACAAGCCTACCCGAGGGTCAAAGGGCGTCTGCCACACACAAAAGAAATAGCTGAACGAGCAGCAGCCCTGAGGCAGGGGACAAGGCAGAAACAGCCCACAGCCGTGAAGCGCAAACGTGAGAAGGAAGACACAGTCGCGCAAGCTGCAGCAGAGCAAGGGACAGGAGCACACGGTACACGCAGAGGCACATGGAGGCGAACCATAACGGCCATGCGTGTGTAGCAGGTACACACTACGAAGTAGTGTGCCCAGAACAAGCCGAGCCCAGGACGAAGACAGAGGCATGTCTAGAGAAGGACCGTCCCAGTGCACACCCTCCGGCACACAAAGAGAAAAGGGACAGGCCAAAGAAAAAGGGAAAGATGTGACACTGACCTAAAGCCGTCAACCAGAACACAGGAGAGCACCAGGATTATCCTAGCCACCCTGAAACATAAGGTAGAGGGCCAGGCCGAACGTCGGATTATAAAGTGGAAACACCAAGACACAACACCGTAAACGGCATGACAAAAGTCAGCCTGGCGATCCAGAGGCTGAAGAGGGATCGGATATCCAGCAGGAACAAGGGTAAAGCGTACAACAAGCAAGCACTGTAGAAAAAGGATAGAAACACCATTGGAAACTGAGCAGAACAGAACCTGGAGCAGCGCAAGCTGCACAAAGGTGGAAGAAAAAAGCCCACACCAAGCGGTATATAGTGACGCCAGGAAACACGAGGAACCCAAGAGGGTATCCACACCCGCCCAGCTCAGGACAGAACTATACAATAGCAAACACATACCCCACCTAGGGTATGACACGACCCATAAACAAAACAGGGGAACACCTCTTACGGAAAACCACAGCAGAGGTCAAGAACATAAAAGACCTGTGGGTATCCCCACAGATGGCTTACCAATCAGACAAAAGGAAATACACAGATGGTCCAACCCGAGAACCTATACGGCTTCACTAACAGCCAAAAAATACACACCACAAGGCTAAAGGGTTGTACCAGCAGCCAAAAGTACAGAGTGGCCAACTTAAGGACCCTGAAGGCATTCCCAGCCACACACAACACACTGAGGGGCCAACCGAAACACTAGGCCCAAAGAGAAAAGTGGGGGAAACGCCTGAGGATCGACAAGCCGAAGCTTATGGAGGGGGAGGAGGACGGAGCCCCGCAAGAGCAGAGTCCGTGTGGGTGTTAAATAAAAGAATCCCATCAAAAGGCAGGTCAACAAGACGCTCCCGAATATTCTTGGGAAAGAAGCTATCCCGCAAACAAGCATGGCGGCGAAGGGACACAGAACTGGCCATAGAGCGGGCGAGAGAATCAGAGACATCAAAGGCCGAACGGAGAATAAACGCAGCCAACTCCCGACCATCTAGCACATGGTGCCGCAGATCAGCACAGACACACAGTGACTTCCTGTATTATAGTCAAATGCATTGTGGTCAGTGTAGTTTGTAACATTTCAAATGTTACATTTCAGCGTTTGTGCTCAGTGTTAAAAAAGCGCAATTTAAAAGCAATTTTAAACATAAGCATGTCTGTTTTCACAATGATTAATCTAACAGTTTTCGCTCTCTAGTGTGCAATATTTTCATGCCATTCTCTGTGTTCCAACTGGTATTTATGTTATGTAATTTGTTGTCCTGAATTTTTGTATTCACTTCATAGCTCCCTAGTGAACTGGTACACTAAGTATTTCCTTTTGATTTTTCTTATCTTGTCTCTCTGGTGAGCAAATTTTTTATTTAAGATTATAAATCATGATTTATCAATATTGATTACAAATGGACAAAGTTCTTCATTCTGATTCAGTCCTCTCGGATCCAGGGTTCTAAACGTGACGATATGTTTGGATTCTTTTTGTCAGAGAATTTTCTTTTTTGTTTTTAAAACAGATTTTATTAGTCAAGTAGCATATATCGGGCAGCACCCTGCAATCCAGAGGCAACTGCAAAAACATTTCAGAACATTTACAACCGCCATTGACTGTTCGTTTCAAAGTCTTTCATCCCCCCATAAGCCTCTGGCCCTCATGCAGGAGTGTGAAAAATTACCCACCCACACCCCAACTCCCCCCATCCCCAACTCCCTCTTTAAACACCCCCCCACGGTCACACAAGTCCACAGTTCCATGTTCACAGTTATGCAGAATAGATATATACAGAAAAGCTCCCACTGTCCCCCCCACCACTCCCTCTGCCCACTCCTCAATATCCATATGCAGTCTCCCCCCTAACCTGGCAACAAGTGTTCGTCCGTCACAGGGGGTCTAGCCACAATCCCTGATACTCCGCCCACCTGTTCCAGATTTTATAGTGCTTGCGTAGACACCCCCTGGCCACGAATATGGGTTGCTCCAGACCCATGCAGAAATCAAGGTCGTTTTTCCAGACCGCCACCGAGGGAGCCCTCATCGCCTTCCATACCTGTCCAATATCTCGCTTTGCTAAGGTGAGCCCTAACAACAAGAGGTGCCTTTTGTATATGTTGCCCCCCACCCCCTCCATCACATGTAATAGGGCCAGCTGCGTCATGCGAGTTAGCTCCCAGCCCAGAACGTCCAAAAGACATGGAAAGACCTCCATCCAGAAGCGATCTAATGATGTACAGTGCCATATCTTGTGGATAAATGTGCCTTCCGCCTGATCGCAGCGCAAACATATCGGTGAGGAAATCATCCCCGCCCGCCAGAGGCGCGTCCTAGTAAAATACACCCTATGAAGGTATTTAAATTGGACTAGACGAAGTCGCATTGCGATGCCGCCCCACGCAGAGACGCCAGCGCTTCCACCCAGTCCTCTTCCTCCAGCTCGCCTACATCGGCCTCCCAGTCCCCCCGGAGCTTCTGAAGTGTGGGGGAGCAATGTCACCAGGGTTTGGTATATGTGCAATATTTTCCTGTCTCCTAGATTCCCCATAAAGAGTTTGGCCTCTATAGGGCTGAACTCGGGGATGTCCTCCAGGCCCTGCAGGCTAGTAGATAGCGCGTGTCGCAGCTGTAAATATTGATTTAACTCTGTCGGGTTCAGCTGATATTCCTCCTGAAGATCCCGAAAGGATTAAAGAGTTGTATCGGCCACTACATCCCCCAGTGTGGATATGCCGATGGCATCCCACCCCTGAGTCCCGTAAAGCTGCCAACTGAGGCAGCCGCCCGGTATTCCACAGGGGGGTTTCCCGTGTCAATACACCCCATCAACCCATGCGCCGAAGCGCCTGTTTCCAGACCATGAATACCACCCTTGTAGCCGACTGCAGTGCGCTACGCAATCTAGCTGAGTACAATATGGTATGCAGCGTGTGTTGACCCATTAGACAGCGCTCTAGCGCGTACGCTGGGTCCCCTCTGTCCCCGTACCACCAGTCATTGAGGACCAGCAGATGCGAAGCCTGATTGTAGGAGAGGAGGACAGGTGGAGCCAATATCCTGCTGTAAGTAGAGAGGAAGCATGTTCGCACTGCCACCTGCACCCTCCCCCCCTCCCATAGGAACTGCCCTAACACGGAGTTTACCTTTCGGAACCATCGAGCTGGAATCGAAAATGGGTGGTTCTTTAATTGATATAGGAGGCGGGGAAGTGCCACCATTTAAAAAATCGCCTATCTACCGAACAGCGTCAAGGGCATGCGAGACCAGGACTTAATATCTTCCCACACCCTCTCCCACACAGGCGCCACATTACGCTCCCATGCCACTGCTGGTACCTCCAACAGCACAACCCCCAGGTATTTCAATCCCCCAACCGCTAACTGTACCTTGGACGCCCACGATCCCACTGCCCTCCCAGGACCTATAGAGTGGATTTGCGGGGATTCATGTTAAGGCCCGACGTCTCCCCAAAAATCTGCATAATACGGAGCAACCGTGGACCAGTCCTATCCAGGGCCGTTAAAAAGAAGAGAACATCATCAGCGTATAGGGCTATTCTATCGGAGAGACCCGTGGCCCACTCAAACCCATGAACCTGCGCGTCTATGCGCACCCATGCTGCCAGGGGCTCCATAGCTAGAGCAAACAGGTATGGCGACAGGGGGCACCCCTACCGCGTGCCCCTCCGAATCTCAAAAGCAGAGGAGACCGCTCCCGCAACCCTGACAGTTGCTGTTAGGCCAGTGTATAGGCGCCTATCAGCGCCAGGACACCATTCGGTAACAGCGCGCTCTACAAATGTTATAAATAAATAAATATAGCAATTTTATGTAGGAGAGGAATCGCGGGCCCAGATTGAGTCTAGGCAGTAGGGCAAACAAGTAGACCCAGCTCAGGGAATCAAACGCCCTGTCCATATCCGCCAGGAGCAACGCCGCTGGTTCCCCCTGCCGCCGTATCGCCGCAACCGCCACCTGCGCCCTTCTGATGTTATGTCGTGTAGCCCTCTGGGGCATAAATCCCGCCTGGTCCGGGTGTATCAGGGATACTATATGTGTCAGTAGCCGATTGGCCAATGCCTTCGCCAACACCTTGGCTTCCACAGTTAAGAGGGAAATGGGGCGATAGGAAGCATGGCTCTCCGGTGGGCGTCCGATTTTCTGAAATACCACCACCTCCGCATGTCTCCAGTCCGGGGGGAGCGCCCCTTTCTCCCGGGCCTCCTCCACCACAGCCCTGTAATGTCTGGCCAGCTGCAAACTGTAACGACGATAAACTTTGCCCGGGAACCCATTTGGTCCAGGAGCCTTCCCAGACCTCAGTTCCCCCAGAGCCACCCCCAGTTCCTCCTCCGATAAGGGGACCTCTAACTGGTCTTGCTGGGCATCCGACAGCTCCCTAGGTGGCAAGTCAGCTATAAATTTCTCTATCATGGTAGCCCCAAGACACTCCCGAGGAACATAGAGGTCGGCGAAGTACTCAGCAAAGCTCTCCGCAATAGCCAAGGGGTCTGTAATCCGGACCCCTGCCAAGTCCTGTATTTCAGGTAGGGTCTGAGCATGCAGTGCACCCTGGCACAGGCGGTGCAACTTTTTCCCCGACTTGTCACCCCATTGGTACACCCTACTGCATGTAGCCAGCCAGGCCTGGCGCGCTTCTTCCATTAGCAGGGCCACACATTCTTGTCGGGCCAGAAGCAATTGCCTCACTCCCCGCTCGCTTCCCGGCTCTCGGGTCTGCCTCCCAAGGTGCTCTATGTGAGCCTCTTCTCAAATCAGTGACTCCCTTCGCTGCCTTTGGGCAGCTGCGCAACCAGGAAATGTCTATGCCCCGAAAGGTGGGCTTTAGCTCCTCCCACAACGTGGCCACGCTAGACACAGTGCCCAAATTCTGTCAGGTACTGAGCGATGGATTCCACCATATGTGTCGTATACTCTGCATTTTGGAGGTTCCACACCGCTAGGCGCCAACGGAACAGCTGCCTGTTCCTCCCAATGTCCAGCTCTATGTAAATTGGGGAGTGGTCTGAGAGACCCTGAGGCAGTATCTCGGCCGCCAACACTCTACCCGCCCCAGCCCTAGGAACAAATAGTTAATCCAGCCGAGAAAAAGACTTATGCACTGCCGATAGATAGGTGTATTCCCTAGCTGCACCGTGCGCCCGGCGCCATACATCAACCCAATCCATTCCCGTCACCAAAGCATTCAGTTTCGTGGGTAGGCCCCCTCTAGTACCAGCACCAGTCCCTGACCTGTCCTGCGCCGGCTGCATAATGTCATTCCAGTCCCCTCCCAGCACTGACATGTCATCCGGCATCTCTGCCCAGAGCAACCTCAACTTTCCAATAAGGTTCCATTGCAGCGGAGGCGGGGCGTACACACTACCCAATATTAAGGGGAAACCATCGATCCTGCCCCGAATAAGCACATAGCGTCCCTGCAAGTCATACCATTGTTGTACATTTGTATATGGAACCCTTCGATGTATCAGTATAGCCATTCCCCGCGATCCCCTACTAAAGCCTGCATGGAAGACCTGCTGGAAGCCAAAGCGCTGTAGGCACTGGGCCTTCGTGCCCATAAGGTGTGTCTCCTGTAGCAAAAGAATATCTGTCCGCAAGCGCTTCGCATGCTGAAGTATTGCCCCTCGCTTGACCTTATCTAAAGCCCCTCGGACATTCCAACTTAGGATACGAAGACCATTTTGCAGACCATGTCCCCCCTCATTCAGGCTAGCCATTTGGGAGTCTCTTGTCATGTAACGCGGACATTAAGCCTCGGTGATGTGAGTGTGAACCCCATCGTGCCTGTGGTAAAAGTGTGACCTGGTAACCAGAACATCCCCAACCCAACCAACCCCCTTCCCCATACCTCAACCCCAACTCTGAAGTATCTGTCGCGGAGGAGCTGAACCCTAGACCCCAACAGGAGGAATGGGCCCGCCCCAACCAATGGATCCCCAATTCACAGCACATAAACATGCAACAGGGCTCCCGCCAGTCCACTCCTAGCGGTAGCACAAGCCCAATTCATGGCAATCCTGTAACTGTCATATATACTCTGCCGTGCCTCATCAGCTGCCCCCATCATGTCCCTCGAAGTCTCCTCCTCCAGAGCGGGCCCCTCTCGGGGGACCACCTACCCGGACTGCGAGCGCCTCCTGGACCGCTACCGCCGATCTCCGCTCCTTTGCTGACCACTGGGACCCCTCCTTCGCCGAGGGGTCAGGATCTCTTCCCGGTGGGGTGTGGGGCTGCACCCACACCGTCTCGTCCGTCCATCGGAAGACTTCCTCGGGACTGTCGAAGAAGTGGGTGCGCGACTGAAAGACCACCCGAAGACGTGCAGGAAACAGCAGGGCGAATGGAAGTTTAAGCGCCTTCAGTCGCGCCTTTGCGGCCATGAATGATTCGCGTTGCTGTTGGACTGTCCGGGTATAGTCAGGAAAAATCAGGATACAAGCCTTATTGTATAGTAGTGGTTCTTTGGCCCGAGCCTGTTTCAAAATCATATCTCTATCCATATAGTTTAGTAACTTGGCAATAACTGGCTGCGGGCGGGCGCCCACCGGGGGTTTATGCATGAGTGCTCGATGGGACCGCTCCACCACAAAACACTTCGACAGAGACCCTAGCAGCAGCCAACCCTCCAGCCAGGTAGTGAGGAAGCGCTCCATATTTCCTTCCTTGCACCCCTCCGGAAATCCAACAAAGCGGAGATTATTGCGGCGGGCCCGGCCCTCCGCATCTTCTGCCCTGAGCACCAGGCCCTTCTGGACCATCTACATCGCCGCCACCTTCCGCTTGAGTTCAGTGACATCGTCTTCCACTCCAGAGATGCGGGTCTAAGCCTCAGAGATACGGGATACTGGGTTCCGCAGATCCTGACGCAACATGACGTCTGCCCCCACTGCGCCTATCTTAGCGTCCAGCATGTACCTGGCCTGGGTGATGGCGGCCATGAGAGCCGCGTTGTCAGGCATTGTCCCCTGCTGGCGCCCAGACGCTCCAGGCCTTCCTCCCGGACCAGTGAACTTATCTATGGGCCCTTGTTTAGTCGTGCAGCGGCTCCCCTTCTCCCTGGTCATATCCTCTTCACTGGCCTGCAGGCCCTCTCCAGGCCTCCCCCTGTACCCCTGATCCGTGGCCCAGTCGCACAATCTCTCGCCAGGCCCCTGCTCCACACGAGCGCGCCAGCCGGTCCACTCCGCTCCGGAAGGTCTACTCATCACTCCTTCTGGCCCACCGGCCTAGCCGGGCACCTGCCGTGTATCTATGCCCAGTCTCGGGGAGGGGGTCAGCCGCAAGACACTGGGCACAGAAGTCCGCTCAGGCCAACATTCCAATCTCCCAGGCCCCGGCCTCACCGCTCAGCAGCCCTGCTCGTGTCTTGCCTCCACCGCTGTTCCACCAGCCTCGCGCGGCCTAGCCCGCTTCACCAGGGCAAGAGCCTCTTGCCCTGCCCTCAATAGCACAATCCGGGGGAGGGGGGGCGCAGAAGGGCCTCGTCCGATCATAACTCGCCGGCCCTGCAGAGACGACTCCCGTCGGCAAGGGGGGGAGGCCCCCAGCACAGTCCGCAACACGTACCCTGGGGGGGCCCTCCGCTCAGTATTTGCCTCCACCCGACCCCGAAGGGGCCACTGCGCTCCCCCTTCAGTTAGGAGGGGAGCGCCGGGGGCAGGATCTCCAGACATTTCCCCAGGGGCCCCTCCGCGGCCCGACTGCACCGCCGATCCCAGCAGCCACCACTAAGGAAGGGGCTCACAGGGAGCCAGGATCGCCGCCCTCTCACCAACCGCCTGGCCCCGCTCACCTCGTCTGCCCCCCAGCACAGTCTGCCACACGTACCCTGGGGGAGGGCCACTCCGCTCAGTATTTGCCTCCACCAGACCCCAAAGGGGCCACCGCACTCCCCCTTCAGCTAGGAGGGGAGCGCCGGGGGCAGGATCTCCAGTCAGTTCCCCCAAGGGCCCCCCCATGGCCCGACTGCACCGCCGATCCCAGCAGCCACCACTAAGGAAGGGGCTCGCAGGGAGCCAGGACCGCTGCCCCTCTCGCCGACCGCCTGGCCCCGCTCTCCTCATCTGCCCCTGACAGGCACCAGTGCAGCTCCAGGCGCCGCTCCTCTCTGCCGCGGTCCGATGTAACCGCCGGGCCTCCGCATTCCCCACAGCTCGCCTACGTCCGGCTCCAGTCGCTCCCAGGGCCCGTGACCCCCGGGTAGCCTGCCAGCCCCCGTCGCCTCTCCGGATCGCACACCACCCGCAAGGGGGCCCTCAACTCGGCCCGGCGGACCGCTGCAGTCCGGATCAGTCACGGCCCCGCCGCCTCGTTCGTCCGGGCCTCCGGTCTTCCCCAGGCCGTGCGGCTGCCGCCGCCAGATCTCCACTCCACGGCGGTTCCCGCTGCCACGTAGGGCACCGCTGAACAGGGGAGCCCACGCTGCACTCAGATCAGCAGGATTACAATGTCGGCAATACCGGATTGCCAGGATAAATGTTGGATAATTTACGGGCAGGACGGAGCCGGCTTAGTACACGTGCGCCATGTTGGCTACCAAGCCACGCCCCCCTTTGTTGGAGAATTTTAATCGATCTCCTCCTCTTTCTGACGCTGGTATTTGTTCCAGTGCGCAATATCTCAAGGTCTCCCAATTGCCGTTATGGTATTTTTCCATGTCTTTTGCAACTGCGTTTGTTCGATCTTTATGGGTTGTGGCTCGGGCTTGTTCTAGAATACGTTTCTTCACTTCAAAGATGGTACTACCTATATATCTTTTGTGGCACGGGCATTCTACCATGTAGCTCACATATGAGCTCTTGCATGTGAGATATTGACGTATCTTCCATTTCAAGCTCTTTTTGATCTTAATTTCTTTTGTTCGAGCAGCGATCTTGCAAACCTTGCACTGTTTACACGGCCAGAATCCTTTCCTTTGCAGTCACGTTATATTCGGAGTTTGTTTGAAGGGGCTATGAACGATTTGATCACCTATTATTCTGGCTCGACGGTACGTTATATTCGGATGGTCTCCTATTATTTCTGCCATGGTCTAATCCAGTTTTAAAATTCCCCAATGTTTTCTGATGTTTGTCAGCTTTTTTCTGACAAAAAGAATCGTTTAGAACCGTGAATCCGAGAGGACTGAATCAGAACGAAGAACTTTATAATCAATATTGATAAATCATGATTTATAATCTGAAAATTAAAAATTTGCTCACCAGAGAGACAAGATAAGAAAAATCAAAAGGAAATACTTGGTGTACCAGCTCACTAAGGAGCTTTGAAGTGAATACAAAAATTCAGGACAAAAATTTACATAAAGTAAACAACAGTTGAAACACAGTGAATGGCATGAAAATAATGCACACTAGAAAGCGAAAACTGTTAGATTAATCAATGTGAAAACAGACATGCTTACGTTTAAAATTGCTTTTAAATTGCACTTTATTAACACTGAGCACAAACACTGAAAGGTAGCTTTTGAAATGTTACAAACTACACTGACCACAGTGCATTTGACTATAATACAGGAAATCACTGTGTGCTAAAAATAAAAAGTCTGCTTGTCAGGGCTCTTCATTCCGTGATCAAGCCTTGTGAGAAGGTGAAACGCGTTGGGCTTGGCAAGTGTCTGAAAATAAAGCCGCTGTAATTTTTTTAAATCACATGAGTGAGTGTGTTCTTACTTTACCAATCCCAGGATTGGACTTTTGTTAGTATATATCGGCTGGATCCTGCCGAAAAGAAACGCGTCGCGCTGAACTGGGAGCGCCGGCGTCAACATGGGTCAAACTATGTTTGGATATATATATATAGCAGTGAGCAAGGGCGTTCACGCCCGAAACGCGTCTGTTTGGCAGTTTGTTGCACCTCTGCACTTTATCATGCAATAAAGAAAGAAGAATATCGAAGTAAGACTGGCTGTGGATTTATTCACCTGTGTCTGCGTACTGGGCTTCGTGCGAAGGCGCTGCACGAATTTTCTGGTTGGAGTGTATATATATATATATATATGAAAAAGGAATCCCAACCTGTCAGTGGATGACAGCCAACAACAGGGTGCAGACCTCAATGCGCCACAGCAGACAGCCAAAAGCTCAGCTCACAAACGATCCAACTCAAGTGAGTAGCAGGTTTAAACGTTTATTTGAAGTAACGCGTATCACTCCACTAGGGAGCTTGTTCACACAAAGACACTCAAGAAAAGTGAAGGAATATATACAAGATGTAGGGAGGGGCTTGATTGGGAAAACACGCCCAAAAGTAAAAGAAAGAAATAAAGAAACAGTGCATAAATTAAAACATGTTGTTGTCACATGAACAGAAACCTGTACCTCATATAATTACACAGTGTAAACAATGATCATGGCAATTGTAAACGGTATG
Organism: Lissotriton vulgaris; assembly: GCF_964263255.1. Lineage (NCBI taxonomy): Eukaryota > Metazoa > Chordata > Amphibia > Caudata > Salamandridae > Lissotriton > Lissotriton vulgaris. The sequence goes on from NC_141687.1 coordinate 1,701,221,810, forward strand.
ATGTGAAATACAAACAAGGATCAAAAGCGTTCAAATGAAAGTAAAAGATAGCTGGCTATACAAACAAGCAAAAAAGCAAAATAGCAAATGTCACGGCATAGTGCCTATGATGTGCTTATCAAGGGTTTATGGAAGCCAGCAAGATCTAGAACGCAAGCAACTCAAGACATAGTGCCTGATAAATCCAACAATGCCACAGTTTTCAAAATTGAAGAAAACGTCATATCAATGGAAAACAGGTAGTATTGGTACAAGTTAAATACTGCAAGGATAGTGCAGAGCAGTGAATAGCTAAGTACAAAAAAACACAATAAATTAAAAAGTGAAAACATCATAAAAGATACAAGAGCCCAACCACAATTGTGTAAGGAAAAAATGAAATTCAAAGGAAAGCAAGGGAACAAATAGTAACACTAGAGGCGAAATAGATATAATCAAAATGACAAAAATGCTAAGTCAAAACTTGTTGGTAAAAAAAACATGACTTAAGAGCAGGCGTCATCTCAAAATCGTGGCAATGAGCCATAACCAACGGTTGATGCCTTGACTGAACAAGAGAAGGAAAAAGATCAACAGAGACCAAGAACCAAATGGCTCTATAATTTAAGTGTTACAAGAAACTTTTCAGATCCTCACTCAGATTAAGCCCGTTAGGGGCCTTGGTGTCGAGGGACATAATGAGTTGAGATTCTCGCTGTCGCAACAATTTTTCACGGTCCCCACCACGACTGGGTTGAGGCACTGAGCAAAGGACTGTGTATTGTAAGTCCTTAAGTTTCTTGTCATGGATTGCTCCAAAGTGCCTAGCCACCGGGTAATTGCTGTCACTATTAACGATGGCCCTGATGTGCTGAAGTATTCTTTGATGGACAGGCAGCTTGGTGCTGCCTATGTACTCCAGATTACATGTACATCTGAGCTTGTAAACCACAAACTCCGATCTACATGTAAGATATTCTTTGATGGGAATAGGCGTATTGCTGAATGCAGTGACTTATTCACTAGTGTTGGTCGCAAAATTGCAGGCACGGCAGGAAGTGCACTTAAAGAAGCCCATTTTGGCGGTCTTAGTAAGTTTGGGTGGATTTTCTGGTGCTGTCCTATCAAGAGCGTCACGCATGGATGGCGCACGTCTGAACGTGATAGTTGGATTTTCAGGTAGCATAGGACCCAAAATGGGATCCGTCAGAATGATAGGCCATTCAGTGCCAATGATGCGCCTAATCTTTCGCTCCTGTGAGCTGAAAGTGGTTATAAGCCTGACAGTACGTTGAGAGTCATCTGTGGTATCTTTGGTGTTCGCTGTATAGGGCTCCTTTGGTGTAAGTAGTGTGATTCTGTCTATTGATGAAGCTTTAGCCAAAGCTTGATCAAGTATGATTCTGGAGTACCCTCTTTGCAGGAAACGTTGTTTGGAATCCTCAAGGCATATTGCCAAAGAGTCGGGGTCACTGCAGATTCTGTGAATGCGAATAAATTCACCAAAGGGAATACTGCGGATGGTGTGTGCTGGACGGGAGCTGCGTGCATGTAAGATTGAATTTCCAGCAGTACTCTTACGATGTAGTTTGGTCATAAGTGTGTTGTCCTTGATAAACAGATGCACATCTAGAAATTCCGCTTCTGAACTGCTAAGATTGGCGGTGAATTTTAGATTTAAGGTGTTAGCATTGCAGTCAGATACAAACGAAAGGGCCTGATCTTGGGTGCCCTTCCAAATGATGCAAATATCGTCAATATAGCGCCAGTAATGCGCGATACATGACGACCAATGTGCGTGTGTGGTTTTGAGCTCGTTTTCCTCCCACCAACCCACATGAAGACATGAGTAGCTGGGGGAAAAACACGAGCCCATCGCCACACCACGCAATTGCTGGTAGGTGTTGTTTTTGAAGCGGAAAAAATTAGAAGTAAGGCATAGCTTGATCATGGCAATCAACATGGAATTATGTTCCCTGAAACAAATGGCACGTGTGTTAAGATAGTACTGACATGCATTTATACCATGCTGATGATTAATAGAAGTGTAGAGTGATTGGATGTCTAGAATCAAAAACAAATAATCACTGCACCAATTAACAGTCCCAATCTTGGTCAAAAAATCTGTAGTGTCTTTTAAAAAAGAAGGAATACTCGCCACATGAGGCTGGAGAAAGAAGTCTACATATTTCGAGATGTTTTCGGTCATACTCCCAATGGCCGATATGATGGGACGACCGGGCGTGGGGGTAACAAGTTTGTGAACTTTAGGCAAAAAGTATAAGTAGGGTGTCACTGGATGGTCTTTAGACAGAAAGTTGCATTCATCTTTGGTGAGGAGATTGAGTCTTTTCCAGGAGCTCAGCTGTTTACGTATTTGGTTATGATTCTGAACCATAGCAAATTGCGATGATAGGGTGTAACATGTAGAGTCGGATAAGTGTCTTTGTGCTTCCTCAATGTAGTCCGTTGTTTTCCACAGAACAGTGTTGCCACCCTTGTCGGCACTCGACAATCACATTGTTATCAGATTGGAGTTTGTTGATGAGCAAATTATATTGCTGGTCATTGTATTTGAGTTGTTTACGTTGCGTCAGGATGGACCTGTTTAAAGTTTTAAGTTCAATGATGACACGATCACTGAAAATGTCTACAGCATCCCGAGGCATGAGTGGAAAAAATGTCGACTTAGGTTTGAATGGCGTTGGCACTGTGCGGTTCACATTGAACACTTGGCTGACAGTTGGCGTAGTTTGAGATGTGCCATCAAATGCTAAATCATAAAGGTCTTGCAGGCCAGCATTGTCTTGTACTTGAAGTTGTGGTACCATGTTAGAAGGAATTTCAGTAGCCCCACTTTGTTTGCGTTTTGCCTCCAATTTGAAATATTTAATAAGTTTGATCTTTCTCACAAATTTGTACAAATCAATCCGAGTTTGGTTGTAGGAGAATTTGTTTGGCGGGCAGAATGAGAGGCCCAGAGAAAGTAGCTGTTCCTCCGCGTTAGTGAGAACAGTATCCGATAGATTGATGATGGTGTTGTCAACAGTGCAAGTTATCTGCGCCAGTTCTTGTTTGTTTTTACTTGCGAGGTATTTCTTTTTGTGGTGCCTCCTCCTTGAGCGCCTGCGCTGGCTGACTGATTGCCGGCTTGATTCTGAGGGTTCCGGGAGCGCAGGGAGTAGCGCCGGTCCTCGTTTACAAAACCCAGTTCTTCTACCACTGTGTAGTTTTTATCAGGGTCTGGGATGGCAGATGTTGAAGCACCCTCGTCTTCACTATTGGAGGTTAGTGAATTGATTGACGATATGTCACTGTTGTCAATTGGTATGCCAGAGCCTTGATTGATTGTAGCTGTTTTGCCGCCTGATGCTTTGCCGCTGTTGGATAACGCTTTGCGCTTCAAGTTAGCATATTTTCTGGAGAAGGTGAATATCCTTCCAGTAGCGTAGTCGTTTTTATCCCTCGCGAATTTGGTAACTTTGCGCTCTATTATGCTGTCCTCCAGTTTTTTAATGCGGATATCAATCTCTGCTTTACTTTTAGCAATGAAGTCTGTTTCTCCAGTTGCCTCCAACAGTGCTTGTATTTTATCAATTTCCACTAACAATTTATCGCGGTCTGATTCGGCATATTTAATTAAGATGTTGACCATGTTCATAGAGCTTTGTAGACTGTTGCCCGCCCATTCTTGCAACATCTGAGGGTCGGGGTTTTTATATATATACACACACACACACACACGTGTGTGTCACCAGAGACTCTGTATTGTCTGACAACTCACGGAATTTCGCCAATGTCTACTGCCGACCTCAAGGAACGACCAAGCTTCCCCCACATGGCCTTCAGTGCCACGGTCAGAGCATGACTTCGAGTCGTGGACACACTCAAGGCACCAGGGCAAACAAGAAAAGAGTAGCAACCGCATCTCACTTTAACCCATTCGCTGTGGGTGTCGGACAACGGCCGTCACAAGCACTACCTCTGTAGTTCTGTGCACGTCCGTTGGCCGACACGCCCCGCCTGCTTAATAGAATGTTCCACACTGGCGCGGAACGTTCAAAGCAGCGAACCGGTTAAAAACCTCTGTTTTTTTTGTTTTTCTTTTGAATCTCGAAAACCAAATATATATAAGATATATGCACACAACAATGCATACTCTGTATACATAATAGCTAAACAGAAATGAAAAATCAGTCCAAAAACACTTTACAATATTATTGATAAAGGTATTGCACCTATTAATGCAGTGCCAACAATTATCATTAAAAAAATTATACACTGAAAAGAAACCATAAATAAAAACGAATCCTTGCAAGAAGCAAGCACATACGACCAAACTTGTGATACAAAAACAAAATTTGATCGCAATTCTGACAAGGACTTATATACATACCATTTACATTTCTTCAAGAAGCAACTGCCATTAATTCCCAATGACTGTTAAGTGCAGAGAAAATTAGATACAAACCTCAAGAAGACAGGTAATATCTAACTTTGAGACAGAATAACATACACAAAGAACAGAATAAAATACGCAAAGAACATTGTAGGAGACCTCCTACCATGTAATGCATGACCAAAAACAGCCTTAACCACTTCAGACCCTGCCTGTTAGACAGGTTAAGACACAAAGCTCAAACCACTATACCACTATGTTCCACGATTGAACAAAGGGATTATCTATAGCCTTCCACAAAGGAGGAAGCCACAAACTCTTGTATTCAAAAGAATACAACCATACACTCTGAATATACGAGCACCACTCTTCTGCAGTCTGCTCAAAAAGAGAAAACTAACTGTACTAATTACCCTGGATAAGAAAAAAAACAGAGGGCATGTATAGGTAACATAACCCCAAAAAGGAGATCACAAGAGGAAAATAACGGCTACTAGCTAACATCAATAGTTCTTAAAAGAGCACATAACTGAGTCTAAGAAGGACTAAGCTGTATAGGGGAGTGATGCCTGCACAAGGCAGGGTACCCACAGAAAACTATTTAATAGCAAACAAAAAGACTACATAAGTAGCACACATAAAAAGCTATACAATAGCAAAGCAATACTCTACGTAGAGTAAGACACATACCCAACAAGCATTTGCAATGCAATAGGTCTCGCATTAGGAACGTTTGAGGTATTCGTATTGTAAATGACAAATTTTTTATTTATGTATTAGTTTTAAAAATAGCGAAATTAATAGCTTTGTCATTTACAATGCCAATAGTTTTAACTTTCGCAAATGTGACACCTATAGCTTTTGTAATGTAATATGTGTTGTATTTACGTGACTTAGATGTATTGATATTACAAATAACAATGGCTTTTATTTTTTTTATTAATTAATACTTAAATAAAAGTTATTGTAATTTATAATGGCAATAGCTTAAACTTTTGTAAATAACTTTTGGGAAGATTATGTTCAGTGTATTTTATTGTGATGAAAATCCAAGAACAGAAGTGAAATATTAACATCTTTTTGTGACATTTGTAATAAATCGTGAAACATTGAGAGAACATATTAGAACCAGTTGATGTTGAATGGTTGCAGAGTAATGCTGTGGCGTTCAGTGGTGCTGAGTGATGCTGTGGCATTCAGTGGTGCTGTGGCATTCAGTGGTGCTGAGTGATGCTGTGTCATTCAGTGGTGCTGAGTGATGCTGTGGCATTCAGTGGTGCTGAGTGATAGTGTGGCATTCATTGGTGCTGTGGCATTGAGTGGTGCTGAGTGATGCTGTGGCGTTGTGTGATGCTGTGGCTTTGAGTGGTGCTGAGGCGTTGAGTGGTGCTGTAGCGTTGAGTGGTGCTGTGGCGTTGAGTGGTGTGAGTGGTGCTGTGGCATTGAGTGGTGCTGTGGCATTGAATGGTGCTGTGGCGTTGAGTGGTGCTGAGTGATGCAGTGGCATTGAGTGATGCTGTGGCATTGAGTAATGCTGTGGCATTGAGTAATGCTGTGGCATTGAGTGATGCTGTGGCATTAAGTGGTGCTGTGGCATTGAGGGGTTGTGTTGGAGGGTGGAGTAAGAGGGAGTTAGGGGGATGATTTGGAGGGTGGAGTTGGAGGGTGTAGGGTGGATTTGGATGTAGGATTTTGATTTGGATGGTGTAGTTTGATGGCGGAGTTGGAGGGTGGAGTTGGATTTGGAGGGTGGAGTTGGAGTACGTAGTTATAGTTTGCAGGTGGATTTGGAGGCTGGAGTTGTAGTTGGCGGGTGGATTTAGATGTTGGAGGGTGGAGTTGGAGGGTGGAGTTGGATGGTGTTTTTGGAGGTTGGATTTGTAGTTGGAGGAAGGAGTTGGAGTGTGGATTTGGAGTGTTGAGTTGGAGGGTGTAGTTGGATGGTGGAGTTAGAGGGTGTAGTCGGAGGGTGTATTTGGAGGGTGTAGTAGTGCTTGGATGGTGAATTTGGATGGTGAATTTTGAGGGTGGAGTTGGAGGGTAGAGTGGTGAGTGGGTAGAGTGGTGGCTAGAGTGTGGGCGCTAGAGTGGTGGATAGGGTGGAGGTGGATAGGGTGGTGGCGGATAGAGTGGTGGCGCATAGAGTGGTGGCGCATAGAGTGGTAGAGTGTTGATGGAGAGAGTGGTAGAGTGGTGGCGGTAGAAGGCTGTACTGTGTGTGTGAGAGAGAGTGTGTGTGTGTGTGAGGGTGTGTGTGTGTGTGTGAGAGAGAGAGAGTGTGTGTGTGAGAGAGAGTGTGTGTGTGTGTGTGTGTGAGAGAGAGAGTGTGTGTGTGAGAGAGAGAGAGAGTGTGTGTGAGAGAGAGTGTGTGAGAGAGAGAGAGTGTGTGTTGAGGTAATTGAAATTTTTATGGTCGAGTATGTCCCCTAACGTGTACCCCAACGTCTCCATGTACGTGCTTAAAGTACATGTGATTTCCCTCCATGACCGAATATGAAGACGCAAATACATTTGCGTCCAACGTTAACATGTCCTCTACCAGATCCACCTGGAATGGATCGATAATTCAGTTTCTAAACATGCCGTGCCAACGTCTTTACATGGTGCACTTCTGAAATTCGCACACGTTTTTCTCCATGTTTCCTGGCCCAGTCGAGCTAGGCCCTTAAATGTGGCCTCTCTGCCTCATCTCTCCTGTCTCCGAGGGCTGTGTGCATCCCTGACCCCTGCCTTACTTCCTGCCAGCGCAGTGGTGCCCGGCTCGGCCTGGACTGTCTGCCAAATTCATGTTTTACCTACAGTTATCTGCTCAGCCTCCTCGAAAACACATTCCAGTCTAGTGAAATAGGTAAACAGCTTCCCGGCTGCAGAGCAAAGGCCCGGTTTTTTCTGTCCTACTTGCAAGTGATTTACTGGCTCCGTTTCCATGGTAGGCCCATGGCTCCGCACGTTGCACCCAGACACGTATGCACGCACTAGCTTTCAGTATGGGATGGCCCCTGCCCGAGAGACCTTTTACTTCAGACACTACATCCTCCAAACATAAGATACCAGATATGCTATAGGCACAGGTGTGCCTGACACTCCAGACACCAGTCTACTCCACTAGTGCTAAAGTCAAAGCCCCCAGTTTCACGTCATGCTAGTTGCGCGCGCATCCGGGTTAAGGGTTTCTGCTGATCCTGCAACTTTCTATATGCATCCACCCACGTGACGATTCTTGTGACGTTTCCCTGACATGTACAGTGCACGCCCATGTGTACGCCTCTTTTTCACGCCTCCTCTTACGCACATGTGTTCTTATCTCGCTCTTTTCACCTGTTACGCCTACTGTATTGGATTCAATTATGCTACTTTACTATATATAATGTGTAATGTTAATAAAACGTTGACTGTCCCTTCCCGAACCCTAGTGGTGACGGAACATGATATCCAACCTCGAGGTTCATTGTCCATTAAAACCCGTATGACTCAGATACCACGGACTCTGCCTCTCATTTTGAATGAGCTGTCTTGTAATGATAATTATGCGGAAAAATTGATTAGGTAAATTTATTTACCACATAATTTGGCGCCCGAACAGGTACCCCCCTTCCCCACTCGCCGGTGAAGTCACGCGGCTTTCGGCCCCTTCTACAACCCCGACGGAAACCGTGCACGTTGCGGGGTTTCCCGCTATCTTCCCTCCGGTCCACGAGGGAGACGGAGACTGCGGTCCGGCGTCCAGACGAGGCGGTGAGGAATGCGGAGGATCCCGACCAGAGCCCTAGTCGAGAGAGCAAGGTCCGAGGTATCCGGAGGCCCACCTGTTCCGAAGCGCATGCGTGGTAGCGTGGTGCGTGCCAGTCCGATGTCGTAGCAGTCCAGTCCAGTCCAGTCCAGAGTCCAGTCCGGTTTCCGAGGCCTTCAGTTCCTTTGCTTCCCGGTGAGTACCGTTGTTGGGAACGCATCTAGACAGGTTCATTGGTTTGTGCCTGGTAAAGACAGAGTTGGGTACACAATTCTGGTCCTGGCGTGTTCACTTAGGTGGATACGATCCGAAGTGTCTCTTTATGAGACCGGTCTGTACTGTTTTAGCAGTGCATCTAGTTATTCAGTTTTTCTCGAGACTTTCACTGTGTTTTCTGTGTTCCAGGTAATTTCAGTCCGACATGTTTTAATGTGTTTCAATGTTGTGGGGTGAATGGTTGTTTACTGTTTATTACTGTGTTTATTGTGTTCACGTCCGAATCAGTCCAGAAATGCCGTTGTTTTCGAAGTTACGTCAGATAGGTACTAGGAAAGGGATACTTGAAGAAGCAGTTCCTGTCCCGCCTAGGGACACTCCAGGATATTTTATGTACCACAAGCATGGCTTAGACGCTGTGTTGTGTTTGGATTTATAGGTGGACTACACAAAGAATCTGGAAGAGAAGTTTAGATGGCCTGTCTCAGGGACATGGGATGCCGAATGCATCATGAGAGTAGAAGAAGCGTTATGGAAAAAGAAAGCCAGACAATCTCAGAAAGATGCCATAGAATTGTGGCGCAAAGAATCGCACAGAAGAACAGAAAAAGCATTCAGAAAAGCAGAGAAGAGTAGAGAAGAATCCGAAAAAGCCAGAGAAAAAGAGTTACTAGAAGAAGGAGAACAGGTCAGATCAGAACAATTAGACCGCCAAAGAAATGCACTCATTACAGGCATGTAATGTGTTAGCATTGCAGTCAGATACAAACGAAAGGGCCTGATCTTGGGTGCCCTTCCAAATGATGCAAATATCGTCAATATAGCGCCAGTAATGCGCGATACAGGACGACCAATGTGCGTGTGTGGTTTTGAGCTCGTTTTCCTCCCACCAACCCACATGAAGACATGAGTAGCTGGGGGAAAAACACGAGCCCATCGCCACACCACGCAATTGCTGGTAGGTGTTGTTTTTGAAGCGGAAAAAATTAGAAGTAAGGCATAGCTTGATCATGGCAATCAACATGGAATTATGTTCCCTGAAACAAATGGCACGTGTGTTAAGATAGTACTGACATGCATTTATACCATGCTGATGATTAATAGAAGTGTAGAGTGATTGGATGTCTAGAATCAAAAACAAATAATCACTGCACCAATTAACAGTCCCAATCTTGGTCAAAAAATCTGTAGTGTCTTTTAAAAAAGAAGGAAGACTCGCCACATGAGGCTGGAGAAAGAAGTCTACATATTTCGAGATGTTTTCGGTCATACTCCCAATGGCCGATATGATGGGACGACCGGGCGTGGGGGTAACAAGTTTGTGAACTTTAGGCAAAAAGTATAAGTAGGGTGTCACTGGATGGTCTTTAGACAGAAAGTTGCATTCATCTTTGGTGAGGAGATTGAGTCTTTTCCAGGAGCTCAGCTGTTTACGTATTTGGTTATGATTCTGAACCATAGCAAATTGCGATGATGGGGTGTAACATGTAGAGTCGGATAAGTGTCTTTGTGCTTCCTCAATGTAGTCCGTTGTTTTCCACAGAACAGTGTTGCCACCCTTGTCGGCACTCTTGACAATCACATTGTTATCAGATTGGAGTTTGTTGATGAGCAAATTATATTGCTGGTCATTGTATTTGAGTTGTTTACGTTGCGTCAGGATGGACCTGTTTAAAGTTTTAAGTTCAATGATGACACGATCACTGAAAATGTCTACAGCATCCCGAGGCATGAGTGGAAAAAATGTCGACTTAGGTTTGAATGGCGTTGGCACTGTGCGGTTCACATTGAACACTTGGCTGACAGTTGGCGTAGTTTGAGATGTGCCATCAAATGCTAAATCATAAAGGTCTTGCAGGCCAGCATTGTCTTGTACTTGAAGTTGTGGTACCATGTTAGAAGGAATTTCAGTAGCCCCACTTTGTTTGCGTTTTGCCTCCAATTTGAAATATTTAATAAGTTTGATCTTTCTCACAAATTTGTACAAATCAATCCGAGTTTGGTTGTAGGAGAATTTGTTTGGCGGGCAGAATGAGAGGCCCAGAGAAAGTAGCTGTTCCTCCGCGTTAGTGAGAACAGTATCCGATAGATTGATGACGGTGTTGTCAACAGTGCAAGTTATCTGCGCCAGTTCTTGTTTGTTTTTACTTGCGAGGTATTTCTTTTTGTGGTGCCTCCTCCTTGAGCGCCTGCGCTGGCTGACTGATTGCCGGCTTGATTCTGAGGGTTCCGGGAGCGCAGGGAGTAGCGCCGGTCCTCGTTTACAAAACCCAGTTCTTCTACCACTGTGTAGTTTTTATCAGGGTCTGGGATGGCAGATGTTGAAGCACCCTCGTCTTCACTATTGGAGGTTAGTGAATTGATTGACGATATGTCACTGTTGTCAATTGGTATGCCAGAGCCTTGATTGATTGTAGCTGTTTTGCCGCCTGATGCTTTGCCGCTGTTGGATAACGCTTTGCGCTTCAAGTTGTCATATTTTCTGGAGAAGGTGAATATCCTTCCAGTAGCGTAGTCGTTTTTATCCCTCGCGAATTTGGTAACTTTGCGCTCTATTATGCTGTCCTCCAGTTTTTTAATGCGGATATCAATCTCTGCTTTACTTTTAGCAATGAAGTCTGTTTCTCCAGTTGCCTCCAACAGTGCTTCTATTTTATCAATTTCCACTAACAATTTATCGCGGTCTGATTCGGCATATTTAATTAAGATGTTGACCATGTTCATAGAGCTTTGTAGACTTTTGCCCGCCCATTCTTGCAACATCTGAGGGTCGGGGTTTTTATATATATACACACACACACACACGTGTGTGTCACCAGAGACTCTGTATTGTCTGACAACTCACGGAATTTCGCCAATGTCTACTGCCGACCTCAAGGAACGACCAAGCTTCCCCCACATGGCCTTCAGTGCCACGGTCCAACAGTCAGAGCATGACTTCGAGTCGTGGACACACTCAAGGCACCAGGGCAAACAAGAAAAGAGTAGCAACCGCATCTCACTTTAACCCATTCGCTGTGGGTGTCGGACAACGGCCGTCACAAGCACTACCTCTGTAGTTCTGTGCACGTCCGTTGGCCGACGCGCCCCGCCTGCTTAATAGAATGTTCCACACTGGCGCGGAACGTTCAAAGCAGCGAACCGGTTAAAAACCTCTGTTTTTTTTGTTTTTCTTTTGAATCTCGAAAACCAAATATATATAAGATATATGCACACAACAATGCATACTCTGTATACATAATAGCTAAACAGAAATGAAAAATCAGTCCAAAAACACTTTACAATATTATTGATAAAGGTATTGCACCTATTAATGCAGTGCCAACAATTATCATCAAAAAAATTATACACTGAAAAGAAACCATAAATAAAAACGAATCCTTGCAAGAAGCAAGCACATACGACCAAACTTGTGATACAAAAACAAAATTTGATCGCAATTCTGACAAGGACTTATATACATACCATTTACATTTCTTCAAGAAGCAACTGCCATTAATTCCCAATGACTGTTAAGTGCAGAGAAAATTAGATACAAACCTCAAGAAGACAGGTAATATCTAACTTTGAGACAGAATAACATACACAAAGAACAGAATAAAATACGCAAAGAACATTGTAGGAGACCTCCTACCATGTAATGCATGACCAAAAACAGCCTTAACCACTTCAGACCCTGCCTGTTAGACAGGTTAAGACACAAAGCTCAAACCACTATACCACTATGTTCCACGATTGAACAAAGGGATTATCTATAGCCTTCCACAAAGGAGGAAGCCACAAACTCTTGTATTCAAAAGAATACAACCATACACTCTGAATATACGAGCACCACTCTTCTGCAGTCTGCTCAAAAAGAGAAAACTAACTGTACTGATTACCCTGGATAAGAAAAAAAACAGAGGGCATGTATAGGTAACATAACCCCAAAAAGGAGATCACAAGAGGAAAATAACGGCTACTAGCTAACATCAATAGTTCTTAAAAGAGCACATAACTGAGTCTAAGAAGGACTAAGCTGTATAGGGGAGTGATGCCTGCACAAGGCAGGGTACCCACAGAAAACTATTTAATAGCAAACAAAAAGACTACATAAGTAGCACACATAAAAAGCTATACAATAGCAAAGCAATACTCTACGTAGAGTAAGACACATACCCAACAAGCATTTGCAATGCAATAGGTCTCGCATTAGGAACGTTTGAGGTATTCGTATTGTAAATGACACATTTTTTATTTATGTATTAGTTTTAAAAATAGCGAAATTAATAGCTTTGTCATTTACAATGCCAATAGTTTTAACTTTCGCAAATGTGACACCTATAGCTTTTGTAATGTAATATGTGTTGTATTTACGTGACTTAGATGTATTGATATTACAAATAACAATGGCTTTTATTTTTTTTATTAATTAATACTTAAATAAAAGTTATTGTAATTTATAATGGCAATAGCTTAAACTTTTGTAAATAACTTTTGGGAAGATTATGTTCAGTGTATTTTATTGTGATGAAAATCCAAGAACAGAAGTGAAATATTAACATCTTTTTGTGACATTTGTAATAAATCGTGAAACATTGAGAGAACATATTAGAACCAGTTGATGTTGAATGGTTGCAGAGTAATGCTGTGGCGTTCAGTGGTGCTGAGTGATGCTGTGGCATTCAGTGGTGCTGAGTGATGCTGTGGCATTCAGTGGTGCTGAGTGGTGCTGTGGCATTCAGTGGTGCTGAGTGATGCTGTGTCATTCAGTGGCGCTGAGTGATGCTGTGGCATTCAGTGGTGCTGAGTGATAGTGTGGCATTCATTGGTGCTGTGGCATTGAGTGGTGCTGAGTGATGCTGTGGCGTTGTGTGATGCTGTGGCTTTGAGTGGTGCTGTGGCGTTGAGTGGTGCTGTGGCGTTGAGTGGTGTGAGTGGTGCTGTGGCATTGAGTGGTGCTGTGGCGTTGAGTGGTGCTGTGGCGTTGAGTGGTGATGTGGCGTTGAGTGGTGCTGAGTGATGCAGTGGCATTGAGTGATGCTGTGGCATTGAGTGATGCTGTGGCATTGAGTAATGCTGTGGCATTGAGTGATGCTGTGGCATTAAGTGGTGCTGTGGCATTGAGGGGTTGTGTTGGAGGGTGGAGTAAGAGGGAGTTAGGGGGATGATTTGGAGGGTGGAGTTGGAGGGTGTAGGGTGGATTTGGATGTAGGATTTTGATTTGGATGGTGTAGTTTGATGGCGGAGTTGGAGGGTGGAGTTGGATTTGGAGGGTGGAGTTGGAGTACGTAGTTATAGTTTGCAGGTGGATTTGGAGGCTGGAGTTGTAGTTGGCGGGTGGATTTAGATGTTGGAGGGTGGAGTTGGATGGTGTTTTTGGAGGTTGGATTTGTAGTTGGAGGAAGGAGTTGGAGTGTGGATTTGGAGTGTTGAGTTGGAGGGTGTAGTTGGATGGTGGAGTTAGAGGGTGTAGTCGGAGGGTGTATTTGGAGGGTGTAGTAGTGCTTGGATGGTGAATTTGGATGGTGAATTTTGAGGGTGGAGTTGGAGGGTAGAGTGGTGAGTGGGTAGAGTGGTGGCAAGAGTGTGGGCGCTAGAGTGGTGGATAGGGTGGAGGTGGATAGGGTGGTGGCGGATAGAGTGGTGGCGCATAGAGTGGTGGCGCATAGAGTGGTAGAGTGTTGATGGAGAGAGTGGTAGAGTGGTGGCGGTAGAAGGCTGTACTGTGTGTGTGAGAGAGAGTGTGTGTGTGTGTGAGAGTGTGTGTGTGTGTGTGAGAGAGAGAGTGTGTGTGTGAGAGAGAGTGTGTGTGTGTGTGTGAGAGAGAGAGTGTGTGTGTGAGAGAGAGAGAGAGTGTGTGTGAGAGAGAGTGTGTGAGAGAGAGAGAGTGTGTGTTGAGGTAATTGAAATTTTTATGGTCGAGTATGTCCCCTAACGTGTACCCCAACGTCTCCATGTACGTGCTTAAAGTACATGTGATTTCCCTCCATGACCGAATATGAAGACGCAAATACATTTGCGTCCAACGTTAACATGTCCTCTACCAGATCCACCTGGAATGGATCGATAATTCAGTTTCTAAACATGCCGTGCCAACGTCTTTACATGGTGCACTTCTGAAATTCGCACACGTTTTTCTCCATGTTTCCTGGCCCAGTCGAGCTAGGCCCTTAAATGTGGCGTCTCTGCCTCATCTCTCCTGTCTCCGAGGGCTGTGTGCATCCCTGACCCCTGCCTTACTTCCTGCCAGCGCAGTGGTGCCCGGCTCGGCCTGGACTGTCTGCCAAATTCATGTTTTACCTACAGTTATCTGCTCAGCCTCCTCGAAAACACATTCCAGTCTAGTGAAATAGGTAAACAGCTTCCCGGCTGCAGAGCAAAGGCCCGGTTTTTTTCTGTCCTACTTGCAAGTGATTTACTGGCTCCGTTTCCATGGTAGGCCCATGGCTCCGCACGTTGCACCCAGACACGTATGCACGCACTAGCTTTCAGTATGGGATGGCCCCTGCCCGAGAGACCTTTTACTTCAGACACTACATCCTCCAAACATAAGATACCAGATATGCTATAGGCACAGGTTGCCCCGACACTCCAGACACCAGTCTACTCCACTAGTGCTAAAGTCAAAGCCCCCAGTTTCACGTCATGCTAGTTGCGCGCGCATCCGGGTTAAGGGTTTCTGCTGATCCTGCAACTTTCTATATGCATCCACCCACATGTGACGATTCTTGTGACGTTTCTCTGACATGTACAGTGCACGCCCATGTGTACGCCTCTTTTTCACGCCTCCTCTTACGCACATGTGTTCTTATCTCGCTCTTTTCACCTGTTACGCCTACTGTATTGGATTCAATTATGCTACTTTACTATATATAATGTGTAATGTTAATAAAACGTTGACTGTCCCTTCCCGAACCCTAGTGGTGACGGAACATGATATCCAACCTCGAGGTTCATTGTCCATTAAAACCCGTATGACTCAGATACCACGGACTCTGCCTCTCATTTTGAATGAGCTGTCTTGTAATGATAATTATGCGGAAAAATTGATTAGGTAAATTTATTTACCACATAATTTGGCGCCCGAACAGGTACCCCCCTTCCCCACTCGCCGGTGAAGTCACGCGGCTTTCGGCCCCTTCTACAACCCCGACGGAAACCGTGCACGTTGCGGGGTTTCCCGCTATCTTCCCTCCGGTCCACGAGGGAGACGGAGACTGCGGTCCGGCGTCCAGACGAGGCGGTGAGGAATGCGGAGGATCCCGACCAGAGCCCTAGTCGAGAGAGCAAGGTCCGAGGTATCCGGAGGCCCACCTGTTCCGAAGCGCATGCGTGGTAGCGTGGTGCGTGCCAGTCCGATGTCGTAGCAGTCCAGTCCAGTCCAGTCCAGAGTCCAGTCCGGTTTCCGAGGCCTTCAGTTCCTTTGCTTCCCGGTGAGTACCGTTGTTGGGAACGCATCTAGACAGGTTCATTGGTTTGTGCCTGGTAAAGACAGAGTTGGGTACACAATTCTGGTCCTGGCGTGTTCACTTAGGTGGATACGATCCGAAGTGTCTCTTTATGAGACCGGTCTGTACTGTTTTAGCAGTGCATCTAGTTATTCAGTTTTTCTCGAGACTTTCACTGTGTTTTCTGTGTTCCAGGTAATTTCAGTCCGACATGTTTTAATGTGTTTCAATGTTGTGGGGTGAATGATTGTTTACTGTTTATTACTGTGTTTATTGTGTTAACGTCCGAATCAGTCCAGAAATGCCGTTGTTTTCGAAGTTACGTCAGATAGGTACTAGGAAAGGGATACTTGAAGAAGCAGTTCCTGTCCCGCCTAGGGACACTCCAGGATATTTTATGTACCACAAGCATGGCTTAGACGCTGTGTTGTGTTTAGATTTATGGGTGGACTACACAAAGAATCTGGAAGAGAAGTTTAGATGGCCTGTCTCAGGGACATGGGATGCCGAATGCATCATGAGAGTAGAAGAAGCGTTATGGAAAAAGAAAGCCAGACAATCTCAGAAAGATGCCATAGAATTGTGGCGCAAAGAATCGCACAGAAGAACAGAAAAAGCATTCAGAAAAGCAGAGAAGAGTAGAGAAGAATCCGAAAAAGCCAGAGAAAAAGAGTTACTAGAAGAAGGAGAACAGGTCAGATCAGAACAATTAGACCGCCAAAGAAATGCACTCATTACAGGCATGTAATGTGTTAGCATTGCAGTCAGATACAAACGAAAGGGCCTGATCTTGGGTGCCCTTCCAAATGATGCAAATATCGTCAATATATCGCCAGTAATGCGCGATACATGACGACCAATGTGCGTGTGTGGTTTTGAGCTCGTTTTCCTCCCACCAACCCACATGAAGACATGAGTAGCTGGGGGAAAAACACGAGCCCATCGCCACACCACGCAATTGCTGGTAGGTGTTGTTTTTGAAGCGGAAAAAATTAGAAGTAAGGCATAGCTTGATCATGGCAATCAACATGGAATTATGTTCCCTGAAACAAATGGCACGTGTGTTAAGATAGTACTGACATGCATTTATACCATGCTGATGATTAATAGAAGTGTAGAGTGATTGGATGTCTAGAATCAAAAACAAATAATCACTGCACCAATTAACAGTCCCAATCTTGGTCAAAAAATCTGTAGTGTCTTTTAAAAAAGAAGGAAGACTCGCCACATGAGGCTGGAGAAAGAAGTCTACATATTTCGAGATGTTTTCGGTCATACTCCCAATGGCCGATATGATGGGACGACCGGGCGTGGGGGTAACAAGTTTGTGAACTTTAGGCAAAAAGTATAAGTAGGGTGTCACTGGATGGTCTTTAGACAGAAAGTTGCATTCATCTTTGGTGAGGAGATTGAGTCTTTTCCAGGAGCTCAGCTGTTTACGTATTTGGTTATGATTCTGAACCATAGCAAAATGCGATGATAGGGTGTAACATGTAGAGTCGGATAAGTGTCTTTGTGCTTCCTCAATGTAGTCCGTTGTTTTCCACAGAACAGTGTTGCCACCCTTGTCGGCACTCTTGACAATCACATTGTTATCAGATTGGAGTTTGTTGATGAGCAAATTATATTGCTGGTCATTGTATTTGAGTTGTTTACGTTGCGTCAGGATGGGCCTGTTTAAAGTTTTAAGTTCAATGATAACACGATCACTGAAAATGTCTACAGCATCCCGAGGCATGAGTGGAAAAAATGTCGACTTAGGTTTGAATGGCGTTGGCACTGTGCGGTTCACATTGAACACTTGGCTGACAGTTGGCGTAGTTTGAGATGTGCCATCAAATGCTAAATCATAAAGGTCTTGCAGGCCAGCATTGTCTTGTGCTTGAAGTTGTGGTACCATGTTAGAAGGAATTTCAGTAGCCCCACTTTGTTTGCGTTTTGCCTCCAATTTGAAATATTTAATAAGTTTGATCTTTCTCACAAATTTGTACAAATCAATCCGAGTTTGGTTGTAGGAGAATTTGTTTGGCGGGCAGAATGAGAGGCCCAGATAAAGTAGCTGTTCCTCCGCGTTAGTGAGAACAGTATCCGATAGATTGATGACGGTGTTGTCAACAGTGCAAGTTATCTGCGCCAGTTCTTGTTTGTTTTTACTTGCGAGGTATTTCTTTTTGTGGTGCCTCCTCCTTGAGCGCCTGCGCTGGCTGACTGATTGCCGGCTTGATTCTGAGGGTTCCGGGAGCGCAGGGAGTAGCGCCGGTCCTCGTTTACAAAACCCAGTTCTTCTACCACTGTGTAGTTTTTATCAGGGTCTGGGATGGCAGATGTTGAAGCACCCTCGTCTTCACTATTGGAGGTTAGTGAATTGATTGACGATATGTCACTGTTGTCAATTGGTATGCCAGAGCCTTGATTGATTGTAGCTGTTTTGCCGCCTGATGCTTTGCCGCTGTTGGATAACGCTTTGCGCTTCAAGTTGTCATATTTTCTGGAGAAGGTGAATATCCTTCCAGTAGCGTAGTCGTTTTTATCCCTCGCGAATTTGGTAACTTTGCGCTCTATTATGCTGTCCTCCAGTTTTTTAATGCGGATATCAATCTCTGCTTTACTTTTAGCAATGAAGTCTGTTTCTCCAGTTGCCTCCAACAGTGCTTGTATTTTATCAATTTCCACTAACAATTTATCGCGGTCTGATTCGGCATATTTAATTAAGATGTTGACCATGTTCATATAGCTTTGTAGACTGTTGCCCGCCCATTCTTGCAACATCTGAGGGTCGGGGTTTTTATATATATACACACACACACACACGTGTGTGTCACCAGAGACTCTGTATTGTCTGACAACTCACGGAATTTCGCCAATGTTTACTGCCGACCTCAAGGAACGACCAAGCTTCCCCCACATGGCCTTCAGTGCCACGGTCAGAGCATGACTTCGAGTCGTGGACACACTCAAGGCACCAGGGCAAACAAGAAAAGAGTAGCAACCGCATCTCACTTTAACCCATTCGCTGTGGGTGTCGGACAACGGCCGTCACAAGCACTACCTCTGTAGTTCTGTGCACGTCCGTTGGCCGACGCGCCCCGCCTGCTTAATAGAATGTTCCACACTGGCGCGGAACGTTCAAAGCAGCGAACCGGTTAAAAACCTCTGTTTTTTTTGTTTTTCTTTTGAATCTCGAAAACCAAATATATATAAGATATATGCACACAACAATGCATACTCTGTATACATAATAGCTAAACAGAAATGAAAAATCAGTCCAAAAACACTTTACAATATTATTGATAAAGGTATTGCACCTATTAATGCAGTGCCAACAATTATCATTAAAAAAATTATACACTGAAAAGAAACCATAAATAAAAACGAATCCTTGCAAGAAGCAAGCACATACGACCAAACTTGTGATACAAAAACAAAATTTGATCGCAATTCTGACAAGGACTTATATACATACCATTTACATTTCTTCAAGAAGCAACTGCCATTAATTCCCAATGACTGTTAAGTGCAGAGAAAATTAGATACAAACCTCAAGAAGACAGGTAATATCTAACTTTGAGACAGAATAACATACACAAAGAACAGAATAAAATACGCAAAGAACATTGTAGGAGACCTCCTACCATGTAATGCATGACCAAAAACAGCCTTAACCACTTCAGACCCTGCCTGTTAGACAGGTTAAGACACAAAGCTCAAACCACTATACCACTATGTTCCACGATTGAACAAAGGGATTATCTATAGCCTTCCACAAAGGAGGAAGCCACAAACTCTTGTATTCAAAAGAATACAACCATACACTCTGAATATACGAGCACCACTCTTCTGCAGTCTGCTCAAAAAGAGAAAACTAACTGTACTGATTACCCTGGATAAGAAAAAAAACAGAGGGCATGTATAGGTAACATAACCCCAAAAAGGAGATCACAAGAGGAAAATAACGGCTACTAGCTAACATCAATAGTTCTTAAAAGAGCACATAACTGAGTCTAAGAAGGACTAAGCTGTATAGGGGAGTGATGCCTGCACAAGGCAGGGTACCCACAGAAAACTATTTAATAGCAAACAAAAAGACTACATAAGTAGCACACATAAAAAGCTATACAATAGCAAAGCAATACTCTACGTAGAGTAAGACACATACCCAACAAGCATTTGCAATGCAATAGGTCTCGCATTAGGAACGTTTGAGGTATTCGTATTGTAAATGACACATTTTTTATTTATGTATTAGTTTTAAAAATAGCGAAATTAATAGCTTTGTCATTTACAATGCCAATAGTTTTAACTTTCGCAAATGTGACACCTATAGCTTTTGTAATGTAATATGTGTTGTATTTACGTGACTTAGATGTATTGATATTACAAATAACAATGGCTTTTATTTTTTTTATTAATTAATACCTAAATAAAAGTTATTGTAATTTATAATGACAATAGCTTAAACTTTTGTAAATAACTTTTGGGAAGATTATGTTCAGTGTATTTTATTGTGATGAAAATCCAAGAACAGAAGTGAAATATTAACATCTTTTTGTGACATTTGTAATAAATCGTGAAACATTGAGAGAACATATTAGAACCAGTTGATGTTGAATGGTTGCAGAGTAATGCTGTGGCGTTCAGTGGTGCTGAGTGATGCTGTGGCATTCAGTGGTGCTGAGTGGTGCTGTGGCATTCAGTGGTGCTTAGTGATGCTGTGTCATTCAGTGGTGCTGAGTGATGCTGTGGCATTCAGTGGTGCTGAGTGATAGTATGGCATTCATTGGTGCTGTGGCATTGAGTGGTGCTGAGTGATGCTGTGGCGTTGTGTGATGCTGTGGCTTTGAGTGGTGCTGTGGCGTTGAGTGGTGCTGTGGCGTTGAGTGGTGTGAGTGGTGCTGTGGCGTTGAGTGGTGCTGTGGCGTTGAGTGGTGCTGTGGCGTTGAGTGGTGATGTGGCGTTGAGTGGTGCTGAGTGATGCAGTGGCATTGAGTGATGCTGTGGCATTGAGTGATGCTGTGGCATTGAGTAATGCTGTGGCATTGAGTAATGCTGTGGCATTGAGTGATGCTGTGGCATTAAGTGGTGCTGTGGCATTGAGGGGTTGTGTTGGAGGGTGGAGTAAGAGGGAGTTAGGGGGATGATTTGGAGGGTGGAGTTGGAGGGTGTAGGGTGGATTTGGATGTAGGATTTTGATTTGGATGGTGTAGTTTGATTTTTTTTTTTTGAAGACCAATGGTCCCAAACTTTATTTAGTTTCACAGATGAGTTAAACAGCAGTCACACAGTGTCATAACAATAAACCACTACTACAAGCGGTACTCGGCTGTCAGTACAGAATGACATGGCAATTAAATACGAGTGAAAATAAACAGTAGCCAGTGGTAATGCATTAGTTCACAAGCAGCGGTGCTAGGAAATGTCTCGTGTCGCAGCGCTTGCGGCTCATGGCACTGCGCTAGGACCAGGGTGCTGTAAGAAATCCGACAGTCATTGCATTGAGTTATGTTCCCTGTTCAGTACAGTAGCGAGCTGGAGCAGGATCATATCCCCCGTCGTCACATGGATCGCTGGGCTTCCGCTGCCTGTACATGAAAACACCCAGTTGCCATTGTATGATACGGAAACAGGGAGGGGGGTTGGATGGTGTAGTTTGATGGCGGAGTTGGAGGGTGGAGTTGGATTTGGAGGGTGGAGTTGGAGTACGTAGTTATAGTTTGCAGGTGGATTTGGAGGCTGGAGTTGTAGTTGGCGGGTGGATTTAGATGTTGGAGGGTGGAGTTGGATGGTGTTTTTGGAGGTTGGATTTGTAGTTGGAGGAAGGAGTTGGAGTGTGGATTTGGAGTGTTGAGTTGGAGGGTGTAGTTGGATGGTGGAGTTAGAGGGTGTAGTCGGAGGGTGTATTTGGAGGGTGTAGTAGTGCTTGGATGGTGAATTTGGATGGTGAATTTTGAGGGTGGAGTTGGAGGGTAGAGTGGTGAGTGGGTAGAGTGGTGGCTAGAGTGTGGGCGCTAGAGTGGTGGATAGGGTGGAGGTGGATAGGGTGGTGGCGGATAGAGTGGTGGCGCATAGAGTGGTGGCGCATAGAGTGGTAGAGTGTTGATGGAGAGAGTGGTAGAGTGGTGGCGGTAGAAGGCTGTACTGTGTGTGTGAGAGAGAGTGTGTGTGTGTGTGTGTGTGTGTGTGTGTGTGTGTGTGTGTGTGTGTGTGAGAGAGAGAGAGAGTGTGTGTGTGAGAGAGAGTGTGTGTGTGTGTGTGTGAGAGAGAGAGTGTGTGTGTGAGAGAGAGAGAGAGTGTGTGTGAGAGAGAGTGTGTGAGAGAGAGAGAGTGTGTGTTGAGGTAATTGAAATTTTTATGGTCGAGTATGTCCCCTAACGTGTACCCCAACGTCTCCATGTACGTGCTTAAAGTACATGTGATTTCCCTCCATGACCGAATATGAAGACGCAAATACATTTGCGTCCAACGTTAACATGTCCTCTACCAGATCCACCTGGAATGGATCGATAATTCAGTTTCTAAACATGCCGTGCCAACGTCTTTACATGGTGCACTTCTGAAATTCGCACACGTTTTTCTCCATGTTTCCTGGCCCAGTCGAGCTAGGCCCTTAAATGTGGCCTCTCTGCCTCATCTCTCCTGTCTCCGAGGGCTGTGTGCATCCCTGACCCCTGCCTTACTTCCTGCCAGCGCAGTGGTGCCCGGCTCGGCCTGGACTGTCTGCCAAATTCATGTTTTACCTACAGTTATCTGCTCAGCCTCCTCGAAAACACATTCCAGTTTAGTGAAATAGGTAAACAGCTTCCCGGCTGCAGAGCAAAGGCCCGGTTTTTTTCTGTCCTACTTGCAAGTGATTTACTGGCTCCGTTTCCATGGTAGGCCCATGGCTCCGCACGTTGCACCCAGACACGTATGCACGCACTAGCTTTCAGTATGGGATGGCCCCTGCCCGAGAGACCTTTTACTTCAGACACTACATCCTCCAAACATAAGATACCAGATATGCTATAGGTACAGGTTGCCCTGACACTCCAGACACCAGTCTACTCCACTAGTGCTAAAGTCAAAGCCCCCAGTTTCACGTCATGCTAGTTGCGCGCGCATCCGGGTTAAGGGTTTCTGCTGATCCTGCAACTTTCTATATGCATCCACCCACATGTGACGATTCTTGTGACGTTTCTCTGACATGTACAGTGCATGCCCATGTGTACGCCTCTTTTTCACGCCTCCTCTTACGCACTTGTGTTCTTATCTCGCTCTTTTCACCTGTTACGCCTACTGTATTGGATTCAATTATGCTACTTTACTATATATAATGTGTAATGTTAATAAAACGTTGACTGTCCCTTCCCGAACCCTAGTGGTGACGGAACATGATATCCAACCTCGAGGTTCATTGTCCATTAAAACCCGTATGACTCAGATACCACGGACTCTGCCTCTCATTTTGAATGAGCTGTCTTGTAATGATAATTATGCGGAAAAATTGATTAGGTAAATTTATTTACCACATAATTTGGCGCCCGAACAGGTACCCCCCTTCCCCACTCGCCGGTGAAGTCACGCGGCTTTCGGCCCCTTCTACAACCCCGACGGAAACCGTGCACGTTGCGGGGTTTCCCGCTATCTTCGCTCCGGTCCACGAGGGAGACGGAGACTGCGGTCCGGCGTCCAGACGAGGCGGTGAGGAATGCGGAGGATCCCGACCAGAGCCCTAGTCGAGAGAGCAAGGTCCGAGGTATCCGGAGGCCCACCTGTTCCGAAGCGCATGCGTGGTAGCGTGGTGCGTGCCAGTCCGATGTCGTAGCAGTCCAGTCCAGTCCAGTCCAGAGTCCAGTCCGGTTTCCGAGGCCTTCAGTTTCTTTGCTTCCCGGTGAGTACCGTTGTTGGGAACGCATCTAGACAGGTTCATTGGTTTGTGCCAGGTAAAGACAGAGTTGGGTACACAATTCTGGTCCTGGCGTGTTCACTTAGGTGGATACGATCCGAAGTGTCTCTTTATGAGACCGGTCTGTACTGTTTTAGCAGTGCATCTAGTTATTCAGTTTTTCTCGAGACTTTCACTGTGTTTTCTGTGTTCCAGGTAATTTCAGTCCGACATGTTTTAATGTGTTTCAATGTTGTGGGGTGAATGATTGTTTACTGTTTATTACTGTGTTTATTGTGTTCACGTCCGAATCAGTCCAGAAATGCCGTTGTTTTCGAAGTTACGTCAGATAGGTACTAGGAAAGGGATACTTGAAGAAGCAGTTCCTGTCCCGCCTAGGGACACTCCAGGATATTTTATGTACCACAAGCATGGCTTAGACGCTGTGTTGTGTTTAGATTTATGGGTGGACTACACAAAGAATCTGGAAGAGAAGTTTAGATGGCCTGTCTCAGGGACATGGGATGCCGAATGCATCATGAGAATAGAAGAAGCGTTATGGAAAAAGAAAGCCAGACAATCTCAGAAAGATGCCATAGAATTGTGGCGCAAAGAATCGCACAGAAGAACAGAAAAAGCATTCAGAAAAGCAGAGAAGAGTAGAGAAGAATCCGAAAAAGCCAGAGAAAAAGAGTTACTAGAAGAAGGAGAACAGGTCAGATCAGAACAATTAGACCGCCAAAGAAATGCACTCATTACAGGCATGTATCCAGTTCTTGCCGAAGGCCTGCCCAAGGCGACCCCGGAAGTACCCCGTAACCTGCCACCACCATTGGTTCCGACTAAACTCCATCATAAAAAGACCGCAGCAGACATTTTCCTTTCCTCCTATTTAGATGATGTAGCTCCCGCATATACCAATGTACCCGTACATCCTGCTAATAATAATCTGCCACAGCATATTCCTGCTGATCAAGCCACGACCCCTCCACGCCGAGATTTACTTCCCGCACCTGCTGTCACTTCCCCTCCTGCTGCTGCTACTGGTCCCCCTGCTATTGGTCCTCACAATCCTTTTGCTACAGATGCGACTCAGAGTCAGTCGTCCCCGTTAAATGTACCTTTTCCACACGCAATGACGTCAAGTCATGCTCATGGTTCTGCCTCAGGAGGTGCTTCAGGAGGTCCCTATCTCACCCCGCCACAGTTACATCGAGTGACAATGAGAGAATTAGCTACACAGCGTACTCCGGCAGCGATGCCCCATGAAAAACTTAAACAGTATCTAACGGATTGTAGATATGATCCAGTACCTGGCAAGTCAGAAGACATGATGTTAGCCTCGTTACATCTATGACGTGTTACAGATTACCTGATGTTATTACCAGAAATGCCAGAACATCTAGACAACATATATCATTTTATTAGAACAGGGGAGAGGCCAGAATGTGTTCGAGAAGCCATGGCATATCAGAAAGTAGAAACACAAGGTTTACTATTACGATTCTTGGTTAATTGTTTGATAAGGGAACAAGATCAGACAGGTGTTGTTAAGGAAGAGATGAAAGTACTGACAAAGTGGAGTCAAAATATTGCGGAAGGTAAACATGACAGACAGAATTGTATAGAAGCTATGACCAGAAACTCCAGCCGAGACAGAAGATAGAATAGCGTATGTAGGTAGAGTGAAACTCCCTAAACAGTATTCTCTTGATAGACCTTTCGACAGACCCGTTCGTCCAGAAAGCAAGAAACGTTACCTTACCCCGATACCAGAGCAATGTTCTCTTGAACATATATTCCAAGTTACAGATAAAATCCTGAAAGAAAGAATAGGTTATCATGAACTCACTACCTTACGTGATCAGGAACTGGCCCGGTCCGCAGTCCAATGGGCCGGGGATGACAGTATATATAAAAATGATTTAGTAGTGCAAACATTTTTAAGTCTTACTCCAGAAGAACAGCGACTAGCTGGTATATACATGACCCAACATCTCATTACACATAATGAAAACCAACAATCTGATCCAGGTCCATTGTATAATCTATTGCAAGACTTACTCCTGAGAAGATGGAGAGGTCTAGGTACTGATTTAATTGACATCATTCTAGAACGTCATAAATACAGAACTTTCCTGACTCCACGTCTTGTTTCCGTTCCACCCCCAGTAAGACAACCATATCACCTAGACAGACAGAACCCTTTACGAGAAGTACATCCAATCCGGAAACCAGATGATACGCTTGAACGCGTATTCGTATACACTCCTTTGACTAAAATGGAATTATTGGAAATGAAGAAAATTGTACCTTGTCACGATAAAGATCCTGCAGGTTTTCACCGTGAATTAAAAGACATGTTACTTATGGGTGATTACACATATTCAGACATTCTTAAAATGTTAAAAGTATTGTTGCCAGCAGGGATTTACGAAAAACTGAAAGAGAAGGAATGGGAGGTGGGAGATAAAAAGATTATTTGGGCCGAATTAGAAGACGAGGAAAAAGGACGTACCCCAGGTTTAGGTCTTGGGGACAAAACTAAAGCATTACCAGGACTATTAGTACAGGTTTTGCCTAGATTATTGACAGTTAAAAAGGAAGATTGGGATGCAATCTCAGCCTGCAAACAGAAACAAGACGAAGACACTAGTGATTTTTATTCAAGATTCGAGAAATGTTTTATTATTAATAGTGGCCTGAAAATAAGTAGCGAATCATTCCCACATCTTTTTGTGACCAAATTAGTCGAGAATTCCTTACCACAGGTTAAGAACAGAGTATTGAAAGTTGAAAGTACATGGCAAGCTAACACGCCTTCCCAAATGTTACAAATGTTACAGTACCACCAGAATAGAATCAGAGAGGAACACGATCATGAACAGAGACGCATGAAAGACACTAAAATGAAAGTACTAGTTGCCCAGTCTGTTCCAGCAGATGGTCAGAAGAGGGGTAACATGCAGAACACACAGGCTAATCATCCAACAGGTCCTGTTAAAGGAAATTGCAATTATTGCAAGCAGCCAGGTCATTTTATAAGTGATTGTGCCGTTCTCAGACACAATATTGCTACAGGCAAAACGAAAGAAAGACCACGTCAGCCTAGACCAGAATATGTTCAACAGAATATCCAACAGAATCCGCAACCTCCCCCACAACATGCACAGCAACAGACAGTAGCTGTACCGCAACCTCAACCCATTGCCGCAACACAACACGTCACACAACAGATGTATCAGTATGCACAGTCCGAGTATCCAGATTATCAGCAGTACACATGAAACAGCCTAGAGGGAGGTTGGCTTGCCCCTTATCGAGGTTCCTGTAGATCAAGATGGTCCCTATGTACATAGTCAGGTGTTAGGGAAAGACAGAAAATTTTTGATTGACACGGGGGCGAGCAGAACTACCACCAGTCATGACGAGGTCCCAGGGGCACCCCTCTCAGGCTCACAGAATGTTTCCCTTGGTTTTTCAGGAAAGCCTATTGTTAACGAAGTATCCCAGCCAGTTCCCCTTGCAGTTGGTCCATTGTCCCATACTACAGATTTATTGCTTACAAAATCATGTCCTGAAAACTTACTTGGTATCAAAACGCTGAAAGCTCTAGGAGCTGTTATATGTTGTTCCCCGGAAGGAGTGAGATTATTCCTTCGTGATTTTAAGGGCCATTATGTATTGAGAGATTTTGATGTCAGATTGAAAGATGTTCCACAGCATTTATGGGCGCAAGGCCCAACTGATGTAGGTTGTATGCACATTACTCCCTATCGTGTCACACTCAAGCAAGGTGTTGTACTGCCCCGAATCCGACAATACAAATTGCCCCCCGAGGCTGTAGCAGCCTTACTGAAAATTGTTGACGAACTCATTGCCCAAGGAGTAGTTGTAGAAACCGACTCCAATGTATGTAATTCTCCAATCATCCCGATTCTTAAACGAACTGACCCAAATGCACCTCCAGTTTATCGTTTGGTGATCGATCTTCGAGAGCTGAACAAATGCATAGTACCACAGTACCCAGTGGTCCCAGACATTTCGTCCCTACTGACTGCCATTGATTCTGAAGCAGCGTTCTTTACTGTAATTGACCTCAAGAACGCCTTCTTTAGCGTCCCCATTCATCCTGTCAGCCAATACTTATTTGGATTCTGTTTAAATGGCCGAAGTTTTAAATTTGCACGTGCACCTCAAGGGTTCACGGAAAGTCCTAGTATTTACAGCCAAGCACTGAAACGACAACTAGACAGTATTCACATGCCTACTGACACTGCTCTACTACAGTATGTCGATGATTTACTGATCACGGCACGGACCGAACGTGACTGCGAGCGCGCGTCACTGACAGTCTTGTTTTTCCTAGCCGACAAGGGACACAAAGTATCCCCTTCGAAGCTCCAATTCTGTGCCCAGCAAGTGGTATACCTTGGGCACTTGCTGTCCAAGAGGGGTAGACAGTTGACACCAGATCGTATCCAGTTAATTGCACATCTGCCACAACCCAAGACTCAAAAGGAAGTACGGGCCTTTATTGGCCTCACTTCGTACTGCAGACAATGGATTCCCCAGTATGCATTTCTAGCCAAGCCACTCATACAGTTGACAACACAGGAGGCAGCGACTTCGACTGTCCTCCCTTGGACTCAGGAACATACACAAGCTTTTAATGACTTGAAGAAAGCATTATGCCAAGCACCAGTTTTAGCGACACCAAGTTACAGCAAACCTTTTACACTTTTTGTCACTGAACGCGATGGCACAGCGTTGTCCGTTCTCACACAAGATCAAGCAGGACATCACAAGCCTTGTGCTTATTTTTCTAGTACATTGGATCCAGTAGCCCAGGCTCTGCCTGCGTGTTTGAAATCAGTTGCAGCAACAGCTCTTGCTATCAGACAAAGTGATTCAATAGTATTAGGACATCCCCTGACCGTACAGGTTCCACATTCCGTGGAAGTACTTCTGAACCGTACACAGACTCAACACTTGACCATAGCACGACTGACAGGTTATGAATTGACACTGTTCCAGCCACACATAGAAATCAGACGCTGCAACATACTCAATCCTGCCACATTGTTACCCTCGGGTACCCCAGATCCAGCACCACATGACTGTGTTGAAGTCATTAATACAGTAACGAAGCCCCGACAAGACTTGACAGATATTGCATTGACCAACCCAGACCTGACACTTTATGTGGATGGTTCATGTATGAGAACAAGCACAGGAGAATTAGTGGCCGCCTATGCAGTGACCACTGAAACTGAAGTCATAGAAACACACCGTATTGACACACTATCTGCTCAAGCTGCAGAGCTCATTGCTCTGACCCAAGCCTGTATAATAGCCAAGAACAAGAAAGTTAACATATACACAGATTCACAGTATGCATTTGGAGTCGTTCACGACTTCGGAGTTTTTTGGGAAGAGAGAGGTTTCTTAACTTCTCACGGTACCAAGATCCAGCATGGTCCCCTTATTCAAGCCCTGTTAGAAGCAATACACTTGCCTACAGCCATAGCCATCATGAAGTGCAAAGCACATACCAAAGTCACCGACACTATTTCCTAGGGTAACGACCTGGCAGATCGTACAGCCAAATTCACAGCTCAGACAAATACTCCGACTAACATGACAAAGATTGATTCGACCACCATGACACATTGCCTGACAGTTAAGGATCCCATTCTAGATGTACTCGACATACAGACACATGCCACACCAGACGAAATCAAGAAATGGACTGAACAAGGAGGGATCCGAACAGATCAGGGATGGATGACGAAGGGACGAGCCACATGGTTCCTCCCCGACTCTATGGTTCAAGTCATAATTAATACAGCACATAGTCCGGCACACTTAGGAGAGAAAGCCATGTTAGACAGTTTACAGAATCTCTGGTACAACAAACATTTACGAGCAGCCGCAAAACAGAAAGTGCGTACTTGCATGATCTGTTGTCAGTTCAATCCAGGAAAAGGTGTCCCCGTGGAACAGGGTGGATTTCATCCTCCTGACCATCCTTTTGAAGTCCTCCAGATGGATTATATCCAGATGGACAGATGTCGAGGATTTAAGTATGTCCTCGTAGTCGTATGTGCTCTTTCCCGATGGACAGAAGCATATCCAGTCCCCGATTACACTGCTGCAACCACTGCCAAACAGCTGGTACGTGAGTTTTTCCCGCGGTTCGGTTTGCCCCGTGTCGTGTACTCTGATAATGGACAGCCATTCTCGTCGAGTTAATGAAACAGGTATCACTCCTGTTAGGTTACCAGTGGAAGTTCCATTGTGTCCGACATCCTGAAGCCGCCGGTCTCGTAGAGAGACATAATCTGACTCTGAAAACCCGCCTAGCCAAAATATGTGCCGAGAAAGGTGTAGATTGGATAGTTGCCTTGCCAGTTGCACTCTTTTACATGTGAATGGTAGCTCATTCTAGGACAGGGCTATCCCCGTATGAGGTGGTCTTTGGAAGGCCTCCGAATATGTGGGGGACGCCTATGCCCCGTAAGATCACAGATGTTGACAGTACTATGCTGACGGATTACTTGGCTGCATTGATGTCTGCACTACAATCTTGTCGTTCACAGGTCGCGGCTGCCTTTCCGGACAACACCCAAGTAAAGCCACATGGATTCCGCCCAGGAGACCTGATTCTCGTAAGGAACTTCGACCGGAAGAGTCCGCTGGAACCCAGATGGAAGCAGCCGAAGTTGGTTTTATTATCTACAAGGACTGCCGTCAAAGTGGAGGGGAGAAAGGGATGGCTGCACTCGAGCCATATTAAAATAATTCACGGACTCTTGCCAGACTCTCCCTTTAAGGACTGCCCACTCCCCCCACTTCCAGAGACTGAGTCTAAACTCCCCCTGCTAGAGTTAACTCCGCGACAGGAGTATCGCATGAAGTTGAGGTCTAGTAAGTCAGACAGTTTAATTGTTTAAGTCCCCTCCTGGGTGAAGCGGTTAGACAGGTTCCTGACATGTATAAGATAGACCCCACTAGAGAGAGAGATAGACAGGAGATCAAGAAACAGAAATATTGTAAAAATCTCCGAAGTCGTTGTGTTATTACATTACTTATTATGTTTTTTCTGAGTCTTACGGTTATCTGCACGAGTTGGATGTTACATATGTTCTTTCCTATTGCACATTCTTTTTCTAATGACACTGCAGAGCACACGTTTAGTGAACTGCCCCCACATGAGCTTTCCTATCGTTTAGCGATGCGCAACAATACATTCATTCGTATGTTACACCATTCTCACCAGACCAGCAATGCCACTAATTGCTGGATATGTGGCCGACTCCCTCCCTATCAGAACTACAAGGGAGCTCTGCCCCTCTTTCCTTACCCGTTCACACATAATGGTTCCTGTGGTGCATGGTTTACTTTAATGTCTTCCCTAGATAGTAAGTCCCAGGTTTCCCAAGGCAATTGGATATGGGGAGACCTGAACACCGTTATGCATAAAGCATGTTTCCCAGACAAGGAGGGTCTTCCCCAGAGGACAGGGACCGATCTAGAAAATGAAGTGTATGGATTAGGTAATTTTACACTTAACCTCATGATCCTGAACGTGCAGTCTGAGACTAATACGGACTTGCCGTCTATTACAGTTTTACCAGTTAAAGGTGAATTATGCGTCCGAAAGAATGGTTCAGTACATCTAGGACACAGTGATTGTGATACTGTTGTCGAATTCAGTGATAAAGGCAAGTCTACTTTCAAAGCTTCCCGACATTCCTATTTCATTTGTGGTCAGACTGCCTATATACGTTTACCTCCAGACTGGGATGGTACTTGTTTTATTGCATTCCTACTGCCACCTATTTTTCTAGCCCCATCTGATTATCATAGAAATTCCCGCCTCACTCACGTTAGACAGAAGAGAGATCTCCCAATAGTCGATCAGACTGAAACCACATGGGAACAATACACAGATTTCAATAAAGGATTCTTTCCTTATTTAGGCACTGTCTCCAATAGTAAACTGATACGCAAATTGACCAGAATCCTCGAAGCAGTAGTGAACGAGACTACTTCTGCCCTAGGTAATTTAACAGAAGAGCAGTCTACTATGAGACTTGTTGTTCTTCAGAACCGCCTTGTCCTTGACGTCAGCCTGGCCGATAGGGGCGGGGCTTGTAGAGTCATCGGATCCAGTTGTTGCGTATTTATTCCAAATAACGCGCCATCCGTGTATAAGGCCATAACCAGGCTTCATGAAATAGCTCACCTGATACACCAGAATCCAGGCTCCTGGACTTGGTCCGGTTGGTTCTGGAGTGTAGTATCCGCCTGGGGATGGAAGCTATTGTCATTCCTGGGAATCGCACTGCTCATAGTATTCAGTTGTTGTCTATGTCTGCAATGTAGGCCAGCGATTTGCGGCTTGTGCGCCACAGCTTGTATTCCCCATCCAAGTTCACGTTCCAGTTCCCGTCTGCGAAAAGATGAGCAGATGATGTTATATGAACAGATAGATGGACTCATGAAGGTAGATATATCCTGAAGGGAACGTAGGGGACAAGGAGGGAATGAGGTAATTGAAATTTTTATGGTCGAGTATGTCCCCTAACGTGTACCCCAACGTCTCCATGTACGTGCTTAAAGTACATGTGATTTCCCTCCATGACCGAATATGAAGACGCAAATACATTTGCGTCCAACGTTAACATGTCCTCTACCAGATCCACCTGGAATGGATCGATAATTCAGTTTCTAAACATACCGTGCCAACGTCTTTACATGGTGCACTTCTGAAATTCGCACACGTTTTTCTCCATGTTTCCTGGCCCAGTCGAGCTAGGCCCTTAAATGTGGCCTCTCTGCCTCATCTCTCCTGTCTCCGAGGGCTGTGTGCATCCCTGACCCCTGCCTTACTTCTTGCCAGCGCAGTGGTGCCCGGCTCGGCCTGGACTGTCTGCCAAATTCATGTTTTACCTACAGTTATCTGCTCAGCCTCCTCGAAAACACATTCCAGTCTAGTGAAATAGGTAAACAGCTTCCCGGCTGCAGAGCAAAGGCCCGTTTTTTTTCTGTCCTCCTTGCAAGTGATTTACTGGCTCCGTTTCCATGGTAGGCCCATGGCTCCGCACGTTGCACCCAGACACGTATGCACGCCCTAGCTTTCAGTATGGGATGGCCCCTGCCCGAGAGACCTTTTACTTCAGACACTACATCCTCCAAACATAAGATACCAGATATGCTATAGGTACAGGTTGCCCTGACACTCCAGACACCAGTCTACTCCACTAGTGCTAAAGTCAAAGCCCCCAGTTTCACGTCATGCTAGTTGCGCGCGCATCCGGGTTAAGGGTTTCTGCTGATCCTGCAACTTTCTATATGCATCCACCCACATGTGACGATTCTTGTGACGTTTCTCTGACATGTACAGTGCACGCCCATGTGTACGCCTCTTTTTCACGCCTCCTCTTACGCACATGTGTTCTTATCTCGCTCTTTTCACCTGTTACGCCTACTGTATTGGATTCAATTATGCTACTTTACTATATATAATGTGTAATGTTAATAAAACGTTGACTGTCCCTTCCCGAACCCTAGTGGTGACGGAACATGATATCCAACCTCGAGGTTCATTGTCCATTAAAACCCGTATGACTCAGATACCACGGACTCTGCCTCTCATTTTGAATGAGCTGTCTTGTAATGATAATTATGCGGAAAAATTGATTAGGTAAATTTATTTACCACAGTGTGAGAAAGTGTGTGTATGAGAGAGACAGAGAGTGTGTGTGTGTGGGTGTGTGTGTGGGAGAGTGTGGGTGTGTGTGTGGGAGGGTGTGGGTGTGTGTGTGGGGGGTTGTGTGTGTGTGCGTGTGGTTGTGTGTGTGTGGTTGTGTGTGTGGGTGGTTATGTGTGTGTGTGAGAGAGAGTGTGTGTGAGAGAGAGAGAGTGTGTGTGTGAGAGAGAGAGAGTGTGTGAGAGAATGTGTATGAGAAAGAGAGTGTGTATGAGAAAGAGAGTGTGTGTGAGAGAGAGAGAGAGTGTGTGGGGGGGTTGTGTGTGTGTATGGTTGTGTGTGTGTGTGGTTGTGGGTGTGTGGGTGTGGTTGTGATAGTAATATAGTTGGAGGGTTTGACGTCCGAAATAAATGCGAGTTTATAACCAATCAACTGTTGCAAAACAGAAGCAAGTCAGGACTCTTATAATTAGTTTCAAAGCACAAAGAGAGCGCAAGTAGAAGTGCCTATAAAAGTTTTCACATTTTATAGCAATTTGAATACATAAATAAGCTCCTATGAGTCCCTTTATTTTGAACAAAACAGTACATTTACATAGCAAAAAATCGACCCGAAGGCATTGGAGCGCTTTACACGCGCACCATTTTATAATGCAGCTTAACCTGCAAATCACGTATTCCACTTACAATAAATAGCCGACTGTAGAAATATTCAATGATAGTAATATAGGTGTAGGGTTTGACGTCATAAATAAATGCGAGTTTAGAATCAATCAACTGTTGCAAAAGGTATTTTACATATACAACTTCTCTTTTTTGTAATTTTAAGAAGACTTCCGGAACAATTGTGCGTTTGTGAAATGATGAAATTGGGTGAACAAAGTTTTAATAAGAATCGAGCACGCAAACAATACTGTTTAAGACCGTATCTTTTTTTTTTTAAAAAGGCTTTTGATTAACCTCATAAATGCTGCGCCTAGTCCAACGGCCGACGGCACCACTACCTCGGGAGTGCTGCCGTCGGCCGTTCAAACCTCACCTGCGCAATGGAACGTTCAGCACTGGAGCTGGACGTTCCATAGCTGCTAAGGTGTTAAGCAAAAAGGTTGGAGTTAAGCGTCAACTAATTGGCTTCAGAGGGGAAACAGCAATTACGGAGGATGCCTCTGTGTGCCTTCTGCTCTCCTGGCGCCTCGGGTCTGTTTAGTGTTCACACATGGAATTTCAAAAGCATTCATCAAGGAGGATGTCTCTGCCTTCCTTGGGGCGTCTGTTGTCTGTTCCCAGCAGAGGAAGGAGCTGTAGAAGCAAGATTCACGCGTTTATGGAGGAAGATTAATTGTTCACAAAAGTTAGCCTTTTCTCCAGCTTACACAGAGTTTAGTTCTTACTTAAACCATCCATGCTTGTTGTTTCTAAATATATAGAGTGCGTGCATTTAGCAATTTACATTGGACCGTACAAAATGCACGCGCTATGTATATTTAAAAACAACAAGCCGGTAATGTTTGACTAAGATGGCAGGGTGCTGGCATTTTTTTCATGTAAGAGTAGCATGGGTTAAAAATGAATAATAAAAATACGCGCTCTGTGGTGAGGGAGGGGGAGGGAGGGAGTTAAAGCGCGGCAGGACTGTTCTATTTAGTTTCAAGGCACAAAGAGAGCGCGAGTAGAGGTGCCTATAAAAGTTTTCACATTTTCAAGCAACTTGAATAAGCAACTAATCTCATTTGAGTTCCTTTATTTATTCAAAAACATAAGTCCATTTATATATCGCAAACTCGACCCAAAGGCATTGGAGCGCTTTACACGCGCACTAGTGTATAATGCAGCTCAACCTGCAACTCACGGATTCCACTTCACAAAAATAGCGGACTGTAGAAATATTCACTGCTACTAACAGAAGCTCGGCAGGACTGTTATATATAGTTTTAATGCACTTAGAGAGCGCGAGTAGAGGTGCTTATTGAAAGTTTTCACATTTTCAAACACGTTTAATACAAAAATTGAGGATTAGCTTTCAGCTAATAATTTAAGACATCGCGCGGCCTGGCAGATCCCAGCTTTAAAGTAAACAAATAGTTATTTTTTCCCGAATTCTTTTGTTTTGCATATATCGCGGCACTGGAGGATTAGCTTTCAGCATGTTAAAGTAAAGGGACGATGCTGAAGTTAAGGGAATGGATGCGCGCTTGTGAAACAGGCATAAGGCTGATCAGGGAGCTGATGTGGGACGATGGCGCGATTAAGAACAAGGCTGCACTGAAAGAGTAAGTGCAACGACAACGAGACAGCGCTGGGGAGTGTCGGCTCCGATCGTCGACGCTGCACTTGAATAAGGCATCCCTTTGAAGTGAAGCTCTCGGCGCGCTGGAGAAGCGTGAGCCTGGGGGGGCGGGATGCCAGCGAGTGGGAGGGAACGGGCCAAGGGCGTGCTCGAGAAGTCACGGATGAACAATTAACACACATTGCCGGAAATCCTGCTGGTTTGACAGACTTTGGTTCAGCAGTAATAGGTTTGAGTATAACTCGACCTAAAAAGGTTATGAACTCCTGAGACTAAGCTAATCAGAGAAAAATAAAAGAAGAAACTAGCTATGCAGCAGCAAAGACAATCTGGAGATTAAATAGTCAAATCCGTAGTCAAACACTCTCGCAATAGGAAAGTAGTAGTGCTTAATACTTCAACACCACAAAGTGCAACAGCAACAGAAGCAGGATTAAAATCTTTAAAACTAAATATCCGGCAAGATGGCGTCAGATTAGGGACCGCTCTCATCTTTCTCCTACCTGGCTGATGTGTGTCCCGTGATTTCAGCAATTGGAGCGGCATGCGAGGGGCCGCGAGTAGTGGCTGGACTCGTGGTGCTCTGGTTTGCCCCGAATTGGCTTCTTGGTGGGGCGGACATAATCGGAGAATCAAAATGCCTTATGAGCCTGAAAAAACACAACCTGCTATCACAACACTATTTTCACCCTTAAGGGATAGAAAGCGATACAAAAAATGAAAGCCAAACAGAATTTTTTTTTAATGGAACTCCAGAGAGTGAATCAATGAATATATCAGTTGGTAGTTCACTGCCTGGGGCAGCACATATGACGGTGGTAATTACTGATATGGCAGAAAGCTCAGAGGAAATGAAGTTGATGACTGACCCAAGTACAATGTTGAAAGATAAGACAGATGAACAATAGTTACTTACCTGTAATCTGTGGTTCTCCAGGATTGGTGTCTTTGATAGATTCACATGCCTGAATCATTCCCCGTCGTCGGAGTGGGAGCCCACGGTACATAAAAAAGCAGTAAAATATACCCTTTGTACATAACAAAAAACAATATACCCAACCAGGAAGTAAAGTAGCCCCAGCTACAGTAAATAAAACTTCCACATTAAAACCTATCCAGGTCATTATGTATGGACCAAACTGCAGCCAATCAGGCCACAGCTCCCACCAGAATGCTCTCCCCAGAGACCCAGGCTCTCAGATTTTGTAGCACCGGAGTGTACCGGAGAGAAGTATAGATAAAACAGCCTGAGTGAGGCTCTGAGGGGAGGTGGGTGGGTGCATGTGAATCTATGAAAGACACCAATACTGGAGAACCACAGATTACAGGTAAGTAACTATTGTTCTTCTCCAGTATTAGGGGTGTCTTTCATAGATTCACATGCCTGAATCAGAGTAGTGAGCAGTAATAGCCATAATATCATACATAGCTCTTGGACGCCAAGGCACATAGCAATAATGCAAGAACACAATGAAAAGCAATAACACAATAGGCGTCAAAAGAGCAAGAGGAGGTGGGAAAGAAATAGCAGAGGCTCACCTTATTGGAAAAGATTACGCAGGACAGCTCTTCCCACCGAGGCATCGGTATCGCTCGAAGAATCCAGACAGTAATGCCTCGTGAATGTGTGCCTGCTGGACCAAGTTGCAGCTCTGCAGATTTGCAGGAGAGGCACACCAGCAAACAAAGCAGTCGAAGAAGAGACTGCTCTTGTAGAATGTGCTCTGGGTAAGGTCTGTAAGGGTTTACCTGCCTGTTGATGGCAGAGCCCTATCGCTGAAGAGACCCACCTAGCGATAGTTTGTGTTGTCACTGCACAGCCTTGTCTTGGTTTGCCATGCGCAACAAATAGCTGATCCGTCTTCCTGATGGCAGCTGTCCTGGAAAGATAGAACTTAAGACATTGTTTGATATCTAGCGAGTGTAGAGTTCGTTCAGCTGGTGTCTGCGGATTTGGAAAAAACGTCTTAAGTATGACTGGCTCATTCAGGTGGATATCCGATGGTACTTTGGGCATGTACTTCGGGTTGGGGCGCAGCATCACCGAATCATTCGTGAATTGCAAGAAAGGTGGTTTAGATGTAAACGCCTGCATGTCACTGACCCTTCTGGCTGATGTTAATGCCAGTAGTAATGCAACTTTCCAGGTGATGAATTTCAGATCAACTTTATGAATCGGCTCAAAAGGATGGCGCATGAGTTGAGCTAATACAATATTCAAGTGCCAGGATGAAGGTGGCCGACGTACTGGTGGAAACATGCGAAATAAACCTTTAAAGAATTGCTGGATTATTCTTGAGGAGTATAGTGAATTCGTACCGTCCTGACGGTATCTGGATATGGCCGCTAAAAACACTTTAAGTGTAGAGTGTGCCAAGCCTGATTTAGCCAGATGTCAAAAGAAAGGTAAAATCTTGTCTAGTTCAGCATGCATAGGATGTAAATCCATAGTTTTGCACCAAGCACAAAAACGCTTCCATTTAAGCCTGTAAGTTCTGTTCGTAGAAGGTGCTCTAGCATTGTTCAGGACTTCTTGACAGTCCTGTGGAATGTTCAAGTGTGCAAACTCATGGTGTTGAGGAGCCAAGCTGATAATTTTAGAGAATGAGGGTCTGGATGATATATTTTGGCGTCCTGAATTGTCAGAAGATCCGGAATTTGAGGCAGCTGAACTGGTTCGCACTCCGAGAGGAGAAGAAGCTGTGTGAACCAATATTGCCGGGGCCACCGTGGAGCGATTAGAATCATACGACACGGTTGCCTCCTCATTTTCTTGATGACCTTGGGAATTAAAGGAATCGGAGGGAAGGCGTAGGCAAAGAGTCGTTCCCAGTTCATTGAGAGAGCGTCCCCGCAAGATTCCCTGTGGGGAATCCAGCTCGCGAAATGGACACATTTCTTGTTGTGGTAGGTCGCAAACAGATGTAGAGCGGGGCGACCCCATCTCTGGAAAATTCGATCCAGTGCTGGCTGATGCAGCTCCCACTCGTGAGTGCTGCATTTGGATCTGCTTAGGGAATCTGCTAGGACATTGGCTACTCCTGGGACATGTACTGCTGCCAAGTTGATGTTGTGTGCCAGGGCCCAATTCCAGATTTCCTGAGCTTGCCTGGACAACCGGGCTGATCTTGTGCCCCCCTGTTTGTTCAGGTAATGCATGCTCGTCTTGTTGTCTGTTCGGATCAACACGGACGAGTTTGACAGAGTCGCTTGAAAAGATTTGAGGGCGAGGAAAATGGCCCTCAACTCCAATAAATTGATGTGCCATGTCTTTTGCTGTGTGTTCCATTTGCCACTGATTGTCATCCCTTGAAGGTGAGCGCCCCAACCTTCCAGCGAGGCATCCGTGGTCACGATGAAACTGGGGACTTCTGCGAGAAAGGCGCAGCATACTTGCAGGTTGCGTTCTTGAGTCCACCACAGGATTGCATTTTTCATCCGAGGTGTTAAGACGATGACATCTTCGAAGGAACCGGATATTTGCACCCATTGGTGGCTGAGTTCCTCTTGTAGTGGTCTCATCCTCAGACGACAGTTTGGGGATAGGAGGATGCACGATGATAACATCCCTAGGAAAGACTTGAATCTTCGAACTGAAACGCACTTTTTTCTGAGGAGTGCAATCGCCATTTCCTGGATCTTTGCTTGTCTTTCGCTTGAAATGAAGACTTGAGCGTGTTTGGAATCCAGAGTCGCTCCCAGGAAAGACTTCCTCTGAGATGGTATCAGGTCCGATTTTTTGAAGTTGATTGAGAAACCTAAATTTTGAAACAGGCAAAGGCATGTCTGGATATGATTGCTTGCGGTGGCATAGGAAATGGCCTTGATAAGGCAGTCGTCCAGATATGGGTAAATCTGGACACCCTGCAACCGTAAGTGGGCCGCCACCGGTGCCAACACCTTTGTGAATACCCTCGGGGCTGAACGTAGCCCGAAGGGAAGGACCTTGAACTGGAAGTCCCTGCCAGCCACTCTGAACCTTAGGAACTTCCTGTGCCTGGGGAAGATGGGTACGTGGAAGTAAGCATCCTGAAGGTCCAGTGTTGCCATGTGGTCGCCTTCCGTCAGAAACTGGAGGATCTCTTGGAGTGACAACATTCTGAACGTCAACTTCTTGATATATTTGTTGAGGGCACGCAAATCGAGGATGGGGCGCCATTCCCCCGATTTCTTGCGTATCAAGAAAAAACGAGAGTAAAATCCTTTTCCTCTCTGATGTTGAGGTACTTTCTCGATTGCCCCTTTCCGAATCATTGCATTGATTTGGACGAATAGCTCCCTGAGATGTGCTGGGGGCGGTCCTTTTGGGGGCGAATTTGGAGGGGTCTTTACAAATTCCAATATGTGACCTTTTGAGATTACATCCAAGACCCATCTGTCTGTAGTAATTTTGGACCATTGAGAGTAATGCAGGGATATTCTTCCTCCAATTTATTTCTGGCTGAGGCAAAGTGGCGGCAGGACGCTTTTCTCACTTCTTGTTGGCGTTGTCTCTGCCCCGATAGGTAGTTTTACCTCGGGACTGTGTATAATTACTCCGTCTTTGGCCATAAGGTTGTTGCTTGTAAGGCTGGTACCTTTGGTTGTTTTGGTTGTTAGAATATGTGCGTTGATGGTAATATCCTCCTCTACTGGAGAAATTACCCCTTCCTTTTGCACCACGAAAGGAAGATTTACAGTACTGCAGAGTACCTAATGATCGTGCGGTTTCCGTATCCTTCTTAATGGATTGTAAGGCTTCGTCCACATGTGTGCCAAAAAGGAACTCGCCGTCATAAGCCATATTTAAAACCTTGGCTTGTACTTCTTGTCTAAAGGACGTAGATTTTAACCATCCCTCTCTTCTAAGCACCGCAGCTCCTGCCAATTGTCTGAATCCTGTGGCCGCCACGTCCACTGCTGCGTCGATAATTTCAGACGAAGCACATTCGCCTTCCTGCAAAATTTTGGTGGCCTCAGAGCGGTCTGGCTCTGGCAGTTTCTGGATGTATGGCGATATGTCAGACCACATTTGTCTGTCATATCTACCGAGAATTGCTAACGAATTTGCAGCTCTAACTGTGGTGGCCGCAATAGTAGATACCTTTTTGCCAATGGTATCGAGGCGTCTTCCGTCCCTGTCCGTAGGAATGGAGATCTGAGTTGAAGGGTTCCTAGCCTTCTTTTGAGCTGCCTGCGCAATAACTGAGTCCGTTTTCGCCTGACCGATGAGACAAGCAGGTGAAGAGGCGGGCGCCCTATATTTTTTGTCTACTCGCGGCAATACCGCAGGAGAAGAGTTTGGCGTGGCCATGATCTTAAGCCCTTCCTTCCAGATAAAGTCTATAATGGGAATAGACCAACTTTGCTTTTGAGATAAAGTCTTAAAATCGTATAGAAAACATTCATCTTGTTTAGCCTCCATTGAAATAAGAAATCTTTTAGTAGCCTTGTCCATAATCCTATGGAAGTTCGCTATATCCACCGGTGGTGACTCAGCCTTCGGTTGTTCATCTGGGGATGGCGTATCTGCCTGATAATCTTCATACTCCGACGAGTCCGATTTATTCAATTCCCCTTCCTCATGGGTGTCCTCATCAGAATTGTCATCCTCCTGTTGGTGGTGGGAGAGTGGTGTGGTAGGCCGGGTATGCTGTGTCTCTTCCGACCTACCCGCCCCTGCATTTTGACTCATTTGAGGCTGTGGGGAGGTAATATGAGAATCGCCCGACTCCGAAGGTGGGAAGCGGCGATAATAATCGCTTAGCATATATTGCAAATTTTCAAAAAGTGCCATTGGCATCTGCATCCCTGGCGCTGGTGTGTTCACCAATGTAGGTGCCTGAATTTGCTGTTCTTCTTCCTCCTGATCTTTAACCTGTATCAGTAAGTCAAAAGGACTTTCAGCCGCTTGGAACATGTCATCACCAGATTCTTCCTCAGAATCTAAGAGCCTGTGAGGCATTTGGAGTGGCGATAGTGGCGTGGATTGAGATGACCTTTTCTGCAACAAAGCTGCAGTTGTGGCTGGAGATGGTAGAGGTATGGCAGTGCTTCTTGCTGACCATACTTGCAGGTCTGTACAAGACGACAACTTTGGTGTGGGTGGATCGTCTTGTAATTGTGGTAAATCCGAGCCTTGTGTCGTCGTCTTCGTCGTTGAAGACAACGGCTCCTTCGACTTCAGAGGCGGTGTTATTTTTGTCGACGTGGTGGATTTCGTCGTCGACGAGGGAACCGTCGACGGAGCAGTCTTCATCGTCAACGGGGCCGTCGACGAGACAATCTTCACCTTCGTCGACGACGGGGTCTTTTTCGTCGTCGAAGGGTCCGTCGACGGTATCTTTGTCGACGATGCCGTCGACGTCGGCAAGGTTTTCTTCGTCGACGGAACAGCCGTCGACGACGACGAGGGTTTCTTCGACGATTGTTTCATTTTCGGCGACGTCTGATCGTCGACGAGAGGTGTGACAATCTTCGTCGATGAGATGGGACGAATTTGAACATGAACATAAGTTGGAGAGGAGGCTGAGGACATCACCATAGTCGATTTTGGTGAGGAGAAAGTCAAAGTAGAAGTCATAGCAGCGGCAGCCTGACTGGAATTCGGCAGAGCTGTTGGTGCCTTAGTCACAGGTCTCACAGGAGACACTAAAGACTCTGTTCTTTTTAAGCCTGGAAGCTTCACAGACTTCTCTGAGGATTTTTGACTTTTAGAAGTAGAAGGCTCTCCAGCCTCTGAAGCGATCTGGTGCTTCGCCACCTTAGCCTTAGGAGTAGGCACAGCACTCTCAGCCCTCCTCTTCTTTGACCCTTTAGAAGACTCTGAGGCAAAACTTCCTACCTCAGAAAGTGGCGCATCTTTATCCTTTATCCGCTGAAGCCACAGCAGCAGGCGACCCTCTCTATCCCTGAGGGTCTTAGGAGGAAATTTGCGACAGATCTTACACTCCTTAGCCTGATGGTCAGGGTACAAACAGTAGATGCAGCGAGTGTGAGGATCTTCCTTAAACAGCCTCGCTTTTCCACAAGAGTCACAGGTCCTGAACAGGGACTTTGAAATAGACATTGTAGAAGAAAGAAACTTGACAAGTAGAGAAAGAATGAGCAGAGCTCAGAGGGACTCCCTATCACACGACGTGCGGTAAAAAATCTGAGAGCCTGGGTCTCTGGGGAGAGCATTCTGGTGGGAGCTGTGGCCTGATTGGCTGCAGTTTGGTCCATACATAATGACCTGGATAGGTTCTAATGTGGAAGTTTTATTTACTGTAGCTGGGGCTACTTTACTTCCTGGTTGGGTATATTGTTTTTGTTATGTACAAAGGGTATATTTTACTGCTTTTTTATGTACCGTGGGTTCCCACTCCGACGACGGGGAATGATTCAGGCATGTGAATCTATG
This sequence comes from Lissotriton vulgaris, assembly GCF_964263255.1. Classification (NCBI taxonomy): domain Eukaryota; kingdom Metazoa; phylum Chordata; class Amphibia; order Caudata; family Salamandridae; genus Lissotriton; species Lissotriton vulgaris. The sequence continues at coordinate 1,701,264,811 of NC_141687.1, forward strand.
AAAGACACCCCTAATACTGGAGAAGAACAAGTATCTACTATATGTAATCAGGCCGATAAGAATGGCATCCCAGAGATATCAGATGGATATGGCAATTTATTACCCCCCCAAAATGCAATAGTTAAGGGGCTGATTGATCAATGCAAATAGTCTAATGACGCGACAGGGGAAAAGTTCTTACCCTTTACTGAAGAATCAGAGGTGTCTGATATTAATGTGTCTAGTAGCAGTAAGGAGGAGGAGGGCGCATCCTCAGATGGCAGCACCCCAGTGGAAAAATATACTGTGGCCAAGAAAAAACTCAAACGGACATCAGGGAGAAAGTCCTGACGAAAGACCTTTCAAGAACGTGAACTAGTTGAAGAGATGAGTTTGGATTACTCCGCATTATCAATATTGTCCCCAGAGACGCGACAGGTGGAGCCTTAGTTAGCTCTGATTTGACAATCTTTGAGAACTTTCCAAGATGACATCAAAGCGGATAACCAACACGCAAGACAAGCTACTAAAAATCTGCAAGGATCTGAACGGAAAGTGGGAAAGATTTGCTCAGACATTTCAGAGCGGATGAGTAAGGTAGAATCACGGACAGAGGTATTAAAAAAAAACTGTGGAACCTTCCAGGTACAGACTAATCTTCAGGATAAAACTCTCAAGGACGTTATGTATCAAATGGAGGACTATGAGAATTGTCAACGCCGGAATAATCTGCAGCTACTTGGGGTACCTGAGAATCTTGAGGGTAACGACACAAGGACATTTGTTGTTAGGATGCTGAAGGAATCCCTACCAGAACTATCATCCTGGGACTGGGATAAAGAAGTTCAATGGGCTCATCGATTTCCAGTAACTCCACCTAAACATGTTGCTGAAGCAAAAGTACAACCCGGGTCATATTGATTTATTTTGGCAACTTTTTATTTCGCAGGGCTGTCTACGATCTAGCCAGACCCAATGCCAATAGGGCCAGTGCCAGTGCTTTTTTTGCCAAGCCTGACTTTGCCCAAGTGACCTTAGAGTGTAGATGGCAGCTTAGGCAATTAATGACCCCATTTCAAGAGGCTGGAGCATTGGTATTTTTGCAAAACCCTGCCAGACTCAAGGTGGTTTATAAGAGCCAGAATTTCAACTTTAATTTAGAAATACACGCCCAAAAGATGTTGGATGATATTGTGATAGGGACTAGGGGCCCTAAAACCTGAAATCTGAAAGTAAAAAAATAGTAGAAGAGATTAAAATAAATATGACAGATAGCACTTTGGACAAACATGATATGAGGCAGTTTGTGGTGTAGTTATAATCGTAGGAGGGAGGGAAGAGAGGTGGAAGGATTCAGATGACCTCACACAGGTTCATGCCTGAACCTGGTTACCTAGAAAGTGGTGGGGGAGGGTGATCCGACAGGCGAGAAGTAGGGGTATGATAAACGTACACAGAGTGTTAGAGATTAGAAACAGTGGTATAATCATGTATACAACAAGAGTTGGAATGTCTATGGACTAAAGGCACAAGGTACTACTTGTGCAACGATATATCTGTAAGAGACATTAGTTAGTGATAAATTCCTTACCTTAGAATATCCCCAGGCGTCAGACTGGATCCGGAAACTTTTGCGTAGCAGTACCCTTGCGTGTCGGTAGGCGTCGTCTGCGGCTCCGCATCTGTCGTCGGCGTCGTGGGCGCCGTGATGACGTTGTCGGAGTACTTAGACGCCGCCTCCGCGTGCTGTCAGTTCTTAGACACAGCTTTTCCGCGCCAGAAACGCAAGCTATGCCAAAAACCAACACTGGTGCCTTGAAACTAGGGCTCTGAAAGGGGATGACCTTAACACTAGATATCGGTTCGCAGAACGGGGAGGATGGGTGGGTCGGTAAGGAACCTATCACTAACTAGTGTTCCTTACAGATGTATCGTTACACAAGTAGTAACTTGTGCATCTGAAAGAGACACGTTTTCCTTACCTTAGAATAGATACCCCAGCAATACCAACCCTGGTGGTGGGTCTGCGAACCAATAATCACACCAGAAAGTCCTGGAGGACGGAACGGACAAAGAAGCCATCCCTCCGGACTTGGCTGGCCAGGCAATAGTGTCTTGCAAACGTGTGCAGCGAGGCCCACGTAGCCGCCTGGCAAACGTCCTGCAAGGGCACACCTCGGCCCAAGGCAGTTGTAGTCGCTGTGGCTCGAGTGGAATAAGCCCTCAGCCCAACAGGGGGTTCCTTCTTTGCCAAGGATTAACACGCCTGGATACACAAGATGATCCACCGCGAGATGGTCCGCATGTGTACCGCTTTCCCCTTCTTAGCGCCCATGTAACCAACAAAGAGTTGGTCATCCACCCGGAACTGGCGTGTGCGATCCAGATAGAACGAGAGCGCACGTTTTGGGTCCAGACGTTGGAGCCTGTCTTCCTCTCTCGAGGGATGCGGAGGCGGAAAGAAGGTGGGCAAGGTGATGGATTGCCCAATGTGGAAGGCCATGATCACCTTGGGTAGGAAAGAGGGCCTTGTCCGCAACACAACATTGTCCGGATGGACTGAAAGGAAAGGAGGTTTACAGGATAGAGCCTGGAGCTCACTCACTCTCCTGGCAGAGGTGATGGCTACCAGGAAGGCAGTCTTCAAAGTAAGAGGGCGAAGAGGACAGTTGTGGAGTGGCTCGAAGGGAGCGCACATCAGAAATGTAAGAACCAAGTTCAAGTCCCACTGAGGCATCACAAGGGGAACAGGTGGAAACGTGTGTGTGATGCCTTTCAGGAATCTATTTACGATAGGGGACTTGAACAAAGATGGTTGATCAGGCAGCCTTAGGAAGGCTGAAAGGGCAGAAAGATAGCCCTTGATAGTGCCCAGAGCAGAGCCCTGCTGGGCAAGAGAAAGAAGGAAGAGAAGAACCTCAGAAAGAGGGGCAGAGAGAGAGGATCCACAGCCTTTGCTGTGCACCATGCCACAAATCTGTTCCACCTGCAGGCGTATACCGACTTTGTGGAGGGATGCCTGGCTGCCAGAATGATTGTACAGACTTTAGGAGGCAAGTCAAATGGCCTCAAATGTCACCGCTCAATCTCCAAGCATGGAGGTGGAGACTGGACAGGTTCGGGTGGAGGACCGTCCCCTGCTGCTGCGACAGAAGGGCCTCCTGAAGAGGCAGATGAACCGGGGGATCGACTGACATACTGAGTAGCTCGGAATACGAGTACCTTCGTGCCCAGTCCAGAGCCACTAGGATTACTTGGGCCCGGTCGCGCCTGATCTTCTTCAGCACTCTGGGCAGAAGTGGTATAGGCGGAAAGGCGTACAACAGACCGCAACTCCACCCGCGACGAAAATCGTCTCCGAGCGAGTGCCGCCTTGGAAATTCCAACGCGCAGAATTGATGACATTGCGCGTTCTCTTCGGTGGCAAATAGATCTAACCAAGGCTCTCCCCACTGCAGAAAGAGACCTTGCGCCACGTCAGAGTTCAGAACCCATTCGTGATCCTTCATGCACCGGCGGCTGAGTTCGTCCGCCCTGGCGTTCAGAGAACCTGCCAGGTGTTGAACCACCAGAGTCACGCCCTGATGTTCCAGCCATTGCCAGAGGCGCAGATCCTCCTGGCAGAGGGTCCACGACCCCACCCCGCCCTGTTTGTTGCAGTACCACATGGCGGTGGTGTTGTCCGTGAACACCTGCACTACACTCCCTCGGACAGAGGGGAGGAATGCCTTCAGTGCTAGACGAATCGCCCGCAGCTCCAAAAGATTGATATGGAGCCGGGACTCCGCCGGAGACCAGATGCCTCTGATCTCCGCCTCTCCCATGTGGCTTCCCCAGGCGTGGAGGGACGGGTCCGTCACAACTACGTGCTCCGGTTGGGAAAGGGAGAGGGATCTGCCGCTGACCCAATTGCGGTCCGTGAGCCACCACTGCAGCTGTCTCGCAGTGCCCTCCGAGATCAGGACATGGTCGGACAGGTTGCCCTGATGCTGGGCCCACTGAAATTTCAGGTCTCACTGCAGAGCCCGCATCCGCCAACGGGCGTGATGCACCAGAAGGATGCAGGAAGCCATCAGCCCCAGAAGCTGCAGCGTCAACCTGACCGAAACTCGGGATAAATGCTGGAAGATTGGAATCAGAGCCTGTATATCCAGAACCCGCTGTTCGGGTGGGTAAACCCGAAACTGCGTCGAGTCGAGAACCGCTCCGATGAAAAGGAGCTTCTGAGAGGGACAAAGGTGTGACTTTGGCACATTGATGGCGAACCCCAGCTGATGCAAGAGGTCTGCCGTTGTCTGGAGGTGGCTGACAACTGTCTGGGGTGAGCCCGCCTTCAACAACCAGTCGTCGAGATAGGGGAAGACTGAAACCCCTAACCTGCGCAGATGAGCTGCGACCACCGCCATCACCTTCGTGAACACCCGTGGGGCACTGGTAAGGCCAAAGGGGAGCACGGTAAACTGAAAGTGTTTGTGGCCTACCGTGAACCGCAGGTAACGCCGGTGGGCCGGCAGGACGGGGTTGTGGAAATAAGCGTCCTGCAAGTCCAACGCTACCATCCAGTCTACTGGGTCCAGGGCAGCTAAGACCTGAGCCAGAGTCAGCATCTTGAACTTCTCCTACCGGAGGAAGCCGTTGACTTTCCGTAGGTCCAAGATATGGCGTAGGCCCCCTTTGCCCTTCTTGGGTACCTGAAAGTAGTGGGAGTAGCAACCACGTCCTACTTCTGTCCCAGGAACGCGTTCGATGGCCCCCTTGGCCAAGTGGGAGAAAAACTTCCTCCTGCAGAAGCTGCAAGTGATCCCCCGATACGCAGTGGTATTGCGGTGGCATGGCTTGAGGGGTCATCTCGAAGGGGAGGGAGTAGCTCCTCCGGACGATCTGCAGCACCCACCTGTCCGAAATGACAGTGCGCCAGTGAGAGTGGTGATGGCGAACCCTGTCCCCCACTGGCGTCATATGGGCCGAGAAGCACGGACTAGGAGGGTTTAGAGGCGGATGCTGCGGGGGAAGGTTTGGACTGGCCTCGCCGTTGTCCCCGACTGCCTCCACGGCGATTTCCACGGCTGTCACCGCGCTGGATGTTAGTCTGCGGTGCGTGGCTGTCAGCACGTGTGGGGACGCCCCTTCCTTGGCTACGAAAGGAGCGAAAGGCACCTGATTGCTGGCGCGGGGCCGAGAGGCCCAAGGACTTGGCCGTAGCCCTGGAGTCCTTAAAGCGCTCAAGCGCATGGTCTGCCTTGCCACCACAAAGGCGACAGCCATCAAACGGCATGTCCATCAGAGTGTTTTGGACATCTGCCGAAAAAGTGGAGGACCTCAACCAGGCGTGGCGTCTAACCGCCACCATCGTTGCCATCGCTCTACCTAGTGAGTCGGTGGTATCCAGCCCGCACTGGATAGAATATTTGGCTTCATCCCGACTCTCCACAAGGGCTTGGCCGGGTTTGGCCCGTACCTCCAACGAACACTCTGGCAGCACTTCCGCAACCATCTCCCACAGAGAGTGGGTGTAGCGGCCCAAGAGGCATGCAGTGTTGGAAGACCGCAGTCCCAGACTAAGGGAGGAGAAGATCTTTTTTCCGCACTGCTTGTACCTCTTGGATTCCCTGTCCGGCGGAGCCGACGGGAATGCGGTCTGGGAATTGGAGGCCTGGATGACCAGACTCTCGGGGGTGGGGTGGGTGGACAGGAAACATGGGTAGCCTGGCGCCGGGCGGTGGCGTCTGGTCACGTTCCTATCTACAGGCGAACCCGTAGCGGGCCTGGACCAAGTGCCCAAAAGAACATCGATCAAGGCCTCATTAAAGGGCAGCAGAGGCTAGGCCGAGCTTGACTGCGGTTTAAGGACCTCAGTGAGGAGGTTAGTCCTCACGGCCGCGACGGGGAGCTCAAGGCCCAAGGCCTTGGCAGCCCTCATCAACATCACACTATAGGTTGCCCCCTCCTCCGAAGCCACGGTAGGAGGGGAGACAAAACCAGTGTCTGGAGAGGTGTCCAGGCCACTGGCCTCCCCAAGTTCCCCTGTCCAGTCCTCTTGAGACTGACACTCTCGGGTCAGAGGGTCCTCAGTCCCTTCCCAATTCTCCTCTTCACCCATCCACTGACAGTCAGGGTCGTCAAACGATGAGGCCGGTTCGTAGAAGCTAAACTCCCCAAGCGGCGTCGGAAGCGGCGCCAGAACCGGAGCGAGGACGGCATCGGGGACGGCGCCGCCTGAGGACGGCGCCGGAGGTGACACCTGACAGACCGACGCCGGGGAGGTAGTTAGGTCCACCGACGATGACCCGGATCCCGAAGCGGATCCAGTGGGGGCCCTGCTGCGCCGGGCCCGAAGGTGCCGGCGGCGTCGGGACCCTGGGACCCTGGGGCCCTGCGGCGTCGGGCCCTGCGGCGTCGGGCCCTGCGGCGTCGGCAGTGTCAAGGCCTAAGCACCCGACGGCGTCGGGCGAACCTGCCGACCCGCTAGGGGCCCTAGATGGGTCCGCTGGGCCCAAAAGGCACAGCGGAGCCCGTCGGAGGAAAGAGGGACCTCATGGCCATGAGGAAGCGCTCTATCTCCTCCGGTGTCGCGTCGTGCCCCGGGACCGGAGGGTGTGGAGCAGGACCCGGCGCCCGCGACTCCGACGGAGCCGCGTGGGCTATGCCACCCGAACCCTCGGCCGCATTGTGCGAGCGTCGGGGGGAGTCAGAAGAGCGATGACGTCTCTTCGACTTCTTGTGTTTCTTACCTGTCGACGACTTCGACCCGGAGGAGTGGTGTCGACTCTCGGAGCTGTGATGGCTCCGACCCCGCGACCTGTCCCTCGACCTCCCGTGGGACCGGGACCTTTCGCGGCGCGGGGCCGACTGCCGGAGTTCCAGTCGCCTGGGCGACCGCTCCCGCCTGGTTTTTTAAGACAGGGCCCGCCAGTCGGGGCAGGTCTTGTCGTCGTGGTCGACGCCGAGGCATAGGAGACACCGACGGTGAGGATCTGTGACCGACATCGTGCGGTCGCAATCCTCGCAGTGCTTAAAACCAGGCATCCCTAGGCACCGTCCGGAGTCGATCGACTTCGAAAAGATGATCAAAAATTATCCAAAAAGTTAGTCAAAAAATAACTAAGGTTACTGCTTTTTCCAGATCTGGGCTTGCTGGCGCGGAAAAAAGAACTGATGTCAGCATGCGGAGGCGGCGTCTAAGTACTCTGACGACATCATCACGGCGCCCACGACTGATGCGGAGCCGCAGGTCACGCCTACCGACACGCAAGGGTACTGCTACGCAAATATTTCCGGATCCAGTCTGACGCCTGGGGATATTCTAAGGTAAGGAATCTATCACTAACGTGTCTCTTTCAGATTGTCATTGTCGTCGACGAGATCGTCGTCTGGGTCGTCGACGGCTTCGTCGACGATCTGACTGGAATTTCAGCAGATTTAGTCGACGGTAACGACGACGGAGCCTTCTTTTCTGAAGTAGGCTTGAGAGGAGTTGGAGGAAGAGAAAAAGAAGGTTCACCCTCCTTGATTTTTCCAGCATTTTGTCTTTTCAAATCTCCTTTTTCCTCAGAGGACTCTCTCTTATGTTTTTTAGATGTGTGTCCTTTGGCTTCCCCCTCAGACTCGGAGTCTGTTGATTTTTTCTTTTGAAGCCATAACAAGGGACGAGCTTCTCTATCCTTAAGGGTTTTGGCAGAGAAGGTCTGGCAATATTTGCAGTCCTTAGGAACATGCTTGGGGAACAAGCAGTACAAACATTCCTTATGTGGGTCCTCAGAAAATAATCTGGCCTTGCCACAGGACTTGCAAGCTCTGAAAAGTCTCTTCTTGGAGCCTTCAGACATTTTTAATGAAATAATCTTGACAAAATCAGTACCTTACTTCCAACTGTAAAAGGTCAAAAGTTCAGTAGAGAGAGAAAACTGAGCTGAGCTCAGGGAGACTCCTTCTAACACGAAGGCGGTTGGATATCTGAGGTATGGTGGCTCTGCTGGGATGGTGTAGGCAGGTGCTGGCAGCTGATTGGCTGTAGTTTGGGCCACATAATGAGGAGGAGAGGTTACCTATTGTTTCACTACTCTAAGGTTTCCAGGCAGTTTTTTCTTCTACTGCTATGGTTATTCTTTTACCGGGAGACTCCCACCATGACGACGGGGAAGATACAAGCATGTGAATCTATGAAAGATTGAATACTGGAGAATGGGAGTGATCATAATATACGAGTCTGTGTACTAAGCATACATGTTTATGCATAGATATGTCTCAATGAAGAACTAAGTTAATCCTTTCACTACTAGGGAGTCTGTGCATTTCTACGCATTTTTTAACTTATTTATATGCTACTAGGGTTGTGAAAGGTCAAATGGTGTACAGTATAAGAGTCATGTGATAACAGCAGTCCGTTCTCAAGAAAAGCTGAGCTGCAATATGAAATGTAACTGAGTGGGGCAAGATGATTTTTTTAAATGCCAAATAGGATGGAATTTCCAATGTACAGTCTGGAAAAGAACTCGCTTAGGATGACTTACTTGAGGTCCTGTTCCAACAGAAATTTGAGCAGATGACTGGTCTTGTTACTTATGTGTTTAAAAGGTTTGAGTTGATTGGGTAGAATTCAAGCGATTTGGAGCTTTAAATAATGATCGGAGTACAGTCTATGACATTTGTGAAATCAAGCCAATGTAGGACTAGGGTGGAGAAATAGTTAGGCAAGAGAAGTAGAATCTTATTTATTGGTTAGGGTTGAATTTTGGATGAGCAGTCATCTACAATTTCAAGATGAGTAAAGGAAATGGCACGATACAAGACCTTCAGTTAGAGCTAGGTTTCTTTGGCATAATAGTGATAAATGAGCTAAATCTTTTGACATAACCCTTTGATTTACGACAGAGAAAAGACTGTGGACAAAAAAAGACCTTTTGGGGAATCCTTGTGGTACAGGAACAGGGCTTGAGAAACACAAATTCCAGTTATCATTTGTGAATGACTAGCAAGGGAAGATTCAAACCATTCAAGGACCATGAGTAAGTATTCAAAACAGGGGTTTGCCCGAGACTAATTTAAAGACAATATATATTTAGACGGCAAATCGTCCAGTGTTGAATCGGGGAAAGGTCTGAGGTGACGTCCTTCTAGAAAAGAGGAAGGTTGTCGGCGTACAGGGACACAGCATGTGTCCGGTCTTCTAGGGGTATACCCCAACCATCGCCCTCGCGCCGTAAGCGTACGACAAGAGGCTCCATTGCTAAAGTGAACAGCGAGAGGGCATGAAACCGCACTGGTCAGGGTGGACAACTTTGGCCAACGACGGTCGTAGGCGGTTGGCTAAGACTGAGTTAAATACTTTGAGCTCCGAATTGATGAGAGAAATGGGGCAATAGTCAGAGCAAAGCTTTGAGGGAGGCTGAAACTTGGTGATCACCACGACGGTGGCCATATCAGTTTCAGAGCGGAACGAGCCCTTATCAGTCGCCTCTTGATACATCTAAAGAAGGTGGGGGACCTGCGTATCATGGTAGGTCGCGTAAAACTCCTTTGGGAGTCTGTCTGGCCCCAGTGTCTTACCAGAAGCCATACGAGATATTACTTTGTTGACCTCTTCTGGGGTGATCGGGAGGTCCAGCACCTCTGCCTCAGGTTTGCTGAGACGCAGAAGAGGGACCCATTCTCGCTGAAGTAGCTCCGAGAGTAATAGATTAGGAGGCTGTGCAGAGTAAAGGGTAGTCTAGTATGCGGTGAAGCATTGAGCCACCGCCAACCGGATCATTGGATTGCTCCGTCCGGGGCGATCACCTCAGGAATGATGGGTTTGGCCATTGGGTAAGTGGCTAGTCTGTGAAGGAGCTTCCCAATTTTGTCTCCCCATCCATAAACTCGTGCCACAGAGGACCTCCACAGCAACTTGGTGGCCTCCAGGGAGGTCTGCTTAATCTCATCCCTCAGAAATGCTAGTCTCCTATCCTGGACTTCAGTTCGCTCTTCCGAGGATTGACCTTCAATTATAAAAACATGTGTATTTATAAAGCGCACATATCACCCAAGGGTCTCAAGGCGCTGAATAACAGATGTACATTGTTACCCAACTCAATGGTACTCATTTTATCAACCCCAGATTGATGAAAGGTTGAGTGAACCCGTAGGGATTAGAACCTGTGACCATGAGGTCGAACAAAGGCCCCCACAGTGGGCGCATTAGTCCACTGCGCCACAAGACCCGGCTATTAGGGTCAATTAGGAGAGCTTGAGATTCTAGGAGCATAAGCCGGGAGTCCTGTGCCGTTCGTTTGAGTTGGTCCTTGGCGACTCCACGAATGGTGGCCTTACCAGCTTCCCAGAGGGTGCCAGGGGAGGGGAGAAAGTAGTGGCGGAGCTCATCGCCCACTGAGTCCCTAAATTCTTTATCCTGGAGAAACCAGGCATTTAACCGCCAGATCTGGCGCAAAGATTCGGGGAGGTCACCCATCCGAATCGCCACTGAGGAGTGGTCAGATATACCTCTGGGGAGGATTGGGATATCCTGAATTACCCGACAATTCAGAGGTGGCTTGAAAACGTAATCAAGTTGTGCATGTGAGAGATGGGATGCCAATGTGTGGGTATAATGTCGGGACGTCTGGTGCCAAAGTCTCAAAGCCTCCCCTAGCCCGAGGGCGGCGGCCCAATTCGATAAGAGATTAGAGTTGGTGATCCTAAAAGCCGAGGCGGTGTCAAGGTCGGGGTTCATAACTGCATTGAAATGTCCCCAATGATGGTCATCCCAGAGGGCAGGTCGGCAACAAGTGTAGCAACTCGTCCAAGTGTGGGGCTCACCAGGGAAGGTGGGGAGTATATAGATAACAGGCTCAGGGTTCGGTTCTCTATGTTCCCTTCCAAGTCAACAAAGAAACCCTAAGGGTCATGAGTAACCTTTCGCAAAACGAATGGGAGGGCGGGCGTACCAGGATAGCCACTCCTCTCGATACCCAATTAAAACCAGAAAACTAAAAGAGAACCAAACTAAAACGGTTGGGACTGGGGAATCGTGGAGGAACATCCTCCTCATAGTAGGATGTTCTGTGGTAAAGTACATTGAGAGAAGAAATTAATGGCAAAGTTATTGACAGTATCATGAGCCGTGTGGTGTAGTGCAGTCGATATGCTAACGTGGGCTCAAGTGGCTCCGTGAGAAGAGTCGGGCTCCGGGATAGGTCCGTGTCTGCTAAGTCAGGCAGAGATGGTTGTGATGAATGCTTCCCGGGTCTGAGTGGCCAGAGGAGCCAGAACGGCGCACAGCAGGGAGGTTCCTCAGGGGTGTTACGGACGTAGGAAGTCTGGAGGGACCCAATCGTGAGTCCGATCTGGCCTGTCTCGAGCCTCCAGCCTCGTCTCCTACGTGAGCGGTTGCGCTTTTCTTGCGGTCTAGGCGAGTCTCGGTGGGCACCCCTGGTGCGGTCCTTGTGGCATCGTCCCAGCATTCCCACCTCAATCATCAGCATCCAACTGAGTTTCCGCTATCAAATAGCATTGCAATGGGGCCCATATGTCAGTGGGCCTGGAAGTGGGAGGTAGCAATTCAGCGTAGGTATGTAATTGTTCCTGGCAATATACCATGTCTCGCATCCACTCCTTAAATTTGGGTGCTCTCCCCCTCCCACACCTGCAGGCCACTCTACGTTTGGCCAATAACATGGCCATCGCCACATATTTGCGGTGGGCTGCCTGGAGTGGTTCAACATATCCCAACAGTGCCAATAATGGGGATGGCTCCACCACCACGTGTATCATCTTGGAGAGCGCTTGAAAGACCTGATCCCAATATCGGTACACCTGAGCACACCCCCATGCAAGATGAAGGAAGTCAGCCCCGGGAGTCCCACACCTGTCACAAGTGTCAGTGGATCGTAGCTGGAATCTGTGCAGACGCACCGGTGTATAATATAATCTATGAATGAATTTATAGTGAATGATCCTGTATCTACTGCTGGCTGAAACGCGTTCTGTTTGCTGCAAGCAAAATACCCATTGTTTGTCAGTAAGCGTTATGGCTAGTTCCTGGTTCCATCTCTCCCGAGCAGGCAGCTCTGGGTACTCTATGTTTGCACGGATCGACCTATACAGTGTAGACACCAACCTTTGGGGGTCATCGAGTTGGAGTATATGTTGTAGAGGGAGGAGTACAGGAGGCTCATGTGGGAAATCCGGGGTAACCGCCTGTAAACCGTGTCGGAGCCTTATATAATAAAACATTTCCAGCGGCGTCGGTTGTATTCCTTCATAAAGTTGGTCTTTGGTACGGAAGGTGCTATTTCTGTACAAATCCCCCCATGTTTGAACATGGATTTTCGTCAACAGCTTTTGAAAGCCAGCTTCCTGTAGTAGCGGCAATTGTGGGTGGTATGTCAAGGGAAGTAATGGGGCATATATCAGTTGTAGATCAAGTTTCGAACTAATATGATTCCACGCTGTTACCGTGCTAAGGACTGTATTTGGGGTCTTATCTCTACCCTCTACTGGGGAGTAGAGCGCTCCTTTGATCGGTGTTGGGTGCGCTAACCAGTGCTCAGCTGCCAACTGGGGCATGTATCTAGGTTGTCGTACCCAGTAGTAGGCGAAGTGGGCCTGGGCAGCTCGATAATAGAGTTCGAAATCCGGAACCCCAAAACCACCCTGCGAGTAAGGCCCGACAAGGTCCTCCCATTTAAGCCTGGGCGTTTTCCCACCCCAGACCAGCTTGAGCAATTCGGAGCGCAGCAGCTTAAAAAAATATGCTCCGGGATAAAATGGTATGTTCAGGAATAAGTACAGAAGCTGAGGGAGTATCACCATCTTAACCAATGAGGCTCTCCCTGCCATGGACAAGGGAAGGGTTATCTACCTGGAGATATTATCACTGATCTTATCCATCACGTGCCATAATTAGCACGGATAAGCGCCTCCCTATCCTTTTCTATATGTATACCCAGGTATTTAAAGTCACCTTCACACCAGGCTAGTGGATATTCCAGTGGAATTTTATGTGTCAAGGCAGTGAGTGGAAAAATGCAGGACTTGCTCCAGTTAATCTGGACACCAGAGAGGACCCCAAACCGAATAAATTCTCTAAGTATAGGGTGTAGATTCTCACCTGGGTGGCGAACATAGAGGGTGATATCATCGGCGTACATGGAAATGAGTATCTGCCTTTGAAAGCACCGCAATGCGCGGTCCCGATGATGTTGGCGAAGTTTAGCTGCGAGGGGTTCCGTGGCTATGGCAAACCGGAGCGGGGACAGGGGGCAGCCCTGCCTAGTCCCCCTGGACACAGGGAATTCCGAGGATAGCTGTCCGTTAACGAGCACTCTGGCCATAGGACGTGTATGTAGCAATCTGATCCAGGAGATAAAAATAATAGGGAAGCCCATCCGCTCAAGCACTCGGAACACATAATCCCACTCGAGCGAGTCAAACGCCTTGGTGGCGTCCACAATAATGGCTGCCATCGGCAAGTCTTCGTGGACAGAATCATAGACCGAGAAAAAAGTGCAGAGGTTGTGTGACGTCGCTCTGCCTGGGACAAATCCTGCCTGATCAGGAAGTATGAGGTCTGGTAGCAGGAGACTAATGCGCGCCGCAATAAGTTTGGCGAGAATCTTCACGTCGCAAGTTAGCAAGGAGAGGGGTCTGTAGGAATCGCAATGTGTAGCGGGCTTCCCAGGTTTAAGCAGAGATGTGATGAGAGCAGTTCTCATGGAGGCGGGAAGGTGATCAACCTCCAGCGCATCCTCATATACTTCACGTAGAACCGGCGCCATGAAGTCGATATATGTCTTGTAAAATTCAATGGGGATGCCATCGAGCCCTGTGGCTTTGCCCGATTTCATATGCATGATAGCCTCCCTGACTTCATCAAGTTCGAACGGAGCGCTCAAAAATGCCCTCTGCGAATCGCTAAACCACCCCAAGGATACTTCTCCCAAGTAATCCTCTAGTGCCAGTTCCCCTGTTCTGGTGGATGAGTAAAGTGTACTATAATGTCTCACGAATTCATTCAGTATTTGCGTAGTGTCCCGAAGTAGTAGCACTTCAGCCGTCTCTAATTCAAGTATGATAGTGGGCGAGCGCATAAGTTTAACTGTAGTAGCCAGTGCTTTCCCAGGCCTCTCGCCCTCCCCATACCGCCTTGCCACCCAGTGCTTATTTCTGAATTTCACCTCCCGGGCGGCCTCATCAGTATACTCCGATATCTTCTCCCTTATCTCAGCCAATGTATTGCCTCCCGGGTCTGCTCGGAGGGCCTCCTCTGCATGCCCAAGGTCCGTTTCCAGGGACCTCAATCTATTCAGTATGGTCTTGAGTATTCCCGAGCCCTTCGAAATGCAGAGGCCTCTAAGCGTGGCTTTAAATGCATCCCATATAGTCTCAACATCCTGAACTGAGTCCTTATTGCGTTTAAAGAAGTCTAGACATTCCTCCCGAAGTTCCTCCTGGAACTCCGTGTCTAGGAGCATCGAGGGCTGCATGCGCCACGCTGTGACAGGGGGGCCCATCTCAGCGCCCTTCAATGTAATAAGAACCGGAGAGTGGTCAGAATATGTTCTGGAGAGATAGGTTGCGTGTATCAGCGATGTGTAGAGGTGAGATGTCAGGAGTATGTAGTCAAGACTAGCCCATGATTTCGCCTGCGCGGTGAAATGAGTACCCTCCCCCTTCGCCCCATGATGAGATCGCCATGCATCTATCAAATGGTTGTCATCAACAGTCGCGCGTAGAACCCCCCTCCCAGCGGTGTAATGATGTGGGGCAGGATGTGATCTGTCTAAGGCAGGGTTCAAGGTTACGTTGAAATCACCCCCCCATATGATGTGTTGTGACCCCGTCTCAACTATCGCTGCCCATAAGGCAATGAAATACTGCGGATCGTCTATGTTAGGCCCATAACAGCAGGCGAGTGTCACTTGCATACGCCCCAGCCGGCCCCACATTAAGCAATATCTCCCCTGTGGGTCTGTCTTAGAGCCTGCTAGATAGAAGGGTGTGGTTCTCTTAATAAGTATAGCCGTGCCCCGTGCATAGGAGGAGTATGAAGAGAAGGCAGTATACGAGGCCCATCTGCCGCCAAAGGGGTGCGGTCTATTAGGCGCAAAGTGCGTTTCCTGTAAGAAGGCAATGTGGATTTTATGGCGGTCAAGATACCCCAGTATCGGTCTCCTCTTTCTATGATCTCCCAGCCCTCTCACGTTCCAGGTGAGCACATTCAGGTGTGTGTGTCCCATGGTTGCAAGTGGGTATACATATTAGGAATCAAGGCATCCAACAAGGCATTACCATAATCAGCAAAGGGCCTACCCCACCTCAATCTCGCCAATTCTGTGACACCAGTAGAGAATGAGAGCCGTCGCCCATGAGCAACTTCACCGATACCAGTATCGTGCCCCAGCAACATACATTTCACATATCGCAAAGCGGACTCATCATACTCCTGGCCACCAGCCAGCCGTCTCCCAACGTGACATCGAAGCAATTCTATGAGAACAGGTGCACATGTCATGAACCGAAACCAAACAAACGTCCCAAAGAGGACCCTTCCCCACCTCCCCCCAAAAAGTTCACACAAACTAACAATACAAGTTAAAAGGGCAGCAGTATACGACTTCCATTCCTGCCCGCTCAACCCATCAAGTTGCACTAGAATACGGCACAGTCCGCTAGGTGCCTGGCCATCGTACAAGAACTCTCGCCCGCCACCCCCCACCCACTGAAGCTTCCCCAACTCGCCAGCATCCCACGCCCTCCCCCACCCAAATAACAACTAATAGAAAAGAACATCATAAATAACAGAGTCAAGTTCGTTGGGGTACACCCAAAAGGGAACAGCAGAGGTGCACGTCCGACCACCCCCAGTCCTCCCGCCCCGTACAGGGTATCCTCAATGTCTCTATCCAGAGGGGGAGATGGAGTCGAGGGGCTGGGGGCCTGGCATACATTACCACCTGCAATCCAGCACCCGTCCATGTAGCCCCAGGAATCAGTCTTGGTCTCACATCTCAGTAAGAGTGTTCACCGTGCAGGGAACAGTGAAGGTAGTCAAACAGGGTGGATAATCCCAGCGATGTAGGGCCGTCTGCCACTTATTCAGAGCTTGAGTCATGGAGGTCCTCGGCGTCTGCAGATTTTCTACCCCGTTTAGGTAAAGTTTTAAGATAATCCTCGACTTGTTGCGGGTTGAGGAAGAAGTACTGCATGCCTTGGTGGGTCACTCGTAATTTGGCTGGGTATAAGAGGGCATAATCGATGTTTAAGTCCCTGAGCTTCCTCTTAACTGCAAGGAATTTCCGCCACTGCTCCTGCACCACTGGGTGAAGTCTGGATAGATCAAGAAGGGCACTCCCTCGTAAGTAAGGTTTTGGTTTGCCCGGGCTGCCCGCAGTGCCGCATCACGGTCTCTGTAGTTGAGCAGGCGCGCAATTATGGGTCTCGGCGGGGTCCCGGGCTTGGGCTGTGGTCCCAGTGAGCGATGAGCGCGCTCCACAATGAACTGGTTCGAGAGGGCCTCCGCCCCCACCGTCGCCATGAGTAGTTTTTCAATGTAGAGCTCCATCTTCCCTGTGTTGGTCGACTCCGGAATGCCCGTGACGCGTATGTTATTTCGTCAGCTCCTCGCTTTCAACTCCTCATTTTTGGCGGCAATCACCCTCAGCACATTGTCCATTCTTGTCAGCCGTGAGTTATGGGCCGCCGTGGTGTCGTCGTTTTCAGAGATCCGGCGTTCCACCTCCGTGAGTCTGTCTTCATGGACTTCCATCTTCTGGACTATGCCATCCATTCTGGCAGGCAGCCTATCAACTTTATCGACCACCGTGGCAAAGCCCTGGCGCATTTCCTGCATCATTGCGGCAATATCTGGGGCCGTGGGGACTGACGTGGACACTTCCGCAAATGGGCTTCGAGGCTGCCCGCTGTCCCCCGTGTGTCTTGTGGCCTTTTTCTGCGTCGTGGGCTCAAACTGTATCTTCGGCTGTCTATTATCAGGCTTTCCCATGATGGCTAGGAGAAGGGGGGTAACGGTTCGTCACAGCGGCACCTTCACCCCAGCTAGCGCACCGTGGGGACAAGTTGGCTCCTGCCCGTCGTCGTGGGGCTATATAGTAAACGCGTTGCCACACCTCTGCCACAGGCCCGGAGGGGAATGAACTGTCCGTAAGGGAGGTGCACAGTGTAAGACAGCGCACCAGGGCCCGGCGTCTGGAGGGAGGATGCGCCAGCGCAGGCATCAATTGAATGAGCACCAGGGAAGCTCTCAGGGTCCACCACAGAATCCCTCGTCGTGGGGAAATACACTCATGCACATACAGGGCCTGGTGTGAAAATTGCAGCAGAAAACCTTGTCGTGGTGCGCAAGGATAAGCGCATGCAGGTCAGGGCCCTGGGCAAGTCGCAAGTCAGCAGGTGCGAGGTGGAAATGGCGCCACCGGAACGCGCCCGCCTCCCCAACCAGCCTCTCGGTCACCAGAGCGATGCAGGTCCAACAGCGCCGAATATCCGCCAAGGCGTCGTGCCATGCGTGTGCAAAATGTCTCTTACCAGGATAATGCCCGGTGCCAGCTGTGGGTGTCTCTCGTAGGTCTACCGAGGGGCGCAGCGTTTCCCAGCCTCGAAGGCCTGTCCGCCTCATGGCGCGCCAGGGAGTCGCGTGATTGCAGGAGCCGCCTCAGATTGCCACCGCAGCAACAGGCATCCCCGGGCGCCACTTCGAAGCGCGATATCTCCGGCGCCAATGGTGGTAGAAGCTTCAAACTTGCACCGAGGGTGCAGTAGCGCTTGCCGGTCCTCTGTGGGGATTTTCGGGCGGGTGGGAGCAGGATTAGTAGGAGAAATGTCGGATATCTGAGCCTGGCTGCTGGAGCCCCACTAAGGTGCGGCCATTCAGCACGCACGCCCTCTAGCGCCCCCATCCTGCAGGGTACTTGACTGAGGGAAACAAGACCAGGTAAGCCACTTCTCTGCTACCTAGAGCGGCACTCTCCTCTGCTCCTCCCCCACCCCCCACCCCCCACCCCCCACCCCACAGCCGCAGGGCTCCAGCCAAGGTTGGCAACAGTCAGGCAGAGGAATGAGACGGAGGCGGGTACTTTAAAAAGAGACAAATGCTGTCTGTTTTGCAGATATGCAGCTATTGCAGCAAGATGTACGTGTATGGATGTGTACGCTAAACTGGAATGCTGTAGATGTAATAACATGATGTTTTGGATTGAAGCATTGAGCGGATGGATTTGATTGTTGTTGCAATAAACCACAAACCGCTCCCACTTTGCTGCATAGCATGCTCTAGTTGTAGGGTGCATAGATTTCAGGTGCCAGATCCCAAGGTTGAGATGACTGGGATCTGGAGGTCTTATTTCTCCATGGCTCGGAGTGAGAAGATTGGGAGGGAGATGTCGTTTTTGGTGAGGAACTACGGATAATTCCAACAGGGTTGTGAACCAGGGTTGACGAGCCCATGTGGGAACAACTAGGATTAGTGTCAGGGACTGCTGTCTGAGCTTCTGAACCACTAATGGAATGAGTGGGAGAGGCGGAAAAGCGTAAGCAAATATCCTTGACCAGTTCATCCATAGTGCATTGCCTTTGGACAATGTGTGTTAGATGCACAAGTTACTACTTGTGTAACGATATATCTGTAAGAGACATTAGTTAGTGATAGATTCCTTACCTTAGAATATCCCCAGGCGTCAGACTGGATCCGGAAAGTTTTGCCTAGCAGTAGCCTTGCGCGTCGGTAGGCGTCGTCTGCAGCTCCGCGTCCGTCGTCGGCGTCGTGGGCGCCGTGATGACGTCGTCGGAGTACTTAGACGCCGCCTCCGCGTGCTGACGTCAGTTCTTAGCCACAGCTTTTCCGCGCCAGAAGCGCAGAGCCATGACAAAAACCGACACTGGTGCCAAGAAACTAGGGCCCTGAAAGGGGATGACCTTAACCCTAGATATCGATTCGCAGAACGGGGAGGATGGGTGGGTCGGTAAGGAATCTATCACTAACTAATGTCTCTTACAGATATATCGTTACACAAGTAGTAACTTGTGCATCTGAAAGAGACACGTTAGTGATAGATTCCTTACCTTAGAATAGATACCCCAGCAATACCATCCCCGTGGTGGTGGGTCTGCGAACCAATATTTACACCAGAAAGTCTTGGAGAACGGAACGGCCGAAGTAGCCATCCCTCCGGACTTGACTGTCCAGGCAGTAGTGCCTCGCAAACGTGTGCAACGAAGCCCACGTAGCAGCCTGGCAAATGTCCTGCAAGGGCACACCTCGGCCCAAGGCAGTTGTAGTGGCCGTGGCTCGAGTGGAATGAGCCCGCAGCCCAACAGGTGGTTCCTTCTTAGCCAAGGAGTAACACGCCTGGATGCACATGATAATCCATCGAGAAATGGTCCTCTTGTGCACCGCTTTCCCTTTCTTAGCGCCCGCGTACCCAACAAAGAGTTGATCATCCACCCGGAACTGGCGTGTGCGATCCAGATAGAACGAGAGCGCACGTTTTGGGTCCAGACGGTGGAGCCTCTCCTCCTCTCTCGAGGGGTGCGGAGGCGGAAAGAAGGTGGGCAATGTGATGGACTGCCCCATGTGGAAGGCCGTGACCACCTTAGGCAAGAAGGAGGGCCTAGTCCTCAAAACAACCTTGTCCGGATGGACTGAGAGGAAAGGAGGCTTACAAGAGAGGGCCTGGAGCTCACTCACTCCCCTGGCAGAGGTGATGGCTACCAGGAAGGCAGTCTTCAAATAAAGAAGGCAAAGTGGACAGTTATGAAGTGGCTCAAAGGGAGCGCACATCAGAAATGTTAGAACCAGGTTCAAGTCCCACTGAGGCATCACGAAAGGAACAGGAGGAAAGGTATGAGTGATGCCTTTCAGAAATCTGTTTACTATAGGGGACTTGAACAAAGAAGGTTGGTCAGGCAGCCTCAAAAAGGCTGAAAGAGCCGAAAGATAGCCCTTGATAGTGCCCAGAGCAGAGCCCTGCTGGGCAAGAGAAAGAAGGAAGAGAAGAATCTCAGAGAGAGGGGCATTGAGAGGATCCACAGCCTTTGCTGTGCACCATGCCACAAATCTGTTCCACCTGCAGGCGTATACCGTTTTTGTGGAGGGACGCCTGGCTGCCAGAATGATGTTGCAAACTTCAGGAGGCAAGTCAAATGGCCTCAACTGTCGCCGCTCAATCTCCATGCATGGTAGTGGAGACTGGACAGGTTCGGGTGGAGGACCGTCCCCTGCTGCTGCGACAGAAGGTCCTCCTGAAGAGGCAGACGAACCGGGGGATCCACTGACATACTGAATAGCTCGGGATACCAGTACCTTCGTGCCCAGTCCGGAGCCACAAGGATGACTTGTGCTCGGTCGCGCTTGATCTTCTTCAGCACTCTGGGCAGAAGAGGTATAGGCGGAAAGGCGTACAACAGACCGCAGCTCCACTCGCGACGAAAAGCGTCTCCGAGCGAGTGCCGCCTTGGAAATTCCAACGCGCAGAACTGATGACATTGCGCGTTCTCTTCGGTGGCGAATAGATCTAACCAAGGCTCTCCCCAACGCAGAAACAGGCCTTGCGCCACGTCCGAGTTCAGACGCCATTCGTGATCCATCGAGCACCGACGGCTGAGTTCGTCCGCCCTGGCGTTCAGAGAACCTGCCAGGTGTTGAACCACCAGAGTCACGCCCTGATGTTCCAGCCATTGCCAGAGGCACAGAGCCTCCTGGCATAGGGTCCACGACCCCACACCGCCCTGTTTGTTGCAGTACCACATGGCGGTGGTGTTGTCCGTGAACACCTGCACTGCACTCCCTCGGACAGACGGGAGGAATGCTTTCAGTGCCAGACGAATCGCCCGCAGCTCCAACAGATTGATATGGAGCCGGGACTCCGCCGGAGACCAGAGTCCTCTGATCTCCGCCTCTCCCAAGTGGCCACCCCAGCCCTGGAGGGACGCGTCCGTCACAACTACGTGCTCCGATTGGGGAATGGAGAGGGATCTGCCGTTGACCCAATCGCGGTCCGTGAGCCACCACTGCAGCTGTCTCGCAGTGCCCTCCGAGATCAGGACATGGTCGGAAAGGTTGCCCCGGTGCTGGGCCCACTGAAACTTCAGGTCCCACTGCAGAGCCCGCATCCGCCACCGTGCGTGATGCACCAGAAGGATGCAGGAGGCCATCAGCCCCAGAAGCCGCAGCGTCAGCCTGACCGAAACCCGGGATAACGGCCCGAAGATCGGAATCAGGGTCTGAATATCCCGGACTCGCTCTTCGGGCGGGTAAACGCGAAACTGCGCCGAGTCGAGAACCTCTCCGATGAAAAGGAGCTTCTGAGAGGGGCACAGGTGTGACTTCGGCACATTGATGGAAAATCCCAGCCTGTGCAGGAGATCCGCCGTAGTCTGGAGGTGGTTGACGACTGCCTGGGGCGAGCCCGCCTTCAACAACCAGTCGTCTAGGTAGGGGAAGACTGAAACCCCTAACCTGCGCAGGTAAGCTGCGACCACCGCCATCACCTTCGTGAACACCCGTGGGGCGCTGGTAAGGCCGAAGGGGAGCACGGTAAACTGAAAGTGCTCGAGGCCTACCGTGAACCGCAGGTAACGCCGGTGGGCCGGCAGGACGGGGATGTGGAAATACGCATCCTGCAAGTCCAACGCTACCATCCAGTCTCCTGGGTCTAGGGCAGCCAAGACCTGAGCCAGTGTCAGCATTTTGAACTTCTCCTTCCGGAGGAAGCCGTTGACGTTCCTCAGATCCAAGATAGGGCGTAGGCCCCCTTTGCCGTTCTTGGGTACCAGGAAGTAGTGGGAGTAGCAACCACGACCTACTTCTGGCCCAGGAACGCGCTCGATGGCCCCCTTGGCCAAGAGGGCCGAAACTTCCTCCTGCAGGAGCCGCAAATGATCCCCCGATACGCGGTGGCATGGCTTGAGGGGTCGTCTCGAAGGGGAGGGAGTAGCCCCTTCGGACGATCTGCAGCACCCACCTGTCCGAAGTGACTGTGCGCCAGTGAGAGTGGTGATGGCGAACCCTGCCCCCCACTGGCGTCACATGGGCCGAAAAGCACGGACTAGGAGGGTTTAGAGGCGGATGCTGCGGGGGCAGGTGTGGACTGGCTCCGCTTGCCTCCCCGACCGCCTCCACGGCGGTTTCCACGGCCGCCGCCGCGCTGGACGACAGTTTGCGGCGAGTGGCTGGCGGCACGCGTGGGGACGCCCCTTCCTTGGCCACGAAAGGAGCGAAAGGCACCCACTTGCTGGCGCGGGCCGAGAGGCCCAAGGACTTGGCCGTAGCCCTGGAGTCCTTAAAGCGCTCGAGCGCGTGGTCTGCCTTGTCGCCAAAGAGGCGACGGCCATCGAACGGCATGTCCATGAGGGTATTCTGGACATCAGCCGAGAAGTTGGCGGATCTGAGCCAGGCGTGGCGTCGAATCGCCACCGTCGTAGCCATCGCTCTGCCCAGCGAGTCAGTTGTATCCAGTCCGCACCTGATAGAATACTTTGCTGCGTCCCGGCCCTCCACTAGGGCATGGCCGAGTTTGGCCCGTACCTCCAACGGAAACTCTGCCAGCAATTCCGCCACCGTTTTCCATATAGAATGGGTGTAACGGCCCAAGAGGCATGCGGTGTTGGAAGACCGCAGTCCTAAGCTAAGGGACGAGAATACCTTTTTGCCAAAGGCCTCGTACCTCTTGGATTCCCGGTCAGGGGGAGCCTACGGGAAGGCGGTCTGGGAGTTAGAGGCCTGGATAACTAGACTCTCGGGGGTGTGGTGGGTGGACAGGAAACATGGGTCGCACGGAGCCGGGCGGTGGCGTCTGGCCACGTTCCTATCTACAGACGAACCTGTAGCGGGCCTGGACCAAGTGCCCAAAAGAACGTCCGACAAGGCCTCATTAAACGGCAGCATAGGCTCCATGGAGCAGGACTGCGGCTTAAGGACCTCAGTGAGGAGGTTAGTCCTCACGGCCGTGACGGGGAGCTCAAGGCCCAAAGCCTTAGCAGCCCTCATCAACACCACACTATATGTCGCGCCCTCCTCCGAAGCCACGGAAGGAGGAGAGACGAATCCAGTGTCTGGAGAGGTGTCCAGGTCACTGGCCTCCCCAAGGTCTCCTGTCCAGTCCATGTTAGACTGACATTCCCTTGTCAGAGGGTCCTCAGACCCCTCCCAATCCTCCTCTTCCCCCATCTCCTGAGACTCAGGGTCGTAAGTGAATGAGGATGGATCATAGGGAAGGAAATCCCCGACCGGCGTCGAGATCGGCGCCGACAGGCCACGTCCCGACGCCGGAACCCATACAGAGGAGGCATTGGGAACGGCGTCGGCCGAGGCCGACGCCGGAGGGGACACTACACGGACCGACCCCGGGGGGGTCGTAAGGTCCACCGGGGACGTTCCAGCGCCCGACGAGGGCCGAACGGCACCCTGCGGCGTCGGGCCCGAAGGCACCGACGACGCCGGGACCGCTGAACCCTGCGGCGCCGAGCCCGAGGGCAGCGGCAGCGTCGGGATCGTGGAGCCCTGCGGCGCCGAAGACGCCGGCGGCGTCGAGGCCGAAGCACCCGACGGCGTCGGGGTCGCATCCCCCGACCCACTAGGGCCCCCAGACGGGTTCACTGGGCCCGAAGGCGCCGCGGAACCCGTCGGAGAAGAAAGGGACCTCATGGCCATGAGGAAGAGCTCTATCTCCTCCGGCGTCGCGTTCAGCCCAGGGACCGGGGGGTATGGAGCCGAACGCGGCGCCCGCGACTCCTGAGGAGCCGCGTGGGCGATGTCACCCGAACCCCCGGCCGCATCGCGCGAGCGTCGGGGGGAGTCGGAAGAGCGATGATGTCTCTTCGACTTCCTATGCTTCTTACCTGACGACTTGGACCCGGAGGAGTGACGCCGACTCCCAGAGCTGTGACGGCTCGGCCCCGCGACCTGTCCCTCGACCTCCCGTGGGACCGGGACCTCACACGGCGCGGGGCCGACTGGCGGATCTCGAGTCGCCTGCGGGACCGCTCCCGCCTGGCCTTCCTCGAGAGGGCCCGACAGTCGGAGCAGGCCTCGTCGTCATGGTCGACGCCCAAACACGTCAGGCACAGGCGGTGCGGATCCGTAATCGACATGAGGCGTTCGCACCCGTCGCAGTGCTTGAAGCCGGGCATCCCTAATGGCACCGTCGGAGTCGTGAAGACTTCGAAATAGATCAAAAGATCCAAAAAGTTAGTCAAAAAATGACTAGGGAACTGCTTTTTCCAGATCTGTGCTGGCTGGCGCGGAAAAAAGAAGAACTGACGTCAGCACGCGGAGGCGGCGTCTAAGTACTCCGACGACGTCATCACGGCGCCCACGACGCCGACGACGGACGCGGAGCCGCAGACGACGCCTACCGACGCGCAAGGGTACTGCTACGCAAAACTTTCCGGATCCAGTCTGACGCCTGGGGATATTCTAAGGTAAGGAATCTATCACTAACGTGTCTCTTTCAGATACCTGGATGCGAAGTTTGGGCATATTGCTTTTAGGTGGGTGGCGAACAGATCTATTTCTGGAAAGCCCCACATTTGGAGAACCGGAGGGTGGAGTTCCTATTTGTGGATCTGCTGTCGTTCACGACTGAGCAGATCCGCATTCTGGTTGTTTACTCCTTAAAGGTGTTCTGCAAGGGGATGTATTTTGTGAGGTATGGACCATCTCCAGATGCTCTGGGCGGGCTGGGAGAGCTGGAGACAGCGCTTCTGCCCCTGTTTATTTATGTAGTACATTGCGGTCATGTTGTATGTACGAATTAGGACAGCTTTGCCTACTAGATGAAGTTGAAATGCTATCAATGCTAGAAAAATATTGCTAGTAGTTCTAGATGGTTTATATGGAGTTGTTTATGTTGCAGAGTCCACATGCCCTGAATGGTATGTTTTTGAAGATGAGCTCCCCAACCAGTGAGCAATGAGTCTGCTGTTAGCACTATCTGTGGCACCGGGTCAAGGAATGGTCGCCCCTTGGAAAGGTTTTGTATGTTCCACCACTGCAGAGAGCGATGGGTGCGGCCATCCACCAACCCTAGATCTGATAACTGACCTTGAGCCTGGTTCCACTGACGTGCTAAGCATTCCTGTAAGGGACACATTTGGAATCTTGCGTAAGGAAAGATTAAAATGTAATTCGTTGTCATTCCTAGCAATTGCATGAACACTCGATCTAGTAACGAGTGCTGAGGCTGAAAAGGAGATATTAGAGTCTGCATGGTGTGGATTCTGACTGGGTTGGGACACGCTAGAGCTTTTTTTGATTGTCTGTAGTGGCTCCTAGATACACTTGTATGTGGGACGGTTGGAGATGATATTTAGTGAGGTTTACAGTGAACCCAAGGTGGTGAAAGCAGTTGGACTGTTTTTTCAAGATTGGTGTAGGCAGCTTTGCTGCGAGTTGGCTTTTATTTGCCAATCGTCTAGGTAAGGGAAGACGTGAATGTGCTGTCTTCTTAGATGAGCTGCAACTACTGCCATGCATTCGGTGAAGACCCTGGGTGCTGTAGTCACTCTGAATGAGAGAACTTTGAATTGATAATGTTGGCCGTCCACCACAAACCTGAGATATTTTCGGTGAGCAGGGTGAATGGGAATATGGAAGTAGGTATCCTTTAGGTCCAGAGTGGATAGAAAGTCACCTTGCTGAAGGAGTGGGAGCACCTGCTGGAGTGTGACCAGGTGAAAGTGGTCTGACTGAATGTACAGATTTAGTTCTCCAAGGTCTAGTTAAGGTCTGAGAGAGCAGTCCTTTTTGAGAATTAAAAAGTACAGGGAGTATACCCCGGTCCCCTGGTATTGTAATGGAACTGGTTCTATAGCGTGGTTTTCCAAGCGAGAGAGAACCTCTTGCGTAAGAAGTATAAGATCCTCTCGTTTGCATGTGATCTTGGAAGAATATTTGGGGGAGTGCCTGTAACCTCCAGGCAGTAACCATATTGGATAATTTGTAGTACCCACTTGTCTAAGGTGACTGAATTTCAGACAGATAGGAATTGAAAGAGTCGTCCCCCAACAGGGGTGGAATGATCGTGGGATAGCGGAGAGAAGTCACTGTTTGTTAGCGAGGGAAGTGCTTGCGGAGTTACCTCTGCTACTTCCCTCACCATTATTTCCTCTAAAACCTCCTCTGAAATAACCTCTTGAAGAGGGAGATTGGTTGTTGCCTTTGTAAGAGGAGGAGGGATTTTCGGAGGATATCGTTTTGGAACCACCTCAGTAAAAGGAGCGGCGAAAGGAACTCCTAGCTGCCGGTAATTGTAGAGCCCCCATGTACTTTGCGACCTCAGTGTCCTTTTTCATCTTTTCGAGCGAAGTTTCAACCGCTGGTCAAAGAGATGCTCCTTGTCAAATGGTTGGTTGAGGATGGAGGTTTGCACCTCCAGCTTGAAGCCTGATATTCTCAATCAAGCTTGCCTGCGCTAGAGCACACTGGTGCTTACTGCACAAGCTGCTGTGTCTGCTGTGTCTAGGCACACCTGATGGATGTATTGGTGATAAGCTTACCATCTTGGATAAGGTCAATAGCCTTAGATTTGTGTTCATCAGGTAAATATTGTATGAGTTTTTCTAACTCCTCGTAACGAGCCCTATCATAATGAGCCAACAAAGCTTAAGCATTGGCAATGCACCAGTGGTTTGCTGCCTGTGAAGCCCCTCTTTTTGCCGGAGGCATCAAAAAGCTTAGACTCCTTATCAGGAGGAGGAGCTTCACCTGTGGTTTGTGAGTTGGCTCTCTTGCGAGCATTGGAGACTACGAGAGAGTCTAAGGGCAGATGACCTCCAATGTAAAAAGGGTTGGTGGGTGCAGGTTTATATTTTTGTCCACCTCAAGTGTAATTATTGTGGCCCTTACAGGCTATTTAAATACTTCATCCATGTGGTTTAGTATGCCTTTGAGCATTGGTAAGGTTTGAGTAACTCTTAGGGAAGAAGTATGCGTTTCAAAGAGGAAACCTCTTCCAAAGGCTCTTTATGGAGCTCCACTCCATGATATTGAGCAGCCCTGTTAAGCAGCTTAATATACCCAATGTTGTCGTCAAGTAAGGAGGGTCTGGAGGGATACAAATTAGGGTCACTGTCTATGTATGGGTCAGTATGATAATCATCTCAAGGGTCAGTGTCCTGTGGCCTATCCTGATCCTCAACCCCATCCCCTTCATCCTGTGGGTCAGGTGAAAGTAGTGGTGGTGGTGAATATGATGGTGTAATAAGCAAATTGAGATCAGTGGGAGAAAGAGGTGGAATCTAAGGGGGAGAAGGGTTAGTACCCACACACTTCCTCTTTAGAGGAATGTGGTAGGCCACAGGCAAGTTTATCTTCCGTTTTTTTGGAAGAGTGGCATGCATCTACCCTGTTTCAGGGTTGAGCACTATTTTTTTCTCCTTGGGATCCGAAGGTGGGGCATCGGGCTGAGATTCTTTAGACCGAGTGTCTTTCTTCTTATTTGCCGGTTTTGGCGTTGAAGGTTTTGGCTCCGAGCCTTTCGGTGTCGAAGGTGGAATCGGCAACTGTGCTATTGTGACCAACACATACTGGGGTTTCAGCGCCAAAGGTGGGGTTTCGACGCTGGACTGGGGCCGGCTCTAGCCCGAGCCGGAAGGCTTCTCTTTTTGTTTCGGGCGGGGCGTCGGAAACATTTTGTCGGTGTCGACCTTGTCCCGAAGGAAGAGGAGGGTCCGGAGCCTATGTATTTGGTTTTTGAGGGGGCAAAGGGATATCTTTACTCAGGGTACGCTGATTGGAGTAACCTGCTCCTCTTCTTCCATGTCGGAGTCGGATTCGGACACAGAGATATGTTGTTTTTCTTCCTCAGTTCCTTGGGCTTGATGTTCTGTGTCGGAATCTTCGCCGAAGATGTCAGGAACGGCGCCTCACTGGTGTTGCATTTTGTGGCGTCGAGCCCAACGGACACAAAGTGTCTTTTTCGATCAGCACGATCGACACGCATCACAGTCTTTCTCGTTGTATTCTGGGGACAAGCAGAGGTTGCCACTTCATGCAAGTCGGTGCCTAGAAATTTAGCACGACACTCAGGACAGAACTTGAAGGGAGTCAGTTCCATCGACTGCTGGTAGGCCCGATAGCCCACCACGAGTTTCCAGATCAAAGGTTTTCTGAGGTGAGACAATACATGTCGAATGGGGAACCGCAATCAATAACAATACGTTGGAGGGTAGTGGATTGCGCGTGGAATGGGTCCAATAACGGTGACGAACCGGAGCGCAGAAATACACATTCGAACCCGATGGCAAATAAAAACAATATAAGGATGTAGTCGATGCCCATGCGCACTATCACCGAAAAAAGGAGTCACCTACCTCGTGACTGGAAAGACTTCTTCGAACAAAAACAAAGTGCAAACATCCAGACCCAAACTCTAGATGGAGATCTATGCATAGCATGTGATCCACAGCTCTAACGTCTCGAACATACATTTTCTTCCCCAAAGAGTACAGCCTTTTGGATTCCCTTTCTGGCAGAGCGGTAGGAAATGCACACTGAGAAGTTGAGGCTTTTCAAAGGATCCCCGGAGTTGAGTTTGGACCAGGTCCCCACCAGGAGGTCAGTGAGGGCATCACTGAATGGGAGTAGGGGTTCAGATGAGGAGACTCCTAGTTGCAGCACCTCTGTCCAGAGGTTGGTTTTGACTGCCACTAAGAACAACTGAAGGTCAAGGACCTCAGAAGCCCTCCGCACCTCCACTGCGTAGGAAGCTCCTTCCTTCGTAGCCATCATTGGAGGATTAAGCATACCAGTATCCGGAGAAATATCAAGTCCACTGGCTTCAACCAGTTCCTCTTAACAGGCTGGTAGTCTTCAGGATCCAGTGACCCCTCCCATCCCACCTTGAGTTCTAACCCAAGGGAATAGGACTCAAGCTCTGATCTAGGAAGTGTGGTTCCTACCGGGCGACTCCACTTCGGGTCCATGTCAGTCGGGGATCATAATGGGGATGGTGCCGCCGGTGGCGTAGAGGGCATTGGAACCGCCAGCTGGAAAGGTTGAGATGGTGCGACTGGTGCCCTCTTGGATCCAGCAATGGATCCAAGAGGGCCTACTGGAGCTGGAGCTGTGGGCACAGAACTGGATTGGGCCTCCTCTGACAACGCGGGATCTGAAGGCGCGCCAGAGGGGTCGGGCCACCGAAATATGAGGCACATGACCTCATAAAACTAAGATGGGAGGAGGTTGCTCCGGCTCCTGGAAAGAATGGGAGGCACAGAGACGGCCCAGGCATAGGCTCTACTGCGGAGCCAGGCCTTGATGGTTGACGCTCCCTCGTCTTGTCGGTCGACAGATGGGGAGAAGTCCAAGATCTCTTTGACTTCTTACTCTTCTGCTTGTGCCTCTTACCTAAATGTTCAGAAGACTTGGAGTGGGACAAAAAGGACTGTGAACGCTCCTGGAACCATCCACATGACCTCCCACGCAATCGGGACCTCGATTTTTGCAGAGTCACAAGCAGGGTCACCATGAGCTTCAGGGGCTGCTCTCTCAAAGCCTTCGGATTCATGGCGTGGCAATCGGAATGCAACTTTGTGTTGTGGTCGTGCTCCAAACACCACAGGCAGACAATGTGCAAGTCTGTCACCGACATCAGTTTGTTACAGGTGGTACAGGACTTGAATCTTGACTTCCTAGATGACATCACTAACACACCAGGAGGAAAATACTTCAAAAGAAGTTGACAAAACGTCAAAAATAATCCAGTCAAACAGTAATTAAGGGGAAGCGCTTTCCCCTTAGTCGTGGCTGTCGTAGAAAGCAATGAACGGACTTCAGCGCACTTGGTGGCGCCTCTAAAGGTGTTGCAGACGTCACTTCCGGCACGGATGACGCGCACATATCCGATCTGAGTACTGCTCACAAAAAACTTCTGGATCTAGTCTGACGCCTGGGAAAATTCAAAGGTAAGGAATCTGCGGCTAGAAGTCTCTATTAGATACTGATTGGTTAACAGAAGCTGTTGCCCTGTCAAAATGTAATAAACATCTGAAAGACACAACACTTAACTTAACTATAATGAAATTCCTGCAACTGGTACCCATACTGTAAATCACTCTGGAGTTACACAGTCATTATTCAAATGTTACTCCAAAGAGATAAATAGTCGAACCGTTTCCATTTCAAGTCTGGAAAGCTTCCATAAAATAGCATTTTCGTCAAATGCCTATCACGACTACTGATATGATTATTTGCTCTAGGCAAACATAACAGATGTAAACTTTGTAACATAGATGAAGTATATCACATTTTATTTAATTACCCCTGTACTCTTAGCTTTACAGTTACCTCCTTTATCAGTTTCTGGGACAGAATATACCATGGGAATGTGCAATGGTAATTTCTTGCACTATGAGAGTTAGTTTATTTGGCTATCATATGTGCTATGGAGCATGAATCCACTACACATTGGGGAGCCAATTATTTCTAGGGGGTAAGATCTTCAGGATAGTCAGTAGGATTGCTACAATTGCATCTTAACAAATATGGGCTTCAGATCTTTTATCAACTTTAAATGCAATCAAAATCATTTTTCTAAAATAAAATTGGATCACACAACAATTGAATCACATGAGAAGTATGATGCCATGACCAGGGTGGATTTGGCAAGTATGCCACATAGTGTACAGTCTTTGGGAATATCAGGCCCCGGATCAAGTGAGAAAATACCATATTAAAAACAGCTTTGAGAAAGTAACTAGCAAAAGTATCCAACCCAATCATCAACTATAGGCTCAAAACCTAAACTTACCCAACATCTCACCTTGACTGAGGCTGCAAATCAAAGAAAAGAACCAAGCAAGACTAGACTAGGTCTAGAAATTATCAGCACCGTAGCATACCCAATAAAAAAAATGTATTCAAATAAATGACAGCATAAAAACTAAAAACGATACAGCTCATTGGTATTACTGAACAAGTCTGAGGGCAGCTGCTTTGATTTTGCTACTTTGCGTATTATACAGTTCTAACTGAAAAATAAAGCCCTGTTATTAATGTTGTAATCTGCAAAAGACATATGGAAGAAAATCCAACTTTACATAATGAATTACCAAAAATGTTTAAGTCACCAGTTATCATGAAACAATTTTCTATTTTGCTCTTCATCGATCACACTGTTTAACTCTTAGTTTAGTAAACAATCTAAAACAAAATTTAAGTTGTGGTAAAAGTAAACTGTGTTCTGAACTGAAAGCAGAAGTCCATATATCATGAACACTTCAAAGGAGAAGGCATTCCATCTTATTTATGATTTTTTATTTTCAAAATAAAAAAATACAGGCCACAAACAATCAATTGCTTGTTACTGGAACGGTAATCTATTGTGAAAATAAGAATAAAATACATCTATACACAGATCTGGAGGCTCCTAGTATGCAACACTAAAACGATATTTCAGTCCGGGAAGGCAGGATGTCCTCATGAAATATCTCAAATAAAAATCGCATTGAGGCGAGATGTGGTCCATCAGGTATTAGGAGGCTATAGGTATGTAACAAATGAATGCTATGACAATAGCAATTTAATGCTTGTAGATGAAGTCCAACAGTTGAGGATTTTACTGTAGTGTCACCACTCAAGAACGTCTGGCTCAGTTTCATATGACCTATGTATGTCGTAATGCTATGTAATGCTATCAACAACTTGTTTACTCAAAGGAAGTCTTGCAATCCCAACGGGGTGTTTTAAATGGCACTTGTGACACTATATCTACACGCTAGAAGGTGGTTGTGCAGGTGTTGTTCCAGGTGTTGTTTGGCGTGGTACAGTATACATCGCACCTAAAAATTGATCTGCAATTCGGCCAGCTTCTCTTAGTCCACTTAAAAGCGCTCCATGAACTGTTGCAGGGTAGTTACGAATTGTGTGTTCTCCCGCGAAGAAAAGACGAGGGATTGGCTACAGGAAAGGGAAAAGGAGTAGAGATATAAGAATAAACAAAAAGCTTCTTCCTTCATAATACAGTACTGTTTGGTACAATGCATAGACGTTATTGAGTTTTTCAATTTTGAAAGACAGCATTTTAATTTATTTTATCGAATAAATCCAGTAACTGGGCAAGAGTGTGATGTTTACATGAACTTACAGAGCAAGTGGTACAGTAACCCAGTTGGTGTCAAGAGGTGAACTTGTGTGATCATTTAAATGTAAAAATTTCATCTACTTCCCTTCGCCTGAAAGAGAGAGAGAGCATACAAGGGAGGATAGTCATTTTAAATCTGGCCCAATTATTAATGCCAGTCTGTATTTGTGTGGTGAGGGCTACATAGTTAAGCGTAATGGTTTTAGGGATGGAACAAGCTAGTTTAATCGCAAGGTAAGGGTTGGAGTCCGCTGCCCAATCAAACGGAAATTTGGAGCGCAATTGGTTTTCATGTTGTGGGGTAACTGATAATTTGAGTATCTGGGATTTTTTAATATGAACTTTAAAACTGGAGATGTTCCCAAAGAGACATCAAAGGATTTGCAAAGGGCAGAATAACGTCATCGGCATAAAGGCAAATAAGATGCTGGTTCCCTCTGAATCGAATCACAGAGATATCTGGATGGGACCGACGACATTATGCTTGGGTTTCCATGTAAAGGGCAAAAAGGAGAGGGAACATCCCTAATGCGTACCTCTGCGGACGGGAAAAGGTGGAGATGAAACCCTGTTAACACGAGCTGTAGCACTGGGTGTGCTCTGTATGCTACGAACCCAGCTTCGGAACTGATCACCATAGGTCCGGAATCCTAAGAAGATTGGGCCAATGTCACTACTAGAGCGTTCTAAAACTAACAGGACTGCCTTTCACTTCATAAGATTGAGGCCTCTAACAATGAGGCTTGTTATTTACGAAATGTAATCAGGAGGGTGAAATAGATCTGTGAGCAGGGTGTGAGAAGTTAGCCTGGCATATGATGTCCACTAGTTCTAGTGGACACCTTGCACCAGTCTATTCGACCCTTATAGATGGTGGTTGTAAAGTCAACCTTATAGAAAGCTATCCTAGTGGTAGAGTGAACCAACAGTCATCAGGCTAAGACTTCAGTAGGCGAGTTAAGCAAGTTGTTTTACCAATTATAATCCCTTGAATACTAAATGAAAGGACACCACACACGGTATATATCAAATATATATGTATTTAATCTAAACACAACCCCTCTGCACTCTTTATGAGGTCAGAGGTAAAAATACAATACAAGTCACACAATTAATATACGATAATTTGCACAGTATACATTATGCCCTAGGGGCCTCACAAACCATATACTATGTAAGTGGTATAAGAACCACAAGAGAATTAGAAAGCAGGCCTGGGGCCTGTGGAATCGCTGGGACTACTCTACACGACCAAAGGTTAGGAAGGAGGAGGCCCACGGGAGACGCGTGC
This sequence comes from Lissotriton vulgaris, assembly GCF_964263255.1. Taxonomy (NCBI): domain Eukaryota; kingdom Metazoa; phylum Chordata; class Amphibia; order Caudata; family Salamandridae; genus Lissotriton; species Lissotriton vulgaris. The sequence continues at coordinate 1,701,298,153 of NC_141687.1, forward strand.
AGTGTCTAAACACAGGCGCGGGTTACCATTGACTTTCTATGGAGATCGTAAAAGTTATAAATATACAATTTAAGGACACTTCCGGATGGACTAGGATGGAACCCTTTTAAACTAGGACACTTCGAGAGTCCAGACCCACGGGAGCCGGGTGCATAGGTGTCTTTTCGTGACGGGGTTTCGTCGTCGTTTTCTATGGAGAGTTGCAAAGAAGTGCTGCAGGGGACCAGAGGAAAAGTGTCCGGGTGGATCCAAGGGTGGATCTAAGATCTGAAGAACCTGAAAGCAGAAGGGACAGAGTCTGGGTCACTAGCCAGTGACCAAGAAGGAAGCAGGAAGGAGCCAGGCGATGTCTGGTGTTTTCAGGTGAAGTAGTCGAACTTGTCTCTTCAGCCACGAGGTCTAGGAGGCATCGACGATGACCAGGCGCTGGATTTGAGCTGTCCCACGATGGATCTAGTTGACTGTGGTGTCGGTATCCGGATTGGACCCAACAAGCCTTGGCAACCGCAACCCATGCAGGATGTCAAGATGGGCTCTGTTACAGACCAGCAAGGTCTGTGGGTCTTCTCCTTTGCAAGGAAGCTGGAGCAAGCCTGGAGCAACCAGGAAAGCAAGTTTGTTGTAAAGGAAGGTCTTCAGGGGGCTCACTAGCCAACGGGCAAGAAACCGGAAAGACGCGTCGAGCTCAAATGCAAGAGCGGGCCCACGGAACACTCGCGGAGTGTTCCGTGGGACCGCTCAAATGCAAGAGCAGGCCCACGGAACACTCGCGGAGTGTGGGGGCCTAGGCTTCGGTGTAAATGGTGCTCGGGGCTGGGGTTTCAAGCACCCCAAAGCACAACTTCGAGATACCTCGTTGAAGGAGTGCAGCTTGCAAAATGCAGGATGTCGAGGAGTTCCGGTCTCTCGTGTTCGCCACGTGTCTCAGCTTTGCTGTGGATGTGGGTCGGGTCAGAGATGTCTTGAAGTCTGTGTCCTGAGTCGCAGATTCTTCGGGATCCGGCGGGAGACTCGAAAATGCAGACCGGCAAAGTTGCTGTTGGTGCCTGTTTGAAAGGGTGTTCACTCCTTGACCACAAGGGAGATATCTTCCATCTTCCAGTCAGAATGGAATGTCTAAGGTCCAGGATATGTCTTTCAAAGATTCGTCCAGGGTATCTAAAGTCCTAGGGACACACGTCCTATACTTATACTAAGGATGGGGCTGGACTACCTGGCTCGGTCCCTCCTATGCATGGAGCACATTGTGTGCCCCAGGCAGTGTCTGGAAAGCATTCACTGAATGCCGCTCCCCCTGCCCCAATACACTAAAAGCCTGTCTGGGGAGGTGCCAGCACCTCCCTGGACAGGAAACCTATTGTCCAGGCCTCCCCTGCCGAAGTTTCGTCCAGCAGCAGGAGGTCAGACTTGTGTCTGTGGCAGCAGCATCCATTTTGTGATGCTGAGGCTCTGTTTAACTTTAACCGGGTAAACCAGTAACTACATGCCTTCTCCCTCTAGAAGGGTGGAATGCCACCCCCGCTGCCAGGACTGGCGGGGGTGGGGGAAGGTGTGTGGGGGTAGTATTCCAAAGTGTTTGACACCTTACACGACAAGTTTATTTTTTTTTTTTAACACCTTTATTGAATTATCAAAGCATTACAAGCGTAGGCCTACAACCACAGGGGCCGGCCGCAAACTCAGAGTAAAGATTCAGGTGGCATGCAAATGTATACGACCGCGTAATATCAACGAGAGAAGCATAGCATATGATTGTAAGTGCCACTAGGCGAAGGATATCAAAGGTTTCATTTTTTAGTTATGAAGAAACAGTAGGGGCTGCACTATCGATGGCGTCACACAATAGAATAGAATTAAGAAGAGATGGGGGGGACGCACCCCGCATTGCAATCAAAACCAGGTGATGAACATTGCAGCCTTAAGCATACTACGCCTGCTGAGGCAGACTAGGAGCAAAGATCAGTATAATAGCGAGCGATTCAGCTAGAGCATCATCCCGTAAACCCACCCTCCAGAGACAGTGAGGCATAGGCAAGCATAGACGCCAGATAGAGAAAGAAGTGAGATAGAGAGAGACAGCCAGCCTACTTAAGAGGAAGGGAAACCCCACCGAGGAGAGAAAGGAAAAGAAAGAGACCATAGAACAAAACAAACTAAAATAATAAACCCCCCCCACACCCGCCACCCTGCACCCCTGTAATGGCTACGGCCAACCCCACTAACAGCGTGCCTGTCGCCCCGGAACTGCCCTAAAGAAAGGAAAGAAAGCGGAGGAGGAGAGCAATAGACACACTCCCGGTCCTCATTACCCCACACCAGCAGCAACCTCCCCAAGATTCAATGTCGACTATTAAAGCAAGTACTGAAAACATACATGGGGAGAACTCCAATAAAAACCTCCCGTCTCTCAGCAGAATACACGGTGCATATCCGGCATAAAGCACATAGAAAAGCTAACCCCGAATGTCAAAGTCAACCCTGACCAGTTTGGTTCTTCACGAAAGCCCATGTCGTCCAAGCCACAGCAATCACGAAGAAAGCGAAGCATCCAAGACAGTTCAAAACAAGGGCGACGGATCGAGGAGATGAGACAAAATGGCGGCATCCGAGAATTTGACAATAGAGGATGAAGAAGGAAGACTAACCTCTCCGAAAGTCACTGAAGAACTGTCTTTGGCGGTAAAAACCTTTAGCAACAATATTCCGTCGAACAGGAATAGAGCCGGGAAAGCCAACGACAATCATAGGTGCACCCTCCAAGAGGCCAGAGTCATCAAAGTAGGCTAAAATAGGCTTCCGTCCGGGGGTCTCTAAATGGTGCGGAGAATAATCCACGGGGTCCAAGGCATGTTGACCACTTGTCAGATTATCCACTTCTGGTTCCAAGTGTACGTTATCCAGCTTTACAGACATCCGTTGGCACAGGACGGCAAAGTGAGAGCGGAGCGCCCCAATGGCGGCCATTACAGACCTCAGCGATGGTGTGCCGTCAGTCCCCCCCATCTCCTCCGGCAGGAGACGAGGCAGGATTCGGACCCCTGAAACACAGTCCAGGAACCAGGCCCACACGGGTCTTAAGAAAACAGCGAGCGCTCACACAACAAGCAGGGTCGGTATTTCGCCACTCCCGGGGGCCAGCCCGACAACCGGGCTCCCCAGCGGGTCACCGGGCATAAGACCCCCGACCGTGGTCGCCGATATCACAGGCGTCACTGTGCCGTGTCCTTGGATTAAGCCGGATACCCAGTTGCCAACTGGAATTAGAATGATTGGACCGAGGTCGGGAGACCGGAAACCACCCTGGTCCCACAGCCGATGTTGATCACTTCCAACCCGGATGGGCCAGAAATCGAGGTCCCGGCGGAAGCCCTGGAATAGGCCAAGAAGTAAATTCGACGTAACTTTGTCACCCGGTAAGTTGGAGGGTCCGGGTTTGCACCGCAGGAGTCAGAAGCACTTCATACGTGTGGGAGTCCGGCGTGCGTGAAGGATGAAAGGCAGGATATACTAGCTGCCGGTGGAGGTCGGCGGAGCCGGGAGCTTATGCGGCCATCTTGGATCGTAGCGTAACTCCTCCTCCTACACAACATGTTTTGATAACGCCAAACCAAAGTTAGCATTAACCGCAAGGATTATAATGCACTTAAGAGTATATGGTATGGCTATATCATAGAACAGCTATAAGGAGATGGTTCTGAAAGCTGCAGAGGGGCTCAGCTCATGCTAGGGCATCCTCTCACATAAAACCAAGCCCTCTGCCTCCAGGATTGTTAAGGCCTGCCATAGGAGTGACTTATAGTTGTATATGTGTCTATATGTATATATAGATTTTTATTTTATTTTTTATTTTATTTAATGAGTTTTATATAGTGCTGGCTAGACCCGAGGGTATCAGAGCGCTTCACATGAGATTCAACAATGTTACAGAGTTACTTCAGTTACAATTACATTAGTTACCGACAAAAAACATTTAAGGAGCATAGAAGACTCGGAAATGGAGTGAAAGAGGGGAAATGGGTATGGTAAAAGGGGTAGGAGGGAGATATGACAGAGACGAAGGTAAAGTCTGCCCAAGGTCAGGCTGGGTAGGTGAGGGCCGAGGGGGAAGTCCACAGCCCATCTCCACTATAGCTATACAGTAGCTCCACCGGGCATCGGCCAAATGGCTAGGTCTCCACTAAAAAACATTTAAAAAGCATAGAAGATGAGAGGAAAGGAGCCTAGAGGGGTAGTGGGTAGGGTAAAGAGGTGAGAGGGATGTACGAAGGAGAGATGAAGTAAAGACTGTCCAAAGTCCAGCTGGGTAGGTGAAGGTCGAGGGGGCAGTCCACAACCCATCTCCTCTATAGCTATCAGGTAGCTCCACCGGGCATTGGCCAGATAGCTAGGTCTCCGCGGTCAGAGGTAAGTTCAGCTGGTTCTACGTCTTGATAGGGGAAAGGTGAAGGTCTGTTCGATGTGCGGTTTTAGCCCTAGCATCGTAGCACAACATGGTATGGACCACTGTGGCAGCCATCTTGTGATCAGGCAAGGGAATTCTGACCTTGATGTAACATTCAGGCCGGTCCCCATAATTACATGGCTCCAAACTAGGCGCCAGCAAGTCCTCCAAGCTCTCATTGTGATCATTAGAGGCTACTCTCTGCTCCCACTCCCCGAATCCAAAGCGCATCTGCTGTATATCTGAGGAATCATGTGCTCAGGCGTTTGATTGGCCACCAAGATTCATGTGGTATTGCGGGGTCGTGCTCCAAGCTCAAGGCTCTTACGGCCATCTACATTAAGCTCCTCCCATTGAATTGGCAAGCAGAAGTAACTATATGACCAGCAATGCTGTGTCACCAAAACGAATGGCAGTAAAGCCCCTCAGATAATGCTGGCTATCTGGTGGATAGGTTCAGTTAACAGCGGTTGGAGACTGACTCGGGTGGTATTAAATTGCAGTGGGCACCGGAACAGTGCAAAACAGGCTGCATCTACAAGTGAACTTGGGCGCTAAATTAGGGTCAGGCCACATGTAGTGAGGGGACGCCTACTGACAAAACAAGTTGTATATGAGGATGGTCTGTGTCCCGCAGTGGGGAACACAACATATCATTGTCCCTTACTGGACCAATATCATCAACTCGTCCCTTACCTCGGGTGTGTCCCTGTCTCCCTCCAACTCGGACAAATCACTCCCATTCTTAAAAATCCTAAAGCCAAACGAATGACCCTAACAACCTCTGCCCTATCTCTAACCTCCCCCCTCCTTTCCAAAGCACTTGAAAAATGTGTCCTACTCCAACCTGATAAACACATTGACACTTTCAACCAGCTGCTCCCCTTACAATACGGCTTCCGTAAAGGCTGTAGCACTGAAACTGCATTTCTAAAAAGTGTCGATGATATCCACCACGCCCTGGATAAGGGTGAGTCCTGCCTACTCATGCTACTCGACCTCACTGCGGTCCCATGCCCAAAGGAATTTAGAGCGCAGAATAAATATAGACACATTGGAAACTATATTAAGTACTGACTTGTCCAGCCGGACAGAGGTCGAATTTTTACTTTAGAGAACAAATGTTTTGAGAAGATACCTTCAACAATTCTATAGAGAAGGGCACAAGCCTGTACCCAAACATGTACAAATTGTCATAGTGAGCAAGGTAGATAGAAAATATAGCAGAGTTTTTAGGCAAAAGCTGTTGTTTTCTGTAGATATTACAGTAGCAGAAATTCCATTAACACCATTACTAGACTAACATAGTAATTTGTACATTTCACAGTATATGGTGTTTAAGTGTCGACCGTTTCGATCCCGTTTAAAGAATCACAGGGATCATCATCAGGACTGAATAATGCCTAAATATTGCAAGCCATGATAGCCATGAGTAACAGCCTGAGCACGGTAGGTGCCGGCCAGGTACAGAGCGGCGAGTTTAGGATCACTATCGGAACAGCAGGTGCTGTGTTCCGATTTGTAATGGGGAAACAATTTCCGATTGGGCCGGGGATCAATCTCCCCGTGTTCGGTAGAAAAGACCAAGGACACGCCAGCAGTATGCTTGGTCGTGTCGGGAAGGAGCCTTTTCAATGGGCTGCAGTAGCTTCCCTGGCAGTAGCTTCCCGATGCCTACTGCAGCCCATTGACAATTAAATCCCACTCTGATTTCCAGCACCATAACAACGCCCCGACTAAGATCCAATCCTGGTTCCACTCCAACCATCTCAAATTCAACCCTAATAAAACTGAAATCATTCTTTTCTCCCCTAAAAACAACTCACGCCCTATCCAATCAAGGGAGCATTTCTCACGCTCGTCAGCTCAAAAAATAACACCCTTCATTCAGCTGAAGATTTCAAATCAGTTATCTAATCTCAAGTCCTCTCAAAAATGGACTACGGCAACTATCCTCTCCGGAACCCCCAAAGTTCACCTTGCCCTCCTCAAATCTGTACTCAACCTAGCAGCCAGGCTTATAACAGACTGCAACGCTTTGACCGCATTTCCCCTGCCCTTATAGTTCTTAAATGGCTTCCTCTCGAATGCAGATCCGCCTACAAAATTGCCTGCATTACACCCAAAGCCCTTCATCAAAAGACCCTGATCTACCTCTCAAGCAAACTAAAACAAGTGGGCTGGTCCCGACCGAAGAGAAGCACCAACTCTCCCCTCCTTGACCCCCCTCTGCTAAAAAAGAAAGCCTGGTGATTCAAAAGGGGATGATGGACGGAGCGTTTGAGCAAATCAAACACTCACCCCCAGTCAACTGATCTGGGTTTAATCCATCACCATTCTTTAGCTTACTCAGCCACCCCAGTTCAGACATGGCCATATGCAAATCAGTCTGACCCTGTGCCTCATGGGAACAGTCTAGCCCGAACTGCCAAGCCATATCTTCCCTGAGTTTCTCCTCAACCTCAAGAATTGGGAGTAGGGTAGGCAGTCTTTCAAGGCTCTGGGGTGGCAGCTGCTATAACTTAATAGTGTGTTTCTCTCAGTTGGTTTTCGAAATAGAGAGGTAAACAACAAGCCATCCTTATGTTGAATACACAAATCTAGGAAGGGGATACTAGTATTGCTGTACTAGTATCCCCTTCCTAGATTTGTGTATTCAACATAAGTATGGCTTGTTGAGGTTGAGGAAAAACTGTTTTCTGAAAACAGACTACTTCACGGAGGCTAACACACTTGCTAGCAAACTTAGATTTAGGGGCTACCCACGCCGCCTAGTAAAGAATGCCATGAAAAGGGAGTGGTACTGTCCACGTGATACACTACAAGAACCTAGAGAAAAAAAGCCATCTGAAAAATTGGTCTGTGTCACTACTTTCTCCCCCGTGTCCAACAAAATCCGCAAATGTATCAGAAAAAACTGGCATATTCTCAATTCAGGGAATCTAGACCTAGATACTCCCATGTTTGCTTTCAAGAGAAGGAAAAATCTAAAGGACCACTTGGTGAGGGCCGCTCTCCCCTTCCCGAAAACAGCTAACACCACTCTTAATGATCTTTGGTTGCTTCCTACTTTGAGGGGACATTCTAAATGTGGCTGTTGTGTGGTGTGTGATTATTGCATTGAAGGGAAAGACTTTGTTTTTAAAGAACGAGAAATGTGCTCAAAACCTTTACAAACTATAATAGTTGTAACTTGGTCTATGCAATTTTGTGCCCTTGTGATTTGATCTACGTGGGACAGACCAAACAGAAAATCAAACTAAGGATCTCGCAGCATCGGAGCAGGATCAGATGTAAAACCATTAATGCCCCACTTGTGGAACATTTTATTGAAAAAGGACACACGGTGAATGAGAGAAGATGGATTGTGATCAGCCAAGTGATTCTACCCCCGAGGGGAGGCGATTTGTCCAAAATGTTAAATAAAGAGGAACTTAAATGGATCTGAGAACCGACAGCCTGAACTCGGGACTCAACCTACAGGAGGACTGGACTAATTTAATGTAATTTTATGTAACTTAGGTCAGCATAAAAGTCATTATCGCAATTCGGTTAATTGTATTTTGTAAGATAATCAAATGTTTTTTCCCCTCTTTCACTGTGTAAACCTGGTTAATCTGGATACATGTTGTCACTCACTCAATACGGCTGCCGCGATTGCCCTACACTTATTTCTATTATCGCATGTGGGTCCTTTCCAGCCTACCATGAGTGCCTTAAAATTCCCCCGTTGGCAGTACGCCACTGCAACTGCCAGGGAAGACACTCGGATGTCTTCCTTCTCCCCTTTTTTAACCGTGTAAACTTGGTCAATCTGGTTGCATGTTGTCACTTACCCAACATGGCCGCCGCGATTGTCCTACACCTATTTCTATTATGTCATGTGGGTCCTCTCTAGCCAACCACGAGTGTCTTAAATCCCCCGTCGGCATGTACGCCATTGCAACTGCCAGGGAAGACACTACAGTCCATTGATACGGTGAGCCCCCTTCGCGATCGATTACCGTCCGTATGAGTTCCCCATTACTGACTTGTTTTTACTGACCCGGCTTTCTCCGGCTCTCTTATTCAGGCTCATCTTTCCCCTCCAACGCGACCGAGTAATCTTGGCGAGTAAGATTCAATGTCGTCAATGCCTACCACTAACCATGTAAGTCTGTACATAGAGGCCACAATTTCCCCTTTTTCATACACAGGATGGCAGTCTTATCTTGACCCAAGCGTCGTAATTTTCAGACACATAACCGAGTGTGCCTACCGGTCTGTGTCAGCAAGACGTCCCCGATACGGGTAAGATATAGACCTAGTCCGACCCCGCTGATGCATGCGTGGGTTTCCCTTAGTAATAATTGTTTCTTCCACTCCAGATTGCTGTGGTACCCTACCTTCCTAAATACTCACCTGGCATAGACCTTCTGCGCTGTATCCATTGGTAAGCACTCTCAATGTGCGCGCGATCGTTGGTTCACATCGCGGCTGAAATCACTCCTTACTTCACCTTTTTAATCGTCGACTACCGGCAGGCACGTCGATCTTTAGTTTCACTTTACTGATAATCTGCACTACGATCCATGAGGCAATGACATCTTGGCTTGCAGCTACTTGTATGTCCTCCGCACTACCTCCATGCCCAGTAACTATCGTGGTCACACTGCTCGACTAATCCTTCTTCTGCACTCGCACTTTCTAAGTAATTTTTACCTGCTCCAACTGAGTCACAATTACTATGTGATTTCCTCACTATTGTCAAATCTACTAATGTGTGCTTTTGTATGCATTATTCCCCCTTCTCTCCTTTTAAGGCTACTGTTGCTTATACTATTTAGGCACTATTTTGTCCTGATGATGATCCCTCTGATTTCATAATGGGATCGAAACGTCGTCGACCTTTCTAAACACCATATACTGTGAATGTGGACTTCATGTGTTATGCTCGTAATGGTGTTAATTGAATTTCTGGTATTATTTAACTTACAGAAATCTGTAGCTTCTGCCTAAAAAACTTTGCTCTGTCTCTCGACTAAATCCTTCACCATGCCAATTTGTATACATATGGGTACAGGCTTGTGCCCTACTTCCAAGAATTGTTGAAGGTATATTTTTGTGTGAATTAATTTTATAGTAAAAAATGCCCCGGGTGTGCTTCAACGCCAGGAGACTGCGGGGCTGGTATGTTGCTGAGTATGCAGTGAGAAGGGTGAGAAAGTGAAAAGTTTAAAAGCTATACAGACGGTCCCAGCATCCGAGGGTTACTTACTTTTAATAAACTGGGCCTCTGTTAGCGAATAAAAAAGGCAGTTAGACGTGATATTGGAGTGAGAGTTATGACCTTCAACGTCTAGTGTGGTCTACATGTTTCAGCCAGTGCCTTTGTTTAAGCTGGCTTTCCTCAGGACCAATTATATGTGTGAAAAGGTGCAAATTAGATTAAATAATAAACTTAAACGTAAGTGGTTGTGTAGTTCCTTGACTATGTGTGGCGCTCGCTAAGGCGCTATAACTGTTAGAGGGGGATTCCCTCAAGCTTGACTACAGATAACACATAGGACAAAGACAAGATGCACATGGTAGAGTCATGTTAATATGCTATATTATTGCACTTTAAAATGCCGGCATATAAGGTGGTGAACGACCTATAATGGGCTAGAGTGATTCCATGCCAATAGCATGAAATGGGTGAGAATTCTAGATAAAACCGCTGGTGTTTGGTGGTGGGCTAAAGAGCATATTTTACAAGGTCGGCAGGTCATCAAATATACCAGGTTTGTGGAGTTGCAGTTTGTGAACTGTTGTTGGCTTGTAGCTACACTACTACCACCTTCTACAAGCCAACAGCAAGGAACTCCTTACTCAGGTTTGACAGTTTTCACCCCCGACACCTAAGGGAAAACTTGCCCTACGGGCAATTTTTACGCATTAGACGTAATTGTAGCAGCATCCAAGACTACAAATCACAATCCAATGATTTGATACACAAGCTCAAGGACAGTGGCTATCCTTCGAGGATAATAAACAAAACATGCAAAAGGGCAAGAAATCAGAATAGAGAAGCCCTTCTGGAAACATTTGAGAAACCGCAGGAAGAACCAACCGTAACATGTGTAACTACCTATAACACTGCGTCCAACCAGGTAGCCAACATCATCCAACGGAATTGGAAGATTATCAACTCAGGCACAAGGAATTGGGAAAAACCACGTTTTGCCTACAAAAGAGCCACCAACCTTAAAGACCAGCTGGTTAACACTAGACCACGGCAAAACACTCGCAGGAATGATAACACCATCCTTAATGCATGGGGCCTACCCAGAAATACTGGCCATCAACCCTGCAACAACTGCAGCGTGTGCCACCTGACATCCCCTTCCAAAACACTGAACCTGGAACCAGGTAAAATCTGGACTCAACAACAGTTCACAAACTGCAACTCCACAAACCTGGTATATTTGATGACCTGCCGATGTGGCCTAAGATACATCGGCATGACCACCCGGAAAGTCCGGACAAGAATGACGGAACACAGGAGCACAATAAGGTGTGGCAAGAGTATTAGCAAACTCACAGACCATTTCCTCCCCATAACCACACCCCCAATGACTTCTCCTGGACCGTCATTGAGAAATTTGATAACACTATCAATGAAAAACTCCTCTTACAAAAAGAACAAAGATGGATATATCGTTTATCCACACATACCAATTGGCCTTAATGATGCCATACCTTGGAACTCCTTAGCTGTGTAAATCTCTATTCTGCATAAAGACCAGATACCTGTGCCAGGGTACCTTTGCATGAGCGCCCCCGTCCAATCCTAATCTTCTTCCTGTATAGCACCTAACATAACTGTGAGATCCCTGTGCACACTTGTGCACTTATAAATTCACCCCCGTGCACTACTGGTGCACATTTGTGCACTTACAAATTCACCCCCGTGCACCACTGGTTCACTGTCCCAACTTGCCACTACGCTGACATATTTGTTTAAATTCTCTCTTTGTTTAATCACTCCGGAACAGACTAACAGACTTGCCCCTGAAAGCATGCACACTCGCGCATGCCCACATCACTGTTCCCAGCCAGTATCCCAAACCGGTACTAGCACGCATGCGCTACACATTAGCGCATGAGCAACCCGCGCGCCGCACTTCAACACATGCGCAAATCGCGCTCTACTCTCTAGCGCATGGGCACAACAGGGAAGCAATGACATGGCGATTAGCGCGCACCCCCCCCCCTCTCTTTCTACCTCATACAGGTGAAACCAATCAAACAGAATGTATAAAACAGAGACCGACGGCCCCCTCCTCCATTACGGGCGCCGCGGAAGGACGAATAGGTCCAAGGAGGAACCAGATCGAAATACTCGTGAGTAGAACTACGACGACAACTGGGGTAAGCCACCACTCTTTTTCCCTACAGGTTGGATACTTTTTGACCATTCTCTCATCCACACAGGGTCTCTTTCTCTGCCAGGCGACCCTTGAAGCTTTTTACAAGACAAAACAGAGTGAGGACCTAACACTATACTTACCTGTACCTCACCTTGTAAAATACGCTCTTTAGCCCACCACCAAACACCAGCGGTTTTATCTAGAATTCTCACCCATTTCATGCTATTGGCATGGAATCACTCTAGCCCATTATAGGTCGTTCACCACCTTATATGCCGGCATTTTAAAGTGCAATAATATAGCATATTAACATGACTCTACCATGTACGTCTTGTCTTTGTCCTATGTGTTATCTGTAGTCAAGCTTGAGGGAATCCCCCTCTAACAGTTATAGCGCCTTAGCGAGCGCCACACAGTCAAGGAACTACACAACCACTTAAGTTTAAGTTTATTATTTAATCTAATTTGCACCTTTTCACACATATAATTGGTCCTGAGGAAAGCCAGCTTAAACAAAGGCACTGGCTGAAACATGTAGACCACAATAGACGTTGGAGGTCATAACTCACACTCCAATATCACGTCTAACTGCCTTTTTTATTCGCTAACAGAGGCCCAGTTTATTAAAAGTAAGTAACCCTCGGGTGCTGGGACCGTCTGTATAGCTTTTAAACCTTTCACTTTCTCACCCTTCTCACTGCATACTCAGCAACATACCAGCTCCGCAGTCTCCTGGCGTTGAAGCACACCCGGGGCACATTCGGTGCCACTGTGGTGGGCCCGATGATGAAGCATGCCACCGACTAGGTCGGTGGGTGAGGGCTTTATGAGGAAAACAATGTTTTTCCCTGCATGTTGACGTACCTACCTGAGTATTCCTAAATTTCTTAATTCTTCCTCCAGCTAGTCCTTATTGATAATTACATATAAATCTGGGGATACGGTCTAGCCTATCTAGTCCTCTCTCTCCCATTGATCTGAGCATTACTAAGCAGCGCGCAGCTGCGAGAGCCCTATCTACCAACATGGCCGGAAATATTGGCCTCACATTCACCGCCGAGGATGTCAGTGAAATACTATCTGACCCCTCACTCCTGGCAGACTTTAACATCCCTGCTACAGTAGCCCAATCTTCCGATTGGGACTCACTGACGGAAAAGAAAAGGAACAGGATCCGGACTGTTCTGCATGGTGTTATACTGGCACAATATCTACGCACCAACACAGCTCCCACCGGCCTACTGGTCACGAACGCCCCCAGGATCTTCCTGGACGACGCAGCATTCCGCAAGGACTGGGCCCAGATCGCCTGGCACTGCACCAGGGACTGGCTAATCCTAATCATAAAAACTGCTAAACGTCTATCAGATGCCATCATGATAGAGATCCAAGCGACAGAGTCACACTTCAAAACCACGCTGACAGGTTACAAGAAAAAACTTGATGATCAAAATCGAGAAATAGCGGAGTACAAAGACTACTTATCCCAGACCAAATTGAAGAGTTTGAGAAAGATCTTAAAAGATTCAGTTACTCCAAAATCTACCCATACTCTGATGAGGACTACACTCCCCCCAAAAAAGCCTCTGAGAACTCGGACAACAGCTCTAATTCAAGCTTCTCCAGCAACTCGAGTGCAGATTCTAACAAATCCAGAGGTAGAGGTCGACGAGGACAGCACTGGCCACAACCATGGCAAGTACCTCAAAACTATAACTATGGCCCACCGCCACCCCATTTCGGCCACCCACCGCCGCCATATTTCGGTTACCCCCAAATGTACCCCCCAGGAAACTTGCCGTTCTTCCAAGGAAATCAGAACCAACGATATCCTTTTTTATCCCAGGGCAGGAGGGGACGGGGCAAGAGGCGGAACCCGGGACATGTCCAATGGGCACCGGAAGAAGAGCCAGTGAGCTCCAACACCAGAAACAAAACAAGGGAACAACCGGGAACAAGCAAGTAAGTCCTACAAACCCACTTGTATTCAACTTGTCTGATACGCAATTAACAGCGGAAGAAACAGATGTTCTTAACAAAGGACTCTCGTTCGTCCCCACCGCCAGACTTGACAAGTTTAAATTACACTTAGAACTCGCCGAGTTCTTCAGAAAACTCAAACTCAAAGCGTTCTTTGAGAAAAAAGACAACACTAATACTGAGAGGGAAGACACCCCAAACGAAACTGGACTTAGACTGAAATCCACCTTCACTCCTCCACCTGGGAGTATCCCGGTTGAGATTCTGACGTTCGAACAGGCAGTATACACAGAAGTGGAACAACTCCAACTAAAAGAGACATTTAACAACCTGTCTAATAAAGAAAGGAGCACTATCCAACGCCTGCAAAATAACCCCACCCTCATCATAAAACCAGCGGACAAAGGGGGTGGCATAGTCCTCATGAACAAAACCGACTATGACCAGGAATGCAAGAGGCTCCTTAGTGACAACAGGAACTACAAACGCCTCAACAAGGACCCCACTGAACAGCTACAAAACACGATCAATCTCCTGATCAAAAACGCAAAAGACAGTGATCAGATCTCTAAACAAGAGGCAGACTATCTATGCCCGGTGGATGTAAAGACCCCATATTTTTACACAGTACCAAAGATACACAAGGGCATCACTCCACCACCCGGCAGACCCATTGTGTCTGGAATAAAGTCTCTACTAGAACCCCTGTCGCGTTTTTGTGACTTCTTCCTAAACCCTCTGGTTCAAAAAACTCCCTCCTACATCAAGGATACAAAACATCTTTTGAGTGTAATTCAGGACATCCGCTTTGATCCTACAACTGACCTTCTAGTGGGACTAGACATAGAGAGTCTATATACCAGCTTACCACAGGACGCTACGCTGGAGGTACTACATGACGTCCTAATGGCTAGCCCCTAGGAACATAACACCCCCCGCAGTTTCATCTTGAACTGCGCCACTCTAGCCCTCAAGGAGAACTACTTCGAATACGAGGGAGCCTACTACCTACAGACCAATGGAACATCCATGGGCAGCGTTTTCGCCCCGAGCGTGGCAGGTCTGTACGTGGCAAACTTTGAATACATATACATACAACAACCAACCAACCCCTTTTCCGCCAACATAAGAATGTAGCGTCGCTACATTGATGACATCCTCCTGATATGGAAAGGTACCCAAGAACAACTGGACAACTTTATGATCGGGATCAATCACCAAGATTCCTACCTGCGCTTCACAAGCACCAGCAGTTCCACTGAACTAGCTTTCCTTGACCTGACCATCAAACCAGAGAATAAAGACCTCACTACTACCACCTTCTACAAGCCAACAGCAAGGAACTCCTTACTCAGGTTTGACAGTTTTCACTCCCGACACCTAAGGGAAAACTTGCCCTACAGGCAATTTTTACGCATTAGACGTAATTGTAGCAGCATCCAAGACTACAAATCACAATCCAATGATTTGATACACAAGCTCAAGGACCGTGGCTATCCTTCGAGGATAATAAACAAAACATGCAAAAGGGGAAGAAATCAGAATAGAGAAGCCCTTCTGGAAACATTTGAGAAACCGCAGGAAGAACCAACCTTAACATGTGTAACTACCTATAACACTGCGTCCAACCAGGTAGCCAACATCATTCAACGGAATTGGAAGATTATCAACTCAGGCACAAGGAATTGGGAAAAACCACGTTTTGCCTACAAAAGAGCCACCAACCTTAAAGACCAGCTGGTTAACACTAGACCACGGCAAAACACTCGCAGGAATGATAACACCATCCTTAATGCATGGGGCCTACCCAGAATTACTGGCCATCAACCCTGCAACAACTGCAGCGTGTGCCACCTGACATCCCCTTCCAAAACACTGAACCTGGAACCAGGTAAAATCTGGACTCAACAACAGTTCACAAACTGCAACTCCACAAACCTGGTATATTTGATGACCTGCCGATGTGGCCTAAGATACATCGGCATGACCACCCGGAAAGTCCGGACAAGTATGACGGAACACAGGAGCACAATAAGGTGTGGCAAGAGTATTAGCAAACTCACAGACCATTTCCTCACCCATAACCACACCCCCAATGACTTCTGCTGGACCGTCATTGAGAAATTTGATAACACTATCAATGAAAAACTCCTCTTACAAAAAGAACAAAGATGGATATATCGTTTATCAACACATACCAATGGCCTTAATGATGCCATACCTTGGAACTCCTTATCTGTGTAAATCTCTATTCTGCATAAAGACCAGATACTTGTGCCAGGGTACCTTTGCATGAGCGCCCCGTCCAATCCCAATCTTCTTCCTGTATAGCACCTAACATAACTGTGAGATCCCTGTGCACACTTGTGCACTTATAAATTCACCCCGTGCACTACTGGTGCACATTTGTGCACTTACAAATTCACCCCCGTGCACCACTGGTTCACTGTCCCAACTTGCCACTACGCTGACATATTTGTTTAAATTCTCTCTTTGTTTAATCACTCCGGAACAGACTAGCAGACTTGCCCCTGAAAGCATGCACACTCGCGCATGTCCACATCACTGTTCCCAGCCAGTATCCCAAGCCGGTACTAGCACGCATACGCTACACATTAACGCATGCGCAACCCGCGCGCCGCACTTCAACGCATGAGCGAATCTCGCCCTACTCTCTAGCGCATGGGCACAACAGGGAAGCAATGACATGGCGATTAGCGCACACCCCTCCCTCTCTTTCTACCTCATACAGGTAAAACCAATCAAACAGAATGTATAAAACAGAGACCGACGGCCCCCTCCTCCATAACGGGCGCCGCGGAAGGACGAATAGGTCCAAGGAGGAACCAGATCGAAATACTCGTGAGTAGAACTACAACGACAACTGGGGTAAGCCACCACTCTTTTTCCCTACAGGTTGGCTACTTTTTGACCATTCTCTCATCTACACAGGGTCTCTTTCTCTGCCAGGCGACCCTTGAAGCTTTTTACAAGACAAAACAGAGTGAGGACCTAACACTATACTTACCTGTACCTCACCTTGTAAAATACGCTCTTTAGCCCACCACCAAACACCAGCGGTTTTATCTAGAATTCTCACCCATTTCATGCTATTGGCATGGAATCACTCTAGCCCATTATAGGTCGTTCACCACCTTATATGCCGGCATTTTAAAGTGCAATAATATAGCATATTAACATGACTCTACCATGTACGTCTTGTCTTTGTCCTATGTGTTATCTGTAGTCAAGCTTGAGGGAATCCCCCTCTAACAGTTATAGCGCCTTAGCGAGCGCCATACATAGTCAAGGAACTACACAACCACTTAAGTTTAAGTTTAATATTTAATCTAATTTGCACCTTTTCACACATATAATTGGTCCTGAGGAAAGCCAGCCTAAACAAAGGCACTGGCTGAAACATGTAGACCACACTAGACGTTGGAGGTCATAACTCACACTCCAATATCACGTCTAACTGCCTTTTTTATTCGCTAACAGAGGCCCAGTTTATTAAAAGTAAGTAACCCTTGGGTGCTGGGACCGTCTGTATAGCTTTTAAACCTTTCACTTTCTCACCCTTCTCACTGCATACTCAGCAACATACCAGCTCCGCAGTCTCCTGGCGTTGAAGCACACCCGGGGCACATTCGGTGCCACTGTGGTGGGCCCGATGATGAAGCATGCCACCGACTAGGTCGGTGGGTGAGGGCTTTATGAGGAAAACAATGTTTTTCCCTGCATGTTGACGTACCTACCTGAGTCTTCCTAAATTTCTTAATTCTTCCTCCAGCTAGTCTTATTGATAATTACATATAAATCTGGGGATATGGTCTAGCCTATCTAGTCCTCTCTCTCCCATTGATCTGAGCACTCTATACAGGGGCTCACAAGGGTGACCCAGTAACCAATCTGGTATGTACCTAAAGTACATGATATCAATTTAGAGAGAGAACAGCTGGGCCGTGGGTCTGATTGGCAGGCCCACAGCCACACTAAAGTCGAAAAACCAGAGAATCACAGCAAAAAGTGGGGGTAAGCATAGGAAGCAGACCCTACTATCCTACACCCCCCCACCCCCCAAACGCAGGGACATTAAACTAACCTTGACAAGTTGAGTCTTCATGTTCTAAGAGGAAATATCTGGAGAGTCCATCTGCATTGGCATGGTTACTCCCAGGTCTATGTTCCACTGTAAAGTCCATACCCTGTAGGGAAATGGACCACCTGAGCAATTTGAGCATTTCACCTTTCATCTGTTTTAGCCATAAGAGGGGTTTATGGTCTGTCTGAACTTTGAAGTGAGTACCAAACAAGTATGGCCTCCGCTTCTTCAGGGCCTAAACCACAGCAAAGGCCTCCCTCTCAATAGCTGACCAACGTTTCTCTCTAGGGGTCAGCCATCTGCTTATAAAAGCTACTGGCTGGTCCTGACCATCTTTATTCAATTGTGAAAGCACAGCACCTATCCCCAACTCAGAAGCATCTGTTTGAACAATTAATTATTTGGAGTAGTCTGGACTTTGCAGAATAGGAGCAGTGCACGTGGCCTGCTTCAGGTCATCAAATGCCTTTTGACAGCTGACTGTCCACTGAACTTTCTTTGGCATTTTCTTGGAAGTTAAGTCATTAAGGGGTGTCACTTTTGGAACCATACCCCTTGACAAATTTCCTGTAATACCCAGTCAGGCCCAAGAAAGCTCTGACCTGAGTCTGGGTGGTTGGAGCAGTCCAGTCCAATACGATCTGGATCTTGCTCTGCAATGGTTGAACCTGGCCTCCACCTACAAGGTGGCCCAGGTATACAACCTGACTCTGCCCTATCTGGCACTTGGTAGCCTTGATAGTTAGGCCTGACTTTTGCAGGGCCTCCAAAACATTCTTCAGGTGGATCAGGTGATCTTCCCAAGTGGAGCTAAAGACAGCAATATCATCAAGATAAGATGCACAGTAGTCATCCAGACGTTCTAGGAGATATCCGGCACCTCGTGGAGACGACTTACTGACAGCTCTATAACGTGGCCCTTATCAAGGTGGCACACGTTCTTGAAAGACTGCCACACTCTACAGGCAGGACAGATTTATGCAACTGACTGACTGCCCTGACTAAGTTCTAAGAACGAAACGCGTTGGCTGTTGCTTTTATATTCTGGAATTATATTAAATAAAGACTTTTGCAACGAAGAAACTGATTGAGCTTCTTTATTATCGCCTGGATATCCTGGTAGTGCACAACTCCATCAACGTCAGTGACTTTCTTCCCATCCCCTTGGGTTGCACCCCGCAACGGTGGGTGCAGGAGTTATGTTTGCACACTAACAGCTTATAAGTACTTTTTTGACACTTGCGGAAATAATCAGGAGTTGGTGCGGCATCTAGAGTCCACCGTTGGCATTCTGTACTTGTTACTGTCATCCAGACCTGAGAGGACTTTATTCACCAACCGTTGGAATGTGGCAGGTGCTTTTTTCAGACCAAAGGGCATGAACACAAACTGATAATGTCCACCAGGGGTTGAAAATGCTGTCTTTGGCTTTGCATCATCAGCTAGTCTGATCTGCCAGTAGCCAGCTGTCAGGTCAAATGTGCTCAAAAACTTGGCAGATGCCAATCTGTCAATGAGCTCATCTGCCCAGGGTATTGGATGGGCATCTGTCCTAGTGACAGCATTGAGACCTCTGTAACCCACGCACAACCTCATCTCTCTCACCATCTTGGGTGTGAGGTTTAGGCACCAGGACTACTGGACTGGCCCAAGGGCTCTCCCAGGGCTCAATGACTCCCAATTCCAACATCATTTGGATCTCTATCCTGATACAGTCCATGACATGATCAGGTTGCCTGTAAATCTTACTTTTAACAGGCAGACTGTCCCCAGTGTCCACTTCATGAGTTCACCAGGTAATCTGACTTGGAGTCAGTGAAAACATATGTCTGTAGGTCTTCAGAACTTGTCTGCAGTCCTGCTGCTGTTGGTTTGCCTGCCAAGGCTACACCATCAACTGAACCATCATCAGGGTTCTGAGAGAGCAGGTCCGGGAGAGGGTCACTCTCTTCCTCCTGTCCTTCATCAGTAGCCATGAGCAAGCCCATGTCTGCCCTGTCAACATATGGTTTAAGTCTGTTGACATGAAGCACCCTGTGGAGGTTCTTGGGAGTTCCAAGGTCCACCAAATAGGTGACTTCTCCCTTCTGTTCAACAATAGTGTGGGGTCCACTCCACTTGTCTTGGAGAGCTGCTGGGGCCACAGGCTCCAACACCCACACTTTCTGTCCTGGTTGGTAAACAGTCAGCACAGCCTTTCGGTCATGCCAGGCCTTTTGCAATTCCCACCAGACCAGACAAAGGGGTCATCCTACAGGATGCCAAACAGAAGTTCAAAAGGGCTGTAGCCAACCCCCTTCTGTGGGACCTCTCTATAAGCAAACAAAAGGCAGCTCCGCCTGAGCTTTTCAGGGAGACCCTTAATCATGCCCTTTAAGGTCTTGTTGAATCTCTCAACTATACCATTGCACTGTGGGTGATAGGGTGTGGTGAACTTTTAGTTCACTCCACACACCTTCCACATTGCAGTCAGGTATCCGGACATAAAGTTTGCACCTCTGTCTCAGACACCCTCCTTAGGAAAACCCACTCTTGAGAAAACTCCCAGGAGGGTTCTTGCCACAACAGGGTTGTGGTCCTAAGTGGAATGGCTTCCGGGTATCTGGTGGCATGATCCACTACCACCAGAATAAATCTGTGTCCATTGGTCCAACAATTTCAATCCCTACACGTTCAAAGGGAACCCCCACCACAGGTAGTGGTATAAGGGAGCGGGGGGGGCCTTTGTAGTGTCACCTGATTTGCCACTGGGCAGGTGACATAGGAGCGACAAAATTCCTTGGTGTCTTCTGACATGTGAGGCCAGTGAAAGTGAGGGACAAGCCTGCCCCACATCTTCTTCTGGCTAAGATGTCCTGCACGGGGAATATCATGGACTAGTGTTAAAAGGAAGCCCCTGAATGCCAAAGGTATGACCAACCTTCTGGTAGCACCAGGCTTGGGGTCTCTAGCCTCTGAATACAGGAGCTCTTCATCCCAATAAGTCGTATGGGTATCACGAGCATTCTCTGCAGCCTCAGCAGCAGCTTGCTGTCTGAGGGGTTCAAGAAAAGGGCAGTCTAACTGTGCCTGCCGCAGATCTGCCCTGGAAGGCCCCCGTCCAAGAAACTCAACCAGATCAGGCTCAAGTTCATCTAGGGCAGTTCCTTCCTAGGTCTCACAATCAGCTTCCTCAGAAGGCTGATCCTCTTCCAGGGGTAAGGGGGAAGGAACTGCCTTAACCCTACTGCTTCTCCTCCTGGTAGGCAACTGGTCCATTGTTCCAGAATCCAGTGCCTGTTCAGTGTTGCAATTTCTGACCTGTAACCTAGTCATAGCAAGGACATGTGATGATATTCCTAACATCTCTGCGTGGGTCCTATACTCCACTTCAGCCCAAGCTGAAGTCTCCAGGTCATTTCCAAGCAAACATTCCACAGGGAGGTCTGAGCTAACCACAACCTTCTTGTGGCCAGTTACCCCTCCCCAGGAGAAATTAACAATTGCCATACTGTGAGTGGTAGTGACTTAGCTAGTATTGGTCAATAGGTAATTTTCACCTAGTATGATCTGTCCAGGGTCTACAAAGCCAGGCGTCACCATTGTGACACTAGCACATGTGTCCCTGTAGGCCTGAGCCACTTTATCATTAATTACAGGAGTTTGTCTGTACTTGCCCAAGTTATTGGGACTCACAGTAGAGGACATAATTATGTCCCCATCACAGATCAAAACAGCATGAGTTGGTATTACGACTAGGCCAGAATCCATCTCACTTCCCAGGGTTAAACCTACTACACGCTTCTGTTGAGAACCACCACTTGGAGCTGAACTAGGGGGAACAGCTGCCTTAGGGGCAATGGTGGCTGGAGCTGCCTCCTTCTTAGTGCAATCACTGGTCCAATGAGTATTTACTTTACAAAACTTGCACCATGGTTTCTTTGGGCCTTCTTTCTTCTTAGATTGTTGGGAACCCCCCATCATTAGAAGCTTTTTGGGGACCTTGAGAAGACTTCTGGTCTTTTGCTTTCTCCCCACCCTTTTGGTCTTGCTTCTTCTGATCACCACCTTGGTTCTGTACCTTCTGCTTCACCCTGGTTCTGCCCCATTTGTCTGCCTTCTTACCCAATTCTTGTGGAGAGGTCAGATCAGAGTCAACCAAGTGCTGATGCAATAACTGGTTTTGACAGTTAAGAATCTTTTCTCTCATAATAAGGTTATACAATCCTGTATAGTCACTTACTTTACTGCCCAGTAACCAGCCTTCCAGAGCCCTAGTAGCACAATCTACAAAATCAGTCCAGTCCTGAGTCTTTGTCTTTTGGGTATCTCTGGACAGCAACCTGTACTGCTCAGTGGTTAGGCCAAACCCATCTATCAGAGCACTCTTCAGGACATAGTAGTTGTCAGCATCCTCTTCTCTAACAATGAGGAGCTTGTCTCTTTCTTTGTCTGCAAAGGAGAGCCACAAGATTGCTGCCCACTGACTTTGGGGTACCTGCTGTACTTTGCAAGCCCTCTCCAAAGCAGTTATCAATTTGTGGATGTCATCCCCAATCTGAAAAAGAGGGACAATCTTGTTCAGGTTTCTATGGTCATGAGACCTTTCCCTACCACTAGGTAGCCCACACTATTTCGTCTCTCTTTCAAGAGCTTGGGTCTCTTTTGCAAGGGAAACATCTTGCCTCTTGATCCTTAGGTTAACCGCTTTCATTCTAGCTTTATGCTCTCTTCTCTGAGGGGAAGTCATCCTCCTCGGAGCAGAGGCATTGGACCCTACTGATGAGTGATTGCTCAGAACCACTGGAAAGTGATCCATGCCTTCTGTTCCCACCATTAGGCCTACTTGGAAGGTTAGAGGGGGGCGATCAGATAGTCCTGTGTTTCCCAGGTTAGGTTCATCAACCTCATCCTGGTCAGCATCCACATCTTCGTCAGAGACCACCGGGTCCTCCCATAAAGGATTCTCTTCTGTTGAGGGATGGCCCCGCTCTCTACTACCTTGGCTACCTGGGTCTGATGCATTCTCTACATCATGAGCCACTAAGATATCTACCAGGTGGTTAAAGGTTGGACTCTGTCCTTGTCTTAACTTTCTGACCACGCACAAGCTTCTCAGTTCCTGAAAAGAGAATGTGTCATACTTAGAAGGCAACCTTTGGTTGTCTTCTAGCAGAGGTACACTAGGCCCTGCTTCCAAGGACATGGCTAGTGTGGTGTGGTGTGTGCACCTACATACACTACTTGTTTACTACTAGAACCGCTCTAGGAGTTGTAGTCAGGGTGTGCTAAGCCCTTAAAACCTACAATTGCTAAGTTCAGTAGAACTTATATATATAAGACTTGATTTATATGTACCTACAGGTACCTTTATATGATCTTTCAGATGATATCTCAAGATTATTTGGTGAAACAATGCAAGCTAAGCTCTTATCCCATCCACTGCACACCAATGTGAGAAGTTAGCTTGGCATATGATGTCCACTAGTCCTAGTGGGCACCTTGCACTAGTCTAATCGACCCTTATTGATGGTGGTTGTAAAGTCAACATTAGAGAAAGCTATCCTAGCGGTAGCAAGACCAGCAGTCATCAGGCTGGTAGCGTGAACCAGCAGTCATCAGGCTAAGACTTCAGTAGGCGAGTTATGCAAGTTGTTTTACCAATTATAATCCCTTGAATACCAAATAAAAGGACACCACACAAGGTGTATATCAAATATATATGTACTTAATCTAAACACAACCCCTCTGCACTCTTTATGATGACAGAGGTAAAAATACAATACAAGTCACACAATTAATATACAATAAGTTGCAAAGTATCTGTTATGCCCTAGGGGCCTCACAAACCATATACTAAGTAAGTGGTATAAGAACCACAAGAGAATTAGAAACCAGGCCTGGGGCCTGTGGAATCGCTGGGGCTACTCTACACGACCAAAGGTTAGGAAGGAGGAGGCCCACGGGAGACTCGTGCAGTGTCTAAACACAGGCATGGGTTACCATTGACTTTCTATGGAGATCGTAAAAGTTACAAATATACAATTTAAGGACACTTACGGATGGACTAGGATGGAACCCTTTTAAAGTAGGACACTTCGAGAGTCAAGACCCACGGCAGCACCGAAGTACTCGTGTTACCTCACACAGGGAAGCTGGGTGCATAGGTGTCTTTTCGTGTCTCGTCGTCATTTTCTATGGAGAGCTGCAAAGAAGTGCTGCAGGCGACCAGAGGAAAAGTGTCCAGGTGGATCCAAGGGTGGATCAAAGATCTGAAGAACCTAAAAGCAGAAGAGACAGAGTCTGGGTCACTAGCCAGTGATCAGGAAGGAACCAGGCGATGTTGGGTGAGTTCAGGTGAAGTAGTCGAAATTGTCTCTTCAGCCACGAGGTCCAGGAGGCATCGACAATGACCAGGCGCTGGATTCAAGCTGTCCCACGATGGATCTAGTTGACTGCGGTGTCGATATACTGATTGCACCCAACAAGCCTTGGCAACCGCAACCCACGCAGGAGGTCGAGATGGGCTCTGTTGCAGACCAGCAAGGTCTGTGACGCTTCTCCTTTGCAGGGAGGCTGGAGCAAGCCTAGAGCAACAAGGAAAGAAAGTTTGTTGTAAAGGAAGGTCTTCAGGGGGCTCACTAGCCAACGGGCAAGTAACCGGGAAGACGCATCGAGCTCAAATGCAAGAGGGGGGCCCACGGAACAGTCGCGGAGTGTGGGGGCCTGGGCTTCGGTGCAAATGGTGCTCGGGTTTCAAGCACCCCAAAGAACAACTTCGAGATACCTAGTTGAGGGAGTGCAGCTTGCAAAGTGCAGGATGTCCAAGAGTTCCGCTTCCACGTCTCTTGTGTCTGCCACGTGTCTCAGCTTTGCTGTGGATGTGGGTCGGGTCAGAGATGTCTGGAAGTCCGTGTCCTGTGTCGCAGATTCTTCGGGATCCAGCTGGAGCCTCGAAAATGCAGACCGGCAAAGTTGCTGTTGGTGCCTGTTTGAACAGGTGGTCACTTCTTGACCACAAGGGAGATATCTTCCGTCTTCCAGTCAGATTGGAACGTCGAAGGTCCAGGATATGTCTTTCAAAGATTCGTCCACAGGGTAATCTAAAGTCCTAGGGACACAGCTCCTATACTTACACTAAGGATGGAGGCTGGACTACCTGGCTATGTCCCTCCTATGGGTGGACCTGAGAAGGGGGTGGTTACACCCCTTTCTCTTTGTTTTTTTGTTCATTCCCTTATGTTTGGTCTTCATCGATTTTTTTTTAATGTTTCAACAACTCTCTTAGATTCTCAGAACGGGTGTGTGCAAATATTGGTGGGCCCATCAAAATGCCTTTAAAATCTTGCTCGTTCTCAACCAATTCCCATCTTTTGCAAATTATAGCTTTTATTTTCGAAGATTGTGCCGAATGTTTTAGCACAAATACTTCTCTTTTTGTTGTTTGTCTGATTTGCTTTCTCAGTAAGTCTTCTCCGTTTCTAGTTGAGACTAGATGTTCTGCTTCCTCCAATGTAGAATTGGGATATCCTCTTTGTTGATGCCTTTCGATTTAATAATCACGGGTGTCACACATGATCAGGTAACCATTTTATGCACTCTGCTTAGGTTAAAACCTTTATTTTGCATCCAGAGGAATACCAGGACCTAACACTGAGCTTTCTTTACATTTTCTTTGGGTCTTTCACATTTTTCACATCAAAGCTCTCAGCATTTATTTGAAACAACATGATTTACTGACAATACTAAGCATATTATTTTGTGTTGTAGACCTAGACGTGAATTACTTCGGAACCTTCTGCATTCAACTATGTTTCATTTTGTGATTTGTTATTCCCCTGACGAAGGGTTCAATTTTGAACCCGAAATGCATTGGGAAAAGGAAAATTTATTGTTTGCAGTTTGTTGATATGCTGTTATTTGAAAAAAAAATTGGAATGTTTATCCGATGTCCATCAGATGGTATATTTTGTTAAACGAATGAACTTTGCAATTTAAAGAGTGAGAATATATCACACTTTACATAAAAGATAAAATATATGAAGAAATTTCATTTCGAGTACGTTTGCTAATATTTCATGAAGTGAAGAAAGTAAAACAGTAGAATATTCATTAGGCCTGAATTAGGGCCTGTGCAGTTGAGCGACACGTAGTCTTTGCTTGGCAAAAACTCATTACTTTAACAGTATTACCCTTGGGGAGAAGGGTACTCTTCCTAATATTTGTGTCCGCACGCAAGAAACCTATAACATTCATTACTTACAAGAGTCACAAAAGTCTATCGCGATTACTTGAGGAGTGCTAATCGATCCATCCAATTACCATAACTAGACACCATGCCAGGCTGCCATACACAGGCGGCACATAACAACCCCTATCACATAGGGATATACACAAGAGTGCACACCACATACCAGCATAACATACAGGCCACCTTACATGAAAGTTGGCACTGCCTCGCCATTCGTTCCACAGTAACACCACTAAATTGGGACGAGGGAGACCATATGACACTATGTTATCCAACCTCATGTGAGGATGTAAAATGAACGTGTTACATCTTCTTGTATTACTGTCACTGATATAGATGTGATGTATTTAATCAAAGAAAATGCCAATAAAATGATTGTTTAAAATAAAAAAAATAAAAAGAAGTGAGCGCCCCGCTTGTGCCCAAAGCTAATTTGTCCAGCACTGCTTAGTGCTCTTGTGCGCAGTCCTCCGGGCCATGACAGAGGTGTTTGTTCTTCCTCACATTCTGCTAAGATTCTGATCCACGGGGAGATCCAGTGCCAGACAGGGAGGTAGTCTCTTCAGGTAGGCCTAGGGCACAACGGGCGTTCCCTAAAGTCTTGAGTTGGTGGAGCTGCCCCTCCCAACGGAAGACCAATCTGAAGGGGCCTCCCTAGCCACAGGACACTTCTTTGGAGTGTAGGAAGCTTGTGATTGGTTTGAACTCTCTGCTGCATTGGAGGGAGACATCTTGATAGA
Organism: Lissotriton vulgaris; assembly: GCF_964263255.1. NCBI lineage: Eukaryota > Metazoa > Chordata > Amphibia > Caudata > Salamandridae > Lissotriton > Lissotriton vulgaris. The sequence continues at coordinate 1,701,325,040 of NC_141687.1, forward strand.
AACTAATCGCCTAGCCCCGGAAGTGGACTGACTGTTTTCAATATATCCTCCTTTATTTGGAAGTTGTGCAAACAAGCCAAAATGTCCAGTTGCCTAGTTGTGGGACCCCCAGGACGTCTGACCTTGATGTGTTTTATCTAGGAACCCGATTCACTATTGTGACTTTATGCCCCTGTATGGCTATAATCAATAATATCCCTATAATGGCATAGGAATCAGATCCATATTTCAGTAAATCGTCCTTGCAGCCCAAGGCATGGCAAAAGCTACTTCCTTAGATTCCTAGAAAGCACAACGAGTTCTTTAAACACACCAAACCTCCAGCAACCTGGGAAATCCCTGCTTGCTTTGTTTTGATTTGTAATAGAACTCCTGCGAGCACTGTAAGAACGGCCAGTTCTTAGTGACATCTTTATTGACATCTTATGTCCAAACCTTACGTCAAACTCGGCACCTTTCAGGTATAAATATACCAACCTTACCGTAAGCAAACACACAGTGGTGGTTTCGGAGCACAGCAGCTAATCTACTTGCCGAGAGCCCAGCAGATGCGGAGAGCCCACGGACGCTGCCCCTCCTCTTTGACGCGCTGAGAAAGACGCTGTCTTTTCTCCTGCCGAGAAAATCCAGCTCCAGCGTTTCCAGCCTACCCTTGCGGGTGACTGGGATATCGAGTCCTGAGAGAGTGATACCAGACCTCCTACATTCTATTCCCAAGGTACAGTGCTGACTAAACCCTTAGAGAGAATTCTTGAACAGATCCTTGGCAACAAACCTACTTAACTTAAACTGCTACTTACTTACTCCTTCCCAAGTATTAGACTTAGGTCAGGTACACCGGGGTAGGCGTATTTTAGAAGCACCAGTTGAGCACGTTAGCCTATGTATATATGTATATATATTTTATCCATTTTAAAGTGTCTTATGGCTAAGAAACCATATCAATGCTTTTACAGTATTATTTCATAATACTCCTTTTACTGTACGTACTTTACTTTACATTAAGTATTGCAATTGTGGCAATTCATTTCTCTTGCATGATAAGGTAGACTGCTCAATAAATAATACCTTTTATTGAAAACGCCCGTCTCTCTATTCTCTGCACCCTGGTGAAACTAAGTACGCACATCTGACTGAGTGAAATAACTGTCTATTGTTTCACACGACTCTAGAGATTGACTCTTATTCTGAGGGAGCAAAGTTGTCATGTTTATGCGGTTGTCGGAAGCTGAATCCCTTCTTGTCTGAGCCAGGGAAGCTGATCACTTCCTATTCAGTCAAGAAAGTTTCCAGTGACCTCTGAGCTAGCTGGCGCAAACCTAAATTAAGTCTAACATAGTCAGTAGAGACCTAGAAGACCTTAGTCGTACGTCTACACTGCTGTTTATATTATTCCAATGCGCAGGGCCTATAGGGAAAATCGGAACTACACTACATGGCGCCCAACGTTTGGTAAGGCGATAAAACTAACGCAAGACGTTAGAGTAACTCAGTCGTGCTTTTTCACACAAACCATTTCTCCCGTAAATACTCCAATAGACGTCTGGAGTGGGTGAAAGGTTAAAATCCGCCGGAACTTAGTAGGAAGAGATTCCTATGCAGAGTTTTTGGTTTAGTCAACGTTGAAGGATATAGTGTTTTAAAATATTGTGCACCTAATCTTTTGTTCCTTGAAACCTGATCTGCAACACAAAAACCTTTCTGTCAGTAAAAATGCCCGATAGTGAAGACGAAAGGGAAGCAGCTAGATTAGCAGCCCAACTAATGGAGGATGACAAGTCTCCTACAGAATGACCGGAATGCTATCCTCATTCCGGTCAACATAAGAAAATCTATAACTTTAAAACTTATAGAAAACGGACTGACATCACGAGGTGGTACAGTCATTTTCGTGATAGAGGCACACGAATATCGCCAGACAGAGGTTTTCTTTACATAGATAAACTTTCCAGCGGCAAACGCTACAACACACGAATTCCACTATTGCAAAATGGAGGAACCACCGGAAGAACATACACCTTTGGAGGATATTGAAATACCACTAAATTACCAAGAGCACCTGCTCTGGTTTAAAGGCGCCCTAAAACATAATGATCACATCACCAGGCTCGGTCCACTAGATTGACCAGGAGCAATGTGGCCAGTTCTAGCCAGCTACACACCACATCCTGACATCGAAAAAATGTCAGACAAAGAACTTTTAGCACAGCTAAAATTACTAATTAAAATTCACAGACAGTTAGTCCAATATGTAATGCGGACTGCAACAGTCCAACCAGCTGTTAATATTCCACAGCTGACCCCTCATCAGGGGAACACAAATAAAATTACACCACAGAACATACAATCATGTCTGGGAAAAACACCCGCAAAACGGGAACAAATTCCATTCTGGCTAGCACAGAAAATAACTCAAATAGAAGCAGTATTCCTGAATACTACCCCTATTGAAAAAAAACAGAATTCTGACCACCTGCCTTCCAATGGGGGTCGCACCACATGTGGAGGACTGTGACACTTGAGGCACAGTCTTTGCTTCCATTTACACAAAAACACATGGTGTTCCGTCTCTGGCGGTTATACCAGATGTACTAAGACAGATTCAAAATGAATACGGTCCAGAACCTGCTTTAACTCTTGGTATGAAATTACTGAAAGACTTCAAGCAGGTCTCGGCTATATTATTAGCCAACATAAAAGGAGAAGCAGCATCTGTGGCGATCAGCCAAAAATTGAAAGAGACAGATATAACAGATCAACCAATTGAGCTTGCCAGAATCATAGAAGAATGCTATGAAGAACTAGGTAGAGATAGTTTGGGTGGGAAACCAGTAAAACCCCAACTACTTGAAAATCCTGACATTTCTAATGGATTCTTTTGTCAAAATATTGCACCGGAAAGCAGGTACTTGACCGCTTTCTCAATATTGGGGTCACAGAAAAATTTCTGTAGACTCCCACAGGGATTTAAGAATAGCCCAGGATTATTTTCAGCCAGAGTAACAGAGTTACTACAAATGTATGATGATGAGGCATTATCTTATGTCGATGACATCTATCTCACAGACGACGACTTGGATACTCACTTGAAAAGAGTGAACACCATAATACTTGGGTTCGCAGCAGAGGGTTACAAATTCAACTTTAAAAAGTCACGAATTGCCCATCTAACGGTCCTGTTTTTAGGATACGAATTATCAAGTGAAGGCAAAAGCCTAGCAGACAACTTCTTAGAGAAGAGCGCTGTACTCCAAGCACCAAAAACGCCTAAGAACTTACAATCGATTCTAGGCTTCCTGAATTTCGGAAGAACTTACATTCTAAATTATGCAGATTAATAAAACCTGATTTTAAACCAATCAACTGGACTCAGAAACACACAGAAATTTTGAGATCATTGCAAACAGACATGTTAGCTAAAACAAAATTAGAAACTCGTGATAATACACGCAACCTTGTAATCCGAGTCAACCCAGGAAGATGCAGATTCACGTACCTGACCTCTAATGAGGGAGAAACGGTACCGATAGCTTACAAATCACATTTGTACACAAAAGCAGAAAAAACATTCAGTCTTACAGAAAATACTATAAGGGCAGTTCAAACTGCAGTAGCAAGAGAACAAGCGCAAGCACAAGGCAAAGGAATAACTGTTTTCACAGCAGAATCAGCCTTCGAGGCGTTATTCAGCCCAGTAAAATCTAAAAACAGTGGCACTAGATCCAAAATGGATACAGTGGGAAAATTCTCTTGATACAGAAAAAGTGACATAATATTATGTCCCGAACATGAAAAAACTGAATGATTTGAAATATGAAGAAGAATATCGTCTGCCAATCGAAATTCTGCCTCTCCAACAGTATTCTTGTATAATCTATACAGACATATTTGTACAGCATTACAATGTAGATGATAAATCCTACAATGCAGGCTGCACGATTGTTAAAGGTCGCTGGCTGTGCGGTAAATTCAGACCGAAAATAACAAAAACTGAATCACTGAGAAACTGTTCGGCTCAGCGAGCTGAAATCAGATCTTTAAAGATGGCGCTTGAAAATGCCGAACGTGAATTCCCGACACTAATAGTGTGCGATTCGCATTTCTGCGTCAAATCTTAAAATAATTATTTGCAGAACTGGGTTCAAAACGATTACAAAGACAACACAGGTGCCACAATCAAGCATAAAATGCTTTGGAAACAGGTAGTTCTTTTACAGAAAGAACTACAAAAGACTCACGTGATACACACTCTGAGTCATCAACGTTATGGCGTTCACGTTGCAGGGAATTCATTGGCTAATACAGCCACACCAGAAGCAACTCAACCGGCTTCCTTAGCCACAAAAAAGCGTTCAGAAAAATACATAGACGGGAAAACCATGCTGGCGGTAAAAACGTCTTCAAAAGGCAACTGTGCAGCACTCCTTGTGAACTATCCACTCAATTATACATACGTAATAGACGCAAATTCTGTTCCTTTTGCTCGAATCCTTGGATTGGGGGATAGGGTAATTCCAAAAATAAACAGGAGAGTCTTATTAATAGCAGACACACACATGGGTGAAGGTCCAAGGCACAAACAGATGAAGGAATTTCTGACAGAATTACAATCAGAATACTGGTGGCCGGGGATGAGCCTGCAACATTATAAATTTGCAAAAAGCTGTCCAGACTGCAACAGAGACCGCAGTAACGAGCCAATCGGAGTATTGCCATGGCCATTGCTGTAGTTAGCATAAGGCTATTTATACATAAAATCCAGCGTCCTATTAATTCCTTTTAAGACTATATTCTCTTAAAAATGTGGCCCCAGCGCTCGGCTGACGCCAGAACTGTTATAAAAGCTTTGCGAGTCTTTATCGGCACATACGCAATTGCCATGCTTCATTCTGACCAGGGTCCTGCTTTTAGCTCTCGAGCTTATAAGGAGGCCATGACCAGCATGGGCATTGGGTTGCGGTACTCTTGTCCCTTCCATCCTGAGGGAAACGGGATTGTGGTATGAAAAAACCGAGACATAAAGCAATCTATAACGGCAAAGGTATTAGGTTCGGGTGATGGGTGGGTCCAGTATTTAACAAGTGTCCAACGTAGTCTTAATAATCTGCCAAGAAATTCTCTAAAAGGTTTCAGCCCGTACGAACTATTGTTCAGAACTAGAATGTTTATTCAGGATTTAGATAGTCAAGCTTCAGTGGTAGAAGATAAGAAAAAATGCTTTGACATCAAAGATCGTTTGGCTGTTTTACAGGACTTAAATGAAACAAGAAAAGCCCTGAGCAACATAAAGTTAAAACAGCAGCCAACAACTACTGAAGACACACCACCTGTCCCAGCAAGACCTGTCTGGATTCCAAAGATTGGGTATCTGGTCAGACAAAAGATCGCGGTTAAGAAGGAATTTGGGCCTTATTACAGAAAAGCAGTACCTGTCTTAGCAACAACGGAACAATATCAGTTGCACTACCGCCCCTTGCTGGAAAAAAGGAGACTGAGTTGTATCAATCGCCCTGGTAAAACCACAATCATGTGGCCAATAATAAATAGTAGGCCCAGTGGACTCCCAAGAAATAGCAGAATACCAAAATTTGCTGCTATCCTAGAGGTTCAAACTGAGCGACTAATCACATTTGATAAACCTGCAGTGAATAAACAAGGACTAAGCAACAATGCCATGGAACTTGTGCCTCTTGAACCCCAAATTGAAACAGTTCGTCAAGAAACACCAATCTACAATGATGTAGCATCAGAATGTGCTGATAAAAGGCAAAGTGAAAAAACAATCCCAACAATTGACAGACTGCATCAGGCTACTTCATCAATTTCGATAACTTTTCTGAAGATCAATGCAACCTTGAAGTAACGCCAGCAACAAAGACTTTTAAAGACAAAGCAACAGAACTCTTTCATCAGCTCAAAGAAACTTATCTTGTTTCTCCATGGTTAGAATTTTGGATTGTGCTAGGTGTACTTTTCCTCCTGACCTGGCTCATCATGGTACTTTGTTTGGGAAAATTCATTGAGGGAAAATACAGTACAATGGACACAGCAAGTCAGAACATCAACTTAGTTCTGAAGCCACACAAGTCATCTCACATCGAGAAAAGAGAACTATCAGCAGTGAATGTCACAGCCATTCCAATACCCGGCGGGGTAGTTTGGGACAAAACGGATTACGAAATATATGGACCGGTCGAACTCTTGAAATATCCTCATCAGTTTAAGGTTTCATTAAGTGACTTTGTAAAACCAAGTACATTCTCTGATGATTGGGACTTTGAAAGCATAAATAATATGATGTCAGATTTAGTAATGTCAGTAAAATTTACAGAACATGATTATTTGCAAGGTTCATCGAATTATGAACAGATGTATTGCTATAACCACTATGCAGACCACTATTTGCATAAATCTGCTCAACCTAGAAATGTTTTTAAATATAATCAATGGGAACATTGTGCAACTCCACCTAAAAGCAGTTCCAAAATATTCTATGAGAAATTCTCATACTTCTCAGGGTTTAGCACAAGTGATGAAGAAACATTTTATTACAAACTGTTAGATAAAACAGAGACAAAAAACATGCTGACAAATACTAAATTGATCTATTCGGAAACATTTTATGAAAAAATGATTACATTTGGTTTTGATTTCTGGAATAAGAACATTGAAACAAAAACCATCTGGGGTACAAAGGAATGGCAGGTACAAGGCCTAGAAGCATTATTTCGAGCCTGCATGATCCCAGAACAAATAATGTACTTGAATGACACCATTCAACAAACTACCTGTTTTGGCCTAGCCAAGATAAAGGACTTAAACAAACCGTCTATTCCAAAGCCAATACCTGATAACACAACTACAGATATTGAGATAGACGTATCCCAAATTTTACATCAAAATAGAACACATCCTGATTGGAAAAAGTGGTTAATCTGGCCAACAGACACAAATAAATGTCAAGATAGATTCCTGAACAAAATACAGGGGTTAAAAATGACCAGACCAGACCCTAGATACTCCCAGAGACAATATACAGGGATAGTAACAACATACAGTGTAGGGAAACTATGCCTTGAATGGCTACAAACATCCACACTGGCAGAAATTAAGCAACACATGACTTTACTTAGAGATGGTGCTGACTTGCGCGATTTCATAATGGGACCACGCAAACAGCGTCAAAAACGTTTCATAGCGGCCAGTATATACGCTGCATACAACGAAGCTTGGAAAGTGACTCAAATTGAGACAGCCGAGAAAATACGAGAAATTGATCGTATTAATTTGGAAAAATCACTTTCTGTTGTGGACAATGGGTTAATGACTCTGTCCTCAAGTATATATTCACTGGACAGTATTGTATCATCTGCTATAGATATAATAGATCAGGACTTGCTAATGTTACAACATGATCAGTCCCAATTATGTTCTATTGTACAGCTAGGCTGGACGTTGCAAAATCTGCGTTCAGGCTATGTGCCTTGGCGTTGAATCAACACAACGTCATTGTTCTCTAGCTTTAACCTTACTGATACACAAATTAGTTTGGCAAAAAAAGGAGCAGACTATACGATTCTGAGCATTGAAAAACTTGAGAGATTACCATTGACAATGTCAGAAAGACCTGTCATTGAATGGATAATACAAGGAATAATCACAATTCCGATAACAACTTTCCAATTTAAAAATTGCCTAGAGTATATACCAGCAGGCCAGTATGAAAGGTTGGGTAAAGGGTACATTAAGTCATCATGGAAATTACCTTATACACACACATGTTATAGTGACAAAAACAAGAGTGTATTTCTTAGTGGTAATAATAGTTGACGTTCACTAAGCGGTATACTCCTGTGCCAAGGTATTAATTTGCATGGGGCCTGTGAGGGAACTTCAAATAACCTTTCATGCCACCAGCATGGCACACCTGCAACACAGCTAGAGCCATTCTTTAGACAACTTTCTAACAGGAGTTACGTTCTAATAACGGACCACAGCTGTTGTGGCATGGTGCCAGGGAAAACATATCTCGTAAGCGTTAGTTCCATGGCCACTTGCTGTATGCAAGCATTGTATCCAAACAGCCCTGGAGACTCAGAGGCGACGATTTGGCCTCCGTTGAATATCTCTTCTATACGAATTGATACTTTAAGCAGAATGAAGTCTGTGCTTTTACAGACAACAGTGCCCATCACGTCATCAAAAGAAACGTATGATCTTCAAGTTGCAAGGACAACGGCAGAGATACATACACTTATATCAACTAATTGCCCAGTGCATTTCGTAGAAATGCTAAGCCAAATCCCAAATATGTCAGATGCCAGGGGTATCGCAAATGTATTTTAGACAATTTTTTGGGGACTGTTAACACCCTTCGAAGCAGTCCTGGGCATCTTTCCCAATTTTGTCCATTCGGGTTTTGGTGGCCTACCACTAGTTTTGGGTCTCGTAGCAGGAATTCTATTTTTGACTCTTCTGCTCCGATATGGCAAGCCAAAACGCAGACATGACTCCAGCAACGATGGAAGAAAGAATCCTAGCTATACGCTATAGGGACCGCATAACTAAAGTCCTTGGATTAGCCTGGCTAAGAGATCTGAATATTACCTGGTTTCTTTCATTCAGACCTATATGGCAGAACTGCATCTTACCTGTGCTTCGATGTATGCTATGCGGAGAAGAATGCGTGTTAGACACCTGTCTTACACTACAATCAGCAGTACCAATGGATATCGATACTTTGCTAAGTCCTGTAACGGCTCATGCATCGTGTTGTCCCCAGCGGTTACCAATCCTGATGACGGCATTCGTTGAGACTTCTCCACTACGATTAGGTGGTGGCAGTGAAGCAAGAAATGAGAGCAACATCACCCAGGTACGACCTTCTGTGAGCATTGCTGATCCCGACACCGATGATAGCAATCATTCTCACGACTGCCCAGTTACAGCATTATCATCCTTGGTCGAACTTTCACCTGAAGCTGTAGACTGTTTTTTTGCGCATCTATCTGAAGTAATGTTCTCCCCTGAACCAAAAGAATAACTTTTAAGCAAACCGGCACACAGTGTTCCCATGAACTCTGAATTCGGCCTCCAGCTTTGAAAAACAAAAGCTACTGAAAAAATTGGAACTATTTTTTACCCTGGAAACAAAATTATTATTTACCTTTTTTTGGCACTTGTACTCTGCTTGAAGTAGAACTATTCATAGAGAACAGAGCTTCTATTTTTAGTTAATCTAGAGACAATATGTTACCGCAGCCTCTAGCACACTCACAAGCAATTTCATTTATATGTGATGAAATAGTCTCGACCTTCTTTTCTGTAATTAAGAGACATTTCATGTGTAATTTTCGCAAATCGTTCATCCAAAGATATATGCAATTTTTTTGAATGATTACACTGCTTAAAAACGTACAGTACCTATAACGTTCCGTGTATTTCGCATACACCATTTCGAATGCAAAATTTATTTTGGGGTGGGTTGGATTACACAGGCCTCTTTATTGCTTAGTTTTTAGTAATTGATGGACATAAAATCGTGGAGTGGGTGATGTGTTTTATCTAGGAACCCAATTCAATATTGTGACTTTATGCCCCTGTACGGCTATAATCAATAATATCCCTATAATGGCATAAGAATCAGATCCATATTTCAGTAAATCGCCCTTGCAGCCCAAGGCATGGCAAAAGCTACTTCCTTAGATTCCTAGAAGGCACAACGAGTTATTTCAACACACCAAACCTCCAGCAACCTGGGAAATCCCCGCTTGCTTTGTTTTGATTTGTAATAGAACTCCTGCGAGCACTGTAACAACAGCCAGCTCTTAGTGACATCTTTATTGACGTCTTATGTCCAAACCTTACGTCAAACTCGGCACCTTTCAGGTATAAATGTACCAACGTTGCCTTAAGCAAACACGTGATGGTGGTTTCGGAGCAGAGCAGCTAATCTACTTGCCGAGAGCCCAGCAGATGCGGAGAGCCCACGGACGCTGCCCCTCCTCTTTGACGTGCTGAGAAAGACTCTGTCTTTTATCCTGCCGAGAAAATCCAGCTCCGGCGTTTCCAGCCTACCCTTGCGGGTGACTGGGATATCGAGTCCTGAGAGAGGAATACCAGACCTCCTACATTCTATTCCCAAGGTACAGTGCTTACTAAACACTTAGAGAGAATTCTTGAACAGATCCTTGGAAACAAACCTACTTAACTTAAACTGCTACTTACTTACTCCTTCCCACGTATTAGGCTTAGGTCAGGTACACCGGGGTAGGCGTATTTTAGAATCACCAGTTGAGCATGTTAGCCTATGTATATATGTCTATATATTTTATCCATTTTAAAGTGTCTTATGGCTAAGAAACCATATCAATGCTTTTACAGTATTATTTCATAATACTCCTTTTACTGCACGTACTTTACTTTACATTAAGTATTGCAATTGTGGCAATTCATTTCTCTTGCATGAGAAGGAAGACTGCTCAATAAATAATACCTTTTATTGAAAACGCCCGTCTCTCTATTCTCTGCACCCTGGTGAAACTAAGTATGCACATCTGACTGAGTGAAATAACTGTCTATTGTTTCACACGTCTCTAGAGATTGACTCTTATTCTGAGGGAGCAAAGTTGTCATGTTTATGCGGTTGTCGGAAGCTCAATCCCTTCTTGTCTGAGCCAGGGAAGCTGATCACTTCCTATTCAGTCAAGAAAGTTTCCAGTGACCTCTGAGCTAGCTGGCGCAAACCTAAATTTAGTCTAACATAGTCAGTAGAGACCTAGAAGACCTCAGTCCTACATCTACACTGCTGTTTATGTTATTCCAATGCGCAGGGCCTATAGGGAAAATAGGAACTACACTACAACCTGGTGAACCCTATTGAGCCGAAGCTCAGTATTTTCATCCCATTACAGAACAGAGCAGAAGAGAGATTGAGTTTACCCTCCAATGTTGGAGCACCCCCTCAGTCTGATTATATTACAGCAGGGTCTAATTTTGAGGTCCTCCATCTGGGATTGGAGTTCTTCCTGCTGTTCATTGAGGAAAATAATTTCTTGGTGCAGCATTTCCACTTCTCCTCTCGATGTTTAATTGTCCTATAGAGAAGATGCATGGTCCCCTAAAGAGGACAAGTCCTGTCTCAAGTCCTGCATTTCCTGGGATATCTCTGTGTTGAAGGTCTGAAGGTTGTGTGTTTCTGCATTTTCAGGGTGGCCCAATGCAGGACCTCTGTGTTTAAAGGACCAGGTCAGCTAGAATAAAGGGATGTTCTCTCCAGAGTTCAAAGGATTAGTATGACAACGCAACCCAATCTGAGGGTCGGTAAACATGAGGGGCCCTGTATGTTGCTGCAGAGAGAGAGGTATGGGCCTCAATGCACCAAGGCAGAACCCCTTCTAGCTGTGAGTGGGCCAAGGACCCCGTGAGCGCCTCACGTCGGTATGTCCCTGAATCCCCTGAACAAAACCAGCAACGGAGGTAAGAGCTATTCAGTCTTTTGCTCATGGGACAAGTGTCATAGTGCTATGTTAGCCCTAAAAAGGCAGAGGGGGAGATGGAAGTGTCCTGTTCCTCTCCGCAGGCTAGGACCACTCTGCCGTGGGCCTACTGCTCCCGCCAGCCAACCGGCCAGGGACCCAAAGGAGAGACCAAGAGGCAAGGGTCCGGGGGGAGACCGGGCCCCACCCTCAGTGAGGTGCTTAGGTCGACGTGGGCTGTCGAACAAGTTCCATGCATGAAGGGAGAGATGTCAAGATGATGCAGAGCCCACTCCTGCAACCAAGATCTTAAGAGGAGGACAGGGAGGAGGCAGAGGGAGGGGTCCCACCAAGGAAGCTGGGATCTCCAACAGATTCCCTGGGGAGAGATCAAAGTTGAAGGCAAAGGGAGTGCTGAAGTAGACCACAAGTCCCTCACAGATGGCGCTAGCAGAAAGGGTGATGGTTCCCTACTAGACTCCTCGTTGCCGGAGTCAGGCTCAATAAAATTGAGAGTGGCTGACCCAGGCTGCAGCACAGTGAGATCCTCTTCTCCGAACTCCGTGGCTCAGCGATGTCTGCATTTGTCGAGGCAATTGACATGCAATCTACTCGATTGTATGGGTGGAGGGGTCCATCAGAACATCAAGGGCCCGCCACACATCTGCACGCCCTGCAGATGCCCCCTGTGAAGTCATCCCTCAAGGATGCTGTCTTAGAGGAGATCGGATTCTGGTCAGGGCTGCCTCGTGGGTGGCATTAGCTGTGGCGGAGCTGTCATGTGGGTCTGGAAGACACCAGAGAACCCTTCACCTAGTAGTCTGTGTCAGGCAAGGGTGTTCTTTGGACAGGGGGCTGTGTAGTGCAGCAAGCTTTCGGAGTCGTCGTGTTGCAGATGAGTCGGGTCACAGGCACAGGTCTACGCATCGGAGCTTAGGTTGACGCCACCTTGACTCTTATGCCATCCGGAAGCCAAGTCATCATCACAGTCAGGAGCGCAGCCCATCGCGGTATCCTGAGCGTCAGCTTTTAACGCCACCAATCACAGGGTGTCCATCAAGGCTGGAATGTAGGTTTTTGTTGGCCAGGAGTCCCTTTAGACGCTGTTGATGCAGACCAAGATGGCCCAGTGGCACGTCTTTCTCCGCTGCCATCTTGACCCTCTCCCTTTAATGACGGAATCAGACAGGGCCATGCATTCGGTCTCAAAACTGTGCCCTGCTATTCAGAGGCGTGCCACATGATAGTATGTGAGCACGTCTGCGCAGTCTATGCCTGGATTCTCTAGACAGCAACAAGTTACTTACCTTTGGTAATACATTATCTGGTACAGACAATATCTAACTGCAGATTCCTTACCTTTGAATTTCCTGGGTCAGCCTGGATTTAGAAACTTTTGTGTGAGCAGAACCCTTGAGCGCCATTGGGTGGCTCTGTCCAGCTCTGCATGGTGTCACCGGCATCTGTTGTGACGTTGTGGTCACATGTATATGGCGCCACCCAGGCGAGTTGCGCCTGTCCCTTTTCACTTATTCCATATCAGAATCTCTGAACCATGAAGTAAACTGACTATTGTGTGTCAAAACTAGGGCTCTGTGAAGGTGAACAACCCTAGCCCTATAAATGAATTCGAAGAGAGGAGAGGCATGGGTGGGTCTTTAAGAAATCTGCAGCTAGCTATTGTCTGTCTTTACCAGATAATGAGTTACCAAAGGTAAGTAACTTGTTTATCTGATAGAGACTTCTAGTTGCTTATGTCTTACCTTTGAATAGATACCCAAGCTATACTTCGTAGCGGTGAGCAGAGGACAGATTTACTAGACAAACGTCCTGCAGGACCGAACGGGCGAAATGCCGGACTCTACGGACCGGACTGTCTAGGCAGTAGTGTTTCGCAAACGTGTAAAGTGAAGTCCACACTACAGCCTGGCAGATGTCCAGGATAGGCGCTCCTTAAGCCAATGTCGTAGTCACAGGCTACCCACAGTTGGAAAGGGCTTATAAGCTCTCAGAAGACTGTTTCATAGCCAGGGTGTAGCAGATTATAAGGCAAATAATGACCACGCGCGAAAAGATTAGTTTCTACACAGCTCAACCTATTTTTTTTTTTTTAGCTCCCACATTACCCACAAAGAGTTGGTCGTCTGCCTGGAACTCTTCCGTGCGTTCAAGGTAGAACAGTGCTCTTTTTGGGTCTAGATAGTGGAGACGCGCCTCTTCTTTAGAGGGATGTGGAGCAACAATAAATGTGGGCAATGTAGGAGTCTGGCTCCGTATATGGTGCACACCTATTGGTAATGCACTCTGTACTGAATCCAGTACTCAACCCTTAGTGATAGTGTAAGTGGCCCCTGATAACCAGAGCTCTCAAGGGGTGGCTGGGAAGAGCAGCTAAGGCTTATTCAGGAGGATGTAAAGCGCATAACTTTATCACACAGTCAGTGAAGGGTACACAAGAAAGAACCACACCAGTATTAAAAAAGGAAAATGCTACTTACCAGTATGCATCTGTTCTTGGCATGTAGAGCTGCGGAGTTGACACAAGTCAAAAAAATAATTCCCTTTGGGCGAATTAGCATAAACACATAGGTACTAACAGACAGACGATAAACTCACCAATATAACAAAATAACAAGGAAGCAATGAAGGTAGTAGAAATTCAATACACGTGAAAACACTGGTAAAATTAAATCTTTGGACAATTTATTAGCATACATCATATTTTGTTAAAAATTGGGAAACACATACAGGACGAAACAATATTAACACCTTGGCTGCTAGGTGTTTTCCCCTCCTATGCGGACTCATCGTCAAGTCCATTGATCATGACGAGCTCAGCTCGTCATCAGCACAGCTCAACCGTGCATCATGACGAGCTCAGCTCGTCATGACCATGGAAAGGGTTAAATAAAATCAACATTCAAATAAAAAGTAGCTACAGGAAAGAAGGACTAAACTCAAACAACACAATTATGAATTTTCCTTGATTTCTTATTCCAAATTCACTCCTTAAGCATCGACGCGTTTCAGCGGTACAATTAGCATAAAACCGCCTTCATCAGGACAATTGTACAAATGTTTCCCAATATTTCTTGGATAAAAACGTATTTCAAAGTATTATAAAGGGTATGTTGCCTCCTTATAATTTCCAAGAGATATTCGTCCAGCGAATAATCTTCTTATCATGTATAAAATTCTGAATAAAGAAATTTAATATGACACGAACATGTCACAGTTTTGAATTCGGCCAAGCACCTAGCATGATAGCTTAGATAAAAAGTATAGTAAAATGGCCCAACACGCGGTAGATAAAGAAGAGATACACGATAATGCGGTTTCCAGGTAGATTCAAGAGTAGCAAACCGTTATGTCATCCCAGGATACGGGAAACATAAGAAACACGAGACTTAAATCTCTGTGTCAAGCCTTTTTCAGTTAACTGGATAGCGTCCCGCGAGGTGTGATATCGTCCTTTTTACGGCAAGAACGATATCACACCACGCGGGACGCTATCCAGTTAACTGAAAAAGGCTTGACACAGAGATTTAAGTCCCGTGTTTCTTATGTTTCCCGTATCCTGGGATGACATAACGGTTTGCTACTCTTGAATCTACCTGGAAACCGGATTATCGTGCATCTCTTCTTTATCTACCGCGTGTTGGGCCATTTTACTATACTTTTTATCTAAGCTATCATGCTAGGTACTTGGCCGAATTCAAAACTGTGACATGTTCGTGTCATATTAAATTTCTTTATTCAGAATTTTATACATGATAAGAAGATTATTCGCTGGACGAATATCTCTTGGAAATTATAAGGAGGCAACATACCCTTTATAATACTTTGAAATACGTTTTTATCCAAGAAATATTGGGAAACATTTGTACAATTGTCCTGATGAAGGCGGTTTTATGCTAATTGTACCGCTGAAACGCGTCGATGCTTAAGGAGTGAATTTGGAATAAGAAATCAAGGAAAATTCATAATTGTGTTGTTTGAGTTTAGTCCTTCTTTCCTGTAGCTCATTTTTATTGGAATGTTGATTTTATTTAATATTGTTTCGTCCTGTATGTGTTTCCCAATTTTTAACAAAATATGATGTATGTTAATAAATTGTCCAAAGATTTAATTTTACCATAGTGTTTTCACGTGTATTGAATTTCTACTACCTTCATTGCTTCCTTGTTATTTTGTTATATTGGTGAGTTTATCGTCTGTCTGTTAGTACCTATGTGTTTATGCTAATTCGCCCAAAGGGAATTATTTTTTTGACTAGTGTCAACTTTGGAACACTATCCCTTTGGTCTTGGGGTTCCTCTCTCTTTTATTAGAGCTGCAGAGTTGTACACTATGCATAGATCGCCACCTAGTGTTGGGCCCGGATGTTTGCAGTTTGTTCTTGTCCTGAAAAGTTCTTTTGGAAGTCACGAGATAGGTGACTCCTCCTTAGGACCACATTGCGCATGGGCATCGGCTCCATCCCCAGATTGTTTTTCGCCATTAGGGAAATGATGGAGCTTTGCAAGTACAGGAAGGATGCCCGTGTAATTTGTATCTAATTAAGATAATACTGGAATACACAAGGGTAGCCGGGGAGGCGGGTGGGCGTGAACAGCTCTGCAGCTCTACATGCCAAGAACAGATGCATACTGGTAAGTAGCATTTTCTGTTCGAGGCATATGAGCTGCAGATTGTACACTATGCATAGATTATATAGCAGTACCCACTCTTAGCGGCGACCACCCCTATTACAGCCTGGCCCACATTAGCTTGTTGTTTTGTTTGCACATCTACCCAATAGTGTTTTGTGAATGTGTGCAGTGTAGCCCATGTAGCTGCTCTGCAGATGTCATCTAGGGGAATGTTCTCTAAAAATGCCATTGAAGCCCCTATCTTTCTGGTAGAGTGGGCTTTAGGAGGAACAGATAGCGTACGTTTAGCTTTGTGGTAGCAAATATGTATGCATTTGATAATCCATCTAGCTATTCCAGATTTTGAAATGGGATTACCCTTGTGTGGTGGTGAGAAAGACACAAAAAGTTGCTTTGTCTTACAAAAGGGTTGTGTTCTTTCTATGTAGTATAGCAACGCTCTTTTGATATCTAAAGAGTGAAGAGCTCTTTGTGCTACTGACTTTGATTGCGAGAAGAAAACGGGCAGTTCCACAGATTGATTGATATGGAACGGAGAAATTACTTTAGGCAGGAATTTTGGATGGTACGCAGAACAACCTTATTTTGATGCATTTGCAAAAAAGGTTCTTGAATGGTTAGTGCTTGTAGTTCACTAACTCTGCACAGGGAAGTAATAGCTACTAGGAACGCAACCTTCCAGGCTAAAAATTGTAATTCACATATGTGTAGGGGTTCGAAGGGAGGCCCCACTAGCCGTGTGAGAACGGCGTTTAAATTCCATACAGGTGAAGGTGGTACTCTGGGAGGAATTATTCGTTTAAGTCCTTCTATATAGGCTATAATGGCAGGCACTCTGAACAGAGATAGATGTTGTCTGTTTTGCAGATATGCTGCTATTGCAGCAAGATGTAGTCTAATAGACTTATAGGCTAAGTTACATCTTTGAAGATGCAGTAAGTAACCTATAATGTTTTGGATAGCCACATCTAAGGGATTAATATCGTTGTTATGACAATATATTACAAATCGTTTCCACTTGGCTGCATAACATGCCCTAGTGGTAGGACGTCTAGCTTCTTTAATGACATTCATGCAGTCTGGAGGAAGGTTCAGATATCTAAATTCTAGGACTTCAGGAGCCAGATCGCAAGGTTGAGCTGAGCTGGTTCTGGGTGTCTGATTTCTCCAAGGTTCTGTGTTAAGAGGTGTGGAGACAGGTGCAGTTTTTGGTGTGGTACCACAGACAGTTGTAGCAGTGCGGTGTACCACGGTTGTCTGGCCCACGTTGGAGCAACTAGGATGAGGGTCAGAGAATGCTGCTGTAGTTTGCGTACTACTAGTGGCATGAGTGATAGAGGTGAAAAAGCGTACGCAAATCTGTTTGACCAATTCATCCATGTCGCATTGCCTTTGGACAGTAGGTGTGGATATCTGGCGGCGAAGCTTGGGCATTTTGCGTTTTCGTGGGTGGCAAATAGGTCTATCTGAGGTTGTCCCCACATCTGAAAGAACGGCTGAAGAACTTGCATATGAAGTTCCCACTCGTGGGTCTGTTGTGTTTGACAATGTAACAGATCCGCTACAGTATGTTGTACTCCTGGGACATGTTGTGCTAGAAGGAATATGTTCTGAGGTATGGCCCACCTCCATATTTCCTGTGCTAGTTGAGATAGTTACATGGTGTGCGTGCCTCCTTGCTTCTGTATGTAACACATTGCTGTCATGTTGTCTCTGCGGACTAACACAGCTTTGTTTGATACTTGCTTCTGGAAAGCTTTTAGTGCCAGGAATACTGCTAGTAACTCCAGATGATTGATATGGAGTAATTTTTGTTGCGGTGTCCATCTGCCTTGCGTGGTGTGTTGCAGTAGGTGGGCTCCCCAGCCGGAGAGCGATGCGTCCGCAGTCAAGATTATCTGAGGAACTGGCTCTAGGAACGGTCGTCCTTTGGAAAGGTTTTTGGTGTTCCACCACTGCAGAGAGCGATGAGTCCGACCGTCTACCAACACTAGGTCTGTTAAGTGACCTTGAGCCTGGTTCCATTGACGTGATAAGCACTCTTGTAGCGGACGCATTTGAAATCTTGCATGGGGTACTATGAAGATGCAAGAGGCCATCATCCCTATGAGTTGCATTAACACTAGTGCTGGGAGGGAGTGTTGTGTCAAACTTTGTTAGGAGAGTTTGCATGCTGGATATCCTTGCTGGGGTGGGATAAGCTAGCGCTGTTGAGGTGTTTATTGTGGCCCCTAGGTACTGTTGTACTTTGGATGGCTGTAGATGAGACTTGGTGTTGTTTATTGTGAACCCCAAGTCGTGGAGCAGCTGGATGGTGGCATGAGTGTGTTTTACGCATTGATTGTGAGAGCTGGCTTTTATGAGTCAGTCGTCGAGGTATGGGAAGACATGGATGTGCTGTCTTCCTAGATGCGCTGCCACCACTGCCAAGCACTTGGTGAACACCCTTGGTGCTGTTGTGACTTAGAATGGGAGTACTTTGAACTGGTAGTGCTGCCCGATTATTACAAACCTGAGATACTTCCTGTGAGCTTTGTGAATGGGAATGTGGAAGTATGCGTCCTTGAGGTCTAGAGTAGACAGGAAGTCGTCTTGTGACAAGAGAGGAAGGACTTGCTGGAGTGTGATCATGTGAAAATGGTCTGACTGAATGTATATGTTTAGCGGTCGGAGGTCTAAAATAGGCCTTAGAGAGCCGTCCTCCTTTGGGATTAGAAAATATAGAGAGTAAACCCCCTTGTTTTGCTGGTGCAGAGGAACTAGTTATATTGCACTTTTTTCTAGCAGAGATACTACTTCTTGCTTTAACAGTGACAGATGTTCTTGTGACATTGGACGCTGTTTGGGTGGTATGTTTGGGGGGGTAGATGTTAATTCTAGACATTAACCTGAGTGAATAATTTGCTGCACCCACCTGTCTGATGTGATGTTGATCCATGCAGGTAGGCTTCGTTGCAGTCTTCCCCCCACAGGAGTGGAATGTTGGGGGGGAAGGGGAGTAAAGTCATTGGGTAGGGGTGGAGGCAGAGCGGGAGGTGTTGTTGTTGCCTCTGCCTTTGTTGTTGTTACCCCTGTAAGCCCCTCTCTGGTAGCCCTTGGTGAATGTGGATTGGCCAGGGGTTTTGTAGGAAGAGGAGGGACTTTCTGAGGAGTAGCCTCTTGTGTTGCCTCTGTACGATAAGCGACAAAAAGAACGTCTGGGAGCTTGCTGCTGCAAGGCTCCCATAGATTTTGCAGTGTCGGTGTCTTTCTTCATTTTTTCTAAAGACACATCAACATTTGGGCCAAATAGGTGTGTTTCATCAAATGGCTGATGAAGTATGGAGTTTTGCACCTCAGGTTTAAAACCTGAAATACGTAGCCAGGCGTGTCTACGTAGTAAGGTGCTGGTATTGATTATCCTTGAGGCAGTATCTGCAGCATCTAGGGCACAACGGATGGAAGTATTCGTGATATTTTTACCTTCCTGTATAAGTTCATTAGCCTTGTTCTTGTATTTGTCTGGTAGGTGCTGCATTAGGGACTCTAGTTCGTCATAATGTGCACTGTCGTATCTTGCCAGCAAGGCTTGGGTGTTGGCAATGCGCCAGATGTTAGCTGCTTGTGCCGCAGTTCTTTTGCCAGAGGGGTCCAGGAGTTTAGATTCTTTGCCTGGTGGTGAGGCTTCACCTGTTTGGCAATTAGCACGTTTACGTGCATTGGATACCACTAAAGAATCTAATTGTGCCGGCCCTTTAATATAAGCTGAGTCTGCAGGGTCAGCTTTATATTTTTTCTCAATGCGGGGATTGAGGACCTTCGCTCTAACAGGGTCTTTAAACATTTCTGTTGCGTGCTTGATGACACCCTTAAGCATTGGTAAGATGGTTGTAGACCTTTGTGTGTTGTCAAAAGTGTCTAATAGGAAGTCTTCCTCCACTGCGTCAGTGTGTAAGTCCACCCCATGATATTGTGCAGCCTTCTGGACTAGCAGGTTAAAATCTATGGTGTCCTCTGGTGGGGAAGACCTGGAAGAATAGACATCATCCTGAGGGACATAAGGCACATCAGGGGTGTTGTAATCGTCCCATGGATTAGGTGACTGAGGGGGACTATTAGCCTGTAGTGGGTAATATGCACCCCGCCTTCATAATCAGAATCTGTGTGTACATCATCGTCTGGATTAGGAGATGGTGTAGGTAATTGCTGTGGTGGAGGAGGTGTATGAGTAGGAACAGTATGGGGGGGTGGAGCAGAAGGGACCCTTAATGGAGAGGTTGCAATGTCTCTTCTTTGCAGGGGGAGGAGGTGCTGGCGCCTCAAGTGGTCTCTTCTTGGAGATTGTCCAGTTTTGGGATCCTTTACAAGAGTTTTTTGTTGTGGATCCAGTGTAAAAAGCTCTTGTGAGCCAGGTAGATCCTTTGGCGTCGAAATTTTCGGCTCCATAGGTTTTTTAGGCACTGAGCCGGCAGTTGGCTTAGGAGTGTGCCCTTTCGAAGTGTCTTTTACGGGAACCTGTTTTTTCGGTTTGGAGTTTTTTTTGGCTCCGAAGTGTGTGAATCTGGAGCTTTGGTTGATTTTTTGCTCGGCTCCGAGTGCGGTTACGGTGTCGATGAACTGCTGCCAGTTTACGGCGCCGTGTGCTTGGGTGTCGAAGCAATGGTCGCGTGGAAGAGGAAGATGGCTTTTTCTTAGGTTTTGGTACTGGGTCGGCACCGGAAGTAGGCTGGCTTGAGCCCGAGCCGCCTGAAGGCTTTGTGGTCTTCTTTGCCAGGCTCGAAGGCGGGGCGTTAGAAGCAGTGGAGTCTTTGGCATCTGATGATCCGATACTCTCTCCGGCGTGCTGGTGTTCTGGCACGTCGACGTGCCAGAAAAGTGGTATATAACCAAAAGTACCACCCAAGGATCTGTAGGCAAGGGGAAGCATCAAAGGTAAGTAACTGGGAGTCCCTAAGTGTCCAAATGCAGAGGTGATACCCCAGGTCAGTGTTTATAGGATAACATTGGGACGTCGCAGTTAGGATGTTCAGGATTCAGGACTCTTCCCAGAGGACCCTGAGGAAACAAACACTTTGGAACCAGGGAGGCTGGAGAGCATCCCCATCCATGGATACCCAGAGAAGCAGGATACCTACGCCAGAGAGCCCGGGTACATTTGTGTGAAGTGATGTCGGTACTGCCTGTTGAAGTCAATGGGTATCTTCGGATGTCCAGCTGCTACTGGGACCCATGGACCAGGTCAGTAGAACCCAGTCATGCATTCCAGACTAGGAGAACCTGAGGAGGGAGGTGACAGAGTCCAAGCCACCCGAGTTGTCCAGGAGCACTTCTGAGGGTTCTAGGGGTGGTTCTAGGGCTGCTTCAAGGTAGGATGAAGGTCTTGGGAGTTGCAGTTGTGAAGACAAGACAATGATGTAGGATCACAGGAGCTGTCCACGAGCTGTTCCACAACAGTCGATAAATTGGAGGAGGGTCGGTGGCCAGCAGGAGCACCAACAAGCCTTGGCAAATGCAGCAGACGGGCTGCAGGAATAGTTGTAGAAAGGAGAACGAGCAAGGCTAAGGTAACTCACCCACTACATACAAGTCAGGGCTGGCCCCAACAATAAATCCTGGCAGTTGTGGCCCACCAGAGTTATTCGGCAGCTTCAAGGGAATGATGACGGATTTCCTCGGTAAAGAGACCCAGCTGTCGGGAGATGTTCTACTGGGGTTTAGATGCTCGACGCCTTTCCAAGAGAAGGGCATGGGCCCCCAACTGAGTAATGTGGGAGGAGCAAGCACGCTTCAGTGCCCTAAGATGACCCCTGGCAAAGCCCCGAATAGTCATCTTACTGGTGGCCCATATGGTGCCCACCTTCACCATTGATTCCATGTTCCTGCAGAAGAAATCCTGAATTTCAGCTCTAAGGGCTTGAACAAAGATTTGAGCATGAAGATACCAGGCATTAAAACGCCGCACGGGGCACAGGCCATGTTTGGAAGGCCCAAGTTGAAAAAGGAGTGGGTAATGAACAGTTATACCTCAAGGTAGTATCTGAATTTGTGAGAGTGCTTGACAGTCAGTGGCAGGTAAGAAGATCAAGTCTATTCATGATTGAATGTTGTTGGCTACGGAGGTGTATGTAAATTGGCCAAGCTTCTCTGGGTTGGGCACTGCACCAAAGTCACCCCTAGCAATGTGAGACCCTGTGGTAGATGCAATTGGAGATTTGAAAGGTCCTGGAAGCAAACATTAAGGACTGCAGGTGGCGAATAGGCACATATTAAAGTGATCCCCTGACCCTCCAAGGCAAGAAAGCGGCCCTGTGGGTTGAGTGTTATATAGTGGATAGCAAGGGTAAAGGAACGTAGCGGGAGGATAGCAACTCCACATGACCCACGAGTGTATCCCACATGGAAGACACAGTCATAACCTTATGCCTCGGGAAGGGGCAACAATCCCCCAGCTGGTAAGTTTCTTGGAGCAGGAGAACATCAGGGAGGGGGCAGTGGGCTAAGGCAATAACCGCTGCAAATTTCACTTGGTCCAGGACACCATTAAGATTCCAAGACGATGCTCAGAAGTTCACCATTATGGGGGTTGGGCGTACTTAGATGCAATGGACGGTATAGGGAGGGGGCCTGTGGGGAGCCAGCAGTGGAGCATGGAGCGTGCCACCAAGGAACCACATGAAGTCATGAGTAGAAAATCGCTGTTGTGTATATTAAGGATTGTGGCAAAACTTAGAAAGCAAAATGAGAAGTAATCATGCATACTGTTTGTATCAATATATTAAAACATCAGCAATCCATAAAGTATGCC
Source organism: Lissotriton vulgaris (assembly GCF_964263255.1). Classification (NCBI taxonomy): domain Eukaryota; kingdom Metazoa; phylum Chordata; class Amphibia; order Caudata; family Salamandridae; genus Lissotriton; species Lissotriton vulgaris. The sequence goes on from NC_141687.1 coordinate 1,701,347,953, forward strand.
CCCCTCCAACTTTCACCACACACTTCTACCCAGAATTATCTGTCACCCTAAGAAATATCATTGAGAAAAAACAATATACACAACAATTTGTTATAATTAAAAGAAAAGAAGCCCATCCCCATAACGGATAGGACAATAGCTGCCATTTTGTTTGCCAAAAGCATCTGTGAGGAAAAACAAAGCAGTTAGGTGGTTGAGCAAAGCATGTAGCTAAAGAACATGCAAAATAGAAGTCATGTGGCCATCAGGACCTAATTCCAGTCAAATCCTGGGACTGCAAGAGAGATCAGTATCTAAATGGAAAGCTGCTGGTGTGGACGATGGTGAGTTCGGAAGTCCATTTTCTTTCCGGTACTCTCTCCTCTCCCCCAGAGTTGGGATGTGAACCAGGTAATGATGGTGATAATGCCCGCCTCCATGGTGATAAACCAAAACGATGCAGAGCAGGTCGCTCCCAGTCTCCGTTGGGAGCCAGTGCGCCGCCTGCGGGTTTTAGGCAATCGTGTCAGGTCCTGCAAGGCAGCACAGCCCAGTCAGCGGGACAAGGATGCATTGGAGCCACTAAGCAAAGGGTTCTCAATAAACCACAGCCAAATGGACTCAAGATTACCGAAGGTAAGTAACTTGTTCTTCTGATGGATACATCTGCCTGTGGATTCCTCACCTTTAGAATAGACTCCCAAAGCCGTACCTCTCCTGGAGAAGGGTGTCCACCTGACCAGACCAAAAAATCTTGCAAAACAGAACGAGCAAAATGGCCATCCCGCATAACCTCAGAATCCAAGCAGTAATGCTTTGCAAAGGTATGGAGGGAGGCCCAAGTCGCTGCTTTACAGATATCATGAACAGGAACACCTCTAGCCAAAGCAGAAGAAGTAGACTATGCTCTGGTGGAATGGGCTCTGATATCTTCAGGAGGGTCCTTCTTGGCCAAGGCTTAGCAAATCTTGATGCACAAGATAATCCACCTGGAAAGAGTTCTCTTGTGCACAGCCTTGCCTTTCATCTTCCCAACATAGCCAACAAAGAGCTGATCGTCCAGCCTCGGATCTCTTGTCCGATCCAAATGCACAAGTTACTACTTGTGTAACGATATATCTGTGAGAGACATTAGTTAGTGGTAGATTCCTTACCTTAGAATATCCCCAGGCGTCAGACTGGATCCGGAAAGTTTTGCTAGCAGTACACCTGCGCGTCAGTAGGTGGCGTCGTGCGGCTCAGCATCTGTCGCTGGTGTCATAAACGCCAAGATGACGTCACGTAGACTACTTAGGCGCCATCCAAGCGCGCTGACGTCAGTTCTGTACATGACTATCCGCGCCAGGAATGCAGAGCCATGCAAGAAACTGACCACTGGTGCCATGAAACCGGGGCCCTGAAAGGGAAGACCTTAACCCTAGAAATCAGTTCGCAGAACGGGGAGGATGAATGGGGTGGTAAGGAATCTATCACTAACTAATGTCTCTTACAGATATATTGTTACAAAAGTAGTAACTTGTGCACCTGAAAGAGACACGTTAGTGATAGATTCCTTACCTTAGAATAGATACCCCAGCAATACCAACACCGGTGGTGGGTCTGCGAAAAAGATTACACCAGAAAGTCATGGAGAACAGAACGGCAAAAGAAGCAGTCTCTGCTGACTTGACTGTCAAGGCAGTGATGTTAGGTAAATGTGTGTAGCGAGGCCCACATAGCTGCCTGACAAATGTCCTGTAAGGGAACGCCGCGTCTCAAGGCAGTAGTGGCTGCTATCGCCCTCGTAGAATGGGCATGCAGTCCCACAGGAGGCTCCTTCTTAGCCAAGGAGTAACAGGCTTTGATGAAAAGAACGACTCACCGAGAGATGGTCCGTTTGTGAACGGCCTGACCTTTTTTGGCACCCACTTAGCCAACAAACAGCTGGTCATCCACCCGGAACGGTCGTGTGCGCTTCAGATAGAACAGGGGTGGCTGAGTGAGCTAAAGAATGGTGATGGATTAAACCCAGATCAGTTGACTGGGGGTGAGTGTTTGATTTGCTCAAACGCTTCGTCCATCATCCCCTTTTGTATCGCTTTGTTCGCCCTAAGTTGGCAGGGTATGCTCAGACCTGAGTCCCTTGCTCACTTGGCCACTGGATTCAAGATAGCCTGGCTGATGAGGATTATGAATCCGAAACCGGTCCCAGGATGCTTGTTTCCGGTCCAGGGAAGACATGGTTTGGCAGTTCGGGCTGGACTGTTCCCTTGAGGCACAGGGTCAGACTGATTTGCATATGCAATGTCTGAACTGGGGTGGCTGAGTGAGCTAAAGAATGGTGATGGATTAAACCCAGATCATTTGACTGGGGTTGAGTGTTTGATTTGCTCAAATGCTCCGTCCATCATCCCCTTTTGTATCGCTCAGATAGAACAAGAGCGCACGTTTTGGGTCCAGACGGTGGAGCCTTTCTTCCTCCTTGGAAAGAGGCGGAAAGAAGGTGGGCAAAGTGATGGTCTGCCCAATGTGAAAGGGCGTGACAACCTTTGGGAAGAAAGAAGGACGGGTCCTCAAAACCACCTTGTCCGGATGAACAGAAAGGAAAAGAGATTTGGAAGAAAGAGCCTGGAGCTTACTCACTCTTCTGGCAGAGGTGACAGCTACCAGGAAAGCTGTCTTGAGAGAAAGAAGACGCAAAGGACAGTTATGAAGGGGCTCGAAGGGAGCACACATCAGATATGTCAAGACAAGGTTTAAGTCCCATTAAGGCATGATAAATGGCACAGGAGAAAACGTGTGTAATGCCTTTCAGAAAACGGTTAACAACCGGGGACCGAAAAAGAGAATGCTGATCTGGAAGCCGTAGAAAGGTGGAGATGGCCGAAAGATAACCTTTAAGAGTGCCCAGAGCAGAGCCCTGCTGTGCCAAGGAAAGGAGGAACAAAAGTACTTCGGAAAGAGGGGCAGAAAGGGGATCCACAGACTTTTCTGCGCACCATGCCACAAACTTGTTCCACCGGCAGGATTATACCGTTTGAGTGGAGGGACGCCTGGCTGCCAGAATGACATCACAGACTTCGGGAGGAAGATCGAAAGCTGTCAACTGTTGCTGCTCAATCTCCACACCTGGAGGTGGAGGCAGGACAGGTTTGGGTGGAGGACCGTTCCCTGCTGCTGCGACAGAAGATCCTCCCGAAGAGGCAGACTGATCGGGGGATCGATTGCCATGCTGAGTAGCTCGGGATATCAGTATCTTCGTGCCCAATCCGGAGCCACAAGAATGACTTGTGCCCGGTCGCGCCGAATCTTCTTCAGCACTCTGGGCAGAAGAGGTATAGGCGGAAAGGCGTACAATAGACCGCAGCTCCACTCGTGATGAAAAGCGTCGCCGGGTGAGTGCCGCCTTGGAAATTCCAACATGCAGAACGGATGACATTGTGCGTTCTCTTCTGTGGCAAATATATCTAACCAAGGATTTCCCCACTCCTGAAAGAGACCTTGAGCCACGTTGAGTGCAGACGCCATTCGTGATCCATCATGCACCGGCGGCTGAGTTCGTCCACCCTGGCGTTCAGAGAACCTCCCAGGTGTTGAACCACCAATGTAATATCTTGATGTACCAGCCATGTCCAGCGGCGCAGAGTCTACTGACATAGGGTCCAGGACCCCACAAGCCCGGTTTGTTGCAATACCACATGGCGGTAGTGTTGTCCGTGAACACCTGCACTACACTTCCCCAGACAAAGAGTAGGAATGCTTTTAGTGCAAGTCGGATCGCCCGAAGCTCCAAAAGGTTGATATGGAGCCGGGACTCCGCCAGAGACCAGAGGCCTCTGATCTCCGCCTCTCCCAAGTGGCCTCCCCATCCCAGGAGGGACGAATCCGTCACCACTGTGGGCTCCGGTTGGGGAACGGAGAGCGATCTGCCATTAACCCAATCGCGATTCGTGAGCCACCACTGCAATTGTTGCGCAGTGCCCTCCGAGATCTGTACATGATCGGACAGGTTGCCCTAATGCTGTGCCCACTGCAACTTCAGGTCCCACTGCAGAGCTCGCATATGCCATCTGGTATGTTGCACCAGCAGGATGCAGGAGGCCATCAGGCCGAGAAGCCAGAGGCTCATCCGGACCGAAACCCAGGATAGAGGCTGAAAGATCGGAATCATAGCCTGAATATCCCGGACTCGCTGCTCGGGAGGATAACCCCGAAACTGCGTCGAATCCAGAACAGCTCCGATGAAGGGGAGCGTCTGGGAGGGACTCAGGTGAGACTTTGGCACATTGATGGAGAACCCCAGCAAATGCAGGAGGTCGGCCGTAGTCTAAAGGTGGGCGACGACTGCGTGGGGCGAGCCCGCCTTCAACAGCCAGTCATCGAGGTAGGGGAAGACTGACACCCCTGACCTGCGCAGATGAGCTGCGACCACTGTCATCACTTTTGTGAACACCTGAGGGGCGCTGGTAAGGCCGAAGGGGAGCACGGCAAACATAAAATACCCCTTGCGTACCATGAACAGCATGTAACCCCGGCAGGACGGGGATGTGAAAATATGCGTCCTGCAAGTCCAACGCTACCATCCAGTCTCCAGGGTCGAGGGCAGCCAACACCTGAGCTAGAGTCAACATCTTGCCATGGTCCGAAGATAAGCACCAGAGGCAATCATCATGCGGGTCCGTAATTTACATATGCCCGCCACAACTCTCTGCAGGGTTTAAATCCTGTCTTCCTGGAAGTAGCCATCAGAAACAATTAAGAGATACAAAGTTTTCTTAGTTGAAAATGGAGAGCCCCTCGAAAAACCGTTAAGCGTCGACGGCGCTGAAAAAAGGGATCAGACGTCAGCACGCCGACTAGGTCCTTTTAACACTGCTCGGTGATTGATACCAGTGTGTTTTCCTGAGGCGGAAAGCCGGGAAATTTTGTCATCTACATATGCTGTGTTAATTTGTGTATTTTAATCCCCTCATTTTAACTTTGCTATTTTGCACATTTTGACTCTGTTTTCGCTTCCCACCTCGGACCGCACAGCCGATTTAACGCTGTCGCGGCTCGAGCCAGGGGTCAGCCGCCATCTTAGGAAGGTGCAGGGATCGCGGTCTAGGCTTTCAGACCCTCCCACCCTCCTCCTGTATAAATGTGTGTCATTTCCCGTCCGCGGAGCGGGCGGGCGCGCCAAAGGTGTGCCCGTCTGCGCCCGTCCGCGCCCAACCGGGCCCCGGGGCCAGAACCCCTGGTCCTTCTCCTTTGGTTCCTCGTCCATATACCAGCAAACAATTATTTGATTTAAGACCTCCCAATACGCATGCAATGCATTTTCTTGACATGCTCGACCGTTTTCCACTGCACTGCCCTGACTGTCCATTTCTGTTAAATACTCCTCTTTTATGCAACAGTCAACAACAAATAACTACTACTCCTTCTCCTCCTGGATTCGTATTTATTAGTCACAATTGTCGTTCTCTGCCCAAACATAAACGCCACATCTTTGACTTGCTTACTGATGAAGCGCTGGACGCGCTATTCATCACAGAATCCTGGCTCCACGATAGCTCTGGCCCTGACATCGCCGAAGCGTTGCCTACTGATTATGCTATTGTTCGAAATGACCGTCCTAGAAGGTCTGGGGGTGGTGTGGCGATCATTTTTAATCAAAAATATCAGTGTCACTCGGACCCTATCACTTTGAGCGGATGTGATGCACTTCACTTCAAGCTTACTTTAAATCCCAATAACACTCTTACAGGGCTCCTAATGTACTGTCCCCCGGGCACTGTAAATTCTTGGTATACCCAATTCTTGGATTATATTGCATCAGTGCTCATTTCTTCCAGTAATTTCTTTATCATTGGTGACCTAAATTTACACTTGGACAACCCCAATGATAATTCAGCAGGAAACTGCATTACTGATCTTGCCGCTATGAACTTAATTTTACACAACAAGGGTCCCACCCACAAGGGTGGGCATCTTTTAGATCCTATTTTTTCTAATTCTTCGCAAATAACATGCCTTCCTGCCTTACCTGTTTCATGGTCTGATCATTATCTTGTTAAATTTACTGCAACTAAAAATAAAACACAGACCATATCCAATTCTTCTATCAATTGCAAGAAGAGAGTCTGGAAAAATCTGGACATTGCAGCTTTTAATAAAAAATTGTGTGATCTCATGCCTAAATACCCACTTAACTTAGACAATATGAATGCAGCTGCCAACTCGGTGAATTCCTGGCTCTTCGAGGCTATAAATACTTGCCTCCCTTTCACTAATAAGAAAAATATTGTCCATAATTCTCCTGCCCCTAGGTACAACGAAACCCTCCGTTTACATAAATCCCAATGCAAAAGACTAGAGCGTACCTGGAGGAAGGACTATTCCACTGCTGCTGGGCTTACGTACAAAGCTGAATTGAAACTTTACCACAAGGCCTGTGCTCTCACCAGAGCCACTTATGTCAATAACCTGATTACAGAAGCCATAAATAAATCCAATGTCCTGTTTAAGGTAGTAAAAGACCTTGCTGGCTCACAGACAGTTGCTACACCCCCTCCTCTTTCCAGCAAGAAATGTGATGAACTTGCCCAGTACTTCACGTCCAAAATTGACAAAATTTACAAAGACATAACAGCCCATGAGGAATCCAATGTCAGTCCTTGTCCATCCCCCACCACTTCTTGCCTTCCTTCGGCTTCATTGAAGACTTGGCCTGACCTCGTACCTGCCACCCTTTCGGAAATTTTAAACAATATTAAATCTGGCTCACCCATGGACCCCCTACCTATTTCGGTTCTACGTAAACTTGAGTTTTCCCAACTCAATGTGATCTGTTCCTTACTAAATGCTTCTCTTGACTCAGCCATGGTCCCCCACAGCTGGAAGCATGCAATGGTGACCCCGCTCCTTAAGAAACCCACTGCAGATCCAAATGTTGCCGCCAATTTCCGGCCCATTTCATTGTTGCCGGCCTTCTCGAAAATTTTGGAAAGGCACATTCATTTACATCTATCACGCTTTGTCACCACTAACAATCTCCTTCACCCCTCCCAGTCAGGCTTTCGTCAAGGCTTCTCCACTGAAACCACTCTATTAGGAGTAACTGAGAATATTCGCCAATTACTCGATCGAGGTGAAATGGCTGCACTGATATTGCTCGACCTCAGTGCAGCCTTCGATACTGTCTCGCACAGTATCCTTCTCAGCAGCCTTGCCTCTTTTGGCATTTGTGACAAAGCCATGCATTGGCTCTCGTCTTTTCTCACTGACCGGACTTTTCAAATCTTTTCTAACACCTCCACTTCCAACACTTATCTTTCTCCACATGGTGTCCCCCAGGGTTCTATCCTTAGTTCTCTTCTCTTCAATCTTTATGTTGTTCCTCTAGCACATGTTGCACATCACTCTGGTCTCAATCTCTTTACTTATGCTGATGATTCTCAGATTGTGTTTTCCCTATCCCAAGCCGACCCTTCATCACCTTCTTCTCTGCAATCTGGTCTTAGTGACATCTCTCGCTGGATGAGCCGTAATTTTCTCAAGCTCAACAGCAACAAGACGGAGGTGCTTGTCTTTGGTAACAAGCCTGATCTATGGAGTTCGAGACACTGGCCATCGACCATGGGCGACTTACCCATTCCATCGGAACGAGCGAGAAATCTTGGGGTTCTTATCGATAGGGATCTATCGATGAAAGACCAGGCCAATAAAGTCACAGCCACCTGCTTGACTATCCTAAGATGGCTGAGAAAAATCTTCTGGATTCTGCCATCCGACACCCAGAGATCTGTCGTGACGGCCCTGGTGACCTCTAGATTGGACTACAGTAACGTGCTCTATCTGGGGGCTACCAGGGCGGTCATGCGCCGTCTCCAACTAGTCCAGAACGCCGCTGCACGGCTTCTGTGTGGATGCCGGAAATATGATCCAATTACGGAACGCATCAAAAAACTCCACTGGCTTAATCTTGACAACCGGGTAAAATTTAAGGCACTATGCTTTATGCATAAGATTAAAATTGAAGCCGCCCCCACTTATCTCCAATCACTCGTCAAACCTTATGTACCCGCACGCTCTCTCCGCTCTTCTTCCCAACACTTGTTCTGCGTGCCTAAGTTCAGGCTCTCCAGAGTAGGTGGTAGTTCCTTTGCTGTACTTGGACCCAAACTCTGGAATTCTCTTCCCCTGGACCTACGAGTTGAGCAGTGTCATCTTCGCTTCCGCAAAGCCTTAAAGACCTGGCTCTTTGTCCAATAATTCTTCTTCAGGATTTACTATGCTGTCACTGTCAATTAGCGCCGGGAAACCCTCACGGGTAGCTGTCGCGCTCTATAAGATTAATAATAAATAAAAAATAAAAATAAATTATGGCTCCGATGACGTCATACGGTGTCGCGAGCGGAGCTTTCCTATTGTGACGTCCTCGTCGATGTGGGAGAGCTAGGAAAGAACATTTCACTCAGAATGCTGGCACAGGGGTTATTCAAAATGTGAGGAATCCACAGGCAGATGTATCCATCAGAATAATCCTTGTTGAATAAATCAGGTGTGATGCAGTTTAGTTTCACAAAATGGTCTATATGCTTAAGGTTTTGTTATTTTGCCCTAAGTTCTCTCACCTGTGGTGCTCCAGGTATGGATGGTCCAGGAGTAATAGGTTGAGCCATTAGGTCGTAGTCATTTCCAGAGGATCCAGCTGCTACATAGGAATACGATCCACGGGCCCAAGGGTCAGCACGCCAACGTGTAACGACTGTCTCTTTAGGCTAATGTCATGTACAGAGAGAAGATATAAGTGATAAACATTGTGTGGTTGATAACAAATTATGTTACTGTAATCATATGGAGAAGAAAAAACAGAATTGGGTCACACTTTTTAAAAGAGTGCTATACACAGAGCCTCTGCAAGATCTGCATGCTCTTTATTTGCTGTTATCCTTTCCATATTATCAAACATAAGATATTCTAAACACTACTCCCTGAATCATGGAATTTAGTGACCTTGCTAGAGTGGGAGGCTGGCTTAGTATATGGTGCACACTCTTAGGCATGATGCACCTTGCATTAATCCTGGCAACTCTTATGGTGATTTTAGTGGTCTTTGATAACCATACAAAGCTCTCAAAGTTGTAGCTGTGGAGAGCAGCCTTCTGGCATATCCCGAAGGAGTGTAAAGCAGCTTGTTTTACCACTTTCAACAGTGTAGATTAGATGAAAAAGAACAAGGTTGATACAAAATATTATGTATCACTATCACCAACACATTGGTATATCTACTAACAGGAGATATCAATAACACAAACAAGAATACTTCAAAATGATCAGGTAAGTAGCACAAATGAACAAGTTATCTACCTTCTGTAATGATGTATCTGTAAGAGACATACATTAGTTATAGATTCCTTACCTTACAATTACCCCAGGTGCCAGACTGGATCTGGAGAAGTTTTTTTGTGGCAGTACCCCTGCGTGTCGGTCGACTCAGCGTTGGTCATCGGCATTGTGGTAGCCGGAACGACGCTACAGTATTTACTTAGACACCGCCCCTGCGTGCTGACATCAGCTCTGACATGACATTTCATGCCAGAAGTGCAGAGCCATGAAAGACACTGACCACTGGTGCCCAAAACTAGGGCCCTGTAAGGGAGTCCTATCCCTAGAAGTCAGTTTGCAGAACGGGGAGGATGGGTGGAGCGGTAAGGAATCTATAACTAATGTATGTCTCTTACAGATACATTGTTACTGAAGGTAAGTAACTTGTTCATCTGAAAGAGATAATCAGTTATAGATTCCTTACCTTAGAAAAGGTTCCCCAGCAATGCCAACCCCGGTGGTGGGCCTGCAAACTAAGTTCACCCAGGAAGTCCTGGAGAACAGAACGGAAGAAAAAGGCATCTCTCCGGACTTGGCTGCCTAGGCAGTAATGCTTAGTAAACATGTGCAAGGATGCCCATGTGGCTGCCTGGCAAATGTCAACCAACGGAACACCAATTACCAAAGCAGTAGTAGCTGCCGTCACTCTTGTAGAGTGGACGCTCAGTCCTACTGGAGGTTTTTTTTTTAGCCAAAGAATAACAGATCTTAATGCATAGCATGACCCATTGAGAGATGGAATGTTTGTGCACTGCCCAACCTTTCTTGGCACCCTCATAACCCACGACGAGTTGATAATCTTTAGTGCGGTCAAGGTAGATAGACAGTGCACGTTTTGGGTCATGACCTTTTGAGTCCTTCCCGCCTCCACACCCTCTTTGGAAGGGTGCGGAGGCAGGAAAAAGGTGGGCAATGTGATGGTCTGACCTATGTGGAAAGAGGTAATCACTTTGGGAAGAAAAGAGGGCCTAGTACGGAGGACTACTTTGTACGGATGGACAGCAAGAAAGGGAGACTGGAATATAAGGTCTAAAGCTCACTCGCCATGCGAGCAGAGGTGTGTGCAAGCAACAAAGCAGACTTCAAAGTAAGGAGACGAAGAGGACAATTATGTAGTGACTCAAAGGGAGCACACATAAGATAAGTGAGGACACGATTCAAGTCCCACTTGGGCATTACAGAAGGAGGAGGAAAGAGATTAGTAATGCCCCTCAGAAATCTGTTAACAACAAGGGACTTGAAAAGAGAAGGTTGATCAGGAAGGCGAAGAAAGGCCGAAATAGCTGAATGATAGCCTTTAAGAGTGCCCAAAGCAGAGCCCTGCTGAGCCAAAGAAAGAATGAAGAGGAGAACCTCTGAAAGAGGGGCAGAAAGGGGATCCACAGCCTTTGCTGTGCACCATGCCACTAATGTGTTGCATCTAAAGGCGTATACAATTTTACTCGAGGGATGCCTGGCTGCCAAGATGGCATTACAGACTTCAGGAGGAAGGTCGAATGCTGTCAGCTGTCTTTGCTCAATCTCCATGCAAGGAGGTGGAGACTGGACAGGTTCGAGGGGAGGAATGCCCCCTACTGCTGTTACAGAAAATCCACCCAAAGAGGCAATCGGGCCAGTCGGGAGCCACAAGAATTACTTGGGCCCGGTCGCGCTTGATCTTCTTCAGCACTCTGGGTAAAAGTGGTACAGGTGGAAAGGGGTACAGGAGGCAGCAATTCCACTCGCGTCGAAAAGCGCCGCAGAGCGAGTGCCACCTTAGAAACTCAAACGTGCAGAACTGCCGACGCTGGCGAACAGATCTAACCAAGGCTCTCCCCACTGCTGAAAGAGACCTTGCACCACCTGAAGACGCCATTCGTGATCCATCCTGCACCGGCGGCTGAGTTCTTCCACCCTGGTGTTCAGGGAACCTGCCAGGTGTTGAACCAACAGGGATATGCCCTGATGTTGCAGGAATGCCTTCAGTGCAAGACTAATCGCCCGGAGCTCCAGAGGTTGATGTGGATCCCGGACTCCACCGGAGACAAGATGCCTCTGATCTCCGCCTCCCCCATGTGTCCACCCCATCCCATAAGTAACGCATCTGTCGCTACTGTAAACTATGGTTGGGGAAGGGAGAGGGATCTGCCACTGACCCAATGCTGGTCAGTGAGCCACCACTTCAACTGACTTGGAGCCCCCTCCGAGATCTGAACGACATTGGAAAGATTCCCCTGATGCTGTGCTGACTGGAACTTCAGATCCCACCGCAGAGCCCGCATATGACATCTGGCATGATCCACTAGCAGGATGCAGGAGGCCATGAGGCCCACCATCCTCAGGGTCATTCTCACCGAAATCTGGGATAGAGGCTGAAACATCGGAATCATAGTCCGAATATCCTGGAATCGCTGCTCGGGAGGATAGACCTGAAACTGCGCTGTGTCCAGAACCGCTCCGATGAAAAGGAGCTAATGAGAGGGAATCAGGTTCGACTTTAGCACGTTGATAGTAAACCCCAGTAAATGCAGGAGGTTCGCTGTAGTCAAAAGGTGGGAGAGTCGAGATAGGGCAAGATTGAAACTCCTGATCTATGCAGATGAGCTGCGACCACTGCTATCACTTTCATGAACACCAGAGGGCCTGTTATAAGGCCAAAGGGGAGCATGGTAAACTGAAAATGCTCATGACTTACCGTGAATAATAGGTAACGCCAGTGGGCAGGCAAGATGGGGATGTGAAAGTAAGCATCCTGCAAGTCCAACGCTACCATCCACTTTCCAGAGTCGAGGGCAGACAAGACCTGAGCTAAGGTTAACATTTTGAACGTCTCCTTCCGGAGGAAGCGGTTGACATCCCTGAGGTCTAAGATAGGACGCATGTCTTTGTCCTTCTTGGGTACCAAGAGTAGTGAGATAGCAACTATGACCTACTTCAGTGATAGTGATGCGTTCAAAAGCTCCCTTGGGCAAGTTCCTGGGGGAGAGGGCTAAATGGTCTTAAGACATACGATGGAATGTTGGTGGCATGGAGGGAGCTGTAGTCTCGAAGGGAAGGTAGCCTTTTCGGAGCATCTGCAAAACCCACCTATCCAATGAGATGTTGTCAAGACTGGTTTGCATATGGCTAGGTTCAAACTAGAATGTAATGGCAAGCAAAAAAACAATTTATTTAGGCCCAGATCCCTGTACTGGGGTGAATGTATGACATTGTTCTGCATTCTGTCCATCACGTGTTGTTTTAGAATTTGTCACCGTGAGTGGGACAGTTATTCCCAGACCTGGGTCCTGTGTTCTCCATGCCACTGGAGTCAAACTATCCTGGCTAATGTGAAACCGGTCCTCGGATGCTTGTTTTCATTCCAGGGAGGACCTGGCCTGGCAGTTCGGGCTGGACTGTTCCCATTGCGCACAGTGTCAAGACTGATTTGCATATGGCTGGGTTCAAACTGGAATGGTGAGCAAAAAACCGATGGATTTAGGTCCAGATCTCTTAACTGGGGTGAATGTATGACATTGTTCTGCATTCTGTCTATCAATTTTTCTTTTTGCAGTGGGGGTGGTGATGGCGGATCCAGCACCCACTTGCAACCGGTGGCCCTGAAAGGTCGGACTAGAAAGGCTTGGAGGCTGCTGCAGAGGGGGCACTGGTGGACTGGCCCGCCCCCTGCTCCCAGACCCGCGATGCTGGGTCCCACGTCCCAGCCACGCAGAGGCTGGGTAGCTTGCGCAGCCTTGTGGCTCTGGGTGGAACGTGGTATGGCACCCCTTTACATAGCCACGAAAGGCAGACTGCATGGGGTAATAGGTGGCTGTAAGGCCCAAGGATCTGGCCGTAGCCCTAGAGTCCTTGAAACGCTCAAGCGCATTGTCCGCCTTGTTACCAAACAGGCAACAGCAATTAAAGGGCACGTCAAAAACAATAAATTAGACATCCCCAGAGAAGCCAGACGTTCTCAGCCAGGTATAGCGCCTCAGGGGTAACGACGTGGAAACCGTTCTAACCAGCGAGTTGGCGGTATCCAGTCCACACCGGATAGGGAACTTTGCTGTTTTCGACTAACAGCACGGGTGACCACGGCCTGGTCCTCCTCCGGGCACTGTGGCAGCACCGTATCCCACACCGTGTATGTATAAAGGCCCAAGAGACATGCAGTGTTCACCGATCGCAGTCATGAGCTGGAAAATGAAACATCTTCCCAAAATGGTCCAGCTTCTTAGATTCCCTATCTGAGGGAGCAGTAGGGAATCCGCCTTTTAAGGATGAGGCTTGTCCCATCAAGCTCTCAGGGGTACGAGTTTGAGAGAGGAAAAGTGGGTCGCCCGGGGCCTTTGGGTGGGCAATCATCCTTTCCACAGGAGCCCTTATGCTGGGCTTTGACCAAGTGCCCAAAAGGATGTTGGTGAGGGCATAATTAAAAGGCAGCAGGGGCTCTGAAGAGGCTGCCGGCTGAAGCACCTCAGTCAGGACATTAGTCCTGACAGCTACCGTAGGAAGCTCGCGGCCCAAGGCCTCAGCCGCCTTATGCAACACCACAGCGTAGGAAGCTCCCTCCTCTGTAGCCACAGTAGGGGGGGAGGGGAGAGCATACCAAGGTCTGACGAGGTATCCAGACCACTGGTATCACCAAACTCCTTTCTCCAGTCCGGTTCCTCAAGTTGATCTGCTAGAGGGTCATCAGACCCTGCCCAGTCTTACTCACCCTACTCTGGCTGCCACTCAGGGAGGTAGAGAACAACAGGAAATAACAGTGGGACAAAAGTACCCTTGAGTGCCGGTAGCGACATCGATCGATGTTGGTCCGGTACTGTGTCCACATCGGGGGAGGCTGGGGTCGACACCAGTTGGGGGCAGAACCGGCGTCCTCACCGGGATCGGCGCCTGGGAAGGTACTGTGAGGTCAACCAGCACCGATTCGGATCCAGGCACGGATCCATGGGGGCCCTGCAGCGCTGGAGTCGCCGGCATTGAAGGCCCACGGCCCCCAGCCGAGTCTGTGGGGCCTGAAGGTGCGCTGGCAGAGTCAGGAAGTCCAAAGATGCGCTTCGTAAATAGCTCGAAGCTGGGCAGGGTATGATCTGGCTCTGGCAAAGGGAGGGAAGCGCGGAGCAGCCCCAGCAGGCTCCATGGAAGGAGCCAGAGAGCGATGATGCTCTGGGTCCTGCGTCACGTCGGCCGGACCGGGAGAAAGCGAAGAGCGACAATGCTTCATCGCCTCCTTCTTGTGCTTCGACTTACCAGAGGACTGCAAAGACTTTGATGACGAGTGGTGATGCTTTAACGACCGGTCCAGCGACCTTCCCCTCGACAGGGACCTTGAGCGGCATGGTGCAAACTGCAATGCATCGAAAAGTTTCAGGACCGACCCTCGCAAAGGCTTCAGGTTTAGGGCCGGGCACAGGTATCAGGACTTTAGGTCGTGGTTGCGCTCCAGGCACCAAAGACACATGAGGTGCGGATCAGTGATCGACAACTTGTGAAACGAGTCACAAGGCATGAAACCGGACTGACAACTGGCCATCCCTTGTGCAACAGGAGTCGTAAGATTTAAAAGATGCCGACAAAAAGTCAAAAATCTTTAGTCAAAAAGCGACTAAGGGGCACACTTCACTCTGTGCAGGCTGGCGCGGAACAAAAATGACGTAGGCGCGCAGGGGCGGAGTCTAAGTAGACACCATGACGTCACCCTGGTAACCACAATGCCGAGGACTCACTCAGACTCGACCAACGCCACCTACCGAAGCGCAGGGGTACTGCTACAAAAAAAAATCTCTGAATCCAGTCTGACACAGGGGGTTAGATCTAAGGTAAGGAATCTATAACTAATGGTCTCTTTCAGATATATACTAGTCTCCAAAGGGTGATAAAATCATATACTAAGAAAGTGAAATGTGAACTGCAAAGGAAAACAGGACTTGGATCAGTAGATGCAGAAGTGCCGGAGACACAAGGAACTACCCAAGGTAAGCATCCAGGAAGGAGGCTGTGTGCAGAGTGGAAACACAGCTGTGTGCCCAAAGGAAGTCAATGGAAAAGTCGCGGTTGCAGTTTTAAAGAAGGACTCTTCCTGGAGGACACAGAAGAAACCTTTAGGAAGGCAGAAGTTTGGAGAGCCATCGCACCGTATATGCTCCAGAAGGATAATGTTACTTACCCAGTAAGCATCTGTTCTTGCCATGTAGAGCTGTAGATTCACATGCTTTGCATACACCTGCCATCTAGTGTTTGGTCCGGATGTTTGCAAGTTGTTTTTCTTCGAAGTCTTCTTACCTAGTTACAAGGTAAGGTGACTCCTCCTTTCGGTGATCGTGTGCATGCTCATCGACTCCACTGTTAGATTGTTTTCCCGCAAGAGGGTGAGAATGGAGTAAATAAGTGTAGTATACAGATGTCCATGCGTATGAATCTATAATTTAAGAACTGCAACAACTACCAGTACCTGGGGAGACGGGTGGGGGCATGTGAATCTACAGCTCTACATGCCAAGAACAAATGCTTAAAGCTCTACATGCCAAGAACAGATGATTACTGGGTAAGTAACATCCGTTCGAGGCATGTGTGCTGTAGATACACATGCTTTGCATAGACTATAAAGTAGTGTACTCTCAAAGCGGTTTCTAACCTGCAGATGTTGCAATTGTTTGGAAAAGTGTTTCAGTACTGCTTGGCCTACATAAGCCTGTTGAAGTGCTAACACATCTATACAATAGTGTTTGGTAAATGTGTGTGGTGTAGAACATTACATATATCAGCTAGATGGATATTGCCTAAAAAGGCCATTGACAACCCTATTTTGAGAGTGGAATGCGTTCTGGGGATATAATTAAAATTCTTTTAGATTTAATATAGCAAGTTTGAATGTATTTTACAATCCATCGGGCAAAACTAGATTTTGAAATAGGACTGCCTTTGTTGGGTGGAGCAAATGCAACAAACAGTTGTTTTGTTTTGCGAAAGTCTTTTTTTCTATCTATGTAGTATATTAAAGCTCTTTTAACATCAAGCGCGTGAAGAGCGTGTTCTGCGACAGAATCAGGTTGAGGAAAGAAGACTTGCAACTCAACCGATTGGTTTATATGAAAAGCAGAAACTACCCTGGGGAGGATTTTTGGTTTGGTACAGAGAACTATCCTATCTTTATGTAGGTGAAAGAAAGGTTCTCCCAAAGTTGATGCCTGTAGCTCACCAACTCTCCTTAGTGATGTGATCGCAATGAGGAATGCAACTTTCCACGGAGGAACTGTAAAGGGCACTTGTGTAATGGTTCAAGAGGTGGACCCATAAGCCTTGTGAGAACAATGTTAAGATTCCATACCAGGGCAGAGGAATCCTTGGTGGTATTTCTCTTTTTAATTCTTCCATGAAGGCCTTGATTACTGGGACTCAGAATAGATGTTGTCTATTTTGTAAGTACGCAGCTACTGATGCAAGGTGCAAATGAATTGAATTGATGTGTAAGCGAGGCCCGATTGTTGTAAATGTAACAAGTAGCAAATAATGTTTTGCATAGAAGCATCTAAAGGATTGATTTTGTTGTTATTGCAATATACAGCAAATATTTTCTTTTTTGTTGCATAGCACGCTTTGGTGGTAGGCCTCTGGCTTCTTTTAGAATATTCATACAGTCTGGTGGAAAATTTAAATAACCAAACTATGACTTCAGGAGCCAGATCCCTAAATTCAACTCCTTGGGATCTGGATTTCTCCATGGTTCTGTGTGAGGAGCCTGCAGTTTAGGGTCGTTTTTTATGTGGAACTAGAGACCGCTGCAACAGAGTGGTGTACCATGGTTGACAAGCCCATGAGGGAGCCACTAGAATTAGTGTGAGAGATGTTTGCCTGAGTTTCTGAACCACCCATGAAATGAGCGGAGGAGCCGGAAAAGCAAAGGCAAACATTCCTGACCAGTTCATCCACAGGGCATTGCCCCTTTGATAGCGGGTGTGGGTACCTGGAGCCGAAGTTTGGGTATTTTGCGTTTTCAGCCCTGGCAAGTAGGGCTATTTGCGGAAACCCCTACTGTTGGAAGGAAGGAAGGAGAACTTGAGGGTGAAGTTTCCACATGTGATTTGTTGTTGTCTCCTGCTGAGGAGATCTCCAATTTGATTGTTTACTCCCGGGAGATGTTGTGCCCACTTCCAAATGGCTTGAGCGAGTGTTGACAGTTGGAGAGAGTGTATTCCCCTCACCGTTTCAGTACATAATACATTGCTGTTATATTGTCTGTTCGGCATTGGACAGTTTTGACTATGAGTTGCTAGAAATACAGCGAAGAGCTCTAGATAGTTGATGTGGAGAGAGCTATGCTTGTTGCTCCATATGCCTTGTGTTGTGTAATTTTTGAGATGAGCCCCCAAACCTGTTAGAGATGCTTCTGCTATGAGCTCGATTAGTGAAACAAGGTTGATGAAAGGCAGGCCTGCTGATAAGTTTTGTGGATTTCACCACTGCAGAGTGCGATGAGTGAGGCAGTCTACCAACACCTGATCAGTCAATAGACCCTGCGATTGATTCCACTGTTGTGTTAAGCATTCTTGGAGGGGGCGCATGAGAAGCCTTGCATGGAGTACAACTGAGATGCAGGACCCCATTATTCCCAGTAATTGCATCAACACTCTGGATGCTAATGCTTGGTTGGGTTGAACTTATAGAATGACAGTTTGAATAATGTGTAGTCTGGCCATATTGGGAGAGGCTAGGGCTTTGACTGTGTTAGAGTAGTTTCG
Source organism: Lissotriton vulgaris (assembly GCF_964263255.1). Lineage (NCBI taxonomy): Eukaryota > Metazoa > Chordata > Amphibia > Caudata > Salamandridae > Lissotriton > Lissotriton vulgaris. Next base: position 1,701,365,988 of record NC_141687.1, read on the forward strand.
AGATAAGTCTGCATCTGAATTGGTTGCAGGTGTGATTTCTGTGCATTGTTGGTGAAACCCAGTTGATGAAGCAGATCTATTGTGGTTTGTGTGTGCTGGTGACAGTCGTGGTAACTGCTGGCTTTGATGAGCCAGTCATTCAGATGGGGAAAGGTGTGAATTTGTTGTCTTCTGAGGTGAGCAGCAATTACTGTCAGGCATATGGTAAAAACTTTAGGCGCTGTAGGTATTCCAAAGGGACGTACCGTGAACTGATAGTGCTTGTTTGCTATAACAAATCGTAGACATTTGCAATGAGCAGGATGAATTAGAACATGAACATATGCGTCTTTTAAATCCAGAGTAGACAAAGTCCGGAAGCACCTGTTGAAGTGTGACCAAGTGAAAATGTTCTGACTGTATGTAGTGGTTTAGCTCTCCGAGATCTAGAATATGTCTTAAGGAACCGTCCTTTTTGGGGATGAGAAAATAACATTGTAAACCTCCGAGCCTTGGTACTGTATGGGAACTGGCTTTATTGCCCCTTTAATTTAGAGGGACTGGACCTCTTGTTTTAGCAAGTGGACATATTCCGGAGAGAACTTGTGAGATTGTGGCAGAATGTTTGGGGGATTGATGGTAAGCGCCAGGAAATAACCATGTTAGATAATTCCAAGAACCCATTTGTCTGATGTTATAGACTGCCAAATGGGGAGAAATTGGTGAAGTCTTCCCTCGACAGGTGTGGTATAATGAGGGGCGGGGAGCGTGGGAAAGTCACTGTTTGTTGGGGGAAGGGGATTTTCCAGGTGTGTTGCCCTTACCCCTACCCTTAAAGTTGTTGCCTCTATAACCTCAACGAAAAAATCCTCTGGAGGGAGAGGACTGGCTTTTACCCTTGTACGTGGAGGTTATTCTGATCTGGGGATGTTGTTTTTGACTCTCCTCTGTAGAAAGTGTGACAAAAAGAACCTATATTGGAGCAGTCTGAACTGCTCCCATAAATTTAGCGACTTAAGTGTCTTTTTTCATCTTCTCTTAACGCCTGGTGAACGTTAGGGCCAAACAGGTGTTCCTTAACAAATGGAGAGTTAAGGATCAATTGTTGGACCTCAGGTTTGAAACCTGAGATCCTTAACCAGGCGTGCCTCTTGAGCATGATGCTGGTGTCCCTAGCTAAGGTGTCCGCAGCATCTAGAGCACAACGAAGAGAGGAATTAGAGATGAGCTTACCCTCATTTATTAAGTCCTGAGCTTTAGTTTTATGCTCATCTGGGAGGTATTGGAGAAGATACTCCATTTCGTCCCAGTGTGCCTTGTCATACCTAGCAAAAAGGCCTTGGTTATTTGCAATTTGCCAATGATTTGCTGTCTGCGCAGCTATGCGTCAATACGTTTAGACTACTTATTCGGTGGAGGAGTATCTCCTGATGATTGAGAATTTGCTATCTTACGATTGTTTGATACCACTTGTGAATCTTATGGCAATTGGCCTCTGGCAAACATGGGGTCTGTAGGAGAGGCTTTATATTTTGTGTCCACCCTAAGAATTAGGATGCAGGCTCTAACTGGGTCTTCTTCATCATGGTGCATCATGCCCTTAAGTTTTGGTCGCGATTTCGGTTCTGAGCCGGACTTAAGCTGAGGAGGGTTTTTGTCGACTGTACCCAGACTGAAGGCTTGACCGGTGGTTTTGGTGCCTAGCCCGAGGGCCGGTCTCTAAAAACGTTGTCTTGGTGCCGACCTAGGCCAGACGGCAGAGTTGGTGCCGAAGCCTTATGTTTTTTGGAGATAGTTTGTGGGGGCAACGGGTCTTCAGTACTTACGTCACCTTGACCCTGCAGCAGTTCCTTGGCGCCTAGGTTGATCTGGAGTGCAGCGCTTGAATCTTCCTTCTCCTCTGCTGCCATCTTCCTCGCTATCTTCCCATCTTCGCTATCTTCCTGGCCAGAGTCTTCTCCGAAGATGTCTGGTGTGTCTTCGATGCTTTGATGCTGCATCTCCAGATGTCGAGCCAGACGATCGCGAAGAGTCTTCTTTGATCAAAACGATCTGCAAGCGTCACCATTTTTTTCTTTGTTCTAGGGTAATAAGCACAAGTTGCACACTGAGTTACTGAGAGGATACTTTGCGTGCCACAGAGGGCAGAATTTCAACGGAGTCCTTTCCATCAACAGAGAGCTGTTGATGGCCGTCCACGAAGCTTTCCTATCTAAGTCGTTCCAATGTCGAAAACGATACGCGGAGAAGTGGGAACACGTACAGTAACAATACCGTTGGGGTAAAGAGGATTGCATGTCGAGGGGAACCAGAGAAAACGGTTTCGAACCGGAGCGCAGCAATACACATCCGAACCTGAAGGCGAAAAAAAAAATCTAACAATGGAGTCGATGACCATGCGCACTATCACCCAAAGGAGGAGTCACCTTACCTTGTGACTAGGAAAGACTTCATCAAAGAAAAACAACTTCCAAACATCCGGACTCAACACTAGATGGCAAAGCATGTGTATCTACAGCACATATGCCTCGAACACCAGGTTACATGCACCAGAGAGGATGGATAGATAGGGTGAAGTGACTTTGAAACCGGAAGATGTCTCTGGAAAAGCCTGTGAAGGAGTCTGGGAAATCCAAGGGTGGATTCTTGAAGGCGTGGACCTGCAAGCAGAGGGAACAGAATCTATGCTTCTTGGAGGTAAACAGGGGGAATGGATGTACAACGCCCACCGATGTTGAGAGGTTCAGGAGTGAAGATGGTGACCTTGTCGCTGCACCTGTGAGGACCAGACGGTGCTGAGGAAGACCAAGGCCTTGCAAGGGCTGTCCCAGGTCGGATATCTGCATCTAGGTGGTCGGTGTCTGGTGGGAGCACCAACAAGCCTTGGTATCCGCGGTCATTCTTCGGAGACGGCGTCCTCCTTGATCAGGACACTTTTGTACAGGCCACTGCTGCACCGGAAAGCCTATATTTAGTACATGCAGCTGTATCACACTATATCAAAGAAACTTGGAACCACAATGCACAGAACCTCCACAACATGAACGGATTCATTTGTTGTATTACATAGGAAAAGGGGGCCACCTGGTCAAATGGCTGTACACAGGTATTTGGGCGCACGCCTCTACTGAACTTACTACACTCAGAACGAAGTGGACAGAGGATACACACACAGAACTCACTGACAAAGCCTGGGAGAGCATGCTCGAACATCCTAAGAGGGTATCACGTAACGCTAAACTCAAATTCATTCAAACAATGATACTACACTGATCCTACTTAACCCCTAAGAGAATACACTGCATGTTCCCTGAGGCCCAACACTATCGCCCCCTATGACGAAGCAGACTTCACTCATATGTTATGGGCATGCCCGCGCCTCCATGACTATTGGAGCAGAATCCAGCATTCTTTGGGAGAGGTCATGCACTTCACAGTTCAGGACAATATCCTGGAATGCCTCATGGGGCTCCGCAAACGCACCACAGCTCTCAAAGTACAACTACGGTTCCTGGACCTGGCCCTTATACTGGCCGTGAGGGCCATCACCATGAGATGAAAATCCCACAGATGTCCCCCGTTGACTGTATGGCAGGAAGACCTGATACAATGGGGCAGTGCCGAAAGCGCGGCCCTAAGACGAGAAGAGGAAAGGGGGGTGCGGAAACTTCCCATTTCTATGGACTGGGACATTATGACGGACGATTTTAAACAGATTTTATGCCGGCACATGGTCACCCCACCCAATAACACACTTACACTTTACAAGCAAGGCATGTTAAGAAATAGTTGCAGGCCCGGGTCCGGATACAACCGAGCACAGGCAGTGAAGGGTCAGTACTGACATGTTGATAATATTAATAACCATAAAAGTATTAGTAGACCAGGAGGGAGGGGGGAGGGTGGGGTAGTTTCTAAAAGTTAAGTTCTGTTATGTTTAAACATACTAAGTGCAGCTACTTGGCAGAATTAATGTATTTCATGTATACACACTATCAGTACATGACCGCAGAGGTGGATATTTAGTATGAAGCATTTGAAACTGAAGCCGAAACAGTATATCATGTGTAGAGGTATACCATGTATATGTTGGGGGACTCAACAAAAGATAAAATGCCATAAGTACTAAATATATCATAGTGTACTTTCACTATGGTAACAAATAAAGTATGTTTACAAAAAAAGACTTGGTAGCCGCAACTGGCGTTGAGAGCGAAAAGATGTTAACGTTTGGACCAAAAGGTCCATGGAACTCACCAAGTGCAGGAGCGCCAGAGCAGGCTCCCATCAAGCACGGGAGCCCACTGAAACAAAGGAAGACGCTCAAGAGGACCCACAGGCCGAAGGCACAGGAGTCACAGGAGGACCTCAAGCAGTTCACCAAATATGGAGGCCCACGGTAAAGAGGATGCAGTGAGGACGCTGATCTTCGAGGGATGAGGTGCTGGAGCTTCTTACAGTCCAAAGATCTCTGCAGATCCAGAAAAGTTGACGCGGCACACAGGGGTTTGGTCCCAGCAGCTCCGAAGAGGGATACTGTCCTCAAAATTGCAGAGAAGACAGGTCAGGCTTCTAGGGAACAGCAGAACCACAACTTGTGTTGCTGGGCCTTGGGAAGTCTGTAGAACAACAGGAGCAGCAGACCGGTCAGCTTAGTTGCAGTGCCTGCAGATGCAGGGGACTGACTCCTTCACGCCAAAAGACATTACTTCAGATTTCCTTGATGCCCACAGGCCTTCTAGAGAACCTGGATTACGCACAGACCCAGATGACGCAGAAGACTTGAACAGTGAGACAAGCAGCTGCAGGTGTCTTACTCGATGCAGTCTCAGTTCTATTCGAGGTCCAAGTGTCCAGACGGTCAAAGAGTATCTTGGTTTCAGAGGCAAATCTTGTTCCATGACAAACCTGAGGACCTGTCCTCAGAGGTGCCCTTAAGTACCCTAGGGAAAGGGTTGGAACGCTCTGGGGGGTCCCAAAGGAGGGGCTGAACAGAGGGGAGGCTACGCTCCTGTCCTTTGTCCAGTTTCACTCCAGAGCGGGAACCAAGTGTTCCTGAACTGTCTCAAACTAGAGTACTAGAAAGCACCCCCAGCCCAATACGCTAGGTCCTGTCTGGGAGATGGTCACACCTTTCTGTGACAGGAAACATCTTGGTCTATCTTCCCCTGCAAAGCTCAGCAGCAGGGTAGAATCGTGTCTGTGGTCAGCAGCAGCACCAGCTTGCTGGCAGACCCTGAAAGGCTGTTACCGGAAGTACAGGGGGGTCCCCTAAGAAGCCCTTTAGTCAGTGGCGGTGTGTTCATTAGGGTGCTGGGCGTTGACCCACAAGCCGAGCCGGCAGCTCCCTCTGAGGCTCTGGCTGAACTGACAATGCATGCCAGTCAGCATGACGCCGGACCGCCCACCCCCTTCAGAGTCTGAAGGGGGTGGGCGGTCCGGCGTCATGCTGACTGACATGCATTGTCAGACCAGGGAGTGGCGCGGAACGCACAGCAGGCAGCAGCACAAATGTGCATATTGGGTTTAGGTCGGAGAATCTTTACGACCGGCCCAGTCTTGCGCACTAGTGTTTGCTCTGGCTGGCAGCTGGGCATTAGGAGAGCGAGGGTTGATCAACGCCGCAGCCCTCAGTCTCCTAAAGGGTGGCAGGGCGGAGAGTATCCTTGCTAAGCCAATCCTGGTGCTGCTGGAGCAGCGTCAGTATTGGCTGAGAGGGGTTACCAGTGAAGCAGTTGTTCCTGTTCAGAAGTTAAAGAGCGCCAACGTCGGACCCCGGCCCAGGAGCAGAGGCGGTGAGGACCCGGTCAGTTAAGTTTCCTTGTAATTTTAAACTCCCCCGGCCCCACCCGACCCCCCCCCCCCGCGAGTAGTGCGAGCCGCGACTGGATGGTGCAAGTTAACTGCAGTAAGAGCAGCTGAGCTGCGCGCTCTCACCTTGGGTGGGGATGGGGATGAAGCTCGTCTCAGTCCTATCGAGAGAAGGCTTTCAAAAACAGAATGCAGATAATTTATTATGATCAACGGCGGGAGGGCAGGGGCTGCTGGGTCAGGAGCGGGGGAGGAGGGGGGATTGTGGCTTCGTCTATTCGGACTGCAAATTGTGCAGCGCTGAGAGGCAGGTCGTGTGAGCAGCTAGGAAAGTTCTCAAGACTGAGTGTTGTGGTCAGACAGAGAGTGGGGGCAGTGAGGCCAGGATGGTAGTGGATCCTCTCTGGGGGCAGGGGCAGTGGGACACACCGGAGGCTAGGCTGGACTAGGAGTGAAGCTCTGCTGTGGAAAAAAGGCAGTGAGGCTGGGGTAAGGTTCCCTAGGGACAGGGGGTTCGGAGATGGAATGAAGTCCATCTGGGGCAAGGGCAGTGAAGCCACAGTAAGTCCCAGAGGGTAGGAGCACGATGCCCTGTTAAGGATGCAGCTGCAGCGGGGGACATGGGCAGCGAGGCCGGACAGGAATGAAGTCCATGTGGGTTCTGTGTAGGGTTTTGGAGTGTACAAGAAATTATGGCGCCTATAATGGTAGCGGTAGGTGTAAGGTAAAATAACAGTGTATTAATGGTGAAGCATGGTCAGAGGAGACCCAAAACCTCTGTAGGGGGTAGTCAGGGCCCACCCAATTAGGTACAAGCTAATCCTGTGCACACGTAACAAGAAGGTAATCCTTGGAGGTTTTCAAAAGTAAAACAAGCAAGAGTATCAATAAATAAGGCAAGATGGACTCTTTAAGAATGTTCCTTTCAAAAGAAATGTATGAAACCTCCCATTTCGGAGGGGTAACATCAAGACAAAAGCAACCAGCCTTTGTCTTGATGTTACCCCTCCGAAATGGGAGGTTTAATACATTTCTTTTGAAAGGAACATTCTTTAAGAGTCCATCTTGCCTTATTTATTGATACTCTTTCTTGGTTTACTTTTGAAAACCTCCAAGGATTACCTTCTTGTTACGTGTGCACAGGATTTGCTTGTAGGAATGAAGTCCATATCCCGACAAAGACTGGGGTATGCTTCCCTGAGAACAGGGACAGCGAGGCTGGGCAATGAACAGCTAGGCTACCCTTCTTCAGATCCGAACCTGGGTACATTAACATCCAACAACACAATGGCTCATCTGAACAATTTTCAGTCTAATATACTACCGCCAAAGGTGTGTACATAAGTGAATAAATCAACATTTTATTTTTAGCCAAATTAATTTGCATAAAGTATATTTTTTGTAATGCCCCGGGACAGCGGCAGCGATGTCGCAATAGGAGTGATGCTCCCCTCAGGACAGTTGCAGCAAGGCCTAGTAATACAGCTCCTGTGGGGAATTGGGGCAGTTAGACCAGGCTTAGGACGAAAAAGACTGCTAGATCTGGCTTTGAACACCTCACTTATCCTGAGGCCAGGGAGCCGGGTCTGATACGCTAAGAGAAGAAGCTTAGACAGGCTGTTACCGGCCCCCCTGGGGCCCCGAGCACAGACTTGGGACCCTGGGTACATTACCTCTGGACGCAACTCTCTGTGACTCTACTCGGAGCAAAAGATGACCCGATCCTCCTGGTTATTGGGCTAAATTAGGGCATCTCTGCATAAACTTCCACAAAGACAGGCTACACACCATAGGGGGACACTTCTTTAAATGGTAGAGAATACTTCCGGCCTGTCTTAAGTGAGCGGGGGCTCGAGGCCTACATGCCCCACCAGTTCGAATGTCACCAGCCATCACTGCCTTCAGTACATAGGATCATACATCCAGCACCAGAATCTGCATTGGGGTATGGTTCCAACATGCTTTATATCGGGTTTGGTGCAGCCGTATATAGTTAGACATCTCGTAATGACTGATATCCACTATATATCTTAAAATGGCTGACTGCACTTACAAAGCCTGGAGAATCGACTCTGGGGTTTGTAGGGGTGTCCACCTCATGCAGGGGCACCCTCACACTTATAACCAAGCACCCCTTCCTCAGGACAGAAGAGGGATAAGACATGGGGGTGACTTATGTTTACTTATATCTTATGTCTCTGCGCTTAAAACCTATATCTGTTGTGAGGGATGCAAGCCTGTAGTCAGAGTTTAAGTGAAATCCCATGCCGGCACAATACATGCTGAAGCCCATGTGAGACTGCTGGTGTATGTATGCCCAGTGTACCTTAGTACCATATACGAGGAACTTATAATGGTACAACAGTAGCCAAATGTGAGTGTACCAAAGTACTTACCAGAACAAATTTAGGGGATAGCGCACAGATGCTGGGGTCCTGTAAACTATGTCAAAAACATACGGCATAAAGTGGGGGTAACCAATAAAGCAGATCCTACTTTCCTACAGGTAGTTTATACCATGCATATAATGTTGACTTTAACACAAGAACAGCCAAGTGGTAATCTGCTTTGTGGACTCAGCATGTGAAGATCTTGTACAAAAAAAGCGGTGGAGGCAGTGGCGGTGTAATTTTACCTTTTTCACTGGGGAAGGAAAAACCTCCGGTCTTACCTAGATGTACAAGTTTGCAAATGCTACTTACCAGTATGCATCTGTTCTTGGCATGTAGGGCTGCTGACATTCATATCGGTGCATAGTCTGCCACCTAGTGTTGGGTCCGGATGATTGCACATTGTTGTCCTGGAAGAGTCTTCGAAGTATCACGAGATAGGTGGCTCCTCCCCTGGACTACAGTGCGCATGGGCATCGCCTCCATCCCCAGATTGTTTTTAGCCATAGGCAGAGATGGAGTGAAGAAGTGAGTGATGACCATGCTATGAGCATATGTTTGTATATAAATACATACTGCAGCTGCTACAGGCGCCGGGGAGGAGGGTGGGCGATATGAATGTCAGCAGCCCTACATGCCAAGAACAGATGCATACTGGTAAGTAGCATTTGCAGTTCGAGGCATGTGGGCTGCTGAATTCATATCTGTGCATAGAATACATAGCAGTCCCTCCATTAGCGGCGGCCGCCCGTGCCAGCTGCAGCAGTCTGAAAAAGCGTTCTTAGAACAGCCTGACCAACAGCTGCCTGTTGTTTTGAGTGCACGTCTACACAGTAGTGCTTAGTGAAAGTATGAGTGGTAGACCATGTGGCTGCTCTACAGATGTCTTCTAAGGGAATGTTACCTAAGAATGCCATAGAGGCCCCCAACTTCCTAGTGGAGTGGGCCCTCGGTGGTATTGTGAGAGTGCGCTTTGCTTTAGCGTAGCAGATCTGAATGCACTTTACTATCCATCTAGCTATTCCTGCTTTGGAGATTGCATTTCCCTTGTGTTGAGTGGCAAAAGCAACAAAAAGTTGTTTGGTTTTGCGGAAATCTTTTGTCCTGTCCACATAATACATCAAGGCCCTCTTCACATCAAGAGTGTGGAGCATCCGCTCCGCCAGCGTCTCCGGGTTTTGGAAGAACACCGGCAATTCAATAGTTTGGTTTATGTGAAACTGTGAGACCACTTTGGGCAAGAATTTAGGGTTAGTGCGGAGCACCACCCTGTTGGCATGTACCTGGAAGAAAGGTTCTTGGATGGTGAGCGCCTGCAGTTCGCTAACCCTCCGTAGCGATGTGATTGCTACTAAGAAAGCCACCTTCCAGGTCAGAAACTGCAGTTCGCAAGAGTGTAGTGGCTCAAAGGGGGGACCCATCAGCCTTGTAAGAACCACATTGAGGTTCCATTCCGGAGCTGGTGGAGTCCTTGGTGGAATGACTCTTTTGAGTCCTTCCAGAAAAGCCTTGATAGCAGGGACCTTAAATAGTGACAGGTGTTGCCTATTTTGGAGGTATGCTGCCATAGCCGACAGGTGAATGCGGATGGAAGAGTAGGCAAGATTACACCGATACAGGTGAAAGAGGTAGCATATGATGTTTTGAATGGAAGCGTCTAGCGGGTCAATGCTGTGCTCCACGCAGTAGACGACAAACCTCTTCCATTTAGCCGCATAACAAGCTCTAGTAGTGGGCTTTCTCGCCTCCCGAATGATGTCCATGCAGTCGGGAGGAAGATTGAGGTAGCCAAACTCTAGGACTTCAGGAGCCAGATCGCCAGGTTGAGCTGTTGCGGATCTGGGTGCTGAATGCCGCCATGGCTCTGCGTCAAAAGGCTGGGAGTGAGATGAAGCCGTTGATGCGGTACCACGGAGAGTTCCAGAAACGTGGTGTACCATGGTTGGCGAGCCCACGTTGGAGCAACCAGGATGAGCGTCATCGAGTGTTGCCTGAGCTTGCGTGCCACCAGCGGTATCAGAGGTGCTGGGGGAAAAGCGTACGCAAATCTGCCTGACCAGTTCATCCACATCGCATTGCCCTGTGATTGGGGGTGTGGGAACCTGGCGGCGAAGCTTCGGCATTTTGCGTTCTCCTTTGTGGCGAACAGGTCTATCTCTGGATGACCCCACCTTTGGAAGTACGGTTGGAGTACTGATGGATGTAACTCCCACTCGTGCATCTGATGGCTGTGTCTGCTGAGCAGATCCGCCATCTGGTTGTCCTTGCCTGGGAGATGTTCTGCCATGAGGAAGATGTTCCTCTGAATGGCCCACTTCCACATGCTCTGAGCCAGATGAGACAGCTGTGGAGAGTGTGTTCCCCCTTGCTTCTGGATGTAGTACATGGCCGTCATGTTGTCCGTCCGGATCAACACGACCTTGTTGCACAGATGTACTTTGAACGCCTTCAAGGCCATGAAGATTGCCATCAGTTCCAACACATTGATGTGCATCTTCCTTTGCTGAAGTGTCCATAGTCCCTGCACTGTGTAATGGAGTACATGCGCTCCCCATCCCTGGAGAGAGGCGTCCGTTGTCAGGATGATCTGTGGGACAGGCTCTTGGAATGGTCGGCCCTTGCAAAGGTTTTGTGGATTCCACCAATGCAGAGAGTTGTACGCCCGACCGCTCACCAACACTAGGTCTGTCAGTCGCCCATGAGCCTGAGTCCACTGACGTGCCAGGCACTCCTGAAGCGGACGCATATGTAGTCTCGCGTGCGGGACAATGGAGATGCAGGAGGCCATCATGCCTATCAACTGCATGAACACCCTCGCTGGAAGCGAGGTCTGGGGTCTGAATCGTTGGATCAGCGCCTGGATACCGGCGATTCTCACTGAACTCGGCTGCGCAGTGGCCGCCAGAGTGTTGATCGTCGCGCCCAGATACTGTCGCACGTGGGCGGGCTGGAGATGGGACTTTGGGTAGTTCAGAGAGAATCCCAGATCGTGCAGGAGGTGAATGGTGCGTGACACGTGGTCTACGCACTGCTGTTCCGTCTTTGCCTGAATAAGCCAGTCGTCTAGGTATGGAAAGACATGGACGTGCTGGCGACGGAGGTGCGCTGCTACAGTCGCTAGGCATTTGGTGAAAACTCTTGGTGCCGTGGTGACCCCGAACGGCAGGACTCTGAACTGGTAATGCTGGTCTAAGATCTTGAATCTGAGATACTTTCTGTGCGAAGGATGCAGGGGAATATGGAAATAGGCATCCTTCAGATCCAGCGTTGCTAGGAAGTCCCCCCGTTGAAGCAGGGGAAGCACCTGCTGCAATGTGAGCATATGGAAGTGCTCTGAGTTGATGTACCAGTTCAGGGGCCTGAGGTCCAGGATCGGCCTGAGTGATCCGTCCTTTCTGGGGATTAGAAAATACAGGGAGTAAACCCCTGTTCCCCGTTCTTGCAATGAAACGAGCTCTATCGCCCCTTTTTGCAGCATGATTAGTACTTCTTGCTGCAACAAGGTCAAGTGCTCGTCGGACATAGCACGGCCTCTTGGCGGTATGTCCGGTGGAATGGACGTAAGTTCTAGACAGTACCCGTACTGGATAAGAGACCTCACCCACCTGTCCGTGGTGATGGATCTCCACGCCGGCAGGAACTGCTGTAGTCTCCCCCCGACAGGTGTTGTGTGATCGGGGGGAAGTGACAAGACGTCACTGCTTGTTGGAGGCGGTGGACCTGGAGGCATTGTTTCCACATCCTCTGCCTTTGATATTATTGCCTCTGTAGCCACCCCTGCCCTTGTTGTTGTTATACGAGGACTGGGTGTTACCCTTGTAGTATTGCGTGGGCTGGGATGCCTGGCCTCTTGAGGTGCCTCTTGAATTGGAGCGGCGAAAGGAACCACCCCGAAACTGCTGACTTTGTAAAGCCCCCATAGACTTGGCAGTTTCGGTATCTTTCTTCATTTTTTCTAGGGAGGCATCCACCTCAGGGCCGAACAGATGGTCAGGATTCACCGTTTGACCCAGTAATGTGGTTTGTATGTCGGGCTTGAACCCAGAAATTCGAAGCCAGGCATGGCGTCTAAGTAACACGCTTGTATTGATAGCCCTGGAGGCAGTGTCTGCTACATCTAGGGCACATTTGATGGATGCATTAGTAATGAGTTTACCCTCCTGAATGAGCATCTCCCCCGCCTCCTTGTATTGGTCAGGCAAGTGTTGTAGGATGGCCTCTAATGTGTCATAATGGGCCCTATCATAACGTGCAAGCAGGGCTTGGGTGTTAGAGATTCTCCAGATGTTTGCTGCCTGTGCAGCAATGCGTTTGCCTGATGCCTCAAAGATTTTTGACTCTTTGTCTGGGGGAGGAGCATCACCAGTAGTCTGCGAATTCGCCCTCTTTCGAGCGTTGGACACCACCAGGGAGTCCAATGGCAAATGTCCCTTAATATACGTGGGATCCGTGGGCGCCGCCTTATACTTCCTGTCGATGCGAGGATTGACCACCCGCGCCCGGGTGGGCTCCTTGAACACCTCCTGTGCATGCTTCAGCACCCCTTTGAGCATAGGTAGCGTCTTGACTTGCTTTTCGGCTACCGAGAAGGTGTCGACTAAGAAGTCCGCATCCACAGGGTCTGAGTGCAGTTCGACGTCATGGTTCGCTGCAGCTCTCTCTATTAATGCATTAAACGCCGCCGAGTCCTCCGTCGGGGACGTCTTCGCGGCGAAAAGTTGAGTGTCCTGGCCTGACTGCAGGTCGTCCGTGTCGCCTCCTGCCGTCCAGGGCACCTGCTCCTCGTCCGGATCCGAGTACGCAGGATAGTTGTACTCGTCGTCCTCCTCGTCCACATCAGGCACCGGGGAATGGGCCGGCGAGCGTTCCATGGCTTGTGGAGACAGAGGTTCCATCAGAGCCGAAGAGTCCGCAGAGTACTTTTTGCTCTTAAGTGGAATCCTAAAAGGTTCCAATGGCGGCTCCGACGTAATCTTTCGTTTGAGGAGCGACAATTTTCCGGTGTTGGCGTCGATGGTCACCTCTCGACGTTCCTCCACCGCGAGCGGTTGGAGCCGAAGCTTCGACACCACCAAGGCAGCTTTCGGCGTCAATACTTCCTGAGAATGTCCGCCCTGCTTAGGCGCGAAGGCCTTCGGCGCCGACTTGGGAGGAAGGGTAAAACGGATGGGCGTTTGTTCCTTGGCAGGCTTCGGCGTGGGCCTAGGCACGGCAGTGTCCTGGCTGGGAACCACAGTGGACTGGTGGATCCGCTTCAAGGATTCTCCCACCTTCTTTGTAAGGGATGCCGAGGGCTGAACCGTCTCGAGCGACTCTTCGTCTCCGAGAGCCCGGTCGCCGGCAGGCCTCTTCTTCGGTGCCGACGCCCCTTGGCCTGTCGCACCGTCGGCGTGACGCTTCTTCGAAGCCGTCTTCGGGTCCGCGACCCCTTTCGGTGCCGACGCAGCCGCGTCGGAAGTCTTCACCTTCGGTGCCGACCCAGAGGACTTCAGGTCGGCCATTTTGGCGCGGCTCTTGTGGTCGGCCATCTTGGCGTGGCTCTTCGAGTCGGCCATTTTGGGTTTCGTGGAAGTAGACGCCTCCAGAACCTTCTTCACCAACGCCAGTTTCGGTTTCGGTTTCGCATCCGAGGGTGCGGGACCGGTTGGCTTCACTTTCGGTTTCTTGCTAGAAATGTCCGTGACCGGGCCCGGAGGCGGGGACGTAGGACTTATAGTAAGATCTCGGGTAAGGCCCGAAGGCGATCCCTCGACCTGGGCCGTATGACGGGGGGAAACCCCGGAGTCCGGTTGGGGATGCTCTTCCTCTGAGCTATCACCCATCGTGGCACAAATCAGTTCGTCGTCCCCTACCTCACCGGAGACTTCGTCGCAGGCCTCCTCGTCCGCGTCGTAGGTCTCTTCCCCGGACGCGGGGCCAGAGTCCGACTCCTGTACGTCGTCCTCCTCCTCGATCGATTCCTGAAAGATGTCATCAGGTGGGGGTGCCGAAGCCGACAACTGTGCCTGGAGTCGATTAGCCCGGCGAATCTTCAAAGTTTTCTTACTCCTAAACTTTGAACACGCCATGCAGGTGTCTTCACGGTGATCCGGTGACAAGCATGTGTTGCACACGGGGTGAACGTCGAGGTGCGAATATTTCGAGTGACATAGCGGACACTTCTTGAATGGAGTCCGCTCCATAGCAAATGTGGTAGTGTAGGCCCGTCGGCGTCGAAGCACGTGGAAGGGCAGTAGGAGATTGGAGCTGAGAGTCAGTAAGAGAACCCGAACGCAACTATACCGACGCCCAGCCTAAAGACCTTTTGGCCTCAAGTTAAATCGAACAACTATCGGTTCCGAAGGAGGGAACCGAAAACACATCCGAACCCTATGGCGGAAAAAAACAATCTGGGGATGGAGGCGATGCCCATGCGCACTGTAGTCCAGGGGAGGAGCCACCTATCTCGTGATACTTCGAAGACTCTTCCAGGACAACAATGTGCAATCATCCGGACCCAACACTAGGTGGCGGACTATGCACAGATATGAATTCAGCAGCCCACATGCCTCGAACACTTACCTTCAGTAACGTCATATCTGGTAGAGACACAGTTTAAGCGCAGATTCCTTAACTATGAATTCTCCCCAGGCGCCAGTCTGGATCCAGGAATTTTTCAGCAGTACCTCTGCGTGCCGGGAGGCGGCGCAGTACGGGTCCGCGGTGACGTTGTCTCACGATTTGACGTCAGTGGAGCCATACAAGTCCTCTTTGGCGCGCAGACGTCAGTTTCTTCTGTGAAACCTTCCGCGCCAGAACGCAGAGCCACTACAGAAACTGGTTGTGGAAACAGCATGCCAAAAAGATCAAAAATCTTTGAAACATTCATAAAGAAGAAACATCAAACAGTATATTAATACCCGACATGGATTTGATAGAAAACCCTCAATAAAATCAATGAACACAGGGCTAGATGAATTTCTACGCGCTGGGGAATAACACCAAAGGTAATTCGCAGAGTTGGGAGGATGGGCAGGGCATTAAGTAATCTGCGGCTAGATTGTTGCTCTACCAGATATAGCGTTACCAAAGGTAAGTAACTTTTACATCTGATAGAGACATCTGGCCGCAGAGTCCTTGACTTTGAATTGAAAACCATAGATATACCCCACGGGAGGAGGGTCTGCAAGCTAATCCTACAAAAGTTCTCATAGAGAACTAGCCGGTCAATACTATCAACCGGGCAAAAGTATGTAGGAATAGCAGAACCAGAACCAGACTTTTAATAGAATCCATGATCACTGTCACAGAACATATAAATAAAAAACAACCTTACAGGTCCGAAAGAATCGGCCCAAGAAGGAAAAACGGTTGAAAACCCCTGAAGAACCATCAGTCCGATGACAAACATTAACCGCTGACCCCTCCTAAAGGGGTAAGAAAACTCGACCAAAAAAAAGTAAATACATGAGAAAAGTCATATAGTCTGCATTGTTCATGTCAATAAGGAATCAGAAAACGTACTGTTGTGATGGAATACCAAAACGGGACTTTCAGAACTTGTTTCCCGCAAGAGACAAAATTAACTACAACATCTCTTTGGTATGAATCAATTAGTGTGGACAAAATGAAAAATCACATTAATTCTATGCACCAATTATATAGCATCTTGCCACAAAGATTCATATATATATAGACATACATACATATATATATATATATATATATATATATATATATATATATTCACTTAAAAAAACCATAGGTTTCAGGCCTAATATAGTTAGGAATTAGCATTTAAAAAACCATTGAAATTGCTCCTATATAGTTAGTTGTACTAACTATATTTCGCACACCTGCAATCCACTGCTGATGATGTCACATATTACATCATCCATGACATGACATTCCTAACTATATAAGGCCTGAAACCTATGGTTTTTTAAGTGAATTTGCAAGGTTTTTAAAATGCTAATTCCTAACTATATAAGGCCTGAAACCTATGGTTTTTTCAGTGAATTTGCAAGGTTTTTTAAATGCTAATTCCTAACTATATCAGGCGTGAAACCTATATTTTTTTTCAATAAATTTCAAAGGTTTTGTAATTGCTAATTCTATTAGCAGATAACGTTTATATATGTTATTATCCTTCTGGGACCACCTGAGCAGCCATCTTGTTTCCCAGGAGAAGTGAGGCACAAGAGAGCACAAAACAAGAGTGGAAAACCCGAAAAGGTGGCAGGGTAGAGCCCTCTGACCCCCTAGCCCTTCTCAGGGGGTCCCAGAAAGACCACCAAGTGCAAAAAAATATATATATATTTTTTTAAATTGCGAAGTACGTCAAGGTACGCGTACGGTGTGTGTACCCCTCGATTCTTTCGAATTTTTTTTTGCCCTTGTGGGCCCTTCTGGGACCCCCTTTGAAGGGCTAGAGTGATGGGCGGTCTCTACCCTGCCCCCTTTTCGTGTTTTCTACTCTTGTTTTGGGCTCTCTTGTGCCTCAGTTCTCCTGAAAAACAAGATGGTGGCCAACACTTCCTGGATTGGACAGTTTGGAATGTTGACAGTCGACTGACAGCCAATCAGAAGCTCGCTTGCGCACGTAAGGGTACGCGCGCGTACGGTACACGTACGGTGCACGTACGATGAGCGCATATAGATATATAATTTGCTCAAATTCAATTTTCTCAACTACTGGAGGGATTTTCACCAAATATAGAAAAGGCACTACTGCATACCTGTCCCTACCATTTTGCCAAGTTTGGTGTAATTCCGTTCAGCCATTCGGGATGTAGCCGTGTCTAAAGGTCCCTATGGAAATTAACATGGGGAAAACACGTTTTGGGACCCCCCTTTCGGCCCCCGCTTGACGAATCCCCCGAAACTTTCAGGGAAGGAGCGGAGCTGGCCAAAATTCGGGAAAATTACACGCAGATTCCTCAATCGGCGCCAAAGTTATTCCCAATAGAATGTTGAGCGCATATAGATATATAATTTGCTCAAATTTAATTTTCTCAAGAACTACTGGAGGGATTTTCACCAAACACAGCAAAGGCACATCAGCATACCAGGCCCAACCATTTTGCCAAGTTTGGAGCAAAAGGGCTATCCATGCCACTTACTATCCCCATATCAGGTGGACTATATCTTGATGTCCCAATATAAATACGCATCACAGAGGCCATTATTTTAATTTCCGGTCGGCGGGTCAAAACGAACTTCAACTTGTAAAACAAGGAAATAATTGAAAAATATTTTAAATTGAACACTCGAAATGAAGCAAACATATCAATAACCACAGAATCTCCATTGGTATCAACCATTACAATAGAATATCCTCATCTACCATCCAAAGAAAGGATTCTAGATATACTGACAAACAAGACTGCTACGTCGAATCGCACTAAAATTATTAGTGCTCTTAAAATATTAACCGTGGCTGCTCCAGAAGAAGGCGCTGGTTCGCCGAAACGCGCGTAGAGATTAATTTAGCCACATTTTTCTCATTATATTGTTTGTGTATTTTATGTAAACCTCATTTGTTGAATTAATTGCTTCTTTTTAATGATGGTGTTATATATTCCTGATATATTAAGTTATATGTGTTAAATATAATTTGTGAATGTATATTTTTTCCCTATGTGTTTTTAAAGAATCTTTGTGAATAAAATTGTACCTCCCCTCTTTTTACAAAAACCTTTGTTTCAAGCTCAGTTCATTTCAACCAACTAATTTGCTGTGTTGCCTAGATTGATGCATATCAATTGATAGTCCGATAGACTTACACAATTTCAAGCTCTGAATTAGCGCCAACACCAAGTAATAGCTAGAAAAAGTCAAGTCAAGTCAAGTCAAAAGATTTGTATAGCGCGCTACATACCCAGAGGGTCTCAAGGCGCTTGAAGAAGGGAGGGGAGTTACTTGTCGAATATCCATGTTTAGAGTTGCTTTCTGAATGCTAGGTGGTTCTGAGTAAGGCGAAGGTGAGTGGGAAGTGAGTTCCAAGTTTTAGCTGCTAGGTAGGAAAAGGATCTACCTCCCATGGTGGTTTTGTTGATGCGAGGTACAGTGGCAAGGGCTTGGTTGGAGGATCGTAGCTGGCGGGAGGGGGTGTAGAAGGATAGTCGTGTGTTGAGGCATTCGGGTCCGATTTCGTAGAGTGCTTTGTGTGCGTGGGTTAGGAGCCGGAAAGTGATTCTCTTATTGACGGGGAGCCAGTGGAGGTTTTTCAGGTGATCAGAGATGTGTTCTTTACGCGGGATGTCTAATATGAGCCTGGCTGAGGCGTTCTGGATGCGTTGTAGTTTTTTCTGGAGTTTTGCGGTGGTGCCGGCGTAGAGGGTGTTTCCGTAGTCCAGTCGGCTCGTGACCAGAGCGTGGGTGACTGTTTTTCTAGTTTCGGTAGGGATCCAGCGAAATGTTTTTTTGAGCATGCGAAGAATGTTGAAGCAAGATGAAGAGACGGCGTTGACTTGTCTGTTCATCGAGAGTGAGGAATCCAGGATGACGCCCAGGTTCCGTGCGTGGTCCGTCGGGATGGGTGCTTTTCCAAGGGCCTCTGGCCACCAAGAGTCTTCCCAGGCGGAGGGGGAGGTACCTAAGATGAGGACTTCTGTTTTGTCCGAGTTCAGTTTCAGACGGCTGTGCTTCATCCATTCGGCTACTTCTTTCATTCCTTCGTGTAGGTTGGTTTTGGCTGTGTTAGGGTCTCTGGTGAGTGATAGGATCAGTTGAGTGTCGTAGGCGTAGGAGATGATGTTGAGGTTATGTTGGCTTGCGATGGTCGCGAGGGGGCTCATGTAAACGTTGAAGAGGGTGGGACTGAGTGAGGACCCTTGAGGTACGCCGCAGATGACTTCAGTAGCCTCTGACTTGAATGGTGGAAGGCGGACTCTCTGGGTTCTTCCGGTGAGGAACGAGGTGATCCATTCCAGTGCTTTTCCTTGGATTCCGACGTTTCTGAGGCGCTGTAAAAGGGTGCTATGACAGACTGTGTCGAAGGCTGCGGAGAGGTCGAGGAGGATGAGGGCGACTGTGTCTCCATTGTCCAGTAGAGTCCGAATGTCGTCTGTTGCTGCGATGAGGGCGGTTTAGGTGCTGTGCTTGGCTCGGAAGCCGGATTGTGAGGAGTCGAGGGATTTGTTGGTTTCGAGGAAGGCGGCGAGCTGGTTGTTGACAGCTTTCTCGATGACTTTGGCCGGGAATGGAAGGAGTGAGATAGGGCGATAGTTTTTGAGTTCGGTGGGGTCAGCTGTGGGTTTCTTCAGGAGGGCGCTGAGTTCGGCATGTTTCCAACTTTCCGGGAAGGTTGCGGAGTTGAGGGAGCAGTTGATGACGTCTCGGAGGTGCGGTGCAATAATGGAGTCTGCTTTGTTAAAGATGTAGTGAGGGCAAGGGTCTGTGGGGGATCCTGAGTGGATAGAGTTCATCAGACGGATGGTGTCCTCGGTAGAGATTGGCTTCCAGTCATTGAGGATGTTCAGGGGGGGTGGAGGTCCTGCAGAGGGTTGGGTGGGTTGGTCTTCGGGTTGGTTGTCGAAGCTGTTGTGGATGTCTGCGATCTTGTTGTGGAAGAATGAAGCTAGGGAGTTGCAGAGGGCTTGAGAGGGGGTGATGTCGTTGGAGTTGGCTGATGGGTTGGTAAATTCCTTGATGATGTTGAATAATTCCTTGCTGTTGTGGGCGTTGTTATCTAGACGGTCCTTGAAGGCTGCTTTCTTAGCATTTCGGATTAGTTGGTGGTGTATGCGGGTGGCGTTTTTGAAGGCGTCCTTGGTGCTGGTGGTTGGGTCTTTTTTCCAGGCCTTCTCGAGGGAGCGACAGAATGTCTTGGATTTCTTAAGGTCATCGTTGAACCAGGAGGCCTTCTTGCTGCCTAGTTTGATTTGTCGTTTTTTCAGTGGTGCTAGGATGTCGGCGCTGTTGGATAGCCATTGGGTGAGATTGGTGGCTGCTTGGTCGGGGTTAGAGGATTGGGCGGGGGCTTTTGAAGAAGCGATGAGGAGATCTGGTCGATGGTGATTTTGTTCCAGTTTCTTTGCAGTGTGGGTCGGGGGTGGTTGTTGGATGTAGGCTTGTTGTAGGTGAAGTGAACGCAGCTGTGGTCAGTCCAAAGGAGAGTTGTGGTGTGGCTGAAGGAAACATGCTTGCTGGAGGTGAAGATGGGGTTGAGTGTGTGACCAGCGATGTGGGTGGGGGTAGTGACAAGTTGTTTAAGTCTGAGGTTTGCGAGGTTGTCCAAAAGGGTGGTGGTGTTGCGGTCGTTGTTCTTTTCAAGGTGAAAGTTGAGGTCTCCCAAAAGGATGTAGTCCTCTGCGGGGAGCGCGTGTGGAGTGATGAAGTCTGTGATGTCTTCACTAAATTGTGCGCGGGGTCCTGGTGGCCTGTAAAGGAGGGTGCCTCTGAGTGTGGTCTTGGGTCGATGTGGATCTGGAAGTGAAGGTGTTCAGAGTTGGCGAGATTGACGTCTGAGCTGGTTGAGAAGCGGATGGATTTCTTATGGACGATAGCGATGCCTCCTCCTGTGTGGCCGGTGCGGTCCTTGCGAATGATCTTATAGCCTTCCGGGATGGCAATGGTGATGTCTGGGGCTGAAGAGGTATTCATCCATGTTTCTGTTAGGAAGGCGACGTCCGGAGAGATGGTGTCGAGTAGATTCCAGAGGTCAATGGCGTGTCTGTGGAAAGAATCAACTGCATCTTTTTTTTTTGTTCAAATCATTTTTATTGAAAGATCACACAAAAACGAAAGAAAATACATACATTAAATAAAGAAAAAAGGGAAAAGGGGCAGAAATAAAACGACAATAGTAATTCTATCTGGACAAATAATACAAGACAATCATCGTATACGAACTAGCCAAAAGATACAAGCTAACGAAAAAATACATATTGTCGTGCTCAAGTGCCTATAAATTCCAGCCATTGTTCGCTTGTGGGTCCAATTGAGTAATCATTATAGTAACATATGAAAGAGTGAGAAAATTACATCATACATCCTCATAGTAGTGGTGATACAGTAAAGAACTATATATTTCACACAATAGGCTAGATTCACAGGGATCAAATGACAGTGATGAGGCGTCTAGGGATTTCCAAAGTTTACGGTGAGTTTTGCGCCATAGGGCGGAATGAAGAGCCGGGTTGTCCGCACCTCTCAGAAAGGACAGCCATTCTTGCCAGATTCTAAAGGACACATTACTAGCATTTTTCCATTTGCCTTACGGGCTAGGGTAAGCAAGAAGTCCATCAGGTGTCGATCGTTGTCATTGACCAGTGTTGGGTCCAAGACGCCCAATAAAATATATGAAAATTCCCTGGAAGGATGAGAGTTAAAAATGTGGCCTATGCATTGGTAGATTTTATCCCAATATGACTGTTAAGTGGAAAAGTAAAGAGCATGTGTGTGAAGCCACCAACAGCAGAGTCACAGTTCCAACAAATCGGACTGTCCCGTAGGTGTAGTTTGAAAGGTTTTTCTGGTGTCCAGTATGACCTATTGAGTAACATGTACTTAGTCTGTGATAAGATAGGAGATATTTTATTCGAGAAGGCTGTGCTATATATTTTTTCCCAGTCGAATGAAATATTAGTGGAGTTGGGTTCGGATTCTCTCTTAACTTAATTTCGTTTATGTGTTTCCTTGGGTTAGGTGACAGGAGCTTTTATATTCTGCATACGGTGTGGCCAGATTTCAATATCAATGTCAATTGAGTAGTTAACGATGGGTCGTAGGGTTTAATAGAGCATGCAGAAAGGAGGGATTTCAATTTTAGGAAGTCATAGAAGTCCATAAGGGTTCAGTTGTGTTGGCTCTGGAGGGTTGAGAAAGGTAACGGTTGTGGACCTGAAAAAAGGTCTTAAACTAGGTTTATACCTTTGTGAGACCACTGCTCCAAGTAGAGCATGCTACTCTCAATCCGGAGCGAAGGATTTTTCCATAAAGAGGCCATGTTGGACTTGTTTAACTTAAGTTTATAAAGGTGGTCTAACCGTAGAAGTGCTCTTTTGGTGTTGAGGAGAACGTATCGTGAGTGAGGAAGGTGAGATAGGTCCATGGTGAGGAGAGCAGATAAAGGTATTTTATCAATGAGTGACTTTTCTATGTCCAGCCATACTGGAATATAGTCTGGAAGCACTGTCAACTAATTGGCACCTTGCTTGCAGAGAAATGCTGTTTGGTAGTTCCTAAAGTTAGGAAGACCCAGACCGCCTTTGTCTTTAGAAAGCTGTAGCTTACTCAATGATATTCTGGGCTTCTTACCCTGCCATAGGAACGAGTTAAAGAGTTTATATATCTTGTTTAAAAAATCAGAGGAGAAAATCATCGGGAGCATGCTAGCAAGGTAATTGACCAGGGGAGTCACCATAATTTTTAGGGTTTCAGCCGTGCCCCACCAAGAGAGGTATTTAGGTGACCACCCTTCCAGTAATGTGGCTATCTTCTTGTAGACCGAAGTTTCATTGACATGAAGAGTAGATATTATGTCTTTCTCAAAGTCAAGGCCTAAGTATTTAAAGCTTTTAGGTTGCCATGACAGGCCGGAGTCCCCCATAATCTCCTCACTGCCGATATTGTTTAGGAGTTTAACTTCAGTTTTATCCTTGTTTAGTTTATAGCCGGACACCTTTGAGAAATTATCTATTGTAGACATGAGTGCAGGAATGGCCTCATCGGCCTCTTTAGAGACAACTAAGACATCATCGGCGTAAGCCGTAATCTTGAACGTGTAATCATTAAAATGGACCCCAGAGATATGTTTATTGTTCCTGATGTGAAACAAGAATGGTTTGATGGCAAGTAGGAATAGTGAAGGGGAAAGGGGACAGCCTTGTCTAGTTCCTTGTTGGAGTTGGAAGGCGGATGAACTCGAACCTCCTGCACGGACCCTGGCCGAGGGGCTGAAATATAATGACATGACCATACAAAATTCTCGCCTAATCCAAATTTATTCAATGCCGCTTCTAGATAAGTCCAGTCAACTTTGTCGAATGCCTTTTCAGCATCGACCGTGATGGCTACTGTAGGCGAGGTGGTAAGTTTAGCCTTTTCCAAAACATGTGCTAAGACCCTGGGTATTGTCGCTAGACAATCTATTCTTTAAGAAACCCACCTGAGATGGATGAATCAGTTTAGGTAAGAATCTTTGTAGGCGGTTAGCTAAAATCATAGCGTAAATCTTACAGTCTAAGTTAATGAGGGAAATCAGCCTATAATTTTTGGGAAGTGTTGTATCTTTCCCATCCTTGGGTAGTACTGCAGTAATAGCTTCGGCCAGTGTACCTGTCACTTTGCCTATCTCACTGCATTCGTGGAATAGGTGTAAGAGGGGGGGAACCAGAAGCGACGGGAAGCACATATAAAATTTTGCACTAAACCCGTCTGGGCCTGGGCCTGAGGCTTTCCCACATTTAAGCAATTGAATAGATTTTTCAATTTTCAGGGCGGTTATTGCGATGTTGAGTTCTAATCGTTTTAAATCTGACAGGACTGGAAGGTCGCACTCATTGAGATAATCCTGAATTTTGTTCTCGTCAACATCTTTGTTCTTAGAATATAAAGTATTAAAGAAGATTCTAAAAATATCAGCAATCTTGTCTGGCTCTGAATGAACTGCACCTTATGACCTTTATGATCTTTAATACTATTTATGGTATTTTTCTGCACTTTAAACTTTAGGTACGCTGCTTTTTATTTTGTTTTTATACAAATGTGTAACACATAATACAGTCAAGTATATCTTGTATATCTAAGAACGAACTAGAACTGAGAAGCCAGTTCCAAAAGCACTTTTTCAATAATATTTAAAAAGGGTAAAGCACCTAAAAGCGCAGTTCCCCAACATCTCATAAAATAAATCCCTGTATAACAGACACCTACAACACCTGTGATACAAGACAATATATGAAACACAGCAGCACATTCTATCATGTATACACCGTATACAAAAAAAAACTGACATGAGAAGTTCAGCAAAAATACACAACCCAGAAAGAAATAAGGACGTACTCTGCCACCAACACAACAACGCTGGTGACTTGCTGTAAGAAAAAGCTGTCTGTCAAATGGCATCTTAAATAACTGACACCCCAAGAAATAACAGTCATATTTACTAACTAATTGAGGAATACAGAAAATAATACGTACATCCTCTCAATAAAACAGGTAATGCGATCAGACAAAACCATGTGTATCAAGAATATCATAAGAAGAAATAACTTAAATTGAAGTATAAAAATCCTTCTATTATAAAAGTGCCTCCCAGACCTTTATAGATGATTGACAGCATGTTTGGAGACCAAACCGACCTGACACCCTAGGACAATAAATCATTCATAATCTTTATTCGATTTTACAAATAAATTCATGAAAGTCAAGTGTAGGAGAGTAGGGTCTGCTTCCTATGGTCACCCCCACTTTTTGCTTTGCTTTACTGGTTTTCGACTTAGATATGGCTGTGGGCCTTCTAATCAGACCCACAGCACAGATGCTCTCTCTCTAAATTTACACCATGTACTCTAGGTACTGTTCCCATGAGGCACAGGGTCAGACTGATTTGCATATAGCCATGTCTGAACTGGGGTGGCAGAGTGGGCTAAAAAACGGTGATGGATTAAACCCAGATCTTTTGACTGGGAGTGAGTGTTTCATTGATTCAGATGCTCCGTCCATCACCACCCCCTTTTGTACCGCTTTTGGCCACCATAAGTGTAGCAGGGTATGCTCAGACGTGAGTCCCTTGCTCACTTTGCCACTGGATTCAAGAAAGCCGGGCTGAAGACGGCTGGAATGCCAGAAACTGGTCCTCTGAGGCTTGTTTCCGGTCCAGGGAAGACATGGCTTGGCAGTTCGGGCTGAACTGTTCCCATGAGGCACAGGGTCAGACTGATTTGCATATAGCCATGTCTGAACTGGGGTGGCAGAGTGGGCTAAAGAACGGTGATGGATTAAACCCAGATCTTTTGACTGGGTGTGAGTGTTTGATTGATTCAGATGCTCCGTCCATCACCACCCCCTTTTGTACCGCTCTAGGTACATCCACAATTGGGAATTGGTTCACCTAGTCAGCCCCTGTCGAAGTGTACACTAGGTACTCAGGGCATAGGTGTAACCAAGGCCTACCAGGGGGTGCAGCATGTATTATGCCGCCCCTGGCTGGCCACTCAAATAGACACAACTGGCTGATCACTCAGCTGGGGCAAGGTCGTGTAATCACCCCTTGCTTAGGTAGTATTCCTGTACCTACTTATATATAGACACATAGTAACCTATAAGTCACTCCTATGGCAGGCCTTAACAATCTTGGAGGCAGAGTGCTTGGTTATGTGTGAGATGGTGCTCTAGCATGAGCTGAGCCTGTCTGCAGCTTTCGGAACCATATCCTTATAGCTGTTCTATGATATCGCCATACCATATACTCTTGAGTGCATTATAATCCTCGCGGTTAGATGCTAACTTTGGTTTAGCTTTATCCAAACATGTCGTGTAAGCTGTCATACACTTTGGAATACTACCCTCTCGCCAATTCTGGCGACGGGGGTAGCATTCCACCCTTCTAGAGGGAGAAGACATGTTGAAACTACTGTACCCGGTTAAAGTTAACCAGAGCCCCAGCATCACAAAATGGATGCTGCTGCCACAGACACAAGTCTGACCTCCTGCTGCTGGGAGTCCTTCCAGTCACAGAGGTTTGAACAATAGGTTTCCTGCCTAGAGAGGGGCGAGCACCATCCAGATAGGACTTTGTGTATTGGGACAGGGAGGGCTGAATAGATTGAGACACTGAAACGCGCGTCGACCAACCTAGTGCGGAATCTCACTTAGTGCTTTGAGATTCACCTGCTGACAGAGAATTTTCTTTGTCAATTAGATCCCATACTTGTTTAAAGTCTGTTTGAGTGTTTAAATGTGTTAGTACGATTGGTGTGAGAGTGGTGTGTATCCAGGGGTTGTGTATATATATTTGTGATTAATTATGGTTCCTTTTTGATGAATAGTGACTTTTTTTGGATAATTGTTCTCTTTTTTATATTGTATATATCATATGTTGATGTTTTCTATTTATATAAATTACTGTATATTGTGTCCATGTAATGAAAAGTAATACCATTTTATTGATACCAAACATGAGATGTAATGAATTGTTTTGAAGAAAAAGAATGATATATATATAAAATGGTTTGAAAAAAGAAAAAAAGAATTTGTGCAAATAATAAATAATGAAATGAACTTTTTGTGACTGTCACGAATGTACTTTTGATATGTATTGTAAAAAAAGGAAAATGAAGTATATCATGGGTGAATAAGTACGGTCTAGGAGGGAAAATTATCTGTTATTGTGTTCTTTTCATTTCCCTCTTTCCCTGACCAACTGCAAATTTGAGGGGGTCCCATTAATCTTGCTAACTGCCTGGGGCACACTAGGTGCTCCGTGCATACCCCAGTTAAAACCGGTTGCTGGGGCACTCCAGCCCCAGCTCTGGTGCAAAACTGGACAAAGGAGAGGGGTGTAACCACCCCCCTTCCTGGTCCAACTCACAGGAGGGAGCTAGTCAGTAATCCAGCCCCTTTTAGTTGTATAAAGGTAGGAGCTGAGTCCTGAGACTTTAGATTAGATCCTGACTGAAACCCGAAACGAAACTCTGGACCTTCGCATTCTGCTGAAGACTTAAGAATCTCCCTTGTGGCCAAGGAGTGACCACCCTGGGCAACCAGGCACTATCCAGCAAATCAACGGCTTGCTTTGTCGACGTTCCCGCCGGAACCCGAGCACAGAGCCTGAAAAGACCCAGACTTCCAGACCTCTCTGACCCTCTCTTCACGTCTGCAGCATAGCTGAGATCCGTGGAGGCGACGAGACACGTGGGACCGGACATCTTGAAAAGCCTGCAACTTGCTACCCGTGCAGCTCCTGAGGCATCCTCGAAGCTGTACACTGGGGACTGAGAAACTCCGAACCCGAGCTCCACCTGCACCGAAGATCAGCCCTCCACGAGTTCTGCGTGGGGCCCTTCTGCTTGTGTTCTGCTCGACGCGTTGTCCTGTTGCTGGCCCGTTGGCTAGTAGCCTCTGTGACGACAATCCTTTTGAATCACTTCGCTGGTCTGGTTGCTCCAGACTGGCCCTTGCTTCCCTGCAAAGGTGAAGCACCAAAGACCTTGCTGGTCTGCACCAGAAGCCTTCTTCGAATCATGCGTGGGTTGCCTTTGCCAAGGCTCATTGACTCCAATCCGGCAGTCGACCCCTCCATCTTGCTCCTCGACATCGTCTGGTTCCTTCGTGGTTCCACCCGGTCACTGGCTAGTGACCCAGACTCTGTCCCCTCTGCTTTCAGGTCCTCTTTATCCTCGATCCACCCTTGGATCCACCCGGACATCTTCCTCCTGGTCGCCTGCAGCATCTTTTCTCCAAGGCTCCATAGGCTTCAACGGCGAAACCCGACATCTTCACACCTACGCACCCGCTTCCTGTGGGTGAGTTAACACGAGTACTTCGGTGCTCTCAAGGGTATTGACTATCCAAGTGTCTAGGTTTTTAGTTGTTTCCTCCTAGCTAGAACGGAAGTGTTCTAAATCCTTCTTTATCTAACTTCTAAGTTCCTATTGACTTTGTATTGACTCACACGTGTGTGTAAAGACAATGCATGCGCCGCCTGTGGGCCTCCTACTCCTAACCTAAGGTTCAGATAGTGTAGCCCCAGCGATTCTCTAGGCCCTAGGCCTTTCCTTTTCTCGTGACGTGGTACTTATACCACTTTCTTAATATATGGTTTGCTTCGCCCCTAGGGCCTAACTGTAAATTGTGCAACTTAACGTATTCTAAGTATCTTGTGATGTGCTTTTGCCTCAGATCTCATAAAGAGTTCAGCGGAGTGTGTTAGTAAATAAATACATATATATTTTATATATATCCTGTGTGTGGTCCTTTCATTTGATATTCAAGGGGTTACATATGGTAAAACCGCTGGCTTTACACGCCCTCAAGAGTCTTTTAGCCTAAGACTGTTCTGTCCACGCTACCTCTAGTATAGCTGGTCTATAAGGTTGACTTTACAACCATCACCATAAGGGTTGTTTGGACTGGTGCAAGGTGTTCACTAGAATAGTGAACATCATATACCAGGCCAACTTCTCACATTGGTGTGCAGCGGTTGGGATTAGAGCTTGCTGTTTTACCACTTGTAATCTTGCGATATCATTTGAAAGATCACATAAGTACCTGTAGGTACATATAAAAGCAAGTCTTAGTATACTTAAGTTCTACTGAACTTAGCTGTTGTAGAGCCTCGGCCTAGCACACCCTGACTATAACTCCTAGAAAGGTTCTGTAGGAAAACAAATAGTGTAGGTAGGTGCAACACCCCACCTCACTAGAAACCATGTCTCAAACAGGGAACCCCAGTGGTTCTCTGCCTGCAGAGGTAGATCCCTTGAGGACTGCTTCGAGATATGAAGCCTTAGCCTTCCAAGAATTGAGACAATTGTGTACTTCTAGAAGGCTAAAACAGGGTTCCAACCCTACCTTCAGGTTCCTGATTGAGCTCTTAGAAGAGTATGATGCTCAACCAGCACCTAGAACATGGGCTCAGGTAGTGCAGATGACGTCCTGTCCTCCACAGATGATACCCCTGAGACTATAGTCCCAGAGGAGGAGGATGAGGAAGATTCTTACCATGAGGTAGACAGTCCGCTTCCAGTCAGAAGACTTAGCCAGGCTAACCTAAGCATACATGGGAGTCAGTTTGGGCAGCCCCCATACAGACCCCCAAGTGGGCTTAACCAGAGGCAGAGGAGAGGAAAATCCCACTCCACGGAATCTCGCCACTCTGATGCTTCACAGGGCTCTCATGGCCCTGCTCAGAGAGAGATTACCTCTCCTCAGAGAAGGGAACATGAGGCCAGAATGAGAGAGGCTGCTCTAAGGATTGAGCGGCAAGAATAAGAAGTTGCCTTGGCCAAAGAGAAGCTTGCTCGTGCTAGAGAGCACAGAGAAAGTTGGTTTGAACCCACTGGTGGCAGCAATATCACTAAGGATAACGATAGGTCCTATGAGACTAGAACCCAAAGCAAGATTGTGCCCCCCTACAAAGAAGGGGATGACATCCACAAGTGGATAACCGCTTTGGAGAGGGCCTGCAAAGTGCAGCAGGTACCCTAAAGTCAGTGGGCAGCAATCTTATGGCTCTTCTTTGCAGAAAAAGATAGAGATAAGTTCCTCACAGTTAGTGATGTGGATACGAACAACTACTCTGTCCTGAAGAGTGCTCTGATTGATGGGTTTGGCCTAACCACTGAACAATATAGGTTGTTGTTCAGGGATACCCAGAAGACACAGACTCAGGACTGGACTGATTTTGTTGATTGTGCCACTAAGGCTCTAGAAGGCAGGTTATTGGGAAGTCAAGTTAAGGACTATACAGGATTGTATAATTTGATCATGAGAGAGCAAATACTTAACAATTGTCATAACCAGTTATTGCATCAATACCTGATTGACTCTGATCTGACTTCTCCCCAAGAATTGGGAAAGAAGGCAGACAAATGGGTCAGAACCAGGATTAAGCAGGAAAACCAGAACCAGGGGGGTGATCAGAAAAAAGCAGACCAGAAGGGTAATGAGCAGAAACCAAAAGACCAGAAGTCTTCACCAGGCCCCCAAAGGCACAGGGAGAGGGTGGCTCCAAAAAGAACAAACAGAAACAAGAAGGTCAAAAGAAGCCCTGGTGTGAATACTGTAAATCAGCCTCTCACTGGTTTAGTGAGTGCCTCAAAAAGGGCACAGCCCCAACCAACAAATTCCCCCTAAGGCAACTGTTCCCCCTAGTCCAGCTGTTAGTGGTGGTTCCCAGCAAAAGGGTGTAGTAGGGTTGACCCTGGGAACTGAGATGGACTCTGGCCTAGTCAGAGTACCAACTCAGGCTGTTCTTGTCTGTGATGGGGACATAGCAATGTCCTCTACTGTAAGTCCCAGCAATCTGAGCAAGTACAGGCAGACACCTTTTATTAATGACAAGATGGCTCAGGCCTACAGGGACACATGTGCCAGTGTCACCATGGTGACACCTAACTTTGTGGACCCTGACCAGATCATACTAGGTGAGACCTACCTAGTGACCAACGCTAGCAATGCAACTACCTCCCATAGTATGACAGTTATTACCTTCTCCTGGGGAGGGGTAACTGACCTCAAAAGAGTTGTGGTGAGTTCAGACCTTCCAGTAGAGTGTCGGTTAGGTAATGATCTTGAAACCTCAGTTTGGTCTGATGTGGAGTATAGGACCCATGCAGAAATGCTGGGAATATCAGCACATGTCCTTGCTGTGACCAGGTCACAGGCCAAAAAGTGCTTACCTGAACAGGTGCTGGGTCTTAGAACAATAGACCAGACACCACCCAAGAGAATGAGCAAGAGGGTTAAGGCTGTGCCTTCCCCCCTGCCTCAGGTTGAGGATCAGCCCTCCCAGGAGGATGATTCTGAGATCCAAGAAGGAACGGTCCTAGAAGAGCTTGAACCTGACCAGGTTGAGTTTCTTAGGACAGTGGGACCTTCCAGGGCAGATCTGAGGCAGGCACAATTAGATTGTTCCTCTCTTGAACCCCTCAGACAGCAAGCTGCTGCTGAGGCTGCTGGGAGTGCTCAAGGTACCCATAAAGTGAATTGGGATGATGGGCTTCTTTACTCAGAGGCTAGGGACCCCAAGCCTGGTGCTTCCAGGAGGTTGGTCATACCTCTGCAATTTAGGGGCTTCCTTCTTACCTTGGCCCATGATATTCCCTTAGCAGGACACCTGGGCCAGAACAAGACTTGAGACAGGCTTGTCCCTCACTTTCACTGGCCCCACATGTCAGAAGATACCAAGGAGTTTTGTCGCTCCTGTGTTACCTGCCAAGCCAGTGGCAAATCAGGTGGCACAACAAAGGCCCCCCTCATACCACTACCTGTGGTGGGGGTACCCTTTGAAAGAGTGGGGATAGACATTGTAGGACCAATGGACCCCCAAACAGCATCTGGGCACAGGTTTATACTGGTGGTAGTGGATCATGCCACCAGGAATCCAGAAGCTATCGCCTGAGGACCACAACAGCTCCTGTTGTGGCAAGGGCCCTACTTGGAGTTTTCTCCAGAGCAGGGTTTCCAAAGGAGGTTGTCTCTGACAGAGGTGCAAACGTCATGTCAGGATATTTTACTGCAATGTGGAAGGAGTGTGGTGTCAACTATAAGTTCACCACCCCTATCACCCACAGTGTAATGGGCTTGTGGAGAGATTCAACAAGACCCTCAAAGGGATGATAAAAGGGTTACCAAAAAAGCTGAGGCGAAGATGGGACATCCTTTTACCCTCCCTTCGGTTTGCTTACAGAGAGGTCCCACAAAAGGGGGTTGGCTACAGCCCTTTTGAGCTTTTGTTTGGGCATCCTGTAAGGGGACCCCTATGTCTTGTGAAGGAAGGATGGGAGTTACCTCTCAAAAAGCCTAAGCAGGACATAGTGGACTATGTACTTGGTCTCCGCTCCAGGATGGCTGAGTATATGGAGAAGGCTTTTAAAAACCTTGAGGCTAGCCAAGAACTCCAAAAAGCTTGGCATGACCAAAAGGCTGTACTGACTGTGTACCAGCCAGGACACAAAGTGTGGGTGTTGGAGCCAGTGGCCCCAGCAGCACTCCAGGACAAATGGTCTGGACCCCATACAATAGTTGAACAAAAGGGAGAAGTCACCTACTTGGTGGATCTTGGGACTCCCAGAAGCCCTCACAGGGTGCTGCATGTCAACAGACTTAAAGCATTTGTCGACAGGGCAGACATGGGCTTGCTCATGGCTACAGATGAGGGGCAGGAGGAAGAGAGTAACCCTCTCCCAGACCTGCTTACTCAGAACCCTGATGATGGTTCAGTAGATGGTGTAGTCTTTGCTGACAGCCTCTCTGAACATCATCAACAGGACTGCAGACAAGCTCTTCAGTCCTTCAGACATCTGTTTTCCCTGACCCCAAGTCAGACAAGTTGGTGCACCCATGAGGTGGACACTGGTGACAGTCTGCCTGCGGAGAGTAAAATCTACAGGCAACCTGACCATGTCAGGGACTGCATTAGGACAGAGGTCCAAAAGATGTTGGAGCTGGGAGTTATTGAGCCCTCAAAGAGCCCTTGGGCCAGTCCAGTAGTCCTGGTGCCAAAACCCCACACCCAAGATGGTAAGAGAGAGATGAGGTTTTGTGTGGCCTACAGAGGTCTCAATGCTGTCACTAGAACAGATGCCCACCCCATCCCTAGGGCAGATGAGCTCATTGATAGATTGGCTTCTGCCAAGTTCTTGAGCACATTTGACCTGACTGCAGGCTACTGGCAG
The DNA here is from genome assembly GCF_964263255.1 of Lissotriton vulgaris. Lineage (NCBI taxonomy): Eukaryota > Metazoa > Chordata > Amphibia > Caudata > Salamandridae > Lissotriton > Lissotriton vulgaris. The sequence goes on from NC_141687.1 coordinate 1,701,398,494, forward strand.
ATCAGGTTAGCTGAGGATGCAAAAGCCAAGACAGCATTTTCGACCCCAGGAGGACATTATCAATTTGTCGTAATGCCCTTGGTTTGAAGAATGCACCTGCCACTTTCCAAAGGTTGGTGAATCAAGTTCTCACAGGACTGGATGACTATTGTGCAGCTTATCTAGAGGATATTGCTGTCTTTAGCTCCACCTAGGAGGATCACCTGGTCTACCTGAGGAATGTTTTAGAGGGCCTGCAAACGGCAGGCCTCACTATCAAGGCCACAGAGGGCCAGATAGGGCAGAGCAAGGTTATGTACCTGGGCCACCTGGTAGGTGGGGGTCTGGTTCAGCCACTGGAGAGCAAGATCCAGACCATCAGAGACTGGACTCCTCCAATCACCCAGACACAGGTCAGAGCTTTCTTGGGCCTGTCTGGGTACTACAGGAAGTTTGTTAAAAACTATGGGTCCATTGTGACACCACTGAATGATTTAACTTCCAAAAAGATGCCAAAGAAAGTTCCGTGGACAGTTAGCTGTCAAAAGGCATTTGATGACCTGAAGCAGGCCATGTGTACTGCACCTATTCTGAAAAGTCCAGATCACTCCAAAGAGTTCATAGTCCAAACAGATGCTTCTGAGTTGGGTGTGGGAGCTGTACTTTCACAACTGATTATAGATGGTCAAGACCAGCCCATTGCTTTCATAAGCAGAAGGCTGACCCCCAGAGAGAAACGCTGGTCAGTTATTGAGACGGAGGTCTTTGCTGTGGTTTGGGCCCTGAAGAAGCTAAGGCCATACTTGTTTGACCCGCACTTCAAGATTCAGACCGACCACAAGCCCCTCCTATGGCTACATCAGATGAAGGGTAAAAACCTCAAACTTCTTAGGTGGTCCATTTCCCTACAGGGGATGGACTTCACAGTGGAACATAGACATGGGATTGACCATGCAAATGCAGATGGACTCTCCAGATATTTCCACTTAGAACATGAAGACACAACTGGTCAAGTTTAGTCTAATGTCCCTAAGTTTGGGGGGTTGTGTAGGAGAGTAGGGTCTGCTTCCTATGATCACCCCCACTTTTTACTTTGCTTTACTGGTTTTCGACTTAGATATGGCTGTGGGCCTGCTAATCAGACCCACAGCACAGATGCTCTCTCTCTAAATTTACACCATGTACTCTAGGTACATCCACAATTGGGAATTGGTTCACCTTGTCAGCCCCTGTCGAAGTGTACCCTAGTACTCAGGGCATAGGTGTAACCAAGGCCGACCAGGGGCTGTATTATGCCACCCCCCGGCTGGCTACTCAAATAGACACAACTGGCTGACCACTCAGCTGGGGCAAGGTCATGTAATCACCCCTTGCTTAGGTATAGTATTCCTGTACCTACTTATATATAGACACATAGTAACCTATAAGTCACTCCTGGAGGCAGAGTGCTTGGGTATGTGTGAGATTGTGCTCTAGCATGAGCTGAGCCTATCTGCAGCTTTCGGAGCCATATCCTATAGCTGTTCTATGATATCGCCATACCATACACTCTTGAGTGCATTATAATCCTCGCGGTTAGATGCTAACTTTGGTTTGGCTTTATCCAAACATGTCATGTAAGGTGTCATACGCTTTGGAATAATACTACCCCCTCGCCAATCCTGGCGATGGGGATAGCATTCCACCCTTCTAGAGGGAGAAGACATGTTGAAACTACTGTACCCGGTTAAAGTTAACCAGAGCCCCAGCATCACAAAATGGATGCTGCTGCCACAGACACAAGTCTGACCTCCTGCTGCTGGGAGTTCTTCCAGTCATGGAGGTTTGGACAATAGGTTTCCTGCCTGGAGAGGTGCGAGCACCACCCCAGACAGGACTTTGTGTTTTGGGACAGGGAGGGCTGAATAGATTGAGACACTGCCTGGGGCACACTAGGTGTTCTGTGCATACCCCAGTTCAAACTGGTTGCTGGGGCACTCCAGCGCCAGCTCTGGCGCGAAACTGGACAAAGGAGAGGGGGTGTAACCACCCCCTTCCTGGTCCCATCCACAGGAGGGATCTAGTCAGTAATCCAGCCCCTTTTAGTTGTATAAAGGTAGGAGCGGAGTCCTGAGACTTTAGATTAGATACTGACTGAAAACCCGAAACGAAACTCTGGACCTTCGACATTCTGCTGAAACTGAAGAATCTCCCATGTGGCCAAGGAGTGACCACCCTGGGCAACCAGGCACCATCCAGTAAATCAACGTCTTGCTTTGTCGACGTTCCCGCCGGAACCCGAGCACACAGCCTGACAAGACCCAGACTTCCAGACCTCTCTGACCCTCTCTTCACGTCTGCAGCATAGCTGAGATCCATGGAGGCGACAAGACACGTGGGACGGGACATCTTGAAAAGTCTGCAACTTGCTACCCGTGCAGCTCCTGAGGCATCCTCGAAGCTGTACACTGGGGACTGAGAAACCGAGAACCCGAGCTCCATCTGCACCGAAGATCAGCCCTCCACACTCCACGAGTTCTGCGTGGGGCCCTTCTGCTTGTGTTCTGCTCGACGCGTTGTCCGGTTGCTGACCCGTTGGCTAGTAGCCTCTGTGACGACAATCCTTTTGAATCACCTCGCTGGTCTGGTTGCACAAGACTGGCCCTTGCTTCCCTGCAAAGGTGAAGCACCTCAGGCCTTGCTGGTCTGCACCAGAAGCCTTCTTTGAATCCTGCGTGGGTTGCCTTTGCCAAGGCTCGTTGACTCCAATCCGGCAGTCGACCCCTCCATCTGCGAGAACCTTCGTGGGACACCTCCTCTCCTGCACCTGTTCGTCGTCGACGCCTCCTGGTCCGCATGGCTGCAAAGACAAGCTTCAAGACAGCACCTGATTGCTCCTCAACATAGTCTGGTTCCTTCCTGGTTCCACCCGGTCACTGGCTAGTGACCCAGACTCTTTCCCCTCTGCTTTCAGGTCCTCTTCATCCTCGATCCACCCTTGGATCCACCAGGACATCTTCCTCCTGGTCGCCTGCAGCATCTTTTCTCCAAGGCTCCATAGGCTTCAATGGCGAAACCCGACACATCTTCACACCTATGCACCCGCTTCCTGTGGGTGAGGTAACACAAGTACTTCGGTGCTCCCAAGGGTATTGACTAATCAAGTGTCTAGGTTTTTAGTTGTTTCCTCCTAGCTAGACCGGAAGTGTCCTAAATCCTTCTTTATCTAACCTTTAAGTTCCTATTGACTTTGTATTGACTCACGCGTGTGTGTAAAGACACTGCACACGCCGCCTGTGGGCCTCCTACTCCTAACCTAAGGTTCAGATAGTGTAGTCCCAGCTATTCTCTAGGCTCTAGGCCTTTCCTTTTCTCTTGACGTGGTACTTATACCACTTTAATATATGGTTTGCTTCGCCCCTAGGGCCTAACTGGAAATTGTGCAACTTAACGTATCTCATAAAGAGTTCAGAGGAGTGTGTTAGTAAATAAATACATATATATTGTAAATATATCCTGTGTGGTGTCCTTTCATTTGATATTCAAGGGGTTACATATTGTAAAACATCTGGCTATACACGCCCTCAAGAGTCTTTTAGCCTAAGACTGTTCTGTCCACGCTACCTCTAGGATAGCTGGTCTATAAGGTTGACTTTACAACCATCACCATAAGGATTGTTTGGACTGGTGCCAGGTGTTCACTAGAATAGTGAACATCATATACCAGGCCAACTTCTCACATCAAGTCATTAAAAATAACATACGATTTCTCATTACCAAACTCCTTTTTAGTTTAAATACCCCATCAAAAAGCATACAAGAAAAACAACAAAGAGAGGGAGAGTTAACAGCTGTAAAAACAGTAAGGCAGACCTGACTTGAGTAAAATTAAATGGTTTTAAAATTGGGCGTAAGAACTTATGTCTCAAATTAATGTTTTTTGGGTAGAGCATGACAACATGTAATGTATCATTGATCAATGTATTATCAGGATTGCAAAGGGGCAAGTCCGAATTCGTAAAAAAACCTTGATTAAAAGGGATTCGGCGGGGAAATAAAATCAACCTGAAATAAGTCAACATGTGGCGCTGCTGACGGGTCATATTCCAGCTCAAATAAGGTTCTATATTGCTGACAGTTTTCACAAATATTGCATGTCGCATGGAATGTTTTATTAGTGCAGAGTCCTCGCGCTCTGATGCCAAACGTGTCCCTAATAGCGGTTTTGACCCATTTGCCATCAGAGTGAGTTATGACGGAAGGATTATTATATAGATCAGACCCCCCTAGAGCCCGCAAATTATGCACCACATATGCCAGCCACAGGATCAGGGAGGATTTATCTAATTTAATACAATCCTGCAAAATCAGTCTACTGAAACGAAGTTCCTCCTTTACTCAAATTGAGTTCCAAAGCTTTAGAGGACAAAGGCGAAGCTGGTCAATATGAAAATCTAAACCTAGTTCTTCGTGGACAATATCGTGAGGTACACTTTGTGGAACTCCCAGAAGGCCCCTTCAGAATTTATTTTCGGCTACTTGAAGTGGAGCAACCCGGCCATATTCCCTAACTCCACTGCCATAGCTCACCAGTGGGATACACTTGGCCCTGTAAATTTCCAGGATCGATTGAATATGAGTGCGCCCAAGCCTGCGGGAAAAATCTTCAATGCTGAATATCGCTCTGTTAAAACAAAAAACATCTGGAGTTATAAGTGAGTGACGAGCAAACTCAGAGTCCAGTTGGACCCTCAAATACCTGAACTTATCTACCTGGATGATATGATGGCCATCTACTACGTATCAAAACAACAAAGAAGGGAGGGTAGAGGTCACAGATAGAACCTACCTCCAGTGAAACTATATATAAACAACAAGGTTCTATCCCTATTATATTTGATTTTATGTTTTTTAATGAAATTTCATACTTGTGGTATGATATTAGCTAACCACCGAATGCGGGGAAAGCACTATGTGTTTTTAAAAAATAAACCTCACACACTATGAATCCCATAGTGTCATGCTTCTTCATAGGGGTCTTCCCGTCCCTCTACGGGGAGGGGCGTGCTTCGACCTAAGACTACGCGGGAGCACTGAATTTTGTGAAAATAGACTATGTGTGTGATTGGTGTGAGTGATCTAGGTGGTGAATACGGTGTGCAATCTATACTACTATTATAAAGAGAGAACTTGCACCTTTGAGCCAGGTAAACTACGAAAACTACACCACCAATCTGAACACCCAAGACATCTTAGAAAACCTCAGGGCAAGCAGAAGGACATAGGCTACATAAAAAAAAAAAAAAAACGTTGTTTAAAATATTTAGAAATAAAAATAATGTAGTCCCTTGAAAGTAGCGCCGGCCGCGGCGTATGCGTGAGGGGAGTAGCGTCGTTCACGAGCAACAGGAAGAGCAAGGACATGAGCGCCGGGAGGAGCGTCTGCGTGAGGGGAGGAGCAGAGTTCACCAGCAACAGGAAGAGGGGAGAACATGAGCGCCGGGAGGAGCTCCGGAGCGGCGAGAAGCGGAGGAGCAGTGGCAGCGCGGGGAGGAGCAGCGGCTCAAGGCGCAAGGCGGGAGGCAGTAGGCGCTATACCCAACGTCGGGGCGGGGGGCGGCGGGCGGGAGGCTCAAGGCACAAGGCTCAAGGCGGGAGGCGGTATGGCCAATGTCGGGGCGGGAGGGATGCGGACTGGGCAATGTTTGGGGGAGGGGGGGTGCACTGAGGCTTAAAATGCTGCCCCCAGCCCCCTTCTGCCCCGGGCAAAGCCGGGGCGGGCTGCTAGTAGACAAAATAAAATAACAATCCCTGGCTAGTAGAAAAAATAGACTTTATTCGTATCTGTGGCTGGGAACGTTAAAAAAGGAGAGCAAAATCTAGTTATGTTGTACTCTCTACTTGGTCGACATGTTTCATGAGCAGTCGCCTACTGCTTCACTCATCAGGACCTATTGTGATCTCTACTGCACTATAGGACAATCATTTCAATGTTGTATGCCTATTTCACAACAAGCTGGCCGCAAAAATAGGCCGGTCAGCTGAAAAAATATATATCATAAGAGTTTGATTGGCCTCTTAAAAAGTTTTACCAAAGCGGTATTTTTGTTTTCATTAACCGTGCCCCATGAGTCAGCGCCGGGGTGGGGGAGGGTTCTTTTGAATTAATTTTCATTAAAAAACATCAAATTAAATATAATAGGATAGAACCTTGTTGTTTACATCTACTACGTATTTCAAAGTTTTTGTGTTTGGTGGACCAATCTTCATAACATGAGACTTTGAGAAGTTCTTCGTCAGGTCAAGGCTACTCATAAACCTACGCACCCTGCCAGAGTTCCACAGTGCTTGGCTCTGACTGCTTCCCTGATTAGAATCTTGCCGCCTGGTATCGTAGCGCTTAGTCGCATTGTATTTGATTGCATTTCACTGCTCGCATCGCAACGCTTGGTCACTTTGTATTTGTTTGCATTTCACTGCTCACATTTGTATTTAATTATCGTAGCGGTCGCATCGTTTGGCTTTAAATCTTGAAATCATTGCCTGATTGTACCGGTGCCACTGGCCATAGCGTAACTCACTTCTGTGCCCCAATCTCACCAAGTTTCTGTTTCCCTTTGCTGCCATTTTGTTTGTTGTGCATTGAAGCCAGCCTCTCCGCCCCGCACCCGCCTCCCAGCTGCTCCTCCCTCCCAAGGACTGATAAGGCTTGCCCCGAGGATTGGAGCGCTGTGACCACTCTTAAGCTGTAAGAAGCGGTCGCTCCCTACGCTCCCTGCCAGAGTTCCACAGCGCTTGGCTCTGATTGCTTCCCTGATTAGAATCTTGCCGCCTGGTATCGTAGCGCTTAGTTGCATTGTATTTGATTGCATTTTCTGCTCGCATCGCAACGCTTGGTCGCATTGTATTTGTTTGCATTTCACTGCTCACATTTGTATTTAATTATCGTAGCGCTCGCATCGTTTGGCTTTAAATCTTGAAATCATTGCCTGATTGTACCGGTGCCACTGGCCATAGCGTGACTCACTTCTGTGCCCCAATCTCGCCCAGTTTCTGTTTCCCTTTGCTGCCATTTTGTTTGTTGTGCATTGAAGCTAGCCTCTCCGCCCGCACCCGCCTCCCAGCTGCTCCTAACTCGCTCCGCCCCCCCCCCCTTTCCACTTATGTCAGGACAGCTGACGCGCAGCGAGCGCGCCCCATGCGCGCCGAAGGTGCGCCAAAGGTAAGCCCGTCTACGCCCGTCCGCGCCTGGACCGCGCCCAGCGCCAGACCCCCTGGTCCCCGCATTTCCATACCCACCCGCTTAACGTACGACGCAGCATCCCTCTCTGCACTCAACCCCGGCCGATCACCAAACTGCTTCCAAGCAGTCCCTGGACACTCCCATGGACCCTTCACCTGCCACTCCTGTAAGTTTGACTGCACCAAAACCCACCCCGAACCCAGAAACTCCAATGAGAGCTCTGAACCTAACCACCTGAAGTGCATCCTGCTCAACACCCGCTCGGTCCACAGTCACGCCATTAACCTTTGGAACCTACTCGACTCCACAACACCGGACGTCGCCTTTCTTACAGAAACCTGGATGAACGCCTCATCAGAGCCCGACATCGCCATAGCCATCCCAGACGGCTACAAAATCATCCGAAAGGACCGCATCAACCAAACAGGAGGAGGCATCGCCATCGTCCATAAGAACACCATCCGCATCACAACCAGCTCTAAAGACAACCTCGCAGCCGCCGAACACCTTCACTTCCAGATCCATACCGACCCCAAAACCACACTCAGGGGCACCCTCATCTACAGACCTCCAGGACCCCGAACACAATTCTGCGAAGACATCACTGGCTTTATCAGCCCACACGCCCTCCCATCCGAGGACTATATCCTACTAGGAGACCTCAACTTCCACCAGGAAAAGAACAATGACAACAACACCACCACCCTTCTGGACAACCTCGCCAATCTTGGACTCAAACAACTTGTTAACACCCCCACCCACTCTGCCGAACACACGCTCGACCCAATCTTCACCTCCAGTAAGCACATCTCCTTCAATCACACCACAGCTCTCCATTGGACAGACCACAGCTGCGCCCACTTCAACTACAAAAAGACTACAACCCACAACCACCCACAACCAATACCCCGCAGAAACTGGAACAAAATCACCTCCGACCAACTCTTCACATCGCTTCTCCAAAACCCTCCCGCGAAATCATCGGACCCAAACCTTGCAGCCACCAACCTCACACAATGGATCACCCACAGCGCTGACGAATTAGCACCCTTGAAAAAACATCAAATCAAACAAGGTAACAAAAAAGCCCCCTGGTTCAACGACGACCTTAAAAAAATCCAAGAAGCTCTGTCACACCCTCGAGAAAGCTTGGAGAAAAAACCAACCACTGACAACCTGACTACCTTCAAGAACGCCACCCGCAAACACCACCAACTGATTCGGTCCACCAAGAAATCAGCATTCAAGGATCGACTCGATAATAACGCACACAACAGCAAGGAACTTTTCAACATTGCCAAAGAGTTTACAAACCCGACCGCCAGCACCAACGACATCACTCCCTCCCAAGTCCTCTGCGACTCTCTTGCCTCGTTCTTCCACAACAAAATCATTGACACAACAGCTTTGTCAATCAACCCGGCATTCATCCAACCACACCCACCTCTGAACTTAAACCCCCCTCCAACAACCTTTGCGCCTGGAACCCTATCACCACTGAAGACACCATCCGCCTAATGAACTCCATCCACTCAGGATCGCCAACCGACCCATGCCTTCACCACATTTTCAACAAAGCAGACTCCATCATCGCACCACATCTCCGAGACGTCATCAACTGCTCTTTCAACTTCACTACCTTTCCGGAAAGCTGGGAACATGCCGAACTCAGTGCCCTTCTAAAGAAACCCACAGCAGACCCCAATGAACTTAAGAACTACCACCCAATCTAGCTTTTCCCATTCCCTGCCAAAGTCATTGAGAAAGCCGTCAACAGTCAGCTCACCACCTTCCTCGAATCCAACAAATCCCTCAACCCCTCACAGTCCGGCTTCAGAGCCAAACACAGCAGCGAAACCGCCCTCATCGCAGCCACAGACGACATTAGGTGCCGCTCGCAGCCGTAGTGCCAGACATTTGTTTGTTGTTTGCCGCCCTTGAAGGAGATCGAATTCCGCAGTGAGGACCCTGGGGAGAGCCTTTCAACACCTTGGATCATGGGTGTGGGACAGCGAGTCCCAGCAGGAATCGCGCGACAGGCACCAGCGCACCTGCAACTCTTCCCGCCCCACTCCTCCCTCACCTGCTCAAAACGTCTCGCGGCCCCCGCTTTGCGGGAGCCGCTTGCAGCCGTAGTGCCAGACATTTGTTTGTTGTTTGCCGCCCTTGCAGGAGATCGAATTCCGCAGTGAGGACCCTGGGGAGAGCCTTTCAACATCTTGGATCGTGGGTGTGAGACTGCGAGTCCCAGCAGGAATCGCGCGATAGGCACCAGCGCACCTGCGACTCTTCCCACCCCACTCCTCCCTCTGACGTCACAGACCTCTTGTACATTACCCCCCTCCATCCCGCGAACGCGGGACGCGCGCGGGACGGAGCACGGGGCGAAGCCCGGGCAAAGGGCGGGCCGTTGTGTGGCCGTTAGGTGGCTGTGGGAGGCTGGGCTGGGGCCCTTCCCTTTCTTATTTCTCCTACCTCATTTTGCTGTTTTTGACTGCTGTGGCTATATCGCTGCTGGGCCGTCACCTGTATGTGGCATACTGCTTGGCCATAGTACCCTTTCTCATACTTATACCCCTATGAAGCGGTGCTGCTAAATTAGGATTTATTTTCTTTTTGTGTTTTTTATTAGTTTATTACTTTCTTTGTCAGGGTTAATGTGTAAATTTATTATAGTTTTTTAGATACATTTTCTTAGGATTCTACCTGCTCTGGTATTTGAATAGTTGCCCTATAGTTACTACCATGGACTCATCTCTGTTAGGCAGCGCGGGGGGAAACACTAGTAAGGGCACCTTAGACAATTACTTTAAAAAGTCTACTTCTGAAATAGATAGGGAAGATGCACTGGCCAAAAGAAGGGTGGAGCATCGTCGCTCCATTGAAGGTTACATAGCCAGACTTCCTTTAACATTAGCTCCGCATACTTTAACCCCTGGTCCAGGGGTGGCCCCACTAAATGAGGATCCTTTTGCCACTCAGGGTATTCCGGTACTCTTACGGGATACCTCTCCTTCACCCTCCTTAACAGTGGCCTCAAATAGCACCCCCTTAAACACTACCACACCTTCATGTAATCCCGGCGCAGGGCCAGAAGTTGCATCAGCTGCCCTGCGTACAGCCAAAATGATTGCAAAAAATAAACCTAGAAAAACGGAGGTCCCAAAAGTTCATGGTCCACCCCCTAACAAAAGAAGGAGGAGGGGGGGTTCACTTCATAAAGGTAGGATCAGTCATTCTGATTGTGGAAAGGGGGGAATTCAGTTTCTGTTCCCAAACCAAGGGAGGATTCAAGATCTGAAATAATTCTAACGACCCCCCAAGAAATATTATCATCCCCCTTGACGTCTGCCCCAACAACTGGCACAGAATCCTTGAGCGGCAGATTGATGGACTCTCAGTCGTCTGTCCCCACCCCTGACATTCTTGAGCATCTATTTAGGACGTATACTTTTCCAACTCTAGAAAGATTACTGGGTATAGAGCAGCGACTGGGGAAACTGGAAATGGCAATTTCCAATAAAGTGGATCAACAGAAAGTTCCTGTTAATCCAACTCCAGCTCCGGCCGCTGTAGTTGCATCTTCTACTACTACATCTGACACAGTAAAAGGGTCAATTGCACCTAGCAAAATAGCGAGTCGAAATCTACAAGGGGCCAAATCCTCCAGCACTGCAACCCGACCAGCCATGCATACTACAGGCGCCATCCCGAAGGGGAGAAATAGCTTGGCTGCAAGAGGTTTGCGGCCGGTTAGAGGGAGGGCGTCCCCAATTAGAGCTGAACATCGAAGGGGCCTCCAGGTTGAACTTCCCCCGGAAGCAGTTCCCTATGTGGTGGTGCTTACGGGTGTTCCTACTCTTGAGCCTGATAAGCGAGAAGGACCCCTACAGCTCAAAAATAAAACCATGGGGTATTACCACGGTAATATCAATGGGGAGATTGTGCATGTACGCCGACTCCCATGGCTGGGGGGACGAGAAAAAGACATTGAGGGTGATCTTATTGTGGTTAACTTTAGAGACCCTGAAGCGGTTAGGCACATCCTGAGTTGGATGCCTGGGAACTTAGGTAAATCAATTATGCCCTGTGACCTCACTTACTTTTATCCAAGAGCTCTAGAGGCTCCCATGTCATGTCCCTGGCCACCCCCTGTCCAGTTGAGCAATCCAGGTTCTAAATTTAACAACCAATACTTGCCCTCGTTGCCTGGTTCCACGGCCCCAAAGAACGTATTTGGGTGGGAAACCGTTCCCCAAAGGGGCTATGGCAGTAACTCTGGGAGGCTGGATCATACATTTGAAACAAGGGGGATGGAACATCTGCTCCCCTTTACTCCTCTGGAAGTTAAAAATAGATTTGAAGCCTTTTCAGGCATAGATAATTGCGACTGACGGTTGGGTTCTTGCTGTAACCCTCCGCCTTCTCCAAGGGGTATCATTAACAATATGAAGCTTAGTTGTTGCAAACATACCTGTCCAACTATTAATGTGCAGGGAGGTAAAGGGAACGCGGGAGATAATGTAGTTAGTACCATTGGTGAAAATAACATGCTACAGATAGATAATCCAATTCTCTGTAGCATGCGGGCCCAAGACAATCTCTTCCCTGATAGCGCATATCTTCATGCACAGACTTCCCATGATCAGCCTGACATGACCTCAACTTTCTTAGTCCCACTTAACCAGGATCCATCATTTTTACTCGGGTCCCCTGCTCCGCATGCGGGCATTGATCACGTTAAAACCGGGACACCGGGCTTTAAATCTAAAGCTCCACCTGAAGCCTTGAAGGTCATGTCATGGAATGTTGCAGGTATAACCAACAAACTATATACAGATGACTGGGACTCCATAGTAACAAATAGCGATGTCTGTCTCTTTCAAGAGACTTGGGCTAGGGAACCCCTGTCAAGAATGGGATATGCAATTTTTGAAATTAAAGCCAGTTGGAGTGGCAAGGGGAGGCCTTCGGGTGGTTTGGCAGTGTGGGTAGCTAGCCACATTGGATGCACTGCGGAGAATATAGCCACGTTCTCCCAGGACATACAGTGTGTTAAACTGAAGTGGCCTAACGCTCCCAAGCTAGCAATCATAAATGTCTATTCCCGTCCTGTTGGCCCAACCATGGAGTCACCTACACTTGAAGACCTTTCGTCCTTCTTGGGTCAGTTACCGGATGACTACAAGATAGTGATGGGTGGAGATTTCAATTGTCATTTCGAACCATTGGAGGGGTTAAGGGAAGGGGCACTCACTGTCGAAGATGATTTTTGGGGTGTTCCGGTGTGCCAATCACCCCACCCCAAATCTTGGTCCCCACTCGCGGTACAAATCATGTCCCTGACCCGCAATTTTGCGTTCAGGGCATGCAATGGACGTACAATCTCAGATACCCCCTCACAATGCACTTTCAATAGGAAGGACCACGAGTCGCGATTAGACTACATTTTTGTAGATATTAGTTTGTGGCCTAAGGTCGAGGATTTCAAAGTAGTCGCGCGTACAGATAGCGACCATAATGCACTTTTACTTCATCTGGTGCATTCTGCATTAGTACCTGGCCCTCAGCCTTCTGAGACTAGGGATGAATCAGGCAACCTGGTACTTACCTCTAACAGGCGTAGGGTAAGATGGGAGAAACTGTCAAACTCGAAAGAAAGCACCAGGAAAATGTATGAGCTAGTACTGCCCAAATTTGAGGATCTGGACAATCTAATCAACCAACCCAGACCTCAAGATTTTAATAAGAGTTTAGCTCTAATTCACGAAGAGCTAGTGGGAGTTCTGGGTGAGGTCCTCTATCCGGAGGTAGTGAAGCGCAAGCAAAAGACCCGAACTTCCTCCAGGTACAACTCAGCCTGTAAAAAGGCTACGTCTGAATTAATTGCAGCAGTAAAAACAGGTATAGACAGGACTAGGGTGGCTGAGCTTAGGCGTCAGTATAAGGGTGTAATGGCCCAGGCTAGGTCAGACTGGGACTGGGACAGATGGCAGGACCTCTCTTCTGCCCTTGGAACAAAGGACTCTAGGAGATTCTGGTCATTAGTAAATATTGGCTCAGGAGAACCAAAAGCTGCAGTAGAGCCTAATATTGCAGCTTCCTTGTGGGAAGCCCACTTTGGTAAACTTTATGAAGACAGTTTTGATGACACCAATGATGTGGCCGCTGCTCTTCTATCCCTTTCTGGCGACAGATTGGAGTTTAGTCTCGGGGAGGTGGTCAGTGCTATAGATAGACTGGCGCTGGGTAAAGCACCTGGACTCGACGAACTGCCTGGCGACCTTTTTAGGTCCCATCCTGAGATTTGGGCCCCATACCTTCACATTCTTTTCAATTCCATTGCACGAGGCATGGAGATCCCCTGTACTTGGCTGGGGGCAGAGATAGTTCCCATCTTCCAGAAGGGCTGTCCTCTCCTCCCAGCCAATTATAGGCCGATCAGCCTTATAGATGTGCCTCAAAAACTTTTTTCTCGCCTCATACTGGACCATCTCCTGGACTGGATGGAGGATAAAGACATCCTAAGCCCCCTTCAGGCTGGCTTCAGGAAAAACACGTCCACCATGGACCAGATCTTCCGCCTTGTACTCCTCTACTGGAAATCTGTGAGGATCGAGGGTGGGAGGTTGTATATGGTGTTCGTGGACCTGAGTCAGCATTTGACTTGGTACCCCGGAAAAAACTTTGGGAGGTTTTAAATGAGATGGGAGTTCCTACCCATCTCTTACAGGCTATAATTAGACTCCATGAAGGTAATTTTGCTCAGGTTCGGTGTGGGAGGGGTGGAGTTTTGTCAAAGAGGTTTCCTGTCCTAAGGGGGGTAAGACAGGGTTGCGTCCTGGCGCCAACACTGTTTTGCCGTTACGTTAACGTCCTAAACCATCTAAGTAATGTCAGGGACAATGATGCCCCATTTTTGGCGGGCAGGAGGGTGCCGGCCATTATGTTCGCCGACGACACCCTCCTGCTCTCCAATGGGAATACAGCGGATCCTGGATGGATTCGGTCTTTTCTGTAGACAGTATGGGCTAGAGATCAATACAGGGAAGACCAAATTCATGATATTCAACCCCTCCCCTAAGACAAGACCAAACCCTTCACTGAGCTCAGTAAGTCTGGAGAGGGTAAAAACATTCCAGTATTTGGGCGTAACATTGCATGAGAATTTAGCTTGGGAACCACAGATATCAAGCTCTCGAATAAGGCTGTCACAACTGTCCGGGGCAATCTTGAAGGTTACGAACACTTCTACCTACAAACCTATAGCCCCTGCAGTTGAAATGTACAAAACACAAGCCAAGCCGGCCTCATTATATGGCAGCGAGTTGTGGGGGTATAAAGCCGGAAAAGTGTTGACGAGTGTGGAAAATAATTTTCTGAGACGTATTTTGGCCCTTCCGCGTGGTACACCTCTGCTTCCTTTACGATTAGACATGGGTCTACCTTCTATAGGGGAGGATCTTGAATTAAAACCGTTAAGATTCTGGCACAGGCTTTGGACTACCAATGAGCTTAAACATTATAGGCAAGATCTTATTCATGTTTTGAACTTAAACCATAGCGACAAAATTCCATGGTTATCCTTTGTAAAGCAAGAGCTGTATCGGTTGAGTCTCCATGAGCTGTGGGAGGCCCCTGAGCTAGGCTGTCAAAGGGTTCCCCGGAAAAGACTTGTAGAAGTTCATAAGGAAAAAAGTCTTGCTTCCCTTGTGCTCGCACCCCGCATTGGGATTTTAACTGAACGTTTTCTGGACTCCAAAAATTCTTATTACTTTGAAAGTTTTATGGATATTATCTTCCCGATTCTGGCAAGAAAGCTATTTATCCAATGGAGGCTTGGCACTTTACCTATTAAATCCTTCACATGCAAATGGGCCAATGGGGGGGGACAAAACATGCCCCGGCTGTAGCCACTGCGATGAGGAGGAAACCCATGTTCTGTTCTTCTGCCCGGCCTACGACAGACCTAGGAAACACTGGCTAATGCCTCTGTGTAGGAACTTGGGCGTAAGGAGTTATGTGATTTCAAACAGAATACTGAAAACCGATTCCTCCCCTCATATAGTATTTGCAGTTGCAAAATTTCTAATGGCCATGTGGCACATCAGGAGAAAACTACTCAAAGTCTTACTATCATAGGATAGTATTGCCAACTTAACCTCATTGCCATTGTATCTCCTGACTATTATTCGGGAAGTGGTTGTTCTTTTTATTTACCCATTCAAAGTATGTCTTAATCTAATGTTTTATTTAATATGTTTTTCTATGTATGTTTTATGTATCTTTTATGGCCTAAATAAAGAATTTTTGGATTGGATTGGACATTAGAACACTTCTGGACAACGGAGAAATAGTGGCCCTCATCCTACTTCACCTCTCCGTAGCCTTCGACACAGTATGTCACAGCACCCTTATACAACGACTCAACAACGTCGGAATTCAAGGAAAAGCATTGGACTGGATAATCTCGTTCCTCGCCGGAAGAACCCACAGAGTCCGCCTCCCCCCTTTTAGATCAGAGGCCACCCCAGTCATCTGCGGCGTACCGCAAGGATCATCGCTCAGTCCCACCCTCTTCAACATTTACATGATTCCCCTTGCCTCCATCGCGCGACAACAGAACCTTAATATCATCTCCTACGCAGACGACACCCAGCTGATCCTCTCCCTCACCAAAGACCCAAACACCGCCAAAACAAACCTACATGAAGGGATGAAAGAAGTAGCCGAGTGGATGAATAACAGCCGTTTAAAACTGAACTCAGACAAAACTGAGGTCCTCATCTTAGGATCATCTCCCTCCGCCTGGGACGACTCATGGTGGCCACCGGCCCTGGGAAATGCACCCATACCTACAGATCACGCACGTAACTTGGGCTTCATCCTCGACTCCTCCCTCTCGATGACCAGACAAGTTAACGCCGTCTCATCATCATGCTTCAACATCCTGCGTATGCTCAAAAAAAAAAATCTTTCGTTGGATCCCCACCGAAACAAGAAACAAGAAAAACCGTCACCCACACACTGGTCACAAGCCGATTGGACTACGGAAACACCCTCTACGCCGGTACCACAGCCAAACTACAGAAAAAACTCCAACGCATCCAAAACGCCTCAGCCAGACTCATCCTAGACATCCCCTGCCAAGCTCACATCTCCGGTCACCTGAAAGACCTCCATTGGCTCCCTGTCAACAAGAGAATAACGTTCCGTCTCCTCACCCACGCACACAAAGCCCTCTACGACCTAGGACCAGAATGCCTCAACACGCGCCTATCCTTTTACACCCCCACCCGTCATTTAAGATCATCCAACCAAGCCCTCGCCGCTATTCCACGCATCCACAGATCCACTATGGGAGGAAGATCCTTCTCCTACTTAGCAGCCAAGACCTGGAACTCTCTCCCCATCCACCTCCGCCTCACACAGAACCACCTTTCTTTCAGAAAACAACTGAAAACTTGGATATTCGATAAGTAAGGTCCCCCCCTTCCTCAAGCGCCTTGAGACCCTCTGGGTGAGTAGTGCGCTATACAAATTCCAAACTTGAACTTGAACTTGAACTGTACAAGCAATTCAAATGTATTGTCCGCATAGAGCAAGGCAGGTATAAAACTGCCTCCTACTTTAGGGACGTCAGCACCCGGAGCTGTCTGAGCTTGCTCTATGTCGTTGATATAAAAAATAAATAACAAAAGGAGCTAAAATATAACCTTGCCAACCCCAGCGGCGCAGTTTAAAGTGCTCAGTGCATGCCCCGTTAGGGCCAAACCGGACATGAGCGGAGAGATCATTGTGCAAATCACGCAAAAAGTTTATTAAAATTTGGTCGACATCCATCTGTTCCTTCATGGACCAGAGCTTAGAACGGATGACTTTGTCAAAGGCAGAGCTAAGGTCCATGAAGGCCAGATGGACTGCCCCTTCTTGGATTTTCAAGTTATTTAATAGAGGTTCAAGGTTTGCTCCATAGTACCCCGGCCGGGACAGACCCATACTGGAGGTCAGATAAAAATCCTCTCTCTGCCTGATCCGCGAGAAGATTTAATAAAATCTGTCCAATAATTTTCCAACTCTGAGTCTATAAGGGAAATAGATCTGATTCATGTAGGGTACTTTTTAAAAACAGGGATTATTATTGATTGAGACGAGGTTAGTGGTAGAGGACCACCGGAGGCTGCAGAGTTTAGGTGCAATGTCAATAGTGGGGCCCACAAATCTGTGCAGGTTTTCAAAAGGTCCCCTGGTACACCCCAGGCCCTTGTGCTTTGTTTGAGGGTAGCTGAGAAATGGAAGCTCTAACCTCTGATAAATTGAAAATGATGTGATGAGAAGTCCAGGGGTCTTTAGATAACTCTGGCTCCTCATCTAGGCTGTAAATGCCCTTAAAATGACCAACCCAGGTCTGAGAAGGGATAGTGCAGGCCTAGTGAAAGAGGTAGTCTCTACTGAAAAGTGGAGAGCTTCTGACGAGCTACTGGCTGCCAGCTAATAGCTTGCCCCAGGATCCTCTAAGTTGGGCTTTGCATTCCTTACAGGCTGTTCTAAACATAGCCCTGTCCCTTTTGACCTTTTCTTGGCAACAGGGCTTTGCATCCAGGAGGTTCTAGAAGTTCTTATGGGTTTTGGAACACCGGCTATCAAACCATCTTTCTACATGCGTTGCCGGAGATAGAGCAGTTTTACAGAGCGCAGATTTGATAAACCTGCTATTATTAGAAAATGACACCAGTATTCTCTGTGTAACTCTTCTTGGGACAAACAAGAGAGAAAGTCAGGTTGACACGAGGTTATCAGGTTTTGGAGAAAAGCTAAGGGAACAATACTGGCCCACCTCACTTCGGCTCTGATTAGTCACGGTGATGGGTTCCTTATAAAGGGGTACTGCTCCCAATGATTTATAATCACAGTAAAATAAGGCTGTTAACGGGTTATGGCCGCTCATGTTGTGTCTTAGGACCTTGACATCTAATAGTGCAGAAAAGAAGCAACCGGAAACAAAGATGTAATCAATCACGTTGCAGTGGCCCCCATTGCACTTAAATGTAGGTATTTCTCTCACTTAAGTAATCCTGATTACTAGCCATTGAAATCATATGTTAAACTCAGAGATAGGGCTATGTGCGGTGTCACCTTGGCGAGTGTTTAAAATGTGCCTGGTTTTCAAAGGAGCCCTCAGAATCAGAATCCCTGAACTTTGAATAAGAGTGATAGGGGTGCACGTTAAAAGTTCCAGCAACAATGATTATAGTGAAAAGGGGTTCTGGGTGGTAAAAATAGTCAATAAATGCTTTGAGATTGATGACAGCATCTGGCTCATTTCTTAACGTAACTGCATTACAAAAATTGATAAGAAGCAGTCCGCACTTACTGGGAAATGTTAAAAGGGTACCCAAAATAGTCTTGAATTAGACCTTAGAACCTCTACTTTACATTTTTGCTCTAATTTAACTAGAGTTGTAAGGCCACCACTAGCATGTCCATTAGAGGAACGGGTAGCTGGGACGGAGTAGGAGGAAAAACCCTCAGTATCCCACGTTTCCTTTAAACAAATAAAGTCAAAGTTCTTAAAGATAAGATAAGATAGTATTTGTAGAGCGCATTAAACCCGTAGGTGTCAAGGCGCTATGCAGACCCACTAGGGAAGAGGAACGCAGCAACAGATTAAGAGGGGAATAACCAAGTTTTCAGCAGTGTCCTGAAAGCAGGAAGGGAGCTAGCATAGGCGACGGCAGAGGGAGAGAATTCCAAAGCTTGGCAGCAGTCACTGAGAAGGCGCGGCCTGCCCATCTGGATTTACAAAGTCTGGGCACAACCAGTTTAAATTGTGTGGATGTTCTCAAGGTCCTCCCTGGGGTATGTCGATGGAACAAAGATTTGAGTTGGGACAGACCATAGCAATGCACGGCCTTATATACCGTACTTAAGGCCTTGAATTAAATGTGTTCCATAATAGGGAGCGAGTGTAGCAACCGGATTCCTTCTCTGGCAGATTGATGTTTAGGAATATTTAAAATCAATCTTGCTTCTGCGTTTTGAACCATCTGGAGTTTGTTCAGAGATGCAGCAGTGATATTAAGGTAAAGGATGTTGCAATAATCGAGCAGAGAGGTAATCAAAGTGATGATAGAGGGCCGGTGCAGTTGTGAGGGGATGAGTGGAATGGCCTTTCTGAGAGTTTTTAAGATATAAAAGCATGTGCTGACAGTACGATTGACATGGGCATCAAAAGACAGACCCTCATCAAAGATTACCCCCAGATTTTTGGCTGTTTGTACCGGGGCAGAAAGAGGTCCGCAGATGGACTTCTGTGGCCCAAAAATCAGTACCTCGGTCTTGTCTGAATTATTCTTTAGAGAATTTCCCTTCATCCAACCGATGAGGTTTGACATGCAAGAGTTAAACTTTTCTGCAACTAGCTGCAGGTTGTTGGTGAAAGAGACAACGATTTGGGTGTCGTCGGGTAGGAGAGCACCTGAAATCTATAAGATCTCCACAGTTTGGCCAGAGGGGTCACATAAAGATTAAAAAGGGTAGGACTGAGCGAATAGCCTTGAGGTACCCCACAGGGGAGAGCGAAAGCTTTCGTTTTAAAGCCTCCACAACTAACTGTGTACCTTCTGTCAGTAAGAAAGGACTTGAGAAGCTGCAGAGCTTTTCCCGTGACCCCCACTTCCCGCAAGCTTTGGATCATTTGCACTGGAGAGACTGTGTCGAATGGTGCCGATAAGTCGAGCAGAATCAACACCGTCAACCAGCATCTGTGAGCTTACTCGTATCCCAGAAATATTCCGACTAAGAAACATTGGACATATTGTCTGAGGTCAAGGACAACAAGCCATCAAATTTACATCTGGCTTCGGACAAGTTGGCCCAACCTTTGCAACATAACTCTTAGGTTTCCAATTTACCGCACTACAATATGGAGCAGGGATAGGAATTGCCTGCAGTTGAGGTAGTATTGATGCCTTCACGAGACACTGTTCCTTTACCATAAAGGAAGATTTGCAGGCAAATAGCATTCAAATAATGCAAGCATATACTCTGTGCCAGAGCAACGCTTCACCTTGATGTAGCACTGATTATTCAAAGAGTAGGACCAAAGAGTCACTATACACCAGCCTACAACTGGCATTACCAAATGTCATTAAATGAACACTGAAGCCATATAACTTGCACACTGAACTGCTTCTAAGAAGCAT
Organism: Lissotriton vulgaris; assembly: GCF_964263255.1. Lineage (NCBI taxonomy): Eukaryota > Metazoa > Chordata > Amphibia > Caudata > Salamandridae > Lissotriton > Lissotriton vulgaris. The sequence continues at coordinate 1,701,418,900 of NC_141687.1, forward strand.
GCAACAGATTTGCTTCCAACAGGAAGTCACCTTTCTTAATGATAGCGATTTGCGCAGAAGGATCATCCTCAGAGGCTAGGAAACAAAGAGAACCTCCCTCAGACATAGGAATCATTATCAATCAAATAGAAATGACACTAGGGTCATAACTACCACTCCTCACCGGAGTAAAGGTGGTAGTGCTGATAACAAAAACTGGACCTATACAACGTACTAATAAAGCTGAACCTTGCCCAACAAAAACATACATCTCAAGCCCAAGGGCAAGCAAGGAACACAGTGACAGAAATGCAGGACTACGACCCTGTAGTTCTCAGTTTTCCTTGGAAGCGTCTTAAGGCTGCATCTGCTTGATCTCCAAAAAAACAGGCACAGTCAAATGGTATGTCGGCTAAAGCTGACTGAGCAGCCTCTGAGAACCACGAAGATGCCAACCAAGCCCAACCCCTTAGCACCACTGCAGAAACTATGGCATGACCCACAGAGTCTGTTGTGTCCATGCCACACCTTATAGCAAGCCTAGCAGTTTGCTGACCATCTCTAACCAAGTTGCCTACCAAAGCCCAGATGTTATCTGGAAGAGACGGTAAAGAATCCCATAAAGCACAGTAAAAGCACCCCAGCACACAAGATATGTTGGTGGCTCTCAATGCTGAGCTGACTGAGGTAAAAATATGCTTACCACAAGCATCACAACCCCTATCATCCTTACCCACCAGAGTCTTAGGAGTAGAATCTATGTCCTGAGAAGATGTTGCAAGCTGGGTGACTAAGCCACTAGTGGAAGGATGACTTTGGAAGCAAACTGGGTCCCCAGGTGCAGGCAAATGCCTGGGCACTATATCACGGTCCACTGAGAACCCTTAACTCTAGCTTGACCAAAGCAACAACATGTCAAACAAGCATTTACAATGCAATGGTCTCAGCATCATTAAAGGTAGAGCTATTGTCATTGCTCATGACATTTCTTTTTTTTTCTTTAAAATCATAAATAAATGGCACTGTCATTTACATTGCCAATACACAGCACTGTGCACTCAACAGCACACAGCACTCTGCACTCAACAGCACACAGCACTCTGCACTCAAAAGCACACAGCACTCTGCACTCAAAAGCACACAGCACTCTGCACTCAAAAGCACACAGCACTCTGCACTCAAAAGCACACAGCACTCTGCACTCAAAAGCACACAGCACTCTGCACTCAAGCACACAGCACTCTGCACTCAAAAGCACACGGCACTGCACTCACTACTCTGCACTCTGCACTCACTACTCGGCACTGCACTCACTACTCGGCACTGCACTCACTACTCGGCACTGCACTCACTACTCGGCACTGCACTCGGCACTCACTACTCGGCACTCACTACTCGGCACACTACTCTGCACTGCACTCACTACTCTGCACACTGCACTCTGCACTCACTACTCTGCACACTGCACTCTGCACTCACTACTCTCACTCTGCACTGCACTCACTACTCTGCACTGCACTCACTACTCTGCACTGCACTCACTACTCTGCACTGCACTCACTACTCTGCACTGCACTCACTACTCTGCACTGCACTCACTACTCTGCACACTGCACTCACTACTCTGCACACTGCACTCACTACTCTGCACACTGCACTCACTACTCTGCACACTGCACTCACTACTCTGCACACTGCACTCACTACTCTGCACACTGCACTCACTACTCTGCACACTGCACTCACTACTCTGCACACTGCACTCACTACTCACACACAGATCCACAGTCAAATGAGCCACCCAAGTTTTTAGCAGAATTTAACACTGTGAGCACGAGCAACACTACTATAACACCTGGCAAGCGAATAACATACCAGCCTAAACGTTTTATTTTTCATGATCAAGCACAAAAGACGTGATCGCATCTGCAGTAAGTTTTTTTAGGTTTAAAGCCAAAAAAATCCTTACTCGTGAACCTTGAACTGTTTACTCATAATTAAAGTAATGGTTCTGTGCAAATACTCTTTAAAATAGTACATATGTAATTGTGCCATTGACAATCATTCTTGTAATCACATCTGTAGCGTGTGTATGCTTTTTCATAACCACTGCCATGCCTCCCACACACTGAGTGAGGGTGTCTTCCTGCACTAGAGCCTGTCAATAGCGACTGTTACTTTTCTCTAGCTATTTGGGAAGAAGCTGCACCCGCCCCTCGGAAATCTACCTGAAAGAAGAGTACAGGTGGATGAGGAACTTGCCGAACGCTTTAATATGCCACCTCTCACGATAGACGGCCCCATGGCTCCGGCCTATGCAGGCCGAGACCTAATTCAGGAATTCATAACATCAGCCTCTTTGCTTTGTTCTCTTGTACAGCTCTAAACCGGACTTCAGTACAAGGATATTTCCTTCCAGCAGATAACACACTTTGCTTTTAGGACGCATTTCCCCTTTTAATAAGAATTTGTTGAAAGTGCGGCGTACCAATCTCCGGCCGGTCAAACCACACATTATCTGGGGCACATGTGCATACTTCACCCGATTAAGCTGCGTCTGTGCATACTTCACAATAAAACGCTTTCAGAAGGAAATGAAACAAAGGCATAGAAGGTGTGCAGTGCCAGGCGGTGACTGGTGCCTTAACTGGGCTCCGGGTTCAAAGTCCTCGCCGCGGCGCGCACCGCTCCCTATCGTCTCTGGTGTCAGGCCGAGAACCAAAGTGACAGAGCGAAGGAAAGATGACGCATCTTATACTTCAATCGAAAGCAAAACCGAAATAGGGATGGGCGCAAATTTGTTTTGAGCAAAGGTTGCAAATGCCCGTTTCTTTGAAGTTTCCCAACTTTCGTTTTTCTTTGCCTGTGCAAACTTGTGCTGCTTATTGCATGATAATTTTCACAATACTGCAGATAATTACCATTGTACTAAAACTCAGCCAGATAAAAAACCAGTGCAAGCTGAGAGAGCATCCTAAATGCCCCCGGAATCCCGCTGCGGCCGCCCCGGAAGTCAGGCACTGTCGCCTGTGACGGGGGCGGGGCCACGTCCAGACCGGAAGAGGAGGCAGGCGGAGTCAAATGCGCCTCGCGCCCGGGGCTCCTCTGAGCGGTGTGGAGCCCCGGGGCCGCGCCAGCAGGAGGTTGGGCGCCGCGTGCTGAGAGCAGAGTCCCTGACATTGGCCAGGTAAGTTCCAAAAGGCTGGGGGGGCTTCGTGCACTTGTGTGTGTGCGTGTATGCTCGTGTGTGTATGTATGTGTGCGACGGTGACGGCGGGGGAGGGAGGGCCTCGGTGCACGTGTGTGTGTGCGCGTGTGTGTGTATGTGTCAGGGGGGTGTCTCTGTATGTATGTATGTGCGTGCGTGCATGGGCGCTTGTGTGTGTGTATGCGCATGCGTGTGTGGTGCTTGAGCTTCCCAGGAGACAGCGCCTGGCCACAGCGCGCGTTCCCGTTTCAAATCGGCTCCAAGGATGCGCGTGGCCGGAACTGTCTCCTGGGAAGCACACTCGCTAACAAAAGATCTCGGCGGAGACGCGCTTCCGCGCGGCTAGCCGAGACCTAAAAAGGGCCTCACTATACGAAGAACAGGCTTTTTTTCCCGTCTGCCCCTGGCAAAGGATCTCAAACAAACGGTCTGTAGACCTCTGCACTGTGGGCAGTGAATAACAAGTTACTTACCTCCGGTAACACATTATCTGGTAGAGACCATCTAGCTGCAGATTCCTTACCTTTGTATTTCCCAAGGCATAACAGATTTTAATGCAGAGAACAACCCAGCGAGAGATGGTTCTTTTCTGCACTGCCTTTCCTTATCCATTAAACAACCTTTTGCACAAATGGGTTATCCGGGGACTATTCCAAAGCCTAGGGTGCGGGTGGAGTTGCAGGACTTCTCCAACAAGAGGGCTCTGCAAACATTCTATCACAGGGGAGAATCGGTTTACACCACCGAAAGAGGAGCCCAGAACACGTGGCAAAACTCGCTGTGCTATCTGTAGATTTCCATGAAATATTCCAAATACAAATCGGCAATCCGTTTTACCTTTCTAAATAATAAAACAGTTCCATATTTTGTTAAATGTCTTTAGAGTTTCCCTGCTATTGTTGTGTACGAGGCCAACTCATTTATTGGCAGGATATGATTTCAGGGAACACTGCAACAGGAGCGTTGAGAAAGGTGGAAAGTAGCAATTGTGGTGTACATTGTGCACACTATCCACTGGTGAGGCCTCACTGCACTCCTGCCGTACACGAGAGACGCGGGCAGGAACCTGAACAAGGGATCTGAAGCTCCGCTAGGGGGGCTCTGTTAAATGTGGGAAAAGTTTTGAGTTGTGCGTCATAGCCAGAAATGAGCTCCTGAAGGACTGCAGCAGTTCACGTGCTAATGGTGCAGGTGTCAGAGAAAGGTCAAAGAGTCGGTCTTCATTCAGTGCACCTCTTGTGTCGAGCTCAGTCCCCCCTCCTGCTTTGCCAGACCTGTCCAGATGAGGATGATGCAGGAGGCTAGGACCCCAGTGGTTTGTTAGGAATACCAACGTGTGAGAAACCGAAGGGCAGCTGTATATTTCACATACATACACAGACCAACAAATATTTTCAGACCAACAAATATTCTCATTCTCTCATTCATTCACTCTCATTCTCGCTCATTCTCTCTCATTCACTCTGATTATCTCTCACATACTCTCTCATTCTCTCTCATTCATTTTCTCATTCATTCATTCCCATTCATTCTCTCTCATTCTCATTCATTCATTCTCATTCATATTCTCTCTCTCTCCCTATCTCTCTTTCTCTCTGTCTCTCTCTCTGTGTCTCTCCCTCTTTCTCATTCAGTCTCTCTCTCTCTCATCCTTGAATAGAGCGTACATGTATGGATAAACTGCTGATGGCGGGCGAATGATTGAAAAACAGAAGGAAATATATTTGGTATTCATGGCATTGGCATTTTAATTCCATACCTGCTTTCAATGAACGTTGATAGGTTTCCAGTATTTTCATTCTGCAGCACTATCTGTAGTTACAAGGTTCGAGCAAACTTCTGTTCCTTTTGCACAAAAAGGTTTCTCTGAAAAGACTAATGGTAATGGATATGCACTATCTTCACCCTCCTTTGCTAACACCCAGCAGGGAAACGTACAACAAATCGTTTTAACATGACAGCAGAAACACGAACCAGCGTGTGAATAAGTAAAAGCGACCTTGCAAAGAAAACAAGCAGAACGATAAGCCTCAGAATGAAAAGAAAATAAGTGCGGCTTGCTGTCGCAAAATATAAAGCGGCACGCATTCTTGTGAACCTGACCCAAAACAGATGGCCCCTACACACCACTGCTGGCTCCAGAGAGCAAAACGCTCTGGGAGTAAATCTTTCAAAAGAAGCTGGTACATCCACACGCCTTTGGCTAATTGCGTGCTGAATCCAGACGCAAAGGCCAATCGCGTGTGAGCACCACACGCACGAGCTTCTACTAAACCTGAAGAAAGCTGAAGTGATTTCAAGAGGTCGATTTCCTAGTGCAGCGCATGCACTGGGCTAGGCTCGACCTAAAAAGATGCCCTGGTGCAAAGCACCACCTTGTCCGGAAAAGACATAAAATAAGAAGGTGTGCTGGATAACGCCTGTAACTCACTCACCCTCCGGACCAATGTAATCGCCACTAAGAAGACTGTTTTGATGGTCAACAGCCGGAGGGGACAATTGTGAAAAGGCTCAAAAGGAGCGCATATCACATAAGTGAGGACCAAATTAAGGTCCCATTGTGGCATGCTAAAGGGTGTGGGTGGTAACAAGTGAACCAGCCCTTTTAGAAATCTATTTACAATAGGAGACTTAAAAAGAGAATGTTGGTCTGGTAGCCGCAAAAAAAAGCAGATAGAGCAGAAAGGTAACCCTTGAGAGTTCCCAAAGCAGAGCCCTGCTGGGCAAGGGTCAAAATGAACAAAAGGACGGAAGGGGTGGCCTAGCAGGCTAAGATGGTGGCAGCAATTCCCTAGTGCTCTCCAGACAGAGGGGCAGACCCAGAATAAGCAGGTGAGGAGCGGCTAGGCCGCTCGCGAGGACCTGCCCTTCCTGCGCAGCTGAACCATCGGCATGTGAGAGGCCCTCATAGCGGGCCCCCAGCATACCGCACTGTGACGTAGAGCCATAGGATCGTCGACACGTGTGGGGGGTGCATGGTGGGATGGCACGTGGCACTCACCCCCACGAAGAGACAAAACCTTCCCCCGCAGCGGCGCCAGGCTTCGAGGTGCGCAGTGGGAGGGTGGAGGCTGGCAGAGTAGGCCCCACGCCCAAGATAACAAGAGGCGGCAAGTCGGGATTCCCATCGCTGAGGCGGTCCCCCGGTGACCAGAGAGCTGGAACTGAGGCCTGGGGGGGGGTGGGAGGATAGCGAGCCGAGACATCTGTCGGCGGAGAAATCGATGGGCCCACACGGCGTGCTACCGGAGCGGTCCAGAGGTGGGGTGTGCCAGCAGGGTTGGACTGGCAGCCCCCCTGGAGGAGAACAGTATGCTGCCTCTGGGGAATAACCTTGCCCCCCACACTACCTGCACAGTACTCCTTACCCCTGCCAGTAGAGGGGCCCCTGCCCCGCGGTGGCACCTGGCCTCGAGGCACGCGGGAGGGGGCGAGGGGGACAGCGACTGGCCGTGCATGCAACCATTGGGGACATAACCCGGGAGGCCCCCACCGCGGAACACCGGGGTCACAGAAGCAGGATCAACGGTTCCCCTTGAGACAGTAGTCCACGGCCCCCCGGAGGTCGGAAGGAGGTGGATTTTCAGCCTAGATGTACAACGGCTCTCCGTGGCACAAACAGGGAACATCATAACGCCATTGCCGTTTGCTGCTCTGCCCCACGGGGTCACCCCCCTCTCCTGCGGTGGCGCCGGACCTCGAGATGCAAGGGGGAGAAACATTGAATGTTGCCAGGCTCAGCGGAATAGACAGGGAGTCTCGACTGAAGGTTGATCAAGGGAGGCCCGAGTTAATATTACGACCACAACTGACCACAGGCAACTGAGACTGCGGTTCCGGAGGGGGCCGCTGAGGGGAGCCACCATAGCCGGTAGGCAGAGGACGCGGCCGCCATGGGGCGGACACGGGCTACGAGCACAGCACAGGCCCCGGGACCCCAGAGGGGCGTCATGCCCGGCCTCCCATACTATGCCTTCAGGAGGAGAATTAGCAGGATTGGACTCCATGCCATCTAAATTGGACAAAGTCTTGGCGGGAATCGAACATTCAAGAGTGACAATGGAGCATAAATTCGGGGAGTTGGCCACGGATCCTAATTTACTCCGGCACAACCACAGGAAATTGGGGGATAAGGTGAAGCTGGGTTAAACCTTGCTGAAAAGTCTGGAACCACAAGTGCAACAGCAGCAAAACATACTGAAAGACCTACAAACTCGGGTGAAGATCCTGGAAAGCAGATAGCCACATCATAAATTTACCGGAGGGGGTGGAGGTAACTAATCCTCTCAACTACATCGCAAAATGGATAGCAACGTTCACTCCAGCGGGATACCTGACCCCATTTTTCTCCATAGAGCGGGCACACCGGGTGCCGTCTCGTAAACCAGCACCAAGGTTGTCCCCGAGACCATTCCTTCTGAAGTTGCTCCACTATCTGGACAGGGACGCTATTCTTCGAGCCGCAAGGAAACAGGGTGAACTCCGAGTGGAGGACAAACAGGTTATGTTATTCCCGGACTATTCCAGGGCAGTACAGGAGCAAAGGTCCACCTTCTTAGCGTTCAAGCGAACCCTGCGATAGAAGAATGTCCAATATGCACTCCTATTTCCAGCCCGTTTGAAGATTATCCATGACGGAACCACCCATTTTTTCTCAGACCCAGCGGTGGCCAGGGACTGGGTTGAACAACACCTGACAACAGAGCAACCGAGGTAGGACACCGCCCAAGCGGTCATCAGGCATCCAACGGCGACAGCAGAAAAAGGTCACTCTTAATGAGTGGATGAGTTCAGACTCATCCACCAAGAACTCTCCAGATCTCACACAAATTATCGCACAACGCCGGAAAGCACTGCGGGCGGCTGCAGAGGCGGGACTCCCAGGAGACAGCTCGGAAGGCGAAAGAGGCCCGCACATCTTCACATCGTAAGAAGAGAGTAGCGACGGAAATACTCTGATATGACTCCGCCGATAGTGACCCCCCACACAGCAGACACTTTGTTTAGACACTCTCAACCCGGCACATCATGCTATAGCATTGGATGACCTCTGAATCCGATACGCCGCCTACTTGTAGGGAGCCACAACGCAGGGATGGGGCGACAAACTCAGAGCCCAGGAAAATAGACAATCACCCCCAGCATCAGATTACACCATGTGGCGTGGACTGACTTGGGAACAGTTGGGCACCAACCTGATATAGTCAACGACCAGGCGGCGACAGCGGCTGGCGGAAGCCCAAGACCACTTCCCCCAGATAACGATTTAGAGTTAGCACATGTTGTGCATTTTGGACGTATCGCCCAGAGGAATAGGTCCTTTTAGTTGGTATGGTTTCCAGTTGAGTTACAGTATTCCTTTCCGGGGGAACGAGCATATGATTCGCAGAATGGTCATATGATTGGGGGGATGGGCGTTGGGACGTGGGGGACGAGGGAGGGGCGGGAGATGGCGCATTGTTTGAGACACAACCCCGATAACAAGAAGCATGACAGGTAGGGTCCCTAATGCAGACCTAAAAGTAGTAACCTTGGTTGTCAGGGGCATGCATACTGAAGGCAAGCAAAATGCGATTTATGCATATATGAAAAGACAGCAAGCCCAGATAATGCTTCTCCAGGAGACACACCTTACGGGGACAGAGGTGGATCGCCTACAGAAGAAATGGCGGGGGTCATCTGTGCTACAACATACTCCGCATTTGCCAGGGGAACCCTAATTTGGAACAGGCCCGGGATCCCCTTTCGAGAACAGTCCAGGATGGTAGATACTGTTTGATAGCGGGCCAGCTTGAGGGCAGGGATCTACTGATAGGCAGCATTTATGCCCCTAATGTCGAGCAAGAGCAATACTGGACCCGCCTCACAGGGGTATGACACACTACACAACAATGCCGTGGTTATTGGGAGGGTACTATAATTGTATCCTTGACATTGGCTTAGATAGGTCTCCCCCCCGTCGGCACGTTCACCTGCACCGCAACAGATAGAACAGTTTAAACAAAGAGTTACCCAATGGACACTGGCCTGGAGAGAAAAGAATCCCAACACTAAGCTATACTCATTCTACTCGGCCCCACATAATCTCAGGGTATGGCTCGATTGATTTCTATGCTCAGGAACATTACTTCCACAAATACAGCACGCTGACTACCTAGGCAGAGTACCGTCTGACCACGATGCACACACTGTGACCCTTACATGGAGGCCACCATGCCCCCCGATACCCACATGGAAGTTACCCCGGGAATGCCTCACTGATCAGGCATTTTGTCATACACATGGCGCACATATCCAGGAATACTTCATGCTGAACGCAAATACAGCATCATCCAGATCAGTAGAATGGGATGCATTCAAGGACGAAGAAAGAGGCCACTGCATCCAACACATAGTAGGGGTGAGGCAGGTGCTGGAGCGGTCACTACAAACTGCGGAAACGCGCCTAGCAGACCTGAAGAAAAAGCTAGATAAAGGGGTGGCAACATCAATAACAGTCTATGTGGAAACTATGGGTGACCTCTGTAAATACAATTTTAGAACGTATGCTGCCCGAGTTCATCGCGAGGGAAATAGCGGTCAGGCACACTTTTAGCCTGGCTAGCAAAACAAGACACGGACATGCCACCCCTCAATATTACAGGATAAGACGGGTGCTATTAGGCAATCACAGGGGGATATTCTGCGCATCCTCCACGACTATTAAACAGAGTTTTATCGGGCCCCACCACAGCCGACACACCTGGCACTAACCCAATTTCTTCACTCCTTACCCCTACCCAGCATCCCACCGGCAGACGGAACGGCACTAGATACGAAGATAAAATCTCCAGACGTCACCCACGCAATGAGAACGCTGGTGCGGCAAAAAGCGACAGGAATGGACGGCTTTGCCCTTGAATATTATACCACCATTCGGGGACAGTTATCCCCACATCTCGTATCAATGTATGATGCATTAAACCGACGCAAACTCCCCAGTTCACTCAGGGAATCCACCCTGGTAACCTTCCTCAAACCAAACAGGGATCCTACGCTGCCGTCCTCATACAGGCCTATAACGTTACTCAATGCAGATTGTAACATTTTAGGAAAAATACTGTTGGATCGATATATTCAGGTTCTTCCACAGCTGATGCACCCAAACAAAAACTGCTTTCTCCCTGGACATAATGTGTTGCTGAACATACGAAGGCTCTTCCACATACAAGATAGAGCGCAGGAATACTTTCCTTGTGCAGCCTGCTTAATTCTAGACCTGGAAAAGACCTTCGATGGACATATCTATTCGCTACCCTCCGCAAGGTGCAAGTCGCCTGACCCTACTGGCTTATACACAACTTTTCTACAAAGGCCTCACTACCCGGGTAAGAGCAGGAAAGTACATTTCATCCTCACTCGAGGTGGGGCGGGGGACGACACAGAGGTGCCCCCTGTCCCCCCTGCTGTTTGCTCTGGCAGTGGAACCACTGGCCATCCGCTTGCGGCAGGAGCGAGGCGCCTGGGTATCCCAATAGTGGACACTCGCAATACGCCGATGATCTTTTCATTTGTGTGAGATATCACAAGAGATCTTATACCTATATGGACAATATGGGAGAACTTTGCAGAGGTATCTGGGCTCAAAGTTAATTGGGAAAAAAGACGATTTTTCCTCTCAGCCCTCACCTTGCTCCCTTGGAGATCAGAAAGGGACCCCAGATGCTCGGTTTGAGTGCGGTGGCACCTCAATATCTCTGAGTACGACTGTACCATTCCCCTGGCGACCTCTACAAGGGGAACCATTTCAAAGTATTGGCAGGACTTCGGGCGGCAGTCGCCTTCGGGAAAACTCGGCCCTTGGCCCCCTTAGGGCGCGTAGCTTTAGCAAAAATGATAAGTGTATCCAGATTACTCTACTCCTTTACTAATCTCCAGGTGATACCCCCTCGCTCCTTTTTCCAGGAACTTGACACATTACTCAGGACACTAATATTGGGGGTGAGGAGACACAGAGTAGCTCCGCGAACCCTCTACTTACCCACATCACAAGGAGGATTAGGGGCCCCCTCTTTCGAAGCTTATTTTCTGGCGGCACAGCTGCAGTGGCTGTCCCACTAGACAGCAGAACGCCATACAGAAGAGCTGGTTACTAATAATGGTTGGTTATCTCTCCCGGCTATTAGACAACTGTTAATGCCAGGCACTAGGCCGACGAGCACACACCCTCTACAGGTGGCGATTGCCCGCAAATGCATGATCCGCGTACACCGCATGTCTAGGGGTCAGCCTTTTTACTCCCCACTACTCCTTCTGGTGGGGTTTCCACAGAAAGAGAATCACTACACATCCGGGACCCTCCGGATATGGACAGAGAGTGAGGTGACAGATGGAGGCGCTATTCGAGGACGGGCAGTTGAAGACGTATGTCGAACTGCAGAATGACTATGACCTCCCCCCAGGACATTTCCTAGAACACAGACAGTTGGTTGTTAGTGCACGACAATGCTGGGATCTCACCGACGGGGAACCACCGACGCACCCAGTGCTTCACACTATCTTTCGCAGGGGCAGGCACTTATTCACTTGGCATTACAAGGCGATTAGGGAACTGATTATAACCCTGTTATTAGCCCTCCGCCAAAAGTGGGAAGATGAGATAAGACGCAATGGGAAGAAGCCTTAGAGTACCCAAAGAAAGTTTCACGGAACACCAGATTCAAAAACATTAAATTCAATATATTGCATCGTGCATATTTAACACCACAAAAGCTCCACCGCTTCTACCCAGACACACAATTTACATGCCCCAGATGCCAAGTACCCGCAGCACACTTCAAAACATGTTTTGAGATAGTCCTGTAATTCAGTCATATTGGAGTGGTGTATATCGGGCTCTGGAGGCAACAGTCCACCTCCAGTATATTGCTATGTGGGAGGCATGTGCCTTGGGGATCTTCCGCAGGCGGAAGACAGAGAAGTGCAGGTTTGCATCCCTAGCTATGCTCCTAATGAAACTGGGTATAGCCAAGTACTGGAGAGCCCCAGCAGGGCCTGGATAGGCGCGGTGAAAAAATGGGGAGCGGCGGAGGAGGCAACACTAAGAGAAGAAGAGGTGAAGAGGACCCGATAAACATCCCATCTCAATGGAAATGGCACAACTCCTATACCAATTCATACAGGAGACGGCGATGAAAACTCACCCGGGGCTACCCCATCTCAGTCTCACACCCCACCCCGGACTCAGATAGCGCAAGCGAATGCCATAACGCAATAGATATGTCCAAGGGTAGGTCGTGCAAGCCCTTGAACCCCTCTGGGCTGGAGCCCGGACAGCTGATAGAGGATACTGCCCTTGTCCTGCGTCCTGTTCTCTCCTTCCCCCCAAATCTGATACCCCAGATCTCTCACAGAAGAATAGAAATCGCAATATAGCAGTTACTTATCATTATGTAACTGAGGGCCCCACTCCAAACCCCCTCCCTCCAACCCTTCCTGTAGTTTATAGGTTCACGTTTACCCCCCCCCCCCCCCCCCCCCCATTACCAGAGAATAGGCTCCTATACATTAGGAGCACATGCACGAGCACTAATCAGAGAGGTACACCAGAATAGAGTGGGGGACATTACATCAGCCCTCACCCCTGTGGAAACCCCCCTATACAGCCATACGGCATTGGCCAGGTTACTAAACCTTAAGTCAGCTACACTGGGACTTAATATCCGCACTAAAGATATTGTTTCTTACTTGTACTAAGAGATGTATACTTTGTGGGTAGCTCCATAACATGTTTACATTGCCTGAATACCTGTGTACACCTGACATAATGTATTACTGGTCAATATGCAATGATGTACCATGTGCTAATAACAAAAACAAAACCTCTCAATAAAGAAATGTTAAACAAAAAAAATGAACAAAAGGACAGTAGAAAGAGGAGCAGAAAGAAGGTCAATAGACCTTTCTGTACAGTATAATACAAATTTCTGCCAACGGCAGGCGTATAACGACTTAGTGGAGGGTCTCCTGGCCGCCGGAATAACATTACAGTCCTCTGGAAGAAGGTCAAAAACCATCAACCGCAGCTGCTCAATCTCCACGCAAGGAGACAGAGAGTTGACGGGTTTGGGTGGAGAACCCTCCCCATCTGCTGCGACAGAAGATCCTCCCAAAGGGCCAGCCTGATTGGAAGACCGACAATCAGGCTCAGAAGCTCTGCATACGAGACCCTCCCTGCCCAGTCCGGCGCCACAAGGATGACTTGGGCCCGGTCCCTCCTGATCTTCTTCAGGACCCTGGGCAGGAGTGGTATGGGCGGAAAGGCGTACAACAAGCCTGAGCTCCACTTGCGTCAAACGCGTCGCTGAGCGATAGCCACCTTAGAAACTCAAAGCTGACATTGCGCTTTCTCTTTGGAGGCAAACAAATCAAGGTTCTACCCATTGCTGAAAGAGACCCTGCGCCTCCTCCGACTGGAGACGCCATTCGTGATCCGCTAGGCATCGACGGCTGAGATAGTCTGCCATGCGTTCAGCGAACCTGCCAGGTGTTGAACTACCAGGGTTATGCCCTGATGTTCTAGGCATGTCCAGAGACGCAGGGCCTCTTGACAAAGGATCCATGACCCCACCCCGCCTAGCTTGCTGCAGTAACACATGGCAGTGGTGTTGCCCGAGAACACCTGCACCAACTTCCCCTTGACAGAGGGAAGAAATGCTTTCAATGCCAAGTGAATTGCTCAGAGCTCCAACACTTTTATGTGGAGCCCCGTCTCCGCCGGAGACCAGTGACCCCTGATCTCCATCTCTCCCAGGTGGCCGCCCTATCCCAGAAGTGACGCATCCGTCATGATTGTGAGATCCGGTTGGGGAAGGGAGAGAGGTCTGCCTTTGACCAAATCTCAGTTTGTTAACCACCACTGCAGATCCTTCGCAGTTTCTTTAGACTTCTGAACCATGTCGGAGAGATTTACCTGATGCTGTGCCCATTGGAACTTCAAGTCCCACTGTTGAGCCTGCATACGCCATCTCGCATGTCCTACAAACAGGATGCAGGAGGCCATGAGGCCCAACAGCCTCAGAGTCAACCTCACTGAAATCCAGGTTAGAGCCTGAAATATCTGAATCATAACCTGAATATTCTAGACTCACTGCTCGGGAGGATAAGCCAGAAACCGCACTGTGTCCAGAACATCTCCAATGAATGGGAGCGTCTGAGAAGGAGTCAGGTGTGACTTCGGCACGTTTATAGAGAACCCCAGCGAATGCAAGAGGTCCGTCGTAGCATGAAGGTGAGAGATGAATGCCTGGGGTGAGGACGTCTTCAACAGCCAGTCGTCTAGGTAGGGGAAGACTGAAACCCCATGATCTGCAATCACCTTCATCACCTTGGTGAACACCTGAAGGGCACTGGTAAGGCCGAAGGTAAGCACGGTAAACTGAAAGTGCTTGTGGCCTACTTTGAACCGCAGGATGGGAATATGAAAATACGCATCCTGCAGGTCCAACACCACCATCCAGTCTCCTTGGTCTAAGGCGAGCAAGACCTGAGCCAATGTGAGCATTTTGAATTTCTCCTTTTTGAGGAAGAGATTGACGGTTCGAAGATCCAAAATGGGCAGAAGCCCAGTTGAGTTGAACTCGAAGTTCTTCTTGTGCCTCTTTCCCGAGTGTCCAGATGACCTCGAATGGGAGGATGAGGACTTAGGGCACCGTGAGTGATCCCGTGACCACCTCTTCTTCGAACAGGATCGTGACCTCCTTGGAGTCTCGCTCAAAGGTGTCAACTGACGGTTCGTGAGCAACTTCAACACCCGCACCCTCAATGTCTTCTGAGCCATCGCCCGGCAGTCTGAACAAGACTTGAAATCGTGGTTGCGTTTAAGACACCACAGACATACGGCAGTGGCGATCGGTAACCGACATTGTGCGGGAACAAGTCCAGCACAGTTTAAAACGGTCTTCCTACCACACATCCCTCGCACAGAAAGTCGGCAAAAATATCAACAAAAGTCGAGAAAAAAGCCTGCAGAAAAGCGGCACGGGGTAGTTCTTTCCAGATCGGAGCTTAATAGGCGCGAAAAGTAAAGAACTGACGTCTGCGAGCCTGTGTGGCACCTATGTAGGCACTGTGACGCCATAGCCGACGCTACCTACGCTTCCACACATACGCAATACATTATTGCCTTTATAGTCAAGAGTGCAGGGACGGGCACTTTGCCAGCTCAGTCCGGCAAGACTTTTTAATCTAGTCCATGAGTCAGCAACCCACCGCCAGGGTGGTATGGCTTGGGTATCTGATTCAAAGGTAAGGAATCTGCAGCTAGAAGTCTATCAGATGAACAAATTTCTTACCTTCGGTAACGCATTATCTGGGAGAGAGACAATACCATCTGCATATTCCTTACAGTCCCACCCATGCCTCTACGCTTTGCAGACCGATGTTGTAGGACTAGGGTTTCTCCCCTTTCAGGACCTTGTTTTGCACACGTTTATGTCTGTCACTTCGCGGCTCTGCGCTTCTGGCGTGGAAAAATGAAAAGTACCAATATCTGCGCGCCTATGTGGCACCATAGTAGGCACTGTGACGTCATAACCGACGCTACTGCCGCCATTGACGTCACGTGGAGCCAAATGGAGCCACCAGACGTCGCGAGCAATGGATAGTGCCCAGCAAAAGATTCCAGATCCAGCCTGACGTCTAGGGAATTCAGAGGTAAGGAATCTGCACCTAGAAGTCTATCAGATAAAATATAAACCAGCAGCCACTTTCCTCAGCATGCCTGCAAAGGAAGAACTAGACTCCCTAGCAAGACTAGGGGGCGACACCAACCCAGAGTCTGGTAGAGAATCCAGTCTACTAGCCTCACCAAGAGCTGTAAGCCAGCTCTCCTCGACTTGAAACACAATGGAGTCTGAAATGGGCTGAAAGAGTCCTGCCCCAGTCGACACCGGTGGACCCTCCTAACGCCTCTTCCTGAAAAGGGGTGACTAACTGTAAATAATCCCCTCAGGCTGCATAGCTGATTCAGACGCGTACGTCGCTGAATATGCGCCATCACAACGTTGACAGGGGAAGGAGAGGTGTCTCTGGCCGGCTCTGCAGACGTCAATGTCGGAGTTGGTTGGTCAAAGAACGGCATCAACGGCACAGACCCCGAAGGACTGTGAGCCTGCGCAAAGAAACTTCAGCTGAGGTCGACCGACACTGATCCCTCAACTCCGATGGCCCAAACGTCACCGAGGACAATTCCTCCAACAGCGTCTCATTCACCTCCTTGGGGCATTGAGGCGCTCCAGAGGGAGATGAGGTCCTAAAGATGAGGTGTAAGGAATCATAATATTCCCTTATCTGAGCCATCAACACACCGGCTTCCGGAAATACAGGGAGACGCGGTGCGGAGACGTGTCTGGCTTCCTCAACCGCCGAGCCGGAGGTGCCATGGGAGACAGAGTTTCCACCCGATGAAGTCCGAGACTGCTGCGAATTCAACCGCCCCTTACCTTTAAACTTCCCTGGAGAACAATGCCCTCTAGACCGGCTTCGGCTCCTAGATCGACCCCGCACATGTTCGTCCCAGGACAACGAAGACCAAGGCTGGGAAGCCTCCGAGGATCACGATACGCACGCTGCCATCAATTTTAAACGCTGCTCCTTCCATGACTAAGGTTTTAGCTTCTGGCAGGAACCACAATCCTCAGCGTCGTGGTATTCACCTACACACCAAGTACAAATTGTACGTGGGACTGACACCAACATATGTCGGTTACGAGACCCACAAGGTTTGAAACCTGTCGACATCAGACAAGAGCACACTGTTCCACTGACACCAGATGTTGAAGTAGGTCAGGAAAAAACGACCCAAGGAACCGCTTCTCCGGATCCGTGTTACAGAGCAGAAGCGAAGTAACTGAAGTCCACGCGCCGGAGGGAACTTATATGGCTCCACTGAAGTCATATCTGGATACCACATCACGGCGGAGCAGTCTGACACCGCCTCTGGCATGCAGAGGTGCTGCTGAAAGATTTCCGGATCCAGACTGGTGCCTGGGACGAATTCAAAGTTAAGGAATGTCTCCAACATATCTTTTAAGCTCTCCCGAACATTATCTGGGAATTGTGACTCACGCAAACAAGCATGTCTACAAAGAGCAACAGCTCTGCCAATAGAATTGGTGATGTCCATTGTTGACTTAATATTTGCCATCTCACTGACATCTTGCGCAAGCTGAAAGTGTTCAGCCCTGAGCCCTTCAGGAAGGGAAGGAAGCCGATGGGTGACAGAGTCCCATAAAGCATATGAAGCCCTGCACAAGACGTGTTTAACAACCTCAGGGCCGAACTAGCCGAAGCAAAGATAGTTCGGCCACAGAGATCTAACAACTTAGATTCTCCACCTGGTGAAGTGAAGGAGACACATCTAGATTCAGCGAAGTCGTAGCAGCTTGCACGACTAATCCCTTAGCAGTAGGGTGTCGAGAAAGACAAGCAGGGTCGTCCAGAGCACGACAATGGCAATGGGAAAGGGCACAATCAACAGAGACAGCGGTCACTGGCCTCGCCCAAGTTCCCAGGAGAATATCATACAGAGATTCTCCATAAGGCAGTAAGGGTTCAACACCTGTGACATCCTGGTGAGGCAGATCCAATAAGGGACCAGATGACAGTCACCGAAGGAAGCTGCAAAAAGACCAACCAAGCAATCGAGGTCAGCAGCGTCACCTTGCAATGCTGTAGAACCAGCAATAGAGCCTGCTTCATCCTTGGGATGCAAAGAGAAGACCTGGGAACCGCAGTGACCATGAGCGATGCCTCCGGTGCAATCGACAATGGGGTGGTGTTGTATCGTTATGCACCATGAGCGGCGCCCTCCGGAGGCGACCAACATCAGGACGGCGTCGTGTACACCTCCAGTACAACCTAATCCGATGCCGCTGGCGTCACAACTGGAAGCAGCACAGGGCTTTGCACTAACACCATAGTGACCCGAGGCACGGAGTCGAGGTCTTCAACTGGCGCTGTGGGTGAACCCGCTGGTGTGTTTCCAGTCTGAGTACGCCCTACCTCCTTGGGACCCTAAGGTGCTCCAGGGGTAGGCATGGACCGTAAAAAGGCATGCAGGGCCTATAGTATGCCTGCACTTGGAGCATAGTCGCCCTGGTTTCAGGATAAGGAGGGGACGCTCAGGGTTGACTTGTGTAATGTCCTCCGGTAAGGGACGGGAGGAACCAGCAGCCACAGCACGATGTGGTGAGGTCGATCTCTTATGACAGGTTTTTTTGCATCTTGGATGATTGACGCTCAAGGGAATGGCTCCTTGAATGGCCCTGGGCAGGAACTTCAGAGCGGGAAGGAGATCAACGTTGTCTGGACTCCGACCGGGAGAGCTACGCCATCACAACAGCTTCATCCGCCTTACCCACAAGGACTAAAGCTTCAGCCATTTACAGGTGTTGCACTCCTCTGAGTCATGGTACTCTCCTTGGCACCACATGCAGACATCTGTCAAGCACAGGTCTCGCACGACTTAAAACCCGGAGGTATAGGCACACTGTTCCCGGATGCAAAAAGTTAGTGAAGTAGGCCAAAAATACAAAAACGACCCGAGGAACCACTTCTCCGGATCTGCGTTGCAACGTAGAAAAAAAGAAACTGAGTTCTGCGCGCCGGAGGGGACTTGTATGGCTCCACTGACATCATAACCAGAATCGACATCACAGAGCCATATGATACCGTTCTCAGTGCGCAGAGGTACTGCTGAAAATTTCCAGATCCAATCTGGCATCTGGGGAAAATTCTAAAGTTAAGGCATCTTCGGCTAGATGTCTCGATCAGATATGTGTTGTGCGATCAGGAAGGAACGATCCACCCTTACCAAAGTAGCTGTGCTGGTACTAGTAGAGAGGGGTGTGTGTCTGTGTGTGTGTGGGGTGAGTGTGTGTGTGTGTGGGATAGGGGGTTGTGTGTGGGATAGGGGGTTGTGTGTGGGATAGGGGGTTGTGTGTGGGATAGGGGGTTGTGTGTTCGTGGGGTTGTGTGTGGGTGGGGTGGGTGTAAGTGGGGTGTGTGTGGGGGTGTGTATGTGTGTCGGGGTGTGTATGTGTGTCGGGTGTGTATGTGTGTCGGGTGTGTATGTGTGTTGGGGGAGTCTGTGTTTGTGAGGGTTGTGTGGGGGATAGGTGTGTGCGCGAGTGTGCAGGGTGGGGGTGTGTGTGCAGGCTGTGGGTGGGTGTGCAGGGTGTGTGTGTGCGGGGGTGGGGTGTGTGTGTGGGTGCGTGTGTATGGGTGTGGGTGTGTGTGGGGCGTGTGCGTGGGGGCAGGTGTGTGTGGGGTGTGTGTGTTTGGGAGAGCTGGTGTGTGTGGGGCGGCGTGTGTGTGAGGGATTGGGAGCACATGTAGGGTGACAGGGGCATGTGTGGAGGGCAAGGGCATGTATGTGGGGGGCAGGGTGTGTGTGTGAAGGGGTGGGTGCATGTGTGGGGAGCTGGTGCATGTGTGGTGGGTTCATGTGTGTGTTGCGTGTGTGTGTAGGGGCTGTGTGTGTATGTGTTTGGGGGTGGAGGGGTGGGTGTGTGTGTGGGGTGGGTACCTGTATGTGTGGGTGCAGGTGTGCGTGTGGGAGTGTGTGTGTGGCGGGGTACGTGTGTGGGGTGTGTGTGGGGGCTGGCAGTGTGTGTGTGGGAGGGGGGGTGGTGGTTTAAGGGAGGAGCTCTTGAGGCAGTGGTCTGCAGGGCAGCCATGGTTTTGCCTGGTTCCATGTTCTTCTTGATCAAGTTAGCAACCGGAAGGCAGAAAAGATTTTCCCTGACAAAGGGCACATTCAAAAGGCATTGCTGCATTTCTGGCAAAATTCGGTACCAAGGGTGATGCCACAAGAGGATACCAGTGTTAATCTCCTTTTAGGGACTGTCCGTAGCATCCAAACTACACCTAGTGAAGGTGAGAAATCACCTTTCACTCTGCTACCAATTCTTGGCCCCTTTTATCCAGGGCTGAGGGAAATGTTTATTCAGTTCCTCATTTTTCTCCTAATGGTGTAAGTCGTATTAGAAAGCAAGTTAACAGAGCTAGCAATTCTCAATGGTGTGGTGGCCCTCACCAATACACGTTTCCCTATTGCATTTTCATCTTGCTCGCTTTCTCTAGAGGAGTGTCGCTGGTCGCCTATGCTATGGCTCTTTTTTTGGGAGATTCTGCACTGACGGATCTCTTGGACTTAGAGAGGGTTTTTTATGAGAAAGCCATTCTCCTCCTGCAGCACATGCCTCTTAATTAGGGGTGGGCAGAATTCCGAGTTTGATTTTGTGTTATTACATTACAATTCTGCGGAAAACCGCAACGAGGCAGAGTGGGCATTTGCCACTATTTTCACAGTGCAAAATGCACCCTTGAGTCCAAAAATGGACACAAGGATAGATTTTAAGCTAAGAAAATAGCACAGCCAAATACCACTTGGCGCACTTACCTGCTCAGCAGTGATCAAAAGTTTTAATTTCTGCAGAGTATGCAAGGGCAAAGTTTTAATTACTGCAGAGTATGCAAGGGCGCCGAGTAGTAACGAGGTGAAATTTTAATTGATCAGTAATTCCGCATTACAGAGTAATGCAGAATTACCAACATCCCTCCAATTCTGCAGGAATTAAAAATTCTGCCCAGGGCTAATCTTAAAACTGTGGTGGTGTGCAGCCCTATGCATCACCCCATATTATGCAGTAGTGCGCTCATTAGGGAAGCTTATACAGGGTATGGATTTAAGTCTAGATCATCTAGATGGTCCCAGCTGTAGTCCTTCCAAGAGTCATCTCTCTTCCCCGATTCTTTAGACTAATATTAAAGGTCCCTGGGGTGGCATGAGCATCCTGGCAAGAGTCTGTGTTGAATGATTGAGTCAGGGATTGTGGAGACTGTGGCAGTGGAGTTAAGCACGGGCCTGGTGGAGTGGTGTACGAACTTTGTGTGACGGAGTTGTAGACTTGTTTCTAATCCTCTTTGGCGTAAGAGTAGGGGGGGGGGGGGGGGGGAGAGACTCAAACTACAGCTTCTCTTCAAAATTAAATCCCTTCTTTTTGGCACCGGGAAGGGCATGTGTGCCTGCTCTTGAGACCAAGATCTAGAGAGAATCTTATTTATAGGAGGGTGAATATACATCTGGCTGGTTGTCTCAATGTTGACTTCGACTCTGATGCTGGGTCCTTGATGTCTTGGGGTCGAAGAAGTAGTGACAGGTGGTGTAGCTTGACACCCTTTACTGATGGTGCCTTGCCTGGAGTGTAGGATGGCACTCTAGGGCAAACGGTGTCTGTTGCCAGACCCGAAGGTTGGTGCCTCTTAGGGTCTAACCCATGGCTTGATGTCCAATTCACTCTAAGTGTTCCTCTTTCTCGAACCGCTAGGTGATGCCCCTTGAGCATTTGTGGAGGAATTGGGGCCATAGGCGTGGCCTTCGTTTTCAGACCCGAGGGCCTTGAAGAATGGCGCTAATCTTTTGTGTGTTCAGAAGATCTTAGGTGCTTCTTTTTGTAGTGCGCCCAGAGCAATTCTCTTTTATACGGAGTATTTTTGCACCGAAATGCATTACAGGCATTGCATTGCAGACAGCCTTGTTGTGCTATGGTGATAAGCACAATTTACACATTCTGTGTTGCTCGAACCAGGGGAATTTAGCATTGCACCTAGGAAAGAGCTGCAATGTTCACTCTTCATAACATCCCTCTAAAGTCATTCTCATTCTCTAGGTATGACCTGTATTCTCAAAGAACAAGTTACTTACCTTTGGTAATGCCTTATCTGGTACAGACACTATTTAGCCAAAGATTCCTTACATTAAAATAATCCCCAGGCATCAGACTGGACACTGATATTTTTTAGCCGAATCCCTGTACGCTAGTAGGTGGCGTAGTTCAGCTTTGTGTCCATCAAAACGGAAGTGACCTGCAGTGTACATATGTAGGTACCACCCTGGCAAGCTGATGTCCCTTTCTTTTGCAACTTTTTACTGCAAGAGCGCAGAGGCACGAGAACTAACAGCTGGTGTAAAAAACTAGGGCCTTGAGAAGGTTGCCCCTTGCATTGCAATAGGTTGTGCAGGGGGGAGGATAGGTAAGGAATCTGTAGCTAGGTAGTGTCTCTAACATATAAGGCGTTACTAAAGGTTAAGTCGCAACAGGTGACTTAAATAAAGAAGGTTGGTCCGGTAACTGCAAAAATGTGGAAATGGCTGAGAGAGAACCTTTAACGCCTAGAGCAGAGCCCTGCTGGGCCAACGATAGAGCAAAAATAATATCTTTAGAAAGAGGTGCAGAAAGAGGGTCAATTTTGTGAGAATCACACTATGTCAAAACGTATCCCAACAGCAGCAGGAGAGACGCCTGGCAGCCAAAAAACCATCACAGACTTCGGGAGGAGAGTTGAAAGCTGTCAAATGTCAAGTTCAGGAGCAGAACCCTCCCCTGTTGCTGCCACACAAGTTCCTCTGGAAGAGGCAGCCTGATTGTGGGACCTTTGATCATGCTCAACAGCTCAGGATATGCCCTCGCAATCCAACCATGTCCAGAGACGCAAAGTCTCTTGAAAAAGGATTCACAAACACAAATAAAGCTCCAACAAGTTGATGTGGAGCTCGCACTCTGCCGAAGTCAGCTCTGGTTGGGGAACAGAGAGGAGTCTGCCACTGACCTAATCATGGTTCGTCAACCAGTACTGCAGATATTTCGCAGTTACCCCGGAGATCTCGGCCATGTTGGAGAAATTCCCCTGATGTTGAGCCCACTGAGTTACAAGCAGGATCATTATCACTAAAATCCAGGATAAAGGCTGAAACATCAGTATCATAGCCTGAATATCCTGGACTCACTGCTTGGGAGGATACGCCAGAAAGGGCTCAGTGTCCAGAGTAGCTCGGATAAAAGGGAGTGTCTGGGAGGGAGTCAAGTATGACTTTGGCACATTTATAGTAGACCCCAGTGAGTGCAGAAGGATCACCATAGTCTGGAGCCAGGATATAACTGACTGGGAAGAGCCAGCCATCAACCGCCAATCGACTCGTTAGAAGGAGACTGGAACCCCCGACATCTGCAAATGAGCTGCTACCACCACCATTACTTTCGCGAACACCCAAGGGGCACTGGTAGTGCCGAAGGGGAGGACGGCAAACAAAGTACTCTTGGCCCTTCATGAACCCCAGGTAACGTCTGTGAGCAGGAAGGACGGCCCATGTGGAAATATACATCCTGCAATTCCAGTGCTACCATCCAGTATCCCTGGCCCCGGGCAGACCGAACTTGTACGAGTGTGAGCATCTTGAAATTCTCCTATTTCACGAAGAGATTAGGAAGGTGCAGGTCTAAGATAAGATGAAAGCCTCCATCCCTCTGGGCACCAGAAAGTAGAAGGAATAGCAACCACAACCTACTTTTGATGCCGGCACCCTCTCTATGGCTCTCTTGGCTAAGAGAGTCAATACTTCCTGATAGAGCAAGAAGAGGTAGTCTAGAACAGGAAGTGATGGTCCATCTCAGCCAGTTATAAATGGGTAGCATGGGTGGAGGGGTAGTCACAAAGTGGAGGGAGTGGACCCTTTGGAAGATTTGCAAAACCCAACTGTTCAATGGTCCTGACAGTCAGTGGTGCAGGTGATGGCATATCCCATTGGATGCCCATGATAATCGGAAGGCAAACTAAAGGGGTTTGGAGGCAGAGGCACGTCTGCCGGAGTGTTCTGGGCGTGGGAGGGAATCAAAGGAGTGAGAAGGCTGTTGACCATGGTGGCTGGGAGGATATGGATGTGGTTGGAGACCACCTTCGTGACCACATAAGGGGCAGAAGGGAGACTGGGGGTAGGTGAGGAGTCATATACAAGTACGAGGACCTAGCCATAGATCTGATGTCCTTGAAGCGCTCCAGAGCTGACCCGCCTTCTCCCCATAAAGACAAGCCAAAGGGTATATTCATAAGCAAGGATTGGAAATACCCTAAAAAGCCAGTGGTTCTCAGTCAGGCGTGGCGCTACAAAGTCACTGATCATGCGATCGCTCTACCCAGTTGGTCACATCCAGTCCACACTCAATGTCTCTCCCACAAGCAATAGCCTGGTCTCCTCCACCAAAGGCAGCACTTGCACAACCAAATCCCATATGATATGGGAATATTGGCCCAAAAGGCATGCAGTGTTCACCAACGCCAGTGCAAGGCTGATGAAAGAGAACATTCTCTTGTCAAAGGTATCCAGCCTCTTGCATTCTCTACCCATTGGAGCGGTAGGGAACGCACTGGCGGTTGATCCTAGAGGTGGAGGCTTTGACCACCAAGCGCTCCGGGCGGGGGTGCTGAGTAATGAAACAGAGGTCCCCAGGAGAAGGGCAATGGTAGCAGGCAACTGTACTATACACAGGAGCCTGTGTAGGGCTTGGACCAAACTCTGAGTAGGACGTCCATAAGGGCCGAATTAAAGGAAGTAAAGGTTCAGAAAGAGCAATCCTGGCTGATGAATCTTCATCAAGACGTTGGTCTTGGCTGCCACTATGGGTAGCTGAAGGTCCAAGACCTTAGTCACCCTATGCACCATCATAGGAAAGAGGCTTCCTTCTCAGTAGCCACTGAACTCAGACACATCCATATACCAGTTGTCCTCATTGCCATCTAGGGGATGCTGGTCTCCATAACGGTCTTCAGATCCCCTTCCATTTCTCCCTCTCGTGGCATGTCAAATGTATAAGGCACTGACTCTGAACCGGAGAGCATGGTCCCAGTCGCACCGGAGTTGGGCGATGCCTGTCCAGCTCTATGTCGAAGTCATAAGTGACAATGGGGATGGCGCCTCTATGGGGCATCAGAGGCACCTACACTGGAGTGAGCACAATGAAAGTTCTCAATGGGGCCGGATTGGTGAAAAGTGCGAACCCCACAGGCGGGGATCCAGTTGGGTTTCCTCCAGAGCCCAAGGGGTCCGAAGGGGCGCC
Source organism: Lissotriton vulgaris (assembly GCF_964263255.1). NCBI lineage: Eukaryota > Metazoa > Chordata > Amphibia > Caudata > Salamandridae > Lissotriton > Lissotriton vulgaris. The sequence goes on from NC_141687.1 coordinate 1,701,444,022, forward strand.
ATGTCACCCAAATATGAGGTACAAGGCTTCAAACAATTACTTAAGCCGGGTGGGGGTCGCTCCGGCTCCAGGAAAGTCAGGGAAGATTGGTGCAGACCCTGGCTCAGGCTCTGCCGAAGCACAAGGCCTGGAGTACCAACACTCCTGCGCCTCAGACGATTTCTAAGGGTGCGTCAAAGTAAGCTTCTATGACTTATTGTGCTTGTGAGACTTACCTAACTACTTTGAATGTGATGATCACCAGGTGTGGCTCAGCGAATGGTCCTCGGACATTCTGCATGACCAAGAGCTTGTGTTTGAGTCGCCGGGTGAAGGGTGGCGAGAAGCTGGAGGGATTGCTCACTCAGTGCTTTTCGATGCATAGTGCAGAAGTGCTTGCAGGTCTTGGAGTCATGGTATCTCTCCAAGCATCCAAGCACCATAAGCACACCAAGAGTGGGTCTATCACAGACATCGCCTGTGACAGGCCCAACATGGACAAAATATATACCTCCGACAAGAAGTAGAGAAAAAGCGAGTTAAAAAGCAACTGAGGGTAGCGCTAACCGGATCAGCGCTATCAGCTGAAGGAAATCCATCTAAAAAATAAAAAAACTGACGTCAGTGCACCGGGATGGTGCCTAAAGAGGTACTGTGCACGTCACTGCCAACGGGGAGCCGAGCGAATGCCACCTACAGGCACGTAGGGGTACTGCCCAAAATCTTATAGATCCAGTCGGATGCATGGGAATTATTTGAAGTTAAGTAACCTGTGACTAGAAGTCTCTATAAAATTGTGTATTGTCCGCTATCAGTGCGGTGTCTCCATCAAGATGCAGTGAGAAATCTTCAGTTGTGGCACCTCAGAGCTGGTCAGATGTTGATTAAAAGTCTTTGTGGTCGGGGGCGTGGCCAACATCATGGCCAAATAGGTTGTGCCTTCAGTGAGCTCCGGCGAGCTCTTCCTAATCAGGCATTAAAAACCGTCCACAGACCCTGATTTGGCTACCTGGGACATGCCCTGGCCCCCGTGAAGCTGAGAGCGACTGGTAAATCCAGAGTCCGGTGTGAAAAAAACACGGAACAGTGGGACTCGGCGCGCCGCTCTGGACTGCTGCGACCTGATACTCAAGATGGCGGCGCCCTAAGACTCGGTGCAAAGGGATAGGCTCGGCACAGTCGGGACGCCAGGGGGACCGCCGAGCCTTGAGCTAAGGACCGTCGGGGCTTCGGGACTGGCCCCCCCCCCACCCCGATCCTCCGGGAGGGGCTCCTAAGGCCAGCGCAGCAACCAGGGGAGCGCGCCTTCTCTGAGAGCAGCGAGACGGCGTGGAGAGCCACAGAGGGGGTGTGACTGCCGGCGGGGTGCTCGACCCGGGGCCCGGCCGCCCGATGCGTTCCACCGGTGACCAATTGCCGGAGGCCCAGAGGCTGGCGGAGCGATATTGCTGGGGGTAGGATCCAGCGGGGAGGCCCGCGGAGCCTCATTAAACCGAGCCTCCTGCCCCGGTAGTACGAGGCGACCCACACGCCTGGAAGACCCCGGGACCTGCATTTGGAAGGCCCCTGTGGGCAGCGAGGCTGGCCGGAGGCTGACCCTGAAGGGGCTGGGGGACTGAGGTCGCTGCATTGGACCTAAGAGGAGCCACCCCCCCCCCCCCCCCCATACAGGATTCTCGATTTGCTGAGGGGGACCTCTAATTGCAGCGGGGACATCGTGGGAACGCCCGCAGCCCCTTCCTGACACCGCCGCCAAGTGCTGGACCGTACTGGGGGTTAGCTGAGTCACCACGGGGGGATCTACTGCACCCCCCCTGGCAAGAGACTTTCAGGATCAGGACCCCCACCCTTGGTGGCGAACAGCCGGGGGAGCGCGCACTGCTCCGCTGCTTGGGACTGTGGCCTGGGGCCTGCGGCTCAGCCTTCCTCTCCGGGGACGGGGGCCTGAAGGTGGGGCACCCTCGCTACGACCTACGAGACGCGGGGATCAAACGGGCGACTGGTGGACGCGCCATGGGGAAGAAGGAGGCGGCCACACGGGCCCCGCGACAGGGTAAACTAGACCGCTACGCAACAGCCCCTCCTGCCACTGAGTCGGAGGCCCAAGGACCATGCTCAGACATGGCGCTCCTGATGGGGGCCATCCAGGCGTTGCGAGAAGACATACAGGCATCCAGGGCCGCTCTTGAGGTCAAGATTGGCGAAGTGGGATTGGAAGTTACTCTGCTACGAGAGGACTTTCGCAACTTAACGGAGAGGGTGACCACTGCAGAGACCAGGCTGGGGGAAGCAGAGGATTCTCTCATCACACTCAAGAGAGACATGGCGAACCTTCAGGCGTCTCACAGGCAACTCCAATGGAAGGTGGATGATGCAGAAAATAGGGCACGCTGCAACAACCTACGTTTTGTGTGATTTAGGGAAAAAATCGAAGAGAACAACACAGCGGCCTTCCTCCATACATGGCTGCAGAAGACTCTCCCGACAGCACGCTTCTCCAACTCCTTTATCATAGAGAGGGCACATCGGGCTCTACTGGCAAAGCCTCCAGAAGGGGCGAGACCACGACCGATTATGGCCCACTTCCTGAACTTTGCGGACCGAGATCTCATCTTGAGAGAAGCCCGGAAAATAAGGTGAAATACGATTTGAAAATGCGGTGATCATGATCTTCCCAGACTATAGTCAAGAAGTCCAGAAAGAGAGGCGCTCCTATGACTCGGTGAAGGCAAAACTGAGGGACTTAAAAATACAGTACATGCTGCTCTTCCCAGCAAAGTTAAAAGTCATCCACAGGGAAAAGTCTTATTTCTTTAAACACCCAGACGATGCGTGGCAGTGGTTGAAGGAGCGGCCTCCGCGGCAAGGAAAGGAGGGAGAGAGACGGGAGGGGCTGGACAGGCTGCGGACCATAGAGGCCTCATGGGGGCTACCGAAGACCCAGAGGTCGAGAGGCGCGAGGGGACACAGAAGGCTGACGACGAACCCGTATCCCAAGCTGACTCAGTCCACCCAACAGCGGCGAAGTCGGCTTCCCCGAAGGCCGGGGGCAATGCAGGATCCAGGTTTCCTTGCCTGGAGAGGACTACCCCCTCGGAAGGGGAAGAGGACGCAGTTGGTAACATATCTGGGGAAGAGGACAATGAGACGCAGTCTATGTATCCGCTGGTGGCAGTGATCGGTGAGATGGAACAAGTTTCAGCCAGGGAGCATGGGGCCTCACAGGACGCTATCCAGGACTCTCATTCGTGATTATGGGGCAGTCTGGACAAGAAGTTTCTGGCTCGGCCGGAGTGCACGCAAGTTGATACACCCCCTACAAACTTTCTTAGTTCACGTTGTTTGATGTGTATTGTCTTCCTACACATAATTAAGGTGGAAGGAAGTTTTGTTTGCTCTTGGACTACTGTCCGTGAGATGGGGTGCTAGGGGATCTTCAGGGGTGGGCGATAGACCTTCTCTACCCGAAAGTCCCTGACGATGTTAGCAACAGAAAGGGGGCTGGAGGGAGGGGGAGGTAGGGTGGGGGGAGGCGAGAGGGTTTTTTGCTGTAGCATGATTGTGGGTTTTTGGATGATTATGGTGGGTGGGACGGGGGAGTTGGGAGGAGAGGGGATGGTTGAGCATGACATGTTGAACATACGCACACACGACCTGGCGACCATGCGTGCAGGACAATGGCCGCACTTAATCCTTAATGCAGGACATGAGGCGGGATAGCCCAGCGGGGGTAAGTAGGTCTCCAGATGAGCTTCGGGTAATAACTAGGAAAGTTAATGGCCTGGGCTGTAAGATCAAGCGGGGGCTAGTAAATAGCTATGTGAAGAGATGCTGGGCAGAGGTCATATTGCTGCAAGAAACACATCTACAGGGCACAAAATGTGCCTTCTTGGCCAGAGGACGCTATAGAGTATTGGCACATGCAGTAATCACATCCGGCTCGAGAGGAGTTGCAATCCTGATAAAAAATATCCACCCATGCACATAGCACAGCCCTGGATAGACCCACAAGGGACATACGTGGGGGTGCAGGGTCACTGGAAGAGAAAGGAATACACGTTTATATCAGCTTATGCCCCACCCAAACTCCAGGCAGCCACGCTTAGGGGGGTTGTTGACATCCTCCTCAACACGTCTGACACGATACAAGTCCTGGGAGGGGATTTCAATGACGTTATGGATCTGGGGGCGGAATGGACGGGAGACTGAGACAGGCCAGCTGGGCCAACTTTGTTGGTTAATACAATGGATACGGTAGGCCTGGTGGATACATGGAGGTGGCTTCATCCAGAGAGTAGGGAATACTCCTTTCGGGGGTGTATAAAGTGTACTCCCGCCGTGACTATATATTTATGGCTAGACAGGCGCTGTGCATCACTGATGTGGCAGAATACTGGGCACGCGGCATTTCGGACCACTCACCCCTGTTACTCAAGGTGGAAGGACAGAGAGGAGGACGGCCCACAATACTGCGATTGACTGCATTGGACCTCCAAAACGCAGACATACTGAGAGGCCTACGGGCCGATATGAAGGTTTATATAGCAGAAAATGAGGGGACGGTGGCCTCCAGAGTGATGCTATGGGAAGCACTCAAAGTGGTAATGGGAGACAGGGCACATACTAGGCTGGCGGAAGATAGGAGAAAAGTACAAGCAGAGGTACTAGCCCTGGAAGCCCAGATTCTTACTCTAGAGCAGGAGCACCAGACCACTAGAGACCTGGGAACGCTTTGACGACTTTCGGACGTACGAGCCAATACAAACATCTGGTGACGAGCGAAGGGAAAGCACAGGTCCTGGCGACCCTACACCGCCTATACGATGTGGGTGACAAATCCGGGCGGCTCCTCGCATGGCTTAGCAAGAAGGAGAAAGATGCACGATGGGTGGAGAAGGTGAGAGATGGCAGGGGGAGTTGGGCCCGAACGGATGACCAGATAACCAACGCCTTTGCAGGCTACTATGGGGCCTTTTATGAGGCAAGGGATCTGGGGACAAGGGAAGACGCGCTCCAATACATGGCACATATAGAGCTACCGGCCCTGGATGACGCAGATCAACAGGGCCTGGAGGCAGACATAACAGAAGATGAAATAGGAAAGGCTATGGTTAAACTCCGGGCGGGGAAGGCGTCAGGCCCTGATGGCTTCCCAGCGGAATTCTTCAAAAAAATGGCAGATCTCCTGACCCGTCATCTATTAGGCCTGTTTGTGGACGCGGAATCGGAAGGGGTATTCCTGCTGGACCTCCGACAGGCTATCCCAGTTTTTAAGGAAGGTAAGCCACCAGATGAGTGCTCATCCTCTTGTCCCATTTCCCTCCTAAATGTGGAGGCAAAGCTCTTTGCAACGATACTGGCCCTTCGCCTTCGGCTGGTGATTTCGGGACTGGTCCATCGTGACCAAACGGGGTTCCTGCCTGAGAGGGCGACAAAATACAACCTAAGGAGAACCCATAACTGGCTAATGGAGGTGTGCACCAGAGAGGATCCACACTGGTTCCTCTCCCTCAATGCCGAAAAGGCATTTAATGCGGTCCACTGGCCCTTTTTGGAGGGGGTGCTAGAACGTTTCGGTTTTGGACCCAAATTCAGAAAGAAGATTAGTCTGCTGTACACTGACCCCAGGGCGAGAGTCCGGGTCAATGGGACAATGTCAGGTTACTTTCCCATAGGGCGGGGCACCAGGCAGGGATGCCCCCTGTCCCCACTGCTATTCGCCCTCTCCATAGAGGTAATGGTATGCGAAATCCGGCAAAACAAGGGTATTAGAGGGTTCTACATACGAACGTCAGATGCGACTGCAGAAAAGCTTTCCCTATATGCGGACGACGTCCTGCTGTATATTACTAAACTGGATACTACCATACCTGCGCTATTCTTAGAACTTGATCGTTATGGGTCCCAAGCAGGCTACCAGATCAATTGGCATAAATCCATACTATACGATCCCCAAAGAAAGGAAGAAGGGCCCACGCTTCCTGAGAGGCTAGAAAAGACTACGGAGGGGTTTACCTACCTCGGGGTGTTCCTTACAACTGATAAGGCACTCTCATTTGAGAGGAACATTCGCTACGTGCTACGTAACTTTACTGAAGACGCGGCGCGATGGAAATTACTTCCCCTAATGCTCTTAGGCCGGGTGGCAATGTTTAAAATGATTACGCTTCCGAGGTTCCTATACACCTTTCAAAATGAATTCTTTCCTATGCAGGGTCGGGTGTTTAAGGACATACAGGCGGAGCTCCTGACCTTACTATGGCTGGGGAAGCAACCTAGGGTGGCGCTGTCGACCCTACAAAGGCACCAATATAATGGGGGTATCTCCTTGCCCGACTTAGAGGCCTACTACTGGCCAGAACACCAGGTCTCCATTAATGAATGGATACACGCCCCGGCCACCCTCCCCACCTTTGCACTAGAAAGACACACCATGGATGCCCACACATGCCTACATTATCTATACGGAGGTAAGGGGAGGGCTAGACTACTGCCTGCTATGAGACTCACATTAGGGATATGGACGAGGACGACAAAAGCGATAGGGTGGGAACACAGACTAACAAAACAAACCCCACTGTGGAAATGCGCCGGGCTAAAGGAGCTTCATAAATTGAAGGGATTCCGGAGTTGGAATGCTATAGGCATGTCGACTTTGGGTGATGTGATGGAAAAAGGGGTGCTGCAATCATTTCCCTCACTACGAAAGGAATATGGGCTCCATCACACAAAATATTTTAAATACATGCAACTACGACATGCCTGGAGGGCAGTGGGGCCTTTGACAGAGACGCTTCCAGAATATGCTCCCCTAGAGGGTCGCCTTCTACAGGAAAGTGTCGCCGGTAAGGCAGTGTTCTTCACATACAAAACAATAATGAATAACAGGCCAGACAGACTTGGGAACCTACGATCCACATGAGAGCGAGAGGTGGGCGACATGGATGAAGTAGACTGGGGTATGATTCTGATGCATCACAGGGAGGTAGCAGTTAAATCTCGCCTAAGGTTGATCCAATTTAATCTCCTCCATAGGACCTATTTCGACAGAGCGTGCCTATACAAGATTGGGAGAATAACAGTCTGAGGTGTGGCACTGGCATAGGGGACTTCTACCACACTCTCTGGACATGCCCGACGCTTCTGGGGGGGCGGTCCTGACAGAGCTGGGGGAGCTGCTAGAGACCACCCTACCTTTAGACCCCAAACTTGCCCTACTGGGAATGACAAACGATGTGGACCTGGCTCGACCCTTGCTGTTCTTTCTGGTGCTGGCCCTAATGGTGGCCAAGAGGGATGTGGCCCGGCAGTGGGGGGCACCAGACATACCACAACTGGAAGAGTGGAGAAGAGGGATGGACCTCTATATGGCAGCTGAGAGGGTTACGTATAAGGCGAGGAGGTGCCCCAAGAAATTTGGCAGGGTATGGGGTAAATGGAGGCGCTATCATGGACTGGATGGAGGGCTGTGAGCTGAATGGGGGGTATTGACTCTTACTCTTCAAGGAGCGGAAATGGATGAGAGGATTGGGGCTGCTCTGTAGATGGATCTGGGTGAGAGGCCTAACTGAACTATTGGACAATGCGGACAATGTTTTTGATCAAGGGGAGGGAAAAGTAGATAGGGAGGCGGGGGGATGGGTGTGCTGCTCGACATTGACATGCTTGCTGTTTGATTTCATGATGATAAAAGTTAATAAAAATGTTTTTTAAAAAAAGTCCTTGTGGTCGGCACAGAAGAGGTTCATAATAATTTCTCTATTGCTGGGGTTTAAACCCCAGCAAAGAAGTGCATCAGTCCCGGAGCTGGCACTACATCTTCTGAAACCGATGGCGGAAAAAAACTATCTGAAAGGGGGCGGGGTGGGGGCGGGGGGGGTCTTTGTCCTGGTACATTATGGACTAATGCCTGCAGAGGGAATATAGGTGTTTACATCACATGCATTTAAAACGCAGTTGTTACAAAAACTGCATTGTTACATCGCAGTACTATTACAACCCAAATGGTTACAACTTGCTCTAGGGGGTGCGCTGGACTTAGGAATAGTATAATTTATTATTCCAACTCCAGTATGTGCAACAGTAGGGAAGGTGATGGAATAGTAATTTATACTATTCCTTAGTTTAGAGAGCCCCCTCTAGAGCAAGTCCTTGTAACGACTTGCGTTGTAATGGTACTGTGATGTAACAATGCAGTCGTTACAACAAAGCAAAGCACAGTCATAAGCACTGAGAAATGCTAATTTTTTTAAAGTGTCATTTTTAAAATAGTAATGTAAAATTCAACTACACCAGAAAGTAGGATTTATTACTACCATTCTAATTATACTGAACATGGCAAAGCCACTCCTTTCTGATCAGGAATTACCACTTAAAAGTATACAAGAGAATTCCCAATGCTAACCTATGAGTAGGTCTCACAGCAGTGAGAAACAAATTAAGCTGTTTGTCACTACGAGGACATGATACACAAAGGCACACATCCTACCTTTTACTTACACAGACCCTGCTGCAGGGCTACCCAGGGCCTACCTTAGGGGTGACATATGTGTAATAAAAAGGGAGTGTAATTCTACTTGTTTTGGGTTCAAGATTGTCCTAGGTAATTTAGAGTTTGGACAGGTGCTGTTGTGGAGTTCTGAGTGCTTAGCTAGAGGCATACTACAAAACAACAGAGGGACCCTGAAAACAGATACTCAGAGAGGCTGGCAGGGAAAATATCAATACAAGAACAAAAACCTCTCAGGCTATTGCTTTAAACATTGGTAACGTATCCGAAGTCCATTTGGAATTACACCGGCCCGCAAATATGCCAGCATAAAATCTGCATGCGATTCGGTTCTTTAACTTTCTTTTTTAAATTCAGAAGTTTAAACCACTCATCTTTTTCAGTCTTATTAAGAGGAAAGGGTCTATCCGGTGCTGTACTCTGTCCTAGGAGTTTAGAGAAATCTTCATCTGTAAATCCAAAGGACTTAATTCTATCCATATAATCAACAGGGGAGAAAAGGTTCAGTACCCAGAGGATACACTAAATACAAACCGTTAGAACAGATCTCAAACAGGTATGTAACTAGAAAAATAAGGACAGATAAGAGAGGGAAAAAAGTGGAGTAAAGGAAGAGAAAAGATCAAAAGATAATAATAGCCCAACAGCTAGCCAAGAGAAAAGGTCTACCCTCACAGCACAGGTGCTGGGGATCACTACAAAAACAACAGAGGGACCCTGAAAACAGATACTCAGAGAGGCTGGCAGGGAAAATATCAATACAAGAACAAAAACCTCTCAGGCAATTGCTTTGAACATTGGTAATGTATCCGAAGTCCACTTGGAATTACACCGGCCCGCAAATATGCAAGCATAAAATCCGCATGTGATTCGGTTCGTTTAGCTTTCTTTTTTAAATGCAGAAGTTTAAACCACTCATCTTTTTCGGTCTTATTAAGAGGAAAGGGTCTATCTGGTGCTGTACTCTGTCCTAGGAGTTTAGAGAAATCTTCATCTGTAAATCCAAAGGACTCAATTCTATCCATATAATCAACAGGGGAGAAAAGGTTCAGTACCCAGAGGATACACTAAATACAAACCGTTAGAACAGATCTCAAACAGGTATGTAACTAGAAAAATAAGGACAGATAAGAGAGGGAAAAAAGTGGAGTAAAGGAAGAGAAAAGATCAAAAGATAATAATAGCCCAACAGCTAGCCAAGAGAAAAGGTCTACCCTCACAGCAAAGGTGCTGGGGAACTCTACAATAACAACAGAGGGACCCTGAAAACAGATACTCGGAGAGGCTGCAGGGAAAATATCAATACAAGAACAAAAACCTCTCAGGAAATTGCTTTAAACATTGGTAACGTATCCGAAGTCCATTTGGAATTACACCGGCCTGCAAATATGCCAGCATAAAACCCGCATGTAATTTGGTTAGTTTAGCTTTCTTTTTTAAATTCAGAAGTTTAAACCACTCATCTTTTTCGGTCTTATTAAGAGGAAACGGTCTAATTCCAAATGGACTTCGGATACGTTACCAATGTTTAAAGCAATTTCCTGAGAGGTTTTTGTTCTTGTATAGCTAGAGGCATAGTTGAGAGGCTGTCATGTTTAAGCCTTGAAGAGCTTTTTCCGACTGGTGAGCTTTTATTCGCCAAAAGAGATAGGGCGAAACATAAATCCTCTGTCAGCGCAGGATGGCTCCCACCACTGGAAAAATGTCAGTGGGTAGATTTTTGGCAGAATTTAAGAATGGTGCATTGATAGTGTGCTTTCCTTCTGTTGCTGTGATTCTTTGCTACTGGATTTGCGAATCTTGTAGATCTACTGCACAGAACCAGGTATCTAATCCTGACCTTGGGGAAAATATAACGAAGGGCTGGCATACAAAATGTTTCTTTCTTGATCCATCTGTTGGCCAATGTGAAATTAAATATAGGACTGAATCCTTGTTTTGGGTTTATTGTGAAAACCAAAAAATACCTTGAATAGATGCCGTTTCCTCTTTGAAGAAATGTGCTCTATCGCATGCATTTCTAAGAACATCTCAGCTTACATAACATGAACAGATATTTTGGCACAGGCTTCAGAGCAATGAATGGAAATGGCAACTTGAACCACATCGTGTAACCTTGTTGGTTGACATTCAAGACCCATTTGTAATTGGTGAGGGTCTTCCATTCTTATATGTTTTGATAAGCTCCCACCAGAGTAACGCACACGAGAGGAAGTGAGCATTCGTCTGGAGTGAGATGGAGTTTTGCCAGATGAGCTAGACAGATGTTGCTGGTGTTGTCCTCTGGATGATCTCTGATACTGCAGACTTTACTGCTGCTTTAGGTACGGTTACCAGGGAGACAGGACCTTCTGCCTAAAGTAGTAGTGTCTATCCCAGTGCGGGAACTCTGATTTGCATAACTTCTTTTTTTCTGTTCAAGGGAAACGGCTTTAAGAGACTCCACTTCACTTTTTATGTCCATCTCGTGTATCAAGGTTGAACCAGTGAAAGGCCGGTTCATCATTGTGACCTAGATCTCTGGCTTTTTGTACAGCCAAGAAGGATTTCACAATGAGAGGCCATGGCAGAATTCAGAAATAGTAAATCTGCTGGACTCAGAGTCATTGATTATCTGGTTCGGGAGCTGTGCTCCTACTTGAACAATTTCCATTAAATATTTTTTCCTTTCTTTCAGGAAGCAACATTTTGTAGGATTCCCACATCACTGTTTTGTATCCTTCTTTAAGTGATTTGGTGCTAGCTGTTTTAAAAGCTGAAGCAGTGGTACAGCAAACTTTCCTGCTAGCCACATCTATATATTTACAGTCTCTGTCACACAGGACTGATGTTTACGGAAAGGACTGGGCTTCTTTCCAGGGCAGGTTTATATTTGGAGAAACAGAGGAAAGCTTAGCTACCATTATTGCTTTAGGAGGAAGAACCAGAGGCTGCAGAAGAGGCTCCTCAGCTGAAATAATTAATGGAAGAGGCTTTGGCAGTAGAGGAGTGTTCTTTGACAAAGGCGGAGCCAGATGTCCAATGGAGAATGAGAAATCACTCATAACGTCAGACTGTCAGTCTTCGTGGTGGCGAGTGATATGCCATCAAGCAATGTGATGAGGATTTCAACGTCAAGTTTTTCGAAATGAAGTGACTCAACTAAGAATGGTGTTTTGATGTTGAATGCCTTGACAGCAATCATAAATATTTTAATAAGTCGATGAAGGTGTAAAAAGAAGCTGGACATGCTACAGACTAAAATCATCAGATTAAGCGGAGGCATTGTGAATCCCAAGGAGAAAGCCATGCATAATAGGGTGAGAAATCACCAGAAATATTCAGACGTTCTCTAATCGCAAGCTAGAAAAAGAACTAAGGTTGTTGGGCAACTGCCAATACAGGGCATGCTGGGATCTGGAAGCTGCTGGTTCTTTAAAGTGATAGGGCATGTTATTTCCAGCTTCCCCTTACATTAGGTCTACCAGGCTACATTTTCCTTTGTTCAGCTTCACCCTTTGGAACCTAGGGCTCCCCTAGGCAAACAATTGAGCAATTAGAGCTGCAAATCAGATTTACATGTTAAAAATGAAGACTACTGAAAAAAAGAACCTGCAAAAGATATGAAAGTTGTTACTGCATTCAAAAACAATTAAAAATCTGGCCTCTATTATTTGTGGAAAGCCTGTATGGAATTGATGCACAAGTTACTACTTGTGTAACGATATATCTGTAAGAGACATTAGTTAGTGATAGATTCCTTACCTTAGAATATCCACCGGCGTCAGACTGGATCCGTAAACTTTTGCGTAGAAGTACCCTTGCGCCTCGGTAGGCGTCGTCTGCGGCTCCGCGTCAGTCGTCTGCGTCGTGGGCGCCGTGATGACGTCATCGGAGTACTTAGACGCCGCCTCCGCGTGCTGACGTAAGTTCTTAGACACAGCTTTTCTGCGCCAGAAGCGCAGAGCCATGACAAAAAACAACACTGGTGCCATGAAACTAGGGCCCTGAAAGGGGATGACCTTAACCCTAGATATCGGTTCGCAGAACGGGGAGGATGGGTGGGTCGGTAAGGAATCTATTACTAACTAATGTCTCTTACAGATATATCGTTACACAAGTAGTAACTTGTGCATCTGAAAGAGACACGTTAGTGATAGATTCCTTACCTTAGAAAAGATACCCCAGCAATACCAACCCCGTGGTGGTGGGTCTGCGAACCAATAATCACATAAGAAAGTCCTGGAGGACGGAACTGCCAAAGAAGCCATCCCTCCGGACTTGACTGTCCAGGCAATAATGTCGTGCAAACGTGTGCAGTGAGGCCCACGTAGTCGCCTGGCAAATGTCCTGCAAGGGCACACCTCGGCCCAAGGCAGTTGTAAGTAAGTAAGTTTATTGTGTTGATTATTTAAAATCTTACAATATTACACATTCGAAAAAAAAAAAAAGTCAATAAAAGCTATATTCATACATAAAACAGTTAAAATATCATTCAAAATTTAAATATTTAAAATAGTTACATCTCCTAGTTTCCTTTTAGCTATCGTTAGAAATTTTACAAACGTAGCATTTAAAATAATATCATTCGAGTCCAGACACCTTATTAGAGCCTGCCTGCATGACCTTATGCCTCGTGCATTTAGAGGAATCTTAAGCAAAGTTTTTCTCTCCTGGGAGAGTTCCGGACAAGTGCAAAGAAGATGAAGGATATCCTCCTCACAGGTGTTGCACAATCTACATTCGGTTTGCGTTACCGTTCTTGTCCAAGGTGGACGATGGCACAGGCCTGGTATTTTGCCAAATCTTGCATTGAGGAGCACCTGTTTATTTTTTTCCGTCCAGGGAGTCACCAAGTATTGTTGGATTTCTTTCTTTTTATAACCATTCATTACTGTCCAAGCGTGTTTTCTTTTGGTAAGGATAGCTTTATCAATTAGAATAGATAGATAGCTTGCAGTTTTGTTAATTATCCTCTTAAATGAGGTCTTGGTTATATTAGTATCCCATATTGACGTCACTTCAAAATCTTTAATCGCTTTCGTTAGTTACAGCCCTGCCAGAGAGTTCATATCATTACTTAATTTTTTCCATAAAAGTTGCGATATTTCATTTTGGTAATCAGTTTTTATTTGGTTCCAAACTTTTATGAACTGTGCTTGCCTTGAATATTGTTGATTAGTTAGTCCGAACTCCAACCTTACTTGTGCAGGAGAAGTGTTTGCTGGTAGCCGAAATAGTGCCCGATATACTCCGGATATGTTTTTATTCAGAATTTCAGTATCCCTACCCAATGTAGCTTCACTACCGTATGTGATAGTCGGTTCTAGTCTTGCAGAGGTAATACTGAGAAGAGGACCGTGAGTTAAGCTGGGAAGGGATTTCTGCACAATTCTGAAAGCAGCAGACAATGCATTTGATTTCCTTTGGATGTCCCTTTTTTGTAGTTTGAAATTGCCTTTTGAATCAAATAGAACCCCCAAGTATTTATATGACTCCACTTGCTCCAGCTCGATGTTATCCATATACATTTTAGTAGTGTGTTTTTTCGTATTATTTTTTGTAACTACCATAATTTTGGTTTTTGTGTCGTTTATGACCATACCATTTGCCTTAGAGTACGTGTGAGTCCTCCTAATTAATCGCTGTAAACCCACTTTGGTATGGCTCAATAATATCACGTCATCTGCACATAATAAGTTCGTGAGCCGCCTATCTGCTAACTTCGGGGGGTGCGCATTTTTATTGTCCAATATTGGCGTTAGGTCGGCGAGAAACAGATTAAAAAGGAGGGGAGCTAAAACACAGCCTTGTTTTAGACCTTCCTTTGCTGGAATCTCCTTAGATAATGTGCTACCGTCCCCCACCCTCACACTCACCCATGTGTCTGTGTACAAGAGACGAATCAATTTAAGTAGTGAGGTTGGTATTTTCATTGTCTCAAGTTTTTCCCAGAGTAAATTCCTGCTTACACAATCAAATGCGGATTTGAAGTCTATGAAAAATAGGTATAAAGGTTGCTTCCATCTAATTGACTTGTCAATAAGTAGGGTAAGAATAAGAATATTTGTGGTTGTACCTAATCCTTGGATGAAGCCTGTTTGATTTAGAGGCAATTTCTTATTGTCCGACACCCATTCTGTTAGTTTGGTCAACAGGATTCTGGCAAATAGCTTGGCGTCCGTGTCTTGTAAGGTGATTAGCCTATAGTTTTCTGCCAGTGCCCATTTTCCTTTTTTGAAAATTGGTGTTATTAGGGATCCTCGCCATGACTTGGGAACAGTTCCTGTTAGTATGAATTAAAAGAATAATTTCTCTAGAATAGGCGCCCATAGTTCGGGGTTTTCCTTAAAAAGTGCAAATGGTATCCCATTTGGTCCGGGAGCACCATTTTTCTGTTTTTTTATCAAGTTAATAATTTCTTCTTTATCTACTAGTATTTGCATATCCAAATCATTATACTGAATGGAAGACTCCATGTCGTTACCATTTTTATCCTCATAAGGCTTAACCAGCGCGATTGTTTCAGTAGTATCCTGATTCAGGTGGTTCCTCAGGTAGATCTCCCATTCCTGCTCGGTTAGCGGTGATGAGACTACTTGCTTATTGGGCCTAGCCAATTGATTGATAATTTTCCAGAAGTCTCTTGAGTTCTTCTGCTTACTGGCATAAAATAGTTTTGCCCAGCTTTCTTGTTTTACTTTGTTTTTCTCACACCATATTAATTTTTTTAGGTTTTGATTTAGTTGCTTCAAAGTTCCCATATTTTCTGCTTTTACTTCTGGTTTCTTCATTGACCTAATAATCTTATTGCGATCTTTCTTTAATTTTGTAATTGCATATGGCAGGTTTAAGTGCTGATCCTTGTCCCTGGGTAAATCATTCCTTCTTCGGTTATTATTTGGCTGCAATTCATTCTGAGTCCTGATTAGTAGTCCAGTAAAGTATTCCCATTGCTCAATTCCTGATTCTAGTCTAGTATCTTTAAAGCATGATTCGATGAGCCTTTCTATCTGCTCATTCATTACTTCTTTGTTACCAACATTCCAAAATATTTTTTTATAGTTAGTTGTGCCAATTTGCCCTTGAACAGTCCGGTAAAGCTTATTTGTATTTGTTTCGATGTTCATTGTAATTATTTGCTGGGCGTGGTCACTTTCCTTTACTTTCATTAGTTGGAAGAAAGTAATGCTGTGAAACATATATAATGTGGTCATAGTATAATCAAGCCTGGAATAGGCATTATACCCAAAGTAACTATATGCAGGAGGCACATCTGATTTTATTCTGCCATTAAGAATTCGAAGTCCCATTGCTTCAATATCCCTTACAAATTTTTTTCCCATTCTGTTATTATTGACGAGATTATCATTACCTAAATCCTGCTCCGGAATTAGCCATTGATGATTTTGCATTTGGGTTATATCATCTCTTAAGTGGGTTGACATAAGGTTAAGGTTGAAATCCCCGGTAATCAAGTAGTCTGCTAGTGGTTCCTCTAACATCATGGTGATTAAAATATTATTTAGTGTTCCGCAAATTGTTTCTCTACTTCGGTTATTTGGCAATATATAGACAGTGATCAGGTATAAGGTTTTAGTTTTTTGATTATTTGTTTTGTAGTTTAATTTAACTATCAAAATATTAGTGCTATTTACTCACACTTGCTCGTGATGAACCTGTAATGTGTTTGAGATAAAGATCACCTGACCTCCGCTAGCTCGCCCGAACCTTTGGTCTTTCTTGGCATGTTCATAGTAGCCAGCATATCCATGTAAAAGAAATGGGTTAGTTTCCCATGTCTCTTGTAGTGCTACAATATGAAATGTATCTGCTAGGGCATCAATTTGCGCATTCTGGATCTTGCCTCTTAGCCCGTTATTATTCCAAGAACACATTTTAATCCCTTCTGTATTATTGCCCATTCCTCTTATTTGCGAGATGGTACCGTTTCATTGTTTGTACTTGGTATGAAGTGCCACATTGATCCATTTTTCATTTATTTCTAAATTTTTATCTTTCATGGGTTGGGTTAGGGTACGTACGTTTTTCATAGGTGATCTACCCAGTGCATTTTTTAGGACAGTAACTATCTGTGTATCCGCTTTGTTCAGTTTTAGTGCTGAATCGTCCTCTATGAAGGGAATAGGATAAACCTCAGGGCTGTGTTTGGTTATTACTATTCCCCAGGTTTTGAATGTCGGACTCTCATTCAGAATCTGTTCCGATATTGTGGGAGATATTAGTGTAATCAACGTCGGGGTGTGGGTACTGTTTATCCCCTCTATGAATTCAATCGAGATAATATCCACACTTACGATTTTATTCAACGTTGGTATAGAATTGAAAAGTCTAAGTAAGTTCCCACGATTAAGGATGTCATGCCTCCCCCTTGACTGGAATTCTGGCGTAAACATCAGTTTTATACTAGATTTGGGGTTCTGGTGAGGGGGGGGCGGGGGGAACTCATTTATCTCAATTTGATTTGGCTTAAAGCTAATTGTTTCCCCCCCCCCCTGTACTTTTAATCTGTAGCTGATCCCATTCTTGTGGGAGGCATTTTCACACCAAAAGGATTGCGGAGGGGGTCGCACGCTACATCTGAGGTCCCTGGCAGCGCTGGGTCCCTAAGGCTGTGTGTTCACCTGTCGCCGAGTAGCTTCCATCACTCGGCCGAGGACAGGGGAGAACTACAGCTCCCAGCCTGCCCTGCACCAGAACCACGCCCACTTCCGGCGGAGCGCGCCCGGAGGCGCTGAAAAGCAGAGAGCTCCCACTGAGGAGCGGGAGGCATTTTCACACCAAAAGGATTGTGGAGGGGGTCGCACGCTACATCTGAGGTCCCTGGCAGCGCTGGGCCCCTGAGGCTGTGTGTTCACCTGTCGCCGAGTAGCTTCCATCACTCGGCCGAGGACAGGGGAGAACTACAGCTCCCAGCCTGCCCTGCACCAGAACCACACACACTTCCGGCGGAGCGCGCCCGGAGGCGCTGAAAAGCAGAGAGCTCCCACTGAGGAGCGGGAGGCATTTTCACACCAAAAGGATTGCGGAGGGGGTCGCACGCTACATCTGAGGTCCCTGGCAGCGTTGGGTCCCTGAGGCTGTGTGTTCACCTGTCGCCGAGTAGCTTCCATCACTCGGCCGAGGACAGGGGAGAACTACAGCTCCCAGCCTGCCCTGCACCAGAACCACGCCCACTGCCGGCGGAGCGCGCCCGGAGGCGCTGAAAAGCAGAGAGCTCCCTCCGCGTCGCGGACGCGCGCGGAGCCGGGCTGAGCCTGGCCGTCCGGGGACGACGAGGGACGGGACGGGCCACCCCCCTTGGCCCCTACGCTCCTCTGACAAGACATCCAGGCACTGCATTGTGTGTATAGGGAATCTGCATAGGGTATTGAAGCCCTCTTAAAGCCATCAGCCAAACCCCTACGGCCTCACACAAGAGGATTGGTAGAAACCTACGCAGCACTGAGTTGTTGTGATAAGGCAGGAGTCTCTAAGGGAACTATGTCTACCCATCCCAACACACGCTCGGCGGGGAACAAATCGAACAAAAGAGCGACCCCTAAACCAACACGGGGGGAGATAAAGGAGGGCGCCCTCGCAAAGGGGAACAAACCCACAGCAATTGACCTAATGCTAAAGAAAGTCACAGGGGAAATTGAACGCATGGAACGGAGTTTATCCTCCTCGCCCAACCTCAATGCTATCACCCAAACGCCCTCTAGAGACGTATTAATAGTAGATAGCCCAAACACCCAGGGCAGTGTATCCCAAACAAACATTGATATAGAGGAGGTCCCCTGCGCACAAACCTCAGGCCCAGAAACCTCTGAGCTCAATGACACGACCCATCGGAAAAAAAGGAAGCGACTGGGGAGGAACAAGGGTTACCAGAGACAGAGGAAAGCACTAGTAAGAGACAATCCCCCAACACGCTCACAAGAGTATATAACAGCAGAAAACAACTCCCAAGCAGAATCCATGCCACCAGGGTGGATCGAGACAGTAGTCACAGATCTTAAAAAACAGCTAGAAACCTTCATTGCGGCACAATTAAAGCCTATAATAAGCAAGGTGGATAAAATAATGTGTGAGCTCTCTAAACAATCTAAGGCACTAGAGCACACACTATTAAAAACTCCCTTTGACCCACCCCAATCAACTGAGGAAGTCATAAATGACAAGGCAAATACAAAGAGTGCAAAATAACAACTGTGTCAGTCACTCTCAACATGCTATAGCTCAGATCCAGGAGGCCCCCATAACTGCCCAAAATCCTAAAGGGGGTACTAACAACAACTCTAGAGGGAGACACAATCAAGGTGTGAATAATACACAGAGGGAGAAACCCCCCCTACAACCACTAATGCAATGGCGACAGGAAGATCGCCCTCAGAGGGAAGGGAATTATAATCACTGTTATACAGACCCGACCCCTTTTATAACACCAATACTCATGCTCCACACATAGATCTACCCCCGAGGCGAGTCCTTTTGTAATAATTTTTGCAGGGGTACCAGAAATTAGGCCCAACGAGAGAGAAACACACTACCAATTGCTTTCGAAAATCTCCAAGTGGCTGAACATCCACAGACCCTTAAATAACGGGGAAAGAGGAGAGATAGCAAGCGTAAGAAGGGCAAACTGGATCGGGGGGAGAAACAAAGATATTAGAGGAGACTGTATAGTCGCAAACTACGGACACTAGCCTGGTTGAGTATATCCTGAAGAATCCCAACAGGAATCAAACCAGTACTATCTGCGCACTCCCACTTGGGTATTTTTACCCAAGGCCCCGGAATAACAATCGGGCGGGTGACGAGGGAGGGTGGACGCTGGGTAGACCACAGCGCCCATATAGACCTAGATTAGCAAGTCACCCCGAACAGTCCTATTCCCCCCCGAGATTATGCACAATGGAGAAACAGATTTGCCCCAATCCAATCACTAGAGGATATTGATTGACTTACACCCACAGAAAATAATAGCATAGTAAGTTTGGCCACTAGTAGTTGTCCAGGCCCAGAAACAGGGGGCGAACGTGGGAGTGAGGAGAGTACACTAATTGGGAGATTAGTCTCACTCCGGTGTCAGGGGGAAAATAAAATAACCAAAATAGACTTACCAATAGCTGGGGAGGATAGATTAATTGAAACCCACATAGCAAGAGGAAAAGAGAAGAGAGAGGGTCTGACCATCCTATCTTGGAATATCGCAGGGCTGGAAGCCAAATTAAAAAGCAAGGAGTGGTTAGAATTCATAAAGCGTTTTCATGTTATAGCGCTCCAAGAAACTTGGGCAAGGGACTCGGGCCCATGTCAACTGGAGGGCTATAAGTGTTTCTTCAGACCTGCCCTAGGGACAAACTCGGGCAGAGCAAAAGGAGGCCTAGCATTATATGTAGACTTAGATCTGAAAGGTACTTGGTCATACCCAGACTGTTTGTCAGATAACATACAAACAGCGAGACTTCTACATCAGGGGGAGATCTACTATTTGTAAATTTCTATACCTCCGGGCCGGTGGAGGGGAATTTCCCAATCTTAGCGGAGCTGGAGAGCAGACTAAATGAGGAACTAGATCAAAGAACGAAGGGGCCAGAACCAACTGTCCTGTTGATGGGGGATTTTAATTTTAATTGTTTTTAATTTTAATTGTCATCTATGCCCCAAACTACTTCCTCTAACTCCTGATTGGTCAGCTTGTCCACTAGAAAAGGGCCCCCATTTTTCACACAGTAAAGAGGGTACAACTCTGATGAAGATATTAGACAATTTTGCCCTCACTCATGTTATGGATCTAACCGCACTCAAGATAGGCGAATCCCCAATACCGACATTTAAGGGTAAAGGTGGGGGTCCATAATAGATTATATAATGATCTCCGCTTGTGCTAGAGAACAGATTTTAGACACCAGGACAGAGTGGAGTCCCTTTAGTGACCACTACCCCATTTTAATAGAAATCATGGGGAACAATTTAACTAGAAAAGACCCAGGGGTGATCCATCAAACAGAAATCCAACCAATAGACCAAGGGAGACGCCTAAGGTGGTCAGTGATTAATCCCCAAGAATTTTATGTTAAATTAGTGGATGAAGGGAAAGCCCACATAGAGACCTGTCTAGATCATACAATAGAGGGTAGAGGAGTAGTAGAGGCGTTCGAATCCCTAACTAAAATTGTGGAGAGACTCCTGATAACCAAGAAGCCCGCAAAACAGTTATCCACGCCAAGATGGTTTGACTCTAACTGTTCCAAAGCGCTAAGAGACCTAAAACAGAGTCTAAAAAAGACCTCAAGGGACAAGGTCGAAATCACTCGCTGCAGACAGAACTATAAAACCCAGGTAAAGATCAGGAAAAGGACTCTCCAAAAAGAAGTCTGGGCCGATTTAAGGGAGGCTGGCGAAAATAAGGACTATGCCCAGTTTTGGAAAATTATAAATAGACCATGTTTTCACGACTCAAGCTCCCCAGTCATCAGCTCAAATATCCTGCCGGAACAATGGATCGCTCATTTTAAATCCTTGTACAACCAACAGGAAGTAGCCAATTGTGATGGAATATGGAGGGGCCCAAGGGCAGAAAAATTTGAATTATCCTTGGATGAAGTACTCAAAGCAATCTTAGGGCTAACACGAAACAAAGCCCCGGGCCCGGATGGGACCCCCCCTGATCTACTTCATCGTAATACTGAGCTATGGGCCCCAATGGTAACAAGAGTATTGAATGCAGCAATAAAATCAGGTCTGCCGAGATCATGGTCCACTGCGGTGATTGTCCCGATTTACAAGAAAGGCTGTAGGGACAGCCCGCAGTGCTACAGACCAATCTCGCTTATTGATGTCTCCGCCAAAGTACTTGGGAGGGCACTTCTCAACCGCCTAATAGAATGGACTGTCACCCACAACATCTTGGTGGACACCCAGTACGGCTTCAGAACAGGCAGGTCAACGAGTGACCAATGCCTCAACCTGTACCTCCTTACCGCTAAGTACACCAAGGCGTCTGATGGCACCATTTACATGGGGTTCATGGACTTAGCAGCGGCGTTTGACAATGTCAACAGAGCCAAACTATGGTCACTCATGTTCAACCTGGGAATCGATCCGGATCTTATTAACATCTTGAGGGACCTTCACTGGAACACCACTGCCAAGGTCCGCTACAGTGCGGGGGGGGGGGGGGGCTGAGTACTGATCCCTTCCCATGCTCGGGCGGGGTGAGGCAGGGGTGCATCCTGGCGCCATTCCTGTTCTCCCTTTATATAAATGGCCTGGAGAGTGACCTGATAGCACTGGGAACTGACTGCCCAAAGGTGGGCTCGCGTCACCTGCCAGTACTATTGTTGTACGCCGATGACGCGGTCCTCCTAGCCCGAACGGCTGTCGGTCAGCAGCTCTTAATCAAGGGTTTCTCGGAGTTTATGAGGAAATTGGACCTCTCCGTCAATATGACAAAATCTTTCATCATGATAGTGGGGAAGAAACCACAGAAGAAATTCGTATTTAAACTGGGGGATCATGTGTTGGACACTGTTAAAACATTTCCATACTTGGGCCTTTTATTCGATGAGAAGTTAAAGTTCGCCCCTCTGATAGAGGAGAGGGCGAGGAGACTAGTCTCAGCTAATGGAGCTATACTAAATTTTGCCCGTCGAATGGGACGTTGGTCCCCAGAGCAGGTGATGACTTTGTATAGATCAGTCAGCATCTCAAAGACCATCTACGGAGCCGAAGTGTGGGGTTTCAGAGATGCACAACCAATACAAAGAGAGGAAGATAAATTCCTAAAAAAATTGCTAAAACTTCCGCTGAGCATTCCCGCAGCAATAACACACGAAGAGCTGGGAACCACATATATAGCCGACCTGATTAGACTGAGACCCATACTATCCTGGCTTAAAATTTGGTCAAATCCCAATGCAGAACTATCCAGACAGATCATCCAGGATTGCCTGACGAAAGAGAAATGCCTTCAAATCCCCTGGCTGAAATATGTTAAAGACACTTTGGGGGACATTGATGAACAAAGGCTATTCTTGGACCCCTCCATGGTGGACATATACTCCAGACACTCGGTACAAAGGCAATTGCTGGATAAACTTAATGGCAGGAGGAGGGAGCTGGACTCTACTAAACCCTCGGCAGTTGCTCATTCGCTTGTATCTAATCAAGCAGGCATGGAACCGTACCTCTTTTTAATGTACAGTCAACACGAGAGGTTTTTAATGACTCGTTTTAGGCTCAATTTGTTGCACCATATTTTAGCTTATCCATCAGGGTTCACTCAAACAATTGAGCAGAAGGGTGCGACAATAGGTCTCCACAGGACACCCTTCATTTTGTATTATTGTGCTCTTTTTATAAAACACCGCGTCAAAGATTCTTAGTGGGTGTTTTAAAGGACTCAAACATTATCCATGCCAAATCTGCTTTACTGTTTTTGCAAAGAGCCACTGAAATGCGAACTTTATTTGCTATTATAAGTTTTCTTAAAATTGCTTTTAAATTGAGAAACACAAGGGGCTGATGAAATTGGTGGGTTTGGGAGGCACCCAAAATGTCATACGGGGTCTTGTATCATATTTGCACTTTGGTTCTACTATTCACAAAAAAATCCATTTTTTTAACTTGATGATCTTTTTAAACTGTCACGTTGTTCAGAATGTTTTCATTTGAGATTATGTATTATTATTATTATGTATTTTCATGATGGTTTTTAACCTTCGAAACAAATAAATGAACTGAACTGAACATTCTTGTGTACTTAGTGGAGCCTTCACCTCCATCTCCCCTTCTTTTATTGTTCTTATGCTCAAACTTTGATTTCAGTGAGGAGTCGTTATGATTGATTTAATAGGGCTAGTTTCCGGAATTTTGTCAAAATGACCTTTATTTAGCTCTTTTTTTCTTTTTTTTGGCAGTTGTAGTCGCTGTGGCTCGAGTGGAATGAGCCCTCAGCCCCACAGGGGGTTCCTTCTTAGCCAAGGAGTAACACGCCTGGATACACAAGATGATCCACCGCGAGATGGTTCGCTTGTGCACCGCTTTCCCTTTCTTAGCGCCCACGTAACCAACAAAGAGTTGGTCATCCACCCGGAACTGGCGTGTGCGATTCAAATAAAATGAGAGCGCACGTTTTGGGTCCAGACGGTGGAGCCTCTCTTCCTCTCTCGAGGGATGCGGAGGCGGAAAGAAGGTGGGCAAGGTGATAGCCCAATGTGGAAGGCCGTGACTACCTTGGGTAGGAAGGAGGGCCTTGTCCGTAATACAACCTTGTCCGGAAGGACTGAAAGGAAAGGAGGTTTACAGGATAGAGCCTGGAGCTCACTCACTCTTCTGGCAGAGGTGATGGCTACCAGGAAGGCAGTCTTCAAAGTGAGAAGGCGAAGAGGACAGTTGTGAAGTGGATCAAAGGGAGCGCACATCAGAAACTTAAGAACCAGGTTCAAGTCCCACTGAGGCATCACAAAGGGAACAGGAGGGAACGTATGTGTGATGCCTTTCAGGAATCGATTAACGATAGGGGACTTGAACAAAGAAGGTTGATCAGGTAGCCTCAGAAAGGCTGAAAGAGCAGAAAGGTGGCCCTTGATAGTGCCCAGAGCAGAGCCCTGCTGGGCAAGAGAAAGAAGAAAGAGGAGAACCTCAGAAAGAGGGGCATTAAGGGGATCCACAGCCTTTGCTGTGCACCATGCCACAAATCTGTTCCACCTGCAGGCGTATACCGACTTTGTGGAGGGACGCCTGGCTGCCAGAATGATGTTGCAAACTTCAGGAGGCAAGTCAAATGGCCTCACCTGTCGCCGCTCAATCTCCAAGCATGGAGGTGGAGACTGGACAGGTTCGGGTGGAGGACCAGCCCCTGCTGCTGCGACAGAAGGTCCTCCTGAAGAGGCAGACGAACCGGGGGATCGACTGACATACTGAGTAGCTCTGGATACCAGTAACTTCGTGCCCAGTCCGGAGCCACAAGGATGACTTGTGCCCGGTCGCGCCTGATCTTCAGCACTCTGGGCAGAAGTGGTATAGGCGGAAAGGCCTACAACAGACCGCAGCTCCACTCGCGACGAAAAGCGTCTCCAAGCGAGTGCCGCCTTGGAAATTTCAATGCGCAGAACTGATGACATTGCGCTTTTCTCGTCGGTGGCGAATAGATCTAACCAAGGCTCTCCCCACTGCAGAAAGAGACCTTGCGCCACGTCCGAGTTCAGACGCCATTCGTGATCCATCATGCACCGGCGGCTGAGTTTGTCCGCCCTGGCGTTCACAGAACCTACCAGGTGTTGAACCACCAGAGTCACGTCCTGATGTTCCAGCCATTGCCAGAGGCGCAGAGCCTCCTGGCAGAGGGTCCACGACCCCACCACGCCCTGTTTGTTGCAGTACCACATGGCGGTGGTGTTGTCCGTGAACACCTGCACTACACTCCCCCGGACAGAGGGGAGGAATGCCTTCAGTGCTAGACGAATCGCCCGCGGCTCCAAAAGGTTGATATGGAGCCGGGACTCCGCCGGAGACCAGAGGCCTCTGATCTCCGCCTTTCCCATGTGGCCTCCCCAGCCCTGGAGGGACGCGTCCGTCACAACTACGTGCTCCGGTTGGGGAAGGGAGAGGGATCTGCCGCTGACCCAATCGCGGTCCGTGAGCCACCACTGCAGCTGTCTCGCAGTGCCCTCCGAGATCAGGACATGGTCGGACAGGTTGCCCTGATGCTGGGCCCACTGTAACTTCAGGTCCCAATGCAGAGCCCGCATCCGCCACTGGGCGTGATGCACCAGAAGGATGCAGGAAGCCATCAGCCCCAGAAGCCGCAGTGTCAACCTGACCGAAACCCGGGATAAAGGCTGGAAGATTGGAATCAGAGCCTGTATATCCCGAACACGCTGTTCGAGTGGGTGAACCCGAAACTGCGCCGAGTCGAGAACCGCTCCGATGAAAAGGAGCTTCTGAGAGGGACACAGGTGTGACTTCGGCACATTGATGGAGAACCCCAGCTGGTGCAGGAGGTCTGCCGTAGTCTGGAGTTGGTGGACGACTGTCTGGGGCGAGCCCGCCTTCAACAACCAGTCGTCGAGGTAGGGGAAGACTGAGACCCCTAACCGGCGCAGATGAGCTGCGACCACCGCCATCACCTTCGTGAACACCCGTGGGGCGCTGGTAAGGCCGAAGGGGAGCACAGTAAACTGAAAGTGCTCCTGGCCTACCGTGAACCGCAGGTAACGCCGGTGGGCCGGCAGGACGGGGATGTGAAAATACGCGTCCTGCAAGTCCAACGCTACCATCCAGTCTCCTGGGTCCAGGGCAGCTAAGACCTGAGCCAGAGTCAGCATCTTGAACTTCTCCTTCCGGAGGAAGCTGTTGACGTTCCGTAGGTCCAAGATAGGGCGTAGGCCCCCGTAGCCCTTCTTGGGTACCAGAAAGTAGTGGGAGTAGCAACCACGTCCTACTTCCGGCCCAGAAACGCGCTCGATGGCCCCCTTGGGCAAGAGGGACGAAACTTTCTCCTGCAGAAACCGCAAGTGATTCCCCGATACGCGGTGGTGTTGCGGTGGCATGGCTTGAGGAGTTGTCTCGAAGGGGAGGGAGTAGCCCCTTCGGACGATTTGCAGCACCCACCTGTCCGACGTGATAGTGCGCCAGTGGGAGTGGTGATGGCGAACCCTGCCACCCACTGGCGTCACATGGGCCTGAAAGCACAGACTAGGAGTGTTTAGAGGCGGATGCCGCGGGGGAAGGTGTGGACTGAGCTCGCCTTTGTCCCCGACCGCCTCCACGGCAGTTCCCACGGCTGCCACCGCGCTGGATGTTAGTCTGCGCGAGTGGCTGGCGGCACGTGTAGGGACGTCCTTTCCTTGGCCACGAAAGGAGCGAAAAGCAGCCGTTTGCTGGCGCAGGGCCGAGAGGCCCAAGGACTTGGCCGTAGCCCGTGAGTCCTTAAAGCGCTCAAGCGCATGGTCTGCCTTGTCACCAAAAAGGCGATGGCCATCGAACGGCATGTCCATGAGAGTGTTCTGGACATCTGCCGAAAAGTTGGCGGACCTCAGCCAGGCGTGGCGTCTCACTGCCACCGTCGTTGCCATTGCTCTGCCCAGCGAGTCAGTGGTATCCAGCCCACACCGGATCGAATACCTGGCTGCATCTCGGCCCTCCACAAGGGCTTGGCCGAGTTTGGCCCGTACCTCCAACGGACACTCTGGCAGCACTTCCGCCACCGTCTCCCACAGAGAGTGGGTGTAGGGGCCCAAGAGGCATGCGGTGTTGGAAGACCGCAGTTCCAAACTAAGGGAGGAGAATATTTTCTTGCCATAATTCTCATACCTCTTGGATTCCCTGTCCGGCGGAGCCGACGGGAATGCAGTCTGGGAATTGGAGGCCTGGATGACTAGACTCTCGGGGGTGGGGTGGGTGGACAGGAAACATGGGTCGCCCGGGGTCAGGCGGTGGCGTCTGGCCACGTTCCTATCTACGGGCGAACCCCTAGCGGGCCTGGACCAGGTGCCCAAAAGAACGTCGGTCAAGGCCTCATTAAAGGGCAGCAGAGGCTCGGCCGAGCTTGACTGCGGTTAAAGGACCTCTTTGAGGAGGTTAGTCCTCACGGCCGCGACGGGGAGCTCAAGGCCCAAGGCCTTGGCAGCCCTCGTCAATACCACGTTATAGGTTGCCCCCTCCTCCGTAGCCACGGTAGGAGGGGAGACAAAGCCAGTGTCTGGGGAAGTGTCCAGACCAATGGCATCCCCAAGGTCTCCTGCCCAGTCTTCTTGAGACTGACACTCCCTGGTCAGAGGGTCTTCAGACCCCTCCCAATCCTCCTCATCACCCATCTCCTGATACTCAGGGTCGTTAATCAATGGGGCCGGTTCATAGAAGTGGAAATCTCCAAACGGCGTCGGATGTGGCGCCCAGCGGCGCCGCTCCGACGCCAGAACCGGAGCAAAGGAGGAATCGGGGGCGGCGCCGCCCGAGGACGGCGTCGGAGGCAACACCAGACGGACTGACGCCGGGGGGGTCGTAAGGTCCACTGGTGGCGATCCAGAGCCCGAGGAAGGTCCAGCGGCGTCCCGTGGCACCGGGCCCGAAGGCGCCGGGGCCGCTTGATCATGCGGCGCCGGGCCCGAAGGCGCCGGCGCTGTCGGGACCGGGGAGCCCTGTGGCACCGGGCCCGAAGGCGCCGGCGACGTCGGGGCCGAAGCACCCGACGGCGTCGGGGCCGAAGCCCCTGACCCGCTAGGGGCCCCAGACGAGTCCGCTGGGCCCGGAGGTGCCACGGAGCCCGTCGGAGGAGAAAGGGACCTCATGGCCATGAGGAAGCGCTCAATCTCCTCCGGCGTCGCGTCTCACCCAGGGACCGGAGGGTGTGGGGCGGGACGGGACGCCCGCGACTCCGATGGAGCCGCGTGGGCGGTGTCATCCGAACCCCCAGCCGCGTCGCACGAGCGTCGGGGGGAGTCAGAAGAGCGATGACGTCTCTTCGACTTCTTGTGCTTCTTACCTGACGACGACTTCGACCCGGAGGAGTGGTGCCGACTCCCGGAGATTTGGTGGCTCCGTCCCCGCGACCTGTCCCTCGACCTCACGTGGGACCAGGACCTCAGGCGGCGCGGGGCCGACTGCCGGAATTCGAGTCGCCTGCGGGACTGCTCCCGCCTGGCTTTCGAAGAAAGAGCCCGGCAGTCGGAGCAGGACTCGACGTCGTGTTCGACGCCTAGACAAGTCAGGCACAGGTGGTGAGGATCCATGACCGACATGGTGCGGTCGCAATCTTCACAATGCTTGAAACCAGGCATCCCTACGGCACCGATCGGAGTCGCAAGACTTCGAGAAGGATCAAAAATGATCTCAAAAAAGTTAGTCAAAAATTGACTGGGTTACTGCTTTTTCCAGATCTGCGCTGGCTGGCGCGGAAAAAAGAAGAACTGACGTCAGCACGCGGAGGCGGCATCTAAGTACTCCGACGACGTCATCACGGCGCCCACGACGCCAACGACGGACGCGGAGCCGCAGACGACGCCTACCGACGCGTAAGGGTACTGCTACGCAAACGTTTCCGGATCCAGTCTGACGCCTGGGGATATTTTAAGGTAAGGAATCTATCACTAACGTGTCTCTTTCAGATATGTTATTACATTCCGGCACTCAGGTGGGAATATTTTTTGTTTGTTACTTCAATTAAGCTACTACTCTGCAGAAAGCTCTATTTCTTTACAGCAAGTTTAAAACGCAGGGAAGAACAAAATGAAAATAAAAGTGGCAGTGAAAGGAATGTCTAACAGTGCTAAGGTCAATCTATTTTCTCAACCATTAGGAAAGTATGAGTAAAGAACATTCATTAATTGTGGTAAGTACCTCCAAAATAAAAACAATTACATGAGGTGAAAACATCTGTGTTCCCAGTTATCTGCATCTTGGAAAACTGAAATTTCAAGCATTGGCATAGCCAATAAGTCTCGCCTTTTGGAGCAATTTTTTATGTTGAAATATCCGGCGAAGCCTGATATTTCAACTTAAAAAATAGCTTCCTTTGAACAAAAAAGAACAGTACAGATACCTTTTAATTCATTTAATTTCCTAGATTGCCTGGTATGATACAAATATTCAATGTCTTTGATTATTTACTCTTTTTACATGAAACCGTACTTTTCCTAGAAGAATGTTCTGCACAGTGTCACACTCATTTAACACAGTGTACCTATTTAGAAAACATTGTGCATTAGTGTTAAACTGAAGAGAAAAGGTGCTATGTCCAATAATTGAATTGCAGACTGTGTGTCATGGGAAAAATGGGTTCAAATTATGGCTTCCCCACTTCACCAAATGGTGTGATCCGAGGAAACTCACTTCATAGCTTTGTACCTCATTTTCATTGGCTGACAAATCTGGAAGCATCTTTAAGTAATTCAGTTAAAAATCTGAGCATTGCAAAAACCTGACTTCCATATTTACTATCAAACAAGGTTGCTTCATTAACAATATTGGCCTTCTATACAATGTGCGCTACAAAATGAATTATTTTACTGTTCGTCTACAACACTTGTGCATCGCAATTACGCCAGGGCATGGGTAAGGGTTATTAAAATTTAAGTTCCTGTTTATAAAGTGTGCATTTTATCAAATATCACTGAATGCAAAAATATATTAAAATATATTTTAAAGAGCCTTCTCTCATTTGTACATTACATCTGTAGAACACATCTTTTGAAGGATCGACTTCTTTTTTGGCTCTCAGGGGCCAGTCAGACCACAGGCTAGGCTGTGGCTCATGATGTCCTGCCCACTTCTCGACATTGAGGTTCAGTGCCGACAGTGCGAGAGGTCAGTGAGTCTAGCCCTCACCACCTTGCTCATCCATAGTGGAATTGCTGCCATCTGAAATGGGAACATTTGCTGTATAATATTACCTTGGTTGTAGGGGGGGGGGAGGCGTTTATATAGTGTGAACTCGACCTGAAGGTATCAGAGCGCTTTACATGAGCAACAGTTGATTTACAGATCGACACATTCCTTTGTCTTGTTGGACACAGTAAGATTCAGTGATTTGCCCAAAATCACAGGATGTTGAGCATCCCTGCCGAAACAGGAACCCAGTTGCCAAACTTCGAGGTCGACCGATCTAGCCATAAGGCCACATTCAAAGTTCCACCACGTCATCAAACCTCACACACCTCACCCAGTATGCTAATTATAGGCCAAACCACTTTTAACACTATGCACTCCAATGGGCAAACGGGAATCTGAACATGTCCCTGCCTCTCAAGGGATAAGAGCTATATAAATGATGCCATCTAGCCACCCAGAAAGTGCTTTAGGCATGACGAGGGTTATGGCAAGAGCTCTATAAATACAAATGCAATACTATGTATAGCATATATAGGTGTGTAATAATATATTGAATATTTAAAAAAATTATTTAAATTTTTTAAAATTTATTTTAAACATTCCACCTCTACCTTTCCCTCCCCTCTTGAATCATCCCAATCCTTTTGGACTACAGTGAACTCCCAAACATTCTTGCACATCTTTTCTCTATTCCTATCCAATTCATCCAACTAACAGGTGCTCAAATGTGTGTGCAGTGTCTAGCTGCTTGGATACAAAGGTCTGTGTGTGGGAAAGCTGGGAGGTGTGTGACAACTACTCAGACTTTGCCTAATGCCTACTGTGGGAATGTAGAGAGTTGTGAAAGCATGGGTTGAAGGCGGAGTTTGGGGAAGGGAGAGGGTCGGTTCCGGAAAGCAAATGCTCTGCAGGTGAGAGTGAGCTGATGAGTGTAGGTGAGTCCTATGACAGAACAGGTTGGGGAGTTCGGGGCAAAGAGGTGGGTCTGATCTGCAAAGTCTGTGACCTGCAGCCGAGAACGGGCTGGCATACACTACAGGCCTGGGTGTTTGCTGTGGGGATGTGGATGGGTGGGAGAGCACAGTTTTGAAGAGTGAGGGTCCTGGAGGAAAAGGGGGGGGGGAGGGGTGCTGAGGAAAGCCAGTGTCCTGCAGGTGAGACCGGGCTAGCACACACTGCAGGCCTGGGTGTTTGCTGTGGGGGTGTGGAGAGGTGGGATTGTACAGGCTTGGAGGGAAGGGGAGGGCCTGCTCTGGAAAGCAGTGCTCTGCGTGCGAGAGTGGGCCGGCACCCCCTCCAGGCCCGGGTGTTTGCCGAGGGAATGAGCTGGTCCGTCTGGGAGGGAGGTTCGGCGCTCTGACAGCCGGGCTCAGGAAAGCCAATGTTCTGCAGGTGAAACCAGGACAGGACTGGCAACCAAAACCGGCCCTGGCAAAGTGTTCGGCCGGTCCCCTGGGGTGTTGGAGGTGTGGCTGAAATGTTTGCCAGGGCCGGTCTTGGCCGATTTTGTTACAGGGGCCGATATTGCAACTATGCTTCAAAGCGGCCTTTAACAAAAACGGCCCCCCAGGGGCCTAAAACGAGCCTCCACCCCGGCGGCCCACAGGGGAAACGCATGGTGCCCACTACAACCAGTCCGGCCCTAGTGAGAGTGGGCCAGCACCCCCTGCAGGCCCGAGTGTTTGTGCTGTGGGGTTGTGGAGAGGTGGGAGAGCACAGATTTGAAGTGTGAGGGGCCTGGAGGAAAGAGGGTGGGGGGCAGCTCAGGAAAGCCCTTGCACTGCAGGCGAGAATGGGCTGGCACAGCCTGCTGGCCCGTGTTTTTGCTGTGGGGATGCGGTGATACAGTGCAGTACATACATTTTAACTCCTCCCAGAGGAAACTGCGCTCCCAGGCTGCCCCCTCTTTCCCGCAATTTATCAGCGGAAGCTGGGGTTTACCGCACCATTACCAAAGTCGCGCAAATAAGAAGCAGACAACAGTTTACAGGAAAGCATAGGCCATGACGACAAGGAAGACAACATCAAAACACACAGCTCAATTCAACAACCATGAATAGGGAATCTCGAGTCGTATTTTAAACGCATTTTTATTTACACTCACGCAGTTTTAAAATGGAACCCCCTTTTAGTTTTTTTATTAGAGTAGTATCCAACTACTTATACTAACAGAGACGATTTTTGTATTTAAGGCCACACCCGCGCACCAGTGAATGAACCTGCGCGGTGGCGTTAGGAGTAGCAAGGCACCAGAAGTGGTTCCAAGGGAGCTGAGAATCTATTTATGCATTTTCACTGCAGGTCTCTCAGACCATAAACCAAAGCACTACTCCGTAAGGCACTATTTCAAAGAAGGAGACACCCCATGACCCACAAGGAGATGCAGTAAAATCGCCATACACCACAAACAGGCCTGTAGCTGGTAAATTATTCCTTTGCTTGATTTTGGAAAGTAACACAGCATGTGATTTACAAAAGCAATATTGTTTATCGCTGTAAACTCAAAGCCCATATTTGCTTATATTGGGTCTAACATTAGGAGCGAGTAACAACAGTTGAAACAGGCAGAAGTTATAAAGATAGGTATATGGGTGGCAATATACAACAAGCATTGGCCGCGCGGCTGTAAAAGTAACGCGGCCGTGAAAATACTGGCTCACTGAGAACAGCAAAGCGGCCGCGAAAGCGATTGCAATCGCGATCAAGCGCAGCAAGCGATGCGCTTAATGAGCATGACAAGGAAAGCCATGTGGCGCCTCTACTCGTAAGCGCGCGCCCGCACACATGCACGTCAGATGTAGGCCGGCCATGGTAGCATCTGAAGCCCTTACTAAAAGTCTCGCTAGAACAGCACATGCGCTGGGTCAGGCGAGACCTAAAAAATGGTACCTTTAGGCACTGGATTGCTGCATCTTCTGGTATCAATGGCGGCTGTACACCCTCACCAGAAGACCGTTTTCTAAACACCTATGTTAAACTATGTGTTAGTGAATGATAAATATATGTTTAAATGAATACAGACAATTCTCAACATACCTGAGGAACAGCACTACTTCCGAATATTCCTTTTAGGATTGCAAGACATCGTCCAACAATGACATCATCACTAATATTTTCCATGATCCCAGCTGCCTCTCCTGCTACCAATGCCAAAAGTATTGGAGCTGGTGAAAGAAAAAAAAAAGCCATGAAAGAGCGGCTAAATCAGTGAGAAGGATAAAAGTGACTTTATGGTAAATTGTTTACTCTTTGGCCTTATTCTTTTGACCATTATCAATGTGTGGGTCTTGTTGCCAGTGATTTGTGGTTCCAGTGTTCAGAAAAAAACAGAGGTAACAAGTGTATCTTTTTGTCTGAGAAGTCGGAGCATGCTGATAAAGCAAAAGTGCCCACAGGCTAAGAGTAACGGGGTCACTTAAAAGTGACTGTTAAGTCCTTCCTCTTTACTCTTGTTAAAGTTTTCTAGATTCCAAAGAATTGTGAATGAGAAAGGAAGGAGATTGCAGTAACTGGTGCCTAGGATAGTGGAAATTCTGGGCCAAAATAAGCATCGCCATGGGTAAACGCATGACGTAATTCAACAGGCACTATGTAGCCTTTGTAACCTCTTGCCAGTCTTGCGCAATTAAATACTGATCACTACCCTTAGTCCTAGATATATTGAGTAGAATAGCTAAGTGCACCTGTGCAGTATCTCTTTGGTTGAGGAAGCATTGTGATGTGGAAATATTATGTTTGTGTACATTTATAAATAATACAATACAATTACCAAGAGATTATCTAGTTTCACAGTGCAGGGAAGGGGCAAGAGAGGAAAGAAGAAAAGAAAAAAGGGTAACGGGGAGAGAAAGAAATTTGTAATATCTTGAAACAGAGAAGAATATTTTTTAGAGTGGAGGACCATTTAAATGGAATAGTCAAACAAGTTATTTACCTTCTGTAATGCCTTAACTGGTAGAGACTATCTAACTGCAGATTCCTCATCTTAGATTAATCACCAGGCGTCAGACTGAATCCGGATATTTTTTGTGAGCAGCAGCCTGCACGACAGTAGGTGGTGTTGTTCGCCTCCGTGTGGCGTCTTCAGAAGTGACATGCGCGGTGCCTCTATAGGGACCACCCCAGCATGCTGACATCAGTTTCTTTTTGCGACATTCCACGCCAGAAGCATGGAGCCACGAAGAACACTTAAAACTGCTGCTTTAAGCTAGGGCCCTTAAAAGGGAAGCACCCCTTCACTCTGAAATCCATTCGCAGAGCAGGGAGGATGGATGCGTTGGCAAAAAATCAGCAGCTAGATCGAGTTTCTACAAGATAAAGAGTTACTGAGCATAAGTAACTTGTTCATCTGAAAGAGACTTCTAGCTGTAGATTCCTAATCTTAGAATAGACACTGAAGCAATAACTCACTGGAGGTGAGGTTGTGACACAGATTAGACTAGAAAGTTCTGTAGGACTCGATGGTAAAAATTACCATCTCGTAAGACCTGGCTGTCCATGCAGTAGGTTTTGTAAATGTGTACAGGAAAGCCGACGTTGCTGCCAGACAGATATGCTGGACAGGAACTCTGCAAGATAAAGTTGTGATTGCAGCCTTGGCTCTGGTGGAACGAGCTTGCAAACCCTCAGAAGTTTGATTTTTGGCCAACATATAGCAGATTCTAATGCAGAGCATTATCCATCATGAGATGGTAAGTTTCTGGGCTGCTTTTTCTTTTTTAGCTACAGCATACCCAACAAAGACTTCATCAACCACCCAGAACTTTGTGTGGTCAAGGTAGAACGACAGCACTCTTTTTGGGTCCAGCCAACGGAGTCTCTCCTCCTCTTAGGAGAGGGGAGGCACAGCATAAAAGGTAGGTAGGGTGATGGACTGGCCTACATGAAAGGGAGTTACCAACTTCAGTAGGAAGGATGCCCTAGTGCAAAGCGCCAGTTTGCCTGGGCAGAGGGTAAGGTACGGAGGTTGAGATGACAGAGCTTGTAGCTCATGGGCACTTCCAGTAGATGTAATTTCCACTAGGAAGACTAAGTTGAGGTCCCACTGTGGCACAATGAACAGAACTGGCGGAACACATGTTGACGACCTTTGAGAAACCTATTTACAATAGGGGATTTGAACAGGGATGGCTGATGGGACACCACAGACATGCTGATATGGCAGACAGATAACATTTCAATGTGCCCAAAGCAGAGCCCTGCTGGGATAGGGTCAGAATAAACAAAAGAACCTGTGCAGATAGAGGATCAATATGTTTATCTGTACAATGCGCCACAAACTTGCTCCAACAGCAGGCATATACCATCTTGGTGGAGGGACGCCTGTGGCTGCCAAAATAACACTGCAGACATCAGGGTGGAGGTGGTGGTGATGGTGGGGTGGTTGAAAACTGCCAATTGTCGCTACTTAAATTACATTCATGAAGACGAAGCGTCTTCAGGTTTGGGAGCAGAATCTTGCCCTAGATCGGTAACAGCGATTTTAGTGACCACTTCTCACAAGAGTTGAATCTTCTAACAGGAGCCTGTCAAATCCCAAAAAACAGCAACTCCATCTTGCTGGAGGAATTGTCCAACCTAAGAAGAATAAGGTGCAACTCCAATAATATAGACACAATAGCAGCTGAAGACCAAAGTCTATACAACCAAGGGCAAGCCAACTCAACCCATCCAATAGAAAGCTGGCAAATATTTGTCAAAACTTTAGGAGACAAATACTCACAGTGCAACGGCCAGAAACAAGGGAAATCGGCAACCGCTCCAAATTATGTACAAAACAGTCCTGTCTCTCAAAAACTAAAACTAACTATAAATCAAACTTTTAAGCAACTACGCAAATCCCCAAACGATCCGAAATTGCAAGGTACACTCCGCGAGCTAAGGGCCTCACTAAAACGAAGGAGATGGGAGAAGAAAAGAGCAAAAGACGATGAACTTTGGGCGCAACTTAAGTTCGATTCAAACCAGAAAAACAGTGCTAAATTCTGGCAAACGGTCAACAGATTGCTGCATCCCAATCGCCAAGACATCACTTACAACATCACAAAGTCACCTGGGTAGACTACTTATCTAAACATTTCAACGACCAAGTCCCAGAAACATCCATTCCGAAGGCCTCCCGAGCCACGCTGTCACAAAAAACGCTTTTAGGAAGGGAAGAAACCAAAAGCCCCAATATGACGTGGGTACAGAACCATCGAACCGACCACAGCCTGAGTTAGCTTCTACATTAAGCCATAACTGCCCAATACATCTAGAAGATGTGCAAAAAACAACCCTGAACGAAGATATACGTAAACAAATCTTTAGAGGCAAACGAGCAGGTGCACTGGGAACGAATGGCATACCTCCGTTGCTATACAAACAGGACTTTGACTTCTGGAGCTATACCCTAGTCCCAGTAATAAGGCACGCCATAAGAACAACAGGAGTTCCAGAGTCATGGCTAGGCTCTATCATCAGTCCCATTTTCAAGCAAGGGGCGCGATCCGAGCCAAACAACTATCGCCTAATAGCCTTGATTGACACTGAGGCCAAATACTACGCAGGTATTTTACTTAAAGATCTGGTCGCCTGGTCCACAAAAGATAGCATTATGCCAACGACCCAAACGGGTTTTCGTCAAGGACCCGTTAACATTATGGCCTTAACCCTGCTCATGAATGCAATGAAGCAAGGCAAACAACCCTTGTATCTTTGCTTCATTGACTATTCAGAAGCCTTTGACCACGTAGACCAATCTAAACTCTGGTCAAAGCTGAAAGAATGGGGGATAATCCTCCTAGACCAACTTGTACAGCTGCACACCGACACATGGGTCAGATTTAAACTAGGCGCTGGAAGGCGTATCTCGAAAAAAAATTACCACAAGAAAGGGCTTAAAGCAAGGATCCGTCCTTGCCCCTATACTCTTTAGCCTCCTCCTGGCGGACTTGCCGGAAGAACTGGATGCCTGCTCCTCACACTCCTCGAAGCTAGGCACCACAGTACTGACAAACTTACTTTATGCCGACGACCTGGTGCTGATTAGCAGAACACAGATAGGACTTCAGCACCTTTTAGATGCCACCCATAATTTCTCTCATCGGAACGCATTAAAAATACATTTTACAAAATTGAAAGTTATGAGTGTAAACCACCATAAGAAGTCAAATCCCAGCCGGTTACATGGAAGGCAAACGCATGGACCAAGTAACTTCCTACAAGCATTTAGGCGTACTTTTAGATGAAAACAATTCTTTTAAACCACAGCTTGAAGCCCCTGAAGAAACTGCTGCCGGATTTAACTTTAGACCCCCTTTTAAAAGTCCTACGAGCAAAACTACAGCCAGTCATCACCTACGGGAGTGAATCCATGACAGGATGAGATGCTGCCACTCTTGACAGCATAATCTTTACCTCCTATCAGGCGATATTCCAGCTCCCAAAATACGTCTCGCAGGCTCAAATAAGGCTGGAATTCGGAATCCAGAAACAGGAAATAGAAAGGCAGGGAGCTTTCTTAAAGAGTTGGCACAAAATTATAGCTGGGGAGTCCTTGAACAATCACCTTTGGCTAGAGCTGTCCCGCACAGGAAAATTGCCAGCTAAAGTCTACCTTCAGAACTCCCTGCAGTCCCTCGGTCTGGCAGACGCTTGGAATGCTTCAATAAGCCGTCCGGTCTTCAAAAAAATAGTAACAAAATCTACTAAGATCATATTAGCTATTGAGGACAAGAAATCGATATCCAAGAGAGCTCATGGCTGGATCGTGCTTAATAACTATGAAGTTCTAAAACCTCAGCCCTACCTCAAGGTTGGAACTAAGCTGGCGACCAATGAAACATTTTTAAGTCTATGGGTGGGAGTCGGCCCGATCAACCCGTTTATGCCACCGTGGGAAAGAAGAGGGGCCGTTCACTCTTGCCGTTTGTGTGCGAATGACTCTGAGACTTTGATTCATATTATATGCATATGCAAGAAGCTAGATGACATACGGAAAAGTCTGTTAAAACCACTATTTAACTTGCATGGTTTAAGGCCCTGCAGGCAGGCAGTGATGCTGTGTTTTAATCCCTCCCTAGTGCAGCTAAACTGTCGCCTAACAAAATTCTTTGATCTGATAACACAGAGACAGAAAAACTCTTGATCTTCAAAGTAGAGAGATACTAAAGACTACAGTAGAAACTGAACTGGACCACTCTATCGGCTTCCAATTCATACAGCTTAATTAATAACTTCAAACAGGCCTGCAAACCTGAGCCGTCAGTGCTAGCACAATAGGACTAATTTAATGTCTCTATATTCTAAAACAAAGGTTTTTTATCTTGTATCTATTTTTTTAACAGTTTTATCTAACGCTATTCTTTTTTATATCAGCCTGTAATGTTATGAATGTAACGGTTTTAATCAATCATGCATAATATTTTTATTTTTTTTATTTTAGAAGTTTTCTATAGCGCTGGCCAGACCCGAGGGTAACGGAGCGCTTTACAGAGGAAGAGGAAAAGACAGGAATAAAACAATTCAACAAAATAGAGTCATACAAGTGTCAGGATTAAAATAGTCTGGCGCCTGGTAGGCGACTTTGAGGTGGCGATGTAGAGGTAGTAGAGTTTCAGGATGTGCTTGAGTTCAGGAATGCACGGTTGAGGTACAGTATTTTTAGTCGAGCCTTACATTCTGGAAAGGAAGGGGTAGTTCTGATGTCCACAGGGATGCAGTTCCAGATTTTTGGAGCGTTGCCTGCAAAAGAGCGGGCTGCAGTTTTTTGTTTCCGAGTTTTCAATGGGATGAGTAGTAAGGAGATTGAGCTTCTGAGACTTCTGGATTGACCAGCTTTCTTGAGTTTAGAGGCTACGCATTCTGGTTTCCCTGTGTGTAAGGCTTTGTGTGTAAGGCAGGCTGTTTTGAAGCTAGCTAGCATTTCCACTGGTAGCCATTTTAGATCTCTGAGCGCGGGTCGAATTTCTTTGCACCGGAGACCATTCTGGCAGCTGCATTGAGGGTAGCTTTGAGTGGTGCTAGGTGAGATAGAGCTGTTCCAGATAGGGCTGCAATCCCATAGTCGAGTCTGAACAGCACCAGTGATTGGGTGGCTTGTTTGAGATCTTACTATGGCATGTGCGGTTTGATTTTGTTGAGGAGTTTCAGATTGAGGAAGGCGCTCTTAGCGGAGTTCTTGATGTGGTTCGTCATTGATAGTTTGTGGTCGAGGGTGATTCCCAGTGATTTTACCGAGTTAGTTAGGGTGAGGTTTCCGTTGAGGGCATCAATGGCTTTTACCCATTCAATGATTTGCGGGTTGTCCTCCTTGTTAGAGAGGAGGAGGATCTCGGTTTTTCCTTGATTGAGTTTAAGGTGGCTCGTCGCTAGCCAGTCTTGGACTTCTTTGAGAGTGTTGTTGAGCCTCAGAATGTCCTTATAGGAGGAGGTTTCAATGTAGATCTGCGTGTCGTCTGCATAGAGGTGGAAAGGGATGTTGGCTTTTTTCAGTATGGTGGTGAGGGGTACCATATATATGTTGAAAACTTGTGGAGAGAGAACAGATCCTTGTGGTACACCTCTGGTCACGGGGAGAGGGTCGGATGTGAAGGATTTGATTTTAACTCTTTGGAAGCGATTCTGAAAGAAGGAGGAGAACCATTGATGGACCACATCGTCCGCACCTACTCGTTCTTTGAGGGCCTTGATGAGCAGCTTGTGGTCTACCGTGTCAAAGGCCGGTGACAGGTCTAGGAGGATGAGTAGGCAACAGTGATATGAGTCAAGTGAGTTGCGGATGTCATCCACTATGTTCAGGATTGCGGTTTCAGTGCTATAGCCTTTTCTGAAGCCTGATTGGTTATGGTCTAGAAGATTGATGTTGTCTATCTGGTTGTTTAGTTGACGTAGCACACATTTTTCTAGGATTTGGGCTAGGAAGGGCAGACTGGTCTAAAGTTGTTCAGGTTGTTCGTGTCTAGGCCTGTTTTTAAGGAGCTGTTGATGATTTCGCACCAGAGTGGAGCAAGGGTGAACTTCAGGTCTTTGGCCATTTGGGAGGGAATTGGATCAAGGTTGTGTGATGAGGGTTTGGAGGATGAGATTAGATTGAGGATCTCGGCTTCGTGGATGTGGTCGAAGGAGTACCAAGCGGATGTGGCAGGATCCCTAGAGGTGGTTTCGGTTGTTAGTAGGTCGAAATTGCCATGCGGATGGATGTTAAGGTCGAGAGATAGTTCGATCTCGGCGATTTTATCGTTAAAGAAGGTGGCGAAGTTGTCACATAGGGTTTTGGAGGGTTGGGGATGGATAGTAGATGGTTTGGATGTTTGTTTTTTGATGATATCAAAGATTTCTCCTGGTCTGTTCTTAGCTTTGTCTAGTTCCTTCAAAAGAAGTTTGTTTTTTCGTTATTGATGTGCTTCTTGTAATTTCTTTTTACTGCTCTGAGTTCCTCGCAGCGGCTGGAGGAGGGGTTCTTTCTCCATTGCCGTTCTGTGGCTCTGAGATGTCTTCTTTCTTCGTTGATGTCCTTGTTAAACCAGGTTCTAGATGGGATGTTCCTAGGTATTTTTTGTCTTCGTGGAGCCAATTGATCTAGGATGGCAGATGTGGTAGTGTTGTAGTGTGAGGTGAGTTCAGTAGTGGAGAGGTCTTCCGAGGAGAATGGTAGGGAGGAGGCTATTCTTTCTTCTAGTACGGCTGTGTTGATCTGGGAAAGGTTCCTGGACCATGTGGGGGGGATTGCGATGGGTGGTTGGCGCAGGATCCCTTGCGTGGGGTGGAATAGGATTAGGTGATGGTCTGACCAATCTACCGGTAGGATGTGGTCTATATAGATTGTATCATGTTGGGCAATGACGGCGTCCAGGATTGCCCCTTTGTTGTGGGTCTCTTTTGAGAAGTGTTGGGTAAGGTTGTTGGGTAAGAATTAGTACTGGCAGAAAGGTGTGAAGGATGCCTGACCTCCACTGAAGATGAAAATCAACTCTGAGTGAGAGACGCCTTGGAAATTTCCGCACCCTGCTCTGTTTGTTGCAATACCATATGGGGGCTGTTTTTTCCGCAAACACCTGTACCAGTGTTCCACTGATTGAAAGTAGAAGGGCCTTCAATGCAAGCCGGATCACTCAGAGATCCAACAGGTTGATGTGAGGCTCTGTTTTCCATCTATTTGAGATGGCCGCTCCATCCCAAGAGTGACGCATTCATCACTACAGTCAACTCTGGCCTGGGAAGGGAGAGGGTCTGTCACTGTCCCAATCGAGGTTTGTAAGCCACCACAGCAGGTCTTGTTCAGTCCCCACAGCGATCTGGACCATGTAGGGGAGATTCCCCTGATGTTGTGCCCACTGGAACTTCAGGTCTCACTGTAGCGCCCTCATATGCCAAAGGGTATGTGTCACAAGAAGGATGCAGGCGGCTATGAGCCCCAGCAGCCTCTTAGTCAATCTCACCGAAACCCAGTACAGAGGCTGAAACATCAGTATCATAGAATGAATATCCTGCACTCGCCATTTGGGAGAATTAGCCCAAAACTGCACCGTATCAAGGCTAGCTCCGGCGAAAGTGTCAGAGCAGAAGTCAGATGTGACTTTGGCACATTGATAGTGAACCACAGCGAGTAAAGGAGGTCTTACGTAGTCTAGATGTGGGAGACAACTGCCTGTGCCCAACCTCTCTTCAATAGCCAGTCATCGACATAGGGGGAAGACTGGCATCCCTTATCTTCAAAGATGAGCTGCAACCACTGCAATCACCTTGGCGTACATCCTAGGGGCTCTGTAAGACCACCAGGGAGCACATAAAACTGAAGGTGCTCGAGGGCCAGCGAGAACAGCAGATAATGTCCGTAGAAAGACAGGACAGGAATAGTATGGATCCTGCAAGTTCAACGCTACCATTCAATCACTTGGCCAAGGGCAGAAGAACATGAGCAAGCGTAAGCATTTTGAATTTCTCCTTTTTCAGAAAGAAATTGAGGACATGCAGTGCTACGATAGGACAAAGGACTCTGTCCTTTTTGTGCACCAGAAACTAGTGGGAATAACAACCACGACCTACTTCTGGCGTTGGTACCCTCGCTATGACTTCCTTGGCCAAGAGAACTGCTACTTCCTGGAGGACTGAGGAGAGATGGTCCTCCATCAGCCTGCCGCAAATGGGTGGCATGAGTGGAGGGGTAGACACAAAGGTGAGGTAGTAGCCCTTTTGAACTATCTGGAGAACCCAGTGCTCTGATGTTATCGGCCTCCAATGGTCCAGGTAATTGTGTATCCTGCCTCCCACTGGTTGCCCATAATGGTCAGTGGGCAAACTAAAGAAGCCTGGAGGCTGCAGCTACCAGCAAGGTCAAAGTGACTCACCATGAGCAGTCAGACTAGGCCCTGAGCGAGCAGGAGAGTCCACTGGAGCCGAGCCAAGAAGACCCTCAAGATGACCCAAGGGGCAAAGGCACAGGGGTCGCAACAGGACCTCGAGCAGCTCACCAAAGGATGCAGGCACATGGTGCAAAGTATGAGGTGCAGGGTGCTTGAGGGTGGAAATTCTTGGAGCCCGAAGTCTCTGGTAAAGAGAGTCAATAAGTCTTGGTAATGGCAAGTCGACGCGATTGGATTGCTATTGAGCGTGGAGTGTGGGTAAAGCGTCCTGAGGCGGAAAGCCGGGACTTTTAAACCAAGCTATTTTGCACGTTCTACTAGAGCTTTTTAAACATTGTCTAAATCGTTTTTATTGTAGCTAAATTGTTTGCTGATTTTAATAGTTGAACAAATCTGAGTGCCCAAATTAGCGTTTGTTACTTACTGCCTGTCACCATGATGTGCCCCTGATCATCCCCATTGCAGCCGAGTAAGCGCTGCCGGGGTCCCCGCCATCTTGGGTGAGGGCAGGAGCAGGGCGAGCAGGCGAGTGCTCAGCCCCTCCCACCCTCCCGCCCCTCGCCATTACAAAAAGACCCATCACGCATTCCCTCATTGATTGCTATTGAGGGTGGAGTGTGGGTAAAGCGCCCCGAGGCGGAAAGCCGGGACTTTTAAACCAAGCTATTTTGCACGTTCTACTAGCGCTTTTTAAACATTGTATAAATCGGTTTTATTGTAGCTAAATTGTTTGCTGATTTTAATAGTTGAACAAATCTGAGTGCCCAAATTAGCGTTTGTTACTTACTGCCTGTCACCATGATGTGCCCCTGATCATCCCCATTGCAGCCGAGTAAGCGCTGCCGGGGTCCCCGCCATCTTGGGTGAGGGCAGGAGCAGGGCGAGCAGGCGAGTGCTCAGCCCCTCCCAACCTCCCGCCCCTCGCCATTACAAAAGACCCATCACGCATTCCCTCATTGATTGCTATTGAGGGTGGAGTGTGGGTAAAGCGTCCTAAGGCGGAAAGCCGGGACTTTTAAACAAAGCTATTTTACACGTGCTACTAGCGCTTTTTAAACATTGTCTAAATCGTTTTTATTGTAGCTAAATTGTTTGCTGATTTTAATAGTTGAACAAATCTGAGTGCCCAAATTTGCGTTTGTTACTTACTGCCTGTCACCATGATGTGCCCCTGATCATCCCCATTGCAGCCGAGTTAGCGCTGCCGGGGTCCCCGCCATCTTGGGTGAGGGCAGGAGCAGGGCGAGCAGACGAGTGCTCAGACCCTCCCACCCTCCCGCCCCTCGCCATTACAAAAGACCCATCACGCATTCCCTCTTTGATTGCTATTGAGCGTGGAGTGTGGGTAAAGCGTCCTGAGGCGGAAAGCCGGGACTTTTAAACCAAGCTATTTTGCACATTCTACTAGCGCTTTTTAAACATTGTCTAAATCGGTTTTATTGTAGCTAAATTGTTTGCTGATTTTAATAGTTGAACAAATCTGAGTGCCCAAATTAGCGTTTGTTACTTACTGCCTGTCACCATGATGTGCCCCTGATCATCCCCATTGCAGCCGAGTAAGCGCTGCCGGGGTCCCCGCCATCTTGGGTGAGGGCAGGAGCAGGGCGAGCAGGCGAGTGCTCAGCCCCTCCCACCCTCCCGCCCCTCGACATTACAAAATGGAGCCACCACGCCGGAAGCGCAGCGGACGGGCGCAGCGGACGCGCCTAAGGCAAGCACGTCTGCGCCCGTCCGCGACAGGCCGGGACCCGGGGCCATAATCCCTGTCCCACCCTCCAGCCATCCACGGCCATTGAGCAAACGCTCCATCACTTACTCAGGGAACGAGCTAAGAAAACTAAACACCGCTGACTCTCAGAACCAAGCATCATGTGCACAACTGGAACCCTTAAGCACCTTGGGACCAGTTAGCTGTCGGAACTGCCACTGGCTGAGCAACCCCTGGCACTGCCCCACCAACCTCACTACCCTCGAAGTAACTCTAAAATGTATCTATCTTAACGTAAGGTCCCTCCCCAAACATGCAATTGAAGTATGGGACATTCTAGAAAATGATCAACCAGACCTAGCCTTTATCAAGGAGACTTGGCTAGATAACCACAATAACCCGGATATTGCCACGGCCCTCCCAGACAACTACAAAATTCTCAACCTGAATAGGAAGAAAAATAAGGAAGGGGGGGTA
Organism: Lissotriton vulgaris; assembly: GCF_964263255.1. Classification (NCBI taxonomy): domain Eukaryota; kingdom Metazoa; phylum Chordata; class Amphibia; order Caudata; family Salamandridae; genus Lissotriton; species Lissotriton vulgaris. Next base: position 1,701,488,357 of record NC_141687.1, read on the forward strand.
GCACTGCTGTTTAAAGACTCATTTACTTGTAGACAAGAAGCGATCACTCAGGTCAGTACCCACGAAGTTATGGCATTTTCCTTATCCACTAACACCACCATCCTATTTGGTGGAGCCGTCATTTACAACCCCCCGGGCTGCACCTCTGAATTCAACACTCATCTCTTGGCACAAGTTATGCCAATCTGCCTTCAGAACAAAAATATATTACTCCTAGGGGACTTTAATATCCACTACGATGACAGTAATACCCCCCTCACTAAACAACTAACTGAAAATATGGAGATACTGCAGCTGTCTCAGAGAATTAATCAACCAACCCATCGGGCCGGACATACCCTCGACCTGATTTTCTCCAATATTAACCCTATCTCCATCTCAGGGATAAGACCATTACCGTGGACAGACCACTCTTTGGTTGAATTTGATATTCACTTACCGGCTAAAAACACTAGGCCCTACTATCAGATAGCAACCCACAAAAGAAGTTATGCTAACTTCAAGGTTGAAACTTTCAAGAAACACTTTGTACATCTCCCTACAGGAGAAATAAGTGTTGATGAAGCAACAGATAGACTTCAGGACCACATCGCAATGGCTCTTGAGCACTGCACTCGACAGTGTCGGAATCCTAAACCCAGGCGCACCATGTCAGAAAAGTGGTACGGCCAGGAACTGAAATCACTAAAAAGTAAATACATCATGCTCGAACACAAAAGGAGGTTAACAAGATCCCAAGAAACTAGGTCAATCTACAAAAAAGAACTGTCGCAATATACTAAAGCCATTAGGAAGGCAAAAAAGGACTACTTTTCTCATAGAATTCTAGAGAATAAAGACTCCTCTAAAGAGCTCTTTAAAATAGTTAAAGAGCTATGTAGCCCGCCCAGTTTATCATCTAATCTGATTCCCTCGCAAATCAGTTGCGACAAAATGAACAACTTTTTTTGTGAAAAGATAGACAAGATCTATTCTTCCTTCCCCAACCCCGAGGCGGGCTCCCCGGTGGACGACGAGCCACCCACCTCCCAAGCCCACTGTACTAGCTTCGGCCCATTCTCTGAAGAGGAAGTGGGCAAAGCAATGCTCGAAATTAAATCCTGCTCCCCCTTGGACCCTTGCCCCCATCATATTTTCCGACAACTCATTCCTTTAATTTGCCCTGCAGTAACCCAAGTGCTGAATCACTCGCTAGAAGCGGCAGAATTTCCATCCAGCTGGAAGAACGCCACAGTCACCCCCCTTCTAAAAAAAGCAGGCCTAGATATCAACAACCCGGCCAACTATAGACCCATTTCCCAACTTCCATACTTGTCGAAAGTCCTAGAGAAACTGGTCAACAGGCAACTGGTCAGTTTTCTCGAAACAAATAACCTACTGGACATCACACAAACAGGTTTTAGGGCCAACAACAGCACGGAAACAACTCTCCTGGCCGTGCTTGACAACATCAGAATGCATGTGGACCAGGGGAAAACAGTTGCCCTAATCCTGTTGGACCTCTCGGCGGTATTCGACACCGTCCCACACAATCTGCTCCTGGAGACCTTAGCATCTAGGGGCATTAGGGACAGAGCACTTGGATGGCTGCGGTCTTTCCTATCGGAAAGATCACAATCGGTGCACCTGGGCAAGTTCTCATCCCCTCGCCGGATCATCAAATACGGGGTCCCGCAGGGGGCCTCGCTAAGCCCTACTCGGTTTAACGTTTTCGTGTCCTCCCTGGCTGGAATTGGTAGAAAATGGGGTGTTGAAATCTGTTCCTATGCTGATGACACCCAACTCACTGTAATCTTGGACGAGAAGAATAACCCCAAGGACCGGCTTCTAAACTGTCTCACTGATTTGGCTGAATGGATGCACAAGCACTACCTTAAGCTAAATGAAGACAAATCAGAGATACTGCTGTTCGGAGGCCACACAACTGTGGAACGACACCTGGTGGCCTGAAGCCCTGGGTATCCCTCCTGCCCCGACACCAACAGCATGGAATCTTGGAATAACTATTGACACCTCCCTCTCCATGAAAACTCATGTAGCCGCTATATGCGGTAAAGGCTTTGCAACTCTGAAAATGCTTAAAAGAGTCTTTCCATGGATTCCAATAGAGTGCAGAAGGATCCTAGTTCAGTCTCTCTTGATGAGCAGGCTGGACTATGGAAACTCCCTGTTCGTAGGCATGGCGGAGTACCTATTCACCAAACTCCAAATGGTGCAGAACGCAGCAGCCAAGGCTATCTGCATGAAAAGAAAATTCGACTCGGCCACAAATTGTCTGCGTGATCTACACTGGTTGCCAATGAAGCAAAGAGCAACTTTTAAAATGTTGTGTATCACTCATAGAGCACTGCACAAGACAGGCCCTCTCATCCTTAGAAACAGGATTCAGTTCTACACTCCCACCAGAAACCTCCGCTCACAAATCTCGGCGCAAGCCAGCATCCCCCGGGTAAAGAGAGCCAGGATGGGTGAACAAGCCTTTTCCCACGTCGCTGCAAGGAAGTGGAACGAACTGCCTGTGGCCCTCCGACTCACAGAATGCCACCTGGCATTTAGGAAACAACTAAAAACCTTCCTTTTCCCCCACTCCGACTAAACCACTCAACTATGCCCACTGCACCGCACTTTAGCAATCTCAGTGCCGTGATATCCCTTTGGGATGATTGTTAGCGCTCTACAAGAAACCTAAATAAATAAAATAGATGCACAGTGGTACTGCTCCAGGGAAGTGACTTCTTCACTTTATGGGAGATTTCTTCGGGTGTCTTAGATGTCAACAGGCCTGAAGAGTACATGCATGAAGCACAAGCATAGACGACGCAGAAGACTGGCAGGACAATGAGATCAGGAGGAGTCTTCCCAGTTACAGTCTAGGTTCCGAAAGCGAAAACCAATGAAGTTCAAAGTGTGCAGACGGTTGAAGATGAAGTGGTTTCGGATCTGAATCTAGTCGCACGATTAATCTAGGGACCCACCTACAGGAAAGCACTTAAGTACCCTAAGGAAAGGGTTGGGAGGATACAGGGGTGTCTCCCAGAGGAGGTGCTGGACAGTGGGGAGGATACTCCCATGTCCTTTATCCAGTTTCGCGACAGAGCCAGAGCAAACTGCTTCCTGAACTGATTTTAACTGGAGTATGCAAGGAGGGCACCAAATGTGCATTTTAAAGCAGTCTATTGGTGCTAGCAAGTGCCCCCACCAACCCCACACCAAGTCCTGTTCTGAAACAGGAAACCTATTGTACTGCCTTCTCCTGCTCGAGCTTGACTCAGCAGCCGGAGGGTAGAATTGTGTCTCTGTTGAGCAGCTGCGATAGTTTGCTGTCCGGGTTTAGAAGACTGGTACCAGGAGCATGGAGGGCCTCCTGGAGGAGCTTCACAGTGTCTGGAATCACACCTCATCACCATTTACGGTTCCAACAAATTTGATACCAAACATGACAGGGACTCCAGCAGAAGTTTGCGGCGAGACAGAGGCGTCGTGTTCTGAAGGAGGGATCCCAGAAGAGCCGCACCCCGACAGTACCACATCCTCCAAGCCTGGATGTGAACCAGTAGGCGCCGGGGCCAGAGCCGCCGGCTGCGCCGCGGAGGGCCCCGCACAAGGCAAGGGATCCGCTGTCGCCCCAGGAGGGGAAGGAGGAGGAAATGCCAGCGAAGCCCGCAAAGCCACTGCATAAGTCTCCATCTGGACTCTCGACACTCCGTCACCGGGAAACGGTGGATAGGAGGTCGACACGTGGGGCCGCATCACCCGTGGAGAGTCCAAGCCCCCGTCAGGCCAAACACCAGCCCCCTGGGACAAACTGCGACACTTACTCACGGGGGAGCGACGCTCTCGTGTCATCGGAGAAGGGCGAGGACAAAGGCTGTATCTGAAGTCGTCTGCTGAGGCGGTTTGAGGAGAGGAAGCTGACCTTTTGAGGCGCGCTGAGAGTAGTTTCATGCGGCGCTCCCGCCACGACTTTGGCTTAAACTATAGGCACGCCTCACAGTCAGTGGTGCCGTGATCCTCCCCCAAACACCACATACAAATGAGGTGAGTGTCCGTCGCCGACATAAGACGCCCACACGACGTGCAATTCTTGAAGCCTGAAGGCATTCGCACACTGTTCCACCAAAAATTAGACAATGGGGAACAAAAAAAGGGGGCCCCAAACAGGCCCGTAACAGAGACCGGGCTAATGTTGCACGCGGAAAAGGAAAAAACTGACGTAGGCGTGCCGGGGTGTGGCTTATGTGACCTCGCTGACGTCACGCACGCGGACGACGCCTGGGCGGAGTTGTGTGGTGCCGCCCCGCCCCCGGCACGCAGGGATGCTGTGGCAAAAAGTTTCCGAAACCAGTCTCAAGCCTGGGGATAATCCTATGTGAAGCGATCTGGGGCTAGTAGTCTATCAGATGTTCTGTCCACAGGAGCCCCTGTCCATGACTTGGACCACGACCCAAGCAGGACGTTTGTAAGGGCTTCATTAAGGGGAAAAAGACGTTCTGAGGGTGGAAACTCCTGGCTAAAGCACCTCTGTCAGATGTTCATCTTGACTGCCACAGAGGAAATCTGAAGGCGCAGGACCTCGGCTACACTTCTCCCTATCAATGCAAATGAGGCTCCCTCCTCTGTAGCCATGGTAGGAGGAGAGACCAAGCTAGTATCTGGGCAAGTCTCCAGTCAATTGGCATCTGCCAAATCCTAATAACAGTCCATACTGCAGTCTAGGGGTGGGTATTTTCCTGGGTCCAATAGCCCCTTCTAATCTTCAGCACGTCCTAGCCCATAGGAAAAGTGCTCAAGGTTCGGGACTGGAGGGTCCTAGTCGGGCGGCTCCCCTGTGGCTACGTGCTGGAGTCCAGGATAGGAATGGGCCTGCGCTACTGGTGCCAGAAGAGTCTACAATGGGACCAGCATCAGGGAAGGTCGAGGGTAGCTCGAGAGGCACAGGTCCGGATCCATCGTGGATCCAAGGCCGCAGCTGGTGCAGAGGGAGGACCTGCCGGCAGGGAACCAGTAGAGGCTCTTCCGAAACCCATGGGCGCGAATGCGCTCTGGTGGGGTGGGCCGCCCAGTATTAGGTGCATGGCCTCATAAAACTCGAAGTTAGTTGGGTGTCGCACCGGCTTCCAGAAACTCAGTGAGGATTGGAGACGGCCAAATTGTAGGCTCATCTGGAGAACCAGGACACGCATGCGTGTCCTGGTTCTCCAGATGAGCCTACGATTTGGCCGTCTCCAATCAGATAACTTCGACGGATGGGGTGAAGTTGAAGACCTCCGAGTACTTTGATTTCTTCTTTTTGCGGGACTAACCAGAGTAGGATGACTTTGATTGCGATGAAGATCATTGGCTCCACAACCGTCCACTCAACCCTGAGTGAAACCATTGTGCATCACATGTCAAACGGAAAGGAGCTTGAAGGGTCAAACCCCTGAAAGCCTTGCAGTGCATGTAGAGACAACAAAAAAAAACGCAGGTCTTGGCACTGCAGTCGAGCTCAAGGCACGAGGCGCAGACAAGGGGGGGGGGTGTCTGTGGCAGATATTGGTCTGTTTTTATGCTTTTAAACACTACTGGGATTAAAACTAGCATTCCTGAGGGGAGGAGCCGCGCCAGCGACCAAGATGGCCGCTTGAGCATCGGCTCCGCCGGCCACCACATCCTGACTTGCCATCCGGCACAATATCCTGAGCCTCGTCCCTACCATCTGGTGGGGGAGCCGTTCCTGAGCCACTGGGTGAAATTCCGAATGATTTGGGCGCTCTGATGACTTGAATCTATCGTCTGGAACTTTTGGGGCCTATTGGGTGCACCACCGGGACCCAGCGTGTGGCACTGCCCGCTTTGGAGTTTAACAATAACGGCGAGAGGGACCGGAAGTGTGCGGCGCAAATCGTTCTGTGGAAGTCGCGTCCCACTCGAGTGGCTCTCGGACCCCCATCTCATGCCAATTGACTCCGCACATCTACACCACTACAGAACAACCTGTAGCTGTGCCGATTGCCCTTGCGACATAGGGGTTCATTCGGCCGGTGGAGTTGGTAGTCGCACAGAAACTAAAAATGGCAGCGAGGGGGGATCCCGAGAAGCTACCTCCAAAAACGCTGAGGAACACCAAACCGGTCCATTCCAATAGACTGGAAAAGTACAGTTTCTCCAAGGGGTCCCCAGTGGATGAGAAACGCACGCAAGTGAGTGGCCATGAGGAGGCCCCATTGAAAGACCTGATGGCGGCGATCACCGGGATTCAGTCATACCTTGGTAAGATGGATACCAAGCGGGACACTGTCCACATCGAGGTGGGCCTAATCCGAGCAGACCTGAATAAAACCTCGGAAAAAGTCAAATCACTTGAGATTAAAACATCGAGTCTGACGGACGATGTGTCGGACCTCCAACGAGAAGTTAGAGAGTTGAAGGAGTCTCGGACCCATTTTGCTCGCAAGCTGGACGAGTACGAAGGACGGGCGAGGCGCAACAACGTCCGTATCCTGAGCATACCTGAGAGTTCAGAGGGGCAGACCCTGGACCTATTTGTGGAAGACCTTACCCTGAACCATTTAAAACCCAAGGGTCTCAGCAACTTTTTCACTGTTGAGAGGGCCCACAAAGTACCTGGTGGCCGCCCGAAGACTGGGGCGCCCCCTCGCCCGATGATTGTCCGCATTTTGAACTTTCGGGACAGAGACACTATTCTGCAGACTGCGAGATCCTCTGGACCTCTGGCTTATGAAAACGCGTCTCTCCTCTTTTTCCCTGACTTCACCCAGGCTGTGCAGAAACAAAGGCAGGGTTTCATAAACATCAAAAGACTGCTGCGTGCCTCGGAACTCAAATACTCCATGTTGTTCCCTGCCCGCCTCCGGATAGAATGCGACGGTAAAGCCTGGTTCTTTGATCACCCAGACGCAGCATCGGACTGGTTGGACCGAATCCAGGGGCCTGATACCGAAGGCGACACCCCGATGGACAATGAGGAACAATAATCCTGTGTTGGTCGTTGGAGTTGGACAGGGTGGCAAGGGAGCTGGTTTGATGGGGGAGATCTCTTAATCCCCCCTGACTTTTAATATTCTGAGGGTTTTATTGGCACTGATGGGATTTCATATGCGGGTTGGGATGGGGTGAGCTCGTGGCCTGTTTTAAGGTCCTCCTCCGTTTTCTACGTTTAAATATTGTAGTTAGTTTTGGGGTGACAGGCACACTGCTGGTTGGGGATGTGCAAAAGTTGCATGCAGGGGTGCAGGGTGGGGGTTTGGGGGGCTGGGTATTGGGGATTTTTGTTAGTTGATTTGTGTTTTGTTTATGATCTATGCTCGCAATGGATGTCGCGTAATGCTTTAGGATTTTCCGGGGACGAATATGGCATCAGCTAGGCGGGGTTTGGGTGTGTCGGTCCTCAGCTGGAATGTGAATGGCCTGGGAGATCAGATCAAACGTGCAATGGTGGGACAGCTGATCAGGCGCCGGTTGCCAGATGTGGTCCTACTCCAAGAGACAGTACTGGCATTTTCAAACCGAGAGTTACAGCTCACTGTAACGCTGCCGACGAGCGTTTGGGATCCTTATTCCCCTGATGAAGGGATATAAATCCCGAAATGCATTGGGATATTGGTTTCCTTGAAATATATTTGCTGAAACAACCGAATTATTGAAATAATGGTACCACAGTCTATATGATGATAAATATATGACTTCCATGGATTAAAACTTAACTTTGATGAACTTGTTGCACCTACTGAACTTTATTACTGTTGAATAACTTTGAGGTTGTCACCTCACTTGGAGCACACAGGATTCAGGGTGGGAAGCCCCCACTCTCCCTTGCCACTTGTATACAATTTTCGCGTCTCTCTTCAGCCAAAGAGACGACCCCTGCGGCGCCCAGAAATAACTTACTGTGCTTCTAACGAATACTTTGCTTTGAACTATTTCAAAAACAGGGTGTGCCACACCACCTTTCATTTTTGCCTACTCCAAGAGACTCATCTCATGGGAAAGAGATGTATGGCGCTACACAGGGGTGGGTATAAATTGGTTGCCCACGCCGGTTTCACCTCAGGCTCCAGAGGGGTGGGGATATTGGTCAAGAATTACTTCCCGCTCACCATACAGGCTACCTGGTCTGATAACTGTGGCCGGTATATTGGGGTCTCTGGGCTGTGGGAGGGCAGAACAATTACGTTCCTTTCAGTTTATGTACCACCCACATTGCAGACAGACACTTTCCGTGACCTGAGTAGGATGTTCTTGTCGCTACCCATTGGCATCATGGTGATTGGGGGTGATTTTAATGCAGTCATGGATGGCGAATTAGATAGATACCCTTCCCGTGTGTTACCTCCCCCTAGTAGGTGGTTGTCGGAGTTTGTTACTGGTACGGGTATGGTGGATGGGTGGAGGCTTCGACATCCCGTAGACTTGGAATACACACCCACATCTGCGGCACACCACTCTTTCTCTAGAATTGACTATCTGCTATTGCCTGCGTCTCAGGCGGCATTTGTCCAGGAAGTGTGCCATCTGGCCAGGGGAGTGTCTGATCACTCTCCGATATGGTTGCAGTTGAAAATCGGACCGTACAATGTTGCTAGGGTTGCACCAATTAGTGCTTGGTGGTTGAGAGATCCCGCCACCAAAAAGGAGCTGGTACGTGTCACCGATAAATACTTTAGCGAGAACTCGGGGACAGTCGAATCCGACTGCTCTCTCTGGGAGGCCTACAAAACAGTTGTCAGGGGGGAGGCCCTCTCCCTAATCTCTGGGCAGAAGAAAAAGAGCCGGGCGGAAATTGACAGGGTAAAAGCGGAGCTATTGGCGACGGAAAAGGAGGTATCCACCACCGGGGACCCGGACGGTGAACCTCACCTTAGCTTCCTCCGGGTCGAGTTCAAACACCTATCGCGAGAGGGAGCAAGGGAACAACACGCTAACACACAAAGTAGAGTCTATGAACAAGGAGACAAGGCGGGGAAACTGATAGCGTGGTTGGAGAGGGGAGACTGGGGGTCTCGTCTGGTCCCGGAGCTGCAGATTGCGGGCTCGGGGATCATGGCAGATCCTCAGCACATGGCGGACGAGTTTGCCAGCTATTACGAGGAGGTTTATACCTCAGCGGGACTGCACACGGTGGAAGAGAATGCGGAGGTCATCCGGGATATCCGAACGCCCGCTCTATCGGCCGAGGATCGGGAGTTTATGGATTCCGATATAACAAATGACGAGGTCGCGATGGCCATCCGCGGGGTACGCTCCGGGAAAGCCTCGGGCCCGAATGGTATTCCTGTTGAACTTTATAAACTTCATGCTGACCGTTTTGCCCCTTTTATGAAGGCCATGTATCTTGAGAGCAGGGAAAATGGCATGCTTCCCTATGACCAGCGTATTGCCAACATCGTTGTTATATATAAGGATGGTAAGCCTCGTCTGGAATGTTCTTCCTATCGCCCAATCTCTCTCTTAAATGCGGAGCCTAAAATTCTGGCCAAACTACTCGCGAACCTGCTGGTGAAAATTATAACTGAACTGGTTCACCCGGATCAGTCCGGTTTTATGCCGCGCCGTAATACCGCCCTTCATCTTTGTAGACTCCATGGGGTAGTGGCAGGTTTGGCTCGCATCCATGAGCCAGCGGCGCTTTTGTCGTTGGACGCTACTATGGCGTTCGACAGAGTGGAATGGCAATATTTATTTGCGGTGCTGGAGAAATTCGGGTTCGGCCCGGAATTCATACGATGGATCCGTCTCCTGTATTCTGCGCCAATGGCCCGGGTAGTGGTAAACAATCACAAGTTTCGTGATTTTCAGCTTGGAAGGGGCACCAGACAAGGATGTCCCCTCTCGCCACTTATTTGCTCTGGCACTGGAGCCGCTAGCGGCCTGGGTAAGATGGGATAGATCGATCAAAGGGTTACGCTGGACTTCGGAGTGGGAGGACAAAATCTCGCTATACGCCGACGATATCCTGATGTATCTGACCTCCCCCGACGGTCCCTCATTGTTTTCATGTATATCTTGGCGATATACGGTAGATATTCGGGGTTTGCCATTAATTGGAAGAAATCGGTCTTATTTGTGTTGAGCGACGACCCCCCCCAGAGTGCCAGAAACCTGCCTGGTAAGGGTGGAGCAGGTGGGCTTTCGCTATCTTGGTATTTACATCTCCCGGGACCCTAAACAGCGGTTCGATGCTAACCTGGTTCCCGCCTTGGCCAGACTCCGCCAGGATATCGCAAAATGGAAGGAACTGCCACTCTCCTTACTGGGTCGTGCGGTTCCGCGGTTCTTATACGCTTTACAGAACTTCTTTGATCCCGTGCCTTCCTCCTACTTCAATGAGATAGAATCACTACAGCGTTAGCTTCTCTGGGCGGGGAGGCCACGGATTGGGTTATCTAAATTGATGTTGCCCTGGTACGACGGTGGGATTGGACTACCCAGCATTAGGAAATACTACTGAGCTTCCCAACTGGCCCCCATTAATCACGCGATCTATGGCTCCCTGGCTGACCCCGGGTTCGCAATGGACCGAGCTCAGTTGCCGGGGGGCGAGTATACCCGGGTGTTGTATGCCAAGCGAGGTAGGTTCTCACTGATGGGTCCCGTGTCAGCTTCGGCACGGGCGTGGCATGATGCCAACCGTGCCCTCCAATGGGAGGGTAGGATAACTATGGCCACCCCACTATGGAACTCCGAAGCCCTGGGCAGCCTGTGGAAGTCGAAGGGTTTTGTTCGTTGGGACCTAATAGGTATCTCCCAGATTAGAGACATATGGGGCAAGAAGGGTATATTGACCTTTGAGGAATTGCAGGCCAAACACCATTTGAATGAGAGTGAGCGATTTCGATATCTGCAAATCAAACATGCCCTGGCGGCAGCTGTGCCTCGTGACGTGACGCCGTCGAAGGCCTCCCCACTGGAAGATAGACTCCTGGATGGGTATCTCCCCACCAGAGCGATCTCTCTGGTTTATAAAAAGTTGGTCAACCACACAGAAGATCCCCTGGTGAGAGTCTGTGAGCAATGGGTGGCAGGTGGTTTGATTTTGGATGATGAGAATTGGGTGGAAGCTGTATCATCCCCTCGAAAAGTGGCGATCTCCATGAGACTTCGGTTGGTGCAACTTAAGATTCTCCACCGGTCCTACACCACGGGCCCGGGGTTGTGCCGAATGGGGCTTGCCTCAAACGCAAACTGTCGACGGGGTTGTGGTATGTTAGGTACCTTCATGCACATTCTGTGGGAGTGCCCTGATATCCAGAAATACTGGACCAAGATTCATGGGAAAATGAGAGGTGTGGGGTGTACAGGTTGCATTGGAGGCACGCCGCTGTTTGCTGAATCTATGGAAGCTTTCCAACCTTTCGACTCATGGCAGGCTCTGGGTAACACTTGCCTGTATGATTGCCAAGCGCAACATTGCACAACTTTGGGGGGGGCGGTCGAGCACCCCGGGTTCGGAAATGGATGGATGACCTTGATTCGTGTATGTTTCGAGAGAGAGCTGTGTATGTGGCCAGAGGGAGACCCCGCAAATGGGGAAAGATATGGGATGCCTGGAATGTATACCGAGGAGATATTTGCACACCACCAGAGCCCGATTCTGTAAATGAGGACACTGAGGCACCTTGAACCCAACTGTGATACTCCTACATGATACTGTACCGTTGGAACGCTGATTTGCCGAAACTGTATTGCAGATGTCCGTTGCACGATGGTCTTGTTTGTTGTAATTGTCTATCATTTTCAATAAAAACTATTTAAAAAAACAGCATTCCTAGTAGACATCCCTGTCACACTGTAAGACAAGTTTAAAAAACCTTCAACAAGTAGGGCGTGGCTAAGCACCAGCCAAGGTGGCTGCCCGCTACTGGAGATCCGCAGGCACTAAACTGAATCCCCTGCCATCTGTACATCAATCTGCTCCTGTCTGCTGCTGTCAGGCACACAGGGCCAATCGGAGCAGCCTGGGATACTGCTGCGGCGTTACCACTCATCCGATGAGCTGCACAACAGTGTTCCTGATGGTGAGGCCTGTCTGACAAGCAACTCTGCTATCTGCTGGCCGAGTTGCTTGAGCCTTGTGGCAGGGGCTGCTGCTGCGTCTCTTCTTCCCAAAGAGGCCTGGCTGTGTGAGCCGTGGACGGACTGCCAAATCACGAGGCATTGACACTTGATGGAGATCTCCAGCGGTACCTGTGACTGGTGCAAAACAGGGGAGAGCCTGAACTGTGGTGGTCAAGCGATGCTTGAGACATGCAAAAAAAATTGAGCATCGCTGAGAGACGCACTACTTTCCTCAAACCAGAGCCCTGTGGTGAGGAGGTGGTGACGCATATTTGGCCCAGCAGTGCTTGACAATTACAGGAGGAAAAGGAGGCAGCAACTTAGGGCCTGGTGAAGCAGGCCTTCATCAATCCTAATGACCAAGCTCATTGCAAGTGGGCTTTCCCTTATTGCCCACGCCTATCTCCTCAACTCATCATCGGAGCCCCTGGAGCCTCTTACAACCTCAAGGGGAGGCCCTGTGAGTTGCTGTCATCTGACTGCCCAGACTCGTGCCTCTAGTGGGCAACCAAAGAGTGCATGTCCTGTCCCCGCCTGTTGAGCAGTGAGACTAGCGTTTGGGCCAGCAGGCAGACACCCCTCCTCCGCTGGGGGCAATCATGGTGGGTATCGAAGACCTCAAGGTCTCGCTGGAGCCCAAGTTGGATGCAGACTGTAGAGGTCACCCTCCTCTGAGCAGATTTTAGAAAGATTACTAAAAAAGTAACAGCAGCCGACGACCAAGAGACTAGACGGCCAAGTACAGTTTCTCAATCGAAAGGGCAACAGGGCCCCCGACGAAACGGGGTCCGCAACCGAAGGAAAATCCTTGCAAGGATGTTTAACTACTGTGATTAAGATGCGATCGTGCAGGCGGCCCAATCAATTGGTAACTTTGTGCACAAAAACACCACAATCAATTTCTTTGCAGACTTTACGCTACAAGTACAACTGCAAAGGTGCAGCTTTTTTTTTAGGTTAAAAAAGTGCTTAGAGCATAGTAACTCAAGTATATGATGCTTTACCCAGCCCAGGGTGATAAAGGAGGGCAAATCCTGGGACTTTACCTTGCGCATGGAAGCCTGGAAATGGCTGGAAGGATGGCGCACCCCAGGTCGACGGAACTAGCGGGAGAATCAAGGAGGACGCCATGTTGGCGAATCATACAATTGGAGCTCCGATCACCCCGACTCACAGCAGAGACATGAACTACCTGAAGAAATGTGAATATTCTCTTTGGGCAACTCCTGTGCCGCTTTTGTCTCTTTTCCTATGGTTGGCATCATTTAAAATATCAGAGGTGGAAAGATTAGGGGAGCTGAGCTCCTAATCAGGCAGCAGCAACAAGTGCCAGATTGGCCCTTCATGGGGCGATGAGTGAGCCCGAGGGATTTTATGGTAACAATTTGTATTGCTGAGGTATGGCAAGATTATGCTACATAAGGGGTGAAGTACCTAAGTTCTTTGTTTTGAATTGAAAGGCTGGTTGGGGCGGTGCTGACCAAGCCAACTGTTCTAAATGACATTGCAGGTTGGCAGGGACAGGAGCGTTTTTTTGTTCGGCACGGGAGTTTTGGGTTTATAGGACTGTCTTTTGTATCCACCTTTACTGAGGCACAGTGAAGCCAGTAGGTTGTAGGTGAAGGTATGGGGTACATTGGGATGGAGGGGCACCACAGAATACTTGGTGAGCACACAGGCCACCCCAGGCACACTCTCTTGATAGATGGAGGCACAAACATCACAGATCTTAAAGGTCTTGACATGGAACGCCAATGGCTTAGGTAGTAGGATGAAGCACAACATCGTACTTCAATACCTGCCCCCGAGTTGGTCTTCCTGCAGAAGACCCACCTGAGAGGTAACCAGGACAAAGCCCTGGACAAGTTTGGGTATTCCCTGGTGGCACATGTGGACTATACGACAAACTCAAGGAGAACGGGTATCCTAATTAAAAGAATCAGTGTCCTTTAGCCCTGCTTGCGCATAGTATAATGTGCTTGGTGGATAAGTGGCGCAATCAGGAAGTTGAGAGGGCCAAACACTTAACATCTGTTCTCTACACATACCGCCAAAGCTACAGACATTCCCTGACACTAGCACCTTACTTTTGGAGAGGCCACTAGGGATCCTAATATTAGGGGGTGACATGAATTCAGTTGCTGACCCTAGTGTGGACAGGGAGACAAGGCCAGTATTTCAGGGCAAGTCGGGTCCATTGTATGCCTTTATGGACTCGATGGGGCTGATAGACCTATCTAGTAAAGTTGGGTAGATGCACTGCTGGTTATAATGAAGTTATTCAAGTTAAATGTCATTTGGTCAAGTTTGGTGGTGCTCAATTAGGAGGCGTTGAGTGCCCCACGACGTCAGGAAAATTGCGAGATTAGTGAGACCAGACGGAGTCTGGTGTCATCCCTAATTGGCACACACTTTGGTTGTGTTGTCAGAAAAACACTTTCATTCAATGTTCGCTTAGATCATCATTTATTTGAGATTATTCATGATTTGCGTTGCATTTTGTATTATTTCGTTTCAAAGTTCATCAAATTGTTTTAAATTTCAAACATCAGGCAAATATCAAGGCGTGTCCAATGCATTTCGGGCACTAACATAATGTGCCCTTCATCAGGGAAATGACATTCCCAATAACCACGCCGAGCAGGTAGTTCTGGTGTGTACTAATGGCGAACGGTTTTTGAGAAAAGAGAGCATGCAAAATCTAGCGGTTGTGGAAAAAGCTAGCGTGGTTATTGGGAATGTCATTTCCCTGATGAAGGGCACATTATGTTAGTGCCCGAAATGCATTGGACACGCCTTGATATTTGCCTGATGTTTGAAATTTAAAACAATTTGATGAACTTTGAAACGAAATAATACAAAATGCAACGCAAATCATGAATAATCTCAAATAAATGATGATCTAAGCGAACATTGAATGAAAGTGTTTTTCTGACAACACAACCAAAGTGTGTGCCAATTAGGGATGACACCAGACTCCGTCTGGTCTCACTAATCTCGCTGATAGACATATGGCATGACCACAACCCCTTTACAATACTCATACTTAACAGCTGCTCATGGTAGCTCCGCCCGGCTAGACTATATTCTCACCCAACATCTGCATGCAGGTAAATTCAGAAAAGCAACCCACAGGATGCATGGAATCTCAGATCATTCATCGGTAGGAGTGACAAACTGTGGCCCTGCCAAGGTCTATAGGCCACCCCCCACCCCCGAATTGATCTGTGGCACTTAAATGAAAGGACACTTAAGGATAAGTTGAGGGAGAGGCCTTCAAAATGGACATCTGAGGTCATGTGCAGGCCCTAATAGGGGGGTGGACGAAAAAGCGTAAGCTGCAGTGTTAAGTGCTTGAGAGGGACATTGACTCCCTAGAGACCCTGCTCCTAGCAGGGGAGGAGAAGGGGGGTTAACTCACGCCTCCATCAAATACGTCTTAAGCAACACGAATTGAGGACACTGGCGAAAGATGCGCTGGCAACCCAACGCCGTCTGTATGATGTGGGAGACAGGGCTAATAAATTGCTGGCATGGATCGATGAGGGATCAGGGGAGAAATTGGGTCCTGGAAGTCGTGAATTGTGATGGAGCGGCCCAGATAACCAGTGCACAGAGTTTTGCCACGTATTACTGTAGAGTAGTTCCTATATTCCCAATAGGCTCTGCACATTGGACTAACATATACTATAGTTTAGACGTAGGACTGAGGTAGACTATGTCCCTATCGTATAAATTAAACTTAATTGGGAGTGCCAGCTAGCTCAGAGGTCACTAGAAACTTTCTCAAATAAACAAGAAGGGATTAGTTTCTGACAACCACATAAACATGACAACTTTGTTTCCCAAGAATAAGAAATCAGAGCTCCGGAAACAATAGATAGCTATTTTACTCAGTCAATCGTGCATGCTTCGTTTCACCAGAGGTGCTGAGAAAAGAGAGAGACTGGTGTTTTCAATAAAAGGTCTTCTTTCTTAAGCATACGAAATGTACTGCTACAATCGTAATACTGGTTATAAAGTACAGGGCATATAATACGAAAAGTATTATGAAGTAGTACTGTAAAAGCACGATATGGTTTCTAAGCCATAAATTGCCTAGAACATATAAAATACATGCAGTAATAAAATAATGACTAAAAGTACTCAACTGGTGCTTCTAAAGTACGCCTACCCCGATGTACCTAACCTAAGTCTAATACAAGGGAAGAAGTAAGTGAGGAGTAGCTTAAGTTTAGTATTTCTCTGCCAAGCATCTATCCAAGAATTCTCTAAGGGTCTAATCAGCTCCGTACCTTGGTTCAGAATGAAGGAGGTCTTGTATCTCTCGCTCATGACTATTTCCCAGCAACCCGCAAGGGTAGCCTGGAAACACTGGAGATGGATTTCTCGGCAGGAGAAAAGACAGCGTCTCTCAGTGTGTCAGCTGGAGGGTCGGCTTCCTTCGGCACTTGCTGCTGCAGGGCGTCGGGCAAGTAGTTAGTCGATCTGCTCCAAACCACTGTGTGTTTGTCTGGGCAAATGTAGGCATATTTATACTTTGAAGGTGCAGAGATTGATGTATGATTGGACTTAACGTCACTCAAAGACCCAGTTCTGTGAAAACTCCATGATTTCCTAGATAAATTAGTATCCAGGCGAGGGGAAGTCCGTAGCTGCTGAAGGCGGGTTTCTCTAAGAAATCGTTGTTGATTCTTGGAACTTAGTTGAAGTAGCCATGCCGTATTTGGGCTTTAGAGGCTCAGTCCAAGTATGGTAATGATTTCTATGTCTATATAAGGATCGGGTAATTTATACCTATATAAGGGCATGAATCAGGAAAATTACACTAGGGTCCTAGATTCATTTACAACATTACAAAGAGGCGTACGTCTCCACGACCATCATCTCCAAGGGGGACTGTGCTGACCATCTGAAAGACTTAATCCGCCTAACACTTACGGACGAGGGCAGGGGGACTTTAGAGGAGGACCTGACCATGGATAAAATAACAAGTGCAATGCGGGACCTTCAATTGGGAAAGCATTGGGGCCAAACGGCCTGCCGATGGAGTTCTATAAATGCATGGCAGACAAGGTAGCAGAACGTATGCTAGATATGTTCCACGCTGGAGAGGAGGGTCTACCTGAATACCATAGGAATGCGACCATCGTGTGATTCCCAAGAAGAACAAACCACCAACAGAGTGCAGGTCATATAGACCCATCTCTCTACTCAACTTGGAGGTAAAAGTACTTGCAAATGCCCTGGGGACCAGGTTGTGGTCAGTGATCACCACAATATTCCACCAAAACCAATTGGGATTCATGCTGCACAGGGGGAAGCTTCTTAAATCAGAGGTGTTCTATGGGGTGCTGCACACAACTAATGCACCCTGTTTTGAACTGGCTGTGCTTCTGTTCTTGGATGGTTCAACAATATTGAATGGAATTCTATTTTCCCAGCCCTTGGTCAGCTGGGATTTGGTCCCAAATTTTGTGGCTGGGTAAGGCTTTTGCATTAGGGCTCTCTAGCAAGAGTCTGCGTGAATACTGCACTGTCCAGGGTCTTTAGCCTGCAGAAGGGCAAGAAGCACAGGTGTGCGCTGTCCCCCTATGATATTTGCTTTAGTGATTGAACGCCTAGTGGCCTGGGTTCGCCAGGACCCCCTTATATGAGGAGCGAGTACCAGTGGGGAGTGAGAGGAAAAATGTTCCTTCTATGCCAATGACATATTACTGTATACCACTACTGTCCATAGACCGGATACTGCAAATCTTTCGAATTTTTGGGGACCGCTCTGGGTACCAAATTAACTGGGACAAGTCGCTGACATTACACTGGTAGGAAAGAGCCCAAAGCTTTCCTCGAGATGTGGAGCACCACTAGCACAAGGCAGGTTTAAAAAAGTGGGTATCTATGTCACCCAAGACCCTGAAGACTGCTTGTGTAAAAACCTACTCCCAAACCTGGACAGGCTCCATAGAGATGTGGAACATTCGCATGCCCTTCCTCTGTATCTGATGGGCAGGGCTGCCCTTCTTTAAGTGATGGCACTGCCACGTCTGCTATGCATTCTCCAAAATACACCTTACAGGGTCCTCCGGTCATCTTTCGGAACATCGACCAGGAGATGAAAACACTGCTATGATGAGGGATTGGCAGTCACCAACATTCTTATGTACTATTGGGCCACACAGTTAGTGGCAGTCAATGCCTGGGTGTTTGCAGACCAAACTGAGCCGGGATACAGAGTTGCCAGGGATGCTATGGGGAGCAGAGGCTCCGAGGCAGTTCTATATAGTTGCGTGAGCACCCTGCTTACCCACACCCAGACAGAAGTAGGAGTATGTTGAAAAGCGACGTAAAAGTTACTTACATTCTGTAATGTAATATCTGGTAGAGACTGAGTCTAGCCGCATATTCATTAATATTTTAATTCTTCCTGTGCGTCAGTCTGGATCCGGAAATATTTCGGCATTACCACTGCGCGCTAGGGGACGGCGTGGTACGGCTCCGCGATGAAGTTGACTTTGGTCATGATGTCAGTGGAGCCATATAAGTCCCCCCAGTCGTGCGAACGTCAGTTTCTTCTGTGAAACCTTCAGCGCCAGAACACGTAGCCACTATAGAAACTGGTTGCGGAAACAGTGTGCCAAAAAAAGATCACAAATCTTTGAAACATAAATAAAGAAGAAACAACATAAGGTATCTTAAAACCAGACAGGATTTTAAAGAAAAATCAACAAAGCACAGGGCTACATTTAACCCAGCACATTGGTGAATAACCATCCTGTAAAGGAAGAAATACAGACATTCTATAGACCATTCATCAATGGTAATGTAAAAGACATATATTAGTTATAGATTCCTTACCTTAGAATGACCCCCAGATGTCAGACTGGATCAGGAGAATGTGTTCTTAGTCAGGGTCGTGATCGCCGGGATGACGTCGTAGTATCTACTTAAACTCCGCCCCTGCACGTTGACGTCAGTTCTTTTACATGACATTCTACACCAGAAGTGCAAAGCCATGCAAGACCCTGACCACTGGGGCATAAAACTAGGGCCCTGAAAGGAAGTCCCTTACTCTAGAAGTCAGTTCGCAGAACGGGGAGGATGGGTGGGCGGTAAGGAATTTAAACCTTATATATGTCTCTTACAGATATATTGTTACCGAAGGTAAGTAACATCTGAAAGAGACTATTAGTTATAGATAAAGTACCTTAGAATAGATACCCCAGCAATACCAACCTCGGAGGTGGGTCGGCGAACTAAGATCAAACCAGAAAGCCCTGGAGGACGTAATGACCAAAGAAGCTGTCTCTCCAGATTTGGCTATCTAGGCAGTAATGTTTAGTGACCATGTGCAGTGATGCCCACCTGGCTGCCTAGCAGATATCACCGATGGGGACTCCATGTCCCAAAGCAGTAATGGCTGCCGTCGCTCTTGTGGAATGGGCGCGCAGTCCTACCGGAGGCTCTTTTTTCACCAAGGAGTGACAGATCTTAATGCAAAGGACAACTGTTGTGGAAAAGAAGGAATGTACCAAATGAAAAAGTAAGTAGAAAGGAAGATTACAACAACAACCCATTGAGAGACGGTCCGTTTTTGCATGGCCAAACCTTTCTTGGCTCTCAAATAGCCAACAACTAGTTGATCGTTCACCAGGAATTGTTTTATGCGATCCAGATAAAATGATAACGCATGTTTTGGATCCAGATGGTGGAGTCTATCCTCCTTGGAAGGATGCAGGGTGGGAAGAAGGTGGGCAAAGTGATGGTCCGGCCTATGTGGAAAGAGGTAACCACTTTGGGAAGAAAAGATGGCCTAGTTGAAGGACAACCTTGTCCAAATGGACAGCAAGGTAAGGAGGTTTAGAAGATAGAGCCTGAAGCTAACTCTCCCTGCAAGCAGAGGTGATGGCAACTAGAAAAGCAGTCTTTAACGGCAATAATCCGAGGGGACAATTATGTAGTGGCTCAAAAGGAGCACACAAGGCAAGTTAAAACCAGATTCAAGTTCCACTGGGGCATTACGAAAGGAATAGGAGGAAAGAAGTGAGTAATGTCCTTAAGAAGCCTATTTTCAATAGGGGACTTTAAAAGAGAAGGCTGAACAGGAAGGCTAAGAAAGGCCGCAATTGCTGAAAGATAGCCTTTAAGGGTGCCCAGAGCATAGCCCTACTGGGCCAAAGATAGAATGAAGAGGAGAACCTCCAAAAGAGGGGCAGAAAGGGGATCCACAGCCTTTGCTGTGCACCATGCCACAAATTTGTTGCATCTACAGGCGTATACCATTTTAGTGAGGGACGTCTGGCGGCCGAGATGACATTACAGACTTCAGGAGGAAGGTCAAAAGCGGTCAACTGTCGCTGCTCAATCTCCACACAAGGAGGTGGAGGCTGGACAGGTTCGGCTGGAGGACCGTCCCTTGCTGCTGCGATAGAAGATCCTCCCGAAGAATCAGTCTGATCGGAGGATAGATAGCCATGTTCAAGAGCTCAGTATATCAGACTCTCCATGCTCAATCTGGAGCCACAAGAATAACTTGGGCCCGGTCGCGCTTGATCTTCTTCAGCACTCTGGGCAGAAGTGGTATAGGCGGAAAGGCGTATAGGAGACCGCAATTCTACTCGCAACGACAAGCAACACTGAGCGAGTGCCGCCTTGGAAATTCAAACGCCCAGAACTGCTGACATTATGCGTTCTCTTCGGTTGCGAACAGATCTAACCAAGGCTCTCCCCACTGCTGAAAGAGACTTTGCACCACCTCCGAGTGAAGACACCATTTGTGATCCATCATGCACCTGTGGCTGAGTTTGTCCGCCCTGGCGTTCAGAGAACCTGCCAGGTGTTAAACCACCAGGGACATGCCCTGAAGTTCCAGCCATGTCTAAAGGCGAAGATCCTCTTGACATGAGGTCCATGACCCCACCCGCCCTGTTTGTTGCAGTACCACATGGCGGTGGTGTTGTCTGTGAACACCTACACTACTCTTCCTTTGATAGAAGGAAGGAATGCCTTCAGTGCAAGACGGATCACGCCCGGAGCTCCAACAGGTTGATGTGGAGACCGGACTCTGCCGGGGACCAGCAAATTCTGATCCCCGCATCTCCAAGGTGGCTGCCCCATCCCTGTAGTGACTCATCCGTCACTACTGTCAACTCTGGTTGGTGAAGGGAGCAGGATCTGCCTCTGACCCAATCGTGGTTCTTGAGCCACCACTGCAATTGACGTGCAGTCCCCTCAGAGATCTGGACAACATCTGAAAGATTCCCCTGAGGCTGCACCCACTGGAACAGGTCCCACTGCAGAGCCCGCATATGCCATCTGGCATGATCCACCAGCAGGATGCAGGAGATCATGAGCCTCAGGGTCATTCCCACAGAAATCTGGGATAGAGTCTGAAACATCTTATCATAGCCAGCATATCCTGGACTCGCTGGTCAGAAGGATAAGCACAAAACTGAGCTGAAGCCAGAACTGCGCAGACAAAAAGGAGCTTCTGAGAGGAAACAAGGTGTGACTTTGGCACGTTGATAGTGAACCCCAGAGAATGCAGGAGGTGCGCCGTAGTCTGGATGTGGGAGATGACAGCCTAGGTTGAGCCCGCCTTCAACAGCCAGTTGTCGAGATAGGGCAAGACTGGAACCCCAGATTAGTGCAAATGCGCTGCGACCACCGCCTTCACTTTCAGGAACACCCGAGGGGCACAGGTAAGGCCAAAGGGGAGAATGGTAAACTGAAAATGCTCATGGCCTACCGTGAACCGTAGCTAATGCCTGTGGGCTGGCAAGTCCAACGCTACCATCCAGTCTCTAGGGTCGAAAGGAAGACAGCCCGAGCCAATGTGAGCATCTTGAACTTCTCCTTCTGGAAGAAGAGGTTGAGGGCCCTGAGGTCTAAGATAGGACGCAGGCCTTTGTCCTTCTTGGGAACTAGAAAGTACAGAGAATAACAAACACAACCTACTTCTGGCACAGGGACCCTTTGGATAGCTCCCTTAGCCAATAGAGCTACAACTTCCTGGCAGAGAAGGTCCAAATGATTCCCCGACATGCAATCGAAAGGGAAAGAGTAGCACCTTCGGACTATCTGCAAAACCCACCTGTCCGACGTTATGCTTTGCCAGTGGGGGAGGTGAGGGCAAATTCTGCCGCCCACTGGCCTCTGGTGGCCCTGAATGGTCAGACTAGGAGGGCTTGGAGGCTGCTGCAGGAGGGTTATGGATGGACTGGCCCGCTCGCTAGCCCCCAGACCCGTGTAGCTGGGCCCCACGTCCGAGGCCAAGCAGAGGGTGGGTAGTTTGCGAAGCCCAGTGGCTGGACTGTGTCGAACGTGGAGAGGCACCCCTTTCGTAGCCACGAAAGGCAGACTGCGTGGGGCGAGAGGTTGCCGCGAGGACCAAGGATCTGGCCATAGCCATAGACTCCTAGAAGCGCTCGATAGTCGTGTCTGCCTCGTCACCGAAAAGGCAACAGCCCTCAATGGGCATGTCCAGTATGGTGGATTGGACATCCCCAGAGAAACCAAACGTCCTCAACCAGGCGTAGTGTCTCGAGGTTATGGACGAGGACCTTTCCTGCACAGAAGTTCGGCGGTATCCAGCCCAGATCTGATGGTGAACTTCGCTGCGTCTCTACTCTCTGCCACTGCGTGGGTGAGAACGTCTCGGGCCTCCTCCGGGCACTGTAGCAGCACTTGCGCAACTGTATCCCACATCGTGTGGGTATAAAGTCCCAAGAGGCATGAAGTGTTCACCGACCGCAGCGCTAAGCTGGCGAAAGAAAACATCTTCTTCCCAAGGTGGTCCAGCTTTTTAGAATCCCTATCTAGGGGAGCAGTGGGGAATGACTAGGCTTGGAACAACAGGCTCTCGGGACGGATTTTGGGAGAGGAAAAATGGGTCACTCGGGGCTGGGCGATGGTGTTGCACAATCATCCTGTCCACAGGAGCCCATGTGCTGGGCTTGGACCAAGTGCCCAGAAGGCAGTCGGTGAGGGCTTCATAAAAATGCAGAAGAGGCTGATGCCGGATGAAGCACCTATGTCAGGCGATTAGTCCTGACAGCCACGTAGGATGCTCAAGGCACCAAGGCCTCAGCCGTCCTATGCAACACCCTGCGTACGTAAGAAGCTCCCTCCTCTGTAGTGGGGGGGGGGGGAGGGGGGAGGAGGGAGCAGGCCAAGGTCTGGAGAGTTATCCAAACCACTGGCATCACCCAGGTCCTCTCGCCAGTCTGGCTCTTCAAGCTTGTCAGCCAAAGGGTCCACAGACCCCTCCCAGGCCTCCTTACCCTTCTCTGGTTGCCATTCAGGGTGGATAGGAGCACCAGGAATGAGCAGGGGTACGAAAGTACCCTCCAGTGCCGGTACCAAAGTCAATTGACGTGGGTCCGGCGCCATTTCCCAGCTGGGGTGATGTTGAGGTCGACGCAGGTCAGGCGTGACCGACGTAGGGGCTGCGTCACTAGAATCAGCACCGGGGAAGGCATTGTGAGGTTGACCGGCGTCGATCCGGATCCAGGCCTGCGTCCTCGAGAGCCCTCTGGCGCTGGGAGCAGAGCCAATAATAAAGCAAAAGAACACATTCCTTGGACCACATGAGCACAACTGAATGAATGTATCACTCAATAGTGAACACTGTTCATGAATTAATCAAACCAAAATTTTGAACAAATTTCGTAATGCATATTACACAAAAACATGCTGTGTCTTAACAACCTCATACAACATCTGACAATATCTGACAATATAGTAATCTCGTTTTACTTGTTCCTTTACAGACAATATCACACAGTAAATCCTTTTGTACAATGGTCTGGATAGCCAAAATTTTAAAAATAAAAATTCAGTAGCCCATAGCCCGATGCATTTCGGGATGCACTCCCTTCTTCTGGGGCTGGAGAATCTTAGCTGAAAATTAAATGAATAAACGAACATCAACCTTTTATAACAGATGGTAAATTGATTTTGTTTTGCGCAACGTATAACTATCTTGTAGTATTAACCAAATGCTCAGTAATAGGAAGGCAAGATACTGTTGCTGAATAAGAACTTAATAAGCAAACTTAAAGGTCTGAATTCCCTCCAAAATGAAACTCAAAGCCAACTCCCAATTTAAAAAGAAAAAGAACAAATGAAAAAACCATACACCCATGTGAACGAGTTCCAAAACATGCTGTGTGAGCTATCCCAGACTGTGTGTTCATGAAAATAGCTCGGTTTAAACTACCTCCAATTAAACACTTACTGGATCCTGAATAAACGCCTGCTGCGGATTTTTGTCGAATTGAAATATGAAAAAAAAACAGATTACTCCCAGACATCCTTCCGGGTATATATATATGATCATAATGTACTGTTATATCTAACATACAGACTCTCAGCAGACCGCAGCAGCCAGCATCGAAGACCCAGGGCCCCCAGCAGAGTGTGCGGGCCCAAAGGCACGCCAGCAGAGTCGTGCTGCCCAAAGATGCCATGAAGTGCTTCGTAAAAAGCTCAAAGCTGGGCAAGGAACGCCCCAGTTCCGGAAAAAGGAGGGAAGCGTGGAGCCGTCCCAGAAGTACGAGTTACTTACCTTCGGTAACGATGTGCCTAGTAAAGATGATTCTAGCCACAGATTCCTTAACGTAGAATTATTCCCAGGCATGAGACTGGATCCGGGAAACTTTTCTGCCACAGCATCCCTGCGCGACGGGGGACGGGGGACGGCACAACGTGACTAAGCTCTGACGTCAGTAAGGATACATTAGTCCCACCCCGGCGCGCCTACGTCACGGAGCCCTATAGGGATTTGCGCCGAGGCAGGGACGCCAGGCGCCCAAGAGGGGAGCCCCGAAGGACCGCACCTCGACAGCACCACCCTCCTACGACCTGAAGCTGAAACTTCCAGGGCTGGAGCCGCCGGCGACTCCGCGGAAGTCCCCGCGCGAGGCAAGGAATCCGCAGACATTTCAGGAGGTGGAGGAAGGGCCAAAGAAGCCTGCAGAGCCCTAGCATCGGCTGTCATTTGGGCCTTAGTCGCATCTGTGCCGGGAAAAGGCGGGTAGGAGGGTGACGAGCGGTGGCGCATGTCCCGAGGGGAGTTGGCAACCACCGCGGAAGGAGGACAGGGCCTCGGAGACAAACTGAATGACCTACCAGCCGATGAGCCATGCCCTTGGGTTCGTGGCGAGAGACTATGTAGCAGACGAAACCGGAGGCTCCTTGCTTCCGAGGTAGGGGACTGACGCTGGGATGACACCAACCTGGACAAGAGTGCAGACAGCAACTTCATCTGGCACTCCCGCCGTGATTTAGGCTTAAGGTGCTGGCAGGAGTAGCACTCCTCAGAGTCGTGGTGCTCACCTAGGCACCACATGCAAATCGGATGAGGGTCAGTCGCAGACATGGGACGTGCACAGGAGGTACAAGTCCTGAAGCCCGATGGCATTCGCAGACTGTTCCACTAACGCCAAAGCGTGAGAAAGGAGAGAAGGCCAGAAAACAGGCCAGGACACAATCCGGCTCTGCGTTGCACGAGGAAAAGAAAAAAAACTGACCAAGACGCGCCGGGGTGGGACTTTTGTATCCTCGCTGACGTCACGGATGCGGACGATGTCAGGGCGGAGTCAAGCGGTGCCGTCCCCCAGGCACGTAGGGATGCTGTGGAAGAAAGGTTTTCCGGATCCAGTTTCTCACCTAGGGATAATTCTACGTTAAGGAATCTGCGGCTAGTAGTCTCTATCAGATGCAGGCTCTGAAGACGGAGCCAGAGAGCGATGATGCTCTGGTTCACACGTCACGTCGGCCGATGCCAAGGCGGAGAGCGACGGCGCTTCTCTGCCTTCTTCTTGTGCTTCGACTTACTAGAGCAGTGCTAAGATTTGTAAGACGAATGGTGATGTTGGCTCTGCAATTGGTCTCGAGACCTTCCTCTCGACCCGGACCTCGAACAACGTGGATCCGACTGCTGGGCCTCCATAAGCTTTCGGGACTACTCCTGCAAAAGACTTTGGGTTCATGGCTGAACAGTCGGAGCACGACTTCCGGATGCGGTCGCGCTCCAGGCACTAGAGGCACATGAGGTGCTGACCTGTGACGGACATCAGCTTGTGACAGGAGTCCTAAGGCTTGAAGTCGGTCTGACAATGGGACATCCCTCGTGCTACCAGAAGTCAACGACTCAAAAAAGGCATTGACAAAAGTCAAAAAAGGTTAGTCAAAAAGTGACTAAGGGGCAAGCTCTGTCCGGATCTGCGCTAGGCTGGCGCGGAAAGAGAAATAACTGACGTCAGCGCGCAGGGGCGGTGTCTAAGTAGACACTGAGGCATCATCCCAGCGATCACGACACCGGACGCAGAGTAGACAGACGTCACCTACCGACAATCTGAGCTACTGCTAAGAGAAAAATTCTGCTGATCCAGTCTGACGCCTTGGGTTAATTCTAAGGTAAGGAATCTATAACTAATGGGCTCTTTCAGATAAATACCCTAACAAAGCTTACACGCTTATAAAGAAATAGTCTGCATCTCAAGTATAAAGATAAGTTACCCAATAACAAACAACAAAAAGCTATGATTCTGAAGACCTTTGTGTCACGGATGTGTCTTAACGCTGAATCAGCTTGACTCTCAAAAAGGTGACTGGACAGCCTCCGAGAAACCCGAAGTTGCCAACTAAGCCCTACGCCTTACTGCCACTGCTGATGCCATCACTCGACCTGTTGTGTCTTTACCACACCTTATGTTAAACCTAGCAGCCTGCAGAGCATCTTTAATCAAATCAACAATCTCCGAGCAGTGGTTATCCAGAAGAAATGGTAACACATTCTGTAGCGAACCCAGAAGGCATGAGAATATCACTTCAGCACACTAGATGTATTTATGGATCTCAAGACTGAGCTTGCTAAAGCAAAGATGTTTTTACCACATGCATCACGACTCCTAGACTTGTTACCCACTGGAGTTTTTTTTGGAACAGAATCTACCTCCCATGAAGTTGCAAACCGGAGTCATAAAGCTACAGGTGGAAGGATGTCTATGAAGACAAACTGGGTCTCCAGGTGCAGGCAGGTTTCTACGTGCAATATCTCAGTCCACTGAGGTCCCAGACTGAGGCCTGGCCCAAGTACCTAATAAAATATCAAAAAGGGCTTCCAAACGTAAGAGCAGGTTCTTCCCCGCCTGTCCCAGAAAATGGATCACAATCAAAGGGTCTGTGGACTTGTGCACTGCAGAAAGTGACAAGTTTAAAACTGTAGCCACTTTCCTTATGTCTAAAAAGGAAGAACTTGCCTTCGTAGCAAGGCCAGGGTGAGAAAGCAACCCTGAAGCTAGTGAAGAATCCAGGCCACTAGTTTCTCCAAGAACAGACAACCAGCTCTCCTCCATAGAGGCACATTAATGTCAGGAATGGGCTGAATGAGCCCTGCCTCAATCAACAGAGGCTGTCTTTTTCACAACCTCTTCCTGAGAAGGAATCAAAACCTGTACATTCCCCTCAGTTTTAATAGTTCACTCCGCATCTGACGTCGTACGACAACTTCACGGAGGAGGAGAGACAAGCTCGACTGCCGCCGCTGCCAGTGTCGGAGTTGGCTGATAGAAGTCAGGCGTCCTAGGCCAGGATCCTGAAGGACTGTGGACCTGTGCCAAAGCTGTACTGGCTGTTGTCGACTGGCACCGATCCATGGACTACAACGGCTCAGCCATCACCGACGGCAAACCTTCTAATGGCACCCCACTCACCTCCTTGGGGAGATGGGGCCCCAAAGATGAGATGCAAGAAATTATAATATTCCCTCATCAGAGACATCGACACTCAGGCTCCCGGGGAGACGTGGTGTGGAGTCGCTTATGGCCACCTCAACCGCCAAGTGGGAGGAGCCATGGGAGATGGCGTCTCTACGCGGTGAAGTCTGAGAATGCCACAACTTCAACTTTCCCTTACCTTTTGACGCCCCAGCTGTTGTATTTCTATCTAGGACCCTAATTCGATATTCCAGATTCCTGCCCTTATGTGGTTAAAACAAATAGTTTCCTGAATCATATCCATATTTAGTAATAGCCCATGCAGTCTAAAACACGGCAAGGCTACTCCCATAGACTCCTAGAAAGCACAACACATTCTTTAAACAAACCAAGCCTCCAGCAGCCCGGGAATTCCCCCTGCTTTTGTTTTGATTTGCACAAGAACTCCTGGAGTCCAGAAAGAACTGTTAGTTCTTAGTGATGTCTTATGTCCAACCTTACATTAAACCCGGCACCTTTCAGGTATAAATATACCAACGTTGCCTTAAGCAAGACACGGTGGTGTGGAGCAGAGCGGCTATCTACTTATCCGAAGCTGCCTTTTCTCACGCCGAGAAATCCAGCTCCGGTGTTCCAAAGTCACCCTCGCGGGTTGCTGGGAGATCGAGTCCTGAGAAGCGAGATACAAGACCTCCTTCATTCTATAACCAAGGTACGGAGCTGATTAATACCTTAGAGAGAATTCCTGATTCTGATACTTGGCAAAAAAAAACTAACTTAACTTAAAACTGCAACTTACTTACTCCTTCCCACGTATTAGGCTTAGGTCAGGTACACTGGGGTAGGCGTATCTTAGAAGCACCAGTTGAGTTCGTTAGTCAATGTTTTTATGTATGTTTTTATGTATGTATATATTTTATCCATTTTAAAGTATCATATGGCTAAGAAACCATATCAATGCTTTTACAGTATTATTTCATAATACTACTTTTACTGTACGCACTTTACTTTATGATAAGTATTGCAATTGTGGCAAATCATTACTCTTGCATGAGAAAGAAGACTGCTCAATAAAATAACACCTTTTATTAAGCATGCACG
The DNA here is from genome assembly GCF_964263255.1 of Lissotriton vulgaris. NCBI lineage: Eukaryota > Metazoa > Chordata > Amphibia > Caudata > Salamandridae > Lissotriton > Lissotriton vulgaris. Next base: position 1,701,517,234 of record NC_141687.1, read on the forward strand.
ATTGACTGAGTGAAATACCGGTCTATTGTTTTCACATGACTCTAGAGATACACTCTTTATTCTGAGGGAGCAAAGTTGTCATGTTTATGCGGTTGTCAGAAACTAATCCCGTCTTGTCTAAATCAGGACGGTGTCAGGGGGTCCCTACCTGCCACGGGTCGGGTGACGACATTAACTCGTGTTCCTTTCCGCCACAGCCTCCCTTTGGACACGGTCCCTTTAAGACAGCGTGGACTTTCCCGGAGGAGGGAACTCCATCGCTGTCGTCACCATCCTCGTCACCCTCCCTCCAATCAGGAACGACGCTGGCGCTCATAGCGCGAGAACCGGAAGAGAACGCGGCGAGCGGATCGGGAGAACAGGAGCCGTACAGGGAACCTCGTCAGGACTGCGGTGTTCCGAAAGAAGAGAAGGTGGAAGCGGTATCAACCCCGGACTTCAGGACAGACGTCTACATTGTTTCGCCCCAAGGAGAAGGAAAGCCGGGAGGCCAACAGAACCTTGCTCCGCCCGCCACACTTCAGGAGGAGAAGTGTGGCTCCACAAGGTACGGGCCAGGTTACGGGGACTGGTCTTCTCACAGGGAGGGAACAGATAGGGGTGGTGGGCAGTCACGTAATCTGTGGAATTGTGTGAGGCGTTCTTCGCACCCCCGGTTTTGTGCTCACTCAGATGCTTGCAGTTTATGTGCTTTCACAGTGGTAACGGTCCCTGGTGATCCCCCTCACTCCTCGCTTCCTCCTCCTTCTTATTTAGTGGTCTAGCAACGCCAGTAACCCAGAGTATTTTCTTTCTTTGTTTCGAGTGCCGTATGGAGCCGGATATCTTTGATGCTTGAGAAGTGGACCTCTGCAGTAAGACGATCCACCCAGGCCGGACCAGGAAGGCATACTTGTCTAGAACAGTGGACCTTTTTGGGTTGTCTAGATCCCTGTTACTTAGAAAGACTTGTTACATAAAGAATAAAACACTACCCTATATCCCTTTGCGTGGAGCACCTTCTATGTTAAGGGTCGCATCCTTTTCACCCCCAGCACGTATTCCACAGACGGTTAACCCTTTCCTGAACATTCGAGAAAGTTTCTAGTGACTTCTGAGCTAGCTGGCAAAATTAATTAAGTCTAACATAGTCAGTAGAGACCTAGATGACCACAGTCCTACGTCTACACTGCTGTTTATGTTATTCCAAGGCGCAGAGCCTATTGGGAATATAGGAACTACACTACATGGCGCCGAACGTTTGGTAAGGCGATAATCTAACGCAAGACACTAGAGTAACTCAGTCGTGCTTTTCACACAGACCCCTTTCTACCGTAAAAACTCCAATAGACGTCTGGAGTGGGTGAAAGGTTAATATCCGCCGGAACTTAGTAGGATGAGAATCCTATGTATTAGTTTTTGGTTTAGTCAACGTTGAAGGATACAGCTTGCCAAAATATTGTGCACCTAATCTTTGTGTCCTTGAAACTTGATCTGCAAAAAAACCCCAAAAATTTTCTTAGTCAAAAAAATGACGGATAGTGAAGAAGAAAGAGATAGAAAAGCATTAGCAGCTCGACTCTTAGCGGAAGACACAAGTCTCCGGCAAGATGACCCGAATGCTATAATTATTCCGGTCAATATAAGAAAAACTATAACTCTTAAACTTATAGAAAATGGACTATCACCAAGAGGTGGTACGGTCATATTCGTGATAGAGGCACATGAGTTTCGGCAGACAGAGGTATTCTATTCATGGATACATTTTCCAACAGCACACGCTGTGACAAAAGATTTCCACTATTACAAAATAGAGGAACCTCCGGATATATACACGCCTGTCGAGGACGTTGAAATCCCACTAACTTACCAAGAGCACCTGCTCTGGTTTAAGAGCGCCCTAAAACATAACAAGCATTGGAAATGCAATAGGTCTCGTATTAGGAAAGTTTGAGCGATTGGTATTGTAAATGACCCTTTTTTTATTTATGTGTTGGTTTTGAAAATAGAAAAATTAATAGCTTTGTCAGTTACAATGTCAATAGTTTTAACTTTCGCAAATGTGACACCTATAGCATTTGTAATGCAATGTGTGTTGTATTTACGTGACTTAGATGTATTGATATTACAAATTACAATGGCTTTTAATTTTGTAAATAATTAATACTTAAATAAAAGTTATTGTAATTTATAATGGCAATACCTTAAACGTTTGTAAATAACTTTTGTGAAGATTATGTTCAGTGTATTTTATTGTGATGAAAATCCAAGAACATTGCTTTTGCACCTAAACACACACACACACACACACACACACACACACACACACACACCCACACACACACACACACACACATAGATGTGGTGGTGGTGGATCTGGGGGATATGGTGGTGGGGATATGGTGGTGGTGGATGCGGTGGTGGATGTGGTGGTGTTGGTGGATGTGGTGGTGTTGGTGGATGTGGTGTTGGTGGATGTGGTGTTGGTGGATGTGGTGTTGGTGGATGCGGTGTTGGTGGATGCGGTGTTGGTGGATGCGGTGTTGGTGGATGCGGTGGTGGTGGATGCGGTGGTGGTGGATGTGGTGGTGGTGGTGGATGTGGTGGTGGATGCAGTGGTGGTGGATGTGTTGTATGTGGTGGTGGATGTGGTGGTGGTGGATGTGGTGGTGGATGTGGTGTTGGTGGATGCGGTGGTGGTGGTGGATGTGGTGGTGGTGGATGTGTTGGATGTGGTGGTGGTGGATGTTGTGAAAGTGGTGGTGGATGTGGTGGTGGTGGTGGATGTGGTGGTGGTGGATGCGGTGAATATGGCGGTGGATGTCATGGTGGATGTGGAGGTGATGCTGGATGTGGTGGTGTATGTGGTGGTGTATGTGGTGGTGGATGTGGTGGTGGATGCGGTGGTGATGGTGGATGTGGTGGTGGATGCGGTGGATGTGGTGGTGGTGGATGCAGTGGTGGTGGTGGTGGATGGGGTGGTGGTGGTGGTGGATGGGGTGGTGGATGTAGTGGTGGTGGGTGTGGTGGATGTGGGTGTGGTGGATGTGGTTAAAGTGTTGGTGGATGTGGTGGTGGTGGATGCGGTGGTGGTGGATGCGGTGGTGGTGGATGCGGAAGTGGTGGATGTAGTGGTCGTGGAAGTGGTGGTGGACGTGTTAGATGTGGTGGTGAATGTGGTGGTGGTGGATGTGGTGGTGGTGGATGTGTTGAAAGTGGTGGTGGATGTGGTGGTGGTGGTGGATGTGGTGGTGGATTTGGTGGTGGTGCTGGTGGTGGATGTGGTGGATGCGGCGGTGGATGTCATGGTGGATGTGGAGGTGATGGTGGATGTGGTGGTGGATGTAGTGACGGTGGATGCAGTGGATGTGGTGGTGGTGGTGGATGCGGTGGTGGTGGTGGATGATGGGGTGTTGGTGGTGGTGGTGGTGTTGGATGGAGTGGTGGATGTAGTGGTGCTGGGTGTGGTGGGTGTGGTGGTGGTGGGTGTTGTGAAAGTGGTGGTGGATGTGGTGGTGGATGTGGTGGTGGTGGATGCGGCGGTGGATGTGGTGGTGGTGGTGGATGTGGTGTTGGTGGATGCGGTGGTGGGGGTGGACGTGGTGGTGGATGTGGTGGTGGATGTGGTGGTGGATGCGGTGGTGGATGCGGTGGTGGATGCGGTGGTGGTGGATTTGGTGGTGGATGTGTTGGATGTGGTGGTGGATGTGGTGGTGGGTGGGGATGTGGTGGTGGATGTGGTGGTGGTGGATGCGGTGGTGGTGGATGTGGTGGTGGTGGATGTGGTGGTGGTGGATGTGGTGGTGGTGGATGTGGTGGTGGATGTGGTGGTGGATGTGGTGGTGGATGTGGTGGTGGATGTGGTGGTGGATGTGGTGGTGGATGTGGTGGTGGATGTGGTGGTGGTGGATGCGGTGTATGCGGATGTGGTGGTGGATGTGGAGGTGGATGTCATGGTGGATGTGGAGGTGGTGGTGATGGTGGATGTGGTGGTGGATGTGGTGGTGGTGGATGTGTTGAAAGTGGTGGTGGATGTGGTGGTGGTGGAGGTGGTGGATGTGGTGGTGGTGGTGGATGCGGTGGTGGTGGTGGATGCAGTGGTGGTGGTGGATGCAGTGGTGGTGGTGGATGCAGTGGTGGTGGTGGATGGGGTGTTGGTGGTGGTGGATGGGGTGGTGGTGGTGGATGGGGTGGTAGATGTAGGGGTGCTGGGTGTGGTGGGTGTGGTGGATGTGGATGTGGTGGTGGTGGATGCGGTGTATGCGGATGTGGTGGTGGATGTGGAGGTGGATGTCATGGTGGATGTGGAGGTGGTGGTGATGGTGGATGTGGTTGTGGATGCGGTGGCGGTGGATGCGGTGGTGGTGGATGCCGTGGTGGTGGATGCTGTGGTGGTGGATGCGGTGGTGGTGGATGCGGTGGATGTGGATGTGGTGGATGTGGTGGTGGATGTGGCGGTGGATGTCATGGTAGATGTGCAGGTGATGGTGGATGTGGTGGTGGATGCGGTGGTGGATGCGGTGGTGATGGTGGATGCAGTGGTGGTGGATGGGGTGGTGGTGGTGGTGGATGGGGTGGTGAATGTAGTGGTGGTGGGTGTGGTGGATGTGGTGGTGTGTGTGGTGGTGTATGTGGTGTTGGTGGATGCGGTGGTGGATGTAGTGGCAGTGGTGGATGTGGTGGTGGTGGATGCGGTGGTGGATGTGGTGGTGGTGGAAGTGGTGGTGGACATGTTAGATGTGGTGGTGGATGTGGTGGTGGTGGATGTGATGGTGCCTGTGGATGTGGTGGTGGTGGATGCGGATGTGGTGGATGTGGTGGTGGATGTGGCGGTGGATGTCATGGTGGATGTGGAGGTGATGGTGGATGTGGTGGTGGGGGTGGTGGGGGTGGTGGTGGTGGATGCAGTGGATGTGGTGTTGGTGGATGCGTGGTGGTGGTGGATGCGGTGGTGGTGGTGGTGGATGCGGTGGTGGTGGAAGTGGTGGTGGATGTGGTGGTGGGTGGGGATGTGGATGCGGTGGTGGATGCGGTGGTGGTGGAAGTGGTGGTGGATGTGGTGGTGGGTGGGGATGTGGTGGTGGATGTGGTGGTGGTGGATGCGGTGGTGGTGGAAGTGTTGGATGTGGTGTTGGATGTGGTGGTGGATGTGGTGGTGGATGTGGTGGTGGATGTGGTGGTGGTGGATGCGGTGGATGTGGTGGTGGTGGATGTGGTGGTGGATGTAAAGGTGGATGTGGTGGTGGATGTGGTGGTGGATGTGGAGGTGGATGTGGTGGTGGATGCGGTGTATGCGGATGTGGTGGTGGATGTGGAGGTGGATGTCATGGTGGATGTGGAGGTGGTGGTGATGGTGGATGTGGTGGTGGATGCGGTGGATGTGGTGGCGGTGGATGCGGTGGTGGTGGATGCCGTGGTGGTGGATGCTGTGGTGGTGGATGCGGTGGTGGTGGATGCGGTGGATGTGGATGTGGTGGATGTGGTGGTGGATGTGGCGGTGGATGTCATGGTAGATGTGCAGGTGATGGTGGATGTGGTGGTGGATGCGGTGGTGGATGCGGTGGTGATGGTGGATGCAGTGGTGGTGGATGGGGTGGTGGTGGTGGTGGATGGGGTGGTGAATGTAGTGGTGGTGAGTGTGGTGGATGTGGTGGTGTGTGTGGTGGTGTATGTGGTGTTGGTGGATGCGGTGGTGGATGTAGTGGCAGTGGTGGATGTGGTGGTGGTGGATGCGGTGGTGGATGTGGTGGTGGTGGAAGTGGTGGTGGACATGTTAGATGTGGTGGTGGATGTGGTGGTGGTGGATGTGATGGTGCCTGTGGATGTGGTGGTGGTGGATGCGGATGTGGTGGATGTGGTGGTGGATGTGGCGGTGGATGTCATGGTGGATGTGGAGGTGATGGTGGATGTGGTGGTGGGGGTGGTGGTGGTGGATGCAGTGGATGTGGTGTTGGTGGATGCGTGGTGGTGGTGGATGCGGTGGTGGTGGTGGTGGATGCGGTGGTGGTGGAAGTGGTGGTGGATGTGGTGGTGGGTGGGGATGTGGATGCGGTGGTGGTGGAAGTGGTGGTGGATGTGGTGGTGGGTGGGGATGTGGTGGTGGATGTGGTGGTGGTGGATGCGGTGGTGGTGGAAGTGTTGGATGTGGTGTTGGATGTGGTGTTGGATGTGGTGGTGGATGTGGTGGTGGATGTGGTGGTGGATGTGGTGGTGGATGTGGTGGTGGTGGATGTGGTGGTGGTGGATGTGGTGGATGCGGTGGATGTGGTGGTGGTGGATGTGGTGGTGGATGTAAAGGTGGATGTGGTGGTGGATGTGGTGGTGGATGTGGAGGTGGATGTGGTGGTGGATGCGGTGGATGTGGTGGTGGTAGTGGTGTGGTGGTGGTGGTGGTGCGGTGGTGATGGATGCGGTGGTGCTGGATGCGGTGGATGCGGTGGAGGTGGATGTGGTGGATGTGGATGTGGTGGTGGATGTGGCATTGGATGTCATGGTGGATGTGCAGGTGATGGTGGATGTGGTGATGGATGTGGTGGTGGTGGATGTGGTGGTGGTGGATGCGGTGGTGATGATGGATGCAGTGGTGGTGGATGGGGTGGTGGTGGATGGGGTGGTGGATGTAGTGGTGGTGGGTGTGGTGGTGGTGGGTGTGGTTAAAGTATTGGTGGATGTGGTGGTGGATGTGGTGGTGGTGGATGTGGTGGTGGTGGTGGATGTGGTGTTGGTGGATGCAGTGGTGGTGGTGGATGTGGTGGTGGTGGATGCGGTGGGGGATGTGGTGGTGGTGGTGGAAGTGGTGGTGGACGTGTTAGATGTGGTGGTGGATGTGGTGGTGGTGGGGGATGTGGTGGTGGGTGGGGATGTGGTGGTGGATGTGGTGGTGGTGGATGCGGTGGTGGTGGAAGTGTTGGATGTGGTGTTGGATGTGGTGGTGGATGTGGTGGTGGATGTGGTGGTGGATGTGGTGGTGGTGGATGCGGTGGATGTGGTGGTGGTGGATGTGGTGGTGGATGTAAAGGTGGATGTGGTGGTGGATGTGGTGGTGGATGTGGAGGTGGATGTGGTGGTGGATGCGGTGTATGCAGATGTGGTGGTGGATGTGGAGGTGGATGTCATGGTGGATGTGGAGGTGGTGGTGATGGTGGATGTGGTGGTGGATGCGGTGGATGTGGTGGCGGTGGATGCGGTGGTGGTGGATGCCGTGGTGGTGGATGCTGTGGTGGTGGATGCGGTGGTGGTGGATGCGGTGGATGTGGATGTGGTGGATGTGGTGGTGGATGTGGCGGTGGATGTCATGGTAGATGTGCAGGTGATGGTGGATGTGGTGGTGGATGCGGTGGTGGATGCGGTGGTGATGGTGGATGCAGTGGTGGTGGATGGGGTGGTGGTGGTGGTGGATGGGGTGGTGAATGTAGTGGTGGTGGGTGTGGTGGATGTGGTGGTGTGTGTGGTGGTGTATGTGGTGTTGGTGGATGCGGTGGTGGATGTAGTGGCAGTGGTGGATGTGGTGGTGGTGGATGCGGTGGTGGATGTGGTGGTGGTGGAAGTGGTGGTGGACATGTTAGATGTGGTGGTGGATGTGGTGGTGGTGGATGTGGTGGTGGTGGATGTGATGGTGCCTGTGGATGTGGTGGTGGTGGATGCGGATGTGGTGGATGTGGTGGTGGATGTGGCGGTGGATGTCATGGTGGATGTGGAGGTGATGGTGGATGTGGTGGTGGGGGTGGTGGTGGTGGATGCAGTGGATGTGGTGTTGGTGGATGCGTGGTGGTGGTGGATGCGGTGGTGGTGGTGGTGGATGCGGTGGTGGTGGAAGTGGTGGTGGATGTGGTGGTGGGTGGGGATGTGGATGCGGTGGTGGTGGAAGTGGTGGTGGATGTGGTGGTGGGTGTGGTGGTGGGTGGGGATGTGGTGGTGGATGTGGTGGTGGTGGATGCGGTGGTGGTGGAAGTGTTGGATGTGGTGTTGGATGTGGTGTTGGATGTGGTGGTGGATGTGGTGGTGGATGTGGTGGTGGATGTGGTGGTGGTGGATGTGGTGGTGGTGGATGCGGTGGATGTGGTGGTGGTGGATGTGGTGGTGGATGTAAAGGTGGATGTGGTGGTGGATGTGGTGGTGGATGTGGAGGTGGATGTGGTGGTGGATGCGGTGGATGTGGTGGTGATAGTGGTGTGGTGGTGGTGGTGGTGCGGTGGTGATGGATGCGGTGGTGCTGGATGCGGTGGATGCGGTGGAGGTGGATGCGGTGGATGTGGATGCGGTGGTGGATGTGGCATTGGATGTCATGGTGGATGTGCAGGTGATGGTGGATGTGGTGATGGATGTGGTGGTGGTGGATGTGGTGGTGGTGGATGCGGTGGTGATGATGGATGCAGTGGTGGTGGATGGGGTGGTGGTGGATGGGGTGGTGGATGTAGTGGTGGTGGGTGTGGTGGTGGTGGGTGTGGTTAAAGTATTGGTGGATGTGGTGGTGGATGTGGTGGTGGTGGATGTGGTGGTGGTGGTGGATGTGGTGTTGGTGGATGCGGTGGTGGTGGTGGATGTGGTGGTGGTGGATGCGGTGGGGGATGTGGTGGTGGTGGTGGAAGTGGTGGTGGACGTGTTAGATGTGGTGGTGGATGTGGTGGTGGTGGGGGATGTGGTGGATGTGGATGTGGTGGATGTGGTGGTGGATGTCATGGTGGATGTGGAGGTGATGGTGGATGTGGTGGTGGATGTCATGGTGGATGTGGAGGTGATGGTGGGGATGGTGGTGGTGGATGCAGTGGATGCAGTGGTGGTGGTGGATGGGGTGGTGGTGGTGGATGGGGTGGTGGTGGTGGTGGGTGAGGTGGATGTAGTGGTGGTGGGTGTGGTGGATGTAGTGGTGGGTGTGGTGGATGTGGTGGTGGATGAGGTGTTGGATGTGGTGGTGGTGGATGCGGTGGTGGGGGTGGATGTGTTGGATGTGGTGGTGGATGTGGTGGTGGATGTGGTGGTGGTGGATGTGGTGGTGGTGGTGGTGGTGGATGTGGTGGTGGTGGATGTGGTGGTGGTGGATGTGGTGGTGGTGGATGTGGTGGTGGTGGATGTGGTGGTGGTGGATGTGGTGGATGTGGATGTGGTGGTGGTGGATGCGGTGTATGTGGTGGATGTGGTGGTGGATGTGGCGGTGGATGTGGCGGTGGATGTCATGGTGGATGTGGATGTGATAGTGGATGTGATGGTGGATGTGGTGGTGGATGTGGTGGTGGATGTGGTGGTGGATGTGGTGGTGGATGTGGTGGTGGATGTGGTGGTGGATGTGGTGGTGATGGTGGATGTGGTGGAGATGGTAGATGTGGTGGTGGATGCGGTGGTGGTGGATGCAGTGTTGATGGTGGATGCAGTGGGGGTGGATGGGGTGGTGGTGGATGGGGTGGTGGATGTAGTGGTGGTGGGTGTGGTGGATGTAGTGGTGGTGGGTGTGGTTAAAGTGTTGGTGGATGTGGTGGTGGATGTGGTGGTGTAAGTGGTGGTGGTGGATGCGGTGGTGGATGTGGTGGTGGTGGATGCAGTGGTGGTGGTGGTGGTGGATGCAGTGGTGATGGTGGATATGGTGGATGTGGTGGTGGATGTGGTGGTGGGTGTGGATGTGGTGGTGGATGTGGTGTTGGATTACATTGAACCCGCATGCATCAAGTGCGGATTATACAATATAAAATAATGATTTATTTTGCACTGACTCGCAACCTTAACCAGCCATGATCATTTAGAAATAAATAAGACTATCCACTTAGCTGTGTGAATACAGCACATTCTACAGCCGATTAATAAAAAGTCACCAACACAACTAAATAAAGAGCATGAAAAGACAAATAAGAAAGCTGGTGAAAAAGAAAACACATTGCCCAAATAATAGTGCTTCTGCAAACTGCATATATTGTGCAAAAAGAAACGGAGCATTACTGACAAAGACCAATAACTTACTTAACAATTCTTTTAAGCTAAAGAAATCCATTGCAGCGCACGTTCAGTGACTAAAAATTGAAATCAAAGCAACTACATTCATCCATCAAAAGAACAGCTCAAGAAGGCTGTATGGTGGGCATCGTAAATAAAAAGTGCAATGAAAGCCTTTGATCTGGCAGGGGGTGGAGCGGCACCAAGCTGGGCAACAGATGGCTGGCAATTTGATGCTGTGCACGCGCATTTTAGGTCAATCCGCTTGCGCATTGACCTAAAAGCGCACGGGCACAGCACCAAATCGCCAGTTAGTTAAAGTTTGTTTAAAGCCCTATAGTCTCGCTTCTCTATCAATGCGCATGCGCATTGATAGGTCACGAGACCTAAAAATCACATCACCAGGCACGGTCCACTAGTAGCCAGTTCTAGGCAGCTACACAACACACCCAGACATTGAAACAATGTCGAGCGAGGAACTTCAGGTTAAACTAAAAGAATTAACAAAGGCATATAGAGAATTAGTTCAATTGGCAAGGGACAATATAAAGTACCTCCAGAAATTGAAGGAGACAGATATAACAGACCAACCATTTGAACTTGCCAGAATCATAGAAAAATCCTATGAAGAGCTAGGAAGAGATAGTTTGGGTGGGAAACCAATAAAACCCCAACTAACTGAAAATCCTGTAAAAACATTTATTACAAATAATCTAAATACTCCAAAAAAGAGTTGGGATGGTAATAAACAATCCACTCCCAAGCAAAAAAGATTCCAGTCCAGAGGAAGGTCTCCTGAACGGAAAGAAAGATCTCCTGACCGGGTAGGCAAGTCTCCCCAAAGGGAACCCTCTGAGAAAAGATACAATCTTAGAGATAGGGATAAATTGAGAAAACCTGATAGATATCAAGATATTGATACACGTCCCTCTCGCTCTTTTCAGACTTCCTCACAGAAATCGGAAAGAAGAGGACGGTCAGAACACAAGGAAGAGCACGTCAAGTCCAAAGACAAAGAACCTGCTCATCAAAGTAAAAAATCACAATTTCCCAGAAAGAAGGAAGCAAGTATTAAAATTAAACATGTCGAGGATTCTGAGGACACAACTGAAAAACGGAGAGTGGGCCCAGACAATGCTAGACAGCGCAGCAGAAGTGACCATAGCTCGCAAGATCCTGATGAATCTTCTGGAGACAGTGGACACGAATGAATACATTCAGGTGGAAACTGCAGACACACGAGTTAGCGTACCCCATAAACTATATGAAATAACATTGCGTATAGAGGGAGATAAAACTAGGAAAATAAAAGGTCTCTTTTGGGAGAATCTTTCTAAAGGCTATGGCATTCTGAGGTAATTGAAATTTTTATGGTCAGATATGTCCCCTAACGTGTACCCCAACGTCTCCATGTACGAGTTTAAAGTGCATGTAACTTCCCTCCGCAACCGAATCTGAAGACGCAAATACATTTGCGTCCAACGTCAACATGTCCTCTATCAGATCCACCATGAATGGATTGATAATTCAGTTCCTAACCATGCCATGCCAACGTCTTTACATGGTGCACTTCCACGTTTTTCCTGGCTCTGCAGAGCTAGGCCCTGATTTCTGCCCTCAAAACACTTCTGTCTCTGCCTCTGAAAGCTGCAGCGTGGAGATGCATCCCTGACCTCTGCCTTACTTCCTGCCAAGCGAAGCGGTGCCTGGCTCAACCTGGCCTGCCTGCCAAGACAGTATTTTGCCTTCAAGTTATCTGTTCAGCCTCCTCGAAAGTACATTCCTGTCTAGTGATTTAGGTAAACATATCCCCGGCTGCAGAGCAAAGAGCAAGTCTTCCTGTCTCCATGCAAGTAATTTACAGTTCCCGTTGCCATAGTAGGCCCATAGCCCCGCACGTAGACACGTAGACACAAATGCACGCACTAGCATCCAGTATAGTATAGCCTCTGTCCGAGAGACCTTTTACTCCAGATAATACATCCTCCAAACATAAGATACCAGATATGTTATAGGTCTAGGTCGTTCTGACATCCCAGACTTCTGTCTCCTTTACTAGTGTTAAAGTTCTCCCCAGTTACACGTCTATGTCACGTCATGCTAGCTGCGCGCGCATCCGCACTTCCTGCTGACTCTGCAGAATCCTCTTTGCACCCACCCACTTATGACACGTTTCTGTGACGTTTCCAGTACACATCTCCGTGCACACCCTTGTACACGCCTTTTCTTGCTACGCACATGTGTTCTTATCATATTCTTTTCACTTGTCACGCCTACTGTATCCATCGCCATTGTACAGTTTTACTATATATGTCATGTACTGTTAATAAATCGTTGACATCTTTTTGCCATCATTGCATATTCCCGAACCCTTGTATTGATGGAATTGATTTCCATGGCTCAAGCCATCCCGATTAAAGCCCGTATGACTCAGACACCACAGACTTTGACTCTCATTTGATTGAGCTATTCTTTTACTTGTCAGTAATTATATGGAAAAACTTGTATGGTAAATTATGTTAGCTGAAAAAGACTGGCCACCAGAGTTTGTCAGGGAATGCCCTCATGGGGAAGAAATGATTAGGCCTGCCTTCTCAAATCATATTCCAATTCATAAAAAATACACATTCGCAAGAAAATGGGCAGTGGCCCAAGCCCCTGCATTATACAAAAATCATGTAGGATGGGATGAGGGCTCACCTCACCACAAAATCCAGTTAAAAAATCAACCTACTGCACAAAGGCAGTACCTAGTTAAACAAGAAGCTAAAAAGCAAGACAGGGAGATCTTAGATCAACTTGAATATCAAGGGGTGATTGAAACATGCACCTCACAAATGAACAATCCTTTGTTTCCTGTCTCCAAGCCAGACGATTCATATCACCTAGTTTTGGACTACAGACATTTAAACTCCTGCCTAAAAACATTTGCAGTACAAAACTCTCACAGTGCAGCACTAATGAACAACATCGTGCGCAAAAAATATAAAACGACACTAGATATCTCTAATGGATTCTTCTATCAAAACATTGCACCTGAAAGCAGGTATTTGACCGCTTTCTCAATAATGGGGTCGCAAAAACAATTTTGCCGACTCCCACAGGGATTCAAGAATAGCCCAAGATTATTCTCAACAAGGGTAACAGAATTACTACAAATATATGATGATGAGGCATTATCAAATGTCGATGACATCTATCTTACAGATGATGACCTGGAGACTCACTTAAAAAGAGTGAACACCATAATTCTTGGGTTCGCATCAGAGGGTTGCAAATTCAACTTTAAAAAGTCAAGAATTGCCCATCTAACGGTCCTATTTTTAGGATATGAATTATCAAGTGAAGGCAAAAGCCTGGCAGACAACTTCCTAGAGAAGTGTGCAGTACTCCAAGCACCAAAAACGCTGAAAAATTTACAATCAATACTAGGCTTCCTGAATTTCGGTAGAACATACATTCTATATTATGCAGAGAGGGTTAAACCTCTCTATGAATTAATAAAACCTGATTTCAAACCAATACATCGGACTCAAAAACACACAGAAATTTTGAGATCATTACAGACAGACATGTTAACTAAAACAAAACTGCAAACACGCGAAAACGTACGCAACCTTGTAATCAGAGTCATCCCAGGAAGATGCGGATTCACGTACCTGATCTCTAATGAGGGAGAAACTGTACCTATAGCTTACAAATCACATTTGTACACTCAAGCTGAAATGAAATTCAGTTCTGCAGAAAAAATTCTGACAGCGGTTCAAACTGCTATAGCAAGAGAAAGAGCCCTAGCCCAAGGCAAGAGAATAACTGTCTATACAGCAGAATCAGCTCTTGGGGCATTGACAAGTCCACACAATCTGAATGCAGTGGCATTAGATCCAAAATGGATACAATGGGAAAATTCTCTTGCTACAGAAGACGTGAAATACTATTTTGACCCGAACTAAATGATCTAGAATACAAACAAGAATATCCTCTGCCAATCGAAAATCTACCTCTCGAACAATATACCTGTGTAATTTATATGGACAGATTTGCACACCATTACGATGTAGAGAAAAAATCCTACAAAGCAGCGTGCGCGATTGTTAAAGGTCGCTGGCTCTCTGGTAAATTCAAACCGATGATTACCAAAACTGAATCACTCAGAAACTGCTCAGCTCAGCGAGTTGAAATAAGATCTTTAAAGATGGCGCTTGAAAATGCCGATCGCGAATTCCCCACACTAATAGTGTGCGATTCGCATTACTGCATCAAGTCTTACAACAGTGACATGGAGACATGGAGCAAAAACGGTTACAAAGATGACACAGGTGCCACAATAAAGCATAAAACGCTCTGGGAACAAGTAGTTCTTTTGCAGAAAGAACTACAAAAGACTCACATGATACATACACTGAGTCATCAACGTGATGGCGTTCACGTTGCAGGGAATTCATTGGCTAACAGAGCCACAGCGGCAGCAGTTCAACCGGAATCCGTAGCCACAAAAAAACACATAGATGGAGAAACCATGTTGGCAGTAAAAGCGTCGTTAAAAGGCGATTATGCAGCATTACCTCTCAACTATCCACTCAGTTTTACATACATAATTGATGCAAACTCTGTTCCTTTTGCTCAAATTCCTGGAGTGGGGGATAGAGTAGTTCCAAACACGAACTGGAGTTTTCTTGATTGAAGACGCACACATGGGACTGGGTCCGAGGCACCCAGAGATCTTGAAATGTCTAATAAAATTACAATCAGAATACTGGTGGCCGGGGATGAGCTTGCAAATTTACAAATTTGCAATGGATTGTCCAGACTGCAACAGAGATCGCAGTTGTGAACCGGACCGGACTATTGCCAGGACACCTTTATTAGAAAGCATCAGGCGATCTATACGCAGAAATCCAGCCGGAGAAATGCGTCCCCATAATTATTAAGACTGAATTCACTTAAAAATGTGGCACCAATGCTGGGCTGACGCCAGAACGGTTATAAAAGATTTGCTAGTCTTTATCGGCACATACGCAATTGGCATGCTACATTTTGAACAGGGTCCTGCGTTTAGCTCTCGAGCTTACAAAGAGGCCATGACCAGCATGGGCATTGCATTGCGGTACTCTTCTCCCTTCCATCCTGAAGGAAGTGAAAAGAAAAAACTGTGACATAAAGCAATCTATAACAGCGAGGGTATTAGGTTCGGGTGATGGGTGGGTCAAACATCTAATAAGTGTCCAACGTAGTCTTAATAACATGCCAAGAAATTCTCTAGGAGTTATCAGTCCGTACGAACTTTTATTTGGTACTAGAATGATTATCCAGAATCTGGATCGTCAAACTTCAGTGGTAGAAGAAAAAACTTTTGATTTCAAAGATCGTTTGGATGTTTTACAGGACTTGAATGAAACAAGAAAAAGTCTAAGTGACTAAGTTCAAGCCAACAACCACTGAAGAACCACCTGTCCTAGCAAGACCTGTCTGGATTCCAAAGATTGGGGATCTGATCAGAGAAAAGATCGCAGTGCAGAAGGAATTTGGGCCTTCTCACAGAAAAGCAGTACCTGTCTTAGCTGTCAGCGAACAAGATCAGTAGTACTACCGCCCCTTGCTGGTAAAAAGGAAAACAGAATTGTTTCCATCGACCTGGTGAAACCACAAACATGTGGCCGATAATAAATAGCAGGCCCAGTGGATTACCAAGAAATAGCAGAAGACCAAACTTTGCTACAATCCAAGAGGTTCAAACTGAGAGACTAATCACATTCGATAAACCTGCAGTAAATAAAAAAGGACTATGCAACAAAGCCATGGAACTTGTGCCTCTTGACACCCAAATTACAACAATTCCTGATGAAACACCAATCTACAACGATGTAGCCTCAGACTGCACAAATGTAACAAAAGAAAAAGCAAAGATCAATGGAAATCCGGAAGCAATCCCACCAATTGACAGAACTGCATCTGGCTATTTTATCAACTTTGATGACTTTTCCCATGATCCAAGTGAACATGGAGACAAGCCAGCAACAAAAACTTTCAAAGGAAGAATAACCGAGCTTTTTCACCAACTAAAAGAGACATGTCTGAATTCACCGTGGATTGAATTTTGGACTGTGTTGGGTGTACCTTTCCTCCTACTTTGGCTCATCATTGTGTTATGCTTGGGTACATTCATTGATGGAAAATATAGTACAATGGACACAGCAAGTCAGAACATCAGCTTGGTCCTAAAGTCTCAAAGTTCCTCTCACATCGAGAGAAGAGAACTATCATCAGTGAACATCACAGCCAATCCAATACCTGGGGTATAGCATGGGACAGAACTGACTATGACATTTATGGCCCGATTGAGCTCTTGAAGTATCCACACCAGTTTAAGGTTTCCTTAAGTGATTTTGTGATACCAAGTTCTTTTTCTGATGATTGGGACTTTGAAAATATTAATATTATGATGTCAGATTTAGTAATGTCAGCCAAATTTACTGAACATGATTATTTACAGGGTTCATCAAATTATGAAGAATTATACTGTTACAATCACTATGGTCATCACTATTTGCATAAATCTGCACAACCTAGAAATGTTTTTAATTATAATCAATGGGAACATTGTCCAACTCCACCAAAAGGAAGTTCGAAGACATTTTTTGTGAAATTTCCATACTTCTCAGGGTTTAACAACAGTGATCCAGAAACTTTTTATTTTAAAATGTTAAATAAGACAGGAATGAAAACAAGGTTGACACATTCTAAATTGATCTATTCTGACAAGTTTTATGACAAAATGTCTACATTTGGTTTTGAATTTTGGAAAAATAACATTGAAACAAAAACCATCTGTGGAACAAAAGACTGGCAGGTACAAGGTTTAGAATCATTATTTAAAGCCTGCATGATCCCAGAACAAATAATATTCCTGAATGATACCATTCAACAGACTACTTGTCTTGATTTAGCTAAATAAACTGTCTATTCTAAAGCCCATACCTGATAGAAATAGTACTACGGATGTGGAAATACACATATCCCATATTTTTCACCAAAACAGAACAAATCCTGATTGGAAAAAATGGTTGATCTGGCCCACAGACACAAATAACATAAAATTCAAGCTGACCAGGCCAGACCCGAGATATTACCAGAGACAACATCCAGGGATAGTTACAACATACAGTGTAGGGAAATTATGCCTTGAGTGGCTACAGAAATCCACACTGACTGAAATTAAGCAACACTTGACTTTACTTAAAGAAGGTGCTGACTTGCGAGATTTCATACTGGGACCTCGCAAACAGCGTCAAAAACTTTTCATAGCGGCCGGTATATACGCTGCATACAACGAAGCTTGGAAAGTAATGCAAATTGAAACAGCAGAAAAATTACGAGAAATTGATCGTATAAATTTGGAAAAAACACTTTCTGTAGTGGACAATGGGTTAACGACTCTGTCTTCCAGAATATATTCACTGGACAGTATTGTATCATCTGCCTTTGATATAATAGAGCAAGACTTGCTAATGTTACAACATGGTCAGTCCCAATTGCGTTCTATTGTACAGCTAGGTTGGATGTTGCAAAACCTACGTTCAGGCTACGTGCCATGGCGTCTAATCAACATAACGTCATTATTTTCTATCTTTAACCTTACTGATAAACAAATCAGTTTGGCACAAAAAGGAGCAGACTATACGATTCTGAGCATTGAAAAACCTGGAAGATTACCATTGACAATGTCAGAGAGACCGGTCATTGAATGGATAATACACATAACAATTACAATTCCGATAACTTTCCAGTTTAAATATTGCCAAGAATATATACCAGCAGGCCAGTATGAAAGGTTGGGTAAAGGATACATCAAATCAACCTGGGATTTACCTCACACACACAAATGTTATAGTGAAGGGAAAAAGGAGGTATTCCTTAGTGGCAATAATTGTAAAAAATCACTAAGCGGTACACTTCTGTGTCAAGGTATTAACGTGCATGGAGCCTGCGAAGGGTCTTCAATTAACCTTTCATGTCACCTACAAGGCACTCCTGCAACACAGATAGAACCGTTCTTCAGACAACTTTCCAACGGTAGCTACGTTTTAATAAATGACCACAGCCGTTGTGGAATGGTGCCAGGAGAATGCTATCTCGTAACTGTTACTTCCAGGGTAGTTTGCTGTACGCAAGTATTGTATCCAAACAGCAATCCAGACATGGAAGCGGCAATATGGCCTTATGTGAATATCTCTTCTATTCAAATTGATACTTTAAGCAGAATGAAGTCTATTCCTTTACAGACTCCTGAGCCGCTGACCTCGTCCAAAGAAACGTATGATCTGCAAGTTACAAGGAGAACGGCAGAGATACATAACCTTTTATCGACAAATTGCCCCACGCATTTCAAAGAAATGTTGAGTCAAATTTTAAACATGTCTGATACCAGTGGCATCGCCCATGTATTTATGACAATTTTTTCGGGACTGTTAACACCGTTTGAAGCAGTTCTGGGCATCTTCCTGAATTTTGTCCATGCTGTCTTTGGCGGCCTACCTTTAATTTTGGGACTCGTAGCAGGAATTTTATTTTTGTTCCTTCTGCTCCGATATTGCAAGCCAAGCCACAGACAAGACTCCAGCAACAATGGAAGAAACGATCCTAGCAATACGCTACCGAGATAAAATCACTGAAGTCCTCGGATTAGCCCGGCTAAGAGATCTGAGTGCAACTTGGTTTCTTTCATTCAGACCAATCTGGCAAGATTGCATCTTACCTGTGCTTCGATGTCTGCTATACGGAGAAGAATGCGTGTTGGACGTCCGTCTTACACTACCATCAGCAGTACCAATGGATATCGATACTTTGCTAGGTCCGGTAGCGACTCATGCAACGTGTTGTCCCCAGCGGCTACCTATTCTGATGACGGCATTCGTTGAGACTTCACCATTACGAGTAGGTGGCGGTGAAGTACGAGAGGAAAGCAGCACCAAACAGGTACAACCTTCTGTGAGCATTTCTGATCCAAACATCGATGATAGCAATCACGCACAGAACTGCACAGTTGCAGTGTTTTCAAACTTGGTCGAACTTTCACCTGATGTTGAAGACCAATTTTTTGCAAGCCTGTCTGATATGATGTTCTCCCCTGAGCAACGAGAATGACTTTTAAAAAACAACAAGCACACAGCGTTCTCTGAACTCTGAATTTGGCCTTCAGTTCTGTTAAAGCAACTGAAAACATAAAGCGAAATTATTTTTCTTTCAAATCAAAAATATTTACCATTTTTTCCGGCACATGATACTTTGCTTAAAGTAGAACTATTCTTAAAGAACAGAGCTTCTGTTTTTAGAGACATTAGAGAGAGTTTACCTCAGCCTCTAGCACATGTACATTATCGTATAATAATATGTGATGAAATGGTCTCGATCTTCTCTTCTGTATACAGAGCCATTTCATGTGTAATTTTCGCATTTCATTCAGCTGATATATACTAACTGAATGATAACCTTGCATGAAAAAACGTACAGTACCAAATACTCAATTTCGTGTATAAACCATACACCATTTCAAATGCAGTTATGTATTTTGGGGTGGGTTGGAAAACACACATGCACCGAATGTTTAATATTGCTTATTTTTAGTAATGATTGACATTAATACGTGGTGTGGGTGTTGAATTTCTATCTAGGACCCTAATTCGATATTCCAGATTCATGCCCTTATGTGGTTATAACAAATAGTTTCCTTATAAAGGCATAAGAATCATATCCATATAGCCCATGCAGTCCAAAACACGGCAAGGCTACTCCCATAGACTCATAGAAAGCACAACGCGTTCTTTAAACAAACCAAGCCTCCAGCAGCCCGGGTATTCCCCCTGCTTTTGTTTTGATTTGCACAAGAACTCCTGGAGTCCAGATAGAACTGTTAGTTCTTAGTGACGTCTTATGTCCAACCTTACGTCAAACCCGGCACCTTTCAGGTATAAATATACCAACGTTGCCTTAAGCAAAGACACGGTGGTGTGGAGCAGAGCGGCGATCTACTTATTCGAAGCCCAGCTGATGCGAGAGCCGAAGGAAGCCGCCCCTCCCCTTTGACGCGCTGGAGAAGCTGCTTTTTCTCACGCCGAGAAATCCAGCTCCGGTGTTCCCAAGTCACTCTCGCGGTTGCTGGGAGATCGAGTCCTGAGAAGCGAGATACAAGACCTCCTTCATTCTATAACCAAGGTACGGAGCGGATTAAAACCTTAGAGAGAATTCTTGATTCTGATACTTGGCAATAAAACACCTAACTTAACTTAAAACTGCAACTTACTTACTCCTTCCCACGTATTAGGCTTAGGTCAGGTACACCGGGGTAGGCGTATCTTAGAAGCACCAGTTGAGTTTGTTAGTCAATGTTTTTATGTATGTATATATTTTATCCATTTTAGGTTTAAAGTATTTTATTAAGGCACAAAAACACGGGGAGGGGAGCAGGAGGTCAAGCATACATACAACACAAGAAGCGGAACGTTGCAGCGAGTCAGAAGAAAAGCATGGAGGCGGGAAGCCCCAGAGGGTAACTAAGCAAATACAGAAGGCAATAAGGCATCGTGAACGACCCCCCTGTTGACCCCCACTCCCTAAGCAAGGTCAAACCCGAATAGCACCCCGCAACATAGTAAAGGAGAAGCATACCGTACCACCAACCCCCCAACCCCAGAAAGAAAGAAGAAAGGAGAGCAAAGGAGGAAAAGAAGGAAAACAATACCCCAACATCCCCGTCCGAAAGGCAGCAATAAAAGCATATAACCCCTCTTCCCGCCCCCAACCCCCGGCCCCCAGTCCGCACACTCACTCCGCCGCAGCTGCCGGCGGCGTCAGCCTAAGGAGGCGCAAATACCGTGGACACGTGAGCTCGTGGAATTCCGTGGACAGTAATGCCAAAAGGGGTGCCAGAGCTCCTCAAACTGGTCAACATTCCCAGCCACCGTTAGCGACATCTTCTCCATGCCCAGTACCTGCCAGAGCCTATGCAGCCAACCAGTGATAGAGGGGGCAGTAGGGGTGCGCCAGAGTATCAGTATGTTCTGAACGGCCGAACCTAGCGCAATCGCAATCTGCCTGCCCCTGCGGGATTTTAGCGGGTACATCAAATCATTGGGGAGGCCTAGCAAGACATACGCGGGGAAGCGCGGAAGCTCGATCTCAAAATGTCTATCCACCTCATCTAAGACTTCCTTCCAGTAGGCCGACAGCACCGGGCACTCCCAGAGAACGTGCGTGAGGGTGCCCACCTGTCCGCAGCCGCGCCAGCAACCTTTATCGCCTATTTTGTGCATCTCATAGAGCCGCTCCGGGGTGTAGTACCAATAGGTGGACACTTTAGTGAAGGTTTCCGTCAGCCCAGTATGGTACGCAGAGTGCCTCGCCCGATACGCAATCTTGTCCCACTCCTTGTGACTCAGGGTCCTGCCCAGTTCCCTGTGCCAGCGCTCCCTCCCCGGGTTATGGTAATGAAATGGCGGGGGCTGGAGAAATTTATACAAATCAGTGATGAGCTTGGGGTCCGAGGTCCGGGTCACCAACCATCGCTCGTAGGGCGTAATTGAACGGGCAGCGACGTCACGCACTGGGGGTTGAAGAGCCCAGTGGCGGACCTGCATGTAACGCAGCCTGTCCCCCTCCGTCAGGCCAAACTCCTGTCGGAGCTGCTGGAAGGGGAGCACGCCCTCCGGTCCGTAGATCTGGAAGAGCGCCCTGCAGCCCGCGCTCACCCAGTGGGAAAAAGCTCCCGGCTCCAAACCCGGGGTAAAGTCCGGATTGCCAGCGATGGGAGTGAACGGCGATGGAAAGGTCGTGAGCTCACGCAGCTCACACACCGCGTCCCACACTCTCAGCGGGACCCGGGTGATAAAAGAGGCGTAGAGATTAGGCGGGCGGTGAGCGCGCCGCAGGAACGGGACCTCCTGGAGGGTACGGCCTGCGACCGCCTGGTCCTGAAAGAGCCAGTGTTTATCCGATTCCCACCGGCTCCACTCCACCAGATACCGAAGCTGCGCCGCCTGAAAGTATCTCCGGAGGTCCGGGACTCCGAGACCCCCCGCCTCCGGGGCTAGCATGGAGAGGACCCGCTTCATCCGAGGCTTGCGGCCCTGCCACACAAAGCGGGATATGTCCGTCTGCGCCTGCCGGATCCAGCCCACGGGGGGCTGGAGGGGCAGAGCGCGGAAGAGATATAGGATCTGAGGCAGTATCGTCATCTTCACCGCCGCAATACGGCCCAACCACGAGAGGAGGCCCTTGTTCCACCGGCCGAGTTCCTCTTTGATCTTTTTGCCCAGAGAGGAGTAGTTAGCTGCAACCATGGCAGGCAGGGAGGGGGCAAGCAAAATGCCTAGGTAAGGCACCGTGGAGGAGGACCACTGCAGAGGAAAGAGACTTTGAAGGTCCTGCCTGGTGGTAGTAGAGAGCGACACATCCAGTGCAGCCGACTTAGTCATGTTCATTTTAAAACCCGCCACACGGGCAAAAGCGTCCAGTTCCCGGATGCAGGCAGGGAGCGACCGCTTGGGGTCGTCCAGGGTCAGCAAGACATCGTCCGCGTATAAGCTGACAGTGTGCGTGTAGTGCCCCATCTTCACCCCAACAGCGTCCGGATTATCACGAATCCTCTGTGCAAACGGCTCCATATAGAGGGCAAAGAGGAGCGGCGAGAGGGGGCAACCCTGTCTCGTGCCGCGCTCAATGGCAAAGCAATTGGAGCTGTGTCCATTGACACGCACAGACGCTGACGGTCTCCTGTAGCAGTTAAAGACCATAGTGCGGAACTTCTCGCCGATCCCCAGTTTCCCAAGGACCAGCTCGAGATATGGCCAGTGAACCCTATCAAAGGCCTTCTCTGCGTCGATTGATAGCAGCATCCGCTCCCCCGGAATGCGTGAGGCCTTTTCCAGCACGTGCGTCACTCTCTTTGTGTTGTCGACCGTCTGCCTGCCGGGTACAAAACCGGCCTGGTCTGCCTCCACCAGACCTGGTAAGTGTAAACCCAATCTGGCCGCCAAGATTCCGGTGTAAAGCTTGAGGTCCACATTTAGGAGCGAGATGGGCCGGTACGAGCCGCACAGTGTCCGGTCCTTCCCCGGCTTGGGGATAACCGACACCGTCGCTGAGAGAAGGTCCGGCGGGATAGCTCCCGGCTCGGAGAAGGAGTTGAACAAGCGAGCCAGTAGAGGCGCGACAGTGGGACAGAAGGTCTTGTAAAACAAGGCCGTATAACCATCCGGGCCCGGGGCCTTGCCGTGCTTTAGCCGTGCAATCGCGGAGATGACCTCCTCCACGTGAATGTCCCTCTCCAGGTGGTCCGCCTGGGAGGGGTCCAGGGCCGGGAGGGTCACGGACTCCAAATAGGCCTCAGCCTCTCCCGGTGGGGAAGGCTCCGCCGCGTACAGTGCTTCATAAAAGGAACGAAAGGTATCTGCCACCTCTGCGTCACCGGAAACCGGGATCCCGTCCACTCCCACCAGCTCCTTCACCACATAGCGCTGCTGCGCAGCCCTGAGCCTATGGGCCAGGAGTTTACCGCACCTGTCTCCGCCGGTGTAAAAGGCATGCTTCAGGCGCAGCGCAGCATACTCCGCCCGATCTAGATCCAACGCAGAGAGGAGTTTCCGAGCCGCCTTCAGCTGCTTCCAGACACGAGGAGCCCCCGTCCGGCGGTGAACCTGCTCGAGCTCCCGAACCTGCGCTGTCAGTTCCTCCCTCTTGCGTTGGCGTTCCCTGTTTTCCGCCGAGGAAATGGAGATAAACTCCCCTCTGACGACCGCTTTCAAAGCCGCCCACTGCGTCGCCAGGGACGTGGCAGAGTTGTTATTGTGGGTCAGGTAGTCCTGGATGACCTCCTCCACTCGCTTTACGACCGATTTCTTATGGAGAAGCGTGTCCCGGAGCCGCCACATCCCCCTAGAGGGGGGGGCCGCCGGCCAAGCAAAGATTCCGGAAACCGGTGCGTGGTCGGACAGGGACAAAACCCCGATGTCTGCTGCCGTGGCGGCCGAGCGAAGCGGTCCACTCACTAAGAGGTAGTCCAACCGTGAATACGTGCGGTGCGCGTGGGAGAAATAGGAATAGTCCCTATCGGTGGGGTGCAGGACGCGCCAGAGGTCATGCAGATCCACTTCCGCAAGCTGGTCCTGCACTGCCCTAGAAAGCTCCCCTGTCTGCGGAAAGCGTTGGGCAGACCTATCCAGGGTGGAGTCGAAGACCGTATTCAGGTCCCCCCCCAAGATGATATGGCGATCGGGCGAGGCAGTAACGTCCACCAACACTAATTCCAGGAAGCGATCCTGGTGGTCATTCGGGCTGTACGCTGAACCAACCGTAAAGGTAACACCTCCCAAACGCATGCGATACACCAGAAGCCTCCCTTTCTGCTCAGCATGTTTATGTAACACCTCCCCCCTGAAGGAGCTGGCTAAAAGAATGGCCACCCCAGCAGTCTTAGTCGCAGCAGAGGAAAAGAGTTGCGTGGGGAACTTGGCAGAGCGCAACCTATGGCAGTCTTTGGAAAGCAAATGGGTCTCCTGCAGGAGGCAAATATCCGCCTGCGACCCTTCCAACAGGGAGAGGATCGCCCTACGCTTTACGGGGTTATTCAGACCCTTAACATTAAGGGTCACTACCTTCAGGGGCGGCATCGCCTCCAGGGAAACAACGCGCTATGCAGTGGGCAAGGGAGCAGCGGAGGGGGCACGCGGGGCAGGGGCGCAGGGAAGGCCAGAGGCAACATCGCACATGTTCGGACCACTTCGGACGGGACCCCCCCCACACCAAACCAACAGTGAAACCCCCCCAGAACTAACCTATGGCAACCAATCAAAGTAAGAAAAAACAAAAAACAACACCCCATAGTCTCAGTCTAGCCCAAATGGGCGAGTCTGTAGAAAAAAGTCAAGTGGACGTCCAGCCACACCCCCCCCCCCCGCACCCCCAGCCCCAGCTCAGCACCGGTAAAGCTAAGAATCTCTCCCCCCGGAGAAAAGTTAGGCCGTTAGGGCCACACCAGTAGCTTCAGGCAAGTTCCTGGCCGCATTCCTCAGGGCCTCCGCCATTTCTGCCCTGATGGTGGGCGAGTCCGGACGACTCGCCGGCGCCGACGATGGGCGCCTCCTCGACCTCCGTCGGCCCCGCCGCTCGGGGCGCCGCCATGCTGGTGTAGCCCCTTCCTCCTCTGTAGCAGTAAGGCCCAATACTCCACAGACATCCTGCAAAGAGCGCAGCTGATGCAGCACCCCATTCCATCGGAAGATAAGACGGAAGGGGTGGCCCCAGGAATAGGGTGTCTCATGCTCTCGCAGAAAGTCCGTCGCGATGCGGAAAGACCTGCGCTTCTGTAGTGTGATGGCGGACAGGTCCTGATAGAGCGCCACAGGTCTTTCACGAAAGGTCAGTGGCTGCTTCCTGCGGGCCTCCGCCATGATGCGCTCTTTCAGGGGGAAATCCGGCAGGAAAGCTAAGATATCGGGCGGGGGAGCCGATGACTGGCGCTGGCGGCCCACCCTATGCGCTCTGTCAATGCGGACCGGGAAGTCCGCTCCTTCCTCCAAGATGTCGCGGAACAAGTCCTGCAGATAGGCCACCAGGTCCCCACCCTCATCCGCGGACGGAACACCTCGCACCCGAATGTTATTCCGCCTGGACCTGTTCTCGAGGTCTTCCGAATGGGCCTGGAGCTCAACACATTGCTCCCGGAGGCGGAGGACGTCCTGCTGGAGATGAGTTATCTCTTCATCGCGACACTGGGCCGTCGTCTCCACAGCATCGACCCGCTCGCCCAGGCCCTCGACCTCCCTGCGCACCTCCCGGACCTCTCCAGCCACCTCGGTCTTAAGAGTTTGAAATTCCTCCTTGAGGGAGCTGAACAAGTCCTCCATGAAGGACCTCGTGACTGGTGGCTCGCCCACGGTTGCGTCCGTTGAAGTCCGGGAGGCCCCCGGGGACGGCTGTGTCCTGTCGCGTAGTTGCTGGGACCTGCCGAGCATCTCCGGCAAAGTGCGATCTCCTCGTGCCGCGCCACGTCTCCCAGCCATCCTGGCCCCTGGTGAAGCCTAGGGCCAGTCGCTGTAGGCGAGCGCCACCGCTCGCGGGCACCAAATGTGAGGCCCTCGGTGGGGACAAGGATACAAGGGTAGTGCGTCACAGGCGACAAAATGGCGGCCCGGTCCTGGGCGAGACGACCCCCGGGCCAGCAGGGCAGTCAGCAACGTCCAAAGTGGAGGCCTCCAGCCTCGTGTTCCCAGCGAGGGCAGTAGATGAGTCGGTGCCAGGACAAATCGAGGCTCTCGTAGAAGAGGGGTGCGGCGAAGGCCACCGGGCACAGCCACACAAAGACAAGATGGCGGAAGGGTGGGACCCAAGGAGGCAGCCCGGGCCAGCAAGTCTATGGGCGACCCTTAAGCAGCAACGGGTCCGAAAGGGGCGAAGCCGGCGGCTCCCCTCGCCACTAGTTAATTCGCCCGGCACGGGCACAGTTCGAACTCCGCCATACAGCGTCTCCGGGCGCGGAGTTCGCAAGGCGTCACCCCTCGAAGTCCAAGGCAGGGGGAGGGTCGTCGGCGCAGGGTTGAGGTCCGTCGCCCATCAATGGTGTTCGCCACCAGGGCACCGGTCAGGAAGCTCCGGCACTCCGCGAAGTCCGTCTATTCCGCTCCCTCGGGAACTCCGGGTTTCAGCTGTTCAGCACTCGGCCTAGCCGAGGCGAGCGGACAGCGCAGCCGTATGCCCCGCCTCCAGGCTCTTCTCCTCGGGACGACCCAGGCTCCGCTCCTCGGAGCGATCTTCGGATAAACTTTTCGGGGACTTCCCCCGGGGCCACGCGAGTCAAAGTGGCATCAAAGTGTGCCCCAGGAATTCCGGCACAGTTCTCTCGCCCGCAGTGCAGCCGCGGGGGGAGAGAAGCGCGGCGATCAGGGCTCGGGCTGAGCCGGGCCGGAGGAGCTACGGAGGAAGCGTCCGCTCACCCCGCCATCTTGGCCACGCCCCATTTTATCCATTTTAAAGTATCATATGGCTAAGAAACCATATCAATGCTTTTACAGTATTATTTCATAATACTACTTTTACTGTACGCACTTTACTTTATGTGGTTGTCAGAAACTAATCCCTTCTTGTCTAAATCAGGGCGGTTAACCCTTTCCTGAACAATCGAGAAAGTTTCTAGTGACCTCGGAGCTAGCTGGCAAAACTAATTAAGTCTAACATAGTCAGTAGAGACCTCAGTCCTATGTCTACACTGCTGTTTATGTTATTCCAATGCGCAGAGCCTATTGGGACTATAGGAACTACACTACGCAGCTAAACAACACCCTCTAGAACGGCTTCCACTCTTAGTACGACCCACAAACGCTCTTCCTTGGACGATGAATACCAAGGCTGGGAAGCCTCCAAAGACCGAGACACGTGCGCCTCCATCAACTTCAAATGGCACTCCTTTAGTGACTCTAGTTTAAGCTTCTGGCAGGAGCCGCAGTCTTTGGCATTGTGGTGCTCGCCTAAACACCACGAATTGTATGAGGGTCAGTCACCAACATATGTCCGCTACAAGACCCATAAGTCTTGAAACCTGTAGACATAGAAAAGGCAACCGAGGAACCGCTTCTCTGGGTCCGTGTTATAGAACGGAAAAGAAGAAACTGATGTCTGCCCTGGAGAGGACTTCTATAGCTTCACTGACGTCATGATCGGAGTCAACGTCATTGTGGAGCTGTACGAAACCATCCCCTGGCATGCAGTGGTACTGCAGAAAAATGTCCGGATCCAGACTGGCGCCAGGGGAGAATTCAAAAGTTAAGAAATCTGCAGCTCGATGTCTCTATCAGATAAGATATCTGGAATGGGGGGGTTTGGGCAGCGCAAAATGACACACCTGACCCCCACTATGGGTCGGTGATCTCTTGTGGGAGGTTGGGGCCATTAGCAGTTTTCGAACAGGGTATCTAACCACTCATGGTATTGCCCTGGAATACATTCTGCTATTAGTGATATCATGTGTTGAATTGCCCAATTCCAGAAAGTCTAAGTTTAAGTTTAATTTTTACAGGAATTTTCAAAAGGGTTTTTGATCCTGCCCCTCCTTGCTTGTACATATAGCGGTGGTATTGCAGGTGCATACCCACATTGATGATGCTCATACTCTTGGAAGGTCCCAGGTGCACTGCTCAAAGCTCAAGCTAATTTATATGTAGGCTGCTTTCCTACCGAATGGCCATTGATAGCCAAGTCTTGGAGATGAGCTCCCCTTCCATGATGTGCTTGTACTCATAATAAAATGTGCAGGTTCTGTTAACAGAGGCCCTTTGCTGTGTTGGACATCTTCACCCTGTATGACAAACTCATCTCTCAGCTTTGTTATTTTGATTTTGTCCTCAAAAGGATCTGTTTACTTGAATGCAGCGATGCTCCAGATTTTCGTGAAGCTGCCATCTGCAAACAAAATTGAATCAATGGTATGAAGGAGGAAATCAGGCCTAAAAGACATTTGAATGGACATACTGATATCTCCTGTTTGGATTGAATCCAAGCTGCTAAATTTGGTCATTTTTGCAATATTTCCTCAAAAAGAGAACTTCCTTTTCTTGCGTACAGGATTGCCCCCATGAATTGATTTTGATCGGTGGATTGGTTATTGATTTTTGAGTATTGGCTTGCCATTGCCAATTTTTTGACCAGGTTCAGACATGTCAGACTTGAACTCTTGGCAGAACTGTATGTTGGACCTTTTATCAGTCAGTCTTTCAAATTGGAAAACACATGATGGCTTTGTCTCCTTAAGTGTGCCATTAGGGATGAATTTTAGGCTGAATGAAAGCATCCTGTATTGATAGTGTCAGTCTGCCACCTGCAAATGCACATACATTCTATGGTTGCGGTTAACAGGGGTGTGAAAATGGGCATCCTGCAGGATAAAGGTGGTCTTGAATTCTGATTCTCTTTGGAGGTTGAAAATATCCTACAGGATACCATCCTTACATTTTTTTTTGTATTTTTTGTTGAGAAAAGCTGGGACAGATTGAAAATGATCTCTTTTCGATTGATTTTACCCTGACTAAAATGAAATCCAAACAGAATCATCAATTTTGGGGTCCTTTTTCATTATCCCTTTCTTTATCATCCGGAGATTTTTCACCCGCAATTTCTGAGACGTATATGTTGCATGCTGGTTAGTGCTATTTGTAGAGGCTTCTGAATAGATTCTAAGAGCATGGCCATTCAAGGACACATCGGTTTGAAATTATGATCTTTCAAAATTCTTTGCAAAATTCTTTGCAAGAGGACATTTTCCCATGTAGTTGACGAAGATGAGGTGATCTGAGGAACAAGATGACCAGGGCCTGTACTTAGTGCCTTCTCCAGTGTCCTAAGATCTGCATTGGGAAGTAGCTCATCTTAAGTGGTTCAGGAGCATGCAGTTTATGGTGGACTGTACAGACGCAGACACTGCTGAGAGTGTGACTGGAGTTGAACGTGCTACGGCTGATACCTGTATTGTTGATATCCACCTTGACAGGCTTGTTGTAGTCGCTCTGTAGAAGAGGGTCGAGAGGGCTGGTGCCTTTGCTGTTGGAGAACTCGCTGTGTCAATGCCCATCCTTTTTTCCTGCATCACTTTGTCCGTGTTTCCGAAGAGACCCTCCATCAAATGACATATCCAACATCTTAATCTGTGCCTCTGGTCTAAAAGATGTGCCGCAAAGTGATCTGTCTTCTTAAGACACAGCTCGGCAAGTTGCCTGAAGCCTGTGGTTGCTACATCCATAAGGGCATCAATAAAAACTGCTGCGATTCCTTCTCCATTTTTTAGAATGCTTCTCGGCACATTCTTTTCACCTTCTCGAAAATGTTCAAAAAAGAGGAACAATAGCAGTCCACATCCATCAGTCAAATTGGTCTAGGATAGTCAGAGTTGGCAGCCCTTGTAGTTCTAGTGGCCAGTGTGGAAAGCAACTTTCCAGTGTTAACAAAGTGTCTAGCCTTGCTCTCTGGAGGCGGAGTAGAAGGATTTCCAGACCTTTGCACTACTTTCATAACTACAGACCTTGCTTTCATATGACAGGCTGACATTATCTGGTGCTTTGCATTTCTTATACAGCCAAGGCACCACTGTTGACACTGTGGGTAGTCGGCAATAGAATCAAAGTACATGTTCGTGGTGTCCAAGTTAGAGCTACTGCCTGTCCAACGAGTTCTGTATTCGGAGATTCAGGAGATATTGGAGGCACCATCCGCGACGCTTGATCGCTTGGTGGAACCTGCGTGTAGCCCTTCTCTGCAAACGTCTGTAGTAAACTGCCATCATTTTGGAGTTCGAACATCAAGGCTATCGGGATTTGTATTGCGTCTGGGTTAGAGTACTGTTGCGTTTTGTGATAAGTGGTATATTCCAAGAATGCCTGTGGTGGGGGCATGAGATGTTATCAAAATTTTGGCAGACCTTGAATGGCGTGGGTCCTTACATTCCCCTTTAGGTGGCTCAGAGACAGGCATACTTCTAGTATTTGCCCCTCAGATTAGATGGGCTGCATGCAGGATCGAATGGTCTACTGTCTTCAGAGCCTTTGTCATTTAGTTTCCCCTGATCAGTAGGAACTGCGCATTTGTGGATGACAAACGGGATGGTGCCAGACTGATTCTGTGCACCCCCACAGGATGTGTACCTTGGACCAGCTAGTTCACAGCCCCCTCTCCCCAAAACCTACAAAGGGAGCCTACGGTTCTTGCAACCACTGAACATGACAACCTTGTTCCCTCCGGAACCGTGGTTACAGACCTAGAAAAATTCGCTCATGCACTTGTGCTTTCTTTTGCTCAGAAAAATATACAAAGAATACGCAAATGGACGTTTTCAATGTTTATTGAACCAAACTGATTCTTCATTCAAGAAATCTTTATTTCGCCAATGTACCATAAAAGTATACAAAAGCACATAAAAGCAATAGCAATAGATGACATTTTCAATTAATTATAGCAAAAATAATTTCCAAAGCATTTTCCAGATGGACAATTCAGCAAAATTAATACAGATAAAAGAGCCGCTTTAAAAAAAAAAGAGGACAATAGTTTGATAAAAAACAGTAAAAGTTTCGGAGACAGTGTTGATCCTATGGACTGCCAATCCAAATTCAAGCTCTAGCGATCAAAAATCTTCGCTTGTGCCACATTGCTACCAGAAATTGCGGGAAAAAAATACAATGGGTCTAGTTGTGTCTGATTTTAGTACTCTAAAGGCTTGCATACAATGCAAAAAAAAATTTTTACACAAAGGTACGAGCCAGTGCTTCCTGGGCTTATGATATGCTGGATAAAAGAAGAGATCGTGCAGATCAGTTTCAGTGTCACTATTACAACCAGGACAATTTTTCAGAGCAGGAGTTGACCACCTACTAGTAAAGGCAAAGAATACGCAAAGGGACGTTTTCAATGTTTATTGAACCAAACTGATTCTTGTATAGATTCTATGTGCTGCAATGATCAATAGACAGAAGCAGATGAAGCTAATAATAATCGTCATGGACAGTGAACAGAACGAAAAGTTTCACCATAGTGTGGAGACAGCGTATATATGCAAGCATATGAAACAATATAACAATCTAGTGTACTCCTACTATGCAAAATCCTAACCTACGTGTCTAGGGTGTATGTGTATGTTCTGCCAAGAAACCCCTTACTGGATGATCCAACTACATTACCTGGTGGGTAAGAATGGGGGATCAAGTCTTGGTCACAAACTGAACACCCCTCACGGAAATGTCAGTCAGATGCTGTGCGAAAGCTTCAGCATGGAGGGAATTCTCGAAGTCAGCAGACGTGCCTCCTCTGCCTATACCCAAAAAGAACATGTTACTTACCTTTGGTAACACTTTGTTTTGAGGATACAGTATCTGCCTGTGGATTCATCACCTTTTGAATTTACCCTTGCACAGCATTCCACAGAAACTTTTTTCTTAACTCTCCCACGTCGAAGAGGACATCAAAATGGAAAAGCGCCACACGCGACTCCGCGGGATGTCATCGGAGCAATAAGAAGACCATGTTGGCGTGCTGACATCAGTTCCACCCATTTTTTCCATGCCTTCGAGGCAAGCAGTAGAACCAACAAAATTTACACAAGTATACAACAAATTTCAAGAATACATAAAACTTCCAAATAAAGAGAGAAAGCGGGACATTCTATAGAATAGACATTTGCTAGCAAAAGAAATAACATCATGAATGAAAAATATAAGAACTTCATAAACAATATCTTTGGTGTCAGTAGACAGGAAATGGGGAGGCAGGTGGGTCAGTGAGGAATCCACAGGCAGATACTGTATCCATCAGAAAAGGCGTTACTGAAGGGAAATAACCTGTTCTTCTGATGGAAACATCTGCCTGTGGATTCCTTACTTTTTTAATTGAATCCCCACGCAGTCCCACTCCCGGAGGAGAGTTCCCACCTACGTACACCAAAACATACTGCAGCACAGAGCGTGCAAAGGGGCCGTCCCTCCTTGTAGGAAAGTGGGTTTCTGTTGCAGTAATGCAAATGCTACTTACCAGTATGCATCTGTTCTTGGCATGTAGGGCTGCTGACATTCATATCTGTGCATAGATCGCCACCTAGTGTTGGGTCCGGATGATTGCACATTGTTGTCCTGGAAGAGTCTTCGAAGTATCACGAGATAGGTGGCTCCTCCCCTGGACTACAGTGCGCATGGGCATCGCCTCCATCCCCAGATTGTTTTTAGCCATTGGCAGAGATGGAGTGAAGAATGTGAGTGATGACCATGCCATGAGCATATGTATGTATATGAGTGAATTCTGCAGCTGCTACAGGCGCCGGGGAGGAGGGTGGGCGATATGAATGTCAGCAGCCCTACATGCCAAGAACAGATGCATACTGGTAAGTAGCATTTGCAGTTCGAGGCATGTGGGCTGCTGAATTCATATCTGTGCATAGAATACATAGCAGTCCCTCCATTAACGGCGGCCGCCCGTGCCAGCTGCAGCAGTCTGAAAAAGCGTTTTTAGAACAGCCTGATCAACAGCTGCCTGCTGTTTGGAATGCACGTCTACACAGTAGTGTTTAGTGAAAGTATGTGTGGTAGACCATGTGGCTGCTCTACAGATATCTTCTAAGGGAATGTTACCTAGGAAAGCCATTGAGGCCCCCAACTTCCTAGTGGAGTGGGCCCTCGGTGGGATAGTGAGAGTGCGCTTAGCTTTAGCGTAACAGATCTGAATGCACTTTACTATCCACCTAGCAATCCCTGCTTTAGAGATAGCGTTTCCCTTGTGGTGAGTGGCAAAAGCAACAAAAAGCTGCTTGGTTTTGCGAAAATCTTTTGTCCTGTCTACATAATACATCAAGGCCCTCTTAACATCAAGGGTGTGGAGCATGCGCTCCGCCAGCGTCTCTGGGTTTTGGAAAAACACCGGCAATTCAATTGTCTGGTTTAAGTGGAATTGGGATACCACTTTGGGTAGGAATTTAGGGTTAGTGCGGAGCACCACCCTGTTAGCATGTACCTGGAAGAAAGGTTCTTGGATGGTGAGCGCCTGCAGCTCGCTAACCCTCCGTAGCGATGTAATTGCTACTAAGAACGCAACCTTCCAAGTCAGAAACTGAAGCTCACAAGAGTGCAGTGGCTCAAAGGGAGGACCCATCAGCCTTGTAAGAACCACATTGAGGTTCCATTCTGGAGCTGGTGGGGTCCTTGGTGGAATGACCCTTTTGAGTCCTTCCAGAAAGGCTTTGATAGCAGGGACCTTGAAGAGTGACAGGTGTTGCCTATTCTGGAGGTATGCTGCCATAGCAGACAGGTGAATGCGGATGGAAGAGTATGCCAGATTGCATTGATACAGGTGGAAAAGATAGCAAATGATGTTTTGAATGGAAGCATCTAGAGGGTCAATATTGTGGTTAGCACAGTAGATGACAAACCTCTTCCATTTAGCCGCATAACAAGCTCTGGTAGTGGGCTTCCTTGCCTCCCGAATGATGTTCATGCAATCGGGAGGGAGATTGAGGTAGCCAAACTCTAGGACTTCAGGAGCCAGATCGCCAGGTTGAGCTGTTGCGGATCTGGGTGCTGAATGTCGCCATGGCTCTGCGTCAAAAGGCTGGGAGTGAGATGAAGCCTTTGATGCGGCACCACGGACAGTTCTAGAAACGTGGTGTACCATGGTTGGCGAGCCCACGTTGGAGCAACCAGGATGAGAGTCATCGAGTGCTGCCTGAGCTTGCGTGCCACCAGCGGTATCAGAGGTGCTGGGGGAAAAGCGTACGCAAATCTGCCTGACCAGTTCATCCACATCGCATTGCCCTGTGATTGGGGGTGTGGGAATCTGGCGGCGAAGCTTTGGCATTTTGCGTTCTCCCTTGTGGCGAACAGGTCTATCTCTGGATGACCCCACCTTTGGAAGTACGGTTGGAGTACTGATGGATGTATCTCCCACTCGTGCATCTGATGGCTGTGCCTGCTGAGCAGATCCGCCATTTGATTGTCCTTGCCCGGGAGATGCTCTGCCATGAGGAAGATGTTCCTCTGAATGGCCCACTTCCACATGCTCTGAGCCAGATGAGACAGCTGTGGAGAGTGTGTGCCTCCCTGCTTCTGAATGTAGTACATGGCCGTCATGTTGTCCGTCCGGATCAACACGACTTTGTTGCACAGATGTACTTTGAACGCCTTCACGGCCATGAAGATTGCCATCAGTTCCAACACATTGATGTGCATCTTCCTTTGCTGTAGTGTCCATAGTCCCTGCACAGTGTAATGGAGTACATGCGCTCCCCATCCCTGGAGAGAGGCGTCCGTCGTCAGGATAATCTGTGGGACAGGCTCTTGGAATGGTCGGCCCTTGCAAAGGTTGTGTGGATTCCACCAATGCAGAGAGTTGTATGCCCGACCGCTCACCAACACTAGGTCTGTCAGTTGCCCATGAGCCTGAGTCCACTGACGTGCAAGGCACTCCTGAAGCGGACGCATATGTAGTCTCGCGTGCGGGACAATGGAGATGCAGGAGGCCATCATGCCTATCAACTGCATGAACACCTTCGCTGGAAGCGAGTGTTGGGGTCTGAATCGTTGGATCAGCGCCTGGATACTGGCGATTCTCACTGAATTTGGCTGCGCGGTGGCTGCCAGAGTGTTGATCGTCGCGCCCAGGTACTGTCGCACGTGGGCGGGCTGGAGATGGGACTTTGGGTAGTTCAGAGAGAATCCCAGATCGTGCAGGAGATGAATGGTGCGTGACACGTGGTCTACGCACTGCTGTTCTGTCCTTGCTTGAATGAGCCAGTCGTCCAGGTAGGGAAAGACGTGGACGTGCTGGCGACGGAGATGCGCTGCCACAGTCGCTAGGCACTTGGTAAACACTCTCGGTGCCGTGGTGACCCCGAACGGCAGAACCTTGAACTGGTAATGCTGGTCTAAGATCGTGAATCTGAGATACTTCCTGTGGGAAGGATGCAGGGGGATATGAAAATAGGCATCTTTCAGATCCAGCGTAGCCAGGAAGTCCCCCTGTTGAAGCAGGGGAAGCACCTGCTGCAACGTAAGCATATGGAAGTGCTCCGAGAGGATGTACCAGTTCAGGGGCCTGAGGTCTAGGATCGGCCTGAGGGATCCGTCCTTCTTGGGAATCAGAAAATACAGGGAGTAAACCCCTGTTCCCCGCTCTTGCAATGGAACGAGCTCTATTGCCCCTTTTTGCAGCATGACAAGAACTTCTTGCTGCAACAAGGTCAAGTGCTCGCCTGACATAGGACGGCTCCTTGGGGGTATGTCCGGTGGAATGGACGTAAGTTCTAGACAGTACCCGTACTGGATAATAGACCTCACCCACCTGTCCGTGGTGATGTTTTTCCACGCCGGCAGGAACTGCTGGAGTCTCCCCCCGACCGGTGTTGTATGGTCGGGGGGCAGTGACAAGACGTCACTGTTTGTTGGTGGTGGTGGACCTGGAACTATTGTTTCCACGTCCCCTGCCCTTGATATTATTGCCTCTGTAACCACCTCGACCCTTGTTGTTATACGAGGCTTGGGGGTTACTTTTGTAATATTGGGTTGACTGGGACGCCTGTCCCCTTGAGGTGCCTCTGGAGTTTGAGCGGCGAAAGGAACCACTCCGAAACTGCTGACTTTGTAGAGCCCCCATAGACTTGGCAGTTTCCGTATCTTTTTTCATTTTCTCCAGTGTGGCATCCACCTCAGGGCCAAACAGGTGGTCAGGATTCACAGTTTGATTGAGGATCGTAGTTTGGATGTCGGGTTTGAACCCCGAAATTCTAAGCCAGGCATGGCGTCGAAGCAGCACACTGGTATTGATAGCCCTGGAGGCTGTGTCTGCCACATCCAATGCACATTTGATGGATGCATTCGTAATGAGTTTACCCTCCTGAATGAGCATCTCCCCCGCCTCCTTGTATTGGTCAGGCAAGTGTTGCAGTATGGCCTCCAATGTGTCATAATGGGCCCTATCATAACGTGCAAGTAATGCTTGGGTGTTAGATATTCTCCAGATATTAGCTGCCTGTGCAGCAATTCGTTTGCCTGAGGCCTCAAAGATCTTGGACTCTTTATCTGGGGGAGGAGCGTCACCAGTAGTCTGAGAGTTCGCCCTCTTCCGAGCGTTGGAAACAACCAAGGAGTCCAATGGCAAGTGTCCCTTGATATATGTAGGATCCGTGGGCGCTGCCTTATATTTCCTGTCGATGCGAGGGTTGACCACCCGCGCTCGGGTCGGCTCCTTGAAAACCTCTGTTGCATGTTTAAGCACCCCCTTAAGCATCGGTAGCGTTTTGACTGACTTTTCGGCTACCAAGAAGGTGTCGAATAAGAAGTCCACATCCACGGGGTCCGAGTGCAGCTCGACGTCGTGGTTAGCAGCAGCTCTCTCTATCAGAGCATTGAAGGCCGTCGAGTCCTCAGTCGGGGACGTCTTGGCCGCAAAAAGTTGAGTGTCCTGACCCGACTGCGGGTCCTCCGTGTCGCCTCCGGCGGACCACGGAACGTGCTCCTCCTCCGGATCCGAGTACGCCGGATAGTCATACTCGGCATCTTCCTCGTCCGCACCGGCTGCGGCGAAGTGCGTCGGCGAGTGTCCTAGGGTTTGTGGGGACACAGGTTCCACCAGAGCCGAAGAGTCCTCAGAGTCCCTTTTGTTTTTGAGAGGGATCTTAAAATGTTCCAACGCCGGCTCCGTTGTGATCTTCCTTTTGAGGAGCGACAGTTTTCCGGTGTTGGCGTCGATGGTTACCTCACGACGTTCCTCTTCAGCAAGCGGTTGGAGTCAAAGCTTCGACACCACCAAGGCAGCTTTCGGTGCCAAAACCTCCTTCGAGGGTCCACTCTGCTTCGGCGCGAAGGCCTTCGGCGCCGACTTGGGAGGAAAGGTGAAACGGATAGGAGTTTGCTCCTTCGCCGGCTTAGGCGTGAGCTTTGGCGCCACAGTGCCCGACGCGGGAACCACACTGTCCTTTCGAATCCGCTGGAGGGATTCCGCCACCTTCTTCGTCAAGGCCGGAGAGGGCTTGACCGGCTCGAGCGACTTCTCAGCATCGAGAGCCCGATCACCCGAATGCGCCTTCTTCGGGGCCGACGCCCCATGGCTATGCGCTTCGTCGCCCTGACGCTTCTTCGGAGCCGACTTCGGGTCCACAACCCCTTTCGGAGCCGACTTCGGGTCCACAACCCCTTTCGGAGCAGACGCAGCCGCGTCGGACGCTTTCGCCTTCGGCCCCGACGGCTTCGGGTCGGCCATCTTGGCGTGGCTCTTCGAGTCGGCCATTTTGGTTTTCTTGGAAGTTGACGCCTCCAGAACCTTCTTCACCAGCGCAACTTTCACTTTCGGTTCCGCATCCGAGGGTGCGTGACCAGTTGGTTTCACTTTCGTTTTCTTCGACGTAAGTGATGGTTCATAAATGTCTGTGACCGGGCCCGGAGGCGGGGACGTAGGACTCATAGTTAGATCTTGGGTAAGGCCCGAAGGCGATCCCTCGACCTGGGCCGTATGAAGGGTAGTAACCCCTGAGTCTGGTTGGGGATGCTCCTCCTCCGAGCTATCACCCATCGTGGCAAAAGCCTGATCGTCGTCCCCTACCTCGTCGGTGACTTCGTCAAAGTTCTCCGCATCCTCGTCGTAGGGTTCCCCCTCGGATGCGGGATTAGAGTCCGAACCTTGCACGTCGTCTTCTCCCTCAACAGATTCCTGGAAAATGTCATCTGGTGGGGGCGCCGTAGCCGATAATTTAGCCTGGAGCCTATTGGCCCGACGAATCTTTAAAGTCTTCTTGCTCCGGAACTTCGAACACGCCATGCAGGTGTCTTCGCGGTGATCCGGTGACAAGCAGGTATTGCACACAGGGTGCACGTCGAGGTGTGAATATTTAGAGTTACACACCGGGCACTTCTTAAACGGAGTCCGCTCCATAGCAAGAGTGTAGTGTAGGCCCGACCGCGCCGAAAGCACGTGGAAGGGCAGCAAGAGATCGGAGCTGAGAGTCTGAAAGAAACCCGTACGTAACTATACCGACGCCCAGCCTAAAGTCTTTTTGGTCTCGAGTCGAATTTGAACAACTATCGGTTCCGACAGAGGGAACCGAAAACACATCCGAACCCAATGGCGGAAAAAAACAATCTGGGGATGGAGGCGATGCCCATGCGCACTGTAGTCCAGGGGAGGAGCCACCTATCTCGTGATACTTCGAAGACTCTTCCAGGACAACAATGTGCAATCATCCGGACCCAACACTAGGTGGCGATCTATGCACAGATATGAATTCAGCAGCCCACATGCCTCGAACCCTTACGCCCACTATATGCCAGACTACTATTGCACTTTCACTTGATGTGCCCTAAGTCCCTGCCAATCAGGTTCCCAGGACCGGAGGCCTTTTTCCCCAAAACTAAGCCAATTAGCATCTCTGGCCACAGGTCAGCCCCTGGTAAATGGTACCCAGGGCACTGTGACCAGGGAAGACCTCTAGTGGCTTCAGCACTTAATGTGCCACCTTTAGAGGCCCTGTATCTGTATACACACAAACACACACACACACACACACACACACACACACACACACACACACACAGACACACACACACACACACACACACACACACACACAGACAACCCCTTTGTGTGTTGTGGTGCAGAACAATGTTAAGAGTCGACATGGCACACATCCCTGTGTGCCATGCCTACAACCCACTGCCCTGGCATAGATCAGTCACCCCTCTAGCTGGGAGCCCTATGCCAGTGGTGAGGGTACAGGTGCACGTGCCCTGTACCCCTACAGTGTCTAAGTCCATTCTTAGACATTGTAAGTGCAGTGCTGCCATTAGGTGTATATGGTGCTGGGAGTTTGTCATTACAAACTCCACAGCACCATAATGGCTACACTGTAAACTGGAAAGTTTGGTATAAAACTTCTGAGCACATTAAACCCACGCTGATGCCAGTGTGAGATTTAATGAAAAATGCACACAGAGGGCATCTTGGAGATACCCCC
This sequence comes from Lissotriton vulgaris, assembly GCF_964263255.1. Classification (NCBI taxonomy): domain Eukaryota; kingdom Metazoa; phylum Chordata; class Amphibia; order Caudata; family Salamandridae; genus Lissotriton; species Lissotriton vulgaris. The sequence continues at coordinate 1,701,556,649 of NC_141687.1, forward strand.
TGAAAAACGACCAGCCTCTGGTGGTTCCCTGGCTGGTACACACCAGCCTGCCACCACCAGACATATTTCTGGACCCCTAGGTGGGAGCCTTTGCTCCCTGAGCCCAGAAACAAAGCCTTTCCTGGGCGGAGGTGTTCACACCTCCCACAGGCCAGGAAGAGCCATCTGTCGCAGGGGAGCTTCAAAGGCCTAGCAGCCTTTGTAATGCGACCCCAAGCCTCTCCTGCTAACAGGAGCAGGCTCCCTTCCTGTCCCCCCTACTTTTCAGCTGGAAGACAGGCGGGAAAAACTAGCCAGCCCAGAAGGTGTGCCCACCTCTGCCAACTCCACCCCTCAGGTGGGGGAGGCGAGGTGAAGCCCACTCTTCAGTGCCGGCCATCTTGCAGATGGCAGGCACTCAAAAATCAGGATTAGGGTTTGTGCTCACTCCCCAACGTGAGGTGAGCACACCAAAGGTGTAGTCATCCCAAGGCCAGTAGCCAACTGGCTACTGACCTCAAAACCCCAAAACACCCCCTAAATACAGTATTTAGGGGGCAGCCCTGAGCCAAGAAGGCAGATTCCTGCAACCTAAGAAAAAAAAGGACGAAAGAAGGCGCTCAGCAGAGGAGACTGCAGAAAACAACTGACTTGGCCACAGCCTACCGGCCAGTCTGCAATTTCCGGAGATCCTGGCCCAACAATCGTCTTGTCCTGCAGCCAGCGACCTCCAAAACCCCTGGGAGGAACGACTGCCTTCAACAAAGACCGGATATCCTATGAACAGCAGCCCTGTTCAAAAGAAACTCCAAAAACAGACTTTGAGCCTGCTGAGGACAAAGAAACCAGATGCCTGGAACTACCACTGCACCTGTCGCCTACGGCCCGAGTTAGAGTGGCCCACCGGTCCCAGCAAGGTCCCCCAGCGCTCCAGAGTCAGAGTCCATCGTGGCTTGACCCCTCCAGGAGTCCCCTATGTCGCCTGCAGCCTTTGCACGGAGACCCCGCCCCAACCGCGAGTGGCCCAGTAAGGTGAAATCCGACCTCAAAAGACACTCCTACATCCAGCCGTCCTGCGCCCTGCAGAAAAGAACCCAAGGTGCACCTATGTCCTGAGCCCTCCAACTTACCTGCCCAGCTGTTGGTTCCTCCCGGAAATCTTCCTTGACCGACTGCTGCTAAAAACCAAAAACGAAAATACCCATTGAAAACAACAGGGCGCCCGACGCCAAAACAGCACTCTGCACCCGGCCGCCCCAGCGCCGTTGAGAGTGCACCTTTTGTGCTGGCTTGTTTCCCCATTTTCCCTGAGCTAAAGTCCAAGAGTTTTGCTCCCAGAGCCAAGTGGCCTACTCGTCAGCAGCCACAAACCGGAGGCCCCCTAACCGACGTTGGATAACATTGGGCCTCAACACTCTGCATCCGGCCGCCCTAGTGCCGCTCAAGGTGTAACGAGAGTGCATCACTGACCCTGGGGGATCCCTGAGTTTACTCCCAGAAGCTCAACTCCCACTACCAAATACTTACCTCAAAACCAATAACACTATTTTCCTCCATAGGGTAACATAAACTGTTTTTCTGTGAAAAGGTTTTAAGTGTGGAGTTTGAAAACCTAAAGAAATTCTTTAAAATTACACTGTTTAACAAAAACGATTTTACTTAACTGTTTGCAGGAATGACCCAGAGTAGTATCTGGACATACTACTCTGAGTAAGAAAAGTAATCAAAAAAGTAACTCATCTTGTATTTTACTGAAAATCCCATTCAAGTCTATGTACTGTATTTAAAAATCATTGCATTTCTCTGAAACAATACTGTAAATCAAATCAAAGTACATTTACTATTGCACTCCAAACAGTTGACGAACTGCATTACCTGTGCCAGGCTTCCTTGGTTCTAGAAAATAAAATATCTAAAATAATATTTATATACAAAACCAATAGGTCTGAAGTTCAGTCTTTGAGTGTGTGAATTAATTTGCTGACTGAGTGTGTACAACAAATGCTTAACACTGTCCTCTGACACTGCCTTACTGCTCGACCACACTACCACAAATAGAGAGTAAGGTTCTATCTAACATTACCTCTGCCTACCTTTGGGGTTCCACTGGACTCTGTGCACACTATACCTCACTTTGGTATAGAATATACAATGCCAGCTTCCTACACTCCTCACCTCTGAGTCCAAGCAGTAATGCTTCGCAAAGGTGTGGAGGGAGGCCCAGGTTGCTGCCTTGCAGATGTCTACAACTGGAACACCTCAAGACAAAGCTGATGCAGGCGACTGAGCTCTTGTGGAATGAGCTCTAATACCTCCAGACGGCTCTTTCTTGGCCAAGACGTAGCAGATCTTGATTCATTGGATGATCCGGCTGGACTGCGTTCTCTTGTGGACAGCCTTGCCCTTCATTTTTCCAACATGACAAATGAAGAGTTGATCGTCCAGCCTGAAGTTTTTGGTTCTGTCCCAGTAGAAGCTGACCACCCGCTTAGGGTCCAGGAGGTGAATTCTCTTCTCCTCCTCAGAAGTGTGAGGGGAGGATAGAAAGTGGTTAAAGTAATAGATTGTCTGTAACGACCAGATTCTCAAAACAGGCAGCCTACCAACTGTGGCTAACCTAGTCGTCACGTAATGACACTCTTCTCAGGCCACTATTTACAGGATATCTAGAATACTCACCTGAGAAGGTGAAAATAAGCTATTTACAAGCCTGTATAATCAAATATACCACTAACACCTAATGGATTCCATATCTTATCCTATAATTTACCTCATCTTATATTCTTTAACGTCTGCCGACGATATCTTTAACGTCTCCCGACGATATACACTAATGGGTATTCACCTTTAAGAGTTATTCCCCAAATGAAGTTCACAATCTCCCCTCATCATCAGTTACCTTTGCAGAAGGGCGTATCCCATCCTTCAGTATGTCAGCACATGGTTAAAAGGACAGGTTAATCTCATTCATGAAAACAACATTCAAAGATATTTATCATTGAATCTTTATTCTACAATTAAGCATGACAGAATGAGCAAAAGAAACATGAATTAAGTTAGTCGCTACCTATAACCTAAAAAGGGGATCAAAAGAAATGGTTAGATATATTCTACCTTAAGCTCAGAACGCCTCACCTTAGACGTACGTCTTTCCATTTTAGCAGCGGAGCTGATCCCTCTCTCTCTCTCTCGCTTTGTCTTCAATGAGCTCGGGACTCTGCTCTCCCTCTATGGCTCACGAATACACGTCTGCACCGCTACGCCTCATCTACGCTGCCATGGTTCCGAAATACTCGAACCCTCTTCTGGACTTAGTCTCTGCCACTCCTGTATGATGTCACTACAGGATTCTCAATCACTTTCCTTCTTCGTTTTAGGATTTCAATTAGCTGATGGTATCAATCGCTATGCACCAGCCTTTGGACCAACTTCTTCTGTCTACTCCACACGCTGCTCTCTCCCTCTTCTCTACTTGCTCCTTGATAATATAGAGCTCACTTTCTCTATGAAAAATTCCGGTATTAGGCCGACTTCCACCAAATTCGTGTACCAGTCCCCGGCTCCCTTTGCCTTCCACAGTGGCCACCTGCGGATTGCGTCTAGAGCCGGGGAGACAAACATTTCTTTGATAAGGGCCAGTCTTGACCGGTTCCTCTCTAGCGAATAACAGAATGAATTCTAAACACTACCTTTACCATGCAAGCGCCTCGGACAGTCGAGGCAGAAATACAAAATGGCTTCTCTCTAGCTTTCGGGCCTGTAAGCCCGAGAAAATGGGAAAAGGTACTAACCCCTGTCAAAGCACATAGTTAAACCCTACAAATGAATGCAAATGCAATTAGGACTAAGATGGTAGTAGATTATAGTCACCACCCGTCTAAAAATAGACTAAAATTACCCTGTCGTTACATTGTTCTAGGTGGAAGGGTGTGACCACCTTAGGCAGGAAAGCAGCCCCGGTCCTGAGAACCATCTTATCTGCATGGACAGCAGTGAAAATAGGCTAAGCCTGTAGCTAACTAACCCTCCTGGCAGAGGTCATCGCAATCAGAAAAAATCCTTTGAATGAGAGAAGCCTCAACAGAACACTATGTAGAGGATCAAAAGGAGACCCCATTAGTTAAGTAAGAACTACATTTAAATCCCACTAAGGCATAATAAAAAGAGTGAGAGAAAATATATTAGTGAGACCCTTAATGAATCTCATGACAAGGGAGACTTAAAAAACGATGGTTGGTCTGACAAATAAAGAAAAGCTTACAAGGCCGACTAATAGCCGTTTAGAGTCGCTACAGCACAACCCTGCAGAGCCAAAGAAAGAGAAAAACTAAGAATATCAGACAAATGGGCCTTTAAAGGATCAATTGAACTCTCTCCACACCTATTAACAAACCTAGCCCACCTATTGTAATAGACAGATTTAGTGGAGTGTCTTCTGACCGATAATATAACATCCACCACATCCGGAGGGAGAGAGAAAGAACTCAGGTTGCCCCATTCAAACTCCAGGCATTAAGGTGAATTTTCTGGAGGTGGGAGTGTAGAACCTGCCCCTGCAATTGCAAGAGGTCTGCCCTGAGAGGGAGACGGAGCAAAGGATGTAATGAGAGGTGAAGAAGATCTGTGTACCAAACCTTTCTTGGCCAATCAGGGACGACTAATATGACTTGAGCCCAGTCTTAGCCGATCTTCCTTAGAACCCGAAGAATCAAGGGTATGAGAGGAAACATGTAAAAATGTCGAAAGCTCCAATCTAGCAGAAATGTGTCCTACAACGCTCCCGGCATCAGATACTGGAGACTGCAGAACAATGGGCAGTGCGCATTCTCGTGAGAGGCAAACAGGTCAAACCAAGTAAACCCCCACAACCTGAAAATGTGGTGGACCACCTCTATATGAAGACGCCACTCGTGATCGGCCGAGTCTTGCCGACAGAATGCACACACAACATTCAGCACCACGGCCAGATGATTTGCAATTATGCACATTTTGTGGTCCTGACCCCAGGACCAGAGCCATAGAGCCTCTCTAAAGAGACGATGCGACCCTATCCCTCACTGCTTGTTGATGTACCACATTGCTATAGTGTTATCCGTCAAGACGTAAACTGACTGACCGCGAAGGGAGGGAAAAAAGGCCTTGACAGCCATACCTATTCCCGACAATTCCTGGAGATTGATGTGAAGCAATCTTTACTCAGGAAACCAAAGGACCTTGACCTCCAGATCCCCCAAATGAGCTAGCCACCCTAGAGCGGAGGCATCCGTTATCACTGTGACCAATGTTAGAAATGGCGATTTCCGGTTGGCTGAGGCTTGCGCCTAAGCCAGGCAGAAACCAACATTCTAAGTCAGGGCAAGGAATTCACCCGCCAAAGATAACCCCTGCTCACCCCCTTGGCAGCTTGGCACGAGCAGTCAGGCTTATCCCGGAGGCGATGTGTAAAGCGTTTGCGCGCGCACCCAGCAATGGCACCCAAGGCCCACCACAAAAGAAACTCCACACCATGTTATATATAAAAATAGCTTTTGTATTATACCAAACACATTAGATAATAAATACACAATTTACACTGTGTCAACTGGCACGGGCAGAATTTACAGGGGATTATGTACACAGAACAGGGCCACATGGACCACTGTCAGAAATAAGCACTTGGTAGAACTAGCACTTTGTAGGAATAGCACTTAGGACATAGAATAACTGTAGCACCAAATAATCATTGTAGGACACAACAGTAACCACTGGTAGAAGGTAAGTACACACTACACAACCCTAACCACCTTAGGCAAATATCATGCAGGGAACCATGAACTCACTAGTATAACTATACTAGGTAAAACAACATCCTAGGCATAAAAATACATTTAGAGGGATAGGCAAAAAGCATCGCATAATCACATTAGGCAAGTAATCACATTTGCACCAGAAAGTACACAGAACTGACCCCAGGCCAACCTGGCCTCTCAGGGACTCACAGGCCCAAAGTCCAGAATGTCTGGGCTGGCTGCGCAGGCAGCCAAAGAAGATTAGCAAGGGCCTAAACGAAGCAGCTGCCCACTAAGTGCTGGGCAGCTGGGGGACTGATACTGGCACCAGCGTGCCTCCTGGCTCTCCTGTGGCTCTCAACAAACAATAGTGCCCAGAGACACGTGGGCTCTGGACCAACTGTATCCTAAACACGTGAGAGCCTCGCAGGCTCTAAATACCAAAATGCGGCCATGTGTTGGAGCCTTCTTGGCCCTAGAACCAATGTCCCCGTGGCCTTGTGTGCTCTAAACAACAATGTCCCCAGGAGCCTCTTGTGGGCTCTAAATACTATGATGCCCCCAAACATTGGAGTCCCCCCTCTGGGGACTCGGAAATAGACAAAGACTGCTGGCGTTGGAGTCCTCCTGCCTCTCTTCCTCAGCACAGGAGCACAGGGAAGGCTCCCGTCCCCTTCCTGTTGGTGCTGGCGGCCCCACGTCCTCGGCGGCCCCACGTCCTCGGCGGGGCTGCCTGACTTCCTGTGTAGCCTGGGCTGCGGCGGTGATCTTGATACGGGGTTCATCCACATCGCATTGCCCTGTGATTGGGGGTGTGGGAATCTGGCGGCGAAGCTTTGGCATTTTGCGTTCTCCCTTGTGGCGAACAGGTCTATCTCTGGATGACCCCACCTTTGGAAGTACGGTTGGAGTACTGATGGATGTATCTCCCACTCGTGCATCTGATGGCTGTGCCTGCTGAGCAGATCCGCCATTTGATTGTCCTTGCCCGGGAGATGCTCTGCCATGAGGAAGATGTTCCTCTGAATGGCCCACTTCCACATGCTCTGAGCCAGATGAGACAGCTGTGGAGAGTGTGTGCCTCCCTGCTTCTGAATGTAGTACATGGCCGTCATGTTGTCCGTCCGGATCAACACGACTTTGTTGCACAGATGTACTTTGAACGCCTTCACGGCCAAGAAGATTGCCATCAGTTCCAACACATTGATGTGCATCTTCCTTTGCTGTAGTGTCCATAGTCCCTGCACAGTGTAATGGAGTACATGCGCTCCCCATCCCTGGAGAGAGGCGTCCGTCGTCAGGATAATCTGTGGGACAGGCTCTTGGAATGGTCGGCCCTTGCAAAGGTTGTGTGGATTCCACCAATGCAGAGAGTTGTATGCCCGACCGCTCACCAACACTAGGTCTGTCAGTTGCCCATGAGCCTGAGTCCACTGACGTGCAAGGCACTCCTGAAGCGGACGCATATGTAGTCTCGCGTGCGGGACAATGGAGATGCAGGAGGCCATCATGCCTATCAACTGCATGAACACCTTCGCTGGAAGCGAGTGTTGGGGTCTGAATCGTTGGATCAGCGCCTGGATACTGGCGATTCTCACTGAATTTGGCTGCGCGGTGGCTGTCAGAGTGTTGATCGTCGCGCCCAGGTACTGTCGCACGTGGGCGGGCTGGAGATGGGACTTTGGGTAGTTCAGAGAGAATCCCAGATCGTGCAGGAGATGAATGGTGCGTGACACGTGGTCTACGCACTGCTGTTCTGTCCTTGCTTGAATGAGCCAGTCGTCCAGGTAGGGAAAGACGTGGACGTGCTGGCGACGGAGATGCGCTGCCACAGTCGCTAGGCACTTGGTAAACACTCTCGGTGCCGTGGTGACCCCGAACGGCAGAACCTTGAACTGGTAATGCTGGTCTAAGATCGTGAATCTGAGATACTTCCTGTGGGAAGGATGCAGGGGGATATGAAAATAGGCATCTTTCAGATCCAGCGTAGCCAGGAAGTCCCCCTGTTGAAGCAGGGGAAGCACCTGCTGCAACGTAAGCATATGGAAGTGCTCCGAGAGGATGTACCAGTTCAGGGGCCTGAGGTCTAGGATCGGCCTGAGGGATCCGTCCTTCTTGGGAATCAGAAAATACAGGGAGTAAACCCCTGTTCCCCGCTCTTGCAATGGAACGAGCTCTATTGCCCCTTTTTGCAGCATGACAAGAACTTCTTGCTGCAACAAGGTCAAGTGCTCGCCTGACATAGGACGGCTCCTTGGGGGTATGTCCGGTGGAATGGACGTAAGTTCTAGACAGTACCCGTACTGGATAATAGACCTCACCCACCTGTCCGTGGTGATGTTTTTCCACGCCGGCAGGAACTGCTGGAGTCTCCCCCCGACCGGTGTTGTATGGTCGGGGGGCAGTGACAAGACGTCACTGTTTGTTGGTGGTGGTGGACCTGGAACTATTGTTTCCACGTCCCCTGCCCTTGATATTATTGCCTCTGTAACCACCTCGACCCTTGTTGTTATACGAGGCTTGGGGGTTACTTTTGTAATATTGGGTTGACTGGGACGCCTGTCCCCTTGAGGTGCCTCTGGAGTTTGAGCGGCGAAAGGAACCACTCCGAAACTGCTGACTTTGTAGAGCCCCCATAGACTTGGCAGTTTCCGTATCTTTTTTCATTTTCTCCAGTGTGGCATCCACCTCAGGGCCAAACAGGTGGTCAGGATTCACAGTTTGATTGAGGATCGTAGTTTGGATGTCGGGTTTGAACCCCGAAATTCTAAGCCAGGCATGGCGTCGAAGCAGCACACTGGTATTGATAGCCCTGGAGGCTGTGTCTGCCACATCCAATGCACATTTGATGGATGCATTCGTAATGAGTTTACCCTCCTGAATGAGCATCTCCCCCGCCTCCTTGTATTGGTCAGGCAAGTGTTGCAGTATGGCCTCCAATGTGTCATAATGGGCCCTATCATAACGTGCAAGTAATGCTTGGGTGTTAGATATTCTCCAGATATTAGCTGCCTGTGCAGCAATTCGTTTGCCTGAGGCCTCAAAGATCATGGACTCTTTATCTGGGGGAGGAGCGTCACCAGTAGTCTGAGAGTTCGCCCTCTTCCGAGCGTTGGAAACAACCAAGGAGTCCAATGGCAAGTGTCCCTTGATATATGTAGGATCCGTGGGCGCTGCCTTATATTTCCTGTCGATGCGAGGGTTGACCACCCGCGCTCGGGTCGGCTCCTTGAAAACCTCCGTTGCATGTTTAAGCACCCCCTTAAGCATCGGTAGCGTTTTGACTGACTTTTCGGCTACCAAGAAGGTGTCGAATAAGAAGTCCACATCCACGGGGTCCGAGTGCAGCTCGACGTCGTGGTTAGCAGCAGCTCTCTCTATCAGAGCATTGAAGGCCGTCGAGTCCTCAGTCGGGGACGTCTTGGCCGCAAAAAGTTGAGTGTCCTGACCCGACTGCGGGTCCTCCGTGTCGCCTCCGGCGGACCACGGAACGTGCTCCTCCTCCGGATCCGAGTACGCCGGATAGTCATACTCGGCATCTTCCTCGTCCGCACCGGCTGCGGCGAAGTGCGTCGGCGAGTGTCCTAGGGTTTGTGGGGACACAGGTTCCACCAGAGCCGAAGAGTCCTCAGAGTCCCTTTTGTTTTTGAGAGGGATCTTAAAATGTTCCAACGCCGGCTCCGTTGTGATCTTCCTTTTGAGGAGCGACAGTTTTCCGGTGTTGGCGTCGATGGTTACCTCACGACGTTCCTCTTCAGCAAGCGGTTGGAGTCAAAGCTTCGACACCACCAAGGCAGCTTTCGGTGCCAAAACCTCCTTCGAGGGTCCACTCTGCTTCGGCGCGAAGGCCTTCGGCGCCGACTTGGGAGGAAAGGTGAAACGGATAGGAGTTTGCTCCTTCGCCGGCTTAGGCGTGAGCTTTGGCGCCACAGTGCCCGACGCGGGAACCACACTGTCCTTTCGAATCCGCTGGAGGGATTCCGCCACCTTCTTCGTCAAGGCCGGAGAGGGCTTGACCGGCTCGAGCGACTTCTCAGCATCGAGAGCCCGATCACCCGAATGCGCCTTCTTCGGGGCCGACGCCCCATGGCTATGCGCTTCGTCGCCCTGACGCTTCTTCGGAGCCGACTTCGGGTCCACAACCCCTTTCGGAGCCGACTTCGGGTCCACAACCCCTTTCGGAGCAGACGCAGCCGCGTCGGACGCTTTCGCCTTCGGCCCCGACGGCTTCGGGTCGGCCATCTTGGCGTGGCTCTTCGAGTCGGCCATTTTGGTTTTCTTGGAAGTTGACGCCTCCAGAACCTTCTTCACCAGCGCAACTTTCACTTTCGGTTCCGCATCCGAGGGTGCGTGACCAGTTGGTTTCACTTTCGTTTTCTTCGACGTAAGTGATGGTTCATAAATGTCTGTGACCGGGCCCGGAGGCGGGGACGTAGGACTCATAGTTAGATCTTGGGTAAGGCCCGAAGGCGATCCCTCGACCTGGGCCGTATGAAGGGTAGTAACCCCTGAGTCTGGTTGGGGATGCTCCTCCTCCGAGCTATCACCCATCGTGGCAAAAGCCTGATCGTCGTCCCCTACCTCGTCGGTGACTTCGTCAAAGTTCTCCGCATCCTCGTCGTAGGGTTCCCCCTCGGATGCGGGATTAGAGTCCGAACCTTGCACGTCGTCTTCTCCCTCAACAGATTCCTGGAAAATGTCATCTGGTGGGGGCGCCGTAGCCGATAATTTAGCCTGGAGCCTATTGGCCCGACGAATCTTTAAAGTCTTCTTGCTCCGGAACTTCGAACACGCCATGCAGGTGTCTTCGCGGTGATCCGGTGACAAGCAGGTATTGCACACAGGGTGCACGTCGAGGTGTGAATATTTAGAGTTACACACCGGGCACTTCTTAAACGGAGTCCGCTCCATAGCAAGAGTGTAGTGTAGGCCCGACCGCGCCGAAAGCACGTGGAAGGGCAGCAAGAGATCGGAGCTGAGAGTCTGAAAGAAACCCGTACGTAACTATACCGACGCCCAGCCTAAAGTCTTTTTGGTCTCGAGTCGAATTTGAACAACTATCGGTTCCGACAGAGGTAACCGAAAACACATCCGAACCCAATGGCGGAAAAAAACAATCTGGGGATGGAGGCGATGCCCATGCGCACTGTAGTCCAGGGGAGGAGCCACCTATCTCGTGATACTTCGAAGACTCTTCCAGGACAACAATGTGCAATCATCCGGACCCAACACTAGGTGGCGATCTATGCACAGATATGAATTCAGCAGCCCACATGCCTCGAACCCTTACGCCCACTATATGCCAGACTACTATTGCACTTTCACTTGATGTGCCCTAAGTCCCTGCCAATCAGGTTCCCAGGACCGGAGGCCTTTTTCCCCAAAACTAAGCCAATTAGCATCTCTGGCCACAGGTCAGCCCCTGGTAAATGGTACCCAGGGCACTGTGACCAGGGAAGACCTCTAGTGGCTTCAGCACTTAATGTGCCACCTTTAGAGGCCCTGTATCTGTATACACACAAACACACACACACACACACACACACACACACACACACACACAGACACACACACACACACACACACACACACACACACACACACACACACAGACAACCCCTTTGTGTGTTGTGGTGCAGAACAATGTTAAGAGTCGACATGGCACACATCCCTGTGTGCCATGCCTACAACCCACTGCCCTGGCATAGATCAGTCACCCCTCTAGCTGGGAGCCCTATGCCAGTGGTGAGGGTACAGGTGCACGTGCCCTGTACCCCTACAGTGTCTAAGTCCATTCTTAGACATTGTAAGTGCAGTGCTGCCATTAGGTGTATATGGTGCTGGGAGTTTGTCATTACAAACTCCACAGCACCATAATGGCTACACTGTAAACTGGAAAGTTTGGTATAAAACTTCTGAGCACATTAAACCCACGCTGATGCCAGTGTGAGATTTAATGAAAAATGCACACAGAGGGCATCTTGGAGATACCCCCTGAAAAACGACCAGCCTCTGGTGGTTCCCTGGCTGGTACACACCAGCCTGCCACCACCAGACATATTTCTGGACCCCTAGGTGGGAGCCTTTGCTCCCTGAGCCCAGAAACAAAGCCTTTCCTGGGCGGAGGTGTTCACACCTCCCACAGGCCAGGAAGAGCCATCTGTCGCAGGGGAGCTTCAAAGGCCTAGCAGCCTTTGTAATGCGACCCCAAGCCTCTCCTGCTAACAGGAGCAGGCTCCCTTCCTGTCCCCCCTACTTTTCAGCTGGAAGACAGGCGGGAAAAACTAGCCAGCCCAGAAGGTGTGCCCACCTCTGCCAACTCCACCCCTCAGGTGGGGGAGGCGAGGTGAAGCCCACTCTTCAGTGCCGGCCATCTTGCAGATGGCAGGCACTCAAAAATCAGGATTAGGGTTTGTGCTCACTCCCCAACGTGAGGTGAGCACACCAAAGGTGTAGTCATCCCAAGGCCAGTAGCCAACTGGCTACTGACCTCAAAACCCCAAAACACCCCCTAAATACAGTATTTAGGGGGCAGCCCTGAGCCAAGAAGGCAGATTCCTGCAACCTAAGAAAAAAAAGGACGAAAGAAGGCGCTCAGCAGAGGAGACTGCAGAAAACAACTGACTTGGCCACAGCCTACCGGCCAGTCTGCAATTTCCGGAGATCCTGGCCCAACAATCGTCTTGTCCTGCAGCCAGCGACCTCCAAAACCCCTGGGAGGAACGACTGCCTTCAACAAAGACCGGATATCCTATGAACAGCAGCCCTGTTCAAAAGAAACTCCAAAAACAGACTTTGAGCCTGCTGAGGACAAAGAAACCAGATGCCTGGAACTACCACTGCACCTGTCGCCTACGGCCCGAGTTAGAGTGGCCCACCGGTCCCAGCAAGGTCCCCCAGCGCTCCAGAGTCAGAGTCCATCGTGGCTTGACCCCTCCAGGAGTCCCCTATGTCGCCTGCAGCCTTTGCACGGAGACCCCGCCCCAACCGCGAGTGGCCCAGTAAGGTGAAATCCGACCTCAAAAGACACTCCTACATCCAGCCGTCCTGCGCCCTGCAGAAAAGAACCCAAGGTGCACCTATGTCCTGAGCCCTCCAACTTACCTGCCCAGCTGTTGGTTCCTCCCGGAAATCTTCCTTGACCGACTGCTGCTAAAAACCAAAAACGAAAATACCCATTGAAAACAACAGGGCGCCCGACGCCAAAACAGCACTCTGCACCCGGCCGCCCCAGCGCCGTTGAGAGTGCACCTTTTGTGCTGGCTTGTTTCCCCATTTTCCCTGAGCTAAAGTCCAAGAGTTTTGCTCCCAGAGCCAAGTGGCCTACTCGTCAGCAGCCACAAACCGGAGGCCCCCTAACCGACGTTGGATAACATTGGGCCTCAACACTCTGCATCCGGCCGCCCTAGTGCCGCTCAAGGTGTAACGAGAGTGCATCACTGACCCTGGGGGATCCCTGAGTTTACTCCCAGAAGCTCAACTCCCACTACCAAATACTTACCTCAAAACCAATAACACTATTTTCCTCCATAGGGTAACATAAACTGTTTTTCTGTGAAAAGGTTTTAAGTGTGGAGTTTGAAAACCTAAAGAAATTCTTTAAAATTACACTGTTTAACAAAAACGATTTTACTTAACTGTTTGCAGGAATGACCCAGAGTAGTATCTGGACATACTACTCTGAGTAAGAAAAGTAATCAAAAAAGTAACTCATCTTGTATTTTACTGAAAATCCCATTCAAGTCTATGTACTGTATTTAAAAATCATTGCATTTCTCTGAAACAATACTGTAAATCAAATCAAAGTACATTTACTATTGCACTCCAAACAGTTGACGAACTGCATTACCTGTGCCAGGCTTCCTTGGTTCTAGAAAATAAAATATCTAAAATAATATTTATATACAAAACCAATAGGTCTGAAGTTCAGTCTTTGAGTGTGTGAATTAATTTGCTGACTGAGTGTGTACAACAAATGCTTAACACTGTCCTCTGACACTGCCTTACTGCTCGACCACACTACCACAAATAGAGAGTAAGGTTCTATCTAACATTACCTCTGCCTACCTTTGGGGTTCCACTGGACTCTGTGCACACTATACCTCACTTTGGTATAGAATATACAATGCCAGCTTCCTACACTCCTCACCTCTGAGTCCAAGCAGTAATGCTTCGCAAAGGTGTGGAGGGAGGCCCAGGTTGCTGCCTTGCAGATGTCTACAACTGGAACACCTCAAGACAAAGCTGATGCAGGCGACTGAGCTCTTGTGGAATGAGCTCTAATACCTCCAGACGGCTCTTTCTTGGCCAAGACGTAGCAGATCTTGATTCATTGGATGATCCGGCTGGACTGCGTTCTCTTGTGGACAGCCTTGCCCTTCATTTTTCCAACATGACAAATGAAGAGTTGATCGTCCAGCCTGAAGTTTTTGGTTCTGTCCCAGTAGAAGCTGACCACCCGCTTAGGGTCCAGGAGGTGAATTCTCTTCTCCTCCTCAGAAGTGTGAGGGGAGGATAGAAAGTGGTTAAAGTAATAGATTGTCTGTAACGACCAGATTCTCAAAACAGGCAGCCTACCAACTGTGGCTAACCTAGTCGTCACGTAATGACACTCTTCTCAGGCCACTATTTACAGGATATCTAGAATACTCACCTGAGAAGGTGAAAATAAGCTATTTACAAGCCTGTATAATCAAATATACCACTAACACCTAATGGATTCCATATCTTATCCTATAATTTACCTCATCTTATATTCTTTAACGTCTGCCGACGATATCTTTAACGTCTCCCGACGATATACACTAATGGGTATTCACCTTTAAGAGTTATTCCCCAAATGAAGTTCACAATCTCCCCTCATCATCAGTTACCTTTGCAGAAGGGCGTATCCCATCCTTCAGTATGTCAGCACATGGTTAAAAGGACAGGTTAATCTCATTCATGAAAACAACATTCAAAGATATTTATCATTGAATCTTTATTCTACAATTAAGCATGACAGAATGAGCAAAAGAAACATGAATTAAGTTAGTCGCTACCTATAACCTAAAAAGGGGATCAAAAGAAATGGTTAGATATATTCTACCTTAAGCTCAGAACGCCTCACCTTAGACGTACGTCTTTCCATTTTAGCAGCGGAGCTGATCCCTCTCTCTCTCTCTCGCTTTGTCTTCAATGAGCTCGGGACTCTGCTCTCCCTCTATGGCTCACGAATACACGTCTGCACCGCTACGCCTCATCTACGCTGCCATGGTTCCGAAATACTCGAACCCTCTTCTGGACTTAGTCTCTGCCACTCCTGTATGATGTCACTACAGGATTCTCAATCACTTTCCTTCTTCGTTTTAGGATTTCAATTAGCTGATGGTATCAATCGCTATGCACCAGCCTTTGGACCAACTTCTTCTGTCTACTCCACACGCTGCTCTCTCCCTCTTCTCTACTTGCTCCTTGATAATATAGAGCTCACTTTCTCTATGAAAAATTCCGGTATTAGGCCGACTTCCACCAAATTCGTGTACCAGTCCCCGGCTCCCTTTGCCTTCCACAGTGGCCACCTGCGGATTGCGTCTAGAGCCGGGGAGACAAACATTTCTTTGATAAGGGCCAGTCTTGACCGGTTCCTCTCTAGCGAATAACAGAATGAATTCTAAACACTACCTTTACCATGCAAGCGCCTCGGACAGTCGAGGCAGAAATACAAAATGGCTTCTCTCTAGCTTTCGGGCCTGTAAGCCCGAGAAAATGGGAAAAGGTACTAACCCCTGTCAAAGCACATAGTTAAACCCTACAAATGAATGCAAATGCAATTAGGACTAAGATGGTAGTAGATTATAGTCACCACCCGTCTAAAAATAGACTAAAATTACCCTGTCGTTACATTGTTCTAGGTGGAAGGGTGTGACCACCTTAGGCAGGAAAGCAGCCCCGGTCCTGAGAACCATCTTATCTGCATGGACAGCAGTGAAAATAGGCTAAGCCTGTAGCTAACTAACCCTCCTGGCAGAGGTCATCGCAATCAGAAAAAATCCTTTGAATGAGAGAAGCCTCAACAGAACACTATGTAGAGGATCAAAAGGAGACCCCATTAGTTAAGTAAGAACTACATTTAAATCCCACTAAGGCATAATAAAAAGAGTGAGAGAAAATATATTAGTGAGACCCTTAATGAATCTCATGACAAGGGAGACTTAAAAAACGATGGTTGGTCTGACAAATAAAGAAAAGCTTACAAGGCCGACTAATAGCCGTTTAGAGTCGCTACAGCACAACCCTGCAGAGCCAAAGAAAGAGAAAAACTAAGAATATCAGACAAATGGGCCTTTAAAGGATCAATTGAACTCTCTCCACACCATTTAACAAACCTAGCCCACCTATTGTAATAGACAGATTTAGTGGAGTGTCTTCTGACCGATAATATAACATCCACCACATCCGGAGGGAGAGAGAAAGAACTCAGGTTGCCCCATTCAAACTCCAGGCATTAAGGTGAATTTTCTGGAGGTGGGAGTGTAGAACCTGCCCCTGCAATTGCAAGAGGTCTGCCCTGAGAGGGAGACGGAGCAAAGGATGTAATGAGAGGTGAAGAAGATCTGTGTACCAAACCTTTCTTGGCCAATCAGGGACGACTAATATGACTTGAGCCCAGTCTTAGCCGATCTTCCTTAGAACCCGAAGAATCAAGGGTATGAGAGGAAACATGTAAAAATGTCGAAAGCTCCAATCTAGCAGAAATGTGTCCTACAACGCTCCCGGCATCAGATACTGGAGACTGCAGAACAATGGGCAGTGCGCATTCTCGTGAGAGGCAAACGGGTCAAACCAAGTAAACCCCCACAACCTGAAAATGTGGTGGACCACCTCTATATGAAGACGCCACTCGTGATCGGCCGAGTCTTGCCGACAGAATGCACACACAACATTCAGCACCACGGCCAGATGATTTGCAATTATGCACATTTTGTGGTCCTGACCCCAGGACCAGAGCCATAGAGCCTCTCTAAAGAGACGATGCGACCCTATCCCTCACTGCTTGCTGATGTACCACATTGCTATAGTGTTATCCGTCAAGACGTAAACTGACTGACCGCGAAGGGAGGGAAAAAAGGCCTTGACAGCCATACCTATTGCCGACAATTCCTGGAGATTGATGTGAAGCAATCTTTACTCAGGAAACCAAAGGACCTTGACCTCCAGATCCCCCAAATGAGCTAGCCACCCTAGAGCGGAGGCATCCGTTATCACTGTGACCAATGTTAGAAATGGCGATTTCCGGTTGGCTGAGGCTTGCGCCTAAGCCAGGCAGAAACCAACATTCTAAGTCAGGGCAAGGAATTCACCCGCCAAAGATAACCCCTGCTCACCCCCTTGGCAGCTTGGCACGAGCAGTCAGGCTTATCCCGGAGGCGATGTGTAAAGCGTTTGCGCGCGCACCCAGCAATGACACCCAAGGCCCACCACAAAAGAAACTCCACACCATGTTATATATAAAAATAGCTTTTGTATTATACCAAACACATTAGATAATAAATACACAATTTACACTGTGTCAACTGGCACGGGCAGAATTTACAGGGGATTATGTACACAGAACAGGGCCACATGGACCACTGTCAGAAATAAGCACTTGGTAGAACTAGCACTTTGTAGGAATAGCACTTAGGACATAGAATAACTGTAGCACCAAATAATCATTGTAGGACACAACAGTAACCACTGGTAGAAGGTAAGTACACACTACACAACCCTAACCACCTTAGGCAAATATCATGCAGGGAACCATGAACTCACTAGTATAACTATACTAGGTAAAACAACCTCCTAGGCATAAAAATACATTTAGAGGGATAGGCAAAAAGCATCGCATAATCACATTAGGCAAGTAATCACATTTGCACCAGAAAGTACACAGAACTGACCCCAGGCCAACCTGGCCTCTCAGGGACTCACAGGCCCAAAGTCCAGAATGTCTGGGCTGGCTGCGCAGGCAGCCAAAGAAGATTAGCAAGGGCCTAAACGAAGCAGCTGCCCACTAAGTGCTGGGCAGCTGGGGGACTGATACTGGCACCAGCGTGCCTCCTGGCTCTCCTGTGGCTCTCAACAAACAATAGTGCCCAGAGACACGTGGGCTCTGGACCAACTGTATCCTAAACACGTGAGAGCCTCGCAGGCTCTAAATACCAAAATGCGGCCATGTGTTGGAGCCTTCTTGGCCCTAGAACCAATGTCCCCGTGGCCTTGTGTGCTCTAAACAACAATGTCCCCAGGAGCCTCTTGTGGGCTCTAAATACTATGATGCCCCCAAACATTGGGGTCCCCCCTCTGGGGACTCGGAAATAGACAAAGACTGCTGGCGTTGGAGTCCTCCTGCCTCTCTTCCTCAGCACAGGAGCACAGGGAAGGCTCCCGTCCCCTTCCTGTTGGTGCTGGCGGCCCCAAGTCCTCGGCGGGGCTGCCTGACTTCCTGTGTAGCCTGGGCTGCGGCGGTGATCTTGATACGGGGTAGGCTCCAGTTACAACCGGACCCAACGGCCCTGGCGGGGTGGGCACCCGTCAGAGGTAAAAAATAAAGGGGCAAATGTGCGGGGTAGGCTCCCGCTAGGCACTCCATGCAGGGTGGGCACCTGCCAATGATGTACAAAGTACAGCAAATAAACCGGGTGGCACCCGTGCCGCAAATCAGCAGAAAGGGGGTGATCCCTACGCCGGGGATTCCCTCGAAAAAGGGATCGCTGCACGAGAGTTGCAACATGCTATTTTTAGGGGGAGGCCAGTGCTTCCCAGGCACTGTCAGACCACCCAAGTCCCGCGGGTCCAGGGATAAAGTCCAAAAAGAAATGAAGGCGGGGGGGGGGGGCAAAAGCTGGGCCCAGGGGCCAGCTCAGAGGGCCTTCCAGGCAGGAAGGAAGTCCCCAGTGGCGGTCCTCCTGGCGCCCAGCAGCAGCAGCAGGCCCCCCCTCAAGTTAGGATCAGCAAGAGAACATTTTGTATGGGGTCACAGCCCCTTTTTATATACACATTTCCTTTGTCTGAGGGTGCAGGGTGGGGGAAAAACCAGACGCAGCCGGTTTTGGAGCACTCGGTTGTGCTCAGTCCCTCTCCTCATTCACTGGCCAGGCTAGGGACATCAGACACACCACAGGGGGCGGAGCCAGCATTGTGTAGGGAAAGCCCAGCCCTATTTAGGTCCCAGGTGCACTCCTCCCAACCATCTGGCTGTCAATCTCCCTATTCACCACCGGGGCAGACCCATCTGACTCCTGGAGCCAGGCTCACCAGCCAGCTCCAGACAATCACAAGCCAGACAGCACCTTTATTACACAGACATGCCAACTTCTAGAAGTGGCACTTCCACACTAGACCTATTAACACCGCACACATCGCGCAGCATTCAATCTCACGAGTCCGCACATACCAAACTCGACCCTGCACTCCCCACACATCAGGAACTAACATGGACACATACATTCCCCATGCATTTCTATGGGAGGGCAGGCCAATCTCACCACACGCACTCAGAGTGCGCACACACTTTACACTGGGACACAGTGAAAGTGCGCAGAAGCCAAAAACAACTAGCACCAAGTCACATACCAAAGCAAAAAGTTTAGGGGGTGAACCTGCCAGAAGGGCCAAGTCCAACACAACCCCCTTCCAGCCAAAACGCAGGGTAGACCAAACACCACCGTGATGGGTTTCCCTGCTTTGGGCGACAGAACGCGAACGCGAGCCCGCAACTGCAGGGACACCTTCCTGCTCTATGCCACGGAGAACCCATGGGGTTCCTTTGAAAAAAACAGTTTGGAACAACTGGGCTACCCCACTGGTACTCCTAAGCTGTCCGCGGCCAGGACCAGGCCCTGGGCCTCCCAGGTGCCACTGGTCCTTGCCTATTCACTGAGTGGGGGGTAGGAACCCCTGGTATATAGTAGCAATTCTCCACTCTTCCTGTCTGTAGGACAGGGCTAGACTACCACTGGTTCTCCAGCCTAGGGTCTACACCCTCCGGCGGATCAGGTGTCACAGGGGAGGCTCTCCTCCCCCTACCTCTCCTTCTAGGGTTCCTCCTCCTCATGGTGGGTTACCCTTAGAACACCACTCTCCCAACCTAGGGTTTAACCCCTCAGGTTGCACCGGTGTCAGAGGCGGGTTCTCCCACCCTCTGCACCCTCCCAACTGGAGTGGTACCCCTGGAAGATGAACCGGTCAGGATGGTGGTTACAGACGTCCTACCCTTCAGGTCAGGCGGATCCTGAACCTGGCCTCCCAACCTTTGGTCTAAAACCTCTGGTGGAATACTTGCCTGGCACTCCAGGACTTCTGGGGACTTATACACCATCCCCCTGAGGCTAACAAATGACTCATATGTTGTGTGACTGTCTGTGTGTCGCAGATCTCCCGTCCCCTGTCCATCTGACAGTGCCTGAAGACCCCCCAGAACAGAAGTGGTGTCACCCGGGTCCCTCCAAGGGAATCTAGCCCAACTGGCTAGTCCCTGGTCCACTGGTTTTTCCACTGCGGAACTCATCCCCCAATCACTCCTCACTTCGGACTCCTGTGCCCTCCCAACTGGAGTGGCACTGCCGGACACTAGAACCACTGGAGCTCTGTTGACAGATGCTCCAGGCCCTCTATACACTAGGAGATCCTCCTCAAATGGGCTAAAAGGACAGCTTAGGTCCCCAACCTGGTGGTCCCTAAAGAAACCGTCCAGGCTCTGAGACAGGACTTTGGGCATCTGGGGATTCTCGGTCACACACTCAGTCCCGCTCCTCTGAGACAGCTCGTAAGCCCCTACACCCCTCTCGCTACTCTGCGACCTAGCTGGGCTACTCTGAACCTCTTCCACGACGCTGGGCGGAAGATGCCTGAACCACTACTTTTGGACTCACTCACCAATCACTCTTCAGAACCACTGGCCTTTTCCCAGCGCTCTGCTTCCTCTGCAAGCGCCCAAGGACAAAAGCATTCAAACCCCAACAGGTATTGGCGCAACTTGGGCCCACAATGACTGAGCAACTGCTCTTTGAGAAACATCTTCACTACTCCCTCCCTCCCTCCCTCCCATCGTCCGGGTTAGTTGCCAGCCAATTCTCCATTGCATCCGAACAGTCATCCACAAAATACCCCCAACGCTGGTGAGGTGGTTTCCTATGGTTCCTGAACTTCAACCTGTTCTCCTCCTCTTGGGAACAATGTACCATACTTTGGGAACTGGGAATGGGACATCCTGCACTGAAGTCTATATTGCTGCCACCACTGGACTCAACCCTCCCTGGGGAATCCAGAAAACTATTACTACGCGCAGGGGATAATCTACCCTCCAGAGCTAATTTCTCTCTGGTGAAGGCCCGCTCAGTCTCTAGCTTTTTCTCTTTAACACCCAGCTGCGCCATCTCCTTGGCAACCTGAGCTGTTCCAAAGCCAGCTGGTGCTCCCTTTCTCCTCTCCTATCTACCCACTCCTCTGGGGACAGGAAAAGGCATGGGGTACTGCCTTTAACACTGGACCCAGCAAGGGACTCCCTATCTATGGGGTCTTCACTATTTACTGGCGTCCAGGCAGTGTCATTTTCTTCCTCCTCTTCAGATTCTTCAGGGCTCCCCTCAGACCCACCACCCTCATGGCGTGTGGCCCGGGCCCTGTCTTTCTCACTGCGCTCAAGATCCCATTGATCCGTTTGCCATAGGATTAGGTTGTCCCTCAGTTTGGACTGGGTGTCTGACTCACCCACCTCTATGTCTCTCTCTTCACAGAACCTTACCAACTCTAACATACTGTATCTAAACAGACCACAGAAATCAAAAGCTGGCTCCATTTTGGCGGACGTTCTCGACAAAAGTTCAACACAAGGAACCTAGGTGTCTGAGCTGAAACAGGAGTACACAATTCACAAAGGACACCTTTAGGAGAAGAAATAATGGAATTTCGAAAAAAAATAATCCCCAAAATGTGATTATCTAAAATGCAGAGTTTTGTGGTGCAGTCAGTTGCTGCTGTGATACAGCGTAACCGCAAGCCCTTTTCCCACCTCTGACAACCAATGTTAGAAATGGCAATTTCCGGTTGGCTGAGGCTTGCGCCAAAGCAAGGCAGAAACCACCATTCTACGTCAGGGCAAGGAAGTCACCCGCCAAAGATAACCCTTGCTCACCCACTTGGTAGCTTGGCACGAGCAGTCAGGCTTATCCCGGAGGCGATGTGTAAAGCGTTTGCGCGCGCACCCAGCAACAACACCCAAGGCCCACCACAAAAGAAATTCCACACAAGGTTATATATAAAAATAGCTTTTGTATTATACCAAACACATTAGATAATAAACACAGAATTTACACTGTGCCAACCGGCACAGGCAGAATTTACAGGGGATTATGTACACAGGACAGGGCCACATGGACCACTGTCAGGAATAAGCACTTGGCAGGACTTGGCAGAACTAGCACTTTGTATGAATAGCACTTAGGACGTAGAATAATTGTAGCACCAAATCATTGTAGGACACAACCAGTAACCACTGGTAGAAGGTAAGTACACACTACGCAACCCTAACCACCGTAGGCAAATATCATGCAGGGAACCATGAACTCACTAGTATAACTATACTAGGTAAAACAACCTCCTAGGCATAAAAATACATTTAGAGGGATAGGCAAAAAGCATCGCATAATCACATTAGGCAAGTAATCACATTTGCACCAAAAAGTACACAGAACTGACCCCAAGCCAACTTGGCCTCTCATGGGCTCACAGGCCCAATGTCCAGAATGTCTGGGCTGGCTGCGCAGGCAGCCAAAGGAGATTCTTAAGGACCTAAACGAAGCAGCTGCCCACTAAGTGCTGGGCAGCTGGGGGACTGAGCCTGGCACCAGCGTGCCTCCTGGCTCTCCTGTGGCTCTCAACAAACAATAGTGCCCAAAACAATGTGGGAGCCACGTGGGCTCTGGACCAACTGTGCCCTAAACACGTGAGAGCCTCACAGGCTCTAAATACCAAAATGTGGCCATGTGTTGGAGCCTTGTGGGCCCTAGAACCAATGCCCCCGTGGCCTCGTGGTCTCTAAACAACAATGTCCCCAAGGAGCCTCTTGTGGGCTCTAAATACTATGATGCCCCCAAACAAACGAGTCTCCCTCTGGGGACTCAGAAATAGACAAAGACTGCTGGCGTTGGAGTCCTGCTCTGGGGACTCGTGAAACAATGGCCCCTGGAGCCCTCGTTGGCTCTGAATTCAAAGATGCCCCCGTTGGACTGAGAACACTGTGCCCCTCTCCGGCACTCCGAACCTGCCTGGAGCTCTCCCCTGCCCGTCAATTCTCACCGGGCGGCTGTCTCTCAGTGTTCTCCTCGTCATGCCTCTGGAGACCAGGGGGTTTCATTAGGGAGCTTGCGAGGCTCCGGATAACTTCCGCCTCGTGGCGCAGCTGCTGCTCTGTCCCTCGTGGCTCTTCTTCTCCTGGTTCCTCCTCTGGGACCGGGACTTCGCGGGGGAGCCGGCGAGGCTCCGGCTGTGTCGGGGCGGGGGAGGCGGGGCGAGCACCCCTCCTCCTGCATCTCTTCCTCAGCACAGGAGCGCGGGGTAGGCTCCCGTCCGCTTCCTGCTGGTGCTGGCGGCCCCGCCCACGTCCTCAGCTGGGCTGCCTGACTTCCTGTATAGCCCGGGCTGCGGCGGTGATCCTGATACGGGGTAGGCTCCCGTTACAACCGGACACAACGGCCCTGGCGGGGTGGGCACCCATCAGAGGTCAAAAATAAAGGGGCAAATGCGCGGGGTAGGCTCCTGCTAGGCACTCCATGCAGGGTGGGCACCTGCCAGCGATGTACAAAGTACAGCAAATAAACAGGGTGGCACCCATGCCGCAAATCAGCAGAAAGGGGGGGGGATCCCCACGACGGGGAATCCCTCAAAAAAGGGATCGCTGCATCAGCCGCGCAACACACTATTTTTACGGGAAGGCCAGCGCTTCCCAGGCACTGGCAGGCCACCCAAGTTCCCCAGGTCCAGGGACAAAGTCCAAAAAGAAATGAATGAAGGCGGGGGGGCAAAGGCTGAGCGCAGGGGCCAGCTCACAGAGCCCTCCAGGCAGGGAGGCAGTCCCCAGTGGCGGTAATCCTGGCGCCCAGCAGCAGACCCCCCTCAAGTTAGGATCAGCAAGAGAACATTTTGTATGGGGTCACAGTCCCTTTTTATATACACATTTCCTTAGTCTGAGGGTGCAGGGTGGGGAAAAAAAACAGACACAGCTGGTTTTGGAGCACTAGGTTGTGCTCAGTCCCTCTCCTCATTCACTGGCCAGGCTAGGGACGTCAGACACACCACAGGGGGCGGAGCCAGCATTGTGTAGGGAAAGCCCAGCCTTATTCAGGTCCCAGGTGCACTCCTCCCACCCATCTTGCTGTCAATCTCCCTATTCACCACCGGGGCAGACCCATCTGACTCCTGGAGCCAGGCTCACAAGCCAGACAGTCACTGCACCTTTATTACACAGACATGCCAAGTTCTAGAAGTGGCACTTCCACACTAGACATATTAACGCCACACACATCATCGCGCAGCATTCAATCTCACGAGTCCGCACATACCAAACTCAACCCTGCACTCCCCACACATCAGGAACTAACATGGACACATACATTCCCCATGCATTCCAATGGGAGGGCAGGCCAATCTCACCACGCGCACTCAGAGTGCACACACACTTTACACTGGGACAGAGTGAAAGTGCGCAGAAACCAAAAACAACCAACACAAAGTCACATACCAAGGCAAAAAGTTTAGGGGTGAACCTGCCAAAAGGGCCAAGTCCAACATAGATTCTGACCAACTCCCAGAGATCTCCGTTGTGTTGAAACCACTGTCTGCGGAGGCACCACTGGAGTCCCATCATGTGCCAGCGTGCATGGTTGACCGACAGTATGCAGGAAGAGAACAAACAGAGAAGACATAGCACCTTCAGGACTGGAACAGCAGCTCCATTTTGAAACAGCTGAATCTTAGCCTGTATGTCCAGAATCATATGAGGAGGAGGGAAGGCACGACTCACAGTAGTGTGTAGTACTGCACCAATGAACAGGTTGCGCTGAGAGGGCACTAGGTGAGATTTGGGTACATTTATTGAAAAACCCAAGTCGAAAACAGATGCGCTGTCACAGGCAAATGATGCAGCACCATCTTCGACAATTTTGCTTTGAGCAGCCATTTGTCCAGATAGGGAAAAACAGGAATTCCTGACCTCCTGAGATGTGTTGCTACCACGGCCATCACCTTTGTGAAGACCCGTGGCGAGGATGTAAGACTGAACGGAAGGACAGCAAACTGGTAGTGTTGAGACCCCACCCTAAAACAGAGAAACTTCTGATGTGACTTCAGGATGGGAACGTGAAAAGACGCATCCTATCAATTGATCGACACCATCCAGTATTCCTGCTGTAGCACCAAAAGAACCTGAGCTAGGATCAGCATCATGAACTCTTCCTGTTTAAGGTAAACATTCAAGATCCTGAGGTCTAGGATCAGTCTCAATCGACTATCCTTTTTTGGGATCAGAAAATACAGTGAGTAGCATCCCTGACCCATTTCTTGCTCCGGAACCACTTCCATCGCACCTTTCTGTAGCAAAGATAGAACCTCTTGCTGCAGGAGCAACAGGTGGCCCTCCCAACACTAACAAGCGGGGAAAGGAGGGGTAAACTCCCGGAGAGGAAGGGCATACCCATTCTCTACAAGATTCAAAACCGAAAGGTCTGACGAAACACATTTCTAATTTTGTAGAAAATAGGACACCCGACCTCCCACAGTCCAACATGCTCCAAGATGGGCGTTCTAGAGCTGCTTCCCTGCGGAGCCAGTGGGGGGGACAGGGGAGAAGGAGGAGACCTGTTGGCAAGCAGACCCTTGCAGACAATCTCTTTCCTTCCCTCTGAATGACCTATACAGTAGGTCATGCAGCTGGAGCAAAGTCAACGAAGACCAGCTAGTCACAACCATTGCCCGAAACCCACTAACGGGCACGACCGACACCGACTCTGCCGCCCGCAACCTCAGGCAATGGATCGATGACTGCGTCAACACTCTCACCACGACCAAGAAGCCCTCGAACAGACACACCGACAGAAAAGCCATCTGGTTCACCGCCGACCTCCAGGCATCCAAGCAGGCCTGACGTAGGCTTGAGAAGAATTGGCACCACAATCAGACACAGGACAGCAACACAGCCTACAAGAGTGCTATCCGCAGACACCACCAACTCATCCGAACCGCCAAAAGGACCTCCTTCAAAGAGCGCATCGACAACAATGCACACAACAGCAAAGAACTCTCCAACCCTAGCACCCACTCCAACGCCATCCCGCCATCACAAGACCTCTGCGACTCCTAGCCACCTTCTTCCACTGCAAGATCGCAAAAATCCACAACAGCTTCAACAACCAGGCCTCCCCGACAGACACCGACACCTCAGACTCACCGCCCCCCAGCCACACCGAACCCCTGCTTTCTTGGACCCGCATAAACGATGACGACACCATCAAAATCATGAACACCATCCACTCTGGCTCACCATCTGACTCCTGCACGCACCACATCTTCAACAAAGCAAGCTCCACCATCGCACCCAATCTCCGCAAGGTCATCAACAGCTCCTTCGAGACCGCCACCTTCCCGGAGTGCTGGAAGCACGCCGAGATCAAAGCCTTACTCAGGAAACCCAAGGCAGACCCCAAGGACCTCAAGAACTTCCGGCCCATCTCCCCACTCCTGTTGAAAGTCATTGAGAAGATTGTCAACAGGCAATTGACGTCCTTCCTCGAAGAGAACAACATCCTGGACCCGTCCCAATCTGGATTCCGCAGGAACCACAGCACCGACAACATCAGGGTCATGCTGGAAAACAGAGAAACTGCAGCCCTCATCCTCCTAGACCTTTTGGCCGCCTTCGACACCGTCTGCCACCACACCCTCCGCACACACCTCCACAACGCAGGGATCAGCGACAAAGCCCTGGACTGGACCACCTCCTTCCTCACCGGCAGAACGCAGAGTGTCCGCCTCCCCCAATTCCGTTCTAAAGACACCAAGATCATCTGCGGAGTACCCCAAGGATCGTCCCTCAGCCCAACACTCTTCAACGTCTACATGGCACCACTCACCAACATCGTCCGATCGCACGACCTCAACATCATCTCATACGCTGACGACAACCAGCTGATCCTCTCCCTCACCAAGGCCCCCTCCACCGCCAAATCCAACCTCTACGAAGGAATGAAGGCCATCGCCGAATGAATGATGAACAGCCGCCTGAAACTGAACTTGGAAAAGACGACGGTCCTCATCATCAGATACACCCACTCCGCCTGGGATGACTTATGGTGGCCGGCCGCACTGGGAGCTGTACCGACGCCCACTGACCACGCACGCAACCTGGGGGTCATCCTGGACTCAGCGTTGTCAATGACCCAGCAAGTTAACACCATGTCCTTCTCCTGCTTCAACACCCTCTGCATGCTTGGCAAGATCTACAGATGGATCCCCACTGGAACCAGAAGGACAGTCACCCAGGCTCTAATCAGCAGCAGGTTGGACTACGGCAACGCTCTCTACGCAGGAACCTCAGCCAAACTCCAGAAACGACTACAACGCATACAGAACGTCTCTGTAAGCCATATGCTTGACATCTTCCGCCACAGCCACATCGCAGCCCACCTGAAGAACAAGTTACTTACCTTCGGTAACGATATATCTGTAAGAAACATTAGTTAGTGTTAGATTCCTTACCTTAGAATATCCCCAGGCGTCAGTCTGGATCCGGAAACTTTTGCGTAGCAGTACCCCTGCGCGTCGGTAGGCGTCGTCTGCAGGCGTCCCCTGCGGCTCCGCGTCCGTCGTCGGCGTCGTGCGCCGTGATGACGCCGCTGGAGTATATAGACGCCGCCTCCGCGCGCTGACGTCAGTTCTTTGCACACAGCTTTTCCGCGCCAGGAGACGCAGAGCCATGAGAGAACCAACACTGGTGCCATGTAAAACTAGGGCCCTGAAAGGGATGTCCTTAACCCTAGGTATCAGTTCGCAGAACGGGGAGGATGGGTGGGTTCGGTAAGGAATCTAACACTAACTAATGTTTCTTACAGATATATCGTTACCGAAGGTAAGTAACTTGTTCATCTGAAAGAAACACGTTAGTGTTAGATTCCTCACCTTAGAATACATACCCCAGCAATACCAACCCCGGTGGTGGGTCTGCGAACCAATACAAAACTACACCAGAAAGTCCTGGAGGACCGAACGGCCAAAGAAGCCATCCCTCCGGACTTGACTGTCCAGGCAGTAGTGCCTCGCAAAGGTGTGCAGCGAGGCCCACGT
Source organism: Lissotriton vulgaris (assembly GCF_964263255.1). Lineage (NCBI taxonomy): Eukaryota > Metazoa > Chordata > Amphibia > Caudata > Salamandridae > Lissotriton > Lissotriton vulgaris. Next base: position 1,701,584,752 of record NC_141687.1, read on the forward strand.
AGCCGCTTGGCAAATGTCCTGCAAGGGGACTCCCCGGCCCAGGGCAGTAGTAGCCGCCGTGGCCCGAGTGGAATGGGCTCTCAGCCCAACAGGAGGCTCCTTCCGAGCCAAAGAGTAGCACGCTTTGATGCAGAGGACGACCCATCGAGAGATGGTTCGTTTACAAACCGCCCGTCCCTTCTTCGCACCCACGTAGCCAACAAACAGTTGGTCATCCACCCGGAACTGGCGAGTGCGATCCATGTAAAATGAAAGCGCACGTTTTGGGTCCAGACGATGGAGCCGCTCTTCATCCTTTGAAGGATGCGGAGGCGGGAAGAAGGAAGGGAGGGTGATGGACTGCCCGATGTGAAAGGCCGAAACAACCTAGGCAGGAAAGAAGGTCTAGTCCTCAGAACCACCTTGTCAGGATGAATGGACAGGAAAGGAGGTTGGACAGAAAGAGCCTGGAGCTCACTCACCCTCCTGGCAGAGGTGATGGCAACCAGGAAAGCCGTCTTTAAAGTCAGGAGACGGAGAGGACAAGAATGAAGGGGCTCAAAGGGAGCACACATCAGAACCAGGTTCAAATCCCACTGGGGCATCACAAACGGAACAGGTGGAAACATGTGAGTGATGCCCTTCAAGAATCGAGTTACAATCGGGGATTTGAACAAATAAGGCTGATCAGGAAGCCTCAAGAAGGCTGAAAGGGCAGAAAGGTAGCCCTTGATAGTGCCCAGAGCCCTGCTGGGCAAGAGAAAGAAGAAACAGAAGAACCTCCGAAAGAGGGGCAGAAAGAGGATCCACAGCCTTTGCTGTGCACCATGCCACAAATCTGTTCCACCGACAGGGGTATACCGACTTAGTGGAGGGACGCCTGGCTGCCAGAATAACATCACAGACTTCAGGAGGCAAGTCAAATGGCCTCAACTGCCGCCGCTCAATCTCCAAGCATGGAGGTGGAGACTGGACAGGTTCGGGTGGAGGACCGTCCCCTGCTTGTGCGACAGAAGGTCCTCCTGAAGGGGCAGGCGGATCGGGGGACCGACTGACATGCTGAGTAGCTCGGGATACCAGTACCTTCGAGCCCAGTCCGGAGCCACAAGGATAACTTGGGCCCGGTCGCGCCTGATCTTCTTCAGCACTCTGGGCAGAAGTGGTATAGGCGGAAAGGCGTATAACAGACCGCAACTCCACTCGCGCCGAAAGGCGTCGCCGTGCGAGAGCCGTCTTGGAAACTCCAACGCGCAGAACTGATGACATTGCGCGTTCTCTTCTGTGGCGAATAGATCTAACCAAGGCTCTCCCCATTGCAGAAAGATGCCTCGCGCCACGTCCGAGTTCAGACGCCATTCGTGATCCATCGAGCACCGACGGCTGAGTTCGTCCGCCCTGGCATTCAGGGAACCTGCCAGGTGTTGAACCGTCAGAGTCACGCCCTGACGTTCCAGCCATTGCCAGAGGCGCAGAGCCTCCTGGCAAAGGGTCCACGACCCCACGCCGCCCTGTTTGTTGCAGTACCACATGGCGGTGGTGTTGTCGGTGAACACCTGCACTACACTCCCGTTGACAAAGGGGAGGAATGCCTTCAGTGCCAGACGAATCGCCCGCAGCTCCAACAGGTTGATATGGAGCCGGGACTCCGCCGGAGACCAGATGCCTCTGATCTCTGCCTCTCCCAAGTGGCCACCCCAGCCCTGGAGGGACGCGTCCGTCACGACAACGTGCTCCGGTTGGGGAAGAGAGAGGGATCTGCCTCTGACCCAATCGCGGTCCGTAAGCCACCACTGCAGTTGTCTCGCAGTGCCCTCCGAGATCAAGACGTGGTCGGACAAGGTGCCCTGATGCTGGGCCCACTGAAACTTCAGGTCCCACTGCAGAGCCCGCATCCGCCACCGGGCGTGATGCACCAGAAGGATGCAGGAAGCCATCAGTCCCAGCAGCCGCAGTGTCAACCTGACCGAAACCGGGGATAGCGGCTGAAAGATGGGAATCAAAGCCTGAATATCCCGGACCCGCCGTTCCGGAGGATAAACCCGAAACTGCGCCGAGTCCAGAACCGCTCCGATGAAAAGGAGCTTTAGAGAGGGACACAGGTGTGATTTCGGCACATTGATGGAGAACCCCAGGTCGTGCAAGAGGTCTGCCGTCATCTGAAGGTGGTGGATGACTGTTTGGGGCGAGCCCGCCTTCAACAACCAGTCGTCTAGGTAGGGGAAGACTGAAACCCCCAACCTGCGCAGATGGGCTGCGACCACCGCCATCACCTTTGTGAACACCCGTGGGGCGCTGGTAAGGCCGAAGGGAAGCACGATAAACTGAAAGTGCTCCAGGCCTACCGTGAACCGCAGGTAACGCCGGTGGGCCGGCAGGACGGGGATGTGAAAATAGGCATCCTGCAAGTCCAACGCTACCATCCAGTCTTGTGGGTCTAGAGCAGCCAAGACCTGAGCTAACGTCAACATCTTGAACTTCTCCTTCCGGAGGAAGCCGTTGACGTTCCTTAGATCCAAGATAGGACGTAGGCCCCCCTTGTCCTTCTTGGGTACCAGAAAGTAGTGGGAATAGCAACCACGCCCTACTTCTGGCCCAGGAACGCGCTCGATGGCCCCCTTGGCCAAGAGGGCCGTAACTTCCTCCTGCAGAAGTGTCAAGTGGTCCCCCGACACACGGTGGTTCTGCGGTGGCATGGCTGGAGGAGAGGTCTCGAAGGGGAGGGAGTAGCCCCTTCGGACGATTTGCAGCACCCACCTGTCCGAAGTGATCGTGCGCCAGTGAGCGTGGTGATGGCGAACCCTGCCACCCACTGGCGTCACATGGGGCCGAAAGCACGGACTAGGAGGATTTTGGGGTAGATGCTGCGGGGGAAGGTGTGGTCTGACCCCGCCGTTGTCCCCGACCGCCACCACGGCGGTTTCCACGGCCGCCACCGCGTTGAAAGGATTGTTGCGGCGCGTGGCTGGCAGCACGTGTGGGGGCGCCCCTTCCTTGGCCACGAAAGGGACGAAACGAACCCGGTTGCTGACGCTGGGTCGAGAGACCCAAGGACTTGACCGTGACCCTAGAGTCCTTGAAGCGTTCCAGCGCGTGGTCCGCCTTGTCACCGAACAGGTGACAGCCATCAAACGGCATGTCCATCAGGGTATTCTGGACATCAGCCGAAAAATTGGCGGATCTCAGCCAGGCGTGGCGACGAATCGCCACCGTCGTAGACATAGCTCTGCCCAGCGAGTCGGTCGTATCAAGACCACACCGTATTGAATATTTCGCTGCATCTCGGCCCTCAGCCACAGCCTGACCGAGTTTTGCCCGCACCTCCATGGGGCATTCTGGCAGCAGCTCCGCGACCGTATCCCACACAGAGTGGGTGTAGCGGCCCAAGAGGCAAGCGGTGTTGCAAGACCGCAGGCCCAAACTAATGGACGAGAAGACCTTTTTGCCAAATTGGTCATACCTCTTGGATTCCCGGTCGGGCGGGGCCGACGGGAATGCGGACTGGGAGGTCGAGGCCTGGATCACCAGACTCTCAGGAGTGGGGTGGGTAGACAGGAACTTGGGGTCGTCCGGACAAGGACGGTGGCGCCTGGCCACGTTCCGATCAACAGGCGCACCTGAAGCGGGCCTGGACCACGTGCCCAACAGAACGTCTGACAAGGCTTCATTAAACGGCAGCAGTGGCTCCTGTGGGCATGACTGCGGTTTGAAGACCTCGGTGAGGATGTTAGGCCTCACGGCCGCGACGGGGAGCTCAAGGTGTAAGGCCTTGGCAGCCCTCATCAGCACCACAGAATATGCAGCTCCCTCCACCGATGCCACGGAAGGAGGAGAGATCAAACCAGGGTTAGGAGAGTCGTCCAGACCACTGGCATCCCCCAAGTCACCTGTCCAGTCCGGGTCATACTGGCACTCGCGTGACAGAGGGTCCTCGGACCCCTCCCAACCTTCACCGAACTCTTCATCTTCTCCGTATTCGGAGTCAACGATGTAGACCGGCTCCTCGGGGTTCATGGGCCCCATCGGCGCCGGGACCGGCGTCGAGCGACGCCCGTCCGGCTCCGCGTCCGGCGTCGGTGAAGGTAAGGGGACGGCGCCGCCCGTAGCCGGAGCCCCAGTGCCGCCCGAAGCCGGCACCGAGGAACCGGCGTCGCGCGGAGGCGGCGCCGGGGGCAACCCCGATGGAATCGGCGCCGGGTTGGATGGACGTCCATCCGGCGTCGACCCCGAAGGCCCTAGCGGTGCCGGGATCGGCGTCGTCGGCGGCGCCGGAGTCGGAGCATCCGACGGCGTCGAGGTAGGGACAGCTGAACCGCTAGGGCCCCCGGACGGGTTCACTGGGCCCGCAGGCGCCGTGGAACCCGCCGGAGGAGACAGGGCCCTCATGGCCATGAGGAACGCCTCTATCACCTCAGGCGTCGCACCGTGCCCAGGGACCTGAGGGTATGGGGCAGGCCGCGCCGGCGACTCTTGCGGAGCCGCGGGGTTGGGGTCACCCGAACCCCCGGCCGCATCGCGCGAGCGTCGGGGGGAGTCGGGGGTACGATGACGACGCCCCGACTTCTTGTGCTTCTTACCTGGTGAGCCTGACGAGTGGTGTCGACTTCCGGAACGCTCGGCGCGGCTCCGCGACCGCTCCCTCGAACGCTCTCTCGACCTCCGGCCGGACCGGGACCGCTCCCGGTCCCGACGTGGGGCCGACACCTGGAGCTCCAGTAGCTTGCGGGACCGCTCCCGTCTAGCCTTGTTGGTGAGGGCCCGGCAGTCGACGCAGGAGTCCACGTCGTGGTCGGGGCCCAGACACCGGAGACAGAGGCGGTGATGGTCTGTGACCGACATCGTGCGCTCACAGTCATCACAGTGCTTGAACCCAGGCATCCTAACAGGCACAAAGTGATAAACAATTCGAAAAACTTGGTCAAAGACCGGAGTACTGCTCTTCAGATCTGCGTCCACTGGCGCGGAAAAAAGAAGAACTGACGTCAGCGCGCGGAGGCGGCGTCTATATACTCCAGCGACGTCATCACGGCGCACGACGCCGACGACGGACGCGGAGCCGCAGGGGACGCCTGCAGACGACGCCTACCGACGCGCAGGGGTACTGCTACGCAAAAGTTTCCGGATCCAGACTGACGCCTGGGGATATTCTAAGGTAAGGAATCTAACACTAACGTGTTTCTTTCAGATAGACCTGCACTGGCTCACCGTCAACAAGAGTATCACCTTCAAACTCCTCACCCACGCTCCCAAAGCACTCCACAACACCGGACTAGCGTACCTCAAAGAACAACTCACCTTCTACACCCCGAACCGCCAGCTTCCCTCCGCTAACCTCGCCCTCGCCACCGTCCCCCCATCCGACAAGCGACCGCCGGCGGCAGATCATTCTCCCACCTCACCGTAAAAACCTGAAACACCATCCCCATTCGCCTGCAACAGACCCAGGACCTGCTGGCCTTCAGGAGACTCCTCAAGACCTGGCTGTTCGAGCAGTAGCAACAGCCCCGCCTCTCCCCCCCCCCAGTCCCTTAAGACCCTCACGGGTGAGTAGTGCGCTCTGCTAATGAATTGATTGATTGATTTATAGTAGGTTCTGTTGGTGCGGTCCACTCCAAAATGGAGCAGCCTTCCCTAAGACCTGAGCTGAGTCTGCCTTGGTCCCACATAGTCTGGAGCCATTAAAGGGAACCAACAGTGTGGCCTGAACATCCGGGAGAATCCTGGTCCTCTCAACCAGGAGTGCCCCCTAGTTGCCACCGAAGAGCCTATCCCCCTGAAAACGGAGTCTGCTGTATCGAGTTTAGACTGGATCACCTGAAGGGCTGCAGCTTGAGTGTCCGACAGCACCTCTGCGAAATGACCCAGAACATCTTCTGGCAGCTTAGGAATCACCTCCCTAGCAGAGTTCATCAATGCATGGATATCACGCCCCAAGAGGCATGTGGCATTAGTAGATATGAAAGCCATGCTAGCCGATGGAAACACTTTTTTGGCACACTATTCGAGCTTCTAGGAATCCCTGCCCCCCAGAGTGGAGGGAAAGGAACCTGCGGATTGCTTACAGGAACATGAAGATTGAATCACCAAACTTTCAGGCAAAGGGTGGGATGATAAAAATGCTGGACCATTAGGTGCAACCTTAAAATGCCTTGCCACAGTTCTGGATACAGCCGGGGCAGACACTGACCTCTGCCAAACCTTCAAAGTTGGTTCCGTCAAGGCTTCGTTGAACGGAAGCAAAGGTTCCACCACCGATGAAGAGGAGTGCAGAACCTCAGTAAGAATGTTAGAATTGACCTCCTCAATGGGCAACTGTAAATACAGGTCAGCCACCTTTCTTATGACTACCCCCTGAGAAGGAAGAGTTTTGGGAGAAGAAAGATCCCACTATGGTGATGTGTCCAGCCCACTTGCCTCTTGGAATCCCTCCTTTTACAGAAGCCTCTGAGCCTCCATCCTCGATCACATCTTAGGAATCGGTGTGGGCGTCGCCAGACGCAGCGCCAGTGACGTAGGAGCCTGTATCGATGGAGGCCCTTTAGGGGTGGGGAGGACCAGCTGAAGTCGAGACAGCGCCGTACCAGAGCCAGACGGCGCCAGAGAATACTCCCTACTTCCCTCCTGGGATGGGATCGGCGTCGAGTACCTCAGCGTTGGTAGAGCCCAAGATGGCGTCATCGGCATAAAGGATGCCTGGGCATAATGTTGGGGAACGCCGAAATTATAGGAAAGTGGTACGAAGGGGCCTTGCCATACCGACAGTAGATAATACAGTGATATATAAAAATACATTGATGAAAAAACGAAAGCTGCACCATGCGCACGTGATGTTCATGAACATACAAAGTATGGGGCTGAGCAACATAGTACCAAAAAATAGGAGAGAGAGAGGGGAAAAGGCTGGTAAGAGCTACATCCTAAAAGAAAGCAACAAAGAAAACCTTATGATAAGGAATACAAGGGTGAACTGGCCTAAATATTCCAAGGTAAGTAAAGGCCAACTAATGGAAGGCCAAAATTGTCAGAACAGAAAAAATAAAGGAAGCCCCCTTACTAGTTTGGTCTGGGACCAGGGGAAATAGAATGAAGAAAACAAAGTCCCTTAGTGCTCAATGGCTAACTAAGTATTCCCATCAATTAAGAGAGATATACCGGTCACGATAGTGTAGCCCTTATTGTTTGGGAAATTAGATTGAGGGGAGGTGAACTATACTTGTGTTGGCAGAATTGACACAAATTAATACATTTCAAAAGAGCCTTTACTGTGAGTCCAAAGAAAATGATTACAAAGGTTTGTTTTAAAACAATCAATACATATATTTTATTTATTTCATACAACTGTATAAGCAATTGGCATGTTATCAGTACAATAAAATCATGAATCACACAAAACAGTAATCAATAAAAATTACACAAAATCATTAAAAATTATTCGAATTGGTTAAAAATGTTCAAGAGAACAAAATATCGACGCAGCGTTTCGGTTTTTTGTAGATACACCTTTTTCAGGACAAATTCTACATGTAGAGACAGAGAATTACCAAACAATACATAATAGTGATCAAAAGCAGATAGTTATACAGCAGAAAAACAAACTCACAGTTGTATATTCATCACTATTGATTTTATATACATTTTTTGTTTCTTTACTCCATATCACAGAGAAAAGACTCATCATCAACTCTGTATTTGTTCACTCTTAAATCTCCCTCCTTAAACTATGGCCAGATTCAATAAGTAAAACCCGGAATTGACAGATAGCCATTCTGGGTATTTTCTCAAAGTTAAAGCACTCATATAATCTCCGGCATTCCACATCTATAACGTACCTCAGATATTTCGACTCTGGATTTCTTCAGAGTTGTTGACACTTCTAGGAGTCAATATGGAAATATACATACAAGGGCGTCCCAAGATTCAATTATTCCGGGTACGTGTTCTTATGGACTATCAGCAAAAAAGAATATAATATACCTAGGTTACTCTTTTGAATATGCTGCTGCATAACTTAAGTGGTATACTATGCTTCACTCAAAAAATACCTTAAATACACAGTGTTTCAAGTGTAACTGCTGTCCCAGGGGAGCCACGGTATAGTGTTCGTTTTTCAACTGGAATTCTAAAAAAGTGAAATTACGCGTGATGTAATTATATATTTAAAATCTATATCTCTTGTTACAAAGACAGATTTGTGACCCAGAACTCACCATTTATGGGAGATAGCAGAAAAATCGCTGCATCCGTGGACCTTTCACTTCGTCTATTGGCATTAGAATCTCGGGGGTTGACCTCCCGTTTTATAGCTTAATGGCAAGCGCTGTTGGAAAAATTAATACCTCTGTTAGTTCTCCATGGCAAGCGGGATAACACCTATTTAGGAGACAGACTGTCATTGTTAGTGATTTTCATGGCCGTACGAAATTTATGTCAGGCCAGTTATTTCTCCGCAGGCTTTAATTTGTGCTATCGTAGTAACGCGGCAAGTCGTCAAACTACCAATGTGCTAATCAAATTACAGATTTCAATATCCTCATCGTAATCCTATCTGGAGTCGCTTTGTTAAAACGCGGGCGTTACCTCGTTTTCTAAAATAAACGGGCACCCAAGGTTAACTCAAAAATGCATGTTTCACCTGTGTTTGCACAGATATCAGGCTCACATTTCGCTTACAACCTTAGTAATTGTGTTCCATGTAGGTATTTTATTTAAGCAGAAGGGTATGTTTAGGTATAGTGCATTTTTAATCGCGGGTGTTACTTAAACAATTATTAAAATATACACAGACACACAAGTTTAAATTCCGCGTGCTGAGTTTGCAGTCTTCGTTCGTGCATTTCGGCGATATTGCAGGTTTCAGTAGTAATCCTCTCATTAGTAGATTGTTTAACAGAGGGCGTTACCTCGTTCTATGATAAACGGACGCCCAAGCTTAACTCAAAGGTGCACGTATACATGTGTTTGCATAGGTATCAGAGCTCACATTGCACTGCTAACTTTTGTGGTTGTGTTCTATGCAGATATTTACTTTAAGCAGAAATATATATTAGGCGTGGTGCATTTATATATGGCGGGCGTTTGCTTAAAAAATCTACGAGCACCCGAGTTTAAATTGCTCATGCATACGTCTCTTAGCTTTGCCATATACATTCATGCATTTCGGCATAACAAGCAGACTGTATTAAATCGGTGTTTGTTCACAGGCCCTCAATGTATGCTGTTGTGCGTCACTTTCTTTAGTGGTAATAAGATTAAGTAAACAATCCTTTTTCTTAAAAAAGATTTTTTATAATAAAAAAAGGGGGACGCTGCATATTTGGCTCTCGTTGCGCATATATGATTAACAACTTATGGTTACTCTCAAGGAGTAAGAAAAGTAGAGGTTGAGGGAGCTGCCAAAAACGCCTTACCGTTTCAAAATTAATCGGCCTCCCTGCTCCTCCAGGTACAGCGTCACCATTTCTATGTCAGTCCAAGGAGGCTCAGATTATGCTTCTCTTCACTTTACTGACATAAACAGCAGCCAATAAAAACTTTAAACTGGCATGACCCCGGAAGGACAACCCCCTCCAACAGTATGCACCAATCACTATCAAGTCCACTGTATAACTGTCCATGTTTATCAATACGACCTCCTCTTTCTTTGCTGCTGCAGCAGCGAGTTAAGTGCCCTTTACATTTCTACTTTAATGTGGTTAATGGTTTGAGGGCGGTGGTTGTGAACGGCGCGTGTTTGCGCTCTTGACTTTGTTAGCTTTGATATGCTTTGATATGCTTTTGATGCTTTAGCGCTCATTGTCTACAAAGCCTTCCGTTGTGCTGTTTATTCCGCTTACGCTACTTTCGCGTTGCGGAGGTGTGTTCTTGTGTCTACGCCTTTATGGCTTGTATTGTTTATTGACCCGCTCGGGTTTTGTGCCGCGCGTTGGGATTTTCGTGATCGCGAGTCGGCGGTGCGCGCGCCTTGCTCGATAGGGGGCGGTGGAGCAGGAGGAGACAGACGCGAGCCTCTCGCGCTCAGGAGGCAGTCAAGTTCGGCCCCACAAGTGACGCGCATGCGCGAGGAGCCGCTTTCGTTTTCGGCAGTACCGGCTCCTCGCACATTGCGCGTCTTTTCCGACTGCATCAATCCTGGTCTCGGAGAACGCATACCGGAGCGTGTCTGGATTAGAGCTTTGCTCTAGGGGAGCATTTGTGTGCAAAAGGGGTCTCCTTCCACCTAAATCTTGGCCTCACAGCGTGGTGAACCTTAAGGGACTACTGTGTGTGTGTGTGTGTTTGAGGCACCCCTGGCCTGCTCCCCCCTATTGAAATTCCTCCACACCTCCCTGCTTTAGCGCTATGGCGTACTACGCCGAGGAGGATAACCAATGGGTAGAATATAATGAATACGATGAGTATGAGCCACAGGAAGAGCAATTGGAGGAAAATTTGGTTGAGGCTCTGGATACCCATGTCCAAGGCTCGGTGAATAAGGCATTGATCAAGGCTCTCAAGCCTTTTACCCACACCCTTCAGAAATATGGCAAGAGGAAGTTTAAGTCAGCCCGGCAGAGTGATACCTCTCCTCAAGCCTCGGCCCAGGTGTTAGCACAGATGGCCAGGAATGTGATGAAGGATCATGGCTCAATGGTTATGGATACGTCTGGGGATTCGTCCCCGTCCCCGCCTGTCACTTCTGATTCTGAGGTGGACTCGGTGACGTCCAGGAAGAAATCGAAGAAGGCGAAACACACCGCCTATACGGCTGATGATAGTCAGGCGCCGAAGAACCTTCTGTTTGATCCAAACAACATTGTACACCCTAGGTCCACGGAATGGGTGCCGTGCCCGGAGGTGGCACACTATGTGGGTAATAACCTGCGACAGGGTTTCGACAATAGTGTCAGGGCCACGCTCAGATCTGAATGTCCCAGGCCATCCTTGACGGGGAAGGTGGCAGATACGCCGGACTTGGACCCCACGATGGCGGCCTTTATGAGAAAGTTTGCGAAAGATCCGAAAAAGGGATTAGATAGAGCCTGGCGAGGGTGTCAGGACAAAATGTTGGACGTAGCTGGACCCCTCACAAAGATTCTGGACGCAGCGGTCAAGGCAAAGGATAGGAAGGTGCCACTGGATGTGTCAGAGATCCTTGAATGGGCACAACGTGCCATGTGCTTTTTAGGGAACGCAAATGTGGCCCTGTCTACGGAGCGGAGGCGCTCCTTTCTTATGAGAATCGACTCCCAGCTGGCGGAAATGGCCCCTACCGAACCTGGTTCCCTCGCCAATGGTATGCTTTTTGGAGACAAATTTGTTAGAGAAATGGGCAAGTACGTTGCCACCTTCTCCGCGCTGGACCGGGCGCAATCAAATATCAAGAAGGTTTTCCACACTGGTGTTTTTGATAGGGCCGGACGCCCACGAGGTCGAGGGTCCGGCCGAGGTTATGCACAGACCTCACGTGGAGCAGATCAGAGAGGCAGAGGCAACAGACGCTCCAACTTCTACCCCTCCCGCGATAGAGGAGGCAGGGGCAAAGGACAGAGAGGATCCTATCGTGGCCAGCAGAATGGTTCTGGAGACAACTCCTACTCAGGTACGACTTTTGTGTCCGTCAGAACATATGGTGGGAGGCAGACTGTCTCTTTTTCTCCACAGGTGGCGCACGCTCACGAGCGACCCTTGGGTGTTGCAGACAGTACAGGGATTTCACATAGAGTTCTATGCCTCCCCGAGCCAACGGCGGAGACCGAATGCCCTGCATTTTTCCCAGACAGAGCAGAGTTTCATCGACGCAGAGATATGCTCCTTACTCCAGAAGGGCGCGATTGTGGAAGCCGTTCCACACGACCTGGGCTTCGTGAGCACTGTCTTCATGGTCCCCAAAAAAGACCAGGGGTATCGGCTAGTGTTGAACCTCAGGGAATTCAACGGCTGGGTGGTGTATCGACACTTCAAAATGGAAGGTATACACCTGCTACGCGACATCCTCCTAGAGCAAGATTGGATGGTACGCCTGGACTTAAAAGACGCCTACCTGGCGGTGTCCATTTACCCCCCTCACCGGCGTTTTCTACAGTTTCAGTGGCGCGACCAGTGGTTCGAGTTTTCGGCCATGCCCTTTGGGCTGTCATCCGCCCCATGGTGTTTCACCAAGTTGATGAGACCCGTGGTACAGAACTTGAGGGAACGGGGCGTTCGCCTCATCATTTACCTCGACGACATACTGATTTTAGGTCGGTCGCCGGAGATGGTGTCACTCCATCTGTCCTGGACGATTCAACTTCTTCAGGACTTGGGTTTCCTTCTGAATTTGCAGAAGTCCATCTTGCAACCTTCTCAGGTGATGGAATTCCTGGGTTTCCAGGTCGACTCTGTGAAAGCTCAACTACTCTTGCCCCTCAAGAAGAGAGTGGCTATCAGGAAGGAGTTGAGGAGAGCGCTTGCCTCTCCGACAATCTCCTTGAGGATTTTGGCGCGTCTGGTCGGACTTCTAGCGTCATCTATCCAGGCGATATTTCCGGGCCCTTTACATTACAGGGCCTTGCAGCGTTTGAAGGCATTGCACTTGCGCAAAGGTCTGACTTACGCTCAACACGTTTCCCTTTCGCCAGAGGCTCGTACGGAGATGAACTGGTGGTTAGAGCATATGGATGCGTGGAATGGCAGAGCCATTTTCGCGGCCACCCCGGAAGTGGTGATAGAGTCGGATGCCAGCCGCTGGGGCTGGGGAGCCCGTTGCGGCTCGGTGGAGACGGGGGGTCGATGGTCCAGCGACGAGCTGAGTCTCCACATCAATTGCCTGGAACTTCTGGCGGGTTCCTTTGCGATTCGCACCCTGTCCCCTCAGAAAGTGTCATGCTGCATTCTCCTACGCATGGACAATGTGTCCGCGGTGCGATACATAAATCGCCTGGGAGGGACCAGGTCTCGCCTCCTGGCGGAGATAGCGAAGGATTTCTGGCACTACTGCCTGGCCCATCAAATTTCGGTGACGGCGGAATATATTCCGGGGTCTGCCAACGTGACGGCGGATTGGAACTCTCGATACTTGAGAGATGCGAGCGATTGGAGACTGCACCCTCGAATCTTCGGGTCATTGAACCACAAATGGGGTCCGTGTGTGGTAGACCTTTTTGCCTCTCGGCTCAACAGGCAACTTCCCCAGTTTTACAGCTGGCGCCCGGATCCCTTGGCGATCAGCTCGGACGCCTTCCTTCAATCGTGGACGACGGGCATTCTGTATGCGTTTCCTCCTTTTATCATGATCCCGAGAGTTCTGGCTCAGGTTCGGAGGCAGAAAGCGGAATTGGTCTTGGTCTCACCGTGCTGGAAAGCACAAGCGTGGTTCCCGGTGGCAATGAGTCTCACCTGTGCAGCGCCAGTGCAAATTTCGACGTTCCCGGATCTTCTCACGGACCCGGTGGGTCTTCCCCACCCGCTGGTCCTTCAGAATCAGTTGTCCCTCATGGCGTGGAGACTTTCCGGCGACGTTGGCAAATGCCGGGAGTTTCAGAGGACACTCTCTTTTTCCTATCTCAGGCATGGGCACCTTCCACCCACAAGCGATATGAGTCAGCTTGGAGACGATGGGTTGGTTGGTGTAACGAACGGCAGGGGGATCCGATGGGATCCGATATTACTGTCATAGCGAATTTCTTATCGGAACTGGCGCGGTCTGGTCTGGCTTATCGAACAGTGAATAACTTCCGATCGGCGATCTCCGCGGGGCACCCGCATGTTGACGGTAAGCCCGTTGGGGAACACCCTTTGGTGTGCAGAGTAGTCAGGGGAGTCCGCTTAGTGAAGCCCCCTCAACCCAGGTATACTGAACTCTGGGACGTGTCAGTGGTCCTACGTTTTTTGGCGGCCTGGCCGGCTAATGAGGGTCTGTCTCGCAAACAGCTCTCAGCTAAACTTACACTTCTCCTCTGCTTGGTCTCATGCAGGCGAGTGTCGGATATTCGGGCCTTGGATTTATCAGGTAGAGTATTCACTCCCACGGGAGTTTCTTTTACGATCTCTAGGCGTACAAAAACGCATACAAAATGTATTGCATATCCTGCATTTCCTCATCACAGTAAATTATGTGTGGTCAAATGTTTGAAGGTATATGAGGATTTTACTAGAGAATTTAGAACTGGTTTTGGTCAACTGTTGATTTCATTACAGAAACCTTTCCGCCCAGTCACCAGTGCAACTCTGGCCAGGTGGGTTACCTGGTTGTTGGGCCTGGCGGGTATTGATACCTCTAAATTTGGGACTCATTCTGTGAGAGGGGCTATGGCCTCAAAATCCTTTGGTGCCGGCTCTCGGCTTCAAGATATCATGACTGCGGCAGATTGGTCTTCTGATTCCACCTTTAAAGTGTTTTATCATAAGCCTATTGTGGATGTGGCCTCGGTGGTGGTGGATAAACTTTAAACTAGCATAATCTGAGCCTCCGTGGACTGACATAGAATGAAAAATTGTCTAGCAGACGCGACAAAGAATTTTCAATTCTATTAAGGACACGGAGGCGAGGATTATCCCACCCGGGCTTGCAGGATTGTATTTCATGCAATGTTGTATGGTTGATGAATTCTTGTACCCACCCGAATGATTGTTATTGGCTTGTTGTATTTCCAAGTTTGGGAATGGCCATTACGACTTATGTTCTTGTTTCAGGAGATCAGCACAAGCAGACATGAGGTGAACAGTCTATGCTCTGGAAATCTGTGACGTGGTGCAGGAGGTGCCTTCCTCGACGATGGATGCGATGGTTGCCACGTTGGCCTCCGGTCTTGTTGGACTGATGATGTGTCGCAAAGAAAGAGGAGGTCGTATTGATAAACATGGACAGTTATACAGTGGACTTGATAGTGATTGGTGCATACTGTTGGAGGGGGTTGTCCTTCCGGGGTCATGCCAGTTTAAAGTTTTTATTGGCTGCTGTTTATGTCAGTAAAGTGAAGAGAAGCATAATCCTCGCCTCCGTGTCCTTAATAGAATTGAAAATTCTTTGTCGCGTCTGCTAGACAATTTTTCATTCGTTCTCATAGTAGAATCGAAATTGATGCAGTCTCAGCTCCTCTGGTTTAAATAAGACCTGGTTACTAATTGGAAGAGCCTAAGGTCGAAGGTTATTGGCTATCTGAGGCAAAAGCTTATTGGTTCTCCTGAGTATCGTATCAAGGCAACTCACTATGAGGGGAATAAATTCCTCCTGTTCTTTTGGGTAAGTCTCAATGCATATTCAAAACTTTATTTACAAGGTACACTACGATAGTCTCATTTGTTTGTACTCGATTTTATACGGCACTGAAAGAAGCCCAATATAATAAATATAGACTAAGGTCATCCCGTCAGTAATGTATAAAAATCATGTTTCACTGTCATCTTATGATTTAGATTCTTTAAAACTTGAGGGGCAAGCCAATTTCACATTAAATAAAGCGGTGGTATGGGCACTATGCGTGCCGGCAAAGAACACCATTACTGATGTATCTATGACGCCTCCAATTAGCATCACTTGCTAAGGCAACTAGCTACCCACCGTGTGGGCCCGGTTTAGCATTTATTATCGGGTCTTATCCTCCTATGACAGTTCTGCGCTACAAATTCCGATGTTCGATAACATTAATAATGATCTATTGGAGCTCATAGAGCGGGTTTGCCAAAACAACACAGTTTGTTGTCTATACTATTGACCCAAGACTGGGACATGGAGCATCACCAGGGTTTATTACATAGTATCGAGAACAGTGACCAAAAGGGCATTGATATATGTACACTATTGACATGTAATTAAAAATATCATGTTATTAGGGGTGCTTTTGCTCATATTTATTGGCTTCACAGCAGTTAGCTTTACTACGTTTACTCTATTATGCGTTCCCAGTCTTCTCTACTATTCAGTCCTACTCTAACACTATTTAGTCTGGACATGTAAAATTGCTCTCGTTTTTTTCTTTTATTATTAATGTCGCCACCTCTTGCATTGATAACTACTGTCTCTAGACAGCACCATTGAAAGTCATCAATTGAGTGTCCTGCTGCCTTTCAATACTCAGTTAGTAGTGCACCTTTTTTATTGTTTCTAATCGCTGATCTAGGTTCATTCATGCGAATGCGAACCTCTCTAGAGGTTTGCCCTACATAAATGAGTTGGCACGGACACTTAATTAAATACATGACATTTTTTGTGCGGCAGTTCATAAAGCCCCTAATCTTAATCTCGACATTGTTATTAGTGATAATACTTCCTTTGATGATATTATCACAATTGGCACAGCCCCTACAAGGAAAGGTGCCAGTTGGTAAGGGTGCATTCTTGATGCATGGCTGTGTGGTATTTTTACTATCTCTATATGTGTGCACCAAGCTATTTCTGATGGTATGATTCCTTCTAAATGAAAACATAGGTTTGGGTAGACTTTCTAGTTGTTTGTTAGTGATTAAATGGCAATTTCTATTCACAATGGTTTTTATTTTATGGCTTACTGGATTAAAATTGGTAACAAAGATTATTGGCTGTGATCCTGGTACAGAAGTCTCTTTGCCCCTGAAAAGATTGTCTCTATCAAAATACTTCGCTCGTTTGTATGCATGGCGAACCATCCGTTTGGGATAACCTCTTTCAAGAAATTTCTGTTTCAGAACTAGAGCATGTTTATCATAGTCTTGTAGTGTGGTACAATTCCTTTTCAGTCTTAAGAATTGACCAAAGGGGATGTTATTTATCTGGCAAGGAGGATGGTTACTTTTGAAGTGGAGCATGGTGTTTTTGTCAGTAGGTTTGGTGGACAGCTCGACACTAAGACAGCCTTCTGTGTGTTTTAGTATTATATTGAGAAATTCACATTTCTCACGGTCACTGTGAGAGGTGAATTTCAGATTTTTATCCCCTAGATTTAACCATTTTATAAATTCTCCAAGAGTTTCAGCGGGTCCAGTCCAAATAAAAAACACATCGTCCATGTATCGGGACCACTCAGATATATTCTCATAGAAAGGTGCTAGCTGGTTATAAATATGTTTTTCTTCAAATTGTGCGACATAGAGGCATGCCAGACTGGGAGCGCATGTGGCTCCCATACTGGTCCCCTTAACCTGTCTAAAAAAATCTTTATTGAACAAAAAAAGTTTGTTTTTAAGTACCAGTGTGACACAATCTATAATAAAAGTCTAATGTGCTGAGAGATCTCTTTCATCATCACGAAATAGAGACTCAATCATTTTAATAGTATTATCCTGGGGAATATTGGTATAGAGTGCCTCTATATCCAATGTTACAAGAATTTGTGTTTCTGGGTTAAAATTGAGGCACTCTATTTTCTGTATGATTGCTGTAGTGTCCTTGATATAAGCTTTTTGTTTAACAACTAAGGGCTGTAGGAACACATCAGCGTACTTACTTAAAGGTTCTGTCAGAGAACCAATGCTTGATACGATTGGTCTCATGGTAGGGTCATACAGAAAATAGAGTGCCTCAATTTTAACCCAGAAAAACAAATTCTTGTAACATTGGATATAGAGGCACTCTATACCAATATTCCCCAGGATAATACTATTAAAATGATTGAGTCTCTATTTCGTGATTATAGATTGTGTCACACTGGTACTTAAAAACAACCTTTTTTTGTTCAATAAAGATTTTTTTAGACAGGTTAAGGGGACCAGTATGGGAGCCACATGCGCTCCCAGTCTGGCATGCCTCTATGTCGCACAATTTGAAGATAAACATATTTATAACCAGCTAGCACCTTTCTATGAGAATATTTCTGAGTGGTCCCGATACATCGACGATGTGTTTTTTATTTGGACTGGACCCGCTGAAACTCTTGGAGAATTTATAACCCCTTCGATGCTCATGACGAGTTCAGCTCGTCATGAGGCACGGTTGAGCTGTGCTGATGACCAGCTGAGCTCGTCATGAACAATGGGAATAGAGATCATGCAGCACAGGAGGGGAATTGCTGCAGCAGCGATGATGTTAAAATGGTTACATCTAGGGGATAAAAATCTGAAATTCACCTCTCACAGTGACCGTGAGAAATGTGAATTTCTCAATATAATAATAAAACACACAGAAGGCTGTCTTAGTGTCGAGCTGTCCACCAAACCTACTGACAAAAACACCATGCTCCACTTCAAAAGTAACCATCCTCCTTGCCAGATAAATAACATCCCCTTTGGTCAATTCTTAAGACTGAAAAGGAATTGTACCACACTACAAGACTATGATAAACATGCTCTAGTTCTGAAACTGAAATTTCTTGAAAGAGGATATCCCAAATGGATGGTTCGCCATGCATACAAACGAGCGAAATATTTTAATAGAGATAATCTTTTCAGAGCAAAGAGACTTCTGTACCAGGATCACAGCCAATAATCTTTGTTACCAATTTTAATCCAGTAAGCCATAAAATAAAAAACATTGTGAATAGAAATTGGCATTTAATCACTAACAAACAACAAGAAAGACTACCCAAACCTATGTTTTCATTTAGAAGGAATCGTACCATCAGAAATAGCTTGGTGCACACGTATAGAGATAGTAAAAATACCACACAGCCATGCATCAACGATGCACCCTTACCAACTGGCATCTTTCCTTGTAGGGGCTGTGCCAATTGTGATAATATCATCAAAGGAAGTATTATCACTAATAACAATGTTGAGATTAAGATTAGGGGCTTTATGAACTGCCCCACAAAAAATGACATTTATTTAATTAAGTGTCCGTGCCAACTCATTTATGTAGGGGAAACCTCTAGAGAGGTTCGCATTCGCATGAATGAACATAGATCAGCGATTAGAAACAATAAAAAAGGTGCACCACTAACTGAGCATTGGAAGGCAGCAGGACACTCAATTGATGACTTTCAATGGTGCTGTCTAGAGACAGTAGTTATCAATGCAAGAGGTGGCGACATTAATAATAAAAGAAAAAAACGAGAGCAATTTTACATGTCCAGACTAAATAGTGTTAGAGTAGGACTGAATAGTAGAGAAGACTGGGAACGCATAATAGAGTAAATGTAGTAAAGCTAACTGCTGTGAAGCCAATCAATATGAGCAAAAGCACCCCTAATAACATTATATTTTTAATTACATGTCAATAGTGTATATATATCAATGCACTTTTGGTCACTGTTCTCGATACTATGTACTAAACCCTGGTGATGCTCCATGTCCCAGTCTTAGGTCAATAGTATAGACAACAAACTGTGTTGTTTTGGCAAACCCGCTCTATGAGCTGCAATAGATCATTATTAATGTTAGCGAACATCGGAATTTGTAGCGCAGAACCGTCATAGGAGGATAACCCGATAATAAAAGCTATCACGGGCCCACACGGTGGGTAGCTATGTTGCCTTAGCAAGTGATGCTAATTGGAGGCGTCATAGATACATCAGTAATGGTGTTCTTTGCCGGCACGCTTAGTGCCGACACCACCGCTTTATTTAATGCAAAATCAGCTTGCCCCTCAAGTTTTAAAGAATCTAAATCATAAGATGACAGTGAAATATGATTTTTATACATTACTGACGGGATGACCATAGTCTATATTTATTTTATCGGGCTTCTTTCAGTGCCGTATAAAATCGAGTACAAACAAATGAAAGACTATCATAGTGTACCTTGTAAATAAAGTTTTGAATATGCATTGAGACTTCCCCAAAAGAACAGGAGGAATTTATTCCCCGCATAGTGAGATGCCTTGATACGATAGTCAGGAGAACCAATAAGCTTTTGCCTCTGGTAGCCAATAACCTTCAACATTAGGCTCTTCCAATTAGTAACCAGGTCTTATTTAAACCAGAGGAGCTGAGACCGCGTCAATTTCGATTCTACTACGAGAACGAAACGGTGATGCTGTACCAGGAGGAGCAGGGAGGCCGATTAATTTTGAAACGGTAAGGCGTCTTGGCAGCTCCCTCAACCTCTACTTTTCTTACTCCTTGAGAGTAACCATAAGTTGTTAATCATATATGCGCAACGAGAGCCAAATATGCTGCGTCCCCCTTTTTTTTATTATAAAAAATCTTTTTTAAGAAAAAGGCTTGCTTACCTAATCATATTACCACTAAAGAAAGTGACGCACAACAGCATACATTAAGGGCCTGTTAACAAACACCGATATAATACAGTCTGCTTGCTATGCCGAAATGTAAGAATGTATATGGCAAACCTATGAGACATATGCATGTGCAATTTAAACTCTGTTGCTCGTAGATTTTTTAAGCAAACGCCCGCCATATATAAATGCACCACGCCTAATATATCTTTCGGCTTACAGTAAATATCTGCATAGAACACAACCACGAAAGTTAGCAGTGCAATGTGAGCTCTGATACCTATGCAAACACATGTATACGTGCACCTTTGAGTTAAGCTTGGGCATCCGTTGATATCATAGAATGAGGTAACGCCCTCTGTTAAACAATCAACTAATGAGAGGATTACTACTGAGATAATGAATCCTGCAATATCGCCGAAATGCACAAACGAAGACGGTAAACTCAGTACGCGGAATTTAAACTTGTGTGTCTGTGTATATTTTAATAATTGTTTTAGTAACACCTGTGATTAAAAATGCACTATGCCTAAACATACCCTTCTGCTTAAATAAAATACCTACATAGAACACAACTACTAAGGTTTTAAGCGAAATGTGAGCCTGATACCTGTGCAAACACAGGTGAAACGTGCATTTTTGAGTTAACCTTGGGTGCCCGTTTATTTTAGAAAACGAGGCACCGCCCGCGTTTTAACAAATCGACTCAAGATAGGATTACGATGGGGATATTGAAATCTATAATATGATTAGCACATTGGTAGTTTGACGACTTGCCGCGTTACTACGATAGCACAAATTAAAGCCTGCGGAGAAATAACTGTCCTGACATAAATTAGGTACGGCCATGAAAATCGCTAATAATGATAGTCTGTCTCCTAATTAGGTGTTATCCCGCTTGCCATGGAGAACTAACAGAGGTATTAATTTTTCCAACAGCGCTTGCCATTAAGCTATAACACGTGAGGTCAACCCCCGAGATTCTAATGCCAATAGACGAAGTGAAAGGTCTACAGCTGCAGCGATTTTTCTGCTATCTCCCATAAATGGTGAGTTCTGGGTCACAAATCTGTCTTCATAACAAGAGATATAGATTTTAAATATATAATTACATCACGCGTAATTTCACTTTTTTAGAATTCCAGTTGAAGAACTAACCCTATACTGGTGGCTCCCCTGGACAGCAGTTACACTTGAAACACTGTGTATTTAAGGTATTTTTTGAGTGAAGCATAGTATACCACTTAAGTTATGCAGCAGCATATTCCAAAGAGTGACCTATGTATATTATATTCTTTTTTGCTGATAGTGCATAAGAACACGTACCCAGAATAATTGAATCTTGGGACGCCCTTGTATGTATATATCCATATTGACACCTTAAAGTGTCAACAACTCTGAAGAAATCCAGAGTCGAAATATCTGAGGTACGTTATAGATGTGGAATGCCGTAGATTATATGAGTGCTTTAACTTTGAGCAAATACCCAGAATGGCTATCTGTCAATTACGAGTTTTACTTATTGAATCTGGCCATAGTTTAAGGAGGGAGATTTAAGAGTGAACAAATGCAGTGTTGATGAGGAGTCTTTTTTCTGTGATATGGAGTAAAGAAACAAAAAATTTATATAAAATCAATAGTGATGAATATACAACTGTGAGTTTGTTTTTCTGCTGTATAACTATCTGCTTTTTTTTTTTTCAAAACCAGTTTTATTAGAGGTTCAAGCAAGTGCAGGCACAGCCCTCCACAGTCAGGAGGGGACTGTCATTAATAATCATAACAAAAGCAAAAGTAGGGCATAGCATCAAACCTCTCCTATGAAGAATTTCTATCAAAAAAGAAAGGGAACATACAGCCACCCACCACCCCCCAGTACGACCCCCAACTCCCAGCTACAACCCACCCCTTATCCCTCCCTAGCCCTGTGCACGTGATCACTAAACATCCAGGACAAAAGATGTACATAGATAGGGCCGGCCACCGGCCTAAGGCGTAGGGTCCACGTTGTGAGGTAATGCATCATCCATGTCCACAGGGGGATCGAGGGGGAGGCCCCTGTAGTCCGCCCACCTTTTCCAAATTTTAAAATGTTTGCGGGGGCATCCCCGAGCCTCGAAAACAGGCTGCTCCAATCCCATGGCAAAATCCAGGCCCGCCTTCCAGGCTCCCAGAGGAGGGGCGCGCTCACTTTTCCAGGCCTGCGCCAGGTCCCTCTTTGCCACTACCAGTCCCAGCAGCAGCAGGTGGCGCTTGTAGATGTTGCCCCCAATATTTTCAAGCACATGCAGCAGGCCCAGCCGAGGCGTACGAGGCAGGTCCCATCCCAGCACCTCAGACAAGCAATCCCATACCCCGGCCCAAAACCGAGTCAGCCGCCCACAGGACCACACAGTATGAAAAAGGGTGCCCCTCTCCGAACCACACCGCAGACATTCAGGGTTTGCAATAAGGCCCGCCCGCCACAGTCGCTCCCTCGTAAAGTACGGGCGATGCAGATATTTGAATTGAATAAAGCGGAGGCGTACTGCAATGGCAGTCCCCCTAGGGGATTCCAGGGCTTCGCGCCAATCATCTTCGTCCAAGGGGCCAACATCGGCCTCCCACTGGGCCTTCAGTGCCGAGAGCGAGGGGGAGCAGTGCGTGACTAGGGAGCGGTAGATCTGGGAGACTTTTTTGGCACCCAAGTCGCCCATAAACAACTTCGCTTCTATGGGACTGAAGTCCGGGAGCTGCTCCAGCCCCACCAGGCTAGGAGCAAGGGCATGGCGGAATTGGAGGTATCGGAAGAACTGGGACCTGGGCATGCTGAATTCGGTGCTAAGCTCCTGAAAGGATTTAAGAGTGGTGCCGGAGAGGACCTGCCCTAAGGACGAAACCCCGATGGCGTCCCACCCATCAAAGCCCTGTAGCGACGCCAGCGCCGGCAGCAGGCCATTGCGCCACAGCGGGGTCTCCGCTGTCAGTTTACCCCACCACCCCGTACGGTGAAGGGCCCTCCGCCAAACGGCGAACACTAGCTGGGTAACACGCGGGAGCGCTCGCCTCTTCCTGGCCGAGTAGAGCAGAGTGTGGACGGAGGCGTCACCCATCAAAAGGTGTTCTAGGGCGTAGGCCGGATCACCACGGTCCCCATACCACCACTCATTGAGCACCAGGAGATGGGAGGCCTGATAGTAGGATAGCATGTCCGCGGTAGCCAGGCCGCCGCAGTAGGTAGAGAGGAAGCACGTCCGGAGCGCCACCCGAGAGGCACCTCCCGCCCACAGGAACCTTCCCAGCACCGAATCGACACTGCGGAACCACTGCGGGTCGATCGGATAGGGGTGATTCTGCAGCTGGTAGAGAAGACGGGGCAGAGCCACCATTTTGAAAATGGCCGATCGGCCATAGATGTTAAGGGGCATGCGAGTCCATGTTTTGACGTCCAACTGGACCCGGTCCCAGACCGGCTGGATATTCCGGCCCCATGCCTCCGTAGGTGAGGCGGAGAGGAAGACCCCCAAGTATTTCACACCTGTCACCGCCATCCGAAGGGACGCTGCCCATGGAAGGTCCACTGCACCACCGCCCAACACCCAAAGAGTCGATTTGCGCGGGTTAAGATAGAGGCCCGACACCCGGCCGAAGCCCTGCATTAGCTCCAGGACCCGGGGGCCCGTGACCCGAAGGTCGGTCATAAAGAACAGCACGTCATCCGCGTATAGAGCAATGCGGTCAGTGTGGGTCGCACTCCAGATGAAGCCTTGATACAGCGCATCAGCGCGGACCCTGGCAGCCAGCGGTTCCATGGCCAGCGCAAACAAGTAGGGAGAAAGCGGACATCCCTGCCGCGTGCCCCGAGTAACCGGGAAGCGCGCCGAGATCGCCCCCGAGATCCGCACCGAGGCAGTGACCTCCGTGTATAACAGGCGGACGTAGGAGACAAAGACCGGGCCTAGGTTCAGCAGTGGTAGAAGCGTGAACAGGAAGGTCCAGCTGACTGAGTCGAAAGCGCTGTCAATGTCGGCCAGCAATAATGCAGCCTGGTCCTCCGACGCCCCGACAGCGTCAATCGCCGCCTGCGCCCGCCGTATGTTGTGCCGTGTCGCCCGGTGCGGCATAAAGCCGGCCTGATCAGGATGGACAAGGGCGGCGATGTGGGGAAGCAAGCGGTTAGCGAGTGCTTTGGCCAAGAGCTTGGCCTCAAAATTAATAAGAGAAATGGGGCGGTAGGAGTCGTGCCGGTCCGGAGGCCTCCCCGGCTTCTGGAACACAACGATCTCGGCATGTCGCCAATCCGGTGGGAGGCGGCCCTGCCCACGCGCCATCTCCAACGCACGCAAGTAATGTGGCCCGAGCTGTAGGTGGAACTTTCTATAGAACTCACTGGGGAAGCCGCTTGGTCCAGGGGCTTTGCCCACATTCAATTGACCCAGCGCGTCTCCAAGCTCCTCTGCCGTCAGGGGAAGGTCCAGAGCATCACGCACCTCATCAGACACTGTAGCCGGGGGGACCGAGGCAAGATATTCAGCGATGGCAGCGGGAGCGACCGCCTCCTGGGAGGCGTACTGACCCCTATAGTAACGCGCAAAGCTGGCTGCCAGCGTAGCCGGGTCCGTGATGGCAACACCCGCATCGTCCACCAGGCCTGGGAGCGTAAGGGGCTGCAGGGTTTGCTGACACAGCCGGTGAAGCATGGTACAAGACTTGTCGCCCCACTGATAAACCCGGCTACGGGTGGCCAGCCACGCTTGTCGAGCCTCATTCAGTAGAACCGAGGAGTACGTCTGTTGCGCCTGCAGGAGTTGCCTCAGTGTGAGGTCATCCGCCAGAGTTCTGTGGCGGGCCTCCAAATCCTCCACCCGATCCGCCGCTGCGGCAATACCCTCCAACCGTGCCCGCCGAGCCGATGCGCACCAAGCCAGGTCGACCCCTCGCAGTGTGGGTTTCATGGCCTCCCAGACTGTCACCGCATCCACCCCCACCCCCAAGTTATCCTGCCAGTACTGGGCGATAGCGCCGCGAATATGCTGGGAGTAGTCAGGCCGCTGCAGATGCCACGTGGACATCCGCCAGCGGAATGGTTGGCGCGGTTGATGCAGGTCTATCCGGACTGCGACTGGGGAATGGTCGGAGAGCCCGCGAGGCCGTATAACTGCCCCCTTCACCCTGGCAAGGTAGGCCCGTGGAACGAAGATGTAGTCTAGGCGCGAAAGGGAGCCATGAACCGCTGAGACGAACGTGTACTCGCGGCGCTCCGCATGCAAATGCCTCCACACATCAGTCCAGCCCAGCGCATCCAACATAGCGCCCAGCCGCGTAGGATGGGGGGCAGGCACCACCCCTTGCCTCCGCTGCCGGTCCATAGCCACATTCACAACATCATTCCAATCGCCGCCAATCACCGCCAAGGAGTCAGGGAGGTCAGCCCATAGAGCGAGTATACGTTCAGCTAATGCCCATTGCAGAGGGGGGGGAGCATACACACACCCAAACACCACCGGTTCCACACCCACTCTCCCTTGGATGAATACAAAGCGCCCCTGAGGGTCAAGCCACTGGTGCTCGTGCGTATACGCCAGGCGCCTATGAACAAGGATAGCCACCCCTCTAGAACCCCTGGCAAACCCAGCATGGAATACCTGGTGAAAACCAAAACGCTGGAGACTGAGGGCCTTCGTACCAAGCATGTGTGTTTCCTGGAGCATGAGCACATCCACAAGATCCCTCTTGGCCCAGCGCAGGACCGCCCCCCGCTTGATCTTATCCAAGAGCCCCCGGACATTCCAGCTAAGAATATGCATAGTGGCGCTATGAGGCACCAATCGAATTGCATCAGCCATCATCTCGACATAACAAACCCCACACACCCCGGCCCGGGGCCCTGGTCCCAACCCACATAGCAGTACTCAGAAAGATCACGTGCACCCCAAGAAACAGTACCCCACTACCCTCGCCCCCCACACTATCAACCCCCCCAACACCCCAACAAGCCATCCCGGACCCCCCACCCCCACCCCAATACCTCAAAAAACAATGAAGTACCTGTCGCGGCATACTGTAGTTTAGGCGCCAAACGGAGCACCAAAAGGTAGGTATGCCAATGGATCCCACTCAACCCTTAAGGACTAACCTAGCACACACCCCAAAACAAGAACCTCCCCAACCCCAACAGCAGGAGGCAGCCCACGAAACATGCCCCCCCCCCACCCCCTCCCCCCAAAGCTAGCATCAGAAATAGCAATACAAATATAGTGCAAATGTCCACCAGAGTCCCAGTGAGGCCCGTAGTGGCCAAGCAATACTGCACCAGACCCGGCCCGGGCCGTTGAGCTGCAATCCGCCGTCACAGCAGGTGGTCCCAAACGAGAGGCAGAAATCAAGGGTCAGCCATGGGGAGTCACGACCCCCCGCCGGATTGATCCGTCTCAGGCTGAGTGTCGCCCAAGAGAGGGTCTCGAGACAAGGATCGCCGCCTCGACCGGGACTTGCGGTGCCGCTTCCCTTTGACACGCAGGTCGTCCCGCTCCTGGGAAGAGCTACGGGAGGCGCCGGAGTGGAGCCCCGGCTGAACATGTGGGCGAAGCCGGACCGCCTCATCGGTCCACGCAAAGACGGCCTCCGGGGTATCGAAGAAGTGTGTCTTCGAGTTGAAGATGACCCGAAGGCGGGCCGGATACAACAGGGAGTACTGAAGTTTCAGACCCGGGAGCCGGGCCTTGGCCGCCAGAAAGGAGTGTCGCTGCTGTTGGACCAACTTAGTATAGTCAGGGAAAATCATGATTTTGCAGTTGTCGAACAGTAGGGTGTCCTTGAGCCTCGCCTCCCGAAGGATGACATCCCTGTCGTGATAGTTCAGGATCCGGGCTATGATCGGGCGAGGCCTCTCTCCAGTCGGGGGCTTCTGAATCAGGGCCCGATGGGCCCGTTCCACCACGAAGCAGCTCGACAGAACGTCCGGAGGCAACCAACTCTCCAGCCACCGGGAGAGGAAAACGTCCATGGGCCCCTTTTCGCAGTCCTCCGGAAAGCCCACAAAGCGGAGGTTATTGCGCCGTGCCCGTCCTTCTGCGTCCTCCACCCGGAGCGCCAGGCCCCGTTGCGTCTGTTCCAAATCGGCGACCCTCTTCTTTAGGGCATCGACATCACCCTCCACCGTCGTGACCCGGGTTTCGGCCTCAGTGATGCGGGCCACCGCGTTGCGGAGGTCCTGGCGCAGCAACATTACGTCGGCGCCCACCGCTCCGATCTTCGCATCTAACATGTCTCTGGATTGTGTGATGGCCGTGAGCAGTGTAGCATTGTCCGGGCCTGTCGGTTGACTCCCCCCGGACGCTCCAGCACCGTTCCCCGGGCCAGTGAATTTGTCGATGGGCCCCTTCGTGGCCACATTGAGGCCGCCTCGGCCCCGCGTCATGGCCACCGATGAGATGGGCCGGAGGAAGGGCTCCGCCGCGGGGCACCTCGCCGAGGCAGGCAGCCGGAGGGACGGACTTGGATGCGGGCCGTCCCGCGTCGCCGGGAAGGAATGCAGACCCCGGGGTGATGGAAGTCTCCCCCCGCCTCCGCGGCGCCAGGTCCACCGAGCCCGAGCCCCACACCGGAACCTCCGTGCCGGGCACGCCCCGGCCTCGCTAGCGGCAAGACAGGGCAATCAGGATACGCTGTGGGTCCCCTCCACTGGCGCGCTGGAACCTTCTCCTTGCAGGGCACGGTCACGAGCCCCTGGCTCCGACTCCGGTGACTCCGCCCCAACAGGCCGCGCTGAGATGGCTGAGGCCCCGTCGGCCACCAGCGGGCGGATGGAAAATCGAGGCCCCGGCTCGCCACGCGGCAAGTAGGCCCAGAATGGACGGCCCTCGATGGTCGCGCCAGCGGGCGCCTGGAGCTCCAAGAAGCACACCACTGGGATCCTCAGGACTCCAGCAAACTCCCACACTAGCTGAGACGGGGGAAGAGGAGGTAAGGCCAGGATAAATCAGCGGATAAGGAACGGGCTGGCAGGAGCTCTACAGAGCCGCGTCCGCCATCTTCGCCCTCGAAGCCACGCCCCATAACTATCTGCTTTTGATCACTATTGTGTATTGTTTAGTAATTCTGTGTCTCTCCATGTAGAATTTGTCCTGAAGAAGGTGTGTGTATCTACACAAAACCGAAACGCCGCGTCGACATTTGGTTCTCTTGAACATTTTTAACAAATTCGAATAATTTTTAATGATTTTGTGTAATTTTTATTGATTACTGTTTTGTGTGATTCATGATTTTATTGTACTGATAACATGCCAATTGTTTATACAGTTGTATGAAATAAAATATATGTATTGATTGTTTTAAAACAAACTTTGTAATCATTTTCTTTGGACTCACAGTAAAGGCTCTTTTGAAATGTATTAATCTGTGTCAATTCTGCCAATACAAGTATAGTTCACCTCCCCTCAATCTAATTTCCCAAACAATAAGAGCTACACTATTGTAACCGGTATATCTCTCTCTTAATTGATGGGAATACTTAGTTAGCCCTTGAGCACTAAGGGACTTTGTTTTCTCCAAAATTGTCGGAACACAGTCCTATAAGGAAAAGAAGCTGCATAAAGAATAAGGTCCAAAATTGTGAACCAACAATGAAAACCAGGGAGGAGGAGCTACGCCGGCAAACAAGAAGGCTGCTTAGGCTCCCGGCTCCGCTGACCTCCGAAGCCCGCCACAATATCCTGTACATTATCCTGATTTTACGCCCAGCCTCTGTGTGAATGAACTGTTCTGCACCCCGATGGTGAAATCTGGAAACTTTTATCGGCTGGTTTGACGAAGTTGCATCGAGTTGAAGATTGTGGCCTACTCCAGCGGGGAAGCTGGGGCCTCGAGTACTTTCACTGCCGGGCTGCAGTCCAACAACATCGGCCGGGAGACCCAGGCTGGGCTCGGTCAATCGGAGTGGAGGCTTTGCTTATGCCCTAATTTGGCGGCGATCGTTTCTATTGCTCAGCATCGATGGAGGAGTGACTCTGCTTGCGGTTGGCTGCGGGTGGGGGTCACCGTCCCGCGGACCCGGTGTTGGGCCCGCCGGGATTCGGTGGGTCGGGGTCTCTGGCCTGCGGCGTTTACCGGGTTGACCGTGGCTGCGACTAAAGACTGGTCACCCTCCGCATCTGCACGTTCGTCATCCTGTTTGTCCTCCCACCCCCGAGGATGCCAGATTCACCGGGGGAGGTGATTGTGATTGGTGTCGAGCGTGAGACTATGGATCGAACGGTGCTTGAGCCATCGCCGAGGTCAATATTGGCAGAGATTTGGGCGTTTCATTCACATGTGGATGTCTTATTGAGCAAATTGGATACGCGCCTATCTGAGATGCTCCTTGTGGAACCGGACCCTGCCTCACTGTTGGAACAGCAATCTGCAGCCATTCAAACCGCGGCCATTTTGACTCCGTGCGAGGACCCCGTGAGGAAGCAAGTATTGAAACCATCGGATGGTGCCCTGGACGACGGTGTTCCAGAGGTCGTCAGTGTATTGCAGAACCTTCCATCACTATCGACTTTGGAGGTATCGAAAGGCGTTCCCCTCCCGGAGACTTTTGTTCTTGACTTTCCATTCATTTTGTGGTCGTCGTCTCCTTTCTTGGTGACTTTACGACTCCGGGGCAAGATACATTAAGACTGTCCATCTAGGAGAGAGAGTTTTTCTGTGTCTGAAATTATTGTGGACTCACTGTCTACGAGTTGCCATAGATTGATTCTTGAGGACTCCCTTCTCCTCTATTACTCCTTTGTGTGCCTTTGGGTCTCGCTGGGGGGGGGGAGGGGGGTTCGTGTGCTGGTTCGGAAGGGTCAAGGTTAAGATCAATTAGGTCGGGACGGGTTGGAGTGGCTTTTACGGGTGTTCGACCTGCAACTGTTTGATCTAAGAGGCTGGGCGGTGTATCATGGTGCCCCTAATTTCTTCTATAAGTGTTGTCATACGTTGGTCTTTATGCAATAGGGGTTTTCTGTTTCTGGCAGGGGGGACTAATGGGGCTGGGAGCCCAAACGGTAAGCCCTCCTCCTTTCTTTTTCCTACTTTTAGGGTTTTAGTTATTAGGGGCGACAGTTACGCTGCTAGTGGGGTTAGGCTGTAGCCATTTGTAGGGGTGCAGGGTGGGGGGTTGGAAGGGTTTTTTATTTTGCCTTTTTTATTTCTATGGCCTTTTTCTATCTTCCCTTTTTCTTCCTAAAAGGATCAGTTTGGCTTGCAAATCATTTGTGTACTTGTATTTAGTGCTTATGCTTTTTACGATATCCTGATTCCCGGGTGGGCAGGCCCTGAGAACTGGCACTTAACACTGAATGTATATTGTATTGTCGTTTGCACCGATCAATATGCTTTGGCGCCAATGTTCAATTATAGCTGTTATTACGTGCATATCCTGTCTCTTGCCCTGTCCCCCGTATTCTTTTGTTTGATTGTATGGCACCTGATCTTTTCTTTAAATAATATAAAATGGAACCTCTGTCTCATTCTGGGACTCAGTTGTGCATTCTAATACAAGTTCTATCCTGAATCGCTGCCGGACCTCAGGGTTGTCGGCTGATGAGCTGTGTCGTACCGTGATATAGGGGGGGGGGTCTTAATTTTGTTTAGCGGCCGGCCCCTGCGGTTGTAGGCCCATGCTTGTATTTTTTTATTGAATGCTACAATAAAGGTTTTTTTTTAAAAAAAAACAATGAAAACCAAGCAAAACAGAAGTTCTACTAAAAACAGGAATCATCAAACCTGAAGGAAAGAGAAGGACAGACACGCGTGAGCCCTGAATGAATGAAAGGAAAAGCAAGTGCCAAGTCCGAGTATTGTGCTTAATATGCCAAACGCAGAGTATCCAAAGAATTGACGCAGCTGCTGTCACCACAAAGTGGGAAAGAAATTACTAAAGAGGAACTCCAAAAGTGACACCGGTGGCAATAACAGACTCCTGAAGGCAAGGCTATACAACACTGCATTATACAACCGAAGAGAGCAATCTGGGAAAGAACAAGCAACCTTCCAGAAAGGCACGCCAAAGATGGAACCCCTGGTTAGCAACCAGTAGTAAAAATCCATATGCAATGGATGAAACTATTAACCTACAGAAGGTGCCGAGAGAAGAGAAATGTAAACACCTTGATGGCATGGAAAATAGAGGCAGCAAGAAAAACTATGTTGCATAAATGCAGCAACTGTACTCAGGACCTGACAGAGTAGGAACAAGGACACAAGATTGGTTGTAAAAATAAAGAGAGATGGAGAGTCTGAGACTCTCATGCATGACCACACAGATAAAGAATGTTGAATAGACCACCAATAAAAGAGATCAGCAGGACGAAAACAGAATAAAGTAAATAATATACTGTAACCTGCTGGAGAAAGGTCACAAATGGGGATACTAGAGAAATAAATGTCCTAAAGGAAATCACTGGTCTGGCCCAGAGCTTGGATTGTCGAGTAAAGATCCAACCAGACATTCCACTGCTCCAGTGGAAAATTCTTTAACATAAAGGGGGCTCCCTGAGACAATGAGGAGAGACCAACGATGCACCAGTAGTAGCATCCCAACAAACTCTACACAACCTACCCCAAGGGCAAAACAAGCAACAGGATAAAGGATAGCAAATTAGTAAAGAGAATGGTAATATCCCTACCGCAAGTGCCCCTAACGGCAGGTCACACAGATAAATGATCTCATTCAAGAAAGAAATACCATCGAAAAAAGATCTCTTGAGAAGCCCTTCAGCAGAGATAACAGAAAAACCTATTCAATAGGTAGTAGACCCACATAAGGTCACAAAGAAAGACAGAAAATCTGTCATCGAGAGTGTAAATACAAAGAAGAATAAGACATGCGGAAGCAGAAACACCCCGCCAGGGACCCTTCAAAAAGGGTTCTAGAACAAAGAAATGAGACCGTACAACACAGAATAACAAGCTGAACATGAACAACTCAGTTGAAGAATAACAATGAAGGCTCAGAGAAGGGGAATGGAGCTAAGTGTCTGCACTACCCCAACTAGCCTCACCCTAATTCCTCACACCAGTCCATGTTTTAATTGGACTGCTGGTATTCTAAAGGTCCAGTCACCCCTCCCATTTTTCTCCCAAGTCTGGCCTGTCTCAATAAGGCTCAAGCAATAACATTGGACCAATGGGCCCTGTCGGCACTGGAATCTGCATCATTCGACATGGCGCAGGCTCAATGTCGTCAGGGATCAGAATAGGGCTGGCGGCTCCAGGAGCATTGGCTTTGGGGACAGTTGCTGTGGCATGATCAGTGCAGGGGCTGCAGGCGCGGAACTCGATGGAGCCCCTGTGACAGGAACCGTGACCTCCGAGGAATCTGGCATGGTGTCACCTGCTGGGCTGTAAGCAGCTTTAGGGATGGCTTCCTCAAAGCCAAGGCCTGGTAGTCTGAGCACAAACTTGAGTCGTTGTGGCGCTTCAGATACCACAGGCAAACCAAATGCGGGCCTATTACCGACATGGCGCAGTAACGGGCGACACACAGTTTAAACCCTGAAATCTTTCATGAGGACATGACAGCCCAGACACCAAAAAAGGGGACGACAAAAAGTAAAAAAAATCATTCAAAAAATTGGGAGGGTAGCTCTCTTCACGGATTAGCACGTGACTAGGGTGGAAAGAAAACAACGGACATCAGCACGCTGAGGTGGCACCTATATAGGTGAGGTGGAAGTCATTTCTGGCACTGATGATGCCATGCCACACGGAGCAGACGGACGCCACATATATGTACGCAGGGGTATTGCTCAAAGAAAAATTTTCAAGATTCAGTCTGATGCCTGGGAAATTCAAAGGGGAGTAATCTGCGAGTAGATATCTATATCAGATGCCACTGCTCCTTTCTTCAGGAGCACTCCCACCTTTTGCTGCATGATGGAGAGATGGTCTTAGGATGGGGAGGGAGCCTGCAGGAAGGGTAGAGTATAGCTTTTATATGATCTGAGGTAATTGCCTTCTAAACTGACCTACCACAGGTTCTAGGTGTGCTGGGAGAAACAAACTAGACCTGCTTTCCTTGTGGTGTGAGGGATGGGGATCTTCCAGATTTGTCAAAAGTTCAAACCGATTAGACAATGGTACTTCAGTCAGATTCTGCCGGACATTACATGCCCCCCTCGTCAAGATACTTTGTTCTTGGCGATTTTGGCCCCAGTATAAGAAGCCTAATGAGAGGATACTAGGTTCGTTATTTCCTATATAATTTGTTCCAGCCCTATCAAGGATAGCATGTATTAGCCTGGGATCACTGAGCGTCAGTACAATACAATCACCTCTTGTAGCTTTGTGGCCCCTTCCCACCCAGGCATCCCATGTGACCATTTAAATTTTTTCAAATAGTGCTCATGTCAGACTCATTTCTCCCCCAACCAGTGTAATGTCTTGTTACGAAGAGATTGCCAACTTTGATTTTCCACATTCAATCCCTGTGGTACGTTAGCAATTACCACTACGTAGGGGGACGCAGCAGGTGGCAGATCCAAATACATACACTTAGCGTTTGTTCGTGGGATGGGTGGCCCTAATTTACATTCCTCTTTGTTATGAGTAATCCCCTTGTCATTCTTCCGGCTCATAGGTTGTTGTTTGTAATCGACAACTTCATGTACCACACCACGTCCTATGACATTTGGCGGTGATGTTAATTCTGTAGTGTCTACAGTACAGTTACTCTGTATCGCCCTACTATCTACCCTATCTGCATTTATAGATCTAGAATCAGCCTGCTTAGCACTAGCACTACTCATTTTTACTATTGCATTGTCCCCCAAGTAGCATTCAATTTTTTCTAAAATTTTCTAGAGAATACTCATCACAGTGTTTGGAAATTCGCCCATCCCTTTCATTAGTCTCACAAGTTCATTTTTTTGATCCCCTGTGGTACTCATCAATATCTTTTTTCCTAATCCTACATCCCCTTTGCCGACCATTTTTTTCACCCCTCTACCTATAACTTTCTTCTTTCTAATGGGAGGGATACTATTAGTCACAGCAAGGGATCTCTACAGGGTTTTTCTGACGCTTAGGGGGTGGCTGATTATCAGGGTCTAAGTTTCACACCTCTATATCATCTGAGTCGGATTGTTCACAACCATTTTCAACAGCTGTGGGATTAAACTCCTCATTTTTAGATGTCACCGTTTTGGTGTGATTTTTAGGCTCATCAGGATTAACTACAAGTATACTCAAATGGCCTTGGGTAATACTTTCCTCCAGTGAACTTATTTGTTCCTCAATTTCACCCATTGCTCTGGTGAGATAGGTTTTCAGCGACTGCTGCCCCCCCACGCACCAGCACCCGTACCGGTTTTACGAGTGGATTCAGCCTTTCTTTTACCCATATTTTCGATCACATAAACCTACTCCTTACATCAAGCCCGCACCTGAGATAGGAGTTGGAGGCAATGGGCAAGGGTAAGTACAAGGCAAGGGAGAAAGTGCTAATCGTACTGCAGCCCTGTGTCCTATGTCTTAAGCCAATACAGGGTAAATGGTAATGGGTAATATGAAAGGTGCAAAATCTTTAGCAGCTGTAAGTATAAAGTGCATATAAGTGCAATACAGTCCCAAACAGAAAAACGTTCAGCTATTATGTATTATGTACTGCAACACTATTGCAATGCTAAAGTAATCTAATCTCACAGAACTCCAGGTATTCCACGACCTCACAAATCTCCAGGCCAGTCTCGTGATTATACGGTTGTGGGCAGATTACACAATACCTTACAAGTTGCCTGGGTTTGAACCAGTGAACACCTAGATTTACACTCAAAAGGGATGGCCCAGCCCAGCCTCTTCCGGACAATGACGGGCAAGGACGGGCAAGGACGGGCCAGCCCTTGGCCAGAGCGCCGCCCGCGCGTGTCCCGCAATGCGCGGGCACTCTGATGTTATGTAGGCACCGAGGGGAGCAATCAACGGCGTCACCAGGGTGCGTCCATTGACCCCCTGGGAGATGTAGTCCTGGAACAGCCGTTCTCTTCAAGGCGAGATTCACGGTGAGTACACAGGTTACAGCAGGGTCGTTCCCCTCACAGTGAAGAAAATGGTCAAACGCGTCCCGCGATGCGCGGACGCTCCGATGTTATGTAGGCGCCTCCGGGCACAATCAATGGCGTCACCAGGGTGCATCCACTGACCCCCTGGGAGATGTAGTCCTGGAACAGCCGTTCTCTTCACCGCGGAATTCATGGTGAGTACACAGTTTACAGGTTACAGCAGATTACAGCAGGGCCGTTCCCCTCACGGTGAAGAAAATGTTCAAGCGTGTCCTGGAATTCTTCCTTACTGGAGTATAATCATTTGTTTCTATGGACTTTGAGAACAGTTTCTCCCGCCTCTTTTTTGAGCAGGACACGTATTGTGTGTGGACTGCTGTATATGAAGATGCCGATACACCATCTTTTTTACAGGGCACTGCAGTGATCTTTAGATAAATTCTAGCATGTGGCTGAAACTGATCACTTCCTGTCCCCATTTGTCTAAAGTCAAGCAATCCCAACAAGAGAAGCAGTGTAAAAGCCTTCCACCAACTGAGACCCTTTGGGAAGCACTCTGATTCATGGTAATAAAAGCCAGTTTGATCTTGACAGGGGCGGGTGCATTCCAATGAGCAGTGACTTTACTTTATATTTTTTTGAGCTGACCATAAGGTAGTTCTGGCTGGAAGGTACTGCTGAGGTCTGTTGTAGTATGGGTGCTGCTTTGATTGGCATCGCTGCGGGTGGCAACCTTCTCGAACAGACAAGAGATTCCTGCCTCTGGCTCCTCCAAAAGTCAGAGGCATTATAAAATCAAACTGCTGAAAGAGACCTTGCACCACTTCCGGATGGAGAGACAATTCATAATCCGCGAGTTCATCCACGCTGGTGTTCCAAGCCCACCAGATGTTAAACCAGCAGGGAAATGCCCGGACTTTCCAGCCATGTCCAAAGATGCAGGGCTACTTGACAAATGGTCCATGACCCGCTCCCGCCCTGTTTTGCAATATCAGATGGAGGTGAGGTTGTCTGAACACCTGCACCAGCCTTCCATTAATGGAAGGAAGAAAGGCTTTCAATGGCAAGCGAATCGCCCAGAGCTCCAACAGATTGCTCTGGACTCTGCCGGAGAACAGAGACTGCAGCTTAAGAGTGACATGTCTGTCACTACAAGCAGCTCTGTATGGGGAAGGGAGACAGTTCTGCCACTGACCTAATCGTGGGTTCATTAGACAGCCACCGTTGCAGTTCCCTCCAAGATCAGAATGATGTCTTAGAGATCACCCTGATGCTGTGCCTTTTGGGACTACAAGTCCCACTGCAGAGCATGCATAAAAAGTAATCAGCAGAATGAAGGATGACATGATGTCCAACAGCCTCAGAGTCAGTCTAACCGCAGTCCAGGATAGAGGCTGAAACATCGGAATCATAGCCTGAATATCCTGGACTGGCTGATCCAAAGGATAGTCTAAAGGATGCAAAACCAAAAAAGTATGGAGGGATGAATCACTCTTATTTTCGTCTAAGGCACCATTAATTACTCTGACATTCTCAATCATTTATGTGGCTACAAACACTCATTATTCTGTTGGATACACATACCATTGGGCAGGTCTCTGGCACATCAATTGATTTAACATGAATTAATCATAAACATGAATAATCACTCATTAATCAGTTCAGTTCAGTTCATGAAGCTTTTATTCGGTATAAATGAATGACCATGAAAGCACAGATAAAACAGTAAATACATCATGATTAAAAAAGATAAAAATACAGAAGTTTAAAAAAAATCCACGAATATGGTACATTAAAAAGTCATATTTTTCCTGGTATAAATGCATTTGTTTAAAAACGTTGCAGTATAAAAACAAATATCTGCTGATTGTAAATTTAACATTAGGCCCATGGCTTCCTTAACTGTACGTACACCATATTTGTTAAACATAGGTTTCAAAAACATAGTACGCTGTTCCCTGTACAGTTCACAGAACAAAAGAAAGTGCTGAGTGCTTTGTGTAGATATAGAGTCACACATACATGGCCCTGTCGGATGTTTCTTGATCTGGGGATGGGCCACTAAATAATGTGCCATTCCGAACCGCAACCTTGTAAGTACAAACTTGTGTGACTGTCTAGTTACCATCAGGAGATATAATGGAAACACTGGAATTGTAAAACAGTACAGTAGATAATGATCCAGAGGCCAATTTACGCTTTCTATCTGCAAATTCAAGAAAGGTAATTTTCATATCAGACTTAGTAATATTGGATGCTGCAGATGGGTCATTAACAATATTAACACCATAGATTTCCGAAAAACAGACAACATATTCGATCCATGGGATCGCCAAACATTTGTCCATTAAAAGGCAATCCTCAATGACAGATCTGTTAAAGGCCTTCTTTTCCTTGAGCCAGATGGAGCGCCAGACCATCAAAGGCCTAAAGGATAACAAATCACCTAAAAAGTGGATATTAAGCTCTTGGTGGGTCAATTCATTAGAGGTTGAAACAGGTAGGCACAGAAGCTTTTAAAAAAAAAAATTTATTTAATTTGCAAGCTATCATGCCGCCTATAGCCCCATATGCCTGCACCATATAATGCAATAGACACACACCTTGCCTGATAAATTTTAAGCATGTCTAAGGTGCGCCTCTCCACCACTTTCGAGGCAAATCTAAAAACACCATAGGCATTCTTGGCCATTTTATTCCGGATATTGGTAAATTCACTGGACCATTTCCTGTCATTTGCAAAGGTAATTCCCAGATAGCAAAATTTGTCCACATGTTGGTCTTTTTCCTTATCAATAAAAAAGGCATTTGGACACTTCCTTTTTTCCCCACAGGTCATTATTACAGTTTTCCCTTTGTTAATCACCAGTTTCCTTTCTTTAATAAAGGCTGAAAAACTATCCATTAGGCGCTGTAATCCTATTGGCGTTCTTGATAGTAAAACAGCGTCATCAGCATATAATAACACTGGGATAGGGTCGCCATGGATCTGAGGGGCATCAGCCACAACCTTCTTTAAAACATTATCAATCCCGTTAATAAATAAAATGAAAAGAAGTGGGGCCAAGACACAGCCCTGTCTAATTCCCCGCTTAACCTCAAAGTTCGGGGTACATTCCCCCCCTTTACCAAAACGAACACAGGTCTGTAGGTTATCATATAATTTAGCCAAAAAGAATACTATACCCTCAGGGGCACCTAGATTGAGCAGGGTGGTCCACAAGGTGGGATGGTCCACTAGATCGAAAGCGCTGCTCAAATCTGCAAAGCAGAGGTATAGGGAGCCCTATTTGGCCTCGGTGTACTTCCCGATCAGCAGATCCAAATTGATGCACTGATCGAGAGTACCCCTACCCCTTCTGAAGCCATATTGGCTATTAGCCAGAATACCCTCCTGCTCAGCCCATTCCTCCAATCTTACTAGCATGACCCGACTCATAATTTTGACCGACGAGTCAAGGAGGGATATAGGGCGATAGTTTTTGGCCTCAGACCTGCTGCCTTTTTTATAAATGGGTACGATAATTGATTGTCCCCAGGTAACAGGTACATCACCACAGACAGCAGCATTAAAAACAGATGCTAACAGGGGTCCCCACAATTTGGGTTCAGTCTTATAAACATCGATGGGTACCCCGTCGGGGCCCTGGGCCTTGCCTCCTTTACTAAGTGTAATACAATGTTCTACTTCCTTGGGAGTGATGTCAAGAGGCACCACAGCCCACCCCTTGGGCTCCACCGCCACTGTTCTATTTGTGTCAAAGATGTTGGAAAAGTGAGTTATCCACCCCTCACTAGACACGGTGGAGGTTAATTCTGGGATGTCGTCCACTTTAAGAAATGGGGAATTCATTGTTGCCCAGAACAGGGTAGTATTCGATGTTTCAGCAGCTAAATTTAGTGAATCCCATGCCCTGCAATTGGAGTTCCCTTTTCCTCTCAGTAAGGGCGCATTTATATTCCAGTCTTGATTTAGCAATTAAAACAGAGTCCCTAGGTTTAACCGATAATGCCGACTTCAGGGAAGTTAAATAGACTGTGCAGCGATGACTAAACCATCCTTGATTCTTCCTCGATGTAGTATTGGCTTTCCCGGTAAATTTCCTACTAATAGCTAAGTTAATACTTTTAAAACACAACAGTACCTTCTCATGATCATTAACATTTGCTAAAATTGAATCAATTTCTGCAAAACTCCCCTTAATAATACAGCTAGATAAATCCCCCGCTTTTTCCCCTGACCATCTCAGTCTGACACCATTAGTCCTATGGGGTTCCAAATTAGAAACAGTAGGTCCCACTATAACTGACGTATCTGCCCAGAAAGTAGTTTCTATTGTAATACAATTATGATCACTGGTATTACAGACAACTATTTTTGGGTGGCGCAACAGGAAAATACATTGGAGGATATAATCACATGATCAATGACCGAGCCACCTAAACCGCTCTTAAATGTAGGGACAGTTAGACCATGTTCATCTTTACAGGGTTCCAGAATTTCCAAATCATAACAGCTCATCAATTTGTGCAGTTCATCTCCGTAGCTGCCATGACTAAAATGCGGAGCATCCCAGCCGTCGTTAGTTGTAACCCCGCAAATCCCCAATGTTGAATGTTCACATAACTTAATATTGAAGTCACCAACACAAATGAAGTTGAAAACAACCTTAGAATCTGAGCATAGATTTTCAAGGGCATCAGCTAAATCGTGTACCACTTTGGACCTAGTATTGTCAAAAATATTATTATAATAATTGATCAATATAATATTTCGAGCCCCAGTCTCGACAAGCCAAAGGATCTGCCCATGAACACCCATTTGCAGGTGTTTTTTCACCACGATAGGACGTGAAATAGATATTAAAACCACAAGACCCCCTTTAGCTCGCCCTGGGCCTGAACCATAGGCAGGTAGGTTGTAGGACTCAAAGCCCTCATAACTAATCTCTTCCCTGCTCCATGTTTCCTGGAGGCACAGGATATCATAATTGTTAACAAAATCAATCCAGGCTGGATCCCTCTCCATTGACCTAATCCCTGCCACATTCCAACTAGCAAGTGTAATTCCCTTCAAGCTGTGACCACCAACACATTAATCAATTTCTCAAACTAACATACAAATGTACATATACACAATATATACAATACCCTAACAATTACATATACTCATGTACACTCATCAATCTGAGCGATACACTCCGAGGTAGTCCTCTTTGCACCAGACTGACAATAAAACCTGCTCACAAGCACCCTGTAAAGGAGTGCTCTGAAGACAGTAGTATCTGTCCAGGAGTGGTGACAGGCCAGGCATTGTAAGCACACCATGTTTGTCAATTCTGGGGTAAAGTGTGTGTACCCAACACTATTACTTGATGATTGTTGTCAATGGCGTAGTCACAAGAACAAGTCAGTCAGAAGAGGGTCCAGCACAAAACTATAGGCATCAGAACCATCTCAAAATGCCACATTCAGAAGAAAAGGACTCGGGTTGGGAACCCCACAGGGTTGCAAGAAGTTTAGGCTTGTGGGGATAGTATTCACAGCTCCAAATCAACAAGTTACAAATAATGGTCTTTCTGGTGGGTACGATATCTAACGGCAGCAAGCTAACCTTTTAGTATATCTTTCCC
The DNA here is from genome assembly GCF_964263255.1 of Lissotriton vulgaris. Taxonomy (NCBI): domain Eukaryota; kingdom Metazoa; phylum Chordata; class Amphibia; order Caudata; family Salamandridae; genus Lissotriton; species Lissotriton vulgaris. The sequence goes on from NC_141687.1 coordinate 1,701,625,413, forward strand.
CATCCTTCACCACCAGCCACCCACACCTGATGCCAGCATCTAACAAATTGTGGATGAAACTGTGTTGATTCCTAACTTGGGATCTTATTTGGATGCTCAGGAGTCTACTCCGCTGAACAGGGAGTCTAGCAAGCATTCTGCAGTTAGTAAGCAATTCAGCAGGTAACTAACTTGTTCTTCTGATTGATATCACTAACAGCAGATTCCTCATTTTCAGGATAGAATAGCAATATCGTCCAAAAAGGCAGAAAGTAGGTATGGGGAGTATACTCAAACTAAATGGTTTCGCAGGACTGACTGAGCAAAGCGATATCCCCTCTGTGTCTGACCGTAAAGGCAGTAATGTTTTGTGAATGTATTCTCATGTCGCAGATGTCTCAAACCAATATTCCTTACCCCAATGCAGTCATGGCGGCTTTGGCACTGGGGGAATGAGCCTACAGACCTTCACAAGGCTGTTTCATGTCCACTGTTCAATGGATTTTGATGTAAAGGGCCATCAACTGGGAAATGGTCCTCTTTTGCACTGACTCCCCTTTCCTCACCCCAGAAATCTTTCCAAAGAGCTGATCATCTACACGAGGATCCTTTGTTTGGTCAAGGAAGAAGCTCAACAGCCTCTTAGGGTCAAGCTGATCGAGCCTCTCCTTCTCTTTCGAGGGATGAAGAGTCGAAAAACGTTGGCTAGGTGACCAACTGGGAGACTTGAAAAGAAGTCATTAACTTTTGGTAAGAAAGGCACCAAACTCACCAGCACCACAATCGGAAAAAGTTGGAGTAGAACTGTGGCACTGAAAGTGCCTGCAGTTCAGTCATGCATCAAACTGATGTGATAGCGATGAGGAAAACAGTCTTGATGATCAGTAGTTGCAGCAAGCAACTGTGAAGCAGCTCAAAGGGTGTTGACATCATGAGTGTTAGAACTAAATACATATATCACTTCAACATGATGAATTGCTTCAGTGGACACAGGGGATTAAATCTTGAATGAAATGCATTACAAAGGTAAGTGGTATAGAAAAGGTTTGTCAGTTAAACATAAACAAGGCAGTAAGGGCAAAAGCAGAACCTTTCCCTTTGCCCACTGCACACCCTTGCTGGGATAATGAAAGAACAAATATCAAAATCTCAAAGTTAGACATGAAAAGTATTTGGGAACCAAACAGGCAACTAACTTCTTGCAGTACCAAACTAGATGAAGGGTCAGTGAATAATATCCGGCTGCAAAAATTATATCAAACACATTGGAGAGCAAGCCAAAAGCATGTAATTGCTGCTGCACAATCTCCATGCATGGAGTTAGGGGTTTAGGTGTATTACCTTGTCCTTTTGCTGGGACAGGAGGTCCTCCCTAAGTGGTAGCTGGATGAGAGAAGCTTTGCTTAACATACTCTACTGGCTATCAAGATAACCTAGACCGGATTTGTCCCGATTTTCCTCAGAACTCAAGGAGGGCAAGGCAGATCGTACAAAGCCCCAGAAGACTGACATTGAGCGGACACTCACACTGCACTCCCTGCTGCTGTCTTACCCAACACAGCAGTGATGCTTCTATAATCATTGTCAACGCTGAGGGAGGGAGGGAGTGCAATATGTCACAAGTCAAGTTGCCTCTGCCAGACACCAATGCAGATACTGTCTTCTTTTGGATTGGATGGAAATAGCCCTGATGCTGGGTCCACAGAAGCTGGAGGTTCCATTGCAGGTATATGCCATTTGGCTTTCGAACCCAGGAGGAAGCATAAGGAGCTGAAGTCTCAAATAGGTCCTCAGTGAGACCCAGGATTGAGCCCAAAAAATTGCCATTATATTCCGAATGTCCTGGCCTTGATGGCCACTGTGTCCATGACAGGCACAAGAGGAAATCCTTTGCATGGGGCAGTAGAGGGACTTTGGCTCATTGATGGAAAACCCCAAAGATGTCAGGAATTTGTTGGTCATCCAAAAGTGGTCTGCAAGTAACTGAGCAAGCCCACTTTGCACATTCAGTATACAAGGTAAGGGAGCACATGCAACCCTGAGCTCCGAAATTGGCCCATGATTGCCATCAACACTTTTGTGAACACTAGAGGAGCTGACGTAATATCAAGGGTAACACAGCAAATTGGAAGTGCCCCAAACCCACTGTGAATCACAGATAACACCTGTGGGACTGTAGGAAGAGTATATAAAAATAGAAAGTCCTGCAGATCCCGTGAGACCATCGAGTCTCCTACATCCAGAGCAGACATATCTGAGACAGACTGAGCATTTTGAATAGCTCGTTCCTTAAAAAGGCATTCAATGGCAGGAGATCCACTATAGGCCTGAGGCCTCATTGTTTTTTTGGCACAAGGAAGTAGCACAAACCACATACCTCTCGCTGAGGCAGTCATATCCACGATGGCGTGCTTCAACAGAAGAATCATGATTTCTTACATTAAGGCAATGGGTGAGCCTCCAAAAAGCATTCTGGTGTGGAAGGAAGCTGGGGCGAGGAGGAGATGATTGACAGGAAGTAGTTTATTTTAATAATCTGCAAGACCCACCTTGTCTGATGTAAATGATCTCCAGCGAGGGAGGAAAGAATGAATCCTGTTTCCTACTAGTTAATCCTGAGCCTGTGAGGGCAAACTAAAGTCTCTTTGAAGCTGCTGCAGTAGGGAAGTGTTAGACCTGGCATCCTTAGGGTGGTCTTCTCCCAAACCTTTTGCCTGCTTACCTCCTTTTTGCTGCATCTTTTTGTTGGCCTTAGGACTCGGAGCATTTTACCACTGCTGACCAGTTCTAAAGTGCATGTCCTTCTGCCCTAAATATGATGACACTGGTGAATATCCAATTGACATAATTAGTTTACTTGTAATGTTGTGTTAAGTTACAGAATTTTTTTTAGCGCAGCGGTTACCCAGAGTGGTCTTGGCGCTAAGGTACCTAACCTATTAGCTGAACCACAGATGCAAGGTTACGTATCAAAAAGCCATGTCTTCAAACCTTTCCTGAAGGCTAGAAGGTCAGTGGCATTCCTCAGGTAAAACGGTAGGTCATTCCAGGCTTTGGCTGCCCGACAACAAAACTTCTGCCTCCCCATGTCGCCTTTTTTAAAGCTGGGACTGTAATCAGCTTGTCTCCTAGTGAGCGAAGATTTCTCTTTGGTGTGTACCAATTAAATTGTTTTTGCAAGTAATCTGGTCCTATTCCTTGAAGTGCCTTAAATACGGCACACAAGGCTTTAAAACGGACCCGGTTTCTCACCGGGAGCAAGTGTAATTTTTTGATTACAGTAGAAATCGAGTCACACTTAGGAGTGCTCGTAAGAAGCCTGGCCGCAGCATTCTGTATTCTTTGTAGCTTTTTCAAAAGCGTTCCTGCAGATTCAAATACAGACCATTACAATAATCCTGTCGGGATAAGACCAGTGCGGTAACCACTATTTGCCGACTTTCAAAGGGTAAGAATGGTAATATTTTTTTCACAGTTTTGAGGACATACACTGTAGAAGATGTGACTGTATTGACTTGGTTGCCAAAGGTCAGTCTCTCATCTATAATTACTCCCAGGTTTTTCACTTATTTCATAGGAGAAAGCAGAGAGCCACCAATTTGGGTTCCAGAAATTCGCATTTGGCCTCTGTTTTTCAATGGCTAGCACACGCACAATTAAAATGCAACGAAAGTAAATCCGAGGTTCTGCTGTACGGCTATTTTCCTGAGGATTTTAGTGAGCGTCTCTGGCCTGCTGACCTTCCCCCTCCAAAAGCCACATCTGGCCCAGTGAAAAACTTGGGAGTCTGGTTTGGTAAGAACCTTAAGTTCGAGGACCATATAAAGAAACTCACGGGGGTTTGTTTTGCCACCCTAAAAACCCTACGTAGGTTCTTCCCTCTTCTACCACAAGAAGCAAAAGAGACAGTCATCCGTGCCTTAATTCTTTCCAGGCTAGACTACTCGAACGGACTGTTCTGTGGATTGCCGGCATACCTGATTCACCGCCTTCAGGTCATTCAGAACGCCGCCGCCAGGCTCTTGTTTAATGCACCTAGGCGCTCCAGTGCCCGTCCCCTGCTTTGTGCTCTCCACTGGCTTCCGGTCGCCCACAGGATTTTGTTTAAAATTCTAGTGCTGGCCTACCGAGCCATCTATCAAACTGGCCCTGTCTATCTGAGAAAAAGGTTCTGTTTGTATGTCCCTAACCGCCCTCTACGATCGGCCAACATGTGCCAGATGTCTGTCCCAAATTTAAATATTGCAGACTTGGCGGCCAATCAATCTCAGTAAAAGCAGCAAAATCCTGGAATGCCCTTCCCCTCCACTTAAAAACTGCACCGTCTCTCAATGCTTTTAAGAAAGGACTAAAAACTCACCTTTTTAATATTAAAGCCTAATTTTTTCTGTTATGTTTCCTAATATTTGTCCTCTCCCAGTCTGCTCCGCCTTTACCGCGCCAGGATACTATTTTTTAGTAACAGAGCGCGCTATAAAAGCCTTTAATAATAATAATAATAATAATAATAATAATTTCCAAGCAGTATAACCTCGGTCCTGCCCGAATTGAGATTTAGGTAATTATCTGCCATCCAGCTACCAACCAATAGCATACACTCCTGGAAATGACTTTCTAAACCCTTCCCCTGCTCTGGAAGCTAAAACACCACAATTTGGGTGTGATCCGCATAAGAGGTGAGACCAAAGCCAAACGCACTGATAATAGGAGCCAAAGATGAAACGTATACATTAAACAAAGTTGGGCTCAACAATGACCCTTGGGGAACTCCACAGGGCAGCTTGAATGGCTTTGAGAGATAATCATCCAAGGATACCATTTCTACCCTATCTGTTGGGAAAGATTGTAGGAGTTTCCAAGCTTTCTCCCGGATCCCACAAGTCTTTAGATGGTCCATCAAAAGATCATGATGGACCGTATTGAAGACTGCAGACAGATCCAGTAGGATCAAGGCAGCTTTTCCACCTAAATCCACAGCTCTTCTGATGTCACCAGTAGCCTGGATGAGAGTTGACTCCGTACTATGGCCCTCCCTAAAGCCATAGTGGGTAGGGTCCAAGGCTTGGATCTCTAGAAGAAAGGAACGCACTAAGTTGTCCATTTATCGCTCTTTCTATCATTTTGGCAAGAAGAGTGAGCCCGGATATTGGGCGGAAACTGTTGGGGTCATTTGGGTCCAGGTTAGGGTTTTTTAGAAGGGGTAAAATCGAAGCCACCTTTCAGGGTTTGGGGAAGTGTCCTTTAATCATGGCATTAAAAATAGGCATATGTGCAAGAGGAACTGGTTCTGCGGCTAATTTAGCAACTGTAGCCGAAGCAAGTGTCAAACGGTGAGGCTGATCTAGCTGCCACGCGAATAGTACTAGTGTTATCCATTGACAGTGGGTCAAACAGAACAAGGGTATGAGGGGGCACCATAGGGAGCGTATGTTCCTCCTCCCTTATAGCCCTCCCTGTTGCATTTGCACCATTGAACGCCGCAAAAATGACTTCAACTTTGTTTCTGAAGAAATTAGCGATGTTTTCGCAAAGTTCCTGACCAGACTGAACTTTAGGTGATTGGCCGAATCAATACTATCAATAATGAACTTTTGTTTGGTAGTAAACAGGAGTTGTTTATAACTTAGAAGGCTCATCTTATAGGCCTGCTTCTCTGTTTCATGATAACCTTTTCTCCATATACGTTCCAGATGCTTACGCTTCAGTTTTTCAAATCTCAGTTCCTCCATAAACCATGGAGCGGAAGGGAGTACTCTCTTAGGAAAGATGGTTTTAACTGGAGCTAATTTATCACACGCCATCTCCAACCATTTAGAGAAAGCAATGGTCTCTTCCTCTACCCCCCTGTTCCTATGGTCCCTGGTTGATGTGAGGAGTTTCTGAAAGTCTTTTCCATGACCTAAATTCAATGGGCCTCTTGCTAGTTGAGTCCAAAGGGCTATCTCAAACTGAACAGCACTATGGTCAGTCCAGACGAGGGGAAGGACCCCCGTAAACCAGAGCCCTGGGTAGTTGACAAATATTCCGTCTAGGGTGTGTCCCGCCACATGAGTTAGGGCAATGACATGTTGCTGAAGATCCACACTCTTCATCAAATCGATGAAGATTGAAGTGTCTGGATCGGAGGGGGCCTCCAAATAATAATTGAAGTCCCCCAGGATGGTCTTTGCATCCCTACAAATGCTCTCTTTCAGCAGATTACCCATTTTTTTTATTGAATGTACCTCTCGCACCTGGTGGTCTATATAATAGTATCCCTATGACAAAATGATGATGAGAGAGGGTAAGGTTGAAAGATAAGGCTTCACAGGCTACATTTGATGCAACACCAAAGACCACCTTTATTGAGTTATGGTAGATGACCGGCAACCATCTCCCCTTAATATTGGGCCTATTCAACGTGTACACCCTGGAGGCGTGGCTTTAGCCAGGTCCGGTCGCTTCATCAGTCCAGGCTTCCGTAACAAAGGCAACTTTTATATCTCTATCCTCAATTAGCCTTACACACTCGATGCTATGTTTGACCAAGGATCTTGCATTCAGGAGCATGCAATTAAAGACTAGTGTTTCCTGCCCACTGGCAGGTCACTTGTATCACTCCTTTGCTTAATGGACTGATACACCATGGGAGGCAATGTCACTTTGCAATTTGGCTGGTCCCAAGATGTAATGTGGGCTTAGCATTAAATGTAAAACATATGCAATCCTGGTCCTTCTACTCACTGTTCAGATCTAATAAACCTGTTCTGGAATATTTAAACAGAATTTTTTTACTTGGTAGTGAACTTCCAGGAGTCCTAGCGCTGGCCGAGCGCTGACGAACGCAGACGGGCTTGCTTTTGGCGCGCCAGAGCCAACCTCGTGATTTATAGCCTATAGAGTAAAAGGCTTTTCTGCTAACCAGAAATAGCCCCAAGATGGCGGCTGCTGCCAAAAAAGCGTTATAAAAGCGGACTCGAACACCGATATCAGCAAAGGGATTCCCCATGAGTAAAACCCCCCCTCACAATTTTACTTTAAAATTCAATATAAAAGTTAATGCACTAAAATACACTTTTTTTAAAGTAATTACAAGGTGCAAAGATCGCTGTTATTTGTGTGCAGCAAGCAAGTCAATTCGATTTCCCAGATTTCCCAGTCTAGCAGTCTCCCGGCTCAAGCCTCAGGAGTGGTAACGCTGCGCATTCGCGCCAGCCTCGTGATTTATAGCCTATAGAGTAAAAGGCTAGTTTGCTAACCAGAAATAGGCCCAAGATGGCGGCTGCTGCCAAAAAAGCGGGCTAAAAGCTGACTCGAACACAGATATCAGCAAAGGGATTCCCCATGAGTAAACACTCTTTCCCCCTCACAATTTTGCTTTAAAATTCAATATAAAAGTTAATGCACTAAAATATAATTTTTGAAAGTAATTACAAGGTGTATAGAACGCTGTTATTGATGTGCAACAAGCAAGTCAATTTGATTTCCCAGTCTAGCAGTCTCCCGGCTCAAGCCTTAGGAGTGGTAAGTCCCTTGCATAGTGGTATACCATTAAAGGCTATTAGCGGGCCTGCAGCAGTGATTATGGGACCCAAACAAGAAACCTGTTGTAGGCCTACCATTGCAAGGCCTGTGTGTGCAGTTTACTGAACCTTCAACTTGGCATTTAAAGCCACTTGCTAAACCTTAAATTCCCCTTTAATTACACATAAGTCAGCCCTATGGTAGGCCCTAGGTAGCTTTAAGGGCAGGTTGCTGTGTAAGTAAAACGTAGGACATGTACTTTTAAGTTTCACATGTTCTAGTAGTGACAAACACACACATTTGTTTTCACTACTGTGAAGCCTAATCCTCTCATAGGCTGGCATTGGGAATACCTTAATACACTTTGGAGCTGTAATTCCTGATTAGGAAGGAGTAGCTATATCAGATGACATTTCTTTGTAACAGTAATGATAAATCCTCTTTACTGGTAAAGTTTCATTTAACATTACTGTTTTAGAAATGCTTTTTTTAGAAAGTGATCAATACACAAAAGAGGAGGAAGCCCCTATAGCACAAGTTACTACTTGTGTAACGATATATCTGTAAGAGACATTAGTTAGTGATAGATTCCTTACCTTAGAATATCCCCAGGCGTCAGACTGGATCCGGAAACTTTTGCGTAGCAATACCCCTGCGCGCCGGTAGGCGTCGTCTGCGGCTCCGTGTCCGTCGTCGGCGTCGTGAGCGCCGGGATGACGTCGTCGGAGTACTTAGACGGCGCCCATGCGCGCTGACGTCAGTTCTGACACACAGCTTTTCCGCGCCAGATACGCAGAGCCATGATAGAACTAACACTGGTGCCATGAAACTAGGGCCCTGAAAGGGGATGACCTTAACCCTAGATATCGGTTCGCAGAACGGGGAGGATGGGTGGGTCGGTAAGGAATCTATCACTAACTAATGTCTCTTACAGATATATCGTTACACAAGTAGTAACTTGTGCATCTGAAAGAGACACGTTAGTGATAGATTCCTTACCTTAGAACACAACCTCAGCATAATCTCCTACGCCGACGACACCCAGCTGATCCTCTCCCTGACCAACGACCCCGCCGCCGCCAGAGCCAACCTGCACGAAGGGATGAAAGAGGTAGCCGAGTGGATGACGACCAGCCGCCTGAAACTGAACTCGGACAAGACGGAGGTCCTCATCCTGGGCTCCTCACCCTCCGCCTGGGACGACTCCTGGTGGCCTCCCGCCCTGGGCACCGCACCCAAACCAACAGACCATGCACGAAACCTGGGCGTCATCCTGGACTCCTCCCTCTCCATGACCAGGCAAGTCAACAACGTCTCCTCGGCTTGCTTCAACATCCTACGCATGCTACGGAAGATCTTCTGGTGGATCCCCACCGAGACCAGGAAGACCGTCACCCAGGCCCTCGTCACCAGCCGACTGGACTACGGCAACGCCCTCTATGCCGGTACCACCGCCAAGCTCCAGAAGAGACTCCAGCGGATCCAGAACGCCTCAGCCAGACTCATCCTCGACATCCCAAGAACCAGTCACATCTCCGGACATCTGAGAGACCTTCACTGGCTCCCCGTCAACAAAAGAATCACCTTCCGCCTCCTCACCCACGCACACAAAGCCCTACACGACCAAGGCCTGAGCTACCTCAACAGCCGAGTCAACTTCTACGCTCCCAAACGCCATCTCCGATCAGCCAACCACGCCCTCGCCGCCGTCCCCCGCATCCGAAGAGCGACTACAGGAGGAAGGTCCTTCTCCTACCTGGCCGCCAAGACCTGGAACTCCCTCCCGACCGACCTGCGCCTGACCCAAGACCACCTCTCCTTCAGGAAGAAGCTGAAGACCTGGCTGTTCAAGCAGTAGCGGCACCCCCCCCCCCCCCCCCCCCCCCCAGCGCCTTGAGACCCTACGGGTATGTAGCGCGCTTTATAAGTGTCAATGATTGATTGATTGATTGATTGATTGAATAGATGCCCCAGCAATACCAACCCCGGTGGTGGGTCTGCGAACCAATATCACACCAGAAAGTCCTGGAGGACGGAATGGCCAAAGAAGCCATCCCTCCGGACTTGACTGTCCAGGCAGTAGTGTCTTGCGAACGTGTGCAGCGAGGCCCACGTGGCTGCCTGACAGATGTCCTGCAGGGGGACACCTTGGCCCAGGGCAGTTGTCGTCGCCGTGGCCCGAGTGGAGTGAGCCCGCAATCCAGCCGGGGGCTCCTTCCTCGCCATGGAGTAACAAGCTTGGATACACAAGATGATCCACCTAGAGATGGTCCTCTTGTGCACAGCCTTACCCTTCTTCGCGCCCACGTAACCAACGAAGAGTTGGTCATCCACCCGGAATTGGCGTGTGCGATCTAGGTAGTAGGAGAGCGCACGTTTTGGATCCAGACGGTGGAGCCTCTCTTCCTCTTTCGAGGGATGCGGAGGCGGAAAGAAAGTGGGCAAGGTAATGGACTGCCCGATGTGGAAGGCCGTGACAACCTTGGGCAGAAAGGAAGGTCGTGTACGTAACACCACCTTGTCAGGGTGGACAGACAGGAAAGGTGGAGAAGAAGAAAGAGCCTGGAGCTCACTCACTCTCCTGGCAGAGGTGATGGCAACCAGGAAGGCAGTCTTCAGAGTAAGGAGACGGAGAGGACAGTTATGCAGTGGCTCAAAGGGAGCACACATCAGATAAGTGAGAACAAGATTCAAGTCCCACTGGGGCATCACGAAGGGAACAGGAGGGAACATGTGCGTGATGCCCTTCAGAAATCTACTTACAATAGGGGACTTGAATAAAGAAGGCTGATCTGGTAGCCTCAAGAAGGCTGATAGAGCAGAAAGGTACCCTTTAAGAGTGCCCAGAGCAGAGCCCTGCTGGGCAAGGGAAAGAAGAAAGAGCAGCACTTCCGAAAGGGGTGCCGAGAGAGGATCCACAGCCTTTGCTGTGCACCATGCCACAAATCTGTTCCACCGGCAGGCGAATACCGACTTTGTGGAGGGACGCCTGGCTGCCAGAATGATATCACAGACTTCAGGAGGCAAGTCGAATGGCCTCAACTGCCGCCGCTCAATCTCCAAGCTAGTAGGTGGAGACTGGACAGGTTCGGGTGCAGGACCGTCCCCTGCTGCTGCGACAGAAGGTCCTCCCGAAGAGGCAGACGAATCGGGGGATCGACTGACATGCTGAGTAGCTCGGGATACAAGTATCTTCGTGCCCAGTCCGGAGCCACAAGGATGACCTGTGCCCGGTCGCGCCTGATCTTCTTCAGCACTCTGGGCAGAAGTGGTATAGGCGGAAAGGCGTACAACAGACCGCACCTCCACTCGCGACGAAAAGCGTCTCTGAGCGAGTGCCGCCTTGGAAATTCCAACGCGCAGAACTGATGACATTGCGCGTTCTCTTCTGTGGCGAATAGATCTAACCAAGGCTCTCCCCACTGCCGAAAGAGACCTTGCGCCACGTCCGAGTTCAGACGCCATTCGTGATCCATCATGCACCGGCGGCTGAGTTCGTCCGCCCTGGCATTCAGAGAGCCTGCCAGGTGTTGAACCACCAGGGTCACGCCCTGATGTTCCAGCCACTGCCAGAGGCGCAGAGCCTCCTGGCAGAGGGTCCACGACCCCACCCCGCCTTGCTTGTTGCAGTACCACATGGCGGTGGTGTTGTCGGTGAACACTTGCACTACGCTCCCCCGGACAGAGGGGAGGAATGCCTTCAGTGCTAGACGAATCGCCCGCAGCTCCAGAAGGTTGATATGGAGCCGGGACTCCGCCGGAGACCAGAGGCCTCTGATCTCCGCCTCTCCCATGTGGCCTCCCCAGCCCTGGAGGGACGCGTCCGTCACAACTACGTGCTCCGGGTGGGGTAGGGAGAGGGGTCTGCCACTGACCCAGTCGCGGTCCGTGAGCCACCACTGCAGTTGTCTCGCAGTGCCCTCTGAGATCAGGACATGATCGGACAGGTTGCCCTGATGCTGGGCCCACTGAAACTTCAGATCCCACTGCAGAGCCCGCATCCGCCACCTGGCGTGACGCACCAGAAGGATGCAGGAGGCCATCAGTCCCAGAAGCCACAGCGTCAACCTGACCGAGACCCGGGATAACGGCTGGAAGACGGGAACCAGAGCCTGAATATCCCGAACCCGCTGCTCGGGTGGGTAAACCCAAAACTGCGCCGAGTCGAGAACCGCTCCGATGAAGAGGAGCTTCTGAGAGGGACACAGGTGTGACTTCGGCACATTGATGGAGAACCGCAGCAAGTGCAGGAGGTCGGCAGTAGTCTGGAGGTGGCTGACGACTGTCTGGGGCGAGCCCGCCTTCAACAACCAGTCGTCGAGGTAGGGGAAGACTGATACCCCCTGCCTGCGCAGATGGGCTGCGACCACCGCCATCACCTTCGTGAACACCCGTGGGGCGCTGGTAAGGCCGAAGGGGAGCACGGTAAACTGAAAGTGCTCTTGGCCTACCGTGAACCGCAGGTAACGCCGGTGGGCCGGCAGGACGGGGATGTGGAAATAGGCGTCCTGCAAGTCCAACGCTACCATCCAGTCTCCTGGGTCCAGGGCAGCCAGGACCTGAGCCAAAGTGAGCATCTTGAACTTCTCCGTCCGGAGGAAGCCGTTGACGTTCCGCAGATCCAAGATAGGGCGTAGGCCCCCTTTGCCCTTCTTGGGCACCAGAAAGTAGTGGGAGTAACAACCACGTCCTACTTCTGGCCCAGGAACGCGCTCGATGGCCCTCTTGGCCAAGAGGGCCGAAACCTCCTCTTGCAGAAGTTGCAAGTGATCCCCCGACACACGGTGGTATTGTGGTGGCATGGATGGAGGGGATGACTCGAAGGGGAGGGAGAAGCCCCTTCGGACAATCTGCAGCACCCACCTGTCCGAAGTGACGGTATACCTGTGGGAGAGGTGATGGCGAACCCTGCCTCCCACAGGCGTCACATGGGCCTGAAAAGTCGGACTAGGAAGGTTTTGAGGCAGGTGTGGACTGGCCTCGCCGCTGTCCCAGACCACCGCCACGGCGGTTCCCACGTCCGCCACCGCGTTGTTGGACATTCTGCGGCGCGTGGCTGACGGTACGTGGTGGGGCGCCCCTTCCGTGGCCACGAAAGGAGCGAAAGGCACCCGATTGCTGGCGTGGGGCCGTAAGGCCCAAGGACTTGGCCGTGGCCCTGGAGTCCTTGAAACGTTCCAGCGCATGGTCTGCCTTGTCGCCGAAGAGGCGACGACCATCAAACGGCATGTCCAGGAGGGTGGCCTGGACATCGGCCGAGAAGTTGGCGGACCTCAACCAGGCGTGGCGTCGAACCGCCACCGTCGTTGCCATCGCCCTGCCCAGTGAGTCCGTAGTATCCAGCCCACACCGGATAGAAAAGCGTGCTGCATCTCGGCCGTCCGCCAGGGCTTGGCTGAGTTTAGCCTGGACCTCCTCCGGGCATCTAGGCAGCACCTCCGCAACCGTGTCCCACAGGGTGTGGGTGTAGCGGCCCAAGAGACAGGCGGTGTTCACAGACCGCAGCCCTAAGCTCACAGACGAGAAAACCTTCTTCCCGAACTGTTCATATCTCTTGGATTCCCTGTCGGGCGGGGCCGACGGGAATGCGGTTTGGGAGTTTGAGACCTGGATGACCAGACTCTCGGGGGTAGGATGGGTGGACAAAAAGCATGGGTCGCCCGGTGCCGGGCGGTAGCGTCTGGCCACGTTCCTGTCCACAGGGGGGCCTGTGGCGGGCTTGGCCCAGAAGAACGTCACACAAGGCCTCATTGAACGGCAGGAGGGGCTCCGCGGAGCCGGACTGCTGTTTGAGGACCTCAGTGAGGAGATTAGTCCTCACGGCCGCGACAGGGAGCTGAAGGTTTAAGGCCTTAGCTGCCTTCGTCAACACTACGCTGTAAGCAGAACCCGCCTCCGAAGCCACAGTCGGGGGCGACGTAAATCCAGTGTCTGGCGAGGTGTCAATACCACTGGCCTCCCCAAGCTCATATGTCCAGTCCTGTTGCGACTGGCAATCACGTGCCAGAGGGTCCTCGGACCCCTCCCATTACTCCTCGTCACCTGGCTCCTGGAGACCAGGATTAACAGCCAGGGCCTCCTCGTGGAGATAAAAGTCTCCAAAGGCCGACGGAATCGGCGCCCAGCGGCGCCCTTCCGACTCCTGAGTAGGACCGTAGGAGACATTGGGGGCGGCAACCACATCGGCTGCCGGGGACGACACCTGAAGGGACGGCGCCGGCGAGGTCGTAAGGTCGACCGGCGAGGTCCCGGATCCGGATCCAGCGAGGTCGTGCGGCGCCGGGACCGAAGTCGTCAGCGGCGCCGGGGCCGAAGCGCCCGACCCGGAAGGACCTCCAGACGGAACCGATCGGCCCGAAGGCGCCACGGGAACCGACTGAGGAGGGAGGGCCCTCATGGCCATGAGGTACCTCTCGACCTCCTCCTGCGACGCGCGGTGCCCAGGGACCCGAAGGTGTGGGGCAGGCGGCGACGCTTGCGACTCCCGCGGAGCCGCGTGGGCGGTGTCGCCCGAGTCCCCGGCCGCATCGTGCGAGCTTCGGGGCGGGTCGGAGGATCGATGGTGTCGCTCCGACCTCTCATGCCTCTTACCTGAGGACTTGGAACCAGACGATCGGTGTCCACTTCCGGAACGTCGATGACTCCGACCTCGCGACCTGTCCCTCGACCTCCCGTGGGACCGGGACCGGGACCTGGAGTGGCGCGGGGCCGACTGCCTCAGCTCGAGACGCTTGCGGGACCGCTCCCGCCTAGCCTTCGACGTCAGGGCCCGGCAGTCGGAGCAGGATCGATCGTCGTGGTCGAGGCCTAAGCACTTCAGGCACCGGCGATGGGGGTCCGTGACCGACATGAGTCGGCCGCACTTCGAACAAGGCTTGAACCCGGGCATCCCTGGCACCGATAGTCGAGAAGTCGACTAAAGAGAAGATCAAAAAGGATCAAAAATTTTCAGTCAAAAAGTGACTGGGGGTAGAGCTTCTTCCGGATCTGCGCTAACTGGCGCGGAAAAAAGAAGAACTGACGTCAGCGCGCATGGGCGCCGTCTAAGTACTCCGACGACGTCATCCCGGCTCTCACGACGCCGACGACGGACGCGGAGCCGCAGACGACGCCTACCGGCACGCAGGGGTATTGCTACGCAAAAGTTTCCGGATCCAGTCTGACGCCTGGGGATATTCTAAGGTAAGGAATCTATCACTAACGTGTCTCTTTCAGATCCATAGATCTGTTAGTGTTACTATTTCGCACCTGCCCTTTTAAGCTTACTTTGCCTGCATTTCAAAATGTTTTTTTCAGATATCCTTCCATGTCTACACCCACGCAACAAGCTTATACTGGATGCATAATGAATTAGTCAAAACATTTTGTTGTAGATGATCCTAGGACTCTAGTAAATATTCCCGATTTCATGCCCTTATTTGGTTATATCAAATCATGCCGTTATATAGGCATAAGAATCGTACCCATATTAAGACATAGCCAATGCAGTCCAAATACGGCAAGGCTACTCCCACAGACTCCTAGAAAGCACAACGTGTTCTTAAACAAACCAAGCCTCCAGCAGCCTGGGAATTCCCCCTGCTTCTGTATTGATTTGTCCTAGAACTCCTGGAGTCCTGAAAGAACTGCAAGTTCTTAGCGACGTCTTATGTCCAACCTTACGTCAAACTCAGCACCTTCCAGGTATAAATATACCAGCATCTGCCTTAAGCAACACACGGTGGTTTGGAGCAGATCGGCTATCTACTTGCCCGACGCCCTGCTGATGCGAGTGCCGAAGGAAGCCGACTCTCCCTGCTGACGCACTGAGAGAGACGCTGTCTTTTCTCCTGCCGAGAAATCCAGCTCCAGTGTTTCCCGGTCACCCTCTCGGGTTGCTGGGAGATCGATTCCTGAGAAAGAGATACAAGACCTCCTTCATTCTATAACCAAGGTACCGAGCTGATTAGACCCACAGAGAATTCTTGATTCAGATTCTTGGCAAAAACTGTAACTCATCTACTCCTTCCCTGTACTAGGCTTAGTTTAGGTACACTGGGGTAGGCGTATCTTAGAAACACCAGTTGAGTACGTTTAGTCATAATTTTATCATTGTATGTATTTTATCCATTTTAAGTATCTTATGGCTTAGAAACCATATAAATGCTTTTACAGTATTATTTCATAATACTCATTTTACTGTACGCACTTTACTTTATGACAAGTATTGCAATTTTAGCAATTCACTTCTCTTGCATGAGAAAGAAGACTGCTCAATAAACAACCTTTTTATTGAAAACGCCCGTCTCTCTATCTCTCTGCACTCCTGGTGAAACTAAGCATGCACAATTGATGAGTGAAATAGCTATATATTGTTTCCGCGACTCTGGAGATATACTCCTTATTCTGGGGGAGCAAAGTTGTCATGTTTATGCGGTTGTCAGAAACTAATACCTTCTTGTCTATTCAGGAAATGTAACACCTTCTTGTTTACTCGAGAAAGTTTCTAGTGACCTCTGAGCTAGCTGGCACACACTATTAAGTCTAACATATTCAATAGAGACCTAGTCGACCTTAGACCTACGTCTATACTGTCGTTTATGTTATTCCAATGGGCAGAGCCTATTGGGAATATAGGAACTACACTACAATTTAAGATGTGGACAAAAGGTGTTTTATTACTGCTAGACTCATAGTTAATGGCAATCTCTCAAGATCAATTAGGTTAGAGAGAGGGACAAGACAGGGATGCCCCCTCTCCCCGCTGTTCGATCTTTATATGGAGCCTTTAGCCTGTAGTATCAAGGCTAGCCATACTTTCACCCCTTTCGAATGGAAAGGGTGGGAAAAGAAACTCGCCTTATATGCGGATGATTTAATGGTATTTTCCAGAGACTCCCCCACTATTCTATCTTGTTTAAAGGAACTCCTAATAAACTTTGGGAAGGTCTCTGGTTATCTAATTAACACTCAAAAAACAGAAGTTATGATCTGGAATACACTACTAACTAAACAGCTAATCCGCTATCTAGGTGTACAAATCCAACATAAGATCTCTGAGCTAGCACAAGTAAACCTCCACTCAAAAAAAAGGATGACCACTATATTAAGATCTTGGAGTGGTCTTCCATTGACTATTTTAGGTCTTTGTAATTTGATTGAAATGTCTATTTTGCCAAAGTTTACTTTTATCTTTGACTCGATTCCTTTACATTTTGATCTGACTTCTTTGAAAGACCTTCAACGTCTTATAAACAGATTTCTTTGGGCTAACAAAGGGATTAGGATAGCATGGAGAAAGCTGCGATACGCTAAGTTGAACAGAGGTATTGCCAGCCCCGATTTTCGATTTTTTTGTTATACCTTTCAACTAAAGAATGTTAGGCCTCTTTTGTTTAATGCCACTTGTTTCTCCCCAATGTTTCAAGCAATGGCCAAAAATATTCCCCTGGGTGGCGATGATTTTTTTGTTTAAATTTGGACACCCCAAATACTTAAATTAAACTCAATGTGTTAAGAACTGCCTGCGAAGTCTGGTATTACATAAGGAAGACCTTAAAAATCCCATATTACAGTTTAGGGTCCAGAGACTCCAACCTGTCTGAAATATAGCTTGTCAATCCCACTATTGGAAGAAGGTATTCTGAACTGGGGTCAACCTTTATATGAAAATAAACTTCTTCCATGGGAGGTACTTTCCAACCCTACCAACCAAAGATTCTCAAGAGGTAAGTTCTATCAGCTATCGAGTTGGGCTGCCAAACTAGATAAAGAGGTAGAAATAAATGAAGATCATGAAATTATTCTACGGGGACCCTTTCATCAACGTAAAGAAGACTCAAAATGGTTTTGGCTCTTGGTTAAGGGGGAGCGACCACCATTACCAATGGATGAACCCTGGAGGAAAGACCTGCCTCTGACCAACATAACATATCTATGACAAGTATCGATGCACACTTTATGGAATGTGGTTAAAGCTGCCAATCTTAAGAGAAACCATATGCTCACACTTCATAGGGCATATTGGACTCCAAAGAAACTTTCGAAATTGGGAGGAGATCGGCTGAAGGTCTGCCAGAAGTGCGTTTCTGATGATGAAGATGATCTACATATGTTCTGGCAGTGTCCTTCTATCCAGGGCTTCTGGTATAATGTTGGTAAGACTTTTACTGAGGTGTTGGGGCAAGAAATGACAGTAAGCCTGATTTTGGTTATCTTTGGGGAGTTCCCGGCGGAGAATTTAAATTATAAATTATAATTATTCCTATTCACAAGCTTCACTTTTATTTTTGTTAATTTTACTTGTAAGGAGGGAAATCTGTATTAAATGGATTCCCCCCCCCCCCAACCTCCAACATTAATAGAATGGGTTTCTTCTGCGAAACGCATCCATAGACTGGATCTTACGAATTCTTCAAGGAAGAGGACGTCTGGGATAATTGGGCAAATAACTAAACTATAGAATATCCTGTAATATATACCTCTAAAGTCCAATGATTATGTTAGAAGTGAGACTTCAGAAGGGATATGGAATTGTGCGCTCACTTTCCTATAATACCATGGAAGCCGGTTTCGTTTGATTGCCTTGATTAACTAAGTCTGCTGGGCTGAAAATAAACCTTTGGCTTGCCTACAAACCTCTCACTTATCTATAAATGAGGACAAAAAAAACATTCTATTCACAACGTGCATTCATACTGATACACAACATATTGACAGCTGACTCCATTCTCAAACAAATGACATTGATATCCAAGAAACATTTACATATTCTCAAAAACACTCTCATAACCACACAAAAAACTGTCCAACCTAAATAATATATTAACAGAGGGGCTACAATAGTAGCCTATTGGTGTGTTGTTGTAAGTACAGCAGGTGGCCCTCTGTGGTTGGGGTACAGCATTTCTCCCTTAGTTGATTGTCTGGCAGGTATGAGTCTTCTTAGTCACTTTCGTTTGCCTTTTGTCTTAAGGGGGCATTGTGTGCCCTCAATACTACACTTTGTTTCCACCTTCTATATGGGCTAAATAATACATTGGTGAAGGTCTTCCTCAGGTCTTACGAGCTATGTAGGGGACACTACATATAAAACGAGACCAAAAGCAGAAAATGTGTGTCACATTTTGAAAATTGGACAACTTCTTGCTTATGTGCATCTTAGTGTTCAGACTTGTAGTCCTAAAAGTTAACATACATGTTATTGGATTGTGTAGGCCAAGGCTGAACATCTATCTCCCTGTTGGAGATAGTAGTGTTCAAAGTTCTCTCACAGGCAGTTGGCTACTCCGCCTCTGAGGAATGGCTTCTAGAGAGTAGAAAAGGAACATGTGGACACAATTAATTTGTGGGCTTTTTTCCCCCCAATGTGGCATGTAAAGATATGTGGGGTCAAGTGGGACGTGCCTTTTGGCAAGGCAGCTTTTCTTTTTTCTGAATACGTGCAAAGGTACAGAGTACTGGCGTTACAAAAGTATTTGGCAGGTTGTAGTCTCTACAATGGTATAGTGCACTGTATTTAAGACTAGTCCGGGGCTAGGGGTAATGGCACTCAAGCAGGTTGAGGTTTTTACTGTCCTACCTCTCTTAGTGAACCGCACCATTTGCCAGGCTGTCTCACAGTTCTGGTGATTTCACTTCGGACTCTGTGTGCAGACAAAACAAACATATGGGGAGAATTTCAATACATTGCTTCCTTTGTAGCTAGAGAGCACTTGAGAGTGCTGACTTTTTGGGTTCCTACCTTGGTCGCTACGTCTATCCTCGTGGCAGCGTTGCCAGAACACTGCCGGTTCTCATGCACACCGGTAATTAATTTATTTCAGCATTTGAACCACTCGCAGCCAGTAGTGAAACTGCGGCCACAAGGGTTACATGGCAAATTTCTGATAATACCTCGAGGTTATTATCATTGTATTTATTCCTGCTGCATATCTTTACAGGGCGGGCAGGCTGCTCTGCTCTCAGAGCAGGGGAGGAGTGGTTTGCCTACTCCAAGTGTGCAATGACTGTTTGGCCAACCCTGTTGGGCGGGTCAAACAGTCATGTGCACTTTGCATGTTCTCCTTGAAGGCTGCATTACAGCCTGTGGGGAGAACAAGCCCAGGCCCCCCTTCCCTGGCTGATCGCCTATCCACGGCGCTCAGAGCAATCACAATGCTGCATTGCAGAGTTGTGGCTAAGGGGAAGGAGCCTGGCTGCTTTCTGTTCCGGAGAGGCAGACAACGTGTGGGAGAGTGGGAAAGCAGCGAGGAGGTACTTTTCTTTTTATACACCCCCCCTTCCTCCCCACCACCTGGCAGGCCCTGCCACCCCTGATCTGTGCCGGCACTACTAGTAGCAAACAAAACAGGTGATGGACCGAATGTGGATCAATGTCACACACTCACCCCAGTCCGAAGATCTGGGCCCAAATCCATCGTTTTTTTGCACTCCACACCACCCTGGGTTAGACAATGGCGATATGCAAATCAGCTCTGACCCTGTGCCCCTTGGGAACAGTCCAGTCCGAACTACAAAAGCCATGTCCTTCCCAGAACGGAATCAAGCATCCGAGGACCGGGCCGGTTTCGAGGTAACACCTCTCATCAGCACGGCTAGCTTGACTCCAGTGGTGTGGAGTGCCTGGGACCCACGTCTTGGCATCCCCAGCGCACTTAGGGCGGAATATGCAAACAAAACAGGTGATGGACCGAATGTGGATCAATGTCACACACTCACCCCAGTCCGAAGATCTGGGCCCAAATCCATCGTTTTTTTGCACTCCACACCACCCTGGGTTAGACAATGGCGATATGCAAATCAGCTCTGACCCTGTGCCCCTTGGGAACAGTCCAGTCCGAACTACAAAAGCCATGTCCTTCCCAGAACGGAATCAAGCATCCGAGGACCGGGCCGGTTTCGAGGTAACACCTCTCATCAGCACGGCTAGCTTGACTCCAGTGGTGTGGAGTGCCTGGGACCCACGTCTGGGCATCCCCAGCGCACTTAGGGCGGAATATGCAAACAAAACAGGTGATGGACCGAATGTGGATCAATGTCACACACTCACCCCAGTCCGAAGATCTGGGCCCAAATCCATCGTTTTTTTGCACTCCACACCACCCTGGGTTAGACAATGGCGATATGCAAATCAGCTCTGACCCTGTGCCCCTTGGGAACAGTCCAGTCCGAACTACAAAAGCCATGTCCTTCCCAGAACGGAATCAAGCATCCGAGGACCGGGCCGGTTTCGAGGTAACACCTCTCATCAGCACGGCTAGCTTGACTCCAGTGGTGTGGAGTGCCTGGGACCCACGTCTGGGCATCCCCAGCGCACTTAGGGCGGAATATGCAAACAAAACAGGTGATGGACCGAATGTGGATCAATGTCACACACTCACCCCAGTCCGAAGATCTGGGCCCAAATCCATCGTTTTTTTTGCACTCCACACCACCCTGGGTTAGACAATGGCGATATGCAAATCAGCTCTGACCCTGTGCCCCTTGGGAACAGTCCAGTCCGAACTACAAAAGCCATGTCCTTCCCAGAACGGAATCAAGCATCCGAGGACCGGGCCGGTTTCGAGGTAACACCTCTCATCAGCACGGCTAGCTTGACTCCAGTGGTGTGGAGTGCCTGGGACCCACGTCTGGGCATCCCCAGCGCACTTAGGGCGGAATATGCAAACAAAACAGGTGATGGACCGAATGTGGATCAATGTCACACACTCACCCCAGTCCGAAGATCTGGGCCCAAATCCATCGTTTTTTTGCACTCCACACCACCCTGGGTTAGACAATGGCGATATGCAAATCAGCTCTGACCCTGTGCCCCTTGGGAACAGTCCAGTCCGAACTACAAAAGCCATGTCCTTCCCAGAACGGAATCAAGCATCCGAGGACCGGGCCGGTTTCGAGGTAACACCTCTCATCAGCACGGCTAGCTTGACTCCAGTGGTGTGGAGTGCCTGGGACCCACGTCTGGGCATCCCCAGCGCACTTAGGGCAGAATATGCAAACAAAACAGGTGATGGACCGAATGTGGATCAATGTCACACACTCACCCCAGTCCGAAGATCTGGGCCCAAATCCATCGTTTTTTTGCACTCCACACCACCCTGGGTTAGACAATGGCGATATGCAAATCAGCTCTGACCCTGTGCCCCTTGGGAACAGTCCAGTCCGAACTACAAAAGCCATGTCCTTCCCAGAACGGAATCAAGCATCCGAGGACCGGGCCGGTTTCGAGGTAACACCTCTCATCAGCACGGCTAGCTTGACTCCAGTGGTGTGGAGTGCCTGGGACCCACGTCTGGGCATCCCCAGCGCACTTAGGGCGGAATATGCAAACAAAACAGGTGATGGACCGAATGTGGATCAATGTCACACACTCACCCCAGTCCGAAGATCTGGGCCCAAATCCATCGTTTTTTTGCACTCCACACCACCCTGGGTTAGACAATGGCGATATGCAAATCAGCTCTGACCCTGTGCCCCTTGGGAACAGTCCAGTCCGAACTACAAAAGCCATGTCCTTCCCAGAACGGAATCAAGCATCCGAGGACCGGGCCGGTTTCGAGGTAACACCTCTCATCAGCACGGCTAGCTTGACTCCAGTGGTGTGGAGTGCCTGGGACCCACGTCTGGGCATCCCCAGCGCACTTAGGGCGGAATATGCAAACAAAACAGGTGATGGACCGAATGTGGATCAATGTCACACACTCACCCCAGTCCGAAGATCTGGGCCCAAATCCATCGTTTTTTTTGCACTCCACACCACCCTGGGTTAGACAATGGCGATATGCAAATCAGCTCTGACCCTGTGCCCCTTGGGAACAGTCCAGTCCGAACTACAAAAGCCATGTCCTTCCCAGAACGGAATCAAGCATCCGAGGACCGGGCCGGTTTCGAGGTAACACCTCTCATCAGCACGGCTAGCTTGACTCCAGTGGTGTGGAGTGCCTGGGACCCACGTCTGGGCATCCCCAGCGCACTTAGGGCGGAATATGCAAACAAAACAGGTGATGGACCGAATGTGGATCAATGTCACACACTCACCCCAGTCCGAAGATCTGGGCCCAAATCCATCGTTTTTTTGCACTCCACACCACCCTGGGTTAGACAATGGCGATATGCAAATCAGCTCTGACCCTGTGCCCCTTGGGAACAGTCCAGTCCGAACTACAAAAGCCATGTCCTTCCCAGAACGGAATCAAGCATCCGAGGACCGGGCCGGTTTCGAGGTAACACCTCTCATCAGCACGGCTAGCTTGACTCCAGTGGTGTGGAGTGCCTGGGACCCACGTCTGGGCATCCCCAGCGCACTTAGGGCAGAATATGCAAACAAAACAGGTGATGGACCGAATGTGGATCAATGTCACACACTCACCCCAGTCCGAAGATCTGGGCCCAAATCCATCGTTTTTTTGCACTCCACACCACCCTGGGTTAGACAATGGCGATATGCAAATCAGCTCTGACCCTGTGCCCCTTGGGAACAGTCCAGTCCGAACTACAAAAGCCATGTCCTTCCCAGAACGGAATCAAGCATCCGAGGACCGGGCCGGTTTCGAGGTAACACCTCTCATCAGCACGGCTAGCTTGACTCCAGTGGTGTGGAGTGCCTGGGACCCACGTCTGGGCATCCCCAGCGCACTTAGGGCGGAATATGCAAACAAAACAGGTGATGGACCGAATGTGGATCAATGTCACACACTCACCCCAGTCCGAAGATCTGGGCCCAAATCCATCGTTTTTTTGCACTCCACACCACCCTGGGTTAGACAATGGCGATATGCAAATCAGCTCTGACCCTGTGCCCCTTGGGAACAGTCCAGTCCGAACTACAAAAGCCATGTCCTTCCCAGAACGGAATCAAGCATCCGAGGACCGGGCCGGTTTCGAGGTAACACCTCTCATCAGCACGGCTAGCTTGACTCCAGTGGTGTGGAGTGCCTGGGACCCACGTCTGGGCATCCCCAGCGCACTTAGGGCGGAATATGCAAACAAAACAGGTGATGGACCGAATGTGGATCAATGTCACACACTCACCCCAGTCCGAAGATCTGGGCCCAAATCCATCGTTTTTTTGCACTCCACACCACCCTGGGTTAGACAATGGCGATATGCAAATCAGCTCTGACCCTGTGCCCCTTGGGAACAGTCCAGTCCGAACTACAAAAGCCATGTCCTTCCCAGAACGGAATCAAGCATCCGAGGACCGGGCCGGTTTCGAGGTAACACCTCTCATCAGCACGGCTAGCTTGACTCCAGTGGTGTGGAGTGCCTCGGACCCACGTCTGGGCATCCCCAGCGCACTTAGGGCGGAATATGCAAACAAAACAGGTGATGGACCGAATGTGGATCAATGTCACACACTCACCCCAGTCCGAAGATCTGGGCCCAAATCCATCGTTTTTTTGCACTCCACACCACCCTGGGTTAGACAATGGCGATATGCAAATCAGCTCTGACCCTGTGCCCCTTGGGAACAGTCCAGTCCGAACTACAAAAGCCATGTCCTTCCCAGAACGGAATCAAGCATCCGAGGACCGGGCCGGTTTCGAGGTAACACCTCTCATCAGCACGGCTAGCTTGACTCCAGTGGTGTGTAGTAGCAACCCTTGCTCACCTTTATCAATGAATGGCGGGTGTTGTAGGTTTTTGGACATGTTTGCATGTATTTCATTTGAGGATATGAATTTGAGTGGTTTTTTGGGGAGACATTCTTGAACAGCATGGAAAAACATCAGCTGAGTGACGCATATAATAAGGACAATAATGCACCAGAGGATTTTATACAATAAATTGTACATTACATTTATTACTTTACTTAAGGTTATCAAATTGTGCATGTGACCCATGGTATTGTCCCTATGATATTGGGCCATTTCCACTGATCTGCATGTGCGTTTCTTTTGGGTGGGGTGGGGGATATATTTTTCTGTTTGGAGATGCTTCTAGGGCCTTTACATTGGGAGTCAAAACTATCATTATCTTAGTGGTCTCACCTATAGGTGTTAATCAAGGTGTATTTAGAATGACTTACAGTGCAAAAAGATGCCTATCTACGATAGCTTGTTGACGCCATTTTCTGTTGTTCGCATGCACAAAATCATTTGCGCCTCTAGGCGTAGCAGCACTGGCTCCGCATTAGTAATCTTCACAAATCTTATCAGTCCACCTGAGGCCTATCAACACATGATCTTTCTCCTTGTAGTGTTGAAACCATGGGTGCACTCGGAGATCTGAAACAAATGCAAGATTTGTGTTGTACGATGTGCTTTTGGATCTCTTGATTTGTTTTCCCTATGTAGGCTTGTTCACATGGGCAGACCACGCAGTACACATTACTCGTATTACAGTTCGTGAACTCTGACTGTTTGATCTTAATGTCCCTACAGAAGAACTCGTCTCCTTCAATCGGGCTGTTGCAGGTGGAGTAGTTGCAACATTTATGGTGCCTTTTCACTGGGGCAAATTTAGCATGGTGCTTAGTGTCGGGGTCTGAGGTTTCAATGTAGTGTTTCATCTCACAAGGCTCTCTGGAATATTTTTTGTTCAATGTCAGCGCAAATTTGGGAATTTCTTTGAATTGCTGCAATCCTGTTATTATTTTTCCTGTTTTTTCCAGATTGTATTTTTCAGTTGGTTGGTTTCTCTAGAGAAGTTTGTTACGCATACCATTAATTTATTTGGTTGTTTGTTTGTTCATTATGCACTCAGTATAAGCTTGTAGCACAGGTAGATATGTGAGGATATCTGAAAAAAAAACATTCTGAAATACATGCAAAGGAGGCTTGTAAGAGCAGGAGCGAAACAGTAATGCTGCTGTGGCAATTTCTTAACAAATCTATGGTATAGGGGGCCCTCCTTGTTGTTGGATCCTGCCCCATATTTCCTTAACAGTATCACTCCCTGTCACTTCAGACACTTTTAGAAAGTGGACACTTCTCTGCTCTGTGTGCCTTGCAGCCTGTATCCAAAACACGTCTGGGGTGGATGACAGATACATTTTGTGCATTCCCTCTAGACAGCCACCAACACAGGAAGGTTGGGTGTAACAAGCAACTCATCTGTATTCTGATAGCTCTTAAGATAGTAAGCGTGGGAGTAGCTGACATATTCACCTGCTTAGGCAGTGTGCCATTTACCACACAAAGGGATGACTACCCCCCTACTGATAGTCTGGAGCCAGAGCTGGGAAGAAAGGGGGGACCTGTGCACTTCAAGGGCTTGTTTTGGAGTCGCTCCCACTTCAAAGGCACCACTGGGTAGATATATTGGATCTCTGACCCTACCAAGATAGTAAACTACTGGACCTGTGAAGAACTCTGCCAGGAATAAAGACTGCTGTGCTACAAGGATTGCCACTCAGCTTGACTGCTGCTCTGGTAGAACTACTTGTCTGTTTTGCTGTGCTGCCCGGTTGCCTACTGATCTCTGCCCTGCTGAAGACAAGGACGGGACCCATCTCATTTGAACCCTAAGTGACTCCAAGGGCTTGCTCCCTGTTCTGAAGTCTCAGGACCATCAAAGGCTACCTTCAACACCTAAACAGCCCCTAGACTCTGCCTTTTGTGGGTCCAGCCCTACCAGGTGGTGCTAATACAGTCCTGGGCCCTTGAAAGGTGACTTCTGCTGTACAAAACCATCAAAATCGACACAGGGATGACTGTGCTGATCAGAGCCGATACATTGCTCTTTGACGCCAGGCAGGAGCTGATAGACTACATCGCGCCTCAACGGTGATGGATAGCGCAGCTTATAGACGACGCACTGCCTGCATCATAAAAGGGTTCGCAGTTGAAACCTTCATCGTCTGCAGGGATCGGAAGCAATGACACTTGCTCCATCCAAGCAACTTTTTCAGCCGAACCCGGGGGAGTCATGCAGCCGGGCTGCCTTCCATCGCGATCGGCCTGAACTTTGTAATTATCAGTGTCCAGCGCAACCTGAAGTAACCCCTAAGCGCTATTTGCTTCTTAGCACTACTTTTTGAGTCAATCTTGAAAAATGACTAATTCTGGTTCAGCTTATTGGATTTGCTGTTTTGATCTTGTTTTACTAAAAAAAAAATATAATCTATTTTTCTAAACCTGTGTGAAGCATTTTTGTGGTGTTTTCATTGTGCTATTGTATGTGTTGCACAAATACATTACACACTGCCTCTTTAGATAAGCCTGACTGCTCTGCGCCAAACTACCAGAGGGTAGGCAAAGGTTATCTTTTAGTGTGTATCTAGCTTACCATCACTAGAGTGGTGCTTCTTTCTTACACAGGGTGCATACCCTGACAACCAGAAACCCCAGTTCCAACAGGCAGCATAAGACATGTGTGTATCATGTTAAGAGGCAGTTGGTGTTCAATGATTTCAAGGCCATACTGCCCGCTGCAAACATCTTGCCCCATGCTTTATATCGCTTAAACTTCTTGTCCGAGTGAACTGAGAAAAAATTACCTGCTACTTTGTCTTGGGTCTCTGGTGATGGGTGTGTGGAGAGCAAGGGAGTATTCCCCAGGGTGGTATTCCTTGCTACCAGTCTGTTTATCGCTGGTGCTGTAGTGGGCTTCTCCTAAACTGCCATGACTGCTTCCACCAAAAGCTTTTTGAAGGGAAGCAGGGGCTCTAAAGTTTGTGCTGAGGGATGTAAGGATTTTAGTCTGGACACTGATTGCTGGTGGATACACATCCAGCACCTCGGCTGCCTTCTTGACCATCAAGTGAAATGACAAGACCTGCAGGGTAGGGACCCATAGGGTACTCATGAAAAACAAGTGTTTGCTGTGTAACCTATGCTCCAGTGACTCATCTTGCAATATGTGAAATCTGAGAAGTCTGGAAAATGTGAGGGGCATAACATTATGAAGGGCTAGTCTGAGTTGACTAATAAACATCATACCTATTCGTTTAGAGTTTGTGGGTATTTCCAAAATAATACATTTTAACACATGGCCTTGCAGCTGTGTTCTGGGTACTTATTTGAGAAACCTGAAAGCAAATTCTAAAGGAGGGCGAAACCACTGAATGCAGAGTGGGAACAACCAACCCAAACTGCAAAAACAAAAAGTATCACACCCTCTAGTGCTCTCCTCTAGATATGTCGATACCATGGCCTTGGGAGGAGAAAAGGAATATGCTACTTACCAGTATGCATCTGTTCTTGGCATAGAGGGCTGCAGAGTGGTACATTATGAATAGATCGCCATCTGGTGTTGGGCTCGGATGATTGCACTTTGTTTTTCTCTTGGAGAGTCTTTTGTATCTTGGTGACTCCTCCTTTGGTTGCTAGTGCGCATGGGCATCGGCTCCATCCTTAGATTGTTTTGCCATAGTAGGGTTAGATGGAGTAGTATGATAGAATACAGATAGGAATGCCCATGTAAGTGTATCTAAATAAGATAATGTTGGAACAGACACAGGTTTCCGGGGAGGCTGGGAGGGCATGTACCACTCTGCAGCCCTCTATGCCAAGAACAGATGCATACTGGTAAGTAGCATATTCCGTTCGAGGCATATGGGCTGCAGATGGAACATTATGAATAGACTATACAGCAGTTCTCTCCCTAGCGGCGGTCGCCCGTGTCTGTTGCAACTGTCTGAAATAAAGTCCTTAATACAGCTTGTCCCACTCTAGCTTGTTGTGTTGTGTGCACATCTACACAATAGTGCTTTGTGAAGGTGTGCGGTGTAACCCAGGTAGCTGCTTTGCATATGTCATCTAGTGGAATGTTTCCCAAAAATGCCATAGATGCTCCTAGTTTACGTGTAGAGTGAGCTCTAGGAGGAACAGTTAATGTTCTCTTTGCTTTTAAGTAGCATATTTGAATACATTTTACAATCCATCTGGCAATGCCCGAATTTAGAGATGGGATTGCCCTTATGTGTAGGAGAAAACGCAACAAATAGCTTTTTTGTCTTTCTGAAAGTTTGTGTTCTTTCTATATAGTACAATATTGCCCTTCTGACATCCAATGTATGTAGGGCCCTCTCTGCTACCGTTTGTGGTTTTGGAAAGAAAACCGGTAATTCCACTGACTGATTGATGTGGAATGCAGAAATTACCTTTGGTAGGAATTTTGGGTTTGTTCTAAGAACCACTTTATTTTGGTGTAACTGCATGAATGGTTCTTGAATCGTAAAAGCCTGCAACTCACTTACTCTTCTAAGTGACGTGATAGCTATGAGGAAGGCCACCTTGCATGTGAGGAATTGTATTTCACACCTATGCATAGGTTCAAATGGTGGCCCCATTAGTCTGGTAAGTACTATGTTGAGATTCCAGACTGGGGAAGGTGGTCGTCTTGGATGAATGACTCTTTTGAGTCCCTCCATGAAAGCTTTAATTGCTGGTACTTTAAACAGGGAAAGATGTTGCCTGTTTTGTAGGTATGCCGCTATAGCTGCGAGATGAACTCTGATAGAGGTGTATGCTAAGTTACATTGCTGCAAGTGTAGTAAATAGCAAATGATCTGTTTAGTGGATGCGTCCAGAGGGTTGATGTGTTTACTGTTACAGTGTATAGCAAACCTCTTCCACTTTGCTGCATAGCATGCTCTGGTGGTAGGACGTCTTGCTTGTTTAATGATTTCCATACATTCTGGTGGTAAATCTAAATACCCAAACTCTATGACCTCAGGAGCCAGATCGCTAGGTTCAATTGTTTGGGATCTGGGTGCATTATTTCTCCATGGTTCTGTGTAAGGTGCATGGGTAATAATCTTAGCTTTTGATGTGGCACCTGTGAGAGTTGTAGTAGAGTCGTGAACCACGGCTGTCTTGCCCACGTGGGTGCCACTAGTATCATTGTCATTGAGTGCTGCTGCAGCTTCCGAACCACTAACGGAATTAGTGGGAGAGGGGGGAAAGCGTAAGCAAATCTGTTGGACCAATTTATCCATAGTGCATTGCCCTGGGACCGTTGGTGTGGGTACCTGGATGCGAAGTTTTGGCATTTTGCGTTCTGATGATTGGCAAACAGATCTATCTCTGGTTGCCCCCATCTTTGGAAGAATGGCTGCAGTATTTGGTCGTGCAGCTCCCATTCGTGTACTTGTTCTGACTGTCTGCTTAGGATGTCTGCTATCTGATTTTGAACTCCTGGTAGGTGTTCTGCTAACAGATAGGTATTTTGAGGAATGGCCCATCTCCAAATGTCCTGTGCTAGTTTGGATAGTTGGAGAGAGTGTGTCCCCCCCTGTTTTTGAATATAATACATTGCAGTCATGTTGTCTGTTCTGATCAGGACTGCCTTGTTTTTTATTTGCATTTGGAAAGCTTTTAGTGCTAGGAATATCTCTAATAGTTCCAAGTAGTTGATGTGCAGTTTATTCTGCTGCACACTTCACTTCCCCTGCACTGTGTATTTGTCCATATGCGCTCCCCATCCGGAGAGCGATGCGTCCGCTGTTATTATCACTTGTGGAATCGGTTATAGGAACGACCGTCCTTTGGAAATGTTTGTTGTGTTCCACCACTTCAGAGAGCGATGCGTACGGTCGTCCACCAACACCAGATCTGTAATCTGACCTTGAGCCTGATTCCACTGTGTCGCTAGACACTCCTGTAGTGGACGCATTTGTAGTCTGGCATGTGGTATTAGCAGTATGCAGGAGGACATCATGCCTAACAGTTGCATAAACACTCGTGCTGGTAGTGAGTGTTGTGGTTGAAATTTTTGTATTAACCCGACCATTGTTTGTATCCTGATCGGGTTGGGGTATGCTATTGCTCTTTCTGTGTCTATAGTAGCCCCCAGGTATTGCTGAATCTTGTTTGGTTGCAGGTGTGATTTCTTGTAGTTCACCGTAAACCCTAGGTGGTGCAGCAATTGAATTGTCTTCTGTGTGTTGTGAAGACATTCTTCCTGTGACTTGGCCTTTATTAACCAATCGTCCAAGTATGGGAAGACATGTATTTGTTGTCTTCTCAGGTGTGCTGCCACCACAGCTAGGCATTTTGTGAACACTCTTGGTGCCGTTGTGACCCCGAACGGAAGGACTTTGAATTGATAATGTTGTCCTTCCACTACAAACCTTAGGTATTTCCTGTGGGCTTTGTGAATTGGGATATGAAAGTAAGCGTCTTTTAGATCCAGTGTAGAAAGAAAGTCCCCTTTCTTCAGTAAAGGGAGTACCTGTTGGAGCGTGACCATGTGGAAATGTTCCGAATTTATGTATGCATTGAGAGGTCTTAGGTCTAAGATTGGTCTTAGGGACCCATCTTTTTTGGGGATTAGGAAGTATAGAGAGTATACTCCTGTCCCTTGTTGATCTTTTGGAACTTTCTCTATTGCATGCTTTTGTAACAGTGCTAGTACTTCTTCCTTTAACAATGTCATATGATCTTGACTCATTGGACGCTGTTTGGGGGGGATGTTTGGTGGGGTAGCTGTGAGTTCTAGGCAATAACCATGTTGGATAATCTGTCTCACCCACTTGTCTGATGTGATGTTTTCCCAGACAGGTAGGAACTGTGATAGACGTCCCCCGACCGGTGTTATGTGGTCTGGGGGAAGTTCTATCAAGTCACTGTTTTGGGGTTGAGGCGTTGCGGTTGTTATTATTTCCGCGGCCTCTACCTTTGTTGTTGTTACCCCTGTAACTACCTCTTGAATTACCTTTGGGTGATGTAGGTGTGAAAGAGGTGGATTGCCGATTTGTTCCTGTATTTTTTGAGCCTCCTCTATAGGTGGATCTACGAAAGGAACCTCTTTGTGTTGGCTGTTGCAATGCTCCCATTGACTTAGCCGTTTCTGTATCTTTTTTCATTTTTTCTAAGGTCTCCTCTGTGCTTGAGCCAAAAAGTGTTTTTTGATCAAAGGGTTGGTTCAATAAGGATGTTTGTACTTCCTGTTTGAATCCTGAGATTCTAAGCCACGCATGTCTCCTTAACATGACACTGGTGTTGATGGATCTTGCTGCAGTGTCTGCTGCGTCTAGGGCGCACTTAATGGAAGTATTAGTTATTATCTTTCCTTCCTGTATTAACTGATCTGCCCTTTTCTGATGTTCTTTGGGGAGATGTGTGATGAGTTTTTCTAATTCATCATAATGTGCCCTGTCACAACGTGCAAGTAGTGCCTGTGTATTGGCTATACGCCAGCTATTTGCCGCTTGTGATGCTACTCTCTTGCCTGATGCATCTATTAATTTTGACTCTTTATCAGGTGGAGGAGCCTCTCCTGTAGATAATGAGTTCGCTCTTTTACGAGCGTTTGAAACTACAAGCGAGTCCAGAGGTACCTGCCCTTTGATAAATATTGGATCCTTTGGAGCCGCCTTATATTTTTTATCAATTCTTGGGTTTAACACCCTAGCCCTCACTGGGTCTTTGAATATTTCTTCTGTGTGACTGAGAAGACCCTGCAGCATAGGTAGAGTACCTGATGTTCTTTGTGCATTAGCTAGCGTCTCTAATAGGAAGTCCTCTATTAGAGGTTCTGTATGTATATCTACCTTATGATATTTTGCTGCACTATTAATGAGCTGTACAAACCCTGTGTTATCATCAGGTGGTGAAGGCTTTGAGGGATATAACTCTGGGTCGTTGTCATCATCTGACTCTACGTTATAATTTTCCCATGGGTCATCCTCATCTGGGATAGTTTCATCATCCCCTTGAGGTTCTCCCTCCCCTGGATCACTGTCTACATCAGACTGAGGTGTAGATGGTCTTGGTGTAGAAGGTGCAGGAATGTTTGGCATAGTGTGAGGAATAGGAGAAGAGGGTGTGACTTTAGGTCGAGGAGAAGTAGGAGGAGTTGTATTTGTCCACAGTGTTCTCTTTTTTGAAGGAAGAGATTTGTCTTCTATCTGTTCATTCTTCCTCTTCTTCGTCACTACCTTGCCAGTTTGCAGATCGATAAACAAAATCTTTTGTTTGGGATCTGTTTGCTGCTCCTGTATCGGTACCGAAGGCCTTGGTTCCGAAAGGTGCTTTTGTTTTCGATCGTCAATGTTCGGTGTTTTCGGCACCGAGTGTTTACTCGATTCCGACTTCTTCGGTGTGGAGTGAGTCTTCGACGTCGAATCATGTTTCTGTTTCGACATGGAATGTTTCGATGCCGAGCTTTCCCTTGCATGAAGCTTCGGTGTCGAAGTCGATGTCGATCGTTTCTCGGATCCGACATGGTGGGAGACCGAGTGTTTCGGTTTCAGTTTCGGTTTCGTTGCCGGGCCCGAAGGCGGGGCGTCGGAAACTTTTTTCTGCGGTTTGACCGGGCTCGAAGGCGGGGTCGTTACCACACGGGGTCGGTTTTTTGGTAAGGGGACGTCGTCACTCACGGTTTGTTGCACGTCGAGTTCTTCGACCTCCGACTCGTCCCCTTCCGACCCCGACTGATCCTCATGATCCTCTTCTTCCTCAAGTTGTTCGTCTACGAACAGCTCCGGGATCGCCTCCGACTGCATTCTGGAAACCTCGTGTCTTCGAGCTCGACGATTTCTAATCGTCGACTTGGAGGAGAATGCTGCGCAGGCCACGCAGTCCCTGAATTCGTGTTCAGGAGACAGACAGAGGTTGCACACCTCGTGTAGGTCCTTGTGTGGGAACTTAGCACCACACGTTGGACATTTCTTGAATGGAGTCCTTTCCATGGACTCCGGGCTTGACTGCGTCGAGAAAGGTCTCCTGTTCGTCGACGTAGATCAAAGTTTTTTCTTCGATGTTGAAGTCGAAACGCCCCGAAATGGAAATGAAACGCGTTCGATAACAATACCGTCGAATTGGAAAGGGAATACGCGCCGATAAGTCACTTCTTTTCGAAGTCGATCTGGAGCGTCTCAATCCTCATCCGAACCCGATGGCGGAAAAAAACAATCTAAGGATGGAGCCGATGCCCATGCGCACTACCAACCAAAGGAGGAGTCACCAAGATATAAAAGACTCTCCAAGAGAAAAACAAAGTGCAATCATCCAAGCCCAACACCAGATGGCGATCTATTCATAATGTACCATCTGCAGCCCATATGCCTCGAACAATTACTTTACAGTCATTGATGAACAAGGAAACCAGAAGCCAAATCTCTTAGACAGAGGGAGTGTCATGCCATATGCCATAAAGCTAACCTAGTGTGGTCTTATGTGTGGTGGGATCCATTGTAGGATAGTGCTACTCTTCTGTGGTCCACTAGTTGCCTCCTAGATGACCTTGCCATACAATACAAGCAAGAGGTGTATATTTACACAGATTAAAAGTTCTCTAGCTCTGCAGATGGATACTACATAACAAAACAACACCTCTTATGACCACCTACTCCTTTTGTATAAATTAACTTAGTGAATGTTTTCCATCAAAAGGGAAATAAACTGTAAACACTATGGCATCATGTGTGGGATCCTAAATAATCCACCTAAAGGAGTGATTCTCTTTGCCTGAAAGTTTACAGAACCAGAGAGTTCTGTTAATGCTAACCCTTGGAGGGTTAGCATTTGCCACTATTTTTCATACATAAATGCAAATATTTAAAGCAGTGTGTTTGTATGGTACGGAAATAACTGAACTCCTTTTTACCTGTGGAGAAAAATATACATAGAAGACAGCTTTGTAAACACTACAATCCTTCAGGCCTAATTAAGTATGCTTAAATATGCGTTTATGACCTAGTTTAAGCTTCAAGAAACTTCTGTTAGTGTGAATTCAAGTATTTTAAGTGTCTTATCTTTGAGACAACTGTTGAGGTGCCTCCTTACTTAAATGCTCTCAGACTCAAGGGGAATAACTTGACTGTTACACCTTCTTTGCATTTAAGTTCACAGAGCTTCAGAAGTGCTACTGATTTCTCAAAGTATTTCCGAAATAGGAAAGAAATAGTAAACATTAGGGATAAAAAATAAAATGTTCTTGTCATGGTGAATTCTACAACACATATGAGCAATACCAACAGCCACGTCCAGTTCCTGTTTTCGCCATCCATGAGGAAAGATACAGTGACAGGCTTCTTGGGGGCTCTCTCTTTTTGGCTGGTATTCTCTTTTATCTTTTGCTGACTTCTCTTCATAGGATGATGGAAAATCTGCACCTTAAATCCATGAAAGAAGGTGTTCCACTGTTCTAAGTAATAGCAAATGATCTGACCATAAAGGAATCTGTTTGTGATGAGAGATGAAGTGTGAGGCATATCACCTTACATGACCAAACAATCTGAGGAAATTGTCATTCATTACTTAATAAAATGCTGACTATTTTATTTTTCTCTAGGGAGGATGAACAAAGGCTTTCATGTATGTTCTTAGCTCATACTACCAGCTTCGAGCAGGACACTAAGTCAGGTTAGAGACTAACCAGAGTACAGACATCCGAGTCTAAACCAAAGTAGGTAGCTGTCACCATCATTCAGTAAGTCTCAACCGCTGCTTCCTGTATGCTAGTCTGACACTGGGAATGAGTTTGGCACAAGGACAGATATCTTGCAATGTAGTTCCACTTTGTTAATTGATAAATGTCAAAAATAAATACTTTGTCCAAATTAAATGGGTTGAAGTTGGTATCTATCAAAAGTTTTCTTTTTACATCATCCATTTCTTTGAAATTTGCTTAACCCGATTTCCATATGAAATGGGTATCCTTTTTCTGGCACAGTACAACGGGTTAAACTTCCTGCACTTCTCACATATTGGCCATATCTTTACATCTGTGACACATGTGGTATATCAACAACCAATAAAAAATTAAATTCATG
The DNA here is from genome assembly GCF_964263255.1 of Lissotriton vulgaris. Lineage (NCBI taxonomy): Eukaryota > Metazoa > Chordata > Amphibia > Caudata > Salamandridae > Lissotriton > Lissotriton vulgaris. The sequence continues at coordinate 1,701,660,538 of NC_141687.1, forward strand.
TCTCTCCTTCTCAGAGGTCTAATTAGCTGGAAAGGCGAGGGAAGGGTTCATGGCAGCGAAAATACAGTTTTTAACTTGTGATATTTATATCTTATGACTAGGACTAAGAGGCACAGATAAAATTGTAAAACAATTACCTTTGTAGAGATTCCAGAAAAGAAAGAGCTCTCCTCTGCTTGCTGTGGTGCTGCCAACATGACCAAACAAATTTACACTTGGATCCCAAAATACACGATCAAAACACAATACCACCTAGGAACAAGAAAAGATTTTCATTAACTCCAAGAGTCTTAGTATCACATCTTTACTAATTTCTGTTGTTAGTATCAAGCTGCCTCCAATTACAAGAAATGAGAGAGCCCTGCCAGGCCACCTAAAAGTGCCACAAGAAAAAGTGCAAAAGCTAATGCAACAAAGAAACAAAATATTTCCTCTTTTCCCCACGATTACCTCTATCTTTGCTTACTCACGATATGCATTCTAATTCATCTACCTCTTTTTAATTTCGTTTTACTCCAAATTTTACATTGCCTGTTACCTATCTATTTGTTTTGCATCTGATGTGTCACTTGTTTGAACTCTGCCAATGTTTTTGCAGGCTCCCAAACTGATCGACTTTATAGCCTTTAACATGCCTTTGCCTACTCCTTAATTAGCAACACCATTTCTCATTGCACTTTGCCCCCTAGTTTTTACTCTGATCCCCCTCTTTCTTTTCACTTCGGCCTCCTGGTGTCCACTACATCTCCCTCCTGCTCTACCTTTCTGACTTAAACCACGATTGCAACCCCTGTTTATCGTTCTTTATCCCAATCTCCTATCTACCTCTTATAACCTTTACTCACGTCCCATGTCCCGGTAGTTGGGCTACCCACCCTCATTCACTGACCTCTCTATCCCCCCTCTCTACCGCTCTCTGCAAGCCTTTGATCTTCCCGCTATCTCCTGCCAGCACTTTCGATCATACCTGTGAAATCAAAAATGCCTCCCCGCAATCACACTCCTGCAGCTACGGATACTCCCATCACTCGTTCAGGCCCTAATACAGGGTCCATACTTTACCCCCCTAACCTCACGAAAAATGCCAAAAAAAACATGAAACACAAACTATTAATTTGTCACCAAGAAACCTTATTTGTTGACAATTATCTCAGTTTCACCTCCGTTATCAAAACAAACTATTTCTTTTACTATAGACACCCCTGTAAATGGAAAAGTATCGTCCTCCTTCACCTCCCCCTAACGAAATCTTGCAAAATTCCTTATGGCTTGAAGCTGTCTACCACCCCTTCCCTCACTTTTTAGGTGAAATCGACACCTCCATTTTTAAATCCGGAAATATCCTCATCCAAGCCTCTGAAAAGCATCTTTCCATATTTGGGCTTCATTTCAGCACCTTACACAATCTACTATCTTCCCCTGCTCATACCCCCACCGCCTCTCAATCTCATGATGTCCCCCCGACTTCGCCCCTGCTGACGTCAACCCCACCTCTGTCTCTTCAACGACCTATGAGACCTCGCATACCCAGTCCTTTGATCCCTCCACTCCCCCAGCCTCTTTTCCCTTGCCTGACTTTTCCTCATCCTACCTATCCACTCTCACAACACATCATTAGCCCCACCATCCCTCTTAGCCTCCCAAAACCCTCCCACTCCCCCTTACGCTTTACCACTCCACTCCAATCACTCCCTTCTTAACACTCATGCCACTCTGCCCCCCTCAGACTGATCCCCTTTCTCCGATCCCCTTACACTCCGAGACCCCCCACATTTTCTCCCCTAATGCCTCACGATTGACTCCAAGCCCTTCCAATCTCAAGGACTCCCACCCCCATAGTCTTGACAGCACCTCTCCTCACCTGCCACCGTCCCCTGCGTCTTCCCATTGCACCCACCAGGCCCCTGGTTATAGGGACACTTACACCTCAATGCATCCTCAGCCTCGCATCCGGAACCCCCTTCACCTCCCGCCTCCAGGTTTTCCCCCTCTTACCCTTCCTATCCCTCCCCCCCTCGCTAACAGTGAACCGCCCCTCTTCCTAGCGGCCTCACCTCCTCCTTACCGTCCACTTTGCTAACCCAATCGCTTATTTACATTGAACTCCACTTCTCCATCTTGTTGTTGGAACTTTCATCCCTCAGGACAGACTTTAAAGCACTCTCGGCCTCTAAACCTACCAATCATCCTATCACATTGCGCGGCAGTCATACTAACCCCTCCTTCGCTCTACACGGATGTACTTCACCTTATGGCACCTCAATTGAGGGACTTCCGGGGAACTGCCACCTTTCCTCATCCCAAGCCCCTACCCCTCTCTCCCCTCCGGCCCCGGGGACCTTCATACTACCTACCCTCCTAGCACTATGACATTCGACCCTCATATGCCTCACGCCACTATTCCGGTGCTCCTGGAGAGAAACTGCATCCCTGCCGCCACTGGCTCGCCCAGGCTCCCACCGCAACTCACTGCGACCCCTCATCCTCTTTCACTGCATTCCACTATTCCTGTGAACCTAGGGATTAGCCGTACTCCTACCTCCCCTGGATCCACCAGACCTCCCCCGCAACGCCCCACCATCCAGACTGAATCTCCCCTGAAACCAACCATAGACCCCTCAATTGCATGCTGGTCAACTGTTGATCGGTTTATCGACATATATCCGAAATCGGGGAAACTATCCTTAGCGAAGCCATTGACATAGATTTTCTTACGGAAACCTGTCTCAAGGCCCACTCTGCATCTATTCTTGACTTGCTTTCTCCCACCGGTTTACTCTATCCTCCAAAAAGACAGACAGGACAAAATTGGGGGAGGCCTTGCCATTATTTTTAAAGATGAACTCCGACTCTCCCTTATTAAGAATCCTGATCAAGTCTCTTTTGAATACATGGGAGCTGAACTTAATGTGCAAGGGGCTCCCTCCATTCGGCTACATAATATTTACCATACCCCTGGTGACACTTTTCCTTTTGTTGAGGAATTATCAGCCCTAGTCTCACAAGCCTCCATTTCGAATTCCAAAAATATTTTCCTCGGTGACTTCAATATTCACTGGAACAACAAGACTGATCCCTCGGTTAACACCCTCAATGACCTCCTCGAGGTCACAGACTTGATTCAACTTTGCCACTCACCAACGCATTCTACAGGGGCTACCCTTGATGCCATCATCATTACTAGCAAAGATCTGGCCTCCCTTTTGCACATTGTCCCTATTGACTGGTCGGACTATCATCTTATCCTCTTCACGATTAACAGTGCTGCTCCTCCCTCCTCCCCCAAAAAAAGCAAACATAAGAAACTAACCAGAAATCTTCACCTCATTCCTCATGGCGAATTGGAATACAAGATCAAAGCTAAACTTCAACTTCCATCTCCCTCACAAAACGCTAATGAGCTAACTGAACACTACAACAAATACATCATTGAGGTTCTTGACCTAATTGCTCCAGCCAAATTAAATCACAAAAAAACATCCCCGCCAAATCTTGGTTCAATGCTGATCTCAATACTGAGAGACGCGCCCTCAGGATGACTGAACGCATGTGGAGACTACATCCATCCCCCTCAACCCTTGCCCTCCTCAGAGCTGCTAGGGTCAATTATAAAAGCACATCCTCAATGAAAAGGCCTCCTACTTCCGCACACAACTCGACCAAGCTAAGAAGAGACCTAGAGAACTAGTTAGCATCATCAAAAATCAAACAGCCTCTGCCCCGCCCAAACAGACGGCCTTGACCAAATGTTGTGAAGAAATTGCGAACTTCTTCTCTGACAAAATCACTATGATTGATCTTTCCTTTGCTGCCACACCCTCCCTACCGAGCTCATCTACCCTTGCTATCCTTCCTTCCAAGTCCCCTGTTACATCGTCTCCCCCTCCTAACTCTCTCCCTCACAACTCCACCCCCCCTTGAACATTCCCTATCCAGTCAACAGTTAAAAAATAATGCATCTTGCTGTTATTTTAACCCAGTTTCTGAGCGTGATGTTCTGAACATCATCTCTAAACTGAAGCCCTCCTCTCATACCTGCGACCCTCTCCCTGCCAACCTTTTTTATAAAATGTTTTTATAAACACCTTTATTTGCGTACTTAGGTTTATACACGGCTTGCGGCCTACAACCCCCCAAGGGCCGGCAGCGTAACAATCTATATAGTGAAGCAACTAATCAGTTGATGATACACAGCCATATTGCCGACAGCCCTGGGGTCCGGCGGCGCACGTTTTTCTGAGAGAAAATAATACATTCGGTTAACAGTTTTAACAATGCAGGAGCAAATCGCAGAAGATCCTGGCAACAATATGGTAGTTCTGTGTAGGTCTTATTCTGTTAAGCAAGCAGTGAAGGTGTATTTTTAGTTTGAATCATCCCATGCTAGTGTAAAGACCACTAAGTTCAACTCACCCCCCCTCCCCCCCCAATATTCTGAAACCACTGAAATCCCCCCCCAACTAGACAACTGGTTCGCTGGCCTACATGGTGCAAACTGTCTCGCTGCATAATGCGTCTGTTCTTATGACACCCCGCCCTATGTGTGCTCGCCCTGGTATGTCCTGAGTGTACTCTCACTTTTCCTAGTACCTTATTCAGGAAATGTTACAGCCCTCGCCGTGTGGTGGCAGTTCCGTAGTTCAGTGTTCCACGCGTTCCACAGAGACGCTGACTAGCCTCCCCACTCAATCATCTCAGTGTCTCCCATTATGTGAGCAAAAGTGATCATTAACCAGTGTGAATATAACTGTGCCTCCATCTGCCCGTCTGGCTGCGTGTCCGCAGTGTCCTCTAGTGTTTCTAAAGGTATTATATAGACCCCAGAAGTTCTTTGGGCGGTTACGTAGAGTAGTGTACCGTCAGCATAGGTCGAGATTACAATCTTATATGTTGGGAGGCTAACTCCACGGTGCCAATGATACTCCCGCAGTGCGCAAGCCAGTGGTTCAGCAACCAGTGCGTAAAACAATGGAGATAGTGGGCAGCCCTGCCTCATGCCCCTGCTAATTTCGAATGGATCCGAAGCACGGTCCCCTATGCGTAGTCTGGCCAATGGCTTCCAATACAATGCACCAACGATTTGCAAGAACGGTTCCCCTAAGCCGAGCCTTCGTAAAACCCTCAGCATGAACGGCCACTCTACGGAGTCGAAGGCCTTCTCCATGTCTAAGAAGATGGCAACAGCATTCGTATCCTGCCTTACGTGCTGTACGGTTCCCAACACTGTGCGAATGTTGTAGGTCAGGTTCCTTCCAGACACAAAGCCAGACTGCTCTGGAGCCACCACTTCAGGCGCTATTAGAGCAAGTCGTGTGGCTAGAACCTTGGCGTATAGTTTTGCATCTACATTCAGTAGAGACAATGGTCTGTACGAGCTGCAAACATTAGGGGGTCTACCAGGTTTTAAAATTGTGACTATTAAGGCCTCTCTCATTGACTGTGGCATACAGCCCTCCTCGCACACCTCGTCAAATAGAGAGGATAGGTGAGGAATAAGTTTATCTTTGAATGCCTTATAAAACCCCACCGTTAGTCCAACCGCCCCAGGGGCGCTGTGCACACGCATACTAGCCAATCCTTCGGATATCTCGTCTGCCTATATTGGAGACATTAGAAACTCTCGGTCAGATTGTGCTAAGAATGGCAATTGTATGTGTTCTAGGTAGTCATCCATGTCTGTCTCGAGGTTTTCGGTCTTTGTAGTGTATAGGTTGGAGTAATAGTCTCAAAACTCCTTCAGGATCTCATCGTCTGTCGTGACCACGTCCCCTGCAGCCGTTTCAATTTCAGTCAATTTCGGGGCACTCCTGCTGTTGCGCAGTATTTTAGCTAACAGTGAGCTTGGACGCTCGCTTTCACCGTAAGTTCTCGCTGTCGCGTATTTCCCCATATGACATATTTCCCGGTCCGCCTCCTCATTAAAGTCCGAGATAAGGGACCTGATTCTATCGGTTATAGCAGGATCCGGGTCCGTCAGCTGTTGTTTCTCTAAGTCGGCCAGTTGTGACTCAAGGTAGCTCAGTCGCTGTCGTATAGCTTTTAGAACACTAGAGTGTTTGGCCATAGCTATCCCTCGGATAAATACCTTGAACGCTTCCCACACTGTGTGGAAGCTATCGACAGAGCCAATGTTCTTTTCAAAAAAGAGATCTATTTCTGCTGCTAGTTCCCCTCTGAAGGCGTCATCAAGCAACGAGTACGGGGGAAAACGCCATGTAAAGGGAGGGATCTTACATATCGGTGTCTCCAGGACCAGCAGTACTGGCGAATGATCAGAAAGGGTGCGTGCTAGTACCGTACAGGACAATATGTGGCTTGTGACAGAATATGAGGCCAGCCAGTAGTCAATCATGGTATGGATGTCATGGTATGCTGAATAATGCGTGTATCCTCCTCTATTGGCGTTTCTCCCCCTCCATACATCAACTAAGTCTAATGTCAGTAACTCGGCCTGGAGTGCAGTAGCAGCCGCGGAAGGTCTACGCTGAGGCCCAGAAGACCTATCTAACTCCGGGTCCATCACCAAGTTGAAGTCCCCCCCCCCCCAAAGCATCTGCGCAGTGGAATTGGCCCTGCAGCATCGCGCTAGCTTTTCGTAAAACTCCGGGGAGTCATAATTCGGCCCATACATGTTGACTACAATCAAATCATGTATATAAGCAGACAATGGTTCGACAGCTGTCCAACAGGATCACATCAAAATAGGAAAAGCGTTTAGTGAATTCACGCTAAGGAGCAGAGTACATAGGGAATTTATACAGTATTCATTTATTTGTAATTAAAGTACTTCGTAAAAAAGGTTCCAGGTGCTCACATAAGTGACAATGTGCAGGACGTGACATAAGTGAACAAAGTGAAGCCAGACATCACAAAACAACAAGGTAAATCCACATAAATATATACAATAAAACAGGGGAATTTTCTTTTTTTCAGGAAGTAAGATATCCCGGCGTCGCGTACTACGGACAGGAGACGCCTTCACATTGAGACACATTGAGACCCCCAAGTGCTGCCCCCGTTAAGGGATTCCCAGTTACCGGAGGACAGTGGCTCCGTGACTCTAACTTAAAGAAAGCAAGCTACAACTAAGAAAACGATCTGCTCCCTTTTGAACACATTGCGAACACATTGAAAAACAGGGCAGCATCCAATTCATTTGTGCCAAAATTCCTACAGCTACTGTAAATTATTCATGAAGAACAGTATTTAATAGGACTAAACTCTTATTTCAGGAAGCTCCTTTTCTGTCCTGATGATGATCTAGATTCATATAGATCGAAACGTCGCCAACCACACAAGAAAATTCCCCTGTTTTATTGTATACATTTATGTGTATTTACCTTGTTGTTTTGTGATGTCTGGCTTCACATTGTTCACTTATGTCACGTCCTGCACATTGTCACTTATGTGAGCACCTGGAACCTTTTTTACGAAGTACTTTAATTACAAATAAATGAATACTGTATAAATTCCCTATGTATTCTGCTCCTTAGCGTGAATTCACTAAACGCTTTTCCCATTTTGATGTGATCCTGTTGGACAGCTGTCGAACCATTGTCTGCTTATATACATTTGTTCACCCCAGGTTCAATTAATGGGGTACCCTTGTTCTCAGAACTCTACAATCAAATCATGTCCCTTCCCTGTGCATCTGGATATGAGATATCTACCCTCTGAATCCGCCTGCACTAGTCTCAAATCTAGGTTGGATCTCGGATTAACCCACGTCAGGACTCGTCTAGAATGTGTAGTGAACCCTGCTACTGTGGTGTTCCCCGCTAAACCCCTGTGTTGTATTATTGTACTCGTTAGTGGTAGATGAGTTTCTTGAATAAGAGCCAGGTCAATGTGGTGCCTCTGTAAGTAATGCAACACTTTCCTAAGTTTCCTGTGATCGTTCAATCCTCTGACAATCCAGGTTAAAGCTCTAAGAGTGTCTACAGGATTCCCAGTATTCGCTCCGGGAGCACTAGACATCTGTGCCATTGGGACGTACTACAGCAGCAAGTAACATCAGTGGAACATGTATTCATTTTGCCATCATGCTGAACAAGCAACCATTCTACAAACTTTACCCCTCCCCCCCCAGACCCCCTCCATCCCACCCACAGCAGACCCTCCCCAACCTAGTCCGACAGGAGCCCACCACCCACCCGCCTCCCCAAGTTCAATACCCCAACATTACATACCAACATCACAACTGTGCTTAATGCGCAGGGGGCCAAGGTAGCCTAGGGTCATAGACTCTACCAAGATCTCAGAACTCTCGTGCAGTCCTTCACCCGCCTCCGCCATGCACAGGATGTGTAATTAGAGCTTCGTCTCCAAGTCCGTTAGCTTGTCATATGTTCTCCCCGGTACTCCACCCTCTGCGTAAACCACTGCTTGATCAATGTCCCCAGTCCAGAATGGAGCAGCGGTAGTAACCAGGGCTATAACCAGAACTAGGTGATAAAGAAAAATCAGGGACAAGTAGGATAAGGACATGCATCGCCCGAACTTCGCCACCCTCCTCCTGCTTCCCAAATCACGTATCTTTATAGTCTGCATACTCCGCAGTCTGAATCCTCCTCACTCACTTCCCCTCCGCATGGGGGTTCTCAAAGGCTTCACATGCCAAATGCTGTACTAGTGTGTAGCAGGTATCCGCGCCGTGGCTGAACTCAGTCCTGGTCGTCCATGCGGCTGTCGCTCCCTTCCGCCTCCGGAGTCTCTTCATTGTTCAAGTCCTGATCCCTTGACCAGCGCTTCATAGCTTGTTGCAGTGCCTTGGGGTCTGTAAACATGTGCGAGTGACCACGTCGATTAACGCGTATTTCAACTGGGTATAATAGAGCATAGTCTAGGCCCGTCTCCCTGAGGCGTTTTTTGTGGGAATGAATTGCTTGCGCTCTTCCTGCACCTTCGCTGTAAAATCTGGGTACAGAGATATGGCGGACCCTTCGTATTGTAACTGTTGTTTGGTCCTCGCCAGCTTGAGCGCAGTGTCTCTGTCGCGGTAGTTAAATAGCTTCGCTATTATGGGGCGAGGAGGTGCCCCGGGTTTTGGGCGCCGAGCCAGTGTCCTGTGTGCTCTCTCCACAGTGAACATGTTGGAGAACACTCCATCTCCCAGGAGAGTTATCAGTAACTTTTCCACGAAGTGTTCCATTGGGCCCGTGTTTGTGCTCTCCGGAAGGCCCGTGATGTGGAGGTTACACCGTCTCGACCGCGCCTCCAAATCCTCAGTTTTATCCTGTAGGACCTGCATCATCCTTTCCATCTTTTTATTCGTTGTGTCTAGGTCTGTCTGCGCCTCTTCCACTTCGGTCATCCTTCTTTCGGCCATATCGTGACGCTCAGCATGTTTATCTAGCCGTTCTGCCATACGGCCCATTCTATATGACATAGCATCCAATTTTGTGTCCAGAGCAGAGATGCTAGTTTGCAGACTTTGCTCCATAGAGAGTAGCATGGCCTTAATGTCCGAGTTTGTGCACTGAGTCTCCTCAGATCGCGTCACAGTACCGTCTTCTGACTGTGGGCTCTGCTGCAGTATTCGTTTTTGTGCAAAGGGCAGCCTGCTTTGAGTTTTGTCTCCTTTGCCCATCTTGTGGCTGGCAGCCCACACCTCCTCCGGGAGGACACGTGTGCCGTTCGGTGCGCTGCAGGACGCTTCCAGTATGCAGTAGTTTAGACTTTCACCTCAGGGTTTCTCGTTGCGCCTTCCGTTTGGTATAAGAGCGTCAATTAGTGTGCCGATGGGTGGCACCGCCTATCTCTTCCACCTCGAGCAGCGATTGCCGTTTTCCAGGGCCTAGGCGCTCCGCCAGTTCAATGCAGTCAGGGCGCAGGCCTACGTGCGATCAGCTTCTAAGGGGCCCCCGTCTATGGCAGCCACTATTGGGAGTATCTCCTGTAGGGGGGATGCGATGAGTAACTTCTCCCCATATGTCCAAGATTTATATGGTCTGGAGGAACCACTTCAAGCATGGGGCCGCCCTGCTCTCAGCTGAAGTTTGGCAATATGGCACCAAGAGCGCCAGACGAGGTGCAGTTTACTTGTGAATGTAGAGCGCTGCAGTCTCACCTCGCTCTCACCCAGGGGTGGGGGGCCACAGCTGCCGCGTCAATAATCCAGCAACGCTATGTAGCCTCTGGGCCGCCAGCTATCAGGCTCTCGCAAGCCCGCCTCCACAGTATGTCGAGCGTTCGCCATCGCCGACAACCCCAGCTGTAAGGCCAAGGCCCACAATGACTCCAGGGGCTCAGACTACACCCCGACAGCCGGGGGCGGGTGCAGGTGCAACTCCGGGGACACTGCTCCGAGTGATGGTGTTGTGTGGCGTCCCTCGTATGTGCAGCTCTTCCCTCGCGCGGGTTCAACCGCGCGCCGGAGCTCCGGACCTCACCTCTTTCAACAGCCGCAGGTCGCGCAACATCGCCCGGGCACAGGGCGCACGCATGACCGCGGACTTACGGCCTACCAGCCCTGGAATATCGTCAGGTCGCCGCTCGGCCCAGGATGCGCTATTTCGCCTCCTCAGGGGCCACGTCTGTACGCCTCGCCTTAGACAGTCTGGGGAAGCAGAAATTGGGCGACGATCGTCACTCTAACGGTTTCAAATCAGGATAATTGCAATGTGCACGGCAGAGCTTCGGTTTCAGGCAGCCATTGCGCTTGCTGGCTAGCTCCACCCCCTCTCCCTGCCAACCTTATCCAAGATTTAAAACATATAATTGGCCCTTATTGGGCTATTATCATCAACTCCCCCTTGACCTCAGGGTGTGTTCCTGCAAACCTCCAACTAGGCCGAATCTCTCCCATCCTCAAAAATCCCACTGCTCATCCCAACGACCTTAACAATCTGCGCCCTATCTCTAACTTGCCTCTTCTTTCCAAGACCCTTGAAAAATGCATCTTGCTACAACTGGATAAACACATTGACTCGCGAGCACAGCGGATGCGCACAGTGGGCGCGACGTACCGAAGGCGCGCCAAAGGCAAGCCCGTCTGCTCCAGTATGTCACCTCTAGCCGGAAATGCTGTGTGAGTGGCCCCATTAGCTGTTCATGTGATATGTTTGCACTCCCTACTCCTCTGTCTCTAACACCCCCTTCCGCCACATCTCCCCAACGATGGCTAAATATTTTGCGAGAAAATTACAAAAAACAATTTGATGGACAGAATGTAGATCAATGTCTTACATTCACCCCAGTACAATGATCTGGGCCTAAATCCATCGTTTTTTTGCACTCCACACCACCCTGGGTTAGACAATGGTGATATGCAAATCAGCTCTGACCCTGTGCTCCATGGGAACAGTCCAGTCCGAACTACAAAAGCCATGTCCTTCCCAGAACGGAATCAAGCATCCGAGGACCGGACCGGTTTCGAGGTAACACCTCTCATCAGCCCGGCTAGCTTGACTCCAGTGGTGTGGAGTGCCTGGGACCCACGTCTAGGCATCCCCAGCGCACTTAGGGCGGAATATGCAAAAACAACAGGTGATGGACCGAATGTGGATCAATGTCACACACTCACCCCAGTCCAAAGATCTGGGCCCAAATCCATCGTTTTTTTGTACTCTACACCACCCTGGGTTAGACAATGGCGATATGCAAATCAGCTCTGACCCTGTGCCCCATGGGAACAGTCCAGTCCGAACTACAAAAGCCATGTCCTTCCCAGAACGGAATCAAGCATCCGAGGACCGGACCGGTTTCGAGGTAACACCTCTCATCAGCCCGGTTAGCTTGACTCCAGTGGTGTGGAGTGCCCAGGACCCACGTCTGAGCATCCCCGGCGCACTTATGGCGGTATTGCAAACAAAACAGGTGATGGACAGAATGTGGATCAATGTCACACATTCACCCCAGTCCAAAGATCTGGGCCCAAATCCATCGTTTTTTTGCACTCCACACCACCCTGGGTTAGACAATGGCGATATGCAAATCAGCTCTGACCCTGTGCCCCATGGGAACAGTCCAGTCCGAACTGCAAAAGCCATGTCCTTCCCAGAACGGAATCAAGCATCCGAGGACCGGACCGGTTTCGAGGTAACACCTCTCATCAGCCCGGTTAGCTTGACTCCAGTGGTGTGGAGTGCCCGGGACCCACGTCTGAGATAAGTCATTTAGCCTTCTGGACACTTTTCAGTCAGGCTTCCGAAAAGGCGGCAGTACTGAAACTGCGATGCTCAACATTGTGGATGATATTCACCACTCCTCGACAAGGGGGAGGCTTCCCTTCTCATCCTTCTTGACCTCTCGGCTGCTTTCGATACTGTAAATCACTCTACCTGACTCAACACCCTCAAGGATCGGTTCGGCTTCAACTGCCCTGTTCTCAACTGGTTCACCTCTTTCTTTCCGTTCAGAACTCGACAGATTAAAATCAATAATTGTCTTTCTAAACCTAAACCAATCTCCTTGGGTGCTCCCCAGGGCTCTATCCTCTCTCCCTCTTTATTTAACCTCTTTATGGAAGCCCTCACTCTCATTCTCAAGCAAGCTGGAATCAACTATCACCTATATGCCGATGATACCAAGCTATACTATAAAATCAATTCCCATTCAGACATTCTTCACCTCAATGATGCCCTGACTAAGATCCAACAATGGTTCAATCACAATCACCTTAAACTCAACCCCAAAAAAACAGAAGTCATCCTCTTTGCCCCTAAAAAGAATTGACTTCCTATACATCACTGGATCTCTGATCTTAAAGCCCTTAACTGCTCTGTGTCCGCCTCTAGCTCAGTTAAATCTCTCGGAATAAGTATTGACCAAAACATCAGCCTCTCGCCCCACATAAAAAACGCAGCGAAAGGTGCTCTATTTTCTCTTCATCACCTCAAGAAAATCAAACCCTTCATTCCCTTTGACGACTTCAAATCTGTTGTCCAATTATTAGTACTCTCCAAACTGGACTATGGAAACGCCATTCTTGCCGGATCTCCAAAAGGGTCTCAAATGGCTTCCAATTGAGAGTAGATCCCTTTAAAAGAATGCATGCAATACACACAAAGCCTTGCATCTACAAACCCCACTGTATCTATCACAAAAACTGCACAAGGCGGGCTGTGCCAGAGAATTGAGAAGCACTAATTCCCTCATGCTGGTACCTCCCTTTGTTAAAAAGAAGTCTACCCAATCTCGTGCTTTCTCCGGAAACGTGCCTACTATCTGGAACACTCTCCAGATTCTGACTGGCTCACCTCTGAGGCGGAAAGCCGGAGGCTAGCGTGTGTTTTTTAACAGTATGTATTTGGAAATCTTCTGTTGTTTTCATTTAATTAGCAAAAGTTTTTTTTTTTAAATACCTTTATTCACAGTACTTGAAGCAAGCAATACATGGTATATAACAATATACGGTGGATCAAGCAACACATCCTGTTCGTCACGCTCAATGATGTTGGACACAGCCATTCAGCCGGCATCCCGGGGGCCCGGCGGCATACAGTGCAGCAAGCTGCCAGGATCATCAATGCTTAGTCTTGTCTCAGTAGCAAAGTGCATATAACCATGAGTGTTGCAAGGAACAAATTGGCGCACATGCCCAAGAGCCTCAATGACGTGTGATAGGTCTAGGAACTATTGAACAACCCCAACCTACCCTAACCCTCCCTGTGTGCCAGCAAATATGCACCTAGTGATGTACACCAACCAGTGTGATCGACATGTTCATACTACACTGCTTACAGCTATCTCTCTGGGAGTCTCAGTACGTGTTCCGAGTGACCTAAAGAGGAACACACTAGTGCTATTGATAAGCCCCCACCTCCTCCTCGCCCGTAGCCCCCCCCCAATGAAATCTACATCAATTGCTCTACCTGGCCCCCCCCCGGATTCTAGGATGTCTGACATGTCGTCATCATCCGAGTTTGCTTCCTCAGTCTGTTGTGCGTGTGCCTGGAAGAGGCCCCAGACATTTTTGGGTCTGCTCCTAGGGGGGAGTAACTCACTGTAGAGTTCCGACTGGGTACAGCAATAGAGTAAGTCGCCCACCCATCTCTTTTTGGTGGGGAGTGGCCCCCTCATCCAGCACTGGGCAACCACACTTCTGGCCACTAGAAGTGCCATATCTACAGGTCGGCACTGAACAGTCGGAAGCGGCTTAGAGTATCCCAGCAGCGCTAGCGCTTGTCCGTTAGTCAATTCCGAGCCTAGTATCGGGTTGAGCTCTGAGAAGACTTCTGCCCAGAATCTCTGAATTCCAGGGCAGTACCATGCCACGTGGATGAAGTCTGCGATCTGCGCATGGCAACGCTCACACTCTGCGGACTGTCTGAGGCCATAACGATGCAGCCTCACCGGTGTGTAGTACACCCGCTGAATAAACTTAAAGTGCACCAGTCTATTCCTACCATTAAGGGAGAGCTTTCTCGTGTTAGCGCAGCAGTATCTCCACATGTCGTCATCAATCTGCATCTGCAGGTCTCTTTGCCACTCCTCTCTGGCTTTGGAGTGCTGGATCTGCTGATGTGCGACGCCCAGTTTGTTCATATTGGAGATCAGTTTACGTGACGACGCAGTTTTAATGATATAAGTGAGCTCCGGAACCTCAGGGGGTTCCTCCATGTCCGGGCCCAGCACATCCTTGAGTGCACTCCGGACTCTATGAAACTGGAACTGCTGCAAGAGCGAAGGTCCTGCTCGAGCAGGGGAGAGTTGTTCCCAGGTCTTCGCGACCCTGCAGTAAACAGATCTTCCATTTTCGAGAGACCCAGTGCCTCCGTAACTCCCTTTTCCCCAAGTGGGCCCAGCCACAGTGCCCAGTCGATCTGCATTTGCGGTGAGTACAAGAAACTACTGTCTCGTGCGCGGGTCAAAGCATGCCATGCATGATTGGTAGATTTAAGAGAATCTAGTTGGCCAATGGTGCGGCCTTCCGGGAGACAGGCCGTGGCCGGTAGGGGAAGGGGTTCCGCAAACAAGCGTTCCAATGTCACATGAGGTATACGCGGGTCCCCGTGTATCCACGAGTGCAGATGGGCAGCCTGTGCAATACGATAGTATTGTTCCATGTCAGGAGCCCCCAGCCCCCCTCTCTCACAGGGAAGCATCAGCGTCGTCCACTTAACTCTAGGTTGTTTACCACGACATGCCAGCTTGGTGAGCACCTGCGTGAGCTGTTTGAAGAAGACCTTTGACAAAATCACCGGTATGTTGTTGAAGAGGAAGAGAAACCTAGGCAGCACTCATTTTCATGAGAGCAATCCTGCCCATCAGGGAGATCGGCAGTTTACACCATGCGTCCACATCCTCCTCTAGTTTAGCGAACGCTACGCCGTAATTTTCTCTGATTAAAACATCAGGGTCTGTGTGTAGTTGTATGCCGAGATATCTGAGTCTGTAGTCTATTTCAGGGGGTACTCCATGTCAAAGGGCTGGGTCACAGGCGTCAGGGGGAAGGCAATAGACTTATCCCAGTTCACTTTCAGCCCAGAGAGTGCGCCAAAGCGCACGACCTCACGCAGGACGGATGAGAGGTTCGTCTCCGGGTTACGAACATATAGGAGAGTATCATCAGCATACGTTGAGATACCTATTTTGTACGTCGGAAAGCTAATGCCTTCCAAGCTGTGGTATTCCTTGATTGCACAAGCCAGGGGCTCCGCCACCAGCGCGTATAGAAGGGGCGAAAGGGGGCATCCCTGCCTAGTACCTCTGCTAATAGTGAACAAGTCCGTCACTCTGTCCCCTATCTTCAGTCTCGCTGTGGGCTGGAAATACAAAGCCCCCAACATCTGCAAGAAAGGCTCTCCCAGGCCCAACTTCCTGAGGACTCTGATCATGAAAGGCCATTCCACAGAGTCAAAGGCTTTTTCCATATCCAGAAAAAATGTCAGAGCAGTATTTTCCTGGCGCACGTGCTGCATTGTCCCAAGTACTGTGCGTATGTTGTATGTCAGGGTCCTATTAGGAACGAATCCCGCCTGCTCTGGGGCTACTAGATCCGGTACTAGGAGCGTCAACCGCGTGGCCAGCACTTTGGTAAAGATTTTTGCGTCGACATTTAGTAGCAAGAGCGGCCTGTAAGAACTGCAGCATTCCGGAGGTTTCCCAGGCTTTAAGATGGTGACAAGTAGAGCCTCCCTCATCGATGGGGGCATACTCCCCTCTTCACAGATGTTATCAAAAAGGGTAATCAAATGTGGGACCAGCTTGTCCTTAAATGACTTATAAAAGCCTACCGTCAGACCGTCCGCTCCCGGGGCCCTACCCGATCTCATGCTTGCCAGCGCTTCCAGTATCTCGTCCTCCTGTATGGGAGATCTCAGGAACTCCCTGTCTGAGTCTGGTAAGAACGGCATGACTATATGCTTGAGGTAGTCATCTATCTCCTCCTCGACATGTAGTGATCTGGACTTGTACAGCTCCGCATAGTACAGCCGAAACGTTTGGAGGATCTCCTCCTCATCAGAGATAACCTCACCCTCTGGCTTAAGCAGTTCGTCCACAACTAGAGGTTTCCTGGTTCTGAGTACCATTCTGGCTAGCAACGCATCCGGTCTTTCACCCTCTCCGTAAGTACGTGCCGTAGCGTATTTGCCCATATGCTGCACTTCCCTGTCAGCTAGTTCGTGATATTCCGTCAGTAGGAGTTTAATTTGGGAGACAACGCTAGTGTCGGGCCCATCCGGAAGATGACCCTCCAACTCAGACAGTCGGTATTCAAGCAGTTTCAAGTCACTTCTGATGGATTTAAGCACGCTCGAGTGTTTAGACATCTCCATACCTCTGATATAGGCCTTAAAAGCGTCCCACACAGTCTGAAAACTGTCGACAGAACCCACATTCGTTTAAAAAAATGAGTCTATATCAGCAGCCAGCTCACCACGGAAAGCCTCATCGAGTAGGGAGTAGGGGGGAAATCTCCAGGTGAAGGGGGGAATTACTTTCTTCGGAATCACCAGATGGAGCAGTACGGGGGAGTGGTCCGACAGTGTACGGGGGAGCACCTCACATCTCCTAATACTAACTAGTAAGGCTTGAGAGACAAGCCAGTAGTCAATTCTGGTGTGGGTATTATGGAATGCAGAGTAGTGTGTAAAACCACCTTTAGTGGGGTGCTTGTGTCTCGAAACGTCCACCAGATCCAATTTAATCAGTTCAGCCTTCATGTGTAGAGCTGAGGCCACTGGCCTCCGAACAGGGCCCCTCGATCTATCCAGATCAGGGTCAAATATAAAGTTGAAATCGCCCCCCCATAGCATTCTCGTGGGAACGTATAACCTGCACTGTGTGGACAGCTTTGTGTAGAAGTCAGGGCTATCATAGTTTGGTCCATACACATTAGCCACTAGCAAATCGAGACCCCTGCCCACGCATCTGGTGATAACAAAACGACCTTCCGGGTCCGACACCAGCGGCACCAGTTTCAGTTGTGAGGTGGGGTTGGCCCAAGTAATGACGCCCCTGGAGTGTGTCGTGAACCCCGCTGCCACTATGTGTCCCCCAAGACCCCTGGCCTGCAGCATCTTACTATTAAGCGGCAGGTGAGTCTCCTGAAGGAGAGCCAGGTCTACTCGGTGTCTATGCAAGTAACTGAGTACCTTACGCAGCTTTCGATGATCATTAAGCCCCCTCACATTCCGTGTCAACATTTTCAATTCCTGCAGAGTGTGCGGGGCATTCCCGCCATCCGTACCCGTCATCCCATCAGTAACAACCATGGAGCGCAGTAAGCAGTTGTACCTTTCCGTGTACTCACTTTAAACTGAGAATCAGAAAACACTTTGCTTGGCATTAGATTCAGAATCCAGCTGTAACAACAGCAAAAACAACCCCCAACACAGTGCCCCCTTCGCTCAAAAACAATGCTTCCATAGGTAAAGTAACCAGTACAGTTCCCAGTAGTGTCCCCCCCACCCCTCCCACAGCAGACCTCCCCCAACCTGGCCTGACAGGACCTACTCCCACCCAGTGGCATTAGAACTCCCTACCACTCCCCAACACCCCCGCTAACCCGCGGAAGCAAACCCCAGATCAACTCTCTCCAGAGCCTGTGAGCCAGAAGCGCAGGGGCAGACGTTGCTGGCTTAACAGTTATCTAACAAACCAAATCCGCTCCGCTACTGCACCCCGGCACTTAGCCCCTAACTAGCGTTCCGTGCCTAAAACAAAAACCCATGCATAGGTAACATAGTGTGGCTCCCATCCACCCTCAATGGCGCCGCCCCACTTCAAGGCTCAGCAACAGCACAGTCACACAGCGCAGCTAATACATACTGTCCCAGTTTGCCGCCTTTTTAGTGAAGGAACACACCCGGCTCCCCGCCCCCCCAAAGTCAAACCAGTAAGATCTCACCCAGCTTGATATCCAGAAAGCAGTGTTCAGGCTCAAACCATGCAGAGGATTCGGGACTCCATCTTCGCACCGTGTAGGCCACGGCTGCTAGTAATGACCCACAGGAGGCAACGCGCAGACCGTTGCATAACAGAAAGCGGGCCAGACAGGCGCAAAATACTCAGTCTTGCTCTTCCAACAGTGAGGACGAATCATGTTCCCCCTGGTCTCTCCTCGGGCTGGTTCTGCGCTCCTTGGACCACTCCTTCAGGGATTTCTGCAGTTCCCTGGGGTCAGTGAAGAAGTGCGAATGCCCCTGCCTGTTGATACGAAGCTTGGCTGGGTACAGCATCGCATAGTCCAGCTCCAGTTCACGCAACTGCTTCTTATAAGGTGCAAATTGTTTCCTCTCCTCCTGGACCTTTGCCGTAAAGTCCGGATAGAGTGAGATGTCCATCCCCTCGTATTGAGCTTACCCTTGTCTCTAGCTAGGCGGAGCGCAGTGTCTCTGTCCCTGTAGTTCAGGAGCTTCGCTATAATGGGCCTCGGGTTCGCCCCGGTTTAGGTCTGGGTCCCAGCGTGCGGTGTGCTCTCTCCACGATGAACATCGGGGAGAAGGCCTCGTCCCCGAGCAGGGCCTTCAGTAGTTTCTCCACAAAAAGCTCCATCTTGCCAGTTTGTGTAGTCTCCGCAACACCGGTAATGCGAATGTTGGATCTTCGCGTCCTCGCCTCCAAGTCTTCCGACTCGTCTTGGATCACCTGCAAGAGCCTGCCAAATTGCTTGCGGTCCTTATCCCACTCCGTTTGGGCTTCCTCCGCCTCGGTCAGTCGTCGCTCCGTCATGTCGAGGCGCTCAGCGTGTTTGTCCACACTTTCCGACATGCGGTCCATGCGATAGGACAGGGCATCGATTTTGGACCCGACTGTTGCGATGCTGTCTTGTATCCCCTTCTCCATTGCGACCAGGAGTTCGCGAATATCCGAGCTGATGGAGCCCTCAGGCGCTGCTCCCTTCAGGGAAGTCGCCGGGGCTGGCATCTCGGACCCCTTGGTCCGGCGCTGCTCAAAGGTAATTTTGGGTTGTGACCTGTCGTTTTTGCCCATGGCTAGTCTGGTGGACATGTAAGCAGCCCTCACCGCAGGTGGCCGCAAGTCGCCGTGACTGGCTAGGGTACCTCTCGGCCTCTACGTGTACCTCAAGTTCCAGGCGTTAGCACACAGTTGACACTCTATATCAGGAGAGCAGAGGAGGCTACTCGCACCATACAGCCCAGGCGGATAACAGTACTTCGCAGGACCCTAGCGCATGGACAAACCGCCAGCCTTAGGCGATGCGTCTCCCAAGTGCGCAGCCTAGCGTGCAGGGGGCCCTTCTGGCGTGCCAGGCAAGGAATCCACGATGTCACACAACCTCACTGCGTTCAAACATCGACCAAAGCCCCTCAAATGCAGGAGACAAGCCTTCCTCCAGCCGTCCACGGTCGCCTCGTCCTTCCCACTCGACTTATCTCGGCAGCGCCGTCCCAGACACCTCCATGCAGAGGGCAAATGGCCGCCGCAACAGCAGGCCTGCATGCAAAATGGCGGTGTGCAAATGCGCAGGGGTGTGCCAGCAGGGCTTCTTAAGAAAGCACCACAGGTCCAAGTCCAGTGTCACATACACACTCAATGGGGCTGGCGAAGCGTAGGTCGCAGCAGTAGCCCTGGCCGAGAAGCGCGGGCACTCCCCAGTGTCACGTGTCCGCCCGGACCCTCGGGGACCACTTACAGATTGACAGCTTCACGGGGTCCAGCCTCCGGCCCCCAAGGGCCACCGGGTTCCATACAGCGCGACCACTGCCCGGAGAGTCGCAGCGCCTACCCGGGGGCCCACAAAGCACAGGCAGGTCGGAGGGGCGGAATGTAGGCAGGAGGCAGGGCGAGGTAGCGTCAGGAGAGTCCCCGTGCAATTGGCAGCAGCTCCGTTAGCCTCCCCTATCTGGGGGCAAAGCCGCCGATACAGTCTTCTGCAGAGGCGTCGGTGGGCGCGGGGACAGGCTTTCCACTCTTCGACGCCAGGTCCGGGTCACCGGGCCTCACTGCGTCCCCCGGGCCGCAAGTTGAGCGACGTCGGCGGGACGCACCGCCAGGCAAGCCCGCGGCTTCCTCCGGGGCACCTCACGCGGCAGCCGCGCAGCTCGTGTCCGGTCCGCCCAGGCATTCCAGGAACAGTCGGGGAGCTTCCCACCTCCAAAGCTGCTATTTTGGCACCGTGAGGATATACTGGAAGGATAATGCCGGGGCTTTAGCCGGGAGCTCCGCGCTTACACGTCCGGCATGGACGCCAGCAAGCTCCGCCCCCCAATTAGCAAAAGTTTTTAATATTATCAGCCTCACTGCCGAGTACTTTTCATCTCCCAGCGCAGCAGACTACGTGCTGACGCTGTAGGAGAGAGTGCTGATAGCCACCATACTGGACGGAGGAAAGGGTTACGGTCCAGTTGCTGGCCGCATCCCACCCTTTTCAACACTGGATATAAGGACGACGTCATCTCGTCCGCAGCGGGAGTGCCGGTGGCGCGCCAAAGGCAAGCCCGTCTGCGCCCGTCAGCGCCTTGTGCCAGTTATGCTGCCTGTTTTGGCCTCTTAGAGATTGGTCAACTACTATCCGGCCCTCCCTACTCGAGAGAGATGCTCATACAATTAGGTAAGCTTCATGCAGACAAAGGAACGTTTAGACTGTTGCACATGGCCCACCCACGAGCAGACTTTCTTGCTGACAGTCTCTTGAAATGTGGGCTTTTGAATGTGAGGTCCCTGTCTAAGCACAGTATAAAGATCCAGCTGTTGATTGAGACACACGAATTGGACATCCTCTTCATGACGGAAACGTGGACTCGCTCTGACTGTCTGGTTGACCCCGGCTGTGCTTGCCCTCCTGCGTCAAAATTTTTACATCTCCCTAGGGCTACTGGGAGAGGCGGAGTAGGAGTTATTTTTAACGCAACTTGCAGAATCAATATTATTGACCTAGATCCGGCTGAGGGTACAGAGCTACTGGGTCTATCTATCCGGACTCATTCCGGGACTATTCTTACTGTGGTATTATGTTATAGACCGCCAGGGGCCTTTAGCTGACAGCAGCAACAAGCGCTATTAGCTAACCTGACTAATATCGCAGCCTCACACCATAAGCTGGTTATTTTGGGGGATTTTAACCTCTGGCGCAATGGCTCCCTCGATTTGGGTCTCTTTAACATATTTCAGTCTTGTGAAAGCTCTGGCCTTTCTCAGCAGGTCATGGGTGCTACTCACAAGGCGGGACACCATCTAGACTTGGTGTTCGCGGCTCCTGACCTGTTGGCTATGGGGGAAAACCTGCCCATGGATTGGACAGATCACTCCCCCGTCAAATGTTTTGTAAATATTAACGGGGTTCAGTTCAGGGCTCCTGTGACTACTAAGGAATTTCGGTGCAGAGACTGGGGAGCTCTTGCACGCTTGAAATCCTCAGAGGGGGTGTTTAATGTGAGAAAGCTCTTTGACGTGGATAAGCAAGTAGAGGAAAACTACACCTCACTATGCACGGGGATTACAGCTGTCTTATACGTAATACGTAACAAATACGTAGTTGCAAGGGGAATGGTTCTGCCCCCTGGTTCAATGACACATTGAAAAACTTGAAGCAGGGCTGTAAACAAGCTGAAAGAAGGTGGAGGCAGGAATACGAGGAAGGTAGGTATGGAAAAACAAAGTCTTGGAATATAAGAGTCTGATTAAGTAATCTAAGGCAGACTACTATTCTTCCTTGATTTGTAATTCCACTAATAGTTCCAGGAGCATCTTAAATATAGTGAACAGCTTTACCAACCCTGAGTGCTCCAAGAATGCGATTGTCCCGTCCCAAGAACTTTGTGAGAATCTTGCCAAATTCTTTAAAGAGAAAATTGAGCAAATTGTTGAGGATTTGAAGGTTTCTCCTGAGTCTGATTGCTCTCATGACACTAGACTTGGGTCACCGGTGGACAGGACTGTCGAGCCAGCCGGGGTACCGAAGGAATTATTACTTGAGTTCCCACTCTTCACGGAAGAGGCATTTAGTGGGCTAGCCAGGGGGATTTCCTCTGGGTCTCCTTTGGACCCTGTGCCATATAAAATTTGGAAGGAATATGAATAGGAATTATTTCCCTCACTCCGCCTAATTTGCAATCAATCTCTTGCTACTGGTATCGTTCCAGCCCAATGGAAACGGGCGGTGATATCTCCTTTGCTGAAAAAGCCCTCTTTAGACCCGGATTGTTCCAAAAATTACAGACCCATTTCCTTGCAGCCTTTTCCAGCCAAGATTGTCGAGCGTCTGGTTAGTACCACTCTCTCCAAACACCTGGAACATCATCAATTATTAGATGATGATCAATTTGTTTTCCGGCCAGCTCACGGGACCGAAACTGCCTTGGTCACCGCCCTGGATGAGCTTCAGAGGCGTGCAGACAGGAGGCAGGCAGCGTTTCTGATCCTGCTAGATATGTCTGCGCCTTTGATACGGTCAACCACAAGATCTTGTTTAATCGGTTATCTGAGGCTGGGGTGAGAAGTAGCGCTTTGATGTGGTTTCGATCATTTCTGCAGGATAGGCAGCAGGCGGTGTCTTTGCCCCCCTTTCAATCGGCCTTCACTCAGGTACCTCACGAGGTCCCTCAGGGCTCAGCAATTAGTCCCATACTTTTTAATTTGTATCTTAGACCTTTGATCTCGCTCATTAAAACCTATAACATCAGGATTGTAAACTATGCTGACGACACACAGATGATCCTCTCCTTTGAGGGAGAGGATTCAACATCTGTGGAGGTTTTCCACAACTGTCTGCGTGATACGTCACGATGGCTAAAGGATAACTCCCTTCAGTTTAATGCTGGGAAGAGGAAGGTGCTCTTTAGCGCCGGGAATAAGATCTCCCGTCCGTTTCCAGATAACTTTTGGCCTCCTGAAACAGGGACCAAAGTACAGCCTGTGGACTCAGTCCGTAATTTAGGGATCATGCTAGATCAAAGGCTCAGTATGGAGACTGCCTGTTGCTTTGCCATCTTACGCTCCCTGAGGAAAGTCTTGCCACTTTTACCATCTCAGGCTCGTGCTCAAGTGGTAAGGTGTACAATCCTCAGCAGGCTGGACTATTGCAATGTTGTTTTGCTGGGGTCCCCTGAGTTTTTGTTGGACAGGCTCCAAAGGATCCAATCAGCGGCCGCCAGGTTGGCTCTGGGGCTTCCTAGAAGAGCACATGGGCCGACCACCCTTGCGAAACTGCATTGGTTACCTATGAGGCAGAGGATACAATTTAAGGCCCTCTGCCTAGTCTTTAGGGCTCTCCATGGAACCGGCCCTGCCTCCCTGCAATCGAAATTTGTCTGGTACACTCCAACTAGGCTGCTTCGATCATCTGCGGTCAAGTTGGTGAAGGTACCTAGATTCAGGAAGGTCAGAGCAGGGGGCAGATCCTTTGAGGTGGCTGCTGCCAAACTCTGGAATCTGCTCCCGCTCGAGATTAGGCAAATCACGGAACTTCTTCCGTTTAGGAGAAAGATCAAAACCTGGCTGTTTCCCAAAGCATCTCCTTGAAAGGTCACGCTCCACCTGTTACTCTTCCGCCCTTCTGAACCAGTCAGCGCCAGGATGGCTGCAAGGTGACAGTGCGCTTAATAAGTGTTTTAAATAAATAATAAATACTGATCTTCGTTGTAACCTCTCCTACTTCAGCTTCAAAAAAGGTTTCAAACAAATCTTCTCCTGAAATTCGGGGGTCCTTAATCCCGCCACCGTACATGGTCTCTCAACCTGCCCATTTGAGCGTTACACTCCTCTCCACTTTTTACTTGACCTACTACTCCCGCCTCTCTTCCTCACTTATACTCCCTCCCTCCTACTATTTACCCCCTTACTACCTCCATCTACTCCCTCATGCTTTGTACCTCCTAGATTCTGCCCTTCCCCCATCATCCCTTGCTACTTATGCTTGCACAATTATCCTAATCATATTTATGGTCTTCCGGTACTTCTGACCTTCCTGCCAATGCATTTACTGTTATGCGTACTCTGTTTATATTGTCTTTTACTCCCTTTACCTTTGTATGATCATAATACTGTAATTCTGTTTCGACTTCAAACCCTTGTAAAGCGATCTGATAACTCTGGGTCTAGCCAGCGCTATATAAAACTGTTTAAATAAAAAAATTAAAAAAATGTAACCTGAGGCGAGCTACATTTGTCCCAGGCGCACCTAATGTGTTTTGCAGTCAGGGCTGATAAAAAGTACTGACCAGTTGAATGAGATTGTAGGAGGCTGACTTAGTTTATGGTGCATACTTATGGAAGTGTAGCACCCGGCACTAACCCAGACAACCCATATGGTGATTTTAGTGGTCTTCGACAACCTTAGAAAGCTCTCTTAGTGGTAGTTGTGGAGAGCAGCCTTCAGGCTTAGTCCAGAAGGAGGGTAAAGCAGCTTGTTTTACCAGTATTTCATCTTATGAAAACAGTGTAGTTCTAAAATAGGTATTTATTATAAACACTCACTAACACATAGGATTATCTCCTACCCGAAGATATAACCACAATACACACAATACTTTGATAATAGAACATGTAAGTAGCACAAATACATAGTGGTCGTTGGGGGGAGACCAAACCGTAAACTAAAATAGTGGAATGCGAACCACGACTTAAGTCGGGATGGGACCCAGAAGATGTAAAAGAGCCAGGGAACCAATGAACCACCCAAGGTGAGTATCTAGGAACCCAACGGAGGTCGTGTGCAGAGAGAGAACACAACCCAGTGCTCAATGCTAGTCAATAGATAAGTTGTGGTTGTAATTGTAAAGAAGGACCCTTCCCAGCAGACCCTGAAGAACCCTCGTGAAAGATGGAATGTTGGAGAGTCACCCCACCCATGGATACCCTAGGAACCAAGATACCTACACCAGTAAGCCGGGTGCATAGGTGGGAAAGCCGCCGTAGAGCACAATGGAGGGCTTCATTGAAGATGCCACTGGCGAAGAAGGCAAAAGAGTTCAGTGGAACCCAAAAGTGGATTCAAGATGAGAGGTAACTGCAAGCAGAGAGGTACAAAGTCTATGCCACTCAGGAGTGACCAGGAGGCACAGAAGACAAATGCCTACCGATGTTGGGGCTACAGGAAAGTTGATGGTGCTCTTAAAAGTTGTAGCTAGGCAGAACAGGCAACGCTGTGGAAAACCAGGAGCCATTCACGGGCTGTCCCACGTCGGATGTCAATAGCCAAGGGGGTCAGTGCCAAGCTGATGCACCAACAAGCCTTGGCAACAGCAACCAGCGTAGTAGCCGGAAAAGGTGCAGTGTCGGGAACAGCAATGTCCAAGTGACTCACCACGAGCAGGTAAGTCAGAGCAGGTACCGAGCAAGCAGGGGAGCCCACTGGAGCCAAAGAAGACAGAGGACCCACGGGGTGAAGGCACAAGAGGACCTCGAGCAACTCACCAAAGGATGAAGGCCCACAGCGCAGAGGATGTGGTGTAAACGACGATCTTGGTTGCAGGAGAAGCTTGAGGCTGGAGCTTCTTGGAGCCCGAAAAATCTCTGGTTAAGAGAGCTAACAAGTCTTGGCAACGGCAAGTCGACATAGTGCACATGGGTACTGCTCCAGCGGTTTCAATGAGGGATACTGGTTTCAAACTTGCTGTGAAGACAGTGCAGGCCTCGAGGGAGTTGCAGAACCACCACTTACTTTTAATCATAGGATTTCATACCTTGAACCTTCTGGAAATATATTGATTATCTTGAGCCTTCCTGACGTTTGCAGGTAAGACTCACTGCCCGATTGTCATTAATTGCCCGTCCTAACCCCACATTCTTGGGTTTTGACAGTTTGATCTCTTCCACAGATCATCTGGCCGCCCCATTCTGTGAGGGATGCCCAAGGGAGCCCACCCAATGCTGGATGAGTAAATGGCGAATCTACCACCTCCCCCTTGTTTCTCTTTAGGTTGGAACCCTTTTTAAAACTTTCCCCCTCTTGCTTTCAGGCAGTCACTGTCATTTGTCTTGAAGAAGACCCTATATGACAATTCCACTGAGCTCTGCCTGGGTCGAAACGTGGACGCCATAGTTCGGTTCAGCTTTAGCAAATCTCCTGGTCCAAATCACTAAGCAAATGCGCTAGCCATTGGAGATATGTTGCCCTTGTTTTCTGACCCTTTTTCTTGAATCTCTCATTTTTGCACTTTGTATATATGCACCTCACCACCATCACTGAGCACTGCATGTCACCATACCTTTCGTCACTACAATTCTATGTATTCCACCCTGACAGCCTTGTGAATAATTGTCGATACCTATGAAAGCTTCAATTTATTTAGTACAATACTTTTTTTTAAAAACTACTTGAGAGTGCGGTTTAATTAAATCTAGTGTTCCAACCTCATTGAAATGCTGTGCTAATTTTCTTTTGATGTAATTGGTAATCATTTGTATTGTACTAAGCAACCTACTTTCCTGATGAATACTGATATCAAGTAATTTATTGCACTCCCAGGGAACCTTTGTAGCTCTTTATCAATACCCAGGTTCTGAGGAATACAGGGTTACCCCATTGTGGTTATACTTGAGCAAAAACCCTTGGGCTCGCTGTCGGGTGGGTCCATTCAGCTCCGCGTGACGTCGTCAGCTTTAGCCGCTGTTTAACGTCGCGGTACCTATATAGGTGCCACCAAAGCGCGCAGATGTCAGTACTTTTCATTTTTTCCACACCAGAAGCGCAAAGTGGGGAGGCATGGGAAGGGCTGTAATGAATCTGCAGCTAGATAATGTGTTACTGAATGTAAGTAACCTGTTCATCTGATAGAGACTTCTAGCTGCAGATTCCGTACCTTTGAATTAGACACCCAAGCCATACCATCCCGGTGGTGGGTGCGGACCAAAACTTCAAACTAGGAAGTCCTGTAGGACTGAATGGGCAAAATGCCCGCCCCTGCTGACAGGACTATCTAGGCAGCAGTGCTTGGCAAACGTGTGCAAAGATGCCCACGTTGCTGCCTGACAGATGTCAAGAACTGAGACACCCCGAGCCAAGGCAATAGTCGCAGCCTTTCCCCTGGTGGAATGGGCCATTAATCCCTCACGGGATTGCTTCTTAGCCAGGTCATGATTAACAACCACAGGGGCTGTCCACAAACCCCGAACCCGGGACAAGCAATCAATACCACTAACAAAAGGTTCAGGGAGAAAGAACAATAAAAAACTAAATATACTCCCACAAATTGAAAAGAAAAATGTTTTTGAGAAAAAAGAGAAAAAAAAGTGTTTATAGAAGCCCTATAAGACAGAATTATTGGTATCAAAATTTCATATTTATTACATCATACAACAACAATTCTAAAAACCACAAATATGCTCAAGACAAAAGTGCTGGTATACATAAAAGAAAACCTATATCACAAACCAGACAAGTGGCAAACAAAGAACATTACATGTTGGAATAAAGGAACACCATAAACATAAATATTGTGTCTTTAAATCAATTTGGGCCACAGAAAAGCATCGACGGCGTTTCAACCGCTGTATTATTATGCAGTCATCTTCAGGACTTGAAATTTGCTTGAGCAATATATATCTGTCCAATAAAAAATATATTGTTTTTAATAAATTATTATTACTATTTCTTCAATCGCTTAAGTGTACATTCATGTCAGAGTAAGCTTCTTCAAAAGAAAAGGGCTTTTTAGACACCCCGTGAAAATCATAAGAAAAGAAAGAAGATACGTCTAGTAAACCAATCCCAGACACCAAAGTGAATCAAAAAACCATCTACCAAGAGAATTAAGAATAAGAGAAAGATTATATCACCTTAAAGTTAAAATCCGATCGGACCAATCTTTATTTATGGTCGTTCATAGAAACTTTGTGCAACTGAAAATGAATAAATAAAGATTCACATAAGTCCCATTATCATATAGGGCCTCTGAATCACACCCAGAGGGAATCCACTTACCAAAAATAGCGGAATTAGCAGATCAAGACACCTGGCAGCTAACTTGCTTCTTAGTGTCAGGGCAGTGGCTCCAATACGTTAACCAACTGATTGCCTCATAATTTGGCTGGAAAAAAACAAACGTTGTATTTTCTGTTACTTAATGACTGAGCCGAAGGAAAAAAATATCTCCAGGAAGCCCCAGTCGCTATCGCAAATAATAATAATGTCCATAAAAGGATAAGCTACAATTATAAGGGTTTCTGTAGTTATAAGCCAATCTGACACTAATAAAGTTGGCATATTCAGTCAAACTCCTCGTCATTGCTCAAAATTGCAGTTGTACAATCACGTGTTATTGTACAGATTCTTGACTAGATGACAGAAATTGGCCAAGTGTAATCCGTCATGTGGCAGTGTTTTCTACTAAAAATAACTCGCATGTACGTATAACCCTCAAAAGAAAAAAGGCTTTCAGAATACAATTCAACAATGAACACTACCCTAACCTCGTCCTAAAATGACAGTAATAAAAACCACTGCGAAACAGATGAACTGTCAGTACATTATCAGTATGCCTGCCTCGTGTAAAAATTAGCAATAATGAGAAGAGCTTCACATAAATATATCTGTCAGCACGTTCAGCTGCTTGAGACCCTCGAGAAATGTCAGAGACACATCGGCCAGGCATTCTCTCCGACATTTCTGCCCAATGTCACGGGAATATAAAGGTGCAGAACTTACCGCTTTTCAAAGTTCTAAGAAGAGTAAATCATGCTGCGTCCGTAACTGCTGCAGTTATGCAGGCGTGACCGGCAGAGCTAATTCCTAGTTCCGGGATGTTAGAAGAAGGACTCCAACATGTTGGAGTTTAGGACGAAAAACCGCCGCCATCTTAAGATGGTCAAAAACGGTATATCAATAAAGAAATGTCTGTTCCATTGTGAACTTAACCGAAGCCAAAGTGCAAAGATGGCTAATGAATAAATATATGTGTAACACCCATACTAGCTGTATTACATGCAATTATGAGCCTCATATCACAAAAGAATGCCAATATTACAAAATTTGCCGATGGTTACAAGACACAGAAAACGTCAGTGGCGAATGCAAATAAGCCAAATTAGACCGAAGCTGATTATATTAGGAGATGCAGTAGAATCCATCGACATCTCAGAGTGATAAATAGTGTATAGTATCCAGAGTAGTGGTATTACATCTAAATTGGCCCATTATCACACAAGGATGCCTATATTGCAAAACGTCAGTATCAGCTATAAAAGATGACTATGTAATGAAAATTTCAAGATACTGAATTACCGCTGAAATCCAAGCAGGAGACGGTGCAAAAAAGGCAAACCGATTTGCCTTGACCACTGTATAGGCAGTGTAGGTTACAAAAATCAAAGAAGGTAACAAAAAAGACATTTTCTTTAGAGGATGCCTAGTTACAATATGTCAAACATTGAAGGCACAGTGTATCAAAGAGGCACAGTTACACTTCATCTCAATTTGAAATCATAACCATCATATACATGATCAGCAAAAATATAATCCATATTGCAAATCACAGTATGAACTCAGTGCAATTTGATAAATCAACATAGTTTAAAGAGTACAATGATTTTCAGACTGGCGAATCACAGTGTGAACTCAGTACAATTATATAGCTCAACATGGTTTAAAATGTACAGCTGTATTAAGGAAAACCCATAGTTATTATAGATCATAATTATCCATTCCTTTAGTTAATAATAACCGAATGACATTCTTCCATGGAGTTCAATCCCTTGTTCACACTGTCACAGCGAAGTATCCACCGACATTCGCTCTTGTTCATAATATTGGTAATACTACCACCCCTCACTGGAGTGTGTATGACCTCAATCACTTGCCATCGCATCTCACTGGGTGCATGGTTCTTTTCCAAATAGTGCGCTACTAAAGGCGCATTTTCGGTTTGGCAACCTATCCTGCTCTCGTGTTGACCCAATCTGGTTTTAATCTTTTGGGTGGTCTGCCCGATATAAATCAGCTCACAGAGACACCAGATTGCATACACAACATTCGTTGTGTTGCAATTGAAAAAGTCTCTCAAATCGTAAGTGATGTTTTCATGAATGAACTGCTTCGTATTCAAACTAGTACCACACGAGACACTACATTTGAAATGGCCAACAATTTTATTAGGGCCCCAAAGAGATGTAAGAGTGGTGGTCTCTGCATGCGGTAATGATGCTCTGACTAAATGGTCCCGGAGATTTCTCCCTCTTTTGTAAGAAAACAGAGGCTGTTCATGCGTAATCCCAGTTGAAAGTATCAGCGGTCAATGCCTTTTGATAATAGCAGAAATTTGATTGCTGCGAGTTTCAAATGTGGTAACACATGGAATACGCTTGATCTGTTTCCTTACTTTAGGTGTAAGTAGAAATTCGCGATGATTAAACCACACTCGTTTCATTGATCGTTTGATCAATTTACGTGGGTATCCAGGTTGAAGATGTTTTTTGGCTAAAATCTCTGCCTCACAAAAATAGTCTTCTTTAAAGCGACAGTTTCTGCGTGTTCGCAAAAACTTCCCGAAGGGCAGGCCATCCCTGAGGCCTCTAGGGTGATTACTAGAATATTCCAATAAAGTGTTACGAGCCATAGGCTTAGTAAAGAATTTAGTGGAAAGACCCCCGTCGTGCAGAAAAATTGTCAGATCCAAAAAGTCAATTTGGGTCTTGCTGGAGTTGGAGGTAAACCTTAAGTCATGTGAACAAGAGTTAAGCCAACTAAGAAATAAATTCAAATCATCACTTGTCCCAGTCCGAATAAAGAAAATGTCGTCAATGTAGCTACGCCAATGGCAGACGCTATCAAAGAAAGGATTGTTACTGCGGTCAAAAATAAATCGCTGTTCAAAATCGTCCACAAACAAAATTCCAAAATAGGGGCATAAGAAGCCCCCATGGAAGTACCTTTACTCTGTAAATAATATTGTCAGTCAAACTCAAAATAATTATGCGTCGAAGAAATCCGTAATAAAAGTCTGTCGGGACAGACACCGGGGCTGTCCGTGTGTCAACTACTCTTTAAATCACTTCTATACCCTCCAGCTGGGGAATGTTGGTATATAAGGACTCAAGGTCCTAACATACCAACAACTGATTTTCCGGGCAAAATTCCATTTCTTCCAGCTGTGTGATAATGTCTCTACTATCACGGACATAACTGCATGTTGACATGGTAAAATCTTTAATAAATACATCTATATATTTGCACAGAGGCTCCAGCACAGACCCACAAGCCAGACACTAAGGGTCTGCCTGAAGGATTTAACAAATCTTTGTGTACTTTTGAGAGGGTATAAAGGACAGGTGTCCGTGGGTTTTTCGAATTTAAGAACACAAACTCTTTGTCACTTAAGTAGCCCTCCATTTTTGCCATTGTGGTACCATTCATGATCATACGCTGTATGTTGGTGAGAGGATTAGTTCTTAACCCCTTCGATGCTCATGACGAGCTCAGCTCGTCATGAGGCTCTGTTGAGCTGTGCTGATGACGAGCTGAGCTCGTCATGAACAATGGGAATAGAGATCATGCAGCACAGGAGTGGAATTGCTGCAGCAGCGATGGTGGTAAACTCAGACGATGATCTGTATTGCCTGGTTGTCTATTTAACTTCTGCCTTGTACTTAGCCAGGTCATAGCATATCTTAATGCGGAGAACGACCCAGAGAGAGTTGTTCCTTTTCTGCACTGCTCTTCCCTTCTTAGCTCCCACGTACCACATAAAGAGTTGGTTGTCCACCCAGAATTCTTTTGTGCGGTCAAGGCAGAACGCTCTTTTTGGGTCCAGACCGTGGAGACGTTCCTCCTCTTTAGAGGAATGTGGAGGAGCAAAGAAGGTGGGGAGTGTGATGCACTGACTCAGATGGAATGGGGTCAAAACCTCTGATAAAAAAAAGCAGCAGATAGGGAGGCGTGCAAAACAGCGCCTGCAACTCATTCACCCTCCGGGCACTTGTAATCGCCAATAAAAAGGCTGTATTAATGGTCCACAGCCGGAGGGGACAGTTATGTAAAGGCACAAGAGCACACATTAGGTAGGTGAGGAAGAAGTTAACGTCCCACTACAAAGGGCGTGGAGAGGGAACAAATGAGCCAGCCCTTTTAGAAACCTATGTGCAATCGGAGACTTAAAGGGAGAGGGCTGGTCTGGCAGCCGTAAAAAAGAAGACTGAGCAGAAAGGTAACCCTTGAGAGTTCCCAAAGCAGAGCCCTGCTGGGCAAGGGTCAGAATGAATAAGAACAGTGGAAGGAGAAGCAGAGGTTCAATAGACCATTTTGTACAGTATAGTAAAAATGTCTGCCAAGGCAGGCATATACTATCTAAGTGGAGGGCCACCTGGCCGCCAAAATAACGTTGCATACTTTAGGAGGAAGTCAAAAGCCATTAACTGCCACTGCTCAATCTCCACGCATAGAGGTGCAGAGTTGACAGCTTCTGGTGGAGAACCCTTCCCTGCTGCTGCAAAGGAAGATTGTTCCGAAATGGCAGCCTGATCGCAGGATCTATGCTCATCTTCAGAAGTTCTGGATACCAGACTCTCCTCGGCCAGCGTGGAGCCACAAGAATGACTTTGGCCCAGTCGTTCCTGATCTTCAGAAACCTTGGCAGGAGTGGTATGGGCGGAAAGGTGTGCAGCATGCCTGAGCTGTACTCGCGACGAAAGGCGTCGCCGAGCGATAGCCGCCTTGGAAACTTCCGCACGCAGTACTCCTGACACTGTGCGTTCTCTTTGGAGGAAAACAAATCTAACCAAGGGTTTATCCACTGCTATAAGAGACCTTGCACCACCGCCAACTGGAGGCATCATTCGTGACCACTAGGCTTTGATGGCAGAGTTTGTCCGCCTTGGCATTCAGAGAACCTGCCAGGTGTTGAACCACAAGGGTTATGCCCTGTGGTTCCAGCCATGTCTAGAGACACAGAGCCTCCTGACAGAGCGTCCACAACCCCACCCCACCCAGCCCAGCCTGTTGCAGGACCACATGGCAATGGTGTTGTCCGTTAACACCTGCACAAAGTTCCGCTTGACAGAGGGAATACATTCTCTCAATGCCAATCAAATTGCTCGGAGCTCCAACAAATTTAAGAGGAGCCCTGACTCCGCCGCAGACCAGTGTCCCCTGCTCTCCACCTCTCCCAGGTGGCCACCTCATCCGAGCAGTGACGCATCTGTCACAACTGTGAGATCTGGTTGGGCAAGGAAGAGAGGTGGGCTGTTAACCCAATTGCGGTTTGCCAACCACCACTGCAGATCTTTCACAGTTACTTCTGAGATCTGAACCACATTGGTGAGATTTCTTTGATGCTGTGCCACTGGACCTTCAAATCCCACTGCAGAGTCCACATATGCCACCTGGCATGCTTTACTAACAGGATGCCATGAGACCCAACCGCCTCTGAGTCAGTCTCACCAAAATCCAGGATAGAGGCCGAATCATCAGAATCATAACCTGATTATCTTGGACTCGCTACTCGGGAGGATAGACCCGTAACTGCACTGTGTCCAGAACCGCTTTGATGAAAGGGAGCGTCTGAGGAGTCAGGTGTGACTTATTAACGTTTATAGAGAACACCAGGAGGCTGGCTTAATATATGGTGCACACTTATGTAAGTGGGCACCCGGCACTAAAGGTGATTTTAGTGGTCTTAGACAACCTCAGAAAGCTTGTGATAGCTGTGGAGAGCAGCCTTCAGGCTTAGCCAAGAAGGGGTGTAAAGCAGCTTGTTTCACCAGAACGTAATCTTATTGGTATAGAATAAATGAAAAAGAACCACACAGTATATTTAGAGAAATTTGTATTAAGATGCTCACTAATACACTGAAATGTCTCCTACCTGGAGATGTACACAATGCACACAATACTTTGAATAAAAACAGGTTAGTAGCACAAATACACAGTGGTCGCAAGGGGAAGACCAAACGATATACTAAAACAGTAGTATGCGAACCAAGACTCAAGTCAAGTCTATAGCTAGAAAACGTAGAAGGGTGGGGACCCAAGGAACCAGCCAAGGTAAGTAACCAGGAAACCCAAGGAGATCGTGTGCAGAGTGGAAACATGACCGCAAGCTCAATTCAAGTCAATGGGTAAGTCGTGGTTGCAATTTTAAAAAAGAAGGACCCGTCCCATTGGATCCTGAAGAAACCCGGTGAAAGATAGAAGGTTGTAGAGCCACCCTACCCATGGATATCCTAGGAAACAGGATATCTACACCAGGGAGGCCGGGTGATTAGGTGTGAAGTGGCATTCGAAACCGCTGTCAATCTCAATGGAGAACTTCAGGAAGATGCCGCTGCTGGGGAAGATGAGAGTGTCCGGTGGAGCCCAAACATGGATTCAAGTTGAGGAGTACCTGTAAGTAGAAGGGACGGTTTATGCCACTCAGGAGTGACCAGGAGGCACGGAAGACAAATGTCCACCAATGTCAGGTGTCGCAGGAGAGTTTATGGGGACCTTGGAGCTGCAGCTGTGTGGACCAGTCAATGCAGAGGAAGACCAGGAGCCGTTCACGTCCTGTCCCACGTCAGATGTTGAGAGTTGAGAGGTCTGTGTCTGTCAGAAGCACAGACAAGCCTAGACAACTACAAACAACGTGGAAGGTGAAAAAGGTGCAGTGTCTGGACCAGCAAGGTCCAAGTGACTCGTCACAAGCAGGGGAGTCAGGGCAGGCCCGAGCAATCAGGGTAGCCTGCTGGAACCAAAGAAGACCCTATAGAGGACCCAAAAGCAAGAGGCACTGGAGCAGCTCACCAAAGATGCAGGCCCAGGAAGCAAGAGATGCAGTGAGGACGAAGATCTTGGTCACGGGAGATGCTTGAGGTGGGGGCTATTTGAGCCCGAAGTTCTTTGAGGAAGAGAGCCAACAAGCCTTTCCAACGAAAAGTCGAAGCAGTGCACAGGTGTTTGGTTTGTGCGGTTCCGATGAGGGATATTGGCCTCAAACCTGGTATGAAGACAGTGCAGGCCTCGAGGGAATTGTAGAACCACCATCTGTGTTGCTGAGCCTTTCTGAATCTGTAGGAGCCCAGTAGCAGCAGAACGGTTAGCTTGGTTGAGGTGCCTGCAGGTGCAGGGAAGTGACTCCTTAACTTCAAGGGAGATTCATTCTGGTGTCTTGGATGTCCACAGGCCTTGGAAGGTTCCTGTATGGAGCACAGGCACGGACAAAGCAGCAGACAAGCAAGGCGACGAGACCAGGAGCAGCAGGAATCTTCCCAGTTGCAGCCTCGGTGCCCAGAGCAAGGTCCAGAGTGCCCAGATGGTCGAAGATGAAGTGGTGTCTTGATCTCAATCTTGTCCCACGACAGATCTAGGGACCTACCCACAGGTAAACCCTTTAGTACCATAAGGAAAGGGTTGGGATGATTCAGGGTTCCCTGCCAGGGGAGGTGTTTTGGACGGTGTGGAGGATACCCCCATGTCCTTTGTCCAGTTTTGTGCCAGATCGAGAGCCAACAGCTCCCTCAGCTGTTTTGAACTGGACTATTCAAGGAGGGTACAAAATATGCCCCTCAAGCAGATTGAGTGGCGCAGGCAAGAGCTCCCACCCTGCCCCAATACACTAAATCCTGTCTGTGAGGTGGTCGCACTTCCCTGTGACAGGATACCAATTGTCCTGCCTTCCCCTACTCAAGCTTGGCTCAGCAGCAGGAGGTCGACAGCAGCCCTAGCTTGCTGTCCTGCTCTGGGAGACTGGTACTGGGAGCACTGAGGGGTTCCCGGAGGAGCTTTACAGTGCATGGAATCATACCTCCCACACTGTTTCCAGTGTGATGGTAGGATTCCAACAGGTTTGATACCAAACATGACAGGGTTTGTTACAGCCAGTTTAGAGATGGTCATTGTGTAATGACGCATGGCCCCCTATATGTTATATGGCCGATGCAGGAGAATGGACTCCACAGGTTATAGGGGTGCCCCACTCATGCAGGGGCACCCTCACACTTCGAACCGAGCACCCTGCCTTCAGGAGTGAAAGGACTGCCTTATGGGTGACAGCTAGGTTTTAAGTGCACCTCAGATATAGGGACACCTATATCTGTTGTAAGTGTTGCGAGCACCAGCTTACACAGGCTGCAATGGCAGGCCTGTAGTTACAATTTGAGTGGTCTCCCATGGGTGGAATAATACATGCTTCAGCCATTGGGGGGCCCCTGGTGTACCTATGCACAGGGTACCTCAGTACCATATACTAGGGACTTATAAGGGTACACCAGTATCCAATCTGAGATGTACCCAAGTACTTACCATAACCATTTTAGGGGAGAAAGCACAGAGACTGGGGTCTGGATTAGCAGGATCCCAGTCAGACTAGTCAGAAACAGCATAACACCAGGCAAGAAGTGGGGGTGATCATGAAAGCAGGTCTTACTTTACTACAACCAGCTAATGCAGGAGGTTCGCCTTAGTCTGAAGATGGGCATCGACTGTTGGGCAAGGACTCCTTCAATAAACAGTTGTGGAGGTAGGAGAAGACTGACATCCCTAACCTGCGCAGATGAGCTGCGACCACCGCCATCACCTTGGTGAACAGGGGCCCTGGTAAGGCCGAAGGGGAGCAAGGTAAACTGAAAATGCTTGCGGCCTACCTTGGACTGCAGGAAATACTTATGGCCTGGCAGGATGAAGATGAGAAAATACATATCTTGCAGGTCCAACGCTACCATCCAGTCTTTTTGGTCTAGGGCAGACAAGACCGGAGCTAGAGCGAGCATCTTGAATTTCTCCTTCTTGAGGAAGATTGACTGTTTTAAGATCAAAAATGAGCCGCAACCCTTTATTCTTCTTCAGAATCAGAAAGTAGTGGGAATAACAGCCACTACTTCTGAAACTGGGACCCTTTCTACAGCTCCCTTGGCCAAGAGAACTGTAACTTTCTTCTGGAGCAATTTTAAATGATCCTTTGTCAGCCGCTCCTGATTTGGCAGAATAGGTGGAGAAAAAGAAAGGAAAGGCAGAAAATAGCCCTCCTGAATGAACTGCAAGACCCACTTGTTCAATGTTATGGGTCTCAAGTAGGGGAGAAGATCGATTTTCCCACCAACTGGAGTGATGTGGTCTTGCTAAGTCAAACTAGGAGTGCTTGGAGGCTGTGGCTGCCGAGGGCAGGGTGGCCGACGACTCCTGGCTTCCATTCCCTTCACGGCTTTGGAAGCCTGCGCAGGACGATGGCTGGGATAGGGCTGACGCAGCTGGAAACCCCTTCCGTTGCCACGAAAGAGGCGAAAGGTAGACTGCCCACAAGGAGTAGAAGAGAGGCCCAAGGTGGAGTTGCCATCTCCAAACTAGAAGATGATATCGATAGATTGATCAGCCTTCCGCTGTCATTAATGGGCAGGGTATCCCTGATGAGAATGATTGTCCTAACCCGCTTTCTGTTCAGAGTCAGAGTCAGATCAAAAACACTTTATTCGATTAAATTAAAATCACAAAAGTATGCTATACATTCATAGTTGATTATTGGAGTGTATAACATTTTTTTTATATATAACTTAAACAAGACACATTATATACAAATCCAAATTTCATATTTACAAATTTCATATTTACAAAAGTTATAGAAAAATTAAAATGTTTGTCCTCATACTGCACTGTCTGTGGTTTACTACAGAATTTCATTTCATTTATACGGTTTGTGATATGGAATATGTTCGATGATCTATTTACAATGATATTTACAAACCTATAATACAATCATTTACAGTGCTACCCCGACTGGGCGTACAGTTTTTAACAAAGGCTAGGACAGTTAATCAGTAACTTCACTCTATTTCGACGAGACCTGATGGACATAGTGAGAAAATTTGCTACCCCATACATGATTAGGGGTGTTTCCATTAATTGTAAAAACAGAAAGGCCGGTTTCACTTGGGTAAACTTATGATCATTCAATATGGGCTTAATATATTTCTCTCTTGCAATTCTAAAAAAAGGACAAAAAAAGAGGAAATGAAGAGAATCCTGGTCTGAGAAATCGTCACACTTACAGGGGGCGTTCTCATGTGGTTTACACCATTTATTGTATTCACCCAGCAGGAAGTGAGACTGATCAAAGCGAAATTTAGTGAGGAGCCACCGGTGGAAAGGTTTGTTTACTACCGCCAAGTATGGTTCGATAGCTAAAGATGTTATTGTCAAAAAATGTGACCTCACGGTTGGCTTCATAATCTCGCGAGTTTCTCTATCGGCTTCTCTTTTCTTTATATATTCCAGTTTTGCCCAACTAATGTCCTCTTTTTGTAGGCCTTCAGGGTTGGTATATAAATCAGGGCGGCCCAAATATTGTGCTATTTTCTTAATATATGAAAGCCACTCAATCTCAGCCACACGATCCCGCCCCCATACAGTCTTTAATGATCGTGTGGTTCAATGTTAAATTGGGATTAAGCCAAGTTTTAATCCATGCCCTTAGTGGTGCAAGGGACAACATATCTTCAATGTAACCCATCCCTAATTCCATATGAACTGAGCGAGCAGGTGTGGATTTTGATAAGCCCAGAACAGTTCGCAGAAATATGTTCTCTGCCCTTTGGATTTGGGTTGTGTTCTTATATCCCCAAATAGAGGCTCCATATCTTGCTATTGCTATGGTTTTGGCTTTGTATATGGATAATATAGCCTCTGGTGGTTTGCCGCCAAGACGTTTGGCGAACCCCAATATAGCAGCAGAAGATCTTTTTACTGCTGCGGTCTTGTTCTGGATTTGTGGTGCCCATGTCCCTTTCGCGTCGAACACCACGCCTAGATATGTGAAGGTTTTAACCTTACTGAGTGCGGCACCATTACAGGTCAGGGTTCTGGTATTACTTTTAGAATTACCCACAGCCATGACATGCGACTTTCCTGCGTTAATCACTAAATCCAGGTCTTGCATAAAAGCCCCAAAGGTGTTAAGTAGATGTTGAAGACCCCTCGGGGTCCTTGACATCAGCACCGTGTCGTCGGCATATAAAAGTACCGGCGTCACGGCACCACCCATGCAGGGCACATCTGCAGAGGCAGTTTTTAGCGACTCACCAAGGGAGTTAATATAAAGGGAGAAGAGCATAGGCGCCAAGATGCACCCTTGGCGCACTCCCCTTCCCGATTTAAAAAAAGAGGTGCAGTTCCCTTCTTGGGTCATACGGATGGTTGCCTTTAAATCACTGTGGAGTCGCGCTAAAAAATCCACAAGTGCCCGATCCAGTCCCATTTCTAGGAGTATTGTCCACAGCTTTGACCTATTAACTAGATCAAAAGCTGTGGACAAGTCCATAAAGGCCAAGTACATCATTCCCCTTGAAGCTACAGTGTATTTGCTCAGTATAAGGTGCAAATTGAGGCATTGATCTTCTGTACCTCTGGCAGATCTAAACCCATACTGTGCATCACACAAGATGTTTTTATCGGTAGTCCAGGCTGAGATTCTCTCTAGTATTATTTTACCCAAGATTTTAAATGAGGAATCTAGCAGGGATATGGGTCTGTAGCATCTAGGGTCCCCCCTTTGACCCTTCTTGAATATGGGGATGATGACAGCCTGTGACCAGGTAGTTGGAGGTCTTCTTTTGTCTATACCAACTACATTAAAGACATTTGTAAGGACAACTGACCACATTGCTGAGTTTGTTTTGTACATATCAGCGGGTACGCCATCTGGCCCGGGGGC
Source organism: Lissotriton vulgaris (assembly GCF_964263255.1). NCBI lineage: Eukaryota > Metazoa > Chordata > Amphibia > Caudata > Salamandridae > Lissotriton > Lissotriton vulgaris. The sequence goes on from NC_141687.1 coordinate 1,701,700,497, forward strand.
CTTCTGTGATGACATGCCCTCGATAGCACTCTGTACCTCTTTAATAGTAAAACTTAGAAGGGGGGCTTGAGTGTCGATCGGTGTTAGATTAGAGGGTCCAAAGTCGATGTTGCTGCCATAGATTTTTTGGAAATGGTCCAGCCAATCCTTCTCAGGAATATTTAGCTCCAGTGGCGCATTTTCTTTCCCATTGAAGAAAGGTGTATTAACAATGGTCCAGAACTTTGCGCTGTCCCTCAGGGTAGCTTTTTCATACAGATTATCCCACGCCTGTTTCTTGATTTCCTTTTTCCTAGCTAGGATATCCTGATTGTATTGTTTTCTAAGCCTCGCCACCTCCACTCTATCACGGGGTACCTTTTTCAGTGCTTTATGAAGCGCTCGATGTGATTTGGAGCATGCATTATTGAACCACCCCTTAGCCTTTCTCTCTCTATTTGTGGGTTTACATTTTAAGTCATCTGCCACCTGACGACAGATTGTTTCAAAGGACCCAATGATATTCCCTTTGAATCTCAATGGCTCTCTACAAACATTAATATCGCTGCCCACTTTCTCGTTAAGGGAGTAAAAGAACTCTTCAGGTATAACTTTGCTCCATTTCACCCGTCTCCCTTGGTCCTTTACGGTGATATCAACAGCGATATCTACTTCTGGGTTTTTATTAAACATTGATAAAATATTATCCTCCATATTCAACACAACCGGGTTGTGATCACTATGTGTGGTATGTATAGCATTGTAAAAAGTAACATTCTGCAACATAACTGGTGAGATAAATATATAATCAATAATACTGTTGCAATCCCTGGCTCTGTAGGTTGAGACCCTTTCTTTACTATCAAAAAACTCTGGTTCGTAAAGTTCGTTTTCAAGAAGCAGATCTTCTAGGGTCGACCCTTTAACAGAATGTTCAAAATGTGGGAGTTGGAACATGTCTACATTCACATTATCTATGAAATGACAGTTTTGTTGACAAAGATGTACATTAAAATCTCCTAACAAAATAAAATATGTTGGCGCGGTTTGACTCTCTTTAAAATTACACAGAAAATTATTCAGGGAATTGAGATTTTCGATATCACCAGTGCCTTGGGTAGCGTTATAGAAGTTAATGTAAACGCATTTAGATTGATTAGTCAATGTGACTTCCAAGGCTAGAAAATTTTGGGATCGAGTGTTTATTACTTTCGCAGTTCCATTAATTTTAACTGACATTAAAAATTGTAAACCTCCTTTGTTTCGACCAGAATTTGATGGTTGTGCAGCAAGAAAGTAGGATGTATACCCATCTATCCAAAAATCACAATCCGTATCCCATGTCTCCTGCAACGCTATCACATCATACTTTTTCAATATATTCAACCAGTTTATATCTTCCCTTTTAGAGCGGAGTCCTGCAATATTCCAACTCATTATGTTAACTATAGAACCCCTTGCATTGCTATCATTAGTTGTAGACAATGGGTCAGTAACACAATCAACAGGAACTAGTCAATCAATTTCCTCCAAATTTGATAGTGCTGAAAACATATTTGATAGCTCCAAACCATTACTTAATTCACGACCCTGGTTTACATGGGGTTTAGGTAACATACCAATTGTTTGTGTTGCCCAAGAGCTAATACGGTGAGTTTTGGTTGGGGGAACAATACGACCTGCCCTTTCAGGGAGCTTTTTTGGGAGTACAGGTGGGGGGTAGAAGAAACCTAAGGGTACTGCTCTTATTCTATCCTCTCTAATCTCAGTTGCATCCCAAAATAGGCGGGATGCCTCATGGGGTCGGTTAAAGTTAACAATTAGGCAATCCCCAGAGAATTTCTTCTTTGTATATCCCACCCAATCCACACGTCTGCCTGTTTGGATGTATTCAGAAATATTGTTAGGGCCAGTACAGTTAGCATTGCACCATGTTTTTATATTGTCCAGTACTGAGTCATTTGACTCAGTTTCCCCAGGTTTTAAGACTGGAATGTTCACCAAGATTGCGACAAAAGGTGTAGCTTCTGGTGGAAGGTGACCTCGAACGAGGTCTTCTAGACCCTGCTGTGGTAAGCCCCTCTTGGGATGAGGTCAGGGGCAGTGTCTGTGGAGGGCAGGGTTTGGGTGCGGAGTGCAGCTTTGTGCTAATTTTGCTGTCCCCTTGCCCCATTCCATGACCAATTAACCCTTGTAATGGTGCAGGTGGAAACTGAGGGTTGGCTAGTACGATATTTCCCTGCTCCATAGGGGATTGGGATTGCCTCTGTGGGTTGGTAGGGAATTGTGGGGTAATGTTGGGTGGTGGGCACCGATGATCTTTCTCAAAAGAAGTTACAAATTTATTAATCCTGTCACATTTTTTTAAAATATCGGAAACACAATCCCTTAAAGTATCAATAATATCTGTGGAGATTTGTATAAGTACCCCTTCAAGTTTGTCAACCAGGACCTTCTCCACCATGTCCTTGATAGATGATTCTAGGGCACTCAATGGGGTGTTTTGTTGCTTACGTCGCTGTGCACCATGTGTCCTTTGTTTGTTAGTGCGCTTGCTACTCTGGGGTTCAGGCTCAGGTTCCTGGGTGCAGTCATGTGAAGAGTGTACAATTTGGCAATCAGTCACTTTTCCCTCCGCACCTTCTTGTACCAGTATATTGTCTATGTCTGCGTCTGGTAACCTAGTAATGGGTGCTTTTTCAATCACAATTACCGGGTCCAAAGGGGTTGGGTGTCTAGACAAATTAGGCAAAGTTTGACTATCCGATGATATGGGATCCAAGCCAAGTTCGCGCTCTTTGTCTGCTATTTCCTGGTTCAGCTTACCGACAGCTGTGGTCAGGAACGACATAATGTTAGAAGATGCAGGGGTTTTTCGCGCAATTTTAGCCTTGGTTGTACCCCCATTAACAGAAGTTTGTAGTTTACGCTTACCCATTGTCCGGTGTGCAAATCGAAGGGGGGATGCCCGTCCCGTCCCCCGACGGCCACAGACGGCCCGCCCTCTGCCCGGGCTCAGCCCGGCGCCGCCCGCGCGCGTCCCGCGGGGCGGGAGGCTCTCGGTGCTTTTGTGGTGCCTCCGGGCGCGGGGAGAAGTATCACGCCCTCTCCGGGGCTGCTGGGAGCGGTAGTCCGCAGGTGAGTTTGCCAGGAGCCGTTTCCCTCACGGCGGCGTCAGGCTGTGCAAATGCCCCCCAGGAGCGCTCGGTGCTTTTGTGGCGCCTCCGGGCGCGGGGAGAAGTGTCACGCCCTCTCCGGGGCTGCTGGGAGCGGTAGTCCGCAGGTGAGTTTGCCTGGAGCCGTTTCCCTCACGGCGGCGTCAGGCTGTGCAAATGCCCCCCAGGAGCGCTCGGCGCTTTTGTGGCGCCTCCGGGCGCGGGGAGAAGTGTCACGCCCTCTCCGGGGCTGCTGGGAGCGGTAGTCCGCAGGTGAGTTTGCCTGGAGCCGTTTCCCTCACGGCGGCGTCAGGCTGTGCAAATGCCCCCCAGGAGCGCTCGGCGCTCGGTGCTTTTGTGGCCCCTCCGGGCGCGGGGAGAAGTGTCACGCCCTCTCCGGGGCTGCTGGGAGCGGTAGTCCGCAGGTGAGTTTGCCTGGAGCCGTTTCCCTCACGGCGGCGTCAGGCTGTGCAAATGCCCCCCAGGAGCGCTCGGCGCTCGGTGCTTTTGTGGCGCCTCCGGGCGCGGGGAGAAGTGTCACGCCCTCTCCGGGGCTGCTGGGAGCGGTAGTCCGCAGGTGAGTTTGCCTGGAGCCGTTTCCCTCACGGCGGAGTCAGGCTGTGCAAATGCCCCCCAGGAGCGCTCGGCGCTCGGTGCTTTTGTGGCGCCTCCGGGCGCGGGGAGAAGTGTCACGCCCTCTCCGGGGCTGCTGGGAGCGGTAGTCCGCAGGTGAGTTTGCCTGGAGCCGTTTCCCTCACGGCGGCGTCAGGCTGTGCAAATGCCCCCCCTTTCTGTTCCTTTTCATGAACATTCCTATGGTCCTGTCAAAAATATTCTTTCAACGCCTGCAGTCGCTGATGGTTCGCCTGGCATGGGTGGGCAAACAGCCACGAGTGGGCTGGAAAATAATGACGCTGCCGTACATGATGACCCCAAACCCCTACCAGCTCTACTATTCTCGCCTTACGACAGACGCACTGGAATATTAAGACTCTCTGAACTCGGTCACTCATGCGTGGCACTATATGCTTGACGTGCACACCGGCTCGCCTTGACTGGTGCCATTGGCTGGTGGCCTGCAGAGACAGGGGAGTCTTTGTGGCGTTGCGGACACTGAATTTACATACTATGGGGGACCTCTTCGCAGAAGGTGTTGCCCGTGCCTTGGTGGATATTGCGGAAGGGGAGGAGATACACTAGAGTCTTGCACAATACCAATTCCATAGAATGAGACATGTGTTAAGAAGACACTGTCAGGCAAGTTTCAGAAGATGTATTCAAGTTTATTCGTAAGCCACCAGCTCCTGCTGCCAGACTGCTGTTACACTCAAGTTAAACTGTCTCTAGGAACGCAACCATGGAGACAGAATGTAATATGCACATGCAGTGCATTTTGAAAGATCACAACACATCCCTCTTACAGAGGAAATAACAATGAACAAGAAGGAACAAAATTAATAGAAACTATGTAAATAATTCTCAACAAGTTAAAAAAATTATTACAAAGCATTGTAAATAGAAATAAAATTGTACATTAAAAGAACAATGATGATGATTAGGACATTTCATAATCCTCATACCTTTTTGGAAGGCGGCGCGGCCTAGGTGGTTGATGTGAGGAATCTCTAATGGGAAGTGCATCAGAAGAAGGTGACAAATCTAGACATGATGAAGACATACATGTATCACCTTGAAACTTCAGACAAAATGTAATATGCACATGCAATGCATTTTGAAAGATCACAACAACATGCTCTTAGGAAACTCCTCGGAGAAGACATGGCGGAACCCCCGGAGGTCGTGGTCCTGACCACTGTTATCAAGTAACAGTCACCAGCCAAACTGGGGTGTAGACTCTATCACACGGCATTGGCCACTAGGCACGGCGAAGACACGAAACCGTGTCTGACATGGCAGCAAGACCTGCAGATAGAACTGTGGGATGATAAATGGCAGTACTATGGCTTGAGCATCAAACTAATATCGCTTAATGGACGTCATAGTCTAGCCCACTTTAAATTAATAAATAGGGTGTACTATATGCCGGAACGACTACACCGATATGGTCTCTGTGAGAATCCACAATTGGAAAGATGCAGAACACAAGTCGCCAATTTCCTCCACATGGCGTGGGCCTGCCCTGGGATCGCCAACTTCTGGGGAGAGGTCTTCACTGAAGTTAACCGTGTAACAGATATGGCGTTAACCCCCAATCCGCTTTTAGCCATACTGGGCTCCTCCAAACCACACACTAAGGCACACAGGCACCTGGTGGATATGGCTTTCCTCCTAGCTAAGAGATGCGTTACCCTCTGTTGGCTACGCAGCCAGACACCCACATTGGCACAATGGTCTAGAGATATGCAGTTATGCTGTACCCAAACAGAAAATTATAGTGAGCTGCTATCCCCACGCAACAGACTCAAAAACTTCTGGTCCTTATAAATGACCAAGAGAGACACACCGGCGACACCTGACCGTACTGACACTGACTCCCGGACGGCGATTACGGAGAACCTGACACATAGCTGATCCACTACATACTTGACCGCCGCCTCCCTTTCACACAACTTCTCACCTGAGTGACGACGGATTGGACACAGGACTTGACGACACCCCACAGAGGAAATCACTTGAGTGCCTGCGATTTCAGTTGCTATAACTCTTACGTTTTTGGCAATGTATCACTGAGATGTGTGGATGTAAAACTACTGCATATAGAGGATCTGTCTATGACTGTGCTCATGTCTATATATTGCTGTCTTGTTTTGCTTTCTTTGCTGTAAAATCACCAATAAACATATCATAAAAAAAGAAGAAAAAAAAAAAAAGGAAGAGAGGCCCAAGGATCTGGCCGTAGCTTGGGAGTCCTTGAACCTCACTAGGGCGGATTCTGTTTTTCCCCTAAAAGACGGGGTCCATCAAAGGGCATGTCCATCAAATTTGCCTGGACAACACCCGAGAAGCCAGTTGTCCTAAGTCTCAAGGCCATTGTTGTGAAAATCGAACTGCCAGTGAATCCGTTGTATCAAGGCCACACACCTTATGGTGAATTTTGCTGCATCTCACCCGTCCTTAACTACCTGAGAGAGAGGACAGCCCTGTCCTCCTCTGGGACTTATGGCAGCACTTCCGCAACCGTCTCCCAAAGGGAGCGGGAGAAACGGTCCAATAGGCATGTGGTATTCACCGACCGAAATGCCAGGCTAGAGGAAGAAAACATTTTCTCATCAAATGAATCTAGCCTTTTAGATTCCCTATCCGAAGGAGCGGAAGTGAACATGCCCTGTGATGTAGAGGCCTGCACCAACAAACTTTCTGAGGTGGGGTGTTGGCTGAGGAACTATGTGCAGCCCAGAGCTTGATGATGGCAGTGCGCAATCAATCAATCACAGATATTTATAGAGCGCACTACTTACCCGGAGGGTCTCAAGGTGCTTGGGGGGGGGGGAGGGGGGGGGGAGTGCTGCTACTGCTCGAAGAGCCAGGTCTTGAGCTTCTTCCTGAACGAGAGGTGGTCTTGGGTCAGGCGCAGGTCGGTCGGGAGGGAGTTCCAGGTCTTGGCGGCCAGGTAGGAGAAGGACCTTCCTCCTGTAGTCGTTCTTCGGATGCGGGGGACGGCGGCGAGGGCGTGACTGGCTGATCGGAGTTGGCGTTTGGGAGTGTAGAAGTTGACACGGCTGTTGAGGTAGCTCGGGCCTTGATCGTGTAGGGCTTTGTGTGCGTGGGTGAGGAGACGGAAGGTGATTCTCTTGTTGACGGGGAGCCAATGCAGGTCTCTCAGATGTCCGGAGATGTGGCTGTGTCGTGGGATGTCGAGGATGAGTCTGGCTGAGGCGTTCTGGATCCGCTGGAGTCTCTTCTGGAGCTTGGCTTGACTGGTGACGAGGGCCTGGGTGACTGTCTTCCTGGTCTCGGTGGAGATCCACCGGAAGATCTTCCGTAGCATGCGCAGGATGTTGAAGCATGACGAGGAGACGGCGTTGACTTGTCTGGTCATGGTGAGGGAGGAGTCCAAGATGAAGCCCAGGTTGCGTGCGTGGTCTGTCGGTTTGGGTGCGGTGCCCAGGGCGGGGGGCCACCAGGAGTCGTCCCAGGCAGAGGGCGAGGAACCCAGGATGAGGACTTCCGTCTTGTCTGAGTTCAGTTTCAGGCGGCTGGTCGTCATCCACTCGGCTATGTCTTTCATCCCTTCGTGAAGGTTGGCTCTGGCGGCGGCGGGGTCGTTGGTCAGGGAGAGGATCAGCTGGGTGTCGTCAGCGTAGGAGATGATGTTGAGGTTGTGTTGGCGTGCGATGGCCGCGAGGGGGCTCATGTAGATGTTGAAGAGGGTGGGGCTCAGCGACGATCCTTGAGGGACGCCGCAGATGACTTCGGTGGCCTCTGACTTGTACGGTGGTAGGCGGACTCTCTGTGTTCTACCAGCGAGGAAGGAGATGATCCATTCCAGAGCCTTCTCCTGGATTCCGACGTTGCTGAGGCGCTGCACTAGGGTGCGGTGGCAGACAGTGTCGAATGCCGCGGAGAGGTCTAGGAGGATGAGGGCCGCTGTTTCTCCGTTGTCCATCAGGGCTCGGATGTCATCGGTGGCAGCGATGAGGGCGGTCTCGGTGCTGTGGTTGGCCCGGAAGCCTGACTGGGATGGGTTGAGGGATCCATTCGTCTCGAGGAAGGCGGCCAGCTGTCTGTTGACGGTCTTCTCGATGACTTTGGCTGGGAACGGGAGGAGCGAGATGGGGCGGTAATTCTTGAGTTCGGTGAGGTCCGCTGTAGGTTTCTTTAGCAGCATGATGTCCCGCAGGTGGGGTGCGATTACAGCGTCGGCCTTGTTGAAGACGTGGTGAGGGCAGGGGTCGGTTGGAGATCCGGAGTGGATGGAGTTCATCATGCGGACGGTGTCTTCGGTGCTGATCGGAGTCCAGGTGCGGATGGTGGTGGTGGGGGGCGGTGGTTCGGTCGTGGCGAGCGTCGGTTGAGCGCTGAAGCTGTTGTGTATGTCCGCGATCTTGTTGTGGAAGTAGGAGGCGAGGGAGTTGCAGAGGTCTTGCGATGGGGTGATGTCGTTGTTTCCGGCGTTGGGGTTGGAGAGCTCTTTCACGATGTTGAAGAGTTCCTTGCAGTTGTGTGCATTGTTGTCCAGCCGGTCCTTGAAAGCAGTTTTCTTGGTGGCGCGGATCAATTGGTGGTGTTTCCGGGTGGCAAGCTTGAGGGTGGTCATGTTGTCCGGTGTAGGTTCCCTTCTCCAGGCTTTCTCGAGGGCTCGGCAATTCTTCTTGGAGCTCTTGAGTTCATCGGTGAACCATGGGGCTTTCTTGCTACCGGGTCTGCTGGGCGGGGTCCTTAGTGGGGCTAGTTCGTCCACGCAGCTGCTGATCCACTTCGTGAGGTTGTCGGCGGCCTGGCTGGGGTTCGCTGAACTGGCGGGAGGGTGCTGGCTCAGGGAAGCGGCGAGCTGGTCGGCTGTGATCTTGTTCCAGCTTCTTCGAGCAACCTGTTGCTGGTGGTGGTGGATCGTCGTTTTTCTGAAGGTGAAGTGGACGCAGCTGTGGTCCGTCCAGTGGAGTCGAGTGGCGTGGCTGAAGGTGATGTGTTTGCTGGATGAGAAGACGGCGTTGAGTGTGTGTCCGGCGAGGTGGGTGGGGGTGGACACCAGCTGCTTGAGTCCGAGGTTGGCGAGGTTGTCGAGCAGGGTGAGGGTGTTGCGGTCGTTGTTGTTCTCCAGGTGGAAGTTGAGGTCCTCCAGGAGGATGTAGTCAGCGGAGGGGAGGGCGTGCGGGCTGACGAAATCGGCGATGTCCTCGCTGAATTGTGTGCGTGGTCCCGGGGGTCGATAGATCAGGGTGCCTCTGAGGGTGGTGTTCGGGTCGGTGCGGATCTGGAAGTGCAGGTGTTCGGCGGTTGTCAGGGTGTCAACGGTGTTGGTCGTGATGTGGATGGTGTCTCTGTGGATGATGGCGATGCCTGCTCCCGTCTGTTGGATGCGGTCTCTGCGGGTGATCTTGTATCCCTCTGGGATGGCGATGTCGGGTAATTGTCCTATTCACAGGAGCCCCTGTGCTAGGCTTGGACCACGTGCCAGGAAGGTCATCAGTTAGTGCTTCATTAAAGGGCAAAAGGGTTCTGAGGTGTAAGCCCCAGGCTAAAGCACTTCAGTCAGGAGATTACTCCTGACCTGCATGGAGGGCAACTCCAGTCCAAGGACCTCAGCTGCCCTCTTGAAAACCATGGCATAAGATGGCCCGCCATAGCCACAGTTGGCGGAGAGAGCATGCCAGAATCTGGAGAAGTATCCAGTACACTGGCTTTCCAAACTTCCTCATTCCAGTCTAACTGCTGTGCAGTCTCATCCTGTGGTTCCAAAGGGTCCATAGACCCTGCCCATAGCTCTCCTGAGTTTAACACATCCTCAAAGTGTTCAGGCGACAACACAGTGCCCCTAGGTTCAATCTGTACTAGAATCGAAGTCGAGCGACGTCGTTCTGACTCAGTATCGGCGGGTATAAGGATGGGGCTAGTATCGCCGGTGCCGACTTCGGGTCCTACCCTGGGGAAGGTCCTGGTGGCACGACATGTGCCCATTAGGGATCGGATATCTGAGGCCCCACTGACACAACCAACGGTGCCCTTTCTGACCCACGGGGCCCGAGGGCTCACCAGAGGGGTCAGCCCGCTCAAATATGCGCTGCATGGCCTCATAGAATTCTTTGATTTGAGTGGGGGTTGCTCCGGCTCTCGAAAGGGGAGGGAGGTGCAAAGTAGACCCTGGCTCTGCAGAACCGTGCATCAGTGTCCTTACCTCCTTGGTCGATGGACGACAGTTGAGATGAAGTGCATTTGGACTTCTCTTTCTTGTGCCTCTTCTCCAAGTGTCCCAAAGACCTAGAGTGGGACGAAGAGGACTTTGGGCTCCGGGAGTGGTCCCTCGACCTCCACTTCTTCGATCGGGACCGCGACCTCTGTGGAGTCTTGTTGGATGGTGTTGACTGCCGGGCTGCAAGGACCTTTATAGCCCGCTCCTGCAAGGCCTTCGGAGCCATAGCCCGACAGTCAGAGCACAACTTTGAATCTTGGTCGCGCTCAAGACACCATAGGCAGATGAGGTGGAATTCGACAAAAAGTTGAGAAAAGAGGCCTGTCAAAAAATTACTGAGGAATAGCTCTACCCGGATGGGCGCTTAAATGGTGCAAAAAAAAAAAAAAAAAAAAAAGAACTGACGTCCGCATGCCAGGGTGGCGCCTATATAGGTACTGCAACATCATAACCCCCTGATGGAGCACAAGGAGTATTGCTCAGCAAAAGTTGCCAGATTCAGCTTGGGAGATTCAAAGGTAAGGAAACAGCAGCTAGAAGTATATCAGATAGATATCTAGATATTTATCTATATATATATAATTTTTTTTAAAGATGCCCCAAAGAGTATTTCTTTTTTATAGAAAGGAGTGGCTGGAGGGGGTGGGTGTGAGTGAGTGAGCAGAGGCTAGAGCATAAAGGATCAGGGAAGAGAGGGTAAAAGAATAAATGCAAAAAACAAAAAACCTGGAATATGACCGGAAAAGCCAGAGATGAGGTGAAGCTACAGGGAGAGCATAATAGGGTGAGGGAGTGATTTCAGTGTGGAAGCAGTGCACAATGGAAAGTATACACATGCTTTCGCATGGAGTGCAGAAGGAAAATTAATTTAAAATGTTCCATTGCATGAAACCCACATGACCTTATGCCGTGCTCTAAGAATGTCATTATTAGATATCTCAAGTGTGACAAAATTAGGATACAGCCATATTTAAAATGCACAAATACATACTTCATTTAAAAAAAAGGTTGATGTCAAGCATTGCACTTAAAAATTAATGGAAGAGCAACTGTTGCTCGGAAATGTAGTAATGGAGCTAATGGCACATGCTCAGATAAAAACAGTGCCTACTTTTTGTATCAAACAAGAGAAATGTAAAACATAGTTACCTTATTCAGGTTACCAAATCCCATTCTCTGAACAGCGGACGTTTTCCATTCTGGAAGAGGAGGTACAAACTGTACAGCTGGCGGCTGCTGCTTCAAAACACCCAGAGGAAGTGTACATAAAACAGCGTCACATTTATAAATGAAGGTCTGACTGGTGGAGCGGGTGTTTACAGCTATTACTTCACATCCTGTAAAAAATAAAAACCCGCAAAGTACGTCAAAGAATTGGAGTTTTAGGTAGATCTAGCCTCCTCACCAAGATATTCTTTAAAATAGTTAATGCAACAACTCTGCAAATACAAGACACTTTTCGTAGACCAGGATGAAGTTCAGTTTACCCCAGCGTAAGTAGTGAAATTTCCGGCATTTTGATTAGTGCTAATTATGTGAAATGCTTGGAATTACACCATTACGCCAGGTCGTGAGTAAAAATCTTATCACCAGAGTATGGTAACAACGTGCAAGACTAGAACTCAAACTGCTAATACTGATTTTGTGATTTTTATTTAATGTGAAATCCTGTCTCATGTCCAAAATAGACGAGGATGCATTTTGTGCTAAAAAACTGAACAAACAAGCATTGAAAATGCAATAGGTCTCGCATTTGTTTAAGCTAGAGTGTTTGTCTTTGCTAATGGTCTTGTATTTTAGCTATTTGTTACTGAGTGTATGTATGTGATGTGTAGTGGTTTTGATTGTAATTGTTAGCTGTGTATCGGTATGATGTATAGAGTTAGGAGGAGAAGAATGTGTGAAGGTTTCGGAAGGAAAGTGAGGATAAGAACAGCATGAGGGATAATGTAGAAAGTGAGGAGTAGTGTAGTATGAGGTAGAAGAAAGGAGAGTGAGGAGAGGAGTATGAGGGATAAGCAAGAGAGTGAGGAGTAGAGCAGTATGAGGCATAAGGAGATAGGTTCTAAGGACCTTAAAATGTCTACCCTTGTGTGCCAAGTTTGATGAATTCTGGCTTTTATAGCAGTTCTTGAATTTATTGTCGGATTGGTGGGGGCGGCGGGATGTTCATCACAGGAATTGCAATCATCAAAGTGTGGGAACCTTCCTCGATAGAGGTGGCCAGGTGCCATGGTGCACGCCAGCCCGAGGGGGTTTACAGAGCAGTGGGGGGCTTTTGCCTGGGGTCACCAAGGCAGTGGAAGAAGGTGACAGACAGGCCCCTCTTTGATGTGCACACTTTATATTCATACTTGTACCATAAATCTGTTGGGCTGCTCTTTCCCTGACAATGGAACTCATTCGGATGGAAATATCCTCAGGAGGACTGCGGCTTAATTACCTCCTTATTTGCATTTTTGCATATTAGTGACTGCAGAGCAGCTAATTTTGCTGCAGTATTTTAAAGGCGAAGTCTGCGTGTGTTTGTCGCTGCTTCCTTGTAGTGGGCCTAAATCTCATATTTTGTTAAAGCACCCTGCGACAAAGCACGGAGCTCACACTCGCGTGTGTTTACAATCAGATGTCACTTTATGTCTGACAAACCACTGTCCTCCTAGGACTTAGTGACGTAAAACATACAAAAATGTGTGCGCCCATCTGACTGGTAGGTGGCTTCAAACGTGCACGGCACCGGTACATCTGGCAACACTTTGACACCAGTGACCTTGCACAAAACTCTCACACGTATGTGTGAATGATACATCTGTCACCATGGTGACATAACGTCCTGTCCAGCTGCTTTGCCCAAATACAGCTCTCGCACAATAGTCTCCAAACACAGTTTTCAGCACTGACCAAGTCACAGCTCACAACTAGGGCCCAAGACAACCACGACACACGAAAGTACAAATAAAACATTCCCGTGCCCTGAAGCAGAGCCCCCTTACACCCAACCCAAACAGAACACTCTCACACCTGAACCCAAGCAGTGCGCGTACGGCGGTGCCAAAAGACAGCACTCTCTGACACAACTGAGTACAACTCTCCCACACACCAGTACCCTAATCACCATGGTCTTATCACCATGCCCAAACACAACTCGGGCACACCAGTGCCCACAAGCAAGACTCTTACATAGCACTGTCATGTGTGTGGCCAACTGAAAACTCGCGGAGCCATGCGCCGCTTGTGCACGCACTGTCACAGCTGTCCTCACTCATCCGCGAGCACAGACTCAACGCCCCCACTACAGACTCCTTTGGAACATCCAGTGGCACACAACAACCATGAACAAAGACAAGCAGGCACTGCCGCGCCCAGAAAACACCCTCGCAGCCACACAGCTATGGTGAACACACAATACTACTGAAAAAACTCTTTCACTGTGATCCACCCAGACCTTGAAGGCAAGTGCTATAAACAAGCATCCGTCGAGCCCTTCTAGTTAAGGGGGAATGGGCTGCAGTCATATGGCCCGAAGCTCAGCTTCACCAGCTCATCTCTACGGTGACCTGAAAAGGACCCAACGTAGGTCAATTATCCATCCAGTGGGGTGGCCAGTGTCAGCGGGCAGCGAGAAGCTTGTGTGGTGGCCGGCCAAAAACGAGTTGCGAGCCCCTGCCCCAAAGAATCTTGTTTCAATCCCAGCTTCACCAAACTGTGTGACCCTGGGCAGTTGTCGTGGTAATACACAAAAAAGTGCTTAGCGGCTAATTAGGAGACACTGTCTCCCGCCGCAAGTAAAAGATCGAATCTCGGTGGGCGGGGCCAAAACCGGACAGGGTGGCACCCCTCAGTGTAATGATTGCCTCCGGTGCAATAATTACACTGTGTTTTTCATCAATCAATGACGCGAAACTACGCCCACAAATCAAAATTGTAGGCGGAGCAGCGACAAGACTTCTGGAATCGTATCAATTCCAAGAAGCCCTAGCATGGCGAGAGCACACGCCAGGCGAGACCTAAAAACGGGACCAGCAATTCGACGTAATTTCACATGCAAAATGTCAGGACCAAATGAAGGTCCCACTGTAGTACTAGAAACTATTTTAGAAATAACATGTGCACTAAGCCTTTAACAAGCACATCACAACAGTTGCTTTAAACAAGAACGACAAATAACCCTTTATAGTGCCCACTCCAAGATCTTGCTAGACCAAAGATAAAACAAACAATAACACATTCAACAGTTTGGCTTGTAAGGAGTCTGTGATGTCGACTCCACACCAGGCTAAAGATTTGTCCCCGCACATGATATACTAGGACTTTGTCGATCAACCTCTGGAAGTGAAAAAGACAACCACAAACTATGATGGTGATCAAACACATTCACACTTTGTTTTTAACTTTTGAACCGTTTGCGGTAGAAACTCATTTTTTTTTGGTTAAAATCTGTAGATTATGCAGCAGATGATGGATTAAGTGGCAAATGCGGCAAATCTACAATTGCATAATTCTAGCGGCCCTAGTTATAGGGACTCTGACTACACAGACGATGGATCCAGTGGTGGTAAACCAACAGAAAGCCCATGTGCATTGTTAGTGCCCAAAGGTTCAACAGAGGGAGCCGAAAGCATGTAACAAATATGCAGCATGGCCTTCTTAAAAGCTTCGACCTGCCGTGGCGTGGCCGTTGGATTGGGAAATTCGGGAATCATTGGGACTAGTTCTGGAATTGGCTCCTCGTTTGGGGATTGGGAGCGAGAATAATTGGCACCTCGATGCCCTTCCAAATTTTAATTGGACAGAGAGTGTCGTGAAAGGGTTGAGTCCCACTTCAAACTCTTATGTTGGTTTGACTTACCGGATAATTTCAGCATCACAAGGAATCGGGAACCGCAGAGGAAGTGGGCCGGCGCTCTCAACTGAGCGTGCATATACAAGGTTCATGACTACTTTCAATGTTCGGTGATATACAGCTTCTTTTTATGGTCCCGGAAGGCACATTCTTCGAACAGCTAGGAGCTGTGCTAAAAATTCATACAGCAGAGGAACACCTTGCACATGTCCCTCACCAATATCGTTTTTTGACAGACTAAGCACAGTGTGATCCCATTAGTTTTGGTGGAGACATTGTTCCCTCGTCCACTAGAAAAGAATTTGGAGCTCCAGTTCCATGTTCAAAGGTACTTAAAGAAAGCAGTAGACATTTGAGTGCAGTGGTGGCACATATATGTAGCTCTGTTCCATCACTAACAAGGGATGAACCAGGTCAATGTTTGGGAGCACTGCTGTGAACGTTTTCAGATCTAGTCTGGTACCTGGGGAATATTATACGGATGAGGAATCTGCAGTAATAAGTACCCATCAGAAGACTTATGTTTGTTGAGAGTAATGCCTAACTTGTTGAAGCATTGCAGAAAAACCTCAGTTAACTCTGGTTGAACAAGAAAAAGCTTTCACCAGTCAATTGTTGAAGTGTGGAAAGACCTTGTGACATTTACTTCTTAGATATGCAGCCATTGGAGAAAGACAGTAAGAAAATATGAGGTGCTGATTTTAAGCCAAAGGAGAGAACCTGGAATTGGTAATGGCAGTCATCCACTTTGAATCTTAAATACCTTGTGGTGTTTTTGATGTATAGGGATATAAATTTAAGAGCCTTGTAGCTCTAGTGATGTCATATAATCTCAATATTTCAGAAGCTGATGGATGTCTAGGAGTTTAAGCATGCAAAATTAATGTTTCCTGAGGTAGTTGTTTATTTTTCACAGATGAAAAGATAGCCTCAATTCACCAGATTTATTTTTTTACTAAAAAAAAGCAGAAGTAGCTGAAATGTAATTAACGGCTTCTGTTGCTTCCTTGGTTTGCATGCTTAAAATCTCAAATTGTAACACATGGAGGATGAGATGGTATCTCCTCTGAGATGCTGTGCAAAGTGGCCATTGAACAAATTCCATGGTGTGACTATGATAGAAAATCTAGGACCCAATAATTTGTTGTCTCACACTTTAAATTTGATAACTGGAGATTCAATCTACAACAGTACTTGAGGAAGACGCTATTGTGGCAGGAGCATTTGTAACACAATTTTCTTCTGTCAGACTCCTTATATTGCTTTCTCCATAGAGTTTGTGTTTTATTGGCAGTAGGCTTGCTAAGGGTGCTGATAAGGTTGATTTCTATACAATTAATATCTTTCTCTGAATATAAATTGCCCTCTGCCTCCTGCTGCCCAAAAGAGATGGCGTCTCAGCTAAATGATGAAAAGATTGTGTCCGTACTTGTCTTGATTGATTGGGGAACATCATTTACATGTTTGTCTAAGACCCCCTCTAAATCACGGAGTATGCGCAAGAACTTACTCTGAAATTCAAAAATGTTTATTTCAGCCAAGGTTGCCTCAAGATAAGAGCAGCACCTTCCAGCTGCCTAAATCCAGTCAATGCTATATCGACTGCACAGTTTATCATCCTGGAAGAAGCTTGTTCCCATCAAGTTGATTTTTTTTTAGCTTTATCTTCATTTTTCTTCCGGCAGAAGGTCAATATATGCATCAAAGGCCGACCTTATCTGCCTATCATAACCGGGAATCAACACTGAATTGGTGGCTCTCACTGAAATTGCTGTCCTAGTAGAGAATGTCTTACAAATGCTGTCTAAATGCCTTTCATCTGTCTAGTAGACTACAACAGGGTATGGATGCATTCCACATTCTTTGTTAAGCAGCCTGCATCGCCACAGAGTCAGCACTAGGATGACCTATTAGAAAAGCATGCGAGTCATCCGTAGTCTTATACCTTTCATCCAGGTGCGCCACAACTGCAGAAGCTGTGGCTGGATTTTCATGACCTTTAATCCTTCATTCTAGATAATGTCTATTATTGGGAAAGCTTTCACAGAATTGTAAGATGGCTCTTTGAAATTAGATTTAAAAAAAACAATCTAATTGTTTGGCTGGGATCCAGTAAATGAAAACTCTTGAATGCTCCTTCTAAAAGTGCACAAAGGCCTCTGATGTAGTCTGGTTGAGAGTCTGCTGCATGTGAAGCAGCTGGAGGGGAAAGTGGTGCCAATAGTCATCCTACTCTGTACCTACATTTTGATCATCAGGTACTTCACCCTCTTCTCCATCATCATAGAATAAGTGTCTTCCCCCCCCACTGTGGGCAATGCTGACCTTGATTGACAGATATGTGATGGTTGTGATTTTGGACTTGCAAAAAAGGCATAGTATTAGGAGTACAAAGAGGAATTGGTTGTGTCCACACAACTGGCGTAGTGGTGGAAAAGATGATTGCTTTGGTAATATGGTTTTCAAAGGCTCTAGTAATCATCTGATGAACTTTAGGTCTTAAAATAAAGCACTTAGAAATTGGCATCATTGCATCACAATATTGTATGTCTTGTTCATAGTGTTCACAGTCCTCAAAGAGTTGAAAAGGGCTAATTTTGCAACTTGTTTCTCAACTAGTCTGAAGTGGAAAGTTTTTTCATTCCATATACTCCTAATCTTCTTGCTATTTAGCATGAAGGTCTGTTGAACTGCAGGCAGGACCAAGGGGCCCTTCATCATTGGAATCTTTATCGTCTAGTAGATGGCTTGAATGTAGATGATATACCATGCACTGTGAAGTATATTCTGGCATTAATGGTACAGAAATGCTCCTTTCCATGACACACCTTTGTTTTGTGTTTTCATTGACTTTTTCTGCTCATCTCTCAACATGGATGGAATCGTTAACAGAATGGCCATCAATAGCAGAATGGCTGTCACAGCTATGATGGTCACCGATGTCAAGGTCATAGACGCAGTCATCATAGTCATTACTGTTGTTGAAATAAGTATTACTGACTTAGTTGATGAGATTAATTCTCGGTTATCTGCAGTTTTCCCGACGTAGACAGTGGTTCCTTCGTCAGCGCTGATAACAGTTAGGTAAACATGAGAGCTACCTTTTTAATGGAGTTGGAGGCTCTGATTTTGGCCTGTGTTCTGACAGCAAAGTCCATTTTCTGTGTTAGTGAAAAAGTTCAGAGGATGGGCTTTGTTCTCTGGATGTTCTCTTTCCAGATTTCTTTGCTACATTCTTGGTAGCTTAATTTTCGGCACAATGTTTGATGGAGGGTCTTTTGAATGGCCGACAGTGCACATCCACGCATGACCATTAACACCATACCATATGGCGAAATGGTTAGAGCAAGACGGAATTGCAGTCAAGAACAGAACTTTGTCAAGAATGACAAATCTTTAAAAAATAACTTTTGAGAAAGAGGGTATGCACAGAAGTGTTTGGACAAAGCAAAAGCTAGAGTAATTAAATTGGATCGGAAATCCACTTTGGTGCCATGACAGAACCAATCTATTAAGAAAGGAGATCAGAAGGAGGTGGCATTCATCACACAATACAATGCATATAGTGACCATATTCATAATATCCTGAGGAAAAACTGGCATCTACTTACTTCAGGACTGATGCCTGCAGGCACAGTCTCCTGTAGACCGAAAGTGGTCTATAGGAGAGGCAATACATTGAAAAAAGTTACAGTGCCCTATCTATGTAATGGACAAGAAAACTAACATCACTACTTGGCTTCCCTGCAAACCTCCTGGTTTTCATGTGTGTGGGACATGCACAATTTGCCAATTGGGGTATAACAAGAAAACGCGTTTCAGGTATAACACCACTAGAGAATTCTCCATCAATACTTTTATTAACTGTAACACCACATACACGGTCTATATGATAGGCTGCTTCTGCAATAAAATCAATGTAGAAAGCAGCATACACAGCCTGAAACTTAGAATTCAGGAACACGTGAGAGCTATTAGAAACTTGGATGATAGATTTCAAGTAGCAACTCACATACATGAAACACACCCTATGGAGACAGGCATTTGGTTTCAAGCAATAGAAGATGTATCAGTATAAGAGAGGGGTGGAAATAGAGAATTAGCATTGAGACAAACAGAGGCAGGCTGGATTTGCCATCTGAGAACAATATCTTTGGGACTCCATACGAACTATCATTTCCTGTGATTATACCATCAGAAAAGATAGTATATGGGATATGCTGGTTATAGTTATACAGGGAGGCATTCCCCAATGTTATGATCTGGAGTAAAATATTCATGATACTATTCATAAAACCAGTATGGGATTTTAAAAATTATGACCGTTAGCAACTATGACTGACACTTCTTCCTTTTCAGTCACTCAACCACTGACCATATTTCCTTAGTTTCTAAAACAGCTGAATCTAGCACCTATTGACACAATGCTTACAATTTAGAGTGCTTAATAATAAGTTACAGTGTTTATAATTACACATGTGCCAGTCTAAGATGGCCTCCACAAAGGACGCCCAATAACGGGAATTGGAATTAAACTCAGAAACCGCTAATAGATATAAACTAATTTGATATTTAAACATTTGCGGTCACTCACCCATTGACCGTATTTACTTTCTGATTACACATGTGCCAGTCCAAGATGGCCTCCACAAATGATGCTCAATAATGGGAATAGGAACTTAAATGTGAAACCGTTAATAAATTTGAACTAATTTGACATTAAAATATAGATATCATATTTGAAAATGTGCGGGGACATACTTAACAGTATATTAAAGTGCAAAAGTACAAACTATAGTTGCCTTATCAGTCTAAGATGGCTGCCGCCGTGATGCTTGTCCATGAGTGCTTCATCTGAAGCCCGAAACAGTTTCTCATATGCACGTATTTCAATGAACCATGAAATCATAGTACCAATATATTCAAAATAAGAGACATGAGGTAATTTTTATTAAGGCACTACAGAACTGAACATCTATTCGCATGATGCTTTATTAGACACTTTAAAATGGCGGCCGTGAAAATGCACCCTGTTAAGTCAGCGATGACGCGTTAAGCTAGAGTTTGAAATTGCTTTCTATGGGCACGGATTTCGCATATTTAACCGTAAATTCGGATTATCAGTGAATTCAAGATCATTATGAGGACACCTGTGGGGTATTGCTGAGGTTCTGCATAACTGAACACAGATCTGTTTCATGCATTTTTAGACATTTCAAAATGGCGGCCATTATAACGTTGCTTAATGAGCCATACTCCTCAACTAGACAAGTGAGGAGGATAGAGCAGGGTAGTTTAATGTGGCTTATTCAATTCCACAGGTTGAACGAACTGCCGGTACCGTATTGGTTTGCACGCCGCCGAAAACTAAGTAAAAGGTATTGTGGGGGGACTGTGGTTTTGGAGGAGCGATCGGGTCAATGAATTACGGTGATGGGGAACCTCTCAACGTAATGGTTAATGCTGTCAAATTGCAACAGCAACTTTGTTTTAATATGGACATGCTGGCAAGTGAACTTTTTATGAAAACACTTGGTCCTGGGAACATTGGACGCTAATATAGAAGGGGTGTTACAGGAATGAATTTGTGACACCTTTTATCTAAGACATGTCCTTTTTGATAAACATGATGGTCATCACTGTAGTATTTTTTAAATATGTTTGGTTTAGAGCACGGGTTAAGGGATTCCTTCAGAAACTAAACCGCATTAAACCTTGTGAACACGTGGAGTTTGAAGCATTTGTCGAGGAGTTTTATTAGACCGACAAACGGGTTACCAACTGCTAAACTGACCATTCTTTTGACTGCCTGGCAACACTGAAGAGGCATAAAGTTATATGTTGATTCACCTTAACTTACAAAGATTTTATATGGGAAACTGTTAATCAAACACGATTGTGAGCCTATGATATTTGGAATATCTAGTCTTCAGTGCCCATTTAATAAGGGTGTATTCTTGAAATCTTTTTTTAGGTTAGAGAATGGGGTAACACCAACTGTAGTGCTATGTCCTAGGTCAAAAGTCAGAATAGAAGACTGGTGTCGGCAACAATATTCTAAATATTTGATGTACGGGTTCGGGAACAGATTTACTTCACAAGGTAGGAATTTATCATAAACGTTTGTGCTCGTGTAACTACCTTACATCATGGGGTTCTATTGGATTACCACTCATTCAAGCTCCAAATCTCGTTTAATAGGTACCACCATATTTTTACACTAAGGAACCGATAAACCGGTGCACACAGCACTCAAATTAGAAGGCCAACACCTTATGGTAAGGACTGCTTATATACAGGCTTAGAACGTTGTGCATATCAATAGATAACACTATGAAACAAATTCAAAACAGTATGGGTGCTCCATCCCACCTGGAGCTTCGTGCTGTGTAGCGTTTTTGAGGAATGGCCTGTACCTTTATCACTATTATGATGTTTGAATTAAGCAGAATTTATTTATGAGATTACTATTTATGTTGTGCATTGAACGGTGGTATTTACCCTCATGTGCAATTTGAACTATTTATTAACCACGTACAAATGATTTATGTAGTACATTGGGCAATGTAGGTTAGATGTTAATGTACTTGTAAAAATGTTTTAAAAAACCGTCTTTGTAAATATTGTAAATGTAATTTGTAATTATGTATATTATCTGTAGCCCTGAAGAAGTCTGAGAGGACAAACGCGTTGGCTATGGTTTTATTCAATTGTGAAGGAGAAGTTGCGAATAAAGAAACAAACACGCCTGCTGAATTGATGGTTTATTTAACTGTGTGACAGGATACTATTTGAATGAAGCATTATTGGTGTAACTTAAATGCAATATTGAGTTTGTTACAATAAGGAGTTCTGGGTCAACTGATGTATCTTCTGAATGGTCTCTTATGAGCCGATTTGCCAAATTCTGATATATCCCCGCTGACATACCCGGAAGCCAAAATGTCTTTGGCTTTGATTTTTTTAAAGCCAGATTAACAACCTACCCTGTCTTTCAAGGTTTTTAAGGAAAAGGTTTGACATATTTTATGTTATTTTTGTACCTTATTAGAGGGGTATAGGCAGAAAACAGTCTTTGTGGGGATCTACTGAACACAGCCTCATCTTTCCACAAGTACCATGGGGCCAGAAAAGGGCTTTTTGGGATGTCTCTGAAATGATGTACAACCAGATTTCAAATCAAATGTTATTAGAAATTGCCTACAAGCACTTCAATCCTGCTGAGAAGTGAAATAGTCAAATATTTTCTGGTTTGCCTGAAGCAAACTAAGCAGAGCTCAGGGAGACTGTTTTTACAAGATTTACAAGATGTACAGTACAGA
This sequence comes from Lissotriton vulgaris, assembly GCF_964263255.1. Taxonomy (NCBI): domain Eukaryota; kingdom Metazoa; phylum Chordata; class Amphibia; order Caudata; family Salamandridae; genus Lissotriton; species Lissotriton vulgaris. Next base: position 1,701,722,604 of record NC_141687.1, read on the forward strand.
TTCTGAGGTATGGTAACCTATGAGGGGAGTGGTCGTCGGGGTACTGCAATCGGATTAGTTGAAGTTTGGTTCTTTTTAAATTATTTGTATATCATACAGAAGGTGAATAGTTTGCCCTTGACAATTATTCATAATACAGTTCTGCTTCTGCTAGAGGAACTCTCGATTTGATGACGAGAAGTCAAGTATGTGAATTGATGAGTCTATTCTTGAAAAGACTGCAACTGCAGAGGTAATGCAGAAAGGGAGCTTAATAGGAAAGGTGAAAAACTCACCTTCACAAGGGATCTCAAAGAGTAACATAAGGTCCCTTTTTCCAGTTAGCTTAAAGGACGCTCCAGGAAATATGTTGGCATTTCTCTAATAATCATTTTATTCTCAGACCTTCGTGGTCATAGGAAGATCGTGAAGAAAAAGATCCTTGAATTAAGAGGCACTGGACCAGCTGGCAATACAGGATGACACTCAGCAGGGGGATCTTCCAGCAGCTGCTGGTCACAACCTCTTACTTCAGGGTAGTTCAGGACCAGACCAGGAAGCAGCTCACCTCCTAAGCTCACACACTGTGTCAGAGTAACACTGGGGTCACCAACCCAGCTCCTTCGCTGCTACTGCATGAGTGGGGGGCTAGCTTGCAGATTAGGAACACAACACTTGAGCTCTACTAGTCTTCCTTAATTTATTGCGTATTGGTCATGTCAGGTATAGCCTACATGCATGTCTTCATGAAGCCTAGTACTTCCCCTCATCCTGCACTTAAAATGAACCGGCAGATCCAGTTAGATAGGGTGCAACAAGATTCTTAATGGCATGGAGAGTGTGGTGGTGCTCCTCCTGGGAGACCATTTCTATTCCAAACTCTTTCGCAGTCTGTGTTTCTTCCTCAGTGTGTATTTATTCTTGAGTGCAATTGCAGGATGGAAGGTAATGGGGAAAGGACTGTAAATGAATGTCTCTTTGGTTTTCAAGATCTGTTGCTTTACAGAGAGAACTTGCCAGCCTACTCCATTGAATGGGTTGAGATTTTAAACAGTAATAAAGGATAAGTTGGAAGCAAGAGAACCAACAGAAGACTTTTTTTAACCCACTATGCTCTGATACTCGGAGAGACAAACGGTCAAAGCACAAAGGGTGCTTTAAAGAATATTCCCGAGCTCAAAGCTTATAGAACGGTATAATTCGGAAACAAACTAATGTCTATACATGTAGAAACTGCTCACTCAAAATGGGTCTATGAGGGGTGTTTACTGACAGAACCTTCGGATCTACTAGCCCTTCTTTTTCTAAATGTGCAAATCAAGAGGTAACCCTCTTAAACCAGATAAAAAGAAAGATCCTACACTCTCCCATCTCATATTAACATGATTGCAAATTTGCAAATAAAAATGTATCTTGAAGAATCTAAATCTGAGATCAGCAGTGAGCAGAAGAGGCACGAAACTGACTTCCAAAACTTCAAGAAGGAACATGGAAAAGCAATTTTGGTAGAATTACTGGAGTGTCTGGTGTTGTCATACCAAGCCAAGACCTGGACCTTGTGCTTCAGCTAGAAGCATCAATGGAATACGTGGTTGACGTAGGGTACCTATGAGATAGATTCTTCACTCTGTAAGAGGAGAAGGGAACCATTACCATTTTAGAGAAAGAGGGAGGAGCCCACAAATGTTAAGCCCAATAGTAGAGAAGACCGCCTTGATGCTAGCTGCCCTTCCCGTAAAAGACAAACTTTTGTTAGATAGTGTCCAGCATTTACTAGGCTAATACATTAAAAGGGGGTAAAGAAGATGGCTCTCATTGAATAAAAGATGACAAGGTATTGTAGAAATAGTGAAGCAAATGAATAAAGATATCAAGTTAAAAACAAGCATTTACAATGCAACGGTCTCGCCTTTGCAAAAGTTAGAGCTATTGACATTGTAAATGACAACATTTTTATTTATGTGTCGGCTTTGAAAACAGATAAATAAATTGCATTGTCATTTACAATGCCAATAGCTTAATCTCTCACAAATGCAAGACCTAGTAGTAGAGTGAGTAATAGTGAGTAGTAGAGAGTGAGTAGTAGAGTGCATAGTAGAGGAGTAGAGAGTGTGTAGTAGAGTAGAAGAGTGAGTACTAGAGAGTGATAGAGTGATTAATAGAGCGTAGTAGTGAGTAGTAGAGAGTTGTAGAGAGAACTGGATTGAGTAGTAGTGAGTGTAGTGAGTATAGTGAGTAGTAGAGAGAAGTAGAGTGAGTAGTAGAGAGTATTAGAGAGTGAGTAGTAAAGAGCAAGTAGTAAAGAGCGAGTAATTAAGAGTGAGTAGTAAAGAGTGAGTAGTAAAGTTTGAATAGCAAAGAGTGAGTTGTAAAGAGTGAGTAGTGGAGTAATAGAGTGTGAGTAGTAGAGTGAGTAGTAGAGAGTAGTAGTAGGTCCCTTGAAACGCTTTCCTTTCCTCAAATAGAAGCACCTGCATTGTCCGAGGCAGCTTTGCCCTCGACGTGTTTTGTTTTTGTGAAATTGTTTTTTTTATTCGTTTCAGAGGCATAATATAAATAGAGAAAGTATCAATTATCAACCTATTTATTTGGACCCTGAGGGTTTCTAACTTGTTTGTTACTGTGTTAAAATGCAAATTGTCCACATAAACATGTTTCAAACTAAGATTTGTGTCTTGTGTTTTTTCCATGTTGCATGTACTCGTTGCTACTAAAAGCAGAGGTGTGACAGGCCCTTAGCATGTGTCATTGTTCAGAGTGTGTAATTGCACCCTCTTCGTTTTCAGACTTCAGCCATCTTCATTTCAGCGCAGTATACAAGGGACACCTTCTTTAGTCTTAAACGAAACTTGGCGCATATTCTATTTTTGGCAACTGAGTGAAATTCACTGCGGGCGTGATACTCTGATATTTTCAAAACATGCCACGGTTTACTTTAAACGTCAGGGTGTCATTCGACAGAGGGACTTGCATATAATCAGACATTCTTTTAGAAATCCTTTTAGAACTCGCACGAAACAATCGTGTTCTGTGCTAGTAACACCTGCTGGCTCACAGGTGGCCTCGCACAGTAATATCAACTTTGAACTTATCAGCATTGCCTACCAGCAGCACTCCAACTAGTATGTGCACTTCTCATTTAAGACTTGTGCTTTTTGGATGCACTGTAATGAGGACATGGGGGTAGGGTTACGGCGCACATGAAGTGCAGGGCACCATCAATCCCTCATTCTGTCTGTAATCAGCCATCCTGTCTCCCTTCAAGTACATAATACCTCGCCCGGACACAGCGAAACGACCATACAACATAATGAGGTCGGCGTCGGTAGAAAAACACCATTAATGCACTTCGTAGTGGAGGTGACAACAAAACATGCTACGGTACGTTATTGCAAGGAAACAAGGCCTGCCGGGATTGAGAACAAGAGTTCGCCCGCTGCACTTTTTAATTTACCCCCACGCCCTCCCCAGACCACCAGTTTGCAGAACTCTTTAAAGTTTCATGTATCATCTGGGGTCACAGGAATTGTGCGCTTCTGCGGCCGCGGCGTTTTAGGTATAATTGTGGGGTTGCTGCATATGCCACATAATAAAGTAATACTGTCACAGAATGTGGCGCATTACGCCGCATAATTTAGTTCACCCTGACGCATAATGTGATCCTTCCCCAAGCCGTATAATTCCCGTGGCACGTGATCATAACAAAAACGCATTTTCGGCATTGAGGGCAAGGTCATATCGAACACGCACAACCCTTGAGGTATCCGTATACTTCAGGACCATGAATGAACGCGCGCACTGAGTGTAATAAAAATGTGGGCTATATAATGAGAATTTAAACAATCTCACTCAGGATGAAACACTGATCCAATTTACCCGAGTCCCGCTGGCTGTGCAGAGGGGTGTACACTGGCCCTGCACCTCCGGGGTACCAAACCCGTGGGATACATTTTAAGATTTCAGTGCCACGGAGCACAACAGAATATCCGTCCGTCAACAGACCTAAATTATTTTAATGATGACAATGGCTTGCGCTGCCTTGTTAAAGGCTTTAAATAGCAGGCGAGACTATTACCAGATTTAATTATACGCGTGGGAACTGTGGGAAGGTACCTGCAGGTTTAATTGGCGCGCAAACCATTTGTAGACTCGAAGCGCAACAATAAAATGGCACTAGGGGGTTTTGGGTCGTGAAACTAGGTTTACATCCTCTTCGGGCAAGCATCAGTTACCTAACCCTCTTCTCGGGGTAGACTCGGAGGGCGGATTGTCATTCTTATAGTGCTCGCAAAATTCTGTGTCTGCCCACGTTGTCTTTAATAATACATTTGACTTCACGTTTTTGCTACATGCTCAAAATCCGCAGAGCTCGGTTAATTATTCCCCTGGCGTTGTTGGACAAATCTAGTATACTCGGCGAGAGGTCTGGATCCGGGTCCTGGAGAGAAGCACTTCCGGGTCGCCGCAGGCAGCGCGGCGGCCCCTTCAGGTCACTGCAGGCGCTTCACAATAGGAACAGAAATGATCCATAAGACGAGTGAACACATTACAAAAGCAGACGTTAAGTTACATTAGGCAAAAGTGACAATTGTGAGCAAACAAAATACAAGAGGTAGCAAAGGGTACATTACAGGAGAAATAGACTGGGACCTCGGCGAGAGGGAGGGTGTAACGCCCATCACTAGAAAAGGGGCGGGGCTTAAAAAAAGAGAGAAAACGCCCCCGAATCGCGTTCAGACGGGCCTGAACTGAGTGACGCCCCTCTCCTCCAATGGCTGGCCAGCATTTACGAGGCCAGCCAATTGAGAAGAGGGGCGGGTTCAAGTCCCATATTAGACAACAAAAGATCTCGGACTCCGCCCACTTCGTGGGACATTAGTCCGAGACCTAAAAAGGAGCACAGTAACACCCCTTTAAAGAAGGGGGTTTAATCTGCCATAAGTACCTGTCACTGGGTGCAGTGAAGCATAATGCATCCACTGTCTCTTTGCTACCCCACCCCAAACATATTCCACTGATATATGTCCCCAATCTCTACTGGGATCTCCGTCTCAGTTTTCCCTCTTCTTTCAGTCTTTTTAGATCCCTCTAACTGTACCTTTCTACTGCCTTTTTACTGTCTCCCTTCTGCAACCACACTGGACTTTTCTAGGCCTTGTTCATATTTCTGAGCTACCTCACTAAAATACTTCCTTCTTCCCACACAGCAATTACCCCGCTTTATGACTCATTGTTTGCAAATCAAGTCCATGTTGCTAAGTAGCAAGATTCTATTTTTGAATATAGTTCAACTAATGGCTATAGATTTTCAGGTCATCAGGATCCATTGATTATCTGACCCAAATGCAATAGAAATCCACAGCAACACTTTTCAGATTACCTAAAAAATACCAGGATATTTTGCAAGGTTTCGGAGATCTCTCAGTGACATGATTCAGGCTGGTCTGGTGACATTTTATACGGTAAGACAGATCTATGTGGCATTTACTACAAGGGTATTTGTCTACTGTGTGTTTACTGTTTGTTTGGCTGTCCTTTTTTGATGGGAGAGGGGGAGATAGGGAGAAAAGAATATAAAAATGCTAATTTTAAAACGGTGCCGTTATCTAGATATTGGATGTTTCACGTGGATACAATACATTTAACTGACAGCATAGCCAAGAGAAACTCTGCTACGTAATATTAATATTGGTTACAGTGGCAGTGCCTAAATCTCACTTTAAGAGATCAAATACCATTCATAAATAAATGCAACTTTCATACAGTTATGAATATCACTTGTTTCCGTGGGCACGCCTGATAAAGTCATAACCCAGCCAGATTGTATATTAGGACACAAGCTGGATCTGGGGGGGTGAGCCAACAGACAACGAGGTACGTATTGTATTAATGTTAATTATAGGCGTTTCGAAGGCTGACAAAAGGGAAATCAGGGCACATGAGCAGTGAAACGGGGTGATAAAATGAAGATTGCCTTGAGGATCAGTGCATTGCAGCTTATGGGGGGTGAGCTAAACAGCTCATGCACGAATAATACGAACATAACACCCGAAAAAGAGATAACATATACAACTACATAAACTGGACGTGTTAAAACGGCCGCCGAAAGTAGTTAGCGAATGGCTGACGTGCACACTGTACATCCCCCATCAAAGCCAGGATTGAACAGGCTGTCCCCCACATCACAGTGCCCTTCACGCAGTAGAAATATCCATTAAGTTGGTTAAAAGGCATCTCCATTAGAACGTAGATAAACAACAAATGCTAGAAGGTGGAAGACAAGGTGTGAAGGAGGTTATGTGTGTGTGCGTTCATGAAGAAGATGAAATACATGTCAATAACAGCCCCTTGGAAGGTTGTATTTTAGACGTCCCGCAGATATGATTCGTTCTGAAGCATATACGAGGGACACCTTCTTTAGTCTTAATCGAAACTTGGCGCATATTCTATTTTTGGCAACTGAGTGAAATTCACTGCGGGCGTGATACTCTGATATTTTCAAAACATGCCACAAAATCCGCAGAGCTCGGTTAATTAATTCCCCTGGCGTTGTTGGACAAATCTAGTATACTCAGCGAGAGGTCTGGATCCGGGTCCTGGAGAGAAGCACTTCCGGGTCGCCGCAGGCAGCGCGGCGGCCCCTTTAGGTCACTGCAGGCGCTTCACAATAGGAACAGAAATGATCCATAAGACGAGTGAACACATTACAAAAGCAGACGTTAAGTTACATTAGGCAAAAGTGACAATTGTGAGCAAACAAAATACAAGAGGTTGCAAAGGGTACATTACAGGAGAAATAGACTGGGACCTCGGCGAGAGGGAGGGTGTAACGCCCATCACTAGAAAAGGGGCGGGGCTTAAAAAAAGAGAGAAAAACGCCCCCGAATCGCGTTCAGACGGGCCTGAACTGAGTGACGCCCCTCTCCTCCAATGGCTGGCCAGCATTTACGAGGCCAGCCAATTGAGAAGAGGGGCGGGTTCAAGCCCCATATTAGACAACAAAAGATCTCGGACTCCGCCCACTTCGTGGGACATTAGTCCGAGACCTAAACAGGACAAATTCATGGCATAGCACACATGTAGCATCCAGAATTTCCTGAGAAAGTTCCTCATTAACATCAGCCGTTGATACCGGTCTGGGAGCAACTGTTGCCTGTCGGACTGCTGCTTGGGGTCTTGATCAGAAGCATGGAGAAGTTGTGATCGAAGCTAGTGACACACAAGTACTATGGATGGAGAGGAGACTGCACATGCTGAATAGCCTGGAAGCTGTAAGCCCCCACCCCCCAAGGGATGAAAGACTGTGCAGCCTGGGCACTGAAGGAAAACCCTGGGTGGCCAAAATGATAGTACCTTACTATCAGAGCTAGGGCAATTTCAGAGGATTATGTTAAATATTGGTTGTAATGGTCTGGTGTCTGGCATAGTGGTAAAGGATATCTCCGAACAAGGAGACATTCATCTACGGGGATCAGAGAATAATGGCGACAGCTTGGAGGAGAGAGGTCTGGTTAGCAGGATGCTGTAGTGGCCAAGGGTGTCCTTGCCAGAACTCACACAAAAGCTGTGACCAGTGTAGGGAACGCCAGGAGACCCTCTGGAATGGCAAATGCTTTAGGGGAGCAACTAACTATATGTCCCTTTTAGCTAAATAGAACTGCCTGTGCAGAGGATACATCAGTGCAGAGATTCAGAGGGCATGATTGGCATGTGCAGGGTTGGGAGAGGCTGGCAGCAGGTGACACTAAAGTGTGTGGATAGACTGTGACAATAGTCTTCCTGATGAGCCCTGTCAGACCATCCTACTGTGGTAGCTGCCCTTTATCTCATGGTTGGTCCTTGCCTGGAGGGTTTTGCATGCCAGAAACATCTGTGTAGTCACAGAAGCATGGACGATGAATCAACTGGCAGCCTAACAAACTGATGGTTACAATAGTAGGGCACTGTAGTGTGCTTGAGTTTTTCACATTCAACTGCCTGGCTGATCACATTCAACTGCCTGGCTGATCCCACTCCACAGGCTAGTGAACCTGGGTGAAAGTGGTGGTGTGCAGATGGGTTTGTACTGGTGTGTCCCAACTGGATTTAGTTGGTTGTACAGTCCCCTGGTTCACTGATGGATCCCTAAACAGTTAGGGTTGGAAAGACCCAGCAGGGGTGATCAGTGAGGCAATGTGCCATACAAATGCTTAGTGAATGACACTGTTAAACTGATTCTAGGCACCACTGGCTTGCCTTGCCCAGAGGATGTGCATCTCTATCTAGGTGCTGCTGTATAGGACTCAGCTGGGCCCGGGCTGTGTGGGCCAGACCCCCAGGAGGTGCCAAGCCTTCAGTGTGTAACAATGGCAAATGATTAAGATAGTCACATCCTCAATTAAGAAAAACTTTGTTTGCCACTTGTGAGGCACTCATTTCGCTGGAGGAAGTTATTGATCTATGGTCCTTTTTATTGTCACCTACAGAGGTTGCACCAAAAGCAATAAAAAGGAACCACGCTTCATAGGGTTCAATAATACGGATGTTAAAACTGATGATGTGCTGGAGAATCACATTTCTGATCGTGAAGACACAGTGTGAGAAGTGAAAGGTACAGTCACACAGCTGGTGAGACCTTCCAGACTATGGAGGACCAGGAATGAGGATGGTGAATGCAACAAAATAATTTACATATTGTACTATTACCCCAGGGCGACTATCCTGAGCAGTTCCTGGAGGCATGGCTCTCAGCACTGATCCCACTAGAGAGCAAATGAACATGCTTTGTAGTGGAAAGGGCACAAAGAGCAATGAAAAAAGAAGGCAGATTATGTGCAGTCTACTGTATTTTTAAAGCTAACAATGCAGTGCTGAAAGCGGGACATCGCACAAACAAATCTCTGACTATTGCAAGCTGATTTAGCATCGATACAAGTCAATCAACAAGGTCGAGAGGAAGCTGAAGGCACTAAATCTGGAATATGTGTTACTCTTCCATGACAAACAAAGTCATCTCAAACTCTAAAACATTCTTCTTTGAAACTCCTAAAGCGGCACAAGACTGGGTTGCAAAACGCAGCGACCTTGCCCTGTGTAGATTAGAAGACAAAGTGGAAGACCCTGAGGCAGAAGGGGAGGCCAGGGTGGAAATGGACCACACAACAGTGCCCTCTGGTAATAGGCAATAAGATGTTGACTCAAAAGAGTGAGAGATGGATGTACAGTCCAATGATTCTGGATAAGCTCCCATGAATTGGAACTATCCCTAGAATGACAAGCATGATTAGCTGATGGCTTCCAGTAGGGGGGCAAGGCCTGGCTCACTTAATTTATTAATATTGTAGCCCCCTAGACTTTATTTATGCATTCCATGCCTGGTTTACTTTATGTCCTATAAATAACTTACAGAGTGAGGGTACACACAGAGGTAAGCCTTTGCAGGTCAAAGTTAACTCGTAGAGAGTCTGCAGAATAGATCTTATTTTGCTCCTCTGATTTCTTGTTTTTTTTAAAATCGTTTTTATTGCCATTTTCTTTTTAAAAAACTTGGCATGGACTTTGTGCAAGCTTTAGTACAAGTTGCATTGCCTGGACTACATAATTACATGTCACAGTAATATACAATAACTTGAAATGTGAAGACCTGCCAGTTGCACGACGGTAATAATCAGGATTGTTCTGACAACAGACGTGAACACAACAGGTAGCAAGTCTGGGTGCAGGCAGTGAAAGTCGGTCACAATTGAAAAGTGCCATATTTTCTTATTTTGCTACTCTGATGTGAGGGATTGCTCATGGGGAGGGATATACTTCACAGGTGTCAGATAGCTACTGGGAGCTAGGTTACTATTTTGTGATGTTTTGCTTAATAAATGGCATATTGACCTATCACTTAATCTTACACAGCTCCAATAAGCCTCTGGCTTAGCAATGATGACAACCCACACCACATATTTAATAGGTCACAGAATATGAACAGAATTAGAACAAAATATAATCAATTGGGACCTGTCTTAAAGTCCATTAAGACACAGTCCCCCAATATATCAATGCTCCAGGAGACTCATTTACTCAGCACTACATCTAGATTAGTAACTGGGTACGATCATTTGTAAGTGTGTCCTGCAGGATTCAGCTGGGCAGGGAGGTTGGATAGGGAGATAGGAGGGGGCAAATCTCTTCAAGAAAAAATAGCTTTTTCAGATACAGCACATGTGGAGACAAATATGGGAGGGACAGATCTGGGGATTTTGTCGAAACGCATGATTATGCAGAGATTCCACCATCAATATTTTCTGCTTTATTAGACATTCATAGAACTTTGCTAACTAAGACTTCGGCTAGGTTATTTGTTGTAGGGGGCAACTTTAGGTGGGTTACAGACAAGCTAGCTTACCAGCATAGAGCACCGAGTGGATACAGCTAGATGTACTCTCCTGGAAGACCTAGTTTCTTCATAAGATCTGGACAAAAACTGGTACATCTAATGCCTGGCTGAGCACAAATATATATTTTGTTCAATGCTGTGTGCATCGAACCTGAATTTGGTCTGAGCAATCTTCATCATTAAGATTCTATGCTTGCCCTGGCTGTTGCACTTTTTCCACAAGGACCCTCATTAAAATGCCCAAGGGATGCTGTAGGAACTTTATTGCACTTCTGCTTATGGGAAGGTGTATCTGGTCAAATTCTGCAGACTGGATTTTGATGGGGGTGAAAGATCTTCAGGGACAGCACAGATAATCCCATGTTCTTGTCCTAAATGAAAAGCTGTATGAGTACACAACTTACCCAACCTACCAGAGCTCTGGCAAAATAAAAATATTCTCTCCATTTCATATGGTCGGTAGGTCAACCGGAGTCTACCCAAGCCATACATAATGCCTCTGGGAAAAGGCTTTGAGGGATGTGAGTCAGTAGGTAACCTAACTAAGGAAAATTCAAGTCTTGGTTTGCAAGCACAAACCCTGATGATTCCCCAATCTCAGTGAGCTTGTTGTCGGAAATATTGTAATAGTAATTTACTAACAGATTTTTGTGACCCGCAAACGAAAATTTGAACCAAGCTGAGTTATGTAACTCCCTCATCTTAATTGTGGGGAATGTTACTAAGAACAAAACCGCTAACCCCCCTTTCGCTTGCCCCAATGGTGAAGAAACAGCGGGGAACAGTGTGTGGGGACATCGTCAAGATGACAGGGGGATATCATCCACATTTCCAGTAAGAAAACTACATTGTATGTTCCAATAAGAGCTAACCAACCTGAGTTGTTACCTTTGCCCCACACTCCTGCCGTGTTCCAGGAAGGTATACTAATTGGAGAAAACACACATGCGCTTGCTATCAGCTTTTACCTGAGCCTCTAAGTTTAACAAAAGCTGGTATACCCTGCTCATCTATCAGGTTAATCAATAAGGACTCCTGGAGACATGTGTATGTCTGGGTGAAGCAATTTGAAAGTATTGCCACAAGCTTTGATACCATGAGATTTACTACAACACAATCGCCTGAGGGTTATTTGGAGCGTACGAAAATAATATCATCATGTAGATTGACCGCCACCCCAAATTTCGTATAAGCCAATGTACCACTTTAGATTTTAGTTCAAACACATTTTCAGACTTCCCAAAAAACCAAAGGCGGAACGTTCCTTAGAATTATCACAGAGTGCAAGCAGGGGTGGGGCAAATTTGTATCAAGGTTAGAGTCAAGTAATATTTATCTTGGATCAGAATTCTGTACATCTGGGGCCCTGACAATATCTTCACAACTTTGTCGGGCGATCTGAAATTGCTCTTGGTTGGATAGATGTGGACTGTACCACAATAGGGTGGAAAATTTCTATCAAAATATTTTGTCAAGTTCCTGCCATTTTACCTGACTGGGCATTTGTAGGAGACACCTTTCTGCCTATTGATTTCAAACGCATTACAAAATTCCAGCAATTTGGTGTCCAGACTTTTGAAAAATCTGGTAAAAAGCTTATTAAAATTAACACAGGCCGAGTGCTCTCCCTGTGACATGTCCCCGTCACCACCCAGGGACTCATGGGTCCTATTGGCCAAGGCAGCGGATGGCTTCTAATGGAGGTCGGTGATCAGGGCTGGCCCCCTTTTGATCAAGGTTGCCTCTCTTGAGACTGTGTTTGTGTTCTTTTAGAAGAAGGGGTGGTTTACAGGCCCTGGACACAAGTCAATAGTTTCCAGCTGTGGGTTAGTGCTAATACAAGGATTTGCTCTATGCACTGCTTATCATTAAAGCCAGACATAATACTGCTAACTTTTTTTGGGAACAGTCCCAGTGTCACTTTCATGAACTGTATTTACCACGAATGCCAGGGATAGGGCTGATAATTGGTGTTGCACTCGATCTATACCTTATTAAACTTCATCTAATTCAAAGTTAATTGCCCCCATTACCGTCGTGAGGTATGATGTACTAGACTGAGTCACTTGGAGAGGCTTTGCAAGCACACTTTTCGCAGACCCAGCTTTCCTTTTTCCCATAATTGCTCAAAAGCTAACCAGGCATTGGATCCCTGTATGGCAGGGAGAAGAAGAGTGATGCAGCCCAGCCTCCTAGGGCTCCGATTGCCATCGATAGACCAGCCATAGGCCAGGGTTTTGCCTAGAGGCAGCCCACGCTGTAGGGAACAATGATGTGGTTTCGAATACTAAGAGAGCACAGGTGTACACACAAGCCAGATACTGCCTCCTGTAGCCCTGGGAATGATGGTCGTGGTTCCTTTTCCCACCAACCAGCCGCCGAGTTTCCCGCATTGGGGGGGAACAATGATATGCTTTATAGTGCTAAGAGACCACAGGTGGACATAAGAGCCAGGGACCGCCTCCTGCGGCCGAGGGAATAATGTTCTTGTCTCCCACCAAACCGTTGCCGAGTCTGACATATAAAGGATAAGAGGAAAGGCTCTGGACAAGCATAAAAAAAAGACAAAATGCTTATGTGTTGTTGGGAAATTTGTAACAGCCAATCCTTGTAGGAGGGAAGAAATGCAGGAATATTCAACAAATAAAATGACAGAATAGATATAAAAAAGAAGCCAGCCTTATCCATGGGTCTTTGGCAGCTTGTTCTTTGAAAAGTGGGCCATAAGCAGCCTATATTAAAATCTGTTGTCCTTCTACAGGCATACCCTTGGCCCACATACTGTGGGCAAGGAGGCTCTTCTAAACGTCCACTGGAATTTAACCTCACAATAGGCAATCTTAACAAAAGCTCTCGAGCACATAAACCTTTGGTTAAAAACTCACCTGGCATGATCTGAAATTTTAGAGGTGCATAGGAAACAGATTGGGAGGCTTGTCCAAGGAAAAATGGAGAAACGTCCTTATGGCTTCCAGAGAGGTAGTCATATCCGTGAAATACTGGCTTACCCAATTCAATTACCTGCAAAGCCTGTATCTAATTTCATCTGTGGAGTATACAACAAGACCAATAGCGCTTGTTCGCCCCAGACAGAGGGCAGATAATCGCCTTCCTTCATATGAAAGGGGCGATTATCTGCCCACTGTTCTGGGGCTGCTCACTCATAGAAAGGTTCTAGATGGAGATGGCAGATATTATTTCATACTTATTGGGAGAGAAAGGTACTCCAACCATAAAGCTGACCCTGCTGCGAATGGAAGACTTGGACATTGCAAAATCTGTTTAAAGCTTCATTAAAATGGGAATGGTAACTGCCAAAAAGGGTCACTCCTCAGACCAAGCATGCCAGAGAGGCACCTTCTATAAGAGAGTGAGGTTCGGTTTACAGAATGGATGAATGCATGACTATGGAAACTCCTACATATCATGCACAGATTTGTCTACAAAGGGATGAGGAGGCGTGGTGTTCCCAAATGTCCAACTCCGATATCAGTCTGCCGATCTGGAGCTTGACGCATTTTGTACTTTAAAGAGCAGGTGCCCTTTAGAACTTGGCAGTCTGCCGGTTGTTATGGAGTTAGCCAACTTCGAGTGGTTGCAATTGCCTACACTTTTGTTTTTAATTACAGTAACTGTGTGCGCATACACATCTTTTTGTTAATTGCAGTGTAATACAAAAAACACCAAAACAATTGTTTTATTTAAAAAGATCTGACCTTTATCCAATAACAAACATTCATTTTTAAGATGGTGGTATTTAAAGAATCTATACAAAAATAACCTGGTTAAACAAAACACTTTGTAGTCACAGCTTATGTCAAGCGGGTATTATGTACAAGTTAAAATGGTCTAAACATGCTGTTTCTTTTAACAGAGTGTGGACACTATTAAAATAAAGAATGTGTGGAATACTTGTTCACAACTCACTTTTAATTAGGAGATTCATTCACTTTTTTCACATTAAAAGGCTTAGACGTTTGATAGGTGACACCATCATTTACACATTATTTTCTCAAACGTCTTTCGATTCTGTCAAGGAAGTTGACGATGATGACGGAGCGAGCAAACTGGTGAGTACCAACCAGTAGCTCCTTGGATGGTGCTTACGTGAGGCACTTTCTGACTTCTCTCACATTTTTTCTTTGATGGGCGTTTGATTAACTGTGAATGGTTGATAATTTTTAAACGAGGAACACTTTGGGGTAGGCATGACTAGATAATTCCGCACGGCCATACCTAGGAGTACATAATACCCGCTTAAAATGTTATAATGACTACAAAGTGTTCTGTTTAACCAGTTGATTTTTGTATGAATTCTCTGAGTGAAGGGCCACGTGGTTATAGTCCCTCTCTTGCTCCTTATCTGTTTTGCTTTTCATATGAATCTAACCAACGGGAGGGAGTAAATTAGATCAGCCAATAAATGAAGACATTTGTTGAGGTGAGCTCTGTATAGAACTACATACACCATAAAAACGTGTGACAGATACCAGTTGTTTTATGGTAAATAAATAAAGACGAAAGTATATAAACAAAGGGTCAGATCAACAGCACATAATGAAGAATGCCGCACTGTGATCATATTCAGAGTCTATTCACAAAGAAGTGACAAGTCAGAGAAGTTCCACTTGCGTCAAGAAAGTATCCAAAGAGTATCGAATTTCTTCTGAAGGTGGCATTTAAAACCGTCCAACCCAATACGGAATGAATGTTGAAGTTTTAGTCTCATGTGTCATCAGTATGTGAGACCGCAAGACAGGAATTAGGAAAGTACAACTGAAAGTTGTATATTAAAAAAAAATACAATGCCATCCCAGAGTTAGGCAAGTTTTAGAATTGTGCATCGAAGGAATTCAAAGTAACCTGAATGACTAAACTCTCCCCAGTGAAAATGAATCCATAACTGTTTTGTGTAGATTGCAATTAAGGTTGTGTGGTGTGGAAAGCAGAAACCCTTTGTAATATAAAAAAATTCTAGAAATAAAAATCCATTGACTGAACTTTTTGAGGAATACAATTTTGTGGCTATTTTCATGACAACAATCTATTTTCTTAATTATAGAGCTTCGACATTCACCCTAAAAATTATTTGCCGTTTTAGAGAAAGAATACCACTAAAGAGACTGGCTTACAACTGATTGGGGGGTCAAAAATGTATATGCTCCTCCACTCTTCCGATCCTTAGTGAATTTGGGTAGGACACAAACCCTCTGAAAATGAATGGAAGTTCAGAGAAGGAGTATGTCTGTATTTCTGTTCAATATGGGAGGCTCATTATTCCGCAATTTTCAGCTCTGGGAACAGCAAACAGCTAGCAGCACTGCGAGTCCTCCCGCCGCCGCCTGTCCCATCTCAGCGGCCGTCGAGCGGAGGACTCGCTATCCCGACAACACCTGCGGCAGCGCACCTTGACGCCGTCACAAGAGCGCCCGGAGGCGCACTAAAAGGTCTCTTACCCCCGGCGGAAGCAGGCTCATTATTCCGCAATTTTCAGCTCTGGGAACAGTCAACAGCTAGCAGCACTAACTTTGTCTCAGGTCAACGGGACCCGTCAGCGCCCAGCACCGCGAGTCCTCCCGCCGCCGCCTGTCCCATCTCGGCGGCCGCCGAGCGGAGGACTGGCTATCCCGACAACACCTGCAGCAGCGCACCTTGACGCCGTCACAAGAGCGCCCGGAGGCACACTAAAAGGTCTCTCAACCCCGCGTCGCGGGAGCGCCCGGGGCTAAGCCCGAGCAAAGGGCGGGCCGTCCGGGACTGGCCGAGGCTGGGCTGGGCCACCCCTCTTTCGACCTACAATCCCACTAGCTTTAATTTGCGGTTAAGATAGAAGTAACTATTACCTATTTGCTTATTCTCGATAATATTGTTTCTTATTACTTATCTGATACAATCACTGTAGTAACACGTATTTTCTTTGTATAAGGTTTTTAGTCATACTCTCCTTAGTGTATTGTTTTTGTAACTAAACCTAGATCAACTACTCAAAAACATGGGGAAAAATACTCCTATTACTGGAAAGTCCAAAGCCACTGTCAACCCCCCTTTACCGACACTTACAGCTATAGATCGAATGTTGCAGCAGACAATTGGGGTGGTCACCTCTGCTATTGAAAGCACAGAAAGACGTTTGTCTCTGCCACCTGGCCTTCCTCCCCTTTTACCTAACTCAAACATGTCGATGTTAACTATCAACTCTCAGGAATCCTTGTTAGCCCCTTCTTTTGTTGCCCTACCCAGAAGAAATAGCATATCACCGACGATTGACAGGCCTCTTAGGGTTTCAACGGATGCTAATATCCTACTGCCCTCAACTACTCGACTATCTGCAACACCCTCTTTACATTCCAGTACCGATAATAATGATGATTTTACTCCTCTGAATGAGGAGAATTTGGAAAAGGAGGGACATGCCATTTTAGAGAGTCCAACCTCTGTCTTAAATATTAGTGATAGTCCATGTGTAAGAACTAGAGGACAGAAGGCCAGATCTAAGCAAAAACACTGCTAGAGTAAGGCAACATAGTAAACCTAACAAAACTCATAAAAAGAATACTAAATCGAAAGAGAGCAAGGTCCCGGGAAATCCAAATGGGAGCAGTGCAAGTGAAGATAATGGCCAGCCAACGATTGTCCCCCACTTAGTCGTTAATAGGGACTTAATAGATTAATCATTCTGGCAAAGAATGGAAACATCAGCCCCATCCAAAGTGCTAGCCAAAACTAAACACATTAACTCAAAATCCACTGATCGACCTGATCACAGTACTTCAAGAGGAGATAATATTATTCATGAAAAGTGGCCTGTTGGTTCACCCTCTGTAGCCCCGAATGCATCTTCGCTTATACCACCACATAAACATAGAACATCAGAAGATCAATTTGAGGAAGGAGTAACGCCGAACCTCTTTAATTTAAATCTACCACCAGAAGCAACACCATATACTGTGGTCTTGGCATACATACCTCCACTCTCACCAAATACTGTTGAAAATTGGGCAACTTTGAGAAATAAATTCCTTCACTTTTTGTCATCTAAGGTAGGACTTAAAAGCCATCTTTTCTCAGAGTTCAAAATGGTTAGACGAGCAAGATGGATAGGCGCCACAACTAAAACACTGAGAGGTGACTGTGTAGTCTTATCATTTCGATCCCCTCAACTGGTTAACACTGTGATGGAGAGAGCGGCCACGGGAATTTACGACCCACATCTTGTTAATATTCTTCCCCTTGGCTACTTCTACCCTCCTTCTTGACCAAACAGACGTATTGCCCCAGTCTATTACCCAGTTAGGAACTTGGAAGAGCCATGGGCTAGAAGCTATGGAATTCATACGTTTAATTACTTTGACACTCTTAGTGGTCTGGAAAACATTGACTGACTGAGGTTAACTACTATTAACCCCATTGTCCAAGGTACAGATAAAGACTCCTATTGTGAATCCTGTACGAGGGAAAGCATAGCTATACTTGGGGAGAATACACCACCATCAGTGTCAACTATGTGTAAAGACGGGGAGCTCGGGGGTGAGGCCTGACAACAGAGGAGTATACGGGGTGGGGGGACAACCAGCTAGCCCCCCTTAACATGCCACCCCTGACCCTCTGTCCCCAGTAGTCTTGTCTACCCCCTCGAAAGATCCTCCTGTTCTCAAAATTTCATCATGGAACATTGCTGGTATTAGATCAAAAATTGATCGCCCTATTTGGAGGGATTTTGTTGAATCACAAGACCTGCTTTGCTGTAAAGAAACATGGACCTTGGAACCAGTGCACTTGAACGGCTACAGAACATTTTTTACTTCAGCTATAGCCGTTCCCCATGGGAGACCTGAGGGTGGTTTGAGTATTTACTTATCTAACAAACTAAAGTGTGGGAAACTTATCGAACCTGTTAAAGATATTTACTTTCAAATGTTGGTTCTTGACATGGGTTGTGATTCTCTAATTGCTGTGGTTAATATATATAATAATATTCCTGTTGACGATGTTATGAGTATTTTGAGGAAAGTGACCAAGGTTTTACATAAGCAAGAATTTTTTTTAAACAGAAACTGATGATAATCATGTTAGGAGATTTTAACTGTAATTTATGCGAATTAAGTATGGATAACAGTGTGGTCTAGGTCAGGATGTAGGCGAGGGACATCTTCATTTTAAGCACAATTTTTTAGGGGATCAATTAAACTTTCTGTTAGCCAACTTTGATTTAGGCTTCGTTAATGAAATGCGCACTTCTGCTCCAATAGTAGTTCCAACATTCTTTGGTAGAGGTTGTTCTACTACTATAGATTTTATTACTATCTCTAATAACAGCAGGAACAGAATTACCTCCTTTAATGTTCCTGATATAGCATTGAGCGACCACTTTCCATTATGCCTGTCTATCTTGTTACCCATTGCCCCAACACTAATAAACAATAGAGAATGCAACAGCTTAGATGCTGACTTGACAATTGGCAAAACCAAAATGGGCCACGATAAACGAGGCAGAGATAATCAAAACAGTGGTTGGAAAATGTTCCCTGGAAATTAATAAGTGTCGAGACAGATCTATCACCTGATATTTGCCTCGCATCCTTCCTAGTAATATCGAATGAAATTAAAAACTCCCTAACTAGGCAATTTAAGAACAGGAAGAAGGAGGGAGGATGGTTTGATCCTAGATGCACTAAGGCTTACACACCGCTAAAAAAGGCTCTGCATAATAAGCCTAGATCAGCCGAGGAAATTCGCAGACTTAGGAAAGATTATAAAGAGGTAATTAAAGATAGGACAAATACTCTGAAAGCCGAAGCTTGGGAAGCTCTTCATACAGCCTCCACAACAAACGACAGTGTGAGTTTTTGGAAAATCGTGAGAACTCCTTTCCTTACTGAAGAGTCTGGTCCGAAAATAGAAATTGCTATCTAATTCAGATTGGGTCAGACACTTCGAAAGAGTTTATGAAGGAGAAGAACATGAAGAAGGTCAAGTGGGGTCTCTGACCTCCCTTGACAACTATCCCCTTAATAGTAATCTGTATTTTACACTGGAGGAGGTGGAAAAGGCGTTGATTAGAAGCAAGGGCGGAAAGGTGCCTGGGCCAGACGGGGTTCCCATAGACCTATTTAAGAGTATCCCAGCTCTGTGGGCGCCCCTTCTGGCTCAGGTGCTCAACGCTAGTTGCGTTGCTGAATTCCTGCCCACATGGGTGGAATCTGTAATTGTCCCGATTTATAAAAAGGGAAACAGACAGGATCCTGCCTGTTATAGGCCTATTTCCCTACTGGACTCCACCACTTAAATTGCGGGCAGAATTATCCTAGACCGACTTTTGGAATGGGCGGAGGAAAACTCTGTCCTGTCTGATCTTCAGTATGGCTTTCGCCCTGGTCTGGGGACAGTAGAGCAGGGTTTGAATCTCTTCATGTTGGTCGGGAAATACACGAGGGCAAAACACAGCAACTTGTTTTTGGCCTTTGTGGATCTCTCACCCGCTTTTGATTGTGTGGTACACTCCAAATTGTGGTCTATACTAAAACATCTTGGGGTTGAATCCAATATTATTTATTATATTAAACGTTTTTATAGTAACGCGACGGCTCGCGTACGTTTTGGCCTAAACGGAGAGCGCACTGACACAATACCAATCAGGAGCGGGGTCAGGCAGGGTTGTGTCCTGGCCCTCTTCCTTTTTAACTTGAACATTAATGGGCTGGAAGGTGTCTTGTGCAAAGATAGCTCGGATCCTCCCTTCGTAGGCAGCCGCCCAATACCAGCACTTTTGTACGCTGACGACGCTGTACTCATGTCACGTACTCAGGTGGGCTTACAGCGCGTGGTCGACAGTTTCTGCCACTTTATGAAAGAGTTGGGCCTGAAAGTCAACACATCAAAGACTTTCACTATGTATTGTGGTAAGCAAAACAAATCCAAGAGACCAATCTTCATAGCAGGTCAAAAACTGGAATTTGCTAAACACTTTTCCTATTTCTGGATACATTTCGCTCAAAATGAGACGTGGTCACAAGCCATCTCTGTTAAAAAACTTGAGCTCTCAAGATCTACTGCCGCTCTCAAAATATTTTCCAGTAAGTTAGGAACTAGACCCCCTGTGGAATTGATAAAAATCTACAAAGCTAAGTGTGTAGCCGGCACTATCTATGGCAGTGGGGTCTGGGGTCTTGCTAACCCCGCACCTATTCATGTTCCTGAAAATTCCTTTTTAAAATACATACTGGCACTTCCCAAAAGCTCATCCAATTTCAACTGTCACTCAGAACTTGGCCTATCCTATATTACTGATCTTATTAAAACAGAGCCAGTTTTACTATGGCATAGAGTCTGGACCCAAGAAGCGACACATCTAAACAGAGATGTCCTGACAGATTCTTTGAACTTGGATGGTGCTACAAAAATCCCATGGGTGAAGTATGTTTTTAATTTTCTTAAATACATTGGGAAAGAAGAATACTTATTGAACCCCTCTGATATCTCATCAATTACACGAAAAGATCTGAAGAAAGAGTGTTTAGCCCTTTTGGATTCCAATAGGACTGCTGCGGAGGTCCTAAAATCCTCTATCCAGCAGCATCAACTGGTTTTAGCAACTTTTAAGATTCAGCCCTATCTAATCCATGTAACAAACAACTATGAGCGTTTTCTGCTCACACGCTTTAGATTTAACATCTTCCACAGACTGGTTAGCTTTCCTACGATCAATAACTGGACACATGAGCTACCTTTCTGTCCCTGCGATAACATCTCCCACCAGTGTTCCATTCATGTATCTCTTTTCTGTAAATTTTATGATGAAATGAGGAAAATTGTATTACTGCCTTTTTTAAGAGAACTAGGACTTCACCATTGTCGTGCGGCGATGATTAGTATTCAAGCTCTAGATAATCATGTATCTGTAGCAACAACAACTTTGTTTTAAAAAAATGCTATAACTATCAGGAAAAGTAGGGACACTTAACTTGCACTTTATAAATGAAACTGTTTTTGTGTTTTTTACTGGTTTTAATGAATATGTGTATTTTTATATAATCATGTATTTAAGATATTTTATCTGTACTTTTATGATTGCACTGAAACAATCTAATAAAGGAAGCCAATAAAACTCTTTGATTTTCACCAGTGTCATACTGTTAAGAACTAAAAGAGTCCAGATAGGTCCCAGCTTCGGCATTCTGGATATGCAGTGCAGGAAGCGTACTATTTATGTAATGTACCAATTATAGGGGTACATCATACCTATAGTCCAGACGATCCTTATAGGTTTAAAGGGCTATCTTTAATAATCCTAAATGCTCTTCTAGTGGCAGTGTGGGTGATCAGCTTAGGCTTATCAGTGGGGAATGTTGAGCATTTGTTGTACACAGAGTCAATAAATGAGACCAGCTCAAAAAGAAATAACAGGCAAATTTTGAAAAATAAGATTTTTATATAATTTTAGACACCAAAATCATCAGGATTAAGTAAGTACTTTTGGAAATAGACACTTTGGTAGAAATATAAAATCCAGTCGAAGAACAAGTTACTTACCTTTTGTAACCTTATCTAGTAGAGACACAGCCTAGCCGCAGATTCCTTAACTTTGAATTATCCCCAGGCGTAAAATTGGATCCCCGAATTATTTGAGAAGTACCACTGCTCGCCGGGGTACGGCGCAGTATGGCTCAGAGATGACATCGACTCCGGTGATAACGTCAATGGAGCCATAGAAGTCCCCTCAGGCGCAGGGACGTAATTTTCTTCTGTGAAACCGTCGAGCCACAACCCGGAGCCACTATAGAAACTGGTTGTGGAAACAGTGTGCCATACAGATCAAAAATCTTTGAAACATTAATGAAGAAATAACATCAGATGGTATGTTAATACCAGACACAAATTTTAAAGAAAACCACGAAAGAATCAATCGAAGCAGAGCTACATGAACCTCCGCACCATGGTGTATAACCAGCTTGTAAAGGAAAACAGCTTACACTCTACAGACCATTCGCCAATGGTAATGAATGGCATAGGAACACTAAAAGAAAACCTATAAAAACACCACCAAGCTGTTTGCTGAATTACACCATAACGAGAGATTGTGACAGATGCAATAAAAAGCATGATAATACTAGGCAAAGACTTTCAAAGAAAGAACCAAATTAATCAACACTGCTCACTAGTGTTTTACAGTGTAAAAGCGAAAACACCCCCCACTCTACAGATCACTGACCTCTGGAAACGGCTGGTATGGCAGCATCTGAGCAATACTCATGTGGCAAGACCAATTGGTCAGTTGAGTCCCAACATTACTTGAGACAGTGAACACCAGTATATAAAACCAGTACTGAAAAAGGGTCTAACCCTTACCTCATAGGTCGTTCCCAGAGTGATATGGTAATACCAAGTCAAGATCTGTGAGATAAGACCAATTGGCTTGTTGAATGACACAACTAAGGTACTGATGTATAAAACCAATGATGAAAGAGGGTATAACCCTTACACCACAGGTCCTTCGCAAAGTGGGGAGAATGGGCAGGGCCGTTAATTAATCTGCGGCTTGACTGTTTCCCCCAGATAGTACGTTACCGACGGTAAGTAGCTTGCTCATCGGATAGAGACACCTAGCTGCAGATTCCTTAACTTTGAATTAAATACTATAGCTATAACCACCCGGAAGAGGGTTCTTCAAACTAATCTCACAAAAGCTCTCAAAGTGAACCAGTCGGTCCTAGCCAACAACGACAAAACATAGGAATAGAGGAAAAAGAACCTGGGCTCTTAATAATAACCATGGCATTGACTAAAGACAATATTAATAAGAAACAACCCTGCTGGCACTAAATAACAGAGCCTTAAGGGGAACAGGATGAAACCCTGAGCAAGAACATCTGACAACAGTTAGATATTAGTACATAACCCCACAAAGGGAAGGAAAACTCCTAGACCATTGAAGGACAAAACGAATGCCATGCAACCACTTTCTCTAGATCAATACGGAGATATTGGAAGAACACCTGTTCCAATAACTCTAGAAAGAAGAACTTCCAGAACTCATTCTCATTATAACCAAGATGAATAAGCCATTATTGCAAGGTCTGGAGACTTAGTCCATGTACCAAGAAAAATGAGCAATAGTCCATCCCGGGAACAAAATGATTCTTTAGACAAAATGGCTCCCGAAGGTTTACATAACGATAGTAAAGACTTAAAGATGACATCCAAACAGATTTGAATCTACTAAAGATATTGATGAATTATGCCAGAACTCTATAACCTTGCTTCACACATACAAGGAGAGCGAAATTAATAAAGCATAGCCATACACACAAACATGTGTATATTTAAAGATATATGTATAAGGTAAATCACACACCGAAATGAATGGTGAAAAGTGAAGCAATTGCATTCCACAATAAAATCTTTCCTTTTTCCCACCCTCAGAAATAAATTATATATATATATATATATATATATATATATATATATATATACACACACACACACACACACAAGCTGTATCAAAACATGTGTAACACATATGCACAACCTTTATGTATACCCTGTATACAAAATAGATAGACGTAACTTAAAATCCATCCCTAAAACACCATACGATACACCATCGAGAAGAATATTGCAACATCAATAAAACACCATAGGGGACTTGCATAAAGATAATGCTGAGACAAAAACATCTTAAAAAGTCAATACTACCCAAAAGAAAACAAAAATGAACCCTTGCCAGCAGCAAGCACCCACGATCACACTTGCTCCTTCAAGAAGCAACAGACCATATGCTTACACCATGATCTCTCAACGACTGGAAAGTACAGAGAATGACATGCAATCTAGAGAGGTAACAAATGTCCTCAAGGAGACAGGCAACATCTAACCTCCAGACATAATAATGTAGATATATAAAGGCGAAAAAGAACTTTCAAAAAGGCCTAAAATTCTCCTACTATGTAAGACATGGCCGAAAACAGACACAGCTTCTTCGGTAACTTTAGACACTGAGTTTCTATAACCACCATGTTCCAAAACTGAACACAGGAATTACATATACCCACCAAAAAACGGGGAAACCAAGAGTGTGAGTATTTGAAAGAATACAAAATAGACTGTGTAGTGTTGGTGATTCCCAGGCTGTAGGGAGGCCTAATTTGCCCACAGTCGCCTGCGCGGGGGTGGATTCGCGCAGCACCAACTAATGAAACCCCACACACTGTCACTGTCGGAAGTGACGTGCACGAGCGCACGTCCCCCTTTTATTTGGCCCCGCAGGCCACGCCTGGCCTGCGGATGTAGGGGTGCATGTACGTGCATCATCTAGAGCGCTAACAGCACTACATCCCTATCCAACTATACAAAATTTCAACAATGTCCAAAACATTTGACCCAATGAGACAAAGTTCCAAACATGCAGCTCTGTACTTGCGTGTCCCTTTGTGGTAGTTCCAGGGTCTCAGCTAACAGGCATAGTCCTTTAACTTCTGACTTGGGGGTGGATTGGGATGCAGGTTGTATCTCGGAATGTTACCTCTGCCCTGCGCCATGGGGCGGGGTGCGTCCCTATGAGGGGTTGACCCAGCTGGTGACCCACACCCTGGCTCCGGTATTGCTTCGTTGGTTCCAGCCGATGGGTTATCCTCCTCCTCGTGTGTCATACCTCTTGGGGACCCATTGTCTTCATTCATGATTTCTGGATTTGATCTCGACCCCGGGGATATCACCTTAAACCAGGAGGTGTTCCTCGATACTTCCTCGCCTTCCTTTCGGGCGGTCACCATGGTACCCTTTGTGGCTGTTACAGTCCATTGACCTGGTTCGTAAGGGGTCTTGAACTTCCCCCCAGGTCGTCTATTTCGTATGACTACTTGCGCTCCCTGGCACAGTCGCCTTGGTGCGGCTCTCCGGCGCCGGCTCGCTCTCTGATTGTTTTGTCGCCTTCGTTCTTGGGTGTCTTCCATGTGACTCGGGTTCGGCACCAGCCCCGGTGCGATGGGGAGGAGATCTCTGCGCTGGCCTTGGAACATGAGGGTCCACGGGCTCTTCTGGGTGGTGCAGTGAGGGGTTCCTCGATATTCACGTAAGAAGGCATGAAGTCTCTGCTCCGGATCGGCTTGCTCTACCACAGCGATCCTGAACATCTTATTGAGGGTCCGCATAAATCTTTCTGCTTCCCCATTTGCTTGTGGCCACTGAGGTGTGATGCGTCGGTGCTTGATGCCCCGGGTCTTTAGGAACGTGGCGAACTCCGCTCCCTGGAATGGTGGTCCGTTGTCGCTCCGTATTCCTTCAGGGTAGCCAAACATCGAGAACATCTTCTCTAGTGCTGGCCCCACGTGTGTGAAGGCCGTGGAATTGACTCTTTCGACTATTGGGTACTTGGAGTACGAGTCGATTGCTACCAAGGTGTGTCCTTCTCCCGGGAAGCTCCCGAAGTCTAGGTTGACCTTGGCCCAGGGGGTCATGCATACTTCTTCCGAGATTACGGGTGCCGGCCTCTCGGGGTCACTCGTCAGTTGGCAGGACATGCAGTTTTTTCACATATTCCTCCACCATGGCTTCCAGTTCAGGGAACCACACCTTCTCTCGCATGCGTGCCTTCATCTTCGTGGCACCCTGATGGCCGCCATGAGCCAGTTGCGTGGCTCGGTGCCCGAGGCTCTGTGGTATCACCAGGCATGATCCCCTCAACAGCACACCTTCTTCCGTGGCGCTGAGTTCGTGCCGGACATGCCAGATCTTCGTGAGGGCCTCTTTGTCTGATGCGGTCCAGGTGTGGGGAGGGTGTAGGTAGTTGACCCAGGACCCTTCCTGAACGGCTTGTAGTGATCTCATGTATATGTTGTCCTCAGCGGCTGCTTCCTTGATTTCAGCCATCGTCATGCACTGTGGACACGAGGTGAGGGCCACCCATTGTGCGTACTCCTCGCAGTCGTCATCTGCAGATACCGGCTCTTGTGGTATCGGGTGGCGCGATAGATAATCGGCAGGATTTTTGGCCCCTGGTCGATAGATCACCTCCATGCCATACGATTGAAGCTGGATCACCCATCTTTCAATGCGTGGTGGTGGGTGTGGGGCAGTTCCTTTGAAGAGAGGTACCAATGGCTGATGATCTGTGACCATGACGAACGAGTGGCCTTGTAGGTATAGGTGAAAGTGACTGCAAGCCCACTTAATTGCAAGAGCCTCTCGCTCGATTTGGGCGTACCTGGTCTCGGTTGGGGTCAACGCCTTACTGGCGAAAGCCAGTGCTGTCCATTGGCCAGGCTCATGCTCCTGGGTCAGGACCGCTCCCAGACCCACCGGGCTGGCGTCGACAATCACCTCGGTCCGTTTGGCAGGGTCGAAGTAGGATAGTGTTGCATTCTCCAGGAGGGCATCCTTAATCCCCTGAAAGGCATCGTTTTCCTTCGGGCCCCATTGCCACTTGGCGTCCGTTTTAGTTAGCGCTCGTAGGGGTTCACTGCGGGTGGCTAGGCCTGGTATGAACCGGCCACAGTAGGTGGCCATCCCGAGGAAACTTCTCACCTCCGTTGGTGACTTTGGCGCTGGGGCATCCTTGATGGACATGGATTTCCTCGGGTCGATTTGAATTCCATCTTGGTTAAAAACATAACCGAAGAACTCAATTGAGGATTGAAAGAATTGACATTTATCTTTGTGGAGTGTTGCTCCATATGTGCTCAGCCTCTTCAAGACATCTCGAAGGTGTTTGTAATGTTCGGACGCGGTGGCGGAGTGGATTAAAATGTCGTCACTGACATTAATTACCCCCGGCAAACCAAACAGGAGTTCTCTGATTGTATTTTGAAACACCTCCGCCGCCGAGGATATTCCAAAGTTGAGGCGTTTGTACCGCCGGAGGCCAAGATGAGTACTGAATGTGGTGATGAAACGGCTCTCCTCTGCAAGGGGTAGTTGATGATAGCCAGCGTTGAGATCGATTTTCGAGAACCACCTTGATCCGTTTACATCGGCCACTATGTCGTCCATCGTGGGCGTTAAGTGTCTTTCCCTCCGGATGGCGGTGTTTGGCAACCGCATGTCAATACACAGGCGAATCTCGCCTGGCTGCTTGGGCTTCTCGACTATGACCATGGGCGAGACCCATGGGTGGGTCCTGTTACCTTTTCGATGACACCAAGATTCTCAAGCTTCTCCAATTCCTTCTCCACCAACGGGCGGAGGTGGAACGGTATCCGACGGTGGCGTAGGGCTGTGGGGGCGACCGATTTATCAATGTGGAGTTTGATAGGGTCGCATTTTATACAACCTAGGCCCTTGAACAATTCAGGGAAGCGTTCTAGCAGTTCATCCACCTGATGGGCTCGGATACGGTTGGCAAAGGCTATCAGTTTTAAGTCCTCTGCAGTGTGGCTGCTTAGCAGGGTGTCGGCTTCCCGGTCAATTATGTGCACTGTGGCCATTATTTCTGATTCTTCTGCTCGGATGGGTATGATAATTTTTCCCTTGAGAGGTAGCGGTGTATCTGCTCCACATGCAAAAATTCTTGTTTTGGACCGTAGGACCTCGGGCCGTGGTCGTAGTTTATTGAATTGTTGCAGCCCCATGACATTGACGGTGGCACCTGTGTCAATGATGGCCTTCACCTCGTTTTGTCCCATTTGCACCACGCATGTCGGTTGTGGTCGTCTCCTTTGCTTGAGTTCCCGGGCGAAAGAGATGACGTATGCCTCCTCATCTTCCGAGTCAGAGTCATCTTAGATCGTGGGTAGATGTTTCTCTAGCTTCTCTTTGGGCAAGTCGGTTAGCGATAGTTGGCGGACAGCTTTCGTGGGTGTCCATGACTTTTTGGGGTTCCTAGATTGAGTTTTCCTTCGGCAGACTGACGCGAAGTGGTTTGGGATCCCACAATTCGCACATGTTTTTCCTTGGGCCGGACAGTCTTTGGCTGCATGGGGTTCATGGCCGCAGTAACCGCACCGAGCTTGAGGTGATTTTCTCCGGTATCCTTTCTGGGTCTGTCCACGTGGTCGAGGTCGCACGGCGTCGACGCGTTCCACTTTGATGGCTTCTGTCTTGACGGGGGCTTTATGTAAGGCTTGTTCCATGGCCGTCGCTCTTACGTCTGAGAGTTCATGGGATCTGGCCAGGATGAGGATGTCTTCTAGGGAGATCCCTGGTTTGCGTAGGATTTGGCCTCTCAGCGTCTTGTCCCGACACCCTTGAATAAGTTGTCTTCTGATGGCCCTCGATTGATCCTCATCGGTGGAGCTGGCTAGTTCCCTGACGCAGGTGTGGAACTGATCCATTGATTCTCCCTCCCGTTGGCGTG
The DNA here is from genome assembly GCF_964263255.1 of Lissotriton vulgaris. Lineage (NCBI taxonomy): Eukaryota > Metazoa > Chordata > Amphibia > Caudata > Salamandridae > Lissotriton > Lissotriton vulgaris. The sequence continues at coordinate 1,701,751,235 of NC_141687.1, forward strand.
CTTGTCCCAACTTGAATACCTCAAAGTCCACATTCAAATGCGGATCAAAATGGCCGTTGAGGGCGGCAACAGCGGCAACGTAGCTGTCGGCTGCGCCGGTGTTAGGGAGGTGTTTGAAAAGTCTAAAGATCTCATCCCCTGCATAGTGGAGTAGTAACGACCTTTTCACAGCTTCATCCGTTTCCCTCGTAACCGCGAAGTAGTTCTCGAGTCTTTCAAGCCAGATTTTCCATCGTGGTGAGGCCGTGGTTGGTTCTATTGCTTCGCTGAAAGGTGGCAGTACCCCGGCAGCAGCGTGCTGGAAGGGAATGTGGATGACGGGCGCCGGTGCGTCGCCGTCCCCCATGGTGGAGCAGTTACAGTGGGTGGTGATAGTATGTTTCTAATTCGGGGTGCTCCCTCACAAGCAGCGTTGGCGCGCGTACCTTTCCAGGATGGTGTGTCTCTAATTCGGGGTGCTCCCTCACAAGCAGCGTCGGCGCGCGTACCTTTCCAGGGCGACCCCTCTCTTCTCCTCCAATTCGGCGTCCTCGCGTCGTTATTGCGACGTTCCTCACAAGTACCACGTGGCTCGCGGTCAGACAGGGGTAGGTGATTAGTGGCTCCTCCAGGATCCTCTGCCAGGCCTTCTGTACCCCACCAGCTGCCCCTCCAGCTGGATGTAGGGCTCTCCAGGCCTCGGCAGGCCGGGAAACACGTTGCACGCGAGATGCGTGTAAAATGGCTGGGCGTTTTCCCGCCGCACCCGTGAGATGCGTGGTGAACAGCAGGGATCGGCCGACCCGCGTATCACGCGAGATGCGTGCAAAACGGCAACCGGTCGCCGTTAGCGGAGCCCAAGTTGCGGTGGCAGCCAGCAGCGTCTCGCGCACCTCCCCGGGCAGAAGGGGAGGGCGGACCAGGTCCCAGCAGGGGGGTTGAGGAGCAGAATAGGACGCCGGCCCCAATGGTGTAGATGCCCCAGCCAGGGCATAAGCGGCGGGCGCCGCGGACAGGAGCAGGCAGCTCCGCAGGGATTCTGGTGGACGGGCGAGGGTTGGGCCCCCTCCGCTCGTCGCCTATGTAGTATTGATGATTCCCAGGCTGTAGGGAGGCCTAATTTGCCCACAGTCGCCTGCGCGGGGGTGGATTCGCGCAGCACCAACTAATGAAACCCCACACACCGTCACTGTCGGAAGTGACGTGCACTAGCGCACGTCCCCCTTTTATTTGGCCCCGCAGGCCACACCTGGCCTGCGGATGTAGGGGTGCATGTACGTGCATCATCTAGAGCGCTAACAGGACTACAGACTGCATACCAGTGCAACGCAACAACAAAGCAAATTACCCACAGTGAACATGCACTCCGTTTAAGTAACAAAAAAGGACTGCGATGATTATCCTAACAAGGAAATCAGAGTATATGCAAAAAACAGATATACACCCTATGTACCAGTTCTCATAACCAGCATAATATTATGTCTGTATAAGAAATAGTGCAAGACAGAAGCCATGCAAATACAGCATATCGAACTGCTTCAAAGAAGCAGGGGAACAGATAAGCTTCCCAATCGGAACACGCTTCTCTTTCAATAAACTTCCTGGGTAAAGCTCATCCTCAGAAGTAGAAAATAAAGGGGCACAACCATCCTTTAGTCATCCCCAATAAAGATGATATTGAAACAAAAAAATTTGCGCCTTGCAGGAACACTATCATGTTAGGATGACCATAATTTTAAGGCCAAAAACCGGGACATTTACCCAACAATAGAAGCACTACAATTTTACTTCAACCCAGCACATAGAATGTCTTCGCTCCTCAGCAGAGAAATACACAAGAGACAGTAAGAACATAAATAAAACACAATTTTAAAGCCGGTAGCATGGCTGTTAATTAAATTGATTTCTAAAAACCGGGACATGAGCTTAATTTCATGAAATCTAAAGGGACAGCTGGCGGAAAACCGGGACTGTCCTGGCAAATCTGGGACACCTGGTCACCCTACATCATGTGCACCAAAAGTGGACATGATAATGCCCTGACAAGTCTTAACCCATGATAAAGAAAGCGCTTGCATGGCCTATACAAGCCTCGAATAGGCCAAATAGCATATAAACAGAAAATGAGGAATTACGAGTCTGTATTCCTTCGCCCATCATGCAGGTATCTTAATGCAGCATCGGCCTGAGATGAGCACTATCAAATGGCATGTCGACCAAAGTCGACTTTACAGCCCCTGAAAACCTGAAGCTGCCAAACAAGCAGGACACGGAGCGCCATTGCAGATGAGATGGCTCAACCTACAGTCTGTGGTGTCCATGAAGCAGCTGCTGCCTGTTGAACATCTCTTAACAAGCTACCAACCTCGGAATGGGGCTTAACGGGAAGAGAATACAACTTTCTGCAAAGAATGCCACAAAGCATGGGAAAAACACACCAGCACACAAGACGTGTTGGTGGATCTCCTGGCACAAGCAAAGATGTGTTTGCCATATGCATCTTGACTCCTAGAATCCTCATCCTGTTGCCGATGTTGCAGCCTGAACCACCAGGCTACAAGTTGAATGACGTATATAGAGGCAAACATGGTACACAGGTGCAGGCAAATCTCTGCGAGTGATATCCCGATCCACTGAGACCCCTGATTCAGGCTTGGCCCAAGTTCCTAATACATTTTCAAACAGGGCCTCACTGTATGGAAGAATAGGCTCTTCCCCAGCCTGTCCTTGGAAAAGGACCTCAATCAGAGAGTCGGTAGACATCTGCACCGTAGGTATCGACAAGTCCAAACCTGTAGCCACTCTCTTCGGTAGATCAGTGAAGAAGGAACTCGTCTCAGTAGCAAGATTAGGGGGAGAAAGCAACCTCGAAGCTGTTGAAGATTCAAGCGCACTCGCCACTCAAGAGCAGATAAGAAGCTCTTCTCCACCTGCGATGTAAAAGTATCAGAAATGGGCTGAAAAAGATCTATCCCCGCCGGCACAAGGTGATTCTTAAAATTCTCCCGAAAAGGAACCAAAAACAGCACATTCCGCTCAGTCTGTATTGTCGACTCTGCATTCAACGCAAAGAAGGCGATGCCTCGACGTTGGTAGAAGAGACGATTTTGACTGGCACTGCCAACGTAGGTGTGTGAGTTGACTGATCGAAAACAGATGTCGCAGGTAGAGATCCCGAAGGAATGTATACTTGCACCGAAACTGAGCTGGCAGATGCCCATTGGCGCAGACCCAGCGACTCGGAAGGCCCAACTGTCACCAAGGTCAAACCCTCCGACTGCGCCCCACTCACTTGGTTAGGACCCGAAGGCGCTCCAGAAGGAGGTGGTGTCTCAAAGATGAGGTGTTAAGAGTAATAATACTCTCTCATCCGGGCCATTGAGTAGAGGACATGTGGAGTCGTGTAAGGCCTCCTTAACCATTGAGCGGGAGGAAATGTGTGAGATACTCAGTAAAACCGGGGGATGCAGCAACTTTACTGCTTCCTACCTTTTGACATCTCTGGAGAACGACGTGCTCTGGACAGGCTACAACTTCTAGACTGACCCCGTGACCAGATCTCTTTCTGGTAGGACAAAGACCAAAGTCGGGAAGTCTCAGAAAAACATGACATACACGCCGCCAGCAAGTTCAAAATTCGACTCCAGCTTTTGACAGGAGCAGCAATCCTTGGTGTCGTGGTGTTCGCTTGAACACATGGACATAGGAAAAAAAGGACACACACACTTTTCCCAGTGACAAAACACTGCTGAACTAGGCCAAAATAGGCCTGAGAAACCGCTTCTCTAGGTCCGTGTTGCAGCGCAGAAAAGAAGAAACTGATGTCAGCACTCCAGAGTGGACGACATCACAGAGCCATACGGCGCCGTCCCCCGGCACGCCAAGGTACTGCTGAAAAAATTCCAGATCTAGTCTGACGCTTGAGGCGAATTCAAAGTTAAGGAATCTGCATCTAGATTTCTCTATCAGATTAACGGTTTCTGAGGTATGTGCCTCGAATGCAGTAATGTTATCCAATGGGAAAAACATAGAAATACTGGCAACCGGTTTTCAAGGTTCTTCTCCTGGACATAAGGGGCCTAGGAGCCAAGGTCCAAGAAACCACAAGCAGCTTGGTTTTACTTGCCGTGGTGTGTCCGGGTGCAAATGTGGTGGTCACGTTGGTAGCCTTGAGCGCTACGTGGTAAAGTGAATAGAGAAGTATATACAAAAAGGAAGGCTGCAAGTGGGGTCTCTGGAACACGAAGACACAGTCTTTTTACATGGACTCGGGCTGTGGGGGAGAGATGTTTTGTCGGGTGGGTCGGTCGAATCAGAGGCTCTCACTTGGTTTCGGTGACCTGGAGAGGGGGAGAAAGCAAGACTGCTTACCCACTCTCGGGATGAACTTAGAGATCATGACGTCCTTTGTCACTAGGTCGGAGTCTGGGTTGGACACACAACAAGCCTTGGTACTTGCAAGCGCTCCAGCACCCCTGTGTAGGTGCTGGGTTAGTATATGGTGCACATTCTTTTGAGAGTAGCACCTTGCCCTAATCCAGACAACCCTTTTGGTGATTTTTTTTTTTAATTAAACATTTTTCGACATATGATATCCAATACAGAGGAACCAGTCACAATACATTGTTTGAAGGTAACAATAGATAATCATCTATATCAGAGCGCTGCGGGTTCAGACTATGGGGTGGAGGGATCGTCTGGGTCATTGTTAACCGGAGGGCTGCATATATGTCTTTGATGAGAGTTCCAAAGTTTGGACCACTTTTTGGGGCAGCCACGGGCCGTGTAAACTGTCTTTTCTCTATACATACACCAGTCTGGGTCTTCTTTCCAAGCTTCTATTTTGGGTGGCTGTGTCACTCCCCACAATCGTGCTATGTATCTTTTTGCCAAGAAAAACCAAAGGAAATGATGGATGGAGCGTTGACAATACAAGCACTCACCCCCAGTCAACTGATCTGGGTTTAATCCATCACCGTTCTTTAGCCCACTCTGCCACCCCAGTTCAGACATGGCCATATGCAAATCAGTCTGACCCTGTGCCTCATGGGAACAGTCCAGCCCGAACTGCCAAGCCATGCCTTCCCTGGACCAGAAACAAGCTACCGAGGACCGGTTTCTGGCATTTCAGCCGTCTTCAGCCCAGATTGCTTGAATCCAGTGGCAAAGTGATCAAGGGACTCACGTCTGAACATACCCTGCCAACGTATGGCGAACAAAGAAAAACCAAAGGAAATGATGGACGGAGCGTTGACAATACAAGCACTCACCTCCAGTCAACTGATCTGGGTTTAATCCATCACTGTTCTTTAGCCCACTCTGCCACCCCAGTTCAGACATGGCCATATGCAAATCAGTCTGACCCTGTGCCTCATGGGAACAGTCCAGCCCGAACTGCCAAGCCATGCCTTCCCTGGACCGGAAACAAGCTACCGAGGACCGGTTTCTGGCATTTCAGCCGTCTTCAGCCTGGCTTGCTTGAATCCAGTGGCAAAGTGAGCAAGGGACTCACGTCTGAGCATACCATGCCAACTTATGGCGAACAAAGAAAAGCCAAAGGAAATGGACAGAGCGTTAACAATACAAGCACTCACCTCCATTCAACTGATCTTGGTTTAATCCATCACCGTTCTTTAGCCCACTCTGCCACCCCAGTTCAGACATGGCCATATGCAAATCAGTCTGACCCTGTGCCTCATGGGAACAGTCCAGCCCGAACTGCCAAGCCATGCCTTCCCTGGACCGGAAACAAGCTACCGAGGACCGGCTTCTGGCATTTCAGCCGTCTTCAACCCGGCTTGCTTGAATCCAGTGGCAAAGTGAGCAAGGGACTCACGTCTGAGCATACCCTGGCAACTTATGGCGAACAAAGAAAAACCAAAGGAAATGATGGACAGAGCGTTGACAATATAAGCACTCACCGTTTGAGCAAATCAAGCACTCACCCCAAGTCAACTGATCTGGGTTTAATCCATGTGGCAGGGTATGCTCAGACGTGAGTCCCTTGCTCACTTTGCCACTGTTTTCAAGATAGCCTTGCTGATGAGGATTATGAATCCGAAACCGGTCCCAGGATGCTTGTTTCCGGTCCAGAAAAGATATGGATTGGCAGTTCGGGCTGGACTGTTCCCATGAGGCACAGGGTAAGGCTGATTTGCATATGGCCATGTCTGAACTGGGGTGGCGGAGTGAGCTAAAGAATGGTGATGGATTAAACCCAGATCAGTTGACTGGGGGTGAGTGTTTGATTTGCTCAAACGCTCCGTCCATCATCCCCTTAAGTATCGCTATGTATCTTTTTGCCAGCATGGGCCCTAGTGTGACCCATTGTGTGTGGTGACAATTCAAATCAGCGGGCTCTCAAATGTTTAAGAGGCATCTTCGTGCATCAGGGTGTATGACAATCGTGAGCACCTCGCTCAAAATGTTGTGGATCTTGCGCAGTATGAATGTATGCACTCGCACTCTCATATTATGTGTAGAAATGTTCCTTACTGACCACAGTGTCTCCTACAGTCTCCTCTGTCGGCCCTACCCATGCGTACCAGACTAGCCTCTGTGACAAATTCTATGGAGGATTTTGAGTTGAACTAGCCGGAGTCTGGCCAAGATTGCTACTACTCTTGGTGAGGATACGGCTTACTGCCAATCCTCATCATCTAATTCGATGCCATCCCTCACCCATTTCTCACATAGTGGCCCAAGGGGGTCCGGCATATTGTTGATCAGTTTCCTTTAGGTCAGTGATATAGCTTTCTCGGGTAAGTGTCCTTCTAACAATCTGTCTTCCATAGGAGAGGGTTTCGGAGGGGAGGAGCCTTTCAGGAAGTGGGATTTTAGTGCATGACTGATTTGAGTATATCAAAAGTGTTCTGAGTCACCCAACTCATCATGTTGCTGCTGCAAAGATGCAAAGGATTTTACTTCGCCCTTCTCCAACATGTCTTTGATCTATGAGATCCCGATAAGGATCCACTTATCGAATCCTTTCGTTTTCCATAAGTCGCCCAGTAATTCGGAGTCCCACAAAGAGGTTGCCAGAGTGAGTTTCCGCTCCCAGCTCAGATTTTTGTTAACAGCATGCCAAATTCGGACCAAGTGGTCGGTTGGTCCAGTCAAGGGGTATCGTTTGGGTTTGGAATACAGTGCCATATCGTAATTTCCTTCCGGCAGAGTCCATTTGTCCATGGCATAGCTGGGATCATTTGGCAGACCATCGGTACCCTGATTAATGGCTGCAAGGTGTGCTGCTCAGTAATATCTTGATATCTGGGAGGCTAATCACCCCATTGTACCAATTGAGTGTGAGCTTGGTTAAAGCTATGTGAAGTTTCCCATCACACAACAGGTCTCTCTGTAGGCTCTCAACCTCTCTAATGTACTCTGCTGGAACTGGGTCAAGGGTGTTCTGCAGTGCATACAGAAAACGGGGCAGCAACATCATCTTGAAGAGGGCCACTTTGCCCAGTAGTGAGAGCGGTAGGGTTTTGAAGCTGGCTATGTCACGTTTGAGTCTCTGTAGTGGTGGGAGAAGGTTTTGAGTAAAGCTGAGTTTGGGGTTCAATGTAATATACATACCCAGATACTTGGAGCCCATCGTGTTGATTTGGATTGGGCAGCCAATTGGTGGGGTGAGTGGGTCTCCACTTGGGATGTGTATGAGGGATTTAATCCAGTTATTGGAGAATCCCGAATATCTAAAAAAGATTGCCACGATATCCAAGACACACACCAAGCAAGGACTTCCTCAGGGAGGCTAGAAATAGAAGGATGTTGTCGGCGTAGAGAGAGATACGGTCCTCCCAGCTGGGGGACCAACGCAGACCTCATATTTCTGGGTCCTGACAAATCCAAGCCACAAATGGTTTGAGGGCCAGTGCGAACAGGAGAGGGGGCATCACTGTCGGGTATTCCGACAGAGTGAATTTGTCTGACATCTTGTTATTGAATACAACCTGTGCTTGGGGCTTAGAGTATAAAATCCACACCCACTGGATGAATTACGGGCCTAATCCTAATCTCGCAAGAACTGCAAATAGATAAGGCCATTCAATGGTGTCAAACGCCATGGTTGCATCCAACGATACAACCATGGCATCTTCTCGGATTGTAGCTGTCCTACCCAACACTCCATGTAGCCTGCGTAGATTCAGCGCAGTATTGCGGTGCGGCATAAAAACCTGACTGATCAGGATGGACTAGACCGCCAATCACTGTGACCAGGTGGTTTGTGAGGAGTTTGGCCAGGATTCTGGGCTCTGCGTTTAGAAGGGAGATCGGCCTGTACGAGGCACAGTCAGTCTTGGGTTTACCCTCTTTGTGAATAGTGACCAATGTGGCCAGTCTTTGATCCTGTGGCAGTATCCCCAATTTCTTGCTCTCTTCGAACATAGCTTTTAGGTATGGGGCTAATTTGTCGGGTTTAAGTTTGTGTAGCTCAATGGGTAGGCCATTTGGGCCTAGGGCCTTCCCGGAGCGCAGCAATCTAATAGCCTGTGCTATGTCCAAACAGTGCTGATCTTCCTCTGACAGTGCTGGGACACGAAGTAAGTCTTGTGAGCTCTCTTCTGTGTATGGTACAATAGTTGTATACACTGTATGTTATTGGGCGGCAAACTGATTTGAAATAGTTTGAGGGTTGGTGGTGGTTTCATTCTTTGTATCTATAAGTTCAGGCACCACATGACTCACCCATTCCTTCTTGTCGAGCCAGGCGATTAGTTTCCCTGCTTTGTCCTCCAGGTCATATATTCTACCCAACGTTTCCCTCCAAAGGCTTTTGGCCCTGTCTTACTAGAGCTTTATGTTCGTCTTGTTTGAGGTGTAGTGTGTGGAGTTTCTCTTGCGTGATCTCAGCTAATGCGTCCTCTAGTCTGCAGACTTCTACCTTAACTTCCACAATCTCTTTCTGCCGCTCTTTCTACATATCAGCAATTAGTGATGGTGCCTGTCCCCAAATTACGGTTTTGAACACCTCCCCCAAGGTCTGGGAAGAATCTACTGAACTCTAATTTTCTTGGAAATAGACATCAATAGCTGTTGTTGTTGCTTTCCGGATTCCAGGGTCTCAGAGATACCACAGGTTGATGGGGCGACCCTCCCCACCCTAGCCTGGCCGAGGACTATCCGAACCCACACTGGGGAGTGATAAGAGATTCCCCTCACCAGGCGTGTGACTTTGTGGATGTAAGCAGCTTGGGAGGCCTGGACCATACATAATCAATGCGGTAGAGGCTGTGGTGGGCCCTGGAGTGGAAAGTATGTTGGATTTTCACTGGGTGCTATGTCCTCCACCCATCAACTAGCCCCAGTGCTTCCATAAAGTCGGGCAGCCACCTGTTAGAGGACCCAAGTTCACGTGGTGGGTGTCTATCTAATGTACCTAAGGCCACAGAGTTGAAATCACCCTGACCACTAGGAGGCCCTCCAGCAGCTAGAGTAGAAGAGTGCCTAGGTCTTTAAATGTGGTGCACTGGAGACCATGCGGTATGTAAACTGACAGGAGTGTGAGCGTGTAGCCCTCCCAGGAACCTGTGACTCCTATATATCTGCCTCAGTCATCTGTCCAGGTTGAACTCACGGCTAAAGGAAAGGAATTTCTCACCATAATGCCTAATCCCAGTGAGCTAGTTGTGAACCCAGCGTGTGGTAGCAACTTGTACCCCCACCTGTTGAGTGTCTTAAAGGAGTTACCCACCAGGTTCCTTTCTTGTAGCATAACAACATCAGGGGCGTTGCGCTTAATGTACTGCAGTACGACACTACGTTTGATTTTATCTCTAAGCCCATTGACGTTCCAGCTCAATATTTTAACACTTTTATCCCACAGTGTACTCATTGAACCTAGAGTGAGTTCCCAGTTCCTCTGTGCAAATGCCAGCATTTTCTGTCAACGTAACTTCGATAACATATAACAATTGTACAGTCCCATCCCAACACCCCCCTTTCCCAGTCCCTTTCCCCCCTTTCCTGTTAAGGAAAAAAGGCAAACAATAAAATAAGTACACCCATGAGTGTCCCTTCCCTCCCTGCTACCCTGCTGCATAGGCTGAAAACTACCCACATCCCCAACTAGCAGAGTGCCTGTCGCCCCACAGAACTAGTCAACTGTTGCAGGGGTTGTAGGCCCTCCAGAGCCCAACTCCAGCCCCTACTAGGAAAGAGGCTTTATTGCTTATCTTCGGTCCCGCAGCGTCTATCTTCCTTGGAGGCCCCCACCCTCTACAAAAGGCAAAAGACATACATTACGAAGTGTTGCAAAGAGTCCCAGAACCTGTTGCTAGACGAGAGGAGTTCATTAGCCACCGGTCACCGAGGCAGCCGGACTCATTGATCTCGATCTCCAGGAGTGCAGACTTCTCTTGTCGGGATCCGCTATGCTGTCTTGAGAGCGGGGCGGACTCTCCCGGGAATCCCTCCAGCTATTTGTGCTCACTGGCCTCGTCCTCTGTGAGAACCCTTCATCTAGCCACGTTTGCACATCTGACGGGGTCGTGAAGAACCATGATTTTCCATTTGCTATAACTACGTTTTGTTGTAAAAAACATCATGTACTTGATGCCCTTGTCCCAGAGAGCCTCCTTCACTCCCTCAAATGAGCAGCGTTCTTGCTGAACCTCGAGGGTAAAGTCCAGGAAGAACCGGATGGTTGCGTTTTCGTACCTGAGATCCCATGTAGGAAGGCCGCCTACAGTATTGCGTTGCAGTCTCTGTAGTTGAGTATTTTAGCTATGATAGTCCTGGGGCTGCCCCCAGTTTTGGTGGGGGGGGGGGGGGGCCCAATGTGACCGTTTAACAGTGAAGGTGGAGAGTCGTTTAGGTTTGAGATGGTTTAGTATTAGATATTCGAGGTAGAGGTCCACACTCTGCTCCATCTGCCCCCTCCGGAACCCCAGCCACTCTAACGTTGTTGCGGCAGGCCCGCCCTTCCTGGTCCTCCATCTTAAGAGCCACTTGACGATGCTGATGGACCAATTGTTCTAGTTTCCAAGTCTTGTTTTGCAGCTCTGTGACATTAACTTCTGTCTTTGCTACACGCTCTGACGTTTTGTTCATGTCGGCCCAGAGCAAGTTCATTTCAATGGATACTCTCAATCTTTGTTTCCAGTGTAGCTCCCAGAACTTGGATTGCCGCCATTATGGAGCTTAGTGATGGTTCAGGGTCGCCGGTCAGGCCACTCGTGGCTCCAGCCTCTGGCGTTAGCTGCTTGGGAACTGGATATTTATCCAATTTATTAGTTTGCACAGGTGGACCTTCCTTGGGCTTCATCACGGCGTGCGTCTAGTTGGTCGTGTATCAGGAGCAGCTCGAGCGCTTGAAAAGGAGATCTGGCACCAGAGCGATGTACAGCCTGGTGAGCAGGGTGGACCACCGGCCGCCGCAAAGTCATTTCTTGAAATTGTCAGGAGAGCAGGGGATTCAGCACTTCCGAAACTGCTGACAGGATGTTGGGGCAAGCACGGCCCACAGAGTTCCCCTCGCACCCGGCAGCCGTCGTATATCTTCGCAATCTCAGAAGAGCCACTTGTGTTTAGCGCATACATATATCGCCTGGTACCCGGCAACTGCCAGCTCCAAGCAAGCTTCAATGTTCGGGGCCCAAGGCAGCACAGTCCCGAAACCAGTGCGACACGGCACACGTTCAGCCAATGAAACTGCCCAGCGGTGGAGGGGGCAGAGGTCTCCAATTTGGTGTCCTGTGGCAGCAAGAGCGAGGGGGCCCCCGGGTAAGGCCGCAGCACCCGCGCACACAGGGAGCGCCGACCGCGTCAACAGCACGCCGCAGGGGAGAGATACCACGAGTGACACAAGCCTGCCTCCCACTCAATCTTGGCCCGGCCAGTACGTGGGTAGGTCCCGGGAGGGGGTCCTCAGCCGAGCAGTACGGGATGTAGAAACTGCGTGATTATGGTATGTGACACTGGCTGGAGTGGAGCGCATCACTCGACATCACCAGTGTCTGCTGTACGTCTGCCACCAGGGGTGGCTTGTGTGTGCTGACCACCCGGTCTCGGGCCTCTTGAATGGTTCGTGCCCTGTAAGTATCGACTGGGCTGTACACAGGCATGGAGTCAGGGGCAGGAGGAGAGGCGGGACAACTCCGTACTCCCACTCCAGTGGCAGCTCTATCCTCACAGCAACAGGCTCGTTTTACTGGTCCTCGGCTGGGCAGGAAGAAGATGGCGGCAGTCAACGTTCGGAGCTGGGCGTGTCTCGTTCCCTGCCAAAGTGGCCGGTTCGCGCTCAAGTCCCAATTCCTTACGCCGGCATCCGATCGGCACCAGCGGGGAGCGCTGGTTTCGCCAGAGTCCTCCCTGTGGCCGGGCAAGTCACAGGCCTCCCGTAGCAGTGGGTCCATGATAAGGTGAGGCGTTCATTCGAGCGCCACTCAATCCCACCAGGCCTCGTCAGGGCACCGCCTCAGAATGCGCTGCCGGAGAAAAGGGATCAGGCGGGGGTAGCGGCACCAGGATTTCACACCATTTGATGTGGTGAGTGTTCCGCAGACTTTGCGAGTGTGGCAGCCTCGTCTAGAGCGGATAATTATTGGATATTTAGGGGCTTTTGTCACTGCCCTGACGAAGTAACTTTCTTAAGCCGCCATCTTTGTTGGCGTTAAGTCCCCCTCCCCCTCCAATGGTGATTTTAGTGGTCTTAGACAAGAATAGAAAGCTCTCTCAATGGTAGCTGTAGAAAGCAACCTTCAGGCTTAACCAAGAGAGTCAAGCAGCTTGTTTCACCATATCTTATCATTTAGTGTAGGTTAAACCGAAAAAGAACCACACAGTGTATATATTAAAATATGTTAATTTATTACACAACACTCACTAACACACTGGTATATCTCCTATACTGATATATCAACACAAATGCACAAGAATACTTCAATTGCACAATTCACAGTGCTTTCCAGGGGAAGGCCAAACCATATACTAAAAAAGTGGAATGTGAGTTAAGACTGACATCTGGACTTGGACCAGGAGATTTAGAAGAGCTGGGGGCTGTTTGCAGAGTGGAAAAACCACAGCATACTCAATAGAAATCAACGGCAAAGTTGCGGTTGCAGTTTTGAAGAAGGACCCTTCCCAGTCGACCCTGAAGAAACCTTGTGGAAGACAAAAGGTTGAAGAGCTACCCCACCCGTGGATACCCCAGGAACCAGGACACCTGCACCAGGGAACACAGGTGCATAGGTGCGAAGTGACATCAGAAACCGCCGTAGACCACAATGGGGGGACTTCAGGAAAGATGTCGCTGGCAAAGACAGTGCAAGAGTCCTGTGAAATCCAAGGGTGGGTTGTTGAAGAGAAGAACCTACAAGCAGAGAATACAGAGTCTGTGCTACTTAGACGTGACCGGGAGGCACCGAAGAGCAATGCCCAACGATGTTGGTAGATGCAAGAGTGATGATAGGGACCTTGTTGCTGCAGCTGTGAGGACCCGGCGATGCGGAGGAAGACCAGGAGCCGTGCACAAGCTGTCAGAAGGCAAGAACCAGGAGGGTCAGTGTCCGGTGGGAGCACCAACGTGCCTTGGCAGCTACAATAGGTGTGGTAAATGATGAAGGAGGAACATTGGGACAAGCAAGGTCAAGGGACTCACGAAGTCCAGGAGAGCCAGAGCAGGCCTCGAGCAAGCAGGGGAGCCTACTGAAGCAAGAGAAGACCCTCTAGAGGACCCATTCAGGAGTCTCAAGAGGACAGAGCAGCTTACCAAAGATGAAGGCCCAAGGTGCAGAGGATGCAGTGAGGAAGATCTTTGCAGGAAGAGATGCTGGAGGTTCTTGTAGCCTGAAGTCCCCTGGAATGCAGAGCCAACAAGCCTTGGCAACAGCAACTCAACATGGTGCACAGGGCTTTAGTCCCAGCGATTCAGACGAGGGATACTGGCCTCAAACTTCCTGAAAGGACAGGTCAGGCCTCGAGGGAGTTGCAGAATCACCATCTGTGTTGCTGAACCTTTCGAAGATAATGGGACATCAGGAGAAGCAGACCGGTCTGTTTCGTTGCGGAGCCTGCAACTGCAGGGGAGTAACTCCTTCATTCAAAGGAAGATTGCTTCGAATGCGCTTGATGCCCACAGTCCAGTTGAAGATCCTGGAAGAAGCACAGACGACTAAGAAGACTTGCAGAACAGCGATATCAGGTGCTGCAGGAGTCTTCCTGGATGCAGTCGCGTTTCCAGGCGAAGTCCAAGTGTTCAGAAGGTCGAAGAGTGACGTGGTTTCAGACTTGAGTCTTGTCCCACGACGAATCGGAGGACCCACCCGCAGGTTAGCCCTTTTATACCCTAAGAAAGAGGTAAGGACGACTCAGGGGTCCCCCCCAGAGGATGTTCTGGACAGAGAGGAGGATACTCCCTTGCCCTTTGTCCAGTTTAGCGCCAGAGCAAAAGCGAAGGGCTCCCTCAACTGGCTCAACCCGGAGTATGCATGGAGGGAACCAGATGTGCCCCTCAAAGCAGTCTGGTGGTGTTGGCAAGCGCCCCCACCTCAGTCCAATACACTAAGTCCTATCTGGTAGGTGGTCACAACTCCCTGTGACAGGGAACCTATTGTTCTACCTTCCCCTGCTCGAGCTCAGCTCAGCAGCAGGAGGGCAGAATCGGGTCCATAGTCGGCAGCAGCACTAGCTTGCTAACAGATCCTGGAAGGTTGTTACTGGGCAACGGTGTTTGGGTAGGATCCCAACATGTTTGATACCAAATATGCCCTGGTTCAGTACAGCCATTATATAGTTAACCATCGAGTAATGACGGATGGACACTAAGTATCAAAATGGCTGACCACACTTACAACTCCTGGAGAATCAATTCAGGGGTTTGTAAGGGTGTTCTGCTCATGCAGGGGCACCCACACTTATAACCCAGCAACCTGCTTTCAGGATTAAAAGACCTGCCATAGGGGTGGCTTATTGGTTTTAAGTGTAGTGACCTAAGATATAGGAACACATATATGTCATAAGAGGTGCTGGCACCAGCTTACACAGACTGCAACAGCAGGCCTGTAGTCTCAGTTTGAGTGGTTTCTTAGGGGTGGCACAATAAATGCTGCAACCCCCGGGAGGCCCCTGGGGTACCTATGCCCTGGATACCTTAGTATCATATACCAGGGTCTACTAAGGGTATACCAGTAGCCAATTGTGGAGGTACAAAAGTACCTACCAAGTCAAATGTAGGGAGGAAGCACAGTGATTGGGGTTCTGATTAGCAGGATCCCAGTCAGACTAGTCATAAAAACATACTGAACCCAGTACAAAGTAGAGGTAACCATGAAAGCAGCTCCTACTTTCCTACACCTGGGTATGGTGTAGGGAGGCTCAGGGAAGGATAAGCGCCTTAAGACTTGGTGAAGCAATGGAGCTGGTCTCCTGGACTCTCAATGACCTCTTTTTGGCGAGTTGCTCCCTCTGTGGACCAGATGGTCAGCAAAACGGTGAACCGGGCAAGTGCAGGGAGATGGCTCCTCCACCACAAGGGAGAAGCTGCTTGGTTGGAGAAGCACCGGACGATGAATAATTTCTTGAAATTGTCAGGAGAGCAGCAGCAAGACAGGGTTTGGCTTCAATTGTGCTGGTCCACAATTTGCATTATTGGCTCTTCTTTATCCTTCTATTCCCAATCAGACAAATCCTTGTCTCAGGGGGAAACCTAAATACTGAATTTAGGGGTGTTTTAGGAGAGTGTAAGGTGGTAGCTAATGGGCTACCTACCCCTGGGGGTGACTACACCCTCTATATGACCACCTCATGTGGGGAAGGGTATAAACCTGACCAAGAGTTCCTAGTCTAAACAAAAACATGATGGTGAAACCCTTCTTCAAGTGTTCACTTCAGGTATCCCACTTTTGGGGGTGTGCCTAAAGTGCGACACACTTACTGATTAGCTAATTTTCCTGTCTGCTCTGGTGCCAAATGGGCACCAGGGCTAGGGGTGGCATTCACCAGGTCAGGAGGACGCGAAGGTTGCATATCAAAGGCGGCTGACGCTTTGAATCCTCTAGCTTTGGTATGCTATTTCAGTATCCATCCTGCTGAAGGAAGTGTGAGCACCTTGCACCGGAGCAGGCATTGTTCCTGACCTTAGAAAGTGTTAGCTCTCCTGAGCAAGGCGGTTAGAACCTTTCCTGTGGTGGCAGGCTGGAAGAGTCCAGTCAGCCAGCACAATAAGAGACTGGTTGGATTCAGGGGGCATCTCTAAGGTGCCCTCTGGGTGAATGTAATAAAAATCTGGGACGAGCATCAGTACATATCTATTAGGATGAGGTGCTTCATACCAATCACCATTATTTTGGGTAAAGCTATTATGTAGCTGGGTAACTCGTAATGACCAGTGCCCAGTACATATGCTGAAGCTGGATTTCTGATCACTTGCAATGTTGTGACAATGGAACCAGACATCACAGGTGCAGATCTGCTCATGCAAATATTACTCACACACTATAACGCACGCTGTCTTAGGGGCCTAAGGCCTGCGGTGGGCGTGACTTACATACAAGTATATGCAGAGTGCATGGCACATAGGGAGTGTGCCATATTTTATTTTCAAAATGGTTTGCACCATTTCTCGCATCCGGCAATGGTAGGCTGTATGCAATTTTGTGGAGGTCGCTCTGGGTAGCACAATACATGCTTCAGCCCATTGGGACCCTCTTCAATACCAATGCCGTGGTTACCAGAGGTACCATCTATTAGGGACTTAAGAGTTCCAAAGTCCTTGCCAATTATGTTGCAATTAGACATTTATCTGTTTTAAGAGAAAGAGCACTGGCACTAGAGACCTGGTTAGCAGGGACCCAATGCCCTTTCAGTCAAAAAGCATCAGTACTAGGGGTGACCATGTCAAAAAGGGCACTTTCCTAAAAGCATCAGTACTAGGGGTGACCATGTCAAAAAGGGAACTTTCCTACATGCTGGAATTATCTCATGGATTGAGCAGGATGGCCTAAACCTAAACATGACAATACAAATGCCAATGCGTTAATTTAGACTCTCAGATTTGTAGCAGGCTCAGTGGAAGCGGGAAAAGGGACCCACGTTTTGGGGCCACTGGCTTTCTCTGAGATTAGGAGCTGTGTGCTAAAAAACAAATCTTGTTCTTTGTGAGATTAAGCTTAAAGCAGTTTGGGCTGATCCTCCACCAAACTGCCTACAGAGCTCAAGGTAATTCTCACGCAGGGACTCCCTCCCAACTCTTCCACAAGACTACAGCGACATCTAAATGCATAAGGAAGGAAAAACTCACACAGAGCAGCAGATGGCCCATTAGTCTTAGGTACACAGTGAACAGCAGTGATTTGGGCAGGGTGTTTAGTTAGAGATCTGGCCCCTATGGGACATCCCACAGGATTGGTTTTATCAATTAGGCTTATGAATTGATGAGATCAACTGCATCCTATCTTAAAGGAATGACTAAATTAACTTCAATACAAGTCCTCTTATCTCTAGCGTGAGAAATCATTCTAAGATTATCAATCACTGAGACAATGCTCGCTTGATGCTTTGGACAGCCTGAAAGGTATCCAGAAATGTACGTTTTTCTGCAAACCTGTAATTTGCTCTTGCCACAATTCCAAGAATTCTGAAAGGCACAGATGCCTGGGATACTGTGTTGCCTTACCTGTAACAATTAGCCTTTCCTTGTCCAATGGAGAAAGAGGCTAGAAACAATTAAACCCTTGGCATGTCTCACTGTTGTGGACTAGCTATGAGAGGTGAGCAGGTTTATCAATCACCATTGACTAAATTGTCTCACTAATATACTTTAATTTAGACATATATATTGTTATAATGCTGCAGTAAACATCCAGCATTTAGGATACAGCTGTACAAGTTTTGTTCCCTAGGTATCAGTGATTTAAAAAATTAAGTTACCATGTTACTACAATCGTTTAACTCCTTCCATGCTCATGACTAGCTCAGCTCGTCATGAGGCAAGATGCTTGTTTGCTCATGATGAGCTGAGCTTGTCATGACCCATGGAATGCTCAGATGCATAGATAATTCCCCTGCGGTCCTGAGCGTTCCACACAAAAGGGCGTGGCCGTGACAACCTCAGCTCGTCATGAGCACACGAGCACTGTGCCTCATGACGAGCTGAGCTCGTCAGGAGAAAGGGGGTGCTGTGCGCGCCCCCGCCCCACAGCACAGCGGAAGGGGTTAAACCATGGGTTTCCAACCTGTTCTGTAGTGAGAGCTACTTCTGACCAGTGAAAATGATTGTGAGATACTGAAAGGCAAGCCACTGGCGCAATATTATTAGACATTCCCTCGCCCAGTTTAATCTAAACTAAGCCTAATGTCCATAGAGCCTAAGAATAGGGTTAGAACAAAATACTTTGACTTGGGGCACTTTGACAGGGCTGCCATTTGTTTCAATGA
Organism: Lissotriton vulgaris; assembly: GCF_964263255.1. NCBI lineage: Eukaryota > Metazoa > Chordata > Amphibia > Caudata > Salamandridae > Lissotriton > Lissotriton vulgaris. The sequence goes on from NC_141687.1 coordinate 1,701,769,592, forward strand.
GGGCGTGGTCTTTGGGGACATGTGCTCATGTGAATGGGCTAAATGTATATGGGTGAGGCTTTTGTGTTGTATGTACCTGTGGGACAGGACATACCTTTCTCCATAAGAGGTTCTGTTACATGTATAACAGAAACAACTATTTTTTTTTAACTAGGAGAAATTTAAAATACAGAAAAATGTTTTGCAAAAAATGTTCATAATACGTAAACTTTTTCAGCAATTTAAATTTCTCCCACTTAATTTTTTTCCCCTCAGTTAATACAAATGACGTGTCTACCAGCCAATGATAGCAAGATACCTGCTGTGTGTATATGCGACACTTTGAAATAGGAAAAAATGAAACGGAGTAAACTTTATGTATTTATGGATTAAATAAACTCATCATTTACATTCTCTATTGTTTCAAAGTGCCGCATTTACAAAACTATACAGATTAAAGTGAGCAAAGGTTTGAGCAATGAATGCAGTAAAGGACATGTTTCTTTGTGCCCTTGTAGTTTGACTGAAAGATGATGTGCTCTTATAGTAACCTGAACACCAAGAACTGTAAAAATAACCAGGAAAGGAGTGGGTCAAGGAGCAGCACTAGAGGAAGCTGTAGTATGACCCTCAGGGAACTACAAATCAATGGTGAGCCGTGCTGTATGCGATGGGTCAAAAAAGAACTCCCCAATTGAAATTTAAGACTTGAATTTTGTTAAACATAGAGGCATATTAAGTCAGCAGGTCATCTAATCAATTAAAAAATTAGAATGACATTAGTGGGTCAACAGAAAGATGAATCCAACAGAAGTAGACTTAAAAAGCTTTAAGGTGAATACGCTTTTCACTCATTCCTCGGCTAAAAAACCTGCAGTACAATTGACAACTTATTGTGGTACATTAATGTCACTGCACATACTTTTGTCTTGTATAGGTCTGATCCAAAACATTCGAAATGTGGTAACACTAAAACATATTCCATGAAATGGCAGTGCATGTGTGTTTTAATAACCTTGCACTAGGATATTCGAGGCATGTTAAATAAAGAATTGTTACCATGTAACCATCTGTTCGTAACGTCTTGCGCTATAGATTCACATGCTCTGCATAGTCCATCCATCTGGCGATGGGCGTGGGCATTTGCAAGTTGTTTTTCTTTGAAATTTTTATTCGGGTCACAAGATCTGTCGTGACTTCACCATTAGACCACAATACACAAGGAAATAGGCTCCACTTCTGATTTCCACTCAGCGTTTGAGTAGTGGAATTGGAGTGTAGTGTCAAAGACAAAGTAGCAGGTACTGTATATTGTGGAACATAACTATGGTGAAGACATCTGTGATCATCGATCATGTCCTGGGAAAGAACAGGGGCAAAGCTACAGCACTACACGCTACGAACAGATGGTTAGAGTAAGTAATGTTTTCCATTCATAGCATGTGTGGTTATAGATCATAGTTGCCAACATTTGAAAAACAATTCTCAGGATACTTTGCATCACAGGTCAGCTGGAAAGTTATTGTTTGCGTACCTGTGTGTAATAAAGAGGAACAGTTTGTGCAACAATATTACCTGGGACAGTCTCCAACTTGCCAGGACTGTCCCTGCAAAAACAGGACAGTTGACAACTATGCACAGATACGCATGCTCTGCACAGACTGTAAAGCAATTCCTTCCATAAGTGGTGGCTAGCAAGCAGATGTTTGAAACAAAGTTCTCAACAATATCTGGACAACTACGGTCTACAGGGGGTCTTGAAAGTACACACACTACTGTTTAGCAAATGAGTGTGGTGTTCACTAGGTAGCTAGTGTAGGAAGCTGGCTCTGTATATACTATACCAAAGTGAGATATAGTGTGCACAGAGTCCAGTGGAACCCCAAAGGTAGTCAGAGGTAAAGTTAGATAGAACCTTACTCTCAAGTTGTGGTAGTATGATCAAGCAGTAAGGCAGTATCAGAGGACATTGTTAAGCATCTGTTGTACACACTCAATCAGCAAATGATTTCACACAATCAAAGACTGAACTTCAGACCAATTGGTTTTGTATAAAAATATTCTTTTAGTTATTTTATTTTCTAAAACCAAGCAAGCCTGGCACAGGTAAGTTGATAAATGCTTTGCAGTTTGAAATGCAATTGTAAATGTACTTTGAAATGGATACAGTTTGAATTACTGGTAATGCAAAACTGTAAAATGCTGTACATATACTTTGTATCGACTTTGCAATGAAAATTACAGGTAAGTTACCTTTACTTTATTTTTGAGATTACTTTTTCTACTCTTCTATCTATGCCTAGATATCACACTTGCACATTTCCCAGAGAAAAGTTAAGTAAAGTCTGTTTTGTACAATTGTTATTTTTCAGGTTTCCATACAAATCAACTCCACAGAACACATTTTTCAGAGAATAGCAGTCAATAGGTTCCTATGGAAAGAAATTAAGTTAATGGTTACCAAGTAAGTAATCGGTCTTTGGAGTTGAGTTTCTTGGGTTAGAACAAGGGTTACCCCTGTGTCAAGGATGCACTCTCGTTACACCCACAGGGGTACTAGGGCAGCAGAGTGCTGAGCCCAATGTTATCCAATAGGGGATAGAGGGCCTCCGGTTGGTGGCTGCTGGCAAGCAGGCCACTGGGTTGTGGGAGCAAAGCTCCTGGACTTTAGCTCAGGGCAAATGGGGAATCAAATCAGCACCAAAGGTGCACCCTCAGGGCACTAGGACGGCAGTGTGCAGGGTGCTGTTTCGACATTGGGAGCCCTGTTGGTTTCAATGGGGAAACTCCAGTTTGCAAAGGCACTACAGGCTCGGGGACGAAGGTCTTCTGGGTGGGACCACCACTTCGAGAGGTAAGTTGGGAAGTTATGGGTTGGTTAGGCACTGTTGGTTTGGGCACACAAGGCCATGGGGCACCAGGTGCAGGGGTGCCTTTTGGGGTTGGATCTTCTTACTAGCTCCTGGTCGCAGTTAGGGGGGCCTTCTGGATTTTGGCTGCAGGCGTCGGCTAGAGGCCGGTCAGGGGTCGCCAGATCTCGGGTCAGGATCGCCAGGGTGACCTCCTCGTGGTGTTTGCCCACTCGAGCTCGGGCCGTGGACGGCGGTTGCAGAGCGGAGTGGATTTGCGGTGTCCACCCGGAGCCATAGGTTGCAGGTGAACAAATCCGGTGTTCACGGGCAACAAAGTCTTTGTGCTTGAAGGCAGGTAGGTCCTTCGGGGTTTTCAGGGTTGCTGGCTGCAGGACACACCAGGATTTCGGAGGAGTAGGTTCGAGGTGGAGACAGGCCGGTAGGGCTGGGGCCAAGTCAGTGGGCGTCTTCCTCTTGTTAGCTCCTTCTTTTCTAGTTGCAGGCTCTTATCTGAGGAAGCAAGGTTCAGGAGTTCCCCTAAATACTAGATTTAGGGGTGTTACAGGTAGGTAAAAGGCAGGGACCAATGGGTCCCTTCCCTAGGGTGGGTACACCCCCTTTTGTGCCACCCTCCAGTGGGAGGGGGGCATGAGCCTGTCCCTGATTCGCGGAGTCCCCCAATCTTCAAGATGGCGTGGACTGAGAGTTGTGCTTCACCTCGCCTTCCCCACCTGAGGGGTGGAGATGGCAGAGGTGGGCACACCTCTCTTCCTCACTTGTTTTTCCCGCTGGTTCTCCCGCCCAAAATGGGGGTCTGAAACAGTGGCGACCAGTTGCTGAGAGCAGCAAGTGTCCTGGGGAAGCTCACAAAGGCAGCAAGTCTTTGAAGCGTCCCCTTTGTGAACCCTTCCCATTCTGGAGGAGGAGACTTGGCACCTCGTCCCAGGATGTGCATTGTTTCAGGCCCCAGGGAGCAGCAGGCTCTCAACCCCGGGGTCCAAAAACTGAAAGCAGCCACTCAGCCTGAACACTAGATGTGGGTTAGCTTACAGGGGACAACTCTGTGTGCATTTTTAATTAAATCCCACACTAGCATCAGTGTGAGTTTAATGTACTGAGAAGTTTGAGACCAAACTTCTCAGTTTTCAGGGTAGCCATTATGGTGCTGTGGAGTTCATAATGACAAATGACATATGCCAGGGCAGTGGGTTGTAGGCATGGCACACCGAGATGTGCGCCATGTCGACTCTTCCCTTTGTTCTGCACCAAAACATGCAGCCTGCAAGGGCAGTGTGTGTGTGTGTAAGGGTACAGGACCTCTAAGGGTGGCACAATAAGTGCTGCATCTCTTAGAGGCCTTCTCTGGTTACAGTGCCCTGGGTACCTGTGGTACCATTTACTAGGGGCTGACCTGTGGCCAGAGATGCCAATTGGCTTTAGGCTTCAATGCAGTTTTATAGAAAGAACATAGGCCCTGGGTACCTGATTAGCAGGAGCCCGGGGCACACCCAGTCAAAGCACATCCGCAATTCAGCAAAACGTGGGGGCAACCATGCAGAAAGAGGGCACTGCCACTTTCTCACAGCTAGATGCCTTACAAATGTCTGCTAAAGGAATATTTCGAAAGCTAGGCAAAGTTGCCCGATCTTTGTTTACAAAATGTGTCACAGTTGAGACATATAATGTGTGCTTGGCCTTAGCATAGAATGTTTGTATGCATTTAACAATGCATCTAACAATGTGTGCCCTGTGATTGGATTAACCATGTGGGGTTTTACAAAAGTGACGGCTGCTTTGTCTTACAGATGGATTTGGTTTGGTCTACGTAGTACTGAAGTGTCCCTCTAGACATCTAAGGTTTTTCTGCCACAGAGTCTGGGTGTGGATAGAAGATGGGCAACTCAATAGTCTGGCAGATGTGAAAAGGGGAAATCACTTTGGGCAAGAATTATGTGTTTGTTTTTAACCACAACGCTGCTTGAGAGTTTCCCCTGCTGTGCTGGACAGCAATAAAAATGGGTGTGGTCATGACGAGCTCCGCTCGTCATGAGCACAGGAGCACTGTGCTGCATGACGAGCTGAGCTCGTCATGAGCATGGAAGGGGCTAAGTCCGCCCTAACTTAATTACCCTTAGTGAATAAATCCTCTTTAGCCAGGGTCTACAAATAACTGATTCTTCTCAGAGACAGGGAAGACCCAAACGTCTGGGGAGAACTACAATAACGTTCCAGGTAGGCGTCGAACATGTCCTGGTGGTGGTGGGTCCAGTGAGCGTCCTCTGTTTCTGGATGTAATACATCACAAAAATATCAACAAAGGGAGTGAAGAGGTGGTGCAACAAGGCACCGCGGTGGGCTAATCCTCCTCTTATGAACGTCTAAATAATCAACAAAGACCACCTGAAACAGACATACAATACATATTCCGATGGTGTTGGAATACACTCAGTGTGTTAAAATACCCCTCACACACCAAAAGGGCCCTTGGTGTCATGCTTCATCATCGGGGTCTTCCCGCCCCCGCTGCGGGACGGGGCAGTGCTGCGACAAGCGGCTACGCCGGAGCACCTTTTAATTGTGAGTACTATGTGAGTGATAATGGAGTGAGTGTCAGTGAGGTCAGAAGTGATGAACAGTGAAATTAAAGTTAAAAAATACCTGGCCTGGTGTTTAGAAAAAATTATTTAATAGGCACTGGCTGGTATCGTTAAAAGGGGTGAGGCGGAGTGCAAGATCGGGTTACTAGTCTTGCTCTCCTGTGTGGGTCAACATGTTTCGGGGCGACATGCCCCTTCGTCAGGACCGGGATGTATAGATCCCCCTGTCACTCACTAATGCGCTCCCACAGATAGAGAGTGTTGTGTTTGATCAATGTTTGACCGAGCTTCTTTCACGTGTATTTAAATTATTTATACACATTGATCAAACACAACACTCTCTATCTGTGGGAGCGCATTAGTGAGTGACAGGGGGATCTATACATCCCGGTCCTGACGAAGGGGCATGTCGCCCCGAAACATGTTGACCCACACAGGAGAGCAAGACTAGTAACCCGATCTTGCACTCCGCCTCACCCCTTTTAACGATACCAGCCAGTGCCTATTAAATAATTTTTTCTAAACACCAGGCCAGGTATTTTTTAACTTTAATTTCACTGTTCATCACTTCTGACCTCACTGACACTCACTCCATTATCACTCACATAGTACTCACAATTAAAAGGTGCTCCGGCGTAGCCGCTTGTCGCAGCACTGCCCCGTCCCGCAGCGGGGGCGGGAAGACCCCGATGATGAAGCATGACACCAAGGGCCCTTTTGGTGTGTGAGGGGTATTTTAACACACTGAGTGTATTCCAACACCATCGGAATATGTATTGTATGTCTGTTTCAGGTGGTCTTTGTTGATTATTTAGATGTAATACATCACAGACATATTCTCCATCTATAAGATGATTGTTTTGCTTCAAATTAGTCTGCGAAGAGCCGCAGCTAGGTTGGTTGCCATGAGTTACAGGTACTTGAAACAGTAAAGCTGTATTGGCATGAGGCACCCTGCATAATCATGTGGTTGAGATGTGCTCCTATCCCAAAAATGAAACATCTGTGACAGTAGTCACCTGTAGAAGTGGGTTTAGACAAGGCCAGTCTTGTCAAGTTCTTTTTGTTCCACCATAGGAGGGTACACTGAGCACTGGGCTGACCGAACACTACATCTTCCTAGAAACCTTACTGTTTTGACCACTGTCTTGCTAGATACTCTTGCAAGGGGTGCATGTGCAGCCTTGTGAGCAATACTATTGCAATGAACAAAGCCATGTCTCAACAGTCTTATTACAATCCTTACAATTATATGACGACATGTATGGTAAAATGGTATCAGCTTTTGGAATGCCATCACTATCTCTTGTTTGGGATAGGTTTTTCCTGTGACAGCATTTAGAACAGAACCAAGAAAGGGCTAAACTTGCTGCGGGAAGAGATAGGAGTAGTTTGCACTGATGGTGAAAGCTAGCCAGTTTAACAGCGACACTGGTGTCTGAGTGTGTGCTAGCACTGCTCCTTTATCAGCAAATCATCTAAGTAAGGAAAGATGTGAATACAATTTCTGCAGAGGTGCGCAGCCAATACCGCAAGGCATTTGGAAAGCAACCTCTTGCTGTAGTGATCCCAAAGAGAAGAGTTCACTTATCATGAAAAGGAGGTAGAATGATGTACGGGGATGTGAAATTAGCTGTCCTTCAGGTTGTAGTCTCCGTTTCGGAGACACATTACATTCTGCAAGGTAGTCATGTGGAAGTGCTCCAAAAAGATGTAGTGGTTTAGTGGCCTGAGGACTACGATTAGCAGCAGAGTCTAGTCTTCTTGGTGGTCAAGAAGTATAGGCAGTAGACTGCTTCTCTGCACTAGTGTGAGGCCACCAGCTCGATGGTCGTTTTAGCTTAAAGTAGCTACACTTCTTCCTTTTGCAGTTATAGATGGCTGTGTCTGAGTATGTGGCAGCAAGGTGGTAAGCTTGGTGGTGAAACTCCAGGCAGTACCTCTTCTGTATCACAGAGAAAATGTATTTGTTGGAGATTATTTCCTCACATTGAGGAAGGATGAACCTCAGCCTTCACCCTGTGTGTGTTTTATGACTGGGGGATCGGTGGGTAAATCACTGCTTACAGCCCAGGACATAGCCATCTTTTCCCTTGCTTCTAGCCTCACCACTGTGTCTACACCCCTACCACAGCAATTGGGTGTATGGGGGTCCTGAAAGGGCTGTTGTTGGAGAATTCTCAGTTTCGGCGGAGGTGTACAAGTCTTAAATCCTGCTCCGGCCTACTGCTTACAGAACGTATTCCTGGGTGATTGGGTCTGTATGGCTCCCATCCTCACGTCTTTGTGTCCTCCATAATCTTTTCTAGCAGTAAATTGATTTGAGGGCTGAATAGAAGCTCACCATTGAAGGACATGTTGAGGAAATTCTGCTGCACCTCTGGCATGAAGCCAGAAACCGTCAGCAAGGAGTGCCACCATAGCAGCATGCTGGTGTTTGTTTCCCTTGAAGCAGTACTGGCAAATTCACACCCGATATTTAAATTTAAAATGAACTAGGCTTTGGAAAGGTGGGAGGCTTGTTTCTTCATTCCCTCCCAGCGATGGCAATCGTACTTGAGTGGTAGTCTGAGCAGACTGGAAATTCTCAGTTGTGTGACTGTGCCACAGCTACAAACTTGCCAGCCTCATAGACTCTCTTCTACTTATCTTGGGGAAGAGCATCCTCTGTGGCCTGGGCTTAGGTTATTTTACTAGTGGTAATTAATCAGACAAGACCTGACCTCTGATGTACAGCAGGTCAGACTATCTTTCAACCTGGGATCTCGGTTTTTCCAAGATGTGTTGAGGTCCTGAGCATGCCGACGAGCATAGGGAGGTGCTGTAGGATTATGTTATTTACCTTGTAAGCATCTGTTCTTGGCATGTACAGCTGTAGATTCACATGCTTTGCATACTCCTGCCACCTAGTGTTGGGTATGGATGTTTGGAAGTTGTTTTACTTCGAAAAAGTCTTTCACAGTCATGAGGTAAGGTGACTCCTATCAGTGATATTGCTCATGTGCATCAACTCCATTGTTAGATTGTTTTACAGCAAGAGGGTGATAATGGAGTAAATAAGTGTAATAGAGATGTCCAGGCATATGTAATGTGAATAATAATGATTATAACTGCAACAACCACAGTTGTCAAGGGAGGAAGGAGGGCATGAGAATCTACATCTCTACATGCCAAGAAAAGATGCCTGCAGGGTAAGTAATCTGTTCGAGGCATGTGTGCTGTGAATACATATGCTTTGCATAGATTATATAGCAGTACTCCTCCAGGCGGTGGCTAACCAGTGGATGTTGCAGCGATCTGAAAAAGTGTCTTTAGAACTACCTGTCCTACTTATTGCGGACGTGCCAAGACATCCACACAATATTTTGTAAATGTGTGTGTTGTGGACCCTGTAGCTGCTTTACATATATCAGCTATAGGAATGATACCCAAAAAAGCCACAGACGCTCCTATTTTGCAGGTAGGATGTGCTCTAGGAGGAATAGTTAACTTGCAAACATCCGGACCCAACACTAGATGGGAGTATGCAAAGGTTATGTATCTACAGCATACATGCAGCGAACACAAACTTTCTGTCTTGGACAGTCTCTCTAATAACAAGTCGTCCTCATTCTACACCACATGAATTATGACTGTTGCTGAGCTGCCCTTTATATAACAGCAAGGTATGCACAGTGTTGTCAAAGGAGAAAGCCTTGAGTGTGTAGGGTTTGAGGAGGTGGTGGAGAACAGTGACAAAATGATGGTGGTAAAGGGACCAAGCTGTGGGGGCGGAGGACTACTGGCCCTGATCTTAACCATTTTAGATTGTGGGACAGGGGTCTAGGACACTGTGGGGACCTCTTAGCCGAGCTGCTGCACAAAACAGTGACTTTTTTTTTTAGACCTGGTGAGTAACTTACTATATTTCACTGAGAATCTTCCCAGTAGAGATATGGATAAAAATACTTTTCTGCTGCCTAACATCAGGCACCTCTGGGAGTTGCAGAAATATTGGGTCCTCACTTCAGTCAGAACTTCAGACCTTACAGTCAAGGGTTCTTTAGGGGCAGACCTGGAGGAAGGTCTGGGTGTCTACTTAGTAGTCTATTTCAGCGCAGAGGTGGTTTTTTTGTGAGTCTTGAGGCCAAAGGGGTCTCTCAGGGCGCGTGGTGTGAACAGCATGAGCCAGACTAAGGGTTTGAGGCAAGGCTTGAAGCTTGATGCCCAACTACTTACGGAGCAGTTCTACGATTGTCATGTGAGCAATTTCGAGCTCAAACCTAATGGGGATGAACCATGGGAGCAGGAATTAGAACAGGAGCATTAGTCGTGTCTCTCTCCGGAGGCCTGTACTTTGCGCTGTTCGAAGCTCCTCTTCCTAGAGCTCCAGATCGGAGGCATCAGAGGTAACCAACTTTATTTTCTGCTGGATACTTGTAGCTGCAGATCTCTCGCCTGTTGAAGATTTTTCAAATAGTGGGTGTGAAGGAATGGTCAGTAAAGCAATTTCCGAAGGAACAAGCATCAAAATCACCATACATTATCACCTTTAAGAACAGACAATGCTTGGCGAAGGCATGAAGGGGAGCTTCCATAGTCACTGCCTGACAGAGCTCAGTGAGATGAACTTTCTCTCCCCACCTACACCCCACCCCCAGCTATGTCAAAGTGTAAGCCATTGGGAAAGGAGCCCGGATTGCCTCTGAGGGGTCCATTTTGTACGGACGTAGCACATTTTGATGCACAACATTATCTATCTTGATAAAGTCCTTTTTTACTGCCTTGCCCTTCTTGCTTCCCATTGACTCCTCAAATAACTGGTCTTCAGACCTCCTCTCTAGAAGTGTAGGAAGGTTTAAATGGACTTTAGTGTAAGCCTACAAAATGGCCTGCTGCTGTTGTGGTAGGAAAATACAGTAATTATTAGGTTTCAATGGATCCATCAGGCCTACAAACTCCGGTGCACTGCACCAATAGTAGCTATGCCCCTGCTTTTCACTTTAGTGCATTTGATGGCAGAGGGTATAAAGTGGCAAGGGTAATGTACTATGAAAGATGGAAAAGGGACACAACCTTGTGAAGGAAAGCCACTTTAGTTTCAAAGACTGCTTATCTAGAAAGAAAAAGGAGATTTGATGCTCAGCTCCCTGCAACCTGCTGACACTTCTTGCCAAAGAAATTGATACAAGAAAAATAATTTCAAGAGTCAACAATTTAGGTTGGTTTAAAAGGAGTACCTACCAAAAAAGTAAACAAGAATCCTATCCTGTTGGGTCACAACAAACGCGGTGGCAGGAAACAGGTTTGTTGGTCCCTTCAAAAACCTCATTACAACAGGGGATTTAAACGGTAGCTGTGGAGAGCAGCTAAGGCTCATCCCTGAGAGTGTAAAGCTGGTGCAGTTACCACACAAGTCAGTCAGTGATGCTTACACAAGAAAGAACCAAACCAGTGTTAGAAAAATACGTCAGTATTTATTAAATACCAACACTAAACTACTTTGGTTATTCTTCTACCCAGATACATATATATATATATTCACAGAAAAAACCATAGGTTATAGTCCATATATAGTTAGGAATTTGCATTTACAAAACCTTGAAAATTCAATGAAAAAACCATTGGTTATAGAACATATATAGTTAGGAATTTGCATTTACAAAACCTTATTTTACTCGCATAAAACCATTGAAATTCCATATATAGTTAGTTGCCCTAACTATATATCGCGCACCCGCAATCCACTGCTGATGATGTCACATATTACATCATTCATGACATGGTCAGTGACATCACTGATGACAACTCAAATGACATCACGGATGACAACATCCAGTGACTGTATGTTTCTGTAAAGTTAAAATATGTCTTACATATTGAAGAATGAGTGGATGTATAAATGTCTGGATGAAGGATTTAGTAGGTGCATGACTGATTGTATGAGGGAGTGATTAAATGTGTCTCACTGAGTGCATGGGTTAGTGATTCAACTGTATTAATTTGAGCATCATTATATCTGTTGTTCTGTAAACTGCTGCATGTGTTGATCAGTAGCTATATGAGTAACTATATGGGTTATTGATTGGTTGCCCAAGTATTTGTATGGGAGACTGAGTATGTGTGTGAGTGGCTGGGAGGTGTGTGACTCTGTGCATAGATATGTGAACAGCTGATTCACTAGATTTATGGGTTCAAAAATGCATGTGGAAACAGCTGTATGGGTGGTTGACTGTGTGCATGAGTGTATTGGTGAGTGATTGGATATCTCAATGCTACATGTCAAAGTAAGTACATATGTAAAACACAGTACATGCGAGAGTTGACATATATAAATTACTGTGTTTAAGAGCCAGTGAATGTGTGAGTGGCTGCATGGATCATTGAAAACTTGTATCAGTGATTGTATAAGAGAGTAAATATGTGTTAGAATATGTTTCAATACGTAAGGTGTGTATAACTGTATAGTTGACGAAATGGAGGTGTGATTGATTCTTTGCATGACTGTCTAGGTGTATGAGTAACTCCATGGATGAGTGACAATCTGTGAGTGTCTGTTTTCACTTAGTGTATCTAAGGTTATATCAGAGTCTGTAGAGGTTCATCGTATTAACACAGGAATGATGTCATCTGTGATGTTGTCAGTGATGTCATTTGAGTTGTCATCAGTGATGTCATCAGTGATGTCACTGACCATGTCATGAATGATTTAATATGTGACATCATCAGCAGTGGATTGCGGGTGCGCGATATATAGTTAGCGCATCTAACTATATATGGAATTTCAATGGTTTTATGCGAGTAAAATAAGGTTTTGTAAATGCAAATTCCTAACTATATATGTTCTATAACCAATGGTTTTTTCATTGAATTTTCAAGGTTTTGTAAATGCAAATTCCTAACTATATATGGACTATAACCTATGGTTTTTTCTGTGAATTTCAATGGTTTTTTAATAGCAAATATCAAAAGCTGTCAAATGTCAAGTACGTGATAGGTAAAAACGTTTTCGTGTTTATGCACGCTGATGTGCTTTGAACGCTGCCCCCCCCCCTCCCCTCTTTTCTCTTAGTAGTACTCTCTCTTTGCAGATAGTGAACGGTAGTTAACGCAGACCTTTACCCCCGTTGTAATCCGTCGTACCTGCTTGTCTCTCCATTTGATTGATTGTTATCCAAGCATTTACTGTTTTAGAATTGGTTCTCTTTGGATCATTCTCTATTTACAAACAAGCACAAAGTCGCAATACTCTGTTTAGTCTTTGCAGATAGTGAAAAATCGTGTAAAAAAATAAAAGTAATCGAGCAAAATCAGTAGACCACTAATTCGATCTCTTTTTGACCTCGGTAAAATACAAACATTAGGAACAACCCTTCATGAGAAATACGAAAATAGTGAAATGAACTGAGCTCCACACCATGAGGGCTGCAAGACAGTTCGACTCCGCCACCCACCCCGCCCAAAATAACGACAAACCCTATGCAAATATTATAAATATAGACAACACACCAGCAAAGAAACAGGGTAAAACATTTTATTAAATAACTATTTACATAACTATTTTATTCTTTTTGTTGCCCGATCCGGCTAGCTCAATCGATCGAGCATGAAACTCATGCACTGATAGCAAGCGTTGAGAGTTTGTAGAACGATGGCTTCAGATTTTCTACATACGGTGTAGTGGCGCGAACTGGGAGGGGGCGTTTGGATCCTGCCCCTTCCCCAAATAAGATTTTCATACGTGAGTGTTCGTTCATGCTTTTGGTCCCTGAGTTGCTTCGATGTCACTGCCAAACACAAATGGCATAAGTCCTGGATGTTGAGTGCCATACTTCAGAGTTCTAAGCAGCGCTTGTTACACTGTTTAAACCTTATTTGCACCTGCTGCAGCTTCACTATTCAAAGTAAGTGGGGTCCGTTTGTGGACCTGACTGCATTGGAAAACAATGTGATACGGTGCCTCCCTAAACCGCTTGACGGAGGCCCCCGAGGGACGGTGAGATGGCGCGGACTGAGAGGGGGCGCTTGGCTCCTGCCCCCTCCCCAAGTCGTGTTGCCCTGGTGTGGCCTGAGATCGCCCCCGACATAGGCGGCCGGCTCCCGGGGTCCGGCGGAATTTTTTGCCTTTTGATGACTCTTCCATTCTGGACCTTGTCCCACAATCCGTTTGACCTGAAGACACGCTGTAGTGGGGCGCCCCTTTACCGTTTTAGTTGCCATTCCGCCCGCTTTTGGTACTCTGTGCCTCTTCCGCCATTCAGCTGTTTACCGCCCGCTCTTGCGACTACAGCGTCTCGCTCACCATGTAGTTTGAGTTGCTCCCGCTCTTAAGATTTAACCGAACTTTTTGGACTGCTGAAAGCGGTTGTATTCCGACCGCTGGTTGGTGGAGACATTTTGACTATATTCTGGACCTGCGTTGTCGCGTAATGCGTCATATGACGCGCCGCGTTAGCGCACCCGGAAGTGCTCCGGTGCGCAAGGCGCAGCTTCCCGGAAACGATCCAGAGCGCGCCGTGCAGCGCGTAACGTAAGCATAACAGGTCATGTGACTTGTTAATAAAACTTTTCATTGGTTCATTTTACTTTTGTTTTCCTAATGATGTAAGACTAGGTCATGTGACCTAAAAATAACACTTTTCATTGGATTAAAACATTTTTTTTCCCAAACGATGAAAGCCCCACCTTGTTTCTGGATGTTTCAGACTGAAGCTGGCGTCACCATGAGAGCACCACCATCTCGTAGCTCCGTCGTGGCCATTCCGCAAGCAATCATGGCAGCCGCTCCCCACCGGAAGCCTGCGGGAGTCGAGGTCCCCCAAGACTTTTGTAGAATCTTCAAGGCTGAGGGGACGCTTTCGAGAATGGGACCCAAGCCCTGGCAGACAAGCGTCCGAGTTCCAAAGTGTCCCAGGGCCATTTTACTGGACCAGGCCCAAATCCGAAGAGCCGGCCGCCATTTTAAGAGTCCTGTGGCAGCCGCCTATCGCTGCACCGCAAGAGTGGGAGCAACTCAACTACATGGTGAGCGAGACGCTGTAGCCGTAAGAGCGGGCGGTAAACAGCTGAATGGCGGAAAAGGCACAGTGTAGCAAAAGCGGGCGGAATGGCAACTGAAACGATATAGGGGCGCCCCACTACAGCAGACGAGCCTCCGCCATGTGCTTCACAACTGCATACGTATCTCGTGATATCAAGGTTGGGCAACCAGTGCACAACAAGCAGTTACGAGTCCCATTTACACCGGAGCCATTTTGGGCGCGGCCGGGCAGGTCCAGGATCTAGTCAAACATAACAAATGAGGCTGACGTCTCTGAAGCAGTTGACGCACAGCAGGACATAGCAAATAAACATGAAGTCTCTAAAGCTGTTAACTCACTGCAGGACAAAACAAGTGAACCTGAAACCTCTGGAATAATTGTCGCTCAAAAGAACAACACACAAAACTCTGTAGAGCCTGAAGAAAGAAAAACAGAACGGCACTGTAGTTTCAGACACACTTAACACTAATGACTAAACAAAGATATCGTCTGTTTATGAAGCAGTTATCATATAAACAGAATTGACAAAGAAGTGTGCAGACACCAATGCTATTAAGAAACACAAGAAAATCCCTAACGCATCAGCATTCTCGGAAGAGGTTGACACAGATAACATATTAAGGAACAAAGAAAGACAAAATAAGGATGAGGAAGTTATCACTTTAGTTTTTTCATCAGCTAGCGACAGCAAGAAACACATTATAATGGAGATTAGAGAGGCTACGGATGGATAAATAAATTATCAAAAGAAATGGCTACTCCCCCCTTTAGCAGATTAGCTAAATCTTTGCGTAATTTGGACATTAAAGTTTTATTATTGCTGTTGTTGTTGTTATGGTTATAGTTCTGGTTAATTTCAGCAAGAAACACATTGTAATGGAGAATAGAGAGGCTACGGATGGGTGAATAAATTATCAAAAGAAATGGCGACTCCCCCCTTTAGCAGATTAGCTAAATGTTTGCGTAATTTAAGCATAAAAGTTATATTATTGTTGTTATCGTTATAGTTCTGGTTAATTTCCATTCAGAGTGTCCTACACAGCACCACTCTAGGTAAACACTACTTTATGTAAAACCTGCACTTAGTTGGTCACCATGGGGTTTAGAGAAGGGATGGTTCTTCACCTGGGTGCCGTCCACAACTCAGCACGTTGTGCTGCCTTGGGACTATTCGCACAAAAGACAGCTTCGGACCATTGTTGTTTTTTTTTGTCAAAAAATGTTTAAATATATTTACAGTTTTTGTTACGTTCGTTATATTTAAAAGTTAATAAAGTTTTATAAACCTACTTTTTTGGAGTACTATATATTATTAAAAAATCGGGAGAATGGGGCCTTGAATCGGGTTATTGTCATGTGTGGGCTTTGCAAGTGTACTGCTACAGGATCGGACATTTCAAACTCAAATGCACGTTCTTTTTCTTACCTTTCCGAAGCATGGAGCGCAATAGCAGGCAGAGAAAGGGTGATGCAAGTGTTGAACACTGCCTGGCCTGGCAAGTTGCTGGCAGTGCCCCCCCCCCCGCCCGCTCCTGAAAGAGGGCACACACACACCGCCGCCCCGAGTACTTCACAGATCTTTAAAAGACCATGCGCTTGTTCATGAGGCTTAAATGGTTTATCACCCCTTCTAGAACCCCTGCATCGACCCTCTGACGTTTCCTGGAAGAATTAGCACGTAACACAATACCAAGCCCTGTCAGCTGAAACCCCGAGGAATCGTGGGGCATATTATCAAGGGGGTTTAATTCCGCTTTTTTGGCTTTAAAAGCCAAGAAAGCGGAGATAAAATTATCTCCCTATTACCAAGCTGTCGCTAACACCAGTTAGTGACAGCTAAAAGGAGATAGCGACCATCTTGGGCCCCGCTTTGCATGTCAGTGATATCTATCACTAATGACATGCAAAGTGGGCGTGCCAAGATGTTAGCGACTGGAAACAGTCCCTTACATCGCTATCTCCTATTACCAAATTTTGGAGATATTCGCGCTAAGCGCGAATATCTCCACAAGCTAACACCTGCCCTGAGCAGTTCTTAGCCATGTTATCCAATTGGAGGTGGATAACATGGCTAAGAGCATTTGCTGGATAATGCATGAATATCGCTGACTTTTCAGCGATATTCATGCATTGCGGCCGTTTTTTATCGCATTTGCGAGCAGTTCTTAGCCATGTTATCCAATGGGAGGTAGATAACATAGCTAAGAGCATTTGCTGGATAATGCATGAATATCGCTGACTTTTCAGCGATATTCATGCATTGCGGCCGTTTTTTATCGCATTTGCGATAAACCTTGCTAATAGCAAGGTTTATCTGCGATAAAAATCGCCGATGTGCGGCGATAATTTTTGTCTCTAAACAAGTTAGAGACATAAATTGTCGCTAGTTGTTGGTAATATGCCCCCGGGTTTTTGCTTGCAGGAATCGGGAGGCGGGAGACTAGCACTGAAATCAGTAGTCTCACGCCTGACTCGGGAGGGTTGGCATGTCTGGATTCTCTACAGCTAGGGCCATAAACTACATCCGCAGAGCTAGGTGATAGCCTGGGACCGGCCTGGCATCTAAAATGGCTGCCGTGCACGACAAAATTGTGGCATTGGAAAAAAGGCAAGATGGCGCAAACAATGTTTATCAATAAGGATTCATTTATAACAAAATATTTTATCGCACTGACAAATTGGTGGTCAACACTTCCTGATTTCCTTCGAATCGAACGTTAACAGACGTCACGCAGCAAAAAAAAAAAAAAAGCTCACGCACAGCCGCTGGAAGACATGTATCAACATATATGAGCCTCCTCAGCCACCCTCAGAAAACATAAGGGATTAGGATACGTCTCCCGCACCCCCTTATACCTAGTAATTTAATTAAAACGAAGCACAAAATGGTCTCCCGCACCCCCTTATACCTGGTAATTTAATTAAAACGAAGCACAAAATGGCAAATTCCCGTTTCGCTACCAGTTTGCGGCCCAGTTCGCGACCCGGGAAGCGCTTCTACCGTGAAAAATAATTTTTTTCTTATTTTCCCCACGGGACCCTTTAAAAACCCCAACAACATTCCTAAGGGGTCAAGAGGGGTATACCTTGCCCCCTTTCATTAAATTCCCCCTTCGTTTTTCACCTCTTCTTCTCTCTCGATCCTACCGAGAGATAAGATGGCGGCCGCTCCGGACTGTTTAGAATGTTGACAGACACCGGGGAGCCAATCAGCTTCGCATCGCAAAGTTCCGTTTCGCGAAAAGTAAGCGGACCGGAGCGCAGCCCGGAGCGCTGTTACAGATATATATCTTGTTTTGAACGTTAATTTCTCAAAATCCACTGGAGCACATATATTGAGACCTAGCAAAGGCACATCGGGCTAACAGTCCCTACAATTTTGCCAAGTTTCGTGCAAATCCATTCAGCCGTTCGAGCTAAAAGTGAGGCCAAAGGCCCTATGGAAATTAACATGGGGAAAAAGCGTTTTGGGACCCTCCTTTTTTCTCGGCCCCCCCCCTTGACGAAACCCCCCCAAATTTACGGGGGCTGCTCAGAAACAAAATGTGCCATTTTCCTGAAAATTTCAGCCGATTCCGTCCACAAACGCCAAAGTTATTAGACATAGAATTTTCAAAAGTTCCATAGACAAATAATCCTAACTATATATACCTACTGGCGACACGCCAGTAGGTAATATTATATATATATATATATATATATATATACACACACCAAATTTATCACCCAACAGTTAAATAAGGCACATACAATACATGGGGGGTGGGTGCCAAAACATATACTAAAAAATGGAATGCGAGGTGGGTCCCAAAAAAGAGACTACCAGCCAAGGGTCTTCAGGACAGGGGAAGCATGAAACCAGAAAGGTAAGTAGCGAAGAGTCCCTAGGCACCCTGGTGCAGAGGTGTAACCCCAAGTCTGTGTTCACAGAAGAAAATGGTGAAAAGTCGCATTTGGAGTTTGGAGTTTGGAGGATTCAGGACCCTTCCTAGAGGGCCCTAAGGAAACCCGTTGGTACCAGGGAGGTTGGAGAGCAGTCCCACCTGTGGATATCCAGAGAAGCAGGATACCTGCACCAGGAAGCCGGGGTGGTGTCGGAACAGCCAGTTTAAGTCAATGGGGAACCTTGGCTTTCTAGCTGCCACAGTGACCTGTGGACCAGGACGGTGGAATCCAGGTGTGGATCCCAGACGAGGAGTACCTATGGAGAGAGGAGACTGAGTTCAAGCCAGCCAGAGTCGTCCAGGGGGAGCAGGAGCACGATGCCAGCTCTTCTCTAGGGTTCTTCACTGTGGGACGATGGTCTTGAAGATGCAGCTGTGGAGTCCAGATGATGCTGTAGGATCACAGGAGCAATCCAAGAGCTGTCCCACACTAATAGACTAAGTGCAGGACACTTGCCAGCGGGACCGCCAACAAGCCTCGATAAACGCAACAGACCTGTTGCAGGATGAATTGCAGGATTGAGGACCAGCAAGGTCTGAGGGACTCACCCACTACAGGTAGGTCTGGGCCGTCCCTCAGCAAGCAGGAGAGCCAGCAGGAATCTATGGAGACCCCAGAAGGACCCTCTGGCAGTAGGCACAGAGGTGCAGGGAGGCCCCAGCAGGACACTGAAGATGGAGGCCCATGTCGCAGAAAATGCAAGGAGGAGGTCACTCTTTGAGCAGTGTGTTGTTTGGGGATGGGGCTTTTTGGAACTCAGATCTTCGGATTGAAGAGTCAACAAGCCTTGGCAACGTTAGACAGACACAGTGCACCTGGATGCAATTCCAGCACCTCTATGAAGGACAATAGTATTCCATGTTGCAGAGAAGACTGAACCAGCCTCTAGAGAGCAACCAACAAACCCTCTGTGTCGCAGAGCCTTGGAGAGACAGTGGAACAGCAGATCCACAAGTCAGTCATCGTCGAGGTGCCTGCTGATGCAGTGGAATGACTCCTTCACTCAAAGGGTGATTCGTTCCAGCTGTCCTTGATGCACAGAGTCCTTGTGACTTTGGAGGATGCACAGCCACAGATGTTGCAGATGGCTGCAAAGCACTGGGATGAAGGTGCAGTAGGAGCCTTCCTACCAGATGCAGTGATGTCTAGAGTCTGGCCCTGCCCAAAAGCAGAGTCCAGTATCCAGCAGCACAAGGGTCTTGTGAAGGATCCTGAAGACGAGTCTTGCAGGGGAATCCTTGTTCAGATGAATCTAGGGACCTACCCTCAGGAAAGCTCTTAAGGTACCCAGGAAGGGGGTTGGGCAGCTTCTGTTGTGACTTGCATATCCGGGGTTGTCAGGGACGCTACTCTGGTGGACTGATAAGTCAGATGCTCCCAGAGGCTTATGTTTATCTTCGATTCAATGATGGCAGAAACAATTGCTCACCTGCTAGAGCTCTGAGCACCTCCGAAGAGAAGAGCTGGACAGGGGAGAGGTCACTTCCCTGTCCTTTGTGTGGTTTCGTGTCAGAGCAGGAGCCAAGGGATCCTACACTGGAGTAAACCGATGTATGCAATGAGGGCACCAAATGTGCCCTTCAAAGCAGTTTGATGGCACTCAAAAGCACCCTCACCATAGCCCAGAAATACTGCATTGAGACGATTGCAACGCATCGGCACGCCTGATCCTCAATATCCTATGCCACATCACACCCCACCTGAGAGACCTGCACTGGCTCCCCGTCAACAAGAGGATACACCTTCAAACGCCTCATCCACGCACACAAAGCTCTCCACAAGACCGGCCCAGCAAACCTCAACAGACGACAACTTCTACTCCCCCACCGGCCAGCTCCGCTCCGCCAGCCTTGCCCTTGCCACTCTTCCCCGCATCCGAAGAACGACCGGCGGCAGCAGATCCTTCTCCCACCTCGCCGCCAAGACCTGGAACACCCTCCCCACCAACCTGCGGCAGACCCAAGACCTTCCGGCCTTCAGAAGACTCCTCAAGACCTGGCTCTTCGATCACTAGCAGCACCCTCCCCCCAGCGCCTTGAGACCCTCACGGGAATGTAGTGCGCTTTATAAATGGCATGATTGATTGATTGATTGAAAGGAGAGGCGGTTACAGCTCTCCTCTACAGGAAATCCTTTGTTCTGCTTTTTCCTAACGAGTTAGGCTCCCCGTACATGGTATCATGCAACTAAAACTGGAATCGGTGTCGCAGGATTCCAACAGGTTTAATACCAAACATGACACTACATACCTTAAAATGGCTTCCCTGCACTTACAAAGTCCAGAGACTGGAATCTGGAGTTTGCAGGGGTGCCTCTTCTTATGCAGGGAGGGGCACCCTCACACTTAGAACCATGCAGGGTCTACCTTAGGAGTGACTTATAGGTCTTAAGTTTAGTGACCCGGATATAATGTAAACCTTCTATATGGGGTGAAAGGTGCATGAACCATTTCAGGCAGGCTGCAATGGTAGATATGAAGACACAGTTTGTGTGGGCTCCCATGGGTGGCTTAATACATAATGGAGCTTATGGGAGACCCCTGGTATATATACTAGAGACTTACAGGGGTACGCAGTATGCCAATTGTATGTGTAAAAAATACTTACTAAACCAATCTAAGGGAGACAGTACCAACACAAGGGTCCTGGTTACCAGGATCCCAGTGTACTACAGTCCAAACACGCTGACACCAGGCAAAACATGGGGGTAACTATGCCCGAAATATCCTACATTCCAAACCTCCTAAGATGGGCTGCAACCACTGCCATCATCTTTATTAAGACTGTTACCCAAATGGAAGGCTTCAAACTGGTAGTGAGTGGACCCCACTACAACAAGCAGATAAGTCCTGGGTGACAGCAGGATCGTTATGTGGAAGTATTCATCCTGAAAGTCTAATAGCACCATCCGGTTTCCCACTTCCAGCATCAAAACAACCTAAACAAAGGACAGCATCTTGAACTACTCATTACTGAGGACAAAAACCGGAGGTCTAGGATCAGTCACAGATCACTAGAACAAAAGTACTGAGAAAAGTACTCATGTTCATCTTCCAGCTCTGGCAACTACTCCACTGCTCCTTTCTGCAGCAGGACTGCCACGGCATGTGGCAGGATCCCAATGTTTTCCTGACATCAAAATTCAAAAACTAAAAAGGATTATGTTACTTACCCTGTAAAAGCATCTGATCTTGGCATGTAGTGCTGTAGATTCACATGCGTTGCATAAGTCCACCATCTGTTGTTGGGCTTGAATGATTACAAGTTGTTTTTGTTCAAGAGGTTTTCTTCGAGTCACCAGGGTGTGTGAGTCCTCCTCTTGGTAATACTGCACATGGTCATCAACACCATCTTCAGATTGTTTTGCCGTAGGTAAGTGAGAATGTAAGACTGATATATCTCAACAATGTGATGGTCATGCAGTAGTATGATGTAAGTAAATAAAGTATATGAAATGCAACCAACACAGGGTTTTTTGGGGAGGAGGGATGGCTCATGTAAATCTACAGCACAACATACCAAGATGTTTACATGGTAATAATCTGTCCAAAGCATGTGCTGTAAAGCAGTCTCTCTCCCTAGGCAGTGGTTAACTGTTGGGGGGTTGCAGTTGTTTGAAAAAATAGTTTTTAGGACCGCTTGACCAACATTGGATTGTTGGCGTGCAAATACATCCACACAATAGTTTTTTGTGAATGTGTGTTGAGTGGAGCATGTTGCAGCTTTGCAAATATCAGCTTTTAGAATGTACCCTAAAAAGGCCATGGAAGCTCATATTTTCCTAGTGGAGTAAGCTTTAGGAGGAACAGGTAAAAGCCTTTTCGCTTTAGCATAGCAAGCTTGGATTCATTTGACTGACTATCCATCTTTTGAAATGCCTGATTTAGAAGTTGCCTTTCCCATACAAGGAGGTGCTAAGGCAAACAATTGTTTTGTTAGTCTGAAAAGTAAAATTTTGTCAATATCATACATTAAGGCACTTTGACATGTAAAGTGTGAAATGCCCTTTCAGCAACAGAATCTGTTTGGGGAGAAAAAAAAGGTAAGTTAATGGATCGATTATTATGAAAACTGGAAACTATCTTTTGGGAGGAACTTGGGATGTGTTTTAAGTACTACCTTGTGCCTATGTAGCTGGAATAAAGGTTCCTCAAGGGTTAATGCATGAATTTTACTGACCCTTCTAAGTGAAGTGATAGCAATTAAAAAGGTACGTTTCCAGGATAAGTATTGTAATTGACAAGAGTGGAGTGGTACAAATGGAGGACCTATGATTTGTGTTAATACAATGTTCAGGTTCCGTGCTGGTGCAGGAGGAAGCCTGAGAGGAAAGATTCTCTTGAGTCCTTCCATAAAGGGTTTAATAATCGAGATTTTTAAATAATGACAAGTGCTGTCTATTTAGCAAATAGGCTGTAACAGCTGCAAGGTGTACACGTATAGAAGTGTATGCTAACCCAGTGGTCAGTAAATGCAATAAGGAAAATGCTACTTATCAGTATGCATCTGTTCTTGGCATGTAGAGCTGCAGAGTTGTACACTTTGAATAGATCGCCATCTGGTCTTTGCCTTCGAATATGTCTTGCAGTCACGAGACCGGTGACGACTCCTTCGGTGTACAGTGCGCTTGGGCTTCGGCTCCATCATTAGATTGTTTTGCCAGTAGGGTTAGTTGGAGTTGTGAGAAATAGAGAAGTGTTCATGCGTGATGTATCTAATTAAGATAATACTGGATCAGATCGAGGTATCCGGGGAGGAGGGTGGGCGTGTACAACTCTGCAGTTTTACATGTCAAGAATGGATGCATACTGGTAAGTAGCATTTTCCGTTCGAGGCATATGAGCTGCAGATTGTACACTTTGCATAGACTATATAGCATCCTCCTCCTCAGCGGTGGCTACCTGTATCTGTTGCAGTAGTTTGAAAAAGTGTTTTTAATACAGCCTGTCCCACACTAGCTTGTTGTTTTGCTTGCACATCTACACAATAGTGTTTTGTGAAGGTCTGTGGCGTGGTCCAAGTTGCTGCTTTGCATATGTCATCTAAAGGAATGTTTCCTAAGAATGCCATAGATGCCCCTT
Source organism: Lissotriton vulgaris (assembly GCF_964263255.1). Taxonomy (NCBI): domain Eukaryota; kingdom Metazoa; phylum Chordata; class Amphibia; order Caudata; family Salamandridae; genus Lissotriton; species Lissotriton vulgaris. Next base: position 1,701,793,065 of record NC_141687.1, read on the forward strand.
GCTTGCGTGTGGAAGGAGCCCTAGGGGCTATGGTTAATGTACGTTTAGCTTTAAGGTAGCATATTTGTATACATTTTACAATCCACCTTGCAATTCCTGTTTTGGATATAGGATTGCCTTTATGAGATGGGGAGAAAGCTACAAAAAGTTGTTTAGTTTTTCTAAATGGTTTAGTTCTTTCTATGTAATAGAGCAATGCTTCTTTAAGATCAAGAGTGTGTAACGATCTTTCTGCCACTTAGTCTGGTTGAGGAAAGAATACTGGTAGCTCAATTGACTGGTTTAGATGGAAGGCAGAAAATACTTTGGGTAGAAAAGTAGGATTTGTTCTAAGAACCACTTTGTTGTGATGAATTTGTAAGAATGGTTCTTGTATGGTTAATGCTTGGAGTTCACTCACTCTCCTGAGAGATGTGATGGCGACACTAAAAACGCTACTTTCCAAGTAAGGTATTGTAATTCACATTTGTGTGGAGGTTCAAATGGTGGTCCCATTAATCTGGTAAGGAATATATTGAGATTCCACACTGTGGGGGGGGGGTGGAGCTCTTGGTGAAATTATTCTCTTAAGCCCTTCCATAAAAGCTTTTATTGGTGGAACTTTAAAAAGCGACAGATGTTGTCTGTTCTGTAAGTAAGCTGCTATGGTGGCTAAATGTAATCTTATTGAAGTATACGCTAGATTACAATGTTTAATATGCAAAAGATAACACATGATGTTTTGAATGGAAGCATCTAGTGGGTCAATTTTATTATTAGAACAATAAATGATGAACCTTTCCACTTTGCAGAGTAGCACGCTCTTGTTGTAGAGCGTCTAGCTTCTTTGATAACATTCATACATTCTTGTGGAAGATTGAGGTATCCAAACTCAAGGATTTCAGGAGCCAGATGGCTAGGTTGAGCTGATTAGGATCTGGATGTCTTATCTCTCCATTGTTCTGAGTGAGAAACTTAGGAGAGAGGTATAGCTTTTGATGTGGCACTACTGATAGCTGCAACAGAGTTGTGAAACACGGTTGTCTTGCCCATTTTGGAGAAACTAGGATCATTGTAAGGGAATGCTGTTGAAGCTTCCTCTCTAACAATGGAACAAGTGGGAGAGGCGGAAAAGTGTAAGCAAATTATCCTGACCGGTTCATCCATAGCGCATTGCCTTTGGACAATGGGTGTGGGTACCTGGATGCGAAGTTTTGGCATTTGTGTTTTTGTGTGTGGCGAACAGATCTATGTCTGGTTGTCCCCACATACGAAAGAATGGAAGAAGAACTGGAGGATGAAGTTCCCAATCATAGATCTGTTGTGTTTGACGACTAAGCACATCCGCTATTTGATTGTGTACACCTGGTAAATGTTCTGGTAGGAGGTATATGTTTCACGGAATGGCTCACCTCCAGATGCTCTGTGCTAGACGGTATAACTGGAGAGAGTGTGTCACTCCTTGTTTTTGTATGTAATACATCGCCATCATGTTGTCTGTACGGATTAAGACAACTTTGTTGAGGAGTTGTGGTTGAAATGATTCTAGCGCTAGAGAGATTGCTAACAATTCCAGATAGTTGATGTGGAATTGTTTTTGCTGCGAGGTCCATAACCATGGAGTGGTATGGTTGTTGAGATGTGCTCCCCAGCTGGTGAGTGACGCATCTGTTAGTACTAGCTGTGGAAGTGGCTCGAGGAACGACCGTCCTTTGGAAAGGTTTTTTGTGCTCCACGACTGCAGTGAGCGATGGGTGCGGTCGTCTACCAACACCAGATCTGTTAGTTGACCTTGAGCCTGGTTCCACAGGTGTGCTAGACATACTTGTAATGGGCGCATTTGTAGTTTTGCATGAGGGACAAGAAAAATGCATGGTGCCATCATCCCCATTAGTTGCATGAACACTCTTGCTGGCAGTGTGTGTTGCGGTTAAAATTTTTGAACTAGTATTTTTTATCCTGATGGGATTGGGATAAGCTTTGGCTGTGAGTGTTTACTTTTGCCCTAGATATTGTTGCATTGTAGACGGTTGGAGATGGGATTTGGCTAGATTTACAGTGAATCCCAGATCGTGAAGCAACCAAATTGTTTGAAGCATGTTTTGCACACAGCTGCTTTGGGAGTTTGCTTTCATAAGCCAATCGTCTTGGTAGGGGAAGACATGAATTTGTTGTCTTCTGAGATGGGCTGCAACTACTGCGAGGCATTTGGTAAAGACCCTGGGTGCTGTGGTGACTCCGAATGGAAGCACCTTGAACTGGTAGTGTTGACCATCTACCACAAATCTGAGTTATTTCCTATGAGAGGGATGTATTGGAATGTGGAAGTAGGCATCTTTCAGATCTACAGTGAAGACAAAGTCGCCTTGCCATAGTAGAGGAAGCACTTCTTGTGAAGTGACCATGTGAAAATGGTCTGAATGAATGTAACAGTTTAGCGGTTTGAGGTCCAGTATTGGTCTTAGAGAGCCGTCCTTCTTTGGGATAAGGAAGTAGAGTGAGTAAACTCCTGTCCCTTGATGAATTAGAGGAACTGGCTCTATTGCATCTTTTTGTAACATCGCTAAGACTTCTTGTTTGAGTAGCGTTAGATGATCTAATGACATTGGGCGCTGTCTTGGCGAATGTTTGGGGATGTAGAAGTGAGTTCCACGCAATAACCATACTGGATAATTTGTCTTACCCATCTGTCAGTTGTGATGGAATTCCAGACAGGTAGGAACTGTGGGATGATCGGGGGGAAGCGTAGGAAAGTCAATGTTTGTTGTTAGGGGAGTTGCGGTGTTGTTACCTCTGCCTCTACCCTTGTTGTTATTACCTCTGTAACCTCCTCTATTGTATCCCCTAGAAAGAGAGCCTTGGTTGGTTCTTTTATAGGAGGATGTCTGGTGTTCTGATGTATACGTTTTGGAGCCTGCTCTGTAAAAGGAGAGACGAAAGGACCCTCTAGCAGATGGTGACTGTAATGCTCCCATAGATTTTGCTGTTTCTGTATCTTTTAAAATTATTTCTAAAGATGCATCAACCTCAGGTCCAAAAAGGTGCTCTTGATCAAATGGTTGGTTTAGAATTGTATTTTGCACCTCTTGCTTAAAACCAGACACTCCAAGCCATGCGTGTCTACGTAGTAACAAACTAGTATTTATAGCACGTGACGGGGTGTCTGCTGCATCTAGTGCACATTTTATTGAGGTATTAGTAATTAATTTCCATTCTTGTACGAGGTCATTAGCTTTGTCCTTATACTCTTTTGGAAGATGTTGAATGCGCTTTTGCAGCTCATCATAGTGAGCCCTGTCATATTTTGCTAGCAGGGCTTGTGTGTTTGCGATTTTTCATGAATTAGCAGCCTGAGACGCCATACGTTTACCTGATGCGTCTAACAGTTTAGATTCTTTGTCAGGAGGTGGTGTGTCACCTGATCCCTGGGAGTTAGCCCTTTTACGCGCATTGGCTACTACTAATGAATCTAGGGGAAGTTGGCCCTTAATGTAAATAGGGTCACTTGGAGCTGCTTTGTATTTTTTATCAACTTTGGGTTTAAGAACTCTAGCTCTAACTGGGTCTTTAAACACCTCAGTAGCTTTTCTGATAAGGCCTTTAGCATAGGTAAGACATGAGTGGACTTTTGTGGTTCTGCAAAAGTTACTAGCAAAAAAATCCTCCCCTACAGGGTCTGCATGAAGTTTGCCTTTATGAGATGCAGCTTAGGATTATCATCTGGTGGAGATGGTTTTGAGGGGTAGAAATCAGGGTCATTTGTTATATTAGGATCCGTGTTATAATCATGCAATGGGTCTGGCTCCTGTGGTGAATTAACAGGACTTAATGGCATTACATTGTCATCCAAATCTCCATGCCCTTGTGAATCATCACTATCCTGTAAATCTGGAGAGTGTGGTGGTGACATTTTTAAGTTAGGGTTATCTGGTGGTGGAGGTGAAGGTGGAGGAGAAGTATTAGTAGATGTATGAATTTTCTTTGGAGGAACTGGAGCTTGACGTAAATGTTCTGGTTTCCTCTTTGCAGGTAATTTGGTAACTAGATGCCCAGTCTTTGGGTGGATAAATATAGTAGTCTGCTTTGGATCTGGGTAAAAAAGTTATTCGGACTCGACAGACTTGCTTGGCGTCGCAGAATTATCCTTAGGAACTGATTTTGGGTGTTTTGGGACATTGGCCGGTACAACAGCTTTACTCGGTTCCGAAGATTTCGGTGCCTTGTGTTTTGATGGCACTAAAGTCGTTTCTATATGCTTCGTGCCGAAAGTTCTTCAGTTTGTTTCGGGCCCGAAGTCTTTTCTGTTTTTTTCGGTGCCGGTGGCTTATCCGGCTGTTTTGGTGTCGAAGCCTTATCGATTTGCTTCGGTGCCGACTTTTTATCGGAGTCTTTCGGTGCCAAGGGGTCTTTTATGGGTTTCGGCATCGAGTGCTTTTTCGGTGACGATGGAAGAGGGCGTGGCAACTCGGATGGTTGTGCCTTCGGTGCAGAGTGGGTTTTTCTGAGCCAAGTGGTTGGCTCGAGCCGGATGGCTTTTGTCTGTCCTTTGGTGCCGAGCCCGAGGCGTTCGAAGTCTTTGTACGGTATCAACCTGAGCCTGAAGGCGAAGGTGTTACCGGTGCCATTGTCTTGGACTTGGTCGGGGCTTCAGTACTCATGTTCCTTTGAGCTGGAGTGATGTCATCATCGGCATCGGAGACGTCTGCTTCGGAGTCCAGGATCTCTTCTGGCCCCGGAAGGTTATCGGGACCTGGATTGAAGATGTCCGGAATGGAGCCTGTGCCTCGCTGCAGGTCTCGGCGTCGAGCTCGACGATCCCGGATAGTGTTTTTCGATTTAAATGAAAGGCAGGCTTCACGATTGTCCTCTTGATAATCTGGAGAAAGCCACAAATTGCATACAGGATGGAGGTCAGAGTGTGGAAATTTAGCACCACACTGTGGACATTTTTTGAATGGAGTCCGTTCCATCGACGTCTGTCTATATCGGCGCGGGTAGGCCCAACAGCCTGCATAGAGGTTTGCAGGCGGCGAAGAGTGATGGAAGCTTTCGAGGTGTGCTTCTAAGGCATGCGATCGAAACAATACCGTCGGTGAATGTATTTGAGCGTCAAAGGAGTCTGGAAAATGTGCCGAACCGTAGCGCAGCAAGTTTCATCCGAACCTGATGGCAGAAAAAAACAATCTAACGATGGAGCCGGAGCCCATGCGCACTGTACACTGAAGGAGGAGTCAACGGTCTCGTGACTGCAAGACTTCTCCGAAGACAAAAACAACATGCAATCATCCGAGCCCAACACCAGATGGCGATCTATGCAAAGTGTACAATCTGCAGCTCATATGCCTCGAACATAAGTATTATCTCTACTTTTGCATTAAGAGGGTTGATGTGTTGTTTCTAACAGAATATAACAAATCTATTCTTTTAGCTGCATAATATTGCATTGTTGTAGGTTTGCAAGCTCATTCAAGGATGGCCATATTTTCCTGTGGTAAGTTTAAGTACACAAATTCTAAGACTTTGCAAGATTAATTTCCTTGGGACTGAGATGTTTTCATGTTTCTTGGTTGTGTGAGACGGCCCGGTTTGAGGTGAAGCTTCTCGTGTGGATTTAGGGATAGTTTAGTGTTGAAAACCATGGTTGGCGAGTACCTATTAGAGCTATAGGTATCATTGTAAGGGATGTTTTTCTGAGTTTCCTGGCCACTAATGGAAGTAGTGGAAGAGGAGGAAAAGTATACGCAAATATTCTTCACCAGTTCATCCATAGAGCATTGCACTTGGATAGTTGGTGTGGATACCCGCTTGCGAAGTCTGGGCATTTTGTAATGTGTTCTGTTGCGAACAGATCAGTTTGTGGGAACTCATATTTTTTAAAGTATGATAGAAGGAACATAGGGTGGAGTTCCAATTTGTGGACTTGTTGCAGCGTCCTACTTAGAAAGTCTGTGATTAGATTGCTTGTCCCCAGGACATGGTCTGATACAAGATTAATGTTGTGATGTATTGTTAATCTCCAGCTTTTCTGTGCTGAGACAATTGGAGAGAATAGGTCCACCACTGTTTTTGTATTTAATACACAGTTGTTATATTGTCTGTTCGAATTAGGACAGTTTTGTGTTGTAGGTGAAATTGAAAGGCATTCACTGTTAAGGGAACAGCTTACAGCTCTAGGTGATAGACATGGAGATTCCTGTGCTTGGAGCCTCATATCCCTTGGATTGTGAGGCTTTGGAGATGTGCGCCTCAACCAGTCAGGGAGGCATCTGCTGTGAGAATTATCGGTGGAACTGGGTCTTAAAACGACTGCCCCTTGGATACATTCTGTGGATTCCAACATTGCAGACAGTAATGTGTGCAGCTATCTACCAACACTTGATTGTGAAGCTGACACAGAGACTGGGTCCGTTGCTGAGAGAGACATGCTTGGAGAGGTCTTGTGTAGTCTGGCATGAGGAACTATTGAAATTACATCATGCTTAGAAGTTGCAGAAATGTTCTGACTGGGATTGGACTTCCTGTTTGAAATTGTAGAATTAATGTTACTATGCTGTGTATTCTGTCTGCATTTGGGTATGCCAATACTGAGTGTGTGCAGAGCATGGCTCCTAGGTATGACAGTATGGTATCTGGTTGTAGATGTGACTTTTATAGGTTGATGGTGACCCCTAGTTGCTGTAGTAAGGTTAGGGTTTGTTGAGCATTTTGTTTGCAAATGATGAGGCCGTATGCTTTTATTAATCAGTCATCTAAATATGGAAAGATGTGTGTTTTGTCTGCATAGATGTGCGGCCACTACTGTAGGCACTTTGTGAATATTCTTGGTGCAGTGGCAATTCCAAAAGGAAGAACCTTGAAATGATAAGGGTTTCCTTCGTATTGAAATCTCAGATATTTTCTGTGTGGAGGATGAATAGGTATGTGGCAGCAGGTGTCATTTAAGTCCAACGGGCAGCCATGAAATCTCCTTTCTGTAGCAAAGGAATGATCTCCTGAAGTATGACCATATGGAAGTGTTCAGGTATGATGCAATGATTAAGGGGTTTGAGATCGAGAATGGGTCATTGTGACCCATCTTTTTTGGGAATAAGAAAGTATAGCGAGTATACTCCTGCCCCCTGAAACTGTTTTTTACTGGTTGTATTGCTCCTTTTTGTAGTAGAGCTATTATTTCTTGTGGTGAGAGCTTTTGACTTTGAGTGGACAGTTTGTGTTTGCGAGGTGGGATATTTAGAGGAGCTGTAAGAGCTCCAGACAATAACCATGTTGGATATTATCAAACACCCATTAATCTGCTGTGACTGATTTCCAAATAGGGGTAAAGTTTTGAAGACGACCCCGACAGGTGTTAAGTGGTCTGGGAGAATGGTAAGGTAGTCATTGCTTGGTATTTGAGGTATGGGTATTGCTCCCATGATCTCTTCCTTAACAAGTGTGTCCCCGTGTAGGAACCTCTCTATACTGTTTTTTGAGTGGAGGTTTGTCCCTGGTTTTTGTATGTTGATCCAGTGTTATCTGAGGTGGTAGATCTTGCACCTATGAATAGAACCACAGTATGTGCTTTATTTGTACAGCCCCCATTGATTTTGTGACTTCTGTGTCTTTTTATCATTTTCTCAAGTGCTGTATCCATTTGAGGGCCAAAAAGATGTTTTTTTTCAAAAGGTAGGTTTAAAATTGCTTGTTGTAAATCAGGTTTAATTTCTGAAACATAGGGCCATGCATGCCTATGCAACAGGAGACTAGTATTTATAACTCAAGCAGCGGTGTGAGCTACATTTAATGCGCATTTAATGGAATTGTTGGTAATGTGATTTCCCTCAATAACAATTTTCTGCCCTTTTTTCCTGTGTTCTCCTGGGAGGTGTTGAAAAAGTGCCCCCATTTTGTCCCAGTGGGCACAGTTATAGCTAGCTAATAGAGGTTGGCTGTTGGGTATGGGCCAATGCTTAGCAGCTCGTGCAGCTCCAAGTTTTTCGGACGCATCTATTAGTTTAGACTCTCTGTCTGGGGGTGGGGCATCTCCTGATGTTTGGGAGTTAGCCCTCTTTCTTGCATTAGAGACTACCAGAGAGTCTGATATTAACTGACCTCTAAAATACATAGGGTCTGATGGTGCAGCCTTGTATTTTTGTCAATGCATGGTGTTATAATTCTATTTTTGATTGGGTCTTAAAAATTTCCTCTGTGTGGAGTATCATAACCCTTAAGGAGTGGTAGGTATTGGGCCCCCCTTTGAGCATTTGGAAGGGTTTAGAAAAGAAAATCCTCCTTTATTGTATCTTTATATAAGGGGCACTGATGGAAAGCTGCTGTACTTGAAATTAATTTCTGATATGCAGAAGCATCAGCAGGTGGAGATGGACGTGTGGGATAAAGATTAGGGTCAGTATCCCCTTGTGGTTCGACATCACAGTCACCTCAAACATCACCAGTGTATATGTTTTGTGGTATATCCTCATCATCCTCTGCAATGGGTGAGTGAGGAGACAAGTCACCTGCCTCAGACAAATGTGGCGAGTGTGGTGGTGGAGTAGATGATGGGGGTGCCGTTTGTGGGTTAGGTGAAGTTGGAATAGGGGTGTGTAATAGGCTAGTGGGAGCATCCTTCTTCGGAGGCTGTAGAGGAAAGTCCTAAGTCTCTTTAAAAGATAAAATTTTTAGAAGAGTGAGGTTTTGCTGGTTGGAGCACTATTTTCTATGTTTCAGGCTGATTCTTGAGTGTTTTTTTCCTTCAGGTGGAGCCGTTCTTGCATTAGATAGTGATCGGCTCAGGTGGAGGTTTTGGTCCAAAAATGAAGTATTTCGGTGGAGCAAGCTTCGATTTACTTGGAGATGTGGTCAGATAAAAAAATGTATGTTCTTATTTCGGTGCCGAGACCAATGCATGAGGGGTTGTAGACCCAGAGGTCGAGGATGTGGATGCCCCTGCTGCAGGCCGAACCTTTGGAACTGAGCTGGAGTGCAGGGCTCCAGAGTCCGTTTTTTGGTACACGCCATGCCCTTTTGGCAGTGGTGGACCATGAGCAGTTGTTTCGGTTGGAGCCGATGCTTTGGGCTTTGGATCAGGGGTAAAAGTACTCACTGTCCGATGCTTCTGTGCGAGCTGAATGGTGGCAGAGTCCTGATCAGATTTGGACTTGGAATAGGGAATCATGGATTGATCTAAAAGACTTGCAGGCCTCACAGCTTTCCTCTCGATCGGGCGAAAAGGATAGATTAGAAATGGAGTGTTGGTCCCTATGGTGATACTTAGTGCAACACTGCAGACAAAAACGAAAAGGACTTCATTCAGTTAGCAGGTCATTCTCCAAAGGATGTTGGAGTGAAGAAAAGGAGGCCCAGTCGGGCGTGGCCCATGGGCTGAACAAGCGAGCCAAAGACTTGCTACGCAGATGGGTGATTGCTCGGATGCAATGAAACTAAGTGGTCGAGACAATACTGTTGAGTGGTTTTAGGAACTGCTAGAGAACCAAAGGAAGCCCAAAGTAGTCTCGAACCGGAGTGCAAGAGATGGCATCCGAACCCAACAGCAGAAAAAAATAAATCTGACAATGGCGTTGATCACCATGCACAGTATTACCAAAAGGAGGAGTCACACAACTTTGCGACTCGAAGAAAAACGTCTAGGAACAAAAATAATCTTCCAAGCCCAACATTAGATAGCAGACCTATGCAAAGCATGTGTATCTACAGCACACATGCCTTGAACATGAAATGAATGCTTTACGTTTCCAAGCTTTGCTGTTCTCAAAACATGCATAGCACCCACAGACCCCTCGTGCGCTGGTGCAGTGCAGTAGACGGCATCATGATACAGCACCTGTAGTATGCACCTATTTTAACAGTGAGAAATGCAAATGTATCAAATCCATATGTTCTGCAACCCTTCAATTGTAAACTACAGGTCATGTTAGCTGACACAGTACCATCAACGTCTTGGTTTAATGGTTAGGACATAGGGTTGTCAGGAATAGTATTAGACAGAGCAGTACATGAGACATGTACTCCTAGAGTTTTTCACCTACAAAACACCAGACTACAACTTGCCATTTATAAAAAGAAAATGCTACTTACCAGTATGCATCTGTTCTTGGCATGTAGAGCTGCAGATTTGTATACTTGTGCATAGATTGCCATCTGGTGTTGGGCTCGGATGTTTGCACTTTGTTTTTGTCTAGGAAGAAGTCTTTTGTAGTCACGAGGTAGGTGACTCCTCCTTGGGACGATAGTGCACATGGGCATCAACTCCATCTCCAAACTATTTTGCCATGTAGGGTTATGATGGAGTTAGTAAGACATAGAATAGGATCCATGTGTAATGTATCTAAGTAAGACAGTACTGGAACAGATAGAGGTATCCGGGGAGGCGTGTTGGCATATACAAATCTACAGCTCTACATGCCAAGAGCAGATTCATACTGGTAAGTAGCATTTTCCGTTTGAGGCATATGAGCTATAGATCGTATACTTGTGCATAGACTACACAGAAGTTACCTCCTAGGCGGTGGCTACCTGTATCTGTTGCAGTGGTTTGAAAAAGTGTTTGTAATACAGCCTGTAACAAATAAACAAAGGGAACTGGGGGTCTAAAGGCCAAAAGTCTGGCAAGCAATCCTTAACTCCACCGTGGTAAGTTAATGCTTAAGTCAACTAGGAAAGCCTAAAGAAAAGAAGAAACTTGTGCATGAGAACAAATGGCTATAGTGCAAGTTTGACAAGATCCGAACGACCAGTATGTGGATTGCCATCAAATGGACTCAGTGATCAGTCATATCTTATGGTCATCCAGCTAATGATATGGTAAGTCCCTTGATCATCAGGACTGATTACCATTCAATCATTAGTGTACTGGATCTTGCTGTTAGACTTGGCTGTCTCTAGTTAGCAGAAGTATACACTTCTGACAAATAGGGATTCACCTCCTCTAGTCAGGGCAAGGGGATCACACACTTAGATAACCCCTGCTCACCCCCTTGGTAGCTTGGCAAAGCAGACAGGCTTATCTCAGAGGCAGTGCGTTAAGCATTTATGACCACATACAGTAATAAAGTGAATACACTACAAATGGACACGACACAGTAGTATTATAAAAATAAGGATTTTTATATAAGGCTTAGCACAAGACCAAATAACGACAAAAATATACCACAATCCTAATAAATTGGAAGGAAAAAATAATAGTTCAAGTGTTGTTTCTTCTTAGCACAAAGACTTTAGTAACAAAAGCAACTCTTCTTCTTTAAATCACAGTTCTTGGAAACAATGTAACCCCCACGGAAGTCACACGACGTCGAGGCAAAGTTAATCCAAAGGTTCGGCGTCGACCGCGAGGAGCGCTACGTCGAGCCCGGAGTCACACGGACCCCCACAACACAATACTTTGGAAAAGCGAAGCACGCGATGATCAGCGGCGTCGAGATGTCCGACGTCGCGTCTTCGGCGTCGATCGGGCCTCAGAGTCTGGGCGATCTGCAGCGGCGTCGACAGATGTCAGGCAGCAGCAGCGCTACCGAGGCAAAGCAGGATACGGCGTCGTCGTCCATGTCGATGCTGATGTTGCAAGAGTGAGCAGCGCTCACGGCGTCGAGAGGGCTCGGGGTCGATGCGATCAGCGGCGGCGTCGAAACAGGGTCACTTGGAGCTGGAGCCGAACTCGCTACTCACTGGCGTCGCTACTGGCGTTGATCGGGCCCGGCGGCCAGCGTCGATGAAGCGGGGCACTGGAGCAGTTACTCACGATGTCGAGCTGGATTCGGCGGCGTCCGTCGGCGTCGAGTTTGCTGGATTCTTCAGAGGTGCTGGATTTTCAGGTTCCAGCAACAAGAACTTTTAGCAAATAAATGAAGTCCTTTAGCCCTGTGACTTCAACAGGAGACTGGCACTCTTCCAGCCCTTGGAGATTTTCTTTAGCAAGGTTTGAGAGTACACACACATTTCCTCTCTCCTGGTTCCTTGGCACAAATAAAGAAGCAACTGCAGGATTCCCCCCAGCAAACAGCACTCTGGCAGAAGGGGTAGGCAAGTCCTTGGATCAGCAGGCTTCTTGTCCTTGGTTCAGGGTTCCTTGTCAGAATTGATCTAAAGTCTTGATTCAGGGGTCCTTCTCTTATACCACTTTTTGGCTTTTATCCCTTTGTCCATGCAGGGGAATTCCCCTCATCCCGGGTTTGTTGTGGGTGTAGCCAGGCAGAGGCACCTGGCCTATTCACTGTGCAGGGCTGGGTCCTAAGACGCCCAGCAGGAGATGGAGCCAGTATTGTCACTGGCAGGAGCAGAGCTATCATCGCCCGGCAGGAGGTGGAGCCAGCATTGTATCAGGCAGGGCAGGCTATCAGGAGCTACTCTTCCCCTACTCTCAATGCAAATGCACCACTCACCCCACACTGACTCATTCCAAACTCTGGAGCCATCCAGCCCCTGTCACACACACACCAAACCATCAGAAACCAGTAATAGTTAGACAAGAAAATAGCCACTTTCTAAAAGTGCCATTTTCAAACCCAGAGTCCAAAAACCATCCACACAAACGGATGCGTTATTAAACCCTGAGTTCAGGGATACCAAATTTGACATTGCACCATGCTACCCGAGCCCGCTAGGATTATACCATTAATAACCCCGGCAGCCCATTCTAACTTATGGAGAGCAGGTAACCTTACAATAGTGAAAAACGAATATGGCTGTAATTCACTATTAGGACATGCCAACCTAGTCAGGCTTGTCCTACCTTATGCTTACAATGCACCCTGCCCGTGGGCCTACCATAGGGGTGACTAACATGAAGTTAAGGGAAGGTTTAGGGACTGGCAAGTAGGTGTCCTTGCGCAGTCTGCGTGACAGTACCAGACTGCACGTAGGTCTAGCAATGGCAGTCCTTTAGACATACTTTTACTAGGCCGCTCTTGTGGGTGGCACAATATGTGCTGCAAGCCCACGAGCAGCATTTGTATTTACAAGCCCTGGCACTCCTGGGGAACTAGACTAGGGACTGACAGTAAACCAAATAAGCCAAACATGGAATTCAATCAATACAGTAATTTTACATAGGGAGCACTTGCACTGTGGCACTGATCAGCAGTGGCACAGTGCCCAAAGCAATATACCAGCAAAAACATCGTAAACAGAGGAGGCAAACAGAGAAAAATGGAGGAGAGACTCAGGCCAATGATGTCAAGTCTTACACTTGCCCACAAGCATTTATGGACCCCATAGGACAGCTAATAATTGATGGCTATTGTGATAGTGAAAAGCAGTGCAAAAATAAATGACAAAGTGGTGAGTTAAAATAGAGTGAAGTGTCCCCTAATTAAAAACAGAACAGTGCAATCGACACTAAGACCAAATATCTGTTGGGAAAAAAAGGCCAACATGTTTCAGCCTGTCGGGCAATTAGTCCCTCGGCTTTCGTCAGGGCCTCTGCCCTCAAAATATTGCTACTGCAAATAGTGTGAAAATCAAATGAAATATTGGTTGGAATCAATACAACCTGCAAGATACTGATCCTCCTTGTACGTGGATGCTGAAAAACATCCAGCTGTACAGGGGACTGGACCTCACCTCACCTGGACCGTGATCAGGTTATCGAGGCCCCACTCTATCCGTCGGTGCCACAAGGCTTCCTGAGCTTCGGGGGAGGCCTGGCCCACACTAGCTTGTTGTTTTGCTTCCACGTCTCTACACAATAGTGTTTTGTGAACGTGTGTGGTGTAGACTGAGTTGCTGCTTCGCAGATGTCATCTAAGAGAACATTCCCTAAGAATGCCATGGATGCCCCTAGTTTACGTGTGGAGTGAGCTCTAGGGGGAATGGTTAAGGTGTGTTTGGCTTTAGCATAGCATATTTGGATGCATTTAACAATCCACCTTGCAATCCCTGTTTTAGAGATAGGATTGCCTTTATGAGGTGGGGAGAAAGCCACAAAAAGTTGTTTATTCTTTCTAAAAGTTTTTGTTCTTTCAATGTAGTAAAGTATTGCTCTTTTTACGTCCAGTTCTGCTACTGAGTCTGGCAGAGGAAAAAACACTGGGAGTTCTACAGACTGGTTAGGGTGGAAAGCAGAAATGACTTTAGGTAGAAATTCTGGATTAGTCCCAAGAACCGCTTTGTTATGATGGATTTGGAGAAATGGTTCTTGTACAGTTAATGCCTGCAGTTCACTGACTCTTCTGGGAGAGGTGATGGCAACCAGGAAAGCTACTTTCCAGGTGAGAAATTGTAATTCGCATTTAAGCATAGGTTCAAATGGGGGACCCATGACCTGGTAAGTACCACATTTAGGTTCCATACTGGAGAGGGTGGAGCTATTCTTTTACGTCCTTCCATAAATGCCTCGATAGCTGGTACCCTAAACAAAGACAAATGCTGCCTGTTTTGGAGATAGGCTGCTATTGCCGCAAGATGTAGTCTAATGGATGTATACGCTAGGTTACATTGTTGTAGATGTAAAAGGTTCTGGATTTGTTTTGAATGGATGCATCTAGTGGGTTGATTTTGTTATTTGTAGAGTAAATTACAAATCTTTTCCACTAGTGCGGCATAGCACGCTCTAGTGGTAGGACATTTAGCCTTTTTAATGATGTTTATGCAGTCTGGCAGTAGATTAAGGTAGCCAAACTCCAAGACTTCAGGTGCCAGATCGCAAGGTTGAGTTGATTGGGATCTTGATGCCTCATCTCTCCATGGTTCTGAGTGAGAAGCTTGGGTGAGAGGCGCAGCTTGTGATGAGGAACTACTGATAGTTCCAAGAGGGTTGTGAACCATGATTGTCAGCCCCATGTTGGAGCAATTAAGATCATTGTGAGGGAATGCTGTTTGAGTTTCTGAACCACTAGTGGAATGAGTGAGAGAGGCGGAAAAGCGTAAGCAAATTTGCCTGACCAGTTCATCCACAGAGCATTGCCTTTGGACTACGGGTGTGGATACCTGGATATGAATCTTGGGCATGTTGCGTTTTGGTGTGAGGCGAACAGGTCTATATCTGGGTGGCCCCACATTTGAAAGAATGGAAGCAGAACTTGAGGATGAAGTTCCCGTTCATGGATCTGCTGTTTTTGGCGACTGAGTAGATCCGCAATTTGATTGTGTACTCCTGGGAGGTGTTCTGCAAGGAGATATATGTTTTGAGGAATGGCCCATCTCCATATGCTTTGAGCTAGGTGTGAAAGCTGGAGAGAATGTACCCCCCCCCCCGTTTTTGTATATAATACATTGCTGTCATGTTGTCTGTACGGACTAGAAAAGCTTTGCTTAAGAGGTGGAGTTGAAAAGATTTTAACGCTAGGAAGATTGCCAATAATTCCAGGTAATTTATGTGGAATAGTTTTAGTGGAGGGGTCCATATGCCCTGAATAGTATGGGTTTGAAGATGAGCTCCCCAGAACCGGGTCGAGGAACGGCCGCCCTTTGGAAAGGTTTTGTGTGTTCCACCACTGCAGAGAGTGATGGGTGCGGTCGTCTACCAACACCAGATCTGTTAGCTGACCTTGAGCCTGGTTCCACAGACGTGCCAAACACTCCTGTAAGGGACGCATTTGGAGTCTTGCATGAGGGACGAAGAGAATGTGAAAGGGCCATCCATCATCCCGATTAATTGCATGAACATTCTCATAACTCACTGGAAGCATAAGAAGCTCCCAGGCTGCATTGCAAACACACAGTCTAAAAAGACTGAAAAGCTAACCTGTAGCGGAATAGCAAAAAACTGACACTGTGCCTTTAAGGTACTCATGACCCCCTGTATCCCATCATGCCCCAGGAGTGACAGTTAGGTCAGTTGTTCTTTTCGGAGACTGAAAAACAAACCCAATAACAAATAGGTTAACAATATCTCCTTATTAAAGAGTATCCTTTGCCTGGGGAGGCGGGAGGGTTGCTTATGACTTTGATGAGGATACCCCTGGAAGAGAACTAGGATTACAGGTAAGTAACTAATCCTTCTCTTCCAGGGGATCCTCATCAATAGTCATAAGCATTAGAATAGAATAGCGAGCCTCTCCTCATCCCTGCGGGCAAAGGAATGATTAGACAGAAATCTCATCAATAAGCCTGAGTAGACTATAGACTACCCAAACAGATTCCTCAAGGAGGCTTGCCCTACTTGAGTATCGGTCCTGGAATCAGATTTGAGGCAGTAATGCCTCGTAAAGGTATGCACTGATTACCAGGTTGCAGCCTTGCATATTTCCAACATGGGAACGTCATGCAAGAAAGCCACTGTAGACGCCTTCCCTCTAGTGGAATGCGCTTTTGGAGACATCAACAAAGGTTTGCCTGCTAGTTGATAGGCCAACTTAATGCAAGATACAATCCACCTGGAAATGGACCTCTTTGCTGCTGGAAAGCCAGTTCTCATTGAGCCATAGTTCACAAACAGTTGGTCCGTTTTCCTAATCCCTTTAGTCTTTTCCAAATAAAACTTAAGCACTCTTTTAAGATCTAAGGAGTGAAGTGACCGCTCAGCCGGGGTCGTAGGATTTGGAAAAAAGGAAGGGAGGGAAATAGACTGATTTATATGAAAACCAGAGATGACCTTAGGCAAGAAGGACGGGTGAGCCCTTAGGACTACTCTGTTATGGTGGAATACGGTATAAGGTTCCTTTGCACAGAGCGCTTGTATCTCACTTACTCTGCGCGCAGAGGTAATCGCCACCAAAAAAGCTGCCTTCCAAGAGAGATGTTGTAAGGAAGCCTTGTGGATGGGCTCGAAAGGAGGAGACATTAGCCTTGATAGAACTAGGTTTAATTCCCACGGAGGAGAAGGATTTCGCACAGGGGGATACACTTTCTTCAATCCCTGGAGGAAATCCTTGACCACTGGAACCTGAAAGAAAGACACCTGATCAGATGACTTTCTGTAAGCCACAATAGCTGACAAATGCACTCTAATTGAAGCGTACTTTAAACCAGCTGTTGCGAGGGAAAGGAGGTATGGTAAGATGACGTCCTCCTGCCCCTTAGTCGGATCCAAATGATGATCTCTACACCACAAGTAAAACCTTTTCCACTTGAAGGCATAGGATGCTCTCGTGGACGGTCTCTTAGCCTCCTTTAAAATGGTCATGCATTCTGGAGGCAGGTTCAAATGTCCGTATTGCAGGACCTCAGGAGCCATGCTGTTAGGTTCAATGATGGGAGGTTGGGATGCATTATCCTCCCGTTCATTTTGCTCGACAGGTCCGGCCTGCAAGGGAGTCGTTTGTGTGGACACACAGACAGATGTAGAACGTCCGGATACCACCACTGCCGAGGCCAGTCTGGAGCAATCAGGATCATTACCATGTTCGTCCTGAGGAGCTTGGAAACCACTCTCGGAATCAGTGCCAGGGGAGGAAACGCGTATGCGAACATCCCTGCCCAATCCAACAGAAGAGCGTTCCCCTGCGTCCCTGGTCTGTGGAACCTGGACGCGAAGGCATGACATTTGGTGTTTTCGTCGTCTGCAAACAAGTCTGTGGATGGACGTCCCCAGCAACGAAAAAGCTCTTCTACTACTTCGTCGCTTAGCACCCAGTCTGGCTGATCTTCGAAGTGCCTGCTGAGTGCGTCTGCCTTGACGTTCAACTCGCCCGGAAGGTGCACCGCCACTACTGTGAGACCTCGAGCGAGAAGCCCATGCCATATTGCCTGAGCCTATCGAGACAGTGGGCGAGATTTCGTGCCTCCTTGCTTGTTCAGATAGAACATGGTTGTCGTATTGTCCGTCTGAACCAGGACTGAGCTGGATTTGATCGCTGGCAGGAAAGCTTTGAGAGCCAGGAATACCGCTCTGAGTTCCAGCATGTTGATGTGGTATGTCTGCTCCTGCGCAGACCACTGGCCTTGAATCTGAAGCGGACCCATGTGTGCTCCCCAGCCTTGCAGGGAGGCATCTGTCACTATAGATTGGGACGGAATGGGTTGGTGAAACGGCACTCCCACCATCACATTGTTTCTCCGAGTCCACCATCTGATGGACTCTTTTGTCGCCCGGGAAAGATTGATTCGATCCTCCCAACGTCCTGTTGCTTGGTCCCACTGATCCTCCAGAGCCTGTTGTAGAGGACGCATTCTCAGCCTGGCATTTGGGATGAGAAAGATGCAGGACGCCATGGAACCCAGTAGAGATGCTACTTGTCGTGCTGTTGGAGGCCGAGACTCTAGCAGAATCCCACATTTCTGTTTCATGGAAGAAAGTCTCTCCTCCGAAGGAATCGCTTTTCCCACGCTTGTGTCCAGAACAGAGCCTAGGTAGTGGATGGATTGCGTAGGCCGCTGGACTGACTTCTCCAGGTTCACATGGAGGCCGAGCCTGTGAAGTTGGTGCAGGCACAGTTGCAGATCTTGCGTTACCCGTACCGGAGATGGACCCTTTAGGAGCCAGTCGTCCAGGTATGGGTAAATGAAGAGACCCTTCTTGTGAAGAAAAGCCGCCACCACTGCCATGCATTTGGTGAAGACTCGTGGTGCGGACTTGAGACCGAAGGGTAACACCTTGTACTGGTAGTGTTTGTTTCCCACAACAAACCTTAGGTACTTGCGATGTTGTTGCGCAATCGGGATGTGAAAGTACGCATCTTGCAGATCCACCGAACACATCCAATCTCCGGCTGCAGATGAGGACATATCTGGTGAAGCGCTAACATGCTGAACTTTTCCTTGACGATAACCTTGTTTAGGAGTCGTAGGTCGAGTATTGGTCTGAACTTGTCCTCCTGATCTTTTTTGGGGACAAGGAAATATCTGGAGTAAACTCCTTTTCCTCTTAGAGCGAGAGGAACTTCTTCTATCGCTCTTTTTTGCAGCAGGATTTTTACCTCTCGTCGGAGCAAGCTTAGTTGGTGAGGGCAAGAGCTCTTCGGAGGGACGCTCTTTGGAAGAGCACGGAAAAGTATCCTGTATACATTGTGCAGTATATTCAGCACCCACTGATCTCTTGTGATGCTGACCCACTCTGCCAGGTGTTGTGAAGCACTTCCTCCCACTGGAGTGGGCAACGGCGTCAGAGGAAGCCACTGTTCAGGCCTTTCCTCCTCTCGTGGTGTTGGAGGACTGTTGGTGACCTCCTCTACCTCTGCTGGGCTTGCCACGAAACTGGGGTTTCCCTTGAGTTTTGTTTTGGGAGCACTGAGGGGTTTGAACCCTCTGTTGAGCCCCTCTCCCCCTGTTGGTCTTCAAGCGGCGCTTGAATTCCTTTTTCTTCTCCAAGCCCACCGCCTTTACCGTGTCCAGCTCAGTCTTCATTCGGGTCATCTCTTCGTCCGCATGTTCACCGAAGAGAGCGGAACCCGAAAAGGGAAGATTCAGAATCGGATGCTGAGCATCCGGTTTCAGACCAGTAAGGCGCAACCAGGCCGATCTTCTGGCACAAACTCCATGGGAATAGGAATGAGCTGAAAGCACCGCCCCATCCGCGGCCGTGCTTATCATCTGGTTCGCCATCAAACACCCCTCCGTAACAGTTTCTTCAAAGTCCTGCTGGTCCTCTTTCGGTAGCTTGGCTTTGAATCTTTTCATCGAGTCCCATAAGGCTCTGTCATACCGACCCAGGAGCGCAGCTGCACTGGCGACCTTAAGAGTGGAAGCAGCAGAGTTGCAAACCTTTCGACCCCAGGAGTCTTGGGTTTTGCTGTCCTTATCCGGCGGGACTGAAGAGAAACCAGCAACCGCATGTGTCTTCCTCGCCGCCGCCACAATGACAGAGTCTGCTGGAGGGTCAGATTTCACAAACACCGGGTCAGAAGCCGCCGGTTTGTACTTCTTCTGAATGCGTGCCGGGACTGCTCTGATTGCTGCTGGGGTTAGGAAAACCCCCATGACAGGTTCCATAATCCCCGGAACTAAAGGCAGCAGAGGTCTGGAGATGACCTTCTTGTGTAAGGTTTCAAAAATGACTGTCGTCGTTACTTGAGGGACAGACATTTCGATGTTCAGTTTAAGCGCACCTCTTTGCAGTACATCCAGATACGTGCCAATATCATCCACTGGGGAGGACCTGGACGTTGGACTGTCCGTCAAAGTCGGGGAGTAGTCCCTCTTGGACGATCTGGGAGGAGAGGTTGAAGAAGTAGACGGAGTACGTCTATGTCTACGGTGAGCACTGAGTCTCCGCTCCCGTGACCTCCTTGAATGTTCCTCCTGTCTAGGGGAGCGAGATCTGATCCAATCTCTTGTCCGATGTTCCTTTCTAGGAGATCGGGATGTCCTAGGAGATCGGGATGTCCTGGGAGATCTGGCTGGCGATCTCACGGGAGATCTGTCCCGAGGAGATCGAGACCTTTTCCGACCTTCCATTCTAGGTTCCCTTGTAGGAGAACGGGATCTTCTTGGCGCTTTGGTGGGTAGTGTCACAGGGGATGTGCGCCTGGGAGGGCTACGCTTGTCCATCTCCTCCACCAGGTCTTGGAGAGGAGACCTTTGGTCTGGGCTGGCATATTCCTGCATACGCTTGGTAGGCCCAGCATCTCGCCAATGGTCCAGGGATCTGTACCATCTAGGTGACAGCCTGATGCGCCCTGTCGAAGGATCTGGACGACGCTCAGGAGTTCTGTGTATAGGGCTTCTGGACCTTGAATGCTCAGTTGAGGAGCCAGAGGACCGATAAGATGAATGGTGAGAAGCAGATTCTGTCACCATGATCGTATCGGAGTGTCTCGACGTCGAGCGTTCTTTTCTCGCCGTCGAACGCCTTTGGGGAGTCGGAGGATCAAACAATCTCGACCCCGAATGTCCATGAGAGGTTCTGTAGTCTCTCGACGTCGAGCGGCGATGAGTAGCCATCGACGGAGCCCTCTGCTTCGACGTCGAACAGCGGTATCCGGCCACCGACGGAGACCTCTGCCTCGACGTCGACCGACGATGCCCTGTCGCCGACGGAAGCTTTTCTCTCGATGTCGAACGACCTCGTCCTGTCGTCGACGGAGCTTTCTGCCTCGACGTCGAACGGCGATGGCCGGCCGTCGACAGAGATCGCTGCCTCGACGTCGAATGCCTGTGCGACGACGGCGGAGGGGTATTGGGCACCCTCAACGCCGAGCGCTGATGCTGCACTGACGGAGACTGCGTCCTCTACGCCGATCGACGAGCTACTGTCGACGGCGGAGGGGTCTTGGTCCTCGACGCCGATCGCCGCTTCTTGGACGACGGCGGAGGGGTCACACTTCTCGATGCCGGTCGTCGCCTGGTTGACGACGGCGAAGTGACCTCCCTCGACGCCAGTCGTCGCCTGGTTGACGACGGCGGAGGGGTAATGGATCTCGACGCCGACCGTCGCCCGGTTGACGGCGGCGGAGTAGCCTTCCTCGACGCCGATCGTCGCCCGGTTGACGACGGCGGAGGGGATTTCGACGACGGAGCTGGTTCTTTCGACGTCGTCGACGTACCTGGTCTTCTCGACGGCGAGCCCACCGTCGACAATAGTTTCGAAGAGGAAAACTCCACCTGTGGATCTTTTCTCAGCGCTGAGCTCGGCGCTGAAGTTGAAGGGTATGAAGACTTCTTTCTTGAAGATGTATGAGTCTTCTTGGAGCCCTTCTTCACTGGAGATCTCCCTCTTGAAGCTCTGTGAGCCAGGCCATAAATTCGAATTCTTTCCCTGTCCTTGAGAGTTCTTCCTGACAGGTTCTCACAATGTGGACAGGTGCCTGGATCATGATCTTCAGGCAGGCAAAGGATACAGACGTCGTGGCTGTCTGATTTTGCCTTCTTGTTGCCACAAGAAGGGCATTTATCAAAGAGTGAAGGCATTCTCAGAGGAAAATGCTCACCAAACTGCTGAAAACAAGCAGTATCTTACTTGACTAGATGTAAGAAGTCTAAGTAAGAGCAAAAGTTGACAAAAAAGAAGTATTTTTCTGTCAAAAACCAGAAAAATAGTGGAGCTGTGTAACCAGGGTCCTTCACTGAAGGAGCCGGAAAGAACAACTGACCTAACTGTCACCCCTGGGGCATGATGGGATACAGGGGGTCATGAGTGCCTTAAAGGCACAGTGTCAGTTTTTTGCTATTCAGCTACAGGTTAGCTTTTCAGACTTTTTAGACTGTGTGTTTGCAATACAGCCTGGGAGCTTCTTATGCTTCCAGTGAGTTATGAGAATTTCTACTGCTTTCTGAGCATTAAAACAATTTCTAAACAATCTTTGGTGTTGTTTCTCATGTTTCTAATGCTTATTGTATACATGTGAAGGACTGGGTTCTTTTGGACCCAGCGGTGCCAGGGCACAACACCTGAAACCTTCGTGGGTAACCTGCTCCGGCGTACAAGTCACAGAGACACGGGACACTTCCTTCGGCGTCAAAGAGTCAAGGTTTATTTACTGCAGGGAACACAGAAGTCACAGGAAGTACATCGAGTGTAGTTCGGGGAGACTGCTTCGAATTGGTTTTGTGGATCGCTCCTTTTATACAGTTTTTACCCATAAGATAACATGAGACACAATAGTTTACAACCCGGTTCCCACATTTAGCTCTCAGAGGGGTCGCTTTGGTCACTTTGAAACACATAAGGTCCGGAACATAAGTACGGAAACATTTGGCGGTTCCCAACTGTAAAAACCCATCTTCCCACCATTAGCAAATTCCAATCAGCAGTAAAGTAGATCGAAAATAGGAACGAAGACAGGTGCAGAGGAAGACGGAGACAGTAGGGAGATCGGAAAGGGTGTAAAAGGGGAGGTAACGAGAAGCACGAGATACAGGCATCAAAGGGACGTGCCTAATGAGATGCACGGCTGAGACAATAAGTCCGTGCGGCAAGATGAGCCTCGAGCGGCGCCATCTGCCTTACAGTAGCAACCCCCTCATCATAAAGACACTTTCAAAGGACATGTGTCTTCCGCAAATATCTTGGGAGTCCCAGGGTCGCGAAGCGGACAGCGTCCGTTCGCTGACTACTTGAGGGCAAGAGACAAAATGGATGCCGTATCTAAGATGGAACCCGTGGGTACAGATGAGAAACCCACATAACAAACGAACGGTTTAAGTTAGCACAGCGAAACTGCGCACACTTACTAAACTCGTCATTTGCGGTTCATAGATACTAGACTCGACCATATTCGTGCGAGTCGAAAACACCACTTACAATTGTCACGGAACCTCAGACGCTCCTTTTGCCCTCATGTAGGCAAGCACTAGTCGGAATCATATTCGATATTCATCAGACCATCAAGATGTCGTTGTAGCATAGCTCTGTCCAACCGAGTCCCCTTGGTAACAGATGGTTGTCTCATACACGTTGTAGCACAGAGGCCACATAAGGCAGGACCACACTGCACACAAAGGCAACACGTGAACAGGAACACTACCACAACCCCGATGATCATCAGAATCTTCCAACCCCAAGTCGATACCAGGCCCCAAAACCATCCAAGTAACGTCCAATCCCCTACATCCACGTGTATGGATTCGGAGATCTTATGCAACTTCGAGATGGCTTGATAGACAGTAGGAGCATTATCAGGTATGAAAATGCAACAGCTCGAATGGATCACTTTACATACCCCACCGCGATCTGCCAAGACGACATCTAAAACCATACGGTTTTGTAATGTCATAAGTCTCTCCGCCTGAAGTTCTGTGGTGATATTACCAAGGGCACTGGCAGTAATATTAGCTGTCGATTCTACCACTCGAGTCAAATGTCTCAGGTTCCTACTATTAACCATAGGTCCCCAAAACGGGAGGAAACCCTTGAAAAAGTCTCCTGCCTCTTGACCGGCAGTATCCTCTTCGCTAATTATGCCTCGTACAACTCTAGTCTTATGATAATCGGCATCTACAGTAAACGTCGGAGGCAACAGATTTGCAACGAAACATGAGCCCATGAAGTCTGTGGGCAACCATGTGTATGCACGATCATGACAGATAAAGTAGGTACCCTTGGCAGCCAGAAACACAGGGGTCGGGGACATTGGCAGAAGGTAACTTTCAGTGCAAGCACTTACTCCAAGTGAGGCTTGCGAACCACGACCCACAAGACAAAGATTACCAGTGTGGGGTACGACCCATATTGGAGACGAGCTTTTAAGCTGCTTTTCATTGGTGAACATACTATATTCCCCTCTACTTAGGACCCTATAGGCTTGTACCTCTTCTTTAGGGATGAGAAAAGCATCATGGATCTCATCTTCCATATCCGCTATTGCCATCGCTAGCACCCACTGATACGAGGTAGGACCAGGGTTGGGGGAACGTTGTTCTGAAGTGGGGTGGAAACCTAGTGCGCTTCGAAGCATTGTTTGGAATGCTCGAGCTGACCCTTGGGAACTATACGGTAACACCAGATATGGAATTCCCTTACCCGTAGTATGTGGCATCAACCCACACACCCAACAATTAGTAGTGTTAACCACTAACTGATGCTGATGGAGGAGCTGGATAAAGGAATTGTTGCGGAATTCTACACGTCTAGCCTGTTCGTGTTCCGGTAAAATGTGAAAGGAATGAGGAGAAGCAGTAGAAGTAGTAGAAGTAAGGTTAGGGTAAGGAGTAGGAGTAGGGGTAGCAAGTAAAAAGCAAGACATAGTGTAATACACCCCACCCGCCAAGAATGCAGAAGCAGTCAAAAACAATACAAACAATTGGAATACAACACATTTAGTACGACTGAGTTTCTGCAGTTTGACTCTGTACGCCTGAGCTCCTTCCAAATCGTTCAGCTTCGAAAATGCCATTTCCCTACGACCGTCCGCAACGTTTCTTGACGCACTTCGTTCTGTGCAGCAATAGTCAATCCCCAGGAGTTCCTAGGAACCGACGGCCTTTAACCTAGCGTCAAGACCTACTGTCCAGAAGGAAGTACGCGCGCGGCCCTACGGCCCTCAATACACAATATGTATTTTATTTAGCACAATATTTCAGCTGTGGAAGGAAAAAGATACAAGGAAGAAGCTTATTATATGTACAAAACAAGTTTCAATGATACGAAATGTTCAAAGTTGATCAGGGGAAACGAGGATATTGCAGTTATCAATTTCAGCAAAGCAAAAAAAACAATTTTATTTGTCCCTAGTGTGAGAACGCAAAAAATATCGATGTTTCCCGGGACGTGTCTGCTCGTCGAACAAAGGATCCGTTGAAGAGACAACGTCCTGTTGATCAATTGGTTGATTTGATCTTGAGTCTTTTGCTGACAAATGTTCAACAGTGGCTTTCTGCTGCGCTGAGTGTTCTTCAACAGGCTGTGCGTCGCTAAAAGGTACAAACGCCGGCAATGTCTCTGCTTCTGTTGACGCAATGCCTTTCCTCACCCACGGGTCTGCCGGCAAAGGAATAGGGACTCGCTTACAATGGGTAGCATGTACCCAATTCTTCCGCCCCTCAAGACGAACGGCAGTCCTCGTGGCCAGGAGCACCTGGTAAGGTCCAACAAAGCGGGGGTCCAGATTCTTCTTGCGTGAGAAGTTACGGGTAACTACCCAATCACCGGGCTGGAGCTGGTGGCCTGGACCCTCCGTCTGCGTCGGCAAGGCGTCGTAAACCTGTTGATGAATTAACCTCAGTTTAGCAGTCAAGTCATGTAAGTAGTCAATCAACATCGGATACTCAAGATCAACGAATATTCCTGGCCTAGGAACCCCCCACACATTCGCAGGACGGCCGAACACTATTTCATAGGGACTAAGCCCTATTCGGGAGTGTACAGTCGCCCTAGTTGACAGTAATGCTAGAGGCAAAGCGTCAGGCCACGAAAGTCCAGTCGTAGCCTGAATCTTCGCTAGTTTTAGTTTAAGGGTGCCATTGTACCCTTCAACCAATCCAGCTGACTGGGGATGATTGGCGCTATGGAATTTCTGATTAATTCCAAGGCCCTTACACACACTCTTCATCACACTTCCAACAAACTCACTTCCGTTATCTGACCACACGACTCTAGGCATTCCATACCGAGGAAAGTATTCCTTCAGTAGGATTTTCGCAGTGGACAAAGCAGTATTGTCTTTGAGGGGATAGGCCTCGATCCATCGGGAGAATGCGCAAACCACAACCAAAACGTATTTCAGGTTATTGCATCGCTCCATATGGATGAAGTCCAATTGGATCACCTCAAAGGGATACGAAGGAGGAGCAAAACTGCCAGGGGGAGTTGGGGTTCCTTTGCCAGGATT
The DNA here is from genome assembly GCF_964263255.1 of Lissotriton vulgaris. Lineage (NCBI taxonomy): Eukaryota > Metazoa > Chordata > Amphibia > Caudata > Salamandridae > Lissotriton > Lissotriton vulgaris. The sequence goes on from NC_141687.1 coordinate 1,701,819,125, forward strand.
GTACATTATACACACCATACAATTCTTCACCAGACGTTCAGCACACTTCGTAATACCATCATTCTTCCACACATCAGCCAACAACTTGCAAATACCTTTCGCGCTAATATGTGCTAACCCGTGTGCCATTGTCACAACGGCCAGTACATACGCATCAGGCAACATCCATCTTTTCTGATCTGACAAATCAATCCAGCAACCATTCACATCCAACCTTCCCGTACTTTCTTTCCACTTCATCTTTTCAGTGTCGGTGGCCTCATTCTGAATCGCTTTCACGCTCTCTATAGTATCCTCACACATACTCGATTCTGTAGGCCACCTAACCGAACTCGTCACATACATTCGAGTGCTAAGGTTCCGGGCAGTCTCCTTAGCAATCTCATCTGCAAACGCATTACCACGACCAACATCATCCGTCACTTTACGATGCGCACTACACTTGACAATTGCAACTTGAGCAGGCAAAGTCAATGCATCCAAAAGATCGTTCACGAGCTGGCCATGCTGTATTTTCGTGCCATGTGACGTGAAGAAACCACGCTCTCGCCACAACCGTCCAAAGCTATGCGCTACACCGAAAGCGTACTGACTATCGGTGTACACATTCACACGTTTACCTTTTGCTAACACACATGCTCTAGTAAGAGCAATCAGCTCTGCAGCTTGGGCAGAATTCTGATTCAATCTCGCAGTCTCAACAACAGTATTCAACGTCACAACAGCATAAGCAGTAGTCACATCACCATTCGGCAATTTAAAACATGACCCATCCACATACAGAGTGCCCTCCGGGTCTTCCAATGGGGTGTTTTTAAGGTCCACTCGACCTTTCGTTTCCTCCTCTGTCCGCAAGTAACAGTCATGGTCTGTTACTTCATCTGACTCTGCACTAATTGGTAACAAAGTTGCCGGATTTAGGACATTACAACGTTTTATCTGAATATGGCTTGCCAAGAGCGTCAATTCGTACCCAGATAACCTCGCACTCGTCAAGTGCTGAGTTTTCGTTCGATTCAAAAGAGTATCGACTGCATGCGGAACCATCACCGTAAGCATATTATCCATGACCAATCCTGCTGATTGTCGGATAGAGACCGCAGCTGCCGCAGTTGCTCTCAAACAACTCGGCAATGCTCTAGCTACTGGGTCTAAGGTCGAGGAAAAATATGCACATGGACGTTGCTTACCACCAAAAGGTTGCGTTAAGACACTCAACGCACAACCTTCCCTCTCGTGAACATATAACGTGAACGGCTTGCTGTAATCAGGGGTACCTAACACAGGAGCCGAACACAATGAATCACGTAATTCAGAAAAACTTTTCTGACATTCGTCCGTCCATGGTAAAGGAGTTGAAACATCCTTGCACGTAAGAGCCACCAATGGTTTCGCTAGCAATGAAAAATTAGGAATCCACTGCCTGCAGTACGACGTGATACCTAGAAAGGCACGCACATCTCTTTGGGTTTGTGGCACAGCCATTCGCGCAATCGCTGCAATTCTCTCTGGGGTCAATCTCCTTCCCTCCTTTGACAATAAGTGACCGAGGTAGGTGACTTCTTGACAACAATATTGGAGTTTAGAAGGTGACACCTTGTGATTTAACTCACAGAGATGTTGCAGCAATGACACCGTAGCAATTTTGCAAATGTCCTGAGTATCAGCAGCCACCAATAAGTCGTCGACATATTGGATTAAAGCCGCACCAACCGGCAACCGAAACGCATCCAGTTGACCCTTCAAAGCTTGACTGTAAATCGATGGACTTTCACAGTAGCCCTGAGGAGCGCGTTTGAACCGGAAGCTACGTCCACCAAGAGAGAAACCGAAAAGGTCCCTGCTCTCTTCGGCAATCGGGATGCTGAAAAACGCATTTTTCAAATCAATCACCGAGAACCACGAAGCAGTAGCTGGAATCAGAGTCAGTAGCGCCGTGATGTCAGGCACAACAGGGAATTGAGGAACCACAATTTTATTTACCTCCCGTAAATCGATAACAAAACGATAAACAGGCGGTTTGGTAGGATCAGTACGTTTAAGAATGGGCAGTACAGGGCTGTTGCACACGTTCCCCCGTGTCTCCTCAATAACATCTTTCTCGATCAAATCATAGATGATCGCTAACAAAGCTCGTTCACCATCAAGGGAGATACGGTATTGGGGAATACGTGGCAATCGCACATTCGATTTCAACTGAACAACATAAGGGGAGATATCAAGTAGGCCCACATCATTTGGACCCGTCGCCCACAAAGACGCAGGAAGAGAATCCAATTCCGGTGGAAGCTTATCGAGAGACAAATACATGGGAGAGACTACTCTCTCTCCGAACGTAAGCTTTACACCCGCAGGAGAACAATACAAAGTTGCATACAAACGTTTAAGCAAATCCAGACCCAAAAGATTTTCACCACAACCGGTGGTTAAAATCAACGGAGCTTCGAGCTCACAAGGCCCAATTTTAAGGGGCAAAGGGCGTGAAACTGGATTGCTAACAGGGGCGCCAGAGAATCCAACGGATACATTTGTTAAGCCAGACAAAGGTGCGCCAGGGAGTTTCGAATGCATGATAGAACTTTTTGCCGCACCAGTGTCCAACAGAAAAGGCTCAACGACGCCCGATGTAGCAACTGCGACGTAAGGCCCTCTCTGATCAACCGGAACTGATACCACTCCCTCTCCTTGTCTTTGGCTGTCCTAGTAATTACTATCGTCAGTTCCCTGATCGACGTAATAATCGTCTACATTGTACTGCGCAGATCGTCCTTGCGATGATCCACGTTGATCGAAACAATTATTAGAATTTGATGAATTATCGGAACGGTCGTTCTGAGCACCACGACCTCTACCACGTGATGCATTCTGTGAACCACCACGGCCTCCTCTAGACGAATTACCACTATTACGGTCATTTAAAGCAGGACAATCGAATTTAATATGTCCCTCCTGTCTACAATAAGCACATTGATTGTACCCTAACGAAGATCTTTGGAAAGAGGAATCATTACGCGACTGCGATCGATTCGATTGCGACTGTGATCTATTCTGCTGAGGCGCATTCTGATTAGAACGCGGCGGATATGCTTGCTGCAACAACACTTTAGTTTTCAGCTCTTTTGTCTTTTTATCAGCGCGGTCAGTTTCCTCTTTTTCTCTATTTTCGTAATATTGTGCCGTAGCCAATATCTGAGCTGAGGTCGAAACGGCCCATGCACTTTCTGAATTCTTCAATTTATTGCTCAAGTCGGGCAATAAGTTCGATACAAATTTATCCACAAACAGCCGTTGTCCACCCTCAGTACCCATATCCTGTCCACTATGATCAACGAATGTTTCCTCAAACCTCGTAAAGAAGTCTGAAACACTCTCATCTTTCTTCTGCTTACAGGCTGACAACTTGTCCCAATTTACCCTCATAGCTGGCATGAGCGTTTTCATTAATGTAATGATTCGCTGGGGAAGAAGTTCAATCAACTGATCGGGTTTAGTAGCAGCCGCTTGTCCAGCGTCCGCCGCTGTAATAGCAGCCCAATCACCACCTAATTCATTTGTGTGATCTTGGTGACGAATCTTGGCCCATACCGGTTGCGGTACGACATTGCCAAACAACATGTCGATATCGGCAAGATTCATTACCGTAGCATCTACGAGCTGCGATAATTCCTTATAATACCCAGCAGGATTTTTGCGAGGATCGGGCAAAGTTTGTTTCACCTGAAGCACTTCCGATCGTTTCCATGGGAGGTGTATCCATATTCTCTGGAAATGCGCCGGAACTGGAGCATTAGCATTAGTATTATCAGCGGGTACCCAAACCGGCGGAACTTCACGCATAGGATATTGGCCAGACTCATCCCCTTTCTCAATGTCCTCAACGAACACTGCATGAGGAATAGGAGCGGGACGAAGAGATAGTAACCGCTCAATAGCGCGTCGGACATTAGTGTCGACTATCAGTCCAGTTGCGAACTGAAGCCGAAGTTCAGACAGGGCGTACAGCACCTCGTCAGGCGCAAAGGCCACTATCTGATCATGTAAGAACTTGCACATTTCATCAAACACATATCTCTGAGTAGGTATGTTGAATTGCTCAAACGTTTCGAGGACAACACGAGGCGGATTTCTAACAGGGTTGACTATCCAACCCATCGCCATATTGCATAGCGCAACACGTTCTCTATTAGCAGGAAGCTGGCTACGTCTCTGAGGACCATCAGAACCAGCAGAGCCAAAAACAGGTCCGAGCGATTGAAAGAAGTTTGTCGCAATGGGAGAATTACGGTTACGAGTAGAGGGACAAGAGTAAGACACAGGACTAACAAGAGAAGGAGTAGAAACATTAGCAACAACAGGGGTTAACAACACAGGAGCAGTAGTGTGAGCAGGAGTATGTGGAAGCGGAGGAGCAGTAGGAATAGAAACAGACGGAGGAGCGGGAACAGTTGGAAGAACGGGTGCAGGTTGAGGAACAGGCGGAGGAATAACAGGTGGAAGAACAGGTACGGCAGGGACCACAGGAGCTGCGGTACCCTGTACGTACGGAGGTGGCGACTTCATGAGATAGGACATTAAAGGATCCTCAACTGCCTCTTCCTTCTTATCCGACTCCGTAGGCAAAGCAGGATAGCATTTATCTATGGTCATACGTTGTAGCCTCTCAAACACATCCTTATCCTTATCCTCCTTATCACGCTGAAACTGCTCAGCTTTCTTCACTATGGTAGCAACAGTATCTCGCTCACTACGTTTATTCTGTCTGATTTCTTTCTGTCGGGCTTCTTTGCGCCACAACCGAAAGGCATCAAACATGGCCGGCCTAGATTTACGTTCGAACAACTTTATTTCCAAATTATCTAAGATCGACGCTTCGAAGCTACCGTGAGGTGGCCAACGAAGATCGCCGTCTTTCTTTGTATATTTTATCCAATAATCGTTAAAAGCAATCGGGCCTAGCCCATGTTTGCTATATAAGTCATAAGTAGGAGTTCCAACCGGAGGTATCGGACACGAGTCCTCCAGCAGGGAATCCGCACCACAAGGTCTAAAGCAACTGAACAAAGTACTGCGACCAGGCATCTTGCACACTAGCCGAGTTTCACAAACTTCAAGGGTTACGGGATTTACCAAGTCCCAGCAAGAACAAAACCCTCGGTCTTTGGCGGCTGCAGTCGTCAAACAAATACAACAACAAAGTACGCTAGCAAAGTGTCACCGACAAAAACACTCACACAGCGTGTACAACAAAAACACTAGTGTTTACAACAAAGACACTCGCTAAAGTGTCTACAACAAAAACACTCGCTAGAGTGTTTACAACCAAGGATTTTGGGAGCGACCCACAAATACTTAACTCAAAGATCAATGGCGTCCTCAGGAAGGCCCGTCTATCGTCTCGCTATACCAAGGTCTACGCCAGGCGCCAAAACAGGTCTACAGTCAGGGCAGCAGTCCGTCGCAGCCGTTAGGAGGCGGGAATCTTCGCGGGAAAAGTCTTCGGGCCACTTATTTCGACAACAGGATCGATGAAGCGGGGTGCACCTTCCCTCGGAGATTTCACACGAAGTTCCTCACGATCGTCGGGCTTGGACCGGTACCACTGATGCAGCCCCACGTTGGGCGCCAACTGAAGGACTGGGTTCTTTTGGACCCAGCGGTGCCAGGGCACAACACCTGAAACCTTCGTGGGTAACCTGCTCCGGCGTACAAGTCACAGAGACACGGGACACTTCCTTCGGCGTCAAAGAGTCAAGGTTTATTTACTGCAGGGAACACAGAAGTCACAGGAAGTACATCGAGTGTAGTTCGGGGAGACTGCTTCGAATTGGTTTTGTGGATCGCTCCTTTTATACAGTTTTTACCCATAAGATAACATGAGACACAATAGTTTACAACCCGGTTCCCACATTTAGCTCTCAGAGGGGTCGCTTTGGTCACTTTGAAACACATAAGGTCCGGAACATAAGTACGGAAACATTTGGCGGTTCCCAACTGTAAAAACCCATCTTCCCACCATTAGCAAATTCCAATCAGCAGTAAAGTAGATCGAAAATAGGAACGAAGACAGGTGCAGAGGAAGACGGAGACAGTAGGGAGATCGGAAAGGGTGTAAAAGGGGAGGTAACGAGAAGCACGAGATACAGGCATCAAAGGGACGTGCCTAATGAGATGCACGGCTGAGACAATAAGTCCGTGCGGCAAGATGAGCCTCGAGCGGCGCCATCTGCCTTACAGTAGCAACCCCCTCATCATAAAGACACTTTCAAAGGACATGTGTCTTCCGCAAATATCTTGGGAGTCCCAGGGTCGCGAAGCGGACAGCGTCCGTTCGCTGACTACTTGAGGGCAAGAGACAAAATGGATGCCGTATCTAAGATGGAACCCGTGGGTACAGATGAGAAACCCACATAACAAACGAACGGTTTAAGTTAGCACAGCGAAACTGCGCACACTTACTAAACTCGTCATTTGCGGTTCATAGATACTAGACTCGACCATATTCGTGCGAGTCGAAAACACCACTTACAATTGTCACGGAACCTCACATGTATGGTGGAAATTCTTCACAGCATATTTCAGCTCTAATGTGATTTGGCTGCTATTGCTTGTTTTTATATATATATGTGTATATATATGTGGGGAACATATAATATAGTGTTTCCGGGGTCCCGCGCATGGGCGGGAATATTCTAATGCTTATGACTATTGATGAGGATCCCCTGGAAGAGAAAAGAGATGTTTTGTGGACATAGGCAATTCTCTGGGAGGAATGTTTGGTGGAGTACCAGTGAGTTCCAGGCAATAACCATTCCGGATAACGATATGAATTCAGCAGCCTACATGCCTCGAACGGAATATGCTACTTACCAGTATGCATCTGTTCTTGGCATGTAGGGCTGCTGACATTCATATCTGTGCATAGATCGCCGCCTAGTGTTGGGTCCGGATGATTGCACATTGTTGACCTGGAAGAGTCTTTGAAGTATCACGAGATAGATGGCTCCTCCCCTGGACTACAGTGCGCATGGGCATCCTCTCCATTGTTTTTCGCCATTGTGGAGGAGATGGAGTGTAGTACAGTAAGTGATGACCATGCCTGAGAATGATTCTGAGTGCTACAGCTGCGTCAGGCACCGGGGAGGAGGGCGGACGATATGAATGTCAGCAGCCCTACATGCCAAGAACAGATGCATACTGGTAAGTAGCATATTCCGTTTGAGGCATGTGGGCTGCTGAATTCATATCTGTGCATAGAATAAATAGCAGTTACCTCCTTAGCGGTGGTTGCCCGTGCCAGCTGCAGAAGTCTGAAAAAGGGTTTTGAGAAGACACAGCGGGGGACGCCGCATCCTCTGAGCAGTCAGGCGGTGGGGTTATATTGCAGAATTACTGCCAGGATATTGAGGCTGGATAAGGGGGTCAGCGGAGCCGAGCTCTCACACGGCCATCTTGGTCTAGTGCGTGGCTCCCCCCCTGGAGAAGGAATATGCTACTTATCAGTATGCATCTGTTCTTGGCATGTAGGGCTGCTGACATTCATATCTGTGCATAGATCGCCGCCTAGTGTTGGGTCCGGATGATTGCACATTGTTGTCCTGGAAGAGTCTTCGAAGTATCACGATATAGGTGGCTCCTCCCCTGGACTACAGTGCGCATTGGCATCCTCTCCATCCTCAGATTGTTTTTCGCTATTGTGGCAGAGATGGAGTGCAATACAGTAAGTGATGACCATGCTAAGAGTAATTCTGAGTGCTGCAGCTGCTACAGGCGCCGGGGAGGAGGGCGGGTGATATGAATGTCAGCAGCCCTACATGCCAAGAACAGATGCATACTGGTAAGTAGCATATTCGTTTCGAGGCATGTGGGCTGCTGAATTTATATCTGTGCATAGAATATATAGCAGTCCCTCTATTAGCGGCGGCCGCCTGTGCCAGCTGCAGCAGTCTGAAAAAGTATTTTTAGAACAGCCTGCCCTACAGCTGCCTGCTGTTTGGACTGCACATCTACACAGTAGTGTTTTGTAAATGTGTGTATGGTAGACCATGTGGCTGCTCTACAGATTTCCTCTAAAGAAATGTTTCCAAGGAAAGCCATGGAGACCCCCAACTTTCGTGTGGAGTGGGCTCTTGGGGGAACCGTTAACGTGCGCTTAGCCTTTTGATAGCAAATCTGTATGCACTTAACGATCCACCTGGCTATACCTGCTTTGGAAATGGGGTTGCCTTTGTGTTGTGGTGAAAAGGCAACAAACAGTTGTTTTGTTTTCCTAAAATCTTTTGTCCTATCTATGTAGTACATTAGAGCTCTTTTGACGTCTAGTGTGTGGAGCATTCTCTCTGCCACCGACTCAGGATTCTGAAAGAACACTGGCAGTTCTATAGTTTGATTCATATGGAACTGCGAAACCACTTTAGGCAGAAACTTAGGGTTAGTGCGTAGTACCACCCTGTTGGAGTGAATCTGTATGAATGGCTCCTATATAGTTAGTGCCTGAAGTTCACTAACTCGTCGTAGCGATGTGATTGCTATTAGGAAAGTGACTTTCCACATCAAGAATTGTATCTCACATGAGTGTAGAGGCTCAAAAGGTGGACCCATCAGTCTGGTGAGGACCACATTCAGGTTCGATACAGGCTCTGGTGGGTGTCGGGGAGGAATAACTCGTTTGAGTCCCTCCAGAAAAGCTTTGATGGCAAGCACTCTGAAAAGTGAGAGATGCTGCCTGTTTTGGAGACAAGCTGCTATTGCGGACAAATGTATACGAATGGAAGCATAGGCCAGATTGCATTTGTATAGGTGTAACAGATAACAGATGATGTTGTGAGTAGATGCATCTAGCGGATTAATGTCGTTGTTGGCACAATAAATGACAAACCGCTTCCATTTTGCCGCGTAACATGCTCTAGAGGTGGGCTTTCTTGCCTCCCTTATGATATCCATACAGTCAGGAGGCAGGTTGAGGTAGCCAAATTCTAAGACCTCAGGAGCCAGATCGCCAGGTTGAGCTGTTGCGGATCTGGATGCTGAATGTCGCCATGGCTCTGCGTCAAAAGCCTGGGCGTGAGGTGCAGCCTTTGATGCAGTACCACAGAGAGTTCTAGAAACGTGGTGTACCATGGTTGGCGTGCCCACGTCGGAGCAACCAGGATGAGACTCATCGAGTGTTGCTTCAGCTTGCGTGCCACCAGCGGTATTAGTGGTGCTGGGGGGAAAGCGTACGCAAATATGCCTGACCAGTTCATCCATATCGCATTTCCCTGCAACTGTGGGTGTGGGAACCTGGCGGCAAAGCTTTGGCATTTTCCGTTTTCCTTTGTGGCGAATAGGTCTATCTCTGGATGACCCCACTGCTGGAAATACGAGCGGAGTACTGATGGATGTATCTCCCACTCGTGCATCTGGTGGCTGTGCCTGCTGAGCAGGTCCGCCATCTGATTGTCCTTGCCTGGGAGGTGTTCTGCCATGAGGAAGATGTTTCTCTGAATGGCCCGCTTCCACATGCTCTGAGCCAGATGAGACAACTGTGGAGAGCGTGTACCTCCCTGCTTCTGTATGTAGTACATGGCCGTCATGTTGTCCGTCCAGATCAACACAACCTTGTTGCACAAATGTACTTTGAATGCTTTCATTGCCATGAAGATAGCCATCAGTTCCAGAAGGTTGATGTGCATCCTCTTCTGCTGTGCTGTCCATAGTCCCTGCACTGTGTAGTGGAGTACATGAGCTCCCCATCCCTGGAGAGATGCGTCCGTCGTCAGTATAAGCTGTGGCACAGGCTCCTAGAACGGTCGGCCCCTGCAAAGGTTTTGTGGATTCCACCATTGCAGAGAGTTGTACGCGCGACCGGTCACCAACACTAGGTCTTTCAATTGTCCGTGAGGCTGATTCCACTGACGTGCTAAGAACTCCTGAAGCGGACGCATGTGTAGTATCGCGTGCGGGACTATGAAGATGCAGGAAGCCATCATGCCTATAAACTGCATGAACACTCGTGCCGGAAGCGAGTGTTGTGGTTTGAATTTCCGTATCAGCAATTGCATGCTGTTGATCCTCACTGATTTTGGCTGTGCTTTGGCTGCCAGAGTGTCAATTGTCGCGCCCAGGTACTGCCGTACGTGGGCGGGCTGAAGGTGGGACTTTGGATAATTCAGTGAAAACCCCAGATTGTGAAGGTGAATGGTGTGGAACATGTGGGCGGCACATTGCTGGGCCGACTTTGCCTGGATAAGCCAGTCGTCCAGATAAGGGTAGACGTGAACGTTCTGTCTCCGTAGGTGTGCAGCCACTGTCGCCAGGCACTTGGTAAACACCCTGGGTGCTGTCGTCACTCCAAACGAGAGTACCTTGAACTGATAATGCTGATCCTGAATGGCAAATCTGAGATATTTTCTGTGTGACGGGTGTAGCGGTATATGGAAATATGTATCTTTTAGACCTAGTGTTGCGAGGAAATCTCCCTGACTGAGTAACGGTAGAACCTGCTGTAATGTGAGCATGTGAAAGTGTTCTGATAGAATGTACGGGTTTAGGGGCCTGAGGTCCAGTATGGGTCTGAGGGACCCGTCCTTTTTTGAGATCAAGAAGTACAGCGAGTACACCCCTGTACCTTTTTTTTCCACAGGCACGTGCTCTATGGCTCCTTTTTGCAGCATGCTGACTACCTCCTGCTGCAATAATTGTAAATGCTCTGCGGACATAGGACAGTGTCTTGGGGGTATGTTGGGTGGAGTGGATGTTAACTCCAGACAATAACCGTACTGGATAAGCTGCCTCACCCACCTGTCTGTAGTGATGGATTTCCAAACCAGCAGGAACTGTTGTAGTCTCCCCCCCGACCGGTGTGGTATGGTCAGGGGGCAGTGACAAGACGTCACTGTTTGTTAGTGGCAGGGGATCGGGAGCTGTTGTTTCCACGACCTCTGCCCTTGGTGCTGTTTCCACGATAGCCACCCCTATTGTGCTTGTTGTAGGTGGTCTGCGTGCCTCCTTTACTGTGTCTGCTGGGACAGCTGGCCTCTGGAAGCTCCTCTATTGTTGGAGCGACGAAAAGAACCACCCCTGAACTGCTGCGACTGTAGAGCCCCCATAGACTTTGCAGTCTCTGTGTCCTTCTTAATTTTTTCTAAGGTGGTGTCCACCTCTGGGCCAAATAAGTGATCAGGGTTAACCGGCTGATTAGTATGGTAGTTTGTATCTCGGGCTTGAAGCCGAGATTCTTAGCCAGGCATGTCGTCGTAACATCACACTTGTATTAATCGCCCTGGCTGCAGTGTCTGCTGCGTCCAGCGCACACTTAATAGATGCGTTTGATATAAGTTTCCTTTCTTGTATTAGCATCTCTGCTGCCTCCTTATACTCATCTAGCAAGTGTTGTAACAGGGTCTCGAGTGTATCATAATGAGCCCTGTCATATCTGGCTAAGAGTGCCTGTGTGTTGGAGATTCGCCAGATATTGGCCGCTTAAGCTGCCACCCTTTTCCCTGATGCTTCTAGCACTTTAGATTTCTTGTCAGAGGGAGGAGCATCACCCGTTGTTTGCGAATTCGCCCTTTTACGGGCATTGGAAACAACTAAAGAGTCCAACGGCAACTGTCCCTTGATATACGTAGGGTCCACAGGTGCTGGTTTGTATTTCTTCTCAATTCTGGGGTTCATTACCCTTCCCCTTGTGGTCTCCTTAAAGATGTCTCCATCATGTTTCAGGACACCTTTTAGCATGGGTAGAGTCTTGACAGCTCTCTCTGAGGTTGAGAAGGTGTCGAAAAAAAAGTCCTCTTCAATAGGGTCAGCATGGAGCTGGACATCATGATTTTTTGCTGCCCTTTCAATAAGTGCTTTAAACGCAGCCGTGTCTTCTGTAGGTGAGGTTTTAATAGCATAGACATGACTGTCCGGGGCAGTTTGTGGATCCCCTGGGTCAACAGCATCTGTCCAGGGTTCAGTGTGATCTTCTGGATCAGTGTCTACAGGATAACTGTAATCCTCATTGTCACCATCCCCTACATCCACATCTGAGTATGTGGGTGAAATAGGAGAAGTGTCTTGTCCATGTGGTTGTATAGGTTCAAAAAGAAGAGGTGACATAGCAGAATCACTCTTTTTCTTCAATGGAATTTTATATGACTCCATAGGTTGTTCTGGGGCGATCTTTCGCTTGAAAATGGAAAGTCTACCCGTCTTAGCGTCAATGAAGTGCCTCGACTGACCTTCGTGCGGAGGTTGTCGATGCTTAGTGGCCCCTTCCGTAGTTGTAGGCTTCGGCCCCATGGACACCTTCTTGGCCGCTTCGACGCCTGTCTTAGGGCCGAACGCCTTAGGTACCACTTTCGGCGGCAGTGTGAACTGAATCGGTGACGACTTTGAAGGTTTACTGACTGGCTTTGGGGGTGGAGTGGCCTTCGGTCCGACAGCAATAGCCTTCTCTTTAATGCGTTGCAGCGAGTCCGGCACCTGCTTCGAAAAGGAGGCGGATGGCTGTGTTGACTCGACGGGGTCTTTAGAGCCACTCGTAGTTGTGGACTCGAGGTCTTTACTGGCCTTAGCCTTGTCAAGTCGACATTTAGGATCGATAACGTTCTGAGTTTCGAGTCCCTTGATAGTGTCTACGGCCTTTGGCGCCGACTTCTTCGGGTCGACGTCCTTGACAATTTTCTTCGGTGCCCCGGCCTTCGGCTCGACACTCTTTAGCGACCTCCCCGGGTCGATAACACTCTTGTGTTTCGTCGGTGCCGATGGTTCAGAAGTCTTCGATCTGACCAAAGTAATACGTACTTTCGGTTTCGATTTTGCTTCCGGTGCTTTCGGTTTTGTAGACACCCATGCTTTTGGTTTCGATTTCGATCGGTCAACCGATGGCTCGTTTGAAATGTCCGTAGCCGGGCCTTGAGGCGAGGCTGTAGAACTAAGCGTTTGATCTCGGGTAAGGCCGTGTGGCGATCCCTCGACCTGAGCCTTATCAAGTGTTTGGGTTGCAGCCCCCGTACCAACGGTTGGGCCTAGCTCCTCGCTCGAGCTATCTTCCACGGCCCCAAAGGCCTCATCGTCGTCGCCTACCTCTTCGACGACGTCTCCTTTATCGACCATTTCCACATCTGCGTCGTAACTGGAGCCGATCTCCGATGCAGGATCAGACAGATTCTCTAGAACTTCCTGCTCGACTCACTCATCTTCCTCGGCATCGAAGATGTTCACCGGGTCAGGTGCCGTCTGCTGGGCCTCCTTTCGCGCTGCGCGTCAAAGGCGAATTGTCTTCTTGGAGCGGAACCGAGAACAAGCCATACAGCTGGCTTCATCGTGATCCGGAGACAGGCACTTGTTGCACACTGGGTGGACATCGATGTGAGGATACTTGGAGTTGCAAACGGGACATCTCTTAAACGGGCTCCATTCCATAACAGATCGTCGATAAGGCCTCTGGCGTCGACCGGGCCTTAAGTGCTGAAAAGCCACGCGGCTCTTCTTGACGTCCGGCTCGAGGATAGAGCTGGAACAAGTACTGGGCACCGATCGCAAGACAATACAGACAATAACTAAAGGCCTTTTGGCCAAATATAAAGTTTTTTTTTGAGTTAACAAATATACATCCGAACCCAATGGCGGAAAAAAACAATCTGAGGATGGAGAGGATGCCCATGCGCACTGTAGTCTAGGGGAGGAGCCACCTATCTCGTGATAACTCGAAGACTCTTCCAGGACAACAATGTGAAATCATCCGGACCCAACACTAGGCGGCGATCTATGCACAGATATGAATTCAGCAGCCCACATGCCTCGAACTTTGTCTTACTCACTTGTCTGTTGTAATGGAATTCCAGACAGGTAGGAACTGTGATAGGCGTACCCTGACAGGAGTGTAATGGTCGGTGAGGGGGGGAGGAGGGTCGGGAAGTAGCGGAGGGAAGTCACTGCTTGTTTGCACAGGAGGTGCAGTGGAATTATTTTTGCCTCTTCCGCTATTGTTGTTTCCTCTATATCCTCCTAGATAGTACCCCTAGGAAGAGGAATGTTGATTTTGGTTTTTGTAAGTAGAGGAGGTATTCTCTGATGACATTGTTTTGGAGCCGCCCCTATAAAAGAAGCGACGGAAGGAGCCTCTATTAGAGGGTAGTTGTAGGGCTCCCAGAGATTTGTCAGTTTCTGTATCTTTCTTAATTTTTTATAATGAAGAGTCTACATTTGGTCCAAAAAGATGTTGCTGGTCAAAGGATTGGTTTAGTATAGCTGACTGTACTTCTTGTTTGAATCCGGAGATTTGAAGCCAAGCATGGCGGAGTAGCAAGATGCTGGTGTTAATGCCACGGGATGCTGTGTCAGCGGCATCAAGTGCACATTTTGTAGAGGGGTTTGCAATTAATTTACCTTCTTGAATGACATTGTTGGCTTTACTCTTGTGTTGATCTGGTAAATGCTGTATTAGCTTTTCCATCATACTGCGCTCTGTCATAGCATGAGGAGGGCTTGCGCATTAGCAATACGCCAACTATTAGAGGCTTGTGACGCAATTTGTTTGCCTGACGCGTCTATAAGCTTTAATACTTCATTAGTATGCAATGTATTAGTAGATTTTTGGGATGGAGCGAAAGTTTCCATGAGAAAATGCTCCTCTAATGGGTTAGTGTGTAATTCTACCCCATGATATAGAGCAGCCCTATTGATAAGCTTCGCGAATCCTATATTATCATCGGGTGGTGATGCTCTGGAGGGATATAGGTCTGGATCATTACTATTGTCTGGGTCTTTATCATAGTCGTCCCATGGATCTGAGTCTTGTGGTATGGTGTGATGGTCATTATCCCCATCCTAGTCCTTGTCCCCATCCCTATCCCCATCAGGATCTTCATCTGTGTCATTATCCCCTTGAGAGTCAGGGGAGAAATGAGGTGGTGGTGAATTATATGGAGATATTCGTAAGTTAGGATCAATAGGTGGAGGAGAGGTAGGTATGTAAGGGGGAGAGGGGTTAGTACTCATCTCCTTCCTGTTTTTGGGAGGTATATGGTGTTCCTCTGAAATGTCCTGTTTTCGTTTCTTAGGAAGGGTTGCTACAAGATGTCCAGTTGTTGGATCAATATGCAGTTTCTTTTGCTTGGGATCCACTGGTTCTTGCAAAGAAAATTCTTTAGGTGGTAATTCCTTCTTTTTGGGTGCTTCAGAGGGTATTTTATGGGTAGTCTGTTTTTCCGGTTCCAAATCCTTTGGTGCATGTTTATGCTCTGAAGGTCTGTCTTTCGTAACTTTTGGTTCCAAAGGTTTGTCTTTAGGTTTTGGATTTGAAGGCTTATCTTTGGGTTTCGGCTCCGAAGATTTGGGTTTAATTATTGCCGGTTACAAAATCTTTGGTTTATGAGATTTCAGGTCGGAGTCTTGCGGTGCCGAAGATGATTTTGGTATCGAGGCATCGGTCCCATACTTGGATTTGGTTTTCGGTACCGGAGATGGTGTTTCGGTACCGTGGGGACAGCTCGATCCCGAGCTAGAGGCTTTGTCTTTTGGTTTGATAGCCGGGATGGAGAGTGGAACATCCGAACCATGTTTTTGGTGCTTCCCTAGACCCGAGGGCAAAAGTATTACCGGAGCCTTTGTGTTTTTTGGTGACTTGGGGCTTGTTACTCACAGTTGGTTGACCTGGAGTGATGTGAGAGTCTTCCTCCATGTCAGAGCCGTCAGCTTCAGACACGGAGATTTCTTCCTCTTGTTCGGCGCTGTCCTGATGAGGGTCACCCTGTTCTCCGAAGATGTCCGGCACCGGGCTAGTGCCGAATCTCATCTTGTGACGTCGAGCCAGACCGTCACAAATCGTTTTGTTCTATGCAAATGATCGACAGGCCTCGCAGCTGCTTTCTTAATGCTCCGGCAGATAGGCACAGATTACAAACCTCGTGTAGATCTGTGTGTGGAAATTCTATGTCAGGACCGGAGGCTTCAGATTATGCTATATCTTCCTTCGCTTTATTAACATAAAGAAACCACAGCAGCTTAGGAAAAGATATAATAAGAACAAAAAAATGCTTTAAACATAAAGCATTAACGTAATGTTCAACAAAAATCAACAACAACTCCCAAGAGTCTCTTTGTTATAATCATAGTCCACAGTCCTTTGTCACTGTTCATCATCCCTATATAACCGGACTTCCCATCATCTTCCTCCTCTTTCTTCGCTGCTCCCGCAGCCAGATAAGTGTTTTTCTATTTTGTCTTCTTTATTGTACTTGATTGTCTTGCGGTCTTTGGGGACTCCTTGTGTGGTTTATTCCCTTTCAGAGTCCCTGGTTGCGGGAACGTTCTTCGTTCCTACGCGACTTTATTCCCACTCGTGTGCGGTGTGTACATAGACCGCAGGGGGGCGGCCTGTCGTCTCGCCGACCCTCCGGCGCGCCTCCGCAGTGCGAGGAGCCGCGCCGTGGGGTCTGCTTGCGCAGGGGCCGACCCTCGCGTACCCCTCTGACACCTGGTGATCCGGGTCTGTACTTTCACAATTTTGACGCCCTCTGGGGCCTGTATAGCGGTTTTGACCGCGTGGATCGCCTTCAGGCGAGATCTGTGCACCTCTTTGTACAGTGTGTGGCCTAGCGCGCTTGAGGGGTACGTAGACCCGGTCCCGGCGAGGAGGGTCTGCGCGCTTGGGGGTTGGTGCAGCCCACCTGCCACGTCAGCTGGCCCAAAACGTGATCGCAGCCGCTGGGCCTGCCCACATTCGAGAACTTTCTCGGTTGCCGCCCTCTTGGGTGCCCCGCATTTGCCCTTGGTTCCGACATGGAAGGGGAGTATGAGGAGGAGGCCTGCCCCTATCTGCAGGATGATGAGTTTTATCAGGCGGTGGACAGCTCCATCTATCGTTGTGTGACGGAGGTGGTAGGGCCCATGGAGGACCGCCTTTCGGCCCGCATCGTGGAGGAGTGTGCCAAGCTGGCGGCGGCGCAGGTGCCGCCGCCCCCCGTGCTCCCGGGGACGTCCGGCGGGTTGCCGCCCGCTCCGAAGAGACCCCGGAGTGAGGGGCCTTCATCGGAGTCCCAGGGCGTGGATAAGGACGCCTTCGAGCGTCTTCGTGACGCCTTCCTGGCCAAAGCGACGGCGGTGCCTCCGGCGCCCTTGGTGGACCCTGGCACTTCGGGCGGTCTGTCAACAGCGCCCGCTTCCCCGATCTACGATTCTCCGGACTCGGATGACGACGGGGAGTCGACCCGATCTTGGCTCCCGGCGCCTTCGGGAAAGGAAATGCCCCGAGATGAGTCGGGTATGCTGGACCCGGACGAGATTGTCCACCCCCGTTCCGCGGCCTGGGCCCCGGGGGAGACGGTGGCGAAGTTTGTCGCGGGCCGGCTGCGCAAGCCCCTGGAGAAGGAAGCGAGGGGTTGCCTGCGCGGGGAATGCCCGCGGCCTACTTTGGAGGGGAAGGTGGCTATGACCCCAGAATTGGACCCCAAGATGGCCACCTTCCTGGCGAAATTCATGAAAGACCCCAGGAAGGGGATCGATCGGTCCTGGCGGGCCTGCCAGGACAAGCTGCTGGATGCGGTCGGGCCCGCCACGAAGATCCTCGACATGGCGGAGGAGGCTCGAGCAAATGGCACCGCCATTTCACCGGAGGTGCTCTCCAACTGGGCCCAGAGGGTGATCGTCTTCTTGGGCAACGCCAACTGTGCCCTGTCCACGGAGCGACGGCGGTCGCTCCTTATTAAACTGGATCCGAAGCTGGGGGACCTGGCCTCGTCGGAGGCAGGTGCAGTGGCCCAGGGTGGCCTCTTCGGTGAACCTTTCATCCGCGAGCTGGGAAAGTTCGTGAACACGTTCTCGTCGCTGGACAAGGCCCAGTCCAGCATCAAGAAGGTGTTTCACCAGCGTTTTTCTGGAGGGGCCGGTCGCGGCAGGGGCCGCGCGATCGGCCGTGGTCAGCAGACCAACAACCGTGGACAAGGCTCCGGAAGAGGTCAGTACCAGACCTCGGCCAACTACACCAATTTCTACCCCACGAGGGGACAACGCTATGGTGGAAGAGGATTCCAGAAGAAGTCCGGACAAGGACATGCCCCCGGTGAGTGTTCTTTGCTTGGATCAGGTTCCGATTGGGGGGCGGCTGGCAAGCTTTTACGGGGAGTGGGAGTTGCTCACTGCCGATGCTTGGGTTTTGCAAACTGTGAGAGGTTTCCATATAGAGTTTCGCGACCAGCCAGCTCAGGTGAGGCCCCCGCGCCCAATGGTTTTCTCAGATTCCGACGCGCGATTGATAGACGGGGAGGTCTCGGACTTGCTGCGCAAGGGAGCCATCCGCCTATTAACGCGCCACCCGCATGGGTTCCTCAGCAACGTCTTCTTGGTAGACAAGACGGATGGGGGCAAGAGGCCTGTGATCAACCTCAAGGAATTCAATGGGTGGTTGGTCTACCGTCACTTCAAGATGGAGGGAATCCACCTCCTTCGGGACGTGCTCCTCCCTCGGGATTGGATGGTGCGACTGGATCTCAAGGATGCCTACTTGGTCGTTCCCATCCACCCCCCTCATCGTCGCTTCCTACAATTCCTGTGGGACGGCAAGGTGTTCGAATTCACCGCCCTGCCGTTCGGTCTTTCTTCGGCCCCGTGGTGCTTCACGAAGGTCCTTCACCCGGTGGTGGAGTTTCTCAGAAGCCAGGGAGTCCGTATGATAGTATACCTGGACGACATCCTCCTCATGGGACAGTGCCCAGAGGTGCTGGCGGGACAGCTGCGTCAGGCTGTCGGCCTGCTTCAGAGGCTGGGGTTCGTTGTCAACGGCTCCAAGTCGGTCTTGGTCCCTACTCAGCAGATCACCTTTTTAGGTTTCGTGGTGGATTCGGTTCAGGCGGTTTTGAGCCTACCGAGTCGGAAGGTCGCAAAGATACGACACCTGCTTCGGCAGACGATCGCGAAGGATCGTGCGTCACTGCGCCATGTCGCCAAGGTGGTAGGCCTCCTATCGTCCTCCATCCAGGCGATTTTCCCAGGCCCGCTGCACTACAGGGCTCTTCAGCGCCTGAAGGCACAGCATTTGCGCCGTGGGATGTGTTACGACCAGTGGGTTCCCCTCACGGACGAAGTGAAGGAGGAAATGTCGTGGTGGCTGTCTCACATGGAGGCATGGAATGGGCGAGCGATCTTCGGGTCGGCTCCGGACTTGGTCATAGAATCCGACGCCAGCAGGTCGGGCTGGGGCGCCCGGTGCGGGGATTTTTCCACCGGCGGCGCCTGGTCGTCAGAAGAACAACAATTGCATATCAATTGTTTGGAGCTCCTGGCGGGCTCCTTCGCGGTTCGCTGTTGGACCAAAGATTCGGTCAAGGCTTGTGTCCTGCTCCGAATGGACAATGTTTCGGCGGTCAGATATGTGAACCACCTGGGAGGTCCTCGGTCCCGCGCCTTGGCGGATTTAGCGAAGGACTTCTGGGATTATTGCCTGTCTCGTCACATTGCGGTGACGGCGGAGTATCTGCCAGGCCAGTCCAATCAAGTAGCGGATTGGCACTCTCGACATCTCAGGGATGCCAGCCAGTGGAAACTGGATTCGGGAGTCTTCCGGTGGCTACACTCCCTTTGGGGCCCCTTCTCGGTGGACCTCTTCGCGTCCCGTCTCGACCACCAGCTGCCGCGGTTTTACAGCTGGAGGCCGGACCCTCTGGCGGAGGCCACGGACGCGTTCTTGCAGGATTGGAGTCGGGAACAGCCGTTTGCGTTTCCCCCGTTCTCCATGATCATGCGAACGGCGGCTCAAATACGCCGCCAGGGTGCGGACCTGGTGTTGGTTACACCGCTGTGGAGGTCTCAAGTATGGTTTCCGGTTCTTCTGGAACTTTCCTGGGATTTTCCAATCCTACTCCCCCTGTTTCCTCTGCTCCTGACGAGCCCGGATCAGGAACCTCACCCTCTCGTCATGCAGAACACTCTCCGCCTCATGGCGTGGAGGCTCTCAGGAGACGCTGGACGCTCCCGGGCCTTTCGGGGTCAGCTGAGCACTTGCTCTCCAAAGCATGGGCCGATAGTACGACGAAGCGTTACAGATCCGCTTGGCTTAAGTGGATGCGTTGGTGTTTACGAAGGGATTTGGATCCCATGGTCGCCGGCCTTGTTCCCGTGCTGAATTTCCTGGCTCATTTGGCCGACAAGGGTTTAGCGTATAGAACGATCAATGCTATCCGGTCGGCGATTTCTGCGGGCCATGACAACATCGATGGCCATCCGGTAGGGGAACACCCTTTTGTGTGCCGGCTTCTGCGAGCGGTTCGCCTCGCACTGCCGCCAGAACCCAGGTACTCCGTCCTTTGGGACGTCAATTTGGTTCTGAATCTGTTCCTGTCGTGGCCAGCGAATTCCTATCTGTCTCTTAAGGAGCTTTCGGCGAAATTAGCCATGTTGTTATGTCTGGTCTCTTGTAGGCGCGTCTCGGACGTGCGCGCGCTGGATGTTTCTGCACGCATTTTTTCCCCGGATGGGGTTACTTTTACGGTGGGCCGACGCACTAAGACGTCGTCGCGTTCCATTTCTTATCCAGCCTTTACTGACACTCCTAAGTTGTGTGTCGTGCAATGCCTCAAAGCATATGAGGACCTGACCTTGGATCTGCGCCCTCCGGGCGAGCGTCAGTTGTTGATTGCCCTGCGGAAGCCACACAAAGCTGTCTCCTCCCCCACTATTGCTCGGTGGGTGCGTTGGGTCATGCAGGAAGCGGGCATCAATACTTCTCTCTTTGGAGCACACTCCGCCAGGGGGGCCATGGCCTCTAAGGCATTCTCGGTGGGTGCTCGTCTGGAGGACCTTATGCGAGCGGCGGACTGGTCCTCGGATTCCACCTTCAAGAGGTTTTATTTTAAGCCAGTGGTGGATTTAGCTCAGTTGGTGGTAAGTAAGCTTTAAACTAGCATAATCTGAAGCCTCCGGTCCTGACATAGAATCGAAATTTGCCTAGCTTACGTAACGGTAAGTTTCAATTCTATTAAGGACACGGAGGCGAGGATTATCCCACCCGGACTACGGTGGTGTCTCTACCCGCCCGTATGGCAGTAAGTAAAGCGTTTTCCTTTACGTTGTCAGTACTGTGTTGTTCACTGAATGCTCCTCGCCTTGTTGTCGCCTTTTACTGGGCCACCTCGCTGACGCTGTTCCTTTTTTGACAGGCAACGACGGTGCTAAACAGGACCAATGAGGCTTAAGCGTGATCTGCGCGAAGAAAGAGGAGGAAGATGATGGGAAGTCCGGTTATATAGGGATGATGAACAGTGACAAAGGACTGTGGACTATGATTATAACAAAGAGACTCTTGGGAGTTGTTGTTGATTTTTGTTGAACATTACGTTAATGCTTTATGTTTAAAGCATTTTTTTGTTCTTATTATATCTTTTCCTAAGCTGCTGTGGTTTCTTTATGTTAATAAAGCGAAGGAAGATATAGCATAATCCTCGCCTCCGTGTCCTTAATAGAATTGAAACTTACCGTTACGTAAGCTAGGCAAATTTCGATTCAGCACCACGACCGGGGCATTTTTTAAATGGAGTCCATTCCATCAACTGCTGTCGTGTTTGGCGCGGGTAGGCCTTGCGGCCCGCATCGAAGCTCTCGATCAAAGTTGCTGGATTTCGGCGATGCGCGTCAAAGAAGAAACCTGTGATTAAAGCAATAACTTTGAGGGGAATGATTGCGCGTCAAAAAGGTTCGAAGACGATACCGGAGCGCAGCAATACACATCAAAACCTGATGGTGGAAAAAAACAATCTGGCGATGGAGTCGATGCCCACGTGCATTATGGTCCTAAGGAGGAGTCACCTACCTTGTGACTACAAAAGACTTCGTCCAAGACAAAAACATAGTGCAAATATCCAACCGCAACACCAGATGTCAATCTATGCACAAGTATACAATCTACAGCTCATATGCCTCAAACATTAATGTTATTCAAGAACAGTGGTGAAACATTCCCTACCATCCTTCCCTTAAAATGAAGGTGCATGATGACTCCTTACTATCAGTATTGCAATCTGGTAACATTTGCTAGTGTTGAAAGGGTCACGTATGACTATCATAACATTTATGAAGAATAATAAATAGCAGTTGTATAAATAGGTCAGGATAGAAAATGTAAAATAATTTGAAATGCATGTATCATTATTCCGGCAAATTTACATAATTTGCAATGGAGGATGCCATACCAATGCATTTATGATTTATGGAAATAATTAAAATAAATTACCAGAGCTTGTGTACCGAACTTGTCGAACTGCTGTATTTAACTTAATGTCTAAGCCTTCTGCCAAAGCTACAGGTACACATGAATATCCATTCCGCACAGTGAGATGACTTCCAGTAAACTCAAAATCATCATCCTATGGTAAAAAAAAGGTACAAACAAATGATTACAAATTTGTAAATAAACAGTTATTGACGAACAGTGACCCGGGGCGGGATCATTAATACTAATTTCAAAGGGTAGGTATGTCATTCAGCCAATACTTTATTTGTATTTTTCCAAGAAAACCATAAAAGTCAAACTAATACGATTAAAAGAATCTCCATCTGATACATACGACAACAATGCAATTCGGCCTTCATTGGCCGATATGTGCAGGGGTGATGATCAGACGCTATGCCAAAGGTCGAGGAGTCCAATATATATATGGGCATCGCCGAGCACCATTAAAATACAATATTGGTGGTAAAAATTATTTCAAATGCAATGAAAACATCCATCACAGCCCCCTAAAATATAAAGAAATATACACAAATCATATTTAAACCATTTTCATGTTATCTCAGTGACAAGTAAGTGTGCTTAAAGCTTAAAGGCTAATCACAGCTAGACCTAAACCATAAAGCAACCCTTAAAAAGTTAATATGCAATACTGAATAGCTTGAAAGCTATTGTAAAAAGATAAAAGCAGGTCTAAAGGTAGTTATGTCATTTTCTCCCCTATTGGTATACAACGTAATTTAGTTATGACATTCATTTAATTTCTTTCTTATTTTTAACACGAAGGTTATAGAGGTACATATTACTATAGGAAGTTACCACTTTGGCATGCAAATATCACAAGACATGTTTTATGCTTTAAGAAGAAACAGGATAAAGATATAAGTTTGTAAGTGAGTGAAAACATTTAGTGTGTTAAATTAAACTAGCTGGATTTGAATGGTTTGTTTGGCTTTGGTTATTTTTCAATTAACATACAAACCTCCCATCAAAAGGTAATAATGAACAATAAACTTGACTCCTCAACTCAAAGCCAATTCAAAACATGGTGGAGTCTAAACAAGTCTAGTAAAACTATGATTTTCACAATACTTCTGTTAAGCTGGATGAAACTTAAGTTGCTTACTTATAACTACAGATCTCCCATTGATCACTTTCACGGACTAACAGGCCTTGAATAATTTCAATCATACAGGGAATACCCGGTGAATGTCTATGTGTTGCAGAACCATCCCCAAGGCAACATTTAAAACTTTAGAGACACCCAAGCATTTTTTTCTCCTACAGTTTTGGATCATAGACCGGTATCTAAGGTTTGAATAGAGAACAAGCATTGGCATAGCCTAAAGGTCTCGCCTTTGGGACCTTATGCATCATATTATCCATTACATTAGCCATTAAAGACATTAAAGTTTGAGGTAAACCATCTATCATATACTGGCCCTATTACTACCAGGCATAAATTAAAGTCAGTTGACAGTGTTGGCTCCTCTTGTTTACTAATCCATTATGGCCATTCTGTAACTAAATAAAAAGGAAGACAGTGAGCGAATTACTAATGAGCAGGAAATAAAAGTAAAGGGCGCACTCTGAGCCTAAACAATGTGGCAGCGTGACCTCCTTGGTTCTGCTTAGCAACTCAGAGGGACTATTCCAAAGGGACTATGCGATGAGGAAAAACAACCAATGCCATTTTCCCAATCTTGTTTTTTACTGTACCAGATCAAGTTATGTTATTCATTGGGAAAGACACTATCAGACTTTCGAATGCACTGCACCAGAGTGTCACAGAATTAAATTGTGCTAAGTGTACTGGAGAATAGTCACTAGTGTACTTTACGTGCTACAGAACCCCAGTCTGGTCCGTTACAAAGCACTGGGAAAATGCAAGTTAATATTTTAAACTTGAATTACTCACTATATAAGATAGGCTCATACAAAATACACAAAATTCTTTAGGATAAAAAAGTGCTTTCAAGGGAATGAAAGTGACGCATAATAAAAAATCCAGATTAGCTGCATGACACAACCTGCCCCTATTCAATGTGCCCTGCTCACCTCTCTTGGAATGGACGCAGCAAGTAATTAAGTTAGGACCTTGCTGGTCAATGTTGTATGAAGGAAGCATTTTTAAAGTGAACCCAAAAGCCTCTACTACTGCTAAAATAAAGAAACAACTAAATTGAAACCTCCATAGCAAGATAGATTGGCTACAAATTCCACAGAAGTTTCCACTAGTTCATCGTGAAATCTCTCCTCTTTTTTTTAACTACCGTGATAGGTTGGTCCTTTACATTTAAGTACCTACGTATATAATAATGCCCAGCTTTAAAGAAAATTAAATGCAAGTTATGTTAATCATTGGGAAATGCACTATCAGACTTTAGCCAACCAGTATTTGTTAATGCACTGCACCAGAGTGTCACAGAATTAAATTGTGCTAAGTGTACTGGAGAATAGTGACTAGTGTATTTTAAGTGCTACAGCGCCCCCGTCTGGTCTGTTACAAAGCACTGGGAACATGCAAGTTATTATTTTAAACTTGCATTGCTCACTATATAAGATAGGCTGCTAATAAATACACTAAATGTTTTAGGATAAACAAGTGCTTTCAAGAGAATGAAAGTGACGCATAATAAAAAATCCAGATTAGCTGCATGACACAACCTGCCCCTATTCAATGTGCCCTGCTCACCTCTCTTGGAATGGACGCAGCAAGTAATTAAGTTAGGACCTTGCTGGTCAATGTTGTATGAAGGAAGCATTTTTAAAGTGAACCCAAAAGCCACTCCTGCTGCTAAAATAAAGAAAAAACTAAATTGAAACCTCCATAGCAAGACATATTGGCTACAAATTCCCCAGACGTGTCTACTAGTTCATTGTGAAATCTCTCCTCTGTTTTAACCACCGTGATAGGCTTCCTTCTATGTGGAACGCCCAGTAGTTTCAAAGATTCAAAGTTTTATTAGTTTAGCACAGTTACTTAAAACCATTGCTGTACAGAATCTACTTTAGCACAGTTATAAAATTTGCCTTTTTAACACATTTATCATATAAAAACAGGGCTAAAAACAATTTTCCAGGCTTAGAGACCGGTATGCTTATTGAGAGAACAGCGCTATAGTTGCCTGTGTGAACGTTTTGCTGTGCTTGGCCTGATAAAAATAATTAATACAAAGGGTACTGGGCCAAAGGACGAAAAAAGTCTGTAATGAGTCTTTGAGGGGGAGGGGGAGCAGGTAAGGCGGCCAAGGGAGGTAATAGAAGATTGTCCAAAAGTCTCACAAATTTACCAAACCTTGCGAGCACTTGGATGTCAGTAGATGTAAAGCACAAGGCCGAGGCCTCCCAGCACGTCCTAGCACCCCATTTTAAAAAAAAGGGTTTCAAGAGGGACCTTCTGGGGTTTGCTAGTGCCGGGCAGCAGCACAGGAGATGCAGCCATGATTCAGAGTGGTATTTGCACAGACTATAGGCCCCCCCCTCGCTTGTTGGAGCCCATTTGTTGAAGGCCGTCGAGCGCAGGTCTAGAAGTCGCATACACATTATATTCTTCCGAGTCACTGCGCTTAAATTTTCCTGGAAATATGCTTGTGAGATCCCAGGAAGATACGAAGAGTTCAAGGGGAGCAGAATGGTTGAAGACTTTACAGACTGCAGATCCATAGACTGAGATAATTTTGAGTTGCTTGTTAATGGCGCTTTTCCAGGCCGAGTATGGAATAGTGACTAAGAGGAGAGATGACTTGTCAATCTCTAACACTCTTATGGCCTTTACAATCTGAGTGTTCCAGGGATTGCCAGGACTGGACAGGATTCCTTTTAGCTGGGATTTAAGAGTGTTATCACCTGCTTTTAGGGTCCTTATGAAATATTTCAAGGTGTCGGCCTCGCAGTAAAGAGATTGTCTTTGTAGACCCAGCTCCAGTCGTAGTCTTGCCCGCTGAATGAAACTTGGCAGATTGAAACATTTTTGTAGGTGGAGATTTGGGCGAGCTCAAGACTGCCGGAGCATGCGCCAGGAAAGGCCTTGTGTCCATAGGTTAACGCAGGAAGTAGAATAGCTTTAGTCACCTTCAGGATGGCTTCTGCAGAAGGGCTGCTCAGGGTTTGGTTTAACCGGGTCAGGGAGTATGTAATTGCGCCTGCTCTCTTTTGCAAGGCAGCTAGGTGAGCAGTAGGCCTGGATGTCTCATTGAACCAGACTCCCAAGTAATTATATTTTACTATTGTGTTAATCCTGGCGGGTCCGATGTTCCATACCAGCCTTTTCTTATTCTTGCATCTGCCGAATACCAGTACCTTCGTCTTTGCCTGGTTGATTTTCAGAGCATTGGCGGTGTTATATATATGGAGCGTGCTTAGTGCCCGTTGGAGACCCGATTTTGCTTGGTCCATTATTACGATGTCGTCTGCGTATTGTAATATGTGAAGAGGCTTTTTGGCAGGACCTAGTTTTGGCAGGTGAAGATTTTTATTCTCCAGGAATGCACCGAGATCAGCTGTATAGAGATTGAACAACGATTTACAAAAAGGGGGTGGTGATGAACAGAGTGTCTGAGTTAAACAGACCACTCTTACCCAGTCCAAAGATCAGGGCTTGATCCATCACCGTTATTTATCTCACTGCCGCATCCCAGCTCAGAACCTGGCTATATGCAAATCAGTCTGTCCCTGGCCCAGTGCATCATGGGAACAGGGCAGACTAAACTACCAAGCCAATTCTTCACCAGAAAGGAGACAAGCTACCGGGGACCGGTTTCTGGCATTTCAGCCTTCTTCGGCCCGGCTTGCTTGAATCCTGATGGAGCAGTGAGAAAGGGACTCATGTCTGAGCATACCCTGCCACACCTATAGTGGCCAAAAACGATTTACAAAAAGGGGGTAGTGATGAACAGAGTGTCTGAGTTAAACAGACCACTCTTACCCAGTCCAAAGAATGAACAACAGCAGGGCAAAAACACAACCTTGCTTTAGCCCATCTTCGACGGCAATTCTTAAATAAAGTGTCTTTGGGTCGGTTTTAATTCGCACCCACGTATTCTTATGCAGGGAAATTAGTGCTCCTAGTAGGTCGTGCGGAATCCCCCAATTGTTCAGCTTCCTCCACAAGATGTTCTGAGACATTTTGACGAAAGCCGCGCTGTAGTCTATGAAGCAGCAATAGAGTGGAAGATGTTTTTTTTGTACTGCTTTTTGACTCAGAATGGCTAGAGTAGTAATGTTGTCTATTGTGGAGGCCGATGACCGGAACCCAGTTTGGTAGTATGGAATTATGTTATTTTCTATGACCCATTTTTCAAGCAACCGAAGAAGACATCGGGCATATGCCTTTGCCTCCAGATCTAATAGGGCAATGAGGCGGTAGTTAGCCGGTGACGCAGGGTCTCCTTTCTTGAATATGGGGCATAGAGTCAAACCTAACCAAGAGTCTGGTAGCTGGCCTGTCGCCAACACGTTGTTAAATAGGGGAGTCAAAAGGTCCGCCCACTCTTCCGGGGCACTTTTAAATATCCCGGCAGGTAGTCCGTTGGGCCCTGGAGCTCCGTCTTTTTTCATGGTTCACAGGTGCTTGGCGACCTCGACTGCAGTGGTCAGTTCGAGAGTTTCTATTTGAATGGAGACAGCGCGATCTCTTAATTCAATCACTGCGGGGTCCCCAGAGTCACTGCGATAAAGATCGGACACGTGTGAGGCCCAGGCTTCTTCACAGACTGCGTTTCCTCTCGTCTTGTTGGTGGAGCGGAGTTTGTTCAAATAATTCGTAAACTGGGACTGGCTTTTGCCCTTGAGTAGGGCGAACATTTTTACCCACTCGGACTGTTCTTTGAGTCTCTTGGTCTCCCATAAGGATTTCTTGTAGGTCGTCCGCAGCGATGCCATCTTGTTGGCAGTGTGTATGGTTCCAGTCAGTTTGTGCTGGCGGACGGCCTTCCTGAGGATCTTTCGTTGGGAGGCTAGCAATAGGTCATGGGTTTGCTTCGTATGTGGCCTAAATGTTCTGTGATGAACCGCGGACCCTGCCAGGAGATCCTGTAGCTTGCCAATTGCCTTATCCCACCGATAGTGTGATTCTGTCAGAGCGCTATGTCTGAAGTTAAGTGTTTCGCCCTTGAGCCAGGTTCCCACCTTGGCAGATCCCCGTGAATCCCATTTGATTCTTCTGACCATGGTGTGCAGTTCAGCTCACGTTGAGTGCCCCACTTCTGTCGTTTCAAGGGCGACTTGCACTTGCAAGTGCAGTGTAGCCATTATGGGGTTGTGGTCGCTCTCCAAACGATAGGGAATTTCCATCTTGGCCAGATGATTGCCCAGGAGCGGTGAGAGAAAAATATAATCGATAGTTGAGATCCTCCTGAATGTTGGCAAGAAATGAACCTCCGGGTGCTGTTCCAGCGATATTTGCTGAGCCAAGCGGAAGTTATGAGTTGTTAAAAAAGTGATCATCGCTTCTTGCTGTTTGTTTTTCCTTGCTAAAAGGCCGTGGGTTGCGAGGTCTTTGATGTTAAAGTCTCCTAGTAGTAGTACCTCCGTGGATGCAAATTCCACTAAAAGATCTTCCAGTTTTATCATTTGATCAGTTACAGTTGATTTTGTAGTTTTTGCTGTATTGTGGTAAATGTTAATTAGGAGGATGGAGCGTGCCCTGCCTGAAAATGACAGACCGGTGTTCAGGATCGTCTGCCCTGCCCTCAGGTTCCAAGGGATAGGTGTGGCCGTTATCTTGCACCTGTGACTGATGAAAATAGAAAGGCCCCCTGAGGGTCTTCCATGAGAATTGACCTGGACGGCCGGTTGAAAGAGTTCATAATACCCAAGCAGAGGCGATGAAGATAGAGACCAGGTTTCCTGAAAACAAAATGATGTCGCTTTTGTTCAGGAATTCCACAGCTGATTTTGAAGCAAGGGTTGACTTTAGCCCGCACGTGTTCCAAGATATGATAGTTAGTTTGGAATTGGGCCAGTTAGTGTTCTTGTTATGAAGATCGCTGTTGCTGGACGAAGTTGATTGACGACAATGGGACGGAGTCTCCGTGGCGCATGTCGTTGGCATGGGGACAGGGCAATTATGTTTGCAGCTTATCATACGTTGATTGTTATAGCATGCAATGTTTAAAAGATTGTCAGCTTTCGACGCATCTGGGAGCCAAGCATGGGTTGCGCCCCGGGACCCCTTCAGTACACTGGTGAGCTGTTTCGCAGGGGCCTGTGGGAGAAGAACATGCGGGTATTTTTGTTGAGTAGGAACCCACATTTCAATGCCCCAGTTTTCAAATCGATTGGCTTCCTTGAAAATGGTATTCCTGATGGATTCCTGGGACCACATAGTAGTGGTGGCCTCTGAACCCCCTTTCCCTGGTATTGTGGAGTACTTGACTGATATAAGGTCTGAGGAGGTGACCCCGGCCAGCTCTGGAATGCAGTTGTAAAGGCGAAGGAGGTTGCATCTGTTAAGAGTGTCGTGTGGGCCCTTGTGCTCATAGTTGGATAAAAGACTAGTTCTGCTCCCTTTTCCGGGATCTGGTGATCCCGACTCCTGGCTGTTCCAGGTAAAGGGGCTGTCGCCATCAAGAGTTGGAAGCGTGCTTCAGGTGGGTAAATAGTCCCCCCGGTTGACTTGTCATTCCCGAGACTTGTTGCACTTGAGGCAAAAAATGCCTCTGCGGGTGCATGTGGAAGTCGCAACAGGCTTTAGTTGGGTCTTCTAATGGATGGGGCGCACGGCGGTCTGTTGCCTTGACCGCTGTTGAACTATGAAGATCCGTGATTGTGGTTTCTGCCTTTGCCTGGGGTTTAGGTGGACTTTTCCGGTCTTCCATTATTGCTTCAGTGGTCTGTACAGGGTTATTCTGGTTCCCAGCGCTGTAATCTTGGGTACTTGTTCCTGTAGATATGTTTGGCGGTGATACGTTTACTGTGGTTGTGGTGTGCGCTTCAGTAGCTCTTGTGATCCCGGGACTGCCCAGGGTTGATGGCCCGGGCTTTTCGATGGTGTCCTTTGGGCCTGCAGGGGTCGTAGTTGTCTCGATATTTTTTGTTTCGGATTTTAGAAGCGGGTTGAAAATGGGGAAATAGCGGAGACCCCTTGATTTATTAACTGGTAGACTGGGTGCCGCTAACCCTTCAAGCCCTGCTCTTCTTTTCACTAAACGTTGTTTTTTAGATTGTTTTTTCCTCTCCCTCCTTGACAAAGAAGTTTTCATTGGAGGCTTGGAAACGCTGTGAGTCGGGCCCGTGAGAGTAGTGTCGGAGCGATCAGGTCGCGTGGTTGATACTTGCGTTGATGTGGATTCAGTGAGTTCCAAGCCAGCTGTAAGCGAACAGGGGCTGGTCCCTGATGAAAGACTGGCCGAACTTTTGGTAGTTTGGTCAGCGCGAGGGGGAGTGTTTTTTCTCACAGTGCATAGGCCGGCTGGTGTGGTGGAGCGTGGAGGATCTTCAAGGATGGGTGGAGTTTGAGACTCTTGCATAGGCGGAGATGTACCATGTCTGAGGCTGTGGCATTCTACGCTGTTCAAGATTGCGCCCAGGATTTCGGGGAGGGACAAGGGTTTGTTGATTATTGGGCTGCAGAGACAGGAATTCTGATTGCCCATTGTCCCCACCAAGCCTTCGAGGGTGCTTATCTTGGAGCCCAAATCCGACAGTGCTGAGGCCATATTTTGCATTAGATCTATCTGCAGCTCCATTTTCTGCGACTGCCATAGCGTGGCCTTGGCAATCGAGTCTTGTTTGGCATGGAGGGATGTCAGTGAGACCGAGATAGAGTTTGTGGGGTCTGACAAAATAAACACGGATGATTCCTGGACTTCTGGAGGGATTCTGAAGGAGTTTGAGGAAGGGCTGAAGCCCGGTGAGTGGGCGAGTGATTCTTCAATTCGGTTTTCTAAAGAGGCCAGGAATCGGTTAGATAGTTTGTGAGATAATGAGGGGCCATCATTTTTGGTGCTCTTGTTTGAAGGTAGGGGGTCGTTCCGACTAATTGAGGGTGCCCCTGAGCATGAGCTTGGGCTAAGTTGTAGTAGAGCCTTCGATGTTAAGTCTGCAATATAGCAGTTGTCAGTATGTTCAGACAGTGTAAACGGGACGCTGCCATGGACTTGGGCTTGGACTTCTAGCTTAGTCGCAGTGTTTAAAATGGTGATGTTTGTAGAGTCTGAGCTGAAAATTGGTGAGGATTGATTTCCTGGAGCTACAGAGAAGGCACTCAGTGATACAAAAGAACTGTCATGAGTCGTGACGGCGACCTCCTGGGAGAGGATGAGCAACTGCCTACTACTACCCTACTGTCCCAATCCCGTTTTAAACTGACCACGGTGGGGGGTCGTGCTTTTTCCAACACACTCCCAGCCTTGTGGAACAAATTGGCGCCTGAACTTAGGAAGGAAAGCAATTTATTATCCTTCAGGAGAAAACTAAAAACTGTACTTTTTAAGCAAGCATGGAGCAGACCCTAGGCGCACAAGGGGGATCAAGTGAATGCTATACCTCACTATGTAAATCTGGACAAATAGCGCTTAGAGACCCCGGTGGTTATAACGCGCTATATAAGTTAAATAAATAAATAAATAATAAATAAATAACTGATGTGTCTCATGGAGTGACTCAAGGAGTGTCTCGTGAGTGATGGAAGATTTGGGTGAGGGTAGAGAGGGTTTCTCCGGAGTTGAGTTCTTAACATAGGCAGGTCCGGGGGAGCAGTGGTTATCAGTTTGGACATCAGCTTTTAAGTTTGAATCCTGCGGAGATATTTGGGATGGGGAAGAACCGTTTTGGACAGGGGTTTTAACAAAGAAATCACTAAACCTCAGTCAGCTAAGAATCTGGGGGTTAAAATTGACAACGGTTTGACTTTAAGATCTCAGATCCTCACCCTCACTGGCACCTGCTTTGGGCTTCTCCGCATGCTTCAGAAGTTTTTTCCGTTGCTCTCCGAGGACCACAGGAGGATTACGGTACATGCCCTGATCGGGTCAAGACTGGACTATTCCAACGTCCTATATCTTGGCCTACCCGAATATCTCCTGCAATGGATCCAGGTGGTCCAGAACGCGGCAGCACGTGCCATTTTTGGCCTGCATAGGCGAGTCAAAGTCTCTGGCCTGTTGCAGTCGCTTCATTGGCTGCCTATCCGTCAGCGGATAGTTTATAAAGCTCTAACCCTGGCTCACAAGGCCTTCTACGCCACGGGGGCAAAATATCTTCAGAAGAGGCTAGTTTCTTATCGTCCTGCCCGATCTTTGAGGTCAGAGTCGAAGTTCCTTGCCATTGTTCCACGTGTGAGGAGGGCCCGTATTGGAGGTCGTTCATTTATGCTCCGTGCCCCTCAGCTTTGGAACACTCTGCCCCTGACGTTACGCAGCACCTCAAATCTGCTGGCTTTCAGGAAGGGCCTGAAAACCTGGCTTTTTGCCTCCTAGTCTCTTTGTGTTCTGTTGACCCTGCTTTCTTTTAATCTGTTGTGTTGTGTTGGTCTTCCTAGGTTGTCAATAAAGCGCCGGGACACTCTTTTGAGTAGCCGAGCGCTATAAAAGACACAATATAACATAACATAACATAATCCGAGGTTGCGATTGCGATGGTGGGCCGCCTGTGTATGAAGTTTTGTCTTGGGGTGGTGGAGACTCCTGTTGAGCCCCACCAGGGGAGGCGGAGCGGAGGGTAGTGCCCTTCCTCCGTGGGAGTTTTCTAAGTTGCTCGGGGTTTTCCATAGCGAGGCCGCAAGAGATTAATCGCCGGTTTAACAGGGGGGGACTACACTCTTCCTGTCCCGTCAAGAGTGGTGAGTGCCCAGAGGTGGAGGAAGAGAGCCGGACAACAAGACCAGGGCAAAAGCTTCTCACCTGTTGACTGGTGCCCCCCCCCCCCCCCCTCGGGCTTGGCGGCGGCTTGGTGGTGGTGTGGTGTCTCCCCTTAACACCGGGTCTTGCCATTCCGGTTCGTCCTGCGCATGGGGAACACTTTGAACCACTTAAACCCCCGTGGTGGTCAGCTACTTCCCACAGCACCGCAGCACACCCGGACTCTCCTTTTCCGCCTGCCAGGTATTAGGCACCACTATCCGCGGCTCTGAGGTGAGACGGGACAGGTCCGGGACACTTCAGATGAGCTCTGCTGTGGTTAGCCGTAAATGATAGAGCTGAAGCTGGGTGAGGCTGCTGTCGAGGCCCCCGCTGATACCGCCGATGCCGCTCACTGCACCCCAGTCACCTTGTCCTTCCTAGTCCCCTTGCTCAGTGGGGCTCAGTGAGCAGTGCTGCAGGGAGATGCTGCAGCTTGCAGCTCTGGCTTGCGGGAATGGTGGTCGGCCGGCGTCTCTGGCGTTTCTGGCACTGCACATCAGCAGTTATCTGATGGGGCTGCGCGCAGGTGAGGCTCACTTCGGCGAGGGGAAGGCAGAGGGGCGCTTTCTACAGCGGGAGAGCGGGGAACCGGCCGCACCTGGAGGCTCCCCTGCGGCTCCAGCCGGTGCAGGCTTCCCCGTCCCGCCGGGCAGAAAGATGGGAGCTGTTCAGGCAAAAAGGTAGAGGGAGGGTCCCGCCGCAGCGAAAGCTCCCCGGCGATTCTAGCCGTGGGAGGCTGCACCACCAGATCCGCCCCGCCTGGGCAGGGAGCTAGAGGCGGCTCAGGCGGCCCCTGGAGGCTTCGGCTCCGGCCGCTGCAGGCTTCTCCACCCCCGCCAGGGGGAAAGAATAAAATTGGACCGGCTGCCCTAAAGGCTCACGAAGGGTCCAGCCGCCAAGGACTTCTCAGCAGCTCAGGCAGCTCCGGCTCCGGCGGCGTGCAGACTCTCGGAACTCTCGGACCTCAGGAACACAGGTCCATTTTCTTTGATCACACAGTGAAGCAAGAAACTATTGTTGGGGTAGCTGAGCCCCCCTAAACAATGAACGCCCAGTAAACATTGGTTAGCCTTTGGTCTTCAGTGCCACACTAAGTGTTGATGAAATCCAGGGTCAATTTAACGACAAGACCAGGCTAATCATTAAGCATACAGTTATCACTGTTTCCTCAACTAGCCATAAGCACTGTTATTGAAAAAATATTAGGATTGCAATTGAAGTCTTCCCTTGGTGTTTCCATAAACTGCAGTACCATTGTCAACCGACTGAGATCCTTAGCACTCTCGTCCATTGCCTGGATAAACCTATGCAGTGTGGGAGCGATGGGCTGTGTGGCGCATTCCCTAAAAACATGTAGACAGAGTGCAGCACTCGTGAACCGGGTGCAGCAGTGAGTATTAAAGTCTCTTCAAAATTAATAAAACTAGAGGTTGGTAAAAAGGAAAGGCTAGGCCGCCCTACTTAAAGAGGAAACGGGGCACGGTAGAAAGTCTATTAAGTACATACTGGTGCGAAATATAACGTGTAAAAAAGATTGCATTCTTTGGTTTTAGTTTATGTGGGTTAATGCCATGGCACATTCCACTCCATTATGCAAAGCAAAGAAACACACAAATGGTATTTACCTTGAAAACAAGCATGCAAGTGTCACGCATTCAATAGCTTGATAGCCTATGGTTAGACAAAACAAAAGATAAATAGAGGCATCTTATTTTCAGAAAGAAGAATCCTGTGTTTATCCCACAAAATAACACAGTTAGAAATTATTCTAAGACAATAGTCTATGATGGTGGAAGGACCGCCACCTCCAGTGGCAGTCCTTCCGCAATCCCATAGTGATTTTCCCACAGCCAAATTAGGATGGCAGTGGGTACTGTGGCGGCTGAAAGGTCCGTCCGACACTTTTTTCGCCTGAGGCAATCGCACCGATTGCCTGGTGGACGGAGCAGGGCCACTTATATGGTGGTGGTGCCTAGTAGGCACCATCCGCCATATAAGGATGTGGGTTTGAAGAGGCCTGTCCTTGGTGGCGATGCCGCCATGGCAAGGCTGTTATCAAGGGGGGTTTTGTCCAAAAGGTGTGGCCGGGTAGGACAAATATAATTATAAGAAAGAAGAAGACCCGGTCACTCGTTTATTGGTTCTGCTCAATTTTTATTTAGGGCAGAATCTTGCACTCAGGTATTTAATCCTTCTGTGCAATCTATAAGTTTTTAAGGAATTTCAGGAAAAGTAAATGCAATGATTTATACAATTACTATGACTGTCCGAAGAATTACTTACTGTCCTGCACAAGGACACATGTATTTACATGTATTTACAAACACAATTAACACTACACTTAGAAAAACACAAAAAACATTTTCACATTTAGATAATATATACAAGACAAACATTTGAGAGAAAATAACTCATTAAGATTGAAAGTACCCTGTCCACATACTTTCTGTCAGGCCACTAAAGCTGGATATTTTTTCTGTTTGGCCTGATAGCGCAAGAGGCTACTAGTACAATCAATGTTCAATATATTTATCAAAACACAAAAGCCTTATGCGCGAAAAAACATTCGGACTAAAGACGAATGAAGGTCAAGAGCCTGTAAGCCGACGCGTTTCTGAGCCTGTCTGTGTGCTTGGCAGGCTCGTCTTCAGGGCTTTGGGGCTGGGTACCTACATGAGTACAAATATAGGGCATGGTAAGTTTTTAACCCTCTTTTATGCGTCACCAAAAGCTGTTCAACTGACGTTGTTGTTACCTTTTTGATGTGCAGTCTCTATTATCTGATCTTCAGATCGATTTCTTTTAAGGGGACTCCTTAAGTTCTGTAATGGAAACAGTAACGTGGTATGTTTCCCAAAGTTGTCATCTTTTCATTAGTGGTTTATTCTCAACCTTTTTTTTAACACTCACGTGTTTAACAGCCAAGACGTTTTTAAACAGGTTATCAGTCTCCGTTATGGGCAGTAATTGATGCTGGCGCTATAAAATCAACAGGGATGTTTTTAGTAATTTGACACTGTCCTGTTTATCACTACAAGCATTTTGGCGCTGTAACACTAGCTGTAAGTTTAAGCGGATGCGGTTTTTTAGTATCTATACTAAAAAACCGCATCCGCTTAAACTTACAGCGCCGAGGCTTTCAGACTAACTAGAGGTGGCGTCCCACTACAAAGAAACACGGCGCTTCGCGCCCGCTGAAAACACAAAAAGTAAGTGCCCAATGATCCGATGCTAGTGTTACAGCGCCAAAATGCTTGTAGTGATAAACAGGACAGTGTCAAATTACTAAAAACGTCCCTGTTGATTTTATAGCGCCAGCATCAATTACTGCCCATAACGGAGACTGATAACCTGTTTGAAAACGTCTTGGCTGTTAAACACGTGAGTGTTAAAAAAAAGGTTGAGAATAAACCACTAATGAAAAGATGACAACTTTGGGAAACATACCACGTTACTGTTTCCATTACAGAACTTAAGGAGTCCCCTTAAAAGAAATCGATCTGAAGATCAGATAATAGAGACTGCACATCAAAAAGGTAACAACAACGTCAGTTGAACAGCTTTTGGTGACGCATAAAAGAGGGTTAAAAACTTACCATGCCCTATATTTGTACTCATGTAGGTACCCAGCCCCAAAGCCCTGAAGACGAGCCTGCCAAGCACACAGACAGGCTCAGAAACGCGTCGGCTTACAGGCTCTTGACCTTCATTCGTCTTTAGTCCGAATGTTTTTTCGCGCATAAGGCTTTTGTGTTTTGATAAATATATTGAACATTGATTGTACTAGTAGCCTCTTGCGCTATCAGGCCAAACAGAAAAAATATCCAGCTTTAGTGGCCTGACAGAAAGTATGTGGACAGGGTACTTTCAATCTTAATGAGTTATTTTCTCTCAAATGTTTGTCTTGTATATATTATCTAAATGTGAAAATGTTTTTTGTGTTTTTCTAAGTGTAGTGTTAATTGTGTTTGTAAATACATGTAAATACATGTGTCCTTGTGCAGGACAGTAAGTAATTCTTCGGACAGTCATAGTAATTGTATAAATCATTGCATTTACTTTTCCTGAAATTCCTTAAAAACTTATAGATTGCACAGAAGGATTAAATACCCGAGTGCAAGATTCTGCCCTAAATAAAAATTGAGCAGAACCAATAAACGAGTGACCGGGTCTTCTTCTTTCTTATAGCCATGGCAAGGCTGGCAGGGATTGGGTTTGGGGGCCCGCTGCGGGACCCCCTTGATGGGGAAGGGGGTTTTGCTGCACTGGCGGGTACCTATGGTACCCCCCTACATTTCCATGCACCATGTGCCATGTGGTGGAGGGAAATGCGGTACAAGCACCTTTAACATTGCGGACGGTGGTGCAGCCAGCAACACCGCCCGCAACGGATGCGCCCGCCAATATGGCGTGCACAACCTAATCGCAGTG
Organism: Lissotriton vulgaris; assembly: GCF_964263255.1. Taxonomy (NCBI): domain Eukaryota; kingdom Metazoa; phylum Chordata; class Amphibia; order Caudata; family Salamandridae; genus Lissotriton; species Lissotriton vulgaris. The sequence continues at coordinate 1,701,856,589 of NC_141687.1, forward strand.
GTGGGACCGCCACATGTCTGGCGGGTGGTGACAAACACCGCTACAGTGGCGGGCGGACCAAGTCCGCCTGCCATCATAATGAGCCCCTAAGTTGTGAGATTTAGAAAATTAGTATGCAGATAGAGTTTCATCTCATACTTATTTTAAACAATCAAGTTAAAGCTTTGTGTATTCAGGAATCAAAACTACATACAATACAGTTCAGAGTTCCACATTTGATGGAATTAACCCAATAACTTGAATTTGCAATAACTGGACCGGTTAGTCCTGTTCAGAGGATATCAAGTGAAAGTGGAAAATAGTGCAGTAAAAAATCTACTGATCAATATGTAGAAAATGCTTCCTCCATCAATAATTTCTGATTTACCAATGTGCAAGCTACAGCATTTCACTTTTTGATTTGTTGCAAAGAGATCTAGAATTTCTTTGCTCCATAATAAGAAATTATTGTTCTAAGCAACCATTTGTGACGGCTCTGAAAAATAATAGACCATCAGGAATTCACACTTACTAGCCCATTTCAATATCTTCTAAGCATTTGTGACAATGTTGTGTGTGCGTCTGCCTTTTATCCTTGTGTATACTTGAATAGTCAACAGAATGAACTGAAGGGATAGGCCTATCAGTCTTAACTCAAGTACATACATTACGGCTGTGTTACACCTGCACATTATTTATTCTATAAACTCACAATGCTGTATCCAGGATTACCATAACTTTGATGGTTAGAGATATTTCAGGTGCACACTTTATCTTTCCATGGATTCCACACCTTAAGAACATCCTCCAGGTGCCAGACAGGAACTGGAAAAAGTTTTACCTAGCATTAGCTCTATAACACCACCATGTTGCGTCATGCAACTACACTTGGAGTTTCACCCACACTAGATATGACAGCATATGCTAAGTCAGCTACTTAAAGCAGGTCGGTGTCAGCTTGTTGCACTTCTTCTGCGCCCAACTGCGGCATGCAGAGAGAAACAAATCTTTAAGAAAGGCAAAAGCAACAGTAAATAACATGTGTATAGCTTGGGCTCTTATTATCAGCACTAACCCATCAGTTAAAAAAGGATGGGGGGGGGGGGGCGGGGGGGTGAGGAATCGGTGGGAAGATTATGTACCCACCAGAAAGGAAAATGCTTCTTACCCAGTATGCAACTGTTCTTGGCATATCGAGCTGTAGAGTCATATGCTGTGCATAGATCGCCATCTAGTGTTGGGTCCAGATGTTTGCACTTTGTTTTTCTTCGAAGAAGTCTTTTCCAGTCACGAGGTAGGTGACTCCTCCTTTCGGTGATAGTGTGCATGGGCATCAACTCCATTGTTAGATTGTTTTCCCGCAAAGGGTGATAATGGAGTTAGTAAAAGTAGTAAAAGGAGATGCCCATGAATGCATGTATCTAAGTAAGATGTTACTGCAACAGGTTAAGGTACGGGGAGGCGGGTGGGCGCATTTGACTCAACAGCCCTATATGCCAAGAACAGATGCATACTGGGTAAGTAGCATTTTCCGTTCGAGGCATATGAGCTGTAGATCATATGCTGTGCATAGACTACAAAGCAGTTATCTCCCAAAGCAGTGGCCAACCTGTATCTGTTGAAGTGGTATGAAATAGTGTACTTAAAACTGCCTGGCCCACTCTAGCTTGTTGTCTTGCTAACACATCTACACAATAGTGTTTAGTGAATGTGAGGTGTAGAACATGTGGCAGCTTTGCATATGTCATCTATGGGTGTATTTCCTAAGAATGCCATAGAAGGCCCCAGTTTGCGTGTAGAGTGTGCTCTAGGGGGAACTGTTAACGTTTGTTTTGCTTTTGCATAGCATATTTAAACGCTGACCACAAGCGGAACTGACCTTAGCCGGGACGCTGCTGCTGTGCATTTGCCCTTTTGTGTTCATGTTGGATTTTGCCGCTGCACCTTGCCGCACCCGCTTGGAGGGTGCCGCTTGGCGGTGCCGTTGGTGGGAGCCTCCTTTCAAGGACTCTGTGTGCCCTGGGTGAAAGTTCATCAGCTTCAGGGGTGGAACGCAGCAGGGACTCGCCTTCCCAGGAGTCCCTGCGTGACCCTTGTCACCTGGTCTGCGCCCCCTGATAGCCCCGCCCCCGGGACGCCATACTTCCTATTTAACAAGCCCACTTCTACGCTGCGCGGGAGCGCCATGCGAAGCCCGGGCAAAGGGCGGGCCCTCTTAGGCCCTCAGAGGCCGGGCTGGCCCCCCCCCCTTTCTTTTTACATCGACGTTCACCACACGACAAGGACTCCTACCATAACTTTGGAGTAAGCAGACTCATTTAAAGAACTCTATTTGCTCTTTTGTTATAAATACTTTCTTAGTGATTTGTTTGAGACCAGCTTTAGAGTTCTAGTGTGCCTAAAACCAGGTCCCCCTAGCGACTAGTGAATGTTATGATGTCTCTTCTAAAAGACAAGTCTCTATTGGCCAAAGGAGCCAATCGAGGTACACTCGATAATTACATCTTAAGGGTTACCACAGACACTGACAGGGAAACTGTGCTTGCAGAGCGACGGGCCGAGAGACGCCGCTCAGTAGAACTCATTAAGAACAAGCGTTCTGGGCACGTTACAGCTAGCTATCTCACCTGTTCCAAGTCCAAATTGTGAAAGGCAGGGTTGTGAGGTATCCCTCAGTGACAGTATCCCACTACTTTTGCAGGACAGATCCCCTTCACTAGCTGAAACTAGTGACCCGATCATAAATGTCTTAACCTCTTCTCTTAACCTGATACCAGAGGTAGAAGTTCTGTCGGATACTCCGCCACCAAAAGCAAAGTCTATCCAAAAAACAAAGAAAACTCTCAAAACCCCTGAAGTCCAAGGCCCACCCCCGAAAAAAAGGAGAAAGAGGGGGAGTGGTCCACAGAAAAACAAGATTATACATACTAATTTGGGAATCTCTAAAAGCTCTTCGATTAACGCACCCTTAACATCTCTAGTAGTCACCCCACCAAATGTCCCAATAAAAGATTCATCTACCACTGATCTAGTGGGCAATATGGAACATTTAATTAGATCACTTATATTGCCACTAGCAGAGAGGCTGAAAAGAATAGGCCAACAACTGGGAAATTTGGAACAAGCTATCGGGGAAATTAAAGGGGCTACTAAGGACCTATTAAAGTTCACACCAGCGACCCCAATTTCTGTTTTAGCTCCAAATTCCATAATCCAAAAAGAAACAAAAACTATTAATTCAGCTAAAACAAAACCACTGAAACTAATCCCCCCTAAAACAACAGGGTCAAATATCAAAAATAAAGACAAGGAGGCTCCAGTAGGGGGAAAATCTAATCTTCCACGAAATGCCCCAAAACTGAATGGCCAAGAAAACGCTGTGAAGGTAATTCCATCTAAGAGGCTTATAGTGGAATTGCCGCCGGAAGCAGTTCTGTATGTGGTGGTTCTCACTGGAGTGCCACCTCTAGAGGAGGGTAGTACAGAAGCTCACTACCAATTGAGAAATAAAGTCATATTTTGGCTAAGACAGAACGCCCACCTCCTCCAAACATAAATGGCAAAATTCTACATGTCAGGCGTCTCCCCTGGTTGGACAAAGAACAAAGGATATAAAGGGAGATATTATAATAATAAATTTTAGCGATAACAGAGCAGTCAAGCATATTGTAAATTGGTTTCCCCAAAATGGCAGTAATGTAATCACTGCACATGATTTGACATACTTCTATCCTAGAGGACCAATGGCCCCTGTAACGAACGTTAGGCCCCTGTTTCAATCTCAGAGCAATCACACTGGGCCCCCATTTCGAAACCAGAATGATTGTTTTAGGCCTCCATCTCAAAATCTGGAAGGCTGCTCTATGTTCCTTTCCCAACAGCAAATTGACCATCCTATTCCCGTTTATAACCGCTACGCGTTTTTTTCGGGCATGGAGGGAGTCGACTCACTTGATTCTGGGAGTACAGCCAATATTGCTGTTGACAGTTTACAAGAGGCGTCCTCTATGACCACAGAACTATCTTCAATGGTATCCCATATATCCCGTTCCCAAAACAAATTTGTTTTCAGGATACAGCGATTGACCCTGCGGCCAAGTCCGCAGGTCAGAATCAACCTTGCTCAGCTTCCATCTCTGAACAGGACTTAATTTCTAAACCCATTAACACACTGTCACTAGATAATGAGGGATATAAAGGGGTCGAGAAAAAACCTTGTATCACAGTTCTATTTTGGAATGTGGCAGGGCAACGGTCCAAAGTGACTAATAACAAATGGATGGATTTCATTCCTAAATTCGACAATATAGCACTACAGGAGACCTGGTCATGTGACGCGATACATATGGACGGTTTTAAAACCTATTTTTCACCTGCCCAACCACCCACCTCAGGCAGAGCGAAAGGAGGTTTAACAATCTATGTTGCAAATCTCCTTAACACAAACAAAGTAGTGCCCATAAAACTAGATCCAAATTTTCAGATTCTTAGGTTATGCCTCAACAACAGGGATAACTTCCTCGTAGTCAATTTCTATAATAACTTGCCAGACGTTGAGGCATTGAACGTGGGATCCCTGATCCGCTCTATACTATCAACTCATAAAAGAAAGGCAACCAAGGAGGAGGTAATTATCTGGGGGGGGATTTCAATCTGGGACTATGCCTTTTTTTCGGAAGCAACATTTGTGGTAGCCTAGATGAATTTGGAAATCCCATTACACACTTCAGGCATTCCTCCCTAGGTAACCTTCTCAATGAAACATTGTTTGAGCTAGACTAAGTTCTAGCAAACAATCTGAACAAGGCAGACTTGTCACATGTCCCCACATTTCATGGGAGGGGACATCAAACAGTCATAGACTATATTTTAGTCTCAAATGGAGAAATGTCCGTAGATGCAGTGTTTACTACACACACAATTGCACTAAGTGATCATAGTCCAATTAGTATCTCAATGTCATTGTCCCAGAAGCCAACGAGTGGCTTTAGTTCCATCCTAGCACCAAATAATTTGGCTTTAAATACATTAAATGGTTACGTGTTGAAATGGGGGAAAGTAGACCCTGTAGAAATAACAAAGCGAGTGGTATTAAGGGCCTTCTCTTCCCTCATAAAATGTCTTGCCTCAGACGCAACAGATCTAGAAATTATTGCCAACTTTGAGATAATTATAAAAACGATTAATGAGGCTTTGTGGGTTGAATTAAAACATAAATCCACACAGAAAAAGGGCTGGTTTAACCATGACTGTACGGTAGCCTATTCTAACTTAAAAACTGCTTTGAGGAAGTCAGTCAGGATCCCACAAGAGGTAAAAAATGTAAGGAATCTACACAATTCTGCACTGAAAATAGGGAAAAAAGAATTAAAAAAGCAACTATGGAACGAACTGCATGAAAGCTGCACTCATAAGAACTCGGCTGCCTTCTGGCAAGTGGTCAAGTCTCCGTTTTTAACTGATAATACTAACCTCCCAAAGTTAGAGGTAGCAATAGAGGAGAAGGATTGGGTATTACATTTTTCTAAAAAATTTTCTCTAAGTCCGGACCCTCTAAATCCCCAGGAACCAAAATCCAACGACTCAGTTAGCCCTTATCCTATTGATCTACAATTTACACCAAAGCAAATTGCACAGGCTCTGAAAGCTAGTAAAAATGGGAAGGCACCGGGTCCTGATGGTGTTCCTATCGACTTGTTTAAAGCCCAAATGGACCTCTGGACCCCCCTTCTAACTAGAGTCCTGAATGCAACCTGCAATGTTGGTCTACTGGAATCTTGGTCGAAGTCCATGCTAGTTCCCATTTTTAAAAAAGGGAACCGGGGGGTCGGTTACCTGCTATCGCCCAATCTCTCTTTTAGACTCCCTTGGTAAGGTGGCTGGTCGAGTCATTTTAGAACTACTGCAAGATTGGGCAGATGACGGCAGAATCAACTCAGACCTACAGTACGGGTTTCACCAAGGCTTGGGGACCATTGAACAGGCCTTAAATCTTTCACTCCTGATTGACAAGTACATTTCCATCAAAGGAGGAGACCTGTACATGGTCTATGTGGATTTATCGTCTGCATTCGATTGTGTCTGCTTACTCCCAAACTTTGGTCATTATTGATCATCATGGGGCCACCATCAAATGAAGTAAAGTTTCTGAGAGAACTTTATTCAAATGCCACAGCAAAAGAGCGCTATGGGGTGGGAGGGGAGCTGACGGCGGAGTTTCCAGTAGAAAGAGGGGTGAGGCAAGGGTGTGTCCAGGCACCCTTTCTCTTTACACTATATACAAATGGGTTGGAAAGAGAGATGTTGAAGGGGTGCCAGGATCTCCCAATGGTAAACAATTGTTCAATTCCCGCACTCCTTTATGCCGACGACACCGTCATATTAGCTCGCACCCCCCTTGAACTTCAAAAGAACCTGGACAGATACTCCACATTTATGGCAGGTCTGGACCTGAAAATAAACATCAGTAAAACCTTTGTTATGAGGGCAGGTTCAGGTCGCAAAAACAAAATGAGGGGCATCTACCTTAACAAAGAAAAAATAGCGACAACAGATAAATACCCTTACTTGGGCATAATAATAGACCATAAACTTTCCTGAAACCAGCTGTGGAAATACGCAAACTGCTTTTTCTAAGAACTACAGCAGCTTTGGTTAATTTTGCCAGGAAGTTGGGAAAGAGAGCTCCCCCAGAAATCATTATGATCTATAAAGCGAAATGCCTATCTGTGGCTTTGGTCTTTGGGGCTTTGGGGCCACGGACAGTATTCAGAAGGTAGAAAACTCCTTTTTGAGGTTCCTGGTAGTACGGGTACTTTTGCCTGCCACACTGAGTTGGGTCTCGCATATGTGACGGACTTAGCAAAAACTGAACCTTTGTTATTATGGCACAGGATTTGGACTTCAGACCTTTACTCATTCTATTCTTTCCGATTACCTAACCATGGACAATGCCAATAACTCTAGGTGCTTGCGGTATATAGCGAGGTTTTTCCATGATTTGGGATGGGATCAATATTATCTAAACCCCTCCTCAATTTGTGAGGTACCGAGGAAGGTCTTAAAAAAGAAATGCCTCGCTCATCTTGAGGAGTTGAGAGTGATGAGCGAGGTCACTAAACCTTCCGTTATTCACAGTTTGCTCATACAATCGGTACCCACCATGAAGCCGTATCTCACCTACAACACCACGAGTTAGGAGCGTTATCTCCTGGTAAGGTTTAGGATGAATTTCTTTCACAGATTGGTTGCATTTCCTACCAGAAATAACTGGGCCAAAGAGCTGTCGCCCTGTCCTTGTGATGATACCTTTTCTCAATCTACCTTGCACACCATTCTTTTCTGCAAATTTCATCGTGAACTCCGGAAAAAAGGGCTTATACCTTTTTTAAGGAACATTGGTTTTAGACCATGTCGTCCAGCCTTGCTTTTTTTACAGCTGCTACAGGGAGAGTAGTTGGCATTTATAGTGGTTAGCTTTCTTAAATGTCTTGTTCGACATCGTATGAATTTAGACTGTACATTGCACAATAGTCAATTCTTAAATTTAATACTGCAATAAGCAACGCCACACTTTTAAATGAATTCATTCTGCTGGTTGCTAATCGTCTTATATTTTAATCTGTAAATATTGTACTTTTTTAAATTGTACCTTATACAACTATTCCATTGTATATATATTTTTTTGTATATATGTATGTTTATTTTTGTATGCTTTTATGATTTGCAACCAAAATCGAAATAAAGCAAGATTGTAATAGTAATAGAATGACCTGGACTATCCACCTTGCAATACCTGATTTTGATATGGGATTGCCTTTGTGTGGTGGAGCAAAAGCGACAAATAGTTGATTTGTGTTACTGAAAGGTTTTGTCCTTTCTATGTAATAAAGCAATGCTCTTTTCACATCTAATGTGTGTAGGCCACTGAATCTGGTTGAGGGAATAACACAGATAACTCAAAAGATTGATTGATATGAAAAGCAGAATTGACTTTAGGAAGGAATTTAGGATTAGTCCGAAGAACCACTTTATTTTGGTGCATTTGTAAAAAGGGGTCTTCTATAGTTAATGACTGAGTGTTGTAATCGAAACAAAGGAAAGCAGCTTTCCATGTGAGAAATTGCAGTTCACATTCGGGCAATGGCTCAAAGGGTGGACCCATTAGTTTGAGGAGAACAATGTTGAGATTCCACACTGGAGCAGGTGGACATCTCGGGGGAATCACTCTTGAATCTCTCCATAAAGGCTTGGATAGCAGGCACTCTAAAAAGAGGTAGATGTTGTCTATTCTGGAGGTATGCAGCTACTGCAGCCAGATGTAAGCGTATGGATGTATACGCTAAATTGGAACGTTGCAGATGTAACAAATAACATACAATGGTTTGTATAGAAGCATCAAGCAGGTTGATGTGGTTGGTATTACAGTATATCACCAACTGCTTCCTCTTTGATGCATAGCTGGCTCTTGTGGTAGGACATCTAGCCTCTTTGATAATATTCATGCAGTCTGGCGATAGATTAAGATAGCCAAACTCTAAGACTTCAGGAGCCAGATCACAAGATTGAGTTGACTGGGGTCTTGATGTCTTATGTCTCCATGGCTCTGTTTGAGGAGACGGAGTGTAAGACGTAATTTTTGGTGAGGAACTACTGAGAGTTCCAATAGGGTTGTGAACCAAGGTTGACGTGCCCATGTGGGAGCAACTAGGATTAGTGTCAGGGATGCTTGTTTACATTTCGGAACCACCAATGGAACGAGTGGGAGAGGAGGAAAAGCGTAAGCAGATATCCCGAACTAATTCATCCAGAGTGCATTGGCTTTGGACAATGGGTGTGGATACCTGGACGCGAAGTTCGGGCTTTTTGCTTTTAGATGTGTGGGGAACAGGTCTATGTGTGGGAATCCCCTCATTTGGAAGAACGGGAGGAGAATTTGAGGGTGTATTTCCCATTCGTGGATTTGCTGTGTCTGACGACTGAGCAAATCTGCTATCTGATTGTCTACTTCTGGAAGGTGTTCTGCTAGGAGATATATTTTGTGATGTATGGTCCATTTCAAGATGGTCTGTGATGGCCGTGACAGCTGGAGAGAGTGTGTCCCTCCATGTTTTTGTATGTAGTACAAGGCTGTCATGTTGTCTGCACGAATCTGGACTAGCAGTACTAGCTGAACTTAAAATGCTTTCAGTGCCAGAAAAATTGCTAGCAGCTATAGATGATTTATATGAAGCGGTTTCTGCTGCAAGCTCCTAATGCCCTGAATTGTGTGGGTTTGGAGATGCACTCCCCAACTACTATCTTAGGAACCGAGTTGCTAAGGACAGCCCTTTATAAAGGTTTTGTGTGTTCCACCACTGCGGAGATGGATCGGTGCAGCCATCTACAAACACTAGACAGTGAGCTTGGTTCCACTGACGTGCTAAGCATTTCTGTAGGGGACGCATTTGAAGTCTTGCGTAGGGGACTATAAAAATGCAAGACACCATCATTCCCAGTAACTGCATGAACACTCGAGCTGGCAGTGATTGCTGAGGCTGAAACGGAGACATCCGGGTTTGTATATTCCGGACTCTGGCTGGAGTTTGTGTGTTTATAGTAGCTCCTAGATATGCTTGAGACGTGGATGGTTGGAGATGGGATTTGGACAGATTTACTGCAAATCCTAGTTCATGGAGCAATTGCACAGTTTTTTGTGTGTGGCGTACACAGGTGTTGTGCGATCTGGCCTTTATGAGCCAGTCGTCTAAGTATGTGAAGACATGAATAGGTTGTCTTCTTAGATAGGCTGTGACTTCTGCCAAGCATTTTGTGAAAACCCTGGGTGCGGTTGTTTACTCTGAACACGCTATCACAAACCTGAGCTATTTGTGCTGCGCAGGGTGTATTGGAATGTTAAAGTATGCGTCCTTTAAATACATAGTTGAGATAAAGTCGCGTAGCTGAAGAAGGGGAAGCACTTGTTGAAGTGTTACAATATGAAAACAGTCAGGCTAAATGTATAGATTTAGTTCTCTGAGGTCTTATATAGGCCTGGGAGAGCCATCTTTTTTGGGAATTAGAAAGTAGAGGGAGTACACCCCTGCTCCCTGGTATGGTAAATGGGCTGGTTCTATTGCACCTTTCTGCAACAAAGAGAGAACCTCTTTCTCTAGAATAGTGAGCGGTTCTTGTGACATAAGGTGTAACCTTTGAGGAATGTTCGGTGGAGTGCTTGTAAGCTCCAGGCAGTAGCTAGATTGGATAATTTGTAGAACCCATTTGTCTGATGTAATCGTATTCCAAATGGGTAGATATTGGGAAAGATGTCCCCCGACAGGAGTGGAATGGTCGGGGGAATGAAAAGGAAGTCACTGTTTGGTGTTTGCAGGGGAAGTGCATGTTGAGCTACCTCTGTCTCTTCCCTTGCCGTTGTTTCCTCTATATCCACCTCTTACATAACCTCTTGAAGAAGGCGACTGATTGTTGCCCTTGTAAGAGGAGGAGGGATTGTCTGTAGACACATTTTTGGAGCCATCTCTGTAAAATGAGCAACAAAAGGATCTCTTTTGGAAGGTGATTGTAAGGCCCCCACGGACTTAGCAACTTCAGTATCCTTTTTCATCTTTTTCTAGTGATGTATCGACAGCTTAACAAAAGAGGTGTTCTTTGTCAAAGGGTTGATTAAGAATAGAGGCTTGTACCTCAGGCTTGAATCCTGAAATTCTTAACCAAGAATGTTTACAGCGGTAGAAATGGAAATGCGCAGGCAGGAAAGCTTGGTGAGAGCTATACCCTGAAAACTACTGACTGATGGTGATTTGTAACTTTCTGATGTTATCTGCAATGTGTCGTTAAATCATGTGCTGTATTAATGTGATTGTCTTAATAACCAATGAATGTTTTTATTAAAAAAAAGAAAGTTTAGGGAGCAGTACACTAGTGTTTACTGCCCGAGCTGCTGTGTCTGCCTGATCTAAAGCACACCTGATAGAGGTATTCGTTATTAATTTACCCTCTTGAATAAGGGCACTGGCTCTAGACTTATGCTCATCAGGAAGAAATTCAATTAGCTTTTCATGCTCATCCCAATGAGCTCCATCATACCTTGCCAATAGTGCTTGAGGATTGGCAATGCGCCAATGATTAGCTGCTTGTGACGCTACCCTTTTACCCGATGCAAAAACAACCGTTGATGGACAGAATGCAGAACAATGTCATACATTCACCCCAGTACATAGATCTGGACCCAAATCCATCGTTTTTTTGCACTCCACACCACCCCAGTTCAGACACGGCCATATGCAAATCAGCCTTGACCCTGTGCCTCATGGGAACAGTCCAGCCCGAACTGCCAAGCCATGTCTTCCCTGGACCGGAATCAATCATCCTAGGACCGGTTTCTGGCTATCAGCCGTCTTCAGTCAGGATATCTTGACTACAGTGGCGTGGAGAGCCTGAGCATCACGTCTGAGCATACCCGTCCCACTCGGGGTAACAAATGCAAAAACAACAGTTGATGGACAGAATGCAGAACAATGTCATACATTCACCCCAGTTCCCTTTTACCCGAAACGTTAATTAGTTTGGAGTTTTATCAGGAGGAGGGGCTTCCCCTGTTTGTGAATTAGCTCTTTAACGAGTGTTGGAAAATACAAGAGAGTCCATGGGTAACTGGCCTTCGATATATACAGGGTCATTAGGAGCATATTTGTACTTTTTCTCTTCACTGGAAGTTATGATTCTAGCTCTTACAGGGTCTTTAAAGATATCAGTATGTTTCGGCATACCTTTTAACATTGGTAATGTTTGTGTATCCCTTTGAGATGAACTTAGTGTGTCAAACAGAACATCCTCCTCTAAAGTCTCTTTATGAAGCTCTACTCCATGATACTGTGCAGCTCTGTTAACAAGCTCAATATATCCAATGTTATCATCTGGAGGAGACGGTCTGGATGGATATAGGTTGGGGTGATTATCTGGTTGAGGGTCAGCATTATAATTATCCCATGGGTCAGTATCCTGTGTTGTGCAGTCATCTACGGCCCCATCCCCTGTATCCTGTGGGTCAGGTGATGGTGGTGGACGAGAATGTGTAGGTGTAATGAGTAAATTTGATCAATATGTGAAGAAGGTGGACTGTACGGCGGAGAAGGGTTAGTACCCACATTTTTCCTTTTTAGAGGAATGTGGTAGTCTTCTTGTAAGCCCACTTTTCTCTTCTCAGGAAGTTTGGCATGAATATGTTGAGTATCTGGATGAATCACAATCTCCTTCTGTTTTGGATCCAAAGGTGGAATATCGGTCCGAGTCTCTTTAGTTGAAGTACTTTCTTTCGACGCCTGTTTTGGTGTCGAAAGTCTCGGCTCCAAAGATTTAGCCTTATGCACTGGTGGCACGGAAACCAGAAGGTGTTTGGATTTCGATGCCAAAGGTTACGGGTCGGAACCGGCAAGGGGACAAGTAGAGCCCGAGCCGGAAGCTGTTGCTTATGTTTCGGCATCAAACTCGAAGGTGGGGAGCTCAAATACTTTTCTCAGTGCCGACCTTGGCCCACAGACAGAGGAGGGACCGAAGCCTTTTTATGGGGGAGATGGTAAGGGAAGAAGTCTCTTTACTCACGACCAGTTGTCCCGGTGTGAGGTCTTCGGCATCGGAGTCGGCTTCAGACATGGAGATGTATTGCTCCTCCATTCCAGCTTCCTGCGCTTGAGATTTTTCTTGTTTGGAGGCGTCTCAGAGGAGATCCAGCACGAAGCCACTTTGCTGGCACATTTCGTGACGTCAAGCCAGAGGGTCACGGAGCGTTTTCTTCGATCGAAACGGCCGACACGCGTCGTGTTCCGGGGATAGGCAAATGTTGCACACTTCATGCAAGTTGGTGCACGGAAACTTAGCGCCACACCCTGAATAGAACTTAAATGGAGTCCGTTCCATTAACTGCTGCTGACCCCGGCGCAGGTAGGCCCAACGGCCTTCCACAAATCTTCCGACCGAAGGTTTTCGAATGTTAATGATACGCAGAGAATGGTTAACGCGATTGATGAACAATACCGTCGGGGGTAGTGGATTACATGTCGAAGGGGGCCCGAATAACAGTGCCGAACCGCAGTGAAATAATTCACATCCGAACCAGATGAAGGAAAAAAACAATCTAACAGTGGAGTTGATGCCCATGCGCACTATCACCGAAAGGAGGAGTCTATATCGTGACTGGAAAAGACTTCTTCGAAGAAAAAGAAAGTGCAAACCAAATCCGGACCCAACACTAGATGGCGATCTATGCGCACCATATGATCTACATCTCCTATGCCTCAAACATACTGCTACCAAAGTGCATTTGTCTTTTCCCTGGGATGTGAGATTGAGATTGAGTAGTGTCTGTTAAAAAAGGAAATTAAGCAGCTCAGCTCCGTCAAAGTACTCGCATGGTGTGCCTGTGACATGAGGTAGCAGTGTTTGGCAAGAGAATGCATGGTTGATAATGAAACCGATTGGCAAGTCAGCAACTGGAAACCTCTGGGAAGAGCCAGCCATTCTGGAACGGGCATGGAAGCCTCGTGGAAGATTTTTTTTTGCCCATGGTATATCAATTCTTGATAAGGAGGATGAGTAATGGTGCACCACCTTTCCTTTAAAAGTTTTGGCACAGCCGACAAAGATATTATCATAAACTCAGCCCTGTCACGTGCAATCAATGTAACACTGACGTTCGGTCTATGGAACCGCACCTCCTCTTTAGATGGATGTGGCAGTCAGAAGGAAGGTGAAAAGATAACAGACTAAGCTCATACACAATGCAAATACCTTGGCTAAGAAATGGACAATGGCATGGACTTGCCGCAATGCAGCATCCAAGATGGTGGGTGGGCGGCGTTGGGAACAAGAGAGGAGCCCAGCCGCCTGGCTACCCGTGGAGCAAGAGGCGAAGGTGGGACCAGCCGTAGGGCCTTAGCCCAGGAAGGTGTAGCTGTTGTGCAGTGGGAGAGACATTTCTGGGCTGCGGAGGCGGCTGATTGTGGTAGTGCCCCCTGAGCTGGGCCTTAGGCCCTGGCAGCTCCTCTACCAGGGAACGGGGGCATGGTGATTGGTGGCCGCCTGGCTGTGGTGCATGGTCCAGGTGAAGGAAGAGCCAGTGCAGTTTGCTGACTGACATTGGAGCCTGCTGTACCCCGGAGGCAGGTGCAGGTCTTGCATTACCCTCCTTGGAGTGAGCACCAGGCAACGTGGACTCACTGGAATGAGTCCTGAAGTGCTGCATGAATGGACACTCTGGGACTGGCTGCTTGGACATCTTCTCTTGGCATCAGATCAGGCCCCCCTGCCCTCACCTGGCAGTGACTACTCCCAGCAAGTAGCTGTATAGCCGGGCATTATGGGGTGCAGAAAGAGCATGCTAAGTACAGGGGATAGCCCTAGGACTGTTAAAGACATGCAGGAGAAAGATGCACGCCAGATACAGACTCCTGCCAACAAATTAGATTTGATCCTGTAAGCTGTGAATGCATCCCGAGAAGGGCTTGGAAGCAAAATCAACGAGGTGTCAGTTGACCTAGGGATCCTTTGAGTTGACCAACGTAAGTTGGCAGACCAGGTCAAACGAATTGAACACACACTTGACGGAGTGAAGCCTACAGTTCAAGGGCCTCATGAGACAGTGGCAGCTTTAATCCCTTGTGTCTACCTATTGGACAGGCGGGCTGATGATGCTGAAGGGTGCAGCTACGAGGCCTCCGGGTAGATAGCGCTATATAAGTGCAGTTTTCATTCTTTCGTTTTCATTCATTCATAATAGCATCAGAATCATGGGGATACCCAAAAAGTGGCTAACACAGTGGTTTCTCTTGAGGGCCTCTAGTAGTTCTTTGCAGTTCTGCTAAACTGCCTCCACCTAGAGCGCCACCTAGGCCGATGGTTGCTCGCCTGCTAGACTAAAAAGGGTTGGATGCAATCTTGCAGAAAGCTCGAGAGGCCCAGTGGTTTCACCTTGAGAATGCTGAAATGACCTTTTTTAGGGCAGTTCCATTGGAGGTTTTCCATAAACAACTTCAATACCTTCAATCACTCTGCTCTAGATATATGTGGGCCCCGGGGAGACCTCTCAGAGCGGCTCGATATATGACTCAACAGAAAGGGGAGGATGGTCTATACTGGATTTTGCTTTGTATTATTATTCATGTATCTTGGTTAATATTCGATTACTGCTTACTGGAGAGGATGTTAGTAACCCAGCCGAAGCGTCTTCAATCTACCAGATGATTCTAGGTTTAGAGGTAAAGCAGTACCTTTTTAATAGTGTGGATGGTAGCTATTTTACAAGATCACGCTTTAATGTACTGAATGCTTTGCTCAAAATGCGGAATACTGTACAGAAAGGCTGTGAGATTCCGGTACTGTCTAAGTATACCCCTATTAACTCAGTTGGAGTACTCCCCTTAATTTTTCGGGACCAGGTGGCATTAGGCTGGAGGAGGAGGGGGATTACCAGACTTGGTGACTTATATCAAGACGATGGGCGAATTTACGCATTTGCGGAGCTGGTAGATACATTCCATCCACCCTCTACGTACTTCAGGTATTTACAAATTAGAGATTTTCTGGCGAAACACCCTATCTGCACTACGAAGGTTAAAATCATAGAATCTATTAGACGGCATGAGAAGATCAGAGTTTTCTATAAAGTATTGGTCGAGGGTAGATTGGATAATTTACGAAAGTATAATTTGAAATGGAGAACTTGGTTGCGTAACCCCGGAATCCTTTTGCAAGAATCCATTGATCGGGCAAGAATGATTTAGTGTGCAGCCAATCTTAAAAGTCAACATTATAAAATGATATTTAATTTGAATCATACCCCTTCAAAAATGATGAAGTGGTGGGTCAGCATGATGGGAGTTGTTTTGGCTGCGGTAAAGAGGGTGCTGATATTGTCCATGTTTCCTTTGCATGTGAGGTACTGGACCCTCTGATAGAATCCATTGAGTAGTTCTTGACTGAAAAAAATAGCGATGGGGTTAAAATCTCTCAATCTATGATGCTGTATATGGGTGGGGGAGCGGCAGCCATTATATAAGCATTGATATTTAATTTTTATGTCCACTGGAGGTTGATCGGTTGACAATCGCATCCTTGTGGTTACAGCAAGAGGCCCCGTCTCTTGAGTTGTGGCGGGCAAAGTTTCTTAAAGTGTATAATTTGGAATACAGCATGTACGCCGTGAAAGGATTTAGGAAAAGGAAATTAGGATTATTGATTTGGGGTGCGGTGAGGGAGTATATGGCTGGGTAATTTAGGTTATTGTGTATTATATAGGGGACTTACATTGACTAATTGCCTAGTGAGGATATGGGTTAAGGACTTGGGCCTACAATTGTAACTATAATAATGACAGATGTTTTATTTAAGCCGTATTGGCTGTATTTTTTACGTGTGTTTGTTATATGTTGCTGCTATGGAACTTTAATAAAAAATGCTTTAAAAAAAAAGAGAATGCTGAAATGGCTATCTTGCCGGACTATACACTGGTAATTGAGCAACAAAAGGCATATTTTCTTGCCGTTAAGGAGGAGCTGAGGGATGCATGCTCCTGTTTTTAGCCCGCCTCCAAATCATGGTTGATAGCCGCACATTGTTTTTGGGACTGGCTGGAGGCTTACGAAAATGGCATAGACCGTGATCAGAAACCTGGGACATCGAGGCCATAGTGGTGGCGTGGAGACCATGGTAGAGGAGTACAACCTACGAAGAAACAGACAGAGGGTGAGCGCGGCAGAGAATGATGTAGCGTGGGACCCGCCAGGGCAGCCACCTGAGGGCCTCTGTGAGAAGTTGGCCTGATATGTGATGTCCACTATTCTAGTGGGCACCCTGTATCAGTCCAAACAACCCTTATGGTGATGGTTGTAAAGCCAACCTTATAGACCAGCTATCCTAGAGGTAGCATGGACAAAGCAGTCTTAGGCTGATACTTCAGAGGGCATATAAGCCAGCTGTTTTACCATATGTAACCCCTTGAATACCAAATAAAAGGACACCACACAGGATACATATAAAATATATATGTATTTATTTCTAAACAACCCTCACAAGCTCTTTATGAGATCAGAGGCACAAGCACATAACAAGATACTTAATTATCATACAATAAGTTGCACAATATAGAGTAGCACCCTAGGGGCACGTCAAACCATATACTAAAATATTGGTATAAGAACCACGTCACGAACAAAGGATAGGCCTAGAGCATCACTGGGGCTACACTGTACTACCAAAGGATAGGAAGTAGGAGGCCCACGGGAGGCCTGTACAGTGTCTTTACACACACGCAAGTTACCATAGAGTTTGAATGGGAATGAAAGAATTGGAAAGTAGTTCTTTTAGGTCACTTCCGGATTGACTAGGAGATAGCTACTTGAAAGTTAGACACTAGGATAGTTAATACCCACAGGAGCACCGGAGTACTCGCGTTACCTCACCCACAGGAAGCGGGTGCATAGTTGTCAAAGTGTGTCAGATTTCGTCGCTGAATCCTATGGAGCCTTAAAGAAAGAAGCTGCAGGCGACCAGGAGAGAAGTGTCCGGTTGGATCCAAGGGGGGATCGAGGAGGAGGAGTACCTGAAAGCAGAGGGGACAGAGACTGGGTCACTAGCCAGTGACCAGGAAGGAACCAGGAAGGAACCAAGTGATGTCGCAAAGCAATCAGGTGATGTCGTGAAGCAGTCACGTGGCCCAGGAGGTGTCGACGATGACCAGGAGCTGGGCACGGACTGTCCCACGAAGGATCTCGTTGTCGGCGGTGTCGGCTTCCGGATTGGAGTCAGCAAGCCTTGGCTAAGGCAACCCACGCAGGAATCGAAGATGGCTTCTTATTCAGACCAACAAGGTCTGTTGGGCTTCTCCTTTGCAGGGAAGCAAGGGCCAGTCTGGAGCAACCAGACCAGCGGTGTAGATTCAAGGTTTCGTCATCACAGAGGCCACTAGCCAACGGGCAAGTGACCGGACAGACGCGTCGAGCAGGAAAATGCAAAAGGGCCCCACGCAGCACTCGAGGAGTGTGGAGGGATGATCTTTGGTGCAGATGATGCTCGGGCTGGGAATTCCCAATCCCCAATGCACAACTTCGAGGGGGCCTCGGAAGTTGCATGGAGAGCAATTCACTGGCTCTCCAAGATGGCCGGTCCCACGTCTCGCGTCACCTCGACGGGTCTCAGCTTTGCTGTGGATCGGGCTGAAGGAAGTCTGGAAGTCCGGGTCTTGTCAGGCTCTGTGTTGGGGCTCCGGCGGGAGCGACGACAAAGCAAACAGTTGATCGCTTGATGGTACCTGCTTGTGCAGGGTGGTCACTCCTTGACAACAAGGGAGATTCTTCAGTCTTCAATCTTCAAGTAGAACGTCGAAGGTCCAGAGTTTCGTTTCAAGTATTAGTCAGGATTAATCTAAAGTCTTGGGACTCAGCTCCTACCTATATACCAAATCTAGGGGCTGGATTACCTGCAAGGTCCCTCCTATGGGTGGGACCAGGGAAGGGAGTGGTTACACCACTTTCCTTCACGCCAGAGCTGGGGCTGGAGTGCCCCAGCACCGGTTTGAACTGGACTATGCATGGGACACCTTGTGCCCCCCAGGCAGTGTCTCATTTCTTTCAGCCCTGCCTTCCCCAATACGCTAGAGCCTGTCTGGGGTGGTGCTAGCACCTCCCAAGACAGGAAGCCTATTGTCCAAGCCTCGCTGGAAGGACTCCCAGCAGCAGGAGGTCAGACTTGTGTCTGTGGCAGCAGCATCCATTTTGTGTTGCTGAGGCTCTGGTTATATTTAACCGAGATTAGTAGGAACAACATGTCTTCCCCCTCTAGAAGGGTGGAATGCTACCCCCGTCGCCAGAACTGGCAAGGGGGTAGTATTCCAAAGCGTAAGACACCTTACACGACATGTTTTGATAAAGCCAAAACAGAGTTAGCATTTAACCGCGAGGTTCATAATACACTTTAAGAGTATATGGTATGGCTATATCCTAGAACAGCCATAAGGACATGACTCCGAAAGTTACAGACAGGCTCAGCTCATGCTAGAACCTCATCTCACATAAAACCAAGCACTCTGACTCAAGGATTGTTAAGGTCTGCCATATAAGTGACTTATAGGTGTATATGTGTCTAGATATAAGGTTAGATATAGGAATACTATATCTTAGTAAGGGGCGATTATACGACCTTGCCCCAGCTGAGTGATCAGCCAGTTGTGTCAGTTTGGATGGCCAGCCAGGGGTGGCAAAAGATATGCTGCTGGTACCTTTAGTACACTGTACAGGGGCTCATAAGGTGACCCAATTCCCAATTGGTAATGTACCTAAAGTACATGGAGTCCATTTTACAGTGAGAGCAGATAGCCTGGCACCCTGATTAGCAGGATCCCAGGCCAATTAAGTCGAAAACCAGCTAAACACTAGGCAAAAAATCTGGGGTAACCATAGTCAGGTATCCACCTTCCTACAGCCTCCACTCATCCTCCTCCTCAGAGAGTGAGGACTAAGATTCTGCTGAAGAGACCTGCCGCTGGGCCACTGATGACACCTAGAAAGACAGATGACCTTTACGTTTCAAAAATACTTTGGGAGTGCCTATGGGTGCTCCTGGCTGCTGAGGGGGCCTGGGCCGGCGATGCTCTGTCCCTTCTGAAAAGATTGTTTGGGCTGCACAGATGCTTGGGATGATGCTGCCCTCAGACTCACAGTCGAGCTCTGATAGGGAGTGATCCAGTAATATCCTTCTATGTGGGAGTAAGAGCAGGATGGTCGGTGTTAGACGGGGACCCTGAGGGTTGGCCGAGCAAGGGGGAGAGGCCTCCTGGCGAGGGCCCTCTCCTTAGATCGTACGGACGAGCAACTACCCCCCCACAGATGGACGCCACACAAAGATAGGTTCGGCACACTTTTATCGGTATTCTTAAGCAGGTTAAACTTGATGATACAGCAGGACCAGGATACGGTGATCCTTTCAATTCTAGTCTCTGGGGGAAAGGGGTAGCGGGACAGTCTCGGTACCGGTCCGGTACAGGGGTATCTGGCGTTTAGCTCTCAATCCTCGAGCTGGAGGGTTCTCAAGTAGGGGCCGCGGCAGCGCCAGCAGGCCTTCAAGGATGGTTCACGAGGATGAGCCGCGGCAGCGCCAGCAGGCCTTCAAGGATGGTTCACGAAGATGAGCCGCGGCAGCGCCAGCAGGCCTTCAAGGATGGTTCACGAGGATGAGCCGCGGCAGCGCCAGCAGGCCTTCAAGGATAGTTCACGAAGAGGAGCCGCGGCAGCGCCAGCAGGCCTCCAAGGATGAGTTTGTCTAGGTGTCTCTCGACTCCAGGATACAACTGCCTTCCTGCTCTGGAGCTACCCCAGTTATAGGTCTGGTGCCCTTTGATGTCCCGACCCTCGCACTTGGAGGTCGGGGGGTCCGGGATGAGGGAGTCCAGACACCCAGCAGGGGGGTGGAGCCAGCGCCCAGGGAGGCTGGGGGCGATCGAAACCAGGCGGAGGGGAGCCATCGACACTCCTTCTCCCATTGACTCGCCAAGTGGTCTTTTTACCCCCTGGGTGGATGGTGGTGCCTCGATGTTGGGGCTTGGCTGGGCCTGAGGCGAAGGTCGACCCGAGGCCACGAGGCCTGGTCGTGGAGGGTCCAAAATGGCGGCTGGGCCGGGGATGGTGGTTCGGGAAAGGGTCCGGGTCAGCCGAGAAGGTTGCGACTGCGAGCCTGGGTTCCGTCGGGGAAGAGCTGGGGGTGACCCGGAGGGCTGCAGGTGTGGCTCTTGTCCGGGGAACAGGGGTAACAGTAGTCCGGGACCCGCCATGCGGGGAGGGGTCGGGCCATGCCACAAGGCCGGTCCAACATGCGTCCCCCCCGGCTGAAGGCAGGGAGAGTCACCCATCCTCTTGGGTAATCTCCTCGCCGAGGCGGAAGAAGCAGGACAGGCCGTCTGCGTTGGCGTGGTCGTGGCCTGGCCGATGCTCCACAGTGAAGTCCATCCCTTGCAGGGAGATGGGCCAACGCAACAGCTTCGGATTCTCTCCCCGCATCTGCATCAGCCATTGCAGAGGTCGGTGGTCTGTTTGTACCCGGAAGTGGGTACCGAAGAGATAGGGCCGGAGCTTCTTGAGGGCCCACACCACGGCGAAGACCTCTCGCTCTATGGTGCTCCAGCGCTGTTCTCGGGCCAGCAGGCGTCGGCTGATGAAGGCCACTGGCTGGTCAACTCCCTCTGTATTGATTTGGGAGAGAACGGCCCCAACGCCGTGATCGGAGGCATCGGTCTGTACTATAAATTCCCGGTTGTAGTCAGGGGCTTGGAGCACCGGGGCGGTGCACATTGCTGTCTTGAGGGTCTTAAAGGCGGCCTGACACTCAGGGATCCAGTGTACCTTCGGTGGGTTCTTCTTGGACGTGAGTTCTGTGAGGGGCCTCACAATGCTGCCATAGTCCTTCACGAAGTGCCGGTAGTATCCGGTGAGCCCCAGGAAGGCGGCGATCTTGGGTTGGAGAGGGGCCACCTGGCCACTTCCCACCTGGTGCCCCAGGTAGGTCACGGACCCTTGGCCGATTTGGCACTTGCTGGCCTTGATTGTTAGTCCTGCCCGCCGGAGGGCGGTCAAGACCTCCCGGAGGTGTTGGAGGTGTTCCGCCCAGTGGAGACTGTACACGGCAATATCGTCCAGATAGGCGGCGCTGAACTCCTCCAGCCCCGCCAATACCTTGTTCACGAGTCTCTGGAAGGTGGTGGGGGCGTTTTTCATTCCGAAGGGCATCACTTTGAAGTGGTAGTGGCCATCCGGGGTGGAGAAGGCGGATCGCTCCTGGGCGCCTGGGGTGAGGCCGATCTGCCAATAGCCCGCAGTCAGGTCAAAGATGCTCAGGTAGCGGGCGGCCCCCAGACGGTCGATCAACTCATCAGCTCGGGGGATGGGGTGAGCGTCTGTTCGGGTGACTGCGTTCAAGCCCGGGTAGTCCACACAAAATCTGAGTTCTGGGGCGACGCCAGGGGCAGCGGCCTTGGGGACCAGCACAACCGGACTGGCCCAGGGACTGTCGGAGGGCTCGATTACTCCTAGAGCCAGCAACTTGGAGACCTCCGACTGGATGCAGGCGCGTACCCGATCGGGAACTCTGTAAGCCCTGTGCCGGATAGGGGGACTTGGAGGCCTGCTGGCGCTGCCGCGGCTCCTCTTCGTGAACTATCCTTGAAGGCCTGCTGGCGCTGCCGCGGCTCATCCTTGTGAACTATCCTTGAAGGCCTGCTGGCGCTGCCGCGGCTCATCCTCGTGAACTATCCTTGAAGGCCTGCTGGCGCTGCCGCGGCTCATCCTCGTGAACTATCCTTGAAGGCCTGCTGGCGCTGCCGCGGCTCATCATCATGAACTATCCTTGAAGGCCTGCTGGCGCTGCCGCGGCTCATCCTCGTGAACCATCCTTGAAGGCCTGCTGGCGCTGCCGCGGCTCATCTTCGTGAACCATCCTTGAAGGCCTGCTGGCGCTGCCGCGGCCCCTACTTGAGAACCCTCCAGCTCGAGGATTGAGAGCTATACGCCAGATACCCCTGTACGGGACCGGTACCGAGACTGTCCCGCTACCCCCTTTCCCCCAGAGACTAGAATTGAAAGGATCACCGTATCCTGGTCCTGCTGTATCGTCAAGTTTAACCTGCTTAAGAATACCGATAAAAGTGTGCAGAACCTATCTTTGTGTGGCATCCATCTGTGGGGGGGTAGTTGCTCGTCCGTACGATCTAAGGAGAGGGCCCTCGCCATGAGGCCTCTCCCCCTTGCTCGGCCTTCCCTCAGGATCCCCGTCTAACATTGGTGGCCAGCGGCGTGATTCGAACCGACGCATAATCGTATGGAGAGTAACTCGCCCCACTACACACAGCAACAATGTCGACGAAAGAGACCGGAACAACCGCAAAATTCCAGATGGAACGGCTGGAAGAATACAGCCACAAGGAATTGAAACAATTCTGCATAGACTTGGGCATCGCTACCACGGGACTGAGCACCAAAGACGACCTCAAGCACGCCTTGGAGTCTTGGGTGGAGACGGGAGCGTCCCCACCCCAAAACGAAAGCATCGAGACCACAGAAACAATTGCAACCCCCGAAGAAGAAAGAAGAGCGGGCCTCTCTCCCGAGGAGGCCCGAGAACGAGAGAGGAGCCGGCTCCACGAGTTGGAACTGGCTCGACTCCGCTTAGATGGGGAACTGAAACTAGCGGAAAAGAAGATAGCCCTCGAACACTTACGGCTACAGGGAGAACGAGAAGAGAAAAAAAGCCAGAGGGAGCTGGAAGAAAAGAATCTAGTGTACGAACACGAGCGCAGTTTAAAAGAACTAGAGATTCGAAGACAAAACAAGGACCTCGGCGTCCCCGAGAACCAGAGCTCCGCTCCCTCTACGGACACCAAGGTCCACATTCCCAAAGACGTCGTCCGAGAGTACTACCGGAACGACGACATCCAGCAATGGTTCAAGGACCTACGAGGTAGCCATGATCTCCCACCGTATCCCGCGAAAAGACTGGGGAGCCGGGTTGTGGGGGAGATTCGTCAACAAAGGAAGAGATGCCCTGCTACAACTCCCCGACGCAGAGATGACCTCCTGCGAGCACATGAAAGCCGCCCTTCTTACTCGCTATGGGCTCACCCTGAGATGTACCGACAGCGATTCCGAGACTGTAAAAGAATCCCCTGTACCACCTGGTTGGAATATGTGAACTTTTTTAGCCGATCCTTAGAGGGGTGGATCAAAGGCAGCCAGGTCACCACCTACGAACAATTGGTCGATCTCATCGTGTGGGAGCACCTCTCCAATAATTGTTTCGTTGAACTAAGGCAGCATCTCCTCGACAGCAAGCTGACCGAACCCCGGAAACTCGCCATCGAAGCGGATCGATGGGAGAGCACCCGGGTCCCCCGAAATTGGCCGGGCGAACAAAACAGAGCCTCCCAGGGGGCCCACCGTCCGCGAGGAGGAGGAGGAGGAGGAGGAGGCCAGAATCGGGGCAGGGACACCGCCACGGTGCCCCCCACTAGCAACCCCCGTCTCCGCCCGGAAGAGGAAGTCCTCCGACGCGACCGGGATTCCGCTCCAACATTGTCTGCCACAAATGCCAGCGGCCCGGCCATTACGCCAATGACCCCAACTGTCCGAGAAACCAGTCAGTCAATGCCCCGGGTCCAATGAACCGCCAGATCACCGCCGTCGCCCTCGGAGAAGAGCAAGGCGAAGAAGAAGCCGAAGATTGCGAACAATACCAGACAGAGTGGGAACCTGCAGCCATGTCTCTGGTATGTCTAGGAGAAAGGGACATGGTCCCGCGGGCCCCCATCCCAGCCAACACGCAGAAGTACAGCCAGTGGGTCACCATTAATGGACACCGGGCCGAAGCCCTCCGCGACACGGGGGCCAGTGTGACCGCAGTCCGTTGCCATCTGGTGACCCCCGATCAAATCTTGCCCAACGTACTGTGCCCAGTACGGTCTGCGGACAACTCCGAAAGCCTGTGCCAGATGGCCCGCGTCCCCTTCGAGTGGGGGGGAGTGTCGGGCATGCTCAAAGTGATCGTCCGAGACGATGCCCCCGTGGACTGCCTCCTGGGAAACGATCTCGAGAGCTCCCCCTGGGCAGCCGTTGAACGAAGAGAGCACCTGGGGATGCTTGGTCTTCCTGAATGGGTCTGTGCGACGACCCGATCCATGGCCGCCCGCGCCATCCCATCCACTGAAGAACCCGAGTGGCCTGAACCTCCACCGCCTGTCGTCACTGAAGAGACCACCCCTGAACCCGGTCCACCGGGGCCCGACAACGAAGAGCCTGACCCACTCCGAGACCTCCCGGAGCTGGCCCAGTGGCGCCAAGAAGGTGGCCCCACTCAGGAACAGTTCCGCCAAGAACAAGGAACGTGTCCCTCCCTCGAGGGGCTCCGACAGCAAGCCGTAGCCCAGAGCACAGGGGATGCCTCGGGGGCCCACTGGATCTATTGGGACAATGAGCTCCTCTACAGTGAGCAGAAGATTGCCGAACTGGGGGCCAGCCGGGTGCTGGTGGTCCCCCTCCGATTCAGAGATTTCCTCTTGAACATGGCACACGATGTGTCTCTCGCCGGGCACCTGGTGCAGGACAAGACTTACAGCCGCCTGGTGACCCATTTCTACTGGCCTAAGATGCGGAACAATGTGATAAACCACTGCCGGGCCTGCCCCACCTGCCAGGCCAGCGGGAAGAGCGGCCTTCTCCACCCCGGATGGCCACTACCACTTCAAAGTGATGCCCTTCGGAATGAAAAACGCCCGCCACCTTCCAGAGACTTGTGAACAAGGTATTGGCGGGGCTGGAGGAGTTCAGCGCCGCCTATCTGGACAATATTGCTGTGTACAGTCTCCACTGGGCGGAACACCTCCAACACCTCCAGGAGGTCTTGACCGCCCTCCGGCGGGCAAGACTAACAATCAAGGCCAGCAAGTGCCAAATCGGCCAAGGGTCCGTGACCTACCTGGGGCACCAGGTGGGAAGTGGCCAGGTGGCCCCTCTCCAACCCAAGATCGCCGCCATCCGGGCCTGGGAGCCCCCGGTCACCCAAACAGAGGTCCGAGCCTTCCTGGGGCTCACCGGATACTACCGGCGCTTCGTGAAGGACTATGGCAGCATTGTGGGGCCCCTCACAGAACTCACGTCCAAGAAGAACCCACCGAAGGTACACTGGACCCCTGAGTGTCAGGCCGCCTTTGAGACCCTCAAGACAGCAATGTGCACCGCCCCGGTACTCCAGGCCCCTGACTACAGCCGGGAATTTATAGTACAGACCGATGCCTCCGTTCTCTCCCAAATCAATACAGAGGGAGTTTACCAGCCAGTGGCCTTCATCAGCCGACGCCTGCTGGCCCGAGAACAGCGCTGGAGCACCATAGAGCGAGAGGCCTAAGACACCTTACACAACATGTTTTGATAAAGCTAAAACAGAGTTAGCATTTAACCGCAAGGTTCATAATACACTTTAAGAGTATATGGTATGGCTATATCCTAGAACACTGTATATGAGAGCCGCTGCACTCCAAAGTAAATTCAAATGAGCTAGGTAGTTTAGGTAATCTATTAGATAGGTGCGCAGGAGGTCACCTTCCTGGTCCAAAAAGGTGCGTTAGATATATAACCAAATAAGAGCCTTACAGGGGGTAAGGATAAATCCTGGGCACTCTGGTAGGCACCGTGGTGCGTGCGTGTATTTAATAAAGATTTGAATCCAGTGTTTGAACAAGATAGTTGTTAAGTTTATTTCAACAAATTTTTTTCATCGTAGTAGTTTGTTGATCGTAAATCAATGTATCCATAATCATATTTCATTCATATGATCACATATCAGAGATTCAATGCCTTTGTAAATTTACACGTTCAAAGTCATCCCCGATGCATTTCGTGCAAGGCTGCACTTCGTCAGGGGGAATCGAGTGTACGAAGAAAAACCGGCATTCTACACAGTCCGGGGAATCTTCACAAAGGTAGTCGAGCTCGACTACCTTTGTGAAGATTCCCCGGACTGTGTAGAATGCCGGTTTTTCTTCGTACACTCGATTCCCCCTGACGAAGTGCAGCCTTGCACGAAATGCATCGGGGATGACTTTGAACGTGTAAATTTACAAAGGCATTGAATCTCTGATATGTGATCATATGAATGAAATATGATTATGGATACATTGATTTACGATCAACAAACTACTACGATGAAAAAAATTTGTTGAAATAAACTTAACAACTATCTTGTTCAAACACTGGATTCAAATCTTTATTAAATACACGCACGCACCACGGTGCCTACCAGAGTGCCCAGGATTTATCCTTACCCCCTGTAAGGCTCTTATTTGGTTATATATCCTAGAACAGCCATAAGGACATGACTCCGAAAGTTACAGACAGGCTCAGCTCATGCTAGAGCCTCATCTCACATAAAACCAAGCACTCTGACTCAAGGATTGTTAAGGCCTGCCATATAAGTGACTTATAGGTGTATATGTGTCTAGATATAAGGTTAGATATAGGAATACTATATCTTAGCAAGGGGCGATTATACGACGTTGCCCCAGCTGAGTGATCAGCCAGTTGTGTCAGTTTGGATGGCCAGCCAGGGGTGGCAAAAGATATGCTGCTGGTACCTTTAGTACACTGTACAGGGGCTCATAAGGTGACCCAATTCCCAATTGGTAATGTACCTAAAGTATATGGAGTCCATTTTACAGTGAGAGCAGATAGCCTGGCACCCTGATTAGCAGGATCCCAGGCCAATTAAGTCGAAAACCAGCTAAACACTAGGCAAAAAATCTGGGGTAACCATAGTCAGGTATCCACCTTCCTACAGCCTCCACTCATCCTCCTCCTCAGAGAGTGAGGACTAAGATTCTGCTGAAGAGACCTGCCGCTGGGCCACTGATGACACCTAGAAAGACAGATGACCTTTACGTTTCAAAAATACTTAGGGAGTGCCTATGGGTGCTCCTGACTGCTGAGGGGGCCTGGGCCGGCGATGCTCTGTCCCTTCTGAAAAGATTGTTTGGGCTGCACAGATGCTTGGGATGATGCTGCCCTCAGACTCACAGTCGAGCTCTGATAGAGAGAGATCCAGTAATATCCTTCTATGTGGGACTAAGTGCAGGATGGTCGGCATTCCAGAGGCTGGTGCAGCCACTCTGTTACGAGAAAACCCACATACACAGTTATGATAGTGTAGGTTTTGGTTCCTACAGTTCCGTTTTTCTCATGGTTCTGGCCAGGGCACTGTTGCTACTTTGGCCTAGGGAAGGGGAGTTGTTAACTGGGAACTGTTATGGTGTTAATGCTCAGCATTGGAATTGTTCATTGCTTTGCAATGGGCAGGGTATGGGGGAGTGTTAGGTGTGGGGAATAGGGGCAGATGGGGGAGGCACATCATACACCACCTGCAATGAAAAATGTAATATGATATTCCCCTTTTACTTGGAATGTCTGAGGGATAGGCTCTATTGGTAAATGGTATAAAGTCCTAACATACTTAAAACAAGGGGAATGAATGTTTCAGGAGACACACCTGACGAGGGCTGAGCTATTTATGCTGCAGAGATTTGAGGGTCTTGGTATTTGCAACAGGATACGCCACATGTTCCCAGGGGGCACTGATTTTAGTCCGACAGGGGCTTCCCCTAGATGTTCAGAAGACTTTCACCACTGATGACGCTCAGTATGTTATCCTGGTGGGAAGAGTTAATGGGATACCTCTTCTCATTTACTGCATCTATGCATGTTGGGCAAATTCAGTTTCTTATGGCCCTCTCCAGAATCGTCTTGCATAACCCAAATCTACATGTATTTTTTTTTTAGGGGGAGGTGGAATTAGATTTGTGCAGACATAAACCTGGACCGATCTGTTCCTCCACTCGCTGATACTCCCATATTAAAGCTGGTGAAAGGCTTACAGGACTGGTTGGATCCATGGATGCTCAGACACCTATGGCGGGAACTCGAACTGTAACCCAGATAGAAGGGAGTGCTTTGGCTCCCTGTTGCACGATCTGCATGAAAGACCCGATAAAGTGTTGGGCTTGGTGGATCTTGTGGCCAAGGTTGTCTGGTCAGAGTATTTGGGCTGCACGTTATGGGTTTGCTGCCTTGGCTAGTCTGCTCTGAGGATGGGGTTGGGGGTCTACTATCATGACGGTAAGAGTGTCAACTGGAGAAGAGGTATACTTCAAAACAGACATACATGAGGTCTTCAAGGCTCACTGCAGGACCTTGTACGAGCCTGGGGTCCTTTTATCAAGAGAGGATCTAGACCGGGAAGTGCTGGGTGCCCCCATATCAGAACACAAGATTGCAGCAGAAATTGAAGGCATGGCTTCCTGCAAAACACCAGGGATGGATGACCTTGCCGCTGAATTTTATCATATCTGTGCTAAGTAGATCGTTGCCCAACATGCTGTGTTATACACAAATACTTTTGATTGTAGGAGGCTTCCCGATACGACCAGGGAATTCCTAATAGTGCCATTACCCAAACCCTCAAGCGACACAGCAGACGTGGCATCCTATCGTACTTGTTGAACTTGGATTATAAAATACTTAGTAAGGTCCTGGTAACAGGCTTCAACTGCATCTTCATGGCCTCATACACGAGGACCAAAATTAATGTATTCCCAACTGTAGCACCTCAAAAGTGTTGGCGTCTGTTTCATGTCCTAGAGACGAGGGATGAGAAGCGCTTCCCCAAGGCACGTGTGCTTTCCATATATATCCGGAAGGCCTTTGAGACTATAAGGTGGAACTACCGTCGGGCGGTTATGTCTAGAATGACTTTAGGTGAGGGTCGGAATACATGTATACATATTATATGCTGGGGCACAGCCATGAGTGCGTACAAGTGGCTGTATCACTGAACCCTTAGAGATCAGCCAGGATACACAGCAGGGATGTCTCCTTGCTTCAATGGTGTTCATGCTGATGATTGAACTATGCCCTTGTGTGTTGCAGCAGGAGGTCCAGGGCCAAGGAATTCAAATATGGAACAGGGAGCATGTAGTCTTGTTATATGCAGACAACATGCTTATTTACCTAAAGGAGGCTAGAACTGGGATCCTGTGGAGGGCGGCCTACTTGGAGGACTTTGGGCAAGTCTCTGGAATGAGTGTGAATTGGCAGAAATCATGCCTTTTTCCTGTGTCAGTGCAGCTACAGGGGCCGCCATCAGCAATGTTGCTAGCTGGAATTCAATGGGAGCCCACGGTCCTCAAATATCTGTGGGTCGAGGTGTGCCACACTGATGTTGAAGTAAGGGAGGGTAAACTCGGGAAAAGATGCAGGAATATAGAGCAGAATGACCTTTTGGCAGACATTGCAACTTCCCACTAGGACTCGCATAGTGTTGACTAAAATGATGGCACTCCCTCGAGTCCTTATTATACTTTGTTAATCTTCCGGTTTGGGTGCTGAGGGCCTGGTTCAGATCCACTGATGCCCTAACCTGCGAGTTGATCCGGGATGGCAGTCACTCGCAGGTAACATTATGTAAGCTGCAGAGGCCCTCATCCGAAGGAGGCTTGGGAGTCCCTCAATATGAACTGTATTACCACGCAGAAAAAAAACTGCAGAGCGTGGCTGGGTAATGTCTTGCACAAAACCAATAGCAGTAGAGAGAACAAGTTATGTAGAAATAGATGCTCTAGGGAACACATAAGCAACGGCCACTAACGTGCCAAACCTATCTCCTATAAACCCATCGCCGTCAATGACAGCGTCCGAACGATGGCGGGAGCACTCTCCGAGACCTGAACTAGAACCTACTATTTCATCCCTCAAATCGTGGATCTGTACTTCCAGTCCACAAAAAGATTTAAATGAATTTGATCTGATAAACTGATTGGACCTGAATAAATTAGTCCATTTTAAGAATTTCCGTTGGATCGGATTAGGCGCTACTTGGAAGATTACATATACGACGATCTTAGTGTTTCTTCTAGATTACTATATATATAAATTTTCAAGACCGTATTCACATACATTGAAGCGACTATGATGAGAACCCTATAGAAGCTATTGGCCCTGAGGAAGTCATTGGGTCATCTGATCCCAAAGAGGAAACACGTGTTAGCTGTTTGTCTGTTTGGCTACATTAGATGATTCCAACTATACCGGATCAACTATTGGAAACTACTGTTCTAAAAGGAAATAAAGACCTTTTTCATTTTGAATGGCATTATCTGGAGAACTCTTCTTGGACTGAAATCTCTTTGCTAATATTGTACATGATTGCTCGGGTACAAAGTTGTGTTCTCTGTATTACCACGCAGCTCAACTTTAGAGAATGGCTCGCTGGCTGGCGGGACTCAACCTAACAGAACTGGGGGAGTTTTGGTGAACCGAGCAGGGCGGGGATGCTATTATCTCTGAAGCTGGGGGTTTAAATTCCCACAGCTCCTAACCCTAGACTTCTCCATATAGCTCTAAAGTGCTGGAGGAGAGCTTGCTATTGGATTGGACCGCCCTTAATGCCCCAGGGAAACTGGCTGAACGCTAGGGGAGGCTGTTTCATTGCCAGATGAATGTCACCATGGACTGTGGCTGGGATGGAAACCATTAGGGACTGCTACTTGGAGGACTCCTTCCGGTCCTTAGGAGGCCTTAATGACCAAGGACGGTTTGCCTGGAACCCAGATTTTGACTTACAGGGAAATAACCCGAAATGTGAGCCATTTGTATGGGTCTCTTCATCCAGACCCCTCTAAACATGATCACCGTCTAACAATCTTAACGTTTGGTGTGGTACATATTTGGTTTTGTGGCTCTATAAATAGTACTGTCAATAAGGATTGGTGATTTGCCAACCCTAAGAAAGGAGGGGGGTATGGGTTGGGGGGGGGGATATTTTAGGTAGGCTCTGCAGTAGTAAGGAATGAACAAAGATTCTCAAGCATACCTACTCCTCTACGCATAATACTAGATTTAAATACACAGTCTTATTACTTGCATCGTATACATCTCACACCTGATAAGCTCAATATTATGCTGCACACAGATGAATTGTGGTGTCCTAGATCCACGCAGCTGTCTTCCATATTGTTTGGAACTGTCCGAATATAGGACAGTTCTGGTTGCAGGTTGTGAGGGATCTGGAGAGCACCCTCAACAGTGAGAAGTTACATGCAGTAGAAATCTGCCATCTTGGTTTATATAAAAGGCCATCTTAGTAGGCAATAGATTTCTGGATCTAGCACTGGGTGTGACTCACAAATATATTGCCCGGCAGTGGAAGTCCCCACATGGGCCACTGCATAGCAGGTGGCAATTGAGGTGTAAAGCTGGGCAATGGCTGAGGGAGTTGAGTTATGGGCTGAATACTACAGAGGGTTGGATAGGCTACCAGTGTCTGAGCTGTGTGGGGCGGTTGTCACCAGCTTCATAGAACTGCAGCAGCAGTGAGGGACTTACCTCGAAAGTATGGCTATACTGTCTGGCGAGCCTAATGGCACAGTATGGAGTAGCAGAAACCTGAAGGCATTAGATGGCATAGATGAGGCAGCAGATCCATTGTGGTAAGTGGACTGATAGTTTCCATGGCCTCCTAAACCAAAGCCCCCCTTGTGCTCAGATTCCCCCCCAACCCAAATTTGATACAGGAATGATCCCTGTAGAGTCTTAGGAGCGATGCAGTTGGAGAAACTGGGTGAAGTTCAGTTAGCTGTTCAATTACTAAAATTTAATTGGGAAACAGATAGAATATGCTGATCACATAGGGCTTTGCCAGATGATGACAATTGACGATCTAGAAAAAATATGGTAAATGTACATTCACAAACTGAATACCATCCTTCTATTGTAACAACGATTTACGTCATAAGAATGATCAACAGTATCTTATCAATGAAAAGTGCCCTATTACCTTATACTGAAAATCAATAAAGATATTTTTAAAAGAAGAAAAAAAGGAAAGGAACCCTTCAGAAAACATGCACTAATGGTAATCCTAACAGGGTAGACTGGTCTGGAAGACACCTGAAGAAAACATGGCAGTTAAGTAGCCCTTAACCATCGCACTGCCAGGCTCTGCTGCACAGGGGACATTGCAAATCATAAGATTTCAGAAAGGTGTGATGTAAAGGGTTTGCGACGTAATAGTGTGGGCAGAAATGCAGCGATTTCGAGGAGGTAGAGGCCCCTGCTGTAGGCCAATATTTCGGTACCGAGAGCGGGGCTTCCAAATCTGTACGTCTGAGCAAGCCATGGCTTTTGAGCAGTGACGAACCGTGAGCAATTTTGGGGACAGAGACACATTTTTGGGTTTTGGAAAGTGGGGCAGTTGCACTCCCAGTCTGACATTTGTGGGCAGACCCCAGGATGTCTGGATCTTGCTCGGTCTCCGAATCGGAACCTTGGATGGGGAAAGATTCTTTCGGGGCTCCTGATCCTCATCTTCTTCCTCCTCTTGTAGACCAAATAGGTCAGGTGTGTCGTCTGCTTGTCTGTGCTGCATTTCTTGGTTAAGTGTACGTTGGTCCAGAAGAGTTTATTTAGCTCGGAATGTCCTACATGCCTCACTGGTGTCTTCCCAATGGTTGGGAGAGAAGCATAGATTGCAGACTTAATGTTGGTTAGTCTGAGGGTTTTTGGAATGGCAATTCGGGCAGAAACGGAACAGGATGTGTTCCTTTAGCAGCTCATATTCAGGTAAGATCTGTCAAATTTGAATGGGTCCAATCGGGTGTGGCACGTTGGCCGTAGAGGCGATTTGAATAACCCGAAGCGCAAATTGTTATTTTACTCAAAACGCAAGAGTAACTACGCGATCGAGACAATACTGTCAAGTTTGGGGATCTACTGGTGAACCGAAGGAAGCACAAAAGGATCTGAACCGGAGCGCGAGAGAGTACATCCGAACCTTAATTGAGTCAGTGCACATGTGCAGTATCAGCAAAAGGAGGAGTTACATGGCCTTGTGACTTAAAGAAAACATCTTCGAACAAAAATAACTTGCAATCATCCAAGCCCAACACTAGATGGTGGACTTATGCAAGGCATGCATATCGATAGCCGCACAAGCCTTGAATAGAGCATCAACCCTGAAGAGTAGGGTGGCACAATATCCAATAAAACGTTACATGTCTGTAGAGTCAATATAAAGGCTTATGCTGTTTCTTATACTACAGAGCAAAGGAAGAAACCACCTGGGAGGGAGGGCCAGACACAGGTCAGTATCAGTATTATAGTGGGGGTGAAGGTGGCCAGTCTCTTAATTTCAGTCTTCTGCTGAGCCAGGCACAGCAAAGGCATCACAGTTCGAGCCAAGCAACTCTTTAATGTGGGCACAACTGAGAGCCAGAAAGGTGCTCTGCCAAGGCATGTGCATGAAGTTTTCCTTAACCTTTGTGCTCTTCACATATATTCCTTTGGGAATTGAAGGTGGTATCAACATCATCTCAAGGCGGCATCTATTTCAGTGCTGAAGGAGACTCCATATGAACAAAGGAAAGTGCCTTGGCAAGCTTTAACTTCTTTATGGAGACTAGGGCTGGTCAAAGCAAGGTACGTTATAAATGAGCCAATGCTAGAATAAAAAGCAATTGCTAGCAATTGCTAATAAAAGTAAGCTCTAGTGGAAAGGGGTGTGAAGTGGCAAAGAGGGAAAAAGTGTTGCGAGAGAGAGATGAGGAAAAAAGTATGCTCTACATATAATAGGATCCATTATGAAGTGTTGCAATGTTCTCTTTCCTGCACCCTCAAGAAAGTTGTAACTAAGACTACGGAAGTTAGAGAATGATGCAGCAGAGGTAGCTACAAAATCAGAGGCCTTCATTATAAGTGGTCCGGTAATTGGTATATTTATTGCAACTGAAATTCTGACACTGTTGCGTTCCTTACTTAATCAGATATGATAAAACCCACCCACTTATGAGGTTTGTTGGGAAATAACCAGAATTTTGGTTTTTAGCATACCAAAATCGGCATGTTCCAGTACTGAGATTTTTTTACACTTGAAACAAGAGGAGTCCAATCGCAAATAGAGGTTCTTTTGCCCACTATTTCAAGCTCATGCCTTCTGAGCTGAAATCACATTTTCAGTCTTCTCATAGTACCAAATGATTTCAAATAAGTTGATTATAATACGGATACCACTTGATTATTTTGGAGTGTTTATTCTTTATAACCCAAAAGATTAATAAATATGCATAAAAGAAAGGTACTGCACTATTAGAATATAAAACAGGTCAGATATTACCTGGTCCCAATGCTTCAGAGAGAGTGTTGATAGTGGTGTGGCATTTGCAAACTCTAAATTTGCAAAATGCCAATCAAGTATTTGTCTGTCTCGTGATGACAAGTAAACATCACTAGAAATAATAGTAAAGAAAAAGCAGTCATTAAATAAAACATAAGCTACTACAATAGATTTATTTTATACATTTTTAGTTCCAAACAGCTCCAACATGCAACTTTAAAACACTTTTAGACAGGATTCACATTAAAAAATTGCAGCAGCATTTATAGAATAAAGACATTGAACAATATGGGTATCATGCATTAAGGTTGCCAGGCTGTAGGAACAGATTAATAGGTATCAGGCCAAAGGTTAAACAAATTGCCTGGCCCTATCGAGTTTGTTCTATTAGATACCTGTTATAGATATGAACTCTTTTTAAACTCCAGCTACAAACAGTCCACCTCCAGACAAGCGTGCCCCCTTAGAATAGCAACATACGCCTTTGTTGGCCATCACTTCAAGAGTCTCCTAACACATACATAACATTTAGCATGTTTTGACCAGGCCCCAGGGCAGGGGCAGTTCTCACAAATGGCGAATCCTCCTTAGGTTCCTACCCCCTTAAAAGGCTGGGAACGCCAATGCTAGGGTCAGTATAGAGGTCATCAGGAAGGCCCCTGCAGAGAGTGAAGAACCTAACTAAAGTTTTCCCACCTCTCACAGTGGAGTTTCACATTGTTCTTGTTTCCTAAATCCCACAGAGCTTAAGGGAAAACTATGTGCACATTCTTATATCTTCGCGTTCAGTTCAAAGCATCAGGCTTCCCTCTTTATGGAGAGCAAACTTACACTGCAGAGCAGATTCAAAAACTTTGAAGAGCCTTACAGTAAAACTATAGACCGTGTAAAGAGAGCTGGGTGGGATCCTTATGACTCTACAAAGCTTAAACTCTGCAGATCCAGTTTTCAATATTAAAGGCTGATCAAAACACTCATCAAGCCAAGCAAATTCTTGATCACTTAAGGTTTCAGAAGCACGAGTTGGCAAATACAGCAACCAGGATGTGCAGATTCCACATTTAAAAATGCTGAAATGCTTCCATAATTATAATATGCGCACATAGAAAAGTGCCTCTCTTGCACATGGTTAGCCCCTCAGGTTTTGCCTGGAAAAAAGCTGCAATTTTGAATGAAAGTGCACAAGGTTTGGTACCAAACATCGCATCATAATAAACCTGCACTGATTACAGAGTCGGATTCATAAAAAAACTGCACACAGGGGAGCCTTTAGAGGGGTCCCCTGAAACCTATCAAACCTTAGTATGGTCATTGACTGGCCGAAGGCAGCCAGCTACCGCCAGTGTTCTGACCTTATGGGTGGAGTTCCTGCACGCTCAAAGGTCGAGAACAATGCCTTTTCCGGGGTGGAGATGTTCACAACTCTCCCTGGTCAGAAAGAGCCATCTGTGGCGGGAAGCTTCAAAGGCCTTGCCGCCTTTGTAATGAGATCCCAGTCTCTCCTGTTAGAAGGAGCAGCCCCCCCTTTCTGTCCTTACCCACGTTTGGTGGGAGAACAAGCAGGAAAACTCAGCTCTAGTAGAAGGTGTCCCGTCCCGTCCCCCCACCACAACTCCTCTTGCCCACTCCACCTCCCAGGTGCTGGCGTGAGGTGAAGTACACTTTTCAGTGTCCACCATCTTGAAGATGGTGGGTTTTCTCCGATCAGGGCTAGATCTATGTCCGCTCTCCCACAGGAGGTGAGCGTAATAGAGGGTGTAAACATTCCAGGTAAGGGGCACATTGGCCACTACCTGTCCCTCCCTTTTAACTTACCTAAATCTAGTATTAGGTGGCATCCCCAGACCCACAACTTCAGTTTCTGATGACCTAAGAAGAGCCGAACACCACAGTCGCATCAGCAGAGACATTTAAGTGCTGTAAATGACACAAGGAATCAAAAAAGTGCACCACCACACATGTTCAGGCGCTCACCGTTGTTATATATCCTTCATCAATGCAGAACCATATATATATATATATATATATATATATATATATATATATATATATATATATATATATATATATATATATATATATATATATATATATATATATATATATATATTTTTTTTTTTTTTTTATAAAACTTTTTTTATATAGAAAACAGTCAAAAGAAAAAACAACCAAGAAGCACAGACATTACATTAGAGGACGACACAGTCGTCAATAATTCAACTACCAAATGTTTTTGTACACAGCTAAAGAGGTTGGTTAACCCCTTCTATACTCATGACGGAATGATTCCGTCATGAGCACAAGCTCAAGAAATTCCTCTGCTGCAGACAGCAGAGGGATTTCCCTTTTTGTTTTTGCCTGGGGAGGTGGTGAAGAGCTTCCAGGGATTTTTTTTGTATTGACATTAGGGTTGGGCTGCCCAAAAAGGAATGGCAAAGCCCCCCCTCAGATAAATGTCGGTCTTTCTGCCCCCCAGGGGGCAGTAGCTCCAATCCCCCCAAAAGCCCACTAGGCACCGGGGATTTTTATGATGTCGGGGTGGGGGCTGCCCTGTGATTTTTTCCAGCTAAATTTGAGGCTTGCAGGGCATTCTGGGTAGGAAAACGTTGGGGGATCCACACAAGTCATACCTCGCTGGACTCCCCCGGGTGTCTAGTTTTCAGAAATGTGTGGGTTTGGTATTTTTCACAAGATGGCCGCCTAGCCCGGGGCCAAAAATCCAGGTGACCCCCCTTGCAAAACCAGATTGTTTTGTGATAGGTCATTTTGAAGTCTCCTCACAACGTTTTGGGCCCTAGCCTGTCGCGGGTACTTGACCCACCCACGCAAGTGAGGTATCATTTTTATTGGGAGACCTGGGGGAACGCTGGGTGGTTCTTAGAGGAGAAGTATTGCGTCCAGGAGAGCATACTTGACTGCTAACAGGATGGACATGATATGCCAACTAACCCCGGGACCACGATCTCCAAGGGGCAGAGCATGGACATCCACTACAAGTCACCAAAAGGCACAGAGATTGCAGATGCTTATACACAGAATATGAAAAAGAGGTGCACTGCAGCGAACAATGCGCATTAGAAAAGCCAACCCATAACATGCATGGAGTAGTTTCTGTCCTGTAACTCCATTTCTGTAGTAGGGGTATCTCTGTTATAGTCATAATCTAGTGAATAGTCCTGCCCATGTGCGTGGACCCCGGAGCAATCAAAAATAATCTCTTAAGGTGTCGAAAAATGCAGAACTGGACAGACACTTAAGAGAGAATTAAAGACGGATAATGCAGCCTATATAACCAGGCTACACTGTCCAGTACTTCAACTAGAAATTCCACCAAAAATCCACAATCAGCAAAATCTGTCCAGATTTCCCTTGATTCAGCAGCAAAAACCCTCTGGAATGATAGAGAGGAAGACATGGACAGACAAGCCCCATAGGCTGCCATTATGTGGCTCAAAACGAGATACTGTGCCTTTAAGAGAACTTTCCAGAACTTCACAGTATCCCAGAATGCACTGCAGGTCCCTTTTACTTTCAGTTCTTTTTGAAGGCGTAACACGCCAGACCTGTAGCATTCCTTACATGAATATCTCTCTCCAACGGGGAGGAGGGCGGGCGCTTATGACTATAACAGAGATACCCCTACTACAGAACTGGAGTTACAGGACAGAAACTACTCCTTCTGTAGTAGGGGATCTCTGTGTATAGTCATAATCTAGTGAATAGAATGGCAAGCCCATCCCCACACCAAAGCGGCGGTGGAGAAACGAGAAATAATACCACTATTGTGCGAACAGATTTCGCAGCGAAGCCTGCCAAACCTGAGCGCCTGCCCTGGCATCAGTGTCCAGGCAGTAATGCTTAGCAAAGGTATGGACCGACTTCCAAGTGGCCGCCCTGCAGATTTCTGCAATTGGAACATTATGGAGAAAAGCCGTCGTGGCAGCTTTGCCCCTGGTGGAATGAGCCTTAGGTTTACCCCCTAAGGTCTTATTAGCCTTTTGGTAACACAGTTGTATGCAGGACACAATCCACCTAGAGATGGACTGTTTAGAGGTAGCAAGACCCATCCTGACTGATCCATAATTAATAAACAATTGGTCTGACCTACGAATATCCTTGGTCTTATCCAGATACAATTTCGACACCCTCCTAACATCCAGGAAATGCAGCGACCTTTCCGCTGGAGAGGAAGGATTCTGAAAAAACGTAGGCAAAGTTATGGTCTGGTTGACATGAAAATCAGAAATAACCTTGGGAAGAAATTTAGGGTGAGTACGCATAACAACCTTAGTAGCATGAAATACAGTATAAGGTTCTTGGAAACACAACGTCTGAATTTCAGTCACCCTAAGGGTCGATGTGATGGCCACGAGGAACGCCGCCTTCCAGGACAGGTGCTGCAACGAAGCCTTATGAATAGGTTCAAAAGGCTCCTTCATCAATCTGGACAGCACCACATTTAATTCCCATGAAGGTGAAGGAAGACGGACATGAGGGAACACTTTCTTCAAGCCTTCCAAAAAATCTTTGATCACAGGGATCTGGAAGAAGGAAGTCTGTGAAGGGCATTTCCTGTAGGCAGTCAGCGCAGCACGATGAACCTTAATGGAATGGACATTAAGGCCAGATCGCGACAGATGCAGAAGGTACAGAAAGATGACATCTTCCTTACACGTCGTCGGGTCATAATTCTTGGACTTGCACCAGATGCAAAACCTCTTCCACTTGTAAGCATAGGAAGTCCGAGTGGAAGGTCGCTTAGCCTCCTTCAGTATGTTCATGCAATCTTCAGGTAGATTCAAATGGCCATATTGCACTATCTCAGGAGCCATGCCGCCAAACTCAAAGACGAGAGGTTGGGGTGCAACATCTGCCCCCCGAATTTCGTGAGAAGGTCCAGACTGCACGGCAGCCGTATGTGAGGAAGGAGAGACCGGTGAAGCAGGTCCGTGAACCACCACTGGTTCGGCCATTGCGGGGTAATCAGGATCATCCACGCCCTGGACTGGGACAGCTTGATGAGCACCGCCGGAATCAGGGGAATGGGTGGAAAAGCGTACAGAAAGCTGTTCTGCCAGCTGATCTATAGCGCATTCCCCAGCGTCCCCTGCTGGTAGTACCAGGAGGCGAAGTCTCGGCATTTGCTGTTTTCGGCGGTGGCGAACAGATCTATGTCTGGAGTTCCCCACCTTGCGAAGACTTCTCCTAGTACTTCGTCGTTCATGACCCATTCGTGTTTTTCCTGAATCAGTCTGCTCAGTGCGTCCGCCTGAAAATTCTGCACACCTGGTAAATGGGTTGCCGTTAGCGTCAGTCCTCTGGCCAGAAGCCATCGCCAGATCGCCTGCGCCTCCTACGACAGAGTGCGTGATCTTGAGCCCCCCTGCTTGTTGAGGTAATACATCGTGGTCGTATTGTCCGACTGTACAAGCAGAGAGTTGGTCTGGAAGGACGGATGAAAGGCCTTCAGTGCCAAGTGAACAGCTCTGAGTTCCAGGAAATTGATGTGATACGTGGACTCCGTCGGGGACCACGTTCCTTGAATCAGTAAGTCTCCGGAATGCGCCCCCCAGCCGTGGAGGGAAGCATCCGTCACGATAGTCTGAATGGGAATGTCCTTGTGGAAGGGAACCCCTCTGAGGAGATTCTCAGCTGAACACCACCACTTCAGAGACTGAAGAGCATGCAGAGACAGTCGTATCTTGTCGTGCCAAGACCCTTTCCTCTGATCCCACTGATCTTCCAAGCACTCCTGCAACGGTCTCATGTGCAGTAGTGCGTGTGGCGTTAGGAAGATGCAAGAGGCCATCGATCCCAGTAGAGAAGACACCGTCCTCACTCTTGTAGATGGAGTAGTCATAAGAGCTTGAGCTTTCCGAAGGAGTGATAATCGCCGCTCCTCCGAAGGAGACACGCTTGCTGACAGCGTCTTGATGGTGGCTGCCAAGTACTGAATGCACTGGACCTAAGTCGGGACAGACTTTGACATGTTGATGTGCAACCCCAGCTTGTTCAAGAGAACGCACGTCTTCTGGAAGTGTACGGGTAGACAAACACCTTGTTCTTCTTTAGGTGTGCTGCTACCACTGCCATGCACTTCGAGAATGTTCTGGGCGCAGACTTCAGTCCGAATGGCAGTACTGTGTACTGATAATGATTGGCGCCGACTTGGAATCGCAGGAACTCCCTGTGTTTGTGTGCAATGGGCACATGGAAGTACACATCTTGTAGGTCTATAGCACATAGCCAGTCTCCCTGTTGCAACTGAGGATAAATCTGATGCAACGACAGCATGCGAAACTTCTCTCTACAAATCCACTTGTTTGCCTGTCGCAAATCCAGAATGGGCCTGAACTCGTTCTTGTCCTTCTTGCGAACCAGGAAGAACCGGGAGTACAGACCTCTTCCCCTTTGAGACAGAGGTACGTCTTTTATCGCCCTTTTCCTTAACAGAATATCGGCCTCCACCTGGAGCGCGCGCAGCTGAAACTGTGAGCTGACTGGAGGAATTGATGGAGGCGGGCTGGTGAACCGAAGACTGTATCCATTGCAAACAATATTCAGCACCCACTTGTCCGGAGTAATTTTTCTCCACTCTGCCATAACAAAATTGAATGCTTGAACCTACCGGAGCGGGTAACGGATGTAGGGGAAGTAACCGCTCAGGGTCGAGACCCAGCCGGGCCCTTGTTCGCTGTAGAGGACTGCTGGCCCCCTCTACCCTTCTGGCGCTTCTGGAAGGGTTTCCTCCGGAACTGCTGCTTGTGTTGCTGCTGCTGTCCCGAAGTCTGTCCTCGCCCTCTGCCCTGTGCACTGAACCGTCTCTGGAACGGGCGGTAGGCCTTCTTTTCTTTGGGCTTCTCCAAGCCCACAGCCGTCAGGGTCTCTGCCTCCGCCTTCATGTGGGCCATCTCACCGAACAGGGTTTCCCTCGAGAAGGGCAGATTGGCCTCCCGCTGCTGGTCCTCCGGCTTGGGTGATGTGAGCCTGAGCCAAGCATGGCGCCGTTGGCTGATCCCATGACAGTACCCATGGGCAGCCAAAAGAGAGACATCCGCAGCCGCGCTGATGAACTGGTTCGAAACCAGCAGCCCCTCCTTGGGGATCTCCTGGAAGTCCTCCCTCTTATCTCGTGGCAGGAGTTCCGTGAACTGTTGAAGGGATTCCCACAGGGCACGGTCATACCGCCCTAGCAAAGCTGCATCGCTGGAGGCCTTCATGGCTGTGAATGCCGTCCCACAAGCCTTCCTGCCAGCTGAGTCGATCAATCGGCTCTCCTTATCAGGCGGTACGGTTGAAGACTGGGAGGTAGAATGTAGCTTCCTGGCCGCCGTCACTATAACAGAGTCCGGAACTGGGTCTATCCGTAGAAAAGCCGGGTCCGAATCCCGGGCCCTGTACTTCTTCAGAAGTCGGGAGGGAGCGGCCTTCACCACTGCTGGCGTGAGGAACAGCTCCTCCGCGGGCTCTACCAACCCAGGTACTAGCGGTAGCAAAGGGCGAGACAAATGCTTCTTGTGAAGCGTCTCAAATATCACGGACGTCGTGGGTGTTGGAGCAGTCACCGTGATTCCCAATTTCGCTGCCCCCCTCAGGAGAACATCCTGGATTGTGCCACAGGGATTCCAACAAAGTCGGTGAATAGGGCCTGGTGGAGTCGGTGCGGGTCCGTGATCCGCGCCTCCTATGGCGCCGTCTTGACCTGGTGGATGATCTATGCCGACTCCTCAATCTCCCCCTCCGTCCGGAGCATGATCGTGACCTCCTTGGCTTTGGTCGATCCGTCGGTTCCACAGGGGCGGGCGACTTTGGTTTGGCCAGTACCCTCGGCTGAGGGGTCCCCTTGGGAGGAGTCGGATATCGGGGCAGTGAGACCGACCACGGAGGGATCGGAGGAGGCTTGTCTGCTGGCAGCTGAGGTTGAGGTATAGATTGAGGATGCGGTGGAAGTGGTGGTAGCGGAGGAGTAGGGGCCCGCGGAGGGAGCCCCCTCGGTAATGGACGCGGGGGCGTAACCGGCCTCTGCGGCGGGGTATACACCATGGAGTACACCGAACCCGGTAATCCGCCTTCCTTTCCAGCCTGGGACGTTGGCGAACCTCCCATAGGTATCTGGCCCCCTGCTAGAGTGACTCCTGGCGCCAGACCTCCTTCCACGTCTCTTCTGCTTCGAAGAACGACGACCGGACGGCGAGCGTCGGTCCCTCGACGGCGAGCATCTTCTCCTCGACGTCGACCGTCTCTCCCTCGACGGCGAATGCCTTCGCCTCGACGGCGACCTCCTTCGCCTCGACGGCGACCTCCTTCGCCTCGATGGCGATCTTCTCTTAGACGTCGAGGATCCCCTTGACGAGGACCTTCTCCTTTTCGCCGACGGCGAACGGCGGTGTCGCCTCAACGGCGAGCGCCAACGCCGATCACTCGACGACGACTCGGACTCGGACGACGACAAAATCGTCACAGGAGACCTCGACGGCAGTCTGTTCAGTTTCTTCGACGTCGAGCGTCGACGTCCCTTCGACCTAGAGCACTGGGGAGACGGGGAACAGACTGCAGTCATCCCTCTCGACGCCGTAGTCGGTGCAATCGACCCAGATGGAGAATGGGGACGCTTGCTGGTCTACCTGCCTCTGGGGAGCGCCCCAGAGGCCTCAGCACGGGCAGAGGAAGCACCTCCAGACCCACCTTGCGCCTTCAGCCTTCTTTCCTCAAGGACCTGAAGCCTGATCTTCTTTCTATCCTTCAGGGTCCTGCCAGAGAAGCCCTGACAAATTACACACTCCTCTGGGACATGGGAAGAGGGAAGGCAGAGGATACACACCTCATGAGGATCCGATTTGGCCTTCTTCCTGGAGCACTCTGGACATTTGTCAAATAATGCAGGCATATTGACAATCAAAGAGTGCACCAAAGGATTAACGAGAAGAAAGGCACCAAAGTACTCTGAAAAGCACT
The DNA here is from genome assembly GCF_964263255.1 of Lissotriton vulgaris. Classification (NCBI taxonomy): domain Eukaryota; kingdom Metazoa; phylum Chordata; class Amphibia; order Caudata; family Salamandridae; genus Lissotriton; species Lissotriton vulgaris. The sequence continues at coordinate 1,701,900,263 of NC_141687.1, forward strand.
CAAAGACTTGAACAAAAGTGAATAATCACCAATAAACCCCTGAAAAGGGAGAGCTCAATGATCCAGGGTCCTGCTTGCAGAAGCCGGAAAAAAGAACTGAAAGTAAAAGGGACCTGCAGTGCATTCTGGGATACTGTGAAATTCTGGAAAGTTCTCTTAAAGGCACAGTATCCTGTTTTGAGCCACATAATGGCAGCCCATGGGGCTTGTCTGTCCATGTCTTCCTCTCTATCATTCCAGAGGGTTTTTGCTGCTGAAGCAAGGGAAATCTGGACAGACTTTGCTGTTTGTGGATTTTTGGTGGAATTTCTAGTTTAAGTACTGGACAGTGTAGCCTGGTTATATAGGCTGCATTATCTGTCTTTAATTCTCTCTTAAGTGTCTGTGCAGTTCTGCATTTTTGGACACCTTAAGAGATTATTTTTGATTGCTCCGGGGTCCACGCACATTGGCGGGACTATTCACTAGATTATGGCAATACAAAGAGATCCCCCTACTACAGGAAGCAGTAATACAGAGCGTAGGGGTCTCTGTCATTGTCACTGGTGTGGCGATCTTCAGAATGAATGTGGGGGCTGCACAGTGAGATTTCTGCAGGTGAGGGCAGCCTTCGGGTCAGTGAAAAGTTTGGGCATCTCCCCAAAGTCAATACCAAGTTTGGAGGGGTAGAGCATCGCGTACGTGATGTGGAGCTGTTGCAGGTTACGCTTGGCGCGATGAAAATCCCTGCGGGCAGCATGGACGACCAGAGTAAAGTCTGGGTAGAGTGACAGCGTACTTCCCTTATGATTGATCTCGCCCAACTCACGGCCCTGCGAAGGAGTGTGTGTGAGTGTGTGCGTGTGTGAGAGTAACTCACGGCCCTGCGAAGGAGTGTGTGTGTGTGAGTGAGTGTGTGTGTGTGTGTGAGAGTAACTCTCGGCCATGCGAAGGAGTGTGTGTGAGTGAGTGCGTGTGTGATAGAGTAACTCACTGCCCTGCAAAGGAGTGTGTGTGTGTGAGAGAGAGTAACTCACTGCGCTGCGAAGGAGTGTGTGTTAGTGAGTGTGTGTGTGTGTGTGTGTGTGTGTGTGTGTGTGTGTGTGTGTGTGTGTGTGTGTGTGTGAGAGAGTAACTCACGGCCCTGCGAAGGAGAGTGAGTGAGTGAGTGTAACTCACGGCCCTGCAAAGGTGAGTGAGAGTAACTCACGGCCAAGCGAAGGTGAGTGAGTGAGAGTAACTCACGGTCCTGCGAAGGTGAGTGAGTGAGAGTAACTCACGGCCCTGCGAAGGTGAGTGAGTGAGAGTAACTTGCGGCCCTCCGAAGGTGAGTGAGTGAAAGTAACTCACGGCCCTGCGAAGGTGAGTGAGAGTAACTCACAGCCATGCGAAGGAGTGTGTGTGTGTGTGTGAGTGTGTGTGTGAGTGTGTGTGTGAGTGTGTGTGTGT